>NC_058386.1:1572500-4197500 GCF_018350175.1 Felis catus | reverse complement strand
CTGCCACATGACAATACAGCCAGAAGGCTCAGGCTATGAACTAGCAAGAGGGCTTCACTAGAACTCAACCGTGCTTTGACTTCCCATAAGTGTGAGAAATACATTCTTGTTATTGATAAGATACCCGTTTTGTGGTGTTTTGTTGCAGCAGTCTGAATGCCTAGGACCCCAGGAAAGCCAGTGTTGTACTTCAGTCTAAGTACAAAGCCCCGCGAACCAGGAGCGCTGGTATCCAAGGGCTGGAAAGCATGGCTGTCCCCGCTCTCCAGAGAGAGTGAATTTGCTCTTCTCTGCCTTGTTGAGACCTGGGTCCTCAGTGCACTGGGCGATGCCCATCCACACTGGTGCAGGGTATGTGCTTCACTCAGTCTGTGAATTCATGTACTAATCTCTTCTGGAAACGTCCTCACAAACACACCCAGAAGGAATGTTTCCCCAGCTTTCTGGGCATTACTTAGCTCAGGCAAGTTGACACATAAAATTGACCATGACTTCATCCTGCACATGAAGGAGCCAAGTCCTGTAAAGAAAGAAAATCTTACCCTTGTTCACGCAGCTGCTTCGCAGTGGAGTCAGAACCCATGTCTGCTATCATTGTCCTAATCCATGCAAAATAAGAAAGAGATAACCCATGACTTTAAAATATGAATCAAAGTGTCCCAATCCCCTTTCTCCATTAAAATATTTGATTCCAACCTGTTGGCTTTAAATTGTTACCATATGACAGGTGTGACCTCTAGCTATGCTATTTGTTTAATGCCAAAATGTCTTTTATTAAAAAGGAATGTTTCAGTGGCATAAGGACCTCTACGTTAAAAATAAGGGAGAACCACGGGCACCTGGGTGGATCAGTCGGTTGAGCATCCGACTTCGGCTCAGGTCATGATCTCGCGGTTGGTGGGTTCGAGCCCCACGTCAGGCTCTGTGCCGACAGCTCAGAGCCTGGAGCCTGCTTCTGATTCTGTGTCTCCCTCTCTCTCTGTCCCTCCCCCACTCATGCTCTGTCTCTCTCTGTCTCAGAAATAAACATTAAAAAAAGAAGAAGAAAAGCAGACACGAATATCTTTTTGCCCATGAACCATGCCTACCTTAAGGGAAAAGCTTACTGCACTTTTTACTTATCCATTTTTAATTTTTTCAATGGTTATTCATTAAAAAGTTTTTTTAATATTTATTTTTGAAGGAGAGAGAGACAATGTGAGCAGCGGGGGAGGGAAGAGGAGCAGAGAGAGAGGGAGACACAGAATCCAAACCAGGCTCCAGGTCCCAAGCTGTCAGCACAGAACCTGACATGGGGCTCGAATTTACCAACTGTCAGATCATGACCTGAGCTAAACTCAGATGCACAACCAACTGAGCCATGCAGGTGCCCTTTATTCATTTTTCAGAGAGAGAAAGAGAGCGCAAGCGGGGAAGGGGTACAGAGAGAGGGAGACACAGAATCCGAAGCAGGCTACAGGTTCTGAGATGTCAGAGCAGACCTTCACATCAGGCTTGAAATTGTGAACCATGAGATCATGACCTGAGCTGAAGTTGGACGCTCAACCGACTGAGCCACCCAGCGCTCCCTTCCTGGACTTTTTAAATGAGCACTGATTCCCAACATACAGCTTTGGAGAATGGGTCTTCCCTGACCTTGGCGATTTTGCCTTGATAGAAGTTTAAGTTGATATCAGAATTGACATGAACCCACAGTCATGAATGTTAAACTCCCAGCAGACCGAAATTGGGATGGATTCCTTATCTGCCAGTGTCGCTTCTCATGACTCCTGTCCTGAGGAACGTTTGCATGGTCTCTCATTAAACAGGAGGGATTTGTTTCCCTGGAGTCTTAGGAAACTGGCCATGGCTGAATTTTCCGTGTTCAAGAGCTGAGGCTTGCCCATCAAGGCACAATGAACCCATGAAAGGCATCTTTCTTCCCTTCAGCCTTCATGCTTATGAGCTTTCAAGACAATAAAAAACCTTAGTGGGCTGGCATTGCACAAAAGCTCCAAGACTCTGAAGAAAGAAAATCAAATCTCTGTGCCCAGCACGGAAGCTGGGGGACAGCTGGGTGTGGAATGTGTTCACTCCCACTGGGTGACCAGAAGGACAGCTCTGAAAGTGTGAGCGTTCTCTCCCCTTATGTAATAAGTTGCATGATATGAAACCCTTCTTGACTGTGCTCCATAAACACTTTGCAGAACTGTCACACGGCTTTGCAGTTGGATCCGCCAGTCTCCAGTAATTCACCTGAAAAACCTAAATGAAACCCAGATTGATAAAGAAAACCCAACAACACAAGAGGGACAAGGAGAGGGAACTTTCGGTCAACCTCGCATTGTGCTTTTGGCCACTTCCTTCTGAACCGATGCCCAGGCTGTTTTGTGGACATCAAGGGCACGCAAACTGTTCAACAAGAAGTGCCCTGCGTTGCCATGGCAAAACAGGAAGCGTCTGCAACGTCACAGAGCTCATTGGCAGCACCGTGGTAAACAAAGCAGTTAAGGCCAGTGTTTTTTGCCAACAGAAGTCATGTGTGCGTGTCGTGGAGTCAGACGTCTTAAAGCCGAGGGCCGTGTCCTGAAGCATATGAAAGAAATTGACCAGAAAATAAAAAGGACAGAAACCAATGAGAACACTACTTATGGATTTAAGCGTCAACGTAGTCCGTGCCTTTGGTTCTTAACCGGGGCGCAGTTTTACCCTCAGTGGACATTTGGCAATGCTGGGAGTCATTTTTGGTTGTCATAGCTGGAGAGAGGGTGATGATGGTACTACCATCTGGTCCTAAAGGGTAACCGTATAATGCACGAGACAGCTCCGTACAAAGAAACAAAACACAAAAACCCCGACTCTCCAGCCCTGTATGTCACTAATGCTGAGGTTGAAAAACCCTGCTGTCTTCAAGGAAGAGCCTTTCATAAGACCGTCCGTAGGAAGCCTGATCTGTTAAAAATCTGTTCCCTACCAATCCATGCCACAATGGCCCAAACAACAGACTTTTGGCTGGGGGGGGGGGGCGGGAAGTGAAGAAAACAGATAAAAAATTAAAGAAAATGTTGCACTGACATCAACTCCCAGTATAGTACATAATGTTCTTGAAGAGTTCTGTTAGACTGAAGACATATAAAGCCCCAAATCATGGAATCCACTTAATGACCCAGCTCAGAAGAAAACAGGCATATCTGTGGGCTCCAATCAATTGATAAGATATGTGAATCTCTGAAGTCCCCCTGCAGAGTCTGGGAAGGAACACGTGTGTGTCAAGCTTGTGTCCGAGTAGGGACGCTCGCAGACAAGAGCCAGGCTGACAGTGCAGGTAATCTGCTCTCTGGTTAGCAGCTGTCCACACCTTCTGCAGGGCTGATGTGTGCAGTCACCATCACTGTGTGATGCTTCTGTTGCAAACCAGCCAGTTGGCCTGGGAATCAGAAACCTGCAGCATGACTCATCTGTAGCTATGTCTTCATGATGGCCAGTGTCTATGTCACACAGCCAAATGCCCTTGTCATGATCTCCATGCTCGCTTTGATGGGGCAGCTTGTCTTTGACTTTGCAGAGACCCAATGTCATCATCTGGGTGCCTTCCCAACTATCCTTTGAGCGAGAGACTGTTGGTTCCCAAGGGCTTGTCTTTCATAAAGGTAAATGAACACTACTCTAGAACGTCATGTGCAACTGTCCTTTCCTCTGTGAGAACTCAGGAGAAGTATACTAGAAAATCCATGGCAGGTTTTCTCTTACTATCACACGGCACATTGTTTCATATCACCTTGGTTGGATGAAGAGTGCTGTGCTGAATCTCTGCTTTGGCTGCTGGCCAAACAAAGGATGAGGTTGTTTTTGGTGTTTACTCTCATCTTATTACTATTTAACCAAGGCTGCTTGACTCTGTGTGTGTGTGTGTGTGTGTGTGTGTGTGTGTGTGTGTGTGTGTGTTTTAAAGACAGATATTTCTCTGAGGAGTCAGTGTATGGCCTCCACCATCTTTAAGGTGACACACTTATTTACCAAACCAGTTGATGTGAAAATGTGCCTTTCCATAAATCCCTCTTGAGAACAGAGGAAATAGCTCTTGATTATCCACAACATGACTGTCATAGAACATAAAAGTGGTGTCCATCTCGGGAGTTTGACAGCGTCTTATCCAAGGGAGATGACTCAATGATGTAAGCATTGGTTGTCATTGGAGAGCAATTTCACTGAGTCGAGTGCTCCTCCATGGAATGCAGAAAGGTGGTAGTACAATCTTACTCGTTCAAAACAGGCCCTGCCTAGCATTGTTTCAGAAGTTACTGCTTGGGGCGCCTGGGTGGCTCCGTCGGTTGAGCGTCCGACTTCAGCTCGGGTCATGATCTCACAGTCTGGGAGTTCGAGCCTCACGTCGGGCTCTGTGCTGACAGCTCAGAGCCCGGGACCTGTTTCAGATTCTGTGTCTCCCTCTCTCTCTGACCCTTCCCCATTCATGCTCTGTCTCTCTCTGTCTCAAAAATAAATAAACGTTAGGGACGCCTGGGTGACTCAGTCGGTTAAGCGTCCGACTTCAGCCCGGGTCATGATCTCGCGGTCCGTGAGTTCGAGCCTCACGTCGGGCTCTGGGCTGATGGCTCAGAGCCTAGAGCCTGCTTCCGATTCTGTGTCTCCCTCTCTCTCTCACCCTTCCCCATTCATGCTCTGTCTCTCTCTGTCTCAAAAATAAATAAACGTTAAAAAAATTTTAAAAAAAGAAGTTACTGCTTATTACAACCTAAAATTTAGAATTTGGGGACGAATCACCCTATTTGAATCAGCTGCCGTTCTTTTCCTGAGGATTCACACAGGTGCCTGTCATTCATGTTCTGATGTATGTGTCTGACTTTGAGGAGCTGCCATCGCCGGTGTAGCCTTGTTCAAAGGTTTTATAATTTGTAAATCGAAGCAGAAGTTATAACCCCTTGCACCTCTTGCAAAGATACTTATGTCTCATCATTTCTCCTTGAGCGTTGTTCTGGTAAAAATGGTTCATCTCTGTTGTTGATGAGTGTTGGCTTCCTCAGTATATCTACTCTCTGACTAGTCCCTTCATCCAGGCTGGCCCCACTGTGCATCCCTGCCTCCCGTTTCTCACTTCCTGTCCATTCCTGTCCATTCACAAGTCCCTTCCTGTCCATTCAGGCCGGACTCCAAGATTTTCATTTCAGCGGATTTCTCCTTGGTGCATGGACTCCTATAACTCTCATGTTTGTGTTTCCTCTGCTGCATCACTTCTTGAACCTGGGCTGAAAACCCAGTTTGTTTCTCCAGTACTAACTGCTGAGTATTTGGGGGGATTGGTATCGTACCACTTTGTTTCCCTCTAACTTACCTGTACCCCAATGCCATCAGCAATCCTGACAGATGGGGGGCCCTTCTGTGTTCCTCCAAGGAGTGGTTCCAAATCCTTATCACATTGTTCAGGGCACTCAAGGCCTTCTTTGTGTTCCTTCCTTTACCCCAGTAGAATGTATCCCTACTTCAGAGGGAATAGGAAATGTATTGGGATGATCCACTGAGTGCCTGACCACTACACCTGTCCTTAGAGACTCTATAGGGATAAGCTGCTTAGTGCTCTGCTACTATGCATTGTCCTTGTTCTATGACCTACTGTTCTCACTTTCCGTCTTCCCTCTGATCCCATGGATGTATGACCTGTCTTTTGGTGAAATGGCTTGAGTAGAGAGAGAAGAAAACCTGAATGACAGGTCTGAAGGAGGGGTGGGGAGGAAACAGGAAGACAAAGTACTGATTACCATCCTGGGAATGTTGATGGGCGAGAAAGACTGAACCAGCTAGAGAGGATGTAGGACGGGGAGAGTGTGCAAGGTGCACAGATGATCCTGTACTGTAATTCTTATTTTCCACACCTCTAGGGAGGCTGCGAAAGCACCAGTCATTCTGCTTAACTGCTCAGCTAAATTCCTCCTGCTGTAAAAAAAATATCTTGCATAATTTATAGGTTTTCACACTTAAAATATAATTCATGCAAACATGGAGATTTGTGAGGTGAGACGCAAGAAGAAATACTCACCTAAGCATGGCTGATAATGAGTTTTATATTTCTGACATCTCTCAAAGTGTGATGAAAGGTTGTATTTATATCTTGAAAAATGATCACAAGGCCCTCAAAGAGATTCTCCTTAGCTAATAAGGATTTGGGCTCAATGCTATTTTCTTTCCATCCCTTCTCCAAAAAGAAAGCATTCGATGTTTTCATTGCTGAAGTATTGGTGAGCGGGCTGTTTACTAAATAAACTCATAGAATGTGGGGCTGGAGGAGGTAATTATGAAAACAGATCGGGGACCAAAATATTCCTGTATCGCTAGCTGCTGTGATTTCTTTATTGGAAGCCAGACACTTTGCCTAGGGATTTGCCAAGTGACTTGCATAAGGGAATCCACAGACAGAAATGATGAAGAAAGCCAGAAGTGGCTTCTCTTTTTCCCCTTTTCTCTCAGTGTGTGAAGGACATCGTATTCTTTCTTGAGGGTTTTCAGCAGTCATGGCACCATGGCAATTTGGGCACTACACCAAAAAATTCCCAGGGTGTTGTTGACTCTGGCGACTGTTCAGACACCAAGTCCCCTTTAGGTCTCTCAGCTGAAGTAGTTACTGAGTTAATTACCAAACCACAATTGATTTAAACAAGTACCCATGTGACGCCTACAGCACATCGTATCATTGGGATAGAAACCTCCAATGATTTCCTTGACATTTTTAATTTAATTGTTTCTTTGAGGGAAACACAAAACCTCACCATATTCAGCAAAGAGACTGGTAGTCAATGATTCCAACAGACAATTCCATCTGCGTAAAGACAGCCAGGCAGCAACAGTCATGGGATGGGGCACTCACTGTGTGGAAAATACCACGTCTGTGTGTTGGGCTCTTTAAGGGAAATGGTGAATGGGGACCTCAGATGTTGGCCGTCTTTGGGAGCAACACACACACACACACACACACACACACACACACACACACACACACCCCTTCTACCCAAAGCACTGTTTCCAAAGGCACAACTCAATAAGCAAACATCTTATAGTAAAAACAAAATGCCTGTGTGCTAAGGGTGCATAGTGGCAGCCCCCTGTGAGGCTGAATCTCTGAAACAGAGTCTTCAGTCCGATGAAGCATGGCTCTGCAGTATGGCTCCTTGACATACTTAACATTTGGGAAGCACAGACCGAGCCTTGTGCACGTGAGTGGCCCAACACCTGCCACAGTTTCCTGTATGTAGAGAACATCCAGCAAAGACTCTGGCCTTTGCCTTTGCATATCCTCACCGTGTGGAGTACATCCCACTTAACTTTACTTCTTTTATACTAGACTCAACTTGCTGTCACCTGTCCACACAGCCAATAGCCACTTCATAATCAACTGTCATGGCTTGGGGCAAAAATCATTGCTGGAAGGGAAGAAAAAAATTAATGCACGACATCTCTCTGTTCCATGGCCAGATATTAAGGGCAATTTTCACCGTGTTGTGAGCGGATACCCATGCAAGAGATGTTGCTAGCAACTCAGCGAGTTCATTTCCTTCTAGCACACAAGAAACGGACTTTGCGGGGGCTTGTTACACACATGAGACGTGGCTGCAGAAATATCTTACAAAAAGGACCACTTCCCGTACCATGAGCAAAGGCATCATAGAAGCAAAAATATTTAATGTGCACCTAGCTTGTGCCAGCCCCTTGTGCAACTTCACTTGTCATTCTCTCCTAGCTAGAGCATCGCTGTGGCCACCACCACACCCATCTCCCTGTCCTTGCCTCACATCAGCTCTGCCCCACCAATCCTTATGCCTAGATCTATACCTCCCTCTCTAAAGCAAAGAGAAGGTGGTCATTTTCCAGAATAACCTCCCTTGTTTCCGCACATCTCCTGCAAAATGATCTATACTTGCATGCTTCCTGACCTCCAGGCTGTGGGGGGCACAGGAACAGAGAGAAGAATCTCCCCCATCTGCTCTTGAAACTCCATCACATCTCAGGACGATCTCCAGCCTTCATCCTCTTTCCCTCCCTTATCACCAACCGTTCCAAGAAGAGACCACCTATATCGAATGAGTGCTCTATGCTTTTCAGCATACTTGCCAAATATCACCAGTCAGTATGGTTCCAATTTTAGCACATCCATTGCTGGGCAAACACTCACAAAATTGTCTTTGCTCGTATTCACGACGTCGCCTCCTACTTATTCCGTAAAGCCACTGCCACCTGCTTTCAGAATTCGCTACTCTTCAGTTCCGGGTACTTTCAAGGTCAGTCCTCAGTGACCTTCTGAACACACTTTAATAACATCTCCACGGTCATATTTCTACTTGGTCTCAGTGCGTGTATTATCGCAGAATGGGCACCTTTCAAAAAAATCTTGCCTTCCCTTTTTTAAAGGAGTTAAGAGTTTTAAACTACACCTCAGCTGTTCAAACAGCATGCTTTAGGACTTCTGTATTTCTTGAACCTCTGGTAATCCGTGCCTCTGAGAGAGACTGAACAGTGAGTCTATTCAGGGTGTTTACCACAATCTCATCTTACACTGTATTTAAGGAGTAGGTGCATAGGATATGACTGATTGTGGTCAGAGAAATTATTTTGTCAGCAACAATATAGTTGTATAATAAGGCTCTGTGTCAAACCTTTATGCTTGAACATAAAAGAAGCTTGCAGGAAACCCAAGAATTATGCAGATCCAGGGCCTGAAGGTGTTCATGGAGACAAATGAAAATTAATGTGGTAAAGTAAAGGCGGAGTGATTCACACATTCACAGAGTTCCTACTGGGTCATGACCCTTGAACTGCGGACACATTAAGATGGTTAAGCTCACGTAAACCTGCAAGCTGTTATTGATGAGGCCCTCCAGGGGTCAAATAGATAAATACTAAAATCTTAAACATAACCTTTCACAAAAAGGGGAGAGAGTTATTTCACCTTACAAGGTTTTTTTTTTTCCATCTTTCTTAGGATGGTGAACTGAAGGACACATAATAACTTGAAATGATTTTCATAGACCATCTACACACACATTTTTCTCTTATATTCTCTGCTGCACGCTCTGCAGACTTCAAGACGTGAGTCTAAAAATAAAGACACACGGAGATTCAATCACTACTATTCTTTTATTTAAAGCTCTGGACAATTACTGAGAAAAAAACCCCAGGGGATGAAAAATAGAGATTAGAAAAATCGAATAAGAAAGTCATTATGTACAATACATCATTTGGTATATGGCGTTTTGTGATCTTGAATTTTAATAATGAGTCAGAGAATAGTTAGGATTTTTACTGAGTATTATGATCCTGTAAAATTATTCCCATCAGGGCATTTTCCTAAGTACCTCAGAGATTAAATTGATATTTAAATATACCTTTCTAAAGCAGATATTATTTCCTATATGTTCAAAGACGATTATGGTTGTCTAATTAACATTAGCCAATGATCAATATGCTCATCATTAATTTGGAAAATTTTCTGAAATAATGCATGTAGATAATTGGGCAACAACAGAGTAATATCTATTCATATCTAAAGAGTATTTAAATATTGACAAGGGCCTCATGCATATGTATGCCCCTGAAAAGGTCAAGATGAGTCATGGTGTAGCACTGTACTTCTTGAGAATAAGCTTGAAGAAATATGTGTAATGCCCTTCTCCAGCCCAAAGCCTGGCAGATAAACTCAAGCAAGATTCAACATACATACTGAACCCAAGGGGAAACGTTCTACCCTACTTTGGATGTCATTAATTCGCTTATTTCTTCATGCATGCATTACAAAAAAACTATGATGATGAAGGCACTGTGCTAAAGAATGACACATGAAATACACAGTTCCCCATCCCAAGCCACTTATCGCCTCAAAGGAGAAACAGAGAAATAAAGGTTTGGCATGAAGCAAAATCAGGTAAGTTATTTTAGAGAGGCAGGAGCAAGAGAGGTCCTCCTGTTCCCTAGTATAACGATAGATTATGATTGGAGAGGGCTGAGGGAGGTCAGATTTGGAGGTGACTTAAAACACTGCCTTTTGAGTTGGATTGGAAGAAAGTGTAGGCACTGGTAAGTCTAACAGGATATAGTACATCTTGTTAGCCACGTAACTTCTGATGCCACAGTCCCAGGGGTTTGTCATGAGCGAGTGTCCTGCCCCTCTCTGTGGAAATGTGCAGAGGATTCAAAGTTGGCTCACCGGAGAGGACATGAGTGTCCACCCCCACCCTCTTCTTTCAAGTGTTGGAGTTCAGTATGGAATCTCTTGTCCATTGGTGATACCATTTATGGTGGAGCTTAAACAATTATAGCATAACCCTGTTTCTTGGAGATACTTGAGAGCTATTTAGATCCAATGTGGTGGGAGTGTGAGATGATTCTTAAACAATGAGTAGGAAGCCACCTGATGAGCAAGGCTTGAAAGAGTTGTGCCTGGCAGGGGAGCCAACAGCAATGTCAAGGCATGGAATCCTGAGGGAACAGCCTAATGTCATTGGTTGGGCTAGATAGGAGTCATCAAATTAGGGGCCACTGAGCTTAGGATAGTTCTCACATTTCTGAATGATTGAAAAAAAATCAAAAGGAGGGTAATGTTTTGTGACACATGAAAATTACATCAAATTCAAATTTCAGTCCCCATAAATGAGGTTTTATTAGAACATAGCCCCGCCCACCACTTAGGCACTATTTCTTAACGTCTATGGCTACATTCATTCAGAGTTGTTGGGATAGTAACCACAAGGCTCACAAAACCTAAAATGCCTTAGAGAAAATGTTTGCTGACTCCTGAGCTACATCTGAGAAGGTGGGCATGCTGAGCTAGAAAGGCGGATTGCAGATGACAGAGAGGCTTACATGCCATATCAAGAATTTGGATTTTATTCTGTGCCAGTTGGAAGTCATTGAAAAATTCTCAGCAGGGAAATGAGTGCATTGGAGAAAGTGTGCATATTGGGAGGCTCACCTGGGTGGCTGTGTGAACAAAGCACTGAGGAGGAAGACCAGATGGAATTAGGGAGCTGTTGCAGTCATCCCAGTTAGAGAAAAGGAGACTGAGAGTGTGGGCAGTGACAGCATGGAAGGAGGCAACAAGTGAGAGAAAAAAAAAGAGTCTAGAATAGTCCCAGAATAATCTCGTGTATTGGCAAATGGCATCATCATCTTCCAGTTACCTGGATTGTCTTGAATACTGTCTGACTGCTGCAGCTTTGAGAATCATAATTTGAATCCCTTCTAAGATTGTGGTGGATTCAGTCCCTGACCCACCCATGTTGCCTTGACAGTCACCTCTACCTGCCAAAGGTTCTCATTGCTCACGCCCCTGATGCCCTGCTTGGGGTGGTTTTCTTGCTATGGAAACACAGAATGGACCAAATATAGGAGAAGACAAAAAGTTCTAAGGAGTTGTTGACCTTGTAAGCACCCCTAAAGCAATGACAGATGGTCAGTAGGTGGATCTACTCTAGCTTCCTCACCCATCAGGTGGGATAATTCTGTATTGTGGCTCTCAAAGTCCCTAAATAGAACTTGGCCTTTTTGCCCATGAGGATAACTCACCACTTACTGCTTTCCTTAACTGCTGTGTCTCACATCCCACTCTTCCTCTGGTCCTCTTGAGCACAATAAACTATTTGCACTCAAATTCTTATCTCAGAAACTATATCTCATACTAGAACCCAACGTAAGGCATATTGTAAGTGTATCTCTTTATTCGTGATGTATATTAACACTGGAAATAATTTCAATGTGCTCAGCATGACCTGCCTACAAAAGTCTTTTCATGCCTATGAATTATTTTACCAACTTCAGCAAGATAGCATGATGAAGTTAATGATGAATTAAGATTCTCTGTTTCCATACCCTCCCCACCACTTAACCCAGCCTACCAAGTCAACTTCTCTGGCCTGGTCTTAAGAGGAAAGGGTCATATTAGAAATTGATCCTCACTTGCAAAATAACAGCCTTAAAGGAAATGTGTCAGTGGAGGGCTTAGGATTATCTCACACACAGGGTCAGTAAAGACAGTTAGGGAGTAAGGGTCAGAGTGCTATCAAAGAACTGAGTTCTGCCAGAGATAAGAGGTCGCTGGCTGTGGTTGGCAAACATTTGTGTTCAGATGGTGGCATGATCTCCATCCTCCCAGCACCAAAATTTGAGCAGGGATTATCTCATCTCACGTATTGGCCAGAGCAGCTCCCTGTCATGAAGTATAATCATTGCAAAGATGCCCATGCCACAGAGATATGGCTCCTGGTACCAGATGTGGGGCAAATGATGGGACAGACCATTTGTCTCACATTCTTTCTTCTTTATCAGGTCTACTACATTGAATAAAAGGCCACTATTTATTTATTTATTTATTTATTTATTTATTCATTCATTCATTCATTCATCTGCTTCATGTTGCTTGCTTAATTCACTTGTCTCATGTGGGTGGATTCTCAGTTTTCAAATAGACCATCCCTAAGGCATTTTGGAATGTCCAGATATGGCAGAGGGACACTGAGTAAAAGGCAGATGGTCCGTTACATTTCAGCAGGTGGAGTCTGATGTGCCAGAAAAACACTTGTCCATTATGTAGCCCATGAGGTAACATGTCCACTAGCTAGTTGGCAGTAAGTACCTGGAGCAAAAAAAAAAAAAAAAGACTGCAGTTTCAGAGATGGACTGGAAGTCCTCATATTTCCTACTCTGAAGGACCCAGGAGCAAAGAGACACAATCAACGTGAAGGAATGGAGATATCTGACAAAGATACTAACAAAGATCCAAGGGTCATTCTAACACTTACCAGCTCCATCCACCAGAGCTGGTATTCTGCACTGCCCATCCAACTCCAAAGTATCTGTTCTACTTGACTCCTTCTTTCTAGGGAAAGCTATCCATGGTGTTTTATTCTGTAAAAACAATTGCTTAAGAAGTTTGGTCCAAGTAAATTTAACCCTGCTTTCCAGGCATGAGGTAATTGTATTCACCAGCTACAGGGTCATGGAACAGCAAAACAGCCTCTGACACAGAATCAGGAGCTGGCCTGCCACACACAGCTGGCTGTGCTATCTCCTGCTAATCGTGACGATTTCACACAACATCAGCATCAATTCTGTACTTGGTGGACTGAAAGCAAAAAAACACAACTTCTGTAATCATATCTGTGTGCAGATAAAACAGGAACCGTGTCCAAATCAGAAAATATGAAACACTCTTAGGATCCAGAAGTGACTGCTGTATCTTTGCCAATTACAGCTTCACCTTACCTTCTCCATTGGTAGGACTTATTGAGATATTCAGTCATACAGTTTCTCATCTTCCTGGCAAAACACAATGCAGAATGAAACCCTAACTAGTTGTTCCTTCATTCCTACCCAAATCGTCCAACCAAAGTCCAAACACTACCATATATTTTTTTTTCTTCTTGTACCCCAGAGAGTGCAGTTTTGTTGTTTTTGCAACAAGTAATAAGTTAAAATTGTCCAACTATTGGTCTGTTCCTGGTGGTCGTTGGCCAAAGGGCACTGACAGGTGTGAGAAATTTCAAGATTTTATGCAAGGAGGTACCTTGGTGTGTGAAGATCTACGTGTAAAAGCTACACCTATCAATTAGTAACAAATGGATTCAATCTAAATCTTCTCTTATTATGTTTCTCACTCCATCCTAAGGAAAAAGATACTCATATCTATAGGGTGTCTACAGTTGTCCATTCCAGGAAACAATGGAACCTAGAGTACTAAATAATGGAGACCAGAGGCTAAGCAGTGGAGCCTAGAGTGGTAACCAAAGCAGCCTAGAGTGTTGAGCACTGGAGACTAGAGCGGTGAGCAGTGGAGCCTAGAGCGGTGAGCAGTGGAGGCTAGAGCAGTGAGCAGTGGAGGCTAGAGCAGTGAGCAGTGGAGACTAGAACCTGAGCTCTGTAGGCTAGAGTGGTGAGTAGTGGAGCCTGTACAGGTGAGCAGTGGAGCCTAGTATGGTGAGCAGTGGAGCCTAGAGAGATGAGCTGTGGAGCCTAGAATGGTGAGCAGTGGAGGCTAGAGTGGTGAGCAGTGGAGACTAAAACCTGAGCTGTGGAGGCTAGAGTGTTGAGCAGTGGAGCCTAGAGCAGTGAGCAGTGGAGGCTAGAGCAGTGAGCTGTGGAGACTAGAACCTGAGCTGTGGAGGCTAGAGTGGTGAGCAGTGGAGCCTGGACAGGTGAGCAGTGGAGCCTAGAATGGTGAGCAGTGGAGGCTAGAGCGGTGAGCAGTGGAGACTACTGGCTAACAAGTGGAACCTAGAGTGGTAAACAATGGAGCCTAGAGTATTGAGCAGTGGAGACTTGAGCGGTGAGCTGTGGAGCCTAGAGCGGTGAGCAGTGGAGACTAGAGCGGTAAGCAGTGTAGACTAGAACTTGAGCTGTGGAGACTAGAGTGTTGAGCAGTGGAGCCTAGAGTATTGAGTAGTGGAGACTAGGTGATGAGCTGTGGAGCCTAGAGTGGTGAGCAGTGGAGACTAAAACCTGAGCTGTGGAGGCTAGAGTGTTGAGCAGTGGAGCCTAGAGCGGTGAGCAGTGGAGCCTATAGCGGTGAGCAGTGGAGCCTATAGCGGTGAGCAGTGGAGGCTAGAGCAGTGAGCTGTGGAGACTAGAGCGGTGAGCAGTGGAGCTTAGAGAGGTGAGCAGTGGAGACTAGAACCTGAGCTGTGGAGGCTAGAGTGGTGAGCAGTGGAGCCTGGACATGTGAGCAGTGGAGCCTAGAATGGTGAGCAGTGGAGGCTAGAGCGGTGAGCAGTGGGGACTACTGGCTAACAAGTGAAACCTAGAGTGGTAAACAATGGAGCCTAGAGTGTTGAGCAGTGGAGACTAGAGTGGTGAGCAGTGGAGGTAGAGCAGTGAGCAGTGGAGACTAGAACCTGAGCTGTGGAGGCTAGAGTGGTGAGCAGTGGAGGTAGAGCAGTGAGCAGTGAAGACTAGAATCTGAGCAGTGGAGGATAGAGCGGTGAGCTGTGGAGACTAGAGTGGTGTGCAGTGGAGCTTAGAGCGGTGAGCTGTGGAGGCTAGAACCTGAGCTGTGGAGGCTAGAGTGGTGAGCAGTGGAGCCTGGACAGGTGAGCTGTGGAGGCTAGAGTGGTGAGCAGTGAAGACTAAAACCTGAGCTGTGGAGGCTAGAGTGTAGATCAGTGGAGCCTAGAGCGGTGAGCAGTGGAGGCTAGAGCGGTGAGCAATGGAGACTAGGTGGTGAGCAGTGGAGCCTAGAGTGGTGAGCTGTGGAGACTAGAGAGGTGAGCAGTGGAGCTTAGAGCGGTGAGCAGTGGAGACTAGAACCTGAGCTGTGGAGGCTAGAGCGGTGAGCTGTGGAGGCTAGAGCGATCAGCAGTAGAGTCTAGAGCGGTGAGCAGTGGAGACTAGAGTGGTGAGCAGTGGAGCCTGGACAGGTGAGCAGTGGAGCCTAGAGAGGTGAGCAGTGGAGACTAGAACCTGAGCTGTGGAGGCTAGAGCGGTGAGCAGTGGAGACTACTGGCTAACAAGTGGAGCCTAGAGTGGTAAACAATGGATCCTAGAGCGGTGAGCAGTGGAGACTAGAATGGTGAGCAGTGGAGACTAGGGCGCTGAGCAGTGGAGACTAGAATGGTGAGCAGTGGAGTTAGGCAGTGAACAGTGGAGGCTAGAGCGGTGAGCAGTGGAGTCTGGACAGGTGAGCAGTGGAGCCTAGAATGGTGAGCAGTGGAGCCTAGAGCAGTGAGCAGTGAAGACTAGAACCTGAGCTGTGGAGCCTAGAGCCAGGTGAGCAGTGGAGACTAGAATGGTGAGCAGTGGAGACTAGAACCTGGGCTGTGGAGGTTAGAGCAGTGAGCAGTGAAGACTAGAACCTGAGCTGTGGAGACTACAGGCTAACAAGTGGAACCTAGAGTGGTAAACAATGGAGCTTAGAGTGTTGAGCAGAGGAGACTAGAGCAGTGATCAGTGGAGCCTAGAGTGATAACCAATGGAGCCTAGAGCAGTGAGCAGTGGAGACTAGAAGCTGAGCTGTGTAAGCTAGAGTGGTGAGCAGTGGAGACTAGAATGGTGAGCAGTGGAGCCTAGAGCGGTGAGCAGTGGAGACTAGAGCGGTGAGCAGTGGAGACTAGAATGGTGAGCAGTGGAGACTAGAGGCTGAGCAGTGGAGCCTAGAGTGGTAACCAACGGAGCCTAGAGCGGTGAGCTGTGGAGCCTAGAGTGGTGAGCAGTGGAGACTAGAACCTGAGTTGTGGAGGCTAGAGCAGTGAGCAGTGGAGGCTAGAGGCTGAATAGTGGAGCCTAGAGTGGTAACCAATGGTGCCTAGAGCGGTGCACAGTGGAGACTAGAACCTGAGCTGTGGAGGCTAGAGCGGTGAGCTGTGGAGCCTAGAGTGGTGAGCAGTGGAGACTAGAACCTGAGTTGTGGAGGCTAGAGCAGTGAGCAGTGGAGGCTAGAGGCTGAATAGTGGAGCCTAGAGTGGTAACCAATGGTGCCTAGAGCGGTGCACAGTGGAGACTAGAACCTGAGCTGTGGAGGCTAGAGCGGTGAGCTGTGGAGCCTAGAGTGGTGAGCAGTGGAGACTAGAACCTGAGCTGTGGAGGCTAGAGCAGTGAGCAGTGAAGGCTGAAGGCTGAATAGTGGAGCCTAGAGTGGTAACCAATGGTGCCTAGAGCAGTGCACAGTGGAGACTAGAACCTGAGCTGTGGAGGCTAGAGCGGTGAGCTGTGGAGCCTAGAGTGGTGAGCAGTGGAGGCTAGAGGCTGAGCAGTGGAGCCTAGAGTGGTAACCAATGGAGCCTAGAGCGGTGAGCAATTGAGCCTAGAGCGGTGCACTCTGGAGGCTAGAGCGGTGAGCTGTGGAGCCTAGAGCAGTGAGCAGTGGAGACTGGAACGTGAGCTGTGGAGCCTAGAGCAGTGAGCAGTGGAGACTAGAGTGTTGAGCAGTGGAGACTAGGCGGTGAGCAGTGGAGCTTAGAGCAGTGAGCAGTGGAGACTAGAACCTGAGCTGTGGAGGCTAGAGTGGTGAGCAGTGGAGCCTAGAGAGGTGAGCAGTGGAGACTAGGCGGTGAACAGTGGAGACTAGAGTGGTGAGCAGTGGAGCCTGGACAGGTGAGCAGTGGAGCGTAGAATGATGAGCAGTAGAGCCTAGAGAGGTGAGCAGTGGACACTAGAACCTGAGCTGTGGAGGCTAGAGCGGTGAGCAGTGGAGCCTAGAGTGGTGAGCAGTGGAGGCTAGAGGTTGAGCAGTGGAGCCTAGAGTGGTAACCAATGGAGCCTAGAGCAGTGAGCAGTTGGGCCTAGAACCTGAGCTGTGTAGGCTAGAGTGGTGAGCAGTGGAGACTAGAATGGTGAGCAGTGGAGACTAGAACCTGAGCTGTGGAGCCTAGAGTCAGGTGAGCAGTGGAGACTAGAATGGTGAGCAGTGGAGTTAGGCGGTGAACAGTGGAGGCTAGAGTGGTGAGCAGGGAAGCCTGGACAGGTGAGCAGGGGAGCGTAGAGGCGTAAGTGATGGTGAGCAGTGGATCTTCGAGTGACAAGAGCTGGTAGGTAATCCAGTGGAACACCAGCTATGCCCAGTGGCATAAGCGGTAGAATCTAGGGACATACGCTGTGGATCCAGAGACACTATGGAGCAAAGGTGACCAGCCGTAGACGCTGCAGCTCTTCACACTCTCTCCTGGTTAACTGAAAGAGGTGGGCTCGTTAACATTGAGTGACTTTTTATCACCGAGTATCAATACATCCCTAAGGTGTAGAAAGTCTAAGCAACGAGAGTCATATTTCCATGTCGTATAAAGGAAGTGTCTGAATACTGCTGAGTCAAATAGAACACAGACACGCCACATGCGGGGAAATGGTCACATGAAAACGAAACCATCAGAGTAACCATCGATTTTTTTCCTGTCAGCGATAATGGCTAAAATGTCATTATTCAACCTTCGTTTGAGGGAGGCACCCCAGAAGCTATATGCCACATATCTAGAAAAAAAAAACCCACTGGCCATTTGCAGAAAGAAAACCCTCTGACTGGCTTCCAGGGAGGTGTAGTACCAGTCCTGAAAATTGCCGCAATGAGACTTTCATCAGGGTCCCCCTCATAGCCTGCTCTTTGCACCGTGATTCATTGCCATCTGGACGGATGGTGGCCGACACTGAGATTCCTACCCAATTTACCTCAAACAAGAAGGTGTTGGAGAGGCACCATCATCCAATGGATTCAGGGTTTCCTGCATGCATTCAGCAGACGAAGGACGCTGAATGTGAAGATAAAGAGTTTGTTGGTTCATGGAAATCTCTGGATCAGCAACAAGGAGAAGGGAGGTAAATACCAGACAGAACTCAGTGCTCAGGCGCATGGCAGAGCTTTCATTTCACCCAACCACAGTCACATTTTCCTTCTCGCTTCATTCAACTCCTCCTCTTTATTGAAGTTGGAAACGGTCTTCGATGGGAGTCACGCTGTTTGTTTTTCAGAACTGTCCCAACAAAGGAAAAGGAGAAGGGAGAAGGCCTTTGCCCATTTGGGCCACCATAACAAACATCCTACAGACTGGGTGGCTAAGACAACAGACGTTTATGTCTCACAGACTTTGTCTCTCACAGTTCGGGAGGCTGTAAGTCGTAGGTCAAGATGCTGGCAGATGTGGTGTCTGGAGAGTCCTCTTCTGGGTTCACAGACTGATGTCTTCTCACTGTGTCCTCAAATGGCAGAAGGGGCAAGGGAGCTCTCTTGGGTCTCTTTTTATAAAGACGCTGATCCCATCATGAAGGACTTACACCTTCGGTACCTAATCCCCTCCCAAAGTCATAATCTCCAAATACCATCACCATGGGGGTGAAGATTTCAACACACGAATTTTGGGGGAGACACAAACCTTCAGCCTGTAACTGAGGCCTGTGTAATGAAGGATGAATAAGTGGGCCAACAGATAATATGGTAGCTGCTTGCTCCCTGGAAGCAGAACGTCATAATAATGATAATAATCATTATTATTCTGATTATTATTACATATATTATTATATAATAAAATAATCATTGTATTATTATATAATACATAATGTTATAACATATAATTATATTGTAAAATATAACAATTACATATGATAAATACTATTATTGTTATCATTATTATTTTCTGGAGTGTTTTGGCAAATCAGCTCAGCTAATATGTAAAACTATTGGTTTGCTAATATTGTTATTTAGTTGTTTTGTTTTGTTTTATTTTGTTGCTATTCAGATTGTTTTTATTGTTATTATTGTTTCAATCTACCTGGGCTTTAAAATATTTCACCAGCGATTTGGTATTCCTAAAAATAATAGAACTTGATTCTCTTTAGTCTCACTTCAGGGTAGGCAGAAGTTTTCTGTGAAGGGGTGAGTAGTAAATATTTTGGCATTAGAGGCCACACAGTCTCTGGAAAGACACACTACCCTTCCACTGCAGAACAAAGTGCAGCCTCATGCAATACCTAAATAATGGATATGAGTGTATACCAATAAAGCTTTATTTATAAAAACAAGCAGAGGGCCAGATTTGGCCCGGGGCTGCAGTTTGCTGACCCTGCCCTAAATTAACCTAATATCTGAATCCAGACAAGAATTTTGACTTCATTCAGTAAATCCAGTTATATTGTTTCCCTATTATTTATTTATTTATTTATTTATTTATTTATTTATTTATTTTTCAATGTTTATTTATTTATTTTTGGGACAGAGAGAGACAGAGCATGAACGGGGGAGGGGCAGAGAGAGAGGGACACACAGAATCGGAAACACGCTCCAGGCTCTGAGCCATCAGCCCAGAGCCCGACACGGGGCTCAAACTCACGGACCGCGAGATCGTGACCTGGCTGAAGTCGGACGCTTAACCGACTGTGCCACCCAGGCGCCCCTTTCCCTATTATTTATACAGAATTTTCCAAACACAAACATTGGGAGAAAAAAACCACGAAGTCTTTCTATCAGCATGCAATTTTGTTTTAAATAGCATGAAACAGGGGCGCCTGGGTGGCTCAGTCGGTTGAGCGTCCGACTTCGGCTCAGGTCACGATCTCGCGGTCCGTGAGTTCGAGCCCCGCGTCGGGCTCTGTGCTGACTGCTCAGAGCCTTGAGCCTGTTTCAGATTCTGTGTCTCCCTCTCTCTCTGACCCTCCGCCGTTCATGCTCTGTCTCTCTCTGTCTCAAAAATAAATAAACGTTTAAAAAAAATTAATTAAATAGCATGAAACAAGATGATATCAGAAATTTACTTGTATATAAAAATTCCAGGATGGATCATGGAATCTTATCTATCTCTCTATATATTGACATCTACTTTATTAGTTTATCATCTGTTTTCATATATATGTATATCTAATCTTTTCATGGCTGTGTGTGTGTACATATACATATATCCATATCCATATGCACATATATGGAATTTTTATTGAATTTGTAACCATGTTCCTATATATTCACATATGACTATGTTTTGGGTGTATAGTAGGACACGTGTGACATCACAGAGATAATTATCAAGAAGTAAGTATGTTGGGATTTCTCAGCTTTTTTATTGTCTCAGAGCTGCAGAGGCAAACATAGTAGGAAGTACAAATGACTTAAGTTTCTGGAAAAAAGGCACTGAGGAGTTTTTTAAATTAAAACGTCAACCCCTCTACCAAGTGCACAAGGATATTTTATTAGAACACTCTGAGAAGATGTTTTTTAAGTGTGAGCTAATGGGCACTCCAGCCTGATCTTTATCAGCCCCCTTGGTATTGCTGAGGTGACGTCTAACTGAATGAACTCATTTGGGGCCACTGTGGGGACCGGAAGACTTCTCAGGGCTCTCTAAAGTGGGTCCCTGTTATTAACAGGGCTATTATTTAAATGTGGTGCATGACTTTACATTTGTGAGGAAAAGAGTGAATTACAATACTAATAGGCGTGCATACACAATTCTTTAAAGTGTTAAAAATCTTACCCTTAGTGACATATTCAGTGGTCCTTGAGTTTTATCAAACCGGATACAAATAAAATTTAATCATGGAATGAGGAAGCTGGAATATTTTAGAAACAACTCTCCAAAACAAGTGAATTAACTGCTAGGGATAGGATCCTTTCTCTCCCTAGTGAAAAAGATCTACTGTGTGTATAAGAAGTGTCCATCACATGACAAGAGAGATTTAATCAATTCTTTCCCAGTTGGGAGAATGCTAAATAGCGAGTTATGCTTTGGGAGGCTGTACCAATGCAACATTTCGCCAAGCAGACTTAAAATCATTTCCATGGAATGTGGATCACCAGCGATCCCAGGATGAGGAAGTTCCCAGGACATGGGACTTTTATTTCTAACACTGGGGCAGGACTTCACAAACCGGGATGAGTTAACCACAATAATGGAATCGGGAAGAGGGGAATTACTCTATGTAGGTTTTAATAGTCAGACACTTCAGAGAAATTGTGGCATAGATGCAGTCCAACCTTTGTTTTCCACTTAAGCACTCGCAAAGTCACAGCAGGCTCAATAAGAAACAAGATGTTTATTGGGTGCTCCATACTACTGAGAAGGCGAAAATCCTTCTCAGAGATGGCTAGGTAATCAATTCTAGCGCAAGTTGTAGCTGTCTTGGAATATTGAGACTGACTCAACATTTTATTGTAAAACCCTCTTGACGACCAGGACTTTAAAGACAACAGATGAAGGAACAAGTATTTGGAGAAAAAAAAGAGGGTATATCAATACATCTAACGAAACCACATGCTAAGATTATTTATAAAGGCATGCATCTTTTTCTTTATTCTGCTGTTCTCTTTCCAAGAGAGACTCGGGCTGAGTCACTCTTGATCGCGGGGAGGGTTGTCCTATGCATTAGGGGATATTGAACAGTATTCCTGGCCATTGTTGACTAGATGTCAGTTGCACCCCCACCTTGTTTGTGACAACCAAAAATGTCCTCAGGCTTAGCCAAATGCCCCCAAAGTCGCACACTCACCATCAATTATAATCGATCATCTATTTGGGCCCCTCTAAAAAATAGTAAAATACTGTCCAGAAACAGTAACGCAGTCAGGAAGTGCACAGGAAAGCAAACTCTAGGATTTGCTTGGTCCCCACTCAGTCATTGGCAGCTTCCTGAAGGATGCAATGCAATCTTTGAAAGTGGCGGCCCTCCCATCATCCATGCACACCATTTCAGTGAAGAGCAGGCCCTCTGGCTGATGCGCTGTGTTCAGAACCTTGAAGGAACAGACATCGGTGCTCGACCCAACACCTGCTGTGTTGATAGGACTCTATCAGATAATTAACTCAGCTCTCACAGACACAGTTCAGGAAGGAAAAGAACATGCAAATCGTTGTTCCGTTTGCTCTCAAAAGCTGCTAATTGTCCCCCAGACTAGCTCCTAGAGGCACTTAGGTGTGTGAGAGATGATGTTCAAGCCAGGTGTTCCCACACTTTATCCTTCTCGTCCCCTGCTTCCATTTTGCCCTCTCACGATTTCAGTTTGTTGATTAAAACCCAAAGTGGTACACACACACACACACACACACACACACACACACTTAAAAATTTGGCAATTATTCCTGGACTCATTAATGCAATAATAAGATTCCCTGGGTTTGGGACGAGGTTTATCCATCTCATATTTGCGGTTGGATAATTCTCTGTTGTGGGGACTCTCCCGTGTGTTGTAGGATATTTAGAGCATCCCAGTGGATGATAATTGTGTTGCTAGAACCCCAAGTGTCTCCTGACATTACTAAATGTCCCTGGGACACCAGGAACAGTAGAGTACCACTGGTTTAGGGGATAAAGATGAACAGAAAATGAAGGGCAGTGATGTGAGATGTTTAGGAGAGACTCTAAAGAGAACGTTAAAAGTAGATGTGCCAGGTTCTATCCTTGGAGGTTTGGAAGTCATTGGTGTGGGGTTCAGCTTGAGCGCAGGGATTTTTTTTTAAAAAAGCATCCCAGGTAATTCTGATGTGCAGACAAGGTTGAGCACTACCCGTCCATAAAAAGACAGTCATGACTGGTGTTCAAATGAGGCTTCACAAAACTTCTCAGAAATCAATACACAGGGCACAAGCATGTCCCATTGGGCAGATATCAGTTCTAGAAATTGTGCACGTTTCTGAATGTCTAAGAACTGTTTTGTGCACCGGCTAAAGGGTAGGTGTGCTGGACAGAAAGCAAGACTCATCAGCCATTCTCTGCACCTTCAGTTTCTAGAATTTTCCAAGATTTTCTAGGTGTCTGTCCCACCCGATGTCCTATCTAGTGAACCTTCAAAATATGTCCAGAGTAGGGGCGCCTGGGTGGCGCAGTCGGTTAAGCGTCCGACTTCAGCCAGGTCACCATCTCGCGGTCCGTGGGTTCGAGCCCCGCGTCAGGCTCTGGGCTGATGGCTCAGAGCCTGGAGCCTGTTTCCGATTCTGTGTCTCCCTCTCTCTGCCCCTCCCCCGTTCATGCTCTGTCTCTCTCTGTCCCAAAAATAAATAAACGTTCAAAAAAAAACAAAATTAAAAAAAATATGTCCAGAGTATAACCCTGTCTCATGATCCCCACTAATGATGCCCTTCTAGAAGCTTGTACCATTGTCTCTCTCAGGATAGTAATAATAATAAAATAATAATAATATAACACAATAATATAATGTCACTACCCCAGTTCCCTAGACTCGGAGGCTACACCTAGCTGGAAGAATCATCTTTTTAAAACAGAGGATAAATTGTGTCACACACCCCCCAACAGATTCTTCTCATAAAATCTGAGAACCTAACAGTGATGTGCAAGGTCCCGTCTGGTGGGTCCCCATCACCACCTCCATGGTCCCATGTTCTACTACACCCTGGGCTTCTAGATATTTCTGGAGCATTCCAGGCAAGTTCCTCCCTCACCTGGTGCTTGCTCTCCCTGGAAAGTTCTTTGTAAGGCTCTCCTCTCCTTCCGCAGGTCTTTGCTTAAATGCTACTTTCCCATTTTAAGTAAATGTTACCTTCCCTTACCATTTTAAGTGAAGTTGCCACCCACAAGCATTCCTTACGTCCCCTTTAATTTTCTTCATTGTATTTCTTGCCACGTGTATTTGTTTCTTAGGACCTCAGTAACAATTCACTACAAACTGGGGCAGTGATAAGAATGTGTTATGAGCAGCAGAAATTTATTCTCTCCCGCTCGAGAAGACTAGGAGTTTGAGATCCAGGAGGGGCAGGGTCGAATTCCCTCCAGAGGGTCCTTGCTGCCTCTGCTAGCTTCTGGAGCTCCAGACATCCCTGGGCTTGTGGTCACATCGCCCTAATTTTCAAGATCAGTGTCTCCAAATCTCTCTTTCCTGTGTATTCACCTTATCTTTTTTCCTCTGTGTTGTAAATCGCCTTCTGCCTCCCTCTTTTAAGGATACATGTGACATATTTGGGGCACACCTGGACATTATCATCCAGGACAATCTCTCCGTCTCAATTTAGCCCTTAATTTCCTCACATTTTGAGAGACCCTATATCCATAGAAAGTGATGTTTACATATTCCTAGAATTAGGACCTGGTTTCTTGAGGGGATGGGTGTTATTCAGACCACTCTACCCCTTATTTATTTCTCATACTATGTGTTTATTATAGCTTCCACCACTGAGATATAAAATGCACTGGGGTCAAAACATTTTTATTTTTAGATGTCTTACTCCATTGCTGTATTGCCCATCTAGACTATCACAAACAGTCAATAAATAATGCCTGCTATAGGACTCACTGGGCTGGTCGAAAGAGAAATCAGAATACGAGAAAGGAACAAATAGCAGCTGAGAATTTTATAGACTTGAGAAAAGAATACAACTCCCATGTGGATCGATACAAAGAAATCTACGCCAGACCTATCCATTCAAACTTGAACACACCGATAACAAAGAGGAAGAAAAGGCCAAAAAGAAGGGAAATACTGTGTATCATTCCCAACCAGTGAAGGCAGGCATTCAAAGTGAGGAATTTCAGTCCATCCAAAGAGCAAGCCAGAAAGCGGTAGAAACGGCCGTTTCTTACAAAAAGAAGACCGAGTGTTGGGGACAGTTTGAAGCAAGCAACAACTCAGAGGCTGTGGCTGGAGCTTTAATTGCTGCCGGAGAGCAAGGGGGGGACATCCAGGAGAGCTCACTCAGCATTTCGCCCCTTGCCTATTTGCACAGGGATATGTGTACAAGGATGTTTATTGCAAATCAAGTTAAATACTCAACCTGAAGTGTGGAAATTAATTGTGGTAGAGTCATGCATGAATTATCACACAGCAGTGGAAAGTGCATTAAGAGGAACTCACCTATCCGCATGATGACCTTCACAGATACTGTGCTGATTGAAGCATTCTGGAAACCGTGGGATGGAATGCAAACAGGACACAGTTGGAGGAGAAAGGATTCCATATACAGGATATGCCGGTGGTACGCCTCAGATTGGTAAGGGCAGTGTGACTAACCCGGTACCCTAAAACTATAGAACAATGCCGGGAACAGATGAAAAACCAAAACCCAGAGAGAGGTTAATGACGCCCAGGAGAGCACGCAGGTGGACCACAGAAGCAGTCACAGGGCCCTTCCCTTGTATCTGTTGTATTTTATCTCTTTGTGTGGTAGGTCGATCACTACATTGAACAGTGTGGTTTTTACGTCTGAACTTATTTAAATGCACTATCTGTACCAAAATAAGTAAACATACAAAGAACAGGAGAAAACATGCAAAAATATTTTTTACTTTTATGGAGTTTTTACCTTTTCTCCTTTCAACGTTTTTAAATGAGCCCGTGTTATTATTATTTTTTTAATCTTAAACAAACTAGTTCCCCGGCTCTGAGTGTAGTTGGCACTCTGAGAAACCTCAGATGCTGTGAAGAGGCAGGGAGAGTTCACAAAACGCAGGCCATCCCGGGACATCAGTGGCTCCCAGGGCCTAAGAGGATCCTAAGTGAAAGCCTACATCCACGTCTTGATATAGAACAGGGGCCATCCGTGGCCCTTGAACGTTACACGGCAAATCTGGCCCCCCAGGTGTCCCGTATTAATATGATTAATTCCTCTGGAATGAACTTTGCGATTGCACATTTCAGCTCTGTATTTATAAACCCCAAGCACAGAGTTTCCTATTTCTGTTTCCTGTTCGTTCACCTGAGTGTCATCGATGCGGGTGAGCTCAGGATAGCTCTGGAGTGGCCCCCAAGCACGTGGTGTTGGCGGGCACCTGGCTGCGGCGACATCGCGGGCAACATTCTTCAGGCGGCGTTTCTAAGCTCAGCTTTGCAAGGACGGAAGCCGATCCAATTTCAGTGACGGGAGCAACGGCCGGGGGGACAGGAGAACTCATCTGCGCTCTGAAAGCCTGTTCCCGACACCGGGAACATTTTCTCCGTGTCGACAAATGGCCCCAGGGCTTCGCTGCAGGTCAGATCCCATTTTAAACTGTGGGTTCCCCACTTGCTACATATATTTGGTGAGACAGATCGTCTCTCCGCTGGATGGCCAGAGGCTTCAAAACAGATGCAGAATCCGGCCGTCTCCGTCGGGCGCCTGGTGTGCAGCGCTCGGGACCGTCTTTCCTCTGAAGACAGCGGGAGCCACCTGACCCGCCTCACCCAGACTCAGCAGGGTCCACACAGCAGCCACGGGAGCCCGTCCCCACCTTCTGCTCCAAGTCCCGAGTGGCCACCATGTCTCTCGAGCCAAAACCAGTCCCCGTGGCCTCCCCAGGCTGCGCACCTCCACCCCTCTGGTCTCAAATCTGCCTGTTCTCCTCCAGCAACCCCACTCAATCCTGCCTCCTGGTGCCTGCTTCCCCACACCCGGCATCCCCAGCCCTCTTTCCCTCCTCTCCCTGCTGCTAGGAACCCCCATGCGTGAGGGCATCAGCCCCGTACAGAGGTGGGATGAGAGGCTTCGATCGCCAGGCTGTAACGCTGGACATGTGGTTCAGTTCGTAGCACTTGACATTAGCCTGCTACCCGTCCCCTGGAGTTCGCTCTTCACTCACCATCAGGGATGCCGCCCGACCCGATGCTGATGCCATCGCTGTCCTGGAAAGTGACTCGTTACGGTCAGTGCCGGCTGTCGATAGCACCCTGTCCTGGCTGTGGACCGCTAAGGCATCTTTGAAAGCAGCCTGCGGCGTGGGCAGCAAACATTTGCCAGAGTCCTCACATGACAGCTTTATTAATTCATTTGTTCAGCTACATTCTGAGACATCTTATGTAGAAGCTTTTCTCCCTCCCTCCCTCTCCACCCCTCCCTCCCTCCCTTCCGCCTTTCCTCTCCCTTCTCTTCCTTCCTTAGTTCCTTTGTTCGGTTATTCATTTGCTCCTTCCTCCTTTCCTCCGTCCTTCCTTTTCTCCTCCCTCCCTCCCTCCTTCCATCCTCCCTCCTTCCACCCTCCTTGCTCCCCTCCTCTTCCTTCCTTCCTTCATTCCTTCATTTGTTCATTCCTTCCTTCCTCTTTCTTCCTCCCTTCCTTCCTTCTTTCCTTCCTTCCTTCCCTCCTTCCATCCTCTCCCTTCTCTTCCTCCTTCCTTCCCCTTCCTTCCTTCCTTCTTCCCTTCCCTCCTTCCCTTCCTTCCTTCCCTTCCTTTCCTTCCTTCCCTTCCTTCCCTTTCTTCCCTTCCTTCCTTCCTTCCTTTTCTTCCCCTTCTTCCTTCTTTCCTTCCTTCCTTCCTTCCTTCCTTCCTTCCTTCCTTCCTTCCCCCCTTGCTTCCCTTTCTTTCTTCTTCCCTTCCTTCCTTCTTCCCTTCCTTCCTTCCCTTCCTTCCTTCCCTTCCTCCCCTCCTACCTTCCTCTCACTTCTCTTCCTTCCTTCCTTCTTCCCTTCTTCCTTCCCTCTTTCCCTTCCTTCCCTTCATTCCCTTCCTTCCTTCCCTTCCTTCCCTTCCTTCCTTTGTTCCCTTCCTTCCCTTCCTTCCCTTCATTCCCTTTCTTCCCTTCCTTCCTTCCTTCCTTCCTTCCTTCCTTCCTTCCTTCCCTCCTTCCTTTCCTTTCCCTTCTTCCTTCCTTCCTTCCTTCCTTCCTTCCCTCATTCCTTCCCTCATTCCTTCTTTCCTTCTTCCTTCCTTCCCTCCTTCCTTCCCTCCCTCCCCCCTTCCTTCCTTCCTTCCTTCCTTCCTTCCTTCCTTCCTTCTTCCCTTCCTTGCTTTCTTCCCTCCGTCCTTCCCTTCCTTTCTTCTTTCCTCCCTTCCATCTTCTCTTTCTCTCCTTCTTGACCTTCTCTTAAGGGGAATCAGAAATTTATATTTTGAACTTATTTATCAGTTCAGCTAGTTTTTCATTTTGTAATCCACTTCCTGAATGTGTTAGCATTATTTCTTTTGCTTTCAAAAGGATTATTCCCCTACCTTTAAAAAAATTTGGTCCTCGGCCCCGAATAGCCAAAGTAATTTTGAAGAAGAAGACCAAAGCAGGAGGCATCACAATCCCAGACTTTAGCCTCTACTACAAAGCTGTCATCATCAAGACAGCATGGTATTGGCACAAAAACAGACACATAGACCAATGGAATAGAATAGAAACCCCAGAACTAGACCCACAAACGTATAGCCAATTCATCTTTGACAAAGCAGGAAAGAACATCCAATGGAAAAAAGACAGTCTCTTTAACAAATGGTGCTGGGAGAACTGGACAGCAACATGCAGAAGGTTGAAACTAGACCACTTTCTCACACCATTCACAAAAATAAACTCAAAATGGATAAAGGACCTGAATGTAAGACAGGAAACCAACAAAACCCTAGAGGAGAAAGCAGGAAAAGACCTCTCTGACCTCAGCCGTAGCAATCTCTTACTCGACACATCCCCAAAGGCAAGGGAATTAAAAGCAAAAGTGAATTACTGGGACCTTATGAAGATAAAAAGCTTCTGCACAGCAAAGGAAACAACCAACAAAACTAAAAGGCAACCAACGGAATGGGAAAAGATATTTGCAAATGACATATCGGACAAAGGGCTAGTATCCAAAATCTATAAAGAGCTCACCAAACTCCACACCCGAAAAACAAATAACCCAGTGAAGAAATGGGCAGAAAACATGAATAGACACTTCTCTAAAGAAGACATCCGGATGGCCAACAGGCACATGAAAAGATGTTCAGCGTCGCTCCCTATCAGGGAAATACAAATCAAAACCACACTCAGGTATCACCTCACGCCAGTCAGAGTGGCCAAAATGAACAAATCAGGAGACTATAGATGCTGGAGAGGATGTGGAGAAACGGGAACCCTCTTGCACTGTTGGTGGGAATGCAAACTGGTGCAGCCGCTCTGGAAAGCAGTGTGGAGGTTCCTCAGAAAATTAAAAATAGACCTACCCTATGACCCAGCAATAGCACTGCTAGGAATTTATCCAAGGGATACAGGAGTACTGATGCATAGGGACACTTGTACCCCAATGTTCATAGCAGCACTCTCAACAATAGCCAAATTATGGAAAGAGCCTAAATGTCCATCAACTGATGAATGGATAAAGAAATTGTGGTTTATATACACAATGGAGTACTACGTGGCAATGAGAAAAAATGAAATATGGCCTTTTGTAGCAACGTGGATGGAACTGGAAAGTGTGATGCTAAGTGAAATAAGCCATACAGAGAAAGACAGATACCATATGGTTTCACCCTTATGTGGATCCTGAGAAACTTAACAGGAACCCATGGGGGAGGGGAAGGAAAAAAAAAAGAGGTTAGAGTGGGAGAGAGCCAAAGCATAAGAGACTGTTAAAAACTGAGAACAAACTGAGGGTTGATGGGGGGTGGGAGGGAGGAGAGGGTGGGTGATGGGTATTGAGGAGGGCACCTTTTGGGATGAGCACTGGGTGTTGTATGGAAACCAGTTTGACAATAAATTTCATATATAAAAAAAATTTGGTCCTCATCCTTTATCACACAAGTATAAGTTCTTCCAAAACTTTTAACATTTACATTCACTCTTACATTGGTATTTGTCACTATCCCTTAGACTTAGTTCTGTAGTTAAAAAGATCCCTCATTTGCTTCTTTCATGGCTTACTGCCTCCAATGGTATTTTATTTTTATTAATCTATCATTTTGTTGGAATACATGCCCAAATACTTATTTATTTCCGGGAAAAGTTAGGAGTGATATCTTTCTGATGTTCTTGCACATCAAGGAAAATCTCTCTCAGCAGGTTTTGTATGGGGGTGACATTTCCTAAGGTGTTTTATGACCATCTCCATGTGAGTAGAAGGAAGTGTAAATCAGGCTAAGATCTACTCTAGAATATGTGTGTCAACATAGGTACCTGAGTTAATGTTGTGACACGTGGCCATCCATATCCAAATTCCTAAGTGTTGTTGAAATCTGTCTCGTTAAGCACAGTGCTCAAGAATCCTTCCTTCCTTCTCAGAAGGAAGAAAGGGGGAAAATGAGCCAGTGAGAGATGAACCCTCATCTGTGGTGGGCAGAAGGGGAAAGGAGGACGTCCTCTGCTTTTTTTGTTCAGATGCCAGAAGCAGGATTTGGAAGTGTCTGGGCTTCATCACTCTGTAGGGCGCCATGTCCCCATTTTCTCAGCTATCACTGGATGGCATCCTCGGTGGGGGAACACACTGGTGCTGTGGTCCATCGCCATCCATGACCACGTCACTGGGGACCGACCACAGAGAACCCAGCAAGAAGCACCTGCAGATCACGGGCATGGCATGAAAATTAGGGACAAGGACAGCTTGTCCCATTTCTTTTACCATCCATTTACTCATTTAAAAATAAAACTTACCCTGGGGCACCTGAGTGGCTCAGTAGGGCAAGTGTCTGGCTTTGACTCAGGTCATGATCTCACAGGTCATGAGTTCGAGTGCCGAGTCAGGCTCTGTGCTGACAAGTCAGAGCCTGGAGCCTGCTTTAGATTCTGTGTCTCTGTCTTTCTCTGTCCCTCCCCTGCTTGCACTATCTCTCTCTCTCTCTCTCTCTCTCTCTCTCTCTCTCTCTGTCTGTCTCTCTCTCAAAAATAAATGAAAAACATTTAAATTTTTTAAAAATAAAATAAGACTTTCCCCCTTTTCAAGTGCCTGCTGTTGAGAATTCCCCACTTTATCAGATCACAGAATTGTGTCAATTAACATAGACTTTTTGAAGTCCCTTTCACAGCTGTGATCCATGTAGATGAGAGGTGTTTGTGGTCGTGGATGGTGGGAGATCTTTAATGTTACAGACGTTCCCCCAAGATTTCACCGAGTGAGATCTAGAAGTCAACTGCTTAGGCAATTCTGCATAAATCACTGATTCTTACTTTCATTTAGAACATTGTTTAATGAATCAATCATTAAAATATAGCAAGTACAAGATCAAATCGAGTGTATTAAAGATAAGTCCTGAAGTCACATATTTACCTCAGCCTGGCAGATTTCCATATCTACAACTTTAGTTATTGTGTGTGTGTGTGTGTGTGTGTGTGTGTATGTGCGTGTGTGTGTGTGTGTGTGTGCGTGCGTGCATGTGTTTGGCAGACGGATGGTTTCTTATGCATGTTTTTATTCTTTTTTATCCCCCTCAAATATCATGAAAATGTCATGAAAAATCGAAAAGGGAAATGAAACCGATAGAGCACACATTTGCAAACAGCAGATATTCGTAAGTTTTGTGCAGGATAAGTTTATTCATTTTCGTAAATGCATTAATGAGATGGTTTTATTATTCCTTGACCTTTCAAGGCTTGAATGTATCCACTTTGTTCTCTGAGATATTGTAACTCAGGAAATGTCTTTTTGGAGAGAATGCTAAAACGGTGCCTTTTTTAGTCTTCACCATGGGGAGTAGCTTCTGACATTTTTGCACATTAAATTACATTACATGTGAAGTTGCTTTTATTTGAGGTTGTTATGTTTAGATAGTGTGACTTAATGGAAGTACGAAGTATATGGGAAGAGATTAAAATACAAGAAAAAAAATAAGGCTGCTCTGGGAGGGAAGAAAGCAACAGATTTCTTTCAGTTTTCAATTAAATCTGCCATCAACATGTTTTGTTAAACCCAATCCACATAGCTTCTTCAATGACGAAAAAATAGGAAGTTTTGCAGACTTATCAGGAGACTATGAAAAATTCCGTTTTCCACTGGGTGCTGCCTTATCTTGACGTTTTTTTAAGCCAATCTAATTGGTATTAAGTGGTAGCTGCCTGTTGCCTAAAGGCCTGCTTTCGTAATTTTTAGGGTTGGAGCAGATTTTCCTAATGTTTTCAGTTATTCAGTCTCTTTTGCTATGAATTAGCTTTTCATATGATTTCATCATGGTGCTCTTGAGGGTTCTTTTTCTTCCTGACGTGGAGCACTTCTGAACCCAGGCGGGAACTAATCCATTTTGGGTTTTATCCCTTGTAAATCCCCTCTCTGTCTATGGCTTATGTTTTAAAGTGGCTTACAGTGTCTTGCCTATCCTACCAAAACTTTTGGCTTTATTCAGTGACTTGGCATGTTGATATTTTTCTCAAGGACGGTTTGTGTGTTCGGGGTCCTCAGAAAACTTTTCATCATCTCACCTCTGAAACATATTTTACTACGCTTTCGTCCAGTTGTTGGGACATTTGGAAACTTTTCCTTCACCTGATTTATTTTTTTAATTTTTTAAATAACATTTATTTATTTTTGAGAAACAGAGAGAGACAGAGCGTGAGCAGGGGAGGAGCAGAGAGAAACAGAGACACAGAATCTGAAGCAGGCTCCAGGCTCCCAGCTGTTAGTCAGCACAGAGCCCGACACGGGGCTTGAATGCACGAACCGCGATATCATGACCTGAGCCAAAGTCCGATGCTTAACCAGCTGTGCCACCCAGGTGTCCCTTCCTTCACCTGATTTTTTAAAAAGTAGTGTAATGGAGGGAATCTGTTATTTTTCTCCACCCGTCTGCATGCTGGCACCATGCGCCGAATAGGCTGTCCATTTCTGCCCCACCACGCCCATCATTCTGCAATGAATGGTTGCCATAGCGTAAGATTCTTTGTATGCTTTATCTATTGCCTGTCCCTCCATTTTGTTCCTTTAGTCAGTTTGACCAACTGGTGTCACCCTCTTTTAATCACTACCAACTTTCTAATGTCATATATTCTTTATTTAAAAATTTTTTTAATGTTTATTTTATTTTTGAGAAAGAGAGAGACAGAGCATGAGTGGGGAGGGGCACAGAGAGGAACACACAGGACCTGAAGCAGGCTCCAGGCTCTGAGCTGTCAGCACAGAGCCCGATGTGGGGCTCGAACTCGTCAACCGTGAGATCGTGACCTGAGCCGAAGTCGGACGCTCAACTGACTGAGCCACCCAGGCGCCCCTCTAATGTCATATATTCTAACATGATTCTCCTCTAGCTATTTAGAATGAGAATTCCTTCATCTTTATTTTCCTTCTTCCAGATATTATTGGTAATTCTCGGACACTTACCTTCCGTGATTCCAGCTTCTCCAGGGTAAAAAAATCCTCTGTTGGAGGATAATAAACATCTTTAAAGATACTGAATCTTCCCTTTAGTGGACAAAATAAATCTACTCATTTGTTACATCCTCTTTCATGCTGTTCATAAACCTGTTTGTTTCTCTCCATCATGGGCTTTCATGTATTCGTATATTTTAGGCACTTTAGAGTTGAATTTTTGTGTATTTTTAATATAGAGCTTGTCAAATGGTGTTTCTAAATTATTTGTTGCTGGTATAAAGGAATGCAAATTCCTTTTTGCATATTTCTCTTGTATTCAGCAGATTGGAGGAACTCTTTGCTTAATAGATTCCCTGAAGATCCTCTTGGATTTTCTTTGTAGATAATCATACTCTTTGTGCATAATGATAACTTTTCTTCTGTCCCCTACTCTTTTCACACCCTTTGAAACATTTTTCTCTAATTGCCTGGCTTGGCCTTGCCATGTTGGTTTCAGTGTGTCTTAACTTTTATCAAACAATATTGACATTGCTGAATGTAGTTTATGGTGGGATTCAGTAATTTATTGAATATTCTACTTTAAATTGTTACATGGTTAATCGTGTCAGGGAGGAGAAGATGTCTCCGCGACCCACTTAGGTTCCGTACGGAGGTGGTACCAATTTAACAGACAAAAGATGGAGCGATGGGAGAAAAGACAAAGTTTATTCACAGGCATACAGATGTAGGAGTTCGCAGAGCAAGTGGCTCTGGGGTTTACAGTTTATGTTATATACTGTCTTCGTGGGGGTGGTGGAGAAAGGCAGTCATGGAAACACAAATAACTTAGGAAATACAAGGGAGTCTTTAGGAGAATATATCGTAGGTTGTATAGATTTGGGACAGTGTTTGCTTCCATGATTTCTCATCGTGGTACCTCACTATTAGGAGCCCGCTTTCCCAGATCCAAGATGCCTCTTGGGAAGGGCCGTTTACGGCAGTCGAAATGTTTGGGAAGGCCCTGGTCTTAGGCAGAAAAGGATAGTTCAGACAATGCCTTTTCCCACATTCGTTGATTCTCAAATGTCTTCAGCTCAAAATAACTTCTGTGTCACGGCAGGATATCCTGAATCCCTTCAACCACATTAATAACTTTAACTACACACTGTATTTTTATGTAAAGAACGCATATGCCCCCGAGTTCCCATCTGCCCTCGGAGAGAAAGCTCTTCAGTCTATTCTAAGCATCTTATTCTCAAGATGGGTTTTTTCCACTGGCTTCTGCCTCAGGGAGCCCAGTGGCCACCTGACAGGTCTCACCTGCTCTCAGGCCCGGCCGGCCCTGTCCAGGCACGGATCCCCTTCTGTTACTGCCTCGCTCCTTTGTTGATGGGACTGTTCAATTATGGTCTGCTTTCTCCTCCAGAATTCACGTTCCATGAAAGGAGGGGCCATCCTTTTCTGGTATGTGCTGTACCAAGAACCGTGCCCTCCCCCTGGCCCCACACACAGCTGACGCTTCAAGGAGTGTTGTTTCCTAAACAACATGAGTTAACCTGTGTTAGGCGCCTGCCAGAGCCAGGATTGAATCTTTTCTTTAGTTTTCTTTTTCTTTTTTTTAATTTTTGATTTACTTTGAGAGAGAGAAAGAGAGAGAGAGAGAGAGAGAGAGAGAGAACATAAGTAGGGGAGGAGCAGAGAGAAGAAAAGACAGAATCTCAAGCAGGCTCCACACCATCAGAATAGAACCCGACGGGGGGCTCAGACTCACAGACTGTGAGATCATGACCTGAGTCGAAGTCGGATGCTCAACCGACTGTGCCACCCAGGCGCCCCCAATTATTACTTTTTTTAAGATGAGCATTTAGGTGGATGTTTTTGCCCACAAGAACCTTCAACGCGGCCTCATCATTCCGCTCTTGATTAGCAATTGACAGTCATATCCTGTGACATTCACACATTATTACCAACATGGTCTTCTGTCCTCAACTCCTGTGAGAGTTTCTCCTTTTGAGTCTTCCTGACCGTCTGAATGCTCCCGGTTACACGATTAACCATGTAACAGTTTAAAGTAGAATATTCAGGGGAAGACGGCCATCCTTGTGCCAAGGAGAGCGACCTCCGGGGACGGCAGCCTTGGACTTCCAGCCTGCAGAGCTGGGAGACCAGAATTCCTGCTGTTTTAGCCACCTGGGCAGTGCTTCTTTATATGGTGGCCCTAGCAGACTGACATAGCTGGACGTAGCCCAGTGTCTCCTGGACGCTGCAAGCCAGGTGTCCACAAGGCTAGGTTCCTATCAGAAGCTTAACCGGGGGCAGGTCCGCTTCCTTTCTCCCTCAGGCTGTCGGCAGACTTCCTCGCCTGCGGTCACAGGACTGGAGCCCCTGCTTCCTTGTTGGCTGTCACCTGGGGGCTTCTCCCTGGTCCCAGGAATGGTGCAAAGTGACCCAAGGACACAGCACCGACTTTTTCTCCTACAGAAGGTCAGGGTAAACCACTCGCTCCTGTTCTGGAAACAACCCGTGCCTTCTCCGAGTATAAACGGATTCAGGAAGGTGGAAAGAAGGAAACCAAGGTCACAGGCAGTAGCATCCCAGGGGTACCCGTGTCTGGACTTTCCTACGGGTGCACGTCCTTACCCTCCCGCCTAATTAGACAGTCTGTGAGTCGCTGCATTTCCTCTCTGGGCACACGAGCCGTCCGCCGACACCGCGCTTGTCTTCCATGTGTGTTCTCTCAAACAGCGCATTTCCCTTGTCCTCAGCATTAAAGTAAATAACAGGAACAGATATGGGTGCTGCTGACACCTTGTCTCTATGAGTGAGCTAATTCCCAGTCTGAATAAGTGCGGTAAGGAGCCATGCCACCGATGCGGCGGATAGGTGACTCTTCCCAGTAAAATAATGCACCTCTGCTCAGACGTGGTAAGGACAGCTCCAGAAGCAGGCTAGCAGCTTTCTGTTAAGCACTTTGGACCCACCCGTAACGATTAAGCCTGAGTACTGGACTCATTGTTTCGTAGGAGCATGTGAGCCTTTATTTTTGCGGCAATAAGCGAATAGCAGAGAGACCCAGAACCTTGATTGCTTTTAGCATGGGCCTTTCTTCCTTCCTTGGGTTTCGTAGGGATACACGTCTGTGGACACTGGCACTTCGGGCCTCTCTCTCCCCGGGGTCCTCCGTCACAGGTGGCCCAGCCCTGCTTGTCCCACATCCTAGTTTGCAACGTGCTCTTGGCCACACGGAGAGGAATGCCAGGTGCTCTGGGCGTCCCACAGCTGCACGGGCAAGCCAGCCTGCCTCTGTCGTCCAGTCCAGGGAACTCTTAGCTTTCTGCAGGGACATCAGGTCATTGATCAAGCAGCCATTTATCGAAGGCATTCCATGAGCGAGACAGTTGACAGGAATCTATCATCAGCCATGACTCAACCATGTCTGAGCAGAGTCTGAGGAGTATTACAAACCTCGTATTTCCCTCTTACTCCATCCAGTATGCAGAAAATCTTGCCGTGTCCCTCGAAATCATTGTGGGGGAGGAACCAGCGGCAACAGTGTGCCAAATTAAGGCCACCTAGCACAACTGAGAAACGTGTAGAATACGTCCAAGTAAGTGAAAGGGTACTAAAGGGGCTCAGAGCATGCTACTCTGTCTACACCGCTCTGACGTGTTGGTCGTTTTGAGCTGAAGGTACTTGAGAAACAGCAGAAGCACCAAGACCCCCCGTTTCCAGGGAAAACCAGGGCACAGGCTTCCCACGAGCAAGATGTCCTCTGCACCACGAAGAAAAGAATGTTCTTTTTTTCAACGTTTATTTATTTTTGGGACAGAGAGAGACAGACCATGAACGGGGGAGGGGCAGAGAGAGAGGGAGACACAGAATCGGAAACACGCTCCAGGCTCTGAGCCATCAGCCCAGAGCCCGACGCGGGGCTCGAACTCACGGACCGCGAGATCGTGACCTGGCTGAAGTCGGACGCTCAACCGACTGCGCCACCCAGGTGCCCCAAAGAAAAGAATGTTCTTATCACCAGAGCCTGGGAGTCGGTCCAAAATGGACCTGTAGAAAGAACCCAACAAAAACCCATGCTTATCTTCCATTAGTTTTCCTCTAGTATTTCCCGCTAAGTTCCTACAGTTTATTGTCCTGAGAGCACGAACCCTTTTCCTGCTCTCGTCAGTTCTTCCCAAATGTATCATCTTTTGTTAAGAAAGATGGTATATAAGGGCGCCTGGGTGGCTCAGTCAGTTAAGTGGCCAACTTCAGCTCAGGTCATGATCTCACAGTTAGTGGGTTGGAGTCCCACGTCGGGCTCTGTGCTGACAGCTCGGAGCCTGGAGCCTGCTTGGGATTCTGTGTCTCCTTCTCTCTCTCTACCCAGCCCCCCCCCCCGCCCCACTCACACTCTGTCTCTCTCTCAAAAATAAATAAAACATTAAAAAAAAAGATGTATATAAGCTCTCTGTACAAACCACTTGTTTGAGTCTTCATTTTTGCTTTTTTAAATATTAAATATAATTTATTGTCAAATTGGTTTCCATACAACACCCAGTGCTCATCCCAACAGGTGCCCCCCTCAATGCCCATCACCCACTTTCGCCTCTCCCCCACCCCCCATCCACCCTCAGTTTGTTGTCAGTCCTTAAGAGTCTCTTATGGTTTACCTCCCTCTCTCTCTGTAACTTTTTTTCCCCTTCCCGTCCCCCATGGCTTCTGTTCAGTTTCTCAGGATCCACATATGAGTGAAAACATATGGTATCTGTCTTTCTCTGACTGACTTGTTTCACTCAGCATAATACCCTCCAGTTCAATCCATGTTGCTACAAATGGCCAGATTTCATTCTTTCTCAATGCCAAGTCGTATTCCATTGTATATATATAAACCACATCTTCTTTATCCATTCGTTAGTTGATGAACATTTAGGCTGTTTCCATGATTTGGCTATTGTTGAAAGTGCTGCTCTAAACATTGGGGTACAAGTGTCCCTATGCATCAGCACTCCTGTATCCCTTGGGTAAATTCCTAACAGTGCTGTTGCTGGGTCATAGGGTAGATCTATTGTAAATTTTTTGAGGAACCTTCAGAGTTTTCGAGAGTGGCTGCACCAGTTTGCATTCCCACCAACAGTGCAAGAGGGTTCCCGTTTCTCCACATCCTCGCCAGCATCTATAGTCTCCTGATTTGTTCATTTTAGCCACTCTGACCGGTGTGAGGTGGTATCTCAGTGTGGTTTTGATCACTTTTGCTTTTGAAATGACCTGCGTGCATGCAGAAATGTAGGTAAAATGTGGATGCTTCTGTCCTGTTCATGGCTCTTATGTCAGCTTAGAGTTTAGGCCCTATCCCAGACCCTGAGGGTACACGGAGTGGTTTTCCTCCCTTAGAGCAGCCAGACCATTGAATGCCGTGTGGTCCATAGAAATGATGTGCAAGCATTTATAGAGATGGAAGGTGATTATGACCTGCTGTTAAATTTAAAATATGATCATCCTTGGGGCGCCTGGTTGGCTCAGTCAGCTGAGCGTTTGACTTTGGCTCGGGTCATGACCTCACAGTTCAGGAGTTCAAGCCCCGCATCTAGCTCTCTGCTGTCAGCACAGAGCCCACTTTGGGTCCTCTGTCCCCCTCTCTGTGCCCCTCCCTTGCTTATGCTCGCTCTCTCTCAAAAATAAATAAGCATTAAAAAAACCTTTTTAATAGTCAGCATGAAGTCATTTTCCATAAATAAATATATATATGCATGTCTAATGTAATGTCATATTATAATGTATATAGAATGCATGTATAACTATAATACCTAAGCATATTTCTGTAAGGATATATATATGCACAGTCAGACATATACACTCCTGTTGAGTATGTGCATGACTGCAACAGACAGGCAGCCAATTTAGAACATCTAAGATCTGTGTCGTAACAGTGGTATGTTGAAAGAAGAATGAATGAAGCTTGCTTTGAAGACTCACCTAAATTGTATTCTTCGAGGTCTCTATTTTAGCTTTACTTTTATATGGTTTGCAGTGCATGGTGAGCAACATATCGGCCAAAGATAGGTTCTGTTTATATCTCCTTCCATATCTGTCTGCTTATCTACCTCCCTACCTATCTCTGTGTGTCTTGATGTATGTGTGTATGTATGTATCCATCCATCCATCCATCCATCCATCCATCCATCCATCCACCCATCCATCACATCTATCTGTCTATCTATCTATCTATCTATCTATCTATCTATCTATCTATCCATCTATCATCTATCTGTCTATCCATCCATCCATTCATCATATCTATCTATCTATCTATCTATCTACCTACCTACCTACCTACCTATCCATCCATCTACCCATCCATCCATCATGTCTATCTATGTATCTATCTGTTTATCTATCTATCCATCCATCCATCTCTCCATGTATTCACCAACCCACCCAGCTCTCCAGCCAGTCTCAAACATCCATCCATCCATCCATCCATTCAAACATGTAGCAACTCAAACATCCATCCATCTACCCGTCTATCCACCCACAGACTTATCTACTCAAACATCCATCCATCCATCCATCCATCCATCCATCCATCCATCCATCCATCATATCTATCTATCTATCCACCCACCCATCATATCTATCTATCTATCTATCTATCTATCTATCTATCTATCTATCTATCTAACTACTGTCCATATGCCTGTATGTATACATTTTCCATGGGTAGCACTGAATGGTTGAACTGTTGACAATGCAGATTTTTGCATTTTGTATAATTTACATAGAATAAGCTTCATCTACAATCATCAGCCCTTTGAGACTCTGGTATCAGCATTATTAGTTTGAAGTCATGACTTGTTCCCTGTTGAGCCCTTCTTCATCCCTTTCTCTTCTGAAGACTCATTTGCTGCATATTTCCCTGGACCTAGAGTGCCCAGCAGACAATGCACCCCCATCTAGCTGTTAGTTCATACCTGGCCACCCCCCACACCCAGCTGGCTGTGCAGGCACGGAGAGAAGGGGAGATGTGTGTGTGTGTGTGTGTGTGTGTGTGTGTGTGTGTGTATAACCTGATGGGAGACAGATTCCTTTTGATCTTTCCCAGGAGATAACATTAAATATAAGCTTTTTGAAACAGCGTCTTGATTGCAGATGCTCGGCTTCCCATGGAAAAGACAAAGCCAAATAAGTAACAATCTTTCCACTAAGTGGTGAATCTCAAAGGGCCCGCTATGGTGCTCACTTCAGGGACATAAGGGTGGACAGATGCAGAGATGGACAGACACTATTCCTGGCTTAGACGAGCTTGCATTCTTGCACAGACCCGCCTTTCCTCAGTGTTTGTTTCACAGGATTGCAAAGAGTCACCAGTGAAGAGTCACCACTTTGGGGCCACTGCCTCTGAAAAGGCTCTTGGGGGGTTCCCAACCCTCTGGAACTCATCCGTTTCTCAGAGCTCCTGAGATATCATTGATGGCATGGTGGGGGCCCAGGTCCTGTTCCTCTAGCAAAAACCATTCAGTGTCTCCCTGTCACTGCCTGTTGCAGAGACGTGAACTCCATATCCTTGCTCAGATGTAAACTAGAACGATTTATATATTCTAAAGAATGGTTTCCATTATGATCACTAGAGCTTGGTGCACCAATTCCCCGGCCTCCCGAGTTGGGCTGCCCACTGCCGCAATCGGCAGCGAATGCTTACTTTCCGAGTCTGGAAGGCGCTGTAGACGGGAGGCACGGCCAGCCCGCCACGCAGGGTGCTGACTCCGGGAAAGCATTCAGTGCTGGTAATACTGTGGGTTCATAGTCTGGGGGATCAGACGGACAAACAGGATATTTGCTCTGTGTGAGTCACCTGGGCCCCAAGAGCAGGGCACCCAGGGAAGAAACCACTTCACGCCCTCAGAGCACAGCCGGGGAAGCACTGATAAGCTGTGGTGAACTGGGCAGATGAACGGCTTTGTGCCATCCCAAATGGACCTCGCGCTTAACATGCACAGCAACCTTGGACCCTCCCTTAGTCCCCTGGGTGACCTTTCTCCCTACAGGGACGTTGCACCAAAAGGTGCTACGTTCAACCCCACAGATGGCATCCTTTTATTTGCCTTAACGGGAAACTCGGGCTATGGATGGACAAGCCAGGTGCTCAGGAGAGGTTGACAGCGTGCACTTTGGGGCAGACGAGCAAGGCACAGCGATGACTCCTGGCTACGGGGAGACACTGGAACACACACAACACTCCCTCTTATTGGCTCCACAGGAAATCAGGTCACTAAAAATGATTATAAATCAGACAAAGAAAGCAAGACCTTTTGTCCAGAGGCGTGAGCACCTGCTCCTGGATGGGGTGGGCCGAAGGGGGGTTTCTGGTGGCCACGCACATCAGCAGCCACCTCCTGCATCACTTGGAACTGCATACTGGACATCCAGCCCAACGAACAGATGGTGCTAACACTTCATTTTGCCGCGCTTAATAGTAAGGACAATGGCAAAGGGGTGCCTGTGGAGCACTTAACACCAAGAGTTGCTACTGGGTCCAGACAAAGGGGAACGGAGGCCACTTTAGGGCATGAGAGACCGAGGGGGTAACAACAGCAGTGCACAAAAAGAAGGCTGCATGAGGCTCGCTGTAAAGACCCACTGACTCAATCCTGGGCACACCAGGGGTCCTCAACCAGCTTGAATCTTCTATCATTTCCAGCACACGTGTGAGCAGTGGTGTCCTGTGTGTGTCAACGTCAGTGGCTCTGGTTCCGAGGGTTTAGTGCCTCCAGATGGAGCACAGTTAGCTTGAGTGGTGGTGACGATTCCATCATCAGTGTGGACAAAGGGTGAAGTTGCTTAGCCAGATTCTGTGTATCCTGTTTGCCTGGATCCCAACTCCTTTCTTTAAAGGAAGGAAGGAAGGAAGGAAGGAAGGAAGGAAGGAAGGAAGGAAGGAAGGAAGGAAGGAAGGGAGAAAGAAGGGAGGGAGGGAGGGAGGAAGGAAGGAAAGAAAAGAAAACAAGTTTAGTTTCTTTGTTTGTGCCTTGGGTTTGACAAAATCAGAGAACTTTATGAGTGAAATGTATCTAAAAGCGTGCCATAAAAGCCAATTGTCCAAAAGATGATAGACATATGTCGGCTCATGCTCTGAGCTGAGGGTCCCATCATTTTAAGGACTTCACAGGGCTGCCCAGCTCCACTCAAGCAGCATTTGTTGAGCTGTGCCCGGGGAGCAAAACACCTGTGGCTAATGTCATTTAGGATTGGGGGTCTGTGAATAGCCCTTCTACTGAGCCACAGATAAAAGCCACCCACGATGCTTTCAGTGACTCAAGCACAGATTCCTTTTGCCTGGGGAATCAGGAAGGAGTTTCCAAATGGCCCATAAACTGGGTCTTGATGGGTTAGTAGCACTCGGAGAGACAGAGAGAAGGGGAGGAAGGTCCATTTGAAACTGGAACCCAGGCAGAGGGGCTTGCACAATTGTGTGGTGTCCCCAGGGCATCACGAATGGGTGAGATGTGGGGTTGGGGCATAGGGCACAATCAGGCAATATGGTGGCAGGTGAGATTGGGGGGGCAAGTAGAGACAGACCCTGGAAGATGCTGTGTGCTGTGTTGAGCAATGTGGTTTTATGTCAGGCTGTGCAGTGTCACCAGGGGATTTGAGTAGGGAGTTGGCATTCCCTAATCCTAATATTTCAAGGGGGTGAGTCTAGTGGGCTTGCCAAAGGGCTTGGGGATGATGTGCTCCTTTTCAGAGATTCAGGTCCCTTGGGCTACAGTCATCTTGAGAATGGCTCTACGTCCAGGGATTATGTACAAGAGTATAGATACCTACATACTAAGGTACTAAGAGTATACATACATACCATGTAGATACCTATGCGTAAGACGGAGGGCAAAGGGTTGGCTGTCTTGGGGACAGCATTTGCCTCTGGATCTCTGTTGGATTTGAAACTGAGTTAACTGGCCCCTGCTCACTCACTCCTGCACACTTTTGAGGATGTGGGAGGAAGCCAGTATCAACAGGTAATGCTGTTATACAGATGAGGGACCCATGGGACCCTGGCCCTGACTTGCTCCTTGATACTCCTCTTCATCCTCCAAGCCTTGTATGGGAATCCTGATCGTGGAGACATTGGCCATAAACTGACCATGACCAGAATGATGACTGTTGACTTGCAAAGGCCGTTTGATGCAATGGTAAAGACTCATGAGAAGAACTTAGTGTCTCCTCCACTATTAAAGAATCTAGTCGTTATGTGCACTAACACCATACAGGTTAATGCCCCAGTGCAGTTCATTTATATATGCATCCCATTCTCTTAAAGCCCCCGAGGGCCCCACAGATGTCATCTCATTAATTTCCCTGGCACTTTTAGGAGCCGCAAGACAGCCCTGGGGCCATGGGTTACATTAGGGAAACCAGAGGGAGACAGGGAGTGTCTTACTTCAGGCTACAGGGTCTATTTCTATCCTGGCAGAGACAACTCTTATTCTGGAGAGTTCTGCCCACAAGCCATCGTTGTCACACTGTGTGGGGGGATAGAGGCTTCCGGAATGCTACCATGGGCAGTTGGCATTTCACATGAATTCTTTCCAAGAGACTGACCAAAAGTTGTTGACTCTCCATTCAGGAATGTAGAAACAGATAGGCCATTCTTTCCATAGGGCATCTGTCCATGTTTGGCCATGGTTTGATCGACTCAACTATTTTAGGAATTCAACTTGTTTTGGAGGGCGGGAAGTGTGTTTTCGGGGGAATGCAGCCATGATTGAAGGAAATCCCGTTGGAGACTTTTTGTTTGTTTTTGCTTTAGAGGAGACATTGTCAAAAATTAACAGTGAGGTATTGAAGTTCTACTTAAACAGAGAAGATATGATAGATTGTTAGATGGGGGTAGGTGTTTCTCCAGAGTCCGTACACAGTTGTAAAATAAAGTGCCGATGCCATTGGTGGGTATCAGATCGTGTAAAAACACGATGTTTTTTTTTTGTTTGTTTTTTTTACAAGAAACGTGTTTCTTGTTACTCTGGCAAACCATCCAGTGGTTGAGAAAGACTGACCCAGTCCTGGTTCTAGAAGATGCATTTCATGGAGCCCTCTAAGCATTCATAAAACTTAATTGTTTCCTTTCTTAGTGAACTCCAACCCTTTTTAAAGAATTCATTGTATGCTATTACTTTTTTTTGTTTTTTTTGTTTTTTTTTTTACAAAATTTTGTCTAAGTTCTAGTTAGCTAACATACAGTGTAGTATTGGTTTTAGGAGTAGAATTCAGTGATTCATTTCACATATAACCCCCAGTTCTCATACCAACTAGTGTTCTCCTTAATGCCCACCTCCATCTATCCCATCCCCCCACCCACCTCCCTTTCATAAACCCCCAGTTTGTTCTCTGTATTTAAGAGTCTCTTATGGTTTCTTTCCCTGTCTCTTTTTCTCTTTTCCCCCCTTCCCTTATGTTCATCTGTTTTGTTTCTTTTTTTTTTTTTTTTTTTTTTTTTTTTTTTTTTTTAAATTTTTTTTTTTTCAACGTTTTTATTTTTTTTTATTTTTGGGACAGAGAGAGACAGAGCATGAACGGGGGAGGGGCAGAGAGAGAGGGAGACACAGAATCGGAAACAGGCTCCAGGCTCCGAGCCATCAGCCCAGAGCCCGACGCGGGGCTCGAACTCACGGACCGCGAGATCATGACCTGGCTGAAGTCGGACGCTTAACCGACTGCGCCACCCAGGCGCCCCTTCTGTTTTGTTTCTTAAATTCCATGTGATTGAAATCATGTGGTATTTCTCTTTCTCTGACTTATTTTGCTTAGTGTCATACCCTGTAGCTCCATCCATATCATTGCAAATGGCAAGATTTTATTCTTTTTGATGGCTGAGTAGTATTCTATTGTGTATATATACTATGTCATATTTATCCATTCACCAGTCAGTGGACGTTTAGGCTCTTTCCATAGTTTGGCTATTGTTGATAACACGGCTATAAACATTGGGGTGCATATACCCCTTCAAATCAGCATTTTTGTATCCTTCGGATAAATACCCTCTAGTGAGACTGCTGGATCATAGGATAGTTTGATTTTTAACTTTTGGAGGAACCTCCATACTGTTTTCCAGAATGGCTGCACCAGTTTGCATTCCCACCAGCAGTGCAATTTGTATGCTATTACTGATGTTTACTTACCTAATCTTATAAAATGCGTGGCACAATACATGTAACATAAATGTTACATTTTAACCTTTTGTGAAAGTTTCTAGATCAAATGCCATTAAGTATGTCCACATCGTTGCCCAACAATCACCACCATCCATATCTAGAACTGTTCTCCTCTTTCCAAACTAGAACTCGGTATTTACTACACAACAATTCCCCCTTCCTTCCTCCCACTGCCCTGCAGCTCCTGGAAACCACTAATCTACTTTGTCTCTATGATTTTGGCTGTGTTCTGGGTACCACATATAAGTGGAGTCAAGTAGTAGTTGTCCTTTTGTATCTGTCTCATTTAACTTCTGTAATGTTGCAGGACAGCAGAATACGCTACCCCAAAATATGCTACTTTGGCACAGGGATTATTTGGAGTTGACAGCAATTGAGAAGAAGCATATATAAGACAAGCTCCCTGAGCTCCCCCCGTTTGCCTAAAAGCAGGACATAAATTAACAAAGGTGTCCCTCCCCCCCATCTAGAAGGACAAATGGTCACCCCAAGACACAACTTTAGACCCCATCATCTTGGAGGACACACTGGAGGAAACTACCTCAAAAACCTTACTAACTAGACTTCATCTCCCATTAGTCTGTCTTCCCTTAGATTGGGGTTGGAAGCCCCAAACCGTGTTCTTATTTCCTATTATTTCTCAATGAGTTTATTGTTCTTTGCTGACGTTTCCATAAAAGCCAGAGTTCTGAGTTTACCTGAGTATCTCCAATATAGACAAGAGATAAAAATGTTAACAAACTTCTGTTTGCTTTTCTCTCATTCATCTTTTTTTTAATTAAAAAAATTTTTAACTTTTATGGATTTGACAGAGAGAGAGAGAGAGAGAACAAAAGCAGGGGAAGAGGCAGAGAAAGAGGGAGACACAGAATCGGAAGCAGGTGCCAGGCTCCAAGCTGTCGGCACAGAGCCCGACGCGGGGCTCGAACCCGTGAACTGTGAGATCATGACCTGAGCCGAAGTCGGACGCTTAACCAACTGAGCCCCCAGGCAGCCCTCATCTGTCTTTCATTACAGAGATCCCCACCAACAACTCAGAAGGGGAGAGGGACCCTTTTTCTGCCTCCCTACAGCGTCCTCACGATACATCCATGTTGTATCATGTGTCAGAATTTCATCCCTTTTCAAGATTGAATAATATTCCGTTGTTTACATAAGCCACATTCTGTTGCTTATTGAAGTCATCTTGAATTATTTTTTGATTCTCTAGTTTCTGTGCCAATATGTTAGTCCTCTGGCAATTAAAGAGATGAGGTTATGAAGGCACACATCCTTTTTTTAACCAATATTTTATATGTGGACAGGCAGATTGCTTGGAAATCCTATATACTCGGTGATTTCTAGTTTACATTGTCTTATTCTTCTGCAGAGACAGACATCTGTTTCACTGAATTTAAGAGAATTACACAAAAAGACAAAGCCCATCCATTTTTACCTTCAGAATCTTACAATTTTATACCTGTATCTTTATTAAATTTTTTGAATTTTATTTATTTTTGAGAGAGACAGTGTGAGTGGGGGAGGGGCAGAGAGAGAGAAAGAGAGAGAGAGAGAGAATCCCAAGCAGTCTATGGCCCTCCAGCACAGAGCCCAATGTAGGGCTTGAACTCATGAAACTGTGAGATCATGACCTGAGCCGAGAACAAGGGTCAGACACCTAAACGACTGAGCCACCCAGGCACCCCTGTAACTATATCTTATCATCATATAACTACAGTCTTATAACTCAGTTGTTGCACATGTGTCTGGTCTGTAAGAGCCTCACATCTGCAGGTGCTAACGTAGGGCAGTGTGGTATTGAGTGAACCCCTCTCCACATGCTGACATCCTTTCTCCTTTCAAAGACCCAGTGAGAGTTTCTTCTCCTCCCCATGCTGTCTTTGTCAATAATTTTCCAATAGTTCAGTACACATTGCTTAATGAAGTATCCTTCAGAAAACGGAAGCAGAAAACGAAATCATTGGATGATTACAAGAGCCGTCTCTTTGTGATTAGGGATAAGAACACTGACAACACTGAGGACAAGGTTATCCATGCTGAATGCCCAAGCAGACACAGCCTACGTCATGCATTTTTGGGGTTGAACATCTAGGTTGTTGAGCTGAGGGGGGAATTTATACCTGAAAACAAACATACCGTGTGGTAGGATCATTGATGGCATAAAATGGCGGGCATGACCCAGGCCTCGGTTTCATAAGTTCCCAGGTGATTCTGTTGTGCTCTAGGTTGAGAGTATGTGATTAAACAAAGGATATAAACAAAGGTGTTCTCATCTCCTTGTAGAAAAAATGAAAAACCATTTATTAGTCTCAGTACCACCAAGAGATAGACTAATGCTAGGGAAAACAAAGCAAAAGCTGTAAATCCAAATGAAATAAAGAGTGTGTTTGCATAGGTGACCGATTCTAAAGCAATTATAGAAATGTCTTTCGTGATGTTTTAAAGGATCAATCAGCTTTATAAAGTATTTCTTAAGGGGAAAATCGTGGTGGGAACAATCGCTCCCACTCCTTGACCCAAATCAATCAATTATGGAATTGGCTTCAGTTTGGCCTGCTTGCTCCAGAAACGTTCTCAAGTGAGATTAGTGCTAAAAGTATATTTATCTATCAAAATGACCTGCCTCTCCTCTCTAATCTGTAATATTGGCTATATGGAACTTGGTAAATCTGTGGAGTTGGAGGCATGGTAATCAGACCAAAGCAATCAAAAGTGATTTAAAACGTTAAATATGCTTCTGTGAAAAACCAAATCAAATGATACAGGTTTGCTTAAAGCTTAAAGCTCCCAATTTAATTGCCAGATAATTCTGCAACCTAAACAAACCTGCAAACAGTCTGTTTCTGTGTAGACTACAGCAAATGGAAACATGTACAACTATATATTTATATACATGCACAGAACAATGGATGTTTCCATATGTGATACATATATTAAAAAGATAGGTTCCAGGGGCTCCTGGGAGGCTTAGTCGGTTAAGCGTTCTGACTTTGGCTCGGGTCGTGATCTCGCTGCTCTCTGCTCCTGGGTTTGAGCCCTGCCTTGGGCTCTGTGCTGACAGTGTGGAGCCTGCTTAGGATTCTCTCTTTCTCTCTTTCTCTCTGTCTGCCCCTTCCCTGCTCACTGTCTATCTCTCTCTCAAAATAAATAAATAAAGTTAAAAAAAATAGATACATTGTGGGGTGCCTCGGTGGCCCAGTCGGCTAAGCGTCGCACTTCGGTTCAAGTCATGATCTCAAGGTTCGTGGGTTTGAGCCTGGTATGGGGCTCTTTGCTGACAGCTCAGAGCCTGGAGCCTGCTTCAGATTCTGTGTCTCCCTCTCTCTCTGCTCCTCCCCCTCTCACGCTCTGTCTCTCTCTCTCTCTCTCTCAAAAATAAATAAACATTAAAAAACAGATAGGTTCCTTCTGTGTGTATTACAATTTCCTGGTTTCATTAGGAATACAACATAGATATTTATACATATTGACACTTAGATCTTATCCTTTCTGGGTTCATGTTGAGATGAAAGGGGGAAAACATACAAATGAGAACCTTTTAAAAAGAAACTTGGGAAACTACCTTGGATAATTGCAAGTTAGCTCCTTTGGATGTAAAATGGCATGGACCTTTTTATTTTAGTGAAGAAGAAACATATTCTGCCTCTTCGGGAAGATGTTTAAATTGTAAAGGATCAACTTTTTTAATGAACCGTGTGCAGTTCCAATAGACGAGCTTTGGATGTAGAATATCGAAAGGTCTTAGAAAGGAGATGCTGCATGTAGTAAGTACACCTTCTAACCCACGGCTCCAGCCATATAGTAGATGGTCGGGAGGTGTTAGTTCAGTAAACGAAGATGCTTTCGTAAGAAACATCCACGGGGGAGGAAGACAGGCTGCAAAGAGCAGGCTGACCTCACTCAAACTAGTTGAAACACTGAGGGCCATTATTTCATTGATGCAAGTGCAGGGGGGAGAGCCAGCCTCCCAAGAGATTGATGGCTTCACCAGCTGAACTGCACCATCAAGATCCTTCCACCTCCCTGGTCCTTCTAAGGCAACGGCTTCATCATTGGCTGCAGGTGGTTGCCAGTAGCAATCAGAGCATCTTCATCCACATCCTGATGGAGGGACAGTGACTGGCCTCTGTTTCCCAGCAACCCCATCCGGCAGATCTCTTTCTGTAACTCATCCGTTCAATGTGGACCCATTCTTGACGCAAGGGATCTGGAATGACCAGTGGTGGTCCGTGATGATACTCTGGGAGGTGCTGCTGTATAACCCCCAGGCTGACTCTTCCCTCTTTTTCTTTTAGAACATAACACGCTATAATAGAATCTCCTTGCAGTCATAACGTCTCAGTCTGGGGTGGTAGCAATGTAGCAAGATTTGGCGTAGCAAAGTGTGAGGTATGAAGAACGTATAGAGATTTTCCCAAAGTGATTATTATCCATGGTGGGTCTGGGATTGCCAGATAGTTTTTTTTTTAATTTTTAAAATATTTGTTTATTTTTGAGAGAGAAAGAGAGACAGAGCACAAGCAGGGAAGGGGCAGAGAGAGAGAAGGAGACACAGAATCCCAAGCAGGCTCCAGGCTCTGAGCTGTCAGCACAGAGCCCAACACGGGGCTCAAACTCACAAATTGTGAGATTGTGACTTGAGCCGAACTTGGATGCTTAAGTGACTGAGCCACGCAGGTGCCCCAGATAGTATTTTTTTTAATTCAAGTATAATTAACATACATTGTAATATTAGTTTCAGGTATACAGTATGATTCATCAAGTCTATACATTGTTCAGTGCTCATCATGGTATGTCTAGTCTCCATCTTGTTTATCTGTTTCATTCATCCCCCTACTCACCTCCCCTCTGGCAACCACAGTTTATTCTGTATATTCGAGTCTGGTTTTTTATATGTGTCTTTTTTTCTTGGCTCATATATATATATATAGAATATTACATATGTATATGCTATATATATATATATATATATATATATATATATATATATATATATATACCACATCTTCTTTATCCATTCATTTATTGTTGGACAGTTTGCCTGCTTCCATAATAATGCTGCTATAAACATCGAGTGCATATATATATATATATATGCATATATAGTTTTGCATTAATGTTTTCCTATTCTTTGGATAAATACCCAGTAGTGGAATTACTGGATCATATGGTAATTCTATTTTTAACTTTTTGAGAAAGCTCATACTGTTTTCCACAGTGGCTGCACCAGTTTGCATTCCCACCAACCATGTAAGAGGGTTCCTTTTTCTCCACATCCCCCTCAACACGAGTTGTTTCTTCTGTTGTTGATTTTAGCCCTTGACACTGGTGTGAGGTGGTATCTCATTGTAGTTTTGATTTATATTTCTGTGATGATGAGTGATGTTGAGCATCTTTTCACGTGTCTGTTGGCCACCAATATATATTCTTTGGAAAAATGTCTATTCGTGTCCTATGCCCACTTTTTAATTGGCTAATTTGTGTGGTTTTTTTCTTGGTGTTGAGTTGTAAGTTTTTTACATATTTTAGATACTAACCCTTTATCAGATATGTCATTTGCAAACATCTCCCATTCTGAACACTGTCTTTTAGTTTTGTTTCCTTCACTGGGCACAAGCCTTTTATTTTGGTGTAGTCCAAACAGCTGAACTCTGCTTTTGTTTCCCTTGCCTTGGGAGACGTATCTAGAAAGATGTTTCTATGGCTGATGTGCGACAAACTACTGCCCATGTTTTCTTCTAGGAGTTTGAATGGTGTCCGATCTCACACTTAGGTCTTTAACCTTTTTTGAGTTTACTTTTGTGTATGGTGTAAGAAAGCAATCCCATTTCATTCTTTTGCATGTTGCTGTCCATTTCTCCCAGCATCCTTTGTTGCAGAGACTGTCTTTTTCCCATTGTATATTCTTGCCTCCGTTGTCGAAGATTAATTGACCATCTAGTCACAGGTTTATTTCTAGGTCTCCTATTCTGTGTCTATTTTTGTGTCAGTACCGTACTTCTTTTTCAAGATTGCTTTGGCTATTCAGGGCCTTTCTTGGTTCCACACACATTTTAGGATTGTTTTTCTAGTTCTGTGAACAATGCTGTTGGTATCTTGATGGGGATTGCATTGAATCTGTCGATCGCTTTGGGTAGTATGGACGTTTTAGCAATATTGGATCTACTAACCCATGAGCATTGTTAGAGCCAGTTGAGCTTGTCTTACCTCTGCAGTGCTGGATTCAGGATTCTTGGAGTTGGTTGAACTGAGAGTATTCTTAAAGGTAATAGGCATTTGCATCTAAACTATATAGGAAGCAGAATTTTGGACCAAAGCCCCCAAAGGGAACTTTCATTTATAACAGTTAACAGGAATTTGAAGTTACATTTCTAGCTGAGTGTTAAAAACCATAGAAAAACACCTTCACTTCCCAGTGCCTTTTTTACTGTATTCACTACACAAAACATTTTGCCTAAAAGAATAAGTTTAATTAAGCAAAGATCTTCATTCAGAAATAATCATGTGTGCAACATTAAAAATAGTAACAAGGGTGCCTGGGGGCTCAGTTGGTTAAGCATCCGAGTTCAGCTCAGGTCATGATCTCACAGTTCGTGAGTTAGAGCCCCACATCGGGCTCTGTGCGGACAGCTCAGAGCCTAGAGCCTGCTTCAGATTTTGTGTCTCCCTCTGTCTCTGTCCCTACCCTGCTCACACCCTGTCTCTGTCTCTCTCAAAAATAAATAAATGTTTAAAAAAGATTTAAAATAAATAATAAAAATAAAGATTTTGTTTTAAGGGGTGTCTGGGTGGCTGAGTTGGTTAAGTGTCTGACTCAAGTCATGATGTAGAGGTTCATGGGTTCAAGCCCCACGTCGGGCTCTGTGCTGACAGCTCAGAGCCCAGAGCCTGCTTCTGATTCTGTGTCTCCCTCTCTGTCTTCCCCTCTTCCACTCACACTCTGTCTCTCTCTCAAAAAATAAACATTTAAAATTTTTTTTAAATAGTAACAAAATTTATATGGTAGATAATACTACATGTTGATACAGACTATCTTATTTAGTCATTAAAATAACAACTTTGCTGAATCCATCCATCTGTCCATCCATGCATCCATGTTTATCTCTCTTTCTGAACTATATGGGAGGGAAAAAAAAAAAACCCTTTGTCCCTCTACCTTTTTAGGACCTGTGTCTGGGGTGTTTGAATTAAACTGACAAAACACAGATCAACAGAATAAAAGGCAGGTGTTTCTTTATTGATACTAATATCTTTGTCCATGGGAGCTTCACAAAAAAGAAGTGAAAACCCAGAGAAGCAGTTAGACGCGGGTGCTTTATATACCATTTTAACAAAAGGCAATAAATTATGGAGAAGTGACCAGACAAAGGAAAAAGTGTTTGGCCTCTAGGAGCATCTTCACAAAGGGAAATGTATGTCCTACTTTTGGCCAGGAAGGGGGAGGGCAGAGTCCTTCCTGAATCTGCTGCTCCTCCATTGCCTTCAACTCAGAATAATCCTTAATGGCAAAGTGGCATATATTGAGGTGGCATAATATGATCCATCATCTATCCATCTATCTATGTATCTATCATCTATCCATTATTATCTATGTATTATGTATCATCTATCTATCTATTATGTATTTGTGTATTATCTATCTATCTATCTATCTATCTATCTATCTATCTATCTATCATTCCAAAACGCAGGGTCCACACAATACAGGGTCCCCACAATAATCAATACGTAAAATTATTATGGGAATGCTCTAGGCATTACCCTCAACGCATGTGGTAAAACTTATTACTAGCATGAGTGTGTACAACGTTAAGACCTTACCCCATAGTGAATAAGTAAAAGAACCAGATGAAGAACTTTTGTTTTCATTATATCCATTTTTCTTCCCTACATTATATTTTTAGAGTTTAAAAAATAATGACTTGCGTTGTCAGGCTCCCATTAATGGTAAGGAATCAATTTAGATTTTTCATGTTTAATTTTGTCCAAGGCCAGAATCTCCCCTTTCTCAAAGAGAAGAACGGAGAGATAGTGAGAGAAAGATTATATATATATATATATATCATATATAATTTTATATATATATAAGATTTTATATATATATTCATATGTATATATATGTATATATGTGTGGAGAGAGAGAAGAGACTCATGTATATCTGATATGGAACACATACTCCTTGCTACAACTTTGTAGACCATGGAAATCAGCGAACTTGCAAAGCATGCACTTTAGAAGTAGCTCGGGGAAGACCTACGAGGGCCTATACGTTTGAAAGTCCTGATTCTTGGAAACCTACTTTTACCAACTTTGCTTGCACTCGCTGTCTCTGCTCCTGCTGAGTTCCCTTTCGGCAGATTATGTAAGTCGGGAGGGCACCGTGGATCATTATTCCAGCTTTTTCTTCTTACCTTTGCTCCTCGTGAGCCATTCCTTCCTACTGAAGTTGAAAATAGCCGTGCCTCTTTGATGCAGAAGAAAGAAGTTGTCGCTAGTCCTGAAGAGGAACAGGCTTGGCAGTAAGGGGAATTTTCGAGTTCTTTCTCCTCCAGTCCTCCAGTGACGAGAGGACACTAACGGCTTCATGTGTCACATCTATAGCATGTAACTGCTCTGTGATGGGACGCTGAGGTTTCCTCTGTGATGTGACTTGCTGACGTCCTCAAACTAAAAGAGTCGTCACTCTTCATTGGAAAAACTGCTTCCCCCTCCCCCCACCCAGGGAAAGTTTTTAGTCAAGGCCATATTCTCAGGTTTGCATTAACAAGTCAATGTGCCTCATCAGTGTCCATTATGTTTATTTTGATGACAATAGATTTAAAGTTAGAGGAAATTTTTGACTCACTTATGGGGACAGAAAGCCATCCCAGGCATCTAGATGTTATCAAAAATTCTAAAATTAAAGCTTAAAGTGCAGGAGACACTAAAACTGGCATATTCTTTTTCTCTATTTACTCGACCTGTCTGTAGGTATTTTTGTAAATAAATATAAGAGGAAATAATGTCTGTCTTAATTAATTTCACAAAGACATTTCGAGCTTGAAATAAGTGTTGAGTATGAAAGCATTTTGCAATAATTCTCAGCCACATTCAATCATATTCTTAACACATGATTCTGGATGCTTTGAAAGCCTTCAGGTATTTCGGCATTTGGATTTCACTCGATGTGCGTATCCGTCCAGACTTCACAACTGTGGGTCACTTAGGACCGTCAGGCTACACAAACTGTGCCCCAGAGATCAACAGTACTGGAGTCACCAGAGAGCTCACTGGAAATGCAGAATGTCGGGCTCGGACCGCCCAAGACCTACTGAACCTGACTTCCTTGTGCCAAGATCTCCAAGACATTCGATGCGCACGGAAGTGTGAGGACCACTGATGTCAACATCTCCACGTAATGAATTCTTCAACTTCTTGTGCACTACGATGAACTGGAGAATGTTCCTCCAAAGATGTGTTGAGCCTGGGTGTTTTTGGATTCAATGTGTGTTTCATCCTTTCGTGATGTTCCCACCCCGCCCCCATTAGCTGTTCTGGGGAGATCTTAGATGGCAGATGCCCACCTCGCCTTGCTAGGGCCTCATGGTACCCATGTGGGGACTTCCAAGATTGCCCAGTCCCCTGAGGATATCAGAGCAGGGCACGTAGCATTAAAACGTGCAGCACTGGGGTGCCTGGGTGGCTCAGTCGTTTAAGCGTCCAACTTGGGCTCAGGTCATGACTTCACAGTTCATGAGTTCAAGCCCTGTGTCGGGCTCTACGCTGACAGTGTGGAGCCTGCTTGGGATTCTGTCTCTCCCTGTCTCTCTCTGCCCTTTCTCTGCTCTTGCCCTCTCTCTCTCTCTCTCCCTCTCTCTCTCTCTCTCAAAATAAACAAATAAATAAACTAAAAAAAAGTTGTTAGGAACTTTAACAAAAAAGTGCAGCATTAAAAGTAAGATAAAATGGAAGTTTGTCCGCGGCAATCTGTTGCACACTGTGCAAACGATCACAGTAAACTAAGTGGACATCTGGAAACTGTAGGTTTGTCTCTTCTGTTAGGTGAACTTTCTTCTGGTGACTGTTAAATCAGCTCATGAGGAATAGAGCCTGAGGTTCAACCTCAAATTGGCACAGTTTGATGTAAGGAGGGAGCAACACAAAGACATTTACTGGGCAGTGAAATTGATACATCATGTTTTTGGTTTTTGTTTTTGTTTAAAATGTTTTTTTTTAATTTATTTTTGAGAGAGACAGACAGCATGAGTGTGGGAGGAGCAGAGAAAAGGAGACATAGAATCTGAAGCAGGCTCCAGGATCTGAGCTGTCAGCACAGACCCTGACTCAGGGCTTGAATCCATGAACCGTGAGATCATGACCTGAGCCGAAGTCGGACGCTCAACCAACTGAGCCACCCAGGAGCCCCACTACATCATGTTGTTTTTTTTTTTTTTAATTTTACGTGTATTTATTTTTGAGAGACAGAGCATGAGCAGGGGAGGGGAGAGGCAGAGAGAGGGGGAGACACAAAATCCGAGGCAGGCTCCAGGCTCTGAGCTGTCAGCCTACAGCCTGGTGTGGGGCTCAAACCCATGAACCATCAGATCATGACCTGAGCCAAAGTCGGACGCTTAACTGACTGAGCCCCCCAGGCACCACGAGACGTATGCTTCTTAACTGTGTCAGAGGTGTGGTGTACAGGAGAGCAAGGCTGGAATGTGGGATCTGAAGACATGGGACTGTGTCCCACATCCACACTCTGCAGCTGTCTGACAAGGTATAGGCCCTTAGACTTCTGTAGTTCTCTGTTTTACCAGCAGTAAAATCAGGATGGTTTTTACCGGTTACAAGTGACCTTATAAACAAAATAAGGAATATGGAAATGGGATATGGAATATAGAAAAAAGCTTTGTATGGTAATATTAAGAGAACCTTATACCTTAAAATAAAGGCCAGGACACCTGACCGGTGGTGTTGAAGAAAGTAAGCTCTGTGTACTTGCCAGACAGGATGAGACGATCGGAGGCAGGCAGGTCCTCACGAACAATGCACGGGGTATACCGCTGGCGGCCGGGTGTGTGCACCACTCGGCTTGCCCTTGTGACTGGGCTGACCGTGTGTCCTCCAAAAGCGGGCCCTGCAGTTTTGATCAGTAGTCTTAAGTCCCCGTTTGCCATGCCAGATGCCCTGAATCCAACTATGGCTGAATGTTCCACGTCAGGGGAACCCCCATAGCTATGCTCATGAACACAGCAATGTTATATCATTAAGGTCATAGGATAATCATAGCACGACGTCTATCTCATATGGTTCTATGAGGAGCAAATACATTGATGTTTTTAAAGGTGCTTACCATAGTGCTTACCAACTATAAATGGGTATAAGTGTAGTGCTTTCCTTATAATCACATCCAAAACTGCAATGCCTTCCCACCCCATTCAGTATTTCCCATATATCACTACGCGATATGCAATATATTTTGCCTAGTGACTTTAGAAACTTGCCTTCTTTTTCTCCTTCTCCTTCTCCTCCTCCCTCCTCCCCCATCCTCCCCCTCCTCCTCCCCCTCCCCCTCCTTTTCTTCTCTCTAACTAAAATGCAAGCTCATTTAGGGAAAGGAATTTTGCATTTTCCCCCAGCTGTATGCCTTACCCCCTAACACAGTGATTGACACAAAATGGCACTCAATTTGTTAAATTACTGGCCTCTGAATGGTCACTCGGAGGAGAGAATGAGTAATTGTATGCGTACATGAATAAGTAAATGGATGCAAAATGTTCTACTGCTAAATCTGAGCCTTGTCTCACCAACTGGGACACAGTTTATCTCTTAGATGATGAAGAGACACTTTTACCGTTTTGGGTCAAAGCATTGAGAAAAGTTAGCAGTGCAAGAGAAGTTAGGGAGAAAGCCTATCTTCTGTAGCCTGTTTCTTATTTTGTTTTGTTTTGTTGTTTTGTTTTTATTTAAATTTTAGTTAATGTATTGGTTTCAGAATAGAATTCAGTGATTCATCACTCGCGTACAATGCCCAGTGTTCATCCCAACAAGTAGCCTGTTGAGATGCAGACACATGATTTCCCATGGGTAGAGTCAAGTGAATTATGATGATGATATTTTACAAGTGCTATTAATTCCGAAGAATTTTTTTTTATAATAGTTATAGTAATGTGCTATGCAAATAGGATTTGGAAGTTATTCTTCAGGGTTAAAATTTGAGATTGTTCTGTGAATTAGTGGATTTCATTTGTTGTTATTCTTCTTTCTTGGGGTTTTGTTTTGCTTTTTGTTTTTTGTTTTTGTTTTCTTGTTGTCGTTGTTATTTGTTGGAGCCAAACATGTGCTTTCACGCTTAGTAAGGAGACGGTCTGCTGTAAGGGACCTCATAAGATCCTGGAGGTGAAGATTTGATGGAAGGTGGGTTGACCAAATGTCCTTATGTTGCATGCTGCTAGTGTCCCAATGGCTGTCATCTGTCTGCCTGAAAAAGACTGTTAACATTATTAGCATTCCATTTAGAGCGAAGAGTTTATCTTGTGTTCTCTTCTTGATTTCTTTTTTATCAAGCTATATAAGAGATCATACGTTTTCAGCTCCATGAGTTTTGGAAGTTATAAAACCACAAGTGAAATCAAGGTATAGCGTGTTTCTGTTACCCCATTTTTAGCTCATCCTCATGCCCTGTCTGCAGAGTTTACATCTTCACCATTGATGAATGTTGCCTGTTCTTGAAATTCACGTAAGTGGAAACCTAAGGTGTGTTTGTGGATTTTTGTTTACTTAATGTAATGATTTTGAGATTCAGACATGTTGTTTAATGTATCAACAGTTGTCTGATGCTCTCGAGCTGCCGTAACAAAGGACCACAATCTGGGGCGCTTAGCAGACATCTGTTCCCCATATTCCTGGAGGCTGGGAGTCTGAGATCCAGGCAGGGCCAAGGCTGGTTACTCCTGAGGCCTCTCTCCTTGGAGGATAGACGCCGTGTTCTCTCTGTGTCCTCATGTGGTCGTCCCTCTGTGTGTGTCTGTGTCCTGATCTCCTCTTCTTCTGAGGATACCAAGCCTTTTGGCTTACAGCTCACTCTAGTGATCTCATTTTGCCTTATTTATATCTTTAAATACCGTATTTTCTAATCCAGTCCTAATTTGTACTTCACTGCACAAATTTGGGGGTCGGAGGGACACAATTGATCCCATAGCAATACTGTTTTAAAACAATACTGTTTTTTAAAAAAATCCAAGTTTCTATCTATCTGGTGTCATTTTCTTCAGCCTGATGGATATCCACTACGATGTCTTTTTTTTTTTAATATTAATTTTTATTTTTGAGAGAGAGAGTGTGTGAGCAGGGGAGGTGCAGAGAGAGAAGGCGACACAGAATCTGAAGCAGGCTCCAGGCTCTGAGCTGTCAGCAGAGAGCCTGATGCGGGGCTCGAACTCGCGGGGCTCAAACTCATGGACCGTGAGATCATGACCGGAGCCAAAGTCAGACGCTCAACCAACTGAGCCACCCAGGCGCCCCATCCACCACCATGTCTTTTAATACGAGAAGGAGTGCTGGTAGAAATTTTCTCAGCTTTCTTTTATTTAAAAACCCTTTCATTTTTGAAGGATATTCTCACTAGATATATAATTAGGGGAGACCATTTCTTTTCTTTCAGCCCCTATAATGCTACATAATTGTTGGCTGGCATGCTGAAAATTCAGTCAACATACTTGTCTTTGTAGATATAAGGCCTTTCTAATTCGCCTGATCTCAAGATTTTTTCTTTTCTTTCCTTTCCTTGTCTTTTTTCTTTTCTTTCCCTTTTGTGTTTTGTTTTGTTTTCAGTATTTCGATCCTATGTGCCTAAGCATAATTTTTCTTTGTGAATATCCCACTTAGGCTAAGTTTGTTAACCTTAAACAGGATAAATGCAAAGAAAACCATATTCAGACATATCATACATTTGATATTCTTAAATAATTTTATGATTTTTTTTTCCGTTGCTTCTTCAAATAATTTCCTTTTCCTGCAACACTATTTTTGCCTCTGTTTCTGTGATTCCAAATCTGGATATGTGGGACTTTCTCTAAGGTCACTGAGATTCTATTCATTACCTTCATTCTTTTTCCCTCTCACTTCTTCCGATTATTTAATTTCTAAATACCTCTGTTACGTTCATCTGCCATTGTCAGTCTTTCCTTAAACCAGCAAGGGAAATTTATTTTCACATATGATGCACTGTATGCCTTGAATTTCTGTTAGGTTCTTCTTTATAATTACCAATTCTCTGATGGGAATTCACAAGTGCTCACCCTTCACAACCACCCTTTTCCTTTAATTCCTTGAACGTAATTATATAAGCTGATTTAAACTCCTTGCCTGGCAATTTCACTCAGTGTCTGTTTGTGTTGACTGTTTGTTCTTCTGGTTATGAAATTTATTTTCCTGTTTCTTCAACCATAAAATTTTTTGTTTCTTTTAATTTTATACTGGACATTATGGAACATAGGTGATAGAGTTTGGATTCTGTAATTGTCCTTAAAAATGGTAATTTGTGGGGCGCCTGGGTGGCGCAGTCGGTTAAGCGTCCGACTTCAGCCAGGTCACGATCTCGCGGTCTGTGAGTTCGAGCCCCGCGTCAGGCTCTGGGCTGATGGCTCGGAGCCTGGAGCCTGTTTCCGATTCTGTGTCTCCCTCTCTCTCTGCCCCTACCCCGTTCATGCTCTGTCTCTCTCTGTCCCAAAAATAAATAAAAACGTTAAAAAAAAATTTAAAAAAAAATGGTAATTTGTGTGCTAGCAGGCAAAGTATATTTATATATACAAAACATATATATTGCATATATACCGCATGATATATATGAAATTTTGTAAGGTCCTGTGTTCTGGTAAAACAAGATATATTGTGCAGTTGGCTTCATTGCAGCATGAGAAGAGAACTCATGTTAATTATTTTGGCATTGCTAAGCTATTATTTCAGCCTAGTGAAATTTGCTCTTCATTTTCTATGAATTTAAATGGCTCCCATGCCACATCAGAAATGTTAGGTACTGAGCCCTCGAGTCTGTCTGTATAGTCTTATCCATCATTGTCGACGTATCTATTCCTGAGCTGGTTACATTCATCTTAATGTAGATGTAGCTTAACGAGAAAATTTAAGTTCTGCTATGGTGATTTTATCAAAATTATCTTCTAACAAAGACAATGTTTGTCAAATTAGCTTTCCCTATACACTTAATATAGTTTTGTCAGATTTCTAGAAAGTGAGATGGTTGATTAGAACTAAATTAAATTAATGCATTTTTGGAGAGATTGTGATATATTTGTCATCTGCTTTCCTTCTTTTTTTTTTTAAGTTTATTTATTTATTTTTTTGATAGAGAGGGAGACAGAGAGAGAGCGCATGCACGAGCCAGGAAGGGGCAGAGAGAGAGGGAGAGAGAATCCCAAGGAGGCTCTATGCTCAGTGCAGAGCCCCACGCAGGGCTCAATCTGATGACAGTGAGATCGTGACCTGAGCCGAAATCAAAAGTCAGATGCTTAACTGATTGAGCCTCCGAGGTGTCCCTTTCCTTCTTGAATATTAAGTGAGATTTTCTATTTTTTCTTTTGCATATGTAATTACAGCCTGGTGAGTTTATTTTAAACTATTTTGTGGTTTTGTTGCTATAGACAAAATATTGTGTTCATCATATTTTAAAAGTATTTTAAATTACTTATTTATAGAAAGCTTTTAAAAATTATTTTTCTTCGAAGTGACCATTTATTAAACACTGCTGCTCACATTTTTTTGTTCTTGGTTCTTGTAAGTGGATACTAATTTTATTTACATGTAACATCAATTAATCTCATATCTGATCATAATATGTATTACTTCCTTTTCTTGTTTCATTGTTTTATGAAAACATGTCCAAAGTGATATCAAATAATAATGGTGATAATGAAGATCTTGTCTCGTTCTTATCTTTCCAGACTTTTAATTACCTAAGAGATTTTGAAATGGAATACAATTAGATCTTATTCTTTATTCTTATAATAAATCTCTAATAACTTGATTGAGGTGATGAGCTTTCATGCATTTGAGAAATCATTTTTTTGTGCAAGTGGTCTATGCTTTCCCTACCTTTGACATATTTTTAAATGTCTAAATATATTTAAATTTACATACTATGAAATGCACCCATCTTAAGTGTGTGATAAGCAATGTGATATGCTCTGATAATAGATAGACTCATGTAACCAACTTCCTAAATAAGATGTAGGAGGTTTTCAATACCCTAAAGAGCTCTCTTTCTGCCAATCAGTCTCCACCATGTGTTACAGACAGCCAGTTTTCTTATTTCCATCACAGATTAGTTTTTCCATTTTCTTGAACTTCACATGCGTCCAATGGTATGGTTTCTAGTGTTCCATATTATTGCATGTGTCTGTGGTTTGCTATTTTTCAATGCTGACTAATACTCTGTTGTATGAATATACCACAATTCACTCTTTCTGTGGATGGACATTTGGATTATTTATCCACTTTGCTTATTATAAATACAGTTTGTATGAATATTCTTGTCCAAATCTTTTTATGGACTAAAAGGAAACATTTCTCCTGGGAAGTGTTGTCTTTATTATGTTATATTGCATTGTAATATATAACATATATTATAACAAAGAAGCGTTGCCTTTATTATAATAAATTATGCAAACTAAATTTTATTTGGACAGTTTTATCCAGACAATAAAATTGCAATTCTGGAGAAAATATTTCTTGGAAAGGATGTTAAGAAAATGAAACAACAAGGATGTGTCATGAGGGGTACACTGAATTTTCTAGCCACAAAGAATCTGTTTGTTTGGGGTTTTTTTTTAGGAACACAGGATACATTTGCAGAAATTACCAATGCCCTAGACTATTAAAGAAGTGTCAATGTTTTCCAAAGGTTCAGTGTCATACTCTGGTCTATCTCTGTGCTCTCTGTTCTTGGCAAAAGAATATTAAACGTTAACCCAATATAATGAGTTTCAATGTGATAAATTCCACCAAACAAGTGGCTTTGTTCTGGCTGTCTCAGGGTCAAGGAAGCAAGGTGATGATTTGCATGGGGAATTGCACATTTTGTTAGTGTCGTGTAATACCGTCCAAATTGGCAACATGAAGTGAGAGGTCGGCGACTGAAGTAAACATTGTCAAGCAGGCTTAAATGCACCAAGAGGGAAAAAAAATACCACAGCATTTCCAGTAGAGGCCTTGGGCTTCTCATGAACTTAGATATCTGGCCCGTGCTTACTGAGCTTTGCATGAAAGCAAAACGTGGTTATTTTCGGGATTTACGTGTTTAACGCAAAATTTAAAATCACCTTTTCAAGACAGTGCTTTTGTCCCCGGTAAATACGGCATTGTTCTGTATTACTTAGTGTGAGTTAAGTGTGATTTTTCTCCACGTCAGCCTATTTGAATTTAAAAAAAGTATTTGTTTTCACCACTTCTGGAGCATCAGTATAATAATATGGTACCTACAAAGAATCTATTGGCAATCATTTGTTGCTGTGTCCTCAGAACATCTACTGCCCTGGAAACTAAAGGGAGAATTTGTACTCTGCACACATAGACAAACAGATATCCCTCCAAAGATGAGATAAATGAGAAATTACATCAAATCGCGGAAATGCTGTGGACGGTGTCCTTAACTGAACCCGCAAAGAAAGTAATCATCTCCATGATTCACTGTCTGCTTTCCATTCCCTATTTTATGTTACTTTATTTTATTCTATTTTATTTTATTTCATTTTATTTTATTTTATTTTATTTATTTTCTTTCATTCCCTTTAAGTGTTAACACTATCACATTGACCTTCTTTTGTATCTTGTGAAAGCCCTTTCCTGATCTCTTAAGGACCAGCATGACAAGCCGGAGTATAGTTAACAAGACGTGAGGCAGCCCCTAGGTTTCTTGGAAAAAATTCCTATGTCTTTTGATCTGTCAACTCCATAAAGAAATCCACCTCCGAGAATGTGGTCCTAATAAGCACTCTGCTTGAAATGGGGAAAAGCTGATAAAACGTAAAAGTTTGGCACAAATTGAAACGTTCATATTAAATAGACAAGTAAATTATGCTGGAGAATTTTGTTACATTGTGATTCACATCTCCAGTTTTCCTCCAGATGATGAACTTCACTTTAAAGAATCAAGATATTTAGGTAGATGATTTTTTTTCTTTTTTGTTTCTAATCGGAGTGACAGATTGTCAGGATTAAGAGGCTTTGTTGCAGATTTCAGCTTGTTGCCCGTTGTAGCTGCATTAACTTCTACTTGGCCTCCTCTGTGCAACCTCAGTGTTGATGCATTCGGGGAGCTCCGCGTCTCACGACTGCTGGGGGCTGTGAAATACCGAGGGGCAGAGAGCACGACATCCACCGCAACTTTGCAAAACCAGCGCTGAGGGTTGCGAGGAAACAGTGCATACGTGCACACACACTCTCTCACACACACACACAGACACACAGTGAGATCATGAAGAGAAGAAATACAACTCTACGTAACTTATGCAATACCTCTGAATATAGAGTAACTACTCGGAATTAAGTTTTTTTTAATCTATATAAATCTTGATAGGAATGTTTTATCTAGACACGTGTATGTGTCTCTATGTGTTTGTGTATATGTATATATATATATGTATGTGTGTATAGGTATATATTACATACGTGTGTATATGTATATATATTATATAGGTGTGTATATATATGTGTATGTATGTGTAAATATATATATAGAGAGAGAGAAATCTCAGCATGATTAGCCATTGTTTTAATTCATATTATGTTATCGTTTTTTTAAAGTTTATTTGTTTTTGAGAGAGAGAGACACAGAGACAGAGTATGAGCCCGACATGGGGCTTGAACTCACAAACTGTGAGATCATGACCTGAGCCGAAGTCGGATGCTCTACCGACTGAGCCACCCAGGTGCCCCAGTATGATGTTATGAAACACATATTAGTTTGTAATATATCAGAACAGTATATATTAACACATATTACTAATGCATATTACACTGTAATATATCAGAACAGTATATGTTAGTGTGCTTTTGTGTATATGTGTATATATACATATATGTATACATAAGTATGTATTCATACATAACAGCTGTAGCCTGTTGTATATTTATATATACTACAAAGAATATATTTTAGATGCACTTTTATAACATTACATGGATTTTAAAAATTGATATTTATATATAAAATGTTAGCATATAATATATAACATAATATGTATCACATTGTTTTAATCTTAGTTATGTAAGTACATCTAAAATATGCTCTTGGTAACAAACATACATATAAAAGAAACAGTTTATTATATATGAATAAGAATATATATACCTAAGTTATAGTCTTTCTTATCTAAATTATATAATATGTAGTCTTTGTACTATATATTTATATCTGTCACAAAATACTATATTTATATATATTACAAAGAGGATATTTTAGTGCGCTTTTATAACAGGCACATTAAGATAATTGTGATATATATTATATTACATATCGTATAATATATGCATTGATAGATATCACAATTACTTTAATACACATGTTATATATATGGACTACCAGACTATAACTGCTATCTGTGAATATATATAGGGACATATGTTTGTATACATGTACACAAACACACTGCAACTAATATATCTGCTTTGTAATTTCTTTCTATCATAAAGCAGTATATGTTAGGTGCACTTTTATAACATCATATAGATTAAAATAATTGTGCATCATGCTGATTTTCTATAAGCTTAATATACCCTTTTAAACCCCTGATTTCTGCAAGTTCTTTTTTCCTACCACTGCTGAAGCAAATGAGTTTCTGGAATGACTTTGACACCTAACATTTGAACCTGTCTCCAGTGGCAATCCAAAATAGCATGACCGATCTTCATTAAAAACGGCAATTTTCAGTCTCCTATTCAACACATCGCTTGTTCCTTGAAGAACCAAATCAGAGATGTTTTAAACAAATATTGCTTGTTGAAGAACAGAGAATCAAAATTGATTGGTATGCAATTATGCGTTGGAGAATAAAACATTATGGTAGATTTGCAAAGGAAAGCATTTTTTACAAAAGCCATTGCTGCATTTTTTAAAAAACCATGAGCCTATCAGTGATACAAAATTTATAAAATTTGATACTTCTTCCTGGTAAATAATCTGCTGCTGTATATTTTATTGAACACATGGAAGAGGGGGGAGAGGAGGTTTTTATGTTTATATAGCAGTTGTTACTGAAAATTTTTCTTTTCGTTTGTGCTTAAGGGGAGAGAGGTTTAATATATAGACAAGAGGCCATGTAATTTAGGGTCAGAGAGGTCTGGTATTCAATTGTCTTTCTCACTTGTTTGTCGTGCAATCTTAGGCAATTTATGGGACCTTTTTGTGCATAGAAATCAGGCAGCAATGCCTATCTCAATGGTTAATGTGTGAACTAAGGAAATTCCTGTAAATTTTTATATATAGTATTTTATATATACTAATCATAGATATGCGTGTGCTCATATATATGTGGTTTATCACAAATATATAAACAGTATGCACCACACAAGTTAGATGTTGACTTTTTAAAGTTTATTAGAGAGAGACGGAGAGACAGAGTGTGAGCGGAGGAGGGGCAGACAGAGAGGGAAACACAGAATCCGAAGCAGGCTCAAGGCTCCGAGCTGTCAGCACAAAGCCCAACACGGGGCTTGAACTCACAAACTGTGAGATCATGACCTGAGCTGAAGTCGGACGTTCAACCAACTGAGCCATCCAGGTGCCCCAAGAGGGAGAGAATCTTAAGGAGGCACAGAGCCCAACCTGGGGTTCCACCCTGGGATCATGACTTGAGTGAAAATCGCGAGTCAGACGCTCAACTGACTGGGCCACCGTGGCGCCCCAGGAATTTTGTAACTCTACAGTTTCTGACGTAAGGTAGAATATTGTCTTTCCATGTAGTTTAGGAATTGTGAAGGTACATGCTGTCAGGGGCAGGTGAACAGAGAATATGTGTGTCTGCTCACATCCCTGCCTTGGGGAGACAGCAAGGGGTGTTTCCACGGTGGCCTCAGTCCCTTGACTGTAAGCACGGCCGTGCAGAAATGCAGGCTCTCTATTGCCTGTTTTCTGCAGTGTTCTAGGACAATCAAACGCTGTAGCATTTTTCTGCAAAGTATCCAAATTTTCAAATGTTGGCAAGTGGTGATTCGCTCAGACCGGCACAGGGGAAATTGACAAGAGAAACAACAGCAGTCCTTTGAACCAGGGTTTCAGGACAAGCTCCTCGATTTGACTTCATGTCTACCCACCGCGTAGAGTTTTCCTCAAGGCGTGGAACCCACAACCAGACTTCCTAGAAATGCAGTTCTCCGGTCGCCCCTGCACCCAACAGAATGAGAAACTGGAGACGGGCAGCCTGCATCTGTGTCTTAACAGACTCTCTGGAGGTGGGCTTGCAAAACTAAGCCCAGGCTGCCAGATGTGACCCACCATCTGCCTTTTATAGCCACCGTAGCGCTCTTTACGTGTTTAAATGGCAGCAAAGAAAGACACCGAAAAAGGAGACTCAGATTTGCCACAAACACCTGGGAACTATCTGAGATTCAGTGTCCACGAATATGGTTTTTTTTTTCAATTTTTTTTTCAACGTTTTTATTTACTTCTGGGACAGAGAGAGACAGAGCATGAACGGGGGAGGGGCAGAGAGAGAGGGAGACACAGAATCGGAAACAGGCTCCAGGCTCTGAGCCATCAGCCCAGAGCCTGATGCGGGGCTTGAACTTATGGACCGCGAGATCGTGACCTGGCTGAAGTCGGAGGCTTAACCGACTGCGCCACCCAGGCGCCCCACGAATATGGTTTTATTGGGACACAGCACGGTTCACCAGCCGTGAGGAGGCTGTGCGGACCGCAAGACCGGAAATGTTCACCCTCTGGCTCTTCCTACCAATGCCGTGTGGGCCCAGTACGGTTGTGTGTTCCAAGTTTGAGAACACAGATATCTGATTGCAGATTGAGGTTTTCGGCCACCATCACGGAAACCTAATCCCGTGCCTACGTCGACAAGGAGAAGGGAGGAAGCACCTGGAGAAGATATTCTGTGCGCTCACCGAGCACGTCTTTCTGAATCCATTTCAGCCAGACAAGTAGAAAGAGCTTTGGGTTTTCAATAATGTAGATGCAGTTGAGATTCTCAATCCGTTTCCTGGAAGTTTAGACACTTGAAATCTTTTGGATTCCTGTTCCTGTAAAGAGAACAAACAATCCACACCAGGCAGGATCATTCTGCAGGTGGAAGAAATACATGAGATTGCATAGGACGTGCATGACAAACTTTCGGGCACATAGCAGGTGTATCAGAACCAGAATTACCACTTGAGTTTTAAGACTGTCTTCACGAGGCAGAGGTACCAGGAGAGGGGAAGGGAAATACGAGGACCTGATCCATCAAGACTGTGTCTAGGCCTGAAAAACAATACTGAAAAGGACCAGCACATGGAGAAAAAGTCGGCATTCCTTTTCGGCCGCCATCATTACTTTCCTTCAAAACTCCCATGCAGGACTGGAGGAAAATTGAGTTTTAGAGACCTGGGTTGTGACGGACCGTACGAAAGCCCTCATCGGTAGTGCCATCAAACAAGGCACAGGTGTCCCCCAGGGTTTCAGTCACGCTCTGTTGAGTGAACCGTACGTATGCCTATCATTAACCGTTGCCTCTGTGTTGCAAGATCCATGGTTTTCTTAATCCAGTCTTCCAACTTCTTGTTCAGTGTCCTTTTATTTTATTTTATTGTTCTATTTTATTTTATTCATTTTAATTAATTAATTTTTTTTGGCGTCTTATTTTATGACTAGGAATTATTGCCCTCATCTCCCAGGACTAAGCATGCCCCCCCACCCCTCCGCCCTACTCTAAAAGACACAACTGGGTTTAGCTTCTCTTTACGGGCTCTACCCAACTCATTAAAAAAAGAGTGCTATTATTGGCCGCCCGTCTGTGATAGCCAGATCACGAGACACCCTCTTCAGTAGGGCACACCAGCCAGCCCCACACACGACAGCCCGTGCGTGTCCGCACGTGGCTGCACGCTCCCTCCAGAGAACAGGGCTTCGTGGCATCCTGTTCCCAGTCTCCAAGGCGAACCCGCAAAGTCTCTCATTCATGACCTGCCTCATTCCTGATTCCTTCCCCAAACGTGCATGCTTCTTAATCTATTTATTTCCAATAATGTGGCTTAATGTATCCATTGGGGCTGAAATTCCCAAAGCGAGAAGAAATGAACGAGATGAACTAGAATTTCCAGGGAGAGGCCTTTGATCACCCACTTGAGCATGACATAATGGATTCCAAGTATTTTTATTCTCTCCTTCAGATGAAAGTGGGAAATTCCAACTGATTGTCTGGAAAATTGCCTCTGTCTGCCAGCTCCCTTGAAAGAGATTTCACATTGGTGGTTGCACAAAAACCCTTTGAAATTTAAGTCTGTAAGATTCTTTTGAAGCTAAACATTATTGATAGCAAAGGAATTTCTCCAGAGTAGGATGCAGTGGGTAAGATATGTACCTGTATTTCTCTCACATTACTATTTTCTGTCTATTTCTTTATTTATTCCACTCCCTCACTGGGAGTTCTGGCTATTCTGCTGATATCTCCCTCCCCCCCCCCCCACCTCTCTCTCTCTCTCTCTCTCTCCCTCTGTCTTTTAATAACATTCACTGGTGAGGTCCAGTTTATTAAAGTCCATTTTGGGCACAGAGAATGAAGTCTGCCAGTATAAATGCAAGTCTGAAGTGGGAAATTCTTGTCAGGCATGTATAATTCATACATGGCCTGGCATCTATAAACATACTAATGGACCTTATTAAACTTTCACTTAAAGGGTATCTTTGAATAGAAATGAAGGAAGAAACATCTCTTACCCCATCTCTATGTTCATTTTATCTAACAATCACTACAAATCAATTTTTTTAGACTTGCTACAGCTTTGACCTGACCTACAAATTATTTCAAAACGCAAGGGGTTTGTTTGTTTGTTTGCAGCATCGTAAAACAAATAATTAAAAAAAACACATTTTGAAAGACTTCCTGCTTCCATGAATGGAGCCCAGGACTGCTGTTGAAAAGAATTTATAAATTTCACTTTATTCATTTTGGTTAAATGAAGGCGGTAATGCTTCCCCTCCTATTTCCTTCATTACAGAATCATATTTTATTTGAATATAAACCTGTGAGAATAATAGGCCTAAGAAAAAAGTGATAATGGTGGGAATAGAGGCTCCAACTCAGTACAACCAGTAGATTTATATAGAATCATGATTCATTTTCTGTAAGGCTGGTATAAACCAGTGAGGGCGATTTTACAGTTTAAAATAAATCCAACCAGTTACCTTTATACACATCACTTTAGAACGCCACTCTGATTTTATAAAAGAGCCATGTGTGTTACCGTCAGACTCTTCAGCAGGGTTGGTTCATCTGTGGAAATGTGGTTCATCTGTGGAAAGGCGTTACTAAGCCACAGGGAGGCGATTCTGAAGGGCAGGGGTAAACTCACCGGCCAGTATTTAACAATGAACACTATCTAGTGCCTTGCATTTGTGTTCCTAATACTCTGAAAATTGGGATGAATTTCCTATTTCAGTTGTACCAAATTGTAGATGACTGCTAATTGGTTCCTCCTGGTGTATTTGAGGGTGAAGGCTTAAGAGAAAGGAGTTTCGTCTAGCTGGTTTACCTAAATACAAAAGGAAAACAAGATTCATTTAATAATCATCACAAAAACAGAACCACTGCAGTATAATCAAAGTACTATCTGACTAAACTTCTGCCTCCAACGTTGGCCTAGTTGTTTCGGACAACGCATCCTGCTGACAACAGAGAGAAATAAACAGAAAGATTGCAGACGTCAGAGAGCCATCAAGAAAGTCAGAATTTTCCGAGATACATTTGACTGGACGCACATACACAAAACCATGAGTTGTAAAAGAAAATATTGAGGGGCGCCTGGGTGGCTCAGTCGGTTGAGCGGCCGACTTCGGCTCGGGTCATGATCTCGCGGTCCGTGGGTTCGGGCCCCGCGTCGGGCTCTGTGCTGACGGCTCAGAGCCTGGAGCCTGTTTCAGATTCTGTGTCTCCCTCTCTCTGACCCTCCCCTGTTCATGCTCTGTCTCTCCCTGTCTCAAAAATAAATAAAAAACGTTAAAAAAAATTTAAAAAAAAAAAGAAAAGAAAATATTGATAAATGGGTAAGATGTTCTCATTGCAAAAGCCACCAATAAGACAGGAAAAAAGGGGAAGGCACGAATTAGATTAGGAGATATTTACAGCATTTTAAATTAGCACTTCCGACTTTGGACTTCCAAATGCACGTGGAAACCACAGTGGGCGCCCTCTACCCAACCACCAGAATGGCCACAAGGATGGACTGACATCGCTACGGGTTAGCAAAGGTGCAGACAAGATAGTTGTAACTGTGACTCCTCGTATTGCTGGTGGGGGTAGAAATGGGCGCAACCCTATGTCTACAACAGCATCCTCTATAGAAATGAAAATGAATAAAACGCTACCGCATGCAACAGCCTGGGCAAATCTTATAATGTGAAGTGAATTAAGGTGGCCAGAATAATAATACTTAATAAATCATCCCACTTACAGAGAGTTTAAAAATAGGCAAATCTAATCTATGGCGTTAGAATTCAGAAAAGTAGTTATTTTTGACATCAGAATGGTTGTTTTCAGGAGAGGTCTGGAAGATTCTCCTTAGATGCAGGTAATCATTGATTTTTTTTTTAACCTGGATGCTGGTTACATACATTCCCTTTATGACCATTCATTTTACTGCAGGAATGACCCACGTACCTTTCTTTTGGCATGCTATACATGCACAACATTTGTTAACTTTTTAATGTTACTTAATTGAGCCAATTACCTATGAACTCTCTTTGATCTCAAACCAAATGCAAATGGAAATTTTTAGGAGATTTCTATTAACTTAAATTTCACCATCTCTTACCTCCTTGCCCAACTGGGGTTTCCTCTTCCCCTTTTGGCTTTGGCTAAAGTTACACAAATGCAGGTTATGGTTTTCCAAGACTATTTTGCATGTGGCCTGATTTTCAACTCACTGCAATCCCCATCAAGATTTGTGAAACTTGGGGGCACCTGGGTGGCTCCGTCTGTTAAACATCCTGCTCTTGATTTCGGCTCAGCTCATGATCTCATGGTTATTGAGTTTGAGCCCCATGTTGGGTTCTGTGCTGGGGTGCAGAGCCTATGTGGGATTCTCTCTCTCTCTCTCTCTCTCTCTCTCTCTCTCTCTCAGAAGTAAACATTAAAAAAAATATTTGTGAAACTTGGCATGCCAGGTGATTTCTGACTAGTGGGGTGAGTCTGAAGGGGAACTCAGACTCCCCTGTTTTTCCCAGGCGGGTTGCAGTAATGAAGACATTCATTTATGATTTGATACATTTTTTTGGACTCTTAATTGAATGGAATCGCTGAAACTCACTAACCTTGTCTTAGTATGACCACTGAAGAAAAAAAAATCCAAGAAAGGCTGGTATTTAATGTCTATTCAAGTGACTCATTCAATAATTTCCCTCTGCAGTGTCAATATAAGAGCTGATGTTGGGGCGCCTGGGTGCCTCAGTCAGTTAAGCAGCCTACTTCGGCTCAGGTCATGATCTCGTGGTCTGTGAGTTCAAGCCTCGCTTCGGGCTCTGTGCTGACAGCTCACATCCTGGAGCCTGTTTCAGATTCTGTGTCTCCCTCTCTCTGACCCTCCCCTGTTCATGCTCTGTCTCTCCCTGTCTCAAAAATAAATAAAACGTTAAAAAATTTAAAAAAAAAAAAGACCTGATGTTGACGTTTATCACTAAATGGACTGATTACAGGACTCTGTGAGGCCACCTTCCAAAAGTTCTCCCTCCTGCCTCACTGGATTATTTGTTACTGAAATGGTTGTTCCTGCAAAAGCCCGTTGTCTCATTCTCTATTTCTTCCCAGACAGAGCTTAGAATAAACCCGTATTTTCACAATGGATTAGAACCCACATAACATGAAAGACTTTGAAAAACTGTCAGTATGACTAAGTTTAAAAAAAACAACTAAAGACAAATCAATGATCTTTCTTCAGCTTTCTGTAATTTGAATTCTGCCCCTGCTTTTCTCTTGATTTAGTAGAGCCTCTCAAGTGACATGTATAATGCCATTTTTCAATAATAAGATCAATAGTGAACATTTATAGTTTCCACCATCATGGGAGAAATTATAAGAAACAATTTTGTAAAAGACAATAAGAGACTATCTCTGAAAGAGCCAACTGATTAGAAATTGGCATTGAGGATTTAGAAGAGATGGGATATTTTCTTCAACTCCCTAAAACTACCATTTTGAGGGATGTTAGCGATGTTTCTGCTGCAAGAGACCGTCCAGTGACTGCTAAATAATTAGATTAAATAATTTTTTTAAGTTTATTTATTTATTTTGGGAGAGACAGAGACAGCATGAGCAGGGGAGGGGCAGACATAGAGGGAGAGAGAGAGAATGCCAAGCAGGCTCCACACGGTCAGCACAGAGCCTGATGTGGGGCTCAAACTCATGAAACTCCAAGATCACGACCTGAGCTGAAACTGAGAGTTGGATGCTTAACCCACAGAGTCACCCAGGCACCCCTAAATAGTTAGATTTTTTTTTAATTTTTTAACGTTTATTTATTTTTGAGAGGGAGAGACAGAGCATGAACCGGGGAGGGGGAGAGAGAGAGGGAGACTCAGAATCTGAAGCAGGCTCCAGGCTCTGAGCCCGACGTGGGACTCAAACTCACAAACAGTGAGATCATGACCTGAGCTGAGGTCAGATACTTAACTGACCAAGCTCCCAGGTGCCCCCAAATAATTATATTTTTAAAAAAGCTTTGATGGCTATCTCACTCGTTAAGGCATTGTGAAATCCACATGCTAAGAATCATTTGATAAGGGAAACAATGGGTCAACATTTTTCACCAGCAAAACTCAATCGTCTGTAGGAAAGAGCATCTCTCTTCTGGATTAAGTTGCAAATAAAAGCATTGGCACCTGTTCATCCTGGAGAGTCACATATCCTGTGAAGCTCCGTGTGCTTGTCTGTAGAATAGAGGTACCACACTCACAGGCATGGACTGTGATGGGAATTAATTGAAATGAAACATCCTCTACTCCAATGGCTTATCTGTCTGCAATTGCTAGGGAAAGACGGGATTTCTCTTGTGCCCACCACTATCTTGGCCACCCTACCATTGCCTCCTAAATATGGACCTTGTCCTGCTGCTTCTGCTGTGATTGTGTCATTTGATTGCTTTCCTTGTTGCAAAGCCCCTAGGACCCCTGGAGAAATGTTATCCTTGCACATGATCAACAGAAATGAGTGGGGTTTGAAAGGCCACTGCCGACCCTACATGCCAACATTTCCTACCCTCTGCTGCAGAGGCTGAACCCCTGCACACAAAGAATTATAACTGTGTGTAGCACAGACGAGCTGTGTAAGCAATTTACTGACGGGTCACCATTTAACAATTAACAGTATGTGGTAAATTGCTGTTCTGTGTATTTTTGCATTGGTTCTTGTCAATAATTTGTAGACTGCTACAGGCATCGGGTGCTTCGTCACTAGAGGGAAACATCACAAGGAGAGGAGGATATTTTAAAACCATAAGCTTTCTATTATTGCCCTTAAGTTCCAAGGGAAACACCAGTCCTTACTGTTTATCCAATCTCCAGATGCTGGTCTCTTGAAAGAGCATTTCCTCTTTCTTTTATATGAAAGATAGAAAGATGGAAAATTCCCACCTCTTTTTAAGGAAAAAAACCCTCCAAATGGTGGGTCTGGTTCTAGGGTCATCCCTCTGTCTTCTCTTCCCTTGCCCAGTGTCCAGAGGCCATGGAGGAAGAGGGGATTTGGTGAGAGGGTCCGAGTTGGCTTTCCTTACCCTCAGTTTCAACTCACTGTGAGTCTCTCTAGTTATGCACCATTGCAAGGCACAGTGTGGCTTTCTCATCTTTCTGGGTCATTCAGTGTGTGGCTATGGAACCTCACAAATGGTTCATTCTGAGTTCACTGAGAGAGAGGGGGGGAGAATTTTCTTAACACCCCCTTGTAGCCAGTAGCTTGGAGATGATGGGTCTTGCCACCCGCCAGTTGAGTTTTGCTTCCAGAGCAACCACACCTTTCCCCGTGCACTCTGAGCAGGTGAGCTGCCAAGAATGATCGCTGTGTGTCACCTAGTGTAGCTGTGTGACTCCTTTACCCGACGTAACAAGGCAACATCCTCACTGCCAGCAGCAAACACTTTTCCTACACTGCATGACAGTTTGGGGAAATGCTGAAGGGAGCAGATATGAGCAGTGCTAACAGTCCTGCCAGGCTCCGTGTAATATGTGAGTCTTATCAAGGGATTTGTAAGAGGCGTAGGCGGCTGCTGTTGGCATTGGCATCACAGGGCTAAAGCAAGGAAGTTAAGTGCCAAGAGAGAGCATTTCAGAAGTGAAATAAATGAGGTGCAGAACGTAGGGCATTGCAGTCGAGGAAAGGAATCTTGCTCCAGCAAACAAGGCTTCCTGACCACAAAAATGCCAAGTATGAGGATCAAAATGTGTGTGTGCCACGCCACAGCATGCCTCCATCACTAACAGCCCTTTATTTCCTTCCGTTAATAAATGCATATGTGCGTTGACAGACCACGACCCATTTACCAGATTCAGACGCTCGTGTGAATGTAGACCCTACTGGGTCTAGCTCAGAAATTACTTTCAGTCCCTCGATGGTGTTGTCTGTGACCCACTTCTTTTTATTTTATTTTATTTTATTTTATTTCTTTTTGCCAGGCTGTCTGCCTGCTCTTGGTACGCATTCATTTTGTTGGTGGAAGGATTTGCAGTTGCGCTTCTGGGCGGCTGGATTGTTGACGTTAGACAGATGTCTTCATAAGATGCTGTTGACTCTGTTAGGAAGTAGAAGCTGTGATTCAACGGAGAGAATAAAGAGGGCAGGATGGTTTGCTCAACGCCCCACTGGGGATTTCTCCAGAAGGCGTGTGTGCAATAATGCAGAAGCCATGCCCCAGTCATACGCAGGACAGTGAGGCACAGTCTTGTTGTCCTGTGGTGCCTCTCAGTCTCCTTCCTGGAGTCTCCCGCATTTGCATTTCCCTTCCCGGATGGCAGGGACGTTACCTGTCCTGCCGGCTCCGATTTCTTTAGTGTCTCACGCATGTGGTAGATACTATATAGATATTTTCTGTTTTAAAGGAGAAATCAATGCTAAGAGAAGCACTGTGTTTTAATTATATCAACGGCTCCTTTGGGGGCCACGTTGTCAAATTGTGAGGAGGCAAGAAACAAGACTCCCCGCTAATGCGAGAGAGGCAGTTCAGTTGCTCTAAGTGTGGGAGCATCCTGGGCCGTGTGGGGTGTGCACGTGGCTTCCATGCATACTGGCGCCTTCTCTCCCGACGCCACCTCACCTGCTTGGTTCATAAGCCCTACAGACAGGCTACAAGCTTGAGAGACCCCTGTCTTCCCCATGCTCTATTAGTGATGCCCCGGGAGGCTTCAGCTCCTAGTGGGTTTGGGGTGAACGGAGTTAACCAATGCTGTGACAGCACACTAATAGAGAGCTGGAAGGGCTCTCGTCGCCAGTAGGAGATGGCATGTTCATTCATCACTCCCCACTTTGAGAGAAGAGAGGCAAGAAGCCGGTTTGGGTCCAGATGTTTTACTCGCCTATTTGAGGCGATGTCCGTGTCTCGCCTAAGCCCATCCAGACTCACCATTCTGCCTGAGGACCATTGACTCTGGTTTACACCTGGGACCTCGCAGGACAGATGGTTGATCTTCTAGAGCCAAAGGCAAGACAGGAAGTTGTTCATGCATTTTATAGATTAAAGGAGAAAGCACTCTCCGCAGTAAGAGTCACGTCCCTTGATTAAGTATCTTTCCTTCCTCTTTCTGATGCGAACAGATCATCAGAGACGGAGGTCTTGATAATACCCTTGAGATCCTCCCATGAGGTGCCAGGGAGAGCAGGGGGCGTGTGGCTTTCCACTACATATCTGTTCTCTGGAAATTTAAAGGGGACCAAGAGAAGAGTTTGTGAAAGTTTTGCTCGAGGGCTCAGTACTCAAACATATGTCTCCACAAATGGTCCATATGTTACGGTCTTTACACAGGCAAAATTCCCAGGGAATCATGGGGTTTCCCTAAGTAAAGATTAAAAGTTCAGCAAATGCTTTCAAAACTGCTCCGCAGACTTTTGCAGCTGGCCAGCCCTCGAGTAACTCAAGCAATTAGTTGCAAATAAATGTATTAAACTCCCTTTCCCTTTTCTGCTGTCTACTGGGTTTTCCTGGGAGTTTGTGTTTGTGGGACAACCGTTATTATATTTGGTGCAAGCAGTTATTTATACACATTCCATGTCTGAGAGACCAGGATGAATGAGGTCATGGTTAGGTGATTCAAGAACACTTGGAGCATCTCTGAGTACTTTATGGCTACCAGAAATCTGTGCCTCTTTCCCTGTTTCTGTACTCAAGGGACTCTCCAGGATCCTGCACATCACAATAACAACAGTACAATAAAGTATATTAAGAAAGACTATTTGGGTGGCAAAATCTTAGGTGACTTGGTTCCACCCACGGGGTCCAGTATGCCATGGGAAACGGGCACTGTCCATTTTGAGGTACAACAAGAGAGGGAACATTTGGATATCTCAGCTAGACCAAAGTATGCACAAATATCACAAGTAACACCTCCACTTTCTGCTTTTACCTCCCTCCACAGTACGCTTCCCATGCCAAGCCATATAACTGGAACAAGAGAAATGTCTGATCTTATCCCAGTCAGGCCTATCTCTTTGAAGAGAGCAATGGTTTCAGCATTTCTAGTAGTTGATCGTTGAGATTTGGAAAGCAAGGTCAAAGCACACTACACCTCTCATCAGACCTTGCCACCCTTGTGGACATTGGGGAAATAATAATGACATTCAAGGGCAGTTGTTTGGGGCCATTGAGGACAGCCAAAGGTAAGAGCATTCACTCTTCTTCCTTGAGTATGGAATGGTCCTTGAGACCATTTCCATTTGCAAATGGTCTGTGTTCTCAGAACTTCATGTAACGAATCCTCATATGAGTCGTCTAAGGGATTCATAGGATTTTTTCAACCAAAGTTGGCACTGGTATCCTGCATCCAGGGTGAAGTATCCATCCTTCTCCTGATAGAATTCTATCAGACTCTTCCGATAGAAGAGTAAGCACATCTGAGAATGGAGAGCCCACTTGATAAGAATCCCAACCACCTCGTCTCTTATTCAAATGTGATGAATTGCATGGCCTGCCCTTCTGTACCTCAACGGCTTTGCCTCTCAGTTGGGTATCATAATACCTACTCTACCTCACAGACCATGTTTTTTTTTTTTTTTATGTATGAATGGAGACAAGTAGATAAATGCACTTTATGAACCACAGAGCACTGTGCAACCATAAGCCTTTATCATTTGAAGACCCTCAGATCTTTATGCCCAAGTGACTTTTCATGAACGAAACAGCTTTTCATGCTGTGCATTTAAACCATCCTCTGATACTAATTACAGTGCACGCTGGACTGCTTTGCTGGAGATGCTAAGTTCCATAACAGTGGGAAGAAACCCACTGCTTTCAAATATTTACAAACTCAGTGTTTCTTACAAGGTTTCTGTGGAGGTGGAGGTGAGGGTGGAAAAGGCATACAATCTGTCCACCAAACAGAGACACTTTGGAGAGTGAAAAGAAGCACCGTCAATAATTCCGCGGGGAAAACAGGTGTAACTCAAGACTCTCCTAGACACACCAGGACGTGTGGCCACCTTATCTGTAAGGACAGGACATGGAAACCCGCTGTATGACAGTCACATCTGGACTGGAGGATTCAACACCCTCACTCACATGTCTAGCCTTGTCTTCTCCTCTTACCAGGGACCCCATGAGTGCCTGTGTGGGGTGAAGTCCTCCTTCTGCTATTGAGTCTACATCAACACGTGATCACCTCACTCCTTCCTCAACCATCATACTGTTTCATACACTCGCCCTTTTAACATATCCAGTCCCTAGGGGGCCACTGTAATCAATGGTCTGAATCTTTTTTATTATTTTTAATGTTGATTTATTTTTTTAGGGGGGAGGGGCAGAGAGAAAGGGAGACAGAGGATCCCAAGTGGGCTCTGCACTGACAGCAGTGAGCCCAACGCAGGGCTCAAACCCACAAACCATGAGATTGTGACCTGAGCTAAATTCAGACACCCAACTGACTGAGCCACCCAGGCGCCTCATGGGTCTGAATCTTTTTTTTCTTTATTAAATTTTTTTTTTATTTTTAGAGATAGGGACAGACCAGACCACACAGGCAGAGGAGAGGAGAGGGAGAGAGACAGAGAGACAGAGAGACAGAGAGAGAGTCTTAGGCAGGTTCCATGCTCAGCAAGGAACCCAACACGGAGCTGAGCTGAAGTCAAGGCTCTGGTGCTCACCCAACTGAGCCACCCAGACACCCCAAATCTTTTTCATTTTTAAAAGTACAACAAGGTTAAGTACTTTTATTAAGACCACAGGGATGGCAGGGGGAGAGAATGACCCCTGTGAGCTCACTTTCCACCTGGGTGCACCAGAGAAGGGACGTTTTAACTGGATCTTCAAGGGGAAGAGTTTTCTAGGATAAGATATATGACTCCATTAAAATTTTTATTTTAATTTGAGTGTAGTGACACAGAATGTTACATTGGTTTCAGGTATACAGCATGGTGATTTCACTTCTAGATACATTATGCTTTGCTCACCCTAAGTGTGGTTACTGTCTGTCACCATCTATCACTATTATAATTCTGTTGACTATACTCCCTGTGCTGTGCCTTGCATCAGTGCATTTAATTCATTCCAGAACTGGAAGCCTGTATCTCCCTCCCCCCTTCGCTCATTTTGCCCATCACGTCGCCTTCTTCCCCTCTGGCAACCATCAGTTTGTTCTCTGTGTTTATGGGTCTGCATCTGCTTTTTGTTTGTTTACTCATTTTTTAGATTCCAGATAGGAGTGAAATCACATGGCATTTATCTTTCTCAGTCTGACTTATTTCTTTTAGCACGATACCCTCTAGGTCCATCCGCATTGTCACAGATGGCAAAAATGTCATCCTTTTTCATAGCTGCATAATATTCCGATCTATCTAGATAGACATAGACATGGACATAGACATATCTCAGTAGAGCATGTAGCTCTTGATTTCTGGGTTATAAGTTCAAGCCCCACATTGGGTGTACAGAGTACTTAAAAATAAGCTCTGAAAAAACTGTTGAGTTGTAGGGGTGCCTGGGTGGCTCAGGGGGCTGAGCGTCTAACTTCGGCTCAGGTCATGATCTCGCGGTTTGTGAGTTCGAGCCCCACGTAGGGCTCTGTGCTGACAGCTCAGAGCCTGGAGCCTGCTTCAGATTCTGTGTCTCCTTGTCTCTCTGTCTCTCCCTCCCATGCTCATGCTCTGTCTCTCTCTGTCTCTCAATAATAAATAAACGTTAAAAAAAATTTTTTTTAAAAAACAAACACTGTTGAGTTGTAAATAATGGGTGCATATGTCTTTTCAAATTAATGTTTTTCATAAATAAACATGAGGGTGCATATGTCTTTTCAAATTAATGTTTTTGCTTTCTCTTGGTAAATACCCAGTGGTGAAATTGCTGGATCGTATGGTATTTCTTTTTTTAACTTTTTTGAGGAACCCTCTCTACTGTTTTCCAGAGTGGCTGCACCAGTTTGCATTCCCACCAACAGTACACAACAGTTCCTTTTTCTCCACATCCTCCCCTACACTTGTTATTTATTTTTTTTCTTTTTCTTTCTTTCTCTCTGTCTCTCTCTGTCTCTCTCTGTCTCTCTCTCTCTCTCTCTCTCTTTTTGAAACTAGCCATTCTGACAGGTATAAGGTGATATATCTCCTTGTGGTTTTCATTTGCATTTCCCTGATAGAGATATTGATCATCTTTTCATGTGTCTGTTGGCCAGCTGGATGTTATCTTTGGAAAAATGTCTATTCAGGTCCTCTGCCCATTTTTAAATTGAGTTGTTTGTGTTTCTGGTGTTGAGTTGTATAAGTTCTTTATGTATTTTGGATATTAACCCTTTATTGGATATGTCACTTGCAAATATCTCCTCTCACTCATTAGGTTGTCTTTTTGTTTTGTTGATGGTTTCCTTAACTGTGCAAAACCTTTTTAGTTTGATTGCTCCCAATAGTTTACTTTTCCTTTTGTTTCCCTCACCTCAGAAGACACACCTAGAAAAATGTTGCTAGGACTGATGTCAGAAAAGTTACTGCCTCTGCTCTCTTGTAGGATTTTTATGGTTTCATATCTTACATTAGGTCTTTAATCCATTTTGAGTTAATTTTTGTGCATGATGTGGGAAAGTGGTCCAATTTCATTTTTCTGCATGCGGTTGTCCACTTTTCCTAATGCCATTTGTTGAACAGACTGTCTTTCCCCCATTGTGTATCCTTGCCTTCTTTGTCAAAGATTAATTGACCATATAATTGTGGGTTTACTTCTGGGCTCCCTCTTCTGTTCCACTGATCTTTGTGCCCATACCATACTGTTTTGATTAGTATACCTTTGCACTATATCTTGAAATCTGGGATTGTGATAACCTCCAGTTTTGTTCTTCTTTCTCAAGATTGATTTGGCTATTCGGGGTGTTTTGTGGTTCCATGCAGATGTTCTATATGGCAGTTTATTTCATCGAAAGTCAGCAAGAGAGAGTCTGCTAGAAAGACAGAAGTCAGGGTCTTAGGTAACCTAACGTAGATGTGACCTCCCATCATCTTTGCTGTATTCCATTGGTTAGAATCAAGTCACTAGGACAGTCTACACTCAAATGAAAGGATTAAATAGGGGCATAAACCAGGAGGTGGGGGTCCTTTGGGACCACCTGAATTTGCTCACCATGCTCCTTAAGAAGAGGAACAAATATTTGATGTTCTATTCCTCTGTGCATCCACTTACCCATTTCCTCATTCTGTAATAAGAGGTCATGAGCTACCACCATTGTAAGTAGCTCAGTGTTTCTCAATATTTTTTTCATTATTGCTCACCAAGGAGGTTTTTCACACATTTTTTCCTTAATCTATCCCCCTATGAAAGTTTAACAAATATATGGCTTATCTGTACTGTATTTCTGGACTCCATTCATAAAACGAGTATGACTTTTGTCATCTCCCAAGAACCAATTTTCACTCCACTTGGGATGGTATTGACCCCAGGAAGAATGCATCCTGTAGAGTCAGACTGCCCAGGTTTCTATATCTATCCTACCCCTGCCCAGCGCTGTGATCTGAGACAAGTTGCCAAATCCCTGTGAACCTTAGCTTTCTTAACTGTAAAATGAGAACCACAATAAGACCTATGACTTCTAAGTGTTATGGAGATTGAACAACACAATACACATGAACTATATATGATTTAGGAAACAGCAGGAACTCAGTAAATGCCAATATTCTATTATTGCAATGTGCAGAACACCATGTCTGGCACTGGAAATTCCAGAACAAGACAGCACCAAGAGCTCTGGAGACTGTGCTGTTTGTTAAAGGAAACAGATCACAAAGGGTATGGTATGTACTATATAAGACAGTTACATTCATAATGACTGAGGCATAGGAAAGAGGGGTGTCTAAATTCCGGAAAGAGAGAGGAGGGCATGAGAAAGAAGAGTTTCTCAGAGAAAGGACAATTGAAGAATGAAAATTGATTTAAGAGCTGAGGGATAAGGAACCAAAGCAATGTAGGGTTAATGGTAAGGGAGAGGAAGAAAAGGACTGGGCAGATGATTATATGGTAGAACACAGCATTTAATCAAAAGGTTTGCTGACATATTTATTCTTTCAGTTTTTTCCCACTCTTCATTCATTCATTCATTCATTCATTCATTCATTCATATGTTTACCCAACCACTTGGCCATCTATTCATACATCAATCCATACATCCGTCTATCTATTTACTTATATCTCTCCCTCCGTCCATCCATCCATCCATCCATCCATCCGAGCCAGCCATCTTCTGTCTTTTTCCAAAGTTTTTAAGATGGCCTAGAAAGACACATAAAATATATATAGACAATAAATCAATAAACCAGCAGAACGAAGAACAAATCAAACACAGAAATTAGGTGAGCATGTAAAGGAGAGAACTCCAGTAGAGCCAGGGGTCTGATTTGTACAAGTATGCGTTCTCTATCGGCCGATATACCAGCCATATGGGGGTCATCCATTTGCTATGTTACGATGTTGAATTGCCTGTGCTTCCAAGGTGGCATCTATTTGTACAGAACTTTCTACTGCCTAAAGTCTAAGTAGGGGATCCCCTAAGGTATTTACCGTACTCCATGTCAAATACTTGATGGCATTTGAATAGTTGTAACAAATACAGTCCGTCCCAAGTGAGTGAGGCAATGGAGATGAGATGACACTGGTTAAAATCAAGTCAGGTTTCCAATATTTTCTCCAGAAAATCCATTAGACTCCTTTGCTGTTAGCAGCATTTACTCCGGGAAAATGTATACTTAACATTTAGCCAAAAATAAAAACCTCTGCAAAATACCTAAATATAGATTGCTTCATTACCTTCAAATCAGCCCGAAAAGAATGCAGAGGCTGGCACTCAGGAGGAATCAAGTGGCTGTGTAACCGCAGTGCCGTCCGCAATCAGAAGGAATTACAGTTATGGCGCTGAGCACTAATCCTGGAAAATCAAAACACAGTTAGGCAGCCACTAAATCCCATTATAAAATATAATAATCATTATTAAGCCTTTTTTTCCCCAGAAAATGAAGAGTTGGAGACATTATGCCGTCCCTTAACCATTTTCCATAGCAGGGTCATTATTCTTTATGGCGTTGCTAAATATACTCATCATTTTACAAATCCCAAGTTCACCTTCCAAATACATGATCTCGTCCTTCTGTGTAAAGTTAATCAAAGTTGTAAAAGTGCTTTATCCCATATCTTTATTTTCCCCCACGGGGATGGGGGAGCGAAAATGCGATGTGTTGGAGAATCACGGAACTCCACAAAAAACCTTGGGATGTTATTGTCTCTCTCTTTGCTTGGAAAAGATCCACACTGAAATTAACCCTCTCCTGGAACATGGACGTCTTATGTACTTTCAGAGAAAAACATGCTTTTTTGGGCAGGAATTTCCTTATTTCTATCCTGACTTCTTACATGCTGTAGTAACCTTTGAATCCCTAGTGAAAATTAAAAACAAACCGGGTAATGGCTTCGATGAGCTCTTTAAATACCAGGAGACCATAATCAAAACTTCGCAACACCAGTGCCAAAGAGGTCCAGAATGGTGCCCATTTTCCTGAGATAATGACCTCTTCTAGTGCATGCCAGAATCAGGCCACACTGTTTCATTTTTGTTCTGTACTCACACAATACAGCACATTTATGGACACACAATGAATATTCATAAATCCTCATTGAAAGAATGAGTAAATCAATGAATCAGTACTTCCTGAATTCAGTACAAACCACTTCAGACAATGAATCCAAAATATCCATCATTCATCTCCCTCAGTTCAGAACCTCACATTCTCGCATAAACACCAAGTTCTCAGAAAATGAATTATTTCTAGGTTGAACTATATGAAATTGCTATTTTTTTTTAGGTCAGAAAATGGTTGCCCATCAGCAGCATGCTAATATTTGGATTCTTCTGCTGATATTGGAGACTTTTTCCTTTTCTTTAGCAACATCAGGAAAAGTAATTTAAGATGAGTTGGGGATATATAAATAGCATCTCACCTCAGGAAAATAGCTACGTGAACATCAGATGGAAAGCTAAAATATTCAGTTTGGGAATGTACTCTTTCAATTTAGAGGAAAACCTTTGGTCACTGGTAGATGCTTCCTTTAGCAAGATGAGGCACTTAGCCCAATAAAGCAATGGTTTCATCTTCTGTTGACTTAGCCTGAAGAGCTAATGAGTGAATTAAGAATGAGTGTCAGGGGCCCCTGGGTGGCTCAGTTGGTTGAGGGTCCGACTTCTGCTCAGGTCATGACCTTGCAGTTCATGAGTTCGAGCCCCACGTCGGCTCTCTGCTGTCAGCATGGAGCCTGCTTCAGATCTTCTGTTTCCCTCTCTGTCTTCCCTTCCACTACTCATGCTCTAGTTATCCAAAAAAAAAAAAAATGAGCGTCAAATGATCTGAATAGACTTTTTGTTTCCCAAATAAGACATACAGATACCCATGAAAAGATGCTCAACATCACTCATATCAGGGAAATGCAAATCAAAACCACAATGAAATATCACCTCACACCTGTCAGAATGGCTAAATCGAGATGACAAGAAATAATCAGTGTTGGTGAGGACGTAGAGAATAAAGAATGCTTGTGCACTATTGGTGGGAATGCAAACTGGTGCAGACTCTCTGGAAGACAGTATGGAGGTCCCTCGAAAAATAAAAAATAGAATTACCATAGAATCTAGTGATTACATTTCTGAGTATTTATTCAAAAGAAATGGAAACACTATCCTGACCAGGTATCTGTACACCCCTGCTCAGTGCAGCATTATTTGTAATAGCCAAGCCATGGAAACAGATAATATATACATATATCTAGAAATATTATTCAACTGTAAAAAAGAAGGAAATCCCACCATTAGTGACAACATGGATGGACCTTGAGCTCATTAGGCTCGGAGAAATAAGGCAGACAGACAAAGACAAATACTATATGATCTCACTTACATGTGGAATCCAAAAAAGCCAAACTCATAGCAACGGAGAAAAGATTGGTGGTTGCGAGAGGTGTGAACAGGGAGCGGTAAAATGGGTGGAGGTAGTCAAAGATAGTCAAAGGTAGACTTTCAGTTATAAGATGAATAAGTCCCGGAGATGAATGTATAGCTGTGACTATAGGATGAATGTATAGGATGTGACTATAATTAGCAAAGCTGTGTTGTATATTTGAAAGTCACCAGAAGAGTAGAACTGAAACGTTCTCATCCATTAAAAAAATCGTAACTGTGTGGTGAGGGATGTTAACTAAATTTATTATAGAAATCAGTTTGCAGTGTATACATGTGTCGAATCATTATGTGGTACACGTGAAATTAATACACTGTAAGATGTCAATTATATCTCAATTAAAAAAAAATGGGTGTCAGCTTTGGCAGAGAGCTGGAGGAAAAAGGAGTCTGTAGGAAGTGTAGGAGCTAAGCCGAGAGCAAGGATTAGCCCTGTTGTGCTGGTTTCAATGATGCTTTCAGACCTGATGTGATCTTGGCTCCTCTGGTACACAAAACACTGACCAGACACCAAGATGTCCACATCCTAGTCCCCGAACCAGTGACCGCATTACCTTTGAAGGCAAAACGAAGTTTGTAGGCATGATGACGTCACGAATCCTGAGATGGGGAGGGATCCTAGATTATCTGGGTGGTGCTCATGTCCCTCCGGGGTCCTTCTACCGGAAAGCTCTAGGCTCAGAGGAGGAGACATGACAGTGGGAATGTCAAGATGCCACACAGCTGGCTTTGAAGGGGCCCTGAACCAAAGAACTCAGAAGCTTCTAGAAGCTGGAAAAAAGCAAAGGAACAAATTCTACCCTACAGCCTCCAGGAGGAGGTGCACCCTAGTGAGACCCATTTCTGACCTCTGACTTCGAGGAATGTATAATAAGACATGCGTGTTGTGTTGGGCCACTGAGACTGTGCCAATGCGTTACAGCAGCATTAGGAAAATAATACAGAATATTCCTCAGGGCTTCCGTCACTAGGCACAGACGTCTTTGGGGAGGATGTTGAACATCGATAGACACCTAGGAGGATGTTGACCCCTACCATATTTGTCAAAAGCAAACCCAATAAATATGCGTCTGCTTAATACCTTTCATCTGTGTGTTAAGACTGAGGCCATCCATTTTCTTCCTCTGTCCCTCTGACTGACACACTTTTCTGTAGAAGACATGATAACTTCAGGTAGACATCTAGACCACTGCTGGGGGCTCTCGTTCAGTGAGAGAAAACACAGGGCTCATTTCTGCGGCTAGGACAACTTGGACACACGTAAATATGAACAGAGACGGTTACAGGGGGACTAACAAGCCAGCAAGAACTTTGGAAAAGGAATGTGAAGTTTGAGCAACCATCTGGTTCTTGAGCACTAGGAATGTGAATTTGGAGCAACCAAAACCGTTCCTTGGACATAGGACTTTCCACACCAAACCCCGAAAGTCCTCGGCAAACCGAGACGCTTTGGTCACCCTATTTCCGAATAAAGATACATGTGTCCATGGAAGAGGGGGAAAGGACTGACATCAACAACCCAGTAAGGCAATTGAATAATTCATTTGCTCAACTAATTACGTTAAATATTTGTGATATTATGTTTAATCAATAAATATTGTGTTTAATCAAAGTAATTAGGGTAAAAATTGTGATATAGACTACCCTCAAGCAATATGTTATCCATTGGAAATATATATATGCTATAATATCTATATTGAGACAGAGCACGTATGATAAACCTCAAAAAACCGAACTGTGAAGTTTTATTTTTTTCTTTTATTTTTTTTAATGCAAGCTCATTGGGTAACATTTTTATTTGTCTTGGATACCTCAGTGGTCTCTTGTGACACAATGAGGGAACTACTAAAATAGATCAAAAGTAGGAAATTGAAACAGATGTGCTCCCATACTTAAATAGGACATTTTGCCCTGACAACGTATTGGGTTCGTTCAGGGGGAAAAAAAAACCCACAGCAGGACATCGGGAAATGGCAAAGTGCTACATTTTGCTGAATGCGGGAGGCAGTTTGTGTGGCTTTCAACTGCCAGGTCCAGTTTCTGGAGGGATAAAATTAGGTTAAAAAAGAGCGTTCTCAATCTCTCTCTCTTTAGTCACTCCTGTTATAATTTGTGAAGAGCCAGGCAGTCTGAATGCCTGTCTTTTTTGGGTGGACAGGAGTTGGATTCTAGCCACCACACTACCCCACGCGTTCCCTCATTCACAGAGCCACAGAGTGACTTTCCCATGAGGGACATGTTATTCCTTCCTGCAGTACCCTCGTTTTAAAGGTGGAACGTCTTTGCGTGCCTACCAACAACCCTGCTGTGAATCCAAAGCCCTGAACTGTCATTGACCTAATTAAGTTGAGATTGGTCACCTGTTGCATTTTTGTAGGTAAATATATGTATCAGAGTCTACAGTAAGTGCATGAGGTCCGTTTTCACGTATGATGGCAATGAGTCTAAGAGTAACCCAGAAAATGTCAATTATGGCTTCAACAGAGGACAACTGGCCCGCCATCACAGCGCGAGACTGCCAATTACTCACCCCGAGTGGCGAATTTCCATACCGAGGCCAGCCGAGATTTTCGGAGAGCTAATTAACCTCCGGCTAAGTCCACTGGCCAGCGAAGAAAAGCTGCAAAGTGGGATTCTTCTCTAAACTGTGCTTCCCCACCTCACGAGGGCAGACGCTGGCCAACGTCGGGAAGGACAGCCTTTGAGCCACACGGGGCAGGAAGTGACGAACACGTGGCCAGAAAGACGCAGCTGTGGCTTTGCTGGACACGGAGCATCTGAACTTTGTACTTTCCGGATCACCGTCCCTGCTCCTCCCTCGTGGCGGACCGTCTGTGTGCCAGTGCTCTTAACCGCGTCGGGGAGAGAGACAGAAGGAAGAAATGGAACTGACGTGCCTCAGAAGCCAGTTTCTGACACGAGAGTTAACCTCTGGCACAAGCGCTAGGGTGGGAAATAAGCGGTGGAAGCCAGGAGGCGCAGAAGTGGTCCCCGATTTGGCCTTTCCTAAGCCCTGTGCAAAGAGCATGTTCTTCTGTAGATCCAAGCCCAGTTTCCTGGCTGAGAAAAGGGAGATTAAAATGATGTCTGTATTACAGCTCTGGGAGGGAAGGCGCGTGGCGACCAGCGAGGGCGGCCTGGAGCAGTTACCTCCGTAGGTCGATGTTGACACAGGGGATGCTGAAAAAGTCAGGCAGGGAGAACAGGCAGCAGAAATCACGTCCTGTGGAACCGTGTCGTGTGTCAGCCCTGCGGCTCTCAACGTGTGGTCCAGAAGCACCTGCATCAGCCTCTCCTGGGAGCCTCGGAGAAAGGCAAATCCTCAGCCCCAAGCCAGACCGCCTCCGTGAGGTACTGTGGGGCTGGGGCAAGGTGGGGCCGAGCGAGTGCATTCGGCACCAGGTGTCTTAACAAGCACTCCGGGGGACTGCCGTGCGCATTCAGGTGCGATCACTATCACTGCACAAGGACAGCTTTGGTGGTGAGAACAAACAGACGAAGCAAAAACAAAATAAAACGAGAAGACAGCGAAGCCCCCGTCTGGCAGAAACGGGGGCACTTGGCCAGGATGCAAGAAAAGATTTGAGGTGTGAGGAGCGGGACAGGGCTTTCGGCCCCGCACCTGTGTGAGACGGTGTGCAGCAGAAACGGGGACTGGGTTCACCAGCAGGGCAGAATTCCTGCCACTGGCTGTGAAACAGAAATCTGGCAGAATCAGGTGGAAGACTGACCTGCAGCGGCGTCTAGATGAATCTAGAACCGTGGCCAGGGTGATACGGAATCCATAGCGGGGAACCACGTGGTCCTACTTGCTGGGAAGACCGCTGGGAAGTATTCTCTTCATTTCCCCCCATCCTGACCGCAGAGACCTCACTTTCTTAAGGATGTGCTTCCTTCTGCTTCAACCCAACTGTTGTTGACCACTTTCCCTGCATCCCTTCATGAACTTGTTCCTGTTGTCTGTATGGTTGACTTAGGGCTGATTTTCATTAGATTGCCTGTCTCTCTTCAGGTTCCAAGGCTACAGTTGTGTTCAGAGAATTCCAAGTGCAGGTACGCTCTAGATCCATACAATGATTGCATTATATTTTCTCTTGGGCATCCAACGTTGATGCTTAGCGCTTCCTGGCTATCTAGACCTCACACTGCATTGGGTCAACATCCAAAAGCAACACTGCAAAGAAGCAGGGAGGAATACGCAGGGGCTGAGTCTCTGAGGCCCGGGGTCTTATTCTGTCCCTGAACCCAGTGCCTCTGTGGCATGTGGGAAGATCCATGATGTCTAGGCTTTGAGTATTTCATTAGAGTGAAGCTATTGGAGTAGACATGTCTACAGTCCTTTTAAGTCTCGGGTCCACAATCTATACTACTGGTTCCCATCGTTGAGCCAAACCTAGTATGTGAGAGCTTCACCCAACATCCTAAACGCATGGTGTGCAATGGGGCACATGGCTGGCTCAGTTGGTAGAGCAAGCAACTCTTGATCTCTGGGTTGTGAGTTTGAGCCCCAAGTTGGCTGTGGAGATTACTTAAAAATAAAATCTTTGGAGCATCTGGGTGGCTCACTAGTTAAGTGTTTGACTCTTGGTTGCAGCTCAGGTCATGATCTCACAGTTCATGGGTTTGAGCCTTGCATTGGGCTCTGTGCTGACAGAGCAGAGCCTACTTGGGATTCTCTCTCTCTCTCTCTCTCTCTCTCTCTCTCTCTCTCTCTCTGCCCCTCCCCAACTCACACATGCTCATGCACTCTGTGCCTGTCTCAAAATGAATAAATAAACTTAAAATCTCGGGGTGCCTCGCTGCCTCAGTCGGTAGAGCATATGACTCTTGATCTCGCGGTTGTGAATTCGAGCCCCATGTTGCCTATGTCGATTACTTAAAAACAAAATCTTTGGGGCATCTGAGTGGCTCACTTAGTTAAGCGTCCCGACTCTTGGTTTCCACTCAGGTCGTGACCTCATGGTTCGTGAGTTCAAGCCCCCCGTCTGGCTCTTCACTGACAGCACAGAACCTGCTTGAGATTCTCTGTCTCTTCCTCTCTCTCTGCGCCTCCCCAGCACCCCCCTCTCTCAAAATAAATAAACATTTAAAAAGTAGAAATAAAAATCTTTTTAAAAAGGCTCAGTGAACAATGAACATAAACAGTGCATGATGTTCTGTTTTTCTATGTTGAACAGATACCTATCTCCCAAGGCTTAGGAGGTAGCTCTCTCCTGAATTTGAGTGTCTTAGTTTAGACTGCTATACCCCAAATACGATAGCCTGGGTGACTTATACACAACGGAAGGTTACTTCTCACAGTTCTGGAGGCTGGAAGGCACCTGCAGGTTCACCTGCTCACTGGTTCCTAGACAGCCATCTTCTCACTGTGTCCTCACATGGTGGGAGGGGCGGGGGAGCTCCCTGGGGTCTCTTTCATAAGGCACTACTCACACTCAGGAGATGCCACCCTCGTGACTTGAGCACCTTTCAGAGACCTTACCTCCTAATATCATCACCTGTGGGGGTGGGGAGGGGTCAGGATTCAATATATGAATTTGGGAGGTGGGGACACAAACATTGAGTCTATTTCACTGAATGAGATGACTCTACTGAGAATAAGGGAAATCAGCTGCTAGCAGAAGTTTAAAAAAAATGGACAGAGCAAAAACGTTCCTTCCATGAGCTCATTTCTCAATCACCAGCAAACTCTCTCATTAGAGGTACCTGCAGCTTAATTAAGTCTTCTGGGTGAAGGTAAAAAAGAAAGATGACCTTTAAAATCAAATTGGCATTGCTCAAGTCAGACAAAACTGATTTTCCCAGTCACATTATAACATGGCACAGAATCTGTAAGAGAATATCTCATTTTATAGTAAGTGTGTGTGAGTCAGAATTACAAGCCCCCGAGATTCCCACCCCCTCCCTGGTCTGCACATCCTGTGTAATCCTTGCCTTTGAGTGTGAGCACTGTCTTTGAATGTGGTAGATTCATCCAGTGATGAAGTTATGTTACCTTGAAGAGGTGAAGGGGTTTTTGGGTAGATGCAGTTAAGGTTCCTCACCCATACACTTTGAGTTCATCAAGAGGCATTATCCCAGATGGGCGTAAGCAAATTCAGCGAGGCAAGAGGCTTGAGACAGCAGAGTGTCTGTTTCAGACATCATGGGCTCTCCCAACAATCAGCGAGCTTGCAAAAGGATCCAGTGCTCCAGATAAGAACACGACTCCCACTGTCACCTTCACTGCAGACTTGCAAAACCCACGGAGGACTCACCTAAGCCAACTCCTGGACCTCTAGCCCGCAGAATCTATGAGATCACAGTCATATGTTGTTTTAAGGTCCTAAATTTGTAGTGCCTTGTCACAAAGAATGGGAACGCTGATACGGGTAGCTTGGGATTATACACTGGGAGAAAAGACAATTCCGAGTACTTAGAAGAAGTGTAGAGAAGATGCCATTTTTTCAGTCTTAGGAAAGTTGCTTTCCATGCCTTCCATGATGAAGAAAATAATGTGTTTAGTATTCTCCTGTGAATCTTCATAACAGTCATTGTTAACGGACAGATATTCAAAGGCAGCATGTAAGGAGCAGTTCCAGTAAAGTTCGAAGAATCATCTGTAGTAGGGATCACAAAAAGCAGAAAGGAAGGAAATAGAAAAAGAGAGTCATCCGTTACTAGCCTTTCCTCCGGTAAATTTTAGGAACCCAAGCCATTGGCTGCCAAACGGCAGGAAACAGGCTGATGTCAGCTGGCAGGGATGTTTTTTCTAGGGTTTGGTACTTCCTTCAGATCAGTGTCCAGCTGGACCCTATGATCTAGGTCTCTTCCAGAAACTCTTCTCTGTTGTCCTGGGCCAGCCATTGCCAAATTTCTTAGTCCTGGAAGGGAAAGACAAGAGGACCAGAATGACCAGGGGTCTGGTGTCTCAAAATATTCTTATGACGGCATAAAGGAGGAAGAAATCCCCCTCTGTCCTCTTTGGGTCTCTGTCTGGGTCTGAAGTAAACTGACAGAAGACAGATTGACAGGAGAAAAGCATACACATTTCATGGAATTTTTACATGTGCACGGGTACCTTCACAAGAGATGGAATACCCACACGCAGTTTTTAATGCCTTTGGAATAAGGAAGCAATACATTTGTAAAGAACTGACAAGACAAGATGGGGACTTAGGGTTCAAAATGGTCAAGAAGTAACCAGGGAGTCATGGGTTGGTTTAACAAGATTTGTTTATATATATTTCTTGGCCCCAAATTCCCCCTCTCCAGTGATAAGATAGGCTTCCTTTCTCCTGGGATGGGGAGGGGACCTTTCTCAGGAGGGTTTTATGACCTATTTCTGGGAACAAAGATGAGATGGGGGAGGAGATCAAAGTAAACTTCCTGCCTCTGCCATTTTCTCAAACTCCTTAAGCTCAAAATACTTAAGATGCCAAGGTGCCATTTCTGGGCTAGTGGGTCTTGAACCCCATCAACAGTGAGTCACGACGAAGAGCTGGAAACAAAACAAAAATGACTTTGTTGACAAGCATTATCAATTTTTAAAAAAGATTTAGAACAAACTTGACATTCAAGTTCCATTTTGAGTCTGCACTGGAAGGAGAGGGAAAAGGTCAGAAAAGCAGCAAACTTCTCGCAAGACAACAGTGCAACATCGTAAAATAGAGTGTTATCTTGTAATTGTTCTCTCGCTGAAAATTTGAAATACATCTTGAGAGGGCACTAGGTAGGTATAAGTTTGTCAATAAATCTTCCTTGGGAAGGTCTCTTCTGTTTCACCTAAAAATGAGTCCATTCTATGAAAAGCATCCTTTAAAGGATGATTTTCAAAGAAATGCTAAGATCATGACTCTCAGACCGATACAAAAGGAACAAGTGTTTGAGAATGGCATTTGACTCGTTATTGGTGAATGAACCACTGGTAAGGTGTTACAGAACTATCAAACAACAATCCCCCCCCCCCGAAAAAATCCTATTTCTAGGTTAAAAATATGGAAATGTGTAAGCAAATGGAGGCAAAACAGACTTCTACTCTTGTGGGGGAGGGGAGCCAACTGAATTTTCAAGAGACAAATTTGCATGCCCATAGACAAGAACTATTTTGTGTTATTCTTGGTCATTTGCTACTTTGAATCGTAAAATCACTCAACGGCAACGCAAGCTGCACAGAGCCCTGTAGACTCAAGCAAATGAGCAGGAAGGCTGTGATGAAAACAATGCATACTTTCCTGTGGAAGCTCAAATATTGCCCTACACGTACTTTATTTTATGAATTACAGTGATCATACCTGATAGTATTCAGTTGTTGTTGTTGTTGTTATTTATTTTACTGGCAACTCTGTGCAAGCTTCCAATTTTTTGAAGAAATGTTCCTGGTGGATGTGAGGCAAGAGTAGACGACCCAGGCTGGTCCACACCAATGGTTCTCTTTGCTTTTAAATTCAGAGTGTTATTCTTCAGAGGGGGTTCCCCTATTTTCTAAACTTGCCCATAAATGGGTTTTGATTATTCCAAAAAAAAAAAACGACCTAGAACACGAAGAGAAGAATTTGCCACTGATGAGAATCTTCAAAGTAATTTGTGGCAGGCTTTAAGAGTAATCCCGAGTGAAGACTTCAAAACGTATCTTGAGCATTTATGATAAGAACTTCAAAGGATGATCATTTTCGGAAGGGGATAATGCAAATTTGTGTGTTTATGTTCTGTGTTGTTTCTTAAAAATAAAGCAAGTTTAACTCTAGAGTCACATGTCATTCGGAATGAAAACAGTGGATGGAACATAAATCCAATCAGAAACAATTTTCTCCCTGAGCTGTTTTATTTTTTATTTTCAATGTTTATTTATTTACTTTGACAGAGAGAGGGCGAGAGAGAGAGAGTAAGAGAGAATATTTTTTTAAAGTTTATTTGAGAGAGAGACAGACACAAAGAGGCAGAGAGAGAGGGAGAGAGAGAATCCTAAGCAGGTTCTGAGCTGTCGGTGCAGAGCCCAACATGGGGCTCAGTCCCATAAACCACGAGATCATGATCTGAGCTGAAATCAAAAGTCAGATGCTTAACCGACTCAGCCACCCAGGCACCCCCCCAAGCTGGGTTTAAGGGTATGGAATTGTGGGAAGGAAATGTGCTTCAAAGAAAAGTATGCATTGTCCACATAGAGCACAATTCCCTCAATTATTGCAACTATCCCTCAACTCTGTAAACTGTAGGTAACAGGTAGAAATGCAAAGTCATTCTTAGAGATGCACAGTCTTTTCTCTCCCATTATGGCTTATGAATTAGGTTTAATCCCCCCTTTTCCTGTTGCCCCATAGAGAAACCGGTTGGCCTTCCATTACGACAGTTCAATATTCTTAGTTTATATTTTATGATTTTTTAATGTTTATTTATTTTTGAGAGAGAGAGAGAGAGAGAGTGAGTGTGCGGGGAAGGGGCAGAGAGAGACGGAGACACAGAATCTGAAGCAGGCTCCCAGCTCTGGGCTGTCAGCACAGAGCCCCGTGCAGGGCTCGAACCCACAGACCACGAGATCATGACCTGAGCCGAAGTCAGACACAACCGACAGAGCCAACTAGGAGCCCCATATAATTTTATGATTTAAAAAAAAAAATCCCCTCGGAGCCAATCATAACATCGGGTTGTTTCTCCATTGACGAATAAGATTGTGAGAATGTGTTCACTTTTATATCTTCTTATGAGTGTAATCACTTTACCCTTTTGTGAGCTTGACCATTTCAAGTGCAATTGCATTATTAGTCATAGACACAGATGCAGCGTAGATGCCTATTATGGTCAAGTTTGTTGTTGGCCGTGAGATGGATTTGGAGCTGTTGCCTGCACGGCGTATACAGGGCATTTTTCGAGCACCATCCCTCCATTGCCCTAAAACAGCCAAACACCCACACACAGCACTGCCCCACCTCAAGGAGTTCTGGAATGTCCTAAGGACACAAATGCAGGCATACCTTCTGTGGGCTGAAACCGAATCTTCCAGAGCAATCTCCCCCTTTCTGCCTTGTATGAACTTTTGGTTCCTCTTCAAACCGCTTCTCCCTCAGATCACATTTCTCTTCCAATTAATTTGCCTGCTTAAAATTTATGTCTACCATGGTGGCTGTTTTCAGATAAGCTCAGTGTGTCCTCTCGGGAGGAAGTGCACATTCTCCCTATTAGTTTATGGTGGTCGGGGGTGGGGTGGGGGGCGGTGATCCAAGTTAATAACTGGCAAGACAATATGCCTAAGATTCTTAAGGGTTGTGGGACCCAATTCCCATGCCACTCTCAGGCACCAGCTGTGTGCCCTACAGTTCTACTCAATTCGGACACATCTACCCGGAGATAGCGTTCGATGCCATAGGTGAAGGGTTCAGTCCTACCACCCTGCCTCATTGTCACCTGTGCTTCTGACCCACCTGCTATGGGTCAACAGTTCCCCCCCCACCCCCCCACCCCCCCGGGTTTCATTAATCTGCTAGAGTGGTTCACAGAATTCAGAGAAACGTGTTGCTCCTTAGATCAGCAGTTTATTACAAAAGGCTGTAAGTCAGGATCAGCCACACAAAGAGATGAACAGGGCCAAGTATGTGACAAGGGGCACAGAGCCTACATGCCGTCTGCAGGGACCTCACTGTGCCCACACCTCCTCGTGTTCACTGACCCAGAAGGTCTCTGAACCTTGTCCTCTGGGGTTTTATGGAGGCTTTATGGCATGGGCACGATTGACTAAATCATTGGCCACTGGCATTTGAATTCAGCCTCCACTCTCATCCCCACTGACGGGCAGATGGAGAAGGGACTGAAATTCCCGACCTTCCAGTCATAAAGTTGTCTCTGCTGGCACCCAGCTCCCATCCTTAGGGGCTTCCCCAAAGTCAACCTATGTGTCCAAGTCCAAGGGTTTTAGGAGCTCTGTGCCAGAAACGGGGACAAAGACCGAATCCATATTTCTTCTTACAAATCACGGAATCATTTACCTTAGTGACACACGTTATCCACATTGGGTAAGTCAGCTATCGCTTTCCACTCTGACTTTCCCTCCTTCCTGCTGGACCGTGTGGCAGGTGATGTCGGGCTGGATAGACCGATGTGAGGGGAAGGGAGTTGGGAATACATTCGGTTTGGATGTGGGTGTCCACTGTCACCTCCGTGTAATGTCAGATTTGGCTAGCTCTCCTGGTGCATCATGGTTTGGATTGCAGAAATACTCCTGCCAAGTTGCGTCCTAATTCACCTGACACTGCGACAGAAAGGGGCTGGACCACGGGTCCTGTCTCGATATGAAAATATCCTCAGTGCCCAGCCCTGGAAGTGGATGAGTGGGGGAGGAACAAATCAGCCTTCAAAGGTACAGAAATAGAAGCTCTTTTATGGATTTTCACCCTAAATATCAGACGTGTGATATTGTAAGAAAGCATTCAATTGTCACCATTGCCTGGGAAAAAGGGAAGCTGTATTCTGTCAGGAATAGGCCACATCGTGTAGGATATTAAAATAGAAACACAGAATGCTTGTTTTCTTACTTTTGTTCCTGAAAAATGAAATGGAGTGAATACCTGTGTTTGTAAATGAAAAGCACACCGTAGTAAAGCCAGCAAATGGCAAACACATCAGTCACGGGTCATATATACAAGAAACTGGATACAACTTTCACGGTCAGTCCTGTCTTGAAAATCTTGATGGGGTCTCAAGAATATCAGTTGGGAGGGGCGCCTGGGTGGCGCAGTCGGTTAAGCGTCCGACTTCAGCCAGGTCACGATCTCGCGGTCCGGGAGTTCGAGCCCCGCGTCGGGCTCTGGGCTGATGGCTCAGAGCCTGGAGCCTGTTTCCGATTCTGTGTCTCCCTCTCTCTCTGCCCCTCCCCCGTTCATGCTCTGTCTCTCTCTGTCCCAAAAATAAATAAACGTTGAAAAAAAAAATTAAAAAAAAAAGAATATCAGTTGGGAGCTGTGAGGTCAGGAGATGTTTTTCTAATGATAATTAATTTAAAAATTCAGTCTGTCTATCTGCCTCTATGCAACCCCACCCTCCAGTCCTCTTGTTCCCAGCCATTCCCCATGAATGAGCTTCCCCCCCCCCCATTGCAATAGCCCAAATCAAATGTAAGGGTGTAAGGGATGGAAAGCACATGTGGACTGTTTGGAGCAGTTAGGCTGCAGGAGAATGCACGCCCGCCTGGCATTTCTAACATTCAGATACACTCACATCACCCTGACAACGCTCAGATGCCTTCTGGGCTTCTTACGGCTCTGAGCTGGAAATCCAAATTCCATAAATCACTGCAGATATAGCATCATCTGGACCCATATCCAGAGACCCAGCCAAATGCTGACAATTTGTAGAGCGAGCCCTGCCTCTGCATGCAAGCTTCCCTCTGCTTCAAACCCTTCTCAGGACACCCCATCTACATGCAGTCCATAGTGGACAGAGAGTCCAAATCCGTGACCGTGTCTTTCGCCCTGTGCCTTTCTGTGAGAGAGCCACAGCATCTGCCCATCATGGCTATGACAAAGTCACACTGGCACAGAGACCACCAGCAAAGATTTCATTGCTGAACCAAGGAGTTTGGGTTCCCACTAGGGAGCCGTTGTAAAGGAAAGGGTCCAGAATACAGCACTGTGGCCTAAAAAATATTTTGAGTTGAAGGCATGTGAGAATGAGAGTTTCTCCCTCCCCCCCCCCCGGAAGTGTTTTATCTGCCTAAAAACAGAACCTCCAAAAAGAACTCAAAAGACCTTCACTGTCATAAATCACCTCCTGGGGGACAACCTGGGAACATGGACTGGAGACTCGAAGGCAGCACTTTGAGTGCTGGAGACTCGAAGGCAGCACCATACTAAAACAGACATTGTCAGTATGCCACAGTAGACCTCCCATCTATTCTTGTGAGGGCCTGCTTATCTTTCCTAAAAGTCATTCGTGTGTCCTTAAGAGCCAATCTCTGCCTTTCCTTCCCTTACTAAGATAGCACATAAGCCCCCAATTCTGACTCCTTAAGTCACACTTTTTTTGTGACCTCCCGCATGTAAAAATGTATCTTTTCTCTTGTCAATCTGTCTTTTCTCAGTTTAATTCACAAGCACCCAAACAAGAACTTAAGAGGGTACAGGAAAAGTTTTTCCTTTTCGATGTAGCCGTATGACAGGTCATGGCTACATTTTTTTTTCTAAATCTACACAGCAATTCAATGTATTCCTGTTCCTTTCTTCTTTTTAATTGTGCTAAAACACAAAACATAAACTTTGCCATCGGAAACCATTTTTAAATGTACAGTTCAGTAGCATCAACTATATTCACATTGTTGTGCAACAGATCTCCGGAACATTCTTTTTTTTAAATAGTGAATCTACTGAATATATACTTATTTTCTAGGAGTCAAGTTTTGAGAGCAGTTTTACATTTCCCGTAAAATTGAGAGGAAAGTACAGAGACTTCCCAAAAGCCTCCCTGTCCCCACATACGCACCACATTCACCCCAATATCCGCATCCCCACCAGAGTGGTACACACTTTTATCAGGGGTGAAGCCATACTGATACATCGTGATCATCCAAAGTCCAAACTTTTCATGGTGCAATGACTTAGTTATTATTCTTCATCCTGAATGATACTTCATTGTCTTGTTTGGAGGGCACTGTCTCCTTTTGTCTACCAAAGCATGTCTTGGTGACTTGCAAATTTTGTCAATTACGAGTAAACCTGCTACAGACAGCCGTGTGCAGGTTTTTGTGTGGACATAAGTTTCCAGTTCTTTTTGGTAAATACCAAGGGGAGCATGACTTCCAGCTTGTATGGGCAGAGTATCCTACATTTTGTAAGAAACCGTCAATCTGCCTTCCAAAGTAGGGGTACCATTTTTGCATTCCCACCAGCCACGCGCCTCTGGAATGTTTGCATCTCGCAGATCTCTTAATCTAACACGCATTGAACACCATGGCCCCATTTTCCTCTGCCCTCATCCCCTGGTAACCACCATGATGAGCTTGGCTACTCTAAATGCCTCACATGAATGCAATCGTCCCGTGTTTGTCCTTCTGTGACTGGCTTATGTCAGTCAGCAAATGTCCTCAAGGTTCATGCGCCATGTAGCACGTGAGAGGATTTTCTTCCTTTCCGGGATGAATAATATTCTGTTTTATGTATATACACGTTTTGCTTATCCATTCATCCATCGCTGGACATTTGGGTAGATTCCGCCACTCAGTTGCAGTAGATAGTGCCTCAGTCAACACAGGACCACTAATACCTATTTGAGATCCAGCTTTGGGTTCTTGCAAATATCTACCCAGACGTGGTATTGTTGGGTATTTTCTTTCTTTCTCTTTCTTTCTTTCTTTCTTTCTTTCTTTCTTTCTTTCTTTCTTTCTTTCTTTCTATTTTTTTTTTAAGGAAAATGGGCAGCACATAGTTAAAATCAGCTTCAAGAAACAGAACTGCTGACACTTAGATACATTTGGATAAAGAGAAGATAATGATCCCTGGGAAAAAAAGTGGTTCTCCTACATTTATCCCCCCAGAGCTTTGTAAATGGAAAGAAATCTGAGGATTGATTACAGTTATTTGAGTAGACAGAGCCCCTGAAAGCCATGCAGATTCAGTATAGTCAGTGCAGCCATGCCTCATAGGTAATGCTCGTCCCATGCCACACCACTGAAATATCACAAAACAAAAAGCAAGTCAAATGAAGTTTCTGGTTTCCCAGCCCATGGAAAAGGTACGTTTACCCTGTAATGTATAGTCTGTTACATGTGCGATAGCATTATATGTAAGAAGGCGTACCTCCCTTAATTTAAAAATACTTTATTGCTGGGGACACATGGGTGGCTCACTCGGTTAAACATCTGACTTTGGCTCAGGCCATTATCTCACAGATTGTGAGTTCAAGCCCTGCATTGGGCTGTCTGTTGTCAGCACAGAGCCTGCTTCAGATCCTCTGTCCCACTCTCTCTCTGCCCCTCCACTGCTCGTGTTCTGTCTCTCTCTCTCTCAAAAATAAATAAACATTAAAAAAATAAATAAATAAAAATACTTTATTGCCAAAAATGCTAACTAACCATCATCTGGGCTTTTCGTGAATTATAATCTCGGGTCACAGAGCATCATGACAAGTAGAATCATGAAAAAGCTTGAAACATTGCCGCCATTATTGAAATGTGACACAGAGGCCCAAAGTGAGCCAATGCTGTTGGGAAAAAATGATGCCGATAAACTTGCTCGACGCAGGGTTTCCATGAACCGTCCCCTTGTGGGAAATGCACTGTGTGCAGAGTGCAGGAAAACGAGTCTGTGTGTCTGTATGCCTGTAACTTGACGTTAACCTCCCTTACACACATTTTTCATTTGAACAGCATTTCCACGGAATCGGGGTTTCTTGGCCGGTTGGTCCGTAGTTCCGTTATTTTCCATGGAAAAGGGTGTGTCAGGTATATGTTTTGTTGTTACAATGCTGTGCCCAAGGAGGAGTCTCCTAATAATCCTTTCAAACCAGCCATTATGATAAGGAAGGAGGCATAGCTACATGACTCAGTGTGTTCTTTAATTAAAGCCTGTGAGCCTGGATATAATTGTCTGAGGACCCGTAGTTCTCTTCCAAAGGCTAGGATTTATTCCTATTTGAAAAGGAACAGGGTGATAAATTTATACCATGATGCCCACGGAAGGGGGAGAAGCCATTTGTTGGAGGTGTTAGGACTAACACGCCAGCAGAATCTGGCTCCCTCTAGCTCAGTACGATGTGCTGGGATTAACAGACGGAGATGTTCTTCCCCTTTTGGTTGATTTTTTCAGCCAGGGTCCACAAACCATGACTGCCTTCGACTCGTGTTCCTGTCACTGTGGTATAATAATAAAATATATTTGCTCTCTGCCTACTGGCACGGAGCCCCCTCACCCCCCCAAACCCTTGAATTTCCTGAATGAGACGACGGTCTTTTATTATTTATAATGACACCTTTTTGAACCACACCAGAGTGTATGCTCATGAGGTGACTCAAGGTGGGTCCCCCTAGTGGCTTCAGAATGGGGGCCGGTCAGAAGAAAGACCACATGGTTAGTAGGTTGGCATTTTTAGCCCTATCATGACACATCCCCTCTGGAGAGGGGAGGGAGGCTAGAGGCTGAGGTCTATAAACATTCTTAAACAGTGACCTTCCAAGAGCTCCCAGGTTGCTGACCACTTGAAGGACTGAGAAGCATGGCATATGCACAGAGAGCATGAAAGTGGTCCTCCCCACTCCCATGCCCTGCCCTACACACTTCTCCCACTTGGCTGTTCCTGAGTTGTATCTGTGATGCTACACCAGTAACAGTAAGTACATGGGTTTCCTGAGTTCTGTGAGCTGTCCTAACAAGCTATTGATCCTCACAGGGAGAATGTAGGAACCCCCACATTTATAGTTGGCCAGGTAGAAGTATGGGTGACATTTGTGACTGATATCTGACATGGGGGACAGTCTTGAGGGACTCAGCCCTTAACCTGTAGGGTCTGCTCTGACTGTAGCTAAATCGTGTCTCAATTCAATTGGATTGTTGAGCACCCAGATGGTATGAGAAAACTAGAAAATTAGTGTACGGAAGGAATGCGTATTTAGTGTCAGAAGTGGTGTTGAGAAACACTACACCATCACAAATCTTGTTAAATTGCAGTCTCGTTAAATCTACTCTGAATGTAATACTGGAGAGGAACAAAAAACAGCCAAGGATTCCACAATCCCCCGCACGACTGCATGCTGACCAATACACCTGTTAATTCTTTGTAGATCAGTTAATTCTTTGCAGAACTTTATAAAACATATCCAGTCAATTACCCTTGAGAGAGTGAGAATTGAGCGTTTTCCAATTAAGAAGATGAATGAAGGGGCACCCGAATGGCTTAGTTGGTTGGGTGTCTGACTCTTGATTTCAGCTCAGGTCATGATCTCACGGTTCATGGGCCCAAGCCCTGCATCAAGCTCTGTGCTGACAGTGTGGAGCCTTCTTGGGATTCTCTCTCTCTCTCTTTCTCTCTCTCTCTCTCTTTGTCTCTCTCTCTGTTATGATTATGCAGTGGTGGGTGGAGAAGGACCTTCCAGAGTGTTGTTGAATCTGGTGTGTAAAAGGCATTCTCATCAGGTCAGAAGGCTGGAATAAAACATGTGTTCTCATTTGGAAGATGGAATAGTGATAATGATTAATGACAGCTTCTCTCACATTCCCTTCCTATTTGTATTTTTCAACTCAAGATCATAATTATAAAACTATTTATAAGCTCTCTGCAGTGATGCACCTAAGTGAGAATTCCACTTGGGGATATAAGGTCAGGTAACGCGTTAGCAATTTACTGTAGAATTTATGTGTGTAGTCAAGTGATGTATGGCATAGCAGAGGGGTCTGATGGTGTGAGATTCACGGGCATGCCTTTTCTGCGTGACCAATCCAGTCATTGCCTTTCTGAAGTAGACATCAATTTTCCATCGTTTATGATTGTCTGAGTGGCTTAGGCAGCTTCCTTGTGTCTCCTTCTTGGTGCCATCTAAACCATGTTAGACTTCCACACTTGGCTAAGGTAAGAATTCATCTTAGGACCAGTGTTACAATCCACCAGATGTTCCCGGTTGTTTGAACAGCTGGCTCTTGTCTTGATTCCATTCAAACCAAGTATTTGAGTAGATATCTTTGCATCCTTGAGAGTTTGTTATTTTAATATATGCCTTCTCAATTGATGGAAAAGGTGTTTGTTGGTTTTTGTTTGTGATACAGAGAGATAGGGGGAGAGAGAGAGAGCTGGGGACAGGGGCAGAGGGAGATGGAGAGAGAAAGAGAGAGAGAGAATCCCAAGCAGGCTCCATGCTGAGTGTGGACACAGGGCTTGATCCCGTGACCCTGGGATCATGAGCAGAGCCAAAATCAAGAGTCAGATGCTCAACCAACTGAGCCATCCAGGCACCTCCATGGGAAAGGTTTAATAAAGAAAGATGAATTGCAGTTCATATAGCCTGGTAAGTAAAACAGATAATACAGATACAATTTTCAGTCCTCTTCTTTACCTCTTTCTACCTTTCTCTTGACTTGCTTGAGACTGTAGCCAGGGAGTCTACAACTATACATCATGTGTGTATCCCAAAATATGTATTTTGTGCTTACTATTTAGTTGGCAATGAGCCAGGTGCTGGGAGTGTATTTCTCATACAAGACGCACATAGCCCCTCCCTTGGATGTCTACATGTAAACAATGAAGCTCGACCTTATTGTGCACTTTCTACAAACTGAACTCAAAATGGACCATCAGCCTAAATGTAAGAGCTACTTTGTAAAACTCTTAGGAGGACACATGAATCTTTCTTTATGACCTTGGCTTAGGCAATGATGTCTTAGATATGATGCATGAAGCATGGTGACCAAAGAAAACAGAGAAAGCTGGACTTCATCAAAATTAAAAATATTTGGTCTTCAAGAGACACCATCAAGAAAAGGAAAGGACAACTCACGGACTTGAGAGAAAATAATGGAAAGTCATGTATCCGATAAGGGACTTTATTCAGACTATGTGAATAACTCAATAACAAAAGAATAAATAACCAATGGAACTGAACGGAAATTTCTCCAAAAACAGATGTATGAATGGCTAATACTTACATGAAAAGATGCTCAATATTACTAGCCATCAGAGAGATGGCAAATCAAAACCACAGCAAGATAACATGTGACATCCACTAAGGCGGCTAAAATAAACACCATAGGCAATAATAGGGTGGGGAGACCCCGAAACCTTCATATGTTGCTGAGGAAGATAAAACGGTGCACCTGCTCTGATAAAACAGGCTGACAGTTGTGCAAAATGTTAAACCTAGAATTAGTATCTGACTCAACAATTTGACTGCTAGGTATCTAGCCAGAAGAAACAGAAACATGTGTCCACCTGAAAACTTGTCATCAACGATGACCGTTCATAACAGTGATAATTCACAAGAGCCGAAAGGTGGAAACAATCCAAATGCCCATCAACGTATGAATGCAGACAGAAGTGGTCCGTCTGTACAACAAAATATTATTCAGCCATCAAAAGGGATGAAGTATGCGGATATGCCGCAAGATGGGTGAATTTTGAGAAAAAAAAAAGCCAGTTATTAGAAAGTATGCATTGTAGGGGGAATGAGAAGTCATGTTTGGTAGGTACGGACTGCCTGTTTTGTGAGGTGAAAATAGTTCTGTGGATGTGTTGGTAAATTTTATACTATCTATATTTTATCACTATTAAAATTAAAATATATATGCTTATATGAAATGCTCAGAAAAGGAAAACCTATAGAGACACAAAATAGTTGGGTGGTTGTCTGGCACTGGGGGCAGGATAATGGAGAATGATGTAATGAGCACGAATTTTCTTTTTGCAGTGATGGAAATGTTCTAAAATGACATTGGTCGGGGGGGGGAGGCTCATGGGTGACTAATCAGTTAAACTTATGACTCTTGATTTCAGCTCAGGTCATGATTTCACGGTTTCTGAAATTGAGTCCTGCTCTGGGCTCTGCAGTGGCAATGTGGAGCCTGCTCGTGATTCTTTGTCTCTCTCTCTCTGCCCTTCCCCTGTTATCTCTTCCTCTCTCTTTCCCAAAATAAGTAAAATAAAATAAAATAAAATAAAATAAAATAAAATAAAATAAAATAAATAATAAAATGACATGGAGGGGATGGTTTTACAATTCTACAATATATTAAGAATTTACGGAGGGACGTCTGGGTGGCTCAGTTGGTTAAGCATCCGACTGTGGCTCAGGTCACGATCTTGCAGTCCGGTCTGTGAGTTTGAGTCCCTCATCGGACTCTGTGCTGACACCTCGCAGCCTGGAGCCTGCTTCGGATTCTCTCTCTCTCTCTCTCTCTCTCTCTCTCTCTCTCTCCCCCCCCCCCCCCCTCCGCTCACACTCTGTCTCTCTCTCAAAAATAAATATTTTTTAAAAGTCATGGAAATGTATGCATGAAACAGGTGAATTGTAGGGTATGGAGGTAATACTCAGTAAGGCTGTTGAAAAAGCACTAAGATGTCTATGTTTATTAACCCATAACTGTCAGTTCATAATTGGCTACCATTTCACAGACAAGAGCCTTCAGCACTCCATACAATGGAAAAGGAAGAAGAAGAGAGTTGAAGACAGGACTGGACCAATATGTGAAAACCCACTGTGGGTGGGCCAGACTGTGGAATGTCCATCCAAGGAGCTGAGAGTCCAAATGAGTTTACTTACGGCCAGGGGCGAGAGGCTCTCAGACAAAGACCCAACAATTATAACCCCTGGAGGCAAGGTCATAATGACTGTTCCTTCTGGCTTCATTTAATTGTGTGTTAACAAAGATGTTGAGCAACCTTGAGTCAGCAGTGCAGTTGCTGAGTGGGGTTTAAATACTGCCTCCAAAATTCATTACCCACAGACATATGCAATCCTTAATCTGTCTAAAGCTCACAAGCACATAATAGGGGGGAAAACAAGATGGCATGTGCATCACAAGATGAGGGTAGGAACTCTGTGAACTTACATACAATAACTGACATCGTATCTGCTTGTGAATATTCCATTATTTCTCTCTCTGTGATAAAGATTGAGTCACATGGCAAATTGAGGTGGTGTTCTACATTCATTAGAGTGGTATTTCTGGTCAGGGAAGTTTTTTCATGGTGTCCTAGAAACCATTCTATCTAACTTTGTTTAAGGTCAGCATTCACGAACCGTGTCGGGGAACGGCAACTTTTGCGATCCCAGACGCCGGTGAGGTGTAGGCAATATCTGATGCAAGTTCTTTATTTTTGTATCTGTAATTTGGTACCTATTCAGCATGTCAGCAATCATTCTTCTGATTCAGAAAAAGCTTCTCTGGTTACATTTGGACAAATCATTACATTTCCTAAAACTGTCTTAACATCATATCAATAAAGATTTTGTGTGTGTTGTATACTAGGGCATTTTACTCTAAAATCCATTTTCGAGTTCAATGACATTTGCATTTTAGAATTGAATTTAGCAGCCGGTGATGCATTTTTCTACACCAAAGGGGGAAAAAAATCCCCACAAAAGAAAATTAGGCATTTGGGGTTACACTCAATTATTTGAAGGTTATTTGCATAATAACAGGATTTTGTTAAGAGTTCACTGTGCCTGCTGTTTATTCCCCACTTGAAGTCATAATCCTGTTTGTGACATCCCAGTCATCTCCATGGCAACCGATTGTGATTCAACAAATTGAGGATTTTGATGGGGACCAAGTGACGACAAAACAGGTGGCACAGGTGGATGACATAAACTTTAAAAAAAAAAGATTGCAAATATTTCGGTACTTAGTTTTAAAATATAAAGATATCCTGCTGTAATCATGATTCTCTCCCACCATAAGCTTAGTCCTAACTAGACTCAAGGATAGGGGTTAACCTGAGTTATACTGACCGACAGGTAGTGTATATAAGACAGGTAACCCAACTGCCATTTCGATTTGTCCAGACGTTGCCTATAAGTGTTCATAGGTAGCGGCCGTGCGGCTTTACGTTTCCTAAACCTGACACTTGTCTGCAAGCTGTTGTAACACGGATGGTCTCTAGACTTCTCTAAGGGCTAGAGGACATTTAAATCTATATTTAGCTCATTTTCTCATCACAGTGAACAGGTAAGCACTTTCCCCAAAGTCATACCATTGGAAATAACATGGCCCTCTTTTTCATTTTGATTTTGTGACTCTATGTGCTAATTGTCGTTGCAGTGCCCCATGGCAGCTATTAAATTGGCCACAGAAAGTACAGATATCAAAAGGTGAACGTTTTTCTTCTGACCCTTTGTCCAAATGTTGCTTCTGAAACGTGGTTACACATTTTTACACCCTGGTTTTATCATAATTTGTTTTCCAGAGACCTGGGTTTTGGAAAATGAGTTTTCCCCATGTCCAAAGTTTTGAGATCTTTTCCCACTCAATATTCTACAAGAGTGAATCTCGGAGATGGAATGGTGAGCTGGTATCACCGATGGTCACTGACATTCTCTAGGTTAGTCACAAACACACGCATCCAACCCAAATGAATATTTTCAGAATACTTGGATGCCAACATTAGTCATTACCGCACCTTCCTAGGAATTCAGGCCAATCAATTACTTCTCCAAGCCTGCCATATGAATCAAAAGATCGATACGTGGCCAAAGTCATTTATCAAAACACTGTAGTAACACTAAGTGACAAGGCTGTAGAAGAAGGGATGGGGAATGACACTTTTATTTAAAGGAATTCTTAGGACTTGAACTGTGTCCCCGTCCAAAATTCATATGTTGATGCCCTAGCCCCCAGGATCTCGGAATGGGACTGTATTCGGAGGTGGGGTCTTTAAAGAGGGAATTAAGGTAAACTGAGCTTGTTAGTGCGGACCCTGATCCCATAGCAGTGGGGTCCTTATAAGGAGAGGTTAGGACACAGACACAGACAGAGGGACGACCACAATCACGTGAGGACAAGGGGAGAAGATGGTGTATACAAGCCAAGGAGAGAGTCCTCATGAGGAACCAGCCCCAGCCCTGCCTGGATCTCAGACTCTCAGCCTCCAGGACTGTCAGACATTAATATCGGCTGCTTAGGACCCCCTCATCCATGATACTTTCTTATGGCAGCTTTGGGAAGCTAATACAGTGACCAATGTTATTTTTAATAACCTTTATAATATTTTCTGTTCTTTTCTTCAGCCCTGTATGGATATTTTAGGGGATGAAAAGCATTCATGTCCCCTGTGTTAACAACAGGGATTTTGGAACGATGTGATTAGTAAGGCAAGCGGGTAGGTTAGAGGATGTCTCTAATTCCATGATGACTCTTCAGAGTCTCTAGAATTCGTGCTAACACGTTCAAATTTTCTTCTCTAAAAGTCTTCTAATCTGAACTCATAATCAGACTGTCTTGTGTTGAGAAATTGGCAGCTGGCCATCCCACATTTGGTTCAGCAAAGACCACCTGGATGTTAAAATTTCAACTCGGCTTAAATCCTGAAGAATATATAAAGTTGACCCCATTTAAAAGCTTTGTTGTCTCTCCAGGAACATTTTATTATTATAGTGCCATGTTTTGAGGGACAGGGATGGGCAAGATTGATCAAATGGGGTCCATGTAGGTCATCTGGAACATTTTAGACTATCTTCATGTTAAAAATAAAATACCATTCTTGAAGGATTTTAATCAGAGTAGTGGCACAGGCATTTTTTGTTGTTGCAGAAAGGTCACTCAGACTTCCTTGAAGAAAATGAATTGGAGGCAGGCACAAGGAGATAGGAGACACCCATCATGGGGTCTGCTGCAAGAGTCCAGGCAGGAGAAAGTGGTTTGAAGCTGGGCGGCTGCCGTAGATACCGCGAAAATGAAAACTAAAATTTTCACGCAGCGGACGCCCAGTTGTCACGGCTCTGACAAGGAGTGCGAGTGGAAGGCAGATGTTTGGAACCTGCCAGTCTATTGGCTGAAATGAAGGAAGGGGCCAGGAGTCACATTATGAAGCCAACTACTGGGAAGAATGATGTGGATGATGTCTCATGTGTGAGTTCACAAAGTCAGCCCGGGCATCGTCCGGCTAGTGGCCTTTTGAGGATGTTTGTACTTCCGCACAGATTTCGATGTCATCACGATTCTTGAAAATGGGTACCACACAGTACTGGGAGAATTAAAATGTGTGACAGAGAAAATCCTAATTCCACCCTTTGTGTGTGGTAACCCTCTTTGCCTCCATGACTCCTCAATTTAATAGCATTATGACATGAAATGGGGATAGTACTTTGGGGAAGAGAAAATAGGAAGCCATACACCTTCCTCAAAACGTGATAGACAATCCCAAGTTAATGGTGGAAAATCCTTGCAGGTGTTCTGACCTTAGGGTAGACTTGAGTGGATCCACAGTGGGAATGTGCTTTTACCCAAAGTTTATGAGCGTGGAGTGGGACACCCCACTCAGCTCTTCTGGAAACCACGACTTTAGGAAATTAGGTCATTACAACTCTACACTAAGTAGGTCAGATAAGAGCAATCAGAGCTCTATTTTGGTTTCTGAGGGAGCAAAGGTAGGGGGTATGGAGAGATTTCTTTCTGTAACAGCTATTGTCCCAGGTACCTGAGACTATAACAGATTTTCCAGTGTGTCACTGGCACATGGAAGCCTTTAGTGAAATATCAGGAAAATCCATTTTTATCATCATGCTTTGCAGAGGTCCAATGTCATGTAGCACCGATTAAATCTACCGAATAATCAGGAAGTGATGCAGTACGAAAGAGTATCGATGTATGTTAAGAATTTTCACCATCTGTGTTTCCTCCAGCACATATCCAAATCAGAATTAGGGTTTATGGAAATGGAGTGAAATTTTTAATTTCATTCTGACTTTCTTTAGAGGACAGTTCTAACACCATCATTACAAAGAATCTTTTACGGGAAATACGTTATATATGCAAGCTAGTGAAAGGATCTCCGTTGTGGGAAATGCAAGTCCAAAAAGCTGTTCAACAAGACAATGAACTCTTTGGAAACCGTTTATTTTAAAATGTCTCCATGTCTTGGGAAAAATTCGGAAAATACAGAAACATGAAAAAAATAGTTTCCTTTCTTGGAAAGTACACCAGGGGAACTTCCGGATGGCCCGTCACTATGTACCTCTTAACTTGCACCAGGATTCTACAGGTGTATATCCAACTTACGGAAATTTACCAAGAGTTACACTTTTTTTCCCCCACTGCCTTTTACTGCTGTGTGATATCCTTTGGGCAATTTGTTTATTCATCCTCTTCATAGATATTTGGGTCATTTCTTGTTTCTGTTTATGAAGAATACACCTGCTATGAACATCCTTGAACAACTCTTTGAGGACATGCATTTTCATGTCTTGTATGTAAATATCCAGGAGAGAATGGCTGGATCATAGCGCCAGAGTTCGTTTGAACTTATAAATAATACCCCAGGGAGTTTTCCAAAGTATCTTTGCCGTTTACTCTCCCACTAGGAATGTATTCTGTTTTGTGTTAACTGGGGATTAGTTGGCTCTTTTTTAGTATTGTGTTCTATCTCCTCTAGTGGTTAGAGAGCTATTTTGTGATTGCTCTATGGGAGGGTCCAGCTCACAACCCGTTTTTCTAGGGTCTAGTAGCTAACATGGTTATTATATTTTTAATGATTACATGTTAAATAGTTATGTGCGTACCAACATTACATCTTCTGTTTCACATGTTGGTCAATAAAACCGAAACTACATCCTACCTGACCTTTGACAGAAAACGATTGCCCATCTGTACCCCAGATACCCTAGAGCTGCACTGCCCAATACGGTAATCATTTGTCATCTGTAGCTATCGAAACAAAATCAAATAAAATTTAAAGTTCCACTCCTCAGTCCTATAAGCCACATGTCAAGTGCCCAGGATCCACGTGTGGCTAATGGCTACCATCCCGGATAACACAGAGGAACAGTTACATCACCTCAGAAAGTTCAGCCGAAAAGCACCACTCTAAAGGGTGCAATATTTATCTTTAACATATCATAGTCTACCTTTAGAATAACATTACCTTCAAACTTTACATCAGAGTATCGGCATGTATTTGCTTTCTGCCCATTACATTTTCATTCTTCTGCTAAAGGAAACGTGAACCTATAGGTACAAAATTATCTATCTATCTATCTATCTATCTATCTATCTATATTATTTATCTAGATATTACACAATTGCTCTCTGTTCTTTTCTTTTTTTGCATAACTGGGTTTTATCTGGTATTCTTTTCCTTCTTCCTGAAGACCTTCTATTTTTATATTTTGTAGCATGTAGGGTAGGCTCACTGGACAGGAGCATGTCAGGCTTCATTTATTTACCTGAGAATGTCTTCATCTCCCTTTGGGTTTTGAAGGAGGTTTTCACTGGATATATATAATTATAAGTTGATACTCTTTGTTCATTACCTTAAAGGTGGGTCTTTCCATTGCCTTCAGGCCTCTCTTTCCTTGCTGTGAAAAGTCAGCTGTGATGCATACTGTCACTTGCCTGTGTGTAATATGGCTTCAACATTGACTGTTTACCTTGGGTCTTCAGCCCTTTGTCTGTGAAATCATTACGTGCTGTTTTCTTTGTGTTTATCCTGTCTGTGGTTTGCACAACAGCAGTAATCTGTGTGTGACTACCTTTGGTTGATTTTAGAACGTCCTTGGATGCTATCTCTTTGAATACTGTATGCACCTCATTCTCTGTTCCTTCCCTTCGGATGCCAGTGGAGAAGTATCCAAACTGAAAGACGATGATAAAAAGACTGAAAAACAAGGAAACAGACTACCTGAGGTCCGCGAGACAATGATGTAGCTTTCCAAGGACCTCAGCTTTTTCAGGACAGGATTACACCTTCATGCTCAGTGGGGTTTGGGATCTGGGATTTGGTACAATATCAGAGTGCTCTCTGTGCACTGCAGGGAAGTCCGTTTTCTTGACCATGAGACTGCTCTGTCCCCTTACCCCTGAGATGTTTTGGGGGTATTGCTGGGGTGTCTATTTGCTGTCTCCCTCAACGTGCCAGCTTTCTGCAGCTCGGGAAACTTCTCTCCACCCTGTGACACTGCCCTTGTCTTTGCGGGGCTGCTGTCTTATTCTCTGGGATGCCCAGGTGCACTTTCAGTCGGGTCTCCTGCCCTGACACCTACCTTCTGCAAGAGGCTGCCTTGAACTTGGAGGAGAACCCATGTGCATGTGTGTCCAGTGCTGTTTATCTCAATGGTCTTCCATCCATGGCACAGTGGACATACAGTCACTTGACTTTGGGAAGATTTTTGGGACACCATGGGCATATGCCCCAATCTATGTTCTAGGACTTATTCCTTAAAGAAATTTTTTTCCAGTGTTTTTTTTATTTATTAATTTCTTTTAATGTTTACTTATTTTTGAGAGACAGAGAGAGCACAAGCTCGAGGGGGAGGAGCAGAGAGGGAGACGCAGAATCCAAAGCAGGCTCCAGGCTCTGAGCTGTCAGCACAGAGCCCAACACAGGACTCCGGCCCATGAACCATGAGATCATGACCTGAACCGAAGTCAGATGCTTAAGCAACTGAGCCACCCAGGCGCCCCTTGCAGGACTAATTTCTAATCTGAAGACCCAACCCGTGTGTGGCCACTGAAACGTTTTACAGGTTTAGGTAGTTTCTCCTTCCCGTCATCTACGACAGATTCCTCCCGCCCCAATCACTTCAACAAAGATGGAACCAGGCATGGGTCTTTTCTTTCCTTTAAAAGGCTTGCTCCTTTTTAGAATGTAGTTTATTGTGTTTCTTTGTGTCCTGAGCTCTTAATGAACCTTCAAAACAAAAACTATGATTTTGTGATTTTTTTTAAACGATATCTTTTAATCATGTTGTTCTTGCTTGGATTTTTAGGATGAGAGTGATATTCTTTCTTGAAATATAGGTGGTGGTTCTAACAATTATATTTAATTCTGGGGTTTAATTAGGTAGGAAGCGAATCTTACTTTTCCCTAAATAGTTAGCCCAAATGTTCATTACCTTGTGTTAGATTATTTAAGACACGTGTGCCTTAGTGTACGTCTCTTCATGTGTCTCTTTCACTTTATTCATCAGTCTCTGTTTGCTTGTTCTGATACCACACTGTGTGAATAATTGCAGATTCTTGGTTGGGATAATTCATTCCCTCTCTCTGTTCCTTCACTGCTCCTCTTTATAAAACTGCCGTAACTATTCCTGTACATGTATATTCTTCCAGATGATCACAAGAAACCTTCTGTGAACAACAACAACAAAAACAACTTCCATTGTGATTTGCATTAACTTCGTGTCAAACCTAGATTTGTTTTGTTTTGTTTTTTTAAATATGTCAACAATATCGAATAGTCTCATCCAGAACCATACTACACGTCCTCATTCATTTTAGGTTTTTTTCCCCTACATCCTTCGGTAAATTTTGCATTTCTCTGCCTAAGGAATTCATTAAAAAAAAAAAAAAGAAGAAGAACAAGGGAGAACAGAGAAGTCTATTCTATCAGGACGCAGTTGGACAGGCCTATATGTCTGGGGCCACGTTGATGGGAAGGACTTCTGGTTTCTGGTCTAAGTTACCTGGAGCGTCCTCGCTGCAACCTCCCGTGGCAGCTGACACTAAAGTTTGCTTTTCCTCTCCCCTTGCAGGCCCCATGGCTGTTTATCAACTGCCATTATCTTCTTGGCCTAGACTAAATGGGATTTCCTTCTTATTTTAGCACTGACTAATCCCACTTGTACGTTTTCCAGAAATAGAGAAAAAGGTTTTTTTTTTCATACTCCATTATACTTTGAATATTAAATATTCTAATATGCATTTTAATAGGAAATTTTTGATGGTCTGGTAATAGACAACACTCAGAACGCTCACGACAAGTGAAGAAAAATGGATGTGTGGCGTAAGCCCGTGACCTTGTAAAATGTTGAAAGGGTAATTCTCCCTGAATTTGGTACTAAAGAGGATGGTTTAAGGTCTGCCAGAGTCACTGCTCAAAGAATAGCTATTGTGCTGTTTTGCATTATTGAAGGGTATTACCATGCCCAGAGCACCAGCTGAAAGAACACAAAATCCTAATAAAAAAAGATACCAACCAAAGTCCGCTGAGCTGTTACCTACCTCCCACGGTCAGCGTAACGCATCCTCAAACGTGGCTCTCAGCAGAAACCAGTGTGCAAACGTATTCACTAGATCTGAACTAATTAGAAGCACATTAAATCACCAAAATTCACAGATCTGACCTAGCGTAACTTTCCACGCCGTGTATGTCCCAGAAATATAAGTGGGAGGGTCGCGGGCCGTTTTCATTAAAAGGCTGGATGGCACATATGTTAAGATACATAATCAAAGTTTAAAAGAACTGAAGTCATTTTTGAATTGTTGCTGCATAGACGGAGGACTAACACATAATATCGCAGTAGAATATGTATCAGTGATTCCAGGCTAGAATATACTTTTGTTCAATGCTAAAAGCCATACGGTGTCATTAGATATGGTTCAAACAATAATCTTTTCCACAAACTGCAAAGACATTAGACTTAATTAGTTTTGTATCACAGAGAAAAAGGTTGGAGAATGAAATTGGGGCCAGAATATTGGCATAAATTCTGAATACATGGGGCATATCTGAACAGAAGGAGACACTCATACGTAGCTTCCCAGGCAGGTGTTTTCTAGGTAGGAAAGAGATTTATCTTATGGACGTGAGTGTTTTCCTCTTGAGTATTTTACTGTCCTTCTTTATGGTAGACCCAATTCTTTCTGCGCATGCTCTTGCCATGGCCTTTTTCTTTCTTTCTACTCCTGAGCACCCGCGAGTGGCTTGAAACTTGCTATTACTTGCATCTTTAAGCATCATCCCGTTTGTCACAAAAACATCAAACAGCTGCATCTAAGGCACGTCACAGATGAGGAAGTGTTTCACTATACATTTTGCTCTGCAACACGTGACCCCCTATAGTGGGCTCAGCACACAGCTTTTGCTGGTGAATACTTTGGTGAATACTTTAGGCTTTCAGGGTCTAAAGACGTCTCGTAATGTGAAATCCACTGCTGCACTGTGAACACAGCCCTAAGCACCGTACATAAAGGCTGCATGTCAATAAAACTCTACAAACACGCAGCAGGCTGGACTTGCCTCACTCCACAACTTGGGAACCCGTGCCTTAGAGAGTAGGAGAACCCTCCGTGCTCAGAGGCAATGCATCGACAGACTCTTGTGCTCGAGTTAATTCATACAAACCTCTGGAGAGACAGCCTTCTGAACACGGAGACCAGAGCAATGAGAGATAAAAAGATGCTTTCCCTGTAAGCTCAGGGGAGGACAGAATTCAGAACGTCCATTAGTTTTGATCCTATAAAGAAAATCACTACATACGCACAGCGCTTTACCAAAATCACTATGATTATCACGTCGGGCCGGGTGTCTGTTTCCAGAGGCAAATGGGACCTACTTGTCACACTCCGTCCAGCTGGATGATACCAACCCACATGCACGGGTGTCGTTTTGGGCGTCTCAAGTGAATCCCCAGTGGAGACGAAGTGGACAGTGGTGTCCCCCGCCCCTTTACAAAGACTGAGCTCAACTCTTCCTCCTCCGGTGAGACTCTGAGCTCAACTCTTCCTCCTCCTCCAGCCGATCTCTCTTTGCAGCTGTGCAGCGAACGGATTCTGTCTGCCTCCATCGCTACGTTTTCCCTGCCGGCAGGGAGACCTCACGATGTCCTAGAAACATTCCTTTGGCAGGGAACAGTGTCCCCGAAAGCAGAGATAATCTACTCTGAATGTGAGCTCGGTGCTGGATCGGCCTCCCTGGGCTTGGCAGGCAGCCCCCTGGGCGAGCCTTTTGTGTCCGCCTGCCTTTCATGGACAGGCACCGCTGATCCGGGGACCCAGCTCCCAGAAAGAAGCCCAGCAGGGAAGGGAGGTTGCTAAGTGGTCTTCCAACCTTGGAGGTGAACAGCACACATGGGTGAATAAAGGGGGAAGCCGGACCAACGTCCAGGCACAGCTCATTAAGTTTGCGAGGGAGGACCATGCCCGCCGACAGCAAGAAAACGCCCTGTATTTCGCCATCATCCCAATTAATCAGGAGCAGACGAGCCTCAAGGCAGCACACATTCCTGTAGTTTTTCATTTTTGTTCTCATCTGTGCGGCTGTCTCCCGCCCCCACAGATTGCTGGTCCCGGGGGCTCTCTGGGCAGGTGGTCCGTGGGCATGGGCATGGGCAATGCCACTCTGTAAATACCAGGCTGTGCCCAGAATAGCACACTTTGTCGGTTCCTCCTGTGGACACCACTTCTCGGCTCCTTGGGGGTCGCTGCAACATGAAAGCCTCACAGGGACGACAGAGAGACCCAAAGGGATGTCCCGCAGTGGGTCCACGAGGGTCCCCTTCCTCAAATTTGCATCACCAGGAATCTCACAAGGGGACCTTACTGGGGGGATAGAGTGTTTGCAAATGTAATGAGTTAGGGATCTTGATTGGAAATCGTGACGGGTTTCGGGTGAGCCCCCGATCCACTGACTGGTGTCCTTATCGGAGAAAGGAGAGTGGATTTGGACACAAAGACACACAGGAAACAGCCACGTGAGGACAGAGGCCCAGATCGCAGGGAGGTGGACACAAGCTAAGGAACAGCGAGCATTGGAGACAGCACCTAGCAACAGGAAGAGGAGTTGTTCTTCCGACAGCCTTCAGACGGAGCAGGGCCCGGCTGTCACCTTGGTCTGGGACTCCTGGCCTCCGACAGGCTGTCTCATTTCCACTTGAACTTGGATTTCCTTGGAAGGTAACAGACAACAGCCCAGATCCCACCGCCGGGGCACTGCAGAAGGTGTGCTCGAATCGTGCCCCCACGAGCAGAAGGAGCGGAAAATACAATCAGGGGCCGGTAGAACTGCTCCTTGTTTGTGCAGGAGACGAGCCGCAGGGTGAGAGCAGATGATTAACAGCACAAAGCCGAAAATAAGCTTGTCTTTCACAGAACCTTTTTATTTTATATTTTTTGGCATTGCACCATCTTGCAACAAGAACAACAACAACATCAAAAACAAAAACAGGCTTAATGAGTTCAGACCTCGCACCTCGAGGTATCTTACTACTTTTAAAGCATCAAGATCCCGCCCCCCCCCCGTCCCCCCATGGGAACTGCCAGTAATGTTCGGACCTAAGGTTAACACGGTTCTGTTTATAAATGTGGCCGAGGCAAGCAGGGTAGGATGGACGGGAAATTGAGGCATCATCCAAGGAGTCGACTTAGACTTTTTGTTCGCTTCTTCCTTCCCACGGGACACTTTTCTGCATGCTGGAGCTCAGCCGAAGCCGAGGGCATCCATTCAGTGACTGGGGACACTGATTCTACACGGCAATATTTTGCCGCACCAGCCTCCCCTGGGGGGAGTTGGTAAGCGTGGCAGGAGGGCAGGGAGTGGGGAGGCGAGTATGTCTCCCATAGGACTTTCCCACTCACACAATCCACAGCAGTGCAGAAACGGAGACCTATAGGAGAACCCTAGCATTCCGGGTAATGAGTTGCTGCAAAGAGTAAATGTTAATTGCACCAGCAGGAATAAAAATTGAAAATTAAAAAACAACTTTTAAATGTGTACATATTAGGAAGTTCTCTAAGTAGAGGCGCCTGGGTGGCTCAGTCGGTTGAGCGACCGACTTCGGCTCAGGGCGTGATCTCATGATTGGTGGGTTCGAGCCCCACATCAGGCTCTGTGCCGACAGACAAACAAACAAAAAACGTTTAAAAAACCTGTAGAAAGAACCTTAAACATTTCCCCATCAGTATACGGCAAGTCAGTTTACAGACATGACATCATTTCTAACATCTTCCCAAATCCCTTCAGATGGTAATTTAAATTAATACTGGCTCTTTGTTTCCTTTGTGAAGAAATCTACTCCCTGTCGAAAATCACAAGTTCCTGGTGTTGGGAACATGTTTAAAAAAAAAAAGTAAAAAAAAAAAAAATGTTTAAAAAAAAAAAAAGACCATGTCCAGGGGCACCTGGGTGGCTCAGTCGGTTAATCATCCGACTTTGGCTCAAGTCATGGTCTCATGGTTCATGAATTCGAGCCCCACGTCAGGCTCTGTGCTGATGGCTCAGAGCCTGGAGCCAGCTTCCGATTCTGTGTCTCCCTCTCTCTCTTCTCTTCCCCTGCTCACACTCTGTCTCTCTCGGTCTCCAAAATCAATAAACATTAAAAGAAAAAGAAGACCACGTTCAATGTTGTTTACCCTTCAAGAAATGTCAGGAGAACCATACCAGTCTAAGTTTGGGTTCCCAAAACTTGGCACCTGAGACAGGAACTTTGGTGCAAGTAGTTTATGGAGGGAGTGATCTCCGGAAACACGGTGCAGAGAGCGACAGGGAATGAGGAAGGCCAACTGTGGCACATTCACTATCCCATTGTTTCTGAGGGTCAGGAATCCAGATGCATGTGACCTGGGTCTTCTGTTTGGGATCTCGAAATGCCTTTCCTATTTCTGGCTCATTTTAGTTTGTAGGATGAAAATCCTAAATTTTGTCCTCAGTGTTGGCCAGGCACCACACCCAGCTCCTTGTCGCTGCCTGTGGGTTCCTGCCACATGGCTGCACGAAGCAGTTCTCACTGTGGCTCATTGATTTCTTCCAAGCCAGCAGGTTCCTATCTTTCTGACTTGATACCTTCTTCTAATTAGGTCAGGCCCACCCAGGGTAATTGGCTGACCCAAAAGTCAACCGATGAGTCACCCAACCGAGGGAATGGCATTAACCACGTTCACGGGTCGTGCCCACTCTTGTAGAAGAGGGGACGCTACGTTTTGGGTACAGCATTGGATGACAGTCTCGGTGTCCAGCTCGGAATTCAACCCATCACAGCACCAGGAAGTGTTAACGAGGGGCCCCTGCTGTGGATGACTGGGTGTGAATCACGCTGGAGACACCCTGAGACACTAGGGTTGCTTCTCGGCATGCCCTGCTCTGGGGAGCAGAAGTCTGGAGGACACGTCCACAAACCCCCGTTCCTCACCAGGATAGTGCCCAGTGTGCAGGACACTTGGCCCTCCCCTCCCTTCTCCTCTGGTAGATATACCCCGATGCAGAGAGACCCCCAGCACTGAGCCCAGCAGCCCTCATCAACACAGCACTGAGCCCAAGGACTCGATTTGCACCTGGGTTGCCACAGCCCTATTTTCATCCCCGGGGGCAACCACGTGGCTGGTTTCCCACTCTTGGCTCTGATGTGCCCATGAGGTTTATGATGCAAAACTTTAAAGTCTGAAACCGCGCTGGGTCTCCCCGTGGTTTGATATTTCACTGACGGTTTGCGATTGGCCTAGCCAGTGAGATAGATGGGCTGACGTCATCACGTGCACAGAGGAGCGTGAACGTTGAGGGAAGGTTGCGTTTCGAGCTCTCATGGAGAGGGAGTCAAAATTCTCTCCGTGGATCTTGATGGCGTAACTCTTTTTTTTTTTTAATTATTTATATTTATTTATTTATTTATTTGGAGAGAGTGAGTGGGGGACAAGGGCAGAGAGGGAAGGAGAGAGAGAATCCCAAGCAGGCTCAGAGCACATGGGATCATGACCTGAGCTGAAATTGGGAGTCGGACGTTAAACCGGCTGAGCCACCCAGGCACCGCTGGATAATTGAATTTTTTTTTAAATGTTTGTTTAATTTTGAGAATTTGAGAGAAAGAGCATGAGCAGTGGGAGGGGCAGAGAGAGGGACAGAGAATCTGAAGCTGGCTCTGTGCTGTCACTGCAAACCTGATGTGGGGCTCAAACTCCCCACCTGTGAGCTCATGACCTGAGCCGTAGTCAGACTATCAACCGACTGAGCCCCCCCAGGCACTCCTTGACGGTTGAATTCGGAGGCATAATTCAGCCTGTGTGCAAGTAAGGAACACAGGAGGTTGTGCCTGATGCCTGGAATGTGTTTTGGCCGCCCTGGCCCTGTATGTGTGACTTCTCTCCCTCTCCCTCTCTCCCTCTCCCCCTCCCCCTCCCCCTCCCCCTCCCCCTCCCTCTCCCTCTGTCTCTCTTTGGGAAATCCAAAGCTGTGGCTGAGCCCCTCCCCGTGGGGTTATGGGGTTTGAACACTGACAGCATCTACTTGAAAGTCTCGCTGTCCTCACAGGCTGCCCCCGCCTCTGACACCCTTCCTGACGCTACATCAATGCTCCAACATCCAATGGATTAACACCCTTCCTTCTTATATTGGGGACTAAAGCCCAATCATGATATCCACGTCTCCCGTGTGTTTCCTGGGTATGGGTTGGCCAGGTGCTGCAATGACCCTTCCCTCCCACCCACCTCTGCCTCTGTGCTCGACGCACAGTTTGACATCTTCGCCCCATGGAGCCGCTTCAGCTTTGATTTCCGTGCAACGGCCCGTCCGGCTCGCCACGGTGCCTCCCCAGCGATCAGCAGCCAGCATGCCTCAGACTGGAGGGGACCTCGAGGTCGGCTCCCGCCAAACCCATGCAGGAATCTCTTCTGTTCACACTGCAAGGTTGTTGTGGCATCACGTCGCCAGCTCCTGAAAGCCTTCCGCTGACCTGCCCTGCCCGAGGACAGCCTGAGTTGTGTGACTTGGGATGTCTTCCTCCTTTTAGAGAAGAGTGACAGTGCCTTTGAAGATTCAGGAGGAAAGGTTTCCTTCCATCCCGAGATCACACATAAGATGCTGTCGCCAAGGAGGTGTCCCTGGAAATGACTTCTTTGTGTTTCTTGAGCAGGAATCACTGTTTCTGGAAGATTAGCGGTTAAGGCCAAGATAGGCTAATGGGGGAGAGCGTCTGCGTGCCGTGAAGCTTAAGCAAAAGGCCGGCATCCTGGCTGGGGGCAGGCGGACGGGGCAGAATCCATCCCTGTGGGCTTTGTGAGTAGCACAGAGGTCCCTGCATCTGCCTTGCAGCAGAGGCACACAGCAGCAGGGGAGAAAGAATTTGCCCACCACAAAAATCAAGGCCAGGCACATGGATCCCAATATGGCCCTGCCCCTGAGCAGTGAACAAAGACAACAGATGCCAACAAGCCGGCAAATAGCTATGGGCTGTGCCACACGCTGGCCCAGCATCACAGCCCAGAGACTTAACTGCCAAACCACGTTGCCCCCCATATCCTGAACAATGATTCTGGAAAGCATTCTCTCAAGCAGTAACTGATAGGAAGGAGGCCCTGAGTTCATCCATCCCATGCACATAGTGCTTATTTGGGAAGATACAGGGATAGGAGATTCACTGTTCAGGCTTTAGGACCTTGCAAAGTCTTGGGGCACCTGGATGGCTCAGCCCGTTGAGCATCCGGCATCGGCTCAGGTCATGAGCTCGTGGTTTGTGGGTTCAAGCCCCATGTGGGGCCCTGTGTTGACAGCTCAGAGCCTGGAGCCTGCTTCGGATTCTGTGTCTCCTTCTCTCTCTGTGCCCCTCCCCTGCTCACACTCTTTCTCTCTCTCAAAAATAAATAAATAAACATTAGAAAAAATTTTGTTTTAAAGACCTTGCAAAGTCTGATGATGTCAGACTGGAGGGCTGTATGCTCCCCCCACCCATGACAGACCCATTCATTTGCTCAACCTTTTCTCGAATGTGGGTGGTATTGACTTTGTCAGGCTGTGGTGAGTTTTCAAGGCGATGGTAGCCGCAACGTGCAGTTCCCTGAGGGCTGTCTTTGCAGAGAACGTCGTCATCTGCATTCCATAATAGTAGAGACCACGTCATGTTTCTTGTTTTTATGAATTTGAACCGATGGAATTTGCATTCTGGGATACTGGGGAAATAATTGTGTTTTTTTATTCTTTATAATTATACATTATTGTAGTATAATAATATATAGTATATATGTGGTAATAATATTATTTGAATTATCTTAGGAAGCTCGTTTCCAATTAGCTCAAGACATAAACACTGGCAGCGTGCACGAAAATGTCTGACCCCAAGGCTATCCGTGCCTTGACCACATTCTTTTCTTTTGTCCGTGGCCATAAACTGCATTTTCACCCATGGCTTCCAGATGGGCCCAAATCAGGAACCGTCCCCATCATTCAGAAAAATGGAATGAAACAGGACACGAAACCATGTACTTTGCGACATCCGTTCACAATTGCTGCTTTCATATTTAAAGAATAACCTATCACCAGCCATATAATAATGAACAGAAGAATGAGAACATATTTTATGTGTTTCACAGGGAATAAGAGAGCACACTAATAACAATAGGTTATCAGAACACAATAGTTCTCGCCCTAGAAGAGGTATAATGGAAAATATCATCTATGGGAGTGAGAGGTGCAGAAATATTTTCTTTTTTAGGAGAGCAAAACTCGTCAGCATTATCGCTTTCTATGTGCTCTCCCATGGTATTTCTCTGAAAAAAAGAAAAGAAAAGAAAAGAAAAGAAAAGAAAAGAAAAGAAAAGAAAAGAAAAGAAAAGCTATTTCTGCTTTAAAAAATCACCGGGAAGAGATCAAAAGAAATTTTCAGGGCTTAAAATTTCACAGCGAGAAATGCTACAACTCATTTGTTTAAAAAAATTACTTAAATAAGATACGGGGAAACACATTAGCGTATTGAAACTTGTATGCTATGTACGTAAAGTCTAAAAAGGGAAAACAGCATAATGCTGTTTTTGTGTAATCTGACATATGCTTTATTGGGAGAGAATCACACTATTTGGTAATTACCAAAATTGCCACTTCTCAAATTTGTGTAATTATTTCACTTAAAATATGTCAGTCTGGCCCCATTTTTAAGCAGAGATTTTAAATGTTGTTGTAGCGAAATAGTGCAGAGAGGATGGTGCTTTGCAGAATATAACTATGTAACATTTTGATTAACAGCATCACTCTAGAACATTCATCTATCTCCCCGTTACTGAAAGAGGTCCTCATGTGTGCCTGCCTTGAGAGCCATCTCACACTACAGCTAGCTTTTGTGTGTGTGCATTCCCAGGATGCTATGCTGTACTGACTTACATTTAGGTAGCACTTTCGTTCCCAAAATTCTGTGGTGGGAGTTTCTGCCTCATGTGGTGGTGAGGGATGCTCAGTCAATGCCCTTTGGATGTAGACTGATTATAACATTTCCATTGTGGTTATAGATAGCTTATCTTGCCTGAATAACTATCCCCAGTATCTAGCAAATAGACAGACTTCCTTCCCACATGGTGTAGGTGGTATTCTCAGGGCCGGTTGGTTGGGTGGTGAACAATATGGAAGGAAGGGACACTGCTGGTTGACCAGGTGAGTATATCAGCTCACTGGTGGATTGGAGTTTGGCATTCAGTCAATAATATGCTAACCACAAGTACTTGTCATGATACCTGCTAGGAGTAAGACATGATGCTAGATCCTAGGGATATAATGACAAATGAGACTCTGCCATTACTTCCCACCGTGAGAATGAATACAATCAAGTGATCTCCACGGTTCAGAGGGAGCTCAGCGGAGTGAGGGGCAACGAGTGCCAGGAAATAGTAGGGCCATGAGTGCCAGGAAAGCACACGGAAGAAATCCGGCAGAAGACAGGAAATGTTAACCACAGGAAGTGGTTAACCAATGGACACTTTGCAAAACGTAGGTGTTGGAGGTGGGTGGGAAGATCCTAGAGGTGAGGCGTAAAGTTCAAGGCGTTCCAGGCAATGTGAGGCCACACCACATTGGAGGAAATGAAATGATGTGAGAGGCCATGGTGCATTTACAAAGGAACCAGAAATAAATGCAGTGTGGCTGGCTGGAGTGAAGGGCAAACATTCGCTGTTGGGACAGCAGGCTGGACGTAGGTAGGGACCAGATCCTGAAGGTCATGGTAGGGGCTTTGGCATTCATCCTGAAAGATAAAATGGGTTAAGAGTGGGAGCAGGGAGAACATGTAAAAGGCTGTCAGAATAATTCCAGTGAAAGACTCTGGTGACCTGATTTATTGGGAGGTGGTACAGGCAATGGGAGATCTACGAAATTAGTACATATGATAGCACATAAAGACTCATTGGAGAGCTCTGGGGTTATGTGACACATACTCATTCTCACCAGACAGAGACGGCCATGAGGTTCTCATTCTCCATCTCATGTTCCTTTCTACTCATGGCGTCATCATACCTTCCCATCAAGACAAAAAGCTGACATCCCTTGAAAGGCACAAACAGCATGCGTGTTGACCTAGGAGAGTCGACTGCACAATTTCAAATTTTAATGCAAATCACCCAACACCAGTCTTCACATTGAAATTTAACTTGAATCAAGATGAAAGCACACCTGTAAAAAATTATACACTTTAGCATTCAGTCCAGTGGTTTTCTGACTGTGGCTGTTCTTTTAAATGACAGAGTGGAAGTGATATACTTCATTCCTCATAAAGTTTACGGTCATTCTATATGAATGAGATGTATACCCATGAGGTGAATTATACGTAAGGATTTCGGGTTTTTAATCCTTTCCAGCTGGGAAGGTCTGTATCCATGTGGGTGTTGGTTGAAAGCAAGTGAAACTCACTTTGGAATTTGGTAGAACATTTATCAGGAAGGTTCACGAAATCCCTATGGGCTTGGAGGTCAACTCCTGGCATCAGGGGGTTCACAGGGACCACCAGAGGCCCCAGGAAGCCATCTTGCCAGCAGGCTGGTCTACAATGATTATGCTTCAACCAACCATTCCATCCTTGCTCAAGAGACAATGTCCTGAATGGAGGGGCTTAGGTCAAATGCCCATCTCTCAGGAAGAGGGCACATTTGTCCCACTTGGCTTCCTAAAAAGAAGCCAGTGACCTTGATCTACCTTTGCACTAAGCTGAAGCACAATGGGAATGAGACAATCCTCCCAAAAGGAAATGCAGAGGCTGCTATGGACCCCCACCCCCAAAATTCATATGCTGAAACTCTAATTCCCCATGTGATGGTATTTGGAGACAGGGCCCTTAGCCCATAATCAGGTCATGAGAAGAGAAGCCTCATAATGTGATTGGTGCCCTTATTAGGAGACACCCCAGATGAAAGAGCTTGATTCCCCTCTCTCTCCCTCTCTCTGCCATGTGAGGACACAGTGAGAAGGTGGCTGTCTATAAACCAGGAAGAGGGGTCATCAGAACCTAGAATCTGATGATGCTGTCACCCTGCTCTCAGACTTCCAGCACCCAGAATTAGTAGATCTTAAGAAGCCAAAATCTGGCAGGCACCGGGGTGGTTCAGTCAGTTAAGTGTCCAACTTTGAGGTCATGATCTCACGGTTCATGAGTTTGAGCCACACATCGGGCTCTGTGCTGACAGCTCAGAGCCTGGAGCCTGCTTCGAATTCTGTGCCTCCCTCTTTCTATGCCCCTCCTCCACTCATGTTCTATCTGTCTCTCAACAATAAATAAACAGTAAAAAATTAAAAAAAAAAAACGAAGTCAAAATCTGAGAATTTTCCGCGGCATGTTGCTTTGCTCATAAAAAGACATTAAGAACCATCAGTTAATCATACATTTAGACTAGTTAGTGTGTGTATTTTCCTAGCGATAATATCTGCCTCAAGTAAGGAAAAGCTTCTTTGACTCCAGACCACATGCACCTGAGTAAATATTTCTAGTGTGTACATGGCCATACAGGTAGCTCTTCCTCTGTCAGGCAAACATCCTAAACAGAGCTCTTTTGGGTATGATTTGTGGTAGCATATTTTGACACTGTCCCCGCCTGATGCCACTTGAAATACAACCATTTATTCTTTCTCTTGGTCCAGGGAATCTTAATAAGATTTAAAAGATAAAATACAGTTTGCTGATGGGTTAAGTTAGTTATTTTACGCCCATTGCTGGAAATCTAAGTAAATTTCACCTAATCCATTACATGCAATGAATCAGATTACATGTGACACCTTTTCTGCGTGACAAATGGGTTTATAAAGTATCACTCGCACAGCATAGTGGTAATCTGTCTGCCCGATGGCTGGAACCCACACACTCCATTTTTCTGTAACAGTCCTAATCCATCATTTGAAAGCATCATAATACATGTAAATACTTCTTTCTCAACAGGAGATAAATAGCATATCAACACTAAAGTAACAGTGTTTTCCCCCAAATTTGTGATGAGATACAAGAATCAGTCAACCTTTCCAAAGCTCAGCAGGACTCAGGGATAGGAAAGTGTTCCTAAGAGGGTCAGAAATTGGGCATATTCCGATTTGTCGATTGAATCACCTCATTTTGGATGGTCTACTCAGTTGAGACCCATTCAGTGGCTGTGTCTCAAACATATGTTGCAAAGGAAGCTAGAAATTTTTGATCCCCTCATTTTTCCAATATCTTCCACCTAAATTGCAATAACAATATTCTTTCAGTAACACATCTCATTCTATTACTTTCATACAGGTGATATTTTAGCACTGATAGAAGTAGCAAAACTATCTCCCACCTCAACGTTCTTATATATATCACCACCCCACTCCCCAAAGCTGTATGCTTTATAATTCCATTTCTGGACCAACATTTTCAACCATGTTTCTGTAAATGATGGGCAATTTCAGAGATAAGGAGTTGTTAACTCTGTACAAACTCTTTGGAAGATTATAATGCTCTCCCAAAGATTGTCTTTCCCTTTAAATTGATGAGATATTGACGTTTTGAATTTAAGATGCCCGATGCTAAAAGGCTATCTTAGTTGGAAAATCTTAGCACTGCTCAACTAAACCATTAGACTCATTTGAGCAGTAAGACTTCTGAAAATATAAAGGATCTCTTTGCTATGTCAAGGGACCAGAAGAAAGCTTGTATTTTATATGTTGAAATTGTTCTTCTTTAATGTCTACATAATTTGAGAAGTGAGTGAGGAAGGAGCAGAAGAATTCCACCTCTGCCTGGTAATTTCTTTATGGATAAACACTCGAAAATAATGCAAGTGCATCTGGAAAGTAAATTCTTCCTTATGCCACACCTTGTTATGAATATCGTGAAATTTTTCTCTACACTTTGGAGCAACCAGTGCTATGCAAATGCACTCTACACAAATCTTTTTCAAGGGCACGTTCTTCTGTCTCTGGTGATAGTGAGTATACTTGTGTTAGCCTACGTATCTGCATCTAGCATCCGTGACTGTGGGAACGTAGTCCAAGAAAAGATCACGTAAGGGAACAGAAAGACTCATTGTTGCACAGAGTCTTACCTCATCGCTGAGAACTGCTTGGAAATGGTTTCTCTTGGCAAAATTTGTCCAGATCAACCATAGACACGTTAGTATTTACTGGAGTTGTTGGTCGATGAGACCCCCAGTGTCTGTGGTTGGAGACCGCTCCCAGCATTTCAGACCTGGCTCAACATTCTACATACACACTTATTTAGCCAGGAAATTCTCAGGGAATGGATTGTAGCAAGGAGAAATAGCATGCTAAATTTCTGAGAACATACCTTTGCCATGCAGTATTTGCCTTCAGGTTCCATGAATAGAGAGCTGGAGGTAAATCTCATGAAAACTTCCTAAGATTTCTAGTGTAGTTAATAGTATTATATCAATGATAATTTCCTAGTTTTATAATTGTACTGTGATGACAGAGATGTTAACATTAGAAAAAGCGGGGGCGCCTGGGTGGCGCAGTCGGTTAAGCGTCCGACCTCAGCCAGGTCACGATCTCGCGGTCCGTGAGTTCGAGCCCCGCGTCAGGCTCTGGGCTGATGGCTCAGAGCCTGGAGCCTGTTTCCGATTCTGTGTCTCCCTCTCTCTCTGCCCCTCCCCCGTTCATGCTCTGTCTCTCTCTGTCCCAAAAATAAATAAACGTTGAAAAAAAAATTTAAAAAAAAAACATTAGAAAAAGCGGTGTAAAAGGTATACAGAACTCTGTTTACCATTTGGGCAACTTCTGGAAAGTCTACAATTGACATAATATGTTAAAAAGTCAATAAAGCTGAAGTGAACAAGAAAAAAATCCTGCACCTCTCTGGCATTTTTGAAGTAGGGAATGTATTCTTTCTCCTTTGTTTGGCGTACCATTTTGAAAAATGTCCTACAAGCCTTTATCTATAATCCTTACATACAACTCAGATTATTGGGTTTTGTTTCCAGTCATTTCTTCCTCTCGAGGTCCCTGGAGATAGCACATTCTGATTGTAACCCCTTCTGTTTAGGAATGTTGTGGAGTCATTGGAACAGACGTGTAGTTTTCCCCCTAAAAGATAATACACAACCCAATTTTAAGAAAGAACATACTGCTTTTCTCCTGACTATTTCTCGTAGTTGGGTCAAACCTTCAACCAAATTTATAACTGGACACTGTCCTTACCGGCTCAAGCTTTTCCTCGATGCCAAGTGGAAACAACTCACCATGGGGCAATTTTCTGTCCCTTCTTGTCACTGTTCTATTTCACACGGTCTTCATTGCCTACGTACACTCCTGTGTGGATTCTGAGATGGTCACAATATCTTTCAGCCAAGTCAGGATGGTTTCTCTTTCTTATGCTTCTTTATTATAAAGAAGACATCCCAAATTTGGCTGAGCCCAGCTGAGTAAAAGTGCCAAAATTAAATAGAAGTTTCACCCCCATTATATACTAATACAGTCCCGAATTAAATTCTTCACCCAATAATGTGACACACACAGCCACCTCCAGGGATTCAGATGACTGGAGCCATTTTCCTTGGGTTCATCTTAACTGATTATCAGAGTTCTGGCTACTTAATTTCTAACTGGGCACCTTCTCTTTTTACTTGGGGGTTATATCTGCAGAGCAGACAACCTCCTCCGGATGGGCTCCTTCCATAGACCCCTCTACTCTCAGAATGTTCAGTAGGCCATTGTCAACATGCCTGGCTAAGAATGGAGAGAGTCTGATATGAATGAAACAAGGTCAAATGACTCTCAGATGTAACTTACCACTCTGGAATACAAGCTCGATATGGTCACACCATGTTCGCTTTGCATTTGGATCTGCACATCTGGGATCCCCCAACCCATTCGAACATTTCACCCAGTACATATTGAGTAGTTATTAAATGTTGCACTGAATCCCCACATCTGCAGCCCCCCAACCCATACCTAAATGCACCTAGGACATATTGAGTAGGTAATAAATGTTATACTTGGATTTCCACATCTGGGATCCACCAACCCGTGCCTAAATGTCACCTAGGACATATTGAGTAAGTATTAAATGTGACACTTGGATTTCCATATCTGGGGTCCTCCAACCCGTGCCTTAATTTCGCCAGGTACATACTGAGTAGTCATTAAATGTTGAGTGGAAATCTTGGCACACATACATGTTTTCTTCTTCACTTCTCACCATCCCTTTTCATGCTCTCTCCTCCACAAATAAAAACTTTTTTGCATTTCCCAGAAGCAGTGGCCTCTCTCACATTCCCATACCTTTGCACCTGTTTTCTTCTCTGCCATGTACATGTCTACAAATCTCTGGATTTGTAGAAGTTGTGTATCAACTTCTCATTTCTGCTGAAAAAGTTCACTGAACACCCAAAGCTGAAGGAGGCGTTATTGTGCTATTTTCTCATGTTGTCTTATAGGATGAATTTTTCTACATTCAATATTATTTCAGATATGCTTATATATTCATGAGATAAATGTATTAATAATATAAATATATTATTCAGTTATTCATGTTTTTGGTATTTATATGAATATGACCACACTGGACAACTTCTTTGACTTCCTTTCATTTTTTAATTCAGCATATGTTTGGTAAGTTTATTCATGTTGAGATGTAGCACTATAATTTGTTCATTATTAATAATCCATTGCATAAATCCATTCTATCACCAGACCATCTAAGGAAAAACTGATATGGTTTTCTGTTGGAACACATGTGGACTGTTATTGATCTGTTCTTAAATATATTTTTTTTAATTTTTTAAATGTTAATTTATTTTTGAGAGAGAGAGACAGAACACAAGTGGGGGAGGGGCAGAGAGAGGGAGAACAGAAACCGAAGCAGGCTCCAGGCTCCAAGCTGTCAGCACAGAGCCCGACGCGGGGCTCAAACTCAGGAACCATGACATCATGACCTGAGCTGAAGTTGGACGCCCAACGACTGAGCCACCCAGGCACCCCTGTCATTAAATATCTTGACGTGTGCCCTACTGAAAGGTAGTTTGACCAGGGTTAAACTTTCTACAATACATAGATTATTTACTTGAATTGCTGGGTTGTACGGTGAACTTCTTCCCCTGAACTTCTTGCTGGCACGAACTGTGAGTGAATTAACAGCTGTCTGATGTTGGTTACAGAATGTTTATTACAGTTTTCAAATTGCATCATACACTCAGATTTCCAAATGTACCCATTTGTGCTTCCATTGGCAATTTTCATTTAAGGGTATATTCATAATATTAATGCCATGTCAGCAGTCATATTCAGCCTTTTCTATTATTCTACAGAATTTAACTGAAAAGCATGAGTTATTTGAGTAATTTTAGCAATAGAGTAAAAATTATTCCCACTAGGATCCATCGTACGGCACTCATATACATCAACTGACAATTATGCTTTGGTTCCCAGCATTCTGAAGTTCATCATTACCCACTCTATTCTCAGCTTAGAAAAATAATAATAATCAACAGTGCGACCAAACTGACAAAACAAATCTAAATGTACGGATTCATTAGAATGTGTAAAGGCAAAAAAAAAAAAAAAAAAAAAAAAGCAATACAGAGCACATATTTCTAATGTTATCATTGTTCATGGAATCCTGGCTTTGAATCTCAGATCTTGATCTAATTAAAAACTGAGCTTTAATTCACCACTAAGAGGGTCATTTGCATTAGAGTCTTATATATTCTTTTTATTTCCTACATATATCCTGATTTTCTTCAAAATATATTTCATAGGTGCGGTGTTGCCTTTGAATATTTACAGCTACTCAAGTTACCCCTAATGACTAATTACGATGGAAAACTGTAAGGCAATAGCATATTTTATCAAGGAAATGTTAGAGGGATTTAATGAGCCAGTTAAGAGGAATGAGGTGTTTGACTGTGAGAATTCAAGACTTTGAAGCTACTTTATTGCAGAAGGAGAATTTAAGATTCTTCACAAAAATTCTTAATAGAACCAAGCAGATGAATATGTTCATATGTCACGTAACTGGCAGGGATAGATTTAAAGTTTTTCATTTTTTCCTTACGAATCTCTAATTAATCACAAGGTTTCAAAATCATTGAGTCGGTGCACCTGATTGCTTCAGAAGCTCTATCACTTACAAGCACATTTGGATTTCTGCATCCCCACTATCTGTTTCTTTTTTTTTTAATGTTTATTTATTTATTTTGAGAGAGAGAGTGAGCGAGGAGGAAAGGGGGCAGAGTGAGAGGTAGAGAGAGAATCCCAAGCAGGCTCCACATCAGCACAAAGCCTGATGCCGGACTTGATCCCACGAATCTGAGATCATGACTTGAGCCAAAATCAAGAGTGGGATTCTTAACCAACTGACCCACCCAGGCACTCCTCCCCACTATCTCTGTCTAATTCAAGGCTAAGACATGGTTGTACCCAAAGTTCTCTGTGATCCAAACTCCCATGATCTCAATTGTATACTATCTTGTGCTGCTTACCCATTGTCTACATGTTGGCCCCTAGGAAAACAAGGATGGGTATTTTTGGGTTGTCCTAAGAAGTTTACTTATCTTTCCCCAAACAGTCATTCCTTTAGGATGTAGGAATAACCTTGAACATCACTGCCACCATAAATAAGTGAATCCATCTGAATGTTCACACGAATGTTTTCCCCAATGCCTGAAGTTTATAAGAGAATACAAAACAAGGCAGAGCTTTACAAGATAATTGTGGAAACATATGGGGAAAAGCAGAAACATTTCCCTATACCTACAAGACTGGACACAGAGAATGAAAATGTACACACCAGTATAATACCCATTTGGTATATACTGAGTTCTCGTGGTGTGGGTCTCATTTTATCCTTATTAAAAAATGTTAGGCAGACAGAGAAAATATTGTTACTACCACCATGTGTAACAGAAGAAACTAGAAATCAGGCGAATTTGTAATTTGCCCTGAATTTCCATGGCTGGTCAATGCTACGACTTCTTCCTTTCACGACTTCATAAAGTATTCTCCATTCAAATTTTCTCTCCATTGTAGAGAGCCGGAAAGTTTACTAAAATGTATACGAGGTAATTAAGACCTTAAATTAATGTATCCAATCTCAAGCATGCAGGGCTTTCTGATATGCAAAAGAGAATTTATTGAACGTGGAGTCTGAACGAAAATGAAGCAAAAGCAATAGCAGTGAAGAAAAAGGAACAAACAATCCAGATATAAAACAAAAGCATCAACAATTCCAACATAATAAGCCAACGTTATTTATGTGGGGTTTGTAAAGAAAATGTCCACGGAGATCACTTGAGAAAGACATCTTCTAGTTGAATAGTCACTACTTTGGAGTCAAAATGATTTGACCTCAACCCACTTGTGAAAACAAAGCACAACAGAGCAGTGATGGAGATGAAAGTGAACACCCTTTAATCAGCTTCACATTTCAAGGAAAGGTCAATTGTGAATCAAGTCTAGATTTCTTGGCATTGATCTAAGATAAGAACACTTCATAGCACTTTAAGAATATTAACTTCTGCGTTAATGAAAGTATTTATAGCATTGTGTTAATGTTTGTAGAGACTTGGCAGGAGGAAATGCGTGTTTTAGTGGCCTCTTGGTGGAGGGTGGATGAGGTATTCTACCTGCCTCAGATTCCTAACTGCCTCAGATTCAATGCTGTTTATAACATTCCCATGCTTTGAAGGTGTACATATATTATGGAGAAGAGATCAAAACAAAGCCTCCCCAAAATGTAAATCATCCATAAGAATTTCTGTAGGGAAATCTGCAAATATATCTATACTGAGAAAAGAGACAAGTTCCTTGTATGGGAGGCCAGCTCACAATTAGGGAATTGGTAAAAATAATTGATGGATCATGTCTTTAAATGGAATGGAAACAGCATGACATTTGGTTATACGCCCTCACAAAGCCCTGGGAAGGAAGGTATCTGTGGAGAAGAGAGTTCTTTGCCATCCTTGTGACTATTTTCTGGAGCTTTTCAGCAAAGCTAACCTTGCAAGTCTGAATGCCAGAAGGTTATTCGAACACCGAGACTTCTATAAAAGCACAGTAGAATGTTCCTTCCACAAGATAAAATGTCAACATTGTAAAAGCAATAATGAAGACTGCAGGGGTATTTGAGGTGTAATAGTGAAGAATTCATTAGCTGAAGAACCACGAGATGGTCCTGATGCATAGTTCTGCATGTCTGTGGGAGGTTCCTGTCCAAGCCTAACACGATGTGATGACTTCAGAGGGGAGAGGAAATTCAACACACCTGGGGAACACCCTCAATTTTCTGAGGAGCCTTAAGAATTAGCCTCGTTGAGTGGTTCTGAAATTGTGGTCCTGAGATCAGTGGCACTGGTGTCACCTGGGAGCTTGTTAGAACTGCACATTCCAGGGGCACCTGGGTGGCTCAGTTGGTTAAGCGTCCCACTTCAGCTCGGTTCGTGAGTTCGTGATTTCTCGGTTCGTGAGTTCACGCCCCAGGTTCAGCTCCATGCTTCAGATTCTGGGTCGCCCTCTCTTTCTGTCCATCCCCTGCTTGCACTCTCTCGAAGGTGAATAAATGTTAAAAAATAAAAATAAAAAAATAAATGCACATTCTAGGGTCCTGTCCTTGACCTACCAAGTCAAAACCTCTAGCGGTGGGGCCCTCCAAGTAGTCGTGGTGAAAGCTGGGGACCTCTGCTCTGCCTGACTTTTGTATCCGACCAAGCCACGCCAGAGGGTTGTGATTGCCCCAAAGCACAAGTGACTGCAACCTGAACTCAAACAACTACCTTCTTGGCATTTCTAAAGAGGCAAACTCTCCGAGTTAGGATGTGATGAGTCTGTTGTTAACAGTTGGCTCTTCCTGTAGGTTTTTGTCTCGTAGTTTGGGTTCATCAGCACCACTCTCTGGGTGCACCTGCTGGCACTTGTCTCTAGAATTATATGCCTAATGGAATTGAGGCTGTGATAACATCATTTCCCTAATGAGGGCCCGGAAATGAAATTGCTAACAAAATTGCCTTAAGGTTAAAAAAATAAGGAATGGATAACACCTGTACGAGTTAAAGCCTTCCACTTTATTCTTCCCGTTCAACTTAGTAACAACAAAAAAGTATCGAAAACAATCATGCACAGTGTTCAGTTGTGAGTTAATTTTTCAGTGCAAAGAAACAGCTCCTTTGGGGCGCCTGGCTGGCTCAGTCGGTGCAGTGTGTGACTCTTGATCTTGGAGTTGTGAGTTTGAGCCCTGTGTTGGGTGTACCAATTATTTCAAAATAAAATCTTAAAAAAAAAAAAAGAAATGGCATTTTTCAAGAAGGATGAAGGTACCCTCCTCATTAAACTTACTCTGTTTCATTAGGAACTGGGCAGTTATTGATGAAATCATACCTTGTTCAGATACCTAAGCAATGGAACAGATATTAAATCACAAAAGCAAACACTAATAAACTTTATTACCACAAATTATTTATGTAGAATAAACTGCTTGCTCTCTTGAAAAGAAATTACTAATACTAACTCAATAAGAAAAGCTAAATAATCAATTTCACAATGCAAATTATGAGTCAGTGAATATCCCCCAAATTACATGAAACATGATATGTTTGAAGAGCAAGTCCTATGAGAATTTCATGTGACTCTCATGTTTTGTAATCTCTATGAGTATCTTTTAAGGAAGTTTCCTCCACCATTCTGTTGATCTACGATAACACTGACTTTTTAAATATTTTTAATGGTTTTATTTTTCGTTTATTTTTTTGAAGGAGAGAGAGAGACAGACCATGAGCGGGGGAGGAACAGAGAGAGAGAGAGGGAGACACAGAATCTGAAGCAGGCTCCAGGCTCTGAGCTGTCAGCACAGAGCCCAACACGGGGCTCGAACATACAAACCGTGAGATCATGACCCAAGCCAAAGTCGGACGCTCAACCGACTGAGCCAGCCAGGCGCCCCAACACTGACTCTTTAAAAACACAGGGAAAATAAAATATGGAATAAACTCCAACACCCATCAAGCATACCTCAGCAACAAATAAAAATAAAATATTAGCAAATTTAATGTACTTGTTAGAGAATACACACAATTTCCCAATCGAGTTGATTCCAGCAATGTGAGGATATATTCCATACCAGGTGACTTATTAAAATATTATCGTATTAACATTGGAAGAGGAAAATAGTTCAATTACACGAAAGCACATCAAAGAAGGAAAAATAGGGGTGCCTGGGTGGCTCAGTCGGTTAAGTGTCTGACTTTGGCTCAGGTCATGATTTCATGGTTCGTGAGTTCAAGTCCTGCATCAAGCTTTGTGCTGATGGCTCAGTCTGGAGCCTGCTTCAGATTCTGTCTCCCTCTCTCTCTGTTCCTCCCCAGCTTGCACTCTGTCTCTCAAAAATAAGTAAATGTTAAAAAAAATGTTAATAAAAAATAAGAAATTAAAAATTAAAAAGAAAGAAAAATAAATACCTTTGGTACAAGACAGTTCCAACAAACACCATATACTGTTACAATACTTTGCTGCAGGAGGGATTTGGGATCATGAGCTCCTAGATGGGGAAGAAAATGTCAATTCATCCCAGAAGTGCCCCAAATCCTCCCACAGCAGTGGGAGAAAGGCTGGACACACCCAGCCCTAAAAAGCCCATATGGACCATGTTCTCTTTATCTCTTCTTAGTGCTGGTTCCTAGGGAAGACGACCCAAGAGTTCCTTGAAAAATCACCTGCTTTGCCCTCATTTTGTAAGTTGAGAAAGACCTGGAGAAATCAGCACTGCCTGATCTAGACGCCCTGGGGAAACAGCGTGCATTAAAAAAAAAAAAAAAAAACACCAAAAAACGGGAAAAAAAAAACCCAACAATATAGTGATACAAAACAGCAGGATGTGAACTGAGTGAAATATGTGTTTTTGACATTGCAGCAAAAACCTATTGATACATATTTTTTTTAATATGTCTTGTCGGGAGTAGACATTTCAGTAAAGTATAAGGAAACATTTGAAGATATTGAGTGACTACAATGCAGAGAAGCATTTCTCAATGTTGCATGGGTTCTGACAATGCCTCATGTTATTAGTAGTAGATGCTTTACACACTTACACTCACATACACACACCACACACAAGGGCTTTGTGGACAAATAAACTTGGGTCAAAAAATTAAAACAGCCTTCTTCGCCAAAAGATGCCAGGGTCTTGGGTATGCTAATGGTCGGTATGAACTTCTCTGTGGGATGACTTCAAGGTGGATGTTTTTCACACTTGTTTTATCTGGAGAATATTCACCCTCACATCGTACCTTGGGAAACACTGCTTTCCACCATAGGTGGTTCCAATTTCTCTTGTCTGTATTAAAGTTCTTCTAACCAAAATAACACAAAATACACAGCACAAAATGAAGGACCTAATTTAACTCAATATAAGCCAAATAACTTGAAGACTGTGAGGAAAAAAAAAATACCAAAGCAGATAGCTCTTGTTGATTATAAACAGATAAAAAAAGTCAGTCATGACTGACCTACAGACTCACACCATTGTAGAGTTCTAGCTAAAAACAAATAAAACAAACAAACATACAAACAAAAAACCAAACACAAAACTGTAACAAAGTCATATATTTAGTAAACATGCATTTATGCTCCTCTCTTTTATTCTTTTTTATTTCAAAGATTTTAGTTTTTAAGTCATCTCTACACCCACTCTGGGGCTCAAACTCACAACCCTGAGATAAAGAGTTGCGTGCTCCAAATACTGAGCCAGCCAGGTGCCCCCCTTTTATTCTTTTTGACCCTAAAAACATAGTTTCCATAAATGATCAAAGTAGAAATATAGAAAAATTTTCAATGCCAAAATACAACAGTGACACTTATGAGAAAACATTCATACAATTATTTCCAAACAACAGTTACTTCCAAAACAAACCACAAAACACAAGAAGATAGGGGCCAATATGGTCATCACAAGTCATGATAGTTCAAGCATAATTGATTTGACTAATCCTAGAGGACAGAACTTTTTAAAGCAACTTTATTAAGAAAACTGTTGCACAAAAGGAAACACAATTATAGCAGATAGATAGATAGATATGTGCGTGCGTGTGTGTGCGTGTATGAAGATGTTTTAATAGTTTATCATCTTACAAGAGGACATAGACAACAATTAGAGAATACATAATACCAGAACAAGACAGCTGTCAAGCAACACAAATTATGAAAGAAAGAGAAAGAAAGAAGAAAGAAAGAAAGAAAGAAAGAAAGAAAGAAAGAAAGAAAGAAAGAGAAAAAGCAGACGGCTGTTAAGCATGAGAAACGACTTCCTGTGTTAATAGTAAAAAAAATACCTAACTATTTTTAGCTAACAAATTGACCTCTCATACACTTTTAGAAGAATTGGAAACATGTTGGAATATTCCTGCAAGGCAGTTGGTTATTGGTTTTGACTCTTTATGCTTTCATAAGTTGTAACCAAGTAATGTCAATTTCAGGAATATTTTTTAAAGGAGCTGTCAAAAAAATAAAATAAAAAATACAGAAGCTGTCAGATAATGTACTGAGATTTGCGCCCATGCACAGTCAGTATCATATTGTTTCTAAAACCTGAATATTAAAAGCAATCTGAATTTGTGAGATGATGTAAATGAACTAAGGAGCATAATCATATATTATGTAATGTAGTCAGTGGAAAAAACAATGCTTACAATATGATGTTATGTAAAGAAAGCAGAATATTGGGGTGCCTGGCTGGCTCAGTCCATGGAGCATTTGACTCCTTGATCTTGGGATTGTGGGTTTGAGCCCCACATTGGGGGGTGGTAATATTTAAAAGGAAAATCTTAAAAAGAAAAAAAAAAGAAAGCAGACTATAAAGGGATATATATGATGTGATTGATCCCCATTGTGTTAAAAATTTATTTGGAGATTTCAGGTTAGGCTATCAGTATGAACTTAGACATCACAGCCCTAGAAGCCCACTCAAATTCACCAACTAATAATTGAAATTGTAGAACATCCGTCACTCAAAGGGAGGTCTCTATACACCAACACTTATTGAAAGAAACAAGAGTAACTCTTGAGGAATCTTGGCCTATCTAAACACGAACACTATTCAGTAGGAAAGTACATCTATAAAGTAGAGAAAGGAATCCAGGGAGAAGCAGACTGAGGTCAGAAATTGAACAGAGACAAAAAAGGAAAACCAAATGAAACAGCAATGGAGACAACGAACAGCAGGCTGTGTAGCGAAGAAAACTGAATTGCGGAAGAGAAAGAACAATTGTGAGGAACGACAGCAACTCAAGGACGTGGAAAAATGGATGAGCAGGCTGAAAACGAGGATGAATGAAAATACAGGTGGATGGCACACTCAGAATTCCCACTGAGATATAAAGAGGAACTCTAGCTTCCGGTGGGAAGGCAAACCGGTGCGGCCGCTGTGGAAGACATATCACAGACGCGCCTCAAATATTTAAAAATAGAAACACCTTGTGACCCAGCACTTCCCCTAGTGGGTATTTGCCCAAAGAAAATGAAAACACTAAATTGAAAAGATCTATGCACTCCTATGTTTATAGTTTAGAGGAGCATTATCTAGAATAGCCAAGGTATGGAAGTGTCCATCCATAGATGAATGGATAAAGAAGGTGTGGTGTGCACGTACACACACACACACACACACACACACACACACACACACAAACCACAGTGGAATACAACGCAGCCATAAAAAAGCATGAGGTGGTGTCATTTGCAACAACATGGATGGGTCTAGAGAATATAATGCTAAGTGAGAGAAGTCAGACAGAGGAAGACAGATAACCATATGACTTCAGACTTATGTAGAGTCGAAAAACAAGCCAAATGGATAAACAGACAAGAAGCATAGTAACTGCATTTGTAATTGCACAAAACAAACTGCTGGCTGCCAGAAGGGAGGGGGTGGGGGGTAGGGAGAATGGGGGAAGATGTGTGGGAGATACAGGCTTCCACTTACGGAATGCACAAGTCATGGAAATAAAAGGTACCACCCAGGGAATACAGCCAATGGCCCTATAATCGCACGGTGTGGTGACATACTGTGGGGAGCATGTGTGACGCATAGACTTGTAGGATCACCTGACACTGAGGGAACATGGTATGTCAACTATACTCAAACAAAAAGATTTTCTTTTTATTTTTTAGGTTAAATAATTTTTAGAGAGAGAGCATGAGCAGGAGAGGGACAGAGAGAGACAGAGAGAGAGAGAATCTCAAGCAGGCTCCACGCTGTCAGCACAGAGCCTGATGTGAGGCTGGAACCCATGAACCATGAGATCCCAACCTGAGCCAAAACCAAGATTTGGACGCTCAACCAACTGAGACACCCAGGTGCCCCTAAAAAGAATTTTCCTGACGGAGTCCTGGAAAAAAACAAAACAAAACTCCAAACCAGAAGGCACAGAAATACAGAAGGGAGAAGAAAACTTTCCTTAAAGACAGCCTTCCAGCTCCAGATGAAAAGGACTTGCCCAGGGCCACATAAAATTCCTGGAGACATTCCGGCATCACATGAAGACAGTGTAGCCGTGCGGCATACCCCAGAGCTGAACAGAGGAGAAGCATCTCCGAAAATCTGAGGGAAGCGGCCAGCACCTAGCTCATGCCTGGGGGACATTCAAGAGGCAGCAGCACGAGCACGAAAAACAACCCGCTCTCTGCCCTCCCCAAAAACAATGTATTTAACACCAAAGTCCCAACAACCCAGACAGTCACCTGAAAAGGAGCCCAGGGAAGGAAATTAGGTGGAAACAGGCTCAGGCCAAATATGTGAATCAGAGTTCAGTTAAACGCTTGCTGTTAATGTGTTTACAAATCGAGGCAAATGTCCCAAGAATTGGACAAAAGAACATAGGCAGCGTTGAACAGGAACAGAAAACAGCATCAGTTATTAAGATCACAGGCCCAGAAAGGAACCCCAGGGGTCTGTGGGGGTGCGTGTGGCCCTGTATTTGTGACAATTTAAAATACAAAGGCAGTAACTCCAAGGGGCGGCAAAGAAGGAGGGAAAAGACAGATCACCACTCAGTCCCAAACACCAGATGTTTCCAGGGAGGATAAAAATCTTGTGTAAGGAGTGAAGAAGTAGGAAGCCAATGAAAAGAAAATATAAAGGAAGGTTCATCTTTAACCTGTGTTGAGAAGGTCTTTATACTAACAATAGTTAAGGTCAGTGTATAGTTGAACACTGAGTATAAAACTAACTACATAAGGACCAAACTGGATCCTCACACATATCTGAGAAAAACAGTTAAGATACTTCATTTATCCCTTTCTCTTGTAAATCAATCAATACCAGCAGCTCAAAAGTGCTCAAGTAAGAAAAATGATGAGCCACCTGGGTGGCTCAGTCGGTTAAGCATCTGACTCTTGATTCCAGCTCAGGTCATGATCTCACAGTGGGTGAGTTCAAGCCCCACGCTGGGCTCTGCACTCACAGTGTGGAGCCTGTGGGATTCTCTCTCTCTCTCTCTCTCTCTCTCTCTCTCTCTCTGCCCCTCTATCACTTGCTGTTTCTCTCTCAAAAATAAATAAATAAAGGGCGCCTTGGTGGCTCAGTTAAGCATCCAACTTTGGCTCCAGTCATGATCTTGCGGTCATGAGTTCAAGCCCCGCGTCCGGCTCTGTGCCCACTGCTCAGAGCTTGGAGCCTTCTTCGGATTCTGTGTCCCCCCCACTCCTCCCCTCTCTCTCTCACAAATGAATAAATGTAAAAAAAGATTGTTAAGTAAATAAACTTAAAAAAAAGAAAAACGATAACAATATTTGAAGCCTATACAGAAAGGAAATGAAGTGACTAGAAATAGAGTACTTTACCTCATTAGAAGTCAAAGGCAGATAATCTAGAAGTATAATTTTAAATAGCTTTCACCTAGGAGATTGTTAAAAATGTAAAATGTATAATAGGCAATACTTTGGAATTTGGCCCTCCCAGAACCCTTTTACAATATCCAAGACTACACTACGCTAATATTGTAAATATACTTAATGTATGAAATAGATATTGTTCTGCAGAAGCTTAATTTACTATCTTGTGATGCAGATTATCAAGAGGGAAATTCTCTTCTCTATGAAGTTTTAATGCAGAGCAAATTAGTTTAAATGGCAGCCAGTGATTGGGTTTAGGTAGGGATGATTAGATCTGAACACAATTCTGGATCTGAGCGATAGCATCTCTATGGGAAGAAATACCAAATGTGCTGAGACACCCTCGTGGTTGGTTTTATAAAGATGCGGTGGGTTGGATTCTTTTCAGGTCTTGATGACAGAGAACACTTGCTGTATTTTGAGAATTTCTGCTTTAAAATATGCTTGGGGGTCAGCAGACATTTGTGGATTTCCAATTACTCTACATTGTAACTGCATTTCATATTGCCTGATTTTCCACGGATATAGTAATTTAGTTGTTCTGGTACGTAATAGTTTTAATTTTCCTGAGACTAACCAAGTTGAGCACTTTTGTGCATATCTACCTATCTACAAACATGTATATATAAAAATACATATATGATATATCATATAATATATATAATATAATATATTATATATATAATATGCATCCAAGAACCAACATGAAGGAAAATCACAGTTGAACAGAGATATATAATATGACTATATTATGTATTAATAGATATATAATATATATGCATAAAACACATAAATCAACAGATTTTTAATATATAAATGTATATTTAAAATATAAAAATATTGCATATGCATATGTATGTATATATGTATCTGTGTGTGGGTTCAGCTGTTTGGATATCCTTTCTGTTTTTGTAGTATCTTAGGTTTTTTTTAATATTTTATTTTTGGGGTGCCTTGGTGGCTCAGTCAGTTAAGCATCTGAATTTGGCTCAGGTCACGATCTCACAGTTCATGAGTTCGAGCCCCGTGTCAGGCTCTGTGCTGACAGTTTGCAGCCTGGAGCCTGCTTCGGATTCTCCCTCTCTCTCTGCCTCTCCCCAACTGGCTCGCTCTCTCTCTCTCTCTCTCTCTCTCTCTCTTAAAAATAAACATAATAAAGGAAACCTCCATCAATACATAGTTAAGTCATGCTTGTATATCACAGACTTCACAAATTTTGAGGATAAAAGTCCCCTATAATAGATAAATAATGCTAGTCATGTTGCCTTAAACACTGAGTTGGGGCTTACCCCATTGGACATGAAAAGCTACAGAAAGAATGAATAACCCCCTGGAAACCTGACGGTGTTCTCTGAATTGCTTAAAGCAAAGAATGCCTCAGAAAATAGGCTAAAATCATCCTGTATGTGTTGAAAATGATTATTGGAAGCACAGTTTGGTCTGATCTCTCAGAGGCTTAAGAAGGATACTGGCAACAGGACTGCTAATTAGCAGAACATTTTTTCCCTTCATTTGATTTGTTACTTAATCCAATTAAAATGAGGTTGGATACATTTCAGGAGGAAATATTTTAGTAGTACCCACCTAAGTTTCAAAGGCAAGCTGATTTCACACAATTCCACCGATAACCCCAGTCACATTTGAGAGGATGCTCTGTATTTCTAGATGTGAAGTTTCTTGTTGGCGAGTGGGGGGTGGGAATGAACCCGCTAGAGAAACAGCAGGTGGCACCGTTCAGGGTTGGAACCAGAGAGAACAGGAACAGCTCAGTTGGCTGAGTGGAAGCGACTTTTTCCAAGGACCCATCCATCCTGCGTCTCTGCCCAGAACATGAGCTTCCTTTGTGCCCTCAGTCAGTGTGGTGCTCAGTAAGGGAGCCTTGGAGGAATTCACCAAAAAAGTACAGCTGGTCTCAAACATATTTTTCAAATAACAGCGTTAAAAAAAAAAGGCATCTAGAGATGCTGGCGTAAAGTGTGGGGACCATTCGTTTACTGTGTTCTTCATCTTCTTCCAGCGACTTTCTGATGAAATACTTATGCTAGAAACTGGTTTACTCTTACAAAGTGAACTTTCTGCAGGTAAAAATATACCACCATTCCTTTTTAAAAATTACCTCTAAAAAGTGAAGGCCAAAGTTGTACAAAGCCAACAGTTGCCTGGTAAGCATGAACGATGCATCGTAGGACCGTTTAGAGATGTGTCCCAACTTTCACTGTAACGACACATCGTAGGACCGTTTAGAGATGGGTCCCAACCTCCACTGCTGGGCTTCCACGTGCATGTAATGAGCACTTTAATGTTGCAGGACTTTCAATAGTACTTAAAAGGGTTAAACTAGACCTTCACACTCAGAACTGTTCAATACCGAACAGAAAATACATGTTAGTAGAGCACGTTCTCCATGTTCCTTGTCCCTTGACTCTGACGTGCTCTAAAGACCTTATTTCTTGCACAATGTATTTGGGCCTCTTGCTCTCAAAGCATATTCCACACACCCACATTTTCCATTCATCAGATAGAATCAGAATACTTTAATCCAGTGTTTGGAATAGACACTCAGAGAAAACACTGGTCTCATCCCTGTATTCCCGGCATTGGATACATTTCCTTGCCCTCGATAATCTAGGTGAACAAATGCAGAACTGAATGAGAAATTATTACATGACTGACTGAGCAACAGGATGAATAAGCCTTGTATATTTCATAAGCATATGCAGCAGAAAAGGACAATTTGGGGGAGAAGAATAAACAGTTCTGCTGTATTACATTATTTTCACTTGCTTGTTATCTGGGCCATTGAACTAAGGCTATATACTAAAAGCATAATTGAAACTTTACTCTGTCCAATTATTTCATGCTATTGCTAAGGAAGGCTGATCTCTGGGTTTAAACTGAAGTGTCACCTCTACATATTTTTCTGAATCACATTTGTCCACAGTACAGTTGATTATTTATTTGCATGGTGTTTTTTTTTAACTTTATTTATTCTGAAAGAGAGATAGACAGAGAAAGAGGGAGAGAGAGAATCACGAGCAGACTGCATGCTATCAGCACAGAGCCCCACGCAGGGCTCAAACCCATGAACTGTGAGATCACGACCTGAGCCGAAACCAAGAGTTAGACGCTCAACCTACTGAGCCACCCGGGTGCCCCTGCATGGCTCTCTTTAAGTACTGGTCTCTCTCCACTGGATGATAAGTTCACTGGGAATATCCATTTATAGTTTGTATTAGAAAAGTCCATAAAGCTTTTTTTTTTAATTCTCAAAACTAAATGGATTAAATCTGATATTTCAGACTACGTTCCCCGACATATTAAAGGGAAATATGATCAAACCTGAGGGAGTGTGTGGCAGGAATGTGCACATAAAATCACTGTTCTCATGACAGCAACGATTCCATTTTGTTGTGTTTAGATTAACCAAAAATTAGGCTTTTGTCTCCAAATAAGCATAAATTTCCAAAGTTCTCAAATAAATGTGCTCAAAATGTGTTTGGGGGCTACCCCTCCCTTTTCATTCAGACTAAATGTAATTAATTTTATTCGATTAAAAACCCTCAATAAAAAAAATTGATAGCGATTTTAGAGTAGGAATAAAAACAAACAAAATGTCTTTGCTGATGAGCAAAGTGACAGAGAAAAGCTAGTCTCTAGGCTCTGTTAGGTGAGGAGCAGAGTCTGTCCTGTTCTTTCCCTGCACCTGTTTTTAGATAAATAAATGTCTAGTGATCATCGATATCTGATAATAGTAATATCAGAGCCTCTGGCCAGCTTTGACACCCATCGCTAAAGGATGAATGCCTTGTAATATTATTGAATTTCCAAATTATTATGAGTCTCCAAACTGGTTCATCCATAAAATACAAGAATGGCTCAATACCTATTAATGCCAGGCACCATGATGATAAATCACATGGTAAGCCTCATGGATAAATCATGATGGATAAATCACATGATAAGCCTCATGATCCATATGTGCCAAAATGGATCTGGTAAAACTCAGTGTCAAGTCTGACTAAAATGGGTAATAAATAGGGACTGATAATTGTATAATGAAAAAAATAAGTATTTTCAGCGGTGAACCAGCTTTAATTCATGTGGAAACATTAGAAAAATTCCTATTTAAGTCCGTGAAAGGTAAGGATGCCCACTGTCATCGTTATGATTTGATGTTGCCCTGAAATTACCAGTCCATTACATTAGACAGAAGAGAGATCTATGGAACAAAAATTAGGAAGGAGGAAACACAAACACTTGCAGATGTGAGTGTGTATCTTGAAAACATTAAGACTATAATCCGAAAAGCTGTTAAAAATAAGAGAATTCAGTAGTTATATATATGTAAATATAATTTAAATTATATAATAGGGAACATATAACATTATAGGTTCCTGCTTTCTTAGAAAAATGTTGAAATGTCTCACATTCATTCCCTGTGAACTTTATACACTGTCCATATATACACAGCTCTGACCTGTATGTAATAGCTATTATATGCATACATATGTAATACATACATCGGCATACACACAAATGTGTATGCACAAGACCAATACACAATGAGTAGTAAAATATGGTCGGTCTAGGTTATGACCATCTTCTCCTCTTCATCGCATATCCCTCTTTCTCTTTGAGAACCGCCCCCAATATATGTGCATTCGTTTTACTTTAAGTAAAAACAAGTGAAAGTGGAAAAATTAAGTAAAATGCGTCTAAGTCAACTTCCTTCATTTCTTCTTGTTTTTCCACATTTTTACCCAGTACTGTCCTCTTATTAGAGCCAAACAAAAGCTAACAGCTTTTGGGATGTTTTTCCCCCAAATAAATACCAGTTCATTACTGGATTAGAAACAAAAATTTGGGGCACCTGGGTGGCTCAGTCAGTTAGACATCCGACTTCAGCTCAGGTCATGATCTCATGGTTCTTGAGTTTGAGCTCCACGTTGGGCTCTGTGCTGATGGCTCAGCGCCTGGAGCCTGCTTTAGATTCTGTGTCTCCCTCTCTCCCTCCCCCTCCCCTGCTCACACTGTGTCTCTCTCTCACTCTCAAAAATAAATAGACATTTAACATAATTAAAAAAAAAGAAATGAAAATTAATCTCACATTTGTCCTGAATGAATTAATAATTTAATATTTCTGTGACAACTCTGGGGATGTCTTAGGAATTAGCAGTATCTTATACTTGTTCCTGTGACTGTCAGTTATTGTTGTGCGTTAGATGTTCTGACGTCCAGGTTAAAAATTTACCAAGAATGTATTTAAAACAATGCTAAGGAAAGTGGCACATCCTAATATTTCTATAGCTTTTTATATTTCCATTGATATATTTTTGCTATACCTTCTCCAGTACATTACCATGCCACTGAGCTATCATCTGTCTCTGTGTCTATGTATCTATGCATCTATCTATCCATCCATCTCTCCATCTCCCTATCTTCTGTCTGTCCATCTGTCCCTCTACCTATTCATCAATCAATCCATTATCTATCTTCTGTCTATCTATCTGTCTGTCTATCTATCCATCTACCTATCTATCCATCCATCCATCATCCATCCATCACCCATCTATCATCTATATATTTAATATCTATCCATCCATCCATTCATCATCCATCTATTATCTATCTGTCTTCCTATCTATATCTATCTGTATGTAACACTATCCAACTCATATCTACACCATGAATAGTTGAGCATGTAATATATAACACATATATCTCATGATTTTAAAACCACATTGTTGGTAATAACGATTAGGTAAATCTCAGGATACAATTTTGGACTCATTTGCAGGAATTTACCAAGCCATGAAAAGATCACTTTGGACTACTGTGAGTTCTGTGAAGAATGATACTGGAGAAACACAAAACACCATTACAATTACTAGAGCATCACGTTGTCAACCAGGTGCCTCTCGTACACTCACCTTTACAACCCAGTCAGCTTCAAGCATCCGCTTCCTGTCTGCTCTCTGAAAACAGAGCTTTACGATAGAGCATTAAATATCCGTGTAGCTCCGTCACAGGACGGGCGAATGAAAAATTAAAGAATTAAAGTGTCCCGCATTTCAGTGGCATGAACATCAATTGCAATAAATGCGCGTGTGGCCTTTCTGGCGACAGTCATTCCTATTAGCTGTTAGGGCTCAGTGGCATCTGTCAGTTCTGCTAAGTAAATGACAAATGGAAAGGCTGAGAATGCAGTTGAGTAGGGATAGCATTGGATTAGGCTATGTGACAGCTCCATTAGATTTAGGTCACTTGTCACGAGCCTTAATCCGGTCACGTATTTCCCTAGTATAGATGACGGACAGTGGACCATCAGCTCTCCCAGGTGTGACTGGGCACGGAGGCTGGGGAGGCAGATGTGGGGGAACCTTTGACAAGGGGGCAGAGTGGCTGGCTGGGCAGCGCTAGTGGCAGGTGTAGGCATGGTGGCCAGATGGAGTGGGGCTGCAGGCACCAGATTGTGGCGGGAGTGCCCTGCCCGCCTGGAAGTTCAGACGTTTCTTTTTTCTGTTTGGCTTGGTTTCCTCCTTCTCGGTCACTCATTTTTCAGGCACTTCTCCGAGTCACCTAGAGATGGTTTTTCGGAAACTACTCGGGTAGCAGCATGCCGTGGAATGCAGAGAGGGACAGAGCACGCTCAGATGCAAAACTCGGGAAGAGCTGCAGACGGGCTGCTGAGTCAAAGCAGTAGGGATGGTGGGGGGTGCAAAATCCAAGAAACTCAACAAAGGAGCCAAGCATTGTTTCAGGAAACCTAGAGATCACTAACCCACCACACACACAGCGGAGCCAGGGTCTTAGCGGAGAGCCTCCATATGCAGATGTGAGCTTCTCCAGCCTGCTCTGTGCTGACATCCGCTTCCTGTTTGAGCCCCTCTCCACCATGCACCCTGCCCCCCAAACCATCAGGGGTCCGAAAGGCAACACACATTTCCAAAAGCCATCACTCTGCTTGTGAGACACCACCGGAAGGCTGTTGGCGTCTTACTCTTTTGAAGTCACAAAAATAAAGAAAATCACATGTAAATTAAGGAGATATTTGCAAGGTATCCAAAAATGCAGAGAGGCCAACTCTATTATTGCAAAATAATAAGAGACAAAAAAAAAACATGTTTGCTTTGACACTTGTCATTCTGTCACTGACACCCTTTTTGAAAGGGGTGTCTTCAGTCACGGTGTGAACTTCCCAAAGTGTCAATCACATTTAAAACCGTGACAAGAGACCCTGTGTTTAATCTCCCCATCCTGCTGGGAATGACCTCCAGTTCATTTCAACCACACTCGGTTTTTTTCTTGTCTCAAAAGACACTGGCTCTTCCTTGACCCAGAGGGTTTCCATCTGCTATCCCACTCCCCTCCTTTCTCCTTTTCCATCCAGTGGACCGGCATGCACCTCTTCCTCACGGCTACAACCAATGCACCAATTTTCTGAAGCCGTGCAAGCTTCCTCTGGAGGATTAGTGACTTGGCACTGGCTTCACAGAGCCTGGACTGCCTGTGATCAAGGCAGTGCGTGTGGCTACGTGTTTACTTCCTCTACCAGACTTCGAGCATCTCGCGAGCATGCTATTTCCCTTCGTGCCCTCAGCTCCTGGCACATGATGGAGGCTTTTCAACGGTTCATTAAAACAAAACAAAAATAAATGAAATATGTTGAAATAAATGAAATGAAATGAAATCATGCATACAGAAATGTATTAGGCATTCTGGGAATTGCAAGAACCCCCAACTTCATGTTAGATTTATGACAAGTGACGATGTTATGCTGGTCCATGGCTATGTGGATTCTGTTGTGATGCTCCCTCCACTAGGAGTCAATATGATGAAGAGTGGGGTCCAGCACAGTGGATCAACCTCAACACTATTGACATTGAGGTTGGATCATTCTTGTTTGTGGGAGCTGCCCTGTGCATTGTGGGCCATTGAGCAGCATCCCTGGTCTCCACCCACCAGGTGCCAATGGTAACATCCTCCCTGTGTTGTGATAACCTAAAAGGTCTCCAGACATTGTCGAGTGCCCTCTGGGCAGACGAACTCACCCCAAGGTAGAGAATTGCCAGACTGACCTATAGGATCTTTTTTTTTTTTTTTTTTTAGCTTTCTTGTTTCTTAAGAAGGGAGTCATTAAGAGAAAGAGGAACATCATTTATTGTGGAAATACTAAAGTATCTCCAGTTTCTTTTTGGACATTGTTGAAGCCAAATAAAACTCATCTTTCCCCTCTAAGGAGAAAGAAAGGAAAAAGATGAAGCTGGGACAGTTCTAGTGGAACCGTTTCCAACCAAAGGAGCCTTACGTGGGGTGCAGATTCAGAACACGGACACCCATCAAGGAAAGGCATGGTTTGGGGTGAACAACTATGAAGTGCAGTCATTCGTTTGCTCTTTTCCTTAAAACCTGGCCACTGCGTGCGTGTCTCCTTGTGGATGACCCCATGCGTGCTGGAGGGCTTGGGTCCCTTCTTCTCCATGTCTGCATCCAATTGCCAGACACACAACAGCACTGGGACATGAACTGAGCTGGCATTGTTGTCAGTCTCACAAGCCAAATTCCGTCTCACTTGAATCGAAGCTGTTACTAACAGACAACCACAAAATCTTTTTCTCCGAAATCACACACATGCTTACTACTCTTGACCTGCTGGTTTATGATGAATTACTTCCTTGTAGCTGCTTAGGTAATTGCATCGTTAGTAGTCAGTCAGCAATAGGAAAAGGGAACGAAATGGTTGAGTTTTGTCTCCACTTCTACTAAGAAACTACCTCATTATACTTAAACATTTCTGGGCGCCTAGGTGGCTCAGTCAGTTAGGCATCTGACTTCAGCTCAGGTCATGATCTCACGGTCCCTGAGTTTGAGCCCAGCATTGAGCTCTGTGCTGACAGCTCAGAGCCTGGAGTCTGCTTCCGATTCCGTGTCTCCCTCTCTCTCTGCCCCTCCCCTGCTTGTGCTCTGTCTCTCTGTCTCTCTGTCTCTCTGTCTCTCTCTCAAAAGTAAATACATGTTAAAAAAAAAGAATATACTCAAATTTTTCAAATTATTTCAAGGAGAAAGAGCAAAGATCGTTGGAGTAATCTGGGTTCTACAGAGAAACAGGCAATAGAATACATATATAGTATGTCAAGGAATACATGATGTCATAGTCATATAGGTACATGTTACATAGATATTCACGTACACAGGGTGTGGAGATCTCAGAACCTATGATTTCTTCTTTGGAAGTTTCCATATGATTTATGCACCTACACGATGTTCTCCGCTTACCTTCTACTTAATAACACCTTTAAAAGTGCTTAAGTACACACACACACACACACACACACACACACACACATCTGAAAAGTAAAATAATTGAAATCGAAAGGGTATATTATAAATTCCTGGAAGATAAATGCCATGTTCTAATTCGACATGTGTATATTTTTTTCCTTTTGAAAAAACTTATAAATAAATGTGCTATACATGAAATATCAAGAAGTAGTCATTATTGGAGCACCTGGGTGGCTTAGTTGGTTAAGTGACTCTTGATTTCAGCTCAGGTCATTATCTCACTCACCCAGGTCATTGTTCCCACTGCATCAGGCTCTGCACTGACAGTGTGGAGACTGCTTGGGGATCTCTTCCTCACTCTCTGCCCCTCACTCAAAATAAACAAATAAAGATTTTTAAAAAAGAAGTATTCATTATTGATTACAATTCAGGATATACCACTGAGAGAATCATAGAATCAAAATATCAACTCACGATACAGTAGTGATAATTCCCTTCCAATTAATTGGCATGTATTTTAATATAAAAATAGGATTAATGTAAATCTGCCTAACAAAATTCCAAAATCCCAATTATTTCCCATTTATGGCATGAGAAAAATTTGTCTCCAAATGTTACCGTCCCTTCCCTTATACTCATCGAGTGTGTTTTGAATTAGTGGAGGTTTGTATGCCAGCCTTTTTAAATATTGCAAATTTATCTGAAGAAATGACAGGCATGTGAGGATATTTTATTGAAACTTTACAAAATATTCAGTTCAATTCATTTGAAAACATCAGGGGGGATAAAAACCGAAAGCATTAGAAATATTTCTATCTCTGAGCCATCATATCCTAGGAAGCCAAAATTTGTTGTAATTCAATATTCCTATGAGTAATTACTTTTATTCTTGGATTAGAAACAATTCTATTTTCAGTGGAGTCTTGACTTTATTTTGTTCTTCTTTAGGGAAATCATTTCCATTGATGACGAATAGGTTGCCTTTATGTGTTACCTTCACTTGGACACATCCCACTGGAAGTCCTGGCTTTCAAAGGATCATTTCAGGCCATCGGTAACGGATTATGAACCGTAGTCCATGAAGGAGCAGGCTTGTTGGGAGACGGTAAGTCGAACCAGTTTGTAGAGTGTATCGGGAGTGACACAGAGCTTTTCATCACTGGCCTCCTAACTGGGGTGTGTCCTCCCCTTACGTTCTCTCCAGGGGAAAACTTCTTTGGCCACCCAGGGTCTTTGTGGTTACATATAAATTTTAGGGTTGTTTTTCCTATTTCTGTAAAGAATGCCATTGGCATTTCGATTGCGATTGTTTTGAGTCTGTAGATCACTGTGGACTGTGTGGAATGTAACCATATTAATTATTGTGGTTCATGAACAGGAGTATCTTTCCGTTTATCTGTCATCTTTCATTTCCTTCACCAATATTTTATAATTTCCAACGCACAAACTTTCACCTCTTTGGTTAATTTATTCCTAAGGATGTCAGTGTTTTTGTTGCTTTTTCTAATGAGATGGTCTTCTTAATTTCCTTTTTGGATAGTTTATCACTTGTATGTAGAAATGCCACTGATTTTTGTGTGCTGATTGTGCGTCCTGCAACTTTACTGGCTTTATCAGTTCTAAGAGTTTTTTTGTTGGGGAGTCTTTAGGGTTTTCCCCCTATATGACCATGTCATCTGCAAACAGATGATTTTACTTCCTCCTTTCCAATTTCGGTGCCTTTTATCCTCTTTTCTTGTATACTTGCTCTGGCTAGGACTTCTGGTCGAATAGACTTCTAGTCTAGTCTAGCTATGTCGAATAGACGTGGCTACGGTACGCATTTTTGCCTTATACTGGATCTTACAGGAAACACTTTGTTTTTCATTGTTGAGTGTGATGTTTGCTGTGGGTTTTCGTAGATCATCACATTTATTGTGGTCACTGAATCACTGGAGTAGATAAAACATTCTCTTTTTGCTTAACAAAACAAAGCAAAGCAAAACAAAACACAGATAGAGAAGGCACCTGGATGACTCAGTTGGTTAAGCATCTGAGTCTCGATTTTGGCTCAGGTCACGATCTCACAGTTTGGGGAAGGTAGTCCCGCGTCGGGCTCTGCACTGACAGTGTGGAGCCTGCTTGGGATTCTCTTTCTCCCTTTCTCTCTGCCCTCCTGGGGATTGCTTTAACTTTTGTACATGTATTCGTCTCTTTCTCCAATGTGTCTCCTCTCCCTCTGCCTAGAAATCATGTCCTGGGGTGGGGTTGCAGTCACTCTGGAATAGAATCTATCCTTACTTCTACTGTGTTTTGACACACATTTTAAAAGGCTTCTCCACCCCTGACATTGCAGAGAATTTTGTTTTTCTTACTCTCACTGGAAATATTCTCATTTTGATTGCATATTTGAAGAGTGTACGTAGATGAGTAAATGTAATTTATTTCCAATTTATATCCTTTTTCAGAATATAAATGTCAAGAATGGTCAAAATCACACACATTACATTATAAACACCACACTGCTAAACCGTGCATGCCCGTGCACACACCCACGTGCCAGAGAGAGGATGGTACATTTGTGTTATTTATAGGTCGCTGAAAAATATAATTTCGTTATTTTTCAAGCTAAATGCCAATATTCAAAATTTCCAAGGCCCGCCTCATTTTATCTTATGCCATAATAAAGTCAAAGAAAAGAATTCACTTTTGAGTTCCAGTTACCTTGGAATCGCCCTAACCATTTCAGGTACCTCTTTAATTTGCTCTCAGACTCTGAAAAGTACATCGAACTTCCATTTGCCTGCTGCTCTATGATCATCCTGTTTCAAAGCACTCCCCAAACACGCCCAGGCAAATATTCTGTATGATTTCCACGTGAGCCAAAGGGAAAGCCGGCACGGCTGAATGCGGCTTTATTTGGCACAAGCGGATAAGAAAACAGATTTCATTCTCTGACTGCAACCAGTCGTTATCAAAGAGAGAATTTAATTTCACGTCCATGTTTTTGACCACAGCTACGTGTGTCGTCCGTAAGAAACCCGACAGGTTTTAGGTAACACACACAGCTGGGTGTGCGAAGCATTTCTGAAATCTACATGAGATTGCGCCATGGAGACATGGAACGTCCTGCCATCATTCTTTACCACGGACCCAGAGGGAACACACAGGAAACTTTTCAGGGATTCTCTGGAAGTTTCTGCCCTCTCCGGTTACCTAGATATTCGGTCTAGGCTCTGTGGCTCCCAGGATGGAGCTCTGGAAGCAAATTGGTGTCACTGTCTGGGAACAGGACCCTCATGCATGTTTGGAAGCCAGTGTTTCATCTTTATGTTTCTTAGGAAAATGCACATTTCCGAATTGCCAGTCTCTTTAATCAACCACTTGAAGGTTATAGGTTTGATGCATCGAAGAAGCAAAATGATGTTCCTTTTCTACAAGGGTCACATTTTCCGTAAAGTGGCTTCGTGTTTTCAGTTTAAAATGCCTTAACGCAAGTTTGCATGGGCCTCGACAGGAGGGCTTGTTAAACCTGGACGGCTGGGCGCCCCTCTCAAGTTTGTGGTTCAGTAGATCTGGGGTGGGGCCCCCAAATCTGCATTTCTAACAGATTCCCAGGTGGGGCCCATGCTGATGGTCCGCATACCACACACACAGAGAACCATTCTTCTGCAAGGTAATTCTCACATTTTAGCCAAATAATTATATTCAACAGACCAAATAATTCTATATTTTGGGCTCCAGATTCATAATGATTCATTCCATTAAGACATTCTCCTTTTAAAAAATTCACTGCTTAATTATCCACATCTTGGCATTTTATAATATTTTCACTCTGGCTCTGATAGCTGTGATTTTCAGAAAACAATAAAATCCATGCAGGCATTGTGCCTGATGATGTTCCCATCACACCCATTACTTATTAGACTTTATTTCTCCCTTTATTAGAATTGATTTTAAAATCCCTCTTACCTTGTTGGAAAATGAACTGGTAAGATCTAGCAACACATCCATATTGGAGCCACCTGTAAAGCTTAATCACTCACAGAAGGCTCTTACTAGCTGTGGCTTGCCAGTAGGTCACCTTTCACCTGTGTTTAGGAGCCACAGGGTCACGCAGGGTGGCCAGGAGGCAGCCCGCCTCTCTTCCGTGGTGAAATTTCAGGTGTGCGGAGAAGGGCTCAGACTTCCGGGCAAAAATCTCGCCCACAGGCCCGGTGGTGGCTCCATTTCCACTCTTGCTTTGTTTAGCAACTCTTTCACTAAATAACTAGAACTAACAGAGTGTATGTATTCCCCAAACCGGTGACACATGGAGGAAAAAGCGTTGAGCATACTACAAGATGGTATTCATTTCCTAGGGCCGCTGTAGCAAAGGATTGCAAACTGGGGACAACTTACTGTCTCTCAGTTCTGGAGCCCCCAAGTTTGAGATCCAGGTTGGGCAGGGCGGCTCCGCTCCCCCCAACGTTTGGGGGCGGGGGTCCTTCCTGCTTCTCCCAACTTCTGGGGGCTCCAGGGATCCCTTGGCCTGTGGCCTCATCCCTCCCATCTCTGCCTCTCTCTTCCTGTGGCTTCTCCTGTGTCTGTTTCTCTTCTTCTGTCGTTTATAAGGACACTTATTGGGTGTCGTGTCCATCCTCGTCCAGGATGATCTCCCTGGTTCCTGGCGCTGAGCTCCTAACACCTTTGGAATTTCCAGATGGGAGAATAGGAGACTAGAACATCTTTTGTTATTCATAAAAAGCCCCTCCCCCATTGGCCACACCTGAGTGTTTGCTAATAGGGTGCCCCTTGGGCTCGGAGGCTGGTTGCCAGGGAAACCAACCCCAAGATCTGGGGGTTGGACTTTCAGCCCCAGGCCATACCTCCAGGAAGAAGACAGGGGTTGGAAATTGAATCAATCACCAGTGCCCAAGGATTTAATCAATTGTGCCTAATGAAACCTCTGTAAAAACCCCTACGTGAAGGGGTTGAGGGGCTTCCAGGTTGCTGAAGGCACCCACATCTCTGGAGGGTGCTGCACCCCAAACTTCTGGAGACAGAAGTCGTTGTGATCGAGCTCCTCCCGGAAGTCAGCCGTCTGTATCCTTCACGATAAACGGATAATAGTAAGTACAGCGTTTCCTTGAGTTTTCTGAGTGCTCCTAGTATAGCAACAAAACTGAGGACTAGGTCATGGGAACCCCTGATGTGTAGCCAAGTCGGACAGAACGGTGGGTACCCTGGGGACCCGCTACTTGTGATTGGCGTCCAGACTGGGCAGCCTTGTGGGACTGAACCCTTCCCCTGTGGGGTCCGCCCGAACTCGCAGTACTGACAGAATTAAACGGTATTAAATGGTAGGACACCTCGTTGGGGTCTGCAGAGAATTGCTCGATGTGAAAAACACACATTTGGTGTCAGGAGTGTTGAGCAGAGAAACTGTTTTCCCTTCAACAATCAAACATCTTTTTTCTCCTTTAGAGCAAACACCTCCTCCTGGCTGACCTCTCTGGCTGTTGGCCTTTTCCCCTGTAAGCCATTCTCGTCTTTATAGTCAGAGAGAATCCTCTGAAACACAAATGAGATAATGTCTGTGTCCTACTTAAAACCCTCAGCGGTTTTCTGTGGCTGTGACAAAAAAAGATGTCTTCACCTGTCCTGCGGAGCTGGAAGGTGCAGCTGGCGTGATCCGTGGTCAGGGATCTAGTAAACACATTTTGGGGGTTGATGCAAATGCTTTTCCACCAAGCATACCTCTAGGTATCATCTGCTTTGTATTCTAGGACTTCCGTAGCTTTGAAAATTATTTTTTAGTACTTATACCTGACATAGAAGAAAGATACTAAAATAATTTGTCAACTAATCAATGCATTCGACCGTCTGAGACTCGATCCTTCTGTTTTCGCAAGGGAGGCCATCCTAACCTCTTGAAATAAATTCACTTTTGCCTTCCTATTTCCAATATTTCTATCTCTTCCTCTTCTTCTTCCTTTCTTCTGCAGAATTTCCAATAATCCCATCTATTATAGGAGTCCTCGTTTCATGCCTGGTATAATAAGCCTACCTCAGTTTTGCTCTCCAATATATTGGCTCGGAGGGACAGATCAGTGATCCTCACCATATCAAAGATGTATTCAAGACCAAACAGAGCTCAGACCTAACCAACAAAGAACGCCCTCTTGATAGAATTCACGATGGGAGTGACAACTCCCATCACACGATGGGAGTGTGATGTAGAAATTTGTGGAGTGTGTGCGCACGATTTCCTGATTAGGCTCGCAGACAGCTCTAAAGGCTGCTATTCCGTGTGTATCACTCTCTTCGAAAACGGTGTCTTCCTCTGTCTCTGCCCCTCCCCTGCTTGAGCTCTGTCTCTCTCAAAAGTCAAGAAATAAGCCCTTTCATTATTCAAAGAGGTACGTTGTATGGAACTCTACGCAAGATTATTTGAACGTCAGACGCACTGAGGTCTACATGAGGTGAACGTACTTCTTCAAGGAGTAGGCACAATGCAAAAGGTCCAGATTCTCTAGTGCCCTTTTCTTTACCTTCCGTCTGTTGGTAAGTAACCTGGCTCACACTTGTCTCCTATCACAGTCCCCAGTTACCCCAGCTGGAAATAATCTCTCCATCTTCTGAAAGCCTTGCATAGTATCTTTGTCCATTTGGTTATTTGGTAATTGTCCTTGATTTTTTTTTTTTAATCGGCATACAGTTGATGCAGTATCACGTTAGTCTGAGATGTACAACGTCGTGATTTGAGAAGTCCATGCGTCACACTATGCTCACCGCAAGGGTAGCTCTTAAAATACCGTTGACCGTATTCCCTATGCTGTGCCTTTCAACCCCATTAATTGTCCTTGATTTTAACATGTTCACAGTGGTGGTCGGTGCTTCAGCATGTGATGAGTCAGGGGCCACACACATTCCGTCCATAGCAGGCAGATAGGATATGAATACAGTGCTTAGGAAGTCAAAATGAGCTAGGTCTATGCTGCACAAACTCGACTGATTGGCCTCTTGCCTCTCCTAATCTCACGCGATCAAACTCCGTATACCCAAAGAGATTTTGATATCTGCGTGAGCTCTTTTCTCCTGGTAGTAACCCCAGCTGTTTTCACTGGTGGCAGAATCTGTGACCTAAGTCATGCATAGGATTTCCCAGGGCCTCAGTACCTTGAATATGCTAATTACCCCCAAATATGGGAATGAATTGAATGAATTCTTCTTTAGAAACTGTTTTGACCTACTCATTTGTTTTCTTTCTTTTTAGTGACACACTTTTCATGTGGGCAAATGGAGGTTCTTACCTGGTCAAACTACTACTTGTAGCTAACAGTTAAGTTATTAATGTAGGTATTCAAGAACTAGGTATTGTGTCCAATACATCTTAAAAAAATTTTTTTCTGGGTTCCTGGGTGGCTCAGTCGGTTAAACGTCCTACCTCCGCTCAGGTCATGATCTTGCAGTTCATGAGTTTGAGCCCCACATCAGGTTCTCTGCTGTCAGCAGAGCCCGTTTCAGATCTACTGTCCCCCTCACTCTGTCCCTTCTCTGTTCCCGCTTGCGCTGTCTCAGAAATAAATGCTTAAACTTGATCCTTTAAAACTAGTTCTGCCTTTTTTGCCAACTGTCCAAATCTTCTGTTTCGGCCAGTCTGGTTCCCTTCTCACATGGCGGTGGAATGTCTCTTGGCATCTCCTCAAAGCCAGAGAGCCTCATCCCATGGGCATAGGTGGGTTTTGGAGGCATCTGTGAACGTGACCTACCGTATTTGCTTTTTACGTGTTTCAATTTTCTTCTTCTCATTTAATAACCTGATAAAGAGAGAAGTAGATCAAATGTTGTTATGAAGGAAATGTTCCCTGCAAACCAGTTCCAGTACGGTGAGGGATAGGTATTCTGTCTCGGTCAGCCAGGACAGAATGCTCTGTTTGAGTCACCGTTAGTCTGTCAGAGCCTGGGGCTGACGGACTTGTCAACCAGGTCCGGATCTTAGTCTGTGGGAAGCCTGAGGTTAAGTGAGCCTCAAGTACCAGCATTGGTGACTCTATGAGGCCACTGAGAACTCGGGTGTCCCTCCTCCTTCCTCTGATACGATCTTTGTCATTACTCGGTCTTCAGCTCTATGGCAAGATTTCCATGCAGTTCCAGGTGTGGTATCAGGATAGAGCGCGAGAGCCATAGAGAGTGGAGGCCAAGAGCCCATGTCTTCTTGTGCGTCCCTACCTGTCAGGGGGACTCTTCCCAAGAGCCTCGCGGAAGACCCCCATCTTAATAGAAAGGGCAGATCACCTGCCTGTCCTGGGCCGGACACTAGTGAGATTAAGGGGATTGCCTCACTGTTGAATCAGATACTCCTCAACGAGCTGAGGAGACCATCAACCATTCCATGGCCATTGGGCAGCAGGGCGGTGAAGGGCGCTGATGATAAACATAGGAACAAAGTCACACACGTAATGGGAAGTATAAATTCATCCTGAGAGGCAACTGCCCTGTGTTCCAAGGCAAATGTCTGCAACGGTTTGTTTGGTTTTGCTTTTGTTGCTGATAGACTAAAGTTTCTGATGGTGCAAGATTATGAATGCCTACCTTTGTTTACATCAAATTGAGCAGAAGTTAGAAAGGGTCAGGAAGAAAAAAGCATGATAAAGCTTATGCATTCTTTGAATTCTATTTTCCTCCACGAGCAAGATGGAATTCAAAAACAACGGTGCTTTTCACACAGCAACGTCCTCCTCAGAGGAAGAATGGAAATAACAAAGCAGAAATAACACCCGATGACTTCCCATCCTGAAAATGCATCGGACGTTGTAATTATCTCATAAAAGACACAGACTCAAGATTTGAAAAGTCTTCACACACAGGATCCTTGGTGATGCAGAGCTTGTCAAAAACGGTCCATTTGATTTCAGGATAAATAAAAGAAGGCATTATGAATTCAAGTGAAGAGTCTCAGGGCATTCCTGGTTTCTCCAATCCAAACCTACCAGTGTTTGAAATGTAAACTTGGACTTTGGAATCCATTTGCATCATAGGGCTAGGAAGAAGAAGCTTGTTCCACACACCAACTGAACAAAATATCTTAGGTTATTACAGGGGAGTGATCTCTTCCAGTAGATTTTAGTGATATTTTTAAATCTGTCACAACTTACAGGGCCACTCTGACTTAATCACCAGGGCACACATAAATCTGGTTTTCAAAAACGACCCCCACCCCTAGTAAATTTCTTTCTTTCTTTCTTTTCTTTCTTTCTTTTCTTTCTTTCTTTTCTTTCTTTTCTTTCTTTCTTTTCTTTCTTTCTTTTCTTTCTTTCTTTTCTTTCTTTCTTTTCTTTCTTTCTTTTCTTCCTTTCTTTTCTTCCTTTCTTTTCTTCCTTTCTTTTCTTCCTTTCTTTTCTTCCTTTCTTTTCTTCCTTTCTTTTCTTCCTTTCTTTTCTTCCTTTCTTTTCTTCCTTTCTTTTCTTCCTTTCTTTTCTTCCTTTCTTTTCTTCCTTTCTTTTCTTCCTTTCTTTTCTTCCTTTCTTTTCTTCCTTTCTTTTCTTCCTTTCTTTTCTTCCTTTCTTTTCTTCCTTTCTTTTCTTCCTTTCTTTTCTTCCTTTCTTTTCTTCCTTTCTTTTCTTCCTTTCTTTTCTTCCTTTCTTTTCTTCCTTTCTTTTCTTCCTTTCTTTTCTTCCTTTCTTTTCTTCCTTTCTTTTCTTCCTTTCTTTTCTTCCTTTCTTTTCTTCCTTTCTTTTCTTCCTTTCTTTTCTTCCTTTCTTTTCTTCCTTTCTTTTCTTCCTTTCTTTTCTTCCTTTCTTTTCTTTCTTTCTTTTCTTTTCTTTCTTTTCTTTTCTTTCTTTCTTCTTTTTTTATACATTTTGTTTATTTGAGAGCGAGTGAGCAAGAGAGAGAGAGAGCAAATCCCAAACAGGCTTGCAGCATAAGCACAGAGTCCAATGTGGGGCTGGGACCCACACAGTATGAGATCATGACCTGAATCTAAATCAACAGTCTGATGCCCAACTGACTGAGCCACCCAGGCGCCCCTCCCCTCGTAAATATCTTTGATTTCACCCACCCAGGGACAAAGACCCTCCTTCTGGCGAAATAGTGATTTAAAGTACCATGATTCAATAGTGAATTAAATTACCAGAACTTGGATGGAGAGCTTCTTTGGAAGTTTTAATGGAATGGGCGAGAGTTCCATTTTTGTTCCTGTTTTATGTACATGTTAAATTCCCTCCAGGAACCCCTGCTTTCTCGATACCTCCTCAGTCAATTCTTCCAATTTCTTCAATTCACATCTGGCCTCCATGTACAATGGATTTATGACCTGTCCTGTAATTGTGGTCTCCTGTCTGTGGAGGTGTCTTGTCTTGTTCTAGGAAGCCTCCGTAAGGAAGGGCCTGTTTCTTTTCCTGGAATCTAAGAAGCTTGATTGTGTGACACCCCACTATTCCATGGTTCTCTGAGAGGAAACTTTGCCAATTCAACCACTGGCATGTTTTCCCATCACTTACTTTATACTCCTCGATACAGCTTTTTAAAAAATGGATTGGGGCGCCTGGGTGGCGCAGTCGGTTAAGCGTCCGACTTCAGCCAGGTCACCATCTCGCGGTCCGTGAGTTCGAGCCCCGCGTCGGGCTCTGGGCTGATGGCTCAGAGCCTGGAGCCTGTTTCCGATTCTGTGTCTCCCTCTCTCTCTGCCCCTCCCCCGTTCATGCTCTGTCTCTCTCTGTCCCCAAAAAAATAAACGTTAAAAAAAATAAAATAAAATAAAAAAATAAAAAATGGATTATGCCACCGTTACATACACATAAAATGGAAAATAGGTACAAAATGAAGAAAGGGGTCCCTAAAACTCTGTATGCTTTTTACATGTTGCTGTTGGCATCCTCCAACATGGGTAGAAATCACCCGTGTCGCTAGCATATTGCTAACATACAATCCTCTGCTTTGCGTTCAGAATTTACGTGGAAACGGACAAACTGAAACATCCAAGTCTTCCACATGCAGCTAGAATTCTCACAAGTGGATACACTTATATATGCATCACCTTGAGCAAAAAGTTGACCATCACCAGCAGATTCTCCCAACCATGACTTTCTACCCCACAGATGACTTTAGGGTCCTTTTAATGTTTATAAAGTAGGGGCACTTGGCTGGCTCAGTCGGTAGGGCACCTGACTCTTGATCTCAGGGTTGTGCGTTAGAGCCCCATCTTGGGTGTAGAGATTACTCAAAAATAAAATATCAAAAAAATGTATAAAAACAGAATTCTAGAATATTGATTCTTTTGCCTCTGGCATCTTGTGTTTACCGTTACATTTGGGAGATTCAATAGTGCTGTTATATGGAGTGGTGGTCCATTCACTTTTATTGCTGTGTGGTGTTCTATTGTATAAAAATACTATCATCTGTTGATCACTGCTGGGCATTTGATGTTTTCCAGTTTGGGCTCTTATAAACCATGCTGGTGAGCACAGTTTTGCCTAGATACCTCAAAGTGAAATTGGTGGGTTTGAGTGCCTGAGTATGTTTAACTATAATACACAGTGATGTATGCTTTTCAAAGAGCTGGCATGAATTTCTACTCCTACCCACAGCATGGGCATTCTCCTAATGTTCTATATCTGGGCTATTTAATATGGTAGCCACCAGTCACCTGTGGTCCCTTAAATTTAATGACTGTTAAATAAAGGCAAACATTTCATTCCTTGGGTCTAGTGTGGTCAAATTTCAAGGATTCAGTGGCGTTATGGCAGCTAGTGGCTACCATATTGGACAGCACGGAGTAGAACCTTTTCATGAGCACAAATCGTTCCGTTGGAAAACACCATTTCGTATCCTTACCATCCTGTATTGTTACTCTCTCTAAATGTATATATCCAGATGACTGTGAGTGAGATCACTTTGTGATGTTAACTTGCCTTTACTTGGTTGCTAATATGTTTGGAAAACTTGTCATATTTCCTAGCCATTTAGACATTTTTTTCCTAAAGTGCCTATTAAAGTCCCTGGCTTCTATTTTTTAGATGGTTATCGGTCTTTCTATACATATATTTTTCCCTGATGGAGTTGAAACAGTCCATTATATTTTCTCCTCTATCAGGCTTTTGTGTGCATGTTGCAAATATCACCTCCCACATGTGGTTTTTCCTTTTACTCACTGAACAGTGACCAGTGTTGAACAGAGGTGGTTTGTTAATAAGGCAGCAAATTTTATAATCTTCCAGGTTCATGCTTTTTGTGCACTGTTTATAAAAGCTTTGCCTACCTCAAGGACGTGGGTGTTTGTTTCTTGAGATGGATACATTAATGGCTATTGTACAAAAAAGAATGCTATTCCATGCGAATTAGAAAGGTAGATAAAGTTGGAGCTCTGCCAAAAAGACGTCTGCTAACAGGTCACTTTAATAGAATCCATAAGGTTCTAGAAAGAACAGGTCACTTTAATAGAATCCATAAGGTTCTAGAAAGAATATAATAGTACAAATATTTTATTTCTATTCTAAACCTAAGCTTAACATGAATACCTATAGCATCTGTTAAAGTGTAAATGTCCTCCTATACTATACCTCTGCGTTTTTTCAAGTTTGTTTGTTTATTTAAGTTATTTCTAAACCCAATCTGGGGCTCAAACTCATGACCCCAAGATGACTGAGGGGGCCAGATGCCCCTATACCTCTGCATTTTTTTACAATCAAAATTACTGACCTTTGTTTGTAAGTCAATTCTAATCTCTTTGAAATTATTGATGGGTACAAGAGACCAAAATATTTATCAGGATATATTCTGATGCTGTGTTTTAATATCCACAACGCAAGTTAGACATTTGGTAAAATATCAACGTTAGCACACTGGCCACTAGATAACTACATCCTACCTCAAACTAAATGAATACATCCTCACATAAATTTCAGATCAATGAAATATGTATTTCAACAGGAAAAGTTATATACAACGTAGACAAATATTGGCAGAACTCTGGGTCGTAGAAAGACTTTGTAAGCTTAATTCTAAATACAGAAATCAGGAAGGAAGGTACCTGTCTGGACCTGTCCAGTTCTGCCACTGACCTCTCCTTCCTCCCACTGATGGACACCAGTCATCCTTCATAGAGTAGCTCAAATATCATCCCTTGCCTACCTACACCCCCTTAATAGATTGGATCTCCCTGGGAACCACTGAGCTTATAACCTCCAATACACCTTCATAATGCTAGCCAAAATTGATAGCTGTGTATTTACTTCTGTGGCCTTTTAAAATTAATATCTTTCTTTCCTCAAATACATTAAGGCCCCCAGGAGAGACCAGGTATATTTTACTCACCATTAATACCCAAACATTATTGTCTCTTTCCTATAGATGGAACTCAAAACTATTTTTTATTTATTTTTTTAAATTTTACAGGCAGTGCAATGGAGGGGGGGAGCAGCAGCGAGAGGGGAAGAGAGAGGGGGGAGAATCTCAAGCAGGATCTATGCTCAGTGCAGAGCCAAACATGGGATTTGATCCCATGACCCTGGGGTCATGACCTGAGCTGAAATCAAAAGTTTGATGCTCAACTGACTGAGCGCCCCCGGGCACCTCTCAAAAATATTTTTAAATGATAAAAATACTTACATATTTTACTATACAAATAAAAATTTTTCTTATAAAAAGGAAATGTACATGAAAAATATGTAGAAAATAGTTTTAACACCTATGGCCTCTATATCAAGTATAATACAAAAGCTCTTAAAATTGATAGGAAGAAAAGTAAAATCATGACAAAGATTGAAACTATTTACAAAAGCTTTCAGAGCCCATAAACATGAAAGAAAAGTTTAAATTCATTTAAACAAAAATGGCTTATATTTAAATACTGCCTGGAGTTTTCCTTGATGTTGGTGAAAATAATAATAGAAAATATGGGCACGGACATCTGGCAAAGAATACTCTGGGACACTTTGAATAAAGTTGTATAACCTTTATATTTCCATTTGGAAATATAAGATGCCTTTTAAAATGTCTTACATTTGTCTCTGCAAGCATAGTTTTAGGAATTTAACCCAAAGAAAAATAGCACAATGGGGGAAATATATAATCCTGAGGAAATGTACAATACCAGAATAGTGGCACAAACACACTTGCCTATGACAGATATTGGTTAATTATGACATCCGTGGAACAGAATACTCTAGCTGATTCTATATCAGGAATAATCAAACCTATTCTGTAGGGACTGGAAAAGAACAGAATCGTAAATAAGATTTGTGGCCCCTCCCCCGTTCATGCTCTGTCTCTGTCTGTCCCAAAAATAAATAAAAACGTTGAAATAAGATTTGCAGTTCTTCTCTCTAGTGTGCTAGAAAAATGGCTGGAATTTTGTTTTTGAAAATTGGTTATTCAGAAATTTTCTAATTTTTCTCCAACAGTTAAGTCATACAATTAGGTCACAGTTAAGTCCGTCCCTTTATTATTCAGATTTGTTTCAAATATTTTGCCCAATATTTTTAAATGAAGTTAGAATATAGAGTATAATGATATTTATTCATGATACAAAATATATTTATTTATATTTATAACCTATAATAACTTATAGCATAATATAACATTGTACATTATATAATATACATTATTATAACATTTATAGAATATGCATTATATATAACATACAATGTATATTATGTTATATAGTATATAATAGGTGATTATGTAAGATATTATATAACGTAGTAACATTTTTATAATATAATTACATATCTCTATAGTATCTGTATCTATGGTATGATATAGGTACATATAATAGAAATACAGTTTATATACATCTTGAAAGACAGAAACAAAATAGAATATGAAAATCTTGCTTTGAAATGTAGGGTCATGGAGAATCAGTTTTAACATTTTTTTTTAATTTGATTAATGGTAGGCATTGAAAAGTATAAATTGTTACATTTCTACCCTTTTTGTTTACTGGTATAGAGGAATAAACAGAAATAACAGTCATTCAAATCGTAGAAATAACTGTATTTCCAGTTAATTTTCCCAGTGACTTGAATGAATCTCACAATGAGATAACACATGTGAAATGGTTTTGAGAATTGTAAACAATAGGAAAAACGTGAGTGTTTATTTAGAATGATCTTGCCCTGCCAAATTCATTCATGCTGTTCCCCACAATCCACTTTACTAGAAATCATTCCAAATAACTTCTAGAAATTGAAACACTTCTTCTACTGCGTTAGGAGAAAATAGAAGTAGGGAAATTATTTCCCTAAGCACACATGCTGAGTGCCAGAACTGATTAATAGAGGAGCCCAGAACCAGCAAAATGAGACGTCTTGTGGGATGAGAGAATCAGCAAGCTTACCAGTATTAAGCATTTGATTAAACGAAATACTTTGCGACCACTGAGCAAACCACAACTTTCTTCTCAATACCTGTCTTTTTAATGTGTTCTAAAATACTTTTGTTTTTCATGAATGCCAGGGAAGTCTAGTGTAGACGGTAGAATATGAAGTCACAGAGTGAATTTATTTAAATTCGGAATTGATTTTTTTTTTTTGTAACTTGAATCTACTTGTCCGTAAAATGAAACCCTTGAAAACACAATGAATTATGTCGTGGAAATTTTTAGGTAAAAATAATTTATCAGCGGCCATAACTAGGATAAATTCCCTACCTCCTTCATTTTTCTACAGACCTCTAAAAAGTCCTAAAGACCTGTTGGGTCTGCAGCAAACTTAACTCACAAAAATATATGGGTATGGCCGCGAATAGACACTCCCCTCCCTTCCCCCATGAATTGATATGTCGAGCAATCAAAATGTTATTCATAATGAACACCTTAAAAAGAACTTACTACTTCTAATTCAGCTATGCTGTGTGGTGTTTTCTTTAACAAAATGTTTAAATGTTTATTTATTTTTTTGAGAGAGCATGCAAGGGCGTGGGAGAGGGGCAGAGGGAGATAGAATCCCAAGGAGGCCCCATGCCCAGTGTGGAGCCTGATGCAGGGCTCAATCCCACAACTCTGGGATCATGACAGGAGCTGAAATCGAGAATCAGACACTTGGGGTGCCCGGTCATGATCTTATGGTTCATGAGTTCGAGTCCTGTGTCAGACTCCGTGCTGACAGCTCAGAGCCTGGAGCCTGCTTTGGATTCTGTGTGTGTGTCTCTCTCTCTGCCTCACCCCCAGTTGCACTCTTTCTCTCTCTGTCTCCAAAACAAAAATAAAACATTAAAAAAAAAAAAGAGAGACAGAGACAGAATCACTCACCTGGAGCAATCAAGGCACCCTCACCCATGTTTGCTTAATAGAGGAAAATCCATGTGTACATGGAGACTTCTCCAGAATACCCCATCATCTTGTCGGATCATCCCTTGGTTTATGGGTTAGCTGGCCCCCATGATCCACAAATTGAAGTCTATGTAGAAGAATGGCATGGGAAACATGCCTGATATTCCTTTATGTTTTTTGATTCCCCAATAGCCTGAGGTGTCTTACCATGTCATGTTAAAACTGCTGCATCGGAAGAGATGCCCCAGCCACATACAAATACTTTACTCCTCCCATGTGCCCAGTGGCAGCCTGTGCTTCTGCTAAATCAATCTGCGGTAACACAAAAGACAACTTCCTATTAAGACTAGAGCCTTGAACAAGGAAATTGGACCCCGTTTCTCTCCTCTGAGTTACATACTCATAAGTAAGGCTGCTTTCCAAGGAGAAGGCATGAAACCATGCAAGTAGAAAGGACAATAATAACTACTTTCCAGTTGAGAGATTATAAAGATCAAAAGCCTCTCAAAATCTTCAAAAACTCATCCAGTAAAAACATCTAAGAGATCCAGTAGTTCTAGGTTGCTTACATAGTCCTGTTTCCCAACAAATTTTCCATCCCTAAGTCTAACCATAGACAGTTTGGCCCAGATAGACATGGGGTGGTCTGAGGACGGAATAACATGGGGAAAGAGAAACCTCTCTTCTGCCCGTGACACTAAGAAGGGGCTTCACTCTATGACCTCCCGTATTTTTTGGTTGCATTTTCTACTGACTCACCCTTTTCCCCATTGGGCACCGTGTTTCCCATTTTCCTAATGGTTTGGGGCATTCTTCTGCACGTCTTCTTCCTTTTAGTTGATTGGTGACCATGAGGAGTTCTTCACCTTGGAATGCTCAGCTGCTGGGGCTAGAGCCGGACAAAACATGCTAAAACAGGACCCAGTATAGGACCAAAAGTAGAACACTACAGCCACGGTTTAAGTGCATGACGCAGAGCTGGCCTATCAAAGTGTGGAAGACAGAACGTGTGAACGATGGAACCAGGATGCCTATGTGCACAGTGTAGTGAACAGCATAGCGTGGTGGATTTGGGGGACATGGGAATAGTTTGGAAAGGGCTAGAACATATACTGAGTATTGGGCGCTGTGAAAGTTATGTGGAAGTCACCATGGAGTCATCAGAGACCATTACGAGTGATCCCAGGAAGATGCACTTGAGATAATTTTACTCATCTGGTCACAATGGCAGAAGCTTTCCGATCCTTTGTAGCCGCCATATTTTTTTTTGGTCACTAGGTGATTCCTTTCTCTTAGTGTGCTCTTCCTCTCTTTTACCATCTGCCTTTGGATCTTGCCTCCAAAGACCCCTTCTCCGTGAAACTTCCAAGGCTGTCCCTCCTCCCATTCCCCCTACCCCCACCAAACACATCATACCTACTTTCTGGGCTCTATTTCAGTTTATCCTTAAGACTTTTATGTACACTCTTTTGTACATATGTTTTTCTTTTTTCTTTTCCTTTCTGGTCTATCTCCCTCAACGAGGTAGGTGAGCTAGGATCTATGCACAGTGGATGTTGCTGCCCTGACGTTCGAGCTCAACCTGGTAAACAGTGCGTGTAGGGTCTGCTCTCTCAGACTTGATGAAACGGTTCTGCATAGGTTTTGTAACATGGATCACTCTTGTTTTCCATTTTAAAAAGGAATAGTTTGGGGGCGCCTGGGTAGCTCAGTCAGTTAAGCATCCGACTTGGGGTCAGGTCATGATCTTGTGGCTCACGAGTTCAAGCCCTGCATTGGGCTCTGTGCTGACAGCTCAGAGCCTAGAGCCTGCTTCAGATTCTGTGTCTCCCTCTCTCTCTGACCCTTCCCCATTCGTTCTCTCTCTCTCTCTCTCTCTCTCTCTCTCTCTCATAAATAAATGTTAAAAATTTAAAATAGTAGTTTCACTGCAAAATCTTTTTGAAAATAAAAGAGTAAAAAGGATAAATTTAGTCTCTTTGATATACTTGCTTCTCAAAGATGAACACTGTCCATTTTTTGGCAAATGTGTAAATTATTTAATACAGTGTCCATTGTACATGAATTAGGTGATATACACATTTTATGAAATGTTTACAAATTTAGGATCTTGTATATATAATTGTGCATTCTGCTTTAAAAATGCTGTGTTTTTGAAAATTTACAGTGTGATATATATTTTTATCTGAATTTTAATGGCTGAATGTTACCAGAAAATCTATTCAACTATCTTAATTTTGTTGAGGATCTATGCTTTTTTGTGATTTTTTTAAAAACTATTAATAACCTTGTAGCGAACATCCTTGTGCATTCATCTTTATGTAAATCTCATTTCTTTAGGATAAATTCCAAATAATGGAGTTGTGGTAGGTTTTAAATTGTACTGTTATTTCCCCCTTAATCTATGCAAGACTCAACTCAGCCCTACTAATAACATGGTATTTCATTTTCTCCATATTTTTAGATATGCCTGAGGAATTGAGAGAAAAACTAGTCATTTTCTTTAGAGTATTTTCTTTCATTTTAAAAACTCAAATTCAACATTTATTGAGCTTTCCAAACACTGTAGTGTTTTTATCTGCACTTTTTAAGCATCATTTATGAGTAGACAAGATTTCCAGCTTAAATAATTAGGCATGAGGATGAAATATTTAGAACTCCTCTTGGAAATAAGCATTTATATTTTCATCCATAATGATCAGTATTCACCTTAATTGCTTAATTTTCTAACAAAAAACAATAGTGCTTACATGATGGTTAGGTAACTCAAATTCATCTTAATTACCTTATTCTAGACTATAATAGTGTCAGTTGTTAGGACCTTACATAGAAAAGCCTGTGTCTCTAAGGTGACTCTCTCCTTCCAAACTGGACATCAAGACCCCCTCCCCCCTCCCAAGTATATAATGTCCGGCTATATTTATTCAATATCTGATACCCTTAGAGCTCTGTGCTAAATGCCAAGCATGCTTAATGCTAACATACATCCTAAATATTCATGAAAAACATGTGAGAAATATAAATGAAGTCCATTCAGTAGAACAAACTATGTAAGGAAATGATTTGGAAATTACATACATCAGATCTCAAATGAGAAAGGACAGTTCCTTGGAAATGAGTCTGCATTGCCCTGAAGAAGTGATGAGAACATTGAATGGAGTTGGCATTCCTCAAATACACATTTGCTTATTTAACTTCAAGGAGGAATCAATCTGTTTCAAATGAAGAAAGGGATTTTGTGCCCAGAATGGCAAATGGGCTTATAAGGCTAATTCCGCAGGAAACAAGGGATTTGGAATTTGTGGAGAAGATGCCATTCAAATGAAGATCATAAGCTCTAAGAAGGTGGTGTGGCCAGGCTCCTTTATGCATCCATACCTATTCAGGACCATCCCTGCAACAGTTCAGCATCTGTAAATATTTCTAGTATAAATATTTGAATCACTTTAAAATGATCCCTCGGGGCAAAAAGTCAAGGCTTCACAGAATGTCTTCTAAGGTGAATAATTTAAGTAAATATCCAGTATTCTTGTTAAATATCGTCGAGACTTTGTTTTTCAACCTCTTAAAGAGTAAATGGACAGAAAGCTCATGTTCAATGAATGCAAGACATGGTGATCATTCCCAACCATGAACTCCACCAAAGTCCACCCATGAAGAGAGAAATACAGTTTATCCTCCACCAGAATAAACAGGGTCAGATCTGCAAAGGTATATCCAATCATTAGAAAGAAATGCAGATGGGCAGGTGTAAATCCTTCCTCTTCACAAAGCCTGCCTATAAAGACTATATTGCTTGCTCCTGAATCCTGTTTTCAAGGTTGACCTCTACCTATAAATGTTCCTCCACCTCCTCCCAGGGCACAGGTGCTTTGGGCCGGCTCAGGATACCACTGTGGCGACAAGAATAGAACGAGAAAAGCATTTGAACTTGTGGTTAATGCTGTCCATTTGCATTGCTTTTTCTAGGACTTTGATTCCTAACTCTGTGGACGTTGTTCAACAATGTCAAGAATGGAGTCCTCTCAAGATTATGACGATATACACAGAGAAACCAGGGGATAAGGGGTTTTGCTATCATCTCTGTCTCCCTGAACTCTTGAACCAAAGGAAAGACCTGTTCTGTGGGGCAAAGAATAACAGACAAGAGGGAGTTTCAAGTAACAAAGTGAATCAAAGCTACAGACAGATCCCTTGGGTTTCAATTATTGCCCATTGTCAATGGTCTATTCTCACATAAGCAAAGATCGGAAAACAACCAACAGAATATTGCAGCAAACACAGGTGACATGGAATGAGAAACCTCAGCCAAGGAAAATACCGTAAACTTCACATAAGGAAACAGCAATCTCAGATAATTCTTCATGGTCTACAAATGACTTTTAATATACAATCTCTCAAAGGGCGTGAAGAGAAATGAAATGTCTCAAAATAATACAAAAGAACAGAGGAATGTGTAAACTAAGTTGGAAAAGCTAATGGAAAGAAATGAAAGACAAAAATAAGAATTTAAAAGTTTGGAAAAGCCATTTGGAGTGCCAAAAAATAGCCTTAAACAGACTAAAATATTGCTGGAAGCACAGGAGATAGGTTTAGGGAAGTCACGAAAAATAAAACAAAAGGGTAAACATGTTTACAATGAGTAAAGTGATTGCCATGTGAGAGCTAGGATAAAATGTTTACATCGTTGGCGTTCCTCGAGAGCAGAACAGAAGGAAGATTCATTTCAAAGCTGTGACACAAGAGACATTTCTTGAGATAAAGCAACACTGAAATCTAGTGTCCAAAACTTGTTTTTAGGAAAAGCTGCTGTACCATGAATGTCTTATCAAAACCTAGCCTACTGATGTTGCCAAGTGGGAAAAACAAAGAGATAATCAGAAAAAGAAACCCAATAGAACATGGAAGAAAGACATTTTCAATATCTTCATACAGATGCTCAGTGTCAGAATGTAACAGAACAATGGTTAAAGTCAGAAAGAATACATTCTTCAGAATTTTCCATGGACTGTAAGGACATGTGTGGCAGCAACTGTGACTCACTGAAAACCTTCAACTGCACGATGAGACCCTTGAAACGATGTGAAAAGAATTATGAAGTTGAGAAGTCCTGATCAAAAGGAGGGCTGGTGTGCATGGAATCCCTTCCAAGATAGTTCCAAGATAAAATGGTAGAAGGGATTTTGAAAACCGAGTTGAACTGTTATAAAACTTGCCATTTCCAAAATGACAAGGGAACTGACAAAACTGGAAAGTCCAAGAAGAGAGAAAGTGCTGGAAATGTATTTCTAGCAAGACCTTCATCTTTCATATCAGAGAGTCCATGGATTACCCCTAAAGCAAAACATATATACATTGTAACAAAAATAGAAGACCTCCAATTTTTTAAAGACTTTTCTTTTTTTGACGAGAGGACCTTTTTTGAAGAGCTATCTTCTTGAATATCCATTATTTTTCTAATTTTAACGTTTATTTATTTTTCAGACAGTGAGACCGAGTGCAGGCAGGGGAGGGGCAGAGAAAGGGAGACAGAATTGGAAACAGGCTCCAGGCATCAGCCCAGAGCCTGACACGGGGCTTGAACTCAGGAACCATGAGATCATGACCTGAGCCGAAGTTGAACCCTCACCCAACTAAGCCACCCAGGTGCCCCGAATATGTTATGTTTTCAGCTTAATTCCATTTATTTTCTTTTGATATAAATCATATCTTTAAGAATATGGCACACATCATTTTTAAAAAACAATTCTATGCATTTACTTATTACATTTGCTTCTTTAAATGTTTTCAGAGATGCCCAGGATGATATTGACTAACCATAAACTATGCTTATCTTAGGTGACTTTTGAGGAATCTTCTTTTTGCGATTCTGTATTATCTGAATTTATTATTTAACTAAAATAGTTTCTTGGGGGAAAAACCCGGAAAGTGCATTTGTGAGGGGGGAAAAGGTAATTATTGAAGACCAAATCCAACCACACCTTCACAGTTTGGGTGACCTCTGCCTAAATACCTTCCTAATGAGAATGAAGAGGGTGAATATAGATGTGCTTAAGGTCCTTGCACGCCTCTTCAGACCTTCCTAGACCCTCCTGTTTCGTCACTTTGACAGAAAGAAGCTGTTGGATTTTTTTCCCCCCTCTCTTCTCCATGCAGAATCAGGGACCGTAAAGTCCTATGTTTAGGACATGAAACTGAATCCTTGTGCCCCTTTATCTTAAAAGATACGCTGCTGTAAATTTAACAACACGAATACATGCATGTTGTCTTAGCTTCTCCGAGTTCCAAAGCTCCAAATACCATGTGTTCGTCCAACAGAGATAACGTTGGTTTTAAAAATCATCCTGTCATGACCTGCTTTACTGCCCTGAACACACCTCGTTTGCTCAGTCACACCGAGGTCTGCTTCCTCTTCTGCCTCTCTCTGGGATTCCTGCCATCATTTTGACAATGTCTGTCTTTATTAAGGAAAAACCAAAGCAGTCCATCGTAATTGTCTTGGTTGCATATGGAGAACTATGGCCTAACTCCCAGAAAACAACAGCTTTTGAGATCATCGGCTTAATGAGAGTTGAGTTTTAACCTCTGAGACCAGTCTGATCACAGATGTCACTGATAGGTAACATGACAGAGGTGCTAATGATTACTACAATGGCCACGATATTGCAATACATAAATGTATCAAATTAACATGGTATATACCTTAAATTTGCATGTCAAATACATTTCAATTTAAAAGGGGGAGGGGGAGGAATCCAAAGATCTAAGTAAATAAGGGCAGATCCCTGGGTCCATGAAGTTTGGATTCTTGCCCGCACCACTCAACTAGAAGCCAACTCTTTGTACCAGCCTTACCCTTTGGGAATTAACTTGTTCTCTATCCTGCTTCATACTGCCCATCTCTGGAGGTTGGCATAATGGGAAGCAAAGGGAATCCATTCAAAACCAAGCAGATCTGAATAGGAATCCCCTTCTCTTTCCAAGTACGAATATAGATTCTTAGGAATATTAAATTATATTTTTCTAACTGTTCCTTTTCTCCAATCCTTTCCTATCTCCACCCCATTATTGAAAGAGAATATCACATATTTTGATGGATCTTTTTAATTCACTTGGCTTGCTTTTTTATTGATAGGGAAAATTAACCTGAAATTTATGTATGTTTGTAAGTATTCAGTCCACCTATATGGGTGTTCATCAAGGTAAAATGAATGCCCTATAAATTAATTAAATCCAAGCCAAAGCTGTGTGTTTTCCTTTGACATGGGCATTTTAAGGGGCTGTGATTGATACATCATTAAAAGAATTAGGTTTGGGGTTAAATTAGTTATTGAACTACCTCCACGCTGATGCTTTCCATTGTGTGTGAGATTGGACAGGCCGACCTACCATTCTGCATAAAGCCGGCCATCACACCAATGCTGTTCAATGTGGAGAAGTTAGAGAATGGTACTCCTGGAAAGAGATTCAACGATGTTGCAGATAAAATGTGCATTTTTATAAAACAGTAAATTTTATAATGGTAAATTCCTTTCTCCGCACAAAAGGAATTGCCTGAGCAGCTTTTATAAATATATGGCCCCAATAACTGCACATCCAAGAAGTAAAATCTTGAGTCTTGCTTTCTGGATGCTCAGATCTGCATCATGAGGCCATCTTGGATTGATGTGAATGAGGGAGATTCAAAGGAAGTCTTATTACTAGAAAGTCTTATTTAAATGAGTGTTTGGCACTATTTTTAAGAAGCTGATCTTGAAATGCAATTTCGTTCAGGGACACTACTGCAACTTAGATTTAAGTACTTATTAATAAAGGTAGCTACAAGTGAGAATACTGCACACAAAGAGCCTGCTTAGTAAGAGAGCGTGGGAGGATCAAACACCACTTGCCCTACTTCATGAATCAGTGGTGTCTCTGTAAACATTCAATTGATTTATCAGTCTTATCTCGTTTTGTATATTTTCATTTAGGTAAATGCATCATGTACATGACTATTAAATATGGTTTATGGCAAAACAAATATTTTGATGCATGCCTCCTAGATTGCAGGCATCACTCTAGGTGATGATGAGCAAATATATAGGGTCTCTGCCTCCATCAATTTTTTATTCTGTTGTGTGTGTATGTGAAGAAAATTCTACCATAGATAAGCAAACAAATCAATGAACAAGGCTATTTTAGGTATGCTAAGCACAGTCAAACAAAATTAAACTGGATGACAGAAGCTAAGTTCGGTGTGGGCTTCATTAAGATCAACAGCTCAGGGCCCCTGGGTTGCACAGTCGGTTAATCAGGTGACTTCAGCTCAGGTTATGATCTCACGGTTTGTGGGTTCGAGCCCCGTGTTGGGCTCTGTGCTGACAGCTCAGAGCCTGGAGCCTGCTTCAGATTCTGTGTCTCCCACTCTGTCTCTGCCCCTCTCTCACACATGCTCTATTTCTCTACATCTCCCAAAAATGAATAAACGTTAAAAAAAATTTTTAAACATCAACAGCTCATTGAAGGTTGTATCTGACATCCTGTATTAAGCAAGGTGCACAATGGGAAAATGGGAGAGCCATGAACTTCAGCTAATGGACAGAGCAATTGGGAGACTGATCCATCTTCCACTTTCAACCAATGAGGTTGGGTAAAAGTAGCCCTTACAACCAATCCCAGGAATGGATCCTCATTTGCTCAAGTTGGGGAGTACCATCTTCATGCTCAAAATTGACTGAATTAGAAATGGGATATGGTCAGATCATAGTCCATAGGACCATTGGAAGTATTTTCTGGGGCCTTCTCTCTCTTTCTTGTCCTTAATAACATGCTGTAAGTATGTATGGCTGGAAATGGTGAGTGATATTTCTACCTAGCTAATGTACAAACAGCAGTGTAGAGAGAAAAAGAGGTATTGGATGTTTGATGGCTTTATTTGGTGCTTTCTCAGAAGCTAATCCCATATCTGGATGCTAAATACATTGCCTTTATTTAACCAGTCTGAAGGAGGTTTCCTGCCACTTGAATATATTCCTGATTAATATGGTACCTTTTCTTTGGTCTCTCATTGTCGCCTTTCCTAGATTTTAACCACAGTCTCCTAATTGACCTGACACCTGTCCTTCTGAATCCATTTTCCTAACCATAGCCAAAGGAAAGCTTTAAGTCATAAATACAATGATGGTACCTCTTTGCTTAATTAAACCTTCTTAATGGCTCACCCATGCCTTCAACAAAATTTCCAAATATCTTAACGTGAATGTGTTATCACCCTTCTGCCTTTTAATTGTCCTATTACCTTAGGTAAGTTTCTCAATTTCTCTGTCCTCATCTATTAACTAGGAAAATTAGTGGGTCCCATCCCGTAAGCATTGACATGAATTGAAATTTGTGCAGTGCATTGAGCAGGGTGGCACCTACCGGTTCTCCACATTTCTCAACCTCCCTCTTATTTGGGAGTGGTCATGGAACTACTTCTGTCTAATGGCCTGTAGGAGACAGTGACCTGTGTTCTCACTAGAGAGAGGCACTTGAGGGCAGAAGTGACTTTCTGCAATCTCTCTCCTTCTGCTATGTTGACCCCAGCAGCCACGTATTGTTGATAGTTTCCCCATATGATGGCGGTATTGAGTCACTACTGTAGAGCTCCTTGATCTGTAGTGCACTTCCAGAGCAGAAAAAAGCCCTTATAGGGATGCCTGGGTGGCTCAGTCAGTTAAGTGTCCGACTTTAGCTCAGGTCATCATCTTACAGTTTGTGAGTTCAAGCCCTGCATTGGACTTTCTGCTGATAGCACAGAGCCCGCTTCAGATCCTCTGTACCCTCCTCTCTCTCTCTGCCCCTCCCCCACTCACTGACACTCTCTATCTCTCAAAACTAAGTAAGCATTAAAAAAATTTTAGGGGTGCCTGGGTGGCTAACTCACTTGTATTCTGTCTCTGTCTCTCTCAAAAAAAAATATATATATATATTACAATTTTTTTAATTTTTAAAATTGTTCCATGTTTGCTTATTTTTTGAGAGAGAGTGCAAGCTGGGGAGGGGCAGAAAGAGAGGGAGACACAGAATCTGAAGCAGGTCCCAGGCTCTGAGCTGTCAGCATAAATGGGGCTCGAACTCACAAACCAACTAGTCATGGGGCTCGAACTCACAAACCACTAGTTCCTGACCTGAGCTGAAGTCACATGCTTAACCGGTTCAGCCACCCAGGTGCCCCTAAAAAAATTTTTTTAAGAAGAACCCTTATATACATGTGAAAGAGCCCATATATGCGTATCATATATATAACATATAGAAATATATATAAATATTAATATAAATATTCAAATATAAATAAATAATGTATAAATATAAATATGTAAATATATTAATATATATACAAAAATATATAAATATACATGTATAATTTATATAAATAGATATTTATATATGTAAAGACTCTGAGATGTGAGGACCTGCTTGTTGTTGCATTATTGCCTGTCCTAGCCTGACTCAAAGCAAAAAATTCCTGACACATCAGAAGCCCTTATCTAATTGTGAGCTGTCATAGCTGGCCCTTTCTGGTTTTCCTCTTACAAGAACAAGCCTCAGGAAAGCCTGAAGCCTGAATCTGCCAAGAGATGCTGGCTTGGGCAATGACTGCTGTGCAGTCTTAGGGGACACATCAGGAGTGTTCACTGCTGTTCTTCCCCGGTTGTTTCCACCTTACGTTCAAGCTGATAGATAAGAAAGCCCCCAGTCAGAGTCCACACTCAGCCCGAGTCAGTGTTATAATCTCCTAGGAAGTCTTTGAGCCCAAGGTCATGTTACCTCCCTTGAAAAGATCCCATGTGGTGATGACTTTAGCTTTGCATGGTTGCCTCTGAACAGATCTGTTTCCATTTGCTTTGTCACGAGCATAAGTCGATGCTCTCAGGCATGTCTGTTGGTGTTGGAAGAGAGGAAAGACTTTTCCTCTATCCTCGTAGGTTCCATAGCTGGGTCTTTGGGGAAAAAAAATCTAACAGGCAGATTAACAGGAGAAATGGCATGCATATGTATTAATGTTTAATACTCTGTTCCCTGGGACATCTTAGGGGAAAAGGTGAATCCCCTAAAAAGGCAGGGAGATTTGAGAGCTTATACATCATCTTAATAAGGGAAGGGGAAAACATGTGGGTCTTTAGGGGAGAGTAAGTGATTTTAGGAAAGATGACTGAGTCCTTAGAAGAACAGATGGAGGTGTGACCGTTTGTGACAGAGTCTGGGTGTGGAATCAACCTCTAGTCTCATCTCCTGTGACAAGACTCGGTCCTCCCCAGGGAGGGCAGTGATGGTGGTCAAGTTCCTTTTGGAGAATGTCTTGAGGCAGAAGAGGAAAATTCAGAGAAAGCCTCTCCTGGCATCTGCTGCGTTTCAAGTGTCTACAGTTCATAGCCAACGTCCCAACACCGTTCATTTTGGGGTGGCATGTTCTCAGCTCCTTCTGCATCCATCCATCCCTGTGCTGGTGTGATACTGATATCCCCATTCTGCCTCCTCCTTCTCCTTTCCTGAACACCATATTTGCAGATAGAGTGAGTTCTGGTTACCAATGTGCCATATTACCCTGCTTCTCAAGAGTTCATGCATGATGTTTCCCCGCACAGGTGTGCATCGGCCAACACGAGACCTCCTGTTCCCTTCTTCTTCTTCCTAATAGTCCTGTTCATCCTACAGTCATGCCTTAGGTATCGCTTCATTGCCTGTAATTAGTGCAGGCCCTCTCTCTGTGTGCATTGCCAGGAAGCTTCCTGCACTTACCTGTTGTACCATCATCCATTTTATTGTAGCTACTGGATCACCTCTCTCTGCAGCCTACTGGCCTGTAGACCCCTCAGGAACCCTTCAAGGAATGAGTCATGATCATTATCTGGGTGCCTGGTTTTCCATAAACATCTGATGAAGAGATGAATACATAATGACCTACTATGCATCACCTTGAAGAGGCACAAATGCCTATTTCTCAAAAGGAACTCATGTTCCAGTGTTCTTGCTTTTCTTTTTTCTTTTTCTTTTTCCTACACTCTGTTGACTTGTAGAAAAAAGCCTAAGAAAACAGGAAAAGGTAAAAGAAATATTGAAACTTAGCTGTCTTTTGTTTCCCTTTAATTACAGTATCTATAACAACTAAAGACCATATAAAGGTCCAAAGAATAGAAAAACAATTAGCAAATTCATTAACTGTTTGCTTATGCTTTCAGTCTTAAGGATAATTAGTTGTCTCATACTTCTGCTTGGATTAATGTCTTCGGCATGGAAGCAGCCTCTATTTCATGAGCATTTTTGCAAAATATAACAGAGTGGCAAGCCTTCTGAATGAATTAATACAATGAATGACATTGTGCACCAAGCAGTGTCTTTATTGCTGCAGCTAAATTTGAGTTTGGGGGTAGAAATAGAAATGCATGGATTTGCCAGTGTTTGAATTTCTGCAGAGTTCGTTTGAAGTGTCAAATTTCATCAAGGGAGGGAGAGATCTTACATAATGGTAGCAGAAACTCTTTGTCATGTAGACGTTTTCAATTATTTATATGGCCTGATAATGTTTGAGAAACTTAGTGATAATTACTGGCTGATCCAAATTTATATTTGAGGATCCATTGAGGCAAATTATTAATTCATTAAGTAGCTATTTGTCTTTGCCTGTATTCCATGCAGGACTCTATTCTAGGAGCTTTGGAATAAAAACTGGAACAGGACGGTACAATTCATGTGCAAAAGCAAACACACAAATACAACTCAAGTGAAAGTATGAAGCACTGATTTACGATAAATAGTAAACTACTGGATTTTCGAGGAAAAAGGTGTCTGCAGATAGGAAAATGAGGGGCATCTTTGTAAAGGAAGTGGCATTTGACTTGATCTCTAGAAAACAGAGGGATATTTAGCTATGGAAACATTCATGTTTTGGAGGGAGCAGGAATCAGTCTGGTTGATTCCCAAGCTGAAGTTATTTCTAAAGGAGCCTCTTGAAAAGAGAGAGAATGGGGACGTGCCCTCATGGCCAAGTTCCTTCAAAATCCGTGTCCTGTATTTGACCAGATAGTATCAATTTTAACACTAAGGCTCAGTTCCTCAGGAAATAACTGTTTTTCTTCACAATGCCTGCCCTCTGAGTTTGAATTCATTCGTACTTTGTCTCAGCACCATAAGACTTCCTTTCAAATAAAATCATTTAGCGATAGCAGGTGTCTGCGATCCTGCCGATCCTCGATATACTTCCCAGAACATACATCTTAGCAACAAAGTACGACTGTGATACTCTGAACAGTTTAAGAAATAAGCCATTGGGATCACCAAATGCTAAGCAGCTTCATTCCGGAAGACTCTAGGGCTGGTGACAATGCCATCCATTCCTGTAAACTTTGAAATGAAATGCAGTTGTTCAGATATAAACCTGGATCACTTATTTGGAACATGGGCCTTAAAATACCATTGGGATTGAGGAGGGACTAATATCCCCACTCACCAAGCCTAGTTCATCTGAATGGGACTACAAATGAGGCAAGCTGTATGTTAGTCTCTGCCTGAATTATACATAAGGACAGTGCTTTCTGGCAAGCGGGCATCGTTGCCTTTGTCTGTTAGGGGCCCTTTTAAAACTGGCAAGTAGGAGAGACCTCACTTGAAGACACCACATTATAGTAACAGCTGATTATGTAATGAGCTGTTGTTTGAACTATCCAGAAAAGGACAGAATGGGACACAATAATCCACCTTCTGAATCTCATGGAACATGGTGTATTTATATAGCCAATACCCAGTGCATTCTGCGGGTTGTTTCCCAGGAAAGGAGTTCTTTTTTTTTTTTTAATTTTTAAAAATATTCATTTATTTTCAGAGGAGTGCAAGTGGGGGAAGGGCAGAGAGAGAGAGGGACTGAAGATCCAAGCGGCTGGTACACTGACAGGCTGACAGCCGCGAGGCTGATGTGGGGCTTGAACTCACAAACCATGAGATCATGACCTGAACCAAAGTCAGACGTTCAGCTGACTGAGACACCCAGGCACCCCCCCCCCCCACAGGAGAGCAGTTCTGTCATACAGTGTGAACTAAGAGCAACATGACCGTCCTCATGATGGTGTACCAATAGTGTTTGAGGCACAGGACAATAGAGAAAATACAAGTTTTCATTAGAGCAAAAGTAGTGTCTCCAGCACAGGCTAACAAAGCACCAACTTCTACACTTAGCATCAATTTCTCTTCTCTCTTTTATAAACTTGAGTCTTCCTGATAGGGGCCAGGGAATGGGATCCCTGTGATTTTAATATAACAAAATGCCTCCACTTTGATGACCCACACAATATATTATCACAACAAAGGTAGCTATCACTCTGTCATAGACCATGCTGAATTTCAAAGGCAAACTAATCTTCTGTTTCCTTGTTACCTATGACTTCCTGACCCCAGGATGGCCAACGCTGACATCCAAGAGCAACAGATGCCTGTTTTAATGATCTGCCCATTAAATGAGTTGTTTTTCTCTAGCTTCATTAAAGAAAAGCCAAGGAATGAGAGAGCATGCATGGAAATAGAAAATTAGGTAGAAAACCTTGGTAAGCTGTATGACGATGTCTATTAAATTCACAAAGATCAGAAGCCATTTTTTTTACTTAGGTTTCAGGAAAATGTTCAAAAGTGATAATTTGGTACTATATTCTTTACATTTAAGGAAATGCAACATGGTTTTCCAAACACAGTCATTTTTCTCATGGTCTGTTTGATTGAGGAACAAGTCGAGTGTTTTTAGAATCAGGAGGACATTATCACTTTTGTCATCTAATGCCAGATAGTCTATTTAATATTTTTCACCTTTCATCTTCTATAAAATGGTGCACAAGAAATAAGCGTCCTATTTACTTAATGAGATTTTTGTGCAAAGATTAAATTACAAAATTATAAAATCGTGTCTCAGCTAATTCATATAGAGATTTTATGCACAAAATTTCAATCACTTTGCAGCCTACTGCCTGGGACTTTTTAAGCAAGGAATCAATGGTATTTGTTAATCATTAATGATTTGCAGAATGTGACATTTCTGATTGGAAACATGGAGTCAGAAGGAAAAGTACTTTCCCATATGTGCATAGGAAAAGGCCCCTGAAAGTATGCAGTTCTAAGGTACCCATATAGCGAATCATACGAACAAGGATGCTTTCAAGAATGTAAAAGGATTCTCTTTAAAATAGTGTTGGACAGGGGCGCCTGGGTGGCGCAGTCGGTTAAGCGTCCGACTTCAGCCAGGTCACGATCTCGCGGTCCGTGAGTTTGAGCCCCGCATCAGGCTATGGGCTGATGGCTCGGAGCCTGGAGCCTGTTTCCGATTCTGTGTCTCCCTCTCTCTGCCCCTCCCCCGTTCATGCTCTGTCTCTCTCTGTCCCAAAAATAAATAAAAAACGTTGGAAAAAAAATACAATTAAAATAGTGTTGGACAACAGGCTTAAACGAGGAAGTGTGGTTTTGTCCGAATACCCATTTTTTGCCTGAAGAAACTCTCATCCAGATAAGTGAGATAAAGGCTATTCAAAATCTATCCCCAAGGTTAAACTGTTAGCAGCAACTTTGGAACTCTAATATATGTGCCCCAGCGTTAACTGAAGCACGTCCTACACTTTGAAAATGTGATGTTGTTCCATGACGTGTAGAATATGACTTCTTTCAACTCTAGTTAATCTCTTTCTTTCTTACTGTGATGTTTTAGAAATAAAAGTGCTTGGGGCGCCTGGGTAGCTCAGTCGGTTAAGTGGCCGACTTCAGCTCAGGTCACGATCTTGCGGTCCGTTAGTTCAAGCCCCACGTCAGGCTCTGTGCTGACAGCTCAGAGCCTGGAGCCTGTTTCAGATTCTGTGTCTCCCTCTCTCTGACCCTCCCCCGTTCATGCTCTGTCTCTCTCTGTCTCAAAAATAAATAAACATTTAAAAAATTAAAAAAAGAAAGAAAGAAAAGTGCTTGATTACCTTGATAACAAGGACCAGGAATGCATTGTGTTGAGTTAGCAGTCAAAAACATGCTCTATCCCTTCAAAAAAAGTACCATGCCCAGATAGTTTTACTGGTTGAATCTCTGTGAAATTTCAGTAAAGAGAATACTCTTACCTTTTGTGAACTTTTTCAAAAATATGACAGGAATGAAAACTTGCCAACTCACTTGATGGTACTGGTAGGGCTTTGATACAAAATTGATCTATATATAATTTGTCTGAAATATTTCTTCATAATTCAAATGAAAATATTGTAAAATATTGTGCAACCATAAATGAATATAGATTAATGGTAGCTGTTCCTGGGGCAAGAGGATGGCTCAGTTGGTTGAGCGTTGGGCTCTTGATTTTGGCTTAGGTCATGATCTTGCTTAGAAGATCGATCTCTGTACTGACAGCATGGAGCCAGTTTGGGATTCTCTCTGTCCCTCCCCCTCTCATGCTCGCTCGCGCTCTCTCTCTCTCTCTCTCTCTCTCTCTCTCTCAAAATAAATAAATAAAAAATACTATCTGTTCCAGTCTTCAGGAGGAACCTTCAGCACCATACAATGTTAGCATTTACCCATAATTATAAAGATTTATGGGTGTCACTATAAGAAATTTGTCCCAAATAACTCTTTAAACAAACCTGGGAGGGTACAATTTATCAGGCACATCTCATGGGGGAATTCTGCAGATATTTGGAAAATGGCATAATAGACACAAAGACTCCAAGCACAAATGGTGGGAGCATATAGTTAATGTGTTGACAGAACAGCATGGGGGATGTAGTGGCTGAAACAGAATGCACAAAATGAGCAGCTAGAGTTTAGGACAGAAATGTGTCAGGATCCCATGAGAAGTAGGGCTTTCTAGGCCATTATAAGAAATTTAAATTTACTTTGAGTGCGATGGGAAACCATTCAAGGAACTTGAGAAGTGACATAATCTGTATCTACGTTTTATTTTATTTTATTTTATTTTATTTTATTTTATTTTATTTTATTTTATTTTATTTTATTTATTTAATTAATTTAATTTAATTTTATTTATTTATTTATTTATTTATTTATTTATTTATTTATTTACTTATTTATATTTTAGAGAGAAAGAGCCGGGAGAGGGGCAGAGAGAGAGAATCCCAGGCAGGCTCTCTGCTTAGAATGGAGTCTGACATGGGCCAAAGTCAAGAGTCGGATGCTTAACTGACCAAGCCCCCCAGGTGCCCCATGATCTACATTTTAAAAGAATTAACCTGGTTCCTCAGTTGAAAGTAGACGGTACCGGGGCCCCTGGGTGGCTCAGCTGGTTAAGCATCCGACTTTGGCTCCAGTCATGATCTTGTTGTCTGTGAGTTTGAGCCCCGCATCGGGCTCTGTGTGGACAGCTCAGAGCCTGGAGCCTGCTTCAGATTCTGTGTCCCCCTGTCTCTCTTTCTCTGCCCCTCCCCTGTGCACACTCTGTCCCCCTCTCTCTCAAAAAAAAAATCAACATTAAAAAAATTTTTAGAAAGGAAAATAGACTGTAGGGTGACAGGTCCATATAGGGATGCATGTTAGGGAGCTGACTGCAGTAAACCTACAGAAGATATGTTGGAGGCTAGGACCAGGTTTGGGTGGAGAAGGTGGTGAGAACTGGTCAGATTCTAGGTATGTTTTGACCTTGGCTGAAGAATGCATGAGGAAGAATGAAGATAAGGATGACTCTCACATTCATTGTAGCTTGGGAGTAGATAGAACATTGGCTTTTTCAGGATATTTTAAATTCTATTTCAAAGGCATAATGGATAAACTTCTCCCTTCTCTCTGGCTTATAACCCTTACTGAGAACTTCAGGGAGTAGCTAATTTTCTCCAACACCCTGAATTTTTCCTTTTAGCAGCCCTAAGCCTTGAAGGGCACAGAGTCTGAGTCCCAGGAAATAATTGGTTGGGGCTGAACTAGTATTTCAAAACTACATATTAACGCTAACCAGCTTCTGAGACCAGGGTACAGTTCTCATGTTCTCCTACCTTTAAATTTTTTTTAATGTTTATTTATTTTTGAGACAGAGAGAGACACAGCACAAGTGGGAGAAGGGCAGAGAGAGAGAGGGAGACACAGAATCCAAAGCAGGGTCCAGGCTCTGAGCTGTCGGCACGGAGCCCGATGCAGTGCTCGAACTCTCAGACTGTGCGATCATGACCTGAGCCAAAGTCGGGTGCTTAACCGACTGAGCCACCCAGGCTCCCCTCTCCTACCTTTAAACTGTCTCAGCACACCCGACATTTAAGATGTGTGAATTGTGGCATACCACTTCTTTGGACATCATTCTTTGAATAGCCTATCGTGGATGGCAAAATAAATTTAGAAATTATTCACACGGGCTTTCAAAAGAATAATATGTATTGGTGTTTGTAACTTGCATTTAGGTGGAGGGCAGTTTTCAGGGCTGGCTTAACCGGAAGCCCCTGTTCCATTTTTGTTGTGATATCTTTGGCTTTGGCTGTCTGTGGGGGTTGGCTTCATATTCAGGCAGCTCCCCCTTATGGTGCCAAAATGGCTAAAGCATTTCAGCCATCACACCAAACACCACTGTGGGATAGGAGAGAGGATGTTCTCCTGTCTGAGCACGATCAGCTAGCATCCCAGAATTAGCTCTGATTGGACCATTTGTGTCACATGCCCACCATGTGCTGATTAGTTCAACCTGAGCCACACCACAGCAGCAGGAGCAGCAGGGGCAGGATGGCATTCGTGGTCCATCGGCAGGAGCAGGATGGCATTCATGGTCCATCGGGATGTATGAGCTCTGTGGATAAGAGGTAGATACTGAAATAAAAATATGGGTGATCTTAACAAGGAGCCTTAAATGGATATTCATGGGCAATCTATATGCCCTCTAAGTCATTTTGTCAATATGTATTTGTCATACACATGTACTATATGGCTGCTTTCATTTTTAAACAATCACAAGTGCACATAGCTGTTTATTTACCAATCTGCTTTAGCTGTGTGGTAGACAGCATCTAAGATGGTCTCAAATGATCCGTGCCTCATGATATGCAGACCTCCATGCTGTCCCCTCCCTTCACGGTTGGCCGAACCAAGCAACTTTGTCTAATAAATAGAGTACAGCAAAATAATGGGATGTCCCTTCTGAGACGAGAATTCCATCATGGGCTTCATCTCTCCTTTGCTTGCTCTGAGGAAGCCCTCTGCAATCTTTGGAGCTGTCCTGTGGAGAAGATCACCTGCAAAGAAATGCCATCTCTGGCCAACAGCCAGTGAGGACCTAATGCCTGCTTGGAAGTGGGTACTTCCACGGTCAAATCTTCAGATAAGACTCCAGCCCCAACTGACGTTTAATCGTAACCTTGTAAGAATTCTGAAGCCAGGGGACCTAGTTAAGCTGCTTCTAGATTTCTAGCCCACAGAATGTATAAGCTCCATTATTCCTTATTTTACGTTGCCAAAATTTGGATCCGTTTTTATGCACCATTAGACAAATAATCGTTCCAATGTCTCAAAATTGGAAACCAGTGAAATTTTCAACAGCAAGGGCTTGGCCAACCAAAGGATAGTATTCCATGTTGAGGAAGTGGAGTTAGACTACTTGAGTGAGAATACCACTCACTTTCTTCCTGTATCGACTACTGTGACCAGGAACCTTAACCCTCTCTCTGACCCTCTGTTCTCTGTAAATAATAGCAAGCATTTCATAAAGTTATCAGGAATGCTAAAGGACATAATCCATCACTGAACAAAGTGCCTGGCAGAAAGCAAACCATCAAGAGAAGAAAAAGAATTTTTTTCTTCTTCGATGACTGTGTACCTGTTATAAAGCATGAACCTGAAGAATATTTATGGATGTGGGAAATGTTTACAACATATTAAGTGCAAATTCAGGTTAGAAAACTATGATGATGCATAGATACGAAGTCTACGCATTGTGTGTTAAAACGTAAATTGTCTAAAATTGATCACGATGATTATGGCTAACTCTGAATACACTAAAAACTGGCAAAGGTACACTACGTGGGTGAATTGTATGGTATGTGAATTAGAGCTCAATAAAGCTGTTAAAAATGTAAACAGTGTTTTTCTTTATGTTGTAGACTTTTGTTTGCCTCATTAAACATTTTCAATGTTCTCTACTGTGACCATTTTTTTAAATAATCACAATGTCTTTTATTAAAAACCTAATAATGACTCCAGTTAAATACCTACAGGAAACAGCTATATGATAGCTATCCTTGTGAATCTTCCATCATTGGCATTTATCTCTAAGTAGACACATTTAATGTGTATTTATCATTCTTGTGAACTAAACAGAAAAAAACTTTTTTTTTTTTACTTCATTTCTATTATCCTATTAAGGCCAAAACTTTATAGATAGGTATATGCAAATCTGATGGTCATGGTGAGTATTCTATCATTTGGGAGGACAAATCAAGCATTGGAAATAATTCCTCAATAAATTTTCTTTAAAACTTTGCTTACAACATAGCCTGAAATACTGAGACAGAACTGTTTCAAAAAATAAAATAAAGGCAAAGGATATGGGGCCAGCATTACAGTGATAATTGATTATCTATCCAGCATTGTGCTAAGCATTCTGCATTGATTGTTTCCTGGAACGCCCCAGTCAGTCTTGTGAGGCTGTTTGTAAATCAGTCTTGTGAGGTCTAGGAGGTGGTGCTGTTTGTAAATCGCTCCCAAGGATCCTCACCTCCTATTTGTGGCTTTGTGTGACTCCTTCCTCTTGTGTGTGTGCAGGGGACCTAATGACTAGTGTTTTGTTTTTTTTTTTTTTTTTAGTGTTTATTTTTGAAAGAGAGACAGAGTGTGAGTAGAGGGAGGGCAGAGAGAGAAGGAGACACAGAATCCGAAGCAGGCTCCAGGCTCTGAGCTGTCAGACAGAGCCCAACGTGGGGCTCGAACCCTCGAACCGTGAGATCATGACCTGAGCTGAAGTCGGACACTTAACTGACTGAGCCACCCAGGCACTCCACCTAGTGGCTTGTTTCTAATGCAAAAAATACTGCAAAGTAATGAGATGTCAGTTCTGGGATTAGGTCATAAAAGTATGTGATGTCCCTGTTGGTAGTACACTACCTCTATGGCCTTCTTGACTTGACAACTTTGATAATCCAGGTTGACATGTTTGGGAAGTCCATGACAGAAGGCATCAGGGGAAACCTCTAGCCACTACTCACAAAGGAACTGAGGCCCTCCGTCCAACAAAGTGTGAAGAAGTGAATCCTGCCAGTGACCACTTTCACTGGGAAGCATGTCTGTCCCCGCTCGAGCCTTCAGATGATTATGGTCAGAAGACCTAGCTAGGCTGTGCCAAGACTCCAGACCACAGAAACGGGGAGACAACACGTGTGAGTTGATTTAAGCTGCTACATTTTGGGATACTTTGTCATGAAATAATAAAGAATGACGTTCTGTTATTGGACTTTCCAAATGGGAAACACATTGGGACAACAACCAAAAAATATCTGTTTTCAGATAAAGAAGATAATTCCTCACGTTGGAAGGTATTCCAGCCAGGCAGAAAGTAGATTGTAATGAATTTTAATATTTTGGTAAGTTTGTTGTTGATAGTTTATTTATAAACATGTGGTTGATAGGAACTGAGTTTTACGTTCTGTCGTGCCCTTTTGAAAGCAAAATTACTTTGTGTTTTTTCTTTTCTGATGTTTATTTATTTTTGAGAGAGAGAGAGAGCGCGAGCACATGAGCAGGGGAGGGGCAGAGAGGGGGGGAGACACAGAATCTAAAGCAGGCTCTAGGCTCCGAGCTTTCAGCACAGAGCCCGATGCGGGGTTCGAACTCACAAACCCTGAGATTATGACCTGAGCCGAAGTCGGACACTTAACCGACTGAGCCACCCAGATGCTCCAGACTTACTTTCTGACAAAACATCTCAAGGCACGCATTTGTGACAGAACCCTAGCCCTAGGATGCCATCCCTGCCTCATCGCCACCTCCATGTTATATTAAGGAGAACAGCCTACAACTCCTGGTTTCTTACAACACAGCTTTTTGCTCCGTAATGCTAACCACGTCCTCCTGAGTCCTCAAGAATCCTGGACATAATCTGAGACGTGCGTACAGACTCATTTATATACACACTGTACAACAAGTCTGTTTTTGCTCTCTGAGTAGATCCTTCATATGGTGTTAGTAACGATGTCTCCTTTTGGGTCCTGGCAGGGTCCCATGTGAGCGTCTCCCGTAATGCCAAAAGGTGAACAGCCAGTTACCGCAGCTGCACCCTGAATGCGCTGGGTGGTTAGCTGCTTTCAGGTCACTTCACCCACGGCAGCACCATGGAGACCTATGGAATGGTTTCTGGGAAAATTGTGTGGCTCTGACTTAATTCCTCAAAGAGTGAAGTTGGACCTGAACTTCGTTCTTGTTCAAGAAACATAGTTTTTCGGTCATAAGCTTACCCTCCCTCTAAATATTTTTATTCTCTGGGACTCACTGTTTCTTCCTGCTCATTCCACTGTGCATGCAGGGTCTGGGCTACGTAAAATAGAGTACGGTTCGCACATTTCTTTTTCCACACAACTTCTGTTGTGCAAATCTCTGAGGCCGGTGTACATGTATTATTCCCATACGCTTTACAAGAGAGGAAATAATTCCAAGTTTCCAGAGAGCTGGTCTGTGTCACTTACATGGATACGGAGGAGAAGACCCAGTATTGTGACCTTAATCTGCGTGTTCTTCCCAGGATATCACACCGTCTCCACCATCTGCCTTGGATGTTATGCAATAAAGCAATGATACTCAACAGAAGGGGCAGACGTGGTACAATTCAGAGAAGCAGAACACTTCCATTTAAAAAAAAATTTTTAATGTTTATTTTTGAGAGAGAGAGAGACTGAGTGCGAACAGGGAAGGGGAGGAGAGAGAGGGAGACACAGAGTCCAAAGCAGGCTCCAGGCTCTGAGCTGTCAGCACAGAGCCCAACACGGGGCTCAAACTCATGAACTGGGAGATCATGACCTGAGCCGAATCTGGACACTTAACTGAGCTACCCAGGTGCCCTAGAATACTTCCATTTCTTAGTAAAACTCCTCGCGGGCAATGCCTGTCTCAGAACTTGAGCCACAAAAATCCGTACAAGCCTTTTTTTTTTTTTTTTTGCTGCTTGTTTCATTGTACCCTTCCTTTAATGCTATTTAACAACTATGCTGTGTCATTGGTGTACAAAGGGATGCGTATTTGCAAGATATATCATCTCAAAACTCTTGAATAGTAAGATTGAAAATGTTTACTCTCTTAGTACAAGGTAAAAACATCAAGTAATATTTAAGAAATGTCTTAAAATATTTTCACTGTTTTTCCTCCCAGTTTTCCCAAAAACCTCTCTCCGCCCTAAAATTTGAGATAGTTTTGAAATTCTCAACTTCAAGAAACATCATTTCAAAGGGGCATGTTTAGCTTTGTCAATGCAATTTGATTCCCAAATCCCATTCAGGATAGCACCTCTGTATTTTTCCGTCTTCAAAGAGACTGTTTATAGAGAAGTGCATTTTTTAGATAAATTTAAGTGAAGTTAATAAAAAGCATTATCTATGTCTGACTTCTTAAGACACAAAAGTTATTTTAATTTTTATTTATTTTTTGGAAGCACGTGAGCAGGGGAGGGGCAGAGAGAGGGAGACAGAGGATCTGAAGTGGGTTCTGCGCTGACAGCAGACAGCTGGATGTGGGGGCTCAAACCTGCGAACCTTGAGATCCAAAGTCGGACGCTTAACCAACTGAGCCACCCAGGTGCCCCAAGGCATATAACTTTTAAGGAATAGTTAAAAACATGAACACAGTGTACATTTCTATAGAATTACTTTGAAGAGGTGATAGTTTACATTGACCTAGTATAATTGAAAGTTTTATCAGAATACCCTCACTGCAAAAAATAAAAATTATCCACTCTTCTAAAACAGTGAAGTTATTAACTAAAGATGGTAAATTAAGGAAGGATTGGTAGAATTCAAAAGGAAGTTCTATTTGGGTTAGTGAAGATGGGGGAAATCTCATTTTCTGGAAATTACACCCTATCTGAAGCTTGAGTGAGTTGATCTATAATATTTTATTAAAATACATACCCCAAAGTTTGCAGTGGTAAGTTAAAAAAAATGACCAGTAGAAATAGAATATTTTAAATAGAAATGAAGAGAGTGAACTCCAAATTTTCATAATCCATGTGGGATCGTTTCTGAAATATTTAGATATATTACACTGGGTCGCAGAAAGCTGTGCCCACAAGGGGCATACAGTTCTTTTTCCCAGAAATAATGTAAATATTTGGCAAAAATAGCTTAGTTTGTTGATCCAAGTATTGGAGGCTCATGGCTTGAGGGACACTTCTCTGTAAAGGCAGGTGAAAAACTATTATAGAATACACATGTCAGATACCAAATCCAGGGGCATCTGGCTGGCTCAGTCCATCAGTAAAGCGTTCACCTATTGATCTCAGGGTTCTAAGTTCAAGCCCCACATTTGGTGTAGAGGCTACTTACAAATCTTAAAAAAAATACCAACTCTATTCTTTAGCTATGTTGCTTGGGAAGGCCATTTGTGTTGTAAAACTCCCTACAGTCAGCTGTAAAGGGAGAGGGAGATGGAAATACCCACATTATGGATGTTAAAAATAAGTGAGGTAATGCGTGGAAAACATGTAGTACACAACAGGCACGTGAGTCTTCAATGATGAAAAGTTTTATTATGATCAGGGACTTATGGTAAGTGTGGGCCAGTGACCAACATTGTTCTATGAAGTATGTGCTGCTTGAAAGAGTTTCCTCCTCCCAGAGGCAGAACGAGTAAGTCAAGAAGACAAGTCAGGGCCCGTGGCTGTGGGTGGAAGGTGCTACATCTGGAAATGTTCATGGGAGGTCTGGCATACGTCTGGAGAGAAAAGAAGAGGGTACTGGTGCTATTTCCTCAAGATGGTGTGTGTGTGTGTGTGTGTGTGTGTGTGTGTGTGTGTTACATTAGGAAGCAATGCGGTCAAGGTTAGTTTCTTGCAATCAGCAAATTGGAGTCATTAAGGAATATACACAACCCGAGTGAGCAAGCTGGTGTTGGCACCCACAAATCCGTTCTGGCTTAGTGAGAATGGCAGGAAGCATCTTCAGAGCTTACAGGCATGACTTGGTGTCTGGTCATAGCCAGGTGTGGAAGAATATTGGAAATGGTGTCAGATTTCGTCTTTGTTCAAGCAGTTCTCTCAGAATACCATAGATTGGATGGTTTATAAAAAAAAAATGATCTTAGTTCTGGAGCTGGAAGTCCCAAGATCAAGGCATGGCATATTCAGTATCTGGTGAGGACCCACTTTTGGTTCCCAGGAGACTGTCTTGTCACTGTGTGCTCAAATGGCAGAAGGGATGAGGGAGTTCTCTAGGGTCTCTTTTATTAGGTCCCTAATCCCATTAGTGGGGGCTCCACTCTCATAACTTGATCACATTCTACAGGTCCCACCTCCTAAGAAATACCATTCTATTGAGAATTAGTCTTCACTATATGATTTAGGGGATGCACATTCAGTCCATTGCAGACCTGGATACTGGAGTCCACATTGCAGTGTAAGGAGAAAGCAGACAGGACCCCATGCACAAATGCAACGGAGCCACCACTTGGTACCCATCAGCTGAATTGGACCCTGGATCTTCTGTGGAAAGACAGGAGTCTGACGGTGAACAAATGCTCTAAAACAAGGCAGAGATCCTCATTTATGGCACAGATAATCAAAGCCCAAGAAAGTCCGTGAGCCTAAAGGAGTGGCCATCCCTAAAATAAAAAGATGGTATTATATGAGTATTTACGCCCTTCTGAGACTCATCACAATATGGAAGCCATATACGAATGTGAATGACAACTCAGAAAATACTGTGCTTTCAGCTTTTTATTGAAAGGCACACTTTTGTTTTTAATTATGGCAAGTGGGTTTCTTCTTTCCTTTTTCATTAAAAAATTGTCAATGTACTAAAATGTCCCTAAGATATAATCAACAATATCAACAGGCTTCCATTAATAATGTAAATAATGTATAAGGAGAGTCATTATTTGCTATCTGACAAAGAAATATTGGCAAGATGGTTCAACTATATACAGGTCATTTGGGAAATAACTTGTCAGAGTATAAAATTGCAAAAGAGATCTCGTGTCTTTTCGTAGATCAAACCTCAAAAATATAATTCACAATGAAAAGTAACATGAGAAGGAACAAAGCATCTCAGGGTTTTTTAATATTCAACTCAAAGATGTCAATGGTGTTGTAAATGTTAGATCACTAAGAAACATACAAGAAAAAGTAAAGCCCCAGGGAAAATGTCCTAGTACAGACAGGGTTATTGTGAATGACTACAGAAATATACACTGGTGTGTACTATTTACAGGAAAAAAATAAATCAGTCGAGAGCATGAGTAGCTAAACTTAGAGCTCCTTATAGAATGTGGCCTTTATAAATACTCTACTGGCCTTTGTGTTTGCTAATAAAATGATAAGTTATGATTCTTAGTTCTGCCTGGGACAATATGCATAGGACGCCCTCTTTTTGTGGGGTCATTTGGTTTTCTGTGACCACAGAGGACCATTCAATTGGCAATGATCTCAGCAAGTCAGGAATAGCTAAGAAATCTACAACTTGGTTCTCAGATCACAGAGAAGTTGAAAGCATCTGAATTTTATCGAGATGACTAAGTTTACTTGTAACTTAAAGGAGAAGTTGCCATTTGTCCTCTCTGTACTCTTCCCAGAGTTTCTGGAATCACACGGAGTTCAGAGGAAACTGGCTTGTATGTTTATAATGCTTCACAGTTTCCCATGCAACAAAATTGACTTTTGGTCCCAAATACTGAGATTGTTAATTTTTTTGTTAAAAAAAAAGTAGTATGGCTTTAACAAATGTTGTAACTTACCTCCAACCCTAAAAGTGTGGTGGAAATTGTTATGGCATTTTTATTATTTATTTATTTTCTTTTTTTATTTTGACAGAGCGAGCATGAGCGGGGAAAGGGCAGAGAGAGAGGGAGAGAGAGAATCCCAAGCAATGTCACAAACTCTGAGATCATGACCTGAGCCGAAATCAAGAGTCACACACTCAGTTGACTGAACCACCCAGGTGCCCCTGTTATGGGCTTTGAAATGCACTGTGTATTCTTCAGTGAAATTCTAAGGTGGTAATAGTGACAATTGTCCAGGTCTAGAGTAGGGTAAAGCCCCTTATGAATATGCATGCACATTTATTGGGAGCCTAGGGGATGTAGGAGGTTATGTGCTAATAGCAAAAGACAGTGAAGTGGGGTATCTTTTTCTCTTTAAACTGCTTTACAACCTCATAGAAAGAGCAGAGACACACGGACAGGGATGTGTAACAGTAGACCACAAAGTGCTGTGTGCCAGAGCCGTGAAGTCCTGGGCTGTGACACAAGGGCAAATGACTGTGTTTGAGTGAAGCAAGCAGAATTTTGAAGGGAGGCTTTAACCCGAAAGTAAAACTTGAGCTTATACCCCCCAACCTCAACGTTTTATTGTTTCTCCTGAGCGGAACAACTATGGGCATTTTATGAGAAGTTTAGCTGAAGGTGGTAACTGCCTTCAGCTCTTGGGCTAAAATTTCTACAGAATGGAAAACCCGTCTGTGTTTCCCTTCTTATAAGCTCAGCTCTTCTCCAGTATGTGCCTGTTTCTAGATCTTCTCCTCTAACTTCAGGTAGTTGATTGATATATATTGTTTGGAGTTTATTCTTGGTACATGGACATTTGTTGGTTCAGTAGGATCTTAATTGGCCACACAGAAGTGGAATTCTTGAGCTGGATTTTTTAAAAATATTTATTATTGAGAGACAGAGCACGAGCATGGAAGGGGTGAGAGAGAGAGGGAGACACAGAATCCCAAGCAGGCTCCGGGCTCTGAGCTGTCAGCCCACAGCCCGATGCGGAGCTCGAACCCACGAACCGCGAGATCATGACCTGAGCTGAAGTTGGTCGCTCAGCCGACTGAGCCACCCAGGCGCCCCTCTTGAGCTGGATTTTTAAGGAGTTTGAGACTTTGATATAAGAAAAGCAGAAGGTGATGTGTTACCTGCAAGAGACATATGTCTGCCAGACATTCTGGGGCATCAAGTTCTCCGTGTGCCATGAAACAAATATGGAGGTCTACTTTGGTGTAACGGAAGTAGGAAGCTAGGTCTGAAGACTGGAAGTATATTATGCTATGACGAAATCGTATGTGAGTGGTGGGGTTGGGTCTAATCCTGTGGCTGTCACTGAGAGGCACGAGGTAAGACAAAGTGTAGGTGAATCTGCACAGCTACCTGTCATGGATTTGGAGGACAACCCCCAGCATTGTACCGGAGTGAGGCAGACCATGGGAATTCAGACACAGAAGTATGATGGAACAGATTTTTCTTTTACAAACATCAGATTGTATATTGAGGTGCCCTGGTAACATGGAGAGAAAGACCATCAAGGGATTAATGGATAAATGATGTGTGGTACATCTACACAGTGGAGTATTAGCTGGCAATGAAAAGGAAAGACGTAGTGATGCATGCTGTATCATGGATAAAGCCTCAAACATTATGCTAAGTGAAAAAGCAGTCACAAAGTGCTACATGTTGTGTGAGTCCCATTACATGACGTGGGCAGAAGAGGCAAATAGCCCCATCCCCATTTTTTCACCCTACAGAGACATTTTGCCTCATAAAACCTTCCTGTAGTTACTTGTGTCTTGATTGCTTCTTCAGAGGACATGGGGTCACACAAACATCCATTCAAGCATCTGAGTTCGTGTCCCGGCCACATCATAGTAGACACTTCTTCCTCGCATCCTTGACCACACCTTCACCGTTCATTCATTGATCTGCCTTTCCTGGTAGGGTTTAAGATCCTTAAAACCAGGGCCCTTATGCCAAAGCCTAGGACTCTCTCTGGCACAATACTGATTCCCAGCAATTGTTGAATGAATAAATAAATTAAAATGACCCTGTCTGTCAAGCTTATATGAAAGTAATTTCCAACAATGACTAGTTAATTTCTCAGCAACCTGCCCTCCTACCCGTAGCTATCATTGTCATGACCCCATCGCCTGAGTTTCAAGATGCTTTCCTCTGTTATTTTGAATAGCACGAATCTGAATCTATGAAATTCTCCATGAATGGCGTCTATAGATAGTGTGGTTGACTCTCAGCACATGCCCTTTCGGTATGTGTGGGTATTTAAACCACTAATGGCCTTTTTCAAAATGTGATTTGGGAGTGAAAAATGATGTACTATACTACATCAGATTCACGACTCCACTTTTGTCATGTAGGGAATAGTTTAATAAAATAAGCCATCCATTCTGAGTGGGTGATATCTTTAGGAATGCCACAAATGTAGTAAAAAAGAAATTTAGGAACTCATCTGCTCTTGTCATTCTAGTCAGGGTTTTCCAAATTTTAGTGCACATACAGTCTCCTTGGAAATCTATGGTAGAGGAAATAATAGCTCAAATACTAGCCATAGACTTCATCAGTTACATGAGCACTGATATATATATATATATATATATATATATATATATATATATATATTTCTTGATGAAGGCTCTACCCTACTGTAGTCTAGATAATCCAAGAGTAAATGGAAGGAAATGTTGTATCTGTTGACTACATTAGATCACTTACCTCTAGCTGTTGTATTTCTGCTGTCTGGATTCAGGATACTTTGCCATCAGATTATGATCCTAGACAAAGATAGCAAAATATTTCTGTACCTTTATGAGATAAACTACATTGTATCAATGCAGGTAATGACTCTGATGTTTGGCTGGAAGTTTGCAGTGTTTCTCATAAGGTGAAAAATGGAGCACTTCAAATAGCATTACGCTTTCCTGTAAATGTACACGCACAGGGTATTTTAAGGAATGAATTTTGCTTCTGGTTATCTCAACCTGACTGACAAAGTCAGAGTAGTTTTAAAAGTCATAATGAGAGAAATCTCAATCCAGAATTGTATTTGCAGAGTGTCAGATTGTAGAGAATGGTACCCACAGTGAGACCATTTATCTTATTTTAAGGGCCAGCATTATTTGCTCTGTGAATACCTGTATTGCAAACAGGCAATTTTTTCTGGGTTATGTTTATTAACACCTTTAATCTCTGGCTCTCTTATCTGAAAGATTCAATAATTAACTTATACTATAGAGTCACTTTCTTACATGGAACCAGAAACTTAATGGTGACAAAAAGACACTTAATTGTTTTTGGAAGGCTCATACTAAGACAAAAAGACACTTAATTGTTTTTGGAAGGCTCATACTAAGACAAATTCATATGATCACAGTTTTTCATCAAAGACCTGGAGGGAGAGAGGCAATGTCATCAGGTCAACTGTGTGTTTGCTATTAGACAACACATGTTTTTTCTCAGTCACGTTCCTTTCACGTGACCCATCGGCATATCCTGAGAAATGTCATTATTGCTTTATCAGATCAACATAGGTACTAGATAACAGTCAAGATTTTGCCAAAATAAGACCAAATCTCACATGTTTTTTAAAGTTTATAAATTTGGTTTTTAAAATGACTCAGGTGTGGGGCACCTGGGTGGCTCAGTCGGTTGAGCATTCGACTTCGACTCAGGTCTCATGATATCAGGTTTGTGGGTTTGAGCTCTGCATCGGGCTCTGTGCTGACAGCTCAGAGCCTGGAGCCTGCTTCAAATTCTGTATTGCCCTCTCTCTCTGCCCCTCCTCCGCTCATGCTCGGACTGTCAAAAATAAGTAAACATAAAAAAATAAGATAAAATGACTAAGGTGTTAGGAATATCAACAGTTTGCCTGGCCAAACTGTGAATCCCAGTGCCTGGCCAGTGGGACAGGGTCTGCTGTGAAATGGAGAGCATGGTGTTATTTCTTGGTGGATCCCACAGCATGTTGCAAATACATAGATTTGGTAGTTTCTAATGTTTCTGCTTTTAGTTTTTTCACCAAAAGCCTTCAGGCATTGCCTTATCCATGGGGTTTTCCAGAAAACCACTCCCTTCCTTTAGAAAACAGAAGAGGTTTGTTTTCCAGTGGAGAAATCCTGGGTACCAGTATGGGGCATCTCTTTGTGTCCTAGAAACTGCATTACTCCTGGGATGGGCATTTCCACTGTACAGTATTTTAACCCTGGAGTGCTATGTATCTCAGATGCAACAATGTGGGAAGGAAGGCAAAGGAAGAGGGAAAATTTGGGCTGGAGGAAATAGGGATAGGGGCCAGGGGGTGGGGCACGGAGTGGATAAATCAAACAAGGCTTCAGTGAGAGAGAAATCATGATTATCACATACCATAAATAGGAATACCAGTCCTAAAAATAGAACACAAATAATGTATTTTATTTGAAGAGAGTATTGGTCATCTATCGCTACACATGGCAACTCTTGTCTACAAGTTAGTGGCGTAGGGAAAAAAAACACTGCAAATTATTTTTGTAAAATTATTCCACTGATGATTTTTAATCTACCAGTGCTTCTAAAAACATTCCAATTAATCTACTTTTTCCCTATTATTACATTCTTCAGTGGATATCTACCCTGAAGATTTCTTACTTTAATTCTATGCTAAAAAAAAAAATTAGCAGTGGAGTACAGGCTTGGTTGCTGTATCATTATCGAACCTCTGTATACTGATGAATGTTTAAATAGCGAGCTACAAGGTTTAGTGACCTATCAGGGGCAAGAGGTGCATTCAAATTACAATATACATATTTTGGTACAGTCCCTGCCAGACCACCCAACTGTACCTCACTCAGTTCATGACTGATGACGAATGGTTGAAATGAAAGTATTATTTACAAGTATTTCACACTACAGAATCTACCAAAACAAAGAGATGTTTTTGAACTATAGTCCTGGGACCTCCTTTCATCCACTGAGGTGTATGTGGAAATTGTTAGTTTACCTTTTCTGTGTCACATGTAAGCCCCAACCAGGACAGCATAGTAATCAAAGGATACAGCCATCGTTGGTCCAGAAATTCAGGATATTGGAATTGACCGCAGGGACTTCCCATACCATCCAAAGAAGTGGACTTTGATATTCAACCCAATCTGTAGCAAAGAATGAAATGTGGAAGTCAGTCAATGTGTGAGCTCAGCTTTGATTTTGAAGGCAGGATGGCTGCTTGGCCAGGTCAATATTCTTGCCACCATCATCATCATCCTCATTTATAGAGCCTTCTACTATTTGCAAATTGTTTTCCTGTGTCCTCTCCATTGATGTGAATGTCATGGTACTAATTTCTGTCTTCAAAGAGTCATCAGTAGGGATGCCTGGGTGACTCAGTTAAGCCTCTGACTTCAGCTCAGGTCATGATCTCATAGTTCAGTTCAAGCCCTGCATCGGGCTCTGTGCTGACAGCTCAGAGCCTGGAGCCTGCTTTGGAGTCTGTCTGTCTCTCTGCTCCTCCCCCACTCATGCGTGCTCGCTCTCTCTCTATCTCTCTCAAAAATAAACATTAAATTTTTTTTAAAAGTTCTCAGTAAAATTGATGTGCATGTTGAGACAGACAAACAAGCAATGAACAGGACTTAAGTGATTGAGTGAATACGTTATATTAAGATTCAGGCTGGTGTAGACAGAGTGCTTTAGCACTGGAGAAAATCCCAAGTAATCAGAAGTGAACTTCTTGGAGAAGTAGGGATGCTGAAATGTGCTCACTGATTCAGAAAACATTATGGACCACTCATTTTATTCCAGGTTGTATGTTAGATGTGAGGGGATTATGAATTAAAAGCTATGCTCTCCGTGTGATGGTTCATTGTATGTGCCCATTTGTCTATAATTAGCAAACGACTTTCACAACCCTCTGATCGTGTGCCACCTGTCAGGTAAGTGGGAAGGGATTATAATTTCCTTGTGGAGATTGATAAACCTGGTGGTCAAGTAATACTTTTAATATTTTAAATATTTTTCCCTGTCTCCTGACTCTTGGCGCAGTGTTCTTTTAGACACTAAAATATCCATTAGTAGACTTGATCAGCAGCCATGCTAAATTTCAGAGAAATGCCCAAGAGAGACAGTGGCCAATTCTAGATACTTTTTTTGTAATGGCTTTAATCCCTTTGATTTGTAAACAAGAAAAAAAATTCAGATCTTAGTACAAGAGCCGGGAATTATAAGTTGGGATAAGAAGGATTTGTCAACTATAAATTCAATGAGCCCTTTAAAATTAAACTTTATATTCAATGAAATAGATGTATAAAAATTTAATTGATATTATAGTGACAGAATTACTGTGTTCTCATTTAAAACACACAAACAAAATAATTAAAGGTAGTCCTCAGAGAATGTAGTATCTTGGTTAAATTATATATTTTCTTCCTATTAACTAAGATTATGTCCTATAATTTCTCTCTCCCAAGCTTCCTAAGTTTTTCAGAGGGGCTGCATTTTGCCCGTCTCTGTATAACTTGTTGTAGTACTCTGCTTTTGAAAACGTTTTTAATGTTTGTTTATTTTTGAGAGAGAGAGAGAGAGAGAGAGAGAGAGACAGAGCACCAGAGCGGGGGGGGGGGCAGAGACAGAAAGGGAGACACAGAACCCAAAGCAGGCTCCAGGCTCTGAGCTGTCAGCACAGAGCCCCATGTGGGGCTCGACCTCATGAATGGTGAGATCATGTCCTGAGCTGAAGTCAGACACTTAACCAACTGAGCCACCCCGGCACCCCAGTACTCTGTTTTTGTACACAGGAGGTGCTTATTAAATGTTTGCAACAATTATTTTTAGTAAGTGCCTGATACTGTCGTGTGGATCTGTGAGTAGTCTCCGTCCCTGAGAAAGGGAGAATGCTTTGAACTCGAATGTGTGGTTAGGAGCTCACATTCAGTAGACACACCTGGGTAAGTGATCAATCTCCCTGCCTGACACATGTTTGGATTTAACTTTTGGGGATGTCAGTTTGCTTATTTGTAGATCAGGTATAATTGCCACAGTTCACTTACATGGTGGCTCTAAGGGTTCCTTGTGGGGAAGGTTCTAAGAAGCAATTAGCTACCATGGTCATAACTAAGTTCATTTCAGCCTTTATATATCTAGAGGATGTGTGTCCATCTAATATTCCTTTTTTTCTACTTCACTGGTTTTTAAAATTTTTTCCTAATATTTTTTAATGTCATAGTATAAAGGACCAGAATTAGACTACTTATTACCAATGTATTTATTTTAATAACTAAGGTGGTGAATTCTGATGTTTCAAGAGATCGGGTTTATAGCTTTGCAACCCTACAGTGAAAGTCAAGTGGAATATTTTTCTGTTGCTCATTCCATAAGGAAAATGTTCCTTTGATGGAAACCATCACTTAAAATATTCATGCAGCCCCAATTTAAATATAGTTAAAGAGGCATTTCCTCACCAGCAAATAAAACATAAATTCCAAAGAAAGCACTCGGAATGTTCACTGTAGGAATGAAGTGTTGCCTCCTACCCGCGTGTGCCTTCAGAAATGGATACTTTCATAGTATTCTCATTCCCTCTCTGTGGCTCTCAAGACTACAATATTCCAAGGTGTTATTAATGAAAATATTTTATCTTTGAATATCATTGAAAATATAACAGGTGCCTCTATGCACTGATTAAGAGATAACTGCATCGCAGTGGACAGAGTACCTCTAGCACTATTTATTTTTTGGTATAAAAATCTGCACCGTAACAACTCAGCATGGTAGAATTTACTCCAGCTTAATAGCAACTGATTCACTGCCTGGGTCCTATTTAGAATAACTCCTCTCTAATGAACATAACCCACAAATCTTCAATTGACGAGGAGGCAAAATTCCAATACCTTTTAGAGAAGGGGATTCGTAAGTATCATTATTTCATTGCGGAAGTAGTGTTGTAAAATACTTGGTACTTGGAGGGGGAAGTAAGTCCAAGTTGTATAAAGGGATGAAACATTGATTTCAATGCTGGAAGGGAACAAGTCTAAAATCGACTGGATGAATAACTTAAATCTCCAAGTCTCCTTCTAAGAAAATGAGAATACACTTTGGAATTGAACACAGCAACAGATTCCAAGGAATATGCTTGACACACTTATTCAGATGCTTCAAGAGTCTTTTCTCCCCCCCCCCCAATAAATTGAATTATTTGGAGAAGCATTACCTGTCACTTTGGGAAAATAGCTAAATGAGTTAGACCCATTCAGAGATCCGTTTGGCATATGAAATTGGAGACGTGTTAGGGTCTTTTTCAAAGGGTGCTTGCTCTTAACAAGAAATTATCTAGCCTGTTTCCCGAGTCCATCTTTATCTGATTAGAAATCTAATTGCTTTACCCTCGAACTCAGGGTAAACCGTGTGTGTGCCTGCTGAATAAATAAATGAGTGTGTGCTCCTAAGACAGCTTCAGGAGCACAGCACGGACAGAAACACAGAAGGCATCTGGGGAAGAGAATGGATGCAAGAACATAAAGGGAGGGGAAGAAGGCATACTCCGTGGGAATCACTCCTCTCCACGTGTTTCTGCTTCCCTCCCCGTCACCGAAAGTCCATTTCCCTTTGTTCCCTTTGTCATTAAAAGAAATACATTAACTGAAATCAAATCTTGACTTTTGCCTATTCAGGAAGGGAGATAAAAGAGAGTTTTTATAATGTTTAGACAATGCCAACATCCCATTTGGGGAAAAAAAATCACTTAACTAACATATAAAGTTCATCACGTCTTTATAATGGAACAGGGGGATTTGGGAGGGACCAAAATTCTTTATTTTCTTTCTTTCTTTAGCACAAAGCATTTGCTTCTGCGATGTTCCTTTCTGTTCCTTCCCAGTCTATGGCAGTTAAGTACCTGCCAATGTTGCTTTCTAAATCATGCCTCCTCTTGGGGCAGATCTTCATTCTAGAGGTAAGGGTACCCATGTTTTTGGTGAGCCAGCATCACCCCTGCCTCTCTAAGTTGCATCCAACTTGGTGTGCTCCATTTTGTTGACCCCTGCCAAGTTGACTTCCATTACTAAATCATTTTTCTTAGTTGCCAGTTGCTATGGTTTATGAATATCATAGTCGTCATTTTTTTTTGCCAGAATCCCAGAAAAAAAGCCTCCCCCTTCATCACACCTGCCAGTCCCTTTACACAGAGCCTTGTAAGCATCACACCCAAAGACAAGGACACACGGACAGCTCATCCTTGCTCCCCACAGCTTTGCTCTGAAAGAGTCAGCACAGCATGGCACATTTCAAAGCTGTATATTTTATGCTCCTTGGCATGGCCCATTTGTCATCCAGAAAGGAATTTGGCCACCTCTGAGCACTCACAGGGAAAAGGCAGGGAGGACCCAATCCTCAGGCCCTGATTAGCTGGCACCCATAAGTAACTCCCACCGCGTAATCAAACCTCCATTATTCATCTTGCAGAGCACCGTAGAGAATCCGTTAATCCATTATTTGTGGTTCAATATATCCTTTCTACATTAGACCAGGTAGAAGCCCAGTGTTTCTCTGAAATGTGTGTGTAACTGTTGATCATGCTTTGTGGTTAAGTGGATCCTGTCCTCTGTGACATCTTGGTTGGACGCCTTTTAACTACCAGTACTACAGAAAAAGAGGGGAACGTAGCCATGCCTTTTATGCTTCTTTAAATATTTTCATTACCATTTGGCAAGTGGAGCTTGCCCAGTTCTTTCTCCGTCTCCCGGGAGAAACTTCCCTAATGCGCATCTCTATCACACGGACAAGTCCTTGTACTTAGGCATGAGGGTCGACATAGAGACACCAGCAGGTCCATCGTATTATGTTTGAAGGAGGCCAAGGAGGATGATTGGGGTGCAGTGTAACTCTTGAAATTTTGACTTTGATGTGCCATTTACCAGAACACCTCGACAGTGGTATTACTTTGTTTCTTGGGTTTTACATTACTTTTTTCTTGAATTTACATTTTTTTAAAATTTTTTGATGTTTATTTTTGAGAAAAAGACTGAGTGGGGGAGGGACAGACAGAGAGAGAGAGAGACGGAATCTGAAGCAGGCTCCAGGCTCCGAGCTGTCAGCACAGAGCCCAATGCAGGGCTCAAACTCACGAGCCCCGATATCATGACCTGAACCAAAGTCAGATGCTTAACTGACTTAGCCACCCAGGCACCCCTACATTTCTTACTCTAGCCCCAGAAACCAAAGCTCTACCTTTTGGCAGAAAAACGGGGCAATAGGTTGTAGGTTTTTGTGAGGGTTATGGGAGTGAAAGTCCATTTTATCTGTCTATCTCTCCTTTTCCCCTCAGCTATTGTTGTTTGGACATCCATTGAAGCACAATATCACAAAAAACAAGAACTGATCTTTTTTTTATTGAAGTAAATGTGACACACAATATTATGAGTTTCAGGTGTAGAACATAGGGATCGACAACTCTGTGTGTTCTGCACAGCTCACTGCAAATGTGGCTACTGTTTGCCCCCACACAATGTGATTGAAACTCCTTGGACCATATTCCCTGTGTTAGACCTTTCATCCCCTGGCTTCATCCATCACTGGAAGCCTGTGTCTCCCGCTGTCCTTCACCCAATTTGCCCATCGCCCAATCTCCTTCCTCTCTGGCAACCACCAGTTTGTTTTGTGTATTTATGGGTCTGTTTGTGTTTTGTGTGTGTGTGTGTGTGTGTGTGTCTTTATTTGTTGCACATATAAGCAAAATGATATGGCATTTGTGGTTCTCTGATTTATTTCACTTAGCGTAATACCTTCTAGGTCCATCCATGTGATTGCAAAACCTAAGATCTCATTCTTTTTTATGGTTGAGTAATATATATAATATTGAGTAATTTATATATATTATATATGTATGTATATATATGTGTATATAATTTTCATAGACATACAAACACACATATACACACGCCGTATCTTCTTTATCCATTCCTCTATTCATGGACACTGTATTGTTTCCATGTCTTGGCTAATCTGACAGCTGTAAGGTGATACATTTCCTTGTGGTTTTGATTTGCATTTCCCTGACGATGAGTGATGTTAAGCATCTTCTTCTGTATCTGTCGGCCGCTTGTGTATCTTCTTTGGAAAAATGTTTCTTTCCATTCTCAGCCCATTTTTTAATTGGATTATTCGTGGGATTTTGATATTGAGTTGTATAAGTTCTTTATAGCGTTTGGATATTAACCCCTTATTGGATATGTCATTTGCAAATATCTTGTTCTATTCAGTGTGTTCCATTCTGTGTGTTGGAGCAAAAAGGCAAAATGGAACAAAAAGGCAAAAAGTTGCCTTTTTGTTTTATCGATGGCTTCCTTTGCTGTGCAGAAGGCTTTTATTTGATGCAGTCCCAGTAGTTTGTTTTTGCTTTTGTTTCCCTCGCCTCAGGAAACGTATCTACAAAAATGTTGCTATGGCGATGTCAAAGAGGTTACTACATATGTTCTCCTGTAGGATGTTTATGGCTTCAGGTCTCACGTTTAGGTCTTTCATCCATTTTGAGTTTATTTTTGTGTATGGGGTAAGAGAGTGGTCCAGGGTCATTCTTCAGGCATGTCACTGTCCAGTTTTCCCAAAACTGTGTGTTGAAGAGACTGCCTCCCTCACTGGATATTTTTGCCTCCTTTGCTGTACTTTAATTCAACCATGTTATCTTGGGTTTATTTCTGGGCTCTTTGTTCTGCTCCATTGGTCGATTATCTATTTTTGTTCCAGGACCATACTGTTTTAATTACTGCAGCTTCATGATGTGTCTTGAAATCTGGGATTTCTTGGGGCGCCTGGGTGGCGCAGTCGGTTAAGCATCCGACTTCAGCCAGGTCACCATCTCGCGGTCCGTGAGTTCGAGCCCCGCGTCGGGCTCTGGGCTGATGGCTCAGAACCTGGAGCCTGCTTCCGATTCTGTGTCTCCCTCTCTCTCTGCCCCTCCCCCGTTCATGCTCTGTCTCTCTCTGTCTCAAAAATAAATAAACGTTAAAAAAAATTAAAAAAAAAAAAGAAATCTGGGATTTCAAGCTCCGTTCTTTCTCAAGATGGCTTTGGCTGTCTAGGGTCTTTTGTGGTTCCATACATAACTTAGCATTATTCGTTCCAGTTCTCTGAAAAGTGCTCTCGGTATTTTGATAGGGATTGCATTGAATCTGTAGTTTGCTTTGGGTAGTATGAACATTTTAGCAGCATTAATTCTTTCAATCCATGGGCATGGAGTATCTTTCCATCTGTTCCTTTCATCTCCTTGGTTAAATTTATTCCTAGGCATTTTATTCTTTTTGTTGCAATTGTAAATACATTTGTTTCTTAATTTCTCTTTCTCCTTCTTCATTATTAGTATAGAAACACAACCTATCTGTGTGTATTAATTTTGTATCCTGCAACTTTACTGAATTCAGTTATTACTTGTAATAGTTTTTTGTTGGAGTCTTTAGGATTTGCTATGTATTTATCATGTCATCTACAAATATTGACAGATTAATTTCTTCCTTAACGATTTGAATGCCTTTTATTTCTTTCACTCATTTATTTTTTTTTTTTTTTGGCCTGATTGTTGTGGCCAGAACTTCCCATACTATGTTGAATAAAAGCAAAGTAGGAAAAGTGGCAAAGTGGACATCCTTTTATGAGCAATTTGACATTAGGTAATGTCTTCAGACTGTGTGTCTTTGCAAAATACTTCACACACACACACACACACACACACACACACACACACTACTATAGAGCGCCATGAAAATTCTAACTATACTTGTCAATGAAAGCAAAAACATTTAAGAATGTCAAAAACTCAGCCATGCAGGTGACATTCTCTTACCGATATCAATGTAAGAAGTGATTATCTTGCATCGATTTTCTGTGATTGCAGGTTCTGACACCCCTAGGGATGCCTGCCAATTTAAGTAAATGCCATGAAATGCAAAACAAATATAGAAAACAAGAGAAAGGTCCTCAAACCCTTAATTCCACCTCATTCTTTAAAATCCAGCCCGAACATCTCTCTCAGTATTTCAGGGAAGCAGAACTGGTTACTTCTTCCTTCTATCGTGATGACACTGAATTCATAATTATAGAGCAGGGGTCATCACACTTTATCCAGAAAGACCCAGTTGGTACACGTTTTCCACTTTGCAGGCCATGTGGCCTCTGTCTGAAACACTCAACTCTACAACTATAGTCCCCACAGCAGCCACAGACAATACATAGATGAATCACTATTATTATATTCCCGTTAAACTTTTTCCATTGACACTGATATTTGTGTTTCATATAGTTTTTAATAGGCTACATTTTGGGTTAACAGAAAAATTGAGCAAAAGGTACAGGAGTTTCCCATATATCCCCTGCCCCCACACATGTACAGTTTCCCTCATTATCAATACCCTCCCCTCAAAAATATCTCCCCCAGTGGCACCTGGGAGGATGAGTCTGACTTCGGCTCAGGTCATGATCTCATGGTTTATAAGTTTGAGCCCCGTGTTGGTGTCTATGCTGATAGCTCAGAGCCTGCTTCGTATGTTCTGTCCTCTCTCTCTCTGCCTCCCACCACTCTCACCCTTTGAAAAATAAACAAACATTTAAAAAAATACTTCTCCAGAGGGTACATTTGTTACAACAGATAACACGTACATTGCCCTCAAATCACTCAAAGTCCATATTGTACATCAGGATTCACTCATGGTGTTGGATGTCCTATGTTTCATACGACTCTACAATGATGTGGACCTACCATTACAGTATTATACAGAGTATTTTCACTGCCTTGAAAATCCTCTGTGTTCTGCTGAATCATCTCTTTTCCCTCCAACCCCTGGCAACCACTGATCTTTTTACTGTCTCCACAGTTTTGCCTCTTCCAGAATGACACAGAGTTGGAATCATACGAGATGTACCTTTCTCAGATTGGCTTTTTTCACTTAATAATAGGCATTTAAGAATACCTCATACCTTTCTATGGCTTGAAACCTCTCTCTTTTTTTTAAAGCACTGAATGATATGTAATTGTCTGGATGTACTAGTTTATTCATCCATTCCCCTACAGAAGGGCATCCCAGTTTCTTCCTAGTTTTGGCTGTTATAGAAATAAGTTCCATTCACGATCTCGCGGTCCGGGAGTTCGAGCCCCGCATCAGGCTCTGGGCTGATGGCTCAGAGCCTGGAGCCTGTTTCCGATTCTGTGTCTCCCTCTCTCTCTGCCCCTCCCCCGTTCATGCTCTGTCTCTCTCTGTCCCAAAAATAAATAAATGTTGAAAAAAAAATTAAAAAAAAAAAGAAATAAGTTCCAGTTTTTCTGTGTACAAAAGTTTTCAACTGATATGGGTGAATACCGATGATTATAGTGGTGGAATTGTAAGAGTACACTTTCATATCGTTGCTACATGTCACAAGATACTATTCTTTTGGGTTTTTGCAACTATTAAAATGTATTTTCCAGGGGCACCTGGGTGGCTCAGCCAGTTAAGCGTACAACTTCGGCTCAGGTCATGATCTCACGGTTCGTGAGTTCAAGCCCCATGTCAGGCTCTGTGCTGACAGCTCAGAGCCTGGAACCTGCTTTGGATTCTGTGTCTCCCTCTCTCTTTGCCCCTCCCCTGCTTGTGCTCTGTCTCTCAAAAATAAATAATCATTTAAAAAATGAAATATATATATATATATATATGTATGTATTTTTTTTTTGAGAGAGAGAGAGCACAAGTTGGGGAGGGACAGAGAGAGAAGGAGACTGAGGATCTGAAGCAGGCTGCACGCTGATAGTGCAGAGCCTGATGCAGGGCTCAAGCTCATGAACCATGAGATCATGACCTCAGCTGAAGTTGGACGCTTAACCGACTGAGCCACCCAGGTGCTCCCAGCCATTAAAAATATATTTAGAATTATTCACGGGCCATACACAAAATAGGTAGCAGGCAGAATATGGCCTGTGGGCTATAAAGTTTGTAGATCCCTGGTCTACACCATGCTGTTCTGTCAATACGTGTGTTTTTTTCATCACAGTCTTTAAGCCTCCTGAGGGTGGTAAGGGTGGTGGCACATTTATGTTCACATCATGAGCATTTATTACACTGCCAGGCATAATTATTAGTAGAAAGAATACAATTGGGAATAAAAGTCTGCCTTCTCATCCCTGATAGTAACTACCTCCCAAACTTCTCCTACAACAAAGTTGGGAAGAGATTTCGGCACCGGCATAAACCAGACACATCGACAATAAAATGTAAATAGTTTAAAGGGATAGTCAATATTGAATTTTAGGCCCCTCCCCATGATACATAAATTTCCTAAAACGTGTCTCAAGGATGCGTTAAAAATAGCGCCACATCAGAAGATTTGGTAGCGATTGCCAAACCGCCAGCGTTCTTGCTGCCCTACTTCGCCTTCTGTGTCACAGACTTGTGTGTGGAAATGCATATTAGTTTAGAAAGAAGCACTTTGGGTTCAGAGGCCTGATGCAAATTAATTAATTAATTCAGCCTACAGCAAAACATCTATATCAAAGGATTACAGTGGTTCCAGCGCTACCGATGTTTAAAACATGAGTTTCCATTTCAGTTTATTTTGAGAGCCTCGCTTTCAAGAACGTATTCTGCGCCCTTCCCCTCCATACTGATCTGCAGGGTGACATCAGGATCTTGGAGTTTAAGGGTCCAAGACAAGGGAGGGGTCATGGTATTCTGACTCCTTCATAGGATGTCAGGAAACCCCCAAAGAAGCCTTCTCCGGGGACTTCTCATGATCAGCTGAAGACTTAGCAAGCCGTGTGTGTCCCCTATCTTTCCAACACCCCAACCCTGCCTTTGGCTGCCCTTGACTTTGCACATGCAGACCGGAGCTTCCCCACCCTCTCCACCCATTGCCTCCTTCCTCGTTTTCTACTCTAGACAAAAGGATTTAAAGGACTCAACTCTCTAAGTCTTGTCACCCTTTCTGAACGTTTTCCCTGTTCTGATAACTGGTTTTTGGCTGAAGACCCCACCCTACTTATGCACCAAGCCTGGAGACCACAGTCTTTGCTCAAGTCCTGTCTGCATCTTTGTTTGATCATGCAGCCCCATCAAGAGAGGGATCTCCCATTTCATGTCACCTGAGCTTCGTTCTTGGACATGGCCCGTTGCCATATGGCACTGCTTATTCCCAGCATGCTTTGCATACACGAGCTGTCCTCTTGGGTTTGTGAAGGGGGGCCATTGCAGGGCTCAAGCCCACACTTCTTCTGTCTTCCAGAAGCTGCGATCTTTGCAGCCTGTTGACAGCAATGAAGCCTACTCTGCTCCAGGCCTGTTACCTCCTCTCAGTGAGGCACCTGGCCTTCCATTGTGGGGGGAGGGTCTACCTCCATGTTTTCTCACCACATTCCTTGATCAACAGCCAAGAACTAGACCTTCCATTCCCATGGTGTGATGATGTTGACCTATGATAAAGTGGGGTCTGAGCTTTTGCACTTAGGGTACATGTTTACATTATCTGTGTTTTCTCAAAACATTATCTCAGTTGGCGATGACTAGGTAGAGGAAGTTGATTGTGTCCTCCAGATATTCCAGTCCCAACTTCTGGCACCGTGAGTATGTCCTTTCTTGGATGCAGGGTCTTTGCCGATGTAATTAAGGTGAAATCATACTGGGTTGGGGTGAATCCTTAGTCCAGTGACTGGCGTCTCCAAAACAGAAATTAGAGGGAAACTTGGATACAGAAAATATCATGTGAGGACAGAAACAGAGACTGCAGTGACACATCTATAGACAAAGAGCTTCAGAGACCGAAAGCAACCACCAGGAGCTGGGTGGGATGCGTGAAACATTTTATCCCTCATAGAACTCAGAGGAAACAACCCTGTCCACACCTTGATTTTGTGGTGATTTTTGACAGCTTCCAGAAATGAATATACTTGGGGAGAGGACTGTGGTTCACAGACATCACGTGAGGCAGCTCTGGAGAGAAAAGAACATTGTCATTCCCATGGAGTACGTTCAGTTGGAAAAAAGCTTGATTCTGTGATGCTGGTAAATATAGTTTAGGCCTCAGATTTATACTTTTCACCAACCCTATGATTTTTTTGTACACAAATGGAAAATCTACTTGTACCTTTGCCTGATGAGTTACCACCCAGGCTAGTAGCTTTAAGTAGTATCTCTCTATGCTGACACCCAAATCTATGTCTCCTATACATGCCTGTCACCAAGCTGCAGACATATGTTTCCAACTGCCTCTAATAGCTGATATTTATAAGCACTGACCACGTGCAATGATTTTTGTAACTTAAGTGGTTCCTATCTGCCTGGGGACGTACATACTATCTCACTTCCACTTTCCAGATAAAGAAATAGGGACAAGGGATAGTCGGGTTCTTCTCCAAGCTCATATACCAGTAAGGGAAGGAGGGAGAGATACATTTGATGGCAAGGTGACACAGTGACCTTCTATCTGCACCAAAGTCGTGCACTGTGGTACTAGCCAGTGTTGACTCACCTGCAGGGTTGTGTCCTGGCTTCAGCATTTGGGCGCGTGACTCAACAACCCAACGCTGCCCCAGGCTGCCTCTCTCTACTTGGAGGGCAGGTGGAAATTCTCTACATCCCCATCTTTGCACTTGTAGAATGGAAATACCTAATGTACCCCATAATCAGGAAGATTAAACATCTGGCAATATCAAGAGCGTAATGAGCATTATCACGGTTGTTAATATTACTATCGTCATTCGGAAAGAGAGTAATAAAAATCATCATAATTACACTTACCAGGGAATGGCTTTTTCGGTGCCATGTGTACAACACTCTGGGATTTAGTCTCGATCCAAGTTGATAATCACAAGACTTCGATTTGGGCTACAAGGACGGCAAACACGGCCGTACCTGCTTGCTTACAAGTTCTCCATGGCTGCTTTGATGCTGTAGCAGCAGGAGTGGAGCAGTCATGGTCACGGAGGATCGAATGGCCTGTAAAGCCTAAACATGTTTTACAGGGATTTCGGTCAACCCCTACTCTAGATTATCATATATACTAAGCATGATGTCTGCTGATGCCTACTTCACATGATCGTATGTTCTGAGCACACAGCTTTGGTGCTTTATATACATTGTCTTTATTTTATTTCTATTTTTAAAGCTTTATTTATTTATTTTGAGAGCGAGCGAGCGAGCATGAGCAGGGGAGGGGCAGGGAGAAGGAGAGAAAGAGAATCCCACGGCTTCTCTGGGAGTGCGGGCTCTGCACTCCCAGTGAGGGGCCTGATGCAGGGCTCCCAACTCCTGAACTGTGACATCATGACCTGAGCCGAAATCAAGAGTTGGTCTCTTAACTGACTGAGCCACCCAGGCGCCCCTATATACATGGCCTTCAGACATCCAGACACTTTAACAGGCATTTGTGTTTATCGTTTTTACCACATGCTCAGAATAAATGATTTGCTGACCACCAAATAACAGAGAAGTGATGTGTTACAATTTCAGGTTCTGAAATTCTAATTCTGAAGCTCTCTTTCACACCCCTAAGAACAAAGGAGCAGTTTCCTGGGGCTTGAGCAAGTTGAATCAGGGATCCTCTGGCATTGGATACATTTCAGGGCTTGGGAGAACTTCGGAGAACTCAAGACACTCCAGTCCTTGTAGTTGTCTAATAAATGAAGACATGCCCGAATATCAATGAAACGGCACTTGCCATTCAGATGGAGCAGAAGATCCTTAGACACCACAGGGTTCTGTCCACGTTGGGAAAGTGCATCCAGAGAAAGAGCCACAGGTCTATCTGTATGTCTGCTGCACCCCTGAAATGTGCCTGCACGTTTGAAGAGTACCCATGCTTTATAAATACCAGCAATGCATTAAGCGAACATCCAGGGACTCAGATATTTATCAGGCCAGGACCTGCCACCTTGACACAGAGCAGTACCAACACTAATCCTCTGCTTCTGTTCCAGTAATGCTAATTTCTACATGTTCACGGCAAATCCTTATCACCCTAAATTATCGCTGGGACTCACCCAAAAACATCCTTTGTTTCAAAGAGTTGTCCAACTTTAAAAATTGTTCTAAAACCTCTGTTGGGTATATGAATTCAAACAAAATGTATTTAACCCTTTAGAGATGTCCATAAATAAATGAAAATAAAGGACTTTTATGGAGGTTTTCATCTCTGCCAGCTAATAAATACGTAAAACCCCAAGACTTACTAATGAACTCTGAGTGACGCTTTTTCTCTTCCTCGAAAGCAGTGACCACATCTATATCAGTAGGTAATTTTCAGCTTCCAACACTTACTTGAACTTTGTTTTAAAGAAATACCGGTTCTGAAAACAATCAACTGGAAATGAAGACTTTTGGAGTCTATGGGGTGTAATCCATCACTAACAATGAAAGCTGGCGTTACATTTCTGGAAATGTCTGGACATCCAACCACATGCATGAGGCAAACAGATATATATTCTGGCAATTATATTTCCTTTTTGGTTGACTTCCTCGGTATAAATGGTGGTCTTCATTTCTTTTGTCCTATATTGAATACATAATGACTCCTTTATATAAATGAATCATCATGCATATCTCCAAAATGAGAAATCAACATCCAGATTCTAATACCCTTAATCAGCTTACATTGTCTTGAGGGAATCACATCATGAAAAAATCATAATATTACTGTCTAGACTAGTGCTGTCAAACACAACTTTCTGTGCTGCGCACTATCAAAGTCGCTAGCCACAAGTATGTATGGAGCTCTTGGAAGGTGGCCAGCGTGTTGGACGTACTGAATTTTAAGGGTTTTTATTATTATTATTATTATTATTATTATTATTATTATTATTATTGACGTATAGTAGAAACACAATGTTAGATTACTTTTGGGTATACAACATAGTGATTTGATAGTTCTATACGTGTTACGCTATCCCACCACTCCTGTAGTTACCATCTGTCACCATACAACACTATTATAAAAGCATAGACTGTATTCCCTGTGATGTGCCTCTTACCTCTATGGCTTATTTATTCCATAACTGGAAGCCCATGCCTCGCTCTCACCTTCACCCGTTTTATCCATCTTCCCATCCCCTACCCCTGTGGCAACCATCAGTGTCTCCTCTCTTTATGGATCTGTTTCTGCTTTTTTTTTTTTTTGCTTTGTTTCATTCACTTTTTTAGATTCTACATTTACGCAAAATCATATGGTATTTGCTTTCCTCAGACTTATTTCATTTAGCACAATACCCCCTCCGTGCATTCATGTTGTTGCAAATGGCAAGATTTCATTCTTTATTATGGCTAATATTCCGTTGTGTGTATACATACACCACTTCTTTATCCATTGATCTATCAGTGGACATGACGCTACTCCATATCTTGGCTATTGTAAATAGCGCTTCAATAAACATAGTGGTGCATATATTAGTGTTTTTGTCTTCTCTGTGTAAATACTCAGTGGGATTACTAGATCGTGTGGTATTTCTATTTTTAATTTTTTGAGGAACCTTCACATTCTTTCCTACGGTGGGTATACCAATTTACATTCTCACCAACCGTGCACACATGTTCCCTTTTCTCTATATCCTCACCGGTATGGTTATTTCTTGTCTTTTGATGTTAGTCATTCTGACAGGTGGAAGGTGATATATTTCCTTGTGGTTTTAAGTGTCATTTCCTTGATGATGAGTGATGTTGAACATCTTTTCATGTGTCTGTTGGCTATCTGGATATCTTTGGAGAAACATCTATTCAGGTCCTCTGCTCATTTTTAAATGGATAATTTGCGGGGTTTTTTGTTCAGTTGTATAAGTTCTTTATGTATCTTGGATACTAACCCTTTATCAGATATGTCATTTGCAAATATCTTCTCCCATCCGGTAGATAGCCTGTTAGATTTGTGGATTCTTTCCTTTGCCATTCAGAAACTGTTTATTTTCATGTAGTCCCAATAGTTTATTTTTGCTTTGGTTTTCCTTGCTTCAGGAGAAGCATAATGTTGTTGAGGCCAATGTCAAAGAGATTACTACTTATGTTTTTTTCTAGGATTTTTATGGTTTCAGGTCTCACACTTAGGTCTTTAGTCCATTTTGAGTTTATTCTCTGTATAGAATACCTGTACGCTATAGTATGATGTAAGAAAGTGGTTTAGTTTCATTCTTTTGCACGTTGCTGTCCATTTTACCCAACACCATTTGTTGAAGAGACTGTCTTTTCTCCATCAGATATTCTTGCCTTATTTGTCGGAGACTAATTGACCGTATAATCATGGGCTTATTTGGGGGCTCTCTATTTCTGTTCCCCTGACTTACATGTCTGTTTTTGTGCCAGTGCCATACTGTTTTGTTTACTACAGTTTTGTAGTATATGTTGAAATCTGGGATTGTGATACCTCCATTTTTGTTCTTCTTTCTCAAGATTGCTTTGGCTCTTTGAGTTCTTTTGTAATTCCATATAAATTTTAGGATTATTTGTTCTAGTTCTATGAAAAGTGCTGTTGGTATTTTGACATGGATTACATTGAATCTGCTGATTGCCTTGGGTTAGTAAGGACATTTTAACAATATTGGTTCTACTAATCCATGAGCATGGACTATTTTTCCATTTGTGTTGTCCTTGGTTTCTTTCATCAATGTTTTGTAATTGTAGTTAATCCCAATTTTCGCTAAAATTGTCACAAGTAGCTAGTGATGCTGTATTGGAAACATGAATCTCTTACCAGAGCATAGTAGCCTGAATAATTAGGTGAAATTTAGATTACTTTCAAGTAATAATAATTATTATTTAATACTAAAAATCCATACTGATTTTTATGTATGTGAAGATATATGAGGTCAGTGATGATGACATTGTAAAGCCATATCTAAATTTGCACATTACCCCACATGAATATGGGAGTGTCCTTCCATTGGGTGGTTCTAGACACGAGATTATCATGAGGGTGCCCTTGAAAACGTTTACCATTGCTTTATAACAGTGTGAGTAATTCTTGGGTTTTACCTCTTGCTATAATCCTAACTATTTGCTAGGTTTTGGTTTTTTTTTTTTTTAATGTTTATTTATTTTTGAGACAGAGAGAGACACAGCATGAACGGGGGAGGGGCAGAGAGAGAGGGAAACATAGAATCAGAAGCAGGCTCCAGGCTCTGAGCCATCAGCCCAGAGCCTGACACGGGGCTCGAACTCGTGGACCGCGAGATTGTGACCTGAGCTGAAGTCAGACGACCAACCGACTGAGCCACCCAGGCACCCCTATTTGCTAGTTTTCAAGAGTTCAACTCTGGTAGGCTCAATAATGCCCCCACCCCTGCCAGTGTGCATGTCTTAACTCATCGAACCTTTAGATATATTACTTTACACAACTGTTATAGGCCAAATTGCTCTCCCTCCATTCATATGTTGAAGTCCTAACTGCTAATATCTCAGAACATGGCTGTATTTGGAGATAGGGTCTTTAAAGAGGGGATTCAGGTAAACTGAAGTCATTAGGGTGGGCCCTGATCCCATAGGACTGATGTCCTGGTAAGAAGAGGAGATGAGGACACAGATTTGCACAGAGGGACAGCGTGTAAAGACACAGGGAGAAGACGGATGCGACACACCAAGGAGAGAGGCCTCAGGAGATGCCAGCCCTGCCCACGCCTGCATCTCAGACTTCCAGCCTCCAGAATGGGGAGCAAATAAATTTCTCTTGTTTAAGCCCCCCAGTTTGTCTTACTTTGTTATGGCACCTCCCTCTAATACAATGGCAGAAGGGATTTTGTAGATGAGATTAAGCCTACGGACCTTGAGATGCAGAGATTTTCCTGGGTCCTGTGAGTGGGCTCCATCTAGTAAAAATTGCTCCTAGTTGTGTTCAGAGAAACGTGAGAAGGGGCCAAGTCAGCTGGGACTGGCTTTGGGGGTGGAGGAAGTGGCTTACGAAACAAGGAATGTAGGGGGCCTCCTGAGTCAGGGAACAACTTGTAGCCAACAGCTCCAGGAAAAGAGGAGCTCTCTTCTACACAAGGACACGTATTTTGCCAACAGCCTGGTCGAGCTTGTAAATTAATTTCCTTCCAGTACCTCCAGATAAGAGGCCATTTGAGCTGACACCTTGATTTCAGCCTTGCTGCAATGCTGTCTTCATATCTGTGAGATGCAAACTGGGATTTGTGTTAAGCCCCTAAGTGTGGCAGTAATTTGTCACAGCATCCATAGGAAATAAGCACATACCTATACAATCATTATCATTCAATATCGATAATACCTGGTACCCACAGTTTATGGAGCCCTTTAACTAATTAGCAGACTCTTGAGGGAAGCAAGATTCTCCTTCTTTGCTACTGAAATCATTGAGATTTCCTCCAGGAGGAAACCCATCTATAAACAGATAGAAAGGTGACCAAAAGCCAACACACAGAGCAGGTGCAAAGGTACTTAAAATGTTTTTGTGTGGCTGGTAAGCACCTCTTCTGGGTAAAATAACTACTTTTGTCAAGGACCTGACTTAAACGACCTAGGGTAACTACAGAGAGAGTTTTCAGAACCTGATTTACCCACACAGCCTTCATGGTGGAATGTGTTATAAATCCCTTCAAGGTATAAGACTCCAGTGGCAACATGCCTGTTCTCAGCGTTGTCAGTGTAAGTCATTGTATTACTTACACAAATTAGCTGCAACTCTGCAGACCAAGCGTTGATTGTTATTCCCCCCTGGGGTGGACTTGGGGCCTTTTTAGGTATTCCTCTTCTGCTTGCTTGGGCTTAGCACACTAATATACCATAAATATTTAAATTTAATTGTATTTTTCTGCTATTGTTACCCACCAAATCATGTTTCCCTAAAGAAACATGTTAAGATTTTGGTTCTCTATGAAACTACTGAAGGTGTAACACAATATGCATTCTTCACAACCAACGTTCAACAGCACAATTTATTACCCACCTGCTACTTAATTTATAATAAAAACATTTCATTCTACCAGTATTGATTTAGTGCCTACAACATCTCAGGAACATTTCAGGAGGCTGTGTGGCAATCACGGGGATAGAGTTCCACTTAGGTAGGGGACATAGGCAAGTACAAAGGGGAGATGCCTGCTATGTGGAAAAGAAGCGTACAGCTCCCAATAGGGTGACGTTGCAGAGGACAAGGAAAATCTGCCCAGGAAGATGGGCAAAGGTGTCCTGTCCTTGAAAAGGGAGATGTCTACTTGATCTTAATGAGTGACGTGGAGATCCCAGGAATATCCCAGGGGGAGGAACAGACCAGGCAGAGACAAGAGCAAAGGAAATTACTGGGAGATGTAAGCACATATAACATGACTTGAGGTTTCATGTGGGTGGAACGCAGTTCAACAGTGGGGAATGTAGCCACCTTCTTTATTTTTGCGTCTAGCTCACAAGAGAGGACCATGGACCTGCACTTCTTCCTGTTTATCTGAGGATCACACAACTTACCTCTTATTATTGACTTACCTCATCTCCTCGATTCTGGCTTCTGGGACCAGTCCGTTGATGGTTTGATTCTGGGTTTAGTGAGTCCCCACATGGTTTCCTGATAGCCATCTCTGCAACCTTCAGAACATGTTTCTTCAAGAGTCCTGCCCCTCTTTATTCAGTGAAATATGAATTTAGGTTCTGCTGCAAAGGCATCTTACAGATGGAGTTAAGGTCTCATCAGCTGACCTTAGAATAGAATCTCTTGGACTATGCAGGTGAGCACAACATAATCATATGAGCCCTTAAAAGGACTCGGTTTTATTGAGCCCCATATGGGGCCAAAGTTGTCTATTGTGGGAGAAGAAGGACTCCTGGAGATGTGTGGGAGAGGTAGACAGAGGAAGGATGAGGTAGCTTGAATGCAGGAGGAGGGCTCAACACATCCTGGCTGGCATCAGAGGGCCCCAAGGCCAAGGACTAGGAGGGACAGACCCCAGAAGATGACAACCTTTCAAGGACGTACGGACCTTTGTCCTACAACCGTATTCTTCTTTGAGTCACAGGAATGCATCTGCAAGGGAATTCTCTTCGGGAGCTTCCAGAAGAGAAAGCAGCCATGTCTACAAGTTTATTTTATTCTCAGAAACCACAAGCTAATAAATCGGTGTCATGTTAAGGCCTTGCCTTCGTATTAATTTGTTACGGAGGCATAGAAAAGGAATACCTTGTCTCCTGGAAGTCCCTGGTGACGTTGAATGGAAGTGGTGTCACATCTCAGCACAGCACTGGGGAAAAATTGGCCTGGAGATCCAGCATTTTGACACTTGACGACCTTGTGTAACCTGAGGAATTTCAGAGGGGTGATACCTCCCTGAAACATGATACTAGACTCATGCCTAAACTTGCCTTGTTCTCCCATTGCAACAACACCAAAGGACATAAGCGTTTTCACTTACTCAGCTCTGGGATAGCTGTGTGATTACCACGGTCACGTTGACAGGCGTGGACCGAGTGCATAGCCTGTGTGGGATTAAAAGGGGTGTGAATACTATAAGCAAACCATCCTTAGATCTTTATATGGATCTTTCACGTATAACAGGATATAAATTTGCCTTTCTAGGAGGTCGCTTGAAAACATAGCTAAGCGGCACCTGAGTGGCTCAGTCGGTTGAGCGTCCATCGTCGGTTCAGGTCATGATCTCAGTTTGTGAGTTCTGGACCCACGTTGGACTCCCTGCTGTCAGCACAGAGCCTGCTTTGGATCCTCTGCCCCCACTCTCTCTCTCTCTGCCCCCCCCCCCCGCTCATGTTCACACACTCTCTCTCAAAAATAAATAAACCATTTAAATACCCTTTAAAAAATACACAACTGAGTATAAAACACATAGCAAATGTCTCATGGGTGTGCTGCCCATATGGGGCTGAAGTTGTCTATTGTGGGACACTGTGGAATGATGGAAAAGTCTTCCTGAACGAGGAGAAAGTCACGTCATACATTTAGGTGAGGTTTGCAACCCCTATCATGTGGAAACAATACCACCAGCAAGAAACATAGCATGAAACTGGGGGGGAAGTTCAAGAGAAGTTAACATATTGTGAGCGGACCAATGGGGCTCAGAGGGCTACCAATATAACTAGGACAAGATTGGGGAAGTCCATCGAGGTAAAGAATGAGATGCTGAAGAAGGTCGTCCAGCTAACAAGTGATTCAGGGGAATAGGTAGTTGACAAGAATTCCTCTGTGTGGCTCTGGAGCATATGGGGGGTATCAGGCATGACTGAAAACACAAGACCATTTAGGAGTCACGCATTACCTTCCAGATCAAAGATGGCACAAGGGAAAAGAATACTCCAGTGTGAGGAAATCTATAATGCACTGGGTTTGAATCGGCAGTGGCATGCTTTACTTCAATGTATTTATCTGCATGGAAAAGACAAGAGTCAGAGATCTTGAAAAAGTCTGAGCAAGAAGAACCATTACACATAAATGTTGTACAGGATGCATGTGACTAAATTCAGTTTTCTAAAGCAAAACTCTATAGCTAAAATGAAGAAGGCATAATTACCGATAGCAAAAAATTATGTTTTATGATTGTCCGGTATCATAAATTTTGTGGTCAAGGGGTGCATTCTTTAGAGATGAAATTAAATATATGTACCTATATGTGTAATTTATATACACACATATATACACATAAACACATAGATATAATAATGTGCGTAAATACATTTTTGTCTCTCAGGAATGCACCCTTTGGTCATACAATATATTGAGAACTGGATTTCTAAAATCAGGTCATCACAGAAGAAGACGATTCAAAGACAAGGAAACTGGGACTGAGTTCCTCTAAACTTAAATGATCAATGAGCACATTAGAACAGTGTCCCTCCAACTTGTTCCCAGGGACTCTTCTGTTATTAAGGTATTTTGTGTGTCCTGAAAGCATTAGATTCAAATTTGTGAAAACTAATGTTGAAATAAGGTTGCACCCGTCACCCATTATTCAAACTTTTTCTAATTTCCACGTTTGTCCAAAAAAAAAAAAATCACTTTTCATTGACTGATTTTAGGAAGCCACTGTCATAAATTTAAACTAAAAAATGTCAGCGCATTCACAAAATACTGCATTTACCCTTATATTTTGAGCATATGCAGATGAATTGCTTTCACAGCCTGTGAGGAATCCAGGAAGACGCGCACCATCAGGGGAACGTGGCTTTCCCAGGGCAGTAATGTTCCCGCTTCTTGTGTAAAGTCATTCAAGACAGTAAACTGGAATGTTCGGCTCTGCTTGCGATAGGAGTTACAGCGTGGATTACCCCGAGACCCTGCAGAGCCGTGGGCATTTATGTCACGCCGTAAACACTGTTCATAAGCCTTGCAGGTGCATGTCTGGCAGGTGTTAGCGCACCAAGCTGTTGGCTGTGCAAATAAATAATCTGAGACTGAGGAACATCACCAGTTTCTACATCTCTTGTGTCAAAGCCTGCTTTCCACAATTTTGTTTTCGGTATCAGTTTTATTGTAATAACATTCACAAATCATACAATCCTCCCATTCAAAGTGTATGATGAAATGGTTTTTAAAACATATGCAGCCTTATATAACCACCATCACCACCAATTTTCCAACGTGGTTATCACCTCCTAAAGCATACTGTCTCCCTCAACCACCTGCCCCTGCCACCAGCACTGCCTCACCGTAGGCAAATACTAATCTACCTTCTGTGTCTATGTGGGTTTGTCGGGTCTAGACATTTCACATAGATGGAATCATATGGTACTGTCGTTACTTGACTTCTTTCACTTAAAATAACGTTTTCAACAACAAATGTTGTAGAGGACATTGAGAAAACGGAACCCACGTGGGGGAATGTAAACTGGTGCAGTACTGGAAAACACTATGGAAGTTTCTCAAAAAATTAAAAATAGAATTGCCATATATTCCAATAATTCTACTATGGGTTTCTACCAAAATAATACAAAAAACATGAATTTAAAAGATATATGCACTGCACGTTTCTTGAAGCATTATTTACAACCGCCAAATTATGGAAGGAGTCCCAGTGTCCATCGATAGATGAATGGATAAAGAAGATGTGGTGTATATATGTACAATGGAATATTACACAGCCATAAAAAGAATGGGATCTGGTCATTTGCAACAACATGGATGGATCTGAAGGGTACAATGCTAAGTGAAATCAGACAGAGAAAGACAATTACCATAGGACTTCACTCATATGTGGAATTTAAGAAACAACATAAAGAAAGAGACAAAAAAAATACTCTTAACTCTAGAGAGCAAACTGGTGGTCACCAGAGTGGAGGTGGGTGGGGAATGAGTGAAATAGGTGGTAGGCATGAGAGGACACTCATCATGATCAGCATGGAGTAATGTGTAGAATTGTTCAATCATTATAGTATACACCTAAAACTAATACAACACTGTATGTTACTTATACTGGAATTAAAAAATATATTTTCATTTTTAAAGTTCATCCATGTTGAAGGATGTATTAGTACTTCCTTCCTTTTTATGACCAAAAATTAGTCCATTGTATGGATACAGCATATTATTTATTCATTCGTCCACTGACGGACAATCCCCTTGAACATGGCTCTCACTAAATGAAGGCAACATCACAGCCATGGTAGGAAGGGAGTTCTCTGGACATGGGTGGTTAAAATAGAATCAGAGCCTGAGAACTGAACTTGGAGAGTGTTATGGGCAGGAGTCAGAAAGCGGAGGGTGTAAAATAGGACAGAAGGGGAAAGCTAATAAAACAGACAATGGTTTTGAGAACTGCAACATCAACCAGAAGTTGGAAAGAAAGTGGCTAAGTTTCTCACTTTTATTCCTATCCAGAAAATGAGCCTCTCTCTCTCTCAGAAAAAAAAAAAGACAAAAAAAGAAAAACGAAAATAAGAGTTAATTCATAAGATTTCCTTGACTTCAAAATAGAGGTATTCTTTTTTTTTTAATTTAAAAACAGTTTTTCTTTAATGTTTATTTATTTTTGATAGAGAGCACCAGAAGGGGAGGGGCAGAGAGAGAGACACAGAATCTGAAGCAGGTTCCAGGCTCTGAGCCGTCAGCACAGAGCCTGACATGGGGCTCGAACTCACGAAGCATGAGATCATGACCTGAGCCGAAGTCGTCCACTTAACCGAAGAAGCCACCCAGGCGCCCCGGGAATAGAAATATTCTTGACGGTTATGGGAAATACTATCCTTAGAAAAGCCACTATGAATATGAAAATTGTATTATCACCCTATCACCACTTTTCCTGCAGAGTCCTTCAGCGTATAGTCTGTCAGTTCCCCCAAATAGTTGCCATGGACAAATGTTCTGTTGAAAATCCCATCGTCTGCCTAAATCTATCCACTGAGAATTGCATTTTTATGCCACATGTAGTGTGAATCCCTAGTTGCTGTTATATAATTTCACTCCGCTCCATTTTGTGAATATCCCACTTCTTAGCAACTTCTAGAAAATCACTTGAAGCTTTTATCACTTGCAAACATAAGTGCGTATGCACATCCAAATGTAACTCTACACAAATGCATGATGGATCACTTAACACACGTCTTTTAAAGTAATGGACCAACCTGTGGATCCAAGTGCTATATGCCAATGTTGCTCTCCACCATTTTTGAAATTCCTTTGGTATAAGTTGTTTTAAAAAGACAACATATCACCCCACCCCAAAATTAGTTGTATTGCTTTAAAAATCTCTCGATTTTTACAATACGTCCCAGTTGCTAAAATTGGTTATACTTATCATCTGCATTACACTTAGGATCCCATTATTAATCCTGAACTTTACCAACTTAACACATTTTTACATGCATTGTATTAACTCACTAACAGGCCTAGAGGGAACCTGAGGCACAGAGGTGCTTGCTTAATGTCACATGATGAGCCTCTAAGGTCAGAGTTCGCAGCTGTATTCCTATTATGTCTCTGCTCTGTCATGCTGCCATTTTGATTATCTAACATATTCACAGTAGTTGGCTCTGAGTGAATTTCCCTATTCCCCAGAGCCAGGAAGGAAGGAAGGAAGGAAGGAAGGAAGGAAGGGGAAGGAAAGGAAGGAGGGAAGGAAGGAAGGAAGGAAGGAAGGAAGGAAGGAAGGAAGGAAGGAAGGAAGGAAGGAAGGAAGGAAGGAGGGAAGGAATTGCTGAAGACAGAAGAATAAGGAGTTGCTACCTCTGAAAACATTTGCAAGTATATAAAAATATATAGGCCATATGGTGTAAGAAAATACAGTTTAGCTGGACAGAGAAGGGCAGCCACAGAGAGCGCTCAGTAACTTTTATGCTTTTCTCCATGAGCATCAGAGCTTTTCATTCCCTCCCATGCTTTTATTTTGGAAATGTCAAAACTACATCAATGCGGTAATGATAATGCAGTGAATACTTACATACCCTTCATTGAGAGTCACTATTAATATTTATCATTTTCTCAGATTATCTCTCTACTATTTCTGCTTATGCACCATCTCAAACATATATATACACATACATAAATACGTAGGCATATATAATGCACATATATAAATATATATAAAATGCATATACATTGTATAATATGTATGTGTGTGCATATATGTATACGTATGTATATTATATGTATAATATATATGTGTGCATATATGTATATATGTATGCACATCTTTCTGAATCTGTTGAGAGTAACTACATTTTACTGATAAATTCTTTAGTGAGAGTGTCCTAAGAACAAAGACGTTCTCCCTAATAACCGTAATACATAGATCACATCTAAGATATTTAAGAGAGATAAAGTAACATCTAATGTACCCTCCCAAATTAAAATTGTCCAGTTGTCACATTTCCTATCTGTATTCTTTATGAGAGTACATATATACTGCAATTACAAATGTGAAGTCTAGAAAGCTATCTAATGAGACTCTCATTAATACTCATGCTTGGCCTTCCCTTGGTGTGTTTTTTCACCCTCCAGAAATCTAGAACTGCTCCTCTGCCTTTTTGGTTTGTTTCCAAAAAATCGACATTTTTGAAGCAGCCGCGGTGTTTGTTTCATAGACTGCTCTTCAATTTGGATTTGTCTAATAGCTTTCGTCTCCTGATTAGATTCAGGTTAAGCTTTTTGGCAAGAATATTACTTATGTAATTTTGAGCAAATCCTATCAGGAGTCTGCTAATGTCAGTTTCTGCATCTGTTCCAAGATCGTACCTTTGATCTAAGATATGTAGAGACTCAAATAGGGAAAGAGGTGCTAAGGAAATTATGGTATCATTGCAATTACTTGTTCTTACCATTCTTTCAAAGAAAAGGGACATACTGGAATATTCTAATTAAATAACACAATGACGAACTTTAGGTTAATAACTCACCGACTCTGGAACAAGTTCCAACATTTTCTAATCAAAAGCTAAAAAACATTCCTGCTTTGTCCTGTAGGTTTTTGATGGTTTCCTGTCTCACATTCAGGTCCTTCATCCATTTTGAGTTTATTTTTGTGAGTGGTGTAAGAACGTGGTCTAGTTTCATCCTTCTGCATGTTGCTGTCCAGTTCTCCCAGCACCATTTGTTAAAGAGACTGTCTTTTTTCCATTGGATATTCTTTCCTGCTTTGTCACAGATTAGTTGGCCATACTTTTGTGGGTCCAATTCTGGAGTCTCTATTCTGTTCCATTGGTCTATGTGTCTGTTTTTATGCCAATACCATGCTGTCTTGATGATGACAGCTTTGTAGTAGAGGCTAAAGTCTGGGGTTGTGATGCAACTGGTGTGCTCAGTATTGGAAATGCCAAGGTCCCTGCCTGACTCTAATTGCCCCAAATTGTTGCAACTTCCTGTAATCTCCCTTCTAACCCTTCATACGAGACAAAGTGGGAATTTTCTTATAGTCCAACCTGAAATCAGGCAGGTTTCTTTGAAGGTTGCTGACTTGACTTACCTTGCAGGATAGCCAGAAGGAGTTAATCATAAATAAATGAACATCAAGTGCCTGACCCAGTTTGTTGCTGAAAACTTGCAGGGCGCCTGGGTGGCTCAGTCGGTTGAGCGTCCAACTTCGGCTCAGGTCATGATCTGACGGTTTGTGGGTCCGAGCCCCACCTCGGGCTCTGTGCCGACAGCTCGGAGCCTGGAGCCTGCTTTGGATTCTGTGTCTCCCTCTCTCTCTGCCCCTCCCCCGCTCACACTCTGTGTCTGTGTCTCTCAAAAACAAACATTTAAAAAAATTAGAAGGGGAAAAAAAAAAACTTGTTGACTACAAGGCACGATACATGCCTATCCTCTTAAAGATCCTTGAGCACTTATTCAGGGACATTTTAGAATCTGTAGCATTCACAGAGAGTATGTTATATTAAAAAGCGTTGAGGTGAAAAAGAGGGCACGTTGTTGGTTTTTGTAATCAAGCGGTTAAGTTGTGAGCCTGTCTTTCTCAGGTGAGCAATAATACATTTAGCAATGTGCCCATATATCTGCCCAAACCTTGACTGTTGGGCAAACAAAATCTGGGGTTTCACTTCTAGTATTCACATCACAAAGAAAGATCTCCAAAAACTCAACTGTTAAGCGGGTAAATACAATCTCTTTTTTTGTGTGTATATGCCAAACATCTATATTGTAGCTTTGCTGCTAAAGCAAATATGTTAAATATAAATAATTGTCAGGATACTTTGTAGAGCTCTCTGTTTCCATTTTTGTAAAAAAGAAACACAGAAATGTCTAGACTTGCCCATAATTGCAGTGTCTAGACTTGCCCATAAATCCACACTAAAAATGCAGAAATTCCTGTAAGTTGAAACTTAACAAAAATTTGTGCGATATGATATATTCCTCCTAAATACTTATCACCATGCATTTATTTTCACAACCAATTTTGACTCTGAGATCAGTGGGCATTCATTTAAGTGACACATTAAAATTTCCTCTGGACGGAAGATGGTGTTGGCTGAATTATGAGCGACGGTGGTAAAGAGAAAATGCATTCTTTGCGAAGCTCATTTCCAGCATCCCTGCCTTCAGCATACCATGATTTTAAGCCTTCTCTCCCTTTACAGTTTCCTCCCAGTAAAAATGTCGAATGCTGGTCACAGTGGGCTCAACAATCCTTGTTAAATCATATCTCTTCTTCAGGCCATAGATGTGTGATTCATTTTCTTGTAGTATCGGATTGTCTAGTGGCACTCAGGGCACTTGCATTCGTCATTCGAGGTCACCTTCTTTCCGGAATGAAACAGCCAAAGCAGATTTCAGTATCTTCACATCTTCATGAAAATGATGATTTTTTGTGTGTTTTTAAAATTTAAAAATTTTAACTCCAGTATAATTAACATAAAGCATCATGTTAGTTCCAGGTGTACAGTATAGTGATTCAGCAATTCTATACATTACTCAGTGCTCATCATGGTAACTGTCCTTTTCATCCCCGTCGCCTGTTTCACCCATCCCCCACCCACCTCCTCTCTGGTGGCCATCAATTTATTCGCTATAGTTAAGAGTGTTTCTCGATTTGACTCTTCTTTGTTTCGTTTCTTCGATTCCACATGTGAGTGAAACCATATGGTATTTGTCTTTCTCTGATTGGCTCATTTCACTTAGTGTTATGTCCTCTACAGCCATCCAGGTCACTGCAAATGGCAACATTTCAGCCTCTTATGGCTCAATAATATTGCATTGTGTGTAGACCACATCTTCTTTATCCATTCATCTATCAGCCGACACTTGGGGTGCTTGCACATCTTGGCTGTTGTAAATAATGCTGGTGGAAACATAAGGGTGTGTGTGTATCTTTTCAATTTGGTGTTTTTGTATTCTTTGGGGATTTACCCAGATACCAGAATTATTAGATCCTATGGTATTTCTTTTTTATTTCTTTTTGATGTTTATTTATATTTCAGACACAGAGAAAGACAGAGACAGAGCGTGAGTGGGGGAGGGACAGAGAGAGAAAGGGAGACACAGAATCCGAAGCAGGCTCCAGACTCTGAGCTGTCGGCACAGAGCCCGAACGCACGAGCTGTGAGATCATGACCTGAGCCAAAGTCGGACGCCCAACGGACCGAGTCGCCCAGGTGCCCCGAGCCTACAGTATTTCTTAATTCTTTGAGGAACCTCCATACTGTCTTCCACAGTGGCTGCACTAATTTGCATTCCCACCAACAGTGCACAAGAGTTCCTTTTTCTCCACATTTTCACCAACACTTGCTGTTTCTTGTGTTTTTTATTTTAGCCATTGAAAACCACTATTTTTTAAGTAAGTAGGTTGGAATTCATTTTTGATCTTGAAGCCATGGGTGTTCATCCTACATCAACTATAGCAGGTTGATGGCAGAAGACGAAGTTACCTTTCCCAGGATGGAATCTTTTTCCTAAGGCAAAAGCCCTCCTCCCCTGCTCCCACCTTTGTTTTTGCTCTTTGGGAAATAAATTCTCTTACTTTCTTGAAGTGTTTTGGTTCCCACAATGAATTTCCACATGGGAAATATTTCAACATATTTAGACCAGAATTTTTCTTCATTTTAATCTGCATATGGGTCTCCGTGAGACTTTTTTATCCAATAATACAAAGCCCCCTCCACTCTCTGAAATAAGACTTTTTCATTCATAGGTTCTAAGATTTAGACTTTACGGAGTGAATCTTTCTATCGGCATGCCATCATTCAGGAATAGTTTTGCAGAAAGGTAGAATTTTTTGTCAGCTGAAGTATACCCTTTAAAGATCTCAAGGAGACCTTACAGTGTGTGATTTTGATAATTTCTCCCAGTACTATCTTTATCTAAACCCCAATCTCCTTTACACTTAAGATTCAAGTGACTCTCTTGTTGCGATGAGCAGAGTGTTGTGTGAAAGCGTTGAATCGCTAAATTCTACACCTGGAACTAATATTATACTCTGTTAACTAAATGGAATTTAAATAAAAACTTGGGGGAAAAAAGATTCAAGGGACTCTTTTTTTTCCCAGACTGACTTCTGGTTATATCTTTAGACAGATCTCGTCTCCCATCACACTGCTCGGTGTGTTGGGGCGCCTGGGTGGCTCAGTTGGTTAAGTGTCCAACTCTTGATTTCGGCTCCGGTCATGATCTTATGGCTTGTGCATTTGAAGCTTGTATCAGGCTCTGTGCTGATAGTGTGGAGCCTGCTTAGGATTCTGTCTCTCCCTTTCTCTCTACCCCTCTCTGATTGCTCTCCCTCTCTCTCTCTCTCTCAAAATAAATAAATAAACTTAAAAAAAAGCTGGTCAGTTTGCTAACACTTCAGTGTTGCTTGGGTTTTCGTTCCCCGTGCATTAAAACCACCAAATCCTAATGTTCCACTTATCATAATCCAGGTAGACTAGGGGCTATACCGATCTGTCCCTGTGCACTCACGGAGAGCCTGCTATGATAGGAATATCAATAAAGCCCACCCACCTGAGTCTCTAGTATACTCAGTATTCATGCACTGTATGTGATCACAGTATATGCACGCTCACACAGACACATGTGTGCCTTTTCCTCTCCAGCTTGAAGCCACGTGATGCAACCTAGGACACACAGGTGGTTAAGATAAGCAAGCCAGATTCAGAGTCACAGCTCAGTCAAGAGGTGATGTGCCCTCTTCTGTTTGCTTAGCTCTAAAAAGTAGATCAGTGTACCATCCTCATGAGATTGTTATGGCTAGAGATCAAATTATATATATATATATATATATATATATATATATATATATATATGGCACTCACCTTTGTATTTGGGGCAATACTGTAACAATACAAGAAGATCGATAATTACATGTTCATGCATTAATTGTTTCTTAAAATTGATTAAACATCAACCCAGTTAATTATGCCTCCTCAATTTTCAAATTGCTTAAAATGAAATGTCAACCTGTCATCTCCTTTACTCATTTTAAGACCCGGGCTCCAGTGGGTGAACAGATTACAGCACTTACAACCCTGTCTTTTGATAGTTTCCTTTGAAAAGTTCTTAAATCATCGAAAGCCAATAAATGTATCCTTCTCTTCTTCCATACCCAGACCTCAAATGACTCAGTAATTCTGACCATGTTTGAGACCATGCTGGTTTCATTCTCTTCTCTTAGATGATCTGTCCCCTATTTTCCCTCAAGCTACATTGTTCCTTTAAGTAAAAACCAGTCAAGTGAAGAGAGGGAATGTGGTTCCTGCTCTAAGGAAACCCTGGGCTGGTAGGGAGACTGTCAGATTCTCCAGAGTGCGTGCAAATAAGTTAATTCACTTTACCATTGGAAGCCTTGTTTTTTGGTTTTTGGTTTTTGTTTTTGTTGCCAGCTGGGGAGAGGCAGTTAATTTCAGCTCGCTGAATTGAGTACTGGATCTTGTTAAGTAGTAGAACACAGCTCGACCTACCAGCTTTCCTGAACACGTAGTTCTTGAGCAGAAACGGTACGTCACGGAGTTGGCATCGATGGGGTATGAAATCAGCGCAGCCAGAGTTCAGGTATCTGCTTAATTTTCCCCACAGTGGAAACCAAATGAGTGATGAATTTTCTACGTCTCCATCCTGGCATTTCGTGCCCTGCTGTCCATTTTAAGGGCACTTGTACACATCACGCTCGTAAACACAATTACATTTGTTTCCACCTGTTGTTTTTGTTGTGAATTAAGTGAGGGAATCTTAAATTATTTCTCTTGCACAAAGCTTCATATGCTTTACGAACAAATGTAACCTTATCAGTAAATTTATGGTAGGCATGGAAACTTTTTGTCTACGGATCTGAGTCCAAATTCCAATATTGTCTTTGTTAAGGATGGCCTTTTAAATTGGTCACTTCTCATCGATCCTTTGTTTCCAGTGCATCAGATGAGCATAGGAATACCTTTTATTATCGCTGACTGTCTCATTGCAAATATATCTTTTTAAAAAAATAAAGAATAAGCACTATTACACAACAAAGAAAGCCATGTTAAGAGTTTGATCCTAAAGGTCTTCTGATGCATTCCCTGGTGGATCCATCATGGTCCTCTGCCATGGGGTTACCTGGGTGACCTCAAATTCCTTTACTTTTTCTCACATACTCTAGCTGTAGACAGACGATACTTAGGCTTTGGAGAAGAAGCTGCAAAGTGTCTGATATCTTTGACCTTGGGCATGACCTTCTCCATGACATTACAGATCTTCCGCCAGAGCACCTAGTTGAGTTCACCCCTCTTTCTGGAGACCAAATCAAATGCCTTCATCCCAACAGACTTTCCTGTTCCCTATAGTGAGAATACTACAGTATCACTTTCTGCAAGCTTCTATCAATCTGTCTTCCCATTTTACACCACTAGGGCCATTTTCCTTGCATTGTTGCAATATTTTTGGAACTCCAACTTGGAGTGACTGGGCTACAAGAACGAACACAACAGTACTGCCTGATTCTTAGAGCATCAGATTGGCCAACCACAACACTGTAGGGTTTCTTGTCGGGACGACCACCTGATGTTTAAGGAAGATCATTCTTCCAAATCAGTTTCACAGCCTTAGGAACCAAGGCTGGAGCCTAGGGCTGAGTGTCTACTAGTCCAGAGTGATATCGTTCGGCCTGAGTTATACACGCTTTTGCTCACCTTGACCACCTTCATCTATTTTCACTCTGAACCCTGATGCAGAGCTTAGTTGAAGACCTCCATCTAAGCAGTGCGTCTCCCTCACACAGCATTCTGTCTAAATGGCATTGACACAATTACATTCAGGGCTCCAAGCAAGACTGTGGGTGTGGAATGGAAAATGCGAAGGACAGACTGTCCGCTGTCCTAACACATTCCCGACCGTCACTCCAGGACACGATCATCGCATGGGTGGCTGTTTCTCCTGCCTGTAACTATGGCAGGTCCATACCATTTTCACCGTTAATCTGGCTTTCTGTTCCCTTCACTCACCCAGGAGAAGGCTGAGATGTGGAATGGCATCTTCTAAGATATCTGAAATGTGCGGACGACAGCCTGTTGTACAGAGTTAGCCTGGCTCATGAGTGCTGGCTTGTGGTCTTGAATTCCCTCCCACACCCGCCTGCAGAGGCCTGGGAATAAAGCCACATCCAATATGATACTCACATCTGGTTGGTTGGTCTAAAGCCTAGCTTCTCCTCACATCACCATAGAGAGAAACTCTTCAATTTTTGATTGGTTAATTCATGAACTCTTTCAAGGCAGATAATTTCTAATCCCAACCAGAGAAGAGGGAAGGGGATCTCTGCTGATTTTTCTGAAGGACCTGTCAAATAGGAAATACCCAATTACATTCATTGAACACATTGAAGGTATTGCCTATCCCCTGTATCGTAGGTATTTGCCTAAAACATTGATTCTTTTCTACAAAAATGTTAAACTCATTTAATTCTGGGACTATTTTATTTACACATTTCTCAGCGGGTGCCTTATGTATAGGAGACACTTATCAACTGTTCGTAAGCAGGCAGCCTGTCTCTAAATAGCACCTGCCATCCATGTCACAGTGAATCATAATTCTGGAATCTCCTTTGTGTGGTAAGAGCCTAAGCCATTAATTTACTATTCCTGAGATGCTGAGTTACTCGGAAAAAAAAATAACACAAATAGAGGCAGCCTTGGAAGGCAGCTCTTCGTGTAGTTTTAGAACTACCTGCATTTCATTCTTAAGGATTCCCCAGATGAAATTTTTACGTGAGAAATAAAGGCATAGAAAATACACTTCATTCAGCTACATTGTTTTTTTTTTTTCTGGCCTACATCTATAGGACCACAGTGATTATAGTAGGAGCAGCTGAAATAAAATGTCTGCTACAGGGGCGCCTGGGTGGCGCAGTCGGTGAAGCGTCCGACTTCAGCCAGGTCACGATCTCGCGGTCCGTGAGTTCGAGCCCCGCGTCGGGCTCTGGGCTGATGGCTCGGAGCCTGGAGCCTGTTTCCGATTCTGTGTCTCCCTCTCTCTTTGCCCCTCTCCCGTTCATGCTCTGTCTCTCTGTGTCCCCAAAATAAATAAACGTTGAACAAAAAAATTAAAAAAAAAAAATAAAATGTCTGCTACAGATTGCCTTTGCTCCCCGGTACGGCATTATGTAATAGAATCCAAAAGCATGATGCTGCACATCTTGAAGAATGCAACTAATGTATGCTGATCTGCTTTATATTAATGTAGCAAAAAAAATTTTCCAGAAATTTCTAGAAAGCTCTATCTGTTTACAATACACAGAAGAAATACATGCAATCCCTTGGTGTGGTTTATCTTAAAAACCACATTGTCTACAAATCATAAAAATGGTTTGAGCAAATCACTCCTATATGAAAGATATTTTGGTACTGAAACTTAACGAATTTGTATATGCAATCTTTCTTGCTTTGTAACATCACTCTGAAAACCTGGGATATACTTGCAAATACATACTGCATGTAGCGCATGGAAGCTATGAATCTATTGAAAAGGCATCGCACCAAGAATCAGATCAGTTGCCGGGTATACAGGCTTCCAGATAGGTTGGGGGACTGTGGTGATTCCCTTTGGTTCTTTCTTATTTTTCGTAGTAAGAGGCTGCTGGGATTAGCCGTGCTTCGGACAGTAAATAAAGACAGATGTAGGTGGCCACCACATAGTGAAAGTTGAGTTAGCTCCTTTTTTTAAGTTCTACTTTCTTTTTTTTTTTGTAGTTGACACACAATGTTATATTAGTGATACAGATATAGATACATATGTTCTACTAGTTTCAGGTATAGTGCATAGTGATTTTATAGTCTTCAGTATTACTCAGCCCTCACCATGCTCGGTCGCCATTTGCCAGCGCACAACACTATTGTAATGTCATTGACTATATTCCTCAGGCCGTACCTTTCATCCCCGCAACTTATTAACTTTACAGTTGGAAGTTTATTTTTCTCAATCCCCTCCAGCCATTTTGCCCATGCGCCCCCTCGGCAACCTCAAGTTTGTTCTCTGTACTTACAGGTCTGTTTCTTTTGTTTGTTAATTTGCCTTGTTTTTTAAGACTCCACATACAAGTGAAATTGTATGCTCTTTCTCTTTCTCTGACTTGTTTCACTTAGCATGATACATATATATACACACATACCACATCATCTGTATACATTCATCTGTCAGTGCATATCTGGGCTATTTCCATATCTTGGCTATTGTGAATAATGCTGCGATAAACAGAAGGTGCACATATCTTTTCAGATTAGGGTTTCTCTGTTTTTTTTAATGTTTATTTATTTTGTGAGAGACACAGAAAGCGAGGGAGGGGTAGAGAGAGAGGGAGACACAGAATCTGAAGCAGGCTCCAGGCTCTGAGCTGTCAGCACAGAGCCTGACACAAGGTTCACACCCAGAAACCATGAGATCATGACCTGAGCCAAAGTTGGATGCGTCCCTAGTGTTTCTTCTTATTTCTTGCCTTTTTGATTCTAGCCATTCTGACAGGTGTAAGGCAATATCCACTTGGGGTATTGATTTGCATTTCCCTAATAATTAGTGATGTTGAGCAACTTTTCATGTGTCTGTTGGCCATCTCTATGTCTTCTTTGGAAAAATGTCTATTCAAGCCCTCTGCCTATTTCTTACATTATTTGTGGTTTTGGTTTTGAGTTGTATAAGTTCTTCATGTATTTTGGATATCAACCCCTTAGTGGATATGTCATTTACAAATATCTTCTCCCATTCGTTAGGTTCCCTTCTCATTTTCTCGATGGTTTGCTTTGCTGTGCAAAGCTTTTTTATTTTGATGTAGTCCCAATAGTTTATTTTTGGTTTTGTTTCCCTTGCCTCAGGAGACAGATCTAGAAATATGTTGCTATAACCCATGTCAGAGACATTCCTGCTATGTTTTCTTCTAGGAATTTATGGTTTTAGGCCTCACATTCACATCTCAGCTAATTTTAGCTAATAAGTTAGGTCTTGACTCACGTTTTCTCTTTTAACCACTCAGAAATTCTATGAGGTAAGAGCTATTAGCCCATTTCACAGATGAGGCAGAGAATTGTAAAGGAGTTAGAGTGGTCACGTGGTGTATATTGAGCTCTCTCAACTCTGCTCCTGTGGGAAAGCAATCTTAGAAGAGGCTAGATGAATGGGCGTGTCTTTGTCCCAATAACTCTGTATTTACTTCTTTAATTACTTTAATTTTTTTAATGTTTGTTCTTTGAGAGAGAGAGCATGCGCACGAGCAGGGGAGGGGCAGAGAGAGAGGGAGACACGGAATCGGAAGCAGGCTCCAGGCTCCGAGCTGTCAGCACAGAGCCTGATGTGGGGCTTGAACTCACGAATGGTGACATCATGACCTGAGCTGAAATCAAGAGTAGTATGCTTAACTGACTGAGTTAGATGCCCTCAGAAAATTATTTTTGTTTTTTTTATTTAAAAAAAAATTTAATGTTTATTTAGTTTGGAGACAGAATCGGAAGCAGGCTCCAGGCTCCGAGCTGTCAGCACAGAGCCCGACGCGGGGCTCAGACTCACAAATCGAGATCATGACCTGAGCCACGGTCAGACACTTAACTGACTGAGCCACCCAGGAGCCCCTCAGTAACTCCTTATTTATAACAACAAGCAGCAGGTAGGGTTCAGTCCATGGGTCGTAGTGTGCAGACCCATTTTCCAAAGAATGGCAAGTCCTAACCTTATTGGGATTGCAAAGCCAAGTTTTGCACACATCCTGAGTACGGGTTCCTATTCGCTACACATGATCCGCTATGAAAATGTTGGAAACCTACAGAAAATTACAGAAAATGGCGCTCGTGCATCTTCCGGAGATAATCGCTAATAACAGTCAGGTGTGTTTCTGCTTCATCTTGGGTCAGCATGTTTTTGTGCATGGTTAAGATTGTACTGTTGGTAGTTTCCTGTGTATACTTTGGTTTTGCTTAACACAGGTCATAACCAAGTCTCTGCCATTTAAATCCTTCATGCATATCTTCTCAGCGGATGCCCCCAACACCTACTGCCCGCATCCAATGACAGGCTGAACCTGCAGTACAGAAGGCTGACTCTTTTGCCTCAGGCTGTGTGCGTGCTGTAGCCTGAATGTTGATGGCTCCCTCTGAGAAAAAATTCACATGCTGCAACCTAATCCCTAATGCAATGGTATTGGGAGGTGAGGCCTTTAGAAGATGATTAGTTTTCACAAATGGGATTACCGTCCTTATAAAAGAGACCTCACACACTCTCTTAACCCTTGTCCCATGTGAGGACACGGCAAGAAGACAGCCATCCATGAACCAGGAAGTGCATCTCACTGGACTGGGAATCTGCCAGCACCTTGATCTTGAACTTCCAGCCTCCAGAGCTGAGAAATACATGTCTGCTGCTTATAGACTCCCCCAGGCTACGAGATGCTGTTCTAGCAGCTTGGATGCACTGAGAGAATGGTACTGAGTGATGTGCGGTGTGGGTCATGCTCCAGACCTCCCCATGGGGTCAGGTTGAAGTTCACGTGCACAGAGATCACATCACCTTGCTTTTACCTCCCCGACCCCATCCTCCTGTCCTGAGAGCTTGCCTTCAAAAATTTCCATGCACATGTGAAAATAATCCTTCTCACCTTTTCTTAGGTCAGAAAACCTGACCTAAGATAGTACTTCTCTAGAGAGAGACAGACAGACATCTATTTGGATCTTGGTCTTAAAAACCTAATTTTAAGAGACCCTAGGTCTAAAATTATAATGTTTTATTCCCATTGTTTTATGTAGTTTGAAAATGAACAGGGAAAAAATCCCTATGGTTTCCTAAGAAAAGTTGAACAAGGTGTTGTAAAAGCTTACAAACCTAATCACTTGTCTTAGGTGTGAGAAAATCCATTTGCTGAGTAAGATAATGGGTCTGTTTTCTGAGTATTCAGCATCATCTGACAGTACACTGGTAAGCTGTAGTCTTTATGGTTGGGAAAAATAAACTCCAGGGATTAAAATAAATGTAATAGCCTGAGACCAACTTAATTTAAAAGTTCCCCATGGGAGGGACATAAAAGTAAAATGTTTAGTTCCTGATCTTCAGTATAGAATTCAAAGAATTCTAATTCATGTGTGGGAATGAAAGAAAACATTTCTACTGTTAAAAAAAAATTCATGTGTCTAGCTACTGTATTCAAGTCGCAGTGCAATCAACCCTCCGAATCCATTGCCCCGACTCCAAAGGATAACTTCTTAAGACCACCGTTTTCCCTGCTTGTCACTGAAGTCAACCTTGCTGTGTTTTTGTTATTGATGTATGTGTGTTTGTTTTCATATCCCCAAATAGAAATTTATACAAGCAACTATTCTCACTAATATTCTCAACAAAATAGAGGCATAATCTAACTCCTTGACATCTTTGTTAAGGTTGTTTTTTTTAAGTCACCTAAAAACACATTTAAAGTAATGAAAACACAACTTTTTTTTTTTCTTTTTCATAACAAACACAGTTGCTTTTCTTGAAGTGTAGTTTTTCCCTAAGGGATAAAGTTGGAAGCATTTTAGTCCTGTTTGTTTTTCACAAATGCCCTGATCTATTCAGTGAAACCTTAGTAGGATTCACTTGAATGCGTGAATTTGCTATCCTTTGCCTCTCTGTCGCTGTGCTTTTTGTAGACTGCTATAAGACTGTCAGTACGTCTACAATCCATTCATTCATCTGGTTGCAAGTGCCAACTACTTCTTGGCATGAGAAAACCTGTCAATCTCACAGGAATCAATCCCAGTGGGTGCACACTACCAGATTTAAAACCGATTAGTAGGATTCTGTGCTGGGTAAGCTGCATTTTTTGCTGTGTGTTTCCAAATCATACACCAGCACACACGGTGCAACCTCATGGTCATAACTGCATTGACGTGGTTAATATGAGTTAGGCAGGCTTTTTTGATTTCCATGTCTTTTGGAGTTACCCTTACAGAGTGGTGCCATGTTGTTTGATTTCAGTCAGTGATGTCGGGCATTGCTTGACATTCAGTAGGGCACATCAGGTGGCCCCCAAAATCTCGACAGGGTGCATGCCTTCCCAGTGACATAACATGGTGCCTTCCCATTTCTCCATTGAGTGACATCACACGGGTAGCTTGAAATCAGCCACAGTAGGATTACTTACACCACAGAAATCGGTAAACTCTACAAATCACAGTTCTCCCCACACCCCGTCCCAGCTCCTTTAGAGAGCCTGTTATGAAGAATTTGCTAGTTTTCTGCTATCTAAATCTCCAACACGCGAGAATGATTAAGAACAAGGACGAAAGCAAATATAGCCTTGCCGTCTGAGTACAAAACCAATGGGATGCTGAGACACAAAACAACCAAAATCTTCACTCTGGTTTATAAAAGGGAGGTGGGGCATTTGGGAGTGATTGGATTTAAATGAGGTCATGGGGCTGGGGCCCCATGATGGGATTAGTGTCCTTGTACAAGAAGTAGAGATACCAGAGTTTGCTCTCTCTCTCTACCATGTGGGGACACAGTGACAAGGTGGCTGCCTTCAAGCCAGAAGAGAGACCTCCCCGGGCTCCCTGACATGGACATCCAGCCTCCAGATTTGTGAGGCACAACAGTCTGTAGTTTAAGACACTGGGTCTACAGTACTTTATTTTGATAACCCGAGGAGATCAAGACACCTGGCAAGGTTGATGACCTTCACTGTAATTTTCAAAGCGTTAGACTGACTATTCTGATACCGTTACAGAGCTCTGCTCTGTGTACAACCTAATTGTGTTTTACAGACAGGTTGTTTAGCAACCGGAGTGGCACAATAATTTCCTAATTCAGAGAGGTAACTTCTGGATGGAAAATTTAAATGAAGATCTATATTTCAACAGGCCATTAAAACATTCCCATTGGCCAAGTCTGGCCAGGTACCCATCCAATGGATGGATCCAATCAACCCAATGGATGGGTTGAGATGTGGAGATGTCAAAAAAAAAAAAAAAAACAAAACTCACTATTTCCCACCGTTTCTGAGTTTACCAGATGTACAACAAATTTTTTTTTAGTCTCCTTAAAATAGTCCCATGACGATTATACCCAAGTGTTAAATAGCTAGCTTCTGTGTTTCAGATATAATTTTATTTATGGTAAGAAGATCTGGCTGAAATGAGGCTCACTGTGTTAAAGGAGGAAACCGGCAACAGCTCACACGGCAATGACCAACCAGTTCTAAGGACAGATGTCTTCCAAAGGAATTTGGGGGGAGGGGTCATTTTATCTTGAGAGACACCAGAGAAGTGAGGAAAAAGAAGGAAGGATGTTAAAACACCTTTTTTCCCCCCACTCCATGGTGGGATAATTCTGTAGCAGGTAGAAGTGTGTTGCAGATAGAGTGTTGAACAGCAGAAGGGATTTTATGTGGAAAGAGGGAAAATACCGCATGATTCAGTAAAGACGTATAAAACTAGCCAATGCAGGAAAATGTTTGCCTTATGAAGAGAACAAAGAGAAGGAGTTGAGGAGACAAAGGGTCAATTGGAAGCCCATTGGAGAGGAGAGTTGCTCAAACTGTAGACAAGATAGTGATGTTGATTTAAAGTAACATTTTATGTAACCCAAGATATCTAAAATATTATTTCAACATAGACCACCAATATTAAAAATGTTCTGTGGACATAGTTTACATATTTTGAAATCAGGCGTGTGTTTTGTACATGCAGCCTGTCTCAATTCAGACTCCCACATTTAAAGAGCTTCATGGGCTGCCTGGGTGGCTCAGCTGGATAAGCGTCTGGCTCTTGATTTTGGCTCAGGTCATGGTCTCGTGGTTCCGGAGATCAAGCTCCATGTTGGGCTCTGCACTGAGCATGGAACCTGCTTGGAATTCTCTCCCTCTCCCTCTGCCCCACTTGTGTTCTCTCTCTCTCTCTCCAAATAAATAACCTTAAAAAACAATATCTTTAAAAAATTAAGAGCTTCATTGCCTCACATGATAAATGGTCACCACCCCGGATAGCACAGGTCTCCAGTAGACAATTGCCCGTGGCTTGGGTTTGTGCCTCCTCAATGCGATTTCTCTTTCAAATGAAAGCGACAGCCAACCCTCGAGAGTTCTTGAGGGTTTCACGGTCATGCTCCCCCTGCCCGTTTATCTTGTTGTCGTCATTTGTTTTCACTATTTATTTTTGCCAAAAGTCGTGATGGGCACAAGCAGGCTCTTCTTCTCTCCGTCTACCCACCCTTCTCTTCCCCGTACTCAACTTCTCTGCTTGACTGTGACATTTTCCAAAACTGTGTTCTTTCTGGCAGTCTGGTCTGCTCTCTTTTCCCTCCCTGCTTGAGCTGCTCCTGTGAGCTCCATGCCCTGGCAGAAATGAGACAAACAAGGAAACTCTGTTGACGTGAGAGTGATAAATTGCTAAGAGACATCCGGATTTGCCACAGACAAAGGGCTTCGTTCTCTTTCTTCATCAAAGCGAGAGAAACAGCACCGAGTAATTGGGGCTGGTCTCAACATGGTGGGTTATTACCAGAAATTGCTTCCAAAAGGGCTGAGGTGTCCACAGCAGAGAAGCCAGCATCCGGGCCCTTATAATTGCACACAGAATATGCTTCTTGAGGTCTGTGCTTAGGTGCTTATTTATTTTGCACTGAGAAGTTGGGTACAGGTAAAATAAGGTCAGTGCTCCCCAGGAGGAACACAGAAGGAAGTAATGGACCCTTGGTGATGGCTTTGCTGTACCCAATATTTGCTTATCCTCCTCATCCAACACATTAACCATAGGATCTCTGTGTCCTTGTAATTGCTTATTTAATAATTGTATCATTTCTCTTCCCTTGTTCAAAAGCCATTTGTATTGCTTTGTTTTGCGAGGAATGGTCAGTTCCTGTCCTTTGCCCGTTTGGTAGCTATCTGTTGTCGGTCTTTTAATTACCACTTCCCAGGAGCTGCTCGTGGAGTAAGCAATTCACCTTTGCTTGTGATATGAGTGGCAATGCTGTTTCCCTCACTTGGGAATTTAATGTAGGATACAAAATAATATGCAAACGGTGTTCCCACATATAAGCAACAACCAATTAGGACATATAGAAAAACAGTGAATAACTGGAAAACATTTGAAAAATAACAGTGAGGAGGATGGTTAAAAGCCTTCGAAGTATCATTATAGTATGTTTTAGAGTCTAGTGGCATAGACTAGCCAGTGAAAAACAAAATAAGCATTTCATGTTTGTTTTCAAAATACACCTAGCCCTGTACTGTCCATTATGACAACCCCTGGCTGCATGGGGCCATTTGAATTTAATTTCTTCTTTAATTAAATTAAAAAGTTGTTCCTCACTCGTGTCTGCCACATTCTAAGGGCTCAGTAGCCGCACTTGTGGCCTGATGTTACCATTTTGGATGCCAGTGATGCGGGACACGTTCACGATTGCTGGAAGTTCTATTGGACGGCACTGGGCATTTGTCCATTCGGTCAGTTTTCTTGAACTGTATCCTGAAGTACTGTGCTAGTTATTGTAGATACAGCAGAAAAAAAACAACAAGAGAAACTGCTGTCCTGGAGAAGCTTATATTTAAGCGACAGGTGCCAACACCAAGAGGTGGTCAAGTCTTAGTTTGTAGTCACCGTGCCTCCTGCGCAAATTTAATATAGACCTTATTTACATGCTTAGTTTCTTTATTAAACCATGAGCTTCATGTAAAAACCGAAGGAGCCCTACTCATCTTGGTAATTCCTGAGCATGATATCGTGCCTGGTACTTACTATATATAGTAAGTGCGTAATGGCTGTTTAATTAGTAAACAAAAATCATCTTTCTGACTCATCTGCCATTTTGTTCACAGGGAAACAGGAACAAAGAACTCCAGACACTAAATATCACTCAGTAAGTGGCAGAACCAAATTTAACATCCGTTCTCTCAGTTTTACCTCATCTCCAGAGAATATTAGAATTCACCGTGATGGATTTCAGAGCAAGCCATTCCATAAAGAAACACATCTGGATCTTAAATATTTGGGGGGAAAAAGGTAATTACCATTGGGAAGATTGCTCGGTCGAGGTGATAAAGCTTTTCAAGAGAACACAGGATACATGAAAAGTTCCCGGTTCGTTTTACGTTGCTCCTTTTGCCGTGGGTGACGCGTGCTCCCGCGCGTCAGATTCTCCACTCCTTGCTGGTATGTTCTCTGGGACACAACCAGAGCTGCTGAGGAAATATTTGCACATGAATTGTTAGAATGTGTCTTCGTAGTCATGTTGGATTTTACCGCAGGATACCTTCTTTTAACCCAAATTAGTCCATAATGACTTAAGTACTCACAATTACATGTTTTTATTCAAAGTGCTCATTTCCTTTCCAAATTGAATTGTCAGTCCCGGGCACTGGCAACATGTTTATTTTCAATATGCGTGATTATCTGAGTTCCACTTTCTCTTGGAATCATTTTTTTTGGGAACATAGAGTAAGTCCTACAAGTTTCCCGGAAAACCAAATTAGTTGCCGGTTGGTGATGTTGTAAACCGTAGATATTTGGAAGGGACAAATGCACTTGTCAAATTAAATGCAGATGTTCAGAGTGGGGTATGTGTGCTGGAAGACTGTGGAAAATTTGTTAAAGCTCCATAAAAGACACAGTGTTTGCTCCCAATTTTAAAATAAGTTGAGATTGACTTCCGTTTCCTTCAGGTCTCCTGGGTGGCTGGGTCGGTTAAGCGTCTGACTTCCTCTCAGGTCATGATCTCATGGTTCGTGAGTTTGAGCCCCACGTCGGGCTCTGTGCTGACAGCTCCAGCCTGGAGCCTGTTTCAGATGCTGTGTCTCCCTCTCTCTCTGCCCTTCTCCTGCTCGCACTTGCTCTCTCTCTCTCTCTCAAAAATAAATAAATGCTAAAAAAAATTTTTTTTTAAATTTTTATTAGCTCTTTCTTTGACAAAACAAATTGTTATGTGTAGAAAGGTATTGAGAAGAACATGAAGAGTAGAAACCACAATCACCATGGCTCCTGAATTTCTTGAAACAATGCCAAATATTTTGTGACTCCTTCCCTTCAAGTATCTTTTTTCTATGTTCATTTTTGTTTCCTTTCATTATTTTATACGTTCCATTATTAAATACACAGTGTCTCACGTTCTCATTAAATGGAATATAATCTCATGATTGTGATTTCAGCCCTGTGTCTTTTGAACATCTTTGTTGCTTATCTATTTCTTCTGAGAATCAAAACTGTTACTTGGGAATATTTGAAAATTTAGTAATTTCGAAGGGGACCTGGCATTAATTATGAATCAAATTTGGAAGCAACAGGGTTGCTGACCTGAGCACTGAGCATACGAGGATTTCTGCTTGTCAGCTTTTCAGATTGGATGAACACCTCCCAGGGACCCCTGTGTCCCTGGACTATAAAGCGTCTTGGCCAGAACTGTATGTTTCGTTGTCCTTACATGGAATGGATTGAGTTATATCTAGAACACATGGTTATTATTCGTTCGTAATCTCTACCATGTATTCCAAAATTCCCGTCTCTGCCTCTGCCCCCTTCCCTCAGAAACTACCTATTTTTATCTGTTTTCCCATCCTCTTCCGGACAGGGCCCCATATGCATTTGAGCATTTCATGTCAAATATTTCCATGGCTAACCAAGGCGCAGAGCAGGCATTTTGAACGACACCAGAGCAAGCAAAACACTCCTGCCTTCAAGGAGTTTAAAACGAGAAGCACATGAAATAGATGATTGCTTTATAAATAAATGATGAGGGGTATGCCCCTCCCCCCTCAACTCAATGTAGCTTAACTTAATTAATGTCATGTTGTCACTATTCATCATTCAGTAAAGATGAGGATTTGATTCCCAATAACGAGTAGAATGTCCATGTGATGTCCGTGATGTTTATAATTGACCCAAGGCTGATTAGTATTGTAGCAAATTAGTAACAATATATTATTAATGACATAGTACTAACTGATGGAGAAGGTCAGTCTAAATTAGTGAAAATCGTTTATTTCTAGAGTGCTCGTTTACAGATTAAGTGCTTGCAAATTTTGTCCACGGTGCTGACGATAATGAACAAAATATGTTCATTTGTCATTATGAAATTAATTATGGTCAAATATATAGCCTTTTCCCGCTCTCATCTGACCTAGGCTGATTTAGCCACTTAGCAGTGCCCTCATACTTTGCATAGATACCAGGAGTTTCTGGTCCTGAAAGCGGCCCAACAACTTGTCCTGTCCGGCATCTAGTGGCCACCTACATTCCTTGATTGTGGACTAACCGAGTCCTCAACTCTCGCCATTCTGATCTCTTAAGTGTCTTTGAAATTGGATGATTCCACTGAGCCCACTTGGATAATCCAGGATACTCTCTCTCTGTTTAGGTCAGGTGATTAACCTTAATTCCATCTGCAACCCTAATTATGCTTCATCATACAAGATAACATTGTCACCTGCACTGGGAATTTTAGTAGATGAACATTTTGCAGCAGGACATTATTCTGACTACTACACTATACAAACACATATCTTGGTTCCACCTGTCACCAGAGAAAGATTATTTCTTTTATTTTTTTTTAATGTTTATTTTTGAGACAGAGAGACAGAGCATGAGTGGAGGAGGGGCAGAGAGAGAGGGAGACACAGAATTCAAAGCAGGCTCCAGGCTCCGGACTGTCAGCACAGAGCCTGACACAGGGCTCGAACCCACAAACTGTGAGATCATGACCTGAGCCAAAGTCAGACACCCAACCAACTGAGCCAGCCAAGTGCCCCGAGAAAAATTATTTCTTATATGTTATAAATAAGAAATCTCTGTTGCAGATTTCAAAAGGATGTTTGGAATATATCCCACGTACGTGGGTACTTCTGGATTCCCGATTAGTGATTTAAAATGCTAACTTTCTACACTAGGTGACAAGTTAATTTTCACAAACAAATACAGTCATTCAATATATAATGAGGCAGTTTGTAATTTTATTTTATTTTATTTTTTTTAAGTAGGTTCCATGGAGCCCAACACAGGGCTCGAACTCACAACCCTGAGATCAAGACCTGAGCAGAGATCAAGAGTGAGACGCTCAATTGACTGAGTCACCCAGGCACCCCTGTAATGATGCAATTTAAAGTGAACTGTCGGGGCGCCTGGGTGGTGCAGTCGGTTAAGCGTCCGACTTCAGCCAGGTCACGATCTCGCGGTCTGTGAGTTCGAGCCCCGCGTCAGGCTCTGGGCTGATGGCTCAGAGCCTGGAGCCTATTTCCGATTCTGTGTCTCCTTCTCTCTCTGCCCCTCCCCCGTTCGTGCTCTGTCTCTCTCTGTCCCAAAAATAAATAAAAAACGTTGAAAAAAAAATTTTAAAGTGAACTGTGAAAAAATGGTAAAACATGATGCATGAAATGCAGTTTCTACTATGAAGTGACATGCCTGTTATCCCTTTAATTTATTGAACAAATGCTTTCTGAGTCCAAAGTGTTCAAAATACAGGATTAAGAAAAAAATCTCCGAGTAGGTATAGCTCACAGACAGCTTTAGTCTCATTTCCTCATTTTAAAGATGAGGAATGTAAGCTGAGGAATTTATGTAACCTGCTGAAAATCACAAATCCAGTTAGTGACAGAGGTGTGACCAAAATCACCTTAATCCACGGTCTGGTTTTAGTAGCAGAAAGAAAAGTCTACCCCTCATCTCTGATAGTAACACTCAAGGAATGTTTATTTAGAATTATTAAAAATTTTCAAATTAGTATTATTGTTTTTTTAGCATTTATTTACTTTTGAGAGAGAGAGCCAGAGAGCTAGCGGGGGTGGGTCAGAGAGAGAGAAGGAGACACAGAATCCGAAGCAGGCTCCAGGCTCTGAGCTGTCAGCACAGAGCCCGACGCGAGGCTCAAACTCACCAGCCGTAAAATCATGACCTGAGCCAAAGTCGCATGCTTAGCTGACTGAACAACCCAAGAGCCCCTCAAATTGGAATTATTAAAATTATTTGAATTACCAGTAACAAATCTTTATTTAAAACTGTTTAAGGGACGCCTGACTGGCTCATTTGGAAGAGCATGCAACTGTTGATCTTGAGGTTGTGAGTTCGAGCCCCATGTTGGGTATCGAGATTACTTGAATGAACCTTAAAAAAATGTTCTAACCTACTAGCTGATTGCTAGTAGGTTTCAGCCAACAGTTCATTGATTTTATTTAGCATCTGGTAAGGTTGAAGGTAAGTGTAAGTGTTGACATCTTAACCAACAGATGTCACTTACCCATGTAGAAGATCTTAACTGCATTTGGAACTGTGGCAAGAAGGATCCAAATCATTCTGCTCTTTTCCGTAGGCCACACTTTGTGTGTTCCGAGGGACCTGATGCAATTAATTGGATGGAAACGTGGGAGAATTGTTTGAGAGCAAAAAGTGTTTTTTTGATCTCCATGGAAACCATGTTGTGCTCTATTATGATCAATGAATGTCAAACACTGGGAAACTGAGAAAGGGGTAAATGATTTTAAATGGTTGCTGTTACCAGAGACTCTGAGGCCATGTGACTGCACAGAAAGTCACTGTCAAGACTCACAGTGTGTTTCATAAACTCAAACGGGCAAGGATGGCCAACATTTCAATTGGTCCCAGCTGACGCCCGTAGCTGTCAAGGTGTCCGTTGAAATCCAGCGCCTAGACTGAACATCCCATACACTCAGATTGTAGGCGTACAACCCACAGCTTACGAAGCACCATATGCGTTTTCTTCGTCTCCAAACTCTGGACAGTTGTTCTCATTTTACAGGTGAGAAGACTGAGGATCGGGAAGGTGACGTGTTTTAGTCAAGTTCACACAGTAGTAGATGCCTGAGCAGGGGTGTTAGTCTAATGACTCATTATCTTTCTGCACTAAAACAACCTTCTGGCTGAGTTGATTTGCTCATACTCTCTGTAGTTCGTAGCGCATTCTGCACAGAGAACTCACACAAACATATGGTCTTTTTTATGACTCAGGGAAGAGTGTCTTATCTTTTACTTATACATATATACTTGAAAGATCTCATTGAGGGCAAGAAAGGCCCCCATATCCCCATCATCCTGCCTCTTTGACCTTCTAATGGTAAGTGAAAGCTCTCCTTTACTCGCATCAAATGATGTCAAGACCACAGTCTAAATCCAGCCACATGCAAAGGATGTTCTATCTGCTGCCTTAGAAAATCTGCTTTTGAAGACAGAGCCTCAGCAACTCGTCTGTCCATTCATCTAACAGATATTTATTCAACAGCCACTGTGCTCAAAACACACAGCGGAGTCAATACACAAGTTCCGCGCTTGGCCTCAAGAGTCAGTCAGTCTGATGAAGAACGCAGTCATACATGGCTCTTAGCAAATGGTATTATTTGGGATCTGGAAAGCATAACCAAGGATACTGACAAAAAAACGATGGGGAAAGATGCCTTTACCAACAAACTCTACTGAATTCAAAAAAATTCGAGTGCAGCTGAGTTGTTTGTAAATTACTAAAGTCTGTATCGTGAATCTTAGGAACCATTACATGATCAGTCAAATGGCAATGGAGGGACAGAGATATTAAATAAATCCTTTGTGGGGAGTTCATCAGTCTCTCAGATTCAGATACCAATTTTCCCCTCTTTCGAGCTATAACATGAATGCACCAACTTTTCCATGGACATAGAATGAGTCTCTCAAGTTAAATCTTAAATACTCAAGTGGGTTTTAAAAGGGCTAACCATCGAATTTGCAAGTTGAGACCTGTGAATGAAAGCAGATAACTTAATGAACCCATGAAAAAATTTAAAATTTCTACAAAAATTCCTGAGAAAACTTTTAATAGCACAAAATGAAAAGGGTTTGTAAATGCCCAGGGGTAAATTACAGAAGTCTGTAACATTTCCTTCAAGTTATGAAATATTTTAAGATACGTGCTTGCCTGCTAGGAATTTCCCCAAGGGATACAAGAGTACTGATGCATAGGGGCCCTTGTACCCCAATGTTTATAGCAGCACTCTCAACAATAGCCAAATTATGGAAAGAGCCTAAATGTCCATCAACTGATGAATGGATAAAGAAATTGTGGTTTATATACACAATGGAGTACTACGTGGCAATGAGAAAGAATGAAATATGGCCCTTTGTAGCAACGTGGATGGAACTGGAGAGTGTGATGCTAAGTGAAATAAGCCATACAGAGAAAGACAGATACCATATGTTTTCACTCTTATGTGGATCCTGAGAAACTTAACAGAAACCCATGGGGGAGGGGAAGGGAAAAAAAAAAAAAAGGAGGTTAGAGTGGGAGAGAGCCAAAGCATAAGAGACTCTTAAAAACTGAGAACAAACTGAGGGTTGATGGGGGGGTGGGAGGGAGGGGAGGGTGGGTGATGGGTATTGAGGAGGGCACCTTTTGGGATGAGCACTGGGTGTTGTATGGAAACCAATTTGACAATAAACTTCATATATTGAAAAAAAAAAGATACGTGCTTGTAATAGCTTCTTTATCAAGGCAAAATTTTTACTGCCCACACCTTCAGAATGGAAAGATACCCAAGTGTTAATCTGGACTCAGCCTCTCTTCTTCAATATGAAAAATTATACCATCATGTAGAAACTAAAATCGTAATTTATGTCCTATTATAGTAGAAACTTTACTGTTGCTATATCTAGGAAATTCCTGATACGAGTAACCCCTCAAAAGAGTTTTTGCAGATGGAGGACATTTTTGAGACTGTGTTATGCCAACATGTGGGTTTTTTTTTTTTTTTTAATTTTTTTTTCAACGTTTTTTATTTATTTTTGGGACAGAGAGAGACAGAGCATGAACGGGGGAGGGGCAGAGAGAGAGGGAGACACAGAATCAGAAACAGGCTCCAGGCTCTGAGCCATCAGCTCAGAGCCTGACGTGGGGCTCGAACTCACGGACCGTGAGATCGTGACCTGGCTGAAATCGGACGCTTAACCGACTGCGCCACCCAGGCGCCCCTATGTGGGGTTTTTTAATAGCTTTACTGGGGCATAATCGACATACAAACACTCCACGTCATTCAAACGACGAGTACCTGATACGTTGGTCTGTCCCTGCTTTTATAATACTTGTGGCGATGCGTATTTTCCACATATTCTGTACTGCTTGGAGTCTTTCACATGCATGACTATATTCTTGCAAGGATGAACAAGACATTGTTTGCTTTAAGTCTGTTTGTCCACATATGCATCCTATGCATCTCCTCAAATACACTAAACAAACAATTTACATATTCAGTGGGTCCAAAGGCACAGTGCAAAGGTGGAAATTTATTGAGTGATTGGAGAAGCTTTACAAGTCAACACTTGGAATTGTTCAACATAATCTGACTGATGTTTCTCCAGAAAATGCAATGGTGGGTTCTAGGCATTTTCCACGATAAGTGATCATTTTGTGCAAAATTAATTTGCTTTCCTCATACTGGAAGCCTCTGAGGCTTGCCCACTGGTTTCGAATTATAGAAAAACCAGGCGGGGTGTCCAACTGACTTCAGCTCAGCTCATGACCTTATGGTTTGTGAGTTGGAACCCTACATCAGGCCCGCTGCCGTCTGCCTGGAGCCTGCTCTGAATCCTCTGTCCTGCTTTCTCTCTGCACCTCTCCTGCTCACGCTTTCTCAAGAATAAGTAAACATTTTTTTAAAAAAGAAAGAGAGTGGGGCGCCTGGGTGGCGCAGTCGGTTAAGCGTCCGACTTCAGCCAGGTCACGATCTCGCGGTCTGTGAGTTCGAGCCCCGCGTCGGGCTCTGGGCTGATGGCTCAGAGCCTGGAGCCTGTTTCCGATTCTGTGTCTCCCTCTCTCTCTGCCCCTCCCCCGTTCATGCTCTGTCTCTCTCTGTCCCAAAAATAAATAAACGTTAAAAAAAATTAAAAAAAATAAAATAAAATAAAAAAGAAAGAGAAACATGCAAAAATAGTGAATTTCAGCTTCTATCAACGTGTCAGAAAAAGCACTAAAAAAACAGAACAGAAAAGCACTCCTGATTCTCCACTTAACCGCTAAGAGAGTGAGCCTGTTTGTTTGGGAAACAACGGGTAAATGGTTTAAAATCCACGGTCTCCGAGAAAGGGTAATTTGTGAGGACAGTTAAGAAGGCAGGGGATTCAGGTATTCTGCAGGGTTCTTAATACACTCCTCGCAGGACGCACTTCTCTACGCTGGACCAAGGTGAGCAGAAACACAGCTCATTGTCCGTCCGTGCCGCACTCCCAGAGCCATTCCTGACTTTCTGTTTGGGTTCTTATGAACACAGAAACAAAGAGACATTCCTTAACTTGCTTCCGTAGCCCCTGCGAAGAGAAAAGTCTTCTTGCCAAAAATCTCCTGCAGGTAACTGAGAGGGCTTCGCCCTCCCTCCCCCTTTACGCCCCCACGCACCTCTGCACATGCCACACCAGCCCACCTACAAGGGCCCCCGGTAAGGCACCTGATGCACTTTTACTTCCACCCATGATTTCTGAGTGGCAGACTGCTATCTCCCACAGAAGGCATCCGTGGAGAATCAGTCTCGTGGATTTTCAGAATGAGATGTTTCCGTTGCGTAATTTCAAGCTTGGCCAGCTCTGAGCATCATTCTGTCAGGTGAATATGAGCTGGAGAAAGGAACACATGTGGACTCATTATAGGCTAAGGGAAGTGAAAAGGATTTTCTCTTTCAGAGTTTATCCAGCTGGATTTATAGTTGATCCAATAATTGCTTTAATAGCGGCGCACGATTCAGAGCACATCTGCAAACATCTCTGTACCTGTAATAGTTCCCTGGAACTCTGCACTTACAAGTCCCCCAGGGTATAATCACAAGGGCTCATGAGGTGGGCAGATGGGGGACGCTGGGGACTTTCGTGATCATGAATGAGCCAGCAAAGTGTTGGCATTGCGATGAATGCTCGGTTGGTGGAATATTTGGTTTAAATGACATTAAACACCAGGTCGAAGGATGCGTTTTGCAGGGAGTGCGTTTTCAGCGGTCCAGCCCGTTAATGTCCTTGGCCGCTATCTCCAGGATGAACTGTCCTCTGACCAGCATTTCTGATGTCTTCTCTGGATTACTATTCCTACAGTGTTAGTGGGTACTTGTTATGGATGCGCTGGGTTGTGACCCTGCCCACCTCCAGATTCACAGGTTGAAGTTCTAACTCCAAAGACCTTGGTTGGAGGGAGGACCTTTAAAGAGGTGATGAAGGTAAAATCAGGTCATTACGGTGGACCCTGATCCCACCTGACCGTGGCCTTATAAGAAGAGAGGATGAACACACAGACACGCACAGAGGGACGGCCACGTGAGGACACAGGGAGAACGTGGCATCTGCATGCTGAGGAGAGAGGCCTCAGGAGAACCAGCCTCAGCCCCTCCTGGATCTCACACTCCCAGGCTCCAGGACCAAATTGTGAGAAATTTTTTATCTTTATTTATTTTTGAGAGAGAGCCAGAGACAGAGCGTGAGCAGGGGAGGAGCAGAGAGAGAGGGAGACACAGAATCTGCAACAGGCTCCAGGCTGTGAGCTGTCAGCACAGAGCCCAACACGGGGCTTGAACTCACCAACCGTGAGATCATGACCTGAGCCGAAGTAGGATGCTTAACCGACTGAGCCACCCAGGCGCCCCTTCATGTTAACATTTTGAACAGCATTGTGTACTGTGAATCCACAAGAAATAATTATCATATGCAATGTTTTCCCAACTTCTCTGGCCATAGATCCTTTTAACTCAGATAATTCTGAGAAATCTTCATTCTGATAAATATCCTTTTGGAAACATTGCCCTGCACCAAGGTCCTCTAATTAATACAAATATCCATTTATCCCCAAATACCCTCTATTTGCCTAGCACATTTTTCTAGCATCCCATTTAGTTTTGCTGTGTGGAATTAACAACCAGGAAGAGTGCTCTGAAAAGAGGTCCTGTCCTGATTCTCTTCCTAGATACATCTTCCAACATAAATGAAAGAAACAAGTGCCTGTAAGCATACAATAATAGCAAAAGCAGCACCCCGTATCGGTATAGTAGTGGGAAGTTTACCATGCTTTAATAAATATTCCTCGATCCCCAAAATTCTGTGGAAGAAGGCAGAACTTACTTACCTTCTTTCTTCTTTCTTCTTTCTTTCTTTCCTTCTTTCCTTTTCTTTCTCTTTCTTTCTCTCTCTCTCTCTCCTTCCCTTCCCTTCCCTCTTCCTCCCTTCCTCCCTTCCCTTTTCTTTCTTTCAACAGAGAAAAAGACACAGAAAACATGCAACAATTTTACACAGCTTCTTTTGGTATTTAAGGCCATGACTTTGGAACCCATTCCAGCGACCTAGAATACTCTGCCTAGGAAAATCCATGAACCCATCCGAATCTCAATTTCTTCATCTGCTCGGTGAGAGAATATCCCGGACACAGTTTTGCCTCTCAGGGTCCAATTGAGACTTAAGTGAGCTGATAAAAGCAAACAAGTAACACAGAGCCTGGTGTCGCAAATATTCAGCAAGCACTAGGTGTTGGGTTTATCCAGTTTACGTTGACCCAGGAAAGAGTGGTAGACAGGGCTCCCAAATGGTGTCTTCTGATATTCCACCTCTTCCATCTCCTGTGTTTTTCCACTGCGTGCAAATCACTTTTTCGAGACTGGCTGATAGGAACTGATTGCCCAGGGCTTAATCAGGGATGAGCGAACTGATAAAACTATTTTAATCCTACAAAGAAAGATCAGCACAGCAGAATTCAAATCAGCAAAACTGTGCAATACCCCCCCCCACCTTCATGAAGAAACTTAGAACCTCAAAAACCTTTCCCCTGAAAGAGTGATGCCCGCCAGTTGTCCTGGAGACACCAGCGAAATGCATTAAAGGTGTCTTAGCGAAAATTAACCGATCAACACAGAAAACACAGTGTATACTTAGCGCGGTAGATTCCCCACATCTGCTTTGGGACCCTCAAAATCTAGCATTCAAATAAAGTGCGGTTCGTAAGTTTGTCTGATGGTTCGTTTGGGGCATGCATGTTTGGGTCTCGGGTAAGAGTTTCTTCTGTCTTACATCTGTGCTGCCTGGGTTCATTCTCGTGGCTCCATGGTCACTTTTCGTCTTCAATGATGCGTGCCTGTACATTACAAATGTGCCCCTTCTTGCCAAATTTTAAACTTAAGATCTTTCATGATGTCAAGTCATGTTCCAGAGCAAATATATATTGACAGTAGCCGCAAACCAACCGAGCAACTAACAAACCACAACCTTATTCCAGCAGTTCAAGCCACAACCAACATTTCACATGTCAGGTTTGTTTGTTTTTTTTAATGTTTATTTATTTTTGAGAGACAGAGAGCATGAGCGGGGGAAGGGCAGAGAGAGAGAGAGAGAGACACACACACACACAGAATCCGAAGCAGGCTCCAGGCTCTGACCTGTCAGCACAGAGCCAGATGTGGGGCTTGAACTCAGAACCAGTGAGATCATGACCTGAGCTGAAGTCAGACGCTTAACCGACTGAGCCACCTGGTGCCCCTCAGACACCAGGGTAAGACAGAGGGTGTCGACCACCCAGGGCACAGCATGAAGTTGGTCTGCATGGGGTTTTGTTGTATTCTTCACTCAAACATTTAATTTTGAAATAATCATAAATTCACATGCAGTTACAAAAAAGAGTAGAGACAGGTTTTGTGTGCGTTGCATCCATTTTTTCCCTAATGTAACTGCTACTTGTTTATTTTTCTTTTTTCCACGTTTATTGATTCATTTAAAGGTAGCGATGATGGGGTGCCTGGGTGGCTCAGTTGGTTAAGCGTCCAGCTCTTGCTTTTGGCTCAGGTCGTGATCTCACGGTTCGCGAGTTCAAGCCCCGCATTGGGCTGTGGTGATGGTGCAGATCCTGCTTGCGATAGTCTATCTCCCTCTCTCTCTGCCCCTTCCCTTCCCACTCCCTCTCTCTCCCTTTCAGATAAATAAACTTGAAAAATAATAAAGATAGCAATGATGAGGACATTACACATTGTTAATAACAGTATTATAATGAAATTAGTACTGCCATTGTGGAGCCCCTCAACTCTTGATGATGATGACGATGATGATGATGTATTTTGAGAGAGAGAGAGAGAGAGAGAGAGAGAGAGTATGACCAGGGGAGGGACAGAGAGAGAGGGAGGCAGAGAATCCCAAACAGGCTCCCCCAGGTTAGCATGCAAAGCTCAACACGGGGCTCAATCTCATGAACCGTGAGACCATGACCTGAGCCGAAATCAAGAGTCAGACGCTTAACCAACCAAGCCACCCAGGCACCTCCCCCAAACTGTCGTAAAGTGTCAGTTTATTCCACAATATGAAGGAGCAAATGAAAAACAAGATTTGGAAAGTAAATTTTATTTGACCTGACTTACAATGCCTAAGTTTGACAAAAAGTTACAAAATTTGTTAAAAATCTTAGAAGTGTTTTCAATTTTGATGGCTTTATTTTCTTGGTTTATTGCTTATTGCCTTTGCCTACAATATAAGGGGATGTTTTTTACTTTCTAGATAGTAGAGATTCTATGTCTAACCAGAATAATTTCCTGTACTTTATGTAGACTTTATTATATTCTTGACTATATAAGAAAGAAAGAAAAAGAGGTTTTCCTTTCCTCACTTTTGAATGAACTAAGATTCTTCATAATTGTGCTACTGTCCTTTTTATTATTGTAGAATGTTTCATTGATGCTAACCACTGTCTTTTAAAATGTGATTTATTGACCATCTGAAGTTGGTTAGATGTTGATTTTAGAATTTGATGTCTAAATCAAATGATTTAGATGTCTTGTTTTTCTTAAAAACTGGGAGGTTCAACAATAGAGGACCTATATTTTTGCAGGCAGACGGTTCGTGGTTCTCTGTGATTCCCGATCAAATACACATGGAGATTTGTCAGATTTTCTGCAAAAGGTGTTCGTGTTTCTATGAGATCTTTAGCCTCAGGCAGATTGCTCAGTGCAGGGGTCACGGACTCCCCAGCTCCATGCTCCTGTTCTTTCCCTCCCCAAATTCTGGGACTGCACATCTCTGTGCTCGTCCCATTGACTTTTGCACACCCGGCATCGTCTTCATGTCTGTGGTACCCTCTGACTGCAGCGGCATACGAGAATGAGACTCCAGGCTCCAGGTTACTTTGAGATAATTTAGAACAAAACTAATTTGGCCATATGTCTGAGAAGTAGAAAGATCTGTCAAGCCTGTTGGAAGAGGCTTCTAGTCCTGGCAGAAGTAAAAGCAGGTCCTGAAGTCAAAAGTGAGCCTGGGTGACTCAGTCGGTTAAGCGTCTGACTTCGGCTCAGCTCATGATCTCGCGGTCCGTGAGTTTGAGCCCCGCGTCGGGCTCTGTGCTGACGGCTCGGAGCCCGGAGCCTGCTTCTGATTCTGTGCCTCCCTCTCTCTCTGCCCCCACTCATGCTCTGTCTCTGTGTCAAAAATAAATACACATTAAAAAAATTTATTTTTCCAAAAAAGTAGGAGAAAATGATGAAGGCATCACGGCTTATGCAATCAATCAGAAGCCAGTAGGAATAATCCTTAGGGACGAAGACAGAATGGCACAGCAGAGAAAAAGTCCTGGTTTTGTGTCATCGACAAACATGAGAAAGTGAAGGAAGATCATTGAAGGTTTTTTGGAACTCCCAGTATATAGACCAGATCTATAGACCAGATCCGTGTGTGTGGGCGTCCGTCTGGGCTCAGGTTGGTCTATGTTCTGTTCATTCCACAGGTTGTCGACTCTTCAGGACCTGCTCAGTAACACAAACAGTGTTCCCGCAGCCGGTCTGCAGCTTCACATACTGAGGCTGTCTCTACAGAAGTTCCCGAAAGGAGTCCAGACGGACGAGCGCTAACCTGCCTCAATGGTAAGCAAACATGGATGAAATTAGCATGGCTTGGGTGTGGGCTAAGATAGAATATTTGTCATCATGTGGGACATGGCTGCCTGGGTGTCCTGTTTCAGGATCGACTCCTGTTCTTTTCTGATGGAGATGACATTGGGCACAGCAAGCTTACGTTTCCCTGGGTCACTGTGCGTTCATCAATCACACGTGTACGACCAGCCAACTCATTAAGAGCCTTCCCCAGTGTGTCCCTGTTTCGAATGGCTCAGGACACCCTTTTTCAGTCCCTAAGGCTGGGGGAACTCATGCCCGTCACCTGGAGTCAGCAAAACTCTAGTTTTTGTATATGTCCGCATGTATCGGGGACACTTCCCTGTTGCGTTTCCTTCCTTTGGCTATATCAGTATCCCATCTCAGGGAACTGCCTGCCTCACCTATGCTGGGCCCGCTGCGCTATCTATCAGGGACGCATTTGTGTGTGTGGGATTTTCTGGCACCACAGAGAAGTTCTTTGTGTAACGCAGTTAGACTGCTCTCATTCATGGTTACTCATAGTCTTGGCTTTGTGGGTGCTGCTGTTGAGGGGTGCGTGCCGTCCAACCTATCCCTTCAATGGTAAGGTGAGACTAAACACATTAATCTCCGTCTTACCATATTTAACCTCTTTTGAGGCTTTGCTCAGTGTTTTTGAGGACTTACAGTATGTTCCTTGTGGGGCTCAATTTGGCAAAATGCTGAGGCTCTGGGAACTTTAAAGACATCATCTCTTGTTTCTGTTGACAGATAATCTTAGATCATGCAAGATTTAATTCAGTTGGGCATGTTAAAAAAAAGTGATAATATTCTCAAAATAGAAACAGACTAAATATCAATCCTAAATAAAGAAGAAAGGCGTAAAGTAAAATGTTTTCCCCGACGTAGATGTTTATATTTGTAATTGAAAAATTAATCTGTCTTCAGATTACCCAAGGGAATTACAAGAAGCTTAGCTACTTTAAATAACAATAATTTTATAAAATGCTCTGAAGTAATTATAAATACATAGTAGTAGTAATCAATCTTTCTAAACTTTTGTTAAGTTACTTGGATTCTAGCTCTTTAATAGACTTGTTCTTCAAAGGTTGAAGATAGAGAAAGATGTAGCCCTACATTCATAATTACTTCCACTTATTTTCTTGTTTCTAATTTACTTTTATTTTATTGTTTATTTTTTCTCAATGTTTCTTTATTTTTGAGAGAGAGAGAGAATGCACAAGGGCGGGGGTGGGGGGATGTTGCAGAGAGAGGGAGACAATCCCAAGCAGAGCCCGATGCAGGGCTTGAACTCACAAACTTTGAGATCATGACCTGAGCCAAAATCAAGAGTCAGATGCTTAACCTGACTGAGCCACCCAGGTGTCCCGTTTCTAATTGACTTTTAGAACTCAACATTTTCTATTATGTAAGAAGTCTATTTTGGTCCATTCCTTTGTTTTTGTTTTTGTTTTTGTTTTTGTTTTTCTTTTGATCGTAGTGGCAGAAAACTTTTAAACTTTTAATTTACCTCCTTTTATAAATCTGGACTGGGGAGACTTACTATGTGTAATAATTATTTCTAGAAAGAACATAGATGACTTCTCTAGGTTCTTTTATTTAACACCAAGTAAATATCAAATAATTATAGCAAATCTAGTAATCGTAGGTAAATCCCATTCCTAAAATTTGATTACTTTGTGAATGTTTGAGAAAAATGAGTGATCATATTTTCAAGAATAATCCACTTATTATTATATTTGTGTATTAGTTTTTCAGTCAATTCACATTTCTCAATTACCATGTTTTCCTACAAAATATCTTAAACTGTCTTAATATAAAAATATATACAGAGGAAATTTTGAAGACCAATTGATCTCAGTGTAAAATATTATATGTACTTATATATGTACTTCTGTTCTGTATATTTTCAAAAGGATCTGCAACTTTGGGCTTTCACTACATTGTGGTGGTTCGTTTCGTCCCAGGGTAGATGTATTTTGGGAGGAGTCTACTTACCCAGAATTTACTCTGTTCTGCATCGCAGTTTAAAATCAAGTTGGGGTCTATCGAATTCCACTGCACTGGAAATTTGTGTGCAAAAATTTGTATGCAATGTTTTGAGAGCCCAGTTGTGCATTTTCTTGAAATAATGTCCTTTGGCCCTGTCACTAAAACCTTTTTGCTTGCGTGACCTACATAACAAGGACCTGGGTCACTACTCACAGCTGGTTTTGGTCTCTTTTTTCTCTCTCTCTCTTTTTTTAATAAGACAAGGACCAGATAAGACCACGATTAATTCACTGTTCCCTTGACTAGTACAGCTTGTGCATATCTTAGATATCGTGCTTTAGAATTGTGAACGACTGCATTCCTGCATGGTTTGCAATAATTAGCGAGCTTACCAAACTCAGTCCGCATGTGGAGTCCCTGTAAGCATCATCCTGACAAGGGGGATTGTTTCTCTTGTATGGAACACAAGCTAAGAGGCTCCCTGGTGATGGACGGTCAAACCTGACTTTACACGTAATGAAAAAAATACAGAGCCTAGGCTAAAGCAGTGAGAAGCTGACTCATGAAACGACATTGCAAAGCATGACTAGTGGTAGCATTTTAAATTTGGGGCTGAGTTAGCAAGACTGATGGCAGTCAATGCCGTATCTTTTCTTGCTTCAACATTTCACATCATGGCTCTGATGGTTTACCCGGAAATTATATTTTCTGGAGCGTCACAAGAGAAAATCCACACCCACACTGAAAGGATAGAAAGCATTTATGAAAGATGGTTGAGGAGTGTGTGTCACATGAAGTGAGCATAGGTTGGCAAAAGGGTAAAAACTATCGAAAGATGCCAGCTTCTGTGAAGTATGACACGCGAGGCTCCCGTAGGTTTCTGACGGATTCCATAGTAATTCTATTTGTTGGTTATTTATAAATGATCGATCCAGGCTTGTTTCATTTCACCAGCTTCACGGTAATAGCAGCAGCAGCATATTCCTAAGGTGAAACGTGTTTACGAGGAGGTTATGCATCACGCATTTGGGGATATTACGTGGGATGCTTGTAGGACCCGTCAGAGCCAACCTTGGCTGCTGGGATTTTTGCATCCTTGGGGGTCACCCCTTCACAGCTGAGGTTTTGCTACAAATATTAATGCTCCAACTTATTTCCCTTCTACGGAAGGGCATGTCACAGTACATATCCTCGAAGTAGATTTAGAGAATAACAAATGTGCAGATGGGGGTCTAGCTCCGCAGTGAGGGTGGCTGTTGAAAGCGTGGTTCTGCCTAGACGGTCTTTGGGAAAGAATACCACTGATACTGAGCAATACAGAATGGGGGGAGACAAAACTTATATATCTTCCTTCTGTGGTGCTAAAGGAAGAGTACGTCTGTAGTGTGTGAGGTAGGGATTCACCGTGGCGAGGGTTGGAGCCGCACAGAAATGGGGACCATGACCCCTAAGGCAGGCAAAGAACATATTTTAATTTCTGGGTGGATGAACATTTCTACCCACACACCAGTTCTCGGATGTGCTTCTAGTTGCCCTGAGTATCTGAGTACCATAAGACCCAGAAAATGACATACTCATTTTATTATAGCCGAATGATCATATCTGAGTCATGGACACTATATTCTTTTTGACAAGAAACAAAATAATGAGTCAAAACTCATATGATATTTGAGAGAATGAATCCTAGGCATGAGGGTGTCAACTCTGTAGAAATAAAGACACAGTTGATCACTGAATGTTTATGGAATTAAGCAATGAATGTCAGAGAATGGAAAAACTTGCAAATAGATGGGTTAAATTTTTTTAATGTTTATTCAGTTTTGAGAGAGAGAGAGAGACAGAGACAGAGTGTGACTTGGGGTGGCGGGAGGGCAGAGAGAGGAGACACAGAATCAGAAGCAGGCTCTAGGCTCTGAGCTGTCAGCACAGAGCCTGACATGGGGCTTGAACCCACAAACCATGAGATCATGACCTGAGCCGAAGTCGTCCACTTAACCGAATGAGCCACCCAGGCACCCCACAAATAGATGGGTTTAGAAGAAAGGGAATCATTTTGGGAGGTTATACGGTAGATGACTTTAGACAAGCATCTCAGAGGGTGACACTGGCCTCCAGCTGGTTGCCTAAGGAAAGTAACTAAGAATCCATGCAAATGAAGACTTTCCACAGCAGGAGAAATGAATCTTCCCACCAGGATAAACAATCAATAGTTTGAAAAAGAATTCTATTGCATTCTCACCTTGAACTTGACGTTTGATGGCTAAATTTGCTGCTTATTTCCAAGTCCCTCAAAACAGTTGCCAGACATGAGGTTTGTAAGATGAATCCCGTATTGTAGAAACATGCATAAAAGAATAAAATAGACATACAAGAAGATTTGCTGTGTCTGAGCGGTCAGCACCCACATCATGTGCCCAGGATAGTGAGATGGAGTTTTACATGCAGACAGACAGGATCGTATCCCTCCCATCTAGCGAGGCGGGGAAAACAACATGCGGGTCAACAGCTACTAAGAGTAGAAATTCACATTTGTTGGTGTAATCCAGTTTTCTTGATTCGGTATGTTTCGCCCATAAAATGAGCGAATGGAGGCAGACCACTTGTGAGATCCTTTGCAACTCTCCCATTCAGTGATAATGAAGGGCCATATGAATGCTATGATTATACTAAGAGCTCAGAAGGGGAGGAATTAATGGGAGCTGTTCTACTTCAAGATGATTTCCATAGTCAGTGGGTTTGTGGCTGAACCCCAAAGCTGTGTAGCACCTGGGTGGACACAATGAAAACAGACAGGTGGTTCTGTAGGTGAGCATATTAGCAGAGATTTAGGGAATCACTGTTTATTCATGAGACCATAAGACAGCCTCAGTTTAACCCAGAGTGTTCATTGAGAGGCAAAACCTACAGATGCATGTGTGTGAGCAAGACTTAATATGGCCTCGAGGGACACACCCACAGGTTACTTTTTGATATGTAGCAACAGCAAGGAGGTGATACAGCATATAGAGCAATTGAAAAACATTTTACTCCTCTGGTATGGCAGAAAAGAGGAAAATATGGAAATGCTATTTTCTACATAATTTTAAGATTGTCCAGTAGCTTTAAGGCTGCATCCTACCTAGTCCTAATTAGGAGAGAGAAATGGGGAACGGGATGCGGTGGGATTCCTTAGATAGACACAGAGAGAAATTGAGAGATGTTACGTCGAAGGGAGAGGAGTGCTTTTGGGAGAGGGTTTAGTAGAACCACAATACTTAATGCCCGAGCGCATCAGCTGAACTTGTACGGGTTCGGAAAACCATTACAGGAAAAGCCACTGAGAACACGAATGGGGAATGTTTCTGCCCCAGAAACCACAAGCACGTGATAGGAAGACAGAAGAGGTTTGACCAAGGGGAGCCAACAGAATCACAAAGACAAGCTGTGCATTGGTGTGAGGGGCCGTCTCCTTGTGGAAATGGTGTTATAATGAGGGAAAACACACACACATATACACACGTGATCAAAAGGGACAAGATGAACCTCATGTGGTCCAGCCAGCGCTGGCCTGGGGCAGGGGGGGTGGGGGGCGGCCCAGAGAGCATGTGGATGGAAAATGGGATTTCTCGAACCGTGCGTATTTAGCCATGTTTTGGCTTCGACAAATCTGTCGCGTCTGCCGTGGCCAAATGTATACACACAGGAATTTGGAGAATCCGTCTGTTGCGCAATCCGTACCCTTCTCAACAGACCCAAGACTGAGTTTCCATGGTAGTATGTCACCTACTAACGCGATTCCTCAAGGCTGAGCTCGTGGGTTCCTGCTTGGGCTGCCCCAGGGTGTCCCCATCTCGACACTAGTGACACGTGGGGTCCTAACTTTGCTGGGCGCCCGTTCTGGACGTTCTGGGATGTCTCCCAGCACCCCTGGTCTCTACCCACCAGAATTCAGGAGCAAGCTTCCGAGTCAGGACAGTAAAAACTGCCCCCAGACACTGTCAACTTCCCCTGAGCACAGAGAGACCCCTCACGTTCCTGTGAATGAATGAACGTGTGAATGAATGAATGAATCGGCTATTTCCGGAATAATGATGGCTCTGAGTCTCAAATGCAGGGCTCCACATCACCCAGGCCGCTACGGACACAGAGATGCTTTGGAAAAAGCCTGGGCACGGAAATTTCCTACTCAGTAGCCTTGGTTATGCACGAAACAGCCTACCCCCTCTTCCAGTGCTTTGGGAGGTAAACCTGTCCAAGACAAAGGACGTGTCTACGCCGCAACTCATTTTCCTCGGAAGGGACTTGTTGGAAAACAGTGTTACCTCTCTGAAATGACTGCTTTCTCCATCCCGTGAGACTTCCCGAGAGTCCTTTCCAAGGTGGGCTCCGGGACGCCTGGTAGGTTGGAGGTGCTCTCCCTGGTGCACCGGTGCACCCGGAGCAGGCCCCGAGCCGTGGGCAAGCCGAGCTGAATGAGCTCATTGATGTGCAGTGATTATAGCCAGGGCGCTCTGAGCCTGGCAGAGCCTTCAAAGGATTCCACAGGGGGGCATTCCTTTGCCGGGGCAGAGCCAGGAGGTAAGAGACACAAAGCCGAGGACCCTCCTGCTTAATAGGAGGCCTGCAAAGCTGCGTGCTCTCCTGCCCCCCACCCCCCATAAAATGAAACTATTCAGCTTCCTTCAGATGCCAGACAGCACAACAAATCACTTTGAAGTCAAGGCCACTCAGCTCCCGAGAACGCCCTTCTGGGTCTGCTCATCAGTCAGAGACGCTCTGCAATTAGGGTGTTTACCCAAGCGCTGCATAAACCACCGGGTGGCATCAGAAGGGATGCAGTAAGCAACGATTATGCACCGACTGTCTGCTCCGTGCTGATGGGGTTATGGAAATACTCCCGGAGTTTGGGTCATTCGCCTCACCCGGTCAATGAATGGGACTCAAAGGGCTCTGATTGACGTCTGGATGCGGAATCCCTTTCACTTTGGGAGATAATGGGCTGTGGGGTCATCCATCATTCCCTTGGAAAGAACACGGTGGGGGGCGGGGGAGTCATGCCAAAGCCCTTCATCCTCTGGGCGCCATGGCGGTTGGTGACATTTTGTGGAAGACCATCGAGGTGGGTGCCCTCCACACGTCTCCCTGCTCTGAAGCTGGATGCAAACGTCTCGTCCCCCAAATACCACTGGCTGACCTTGCTTCTGTGATTCTCTGAATCCCTCAACTCTCAGGAGGCTTCACTGAGATGGGCAACGCTCCCATCTCTGATTATGGCTCAGCACTCACGCCCTCTGCGGTGCCCTGTCACCCCCTCTTTCCTTCCAAAGTCACTTTTATTCCATCAGGCATCCTGCACTTGAGCCTGGGTGAAGGCATCCCCACCAACACGGACACATCAGCATTTTGCGGTCTTGGTAGAGACAACTGCAAACCTCACGTTCCCAACAGATGGTTCTTGTCCCGCCGGCTGGGCAGGATCCCCAAGGCCAGCACAGTGCATCACACCAGTGTGGTATCTGGATACCGGCAGGTGTTCAAGGGGCAACCGGCAGCCTCAGATCTTAGGAAGGCAGCCACAGAACCCCACGGGGCATTGGGGTGCATGTGCTGTGGGGCTTGAGATCAGTGGCTGGAATCTACCCAATGCGGCTACAGACTTACAATCCTACTACTCTTTGAAAACTCCAAACTGCTACTTCCTTCTCCCCCAAAATGACTTCTCTATTCCTTTGAGGCTGCTATTCCATGGGGGCTGCACACAATGTATTCCGTGGACTTTGGAGAAAGATAAAACAAAGTATCACTTGCAGAGGCCCCACGGATTGAGACTGAAGCGGTCTGAGAGCATGGAGTACCTTTTATATGCATTCTTCCAGTTGACTTGCATTCTTCCATGGAAACTGCCGGGGGAGAGGGCTGCCCTACAGAGCCTTGCCCAAGGCAAATCACCTGGCTTTGGCAGACTTTGACATCTGTGGTGTTAGCATAGAAGATAGTTATTTGCAAATTTTTGTGCTTTTATTTTTAAGAGCAGGACAGGTGTAAAAATCAACAACCTGTTAGATTGATAACTGCTTCTCAAGGAGAGACCAGTTGACAGATCAATATCTCCACTGAGATCATTTCTTAAATGTCAGATGACCAGCTGATTTTCCTGAACTTTTTTTTTTTTTTACAGTAAGATTTCTTGAAACATTTCTCTGCTCTTCCGTTTTAAGAAAAACCTGAACTTAGGGTAGCATTTATGGAAACCACCTCTGGAGTGTCTGTAAATGCCTGCATGTCACAAGAGCTGGGGACAGAGTGCACAAAGACCACACCACCCTCTGCTTTCTTAGCAGCCTGGGAGCTACTGAAGTTTAGTCGTGGCAAGCCGGTTTTTTTCGCCAGAAAGCCCAGAGTAATTAAGGGGAGAGAGCCTGTTTTGTCAACTGGTGCCGAGGAAAAGATCAGATAAGGAAAGGTCACGGTGAGGAGGAGGGGTGCGTGGTTGGTTCATTTTTAACAAGCACTGTGCCTTCCGTGTTGTAGCTATTTTCGGACACTGCATCATCTGTCAGAAGTTAATCAGATTGAGGGTGATTTAAACAAAGCAGAAAGTGGCACCAAAAAGAATGTTGCTTTTGTTCTTGGGGAGACTAGTTCCAAGATCATGGAAAGATGGGGTCTGAGAAGCACAGGAAGAAACACAAGTCAGTTTATTTTACATTGGATCTCATCTCTGGGTATTTGGACAGATGCGTGTGTGTGTGTGTGTGTGTGTGTGTGTGTGTGTGTATAAATTAAATATACGTAAAATAAATTATATAAATTTAGGGGCACCTGGGTGGCTCAGTCACTTAAATGTCTGACTTCAGCTCAGGTCATGATCTCACGACCGGTGAGTTCCAGCCCCACATCAGGCTCCGTGCTGACAATGTGGAGTTTGCTTCGGATTCTGTGTCTCCCTCTCTCTCTCTGCCCCTCCCCTGCTCGCTCTCTCTCTCACAAAATGAATAATACATTGAAAATTTAAAAATAAAAATAAATTTAAAAATAAAAATAAATTATGTAATTTATATAATTTATACGCGTATATGTATGTATGTATATAAATATCTACATATATGTATATGTATGTATTACATGTATGTATATAAATTATATAAATTTATATATACAAATATATTTATATGTAAGTAACTATAAAATATAATATATACTAAACAAATATATAAATATAGTATATTTAATATATATAATGTATAAATTTTATAAAGATATACATAATTTACAAAATATATAAATTATAATTTTACATACAACATATAACATACATATACATAATTATATAAATTATAATTATATATAAGTAAATATAGAAACATGAAATATAATAAATATAATAATATAACATGATATATTAATATAATTATTATATTATATTAATTATTATGTGTAGTATATTTTACATATTATGTAATTAATTATATTACATATATATTACATATATGTAATATATAATATATTACATATATTATATTATATATTATAATTAATATATATAATTTATATAATAGATATGATTAATATATGTAATATAATAATATAATTAATATATAATATATAACATATATATAATAAAAATATATAAATATTCTATTCTATTCTATTCTATTCTATTCTATTCTATTCTATTTTCATGTTTCTCCTCCAGTACCCTTTCTGCTTTCAATAGGCATTTCTTTGGAAACTAGAATGTAAGGGAAATGCGAATGACTAAGTGCTACACCCCAAATATGCCTGGGGGTGCTCAAAAAGGAAATAGAGTAACCTTTGTGTTCAGTTACAAGCATTACCCTCTCTTTGGCCACTGTTTCCATCCTCTGAAAAGCCTAATCAGCCATCACAGAAGATGTGAAGCGTCAAAAATAAAGTAGGCAGATGAACAGAGGATGTGCCCACGTTGCATGCTGGGCAGTGATGCACGTTGGTGCTGGTTGTACCAGCATCAGGACGGGGGGCTACAAATAAAATCTGATACACGTTGCTGCATGTAACACGGAACACATATGTGTGGTTTCTCCGAAACAAAGAAGTTTATGTCATTAAAAAGATCGGCTAGGGCAGCCTAGGTGGCCCAGTCAGTTAAGTATCTGATTTCAGCTCAGGTCATGATCTCATGATCCGTGAGTTTGAGCCCCGTGTGGGGCTCTGTGCTGACAGCTCAGAGCCTGGAACCTCCTTCGGATTCTGTGTCTCCCTCTCTCTGCCCCTCCCCTGCTGGTGCTCTGTCTCTCTGTCTCTCTCCCTCTCTGAAAAATAAATAAACATTAAAAAAAAAAAAAGATGTCAAGAGAGATGAAAAATGTGGTTTGTGAATCCTGACTGGATTCTTCAGAGCAGGGGAAGGGCAGAAGGAGAGAGGAGGAAGACGACTGTGGGAGTCACAATTTTCGGATGAAACAGGTATTATTGGATGACCATGGATAGCACACGATGTGATTGACTTTTTAACCCTTTTCATAAGTGGGAAAATACTGACACAGGAGCAAGTCCTGATTTCAAGGAGAAGCACAGCGCAAGAGCAGGAGGCTCGCAGCAGAAATGCCCCAGTGCTAAACCAAAGTCCTGACCTTTCGCCTGCATCCCCGGTGGATGGTTAGCGGGGTTCCACGCTGAGCCAGGACCTGTGAGGAGTCCGAGGGTAAGCCGATCCCTGTCTGGGAGGGATCCACGGAGCCAGTGGGTCTGCCGCACGCCCGGTGGACAAGCATAGAAGGCTGAGAGCAGCCCAGTCGGGGACACTGTAAATAGATGGAGAGGCAGGCACAGGGCTCTCACAGAGACAGACTGACCCGTTTGTGGGACGCTGAGTAGCTTGCTTTTGCTGTGTTGCAGCCGGTGCCCAGGGAAGGGAGGCACTGAGTCCCATCAGTCCCTGAGTGTTACGGGACCACGAATTCAGCAACTCCCTTCCCGTCGCCTCAGTGCCCCACCCCAACGGGACATCCTGATCCCCAGCACGGTATGGGTTTCCCAAGCTCTGCCACAGAAGGGCAATGCCACAGAGTGCAGGCTCTGTTGCACCCAAGGAACCCCTGCCCTTTGTGAGCTGTGCCATGAACGGTCGGGAGGCCCCGTCTCAGTATCCACATGCCAGGCTGACTCACAAGGGCCATTTCGAGCAACCATAGGAGGAGTGAAATGCCTGTGTTCCACGGACTGGGTGCCGTCCCTGACGGAGCCTCTGAAAGTGGGAAAGGCTCCGCACCCCGAAATCATCACCAGGGCGTCGATCTAGTCCATTACCCCATGACTCAGATGCAGTCAACAAACAGGCACCGAGTAACGTTCAGCCCTGGAAGGCCCCGCGAAGGCGGGGGATGCCAGAAACCTGAGCCAGCAGAGCCCGCCGTGCGGTGGCTTCCCGTGTGGAGGGGCGGATGAGCCCAACACACACAGAAAGGCTCAAGAATGACGGGTGTGAACACTCGCATCCTGGACGGGGCTTGCGGATAAAAAGGGCTGAGCCACTCTGTCAAACAGCGTTTATGAAGACTTTGATGGATGACACAGGTTTCCTGCTTTGAAGGGCAGATCTCCGTGCAGGGTGGGGAGTCCGTCGTCTGTGGGAAGGAGGGGCTTGGCTGTTCCTGAGACAGGGGGCAAAATAAAGGGGAGGTAACACAGGCATGGCAAGTAGGACTCTGGGGAAAGGGCTGTGAGTCCTCGGCAGGCGGCGATGTGGGAGAACCAAGGGCACCAAGGACAGGAGTCTCACTGGGAGGACAGGACACCATCAGTCAGGCACACAGCACATTCAGCCTTCCTCTGCCCTTGGCCTAGGCAGACCCTCGACAGGTTGTAGGAGTCCCAGCCACACGGCGGAGGGCCTTGTGTTTTACTGGGACCACCAATTCAAATGCTAATCTCATGCACAGAGATGTTTACAGATACACCCAGAAATGACATTTAACCAGCGACCTGGGCATCCAGGACCCCTCAGGTGGACACAGGAAATTAGCCATCAACCTGCCTCCGTGCGTTCTGACCGTGCCGCCTAGCTGAGCTACGACTGCGTTTCCTTTTATTATCATTTCTTTTAATTTGTTTAAAGTTTATTTATTGAGAGAGAGAGAATCCCAGGCAGGCCCTGCACTGTCCCCGCAGAGCTCGACGCGGGGATCGAGCTCATGAACCGTGAGATGGTGACCTGAGCCGAAATCAGGAGTCAGACGGCTGAGTCACCCGGGTGCCCCCAAGGGCTGCTTTCTCTAACATCCCCTTCTGTGAATGTTGGCAGACCCCCACGAGTACGTGAATGTGCCTTTTTCCCCGCCCTAAAGTCCTTACAACACTCCACTGAGTTTAACCTCCGTGGTGTTTTTATCACCGTGGTCGTTTCTTTCCTGTTCTCTCCTTTGCAAATGGAGAAACTCCTACGAGCACCGGAGGGAAGGGACGCAAGCAGAATTTGGTCTTACACTGACCCTTTCTCCTTGCTGTGTACATCACACTTACATCATACAGCTCCTGAGAGCCTTTTAAAAATCACGGCTCTGCATTTACAACACAGTGCTAAGGACACAGTTTGCCCCGCATACACAGTTGCTATGGCAACAGTTAACGCTTCTGATCAACATTGTATTAACCTGTAGAAGACCAATTGTTTGAAAGTGAATTAAGAAGTTCCTGGATTCTGAACCTTCATGCAGGCTATGCTCATACAGACCTCGTTCCAGACTGGCCCCAGGCATGGTCTAGAAGCCATCCATGGAAATTGCCAAAAAGTGTGCTTTTTGTAGACACGGACTTCTCGCTGCTTAAATCCTTTCGTGATCGTGCGTATGCGTGTGTGCACGCACTTCTGGGGGTTGGCGTGCCAAGAGAGACAAGAGGCTAATCAACGGATACATGTGACTGTTTCACAATCGCATCTCCTGAGATGCAGGGACATTTCTCAACCACCACCCGAGCGACACATCGGTACAACTTTTGAGAGTGCGTCTGAGTCATTAGAAACTGTCCTGCCATTACCCACCACCCTCTTTGGGAAGTTATGAGGCTGATTCCTTAATAAGAACAGTGTAAATAGCATTAGGGGATGGGTGGAACTTAGTTGTTTTCTTCCAAAGACTAACTCCTGTGTAACTAAACCACTTTACGAGTAACTATTTAAGAGGGAAATTACCACCGGAGCAGAACAAAAGTGAAATTCTTCAAGGCACAAAATGTATTTTTATAGACTTTAGGGCGGGGAAAAAGGCACATTCACGTACTTGTGGGTTTCTTTCGCAATCATCCAATGGTATTGGCCTTACTTGTATAAATGCTCAAACTCCTTTCGAAATGATTTTTGCCCTGGGTACAATGTCCACTCCCTCCCTGGGGTTTTTCTCATAAAATCCTTTGAGGCCCGTTTTGAAATAAATATCTATGTATAAAACCAAAATGGCACAGCAAGCTTCTCCACATTTCTTCATAAAGGGCCAGACAGTAAATATTTTGGTTTTCAAGTTTACAGACCAAGAAGTAACGCTGTACAACCATTTAAAATTGAACCATTTGGAAACGTAAAAGCCATTTTTAACTCGGCAGCTATCAACAAACAAACATAAGCAGCCGCTCAGATCTGGCCCAGCTCTGATCTAAAGTATCAAAAATGGTCTAAATTAGCTTCTAAGTGCAGAGATGTTAATAGTAATAAAAGTATTAATCCAGTCACTCACATTTATAGGTAAAAGCTTACAGAATTATTTCACACATTATCCCTTGTTTGACTTTTATATAGTTCCTACTTCCCTACCATCATTTCAAGTGATATTCCCATTGGGAGTTTTGATGGAATGAGTTGATTTAAGGCAGTGAAGACAGAAATGTCCATAAAAGGGGCATGATTTGTGGCATCAGCCAGCACGTGAACGATGGCCAAGCAGGCCTGTATGCTGTTTTATTGACACCATCCTCAACAAGACAGGATTTAGAGAAAAACAATATGCGAGGCACAATACCACTTAATCCTTGGAAGGATTTTCACGGATAAAAGATGAGGGGCCATGTTTCCAGAAAGAACTTTGCACTTTTACCACTTTTTTTTTCTTTATCATGGGTGGCCCCCTACTGAGTAGACTGTTTCACCTGTTGCTGAAGCAATAAAATTGCCAGAGTAGATATGTCTGTGTATTTTTTGGAAGCCCAAATGAAAGTAACCCCGACTCGCTTTTGCAGAAAGCATCCTATGTCTGACACCGTACCATTGCCAAGTTAAAATACTGAGTGTCAAAGAAAGAAAAAGTATCCTGGAAAATGCTGGTCCTGCTCAACCACGTAACTAATGTTATTGAGACAAAGAACGGCACTGATGGCCAACGTCATCCCAACAATGTGCACGAGAAAGGAAATCAGCAAATATTATGGCAGAAGATTCGTGACTTGCTTCTTGACAATAATGTAAACTCTAACCCTGAGGCCAGGAGGCCCAGCTTTTCTGGATTTATCACTGACCAGTGATCATCCTATGGTTATGAAGCTGTTTACCTTCTTTCCACCACCAACTCCTTCCACAGGAGTTTGACATTGAACTCAAGAATTCAAACCTTCCAGCCAGCTATCAACATTTCTAGAAGGCCTACCTTTTCCCAATGCATATCTTAGCTCAAAACCTACTTGATTCTTATTACCTGGTCTTTGTTTCTTGGAATAGCATCATGGTAACCATTTCACACACATAAAAAAAGTATCTTGAAAAGAAATGATAACTAAGGATGTCATAGAGATGCTAACTAAAGCTACAATAGCGATCGTATTACGATACATAAATATATCAGAACAACATTACTCACCCTAAATGTACACAACACTCTATGTCAAATATATTTAAATTTTAAAAACCTCAGGGGTTTTTACAAACCCTGAGCCTGGGTGGCTCAGTTGATTAAGTATCCAACTTCAGCTAAGGTCATGATCTTACGGTTTGTGAGTTATGGCCCCGCATCAGGCTCCCGCATCAGCTGGGAGCCTGGAGCCTGCTTTGGTTTCTGTGCCTCCCTGTTTCTCTGCCCCTCCCCCCTCTAAAACGAATACACATTTTTAAAATGTTAAAAAAAAGAACTCAGAAAATATGTTGGCATGCCTATGTTTTTTCTTGTGACCCGCATCAACCTAGAGCAGTATAAGCCATAAGGATGACAGGCTGGCCAATGGAAATCACTACTTCAACCTTTATCATTTCTTGCTTTGCTCACATATGCTCTTTGTACCATGAACACGCATTTGCTAGTTTTAAAACAGAGTTTTAAAAATTAATGGTGAAACACACACAACATAAAATGTACCCTCTTAACTATTTTTAAGTGAGTAGGTCAGGGACACCGAGTACATTCACGTGGCCAGGCAATCATCGCACCATCCATGCCCAGAACTCTCTAGATGTTGCTAAACAGAACCTCTTTACCCATTGAACACTGCCCTCTCGTATGCCCTCTTACCAGCCCCTGGCCACCACTGTTCTACTTATTGTCTCTGTGAATCTGATGATCTTGAGGACTTCATATAAGTGGAATCATACAGATGTGTCATTTTGTGACTGTCTTATTACACTCTAACATAATATCCTCAAGATTAGCAAAGGGAGTTTTAAAAGCTCGTTTCTCAAGGCATAGAATTAATTGTAGAATACAATACCCCCAATTTAAGGACCTTTAGAACAAGATTGGGTCAAATCAATGTTTCTAGAATCCAGCAACTGGTTCCTGTGCTTGCAAAGACGAACATAATTAACATACATGTTAATTTTCCAATGGTGTCCACTTCCTGTAACAACACGGGGGCAGGTTCACACTTTAGTCTGGGATTTAATTAGAAACTTAGTACTGAGAGGGAATATCTTCCAATTAAAAAAACTAGGTCACAGGGTAATAACGAATAAAAGTGATTTAAACGTAGGGGTAATAACAAATAAAAGTGATTTAAACGTAGGTTGGAAACATACCCTGATGTGTCTCTGCAGTGACGATGATGATGTTGGTGTTTATGGGCAATTGTTTCCAATAACAGCCAAACGCACTCAGTTCTGAAAAACGACATAACATGCCTTTTAATGTCGTTATCGTCTCAAACGGTCATCTAGTTTTGTGGTTATGCAATCAGAAAAGCCTTATTAGGCGCTCTGTTTAAGAAAGATGAAGCCGCGACCGTTTAGCGGCATGGCGAAGGCATATTCTTTCCCGTGTGTTTTTACATCGTCTTCCTTCACGGCTTCTTATCTGATTATTGATTTTAAAGAGCAATAATGCGTACAACACTTGGGGTATTGGGAAGAATAATGCGTCTGTTTTGCCTTTACGCAGTGAGGTAAACCTGCACATCAGTGTAAAGGGCACCGGTGTGTAACACACCATGACACTTGAATTTTGCTTAGAGCTTCTTCAGCAATATTATAACCTCAGACGAGACATGTGGCTTTCATACATAATGTGAAATGAAGTTCTTGGGTAGATCATGAGTCTTCAAAGGAAATTGTGGCTGAAATTGCCATCCATTAAAAAAAAAAAAAATCAAGACAACAAAAGCCGGAAAGTGAGCCATCCATAAAACAACCAGAAAAGACATCTGCCTCTAATAGCTTCCCCTCCAGCTCCTGGGGGGCTCAGCACCACCCTTGGTTCCTCCGGGCAGTCGGAAACCTGTTGGGTAAGGTTAGCGTCTAAGGGGCCACCTAGCTCAGTTATAAAACGCTGAAAGAACCAATTATTTTAAAACAATGTAAATTACCTAGAATACAGATGATTAATATTTCTAAAAATAAAAGATACCATCAACAAAGAGAAAAGTCAAGAATGTGGAAAGTCTCTTTGGAACACATTTTACCCCCACCATTTGTAATTAGTATCAAGGATATAACAATGTACTGTATTATAATACACTTATATACAGAAAAATATATGTTGTTTATTATAACATCAACAAGACAAAAGCCATGAATGTGTGAAGACTAAAGCATGTTTTACCCCAAATGTTTATGATTAATATTAGGAATATAAGAATGTGTTGTATTATAATACATTTATATATAAAAATGTAAATGAGTATCTGTGTATATAAGAATATGTAAAAGTACGCACACAGATTCTAATAAATCAGAAAAGCGCAGGAGGGGCGCCTGGACAGCTCAGTCAATGGGGTGAGTGACTCTTTATCTCGGGGTTGGGAGTTCAAGCCCCACGTTGGGTATAGAGATTACTTAAAATCTTAAAAAAAAAAAAGTAGGGGAAAACTCCATACAAAATATGGAAGAAACCAAATAGCACCTATAAAAAAGAGTATGAATGGCCAATAACACATGAAAACTGTCTTTTACTCATGGACAGAGAAATTCAAGTTAAAACATGAATAAAATTCCCTTACCTTGGGCAAAAGAATGAAGTCAGACTGTGTAAATTACTAAGGAAAACATGAAGAAAAAAGGATCTTTGTAGTGTTAAGAAGAGCATAGATGGATATGCCACTTTGGGAATAGACAGATAGATCTAGATGATTGATGGATGGGTGGATGGATGGATGGATGGAGAGTTGCAGATAGATAATTGGTAAATACATAAATAGATGATAGATTTTGTAAATAGATATAGGGATGGATGGATGGATGGAGACATGTAGATAGATAATAGATATAGGTAGATGATAGCTAGCTTGATTGATAGGGATCAATCGAACTAGATGATGGATGGATGGAAGGATAATGTATGGAGAGATGTAGATGATAAGTAGATAGATAATAGAATACATATAGGGATGGATGGATGATAGATCTATCTAGATTTATGGATGGATGGATGGATGGATGGATGGATGGAGAGATATAGATAGAAGATAAAGAGATAGATAGGTAATGGATGGATAGATGTAGATAGATAATAGATATAGGTAGATTATAGCTAGCTAGGTTGATTGATAGATGGATCAATCTAGATGATCGGTGGATGGATGGATGGATATGGATGGAGACATGTAGATAGATGATAGGTAGATAGATAATAGATACAGCTAGATAGCTAGATAGACAGATGCAGGGGTGCCTGGGTGGCTCAGTCAGTTAAGCATCTGACTTCGGTTCAGGTCATAATCTTGTGGTTTGTGGGTTCGAGCTCCACATCAGGCTCTGTGCTGACAGCTCAGAACCTGGAGCCTGCTTCAGATTCTGTCTCTCTGCCCCTCCCCCACTCATGCTCAGTCTCTCTCTGTCTGTCTCCAAAATAAATAACCATTAAAAAAATTAGATAGACAGATTCATATGTATTAGAATGATAAGAAAATGTAAGGATCCAAGAGACTATCAGACCCAAGCTGAGTGAACTCTGCTGGGAAGAGAGCAAGAAAAATGAAATCGAGGGTAGGTACATAGGGGATTTAAAAATATTTCTCTAACATGTTTTAAAACCCATCAAAGAGAAAGCGTGAGGGAAACCTAACAAATGTCTTCACACCAACCCTGCCTCTTTTCAATCCCCTGTCCCCAGCGGCAAAGTTTCATTCCACAATAGCAAACCCACTAATATTATTTTTTGGACATGAGGAAAATTACATTATTCTCCTCGTGAGAAATGGTGGGTCATCAGTTTCAAGTGTCCTAAGTATTTCCAAGTGAAATATGCAATTAATAATTGATATGTTTATTTCCCTCATTCATTCATGTCTTTCCCCCTGTTTAAATGTGCTTCTTTTTATATATCAGCAAACCCTATCAAGCAACAAATAGTTGAGATCTTCCCATTTGAAAATATGAATTGTTTTTTAAGGAATAAGGCCTCTGGGAGTCTTGGGCATATGTTAAAACTTGTGGGCATATGCTCACATACTCCTATAAAGAGAGTCAGTCATGGCAATTAGCTTGTGCGTGTTTTATTGCTACCACCCATTACTTGCCAGGGTGTAAGTACCAATTCCCTCTGAATCTAGCAAACCTATGCCCCCATCCTTAACGTCTCCTTCTTTCCTGAAGTCAGACTTGCTGGTCTGGACTTTGTGTTCCTTTTGGTGAGTGGGGCAATCTTGATCGTGGTGTGATTGAACTCTGCAATGTGTCATAGAGCATAAAAGTAGTGTAAAATTTGATGTTGAAGAAAGCAAATGTGGGAAGAGGGCAAAACACTTCCAGTGAGGAGGGGCACTTCCAGTAATGGAGCCACCTCATAGGAAGCCTGGTCACGTCATCATTGCTTGAAAGGGAAGAATGTGAGAGACTTGTTGCCAACATTATAAATATAGGACACACTAGCATGTGTCTCTACATATGCCCCACCTATATGTCTCCCTCTCCCTCTGTCTCTCTCTGTATACACACAATTATATATTATAATGCATAATTATACCTTATATTATTGTTATGTATAAATATATTGGTTATTAATATAGCAACACTAGGGGCGCCTGGGTGGCTCAGTCGGTTGGGCGGCTGACTTCGGCTCAGGTCATGATCTTGCAGTCCGTGAGTTCAAGCCCCGCATCGGGCTCTGTGCTGACAGCTCAGAGCCTGGAGCCTGTTTCAGATTCTGTGTCTCCCTCTCTCTCTGACCCTCCCCCATTCATGCTCTGTCTCTCTGTCTCAAAAATAAATAAACATAAAAAAAAAATTTTTTAAAAATACAGCAACACTAATACATTCACATCTGTAAGAATACAAGTGAATACTATTAGTGTGTACATTACGTAATATAATGTTACATTATACATTATATATCATATAATATGCATTTATCATATAATGATAGATGATTTATAATATGTAATAATATATGATCTGACATATTATAACATAATATCACATGTTAATATTATATATTAAAATTTATTAATTTATATACAGTTTGTTGATATTACATTTAATATAATATTTAATTATACATTAATAAACAAAACATTTGCACACAGTTATTTAGTGTGATTTATGTCAGGTAGCATTCTAAATAGGCTACATTTTGTTCCTTTCACAATTCGGTCTTCACAACAGCCATGAGCTAGAAGGTATCATTATACCCATTTGCATAGAGTACGGATACCCCCAGAGGCAAGTTACCTGAGGTCCCAAGACGAGAAGTGCTGAGTACAAGCGGTGATTTGATTCCAGGATGTGTGGTCTAGAGTTCCCTTCCCAACTAGCATTTCCCAACTGTTGGAAGTTGCCAATGGCTTCCACTTTCCCACATGTGCATGATGGCACCTCTGAGGAGACGAATGAGCCACATCCAGAAATCCGCCATGTTGAATTTGGCATTGCAGCTTCAAGATTAATTATTACCCTATAAATTCAACATCCCTTGTCACTGCTATAAGTGCTGTACCACGTCTGCATAGAACAGGTGCATTTTCACCTCCAAACCAAAAGAGGGAGATGAGGAATCCTTGCTGTGGACGCATCTACGTTAATCACCAAAGGGAATCACTAATAGCCTTGGATCTATTTCAGTAGCTCGTGTATGGAATGTTCTTTATGTATTGAATATTTTAAGCCCCATTATTATCTTCATCATCTACAGCTACATTCATCATCATCCGCACGTAATGGAAAATGTTTTGCTAACTCCCAAAGTGCAGTGTGTTCATTTCAGAACGTCCTGTGCTCTTAATGCATTTCTTAATGATGGTTCCAAGTTGTGATGGGGACCAGGGGCTTTGGAACTCAACAAGCCCGTATCTCATTGCAACCTTTTCTTCAGGCGGAGACAACCCTGCCCATCTTAAAACAGACACCAATACATCGAGCTTCAATTACCAAGACTTCAGTTACTGAAACCAAATGAAATATCAATATCCTTTTTCAGGTGATTATTGCACATATAAAGTCACCTCTAATTTTTGTGCAAACAGGCACAAAATGGGAAAGATGGGAAGATACTGCCAATGCATTCAGACGTTGAGACTCCGACCAAGGAGCTTCACCATAAAATAATTAGTTGCAAATTTAAAGGAGATTTTATCTTCTACTTATCTTAAATTGGCGTTGGTAATCCAAATGAGTTGGAATGGCAATCCATGTGTGAAGAATTGGTAGAAACAGCTAGGGCCTTGCATTTGATTCCGTAGAAACAGAGCCTGAGACAAAGAATGTGGGTACAGTTGATTTGCAAAACCCAACAAGGAATGTGAGGGGGGAAAGACTGAGAAAGGAGCAGTGTCTATACAATGCAGCCTTGATCTCACATCATGGTGGGTTTTGATGTCATGGTCCCCATGGAGGAGAGGTAGGGGGTCACTTTCCAGGCAGGGCAACTCATTGTCAACCAAGGGCAATGCTCTAGAGGGAGATGAGCTGTGAACCATTAGCACCTAAGTTTGACAGCTGAAAGACAAGTGCATTGGCCCTGTGAGGGGGGCTTGGGCAAGGTACCAAAACAGCATCTATCACCCCTACCAACTCCTGCAAGTCGAAATCTCTTTAAGCATTCTTTTATAGTAATATGTCTTTTCCTGCTGTGACTCCTAATATGTACCACTCAGAAATTCCAACGTGTTGAATTCAGATTAGATTCTGATTCTTAATGCTGGCCAAAATTGTACATACTTAAGGCCATGGTTTCTAAATCTTTACTTATAGCCCCAGGGTAAGGTATGGACTTGTAAATAACAAGTTGTTTTGTTTTTTATAAGATTTATTGGCATGATTTTAAGATCTGTGGTTTGTTTTGCACATGTGTTTTCCTGGTTTATAAATCCTCATACTTAGCTAGAGCTGATGCTTAGAATAATGATTTCTCAATGAGAAGCTGAACTGGATTTATTAGCAGGTTTTATAAATCAAGGGCAAAATATATAGTCTAAACTTCTAAAAGCACAGATTTATGTATCCTTGCAATAAATCATGAGAATAAGTATCCACAGAGTCCCACTGTTTTTTTGTTAATCCGGTCAATTGCTGGGTAAATACTTCATGCCTTTTAATCCAATTCATATTCATAATTAGAACTCATTATTTCAGTAAATATCTGTCGATTTATGGTTATCCTAAACGCGTGCATTTGGAGAGGCTTGGAAGCTTGCCTGCATTCTAACAGTTACCGAGGATAAAAAAAATGCTATCACCATGAGAATGAATGAAAAATGTTTAACAATAATACTGAGTCCCATACGTAAAGGATAAGGCAGAATTTAAAATATCTCAACTTCCGTTCTCAAAAAGGCACCATTCAGTAATTATTATGATGTGATACTAATTCGACTCTATAACTGTAGAATGTTTTATAATTGACTGAACACTTTTATGCCTATATCTTTATTTTATTCTGACACTAGGAAATAGTCAGGGTCCGTAGAACTATCTGTTGAAACAAGTTGATGAGATCAAGGTTTAGACACTGAATACGTTTCTGAATGTCACTGAGGTCGTCTGCACAAAATGTCGCCTCACTCTGGGTCCTGGCATCCTGCAGCCCTCACACTGACTGCCATGTGCTTTAGCACGGACCCAAATGCTAATCCCAGGAAGGAAAACACTTTGATGGTGACTCTTGTCTCTTTCCTCCAAGTCTCCATACCCCAAGAATCATGCAAAAGGTTGACACTGAAATTTCATTCCTATATAGCTTCCCCCATCATCATGGGAAACAACATGTAACCGACTTGCCGTCTACACAAGCCACCTTTATTTTTTCCAAGTTTATTTATTTATTTTGAGAGAGAGAGAGAGAGAGAGAGAGAGAGAGAGAGAGAATCCCAAATAGGGTCTACACAGTCAGCACAGAGCCCAATGTGGGGCTTGATCCCATGAACCATGAGATCATGACCTAAGCCAAAATCAAGAATCACTTAACCAACTGAGCCACACAGGTGCTCCCACAAACACCTTTATGGATGTTATCACAACTTACCTCTCAGCAGTATGTATGTTGCCCATTGCCAGAGACACTGGCTAGAGCTCATCTATTATGGTTGACATGGAGTAACACGCCCGTAGAGAAATTCCATTAGACCTGCTACTGGGGTGCTGGTTCCATAGCTGTCATACTGTCATAAAAAAAAAAGAAATATGGGTTTAATTTCCAATAAGGGATTAAATACTTTGTTAATATTATTAAACATTAAGGTGGTGATTTAAATTTTAATCAATGATTAATGTCTTTACTTGAAAGCTGAATGCAAGGGGGCTGTCAGAGAAAATGTATTCCATATTCTATATAAATGAGTATTTAAAAAGATGACATATGGGAGATTTGGGGAATGAGTGGTCAGGATGATGTTGAGTAAGGTGACTGTATGATTTCTTCATTCTGGGGCACCTGGCTGGCTCAGTCGGTAGAGCTCTGGACTCTTGATCTAGGGGTTGTGAGTTCGAGCCCCACAATGAGTGTAGAAATTACTTAAAAATAAAATCTATTTTTTAAAAAATGTCATCATTCATCCAGAACTAGAGACAATTAGAGACAAAAATTTTATAATTTTATAAATTTTATAATTGTAAAAATATTAATTGAAAAATAAGTTTTATCAAATTGTTGGAGCCATGTATTAGTCCTATTTAAAAGTGTTTTTTAGGGGCGCCTGGGTGGCGCAGTTGGTTAAGCGTCCGACTTCAGCCAGGTCACCATCTCGCGGTCCGTGAGTTCGAGCCCCGCGTCGGGCTCTGGGCTGATGGCTCAGAGCCTGGAGCCTGTTTCCGATTCTGTGTCTCCCTCTCTCTCTGCCCCTCCCCCGTTCATGCTCTGTCTCTCTCTGTCCCAAAAATAAATAAACGTTGAAAAAAAATTTTAAAAGTATTTTTTACATATACCCACAGACACACACATCATTAAAAAATATTTCTTGCAGGGCACCTGGGTGGCTCAGTCGGTTAGGTGTCCGACTCTTGGTTTCAGCTCAGGTCATGATCTCACCATTCCATGAGTTCGAGCCTCACATCAGGCTCTGCAATGACAGCACAGAGGCTGCTGAGGATTCTGTCTCCCTCTCTCTCTCTGCCCCTCCACTTCTCTCTCTCTCTCTCTCCGAAATAAATAAATAACCTTTAGAAAATATATTTCTTGCATTCTGGTTCTGGTTAAGATGGTACATCAGTCTGTTGGGCTGCCCTAATAAGACACCACATAATGGTTGGCTTAAAAAGCAGAGATTTATTTTTCCGTGATTCTGGAGGCTGTAAGTCCAAGATCAAGGTTGACAGGGTTGGTACGTCCTGAGTGAGGCTTCTCTCCTTAGCTTGTAGATGGCTGCCTTCCTGTGTCCTCATGTGGCCCTTTCTCTGTGGTGTCTCCTTCTAAGCACACCAGTCCCATTGGATTAAGGCCCTACCTTTTGACCTCTTTCAACCTTAATTACCTCTTTAAAGGCCCTCCCTCCAAATATAGGTATATGGGAGTTTGGGTTTCAACACATGAGTTTTGAGAAGATACAATCCCATCTGTAAAACGGGGACAGTACGTTGTATGCTGACTCTCCCTGGACAGGATGCATAGAACAGCTATTTGAAGACTCTGAAAACGTATGGCCACTACACACCCATTAGCATGGCCCAAATCCAACAGCAAATGCTGGCAAGAGTGTGGAGAAAAGAGGCTCTCATACACTGTTGGTGACAACGTGAAATGGTGTGGCCATATTGGAAGACAGTTGGTTAGTTTCTGACAACATGAAACGTACTCTTACCATGCAGTCCAGGAATCCTCCTTGGCGTTCATCCTAAGACATTGAAAACTTACATCCCCATGGATGTTGATGGCAGCTTTCTAACTAATTGTCATTACCATATTTGCTAATATCATCAGTCCAATTTGAAATGATGTTAGGCATAGGAAGCTCTCAGGAAATAAAAATTAGATTTTTCTTTGAAGTGAAAGGCTCCCTTTGTTCACGTTTTAGTTACCGAGGTGGGTGCATTTTATCTGTTCTTCCAGGAAAACAGCTGCTAGCTCAGTTTGCAACACAAACAACCGCACGTGTGCTTCCTTGCAAGGTGGCAGGCAGTCGTGCTTCAGCATGCAGAAGAGTTTCATGTACACCTCCCATTGCACCATGCAGATTACTAATAAGACCTGCTGAGGGGCTGAGATTTAATAAAATCTGTAGCTTTATTGTTTCATAAAGGTCACTTTGGAAAAAATGTTTATTTTTGAGAGAGAGACAGAGGCAGAGTGTGAGCAGGGGAGGGGCAGAGAGAGAGAGGGAGACACAGAATCCCAATCAGACTCCAAGCTCTGAGCTGGCAGCACAGAGCCCGATATGGGGCTCGAACCCACAAGCCGTGAGATCATGACCTGAGCCGAAGTCGATTGCTTAACCAACTGAGCCACCCAGGTGTCCCCTCATAGATGTCACTCTTAAGTGAAGCTGTCTTTTCCCCCAGGTCTCTGAGGATGGATGGTATGAATAACACAGTGACTAACAATAGATATTGATGTGCTTTGACTGGTTCTAAGTCACCAATATCTTGACTGGCTACGTTTGGCACATTAGGTACACATATCGACATTGAGGAAGGAGCAGAAAACATGATTTTGTTCTAAAAATTGTTCTGACCTCTTGTTTTGAGCCCCTTCTCATGCTCTTGGGGACTTCAGGGGTCTGGAAGCCAGATTTTGATCGTGGATGCTATAGCCCTACTGCGTTCATTTGTAACTGTCCACCATCGCAGCTCAGATTTTCACACATTGTCATAGAACAGCCACTCGTGTTGAAATTGTGAATGATTTGTGGACCACAGTTCCTGCCACGGACCTGTCTGCCCCATTGTTTTCTCCACTTACTAAGAACATCATTTTACCAAGACGTGCACTTCCTTAAGATTTGTCTTCATATCATGACCACCAAACCAATAATTTCATCTTTCATGTGGAACATAGCATTCCTAATACACCAGGTGGCCAATGAACTTGGAAAGTCTCTACTTTTATTCCTTGAATGGGTTGAAAAATTGAACCGCTGTTAAAATTACTTTCACGGATATCCTATTTTAAGCATCTCAAGTTGTGACTATAAAACCGATGTCACTCGATGAAGCCTTATGAGTGGAGTCAACATGCTAACAGTCTTCATGTTACTGTTAGTACAGGCACAAGAAATTGGGGAAAAGCGAAGAATTTTGAATAGTCATTTGATCTAAATGAAAAGTCATGCTTCCCAACATGGCATGCAAATTCACTTTCTGCTGGTGATGGAAAAGGAATCATTTTAAGTTACACCAAGAGAGATTCACATTCTATTTTCTTAACATAGAGTCATATTTTTAAGGATGGCTGCCATCTAAAATGACACTCATTAGGGACACCTGGGTGGCTCAGTCGGTTAAGCGTCTGGTTTCAGCTCAGGTCATGATCTTATAGTGAGTTTGAGCCCACACTGGGTTCTGTGCTGATAGTTCGGAACCTGGAGCCTGCTTCGGATTCTGTGTCTCCCTCTCTCTCTGCCCCTCCCCCTGCTCATTCTCTGCCTCTGTCTCTGTCTCTCAAAGAAATAAATAAACATTGGGGCACCTGGGTGGCTCAGTCAGTTAAGCATCTGATTTTGGCTCAGGTCATGATCTCAAGGTTCATGGGTTTGAGCCCCACATCGGGCTCTGTGCTGACAGCTCAGAGCCTGGAGCCTGCTTCGCATTCTCTGTCTCCCTCTCTCTCTGCCCCTGCCCTGTCACACTCTGTCTATCTCAAAAATAAGTAAATATTTTTTAAAAATTTAATTAAAAAAAAGAAAAATGGACATTTATTTCTTAATTAAATTTGCTCTTTTTTGAAGCTCATTCTTGTCAAAAGGCTCTATTACAAACATTTTCACATTTGATCAGAAACAAATAATTGCAGATGTATACTATGACATTAACACAGCTATTATGACAAAATATTCAGACGACTATACGACCTAAGGCAGGACTACTGAGCCTTCTTTTCCAGTACATATTTGCTCTTTACCCAACAATGATGTCCTGTTCCCACATTGAACTTGCCCTGGTAGCTTTGCATGTATTTTGGGGAGTGGCACCAGCTGTGACGCAGAGGACTGGCACACCAAATGGCCGGGAAGCGTCAGCAGGTACCCAGCTTCTTCGGTTCCAGTACCATTTGCATTACCTGTGAGGACACTGCACGTTTGAAAGGACAGCATTAGCTACTTAGCACCTGGAAAGCATGCTTGTACTTGAGATACAACCACGTTTCAGTGGTGATTCTCAAAACCACGCCTTTATTGCACACACCACCAGAGAAAATCACAGCAGAATCTGGAGCTTGGAGGAGTCCACCTCTCCTAGCTTATTTTAATGCAGTTATGAGCAAGGACACGGTTAACTACAAATTAAAAATCCACGATGGAAAGCCAAGAGGATGGTGAAGGAGCAGGCCAAATCATGCACATTTTGAACATGCAAGAAATGCCCCGTGCCAGCCAGAAAGTGTGGTTACCAAATGGAAAAAGAACTGGGAAGAACATAGCCTAGAACGTCATGGAGCATCCAACATCAATGGTTCTTGACCTCTGGGAGAATCGATGATCCTTACGATTTGCGAGTTTGCTGAAACTGAGCGACAGGGTCCCCAGCAGAGCGCGCTTATGCTCAGCGTTTTGCCTCGAATTTCAGAGTCCGAGGAGATCCTGAATTCTATCTGTGGATTCCATAAAACTAACTCTTCACTGGTGGTTATGGACTGAGTCGTTGTGACAGTTGTTATAATAATTTAGTGTCACTATTGTCACTTAGTGGGCAGGAGCCAGGAATGATAAAAAGTTCAACAACGTATGCTGGGAAAAAACCCAAGCCAAACAAAAATTGCACTCTTTCCCACACAACTTCAAAATACCGCAGGTATTCATTTACGTTAAAAGGAAGCTCTCGGTAACTATCAGTCTAGAACCTAACTCCATTTTATATCCAAACTCAAGGAATATTTTTTTTTTCCACACAGTTTTAATAGGGCTCGGAATTTTTCAGGAACACAGCTGCCAAGTAATTAGAGGGAAAATTGTCATTTACTTGTTTGGAAACGTACCAAGAGTTGTTAACAATTTCAGAAAAATTCCAACATTGCTCATGATGTTTGAGTCACTGACAAAAACGGCTCACCCACCAAAGCTCCGGACTGCTTCATTATGTCATTAGTGAAAATACATATCATATTATCATGTTTCGCTTTCCATGTATCTCCTGTGTGTATTACAGTTAGGGAGCGCATCATCGTCGTCATTGATATTATTCTTAAATTAAGGGTCTGGGTATATTATAGCATAAGGGTATATTATAGCGTAAGGGGCGAGATTGCTGGATTCATAGGCCATCCTTTATCAGATTTTCAGTCTTGGGCAAGTTGAACGCCTCTCTCTGCCTCAGTTTCCTCATATGTGATCAAACCTACTTCCTTCACAGAGCCTTAGAGAATTAAGTGAGTTAGCACTGTGTGTAAAGGGTTCGTATCTGACACCTAGTATACATCAAAGTTAGCTATTCCTAGCATCATATTAGTTATTAATATACATGTGTGAGCATAGAAGTCTGTTTAAAATTTTTGATCTATAACAAATGTATCAAATATTGTTATAAAAGTGGGAGATTTATGTCTCTTAAGATTTAGAGCAGGAATTTAGGTAACCCATTTGAGAGACTGAATGAAAATTGCCTTCAGCAAGAGACATGATTTTAGGCTCTACCTTTTTTTTCTTTTTACATTTATTTATTTTTGAGAGATAGGGACAGCGTGAGCAGGGGAGGGGCAGAGAGAGAGAGAGAGGGAGACAGAATCTGAAGCAGGCTCCAGGCTCTGAGCTGTCAGCACAGAACCTGATGCGGGGCACGAACCCACGAACCATGAGATCATGATCTGGGCCGAAGTTGGACGCTCAACCGACTGAGCCACCCAGACGCCCCTAGGGTCTACCTTTTAAAAGATGAGGATGGTTGGGGTGCTTGGGTGGCTCCGTCGGTTCAGCTTCTGATTCTTGATCTTGGCTCAGGTCATGATCTCATGGTTGGTGAGTTCGAGCCCAGCATCAGGCTCTGCACTGACAGTGTGGATCCTGCTCGGGATTCTCTCCCTCTCTCTCTCTCTGCCCCTCCTCACTCACGCTGTCTCTCAAAATAAGTACATTAAGTTTTAAAAAATGCAGATTTAAAGTGAAGGGATAGAGGGTCGCCTGGGTGGCTCAGTTGGTTAAGTGTCAGACTCCATTTTGGCTCAAGTCATCTGACATTTCATGGGTTCGAGCTCCACATCAGGCTCTGCAGAGCCTTCCTGGGATTCTCTCTCTCTTGCTCTCTCTCTGCCCCTCTTCCACTCACTCTCTCTCACCCTCAAAATAAATAAGTAAACTTTAAAAAATATATAAAAAAGTAAAAGATGGGCATGCTTCACTCCTCTTTCCTGAATCTTGACCCATTGTTGGCATCATTGAAATGTTCAACCTAGAGATGAAATCTTAATTATGTTTGGAACCGGAGAGAACATGGCGCCCACAGTGAACAACGGCCGTGCCACTTTCTATTCCGGAAGACTGGTTGCCATGTCTGCTCAACACACATCCCACTGATATCGCAGCCTCACCCGTCAAAACTTTTCGTAGTCAACAGATCTCTCCCTCAGTGCCCTCCTAGGGGCCCCGGTGCATTCACCACCACCACAGTGGTAATATTTCAGTGTCTTGGTGTTTGCTGAGATGCAAATATATTTGATTTCTGCTGATAAACGTTCATAACCCTAAGGCCAAAGAGATTCTGAGACATGGCATGGGTTTCATAATTTCTTGTAATAAAAGTCAAATCATGCATTATTTTCTTGGCTCTGTTTTAAGGAGTAGAACCAGGGACTTCTGCTAGTTATGTATATTCACCTTCCTGAAAAAATATGATTGTTTACATTGTTTTTTCATTCTCTGGATCTCCCCAACTTAACTAATGCCTATGGGCCCTTTACCCACCCCTAAAATTACTCTTTATTTTTCTAAGTTTATTTTTCTATATTTTGAGAGAGAAATAGAGAGCAAACAGGGGAGGGGCAGAGAGAGAAGAGAGAGAGAATCCCAAGCAGGCTCCACACTCTCAGCGCAGAGCTTGACACGGGGCTCAAACTCACCAACCGTGAGCTGAAGTCAACAGTCGGGATGCTTAACCGACTGAGACACCCAGGAACCCCCAGAATTACTCTTTAAAGTCTTGCAATATCAGATGTGGATACTGCTCTGTGGTTCGTGATCCTTAAAGTATATAGATCCACTGTCTTTCAATATCAAGGAAGGGCAAACTATAATGACTGATCAGAAAAAAAAAAATAATTCCACAGTACCTCCTACCCAAGTTATCCACAAACCCCATCTGAAGAATTCACGTAATGAGGATTGGTTGCAGGAGAAATAGCCCACCTGAAATTCTAGACTTTTGAAACATCAGGAGTTTGCATACTCTGAGTATCTAGACGGCACCGAGTGGCATTTGAATCCAGCTTGGATGCTCCCACATCTGCCTGCATTGAGGATACGCACAAAGATGTCCCTACAGCCTGCCATTTCACAGATTGTAAAGACGCTGTGCCAAATGTTCACCACTTCATCCTTTTTTTTAGTGTTTATTTATTTACTTTTGATAGACAGGGCACAAGCAGGGGAGAGGCACAGAGAGAGAAGGAGGGAGACACAGAATTCGAAGCAGGCTCCAGGCTCTGAGCTGTCAGCACTGAGCCCCGTGCAGGACTCGAACTCATGAACCGTGAGATCATGACCTGAGCTGAAGTGGGACGCTCAACCGACTGAGCCCCCCAGGCACCCTAACAACTTCATCTTTTAACCTCACCATGTTAAAAGCCATCTAAAAATAAAAATTACAGTTTCATGTACCAGAATACTGTTAGCTTCTCCTAATGAATCAATTGACTCTATTTATTTCTAATGGAATGTCAAATGCTGAGTTCATTTCTATTAACTTTATGGACTCTATTACGTTGTCTATAATTCTAATTTTTACTCACATGTGTTTTCACATTTCAGCATATGTGCTGTAACAGGTGTAAGAAATACTCATCAGCATCATTATTTTCATAACACTTCCTTCAGTCTTCTCTGTAGTGTTTTCTCTTGTTTTTCCCGTTATAAAGCCTTAGTTTTTTTTTCATTGTAGTTGACGCACAACAGGACATTACTTTCAGGTGCACAACATAGTGATTCAACTTCTCTCTATGTTAAGCTGTACTCACCACACATGTAGCCACCTTCCAACACCATTACAGTATCGCTGACTGTATTCCCTGTGCTGGACCTTTCATCCCCCTGACTCACTCATTCCAAAACTGGAAGCCTGTATCTCCCCCTTCTTTCTCTATTTATAGGTCTGTTTCTGTTTTTGCTTGCTTGTTTGTTCATGTGTTGTGTTGTTTAGATTTTGCATATAGGTGAAATCATATGGTCTTTGTCTTTCTCTGTCTGGTTTATTTATCTTGTTTTACTACCCTCTAGGTGCATCCACGTTGTTGCAAATAGCAAAATTTCCCTTCCCCCTTTTTGATTGCTGAGTGATACTCTATTGTATATATATGCCACATCTTCTTTATCCATTCATCTATCAGTGGACACTTGGGATGCTTCCATATCTTGGCTGTTGTAAATAACGCTGCTGTAAACATAGGAGTGCATAGATCTTTTCAAATTGGTGTTTTCATTTTCCTTGGGTGTATACTCAAAACTGGAATTGCTGGATCATATGGTAATTCTATTTTTGATTTTTCAAGAAACCTCCGTACAATTTTTCAGACTGGCTGTGCCAGTTTGCATTCCCACCAAGAGTGCGCAAGAGTTCCTTTTTCTCCACATCCTCACCAGCACCTGTTGTTTCTTGTGTTCTTGATTTTAGCCATTCTGACAGGTGTGAGGTGATATCTCCTTGTGGTTTTGATTTGTATTTCCCTGACGATGAGTGATGTTGGGCATCTTTTCATGTGCTTATTGGCCATCGGGATGTCTTCTTTGGAAATGTCCATTCAGGTCCTCTGCCCATTTTTTATTCAGATTATTTGGGGTTTTTTGTGGGTTTTTTTTGTTGTTGTTGTTTTCTTTGATGTTGAGTTGTATACATTCTTTATATTTTTTGGATATTAACTCCTTACGATTTATATCATTTGCAAATATCTAGGTTTTCTTTTTCTTTTGTTGATGGTTTCCTTTGCAAACTTTGCCAAAAATTTTTATTTTGGTGTAGTCCCAATTGTTTATTTTTGCTTTTGTTTCTCTCGCCTCAGGAGACATATCAGGAAAAAATGTTTCTATGGCATGTCAAAGAAACTACTGCCTATGTTTTCTTCTAGGAGTTTTATGGTTTCAGGTCTCACATTTAGGTCTTTACCCCATTTTGAGTTTATTTTTGTGTATGGTGTAAGAAAGTGGTCCACTTTAATTTTTTTCCACATTGCTGTCCGTTTTACCAAACACCATTTGTTGATGTCTTTCCCCCTTGTACATTCTTGCCTCCTTTGTTGTAGATTAACACATCATATGAGTGTAGATTTATGTCTGGGCTCTCTATTCTCTTCCAGTGATCTATGTGTCTATTTTTGTGCCAGTAACATAATGCTAGATCACTACAGTGTTTTAGTGTTTTCTGAAATCTGGGATTGTGTTACCCCCAGTTTTGTTCTTCTTTCTCGAGATTGCTTTGGCTATTCAAGGTATAATATGGTTCCATATAAACTTTAGGATTATTTGTTCTAGTTCTGTGGTAAAATGCTGTTAGTATTTTAACAGGGATTGCAATGAATCTGTAGATTGCTGTGGGTAGGTCTCCTTTGTAGTAATTTCCTTGATGTGCATGCCCTGACGTTGGAAGGTCTTGACTCTCCCCTGAGAAGGTTAAAATGCCCTGTGGTGCAAAGCCCAGGGCCTTGTCTGGAAATTTATCTCACTTTCTTCCAACAACAGAAAAACACCATGCCGAAACCCACCTGAGGACCACCGTGAGCTCCACATCTCCATGCTGATTTGAGATCACTTTAAATACTGAAGACCCAACCTCTCCCCCTGCCCCTTACCTCCAGGAGCAGGAGCCAAAGAGATTTTAGCGTTTCTGTCCTAAAGAGAGACACACACTTTCCTTTGTCATGAGAGAAGGCAACTAGCAAAGAAACCACCAAAACGTCCATGAGACAAATGTCAGCCTTGAAATCAACTAATTCTAGGGCAAGAAAACAGAGTGTGATTAGTGCCTTGCAAGCAACAGTGTCCTCAGACCCTTACCAGCTCCCCCTGCCTTGTAGACCCCAGTGTAAAACAAAAACCACAACAAAACACTCAGGTAGGGGAGAAAGGGAGACAGAACACCAGAACTACCATCACCCCTGTATACTCTAATTGGACAGTCTCCCATGGACTCCAGTTGGGGAAAAAGAAAGGTTTTAAATCAAAGTCAAGTTTTTAACATGTTTTTGTCTATGACTGGATAATTTACACTGCTGAATTGACAGTGGGTTGTGTGACCAAAACCAGTTGAAGGGGAGAGACTCCTCTCATTGAGGGGGTTTGTAGGAGCAGACAGAGCAACACAGGATGTATTCTAATTGTACGTCTGGAGTCTGGGCTGTAAGGATCCCAACCAAGTACGCCCAATGAATATGTATCAAGTTCGAACAAAGCTACAGGCAATGCTGAGTACCAGGCAACCCAGGAGAACAGGGACATGGAGAGAAGTACGTAGAAAGACCTGGGCCTCTGGCGAATGCCTACCATCTCTGTGCTGCATGTTGAGTAACAGATCTATGAACCCAGTGGTCACCCAGTATCCTACTTAATTGAAGGAATGGTGCCATGTTCTCCATTATCAGGAAACAAGGTAACAAAGTGAACACCAGTTGATGTTTACTTTAAATAGGCCATTCTTAAAGCATTTCCTATGTGATCACTCTATTAAGTACCATCAGTGTTATGCTACACACTGTGGGATTAATGGATCGTCTTTTAAAATCTTTGTAACACCTACAACCAGGAAGACAAAGGGAATGCCCATAAAATAGTGAACAATAAAAGCCTGAGTGTATTTACCTGTTACTTTGAAGCAATTACAATAAATGCTACAGGGTTTTACTAGGGTCAGAGGTAACTTGATTAGTAAAAACCCTCAAAAACAAGGTGGGACTTGCAGAATGATTAGGATTTACCCCAGAAGGAGGAGGAAGAGAAGTTCCTCCATGGGATAAAAGAATCAAATGAGCAAAGGCACTGAGGGCTACAAGGAAGTGTTTTGAGAGACTTTGCTTAAGTCGCATGGATGACAGTGGACTTTGCTCATTGGAGAATGGTCAACATGAGTTTGCATAACTAAAAAAGTAAAGCTCAAGAGTCCTAGAAATCCCGAGAGGAATGGTCAACACGAGCTTGTGTAAAGAAAGAGGTAAAAATGAGAAGAGTCCTAGAAATCCAAACATTTTCATCTTTGAACAATAGGAGAGCAGAGTAAGGTTTGGAGCAGGGAATTAGGATATAAATAAAACTTAGATGAGATTAAACTCATGGAAATCATTGCCAGTAGACAGAAATAGAAGTCTCTAGTTAATGAAATTCACTGGGAGGCTAGTCCATCATCCAGTCTAAAAGGGGAGTGGGAGAGGTAAAGGCAGGGTGGATGGAAAAAAAAAGATGTGTAGGATTTTTTGCTTGCAGAGTATGGCAGACTAGCTATTCCAAACTAACATTTCTACCAGAAAAGACATAGAAATTCCAGATAAAGTGTACCAAACATTCTTTTAAATGCAGAGCTCATTATAATGAAGTAGAAAGAATTGATTTCTAGGGGTAGAAATGTAACAGCACAAGAAATAAGACTGTCCAGAGGGATCAAAATTTCTCTGAGGGGAGTAACTATTTCCAGGACAGAGAGTACACAAGACCTTGGTCTTATGCAAAGGATGGAGTTGAAATGGAGACCTCTTCCTTCAGCCACGAACTCAAAAGGCTCTTCTGCTAGTCAAGATTTGCACTAGAAAAAAATACCCACCTGTTAATACAAGGAAATAACAATGATATGTACCCTGTTGATCTGAAATCCAGATTGGAAAAATGTCTCCTTTGAGAATTTGTATAGAACTGCTGTTGTGAAGATTTGGGGATTAGATCTTATACTTGCTACATGATTTAAGATCCAACACAATAAACAGTTACCTTAAAATGCACCAGCGTTGGTAGGCACAGAAGGTGTCCGGCATCTGGAAAGTGGTTCTTCCTTGGAGTGATGCACCCTGAAAATGAGCAGAAGGATTCTCCCAGAGGAAGCACATGGTAGGGTAAATCCACAACCCCAATTGGCAAAACAAAGAACACAAAGCATTGAGACCAAGCTTTAGCTCTTGGAGCAAACAGCAGGTTAGATCTTTAAGGAATAAATCTTTACAGTAGGATGGATGGCTAGGCTATCCATCATCCTATCCCCAATAAAGTACATTATCAACCTCCTTCATCCTATTCCCAATAAACTATACCAACTTCCTTCCTCCTTTCCAACATGAGGTACCGACACCAACTTTCATCATCCCATCACCCATAAACTATTTCTATCAAACATCTTCCATTGGATATTATTCCAGTAAACTATCTACACCAAATTCCATCATCCTGTCCCCACTAAACTATTTCTCTTGGGGATGACTGCGTGACTGGGGCATCTGTACCTTCTAGGACCACATTCCCTCCTACAGTCTCATTGCATTATCACCTCCCTACCTTGGTCCAGCCGTTGCCACCTGGAACATACTATTTGGCCACATCCAGAGCTGACCTATTTAGCAAGCTATCCTCAAGCAGCCAGGCAAAGGCACAGCACTGGCTGATTCCACAATTTGGACAGAGAACCCCACAGGACATCTGATGCTCCATGTTTGACAATTACATAAAGACTTCGTTAAGTGACGCAGTCACCCTGCATGGTGTCATCTCCACAAGTACAAACAGAAATCAAACATCGCTATTTCTTTTCTATTTCCTATGTGGATTCATCATCTCTGACTTTATTGGGATCTTTTTGTACCTATTATATACTCTCCATCTACTGTAGCCCCTTCGAGGAATAAATCCTGTAGCCTTCTTTCCTGGCATGTGAAGAATGCTTCTGTGTGTCATAAAACAATCATGTTCTGACCTCCAGGAATGTGTCCTGATTCCCAAATTCTGGAACTATCTGAACAAGAAAATATAGGTGTGTACATATGCCATGATTTTATAAATGTCAGTCATGGCTGCCCACTTCCTTATATTTTCTAGCACAATTGATACTTAACCTATGACTCCCTAATGACCTTTAGTTTTTCAGTTTTATACTGAATCAGTAGAAGAAATCTGGTCTTCAGTTACTCTGTCACTCTTCCTAGGCAGAAATTCATGCAAAGGCACTTGGACATTCTTGAGGTCATTGATTTCACATCCTGAAAGGTGCAGACATGAATTTTAGGTTGTGATTCTTTAATAGGCAAAGAGTCTTAATATCATCATTTTTTTAAATTTTTTAATGTTTATCTATTTTTGAGAGAGAGAGACAGAGCATGAGTGGGAGAGGGGCAGACAGAGAGGGAGACACAGAATCCGAAGCACGCTCCAGGCTGCGAGCTGTCTGCAGAGAGACCAATGCAGGGCTCAAACTCATGAACCATGAGATCATGCCCTGAGCTGAAGTCTGGCGCTTAACCGACTGAGCCACCCAGGCGCCCCTTAATATCATCATTTTGCTTGTTTGCCATATATTTTAGCTTTGGGACTACTATCAGATAATGTTAAAGATTGCCGTGTATGGGTTTGTGGAAATGTTGGAAGTTTATCTCTTGTAAAACTTGCTGAAGATAATAAAAGGCAATATGGCCTAGTTTTGTTTTGTTGACTAAAGGTCATAGAAACTATTTTAGGTGAAAGAAATACATAGTAAATTCCCAAGGAAGGAAATGGTAAAGGAGTTTGAAAACTATCAAATAGAATTCTGCTAAATACATGAGGATTTCTTTATATTAGATGAAAAAAATACAGTGCAAAATATTGTATATGAAAAGGTACCTTGATTTTTTTAATGTTTATTTATTTTTAAGAGAGAGAGAGAGACGGACCATGAGTGGGGGGGGGGCAGAGAGAGAGAGAAGGAGAGAAAAAATCTGAAGCAGGCTCCACGCTGTCAGCACAGAGCCTGATGCAGGGGCTCAGTCCCATGAACTCATGAACTGTGAGACCATGATCTGAGCGGAAATCAAGAGTAGGATACTTAACCCACTAAGCCACCCAGGTGCCCTGAAATGTAACTTTTGTGTTGGAAAAGGGGTTTAAAAATGTTACCCATTCATTTTTTATTTGCATAAAGGAAACACTGGAAAGATGCATCAAACAATTTGAATGAAATGTGAGCTCACATTTGAGCTTTGAATTATCTGAATGTCTTACTCGTTTTCACATTAAATGAAATTTAAGTGGCTTATCAAGGTGATACAAAAGATGTAGATTAAATTACTAATCCCTGACTTTCTAGTCGAAATCCACTGTTCAGGACATAATTCTGGCCAAGATGGAATTAGTTCAGACAGTAACATTCTGAAGGGATGTACAACTCAAAACACTCTTTGATGAGTCCTTCATAGTCCTAAGAGGAGGCACTTTGGATGTGCCCACTGGTTTCAGGCAAATGATTTATTGACATATAGGTTTTCATGGCTTGAGATTCTCCACAGAAAAATTACTCAAGCAGAACAGGTATTCTCAAAAGTGAAATTTTGCACTTAAACTCAAAATGAGCCTGAGGACCTGGAGGTTTTTGAGTCTAGAATGTTCAGGGAACACATCCAGGTTTTCTGACAAACCCTTGGGGGAAAATACAGAAGAGAGGCAGGGACTGTAAGTTGAATGTAAAGAAAGCTCAGGTTCAGAACAAGCAGACACTTTAAAAAATGTACAACAGAAAATGTTTATAATTCCTGAGTCACTACCAGAGTAACATGGTCTGTTGTTTGCTGTAGAAAACATGCTTTTCATCGCTGATGGAGATAAAGCTCGACTGGGCTTTTACTTCCCTTCAATACGATGGATGGCTAGGCTGGATGGGATACAACATGGCTACATAGGAACGGGAGACCGGGGGGTCTCGAACGTTTCCTGCCCAATGTTCATTGTCCTTTCTTTCATGGCCAAGGGGTCCTCATGCTTTGTTCTCAGTGGCAGTGTGTCCCATCAGGAGAGGACTCCACAGTCCATTGTCCCTTACAGCTGGGTCATGTCATATAACACGCATCTGGGCATGGAATTTAAGTGGAAATCATTGCTTTGGCTTCCACAAAGGATGATCTGATGCAAAATGGAATTAGCCGGCTTGTCCCTTTTATTCTCTTCTCTTTCCTTCTTCTTGCCTGGAAGGGACACACTGTGGCTGGGGCTACCGCTCTTATCTTGTCACCATCCAGGAAAGAGAGACCAAGAGAATGGACCCCATGTAGCCTTGACCTTCTTAAACCCCTGAGCCACAGTAAACACGTCTCCCTTCATAAATAAGAACTGACACAATTCATCTAATAATCACAGTAACAAGAGCTAACATTTCTTAAGCATCCACTATCTGTTTAATTTTTTAAAAAAGACACATCTAGCGGTCCCTGGAGCAGGTTAATTAAGGTTTCACCCAACACGTGACATTTAACATGTGTTTTTAAAACTGGACTCCAGAGGACGCTGATGGGGCAGGGGATAAAGAGGGAGTTGGACAGAGATGGGAACATTGAAGAAATAACGAAGGGGGAGGGTGTGCTGTTGGAAAATGGGTTGGCTTACCGGGAAAATGGGATTTTTTTTTTTTGTCCTGTAACAAACACAGAAGTAGGACAAGAAGGGTCACGTGGCACTTACCAACTAGCCTGTCATCCTCATGACATCTGCTTCCACTTGCATGGGGTTCCAGTTACCCGTCCCCCCCATTCCTGTTGTGAGCAAACAGAATCACTTCATTACATTATTTCCCCCATCTGCAGGCTCCATTGGACAAATGGACTCCTCGGGAGAAAAATCCCTTCTTCTGTCTCTCAGGAACACTAGACTTGATATTATTTCAGGTCCCTGGTTCACATAGCAACTCCACCCCCCACCCCAGCCCGAACTCTTTGTCCACCCCCATTTCTCTAACATAGCCAGCCACGACCAAGTAACCCAAAAGGCCTTAGAAATTATTTAAATCATCTTAAAATATAATGAGCTTGAATTCACGTATGCCGAGAGAATATCTTATGTGCCGTGTACAGGTTATTTTGTCGAGGTGGTGGATGTAGGCAGGCAGAAAGGCGTCATGGAAGAGTAAGTTCTCCAAAGTCTGTCACAGAGACTTGTGTCAGCCAGGAATAATTCCTAGAGACACTGAAAAGTTACAAGGATCATTCCCATAAACCACCTCTCGCAAAATAAGCGCAGTTGCAGCTTAGAGTAAATGTTGGCCATTTCTCCAACGTGTGTATCTGCCATATTTATTTTCGTAAAAACCCTGAATAGTCTCTTGAGGGCATCAGCAGATACAACCACGCGGAGATGCCTCTGAATTTGGCCTCCTGCTGCAAGGCAAGCATCCGTATAAAAGAGCGTGTAAGAAATGGGTCAGGGATTCATCTATTTGATCATATTTTGTAGTCGACTAGTTCTATATAAAGAAAGAGATTCAATGATAGAAGTTACCTTTCCTTCTTGAATACTAAGCTGGGGCTTGTTATCTATCAAGGTGCTACAGTTTGGCTGTGCTGCGTCTGATATTTATTATGGGTGCATGTGCGTTCGAGGGTTATTGATTTTATTATAGAACACCCTGGGTGCAGGAACTAGGAATACGCTTTGGAATTCAAATAGACCAGATCCCAGGTTGAAGGGGGAAGGTGGATGAGGGCAGGAAGAATTGGTATGGGAAGCTTATGAAATAGACGTGATAAGGCGGAAGCATTGATTTGTACATTAGTCATTTGATGAGCCGCAGACTTTAAGGCAAAGAGCTGTGTTGGTTACAGTTTCTATCTTCGAGATCAATACTCTCCGTAGCATCTCCGTGAATTGGTTCTTTCACATCACATGTGGTGAACTACAGGGTTGGTGAACGTTGGGCTGTGTGTTCAGAAAATCCCAAAATGTACTTCTTATTTGTGGAAAAGTAAATATAACGTCCCAGCACCGTATTATGACAACACTTACTTACTAGTTGTATAGGCAACTGGCAGTTGTCAAAATATTGGAACCCAAATATTACGAGGATGTTTCACTTGAAAAATACTAATTCTGCACTTCTCGTATTATGCTGTCTACTTTATTCCATGGTTAAAGCTGTTGCGTTTTCTTGGAAGTTGCTTCCAATTCTCCTTATTCTTTTTTAGCAAGTTTCTGTCTTCCACACTTTTCCCAAGCAGTGGGTGATAATAAATCTTTCTGATTTGATTTCTTAATATATTTCTTGCCATTCCTCGCTGAGCCACAGTATAGCATACTAATCCTTTCACGCCAGTCGAATTCACTGATTCTTGTATTTCAATTTTGAATCAAAAATGAATTTTATTGATCCACATATGTTTCAATCTACCAGGTTCATTAAAAGGTGAGATTTTATCATTGACCCTTGAAAGAAAGAGAAGTTTTACTTTGCTATGAAAGAATTTGGTATTTGAAAGTATGTTCGCGTACTCCCCTAACCTTCCTCACCGTGTAATAGAGATTAAAACCACACCGCGTACTTGTAAATGTTCAAATATCAATTATTAAAAAATACATCTCACATGCACATTATATCAATTGCAAAGATTTTACATACACATCCCATCAATTTTAAAGTCAGCATGAGTCTCAGCGACTCACGAAACCTGACAGAGGGAACAGGTATGAAAACGAGAAAGCAGTAGACTTAAACCAGCTGCTAAAATTCTGAGTCCAAGCAGAAAAACAACAGTAGTGCTACAGTTCACCTCATCCTTGTCTCCTAAGACACTGAGACAATATTTCTACAAACCCAAGCATGATGATTGACCCGCAGCAGCCTCTGTCAAACACGGCCGGCGAGCCCCAGTTTTCTGGTCTCCTCGAAACGACATCTAACAGCGAGGACACCCCTGCAGGCAGCCAGAATTCCCGGTGTTTGCAGGTTCTTCGGTTGACCTTTTAATCTCTTTCCTTTTTTTGTTTTTTGTTTTTGTTTTTGAAAGGTGGCGCTTCTCCAAACACAAATTGTGTCCAGCATTTGGGGCGGAAACCCAACTATGTAAAACTCAAAGCGTCTCCTGTGGTTTTGGCTAGAAAGTGTAAAACTAGACAACAGGCAATCTCTCTCCTTCCCCGAATACTTATCACAGGAGGGAATGAGCCGCGGCAGGAGTCGGGAAGAGGAGATTGCAAGTATTTGCAAAATAATGTTCTATAAGAGAGTTGAAGACAAGAGACAATTACGTCACCCTCTTGCCTTCGCTGTGCATCTCCAAATGGATGCAGGTGATGTCTGCCCATTCCGGAACTTTTCTGTGTGACTAATTCCAGCCTGTATGGTCCTCTCCTTTTCCTCTCTTTTCCTCTCCCTCTTTTTAGAAACGCTTGGTATCAGCCCCTGACAGTCCTGTGCTTGGACCATGAACCTCCAGGTCCGCCAAGCAGTTAGAGGTTTACTGGCTGTGTGGGTCACGTGCAACCATGGTGTCTCCACATCGCATCTGACCGAGTGATGGTCGTGAAAGGGAAAACAAAGCAGACCAAGGCACCATATGCCTGAGACGCACAGCCTGGGATGATTACTAGTTAAGAACACCAACATTCCCGCTAGGTGACGGTGGTCATCCGGGAGAGAGCATGGTCGTGTTCTGGAGTAGCCCGGTTCCTGTAAGGGATACTTATGTGCTCACGATTGCTCCCTAAAGTGTAGCGTGCACTCACAGCAATCCAACCGTTGCTGGAATCTCAGTCCCCCGAGGGACTTCAGAGCCGAGTGCATCCACTTGTCACAACGTGACAGCATTCCGAAGGTGGTTACCCACACGGGGAGGTTAACTGGAGGGCACACAGGGGACGCATGGCTTTGAATCCTAAGGGTATGATAACATGTAGATGGAGGCTCCTGGACAAACACTTGGTTTAAGAAATTAAATGGTAACTTACTGTGGAAGTCAAGTTTATTTCACGGTATGCATATTTCAAATCAATTGAAATGTAAATTTAAGTTCTACATCAAGTTTATTAGGTGTAAAATACTTATTAACTGAAGAAATATTTCTTTTTTAATGTTTATTTTTGAGAGAGAGAGAGAGTGGGCAGGGGGCAGAGAGAGGGAGGGGGACAGAGGATCTGAGCAGGCTCTGTAATGATAGACAGCCTGATGTAGGGCTCAAACTCACGACCTGTTGTTATTTAAACTCCTTTATTTCTGATTTTATTTATGTGAATCCTCTCTTTTTTGAAAGTCTGGCTGAAAGTTTTTCAATTGTATTTATCTTTTAAAGGAACCAAGTCTTGGGGCGCCTGGGTGGCTCAGTCGGTTAAGCGGCCGACTTGGGCTCAGGGCATGATCTTGCGGTCCATGAGCTCGAGCCCCGCTTCAGGCTCTGTGCTAACAGCTTGAGCCTGGAGCCTGCTTCGGATTCTGTGTCTCCCTCTCTCTCTGCTCCTCCCCCCACCCCCCACCACCACCTTCATGCTCTCTTTAAAATATAAACACTTAAAAAAATACGTGAGGGAAAACTAGTCCTTAAAAATAATTTAAAAAATAAATGTAGCCAAACGTATGCATCCGTTCTTTTATTAAATTTGCGATGATTAGAAAGCCATTTCCCTACACCCAGGCCATACAAGAATTTTTCTGGTTTGTAGTGGTCCTGACCACTTTGTGGTTCTGGTTCTTTTACCTTTTCTCTGGTCCATTGTGGATTCGTTTCTGAGTACGGCGTGAGGAGTGGATCTAATTTTATCATCTCTTAAATGGCTGCCTACATCTGTCACAGTGTCCATTATTAAAACATCCATTATCCCCAAATGATTTAAGATTGAACTTTATCCTACGCTAGGTTTCTATGTGTCCTTGGGTCTATTTCTCTTCTTTCTATTCTCTATTTCATTTTTTTCCCTTTCTCATGCCAGTTCATCATCGTCTTCATTATAAAGACTTTCCTGTATGTTTTGTACATGTTTGCTGTACATTTTAATATGCGATGTGACTACACTCCTCTTATACATCTTCCTTCTCAGTATAAAATATGCTTTTTTGATGAAAACAATCCGAATATTGGTGAGGTCTCTTCAATCCATTACTGCTATTGACCTTGGGTGCTTTTTTCCAATCTTTCAGAAATGTCAACCTATCTAAACAGTCTTCAATCCGGTGATCATATCTGGAATGCATTTTTTGTCCACCGACGAGAACACTACAAACACACATGTCCTATATTTGCATTGCAAAAATGAACACGGCTATCTTGATTTTCCATTACTAGTGACACAAGCTGTTAAATTATCTCCTCTGTAATTGAACATAATGAACATTAGGGTTTAGATGAAAATGCTTTAGTATTGTCTTTTATAAACAAATGCTGATACTGTATTTCACTCTCAAACAAAGGTAATTTAATGTTAAATTAATCTCGGGAGGAGGGACAATCTGTCGCACATAATCTCCTGTTACCAATTTATACATATTATTATATCAAGTAATAATCTGATCTGAACTGGAATAAAGAAGTGCATTTTTAGCCAAACATTGTCTTAAAGTAGCCCATATGTCTACTCCAGATACTTCATAAGAATTTTTAAATGTGTAAGAGATATATTTAGAGTATGTTCCTCACTATAAAACATGGTCTCTTAAAAGCTCCAATCAGTTTATTACCATAGCTATAATTGATAATGAATTATTAGTAAATCATTTTGAAAATTCCAACCAATGTCTCATAAAAGTTTTCTAATAAATTTTCTGTCGACAGTGATTGGCAATGCATACAGATAATAAAATCCTGACTCATGGAATGTCATGATCAAAGCCCCCAAAGTATTTTCTTTATATTTTATGGCTCAAAAACACCAGACTATAAAAAGCCATACTTTTTCCTATTTCCTAGCCTTCTCAGATTGAAACTGGATTTTATTCTGAAAATATCACAAGTGGATATAAATCATTAATAAATTGTCAGTACATATGGAATTGACATCTCTTCATTTTATAAATAGATCTTTGTTTTTTAAAATGATACTAAGTATATTTGATCTCGACACATCATTTTAAAATGTAGTTGTGACATGTAGTCTAATCAAGAAAAATGCATTTATAAAAACAAGTTAATCTTCTTAAGCTTATGGCTTATAGAACTGGAAAATCGTTTAGACAGTATAGTAAGTCAATAAGAATATTTTAAAAAACACATTTCCAATTACGTATGTTTTCAGATAAAACATGATTAAATATTCCTAACTCTGGTTAAAGATGCTATTAGATCATAAATATCATAAGTGAACAGGTTTAAAGGTAGATCAAACCCAAGTATTCTATGGTACCAGTGTAACTATAGACAATTTAGCCTTTTATTTTCAGCTGGATCATATTCTGGACCTACTCCACACCATTTATTCTCTGCTCTGGCCTGCCATACAGAAAATTCTGGATCTGACTTGAGCAATGCGCTTCTTCTGAGTCAGCCTCAAATTTCTCCCCAGTTGCCAATGTATGATTTTCTCACCTGTAAACTAAGATGTGGGGTGGTGAAGGGGTGCCCGGGTGGCTCAGTTGGTTAAGCGTCCGACTTCAGCTCAGGTCATGATCTCACAGCTCATGACTTTGAGCCCCGCGTCGGGCTCTGTGCTGACAGCTCAGATCCTGGAGCCTGCTTCATGTTCTATGTCTCCCTCTCTCTGCCCCTCCCCCACTCATGCTGTCTCTCTCTGTCTCTCAAAAATAAACATCAAAAAAAATAAAAAAATAAAAAAAGATGCGGGGTGGTCAACATCCAACATGGGAAATTGGATTGGTCATCAGCTAGAAACAGCTACATGATAATCTCTGATGAGAAGGAATAAAGGCTTATCTAGAAACAATATTGGTCACTGAGTCTGTTGGAAGATGATCTGAGGGTATGTGTCCCAAATACCTGCTCCTGATGGCCCTCAGGTGTCATGACTGTGTGTGTGTAGACATGAAGTTTACCATTAATGTGTGCATCTGTTTCTCTAGTCCCATATTCTGTTCACCTGGTCTGTTAGTTTTCATACTGATATTATGCTGTCTTGATTACTATAGCATGAATATATCTTGAATACAGGTAGTATGAAATCTCCAAATTTGTTTTTCCTTTTCAAACATTTTTCCCCCTTTGGCTATTGTACATATGAATTTTAGAATAAGTTTATCAATTTTGACAAAAAACCCTGCTAAAATATCGAATGGGATTGAATCTGTAGATTTATTTGGGGAGAACTGACATGCTGAAACCTACGTAGTTCTCCAACCCATGAACAAAGTATACCTCTCCACTTATTTCAGTCTTCAAATCCACTCAACACTGGTTTGTAGTTTTCAGTGTACTGGTCTCACACATCCTACGTCAGAGTTACCTCCAAAGTATTTCATACACTTAATGTTCTTGCTACTGATGTTGCTTTCTCAATTTCAGTTTTTTAATGTTCGTTGCTGGTATATAGAAATGCAATTTATTTTGGTATATTGATCTTTGATCTTGCAATCCTGCTAAATACATTTGATAGTTCTGGTAGTTGTTTGGTTATATTCCATTGGATTTTCTACATGGATGGTCATTCCATATTTAAATACAGGTTTAATTTTCCTTTTCCAATCTGGAGTTTTGATTCCCACTGCCTCCCCCAACCCACCCTCATTATGCTGGTCAGAATCTGTAGTACAATGGTGAAAAGAAGTTGTGCAAGCAGACACATTTGTTTTGTTCTGATTTTAGGTGGAAAAATCCATTACTAAGAATGCTATTAATTGTAGAGTTTATGTAGATGCCTTTTATCAGATGGATATTTTTTTTAAAATTTTTCAGTGTGTTTTTTAAAACCAGGAATACACACTGAACCCCAAAAAATTGTTTTCTGCAAATATTGAGATGATCAAGGTTTTTTTCTGTTGTAATTAGTCAATAGGACATTGAGTTTGTATGTTAAGACAACCTGGTATATTGAGTGGCTTCAGCTCAGGTCATGATCTCGTGGTTGGTGAGTTGGAGCCCCACTTCAGGCTCTGTGCTGACAGCTCAGGGCCTAGAGCCTGCTTCAGATTCTATGTTTCCCTCTCTCTCTGCCCCTCCCCCACTTGTGCTCATACGCTCTCTCTCTCCCTCTCTCTCCTCTCTCTCAAAAATAAATAAACATTAAAAAATTTTTTTAAAATACAACCTTATATATTTGGAATCTCCCTTGGCCATGATCTATTACCCTTTTTATGCACTTTTGAACACTTTCCTAACATGCATTTAGAATATTCGACTGTTAGTGAGAAATATTCATCAGTTTTTGGTTTTTGTTCTCTTTCTCCAGTTTTATGTGGTAGTATATTTCTACTCCCCCACCCCCAACATATACTATTGTTATTCCCCAAAACATCCTGTCATTTTTGTTTACGCCATCAATTATATTTTTTTAATTTTTTTAAATGTTTATTTATTTTTGCCAGAGAGAAAGAGTCCGAATGTGAGCAAGGGAGGAGCAGAGAGAGAGAGAGAGAAACAAAGACAGAATCTGAAGCAGGCTCCAGGCTCTGAGCTGTCAGCACAGAAGCTGACATGGGGCTCAAACTCACAAACCGTGAGATCATGACCTGAGCCAAAACCAAGAGTTGGACATTTAACCAACTGAGCCACCTAGTCACCCTGTACCATCAATTATATTTTACAAATATTTATATAATCCGATAGGTTTATCAAGGAGTTTCTGCTATTTACTCTTGCGTTAATCCAAATACCCACCTAATACTGTTTTTGTTCTGGCTAAAAGAATTCTTTGGACATTTATTGTGATACAGGTGTGCTGGTCATGAGTTCTTCAGGGTTTCATATGTCTGAAAATGTGTTTTCTTCACCTATAGCTACTTTAAAGATATTTTTGCTGGGTATAGAAATCTAGGTGACTTTTTTTTTTAATCTTAAATGTTTTTCTTCACGATCTTTTTTTTAATTTTTTAAATGTTTATTTATTTTTGAGAGAGAGAGACAGAGAGCTTGTGGGTGAGGGTCAGAGAGAGAGGGAGACACAGAATCTGAAGCAGGCTCCAGGCTCCAAGACGTCAGCACTGAGCCTGACATGGGGCTCAAACTCACAGATCATGAGATCATGACCTGAGCCAGTCTGATGCTTAACCTACTGAGCCCCCAGGTGCCCTTCACCATCTTTTTTAAATTGTTACTGACAAGAAATCTAAAGTTATTCTTATCTTTACCCATCTATATAAAATGTATTTTTAATCTAGATGCTTATTCAGATGTTATCTTTATCACTGGTTTTGAGCAATTTGATTATGCTGTGCCCTGGAAAATTTTTTCTTATATTTCTTACACTTAGAGTTTGTTGAGATTCTTGGATCTCTAGGCTTAGAGGTTTGTGGGTTTTTTTAAGTTTTGGGAATTTCTGACAACTCTAAATTCAAAATTTTTTGTGGCCTCTTTCTTCTCCTTTGACCATTCTAATCACCCACATATTAGGATACTTGATGTTATATTATAGTTCACTTATGCTTTTTTCATTTTTATTTGTTCTCTTTCCATATTTTATTTTTTGATAGTTTCTGTTGCTATACTTCAAGGATGTTAATATTTCAATGTAGAATATTGTGCACCTTACCACTTTGGGTTTGGGTATTTTTATTCCTATAAAAACTCATTGGCTTTCTTTTGGGATTTAGTTAAGCTGTTTGGAAGGAGATTTATCTCTTCTAGTCTGGCTAATAAGGTTTGGTAGCAAGACCTGAGCAGTGCTCAGGATGTGAAGAATGATTTCTTCCTTATTGAGCTGGAATCTTCCTGAAGACTTTATGCAATGTTTTCTATGCTATGAGATTTCTTTCCTTCTGGAAGGTGGAATCAGGCACCGCTTATAGTCCTCTGTGAGCCCTGAGCATTGTTCACATTCTTTGGATGGTTATATCCCACCCTTACATAGTATTATGACTGTACAGGTTATGTGTATGCATTGATTAGTAATTTGCTAATTATTCCACTAGGGTACTCTCCTGTTCTTTGGGGTTCTCTATGTAGCTTTCTTTTCTGCAAAATCTGTCCTGAAATTCCTAACTGCCTTGTTCTGTATCCTCTGGGATCCATCACCTCAAACCAGGAGCCTGCCTGGTCCTGCTTGGGTTCCCGTTCTTGAAACCACTGCCTAGAATCTCTCTTAATACAGTAGCTGTTCAATGATAGTGTTCCCATCATTCATTATCCATCTTTCTGAAATAACTGTCATCAATGGACTGATACCTAATGTCTTGAAAACGATTGTTTTACATTTTATTTTGTTTTGTCAAGAAGATGATTCCCTGTTACTGCTGCTTCACCAGAAGCAGAAGGTCTTAAGTGAACTTTTGACATCCAGGGTTACATAATTCCTTGTTATGAGAAAATCTATAATATTTTATCTGGCCATGAGAAATATTGAGCAGTTTTTATGCCAATAATTTTGTTACCTGGCTGCCTTCCCAAGTGCAAAGGTGCATCTGCTACTGTCTCAAACCCAAGTGAAACAAGTTGTTCCTGGATTTTCTATAATGGAAAAGCAATGCAGATCAGTGGTTAGAAGGTAGGTTTTGGAACCAGAATCTATGTTTGTATCATAGCTGCAAAATTTACCTGCTGTGTTCCACTGGAGAAGTTACCAAAACTTTCCACACCTCCGTTTCCTTAGGCATAATGTACGGAGAACAACAGTGCTACCTTATGGGGTTGTGGTGAGGATGAATTGAGCTGGGATTTGTAAGAGGCTTAGAACAGAAGCACCATATGTGGTTGTTAAAAAGGAAGGAAGGAAGGAAGGAAGGAAGGAAGGAAGGAAGGAAGGAAGGAAGGAAGGAAGGAAGGAAAAAAGGGAGAGAGAGAGAGAAAGAAAAGGAAGGAAGGAAGGAAGGAAGGAAGGAAGGAAGGAAGGAAGGAAGGAAGGGAAAGGGAGAGAGAAAAGGAAGGAAGGAAGAAGGAAGAAGGAAGGAAGAGAAAAAAAGGGAGAGAGAAAGAAAAGGAAGGAAGGAAGGAAGGAAGGAAGGAAGGAAGGAAGGAAGGAAGGAAGGAAGAAAGAGAAAATGGTAACTCCAAAAAGGAATTATAAATGTTGCAGTGAAATAATGGGAAAGTACTATCTGTGATTTCAGGAACCATTATGTAGACAAATAGCTCTCTCATTGCAGTTGTAATGGTTTTATCAATAAATTATGCTTAAATCTTTTATAGCACTATATCACATCAGTATTTTTTTAAATGGGTCATCCTGACAAGATTGAAATTAAATCATTAATCTTATTTTTAATTCAGAATTCTAATGATACTTGCTACTAAATACATAGAGTAATTATCAGCCTCCAGCTACTAACAAAAGAAAGAGCTTTCTTTTCTTTTCTTTCTTTCTTTCTTTCTTTCTTTCTTTCTTTCTTTCTTTCTTTCTTTCTTTCTTTCTTTCTTTCTTTTTTTTAGAGGAAACGGATAAACATGAGCTTAAAAGGCAAACATTAAGTGATGGGATGGAAGAAATAGGTTAGTGTGCAGAAACTCAAGGTTGATTAGATTCAGGGGAGCACCGTTCCTAAGATTGTCTCTTTGAAACCGGGTGTTTTTCCAAGGAAGGTAGGACACAGTGGTGGCCAGTTTCCACAACTGCAATGGTACAATCCAAACGTGGGAACCGCTGGGGATAGCAGTATGATTAGCCGACCACTTTTTGTCTTGAACCCCTTTGCATATGAAGCTTTATCCTGCTACCTCGTTTACTTCTTTATCAGTCTCATTCAGTGGATACACAATAACATCACCCTGTTTCAGAATGCTTATGGACTCAGAGGAGACATTAGTTTTAGTGCATTATATCAGACCATCAAAACTGGACACCTGAGTTAGGAAAGCAGGGTCACAGAATAGGACACGTATTTGGACATTTCATGTTGTTTGCTTTGTGGAAAGTCACTTGACTTGCAGCCAGGAAGTCTGGGTTTAACTAAGTTCAGATTCACCAGTCTCAAGCTCTTGGTCATTACATGCTACATGAGCTACGTCGGGGAGAGGAGAAGGTGGATATGCCTTTGGAATGTGTCCCCTTGGCTTTGCTGAATCACAGATTCCAGAAATCCCTTTCCGATATGTGAATCTCCACCAAGGAGATCCTTGAGGGATTAGGAGGGTAGGAGAGAAGCAGCCGCCATTTTGCAGGTTGCCTCTGATTTACTGACTCACCTTGGTGTGAAGCAGTTGTGTGTACTTTCCTGTCCCTGCTCCTTTATTGGCTTCTGCAGCACACAGGCTCGGGGTGCATGTGCAGGTGCACGATCAATGGCCATGGGTTCCGCAGGATGCTTTTACCAAAGGTTAGAGGCAACAATAATGGACACAAGTTTCTGTCCAACTTCACTCATGCTTGTGAGTTCCAGCCTGCCCAGATCTCTTCCCGTTAACATCAGCTGTCCCTTCGTGACCACCTGCTCTGTGGATTGCAGCTGCAGCAACAGGCACACAGATGACAGGTTGAGAAAGGCTGCTCAGACCACCCCACAACTGTGTCAAGTCAAATCCCTGTAACAAATATAAACACAGCCTCTAGAGAAAATGCTTCCGTGATAACACCTTGATTGATTTGCAGGAATGAGAAACAGGTAGGAGGCACAGCAAATGCATAAATAAATGGGATGCCACAACACTGAGAATAAATACCTTCCTTGCAATGCATTGGAATTTGATCCTTTTGGGAACCAAAGACATCAAATTAAGGCGTTTACCAGAGTGGATTTTTTTTTTCTTCCACAATTTGTGGAGAGAAATGATCACCAGTGGCTATATAGGAAGGCATGCTTTACTTCAATAATTAACATAAGGAGAGCTGCTTTTAAGTATCCGAGGAATGATTTTTTTTTCTTGCAGATCATATTCTTTAGATATGAAACATTGAAGAATAGGATTTTCTTCCTACTCCTTTAAAAGTAGACATTTATAAAACTAATGCAATAATGAATTATGGATTTTTTAAGAGACAGATATTAGGATGAATGCCTTTAGAGATTTCTCTCTTTCTGCATTTCTTAAAAGAGATTAAAAATAAATTGGGGTGCCCCATCTTTTGATCAGGAAGTAGCCGAGGGTAGAAGAGGGCACCAGATTCCTCTTACTAGAGTCCACATGTCCAACAGGGAGAGCCACCTGGCTGGGATTCTGAAGGGCAAAAGCCTTGCTTTCTTGTGGCAGCATCGTGACCAAAGTTCCTCCCCCATCCCTGACTCACTACCCACACATATTCACACCGAAGACAGATGAGGGTTTAACATGCAGGACATTTTCTTCACTAGCAGCATCGCGAGTAGGATATTTAATAACGGGACCCCCAGGTACACCTGAGTGGAAGGCTCTTGATTTCAGCTCAGGTCATGGTCTTGTGGTTTGTGGGTTTGAGGCCCGCGTCACGTTCTGTGCTGACAGTATGGAGCCTGCTTGGGATTCTCTCTCCCTCTCTCTGTCTCTCAAAATAAATAAATAACATTTAAAAATGGGATCCCCAGATCTTCAGTGTTTTAGGAAATGGTTTTCCTTGAGTGCTAGTTGTCATATTGTAATGGTTATATGAGTCACCTCGGAAACTTGTTCAGGTGCAGAGTCCGCCCTAGGCATGGGTTTGGTCCTGAAATTCTGCATCTTCTACAAGCTCCCAGGCAATGAGAACGTTACTGGCCTAAGAACTGGTCCCATAACAAGGCCTTAAAAACCAACGAGATCCATACATGCCTCAGATGCATTTCTTCTTAAGTGAGGGGCATGGTGAGTAGAGTATAAAGACCTTAGTATCTTCAGGACATATTTGTCTACTAATGGGAGGTGTCACTGCCTTTATGAATGTTTTTTTAATTTTTCTCACTGACTTTGCTATAAAGGATTCATGATGAATAGCCTGGATATTTTTTTTACTTCTTCCAAATACTGGCCTAAATGTGCATTGCAAGGCTTTATTTGTAATTGATGGTAAAATATGTACCTGTATTCTTCAATTAAGGAGCCAATTTATCTACCTATCACATGCAGAATACTCAAGACGAGGTTTTAAAAGGAATGGTCACAAAACATGTTTGATTTTGAAACACTCTTTGCTTCCATCCTGACACCCTAAAGTGAAATGGAAATTTAGTAATAATCCTATTAATTCAAAGCCCAAACCACGTGGGGTCCTGAATTATGTGGTAAGGTTATTTTGACATGAAACAAATTAACAGCTAAAGCATAAAAAGCACCCAACAGATCGGCCGTGGAAAAGCAAAGGGGAAGAGAAGTAACGTGTTTACAGAAGACAGGAGACAAAACAAATTCAAAAACAATACTGACATTCAGAAACAAGATAACAGATTAAGAATAAAAATGTACCAAGTCCAGACCGCTTCCATAATCTGTTGATTTACATTTAAAATGAAACCCTCATGAATTCCCAAAATTGCTTTGTATACCTGGGTGCTCACCATTTTTCCTTTGAAAATATAATAATGTGTCTGTGAGCCCCATATTCTAATACTTTGTAAGCAGCTGGTTAGTAGACATGAGACAGATAAAAATGATATTTCTAAAAAAAAAAAGTGAGGACACTCTTCAAATCTGTGAAATGATCATTGAATTGAGGATGTTATTAATTAATTCTCCTTTATTTTTCATTAACAATCGGAGCAAATAATCAAAGATGTGTAAATAGCGTATTTTTTGTTTGTTTGTTTGTTTTTTTAAGGACAAAGAAAGAAGAGACTCCAGGACGGCATCCATTTCTGGGACGTGGGTGAGTGTAAGACTTGAAAATTTTAGACCTGGGGGCGCCTGGGTGGCTCAGTTGGTTGAGAGTCCTACTTTGGCTCAGGTCATGATCTCATGGATTGTGGGTTCAAGACTCGTGTCGAGCTCTCTGCTGTCAGCACAGAGCCCGCTTCAGATCCTCTCTGTCCCTTTCTCTCTCCGCCTCTCTCTCTCAAAAACAAATAAACATTAAAAAAATTAAGAAGAAAGTTGTAGAGTTGGTAATAATTTTCTCTTTCCCGCCACGATCCCACCCAAACCGTGGATGATGTGTTTGAGCTGTGTCTTTCAGACAATCACACCTACCTGCTTAATAGCCAAGGTGGTTGCTTCTACTATGGTTTCTGCCCAGCAAGCCTGGGATGGGACCGGACACTTCACTTTTTTTTGACCAGTTTCCAGGACATCTCAATGGAGATGTCTGGAGACCACAATTTGAGAACTGCTGTTGTGTACCATCGTCTGTGCAGCTCATCTTTTCCAATTTCGTAACCTTTTTTATGTATGTGCAGGAATTAATTACCAGTTGGAAAGTGTCAATTTTCTTCTTCTTGCTCTTGGACAATGCGAATTACCAACACATACATATGTGCATTACAGGACGAAGGGGGGACGGCGACTTTAGTATAAAGAGAAGCCTTCCCTTGCTTTAGAAACACATAAATCTATAGCCAAGACTATCTGCGAAAGAAACAGCATGTAGAGAAATTTTCAGAGGTTTTGTAACTATTAAGAAAAAAGAATGCATAAGGTTTGCTTACATGTTAAAGTGAATGTATGTTGCCTCTTCTCACATACCACTCTCGGTATTAAAATGTTTCATTTTTAATAAAGAGATCGGGTGTGCTTCAAGGGCCCGTCAAGGACAGTACGTTTCTGTGCCTGTTGGCCCCAGAGAATCCTAATCTGGGCTTGTATCCAAGAAATTGGCCATCGGAGCATCACTGGTCAGGACGAGCTTGATGCTATTTATCTGGAGGCTGATCTGCTAGAGTTTTGCTCTTTCACAGAAATGGGACTTTTCCCACAGAGGGACAGAAATAGTCCATCAGAGAAGGAAACTCTGCTAGTTCTCTTTTGCTCCCGTGTCCAATCACCATGAAACTACTTGGCTTGAAACAACACGAATTTATTCCTTTACGTATCTGGAGGTCACGATTCTGCGATGGGTGTCCCTGGGCTAATGTCAAGGTACGGGCACAATCGAATAATCCCTTGTATTGAAGCTTATGCGTTTCCCAACATCGTCTAGTGGGCTGGGGCCCAGGCTTTTGAAAATAGTCAGTGGATTTGTTTGAGAGTCTCATCAAGTTCATGCTCTCCCTGCCTTTCCACCCCGTCAATGGTGTTCCATCAATCCATTAATAAAGAACAAATTGGCAAAATTAGAGGCTGCTTCTCGCTTTTTACTCTGTCTTCTCTCTAGTTTGCATGCTGCTGAGAAGCCACAGTCAGCAATTAAAATTTAGCTTATTTGACATTTCTCAGATGTAACCCTTGTTAACATTTTCACATATAACCTTCCAGACGTTCAGTTACCCCTTTGTAAATATGCTCTTGGGTATATATGTGTTTTTAATCATAATTGGCCAACACTGTACAAACTGTGTTTTAACTGTTTTCTTCACTTAATGCATTCCGAGTTTCCTTCTTGTCCGCTTATATATCTATCGCTCTTAGTGTGGGTTCAGAATATCCTGCTATATGTCTGTACAAGTGTCTATATGGAGTAAGTATGCCCTCTTCCTGGAGTTTTCGACATATTATTTTAACCTTATAAAACATCTCAATATCTGAAAAAAAGTCTCTTGTATGTTTCAAAACTTACTTGAAAAAATCTACAAAATGTGTTCATTCAAAAGAACTTTCAAGTATTTCTTCAAGTTAAACCTTTGATATTTTGAATGAATTTGCATTAAATTGTGTCAACCAGAATTTATCTTTATGATTTAAGTCTTTCCAGACCAGCATGAGCTATGTCTCCATATTTAGTCAGTGCTTTCTATTAAATCATGTCATTTTGTAATGTCCTCCGAGTAAGTTTAACAAATCCATCCTTCGGGGCACCTGAGTGGCTCAGTTGGTTAAGCATGTAACTCTTGATTTCGGCTCAGGTTGTGATCTCAGGGTTTGTGCAATCGAGCCCCACATCAGGCTCCTCGCTGACAGTGTGGGGTCTGTTTGGGATTCTCTGTCTCTGTCTCTCTCTGTCTCTCTCTGTCTCTCTCTCTCTCTCTCTCCCTCTGCCCCTCCCCTGCTTGCATGCTCTCTCTCAAAATAAATAAACTTGAAAAATAGTTTAATGTATTAATTAAAAAAAAAATAAATCCAGGGTGCCTGGGTGGGTCAGTCGGTTAAGTGACAGACTTTGGCTCAGGTCATGGTCTCACGGTTTGTGAGTTTGAGCCCTGCGTTGGGCTCAATGCTATCAGCACAAAGCCCACTTTGGGGCCTCTGTCCCCCTCTCTCCCGCCCCCCCACCACCACTCTCGCATGCTCTCTGTCTCTCAAAAATAAACATTAAAAAAAAAAGGAGCCCTGCCCCTGGACTTTGAAGTTGTATGAGTAAAGAAATCCATCATTCTTCATATAGATCCAAAGACTTTCTCATTAATTTTGCTCCTCTCTATTATGACGTTTTTATTTGGTTATTTTTGTTTATTTATTTTTAAGTAGGCTTCATGCCTAGCATGGAGACCAATGTGAGGCTTGAACCCACAACCCTGAGATCAAGTCCTGAGCTGAGATCACGAGTCACATGCTTAACCGGCTGAGCCACCCAGGCACCCCTCTATTTTCATTTTGTAGCCACTTTGCTAGCAACATGGTAAAATTATGTTTCCTAACTGGTTAGGGTTTGGACATAAAAACCATATTGACTTTCTGTTTTAATGCAGTCAACAGTAACAATTTTTTAACATAGTTACTGTTTTATCCCTGGGCTTCATAATGAACTTTTACAATTTTGAACATTGTTTATTTTAAATTGACTCTTAGGGGCAAATCTCAGAGCATCTTTACATATCAACAATTTTGCCTCCTCCTATCAAATATGATCTTTCTGCAGGCAAACGGTCAGCAAAACTTCAGTGAGGAATCTTGTCATGTCCTTGGTGGAGGTTAAGGGGAAATATCGAGTGTTTTACCTTCAGCATAGCTATACTTGTAAAGTAACTTAAAAAAAATGTTTTTAATGTTTATTTATTTTTAAAGAAAGACAGGGCACGAGCAGGGGAGGAGCAGAGAGAGAGGGAGACACAGAATCCGAAACAGGCTCCAGGCTCCAAGCTGTGGGCACAGAGCCCGACGCGGGGCTCAGACCCACAAACCATGAGATCATGACTTGAGCCAAAGTTGGACACTTAACCACCTGAGCACCCAGGCGCCCCTGAAATAACTTTTTTCTTTTTTAAATCATGCAAGGAAATTTCTTTCTCTCACTATTTTAGTAACACTTATTCTTAGATATTGATATTGATTTTTATCCAATCTAATTATCTAATAATGTATCTAAATTATCTAATTTATGAAAAGAAATGCTTACTCTTTCTCCTGTGTTCCCCTAATACAATGAGTTATACATTTGGATTTCATCATGTTGACCTGCCTTGCATTCCCGAAAGGAACCTTACTAGGTAATGACATGTGGTTTCTTTTATCGTCCTGATTTCTTTCTCTGTTCCTAGAAAATTATAAATACACAGGAATCCTGTGTTTCATCAGAATTTAAAACAACTCATTACATTTATGGCATAATCGTTTGGCAACTTTCTCAATGTCTTCTCTAGCAGTGTTGATAAATGATGTTTTTGCAAAAATAATACTCCCATTCATTCTCATTTTCAAATTGTATATAACTTATATTATACATGCCAAGTTGTATATATAATATGTTACATATCAAATGTTTTATATATATAACACTTGGATATGAAACAGTGGATAGGATTTTCTTCCTATCCTACATATAAGTATATATCTTTCATAAGTATTACTTTCTCTGTATTTGACTATATATAATTTTTCACTCCTTTTAGATATCTCTAAGTTTTTTAAATGCCTTTCATAGTTATATACTTGACATTACATTTTGTTGTTTGTTCCTTAGAAAATCATATCGAGCATGATTTTGTAAAAAATACCCTTTCCTCTAATCCATTCACTCCCAGTATTATTTACATTACTTTGTTTCCATTTGTTCCGCTCTGCCTTTAAAGTTTTTACTTGAGAGGTGCCTGGGTGGCTCAGTGGGTTGGGCTTCTGACCCTTGACTTGGGCCCAGGTCATTCTCCCACAGTCATGGGATCGCACCCCACATCAGGCTCCACTAAGCCTGCCTAGAATCCTATCTCTCCCTCTGCCCCTCTCCTGCTGGTTCACTCTCTCTGGGGGGGGCGGGGGGGGGAGTTCTTAAATGAATGCTAAGTTGCCTATCTTCGTGTATTTTTAGTAATTCGTCAGTTTAAAGCTATGCCCAGCATGCTAGAAGCTGAAGACAAACTTCTCACATTGTTGACTTTTGGTCTATTGATACAGTTTTAATATTTAGTCTCCTTTCAGCCTCACCTCCTCTTTACCTTCTATGTCTCAGCCAGAAACCTTTTATTTTTTTAATAATTTTTTAACGTTTTATTTATTTATGTATTTTTGAGAGAAAGAGAGTGGGGTAGGGGCAGGGAGAGAGAGGGAGACGGAGAATCCCAAGCAGGCTCTGAGCCGTCAGTGTAGAGCCTGACATGGGGCTCGATCCAACAAACGGTGAGATCTCGACCTGAGCCGAAACCCAAGAGTTGGATGCTTGACCAACTGAGCAGCCCAGATGCCCCTCAACCGGAAACCTTAACACAATTCTAATTATCACGGCTCATACACTTAACTTCTCCATTACCTGCGAAACATCCATTCAGTTCCTTAGGATGGCATCCTCTGTCTCTTCTGATCTGACCTGTCCTACTGGTTGACCTTGGGGCCCTACCTCCTCTGCACGAATCCTGCTGTCAAGTCCGTGGGCAGCAAATGTGACTCTTCGAACAGACCACAAAATCTCCTCCTCACCTTCCTACCCGGTGCTTCCCTTCTTTCACTTCCTTTCTCTTCTTGTCTCCCTCCGGTTCCTTCAATGTCACCCTGACTCCTAACAGAGAAGATTTGTGATCTGTTTTTGCTGAATGAGCAAAGCACACGATTGCCTAACTCATCCCCCCACGTTTCACACTTCTCTTCCTCTACTGACACAATTTCAAATCCACTCATCTGTCACATAATCAGCCCTCAAGGTACAGATAATGAGTAGATAATCCAGATCGCCTGATAATGCCATTCCACAGCCTTTTTGACCTAGTAAGTATTGAACTAGCCCCTTGGCACAGCGAATCTCTGGCATCTTTGTGAATTTTGTCATATGGAGTTGTAGCCGTAAAATATCAGAGCCAGAAGTGGCTTTTCAGAACTCCAGTCCCCATGTTGCAAGGAGGCAAAGCTGAGACTCACAGTTACTGGTCCCAAGATACCGTGAAGGTGTAGACAGAGGACTGAAGTCCGTTCCCCTGAAGCATACCCAATATTATCTCCATTTCCCGATAGCTGATTGCTTCTCCCTTCCCAGTGATCCACCTTCACCCTGTCATTGATTCCTGCTGCCCTAAACACGGGCCACCAAGAGCCCACAGCTGCTCTGCTGGCTCTATCCCGACCCAACGGTGTTAGGTAAACCAGAAAAACCTTCTCAGGGAAAAAAATGCAGCTGTCAGACCTTCCAACCAAAAAATAAATGGCCAGAAAATACTAACAGTTTTTAAAAAATGTGGTTTAAGGGGAAAACAACACCCTTACCTCTATGGCTGATTGGGGTAGAAATTGGCACCATTTGGGAGCAAAGCTTTTCCGGAAATGGCTTTAGAAACTCTCTGTTAACTGTTCATAGTCAACACTAGCTGAATGAAGGTGCCCACCATAATGGTAAGCATCTTGGCCCATCCCAGGGAAACCCCTGGTGTCACAAAAGAGCTGAACCCCAGCTCTGTGACATCACCGGGAGCTGGGACTTACACTCAGTGGGCAGGTGAGAGAAACACCTGAGCCTCAGTCCTGTCCAGCCCAGAGGAAGGTTAGGGCAGGTCTCTTCCTCTGGGATATGTTCTCAGAAATGACCATTACAGGGTATGAGAAGCATTCCCCACAGAAATGCCAGAAGGCTTAGAGAGAGGAGCTGTTTGTGGGTGAAGGAGACACGCGAGATTTGATACAGTCTAGACTAGATGCTCATCAGCGATGCCTAGAGTAGGCTCCGAGAAAAGTCTTTACCTCAGATGAGACCACCCATTATGCATCTTTCTCAACGGGGGAACTGGCAGATGTGGATGAAGAGACTGACGCAGTCTACACCAGGAATTCTCCCCTCCGCAGACATCATCTCTATACACACAACACTAACTCAAAGGCCTACTGCACTCCAATGTCCTTATTCCCTATTTCATATCCTCTGACATCCCTTTGCCGCTCCAGGACCCCACCTGGATGCCACATTCGATTCACTCCTCATGTTTTCTTAGGTCTCTCTTGGCTCTGACGGTTTCCCCAGACTTTGGTTGGTTTTTGAGCTGGACGGTGTGAACGAGGAGTGCTCAGGTATTTTGTACAATATCACTCAATCGGGATTCGTGGGAATACTTTTCTCCTGTTTCACCTGGGGTTGTGGGTTTTCACAAGAAAGACAAGAGACAAAGGATCATTTTTGTCACATCCTAACAAGGGCACGTTCTAGTAACATCACAGCACTGTTGGGGTTGAGTTTGATTGCCTGACCAGGGTGGTATTGTTGGGATTCTCCACTGGAAAGTTACTTTTTTGTTGTTGTTTACTAAACTATTTGATACATACAGAAATGTGCAAAGAAGGAAGCATAAATTACCTGTAATCATACCATCATTTCCTATTGAGTATATATCCTTTTAGTTATTTCTATAGAGATATATCTGTATCTATCTATCTATCTATCTATCTATCTATATCTGTAGCTATATTTATATCTGTCGAATATTTTAACTTGTTTTGTTATAACCTATCCTAGAATGCCATCTTAATTTTTTTTTAATTTTTTAAAGTTTATTTATTTTGAGAGAGAGCGAGTTGGGGAGTGACAGAGAAGGAGAGAGAGAATCCCAGGCAGGATCCGTGCTGTGTACCCAGAGCCCGACTCTGGGCTGGATCCCATGAACCTTGAGATCCAAGAGTTGCAGGCTTAACCGACTGAGCCACCTTGGCACCCCTGGAGTGCCACCTTGAAATAGCTGCCCTGAAATTCAGCTCCTTTTTATTTTTATCAATTCTCCATTTGGGGCATTTAGTTTCCGGCCATCTCTTCACTGTTAATGAACAGAACTTGGGAGAACACACAATTAAATTTTTGCACACACCAATGATTGCTTACAGTGTGTTTCTAGGAATGGAACTGATTGTCAAAGGATAGTCCTTTATCTAAAGCCTTTGCTATTTATCGCCATATCTCCTTCCAGAATGTTCATAACAACCCATCAGACACGCTTCTATGTTCTTATTTCCCATGGGTGCCACCAGGATTTAATGTTAATATATATACTATACACATACGCACACACTATTGGTTCTGTTTTTCTGGAGAATTCTGATCAAAACATCCTCTAAGCTTCCCTTAACCTAACGCTTAGCATGCCTTTAAGTATGCCAAGAAGTAAGCATACCACGGGCAAGACCCGCAGAATAAACTAGAATATTCGCCAACTTTGCCTTTTATTTTCCCTGACCAGCTCAGACATCACACTGCCAAGCCAACTTGCAGTGCAGGTGTGACTCATCACCTGTACCGATGTACTTTCTCAAGTACAACAGACATTTCTCTGAGCTGAGTTGCTCAAATATGTGGCAATCCATATTTACACTGCACATTATGAGTTCACTGTCAGTGGAAGCATGACCCCATTGGCTGTCACTGAGGCTTCTTAAAATTACAGAACAGGAGGCCCCTGGGTGGCTCGGTCAGTTGAGCATCCAACCCCTGGTTTCGGCTCAGTCACAAGCTCTCAGTTGGTGAGTTCGAGCCTTGTGTTGGGCTCTGCGCTGACAACATGGAACCTGCTTGGGATTCTGTCTCTCCTTTTGTCTCTGTCCCTCCCCTGCTCATACTCTTCCCTCTGAAAATAAACAAACAAACTTACAATGACAGAACAGGACTCCCAGAGTGTGGCATACATTGTAATTGTGCCCAAGGCACATGGCGACATAGCAGGAAAATGTGGATATGGGCCCGAAGGCTGAAAATCCCTCCCTCATAAATGAATAATAATAATAATAGTAATAATAATAATAATAATAATAATAATAATAATAATAATTCATTTTCAAACCCTTTTTTATTGACTGGGTGGACCGTTTTTGCTTTGGAGCTCACTGGAACTCATGGAATCCCATCTTTACAAGGAAAATTCTCAAAAAAAAAAACCCTTTCTCTTTTTAATATTTTAGAATTCTTTCTTAGGATCTATGGATCTTGAAACAGAATACACAGGGCAATATCCTGAAATTTAGGTAACCCACACTGGAGATGTCCTATCTCTTTAAATGTTTTTAAATTGCTTTAATTATGGACTGTGGATTTCAAACCGTTGAGAAACTGGAACCCCATCCTCGAAATTGGAGCGTTTTTACCTAAAATATGTATGTAGAAAAGTTTTGAATCAACATCACACATCAATGAACTCACCTCAGTGAAGCATCTGAATGGCAAAAATAAATTAACATTAATTAGTGCCAACAGCCCATAATCATATTTGTATTTTATTTTTTAATTTTTATTTATTTTTTGAGAGAGAGAGAGACAGAACGTGAGGGGAGGGGCGGAGAGAGAGAGGGAGACAAATCCCAAAGCAGGTTCCAGGCTCTCAGCTGAGCCTGGCCCGGGGCTCAAACTCATGAACCACGAGCTCATGACCTGAGCTGAAGTCGGTGCTTAGCCGACTGAGCCACCCAGGAGCCCCTCATATTTTAAATATAGCTTTTATTTTCCATCCTGATGTCATGGGACATTTGAATTCTCTTTTGAATTCCTGAGCTTCATTTTTTTGTTTTTTTTTTTTTAAACTAAATCAACTTTTCCCGTTTTTGCCTTCTGTGGAAACTACAGGTGGTGGTGACTAACAATTCTGTACACATCATGCCAGGTGCAGAAAGGAACTCTGGAAAGCAAAGGGAGAAACCTAATGTTTAGTACAAGCACCACCCTTAGGGCAGTGTGTGCATTCACATAACCTAAGATGTCTCTGAAACACAGTTTCCTCACTCTCAAAAGGAATACACATTTGACCTGTCGCAAAACTGGAAGATACCAAGGAGATAATGATTATAGAAGGTCTTTGTAAACTGACAAGTGCTTTATAGTTGTGAGACATTACTGTTTGTAAACTGAAGCTGACCAGTTCTGGAATGGAGCTTCTCAGCACCATTTACAATGACACTTTTCTTCATATATTTTCAATCAATTCTAAGATTATCAATACTTTCGTATTGCTGCATTGTACTTAAAATTTGTGTTTGAGTATCATGGGATCAATCTTCTGTCTGTTTTTCTTTGTGTGTTTATTTTGGAGGAAGCACTAAAATCGAATTTAGGTTTGCTAAATATTAAATTCTACCTGAGGTATTTGGGAATTCACACTTTACCATTAGCACAAGTTTAAGACCACTTACTATGTAGCATATGGCGCAGGGCTATACATGTTTCAGAATGAAAGGAAGTATGTAGGTCAAAATTCGAACATAGATCATTACATCAGTTGTAGTACTTTTCCAACATATACAGAAAATCAAAACAAAACAAACAAACAAACAACAACAAAACAACAACAAAAAAACGCCTGCAGGAAATCTGCAAAACACCAAGCATTAGCATCTTCGTTAATGGTGAAAGGTTGGATGCTTTCTCCTAAGATAAGGAGCATGACCAGGATTTCTGCTCTTAACACGTCTGTTCAACATTGTTTTGAACATTCTAGACTGGCTGGAGAAGGAAATGCAATGGAAGGTATGCAGATAGAAAAAAATTGGAAGTCCAGTTTATTTTGATAAATTCAATAATTTTTTTAAAAAGGTATGCAGATAGGAAAGGCAAAAGACCATTTTTATTCACAGGTGTCATGATCTTATACATAGAAAATTCTAAGGATGCAAGCTTAATATAAGAAAAATGGATCAAATTTCTATATACTTGCAATGAATAATCCAAAAATGAAAATAAGAAAACAATTCTATTCATAATTCCTTTGAAAATAATAAAATGCTTAGGAATAAATCCTATGAGAGAAGTACAACTTAACTTGAAAAAGAAAAAAAGAGGTGAAAAAAAAAGTAGTACACCTCATACTCTGAAAATTAGAAAACACTGCTGGAAGAAAGTAAAGAGTTGAAAGTGGAAAGGCATCCTGTGTTCACAATCTGGAAGACTTCATCTTGTTATGGTGAATGATACTCACCAAAGCAATCTACAGATTCACTACCATTTCATCAAAACCCTAATGGCCTATTTCAGAAATGGGAAAGTTGATTCTGAAATTCATACGCAATTGTAGCACACCATGGTAGCCAAAGCGCTCTTGAAAACGAAGAGGCAAGTTGGAAAACTCACATTTCCATGCATGGATGAAGTAAAAAAAAAAAACACATGTGGTCCAACCATAGAATGGGCTGTCCACCATGAAAAGAAATGATGTACTGACACCTGCTGTAACATGAGTAGTCTTTGGGAACCGTATGCCGTGAGAAGAAGCCAGTCATGAAAGCACATGTTGTGGGACTCCCATTTATATGAAATGTCTACAGTAAGCAAGTCTTTAGCGACAGTAACTGCATTAGTGGTTGCATGGATTGGAGGGGAGGGGTGGTGAGGAATTGCATGCAAAATATACAGGCTGTTTTTCTGAGCTGATGAAAATATCTTTAAATTTATGGTGTGGTTGCGCAATTTTGTGAACATACAAGAAACCATTCAATTGTGCGCTTTTAAATGGGTGAGTTGCATGGTGTGTGAATTGTGTCTCCATAAAGCTGTTACCAAAGACCCCCAAAGTTTATAGAATTCAAAGCATTCTATAACTTGAATCCCTTCTTATAATTTGAATGAGTTCTCATAGTGTTGATTTCTTTTTCCTCCTGTATCCCAAAGTTCATGCTTAGCTGAATTCTGGGAACTTGGATTTCGTTTACTTCCTAAGGATAAGTGAATCAATTCCTGCCTGGATATGGAGAAAAGTTTTATATTTCCACTTACGGAGTTCTAATAAACAGAACTGATAATCGATTTAATGTGTCTGGAGCAACCATTAATGTCGTGTGCTATGCTGTTGGCTTTTGATGATACCAAATAGTTAAATGCACAAGCGAAAGCATCCCTGTGTTCAAATTCAGGATGGCCTAGGCCGAGAGATACATTTTTTTAAATTTGTTCTTTGATTTCATTTCTAGTATATGTCTGAATGCAGAAAACACAAATTCATGTGCGGCCAAATCAGTAAATCTGTGTAGTGCCTGGAGTTTCTGTCTTGCTTTGAAAGTTGTCTCCAGTTCATCACTGAGTTTCCTGTTCCGTTCTGGAATCTCTACCCTCATTTTTAAATTTATATAATGAATAAAATAGGCCACAGGTAGATAAATAGGAATATCTACCTACCTACCTACCTATCTATAGCTAATCTATATATCTATCTTTCTCTCATCTATCTCATCTATCCATGTACCATCTCTATGTACACACAGACACTATTTAGAACTACAGTTATATAGGAGCACCTGGGTGGCTCAGTCGGTTAAGCATCCAACTCTTGATTTCAGCTCAGGTCATGATCTCATCGTTCGTGAGTTCAAGCCCTGCACTGGGCTCAGTGCTGACGGCACGGAGCCTGCTTGGGATTCTCTATCTACCCCTCCCCACCGATGCTCTCTCTGTCTCTCAAAATAAACAAGCATTTAAAAGAAGAATTATATTGTATATACACTTATTTGTGCATGCACGTATTGTACCCTCTGATGGCCACATCGCTGTCTCACAGCTTTAAGTGCATTCTCTCTTCCTCGCTCATTTGGGATATTCTCTTTGTCATCCACTAAATTCCCTTCTGTGTGTCAATCTATTTATGGACTCTTTGTCCTGTTGATTGCTCTCTGATTATTGTTCTGCCAATACCAAGTGCCTATGATACATGTAGCTTTATAACCCATCTGTGTATCCGGAGGGGCTGATGCTTCCTCACTACTCAGAGAACCAGCTTTTCTTGTACTCAAAGAAATCCTGTTGGCATTGATATTGAAATTGCTTTCAATTTACAAATTAATTTAGGGAGATTGACATCTTTACAATACGGAGCTCCCTCGCCAAGAAAATAATAACATGTTTTTCCACTTATTTAATTCTTATTTAATATATGTCAATGATGTTTCAACATTTTCTCTAAATATGTTTGTACATGGCTTGTTAAGTTAATTTTGAGGCACTTTATTTTTTGCTTATTTGCTAATGTGGGTTATCTGTTAGCTTGTTCTCTAACGTATTATTACTCATGTGTGGGGAAATTATTGAACTTGTGTGTCAATACCATAAATAGCCATTTTACTTCAACATTTTAATGTCTCCATTTTTTTTTCTGGGTCATTCTCTTAGGGTTTAGTTACAAATCCAACCTTTCTGAAGATAAGTCCACCCTCTTGTATCATAGATAGATTATTTTTTTTCTTTCTCCTATGTGTTGCATTAGATAGTAATTCTAGAATAATATCAAGCATTGATATTCTGGACCATCACGAAGGCCAATGAAGAAAATCTCAAAGGCTTAGGCAGAAAAGATAACAGAGACAAAACATCAGGGAAAGTGGTGAAGATATAGAAGGAAACAGAAGAAGGAGGGCCAGTGGTTCTACACAAGAGAGAATTTTCATCCTCCACTTTTCTTTGGGGATCTCACGGGAGCCCAGCCTGAGTTGAGCAAACCCAGGGAGCTGTGCCTGCATCTGTTGACCCACAGCGCAGTAGCATTGACTCAGCCATCTGGATGGCCTCTCCAGCAGCATCAACTCACCTGGAACAAAAGTGCAGCGATGCAGCTTTGGGAGGGCACAGCCCCTCATTCCTCAATGGAGGGCATCAGCCTCCACTCTGCAGGAAAGGCGATACTAGTTCACAGTTAACTTTGACCAAGATTTTTCTGTGCCTCCCTCAACTACCCCACCTGCATGGGATCCCCATCCATACAGGCAGTGAACTTGCTGGGGGCAAAAGAGGTCCACATCATTTTCAGAAGTCTCACAAGAAGAAGGTGATAGTCCATTCCCTTACAACTTAAGAAAACACCCTCAAATATACAGAATGTTCCAAGTGTAGGGTAAAGAACTATTTTTAATTTCCAGAAACATTTGTGAGTCAATGTGGTGACTCTGATGCATCATTAATCCTGAAAATGCCCTACTGGTTTTCTACAAATAGGGAAACTCTTACATCACAATAAGGAAATTATCCTGGATCCATTAAGTTGGTCTAATTGCCAGACCTTATTTAACCTTGCCAACTATCACAATTATGTCCTTTAGACATAATTACATTCCATAAAAAATTAAAAATTAAAACAAAATTACATTCTAGAATCACATGAGACATGTGATTGTGTCTTTCATCCGGAGCATTTCCTCGGATTTTCCCTTGACCTTTACAACCTTGATAATTTTGAAATTCACAAGGCCAGTTATTTTTCCGCATGCCCCTCAAATTGGGTTTGTCTGACTGTCTGCATGACTCCATTCAAGCTTTGTGTCTTCGGCAGGAATATCCCAGAAGTAATGACATGTTCCCCTTTGATCCTGTCTTGTGGTGAACAACGTTTTTTAGTGCAGTTAACAATGATGGTCACTTGATCCTTCCATTAAAGTGACATGTGTTCATGCTTTACTGTAAAGGCACTCATTTGCCCTTTGTAAGTACGTATCATTGGGCAGTGCTTTCAAATTATGAAAATGTCCTATTCCTCATAACATTTTCCTTTGATTTATTTAGATCAATATGGCCTCATGGTTTGTCATTTCACTCAGTGGCTTCTAATTCGTTCAAACAGTCCCCAGTTTAACCAGTGTTAGATCCTCCAAATAAGCCTCACTGTCCTTTGACATCATCTCATCATTTGGGCACTTTCTGACACAAGACATTACTAACTCATCTTGTACTTTTCCTGATCCAGCCCAACCCTGGACTTCCCCCCCCCCACCTTTTTTTCTTTATCTCAAGGAGCCCTGGTATCTCTTAATAAAGAGTGGTACATAGAAGCCAAAATCTGGGCCCTTGATGTGCTCACTGGACTGTTCCCAGGTCCTCTGACTAAACAGAACTAGGGAATATCTGCATACATTTCTATCTACATTCATTTCTTTGGATCTCTGACTGCATCAAAAATCGTGAGTTAAAGATGCCTCTGATTCTATTTCCATACCACATTCTTCACTGAAACCTTCTCCATTCGTAATTTTAACTCCCTTATCTGACCATGAGAACCTTGGCTCCCCTCGTGACTAATGCAGGTTCTATTTCTTCTTCCTCCCCATATGTATCCAATTTCCCATAGCTGATCTGGCTTCCTCTCCCCCACACTGGTGCTACCTCTCCTGCTTGTACTGGCTCTGACATCTTGTTCTGGAACACTGAAGCTCTCTCCCTGACCTGGCATGGACACCTGTTGTTGTCAGCCCTACCCTATGGATTTAGGATGAACTGTTCAAGAAAGGAAAAGAAAGTAGAGCACATAGACGAATTCCAGGCTTGTCTAATATTGGGCTTACCTGTGATGAAAGTATTTAATTCCATTTTTCAAAGCAAGGGAACAGTCATACACTGTATTAGATAAGGTAACCCTGACTGATGAAATAAACCCACCACTGTATAATGGTTCAAACACTATAGTACCCTTTCTCACGTGATGTCTGAAACAGGCTATCTTGAGTCACAAATAACTTCTCTAAGAAATGGTTTAGGCACCAATTGCTGTCCATTGTTTGGTACCGTAATTTTTCATAGCTAAATTCTGATGCTTCCATGTTTGTGTTCATCCTGGCCAGTGGAGAAAGAAAAGAGAAGGAAACATATAATTAGATGTTTATGCAGAATTGAAAGTCACCCCCATGAATTATGTCCACATTGTATAGCCCAGGACCTCACTCCAAGGCAAGCTGGATGCAGGTTCACAACAGGTCCAAGGAAAGATAAAAGACGTGACAGTTAACCAGTTGCTGCCAGACAGGACATACCACAGTTGAAATGCATATTAACATATGGGAACTAAATGATGGAAAACTCATGATACTATGAAGGGAACAACCTTATACTGTCAACGTGTTAGATGTGTGCGCATGCAACTCTTCACACCCACTGACCATTACCTTGACTGTCACTTCAGCTTTTTTGTGTTTCGTCCTCCAAGAAAAGGGGAAGCATCTTTTTTTTAAGCCACGTTCAATCAGCAGACGTGACTCAATGTGATTGTTTCTGTGAAAATGTTCTTATGTTGTTAAAGACAGAGGTTATTTTTCCCCTGTAGTTTTTGTCAGTTGTTTATGGTGGATTTTAAGGAGAAAGAGTGTAATAAACATCTTTACTCAACCAGCTTTGGTCAGTAACTTCAAAAAATGCTTGTTGACAAAAATGTGTAAATAAATTCATTTTGCATAAACCCAAGGACTCATTCAAAATAGTATCATCCAGTTAAAAAATTAAAAAAAAAAAAAAAAAGGGTGCCTGGGTGGCTCAGTCGGTTAAGCGTCCGACTTCAGCTCAGGTCACCATCTCACGGTCCGTGAGTTCGAGCCCTGCGTCGGGCTCTGGGCTGATGATGGCCCAGAGCCTGGAGCCTGCTTCCGATTCTGTGTCTCCCTCTCTCTCTGACCCTCCCCCGTTCATGCTCTGTCTCTCTCTGTCTCAAAAATAAACGTTAAAAAAAAATTCAAAATAGTATCATCAGAAGTGGAGATTCCTGGCGGAAGCCACATTTCTGGTAGCTCACACCCACATGTTTATTAGAAGGAATCTCAGGGTCGAGTGATAAGAAGGATAACTCACATGACCTTGTCCATTTTCTTGCCAATGCAGCTTCCGATGCACATGATTTTGGAACCAGTATCATCTAGATGGTGTCAAATGTGTAAAAGATAAAAAGAAGAAAGATGTAAATCATGACACTGACTATATTTACTGAATACTCTAAAGTGTGCTGAGAGCTCCACTATCCTGGAGAAAAGGATTAACGGGCCTTGTGCTCAAACTTGATTTATTCTAAGACCTTTGGTGTCTCTTGGTAAATATTTCCTTTTCATAACATTAAAGTCATGATATCTGGCCGATCGATCTTTATTGGTAGGTCTTCCTAGCTGATCAGGAAAAACAAAACCTAGAGTGATAAAACCTCCCATACATTTTAAACTGAACCTGGGGCACCTGAGTGGCTCAGTCAGTTGAGTATCCAACTTCGGTTCAGGTCACGATCTCACCATTCCCGAGTTTGAGCCCTCGTCAGGCTCTGTGCTGACAGCTCAGAACCTGGAGCCTGTTTGAAATTCTATGTCTCCCCCTCTCTCTGTCTCTTCTCTGCTTGTGTGCTTTCTCTGTCTCTCAAAAATAAACATTTAAAAAAATAAAATAAACTGAACCTGACACTCTGGGTATAACCAGACTCTGCCAGTTGGTATGTCAACATGGAAAAAGTAAGGGTCTTGCCAGAGGTCAAGATAAAATGAAGAGATATGAGGATCAGGAGGAGAAAGACAGAGTTCACTCCTGAGGTCACCCCTAAGTGGATATCAGGTGGACAGCATTTCAACCATGAGCGATGGAAGGTCCCAGACGTCACCTCCACAACCACATTACTCCTGCCTGGGGAGCTCGGGCTCACCTGGTTGACCACGGGTGCTGCCTTCCGCCCCACGTATCTTTTAATATGTGACCCAAGTCACCCCAGGCTTTGCTTCCAGAACTGCCTATGACCAACAAGTTCCAAAAGAAAACGATTTTAACATTTTCACAATAAATGTTCTCCATGTGTCTGTTTAGTAATTATAAAAATGGGACCAGGGTGTAAAATCTGAGGAATGTTAAAAAATAGTGTAATGTTCTTGCTGTTTGTGGCATAATAACCACATACTGGAAAGACTCTAAATTACTCCATGCGAATTTAAAATGTTCATGGCAGAGAAGAGGACTTCTCAGTTTGCACAGCATAATTCTTCGAGGGGGTGGTGTTGGGAGTGAGACAGGCAGGAATCCATGAGGAAGAACAAGGATTTGGAAGGAACACGATTCTCAGTAGTAAAGGAAGACAGGGAGAATCGAATTGCGTTTGCCATGGGCCTGCGCTAGCACGCTACATGAGGCTGCAACTGAAATTAGGTGGATGCCCTCGGCCCCCCCATTACAACCTGGAAGGACACAGGGCTGGGAGGGGCAATGCAAAGTGGCAGGGGGGACTCTCAAAATCAGGGAAGCCTCTCAGGTCAAGTGCCCTCAAGAGGGCAGCCCAAGCTTTACATGGAGGGTCAAAGTCTGGGTTTTCCGATCAAAATCATGAAACCAGATTCACAGCAGCTCGGAGTAGAATCCGGTGCAAATGTCTGGTGTAACTGGGCACCTCTCCCATCATTCAGTCTCTTTCTTTTCAAAGCAGGACCACTCCTGTCTAGTTTACCAAGCACTTGTGAAGATGGAAATGGACAATATTTGAAAAGCTTCTGACACAGACAGGTCAAGAAGTAGGGGTTCCTCCACCCCCGACAACATGTTGGCTCAAAAGTGCTGATTTGCTTGAAAGCTTTTCTCCCGATGACGAGGCTCTGACTCTACACGCTTTGTGCAAGCATCAGGCTTTTATAGATCTTCCCTCACCCAGATCTTCCCTCACTCACAGGGGACATTCTTAAATAATTAATGATACAAGAGATCTGCTGAATGTTTATTGTTTAGAATGCTCTGAAATAATGTGCTCTGCAATGAAAACAGACTGGTGAGCAAGACGTATTTTCCCTGCCTTTTTATAGCTTAAAATAGACTGGCGGCATTTTTGTAGGTAATAGAGTCCTCAAAAATACATTTGAGGAACACCTAACCCAGAGATCTGGGCACATCCCTTAGGACAATAGGAAAGGCTTCTTGTGAGACATGATGTCTCAGAGGAAAAAGAATCACAATGGACATGATGGATCTGGGGAGAAGAAAGCATGACCCAGGCAGCAAATATGTGCCAAAGCCTAGGTACAAGGGACCCTCATGCCCCCTTTTCTCTTTTAGGCTTAAAAAACTATATATATTTCTTGTAATTCTGGAAGCCACGTGTCCAAGATGAAGATCAGAAGGTCCAGTGTCTTCTTTTTCTTATTGAGATACAACTGACATAGAAGATTAGTTTCAGCTGTACACCATCATGATTCGATATTTGTAATGTTACACAATGATCACCCCACTAGTCTGCTTCACATCCATCATTACACATAGTTACAAACCAGCAACTTCCGAATATACAACACAGTAGGATTAACTAGAATCACCATGCTGTACATGGCATACTTTCTAACATAGTTAAGAATATCTAAAGTGTACGGGCGCCTGGGTGGCTCAGTCCGGTGAACAACAGACTGGCTCAGGTCATGATCTCATGGTTCGTGGGTTCCAGCCCGCGCGTCGGGCTCTGTGCTGACCGCTCGGAGCCTGAAACCTGCTTCCGATTCTGTGTCTCCCTCTCTCTCTGCCCCTCCCCTGCTCACGCTCTGCCTCTCTCAAAAATTAAACGTAAAAAGAATGAGATCTAAAGTGTGGAGTAGGGGAGGGGTAACAATAGGCAGAGCTGGGAAAGATTGTGTGGAGTTGAGAAATGCCATCCCGAGATGAAGATCTTCTTTCCAGTCTGGGGTACCAAAGAGCAAAGTGTGGGGAAATCAACCCAGTAAGCCAATCTCAGATGGCGGAATGAAAGCGAACGAAGAGAACACAAATTAGTTTTTCACGAGTTGTTTTTTTTTTTTTTTTTTTTAATGATGGTAGAATGTATTACATTTCTCAGGCTTAAGAGTCCTCCAGGATCTTACTTTCAACTCCAAAGAACAGTTGGAACTTGGGAAAATAAAGACCACTGCAGGGAAAACAGTATTGAAACCATCATCGAAAGAATTTTCCTAAAGCCGAGGAAATAATTGAGTTTGGTGACCCAGAGGGCTTGCCAAGAAGTTCATGGAAGAGAAAAGAATCACATACAGGCATTCGAGCAGGAAATATAAGTGACCTAAAAAAATGGAAGAAAAAAATAGATTATCCTCAGGGGGTTTTCCACAACAAATGCCATAAGATGATTTAAAAATAATGCAGAGGAGGGGCGCCTGGGTAGCTCAGTGAGTTAAGCGTCCGACTTCAGCTCAGGTCATGATCTCACAGTTCGTGGGTTTGAGCCCCACATCAGGCTCTGTGCTATCAGCTCAGAGCCTGGAGCCTGCTTCAGATTCAGTGTCTCCCTCTCTCTCTGCTCCTCCCCCACTCGTGTTCTGCCTGTCAAAAATAAACATTGAAAGAAAAAAAATTTAAATAATAATGCAGAGCCTTTAAGGGAAATGGTTGATGGACAATAGTGGTAGTCTTAGTTCATTTGTGAAAATAAAAACAAAGTCAATAGCGGTTAGCCTAGTAACAACGTGATGTTTGATGTCTGGGCCTGGTTCCCCTTCTGGTCTGTCAGTGCCTTGAAAGGAAATGGTCTTTATTTACTTATTTTTTCACATCCATCCATCCATTCATTTTAGACAGAGCATGTGAGCAGGGGGAGGGGCAGAGGGAGAGAGAATCCCAAGCAGGTTCCACACTCAGCACAGAACCCGACTTGGGGCGTGATCCCCACCCTGGGATCATCACCTGAGCTGAAATTAAGAAAAAGGACCAACAATGTAAATGCCTCCTGTTGGTAAAGGTTTAAATAAATGACATTGCATCAAGTCAGTGGACCACTATGTATCAGAAACCAACGTGGTGAGAAGCACATACAAATTTAGAAAATGTAATATACTCTATTGAGGATTAAATAAATTGGATATAAATATCACAATACATACAATACACTTGAAAAAAGGTGGGAGGAAATGTAGACAAATATTAGTAATTCTCTTTAGGGGGATTTACTATGATGCTATTTTTCCTCCTAATTATCTGAAATGCAAAGCTTTCTATATTTAGCCTGTGTTCGTATAATACACAAACCCAAAATTTAGTATCTGATTTTTTTAATGTTTGATGCATCAGCAGTTAACAGATATTGACTCAAATAAGCTTAAAAATAAACATTGTTTGGGGCGCCTGGGTGGCTCAGCTGGTCAAGCATCCAACGCTTGGTTTTGGCTCAGGTCATGATCTTGCAGTTAGTGAGTTCCAGCCCGACGTCAGGCTCTGCGCTGACAGCTTGGAGCCTGCTTGGGATTCCCTCTCTCTCTCTGCTCTTTCCCCGCCTGATTCCTCCCTCTCTCAAAAATAAACAAAAAAATTAAAAATAAACATCATTTCCTGGAGCACTGGGGGTGGGGCTCAGTCAGTTGAGCATCTGACTCTTAATTTCAGCTCAGGTCGTGATCCCAGGGTTGGGGATCACGCCCCAAGTCGGGCTCTGTGCTGAGTGTGGAGCCTGCTTGGGATTCTCTCTCCCTCTGCCCCTCCCCCTGCTCACATGCTCTGTCTAAAATGAATGGGTGGATGGATGTGAAAAAATAAGTAAATAAAGATCATTTCCTTTCAAGGCACTGACAGACCAGAAGGGAAACGAGACCCAGACATCAAACATCAGGTTGTTACCAGGCTAACTATGTGGAGGTCTGCTGGCTCCTTCCTCATTTTTACTGTCCTGGCCCCTCTCATTCTATCCCGTGTCTGCTCCCTGCTTCCCCAGGTACCAGCTCCTTTCTTTTCCCTCCTCTCTTTCCCCTTCTCTACTTCATATCCGCTGCTGCTCACCTGTCACTCAGGGCTTCCTCCTCCTCACTGTCCTTCTGCATTCCTGCAGACTCGGCTCGCCCACTTGGAGACATCACCTTCTAAGAGTTATTTACCTGAGGTTTCTGGAAGGAGCATATTAGTAGCGTGTTTGATCCCTGTGCACCCCAGCGCACGCCTGACCTGTCCAGCCTCTCCTTCTTGATCAGATTCTCTGCACGGGTCCAGTCAACAGTATTCAGGGCATGAAAACAAGACCCTCCACAAAATCTCCTTCGATGAGGGACAGAAGCAGGGCAGTGAACAAGGCAGTCACTGTAATTGAAAATCAATAGATAAAACCATTGACCATTTCAATCATAGACAGTTAATTGCTAGTACTCAGCATGAATCACCCTCTCACTGTCTAAAGGCTGGCACTGAGGAGGATGAAAACAGATCCTTGCTTCAAAGAACATCCAGTTCTTTCGTGCCACCTTGTTATATTCCTTGAAACCACTGAACGTTTTTTTAAAAGCATATGTTTATTAGATCCATCCGTTGCTGAAAATAACTGTAATCCTCCTCTTCATTGAGTCATGTGCCATGTGCTTTTTACCCACTTAAGAACTAGCACACTTAGGGGGCATTATTATTATCATGGCCAAGTCATGGCTACAACTCAGGCTTGGTTAACTTCCAAAGCGTGGAAACCCCTCCATGCCTTCCCCAATGTGATGCATCATGGCATGTAACATCCACACATCAATATCAAAGGCAAACTAGACAAACAGGACTCTCCCCAACTTTCCACGCACTCCTGATAATAGGAAACAAATTTGCCGATGTCTTTCCTAGAATTGTAAAACTCGTGTCCGCTGTAGAGACAAAGAAACCATGAAACCTAAGTGTGAGTTATGGGTGTGGGCAGAGCATTCATTAGTCACATCAATATGGGCATAAGTTCCTCTCCATATCCTTGTCTGGTCCCGACGGTGCTCATAAAAAGGCAGTGTGGACTGTAAGCCCATGTGGTTGTCCCACCACCGTATTATCTTCACTCTTTCTTCCAAATTCCCTGCATGTCTATAATTGCCTGCTAAGACCATTGATCCAAACCCAGTGCACACACACACTGTAGGAAACTGGAGAAAATTCTGCCAATAATTTAGGTGAAACAAAAAGTCTGCCAGCAATAGCAACTTCACGTGTGGACTGTGACATGTTCTATTTTGAATTAAGGAAAATAAAACACCCATACAGTTGTGGAGTCTTCTACGTGTGACTTAGACCCATTGTAAACTGTTCTCTTTAACGCAAAGTACCAGGTTCTGCAATGACGAAGAAGAGCATGAGAAAACACCTCCATTCTAAAACCTCATCTATCGCTTACAATAGCGCAAACTCGAGAGCGTTTAATCAGCATTCTGAGTCTAATTTTCTCTGTAACAGCATCTGAAAAATAACACTGCATTTGGTCCTGCTAACCTGTCCACTTGTGATGAAATAGAAAAGATTTTAATGAAAAATGTCATCAGAGAAATGCAAATTGAAACAACAGCGAGATAGCACTGTGCGTGCGCTAGAATGGCCAAAGTCCAGAACAAAGACCAATGCGAAATGCTGGCCAGGAAGTGGAGCAGCACCAAGGCTCATCCACCGCTGGGCAGAATGCAGAATGGTGCAGCCCCTTTGGTGGTTGCTTCAAAAGTGAAACGTACTACTGTTCCACTACGACCCAGGCATCGTGCTCCTGAGTACTTACCACAAAGAGCTGACAACGTATGTCCACCCCAAAACCCACTCATGGGTAGCTGTACAGCAGTTTCATTCATCATTGCACAGACTTGGACACAACCAGGGTGTCCTGCAATAGGTGACTGGATAAATAAATGGTGGTCCATCCAGACAATGGAATTATTCACACTAAAAATGAAATGAGCTCTCAAGCTGTGAAGAGATATGAAGGAACGTCAACTTCACATTTCTCAGTGAAAGAGACGGGTCTGAAAAGTCTACATAGTCTATGATTCCAGCTCGATGACACTCTGGAGAAGGCGAAACTATGGCGATAGTAGAAAGATCAGGGGTTGCCAGGGGTTGGGGAGGAGGTAATGATGAATTAGCAGAACACAGAGGATTTTTAGGGCGGTGAAATTAGGCTGTGCGATTCTGTAATGGTGGGCACGGGCCATCACACGTTTCTCCAGAACCGTAGAACATATACCACCAAGAGGGAGCCCTAATGTGAAGTATGCACTCTGGAAAATAATGATGTGTCAATATAGGTTCGTCAGTTACAACAAATGCCTCACTCTAGTGTGGGTGTTGATAACAGGGGAGGCTGATGTGTGGGTGGGTGCAGGAGGTATATGGAAAACCTCTGCACCTCCCTCTCAGTTTTTCTATGAACCTAAAACTGTTCCCAAAATTAAATCTTTTAAAATACAGATTTCAGGTGACTTAGGAAACACAATATAAAAGCTAGCTCTCACTAATAAGTCAAAGCACAACCACATCATGGTACAAGAAGAGAGGTTGTGTTGCTATGTTGCATACTCGATGCCTGCAATATTATTGTGTTTCCCATCGAACTTAGATATTTATTGCATAAAAATAACCTTCTTGGTGCAAGTCCCTGGAATACCATAAGGCACCGAGCGACATCACACAGATTATTTTCACTTAGCCTATTCCTTAAAGTACACCTGATTTTATTTTTTTTTTTTTTGTCCTGAAAGGTTGCCTAATCAAGCACAATTGTTGCCTGTTCCAAGCCGTTGGCAATTACTTAAATAAACCAAATCCTGGAAAGGTTCTGTGTAAGGAAGTTAATACTAATATAAATGCCACCAAACGGAGGGAAAGGCATTTAATTAGGAAGTTCCAATTTAAGCATAGGGATTACAGGTGATTCTTACCCCCCAGTACCAGTTTCTGTCTCACTGCCTATGGCCGTGTCCTGCAGGGAATTTTCATACGTCTGTCTTCTTTACTCACTACTTCAAGCCTCCAGGGAACAAGGCCCACTCTCCTTTGCTCCCCACACCTCCAAACAAAGCTAGTATGTGTAGCATGACAGTCAAAATATCAAACCACTCCTTTTTCTTCCACATCTACTGAGGTTGTCTGAAGCTGCAAAGAATGTCGCTTCTACTCTTACAAGGAGAAAGAGAAGGATAACCTACAGAAATCTGAACTTGCTTTGAGCCCTCCAATGTGGTTAAGACCTTTCGGGGCGCCTGGGTGGCGCAGTCGGTTAAGCGTCCGACTTCAGCCAGGTCACGATCTCGCGGTCCGGGAGTTCGAGCCCCGCGTCGGGGTCTGGGCTGATGGCTCGGAGCCTGGAGCCTGTTTCTGATTCTGTGTCTCCCTCTCTCTCTGCCCCTCCCCCGTTCATGCTCTGTCTCTCTCTGTCCCCAAAAAAAAAATAAATAAACGTTGAAAAAAAAAAATTAAAAAAAAAAAAAAAAGACCTTCCAATGAGGGATGAGGTATGCCACCTCCATTACCTATCTCAGCATGGAGGGGAGAGCCATCCTTCACTCTGGAAAGTGTAGGCGGGGAGAAGTCATTTTCCCTCTACCTTTCTAGGTTCTTGGCTGAGAACTGCCTGCAATAACAGAAGAACAGGACAAGGGGATGGTCGTTAGGCAGATTTAAGTCACTGTCTTCCCCATTGATACGAGTTTCTAGAGATTCAGCCATCCCTCTCTTTCTGGCACAGAGGAGGGGACACCCTTGCAAACGGAAATTTCCCTTTTAAACGTAAAAAGGTAAATTTCTACCAGGTTTGTGGAGCTTCTTGTATGTCTGCAGCTCCTCAAAATGAATCGGCTCAAAATAACCTTTATGCCCAAGAGGGATATTTTGGTGTCATATTCCTCTCCCCTTCATAATGCTGATGAGGAAAACTTTCCTCTGCCCTTCAGGGTCCTTACAGCTGGATGAAAAGTCAAATTGACATGAGCCCCATTAACAGGAGAACATCAAATTTAGTTTTGTACCTACAGGGATTTGGAAATTCCAAAGACAGGCAGTGGGAGGCTTATGTGACCTGAACAAGAGGGGTAGGGGTCCGAGGATACCAAGAGGAGCAAGACCATTAGCAGGAAGGTGACAGGATGTGTGTGGAAAACAAAGGTTGCTCTAAGTGTCTTAGGTAAAGAAGAAGCTCTTATTAATACCTCTCTTCTTAGTGCAGGCTCTCCTTTCCAGTGTAAATTTAGACACTTGAGGAGGAGGTAAAGAGTTTTTCCTGAATCTGCTCCATTTCGATGGCTTTTAACTCAAAATACTGTTCATGCCAAGGTGGCCCATCTTGAGGCAGCCTGCCATTGGCCCCCTACAATAAGCAAGACAAAATCTGCTGAAATATTAACCAACTTTTATAGCTCAACTGAGGGCTAGTGTGCCAATCTGGAACAACCTCACGCCCTCTAAGGTGAAGGTTTGAAAGACTGAAATGTCATGGATGTCCTAGCTAGCTCATCCATTCAGGTAGTCTCTTCCTTCATAGGACTTCACCAGACTATCTACAACTTTCTAAATGACAACAAACAGAGAGCAAGACAAATAATTCCTGTCCAAAGCAATGCAAATTAGGTCCCGTGGGAAAAAGTTGCTTTTCACCTTTTGCCAGTGCGATGTTCTTTCCACACATCAACTTTGCTTGGCTGCACAATGGGAAACCAGTACATGAGTTGGTCAGTTTTATATCCATTTGTAAATTCATTTCAGTGTTCCTTATCAGACGTAAATGCTCAAACCAACCATAGATCTTACCAATTCCCTCTTTAATAAGTTAAAATATTCAGTACATGTTTACTTTATAGCTTAATGAGCATCTTGGGTTTACATTTTTAGTTTTATGCTTAGGACCCCAGGCACAAGGAGAGTCTACACTTACTCACAAGCTCTCAGGTGGTCTTACTGTTTCTCAAGAGAGAGGCTGGAAGCAGAGTGGGACATGAGACAGACTCCACCTCAGTGGTACAGGTGTGATGGGGGTTGACCAATACCTGCCAAGGGAAAAGCACAAAGACCCACCACCTTCCCATAGGGAACAAAATCTTCAATGTCTGATCAAAGGTATGGCAAGTGACATCACTCCCAGGGCCCAGGCACAGACGCTTTGCAGCTGGGTCAAGCGTAGAAGACAAATCCTCTAATCCTAAAGGAGGGGCAGAAAATTCTGTTGGCCCCCAGATCCTATACTGGTGACAAGCAGAACTCTGCTACCTCCAGGGAAAGGGGATAAACTCCCTCCCACCCAAGACCAACCATAGATGCCAACCCAAGTTTCACTGACAGAGAAGGGAGGCCAGGGATGCTGAGAAGGTCCCATCTCTAAACCCTGGGAATACAAGAGCAAGCTAAATCTGACATTAGATGAGGAGGACAGATCACTGCACCCCTTTCCCCCACACCCTCCCCATCCTTGACATCAGGCTAGCATCGATGAACAAGGAACATCCATGCACTTCTGGGGAAATGAAAGAGCGTGAAGACACCCACTCTGCCTGGAGAAGGTGGGTGGGGGAAACCAAAAGCAGAAACCAAGAGGAAACACTCTAGCGTCTCACATCCAGCCCTAAACACAAGTAACAGCCCTGCCCCCACTACTGGACACATGAGAAGCCAGTGGTGTCCCAAAGATCACCCAAACACAGCTCCATTCATTCCCAACATTACAGCCAGAAATACTACTTATTTCACTTTTTACCACGTCTTTTGCAGGCAACTCACTCTTAGAAGACCCACCCCCATCACCGACTTGGTTTTACGCTCTGCTCTCAACCATCTTGAAATTCACAATAAGTTGAGATCAAGGGGCCCCACGTTTTTATTTTGTACTGATCCCTGAGTATGATGAAGGTGGTCCTGACTTCTGTTATTCTGTCCGTGGGAGGCAGCTTTCCACAAATTCAAGCACATGTTTCCCTACTGCGGTTCAGGAAACCCTGAGTGTCTCAGGACCCTTTCCAAAGGTCCTTGGGCCAAAACCCCGCTCATGACAATTCTCAGACACTGTTGCCTTTCCTCCTCTCTCATTCCCTCACTGATTTGCAGTAACATTTTCCAGAAACTACATGACAGGTGATATTATAACAGACTGAATGCAGAACCCAATCTGAGAATCCAGCTGCCTTTTATGAAGCTCACTGAGGAGATTTGCTCAGATACATAACAATGGGACCCTAATCACTATTTTTTTTAAATACAGTCATTTTTAATAAAAGATGTTATTTATACTTGCATGCAAAGGACTTATTACATTAAATATAAATTTAATATAGTAATAAGTAAATACTTCAAATGTTTCTCCATTTTCATTTCCACTTTTGCCAGATGACGATAGATAGAACCCAGACTAAAAATGTTCTTTGGATCATTTTTCAAAAGGCAGAGTGATCCCCCAGATAAAAAATGTTGAAGACTGTTGAGCTAGAGCACGCTGCCTCCTCCCTGCTCCCTAAAATAAAAATTTCGGAAAGGTTAAATGGGCTCGGTGAGCTGATTTGTGTTGACTTGAGAATCCAATGATGAACCCTGACCTGACCTTGAGGGAGACCGACTTCCCTTCCTCCCTACAGATACTCTGTCATTTCTAAATCTCAGAGTCACAACTTTCATGTTGTGGAGTTTTCAGAATATTTAGCTGTTTCTCCTCTGTAGTTTTGGAAACGGTGGGTGACGATGGTAACACATCCAGAGAAAACACCACATGAGCTGAAATGTGTGTACCCCGAGGGAAAGCAGACAGGACTTTGTGTGCGTACGTGTGTGCAATCAGGTGCACAAACCTGTATAATAAATAGTAAGATAATTATGGGTATAGGATCGGTAAATCGTATGACAATACTACCTTCACTGAGTGTTAGTGAGTGCAATTAATGTTCCTTCTCCTTTATGCAAACATGTCCCTGGTCAAGTGGCTCCAGGCGACTTTTCTCTACAAGAACTTCCTATACTGCGATGTGCAGGGGACACATGGGGAGGGGTGGGGGGGGGTGCTTATCACTCTGAAGTGTCCGATTGAGCAAGTTTAGGATGGGGTGGACCTTCTGCATTTTTAGCAAGCTTCTGGACAAGGCTGATGTTGCAGCCCATGGAGGAGGCTTTGAGTAGCAAGGAGATGAACACAACCATGTGGGTTTCTGGTACGTGTGGGTACACGTGCTCCCGGGAAGAGAAAGTGGGGCGGACGAGCTCCTAGCTCCTTTATGACACACACAGACACTGGCATAGTAATAAATATTTGGGGCTTTGGTGTCTTAGGTATATTTACCTTGGAAAGGGCATTTTTGCCTACGTTGTAAAACCTTCTGTATTTTCATGTTGGTCGTTAAGGAAAATAGAGCACAATCTTGTTATACTCAATACTATAAGGCCTGCCTCACAGGAATTCACTCAAACTCCATAAAATTTTCCATTATGTCCAGAAAATTTCCTCTAAACAAGTCCACGTTTCATCTCAGTGCCAGGAACGTGGGTTTCAGGTGTCTGCAGTGCAAAATAAACAGGCCAAATGAATTTGAATGGCCCCACGAGAAAATCGTTTTCGTCCATGTTTGTATGACTGATTAAAACATGGTTCTATTTTACAAAACATAAAAAATAAATATGGATGGTCTCTGAAGAGAGCAGTTTACATCTAATTTTTAAAGATAAACCTTTTAATGATTTACATTTTCCTTTCCTATCTAAGCACCAAAAGATTTGATTAAAATTTTATCTACTTTGCTATCTGCCATTTTATGCAATTACCATCCCCTTGGATGGTTTTCTTTTTATTATTCTTTAAAGAAAAACTGCAAAGATAATACACGGATAAATTTGAAGGATTTTACAGCCAGGCAATTTTCTCGGTTTTACAACAATTACACTTTTACAAAATTCCGAGTCAGAAAATCCGAAGCTGGGTTCTGAAGGAGGAATGTTCCATGGTAGGGCAGGCGCTGCCTGTCCCTGACAATTGCATTGACTCATCTATTGCAATATGCACATCACACCTGCACACTTCTGTAAACGAATGGCTTCTGACTTGCTGACACCGTGAAGGATTTCTGTAGTTTCTTGACATATGTATTGTAATGTGGAAACCTCAGAGCCAACAATGGCAGGATCAAGTGTACCATTTCTACGTCACTATAAGCTTATGATGGCACCTGTTTTAAATCAAATGGGATGAGCAATCATATAACATGAGATCCTGTGGTAGTTGCTAAACTTGGTACGAATGTGTATATCCCATGAAGACAGTGCTTTCATGGAGATCCTGAATATAGCAAAGACTTTGGGGGTTCGGGAACTCAACCCCATGGCAGGAAATCTACTGGCCTTGGAAAGATACAATATGGCTTCTGAATCCTGAGCTAGAGAAATAATCATTGGGAAGTCTGCAGTACTGGAGCAGGCCGATTTTCTCTTTCAATCGAAGGGTTTTCTTTACCGAAGGGTCTGAGGATGGCAATATCAGTAAAAGGGAAGGTATTTTAGGGAACTTTTATAGAAAAGCAAATGGCTACAGCATTTAACAGGAATAATCTTAAGGAGGTGCAGACCGGATTGAACCTACTTTAACTGGAAGACAATTCGGAGATGGAATGGATCTAAGCAAAATTGAGTTTCATAATGTGACCAGCATTAGAAAGAAAAACACTGTTAACTTTCTACGATCCATATCCTAAAAAGGAGGTGTTTTTTCTTTAATGTTTTGATAATACTTCACAGTGACAGTGTATAAAGGTAGCAACCATTGTTGTGACAAAGAATTAGAGAGAGTTCAGATCATTTGGTCTCCTGTGAAGAAAATAAATAGAAACAGGAGGGAAATAAGAAGAAAATGCTGGGGGGCGCCTGGCTGGCTGGGCCAGTAGAGCAGGACATTCTTGATCTTGGAGTTGTGAGTTCAAGGTCCATGTTGGGCTTAGAGCTTACTTAACAAAAAGAGCTTTTGGGGTGCCTGACTGGCTCAGTCAGAAGAGTGTGTCACTCTTGATCTTGGAGTTGTGAGTTCAAGCTCCAAGGTGCGTGTAGAGATTACTGAACTAAAGTTAAGGAAGAAAATACTGTTTTTTTTAAACACATACAAAAACTTTAAGTGTCATTCTTTTTTTAAAAAGAGATTTTATTTTTAAGTAATCTCTACACCCAACATGGGGCTCAAACTCACAACCCAGAGGTGAAGAGTTGCAAGGTCTACTGATGGAACCAGTCAGGAGCCCTAAGTGCCACTCTTTATCAGGACTCTGTGTGTGTGTGTGTGTGTGTGTGTGTGTGTGTGTGTGTGTGTGTGTTTTGGTAGGGCATGGACATCAAAAAGTATATTCTCTTAAATCCCGGGAATATACTTGTAGATGAGTAGAGTATGCATAGTAGTCTTTAAATTTTTTTTAATGTTTATTGATTTTTGAGAGAGAGAGAGAGACAGAGTGTGAGCAGGGGAGGGGCAAAGAGAGAGGGAGACACAGAATCCGAAGCAAGCTCCAGGCTCCACGCTGTCAGCACAGAGCCCAGTGCGGGGCTCGAACTCACAGACTGCAAGATCATGACCTGAGCCAAAGTTGGATGCTTAACAGACAGCCATCCAGGTGCCCCAGCATAGTCTTGAGTGTACTTATAACTAACTAAGGAAGACATTAATCTCTTATACAGAATATTCCTAAAAATTAATACAACATTGGAAAACTGAAAATCAAATAACCACCTCTATGCTCCAAAGAGAACATTAGGTCCATGAAACAAAAAATGAACCTTAAATATTTCTTTTAGACAAAATTGTCAAGGATGCTAGTCCAACATTTCATACGTATTAGTTCTTTTCCTTCAGAAGGACACATGCAGGTGCAAACTTAAACCCAACAGGGCTCTCAAGGAAATGAGACATCACAACCCATCTGAGCTTAACTGTGGATTCTTCCCCAGTCAGTCCTCCGGATGACAACTCAGCACGGACAATACGTCTATGGAAGCCCTGATGGATTCTGAGCAGAGGACTCCACTGTGCCTGAACTCCTCACCCACAGAAACTGTGAGACCACACGTGTGTGTTAGTTTAAGTCTGAGGTAAGGTACCATCTCTGTCAGGGCAGGGAGTGCCATTTGCTTGCTGCTACCTTCTTAATTTGGTGGGTGGCCCTGCACACAAGGGATACCAGTAATGATAGCTGAAAGGGCATGACTGGTTGCATGATGAAGGGTAACTGTGATGAGGGAAGAAGGGAGAAGTCGTGGCCTGGAAAGTAATAGCTTTGCATTCTGGAAAGGACTTGGTGTTGTTGCTGAATGTTTTCTGAAGCTGTGGCGATCTCTAAGACAAACACAGTTCTAGCATGAACTGATTCATGTTTGCCGAACAGGTTGGCACTCTGGACCTCGAACACGAGGGTCAGAACCCCATTTATGCCACTTACGAACCTTGAAGCTCTCATCCCGTTGTACCTTCCTTGGTCTCCATCTCCTTATTTGGATGATGCAGATAATAATACCTCACAGGCACAGGATTAAGCCAACTATGCAATGGAAAGACATCCCCGAAAGCACCTCAAGCCATGTGGTTTGACTTCCCTCTTTTCTTCCACAGCCAATCCTCAACTATGTTCTCCTGAAAACAAAATGAGTCTGGTACCTTCTATTCCATGCGTGTTATGGATTTTATTCTTATTATTTTTATTACTCATGGAGAAAGGCAACAAACCAGAAGCTCCCTGAGCTGAGGGAGGTTCCAGAAGATGACGATCTCTCTCTCTCCTTCTCTATCCCTAGTGGCCTTCCAAATTGTAAGGCACAGCATTTTGCACATAGGTTACATTCATTCATGTAATCATCCATCCAATAAATATACATTGAAAACATCATTTATGCCAAGCATATAAAATAGAAAAATAACTATAATTCTTCAAAGAGATCTGATTGGTTCCAAGAGTTAATGTTTTGCTTTGATTTTCTGCAGCTGTATCAGCAACAGATTCTGCAGCATAAGGGATGATGGTCAGACCAGAGTTAGCCAGGATGTTACCTTAATTGAAGCATCATTAACACTTATAAGATGAACACTGTTTTAATAGGTAAAACCCTATCTTCCTACACCTATAGGAAGATCTGAAAGCAGATGGTTTGCATATTTCCCAATGAGAGACAGAGATAGAGAATCCCAAGCAGGCTCCGCACTGTCAGCACAGAGCCTGATGTAGGGCTCAAACTCATGAACCATGAGATCATGACCTGAGCCAAAATCAAGAGTCAGATGCTTAACCAACAGCCACCTAGGTACCCCTTAAAGAATTATGTGTAAATTCAACTGATACCATGGTTTTAATTCAACTAATACCATGGTTTGCTCAAGAAAGAAAATGAGAAACATTCATTTTTTTTTTCTATAGAAGAAGGAAGGCAGAGTTCGGCCCACAATGAATTTACATCAAAAATAAAAATTAAATATAAGTGGGAGTCTAAAAAGAACCCTTGACAAGATATATGTAGGGACCTATAACTCTAAACCATTAGAAAAGACAAATGTCAAACACTTGAACATATCTTTATTCCCATCTATTTTTCATTCTTATCAAACTAAATAGATTTCATTGAGTTATTTAATTCCAATGACAATAACACTGAGCAAACACAGAAGTCATAAATCACCTCTCTACTAACTGAAATCGTATATTCACCAGAGGATTTTATGTAGAGTGTAAAGGAAATTCACAATTTGTTCACATTCTCCACGACTGAAAAATAGAAAAGGTGAATCTTCTTTGCAGCTCTCAGTGCACCTCTGGGGTCTTCTAGCCATTGTTTTACCAGCACATTCCGATTCCATTAATGACTTAAGTCCACAGTACAAGGTGCTTTTGAATCCGTTTGAATGGCAATTTGAGATTTCCTTGTTGTAATAAGATGCCTCTGTGTACTTTCCTTTCATAAAAGTGGAAAGAAAGGAAGGCTTTTTGAAACAAAATGAACAATGGAGAGAGCAGGCGGACGTTAATCTTGACTTCCAAGCTGTACCGAATCCCCGAGTTCCAGAATCAACACTGACGGCTCTCAGAGAGTGGGCTTGAAGAATGTGGCTTCTTGCAGAATTCTCCAGATCCTTAGTTGGAGGGCTTTCCTGCAGCAACCTGATGTATTCTGTGAACCTAGCTCCCATCTACCACACCCCCAAAACTATGAGCTCACTGCTTCTCTCTCTCTGTTTTTTTTTTTTTTTTTACTTTCTTGGAGAATCTGGGCTGTAGAAAAACCAGTAAAAACATTTACATCTCACTGTTGGAGCGCTCGATGTTGAAACACTCATTTTACAACTCAACCCACTGCTTAAATTGCACTGTGAAGATTGCAGAGATTAAATTATAACTCCCAGGAGCATCCACAGTCTAGAACTTAATGAAGGAGAAGGGTCCATTGAGATATATATCTTTTATATTGCTTCTAGCCGCAACAGCTCATGGCCGATCCATCTAGAAGTTCTTAAAAAAAAAAAAAAGCAAGAGTATAATGGCAGAGGGAGTTACATAATTCTGCAGGTTATTTTTAGAATCATTTCCATGCTGTGAAAAATACCGGAGGAGAGACTTCCATTAATAATGTGTGTCTAGCTACCTAGGAACACACTGAACGTTCTGAGCGGTGGGGTGTGCTTCTATGGACCTCCCAGAAAAGCCTTGCAGAAGACTGTCCTTTCTGCAGCATCTCATGTCGGACAGTGCATGGCAAAAGCCATATGGTTTTCATCCCCTCCTTTTAGGCGTGGGAGTCATCGCAAAAAGGAGGGGGCTGATTCAGGCTGCCAATAGTTGCCCAAAGCCTTTCTCCTCACCAATTCTGCACTGACAGCGTCTCTCTTTTCCTGCATCCATACCAAACCGATATTGCTCCGCACCTGTCTTTCATTCAGTCTTCCCAAGATAAGGTAGAGAATCTATAAATATCACCACAGTTTCACATTTCACTTTGTCCTTAGGGTATCTTCCCCCCCCCCCTCAAAGCCTGCTTTCTTTTGAGAAGAGCCTGATTTCTCCCGGAGCCAGGAGGCGTGAGCTAATCAACAGAGTTGTTCCATGGTCACCGTGCCTTTTAGGACGTTGCGGGAAACACACAACCACAACTGCCACGCTCAGTGTTTGCTAGCGGTTGCAGAGACATGAACTGCACCGCCACGGATGGAGATGTGCACAGGGTCTCCCAGTGCAGGTAATAAGCAGGAACGGAAAGGACACTGGGAAACTCCGCAGTATCTTTATGGTGAATGCTTCCCTCCCCTGATTCCAGAGACCAAAGCAACATAGCTCAGTAGGGCTGAGACTAGGGACGTCAGACAAACTTTCTTCTTTCTCTGGGTATGCAGATTTTGGGGCTTACAAGGGGTCGAGAGGAAGCAGCTCAGCCCCTGCCGATGTCTGCATCAAGGGGCCCGGCCAATGCAGAGTGACTTTAAGACTGCCTTGCTCACTCCCACGTCTGGGCATATATCCAAAGGAAATGCAGTCAGGATCCCAAAGAGACACCTGAACCCCCGAGTTCATTGCAGCATTAGTCACAATAGCCAACAGTTGGGAACACCCCGAAAGTCCACAGACAGATGAGTGGATAAAGAAGATGTGGTGTTTATCCATACGATGGGATATTAATCCACCTTACAAAGGAAGAAATCCTGCCATTTGTGACAGCATGGATGAACTTGGAGGACATTATGCTCAGTGACATAAGCCAGACACAGAAAGACAAATACTGCACGATCTTCCTTTCATGTGGCATCTAAAAGAGCCTCACAGGAAGAGCAGGTAGAATGGTGGAGAATATATAGTTTATTTATTTTTAGAGAGAGAGAGTTAGAGAAAGAGCACGAGGAGGGGAAGGGCAGAGAGAGAGGGAGAGAGAGAAGCCCAAGCAAGTTCCACTCTCTCAGTGCAGAGCCCAACACAGGGCTCAATCCCACGAACCGTGAGATCATGACCTGAGCTGAGATCAAGAGTCACTCAACCCACTGAGCCACCCAGGCACCCCTAGTCTCTAGGATATTTTTAAATGTGCTGAGAGGATAGATCTTTTGTAGGATATCACACACGCGGAAAGAGTAATAATACGCAAACAAGGTGAGAGGCAACTTTTGGCATTGTGGGTACATTTATGGTGTGGCTTGTGGTCACAGTTCCACGGCTGTACCTTCATTGCCAAACTCATGATGTCGTACACATGAAACATGCATACCTTTTATATGCTGATCATATCTCAGTAAATTGATATTTTTTTTCAAGACTGCCCTCCTGCAAATTCTGAAAGAGAAGTTGTCCATTTACCATGGATATGAGTTGGAGAACATTTATAGGAAGGGAATTTTGAGCAGCGAGTTAATAAAACTTGTCACCAATGCCAGCGCTGTGAGTTGTATAAAAAGTCAAGGCATATGTTGAAAAGATTCCAGAAAGCCCATTCCAAATGGCTGCTGTGGCCAAGGTGACAAGGCTTGGTGTACCAAATCCAGCTACTTACCCTGAGCTCTTCTCCCTTTTCCCAGTTTCTAAGTCAGGCACAGAGTGCTGGGTCCTGGGTCAAGGTGTCCCCTCGATGTTAATATCTCTTCCCCAAATAGGTCTCTAAGCTTTGGCCTGAAATGTCTCCTATCTCTTGGGCAGCTCGTAATTCTCCTTCCACTTCTCCACTTAATTTTAATGGTGCATGCTCTTCTGTCTGTTCTGAGCAGGACTCCAGAATGTTAAAACCCTTTGCAGGTTATTGAGCGGATGTCATCATTTCTAAGACTACAATCTTCATTTTGATGACCTTCTTCCCTGGGGCTGTCATTTGTAAGAATGGGCATCACATTGGAGCTGAAACCCCCCTCTTAGGAGGTGGTGAAATGTTGAAACTCACCCACTTCGGTTGAGTGCCTTACGGTCACCTGCTTATAGTTGGTGAGACAAGATCTCACATGCAGCGTGAACGACCTTGTATGCTCTGGCTGTCCTTTTTGCCGACGATGGAAATAGACTGTCTCTCCTCGTATGGGTTGAATTGCATTCCTCCCAAAATGTGGGTGTTGAAGCCCTAATCCCCACCCCCCCACCCCCGCCTCAGAATGTGGTCTTATTTGAAGACACAATTGAGTTAAGATGAGGACATTAGTGTGGTCTCTAATCCAGTATGCCTGGTGTCCTTCCAAAGAAAGGAAATTTTGATACAGACGCAAATACACAAGGAGAATGTCAAATACACAGGAAAAAGACCACCATCTACAAATCCAGGAGAAAGACCTAGAATGGATCCTGTTTTCTTGGCCCTCAGAAGGACCCAAGTCTGGCATGCCTGGGTAGCTCAGCCAGTTAGGCATCCAACTCTTGGTTTCAGCTCAGGTCATGATCTCACGGTTTCAGGAGTTCGAGCCCCACATTGGGCTCTATGCTGCCAGTGAGGAGCCTGCTTGGGATTCTCTCCCTCCCTCTCTCTCTCTGTCTCTCCCCCACTTGCTCTCTCTCTCTCTCTCTCTCAAAATAAATAAATAAACTTAAAAATAATTAAAAAAAAAGAAGGAACCAAGGCCACAACACCTTGACCTCAGACTTCCAGCCTCCTGAAAGGTGCTACAAACAACTTCTGTTATTACAGCCGCCCAGTCCATGGTGGTTTGTTATGGTGGCCCTGGCAAAATAAAGCAACACATAAGGTCATCATTAAAATATATGGCAGACCATGGTCTGCCATACTTAAAATGCGCCTACAACAATAACCACGGCAAAGTCTAAACAGAGTTTGAGCAGAGCTATATAAGTTTAAATAAGTGCAAAATTCTTTGTCCACTCGTAAGTCAAGAAATGCAAATCAAAAGTGATGGCAACCTGTGTATTTATTTATTTTGCGCAAGAGAGAATATAATCAGGGACGGGGCAGACAGAGAGGCACAGAGAGAGAATCCCAGGTAGGTTCCATACTGTCAGTGCAGAGCCCAACATGGGGCTCGATCCCCGAAACCACGAGATCATGACCTGAGCCGAAACCAAGAGTCCAATGCTTAACTGACTGAGCTACCCAGGCGCCCCGGGAAGCTATATTTTAAACCTTTGGATTGACCACTGCGTAAAACACTGATAACACATAGCAAGTGTTTCGATAGTGATAATATGAATCAGGTAGCCCCTTAAATGGGATATTTGGCAAAGCACATCCACGCTTGAAATGCACGTGGCCTCTGACCCAGCCTTGACTCCAGTTCTAGGAGTGCACACTGAAATGCACACTCCCTTGCAGCAGAGAGATTTGTGTTTTGGGGTGTGTGTATTTCAGAACGGTTTTACAAAGGCACAGAAATAAGACAAAAATAGAGAAATGACCACTGACAGATGTTAAAGGACAGTGACTCATAAATGGCAAATTAGCCAGCCACAAACACGAATGCACACGCATGCACTCCTGAACTCAGCTACACTGTTCTCCAACAATGGCTCATTCATGACGATGGCCATTTTCGTGATGCTTAAAAGTTAAGAAGAAATTGTTAATAGCAACAAATATTTGGACCATAAAACTTGCATAAAGTAGCAACGAAGGAAAAAAACCTGACATCTCGGATTTGCAGGTTTCTCTCCAGGTTCCAAAATTATGCCGGGAAGTATGACAAACTTAAAATATTCTCAAGTGCCAACAATCTTCATTGCTGCTGCTGAGGAGACAGGCTGTAATTGTTAAGAACACTTCTGACAAACCTGTGCAAAAGAAAGTACTTGACATTTATTTAATTGTGGCACATTAAAAGGTGAGTAGTTACCAAAGTGGATATTGTGATGATTAGTAGATTGTCTGTAACAATAAGATGCAGATTTGAACTCATTGCCTTTGGAATTTGGCAAAACCTCTTGGATCAGCCAGACTTTGGATAATGTATAGATCTCAAATTAACGGATGTGCTCCTCCAGGATTCAGAGAATCTGACAGCTTGACATGGTGGAAACAGGATACTGATTTCCGATGCTGAGCCAGCTTTTTGTCGGGGAACTGAGTCTCTCTTGCCAAGGTTTGAGCGTCCCTGGGTGGTCTGAAGGGCCCTGACTTGGAGTCCTGAACTCCAGTGCCATTTCTCTAATTCAGTAGTGTCATAGGCTGAGTTGTGTCGCCTCAACATTCACGTGTTGGAGACGTAACCCAGAGCACCTCAGAATGTGACCTGACTTGGAAAGAGAATCGATGCAGATGTAATTAAGTTGAGGGGAGGTCATAAAGGTGGGTCCCAATCCAATACGACTGCTGCACTTATACAAAGGGCAAATTTGGACACACACACACACACACACACACACACACACACACACACAGAAGGCTATGTGGCATTAAATGCAGAGATGGGCGTGATGCATCCGGAAGCCAAGAAGCACCAAAGATGGCCACCGAACCAAGAGAACCTGGAAAACAGCACAGGCATGCAACACACTCCCTCTGAAGGAACCAACCCTACCCACACGTTGATCTCAGACTTCTATCCTCTATATTTGTGAGACAGTAAATGTCAGGCAGGACTCATGTCACACTGGAACGCCTATGCCAACAATGACGATGGGCCAATTGATTGATTCCATCCTGGGCAGATCATCCCATCTACACAATGAAGCTAAATTCAAAGATATTTCAAGAAAAACCATGCTGAACCTTCCTTGAAAAATTATATTACATTAAGACCTACACTCGGAAGGTTAAAATTGACCCCTTCACCAAGCCCTCTGGAAGTTGGGAAAAATCTTACAATATTCTCTGAAGGAAAACCATGACTTCAGAATAGGATTTACATTGGCATCTGTAATGAGATTGTGTTACTTCTGGTGGACACAGTTTTAGAGCACGAATGAAGCAATGTTTCTAGTTGGCACGTGTGAATTTCTCCTACGGGCGGAAAGATGGGTATAAAACAAAATCTAACCGTGTGAGAAGACACATATGAAGGTCCCAGCCCCCATGTTGTGTGCCTGTGGAATGTCCTGCATTTTATTGCATCTCTTCCAAAGCATCTCTGGTCACCCCCAAAGAGGAAGCACGTATCCCCCAAGATCTGACATCTGGAGTGGTCAGCTCTGAGCTCATGTACTGGCCCCGCGTCCACTGGCCAGGCATCCACTGTGGTGCCCTTGTGCTAAACCCACACACACACTCGAACTTCTCTCTCCCACTGCTCAGCAAATCCTCATCTGGGGACCTAGATAAAACTTAACCTGGAAAAGACAGTGGAGAGTGACCAGAGAGAAAATAAGAGAACTTGAGACAGCTTCCTGGGTATGGTGGTCATAGTTCCCATGGACAAATGCTACCACCCCTGCCATGTCCAAGTGTGGCAGGGAAGATAAGGAATGTTAATCCCTAGGAGATAGAAGACTTCTTGGATGATCAGCTTTCACTTGAAGGCAGTCAAACCACCTTTCCTAATCTTTGTATTCCTTTTCTCTCTCTACAAAGTTGGACTTGTATCGAGCACTGGTGTTTCTCTCAGCCTCTCCAAGATCCTGCCCCATTTCTCCCTCATGCAGGTGTTTCTCCTAAAACCATCCGTTTCCATTAAATCACAGCGTGTCTGTTCTCAGGTCAATCTTGGAGTCTCCTCATCTGGGAACTCAGATAAACCCAGGCATCCTTCGTGTAACCTCTTCCATCCAAGAAGGTATGTTGGTTTGTGTGTCTTAAGTAGAAGCTGTTTTCTGTGACATGAAAAGTGAAGGCTTCACCAACTCAGGAAGAGGTGAAAACAAAATGCCTGCAGCTTCCAAATGACTCTTAGACCATTCTGGGGCCATGATTGTTTCCAAAATGATTATGGTTTAGTTTGGGTGAAAGTATAAGCTGCCCAAGCAACTGTTACATGTTTATCGTCACAAAAGAACTCTGCCTGTGTCTGATGGATGTATGTAATTCATTTGGGATCCTCTACAGTACAAAAAAAAAAAGAAGATAAGTCTAGGTCAGGAATATCAACATTTAAAAAAATTAGTCTGAGGTATAGAATTAAACGAGTAAGAGTAAAAGAGAGAGTTGAACTCCAAGACATATTATAGCATGATTTTTCTCCCTCCCTCTCTTCTTTCCCTCCCTCCCTTCTTCCCCCCCCCCCCTTCTTTCTTGTTTACTCCTAAGCTGTCCCAAACACGTATATTGTATTTAGGTCAAAAGCTAGGCTCTGCTACTCAGTGGTACCAATCTGGGTTGACGTGGATAGCCCTTTTTTTAAATGGCAACACCCAGTTCAATCCAATTAACAGAAATCTTGATGGAACTCATAGCAACTGGGATTCTTACCAGGTATGAATGGTTCTTAACCCCACCCCCCACCCCCCAGGGAATCACAATATACAGGTGTGATGGAGAAGGGTCAAATCATGTGTTTGGCTGCCTCGTTAATGTTAAGCAGTCTAGATGATCAACTATGAAACATAAGATTGTCCACAGAAATGCATAAATATGATAAAAAAAGATTTCCTAAGGTTCTAGCTGCTTTAAGTAGCTATGTAATTGTCTTAAAAATAATAAAATAGGCAGATCTTTACATGTAATAGCAGGAAGGTGACTTTATACCTGTTACTCCCTAAATATAACAAACTCATGTAAACATGGTAACATGAGCTTCTTTTTGATCTGATGTAAGGATTAGTGATATTTTGGTATGTGAATAAGATGTTTTTGTGTGATTTGTTATAGGAAAATGAATAGTTGCTATCATTGATCTGTTTGCAAGTTTCCATATACCTCAAAAACAAATCAGTTGACATACAAAAGCAAATATTTAGGGACTTTTGACTAATGTAGATATAATTTTAGATATATTAAATTCTACACACCCCCCTGCCCCCCACCCTGCCAAAAACCAAATCCAGCAAGTGAATGTAAACGGATAGGAAAGAATTTCCAGATCTTTGCTAAGTAATAAAAAATAAGGCTAGCCAATTGTGTGTAGCTTCAAATTTTCCAGAGACCTCTTTAAAATAAGCAAAGCAAGGTGAAATCAATCTTAGGAATATGTGTAATGTGACCAAATACGGACAAAATACTATCACTCCAACATGTGATCAATATAAAAATATTAATAGCCTATCTTACATTCTTTTTGATAATTCTAAGTGTTTGAGATCTGATGTGTATTTTCCACTTTGAGCACATCTCAAGTTGGACTGGCCATGTTTCAAGTGCTTGTGGTCACATGAGGCCATCACTTGTGCAGCAAAGATCTTTATAGTTGTTTTCTTCAGGCAATAAGGTGTGAATGCATCATCAATATCCAAGCATCACAAGACATTAGTGATGGATGAGGCCACAGATATTTTCTAGTCCAAAGAGCCATTTTACCCAGGATGAGTCTAGGGCTCAGAGAGTTTAACTGGCTTGTCTAGGTCACAAAATCAATAGCAAAACTAGGACTAACTCCATTCTCAGCATTCTCCTTTTTTTTTTTTTTTTTGAAATAGAGAGCACCAATGGGGGAGGGGCAGAGACAGTGGGGGACAGAGGATCCAAAGCAGGTTCTGGGCTGACAGCACAGAGCCCAATGCAGGGCTGGAACTCACAAACCATGAAATCATGACCTGAGCAAAAGTCAGATGCCCAACTGACTGAGCCACCCAGGCGCCCTTAGATTAATACCTTTTATATTGGAGTGTGTGTGTGTGTGTGTGTGTGTGTGTGTGTGTTTAAATTCAGTTACCATGTATTTTTCCTTGCTTCTAGTGTCCTAAAAATGATATACTTCCTCATGATTATCATTCAACTATGGTATGCAGACACTAGGGTAATCCCTGTGGCCCCACCGCATAATGTCCATGCCCTATGCAATCCTCTCCCCTTGACCGTGGGCAGGTGCTGTGATTTGCTTCTAGCCAAGAATGTAGCGATGGTGAAGGAGCTTTTCAGATGTAATTAATATCCCAAATCAGTTGATCTTGAGCTTCCTCAAAGGGAGATTTTTCTGGGCTTCATCGAACCAACTGAATGCCTTCCCCAAGCTGAGGGACCTTCTCTGCAAGCCTGATGACATAAGCACCCATGTTGCAGAAATGCAAATGGCAAGGCACACTTGGTGGCCTCTAGGAATTGTGGACAGCCTTCAAGACCTGCTGGTGGCCTCTAGCCAGCATGTAGCAGAAAGGCAAGACCCTCAGTCATATACCTGCCAAGAAATGAACTCTTCCATTTGAACCTCCAGGTGTGAACACAGCCCAGCTACTACCTTGATGGTAACCGTTTGGGACCCTGAGCAAGGATCCAGCTAAGTCACACTCCAGAAGCACAGAAACTATGAGATAATAAATGTCTTATTGTTTTCAGCCTCTGTGACTGAGACAATTTGTTAAACAACAATGGAAAACAAATATATCTGGGGGCTCCTGGGTGGCTCAGTCGGTTGAGCATCCAACTTCAGCTCAGGTCATGATCTCACGGTCCATGAATTTGAGCCCCGCGTCAGGCTCTGTGCTGACAGCTCAGAGCCTGGAGTGTGCTTTGGATTCTGTCTCCCTCTCTCTCTGCCCCTCCCCTTCTCACACTCTGTCTCTCTCAGAAATAAATAAACATTAAAAAAAAAAGAGGGTGCCTGGGTGGTTCAGTCGATTAAGCAGCCGACTTGGCCTCAGGTCATGATCTCGCAGTCCATGAGTTCGAGCCCTGCATCAGGCTGTGTGCTGACAGCTCAGAACCTGGAGCCTGCTTCAGATTCTGTGTCTCCCTCTCTCTCTAGCTCTCCCCCGTTTGCACACACACTCTCTCTCTCTCTCTCTCTCTCTCTCTCTGTCTTTCAGAAATGAATAAATGTTAAAAAAATTTTTTAAAAGAAAAAGAAAACAAATATATTTGTTCCCAAAATTTCAAATGTATCCTGTAGAAAACCAATGCCTTGTTAAGAGTGGAATTCATGATTAATTTCTTAAAGACTGTCCTTCAAAGCAAGTAGTTGTGGAGAATGAATAAATCAGATAGATCCCTTGAATGAAAATTAAGTAATACTCTTATGCATTAGTAATATAACTTTCAGGCTTATGTGTCACTTTTCTTGTTTGATCCACTGAGATTAAACAGTCTTAAAGGGAAGTTGTGATTTCCTTTTAGAAAACCAGGTAACTCGGGCACCCATAAGAAATTGTCATTAAAAAACCCCAAAAGGCTGCTCATGTGTCTTACAACCATAACAAATCAAAGATCGGGGTTTTCAAAAATTAGGATGTGCAGTTACATAACATGAGGAGGGCAACCTATTCTAGATGTTGGTCAGGGGTCACAGTCCGAGCCTTTGCAACATATGGGGACCAAGGGTCTTGCTGCTAAGACCTTATAAATGATCCTGCTTATACGTGTGAATGATATCTTAATAGCTGCTCCATCAGGGGGACTTCTGTTCGTTCACATAAAGGCCACCGCTCATTTATTAAAAGCCTTTGTCATTGTAATATAAGAGAGGGAACAAAATCAATGTGTTCACTTCAAAAATCAATGGGTTGCTGATGTTTGGGGGTGAGTGTAGAAAGTATATAATTGCAGAGATCTTCAGGAAGGAGAGACCTCATATTTAAAGCTGTCACGCAAGCAAGAGAGGGTCAGATGTTCTGAAGGCATGGCTTCTTCAAGCAAGTACTTTCTTTCTAAGGAGAACTCAATTTGGTCTAATAAGTAGAAAACTACGAGCTAAGCAATATTAATTTCTTCATACGTTCAGTTCCTTGACTGATAAAACAACAGTGATAATAATCATCGCTTGATTAAATATTTATTCTGAAGCACTCACCCCACTAAGGGCTCTGAAAAGTCCACACTTTAGCTACATAATGACTGTGATGGAAGGTATAGATTTTACCCCAATTAATAGGTGAGCAAACTGTGTCCGAGAGAAGTACGATCTGTTTGGATTCAGAACCAAGGGCTCCAACACTCTGCTTCAGTGACATTATAATGGAATCATACACGTGTTAGCTATCTATTGCCATGTAATGAATTATCCCATGACACAGCAGCTTGAAACGTGGATCAAATGAAACCATTCACTACCCCACAGCTCTTGTGGGCTGGGACTCCGGGCCTGGCTTAGGTGCGTCAGATGCTCAGGGTCTAACAAGGCTGCAGCGACGACCATCTATTTCTTCAGCATCAGCAGCAGAACGTCTTTAGAAGAGAGTCTGGTGGCAGGATGGAGTTCTGTATGACACAGGTAAACGTGACAGTGACATCCTAAGACCCTGGGCACACCAAGGACAGGGACATATACAAAGTAGTATGCAGAAGATGCCAGTCATCTAGAAAACTGTCGAATCCAGGTGGACCCTGAGTCAGCTTCTCCAGGGCGACTGCTCCCTTTGTTGACCCAAGGCACGACCGTCTTCTCGGGGAGGGCCCTGTCCATCTTTTAAGGCTTTCCATCTGATTAAGTCAGGCCCACCCCAGATGACCTTCCTGTAGATGAACTCAAAATCGGTCAATGTGGAACCATAAAATACATCAGCCGTCTCCCTTAAAACGTTCCATAGCTTATGCCTAGATACAAGTCACATGCTCCACCTACATTTTTTAAGTTTTTTTTTTTTTTGAGAGAGAGTGTGTGTGAGTTGGGGAGAGGCAGAGAGAGAGGGAGACAGAGGATCCAAAGCGGGCTCCATGCTGATATCACCAAACCAGATGCGGGGCTCGAACCCATGAGCCATGAGATCGTGACCTGAGTCAAAGTTGGATGCTCAACTGACTGAGCCACCCACACACCCCCTGACTATATTCTAAAGGAGGGGGTTACACAAATATGTGAACACCAGGGAATGGGGTCCATCAGGATCACCCTGGAAACACATTGTCCGTCACCCCATATTTGAAATGTTTAGATGCACAGTATCTGAGAATCTACAGTTCCAATCACAGGCATGTATGATGCAAGTTAATAAAAGAAATAAAGGTATTTTTCAGGCATAAATGACTCCAACAACGTTTTACTCACAGACCCCTCTGCAAAGACACTATGCAAAGATATACTTCAGCACAAAGAGTAATAAACTCGATGGGAGGTACCAGGATTCCATGTGCTAGATAAGTAAAGGCCATATGAGCTATTTTGGTAAATCTATAAATACACACTAATTGCAAAAATGACTGTAATGCAGTATTAATATTTATACTGAAACATAAGCTGGGATAGAAATGTTAAAAGAAAACTGGGGCGTGGGGAATGTATTTGACCAGTGTGAGCACATTAACAGCATCGTCTTGTGCAGAAAGAGGAAAAAGACACTTAGATGATTTAAAGTTCATTCGAAAATTGGAAATCTGAATGTTTACGAGCGCCTGGGTGGCTCAGTCGGTTGAGCGTCTGACTTTGGCTCAAGTCATGATCTCGCGGTTCGTGAGTTTGAGCCCCATGTCAGGCTCTGTGCTGACAGCTCAGAGCCTGAAGCCTGTTTCGGATTCTGTCTCCCCCTCTCTCTGCCCCTCTCCCACTCATGCTCTCTCTCTCTCTCTCTCTCAAAAATAAATAAACATTAAAAAAAAGAAATCTGAATATTTAAACGAGCAAGTGGGGAAAAGTAAGAAAACTAAGCCGGCAGTGACTAAAAGCACCAGAGGTTATGAAAGGGGGGGGGGGGGAAGCCAGACACAGGGTAGGGTGAAAAATGGAAATATGGAAATACAACTTGAGATAGTAGGAATATGTCCAATTATATCAGGAATCACAGTAGACATAAAAGGCTGGCATCTCCCCCATTAAAAGGTATAAACACTCAGTTTGGATTAGAACAAAGTAAATAATATTATGCAGTCCAGACTATTTACTAAGCGGGCCATCTATAACAAAACAGCAAAAAAGCATTTGAAAATAATGGAAATGAAAATCCCACACCGGGAAAACAGTAAGCAAAATGAAGCAGATATATAAGTGATGACCAAAACAGGGAACAGAGGTTAGGGTACGACATCATCAGAAAATCGCCCCACCAAAAATCCATCATCATCTCAAACTTGGGTTTTAAAGCTAACAAGAGACTTGACATACCTCAAACTCAAAATCATAGAAGTACCCACAGATATTTTATTTTACTTCTTTTTTTAAAGATTTTATTTCTTTAAAGTAATCTCTACACCCATGGTGGAGGTCAGATTCACAACCCTGAGATCAAGAATCACATGGCCTTCTGGCTGAGCCAGCCAGGCGCCTCTCCCAAAGATATTTTAAAAGTGCATCTTCAGGGCACCTGGGTGGCTCAGTCGGTGAAGCATCTGACTTCAGCTCAGCTCATGATCTCACGGTTTGTGGGTTTGAGCCCCACGTCGGGCTCTGTGCTGACAGCTCAGAGCCTGGAGCCTGCTTCGGACTCTGTGTCTCCCTCTCTTTGGCCCTCCACCGCTCACACTCCGTGTATCTCTCCCTCTCTCTCAAAAATAAATAAATGTTAAAAAGAATTTTAAACAAAAACAAATCTTCAATGGGAGAATTAAATGACGTTCTGTCGTGTCTTACCAAAGGAAACGGATGCAAAAACAAAACGAGAACAAAAACCTGGAATCTGATCGTTAACAAGCTTGATCTAATTGATACATCAGAAAGAGATAGTTAAGTACACACAGCAAAAAGACATTCAGCATAAATTTTGCAGGGCATCTGAATCATTGACAAGGTTTAACCAGGACTGCAGAGGAAATGTGAAAGAGAATCCCCCCAAAAATCCCAAATCATGGAGACGTGATTCACTTTGCCTTGCGCAATTATATTAGATATCAGCAGGAAGAAAGTTTAAAAGTGTAAAATGTAAATGTACCACTAAAACATACAGGACGCATTGGATGGGAGATAGGAATCAGGGGGAAAAAATGAAACCATTACTCAAAAACATGGAATAGGAATGACTTTAAATGATCAGCTTAAGGACAAGCCTTCCAGAAACTGCTAAATTTCTCAGCCCCGTTATAGCCACTACCCACTATTATTGTTCGTACAAACCCTAAAATTATTCAAATGATCCCATGAATGCTGATTTTCCCGTGGGTCAGATCATAGTTTCCGTAACATGACTCTCTGTGTAGAGTATAGCATACTGTGGTCAGTTCCATTTACCTGTCTCCCTGTGCTCTGAACGTTGATGTCGTGCATGGGAATAGGGCTAATACATTGTTTATTCCTTGTCTTCTGTGATAAAACGACTTGCTCTTTATTGCTGTGTTTGTAACATGTTTACACTTAGAAACTTCCATCTCTAAATAAGCATCTTTTCTGCCACTCACACATTGCCTAACAGTACCTAGAAACCATATGCTATCTGAAAAAAGGTATTGATTTACAATTTCCCTAGAGCAAACAGGCAGAAGATGACGGGTGAAAACATATCACACGAAAACGTGAAAGAAAAACAACCACCACCAGGTGAGATCGCTAATTATGGTTTTTTACGCCGATGTTGAAATTTTAGGTACAGGTTCCTAAAAACCAGGCATTGGCTTTTTGTAGCATTTTTGTTAGAACAGTGGGTCTCATTAAAGATCGTGGAGAGAAGAAAAAAGCACCATCCATCAGACAAAACTATGGTTGACAAAGTGAATAAAAGGATAATGATACGTAGATATGTTAGAAATGTACTTTTTATTTATTTTATTTATTTTCTTTTCCTTTTTAAAAATCTTATTCCAGAGAGAGCGCAAGCCGGGGAGAGGGGCAGAGGGAAAAAGAGAAACTTAAGGTCGACGCTCAGCACAGAGCCGGATGCAGGGCTCGATCCCACGACCCTGGGGATCATGAAATGAGCCGAGATCAAGAGTCAGAGGCTCAACCCACCCAGCCACGCAGGCGCCCCTAAAACTACCCCTTGTATAATTTCATAGTTAAATGTGTAAGATGAATTTCTAACTTTATTGTTCTTAGCATTGTAGCTACAATTTAACTCTTTGAAGAGTTATTTATGACTTACAAAATAGAAATTGACTACTGGCCTGCAGGAGAGGGCACTGGCTTTCATCTGAGGTCATTGCTGCACAGTATTAAATTCCCCAGGGAGGGAAAAAAAACAGCAATGTTGCTGCACAATCTTTGATGGTATAATTTTGTGTAACAATATAATAATCACATTAAAGTCATCACCTTTCCATATAACCTAGTCCCATAATAAAAGGAACTGAGAAAATTCAATTAGATGTAGAACCGTATTAACCCAAGCACGTTTGATTTTAAGTATGAAGCAATTAAAGAGAAAACAACATTCATTTAATTATTTTCTCTGAAATAAGATTATCTTCAGAATCCATTTGGCACTTTTCAAAAACATTTTTTCCTCTCTCCTTCCTGTATCCAAATATATATTTGGAGAGTGATTCAGGCAGAGATGTTCTGAACATTTAACAGCTAAGAGAGTAGGTCACATTAAAGTTAATACAAGGATATTGGGTGATAATTGCAACCATGGAGATAATGTACCCAAATATTTTCCCCTTTGTTGCTACACAATGTAACCCGAGTGTCGGCCATGTGCCCCTCGATCCTCCTGTCTTTTGAAGTCCCGGGTCACAGGCGCCCATGAAAAGATGAAGGGCCCATGCGTAGTCTGCTTGGATGGCCTGTCACAATTCCCAGGGTCCCAGGAAGCTTGCAAACACTGATCCCTCCGTGTTTGGGGCTGAGGAGAGCCTTGCCTGGTTCCTTCCTATTGCAGAGGGCAGGCCGCCTCCCAGGATCCTCCACAAACCCCCACCCTAGAGCCTTCAGACCCCTAGGTGCACGCTCCTACAAGAGCACTCTTCGGGTGTTGAGGAAGGATTGTGGACAGCACAGTGGGAGAAATTCCTGTCCAATAAATATCGCAGGTTCTCATCTTAACCGTCCCTGGTTGTCACCTGGCGACGTGGGGACTTTGCTGATCACGGAGCGTGAAGGTGACTCCCCTTCTGCATGGGGGCGTGCCTGTCTCCTCCAGCGTGTTCCCACACCCCTCCCCTAAGCCCACCCTCATCCCTGAGATGTGTTTTCCCATCCCTCACCCTGTCACCAGACCTGTCCTCTGAAACCCCAAACTCCTCGATGAAGCACAACAATGATCTTTCTCTGTCTTTGAGTCTCCTCCTTCTAGGTCAGGTGCAGAGACATCACCGTTCACACCCACAGAGGCATTTCCAGCTGGTGCCCTCAACCAGCACTGGGGGACCGTCTTCCCTACAGGTACAGGTAGGAACTACTCTAGACTTCGCGGTCAGAGGGTCTCTGTGGTGACTTCTCAACACTTCGAGGCAGCCTGAAGCCTGAGGTCACCCTCACACGGCCCAGGAAGGCAGAAAGAGCATGGCTATCTGCCCATAAGACATTACTGAGGGACGCTGGGATTCGCATCTAATCTCCTTGCATCAACAAAGACTCCTCTTTCCGACCAGAATGAGGGTCTCTCCGTTGCTATGTTTCTTGACACTCGATATGTGAACCGCACAGCAGGCTGATTTTTAAAATAACATTGTAAATGTTTCAAGTAACATTTTAAAAAAGGGTACACACGTTAAGAGGAACATCGGGAGAAAAACTTGGATCTGAGACCCAGCTCAGACACACCTATGGTACAACTTGAAGAACCCGCATCTGTGGAAAACGACGCAATGGGAACTCCCCTGTTGCCCAAGTCTGTGGATTTTGGAGCAGCAAACATGGAGGAAAATGGAGAGACTCTGTATTACCGATCATTTCCTAAGAACGAAGGTCACGTGGAAAGGAGCTGAGGTGGCTGGGATCTGATTATTAAAGCCTGCAATGGAGAAACATAGTACTTGCAAATGTGACAACAAACACAGCCAGGAAAAAAATAGAATTTCATCATATTTCCTCTCCGTCCTTCTGCCTTGTTTAAAAAGTCATTAATAGTTATGGTATCAATTGATTCACGTCCACAACTTAGTCGCCATGATGGGACTGCCCCCAAGGTGAAAATCATTCTGGAATGCTCCGGTCAGCAGTAAATCTTCAATTCAGAGGTTGATGGGGATCAATAAAGGACAGCTGGAAGGAAACATGTTTGCCTGAGAAATTTCTCCTGTTTTCCTCCATGCTTGGCCTCCAAATTCCAAATTCCAGATTCCCCTTTGGCAAGCACAATGCTGCTAGGGACCCCCAGGCAAGCAGTTTCAGAAGGATTCTAGTGAAACCCTTGACTTTCAAAGCGTATGATGCCCCATCTCTATTCACATTATTTTTGTTTGCAATTATTTTCATGTTTTATTGATTAAAACCTTTTTCATTACCCTCTTACTCTCTGGAGTGTCTCTATGTGTGTGTGTATTATATATAGGTGTGTCTGTATATATATATATATATATATATATATATATATATATATATAATATATATATGGGGTATATATATATATATAATATATATATATTATATATATGTGGGGTATATATAGTATATATAGTACCCCAGATATTTGGGGTACACACATCTCTGCCTCAACTGCTGCAGATAACCGTGGTGATCTAGACCGTTCCTATTGGGACTTATGGTCCTAAGGCAAACCGATCCATCCAGGAAAAGGATGATAATTATGGGACACGCAATGCTTGTTGGAGAATGAAGTATCAGGGTATTCAGTTGTTCAGTGTCTCCTGCTGAATGTTTCATCTGCAGAAGGAAACCGTGATAGACCCCGTATTGCTTTGTGTTTTAATGCAGGGTCGGATACTTCATAAATAAGACACCAAACAACTGCTTGTATAATAGTCCTATTGTGCTTAACAGAAATAATCCTCCTTTAAACAAACGACTTCATTGTTTAGGCCCAAACGTAACGATGGGAGACATTCCTTCTATTCTCGTCTCTAGATTTATTTAAGGACGAAATGAGAGGAAGAGGCCCATAAATATGGGGTGGAAAAATCCCATTACAGTAAAACAGAGATAAACATTTTTAAATTGAATTCTTTGGGAAGTCTTTCCTATTTTAGATCCCTGCAGAAGAGGCTGTACTGTGTTTTCTTTATTCTTTCTGTACTCTTGAAATCAAAACTTTTCCTAAATACTGCCAAACAGGGAGTTTCAAAGCTAAAGAAGAAAATCAAGCTGGTTGAATCTTGTCTTCATGCCCGGACCAAATCAAGACTGACTTAATGGCCACACCAAATTGGCTGTTCAATTTCAAGGTCTACCAAAACAAATTGAGTGTGCTTTCTACCCCTATGACTGCAGACCTATTAGGACAGCCAATCTACTCCTGACCGCCCCCCACCCCCGCAAAAACAACAGCAACAACAACAAAAAACCAAAAAAACCTTAATTCCACTTTGTGTTCCCTTTGACTTACCCAGAACCAGAATCAACTGTCTTTGGTTTCAGGTTTTCTGAGATAAATCCCCACTATCTTTCAAGGCCATGTTTCCTTAGGCTGTACATGGATTTGATTTGAAAAAAAAATGAGAATTTCCACACGCAGTTTAACTAGAAGACTCTTTGAGCATGAGATTGGGGTATAAGAGCTAATAGTTTTTTCCCCTTCTCATCTTCCAAATGAAAAAATCCGGAGGGATGACCCTCTTCCAAATGGTTATAGTAAGTGATATATTTATTTATGTTCACAGGAAAAGGTCCCAGGAAAATTCAAAAGGCACCGTGGCCAACTCCGGTCAGATTTGCCAACATTAAAATGAAGCCGGGTTCCCGGAGGTCATTCAGGCTTTGTGACACTGTATTTCTTAGCAAATTCTCCCTAAGTGCTTAAATTTTTACTACCCTATAATAGATAATAGACAGATTCTCAGGGAAGATATACCCCAAATGCTAAGAACCAAAGCAGGTTGGAAAAATCTAATTGTTAACTAAAACTGACCCTCCTACATTTGAGGGCACTGAAGGTGTCCCACAAATGCAAACAGGGAGCAAATTTTACAACAATAAGGAGCTCTTTCTAGATGGTTCTGAGCACGAAAACATGAGAAATATGTAGAAATGTGCTATGATGGATCCTTGTAGTGAAAAAGTGCTACTATGTAAAATTTATCCACACCCTGAAATAAAGTCCCTATATAGTTACATATTCTTAACTACCTATTAATATTAGCTACCAATTCTCCCTTCTTTTAAATTTTTTAACGTTTATTTATTTTTGAAAGAGAGAGAGCATGAGAGGGCCAGAAAGAGGGAGACAGAGGGTCTCAAGCAGGCTCTGCTCAGTGAGCTCAGAACCCAATGCAGGGCTTGAACTCACAAACTGAACCATGGTACCATGACCTATAGCTACCATTTTTTAAGGTGGACAATTTGCCACCAAAACTCATTGACGTTATTACAAGGCAAACATCATTCACTGGGATTCCACAGTTGTGGGAACAACCAAAATCTTCTAGCACTTTCCCCGCCCCACCCCCTCCAGAGTCTCTTCAGTAGGTCTCTGCTTTTCATCCCCAGTAGACCTGGTGCCATGAATCACAGCCAAGTGGGAACACGTTTAAAGAAACACTAAGCTGGAAGGAAAGAAGGAAGAAAGAAAGAAAGAAAGAAAGAAAGAAAGAAAGAAAGAAGAAAGAGAAAGAAAGAAAGAGAAAGAAAGAAGAGAAAGAAAGAGAAAGAAAGAAGAGAAAGAATAGAAAGAAAGAAAAGAGAGAGAAAGGAAGGAAGGAAGAAGAAAGGAAAGAAAGGGAAAGGAAGGAAGAAAGAATGAAAGAAAGAAAGAAGAAAGAAAGGGAGAAAGAAAGGAATAAAGAAAGAATAAGCTGGCCATTAAAACTAGCAGAGACAACTTGGTTATTAGTAATTTGCTTTCCCAGAAATGTCCATAGCTGAAAAACCCAGAGCTCTGCACAGCTTTTGAAAAAAATGTTAACATCATTTTCATAAGTGTTTTTAAACATCAAACTTGACCAACGAAACATTTCAACTGCCACCCTAAGAAAGTAAATACCAATGACCTTGTAGGAGTACAGCTTTTCAATCTGCATAACAGCCTGTACTCCCTGTGAAAGCTTCCTGCCTCTTAACCTCACAGGGCTGAATGTAAGAAATCAAATTTAGCACATTCCCATAGTTAACTTCATAAATTGTTTCCTGTCTTTTTTTTTCATAAAATAAAATATTCATCCATTGCAAGTGTTCAAATTCAATCACTATATTACTTTTACCTAAATGTCTACTTCAATAAGAGAAAGCAGGAGATATTATAAGAACTAAATCTTATAAAAGGTTTTACGAAAACCAGCTGAAATTTGGTGTCACCATTATTAATCTCTTGAAAATGTGAGATGAAAGTTTAAATTCCTCTTCCTCGACAAAACAAAACTCCATAATCTCACAGAAAAAAAGTGCTTATAATTTTATACCCTTTCATTATGGTTTAATAGATCACTGGCTTCTGATTTGAAAATAAAAGTTTGCCAATCTGTGATTTACATGGACAGATGTAGAATATTCTCTCGACGACTCCAGTTGTCAATGTGCCCACATCCATCCCCACTGGACAGGGGCGGCTCAGCTTTCTCTGATTCTCCAGCACCCCGGGGAGCTTTTGCGGGCCAAGAACACTTACCGTGTGCGTTTTGTGCATTGCCCATTTTGCTGAAATATACAACTTCTTAAGCAAGTTCTTAAACAGTCTTTAAAGATGATCAATATAATGAATAAATAAAATCTATAAATTACGGAAAGTTGCTATCTAATATCCTAAACTGTCACTGCAAACAACGTTAATACCTGCCTTCTAAACCTCTTTAAAAAAAATCCCATGCCTGACGCTTCAGTTTCTCTTACGATCATACTACACTCTCCTCCTTCGTAAATCATAGGAACTTGATGCGATCTGCTTTGAAGAAGGGGGTCCCGGGGAAGGGCAGTCACCAACTGCCCACCCCATTATAAGCAAGTTTGCATGTTTATTTAAATCCAAATCTGCATTTGCACATGGTAGGTTTGATGAGCTTTTATTCTGAGGAACCTTAAAGAGTTAAGCATGGTTAAATTTTGTGTATGAAAACTTCATACTGGAAAGCACGGTTGCTTTCAAAAGCTCTGTGTTGTCCATATGAAACTAGTATAATGTTGTATGTTAATTATACTTCACTTAAAAAAAAAAAAGTCCTCAATCCAGAGTGAAAGGGTCAGAATAGAAACACAGGTATCGGAATAGAAGGGTTTACACTAACCTCGTCACAGTTACTTGAATATTTTGCAGAGAATGATAATGAAAGCTACCTGGAATAAAGGGGATTTGTGCAAAGCCATCAAAACCCAAAGAAACTCAGAAATGGCAGTTAGACTAAAGTCCATGAACAGATATTATACATACAACAAAGGAAAAGCAATGCTAACACCGTTTGACTCATTAATGTGAATAGTTGATGCATCGATCACGTTTGTGAATTCTGGACCCCGCTGACATTGGCTCCTGATCGCCCGCGGCTTACTTTTCAGGAATTTTGAAACGTTGGTGCTTAACACAACCGCCGTTAACACTTAAATTATAATAATCTTAAAATTAAACTCACAGTTAAAAAAGATAAATGCTTTGAAACTCATCCCTGGCCATTTTACTGTCGCATGCTCATGATGGAAATTCTGTATCATCAGACCTGTCTGCGCATCTTCCTATTTTTGCCATGGAAATCATCACCTGCTACAAATCAGGGCTTTCCTTGACCGAGAGATCCGATCGTTAAATATTTTTCAGCCTGACGCTGTGCTTTATGGGTATGTTTTCATGACATTATTGCATTTCTTGAGGGTGTTGCCTTAGACAATGTCTTATACACATTAAAGAGTCATGCACTATACTGAGTCCCTATACATTAATAAATTCATATTCACTTACTTTTTTGAGTGGCCCGGATGCTATTTGAAATATATGTTAGATATACTCTACTTCTGCCTATGTATCAGGGGTACACAATAGACTCTTCAACAACCTGGGTTTGAACTGTGCGGGTCCACCTATCTGTGGGGTTTTTTTTTCAATAAATGTAGTACAGTACTGTAAATTCACTTCCTCTTCTTTTTGATTTTCTTAATAACATCTTCTTTTCTCTACCTTGCTTTATTATAAGAATGCAGTATCTAATATCTATATAAAACATATGTTGATTGTTTACGTTATTGGTAAGGCTGCTGGTCAAGAGCAGGCTGTTAGGGATTGCGTTTTGGGGGAGTAACTTTGGGTTACCCTTGGATTTTCAACTGCATGGGGGTCGTTGGCACCGCTAACCCTACATTTTTCAAGGGTCAACTGCATATATATATTTTTTTATACATAAAGATAACAAGATGTTTTTTGCCAGTTTTTGCCCCCTTGGTGTCACCGCTGTTGAGAATGCATTACTGTCACTGTCTTCTTCCATTCCTTGTTAGCTAAGCCGTATGACATGGAATTCTTCTTCAGTGTTTTACTCATGTGTTTTGCTATCTCCGCTTCTGTGTAGTAAATAGAATGTCCTTTGAAGTCCTGCCGGCCGCTTTATTGGCTCTGTACATCAAAAACATGCTCCGTAGACTTTCAAGGCCTCACCTTCCTCATCTGTGTTATGGAGAGATAGACTACCCTCTTCCCTTACCTTGTCTAAAATACTCAGGAAGAGAATATATTTGGAAAACTACCTCATTCCCTGACAAGCCTTCTCTCCACTTCCCTGGCTGTGCACAAAAATCAGCTGCTAAAGCTGCATCCTGATGAGCACCCTTTCAGAGTGGCTCGAACATTTACGTTCTAGGGCTGGGTGATGCTGATGAGGCCTTAAAAGAAATGGATGCTGATTCTTGAAAACACAGAGGCAGAAAGTCACCACATTATTGTGCTGTTTTTCCTGGAACTTGATGACAAACTTGTAAGGAAACCTCAGCTTTCCCAGAACACACATTCGCCTTCCTGGTTTGGTCACTTCTCTATCATCCAGTGCACTGAGGTACGCAGCACTGCCTGCTAAGCCAGACTCAGGGATGGATTTTACCTCTTGGCACCACTGTGTACATTTTCAGGAACTAGGTAGCATCTGGCAGTTTACTCCATTTGGAAGCTGACAAAGGCAGCCAACCCCAGTTTCATGGATGCTGGCAGAAGACATGAAACCCCAGGGTCAGAGACAAAGAATGTTATTATTCACAGCACAGCAAGCAGTGTGATTGCCCCCTTCTGCCCTCCAAGTTCCAAAGGGGCAATCCACAGAGGCCCAGGTTGATGCTCCACACATATCGTGAGCTTATGGAAATCAACCACGTTATACTGGACACCACACAAACCTGCCCTTTGCTCAATAGGAAGACACTATCCGTCTTTCCAAGCTGTTGACTATGCATATATTCTTGAAAAGATAGTGCAAAACAGATGAAGAGCCAATGCCTCCCTCGCAAGTAATACAGGACACAAGGGAGACCTATGAAAAGTGCCTCCTATCATGTATCTCTTAAAAAACTGTTAGGTTTATGATGAACTCAAACCAGTCTATGGATTTGCAAAGGGGAACATAAAGACAAGAAAAATCAATATCCCCTCTGCTGTAGGTGCCCGTGATTCCCCCTCTTGATGAGTGTGTTGAGTGAGCGCTAAATGCTGGGAGGAACTAAGTATGGTGTCCCTAGTGTCTATCTTGATAGTTTGTTTATTTGTTTACAAATTCCAGCAACTTCTGCAGCACTTAATGTCTATTCCCTACATGGCAGATGTGGGGACTTCAGTTTCCCACTGCTACAAATGCATGGAGTCGTATTAGAAGGGAGAGAAAAAGCAAAGGCAGGGGGTAGTTCCATTCTTCCAGATTCCTATCTTTCTAAGACAGGTGCAAGCATGGGAGTCACCACTGTTCAATGCACTAGTCCTTCACACATGGAAAGGCTCTCACCTCTTCTCAGAGAGACACGGGGAGCAGAAATTGGGTACAAAAAAGAGTAATATTTGCAGATTAAGTACCTTCTTTGGGACTCTGCTATATTTAAACCATCAGAGATTATTAATTTCATTGTCAAACTGCTGATGCAAGGGTAAATATTTTCATGGGATCTGTGTAAGATCGAGTTAAGACATGGTATTTAAATTTTTTATTTTTATTTTTTTAAATTTATTTGTTTTGAGAGAGAGAGAGACCGTGTGCAAATGAGGGAGGGACAGAGAGAGAGGGAGAGATTGAGAATCCCAAGCAGTCTCCGTGCTGTCAGCACAGAGCTCAATGCAGGGCTTGAACTCACCAACTGTGAGATCATGACCTGAGCCGAAATCAAGAGTTGGATGCTTAACCGACTGAGCCACCCAGGTGCCCCAAGACATGGTATTTAAAGTGTTATTATCCAGTGACATGAGACCACTTAGACCCGGAGGAGGCAAACAGTTTAAGGGGAAAAGCCATCCACTTGGAATTCTGCTGTTGGCTTTCTTTTCTCTTTTCCCTCCTCCTTCTCCCGTTCCTCCTTCTACCTCTCTCTCTCTCTTTGCTTTAACATTAGTAATAAACAGATTTCAAATACCTAGACTACCATAATGAGGAAAAACCTAAAATCAGAAATAACGCAAGACAGAAAACATGGCGGACAGAAAAGTTCAAGAGATGCGTAGAGGGAAGTTCCTTTTGGAAGGGATTCTCTAGCACACTTCTTTAGCTTCTGAGCCAATGCACGGTGTTTGACATCCATGAGAAATCAAAGTCTGTGTTATTAATTAAGAAAAAGGTGGCTCGAAGGAAGCCAGATGGTTGAGGGCCGGGCCACTGGAGAGAAGACAGCCGTGTCCCTCTGACAAGGCAGGTGTGGTGCAGACAGATGCACCCCAGGAAGACCCAGCTTCTGCAGCCCAGCGAATGTTGCACTGGCGTGATCGCCTGGGTGCCCCCTGCGACTTAAAGTGCCAACACAGAGATTAGCTAAAGTCCTGGAGGTTACAAGTGGCTGCCTAGTTTTTGTTCACCTTTCCATTCATATAGAGCAGACAGATTAGAGACACCCTTCCGGGGGACCATCCCGCACGGTTAGAAGTGCTCTTCCAAAGTCATGGGCAACCAGCCACGTAAGGATGATCGGGGGGCATCAGAAGCTCAGGACGTTCCCATTGTTTAAGGCTTCGGCTGTATATAAAAATAATAGATGAAGAGATAGTTGTAAAAAGGTCACACAAATCATGGACTCCTTGAACAGAAATGGTAGAATGTTTTAACCTAAAGATAATATACACTGAAATAATTGATGCTTTTAGCACATTACAAATAGCGATTGTTTATGGCTGAAAGCTTCTCAGGATGGGGCCTTGGACACATGACCCCTCCTCCGCCTGACTGCGTCCTGCCCCCTCCCCTTATAGGCCGGGAGGGCACCGCAGGGGCCTGAGCCCAGCCACGTGAGGCTCTCCCAGAAGGAGCAGCCCCAGCCGCCCATCTGCACATGCGGGTGCGTGTGAGGGTGGCTGAGGTCTGAGGCCATCCAGGACTTCTCCACGGCAAGCTGGGTGCAGCCTGCAGCCCAGTGAAAGAGAGCACCGTGGGGTCCTTGGGTGAAAGAGGAAAATTACTCAAGTATGTGATCCCTGCTCCTGGTGCCCAGTCCTTTCCAGAGGAAAAGAAAGGTGGGTATGCCTGTGTGTGTGTGTGTGTGTGTGTGAGAGAGAGAGAGACAGAGACAGATGGACTGACAGAGACAGAGAGACATAGGGAGGGAGAAATTGTTTTCTCCTTAGGATTATGAAACACATTTTGAATGTGAATTTGAGAATAGGCTCTATAAATAATTTTTATTTTCTTTAAATTGGCCAAGTTGGAATAAACATTCCTTTGCAGTCTTGTAACCCATCTGCTAGGTGCTCGCATTAAACACTATTGATCCCCGATTGCTATCAAAGAGGGTGTGTTTACCCTCACTGTCAGGGATCTCTGGACAGAATAGCTTAATTACGCTGGTTATGTGCACAGGGGACTTGGTGATTCAGCAGGCGTGGGGATCGTGTTTACTGGGACTTCACCCTTTCACGCTGTTAATAAAACCCATGTTGCTTCGTTTCATACCAGGGGGCCAGTGGCTTTGCCATTGGATTCGATGACCTTTGCAAATGACTTCGCGGTGGTCTCCCCAAGGTTGGAATCTCCACACTCAATGATGAGACGGTATCCGGAGGAAGACAAGGGAATGCCCACCATTCCCAGGAAATTCTGATTGAGGTTTTTGGAGTAATCTGCCCAAATTATTGAGATGAAATTATTGAGGCTGAAGAAAATGAAACAAAATTCAACTTCTATTATGTGAAAAGTCATGAGCATTTGTAAAGTGAGGCATTAGGGAGCTTACAGTCCAGTGAACCAGGTGTGCACGCACACACACACACACGCTCATACGTACCTTCTAAATGCTGCTGGAAATAGTGCATTAACTGCTTTGTGAACACACAAGGTGGCACGATGAAATTTTCTACGGGACGAATTGGAGTGGGTGGTTCTATGAGGAAATTGTAAGTCCTTTGGAACCGAGTAATATTTCTGAGCCTCTCACACCCTGGTTAGCACAGAACTTGCCAGGTGGACGAGTGGATTCCCTTGACTCCTTGACTTGATAAACTCCTATCACTCCTTGACTTGATAAACTATGAAAAGATCAAGGCTGTTGATGAGAACAAAACCGTTCTGACGCAGGGTGAAGAAAGTCTATTTTGCTTGATGCAGGAATCACAGATTTTGTGGTCCACTTATGCCTTTCCTCTAATTTGATACCTTTTGGCAGCATTTATGAGCACATGGTGTACTTCTGGTTCATTCGTCTATGGCGTGTAGGAAAGAGCTGAGCAACCATTCTGACAATTGTAAAATGTGTTGCATATGGGTTCGAATTGTTCAACGCTCTTTTCTCTTCCTCGGTGCTACAGCTGGCTTGCTGCCATCCCTATGCATATCCACCCAGGCACACATATATGCATATAGAGGTACCTATATACTCTTAGTTATCTGATAACAGCACAGCAAATGACCACAGACCTAGAGGCTGGAACTCATACTATCTCACCCCTTCTGTGCTTCAGCACATGGCATGTGACTTAGCTGAGGGCTGTGTTCCAGAATGTTCACGGGCTGCAATGCCAGCATCAGCTGGGCAGGGGCTGGGGTCTCATCAGAAAACTCGAGTGGGGAAGAATCTACTTCTGAGATCACATGGTTGGTGGGATTTGCTGTCTCACAGACAGATGGACTGAGGACTTCACTTCCTCATTGGCTGTGGCCAAAAGGCACCATCAGTTTTCTGCCCTGAAGATGTGGCACAGGGTCAGGGGTTGCCCATGTAATTTTGGCCACACATACTTGGAAAATACAGAAAATTATTTTCCATATATCCTTGGTCATATAGACCAGGAAAATACTACTGTATTACTAATATACCAATGCCTTTTAGCAGGGTTTGATCCCCATTCAAAACAAATCCACTGATCTTTTTCTAAAATACATTTTATTTTAATTTATTGTTTTATTCTTTTAGAGTGAGAGAGAGCACAAGCAGGGGAGAGGGACAGAGAAAGTATCTTAAGCAGGCTCCATGATCTGCATGGACCCTGATGTGGGGCTCAATCCCATGACCCTGGTATCACAACCTGAGCAGAACACAAGAGTCAAATGTTCAGCTGACTGAGCCACCCACGTGCCCCAAATCCATTGATTTTAATATATATCTTCATACTGTTCTGGTCCTACACATTGCACATATATGTACACATATACACATATGTACACACATACATATATGTGTGCATGTCACATATAAAGCTTATTTGCAATACTTGCCTTCTCATCTCAATGAATGTTGATACAAAACTAAAATATTTTTAAGAGATTCTAGAATGAACCTTTAATTCAAAAGGATTAAAGATAGCATTTTTCCTAATAATTTTTTGCCAACTGCACTTTATTTCATTTTCTAAAAAGTTTTTATTTAAATCCAGTTAGTTAACATAGTGTAATATTAGTTTCAGGTGTACTATTTAGTGGTTGAAGGCTTTCCTACATCCCTCGGTGCTCATCACGACAGGTGCACTCCTTAATCCCCATCACCAATTTCACCCATCCCCCACCTCCCCTGTGGCAACCACCAGTTTGTTCTCGATAGTCAAGAGCCAGTTTCTTGGTTTGCCTCTCTCTTCTCTTCCCTATGCCAACTGCACTTTATTTACACTCAAAATAATGAACCAGAATTGCATTCACCAGAGATGTTCTATTTTTCTACTGGCATGGCTGACATAGGTCATTAACAAGAGACAGGGCTATCTGCTGTGGAGTCAATACACAAAGCGCATCAGTGCTGCCCTTCATATTAAACTTCCTTTTGTTGTACCTCCAAATGCTAAATTTCTTTCTTTTCAAATACAGATTATCTGCAGTATAAGCATGAAAATAGGAAGATAGGTGTCCACACACAGGATAAAGATAGAGGGGCAGATCAGGTGCGAATCAACATTCTGGGAGTATAAATATCTGTCTGTTATTTATCATATATATTCAGAAGGTTACATACATGTGTACATATAGTAACGTATATATACAGAAAGCTTTGTATGTACATATAGTTATGTCTGTATAGTGCCAATATACAGAGTAATATATGTTAATATATAATGAAGAAATGATGCATATATTTTATACATAATATAAATAAAATTATCACAATATATATTTATATTATAACATATTATATAATATATATTTATATACAAATACATAGATATTTAATATAATAGAGTTTATTAATATTTAGTCTGTATAATATATGAATATCTATTTTATATAAGATATGATTATACCAAATATACACATCTATGTGTATAGATACATACATATACCCATATGTATGTATACATATACATACATAATATCTTTATATTATATATAAATGTGTTATTTTATATAGAAATATAGAAATATATTACATAGGATATACAATATATTTTATATAAATCTAGTTACAATCATATTTATATTATAAAAATAAACACTATTGTATAACTGTTTAAATATATACATACATACAATTTTATATATGCATAATGATAATATATTGCATTCTATGAACATACATATATTTACCTATAGAGAGGGGTTATATATAATATATGCTATATTGTATGTAACCATATACATATTATATAAGCCTATATAACATATAATGTATAACCTTATATATATTATTAAAGCTATATATAATGCATATATAATATAAATGATAAATATATGTATATTTACATAACCCTATGTATAATATATAACCCATCTCTATTTTATATATCTATATTTATATATACATTTTATATATGATATATATATAATTCTATGTAACCTAGAGAGAAGAAGTTTCATGAATATTTTTCATCATTTTTAAGTGTAGTGCATATTCTTATTTGTGAAAGGACACAGACATTGTGATAGATTTTCATACAAAGTCTTAGGCAATAACAGTGAGAAAGTTGCTGCAAATGTCATTTAAAAATGAACTCTGGCTATTTGGGATTCAGTATTCTTGGTTTTCATACAAAAGCAATAGTTAATGGCTTTCTCATCTGCACCAAATACAGTGCAAGTCAGGAGCTGGAATACTTTTTAAAAATCAGGGCCATTTAAAAGTCATTTAGGCTAATCATGCCCAGTGATAAAATAATAACCAGGGAAAGAATTTAAAATCATCAGATGGAAAGTCCATGTACAAAGTGTATCTCTGCACAGTGGATGCATGTTACATAATTAATGGTGTTTTATGGGTTTAAAACAACAGTCAGAAGGACAAAAGCTTCGGAAAGACTGGGAGCAGACTGTCTTCCATGAAGATTTAATTATTCCCATTTCTCAGATGCAAACCTCGCACTAGGGGGATGCACAGCCTTCTTATTGGAAAACAGATACTTTAATACATTTCCTTGAAGCTTTAGAAGTCTTATGAAACACTACTTACAAAACCGAGGAGGATAAGCTAAGACAATTGCTTGTGTCTCTTCCAAGTAGGTGTCTATAACTATATTCACAGGTAAGAAAAGGTGTGTACCTTCCACTAATGTCAGAAAACCTCTTTTCAATGATGGGCATGCATTTGAAATTCATCCTAATTTAACTTAGACTGGGCTGAAGTTACCTCTGTACCTTTGAAAGGACAAGGTTTACGTAGCAGGTTTCGAGTACACAATCAGACAGGATGGAAATTGTGAAACTTTCAGAGAGTAAATATTTTTAAGTTTTCCAGCATGCTTCTCTTATTCAATCTATGCTGTTCATCATATTATAATCTAGTTATTAACTCTAATTTGGGGATACTGCTACTTAAATATTTTGTAATTAAGTATGCTATATTTGTTATATGAAACTCAGTTATATTTGTTCTATGTAATATATATGTCTGTCTCTCTCTCCATCCATTACATATCTCCCACCTGTCTGTCTATCTATGTATCTATGTATCTATCTACCTACCTACCTACCTACCCATCCATCATCTCTCTCTCTCATCCATCCATCCATCATTCCATCCATCCATCCATCCATCCATCCATCCATCCATCCATCCTATCATCTATCTATCGTCTGTCATATCAAAGTTATTTCATATTCTATCCTCTCTCAAATTTATTAAATTCATGCCCTAACGTGGTCTCATATAGTTGTGACCTCCCCCAAAGCATTTACCATCATAATGTTGCAGAGATTTTTTTTTCTGAGACTGTGTCGATAATGGTAACTGAATGGAAAAAATACAATAAGTAAATAAACAGATGAATAAAAATAAAGTGGGACAGTCGTATTGTTAAGCAAAGCCATTGATTAAAAAGAAATTTCAGGATCAGCTACTTATGGGCAAAGATCATGTCTTATTTTCCCATACTTGGTATTTTAAAGAGTTCTTGGAATAAGCAACGGTTCTCAGATTCATGTTCATTAAATAAATGAATAAATATAACAACCAGAAAACTATTTACAAACAGTCCCACCTTAATCCCGCTACCTCTGAATACATATCATTTCCCCCCTTCATTGTGAGGCTATCATGATGGTTTCAACTTCCTCATCAGGATCCCACTCGCGAATCTGCCTAAAATATTCGTTTGAAGCCTGTCCAATAATCTGTTGATTCCAAACGGCAGTCCTGCTCCGCCGTCCTCCCCCTCTCCACTAAGATCTGTGCAATGTCTGCATCTCTTCACACAGTTGACTTCTGCCCCTGCCTTTTGCAGTTGAAACTCCTCCCTTTGAATTCCATGTGGCACCTTGGTAGTTCTGGCAATTGTTTGGTTATATTCCATTGGGTTTTCCACATGGATTGTCATTCCATATTTAAATACAGGTGAATTCTCCTTTCTCTCTTTTACGCCAGAATTTTAAGTATCCTATGCATGGAGTTTGCCGTCAGATCTGTTGACCCTACTCTAAGCTTCCTATCGTTGTCAAATCTCAGTCTTCCAAAGATCCACGGTGTCAGTGCCAATTCCATTGACGTGATCTGTCAGCATTCAAGTCAAAGTCTCCATTTTTCTTCCCACTCAACTTCTTTTGGTTTTGCATGTTATCAGTTATCTTGGAGTTTCCATCTTTCAACATCAAGGCAGTCTTCTATATGCTTCCTGTTCTGAGGTCCCAGCCCACTTTCAACCAATTTCTTGGATTTCGAGTCTTGTATGATTATTCCACCCATTTCTTATTTTTAATTTTTACTATTACCTTAGTTTATGAATGATGCAATAGCTTACTAACTGTGCTCTCCTGTTCTAGAATGTCCCTGCGATAAGCCATCCCTAAAATGAAGCGATGCCCTAAAATACTTCAGGGTAAACTCCCTGAAAGTAAATCTGTGCCCCTCATGTTCAAAAGTCAGCCATGATTCCCGTCACTGATTGTCTGTGAGCCATATCTCATCATTCTTCATGCATGCTGTGAACCAACCATTAAATCACCACCATGAGTATATGTTCATGGTTTAATTTAAGGGCTTCTTACCAAAGAGTCACTTAGCAAGGTGTCCCTCACAGTGCTAACTGTGCTAGAGCTAACTCAAGACCTACTAAATTTGGATCCTTGGTGCTGAGTTCCTAGAGCATGGAACCAGCTAACAAGGTGGTCCTTAGCCACCTTGAACTTTCAGAACCTTTGTCTACGCCCTCTCCATTTCTCCCTTCTAGACGTTGTTCTCTTGGAATGATTTCTCATCTCTGTTCTCCAATTCCCCATGAAAACCCTATTTATGTATGAGAGATTTTCTCATTTTTCCCTTCAGGAAGTATGCTATGCTTCTCTTATGCTTCTAGGACAGCATATACCGTATATTACCTTAGATTTTACTGATTTTATCACCCTCTCACATTTTAAGCCTCTTCTATATTACGTATATTTATATCTCTAATAGTGTGTGGCAGTTAACCAAATAGTATACATTACTATTACACTAATCATTATTGTTCCACTTAATCATATTTCTGTTTGGTTTTAACCCTTGTGTTAGTTGAGTCATGAGTCAGTATTCCCAATGGCCTGCCTGGTTTAGCCAATACTGCATTTAGGGTTGATTGTGTCAACGCCACAGGAACATGAACGAGAACGTGGTTGATGGACACAGGACGGAATTATCATTAAGAGCACGGCTACAGTACAGATTAAATCTCAGTGTCTTTCGAGTTCTCTGTATCAAAACCGAGTTCCTGTCAATGGGTCCTTTTTTGTACGCCATTGTTTGATATCTTTTCATCTTTCCCCATCTCACCATATTGCATAATTAGATTTTTAGTGGGAGCATAAAGAGTTATACTCGTATCTGTCCAAGAATTCCAGGTTTAAATCTATGTAACTCCATTCACCATTTTTCAATCTGTTCTCCCAACAGGATTAGAAATGGTGTGTTTGGTTCTTCCTTTTCTTCTTCTTCTTCTTTTTTTTTAATTTAATGCTTATTTACTTTTGAGAGAGAGAGACAGAGAGACAGAGAGTGAGTGGGGGTTGCGGGGGCGCAGAGAGAGAGGGAGACACAGAATCCGAAGCAGGCTTCAGGCTCTGAGCTGTCAGCACAGAGCCTAACACGGGGTTCGAACTCACCCACCACAAGATCATAACCTGAACCGAAGTTGTTTGCTTGCCTGAGCCACCCAGGCACCCCTGTTTCTTCCTCTTCTGACCTAGTCTCATGTGATTAGGATTAGAGAAAATTATAAAATCATACCATTATACATTTACTTTGTATTAAAATAAGTACTCTGTCTGCTTAAGTATTTTTGGGGGGAGGGACCTGAGTTTTTTTTTTTTTTTAAAGCTCCACAAGATTGTTCAAATGGAAATGAAAATGTGCTGGCCTGCCCCTCCCACATAACATATCTCAGGAAACAGGTCTGCTCCTCAACCAATTGTCCCCACACTAAGACAAACATTAAGATGTTACCCATGGATCCAATCACCCCCTCCCCAGATTCACTTTCTTATGCTGCCTTAATGAATTTAGAGATGACCTTTTGGGGCGCTGGGTGTTCAGTCAGTTGAGGGCCTGACTCTTGATTTTGGCTCTGGTCATGATCTCAGGGTTCAGGAGATGAGAAATGACCTATTTCCCCCATATCAATTGCTGTTTCCCTTTTCTTCTCTCTCTCCTCCTCCCTCTCTCCGTGTCTGTGTACATGTCTCCATTATTCAGTTTTGTCCATTGTCCATATTGCCACACTGTGGTTGTCCTAAAACGTGAATCTGACGATTTCCCCCCTACCGTGGGCTTACAATATGTTAAAGCCAATTGATAAATTGGCTGCCGCCTGTACAGCATGGCATTCCAGATCCTCCATAAATATGTCTCGGAACACTTCTTCACCCCTGTGTCTCACCCCCCTTCTTTGCATACTCTGTGAGCAGCTCATACCAAACCTTCTGTGTTTCCGACCCACACAGCTCTTTTCCCAATTCCTGCACATGAATGCAACTTCTCTTTTGAAGGCCGTTCCTTCATCATTTCCACCTCTGTGGATCCCTATGACTTCACATGTCACGGGACTTTTCCCACACCTTCTAATCATTTTCGTGTCTTACATTATTGGCTGTCTTATCCACTAGACCATAGGTTTCTTCAAAAATAAGTGGCTGTGACTTACACACGAATGCATGTTTGGTGCTTAGGACCATGCCTGTGCTCAACAAATATTTGAATTTATCAGTCAATCAATCAATCAATCAATTAATACATTCTTGGCAAAGCAAATGACTTTCTGGCCTGCTATAAACTATTGTTTTCAAGTAGAGGGTCTTTTCTAAGCCCCACTTTGGGAGATCCATGTATCTACACCTATATTTTTGTACTGATATCTATATAGGTCAGTGAATTCGGGGAGAAGCTATATTTATTAGCAATACTATTATTATGTTACTGGATCTTAAATATCTATTCAATAACAGATGAAAAATATATTTGTATAAAACATGTTTCATCTATTATTGATGTAATAAATATAATATTTATTTTACAATAATAAATATTTATATAACAAACATATCATATTTTATATAATAAATATAATATTTATATAATAAATGTGATATTAATTATACAAAATATAATATCATATTTTATATAATAAATATATTTATATAATAAGTATACGATTATATATTATATAAAATATAATAAATATACTTATATATATATTTATATATATATACTTATATATATATATTTATATATATATACTTATATATATATATTTACTTATATATATATATATAAGTATATATATATATACTTATATATATATTTACTTATATATATTTACTTATATATATATTTATATATATATACTTATATATATATATATTTACTTATATATATATATAAGTGTATATATATATATACTTATATATATATATATTTACTTATATATATTTACTTATATATATATTTATATATATATACTTATATATATATATTTATATATATATATTTATATATATAAATATAAATATTTATATATAAATAAATATAATAAGATATATTTAAATATATATTAAATATATATTTTAAACTATTATATATTTATATAATAAAATATAATAAATATACTATATTTATATGAATAAATATAATAAGATATATTTAAATATATTAAATATATATTTTTAAATTATTATATATATTTATATAATAAAATATAGTAATTATATTATATTATATAAATGAACATAATAAGGTATTTTTAAATATATATTAAATATATACATTTAAATATATATATTTATATATTTGTATACATCTTTTTGGTAAAAGGTGTTTTCAAACACATTCTCTCACTTAATCATCCCCAGAAACCCACAAAAGAGTGTTTTTAAATCACCGTTCAACAGATGTGGTCTCTAAGATTCACAGAACATAACAGACTTTGCAGCAAGTCAAAGCTAGCAAGGGTAGACCCTTGACATGAAAGTAAGTCCCCTGACTTAGTGTACCTCACCTTCCCGTTTTTTGGACACATCCCAATGAGTTCTTGTCTCAAAGCTTGTGAGGCAACTCTATATGCACACAGCAAATACCTACTGCAGGTTGGATGCCTAAGTTTGCCCGCTAAGTGCAGAGGATGTCCTACGGACAGGGGACATTTTCTTTTCTCTTCCATAAATAAATTCGTAGGCCTGTGAACTAATTTTAAGAAAAGCAAGCATTTCTTTAGGGCTTCTTGCGTGTTGAGTCCTGTGTTTACCCAGCTCGTATCATCATGATATAAGGAAGTGGTTACTTTTCTCTTCCCCATTTTATAGATACAGAGACAGAGACTGAACATTTAAATGGACACCTAAGGTCATATGCAACCTGCATTCGAGCAGTGTAGTTTGAGAATCTCTCATATTGCCACAACAGTATACATTGTCCCCGGGGTTTATCACTTAGGGACTTCATACGTTGCCCATGGAAAGCCAATGATAAATAACAGGTCATATCACCAAACTTGAAGCTGGCTGGGAAAGATAAAACTCCCGGGCCCTGAAAGTGAAGATGAGTATTTAAAAACAGCTAGCCAAATCTTAGCAACATCCCCGTTATCTGGTATTCATCGAAACCATTACTGTGTCAGAGAAGAAACACACAAAACGTCTGGACCCATCACCTGGGCATAAAGGAGACTCTGTCCTTTACAGACCTTCATTGTAATTGTACTGCCCCCCCCCACCCCGCAAAGATACCGTTCCCTGCCAATATAACCACAGTAACATAACGTACGGTAACACATTTGTCAGCCTGACCACGAGGGAATAGCTGCACATGGGTGGCACTCTTTGCAGAGCAAAGCCTCAAAGAGTTAAAGATGTTTGCAAATACTGTAGCGTGTGTGGTGTGGACGATGCTGCAAAGGGGGGAGGTGGGGGGGGGCAGAGCAGGCAGAGAGCAAGCTTTGCTGCGCGCCCGCGCTCCTGGCATGGTGGCCCAGTGTGGCGCGCTCACCTGTTTCGCCACCCCGGCCCCGGGAATGTCTGTTACAGTTGCTTTGCGCCGAGATTAGCTGCTCTTTGCATTTCCTTGTAGCTGTGGATGTGGTTTCTGTAGTGATGGGACCGAGTGCGGAGATCTATTGGCTGCTGGCTTTGTAAATTTCATTCAGTTTGGTCCAATAGCAGAGGGGGATCGGGGAGACATCGGGAGCTCTCGCTTCAATCTCCCTTTTCCTTGCAGACCCGTCTGTGTCTCTCAGCACAGAGCTCTTATTCAGACCTCGCCGTGCCCTTCCTGCTCCCACTGTCTTGCTTTCTCTTCCTGACTATTTTAGGGCACAAACAACGAATTTCCTCCAAGCGGCCGGCCTCGGTGGTCCCCGCATTCCTTTGGATGAGCACATCTAGTTGGGAATTGGACAAAGCCCAGGCTCCTGGACTCGCACACAGCCTCCTGAATCCTACCCTCGGTCAGGATTCCCTAGAAAAATCTGGATGTGTGAAAAAGAACACTCAGAGCCGATGCACATTTTTCCACGGCTAAAGGTAGGTGCCGTTTTCAGATGTGTCTCTGGGTTATTTATTTGTAAAGCCTTGGAAACATTTGGACCTGTGTGTGCTTCCCCAGCAAAAGAGGATGCTAAGCCTCCTGGAAAACACTCGAGCTGCGTTCCCATCTGACATTTTTTTTTTTTAATTATTATTGCATTTTATTTTGAGAATTCGGACAGGACTTTCAGCCATCTGCCGCTCCATTTCCTTATAGGTGTGGGTGGGACTGGGGACATGTATGTGCGGCTTGTCCTGTGCAAGCTTCATGCACATTTCCACAGAAACATTTGCTTTTTTTTCCCTGTTGACTTAAAAAAAAAAAAAATTGGGACCACCATGGTTTGAAAGAATTTTGCTGCAATCAGCTATTTGAACGGCGCTGGGGCCGTGTGTGATGTGTTTACAAAGTAGCGTTGTCTTACATACAAATAAACACAAGAGTGTGGCGAGGACAGGAGGGGAAAAAAATATATCTGCAGTAGAGGCTGAGCAGGAGCAAAGCGTCAGCTCCCTGCAAACCGGGACCGGAGATGAAGACAGGAATACTTCTGGAGACTGAGCAACCGCGAGCTTTTTTTTTTTTTTTTTTTTTTTTTCCTCCTTCTTTAAGGAAACTGTCAGCTACCACCCTCCTGGGGTGCTTTTTTTGGGTTAACCAGAGAGAAAAAAGGAAAACAGGCTTGGCTGGGGTTGCATTAAGCGGGTTTTTTTGTTGTTGTTGCTTTTGGTTTTTTTTTTTTTTTCCTCCTTCCTCTCTGCTGGCCTCGTAGAACATGACGGCTGTTGTGATGCACGAAATAACGCACGTGATTGATTAGGACCTGGCTGGGCTTTGCTGGGGAGCGACCCGGGCGCGCCGGAGACCCCGGCTGGACACTCCAATGACGGTAGCTTCGAGCTGTTTCTGCAAAGCTGGGGAGCGGGCTCCGTGCCCCCCTTCTCCAGTGCGTGTGGGTAGGGGGGAGGCGAGCGGCGGAAAGCGGGGGGGGGGTGTTTTTGCTGCTTCGGGAGCCTCTGGGTCTGGCCTGGACCTTTCCGGGGGCCACTGAGCGGACGCCCGGGCACCAGCCCCGCGCTGCCCGCTGGTCTGCAGGACCACAAAAGTTGGTGGCTGCGGGGACGGGCGCTGGGCGCCCCAGCCCGGGTCTCAGGGGACGCAGACCCCAGTCGGTTCCCGGGAGCAGAGCCCGCAGGACGCACGGCCGGCCGGTGCCCCGGTCTGGGGTGGGGGCAGGGGTCTGGGGAGTCGATGGGGATCTGTGCAGCACCCCGATAGCCTCGGGCAACCTGGCGAGGAACCCCCATCTCAACGCTCTCGGCCGTCCCGCGCTGCGAATTCCCTCCCGGCCCCCGCTTTCGCGGTCCATTGGTGCCCCCCGCTCACCCCCAACACCGCGCGGCTCGGCCTGGCCACCCCCACCCCCCGTCCCGCCCCAGTGGGCCAAGCAGGTCGTGGAGATCCGGCCACCCGCTGCTGGAGGCGGGGGCTGGGGGGGGGGAGCACCACAAGGGGGTGGCCCCCCGGAGCGAGCCGCTGAACTTGAGTCCCGCCCCCTCCCCAAGGCCTCCGCGGCGCCCCCAGCCTGCGCCTGCACCCGCGTGGCCCGACCTGCGGAAGTGCGGGCGGGGGGTGGGGAGCGGGGGGAGGTGTCGCTCGGCCGCAGACCCTGCGGGGGCTCGGGAGTGGGGGGCGGTGGTGGCTGCGCGCGGAGGGCCCGAGGTCCCCGCCCCCGCTCCCGACCCCCGGGCCGTCCCCTCCCCCCGCCCTGCCGCGGCTCCCGCGGCCCCCGGTGGTGGTGGTGGCGGCGGCGGCGGCGGGGGGTGGCGCGCAAGCCGGGAGTCCAGGGCGCGGGTGTCTGTGCGCGCGGGGAGCGGGGCCCCGTGCGGCGCGCAGCCCTGGGCCCGGGCGCACCATTCCGCCGCCTGCTCGCCGCCAGACGCGGCGCCCTTTCTGCCCGGGGCGGGGGCGCGCCGAGCCCCGCACCCCTCCCCCCAGGCCCGCGGGGCCCACCTGGGAGCGCGCGTCCCGCCCGGAGGGCGCGGGGCGAGGACGTCCTCCGCAGCCCTCCCGCCCCTTCCCCAGCGCCTTGCTTTTTTACATTTATTTATTTTTTTAAATTTTGGCTGACTGCTTCTTCTGAACCGACCGGCAGGTGCGGGCCTCTTTCTACTTATTTTCCGAGGCACTGGGCTGCTGCTGAGGGGCTGGCGAGGGGAGGGGGCGCAGCAGGCAAGCGCCGGGGACCCGGGGGCGGCGGGGGCCGCGTGCGTCCAGGTTGCAGCTCCGGCCTGCGCCGGGTGAGCGCGCTGACTGGATTAACCCCCCTGCGCCGGCGAGTTTGGGCCCGAGCGAGCACCGCGGATCCCCATGTCTCATTTGCACCCAACTTAAGAAATTTGGGGTGAGGGCTGCCGGATGGGGGGCTGTTGAACCCAGCAGGTGCTGTTCTTGCCAGCGCAATCCACAAGGTGGTGGTATGGATTCTTCTTTTCATTGGATTTGATTTTTTTTTTTTTTCGCTTCTTATTTGGTCAGTTGATGGTGGTGGTGGGGGGGGGGTACGATTTTCTGTGCTCATATCTTATGCTTTTTGAAAGGATCCAGCGCTGGCCAGGCGTCGACATCAAGGGCGCGTCGCATTAACAGTTTCCTGGGGAGAGGTGGGGCGAGCGAGGTCCCTGCCCAGAGTCAGCACTTTACCAGAATTTGAGGGGACGCAGGGAAGGGGGGGAAAAAAAGGCAACCAAAAAGCAGAAAAAAGCAAAGAAAAAGTTTAGGGAGACCTACTTAGGGTGGTGCGGAATTTGCAGCTGGTGTGGGCGTCCTGCAGACAGCATCCGAGTGCCCGCTGAAGACCTTTGTGGGTAGGTAGTATTCCTCAGCCAGACATTAAAGGACCAGGCTATATAGACAGATCTGACTTTCCGTCAGAACAAAGCAACATCAGCCGCTGACAGAGCTCCCCGGTTGGAAGGGAGAGGCTTACCGGTTTCCTAGAGGGTGGCTGAGCCCAGAGAAACGAGCACACTGCACAGAAATCTGCACTTTCCCGGGGGCGGTGGGGAGCCTGGAGAGAGACTGCGTGCCTTTCGTCTGTGCACAGAGGTGAACAGCGATTGTGAAAACCTCAGCATAGACTTCCCTAGGTAGATGGGGCGTAGGAGGGTCGCGGAATTGGCACATGGTTCCATGCATCCCTTATTTCCAGAAAAAAAATTTTTTTTTCGTTTTCTTTTGGTATCTGTCCCCCTATCGAGAACGTAACAATTTCATCGAGGGCTCTGCAACTATATATTTTTCAGATTGGACTTTCAGTATGGTATTCCCCAAGGAAATGCAGTATATCTGTGGCTCGTGTGTATGCCGTATCTGTGTGTCTGTGGCAGTTTGAAAGAGAATCATCTGTGACATGTAAGAAAATAATCAGGGCCAATTGTAGCAGGGGAAAGATTACTTCATCAGTTTTAAATCACCGAATTCAAATGAGACGATGGTTTTCTTTGGAAAATCAGGATGATTTGGAGCAGGAATTTAACGTTAATGGCTGTGCTTTGATCCTATTTCTAGGCTCTGTTGACATATTTTTGGGGGGTAAAGGAATTGTCGCTTTCCTTTGTGTTTTTTCTTTTCTTTTTCTTAAAGAAATAACGCTGAATGTACATTTGGCCTTAAATCCAGCGGTCCAGCTAGTTTTTAACCGAAATCTAAGAATAGAAAAGATACTTGGTAAGTGACTGATGGCTACGTCAGGTGGATAATGCAGGTACACAGCTGTTAGTCGATTTGCATAGATTTGCAAGTACATGAACTTGAGGATTGTCTAAAGTTCCTTTTGTTTTGCTTTGCTTTGTTTTGTTTTTGGTAGGGAATGTAGACTGGTAAGTGTACGGGTTTTTTTTTTTTCTTTATTTCTGAACTTAGCCTTTTCATTCTGTTTCCTTTGTAGTAATTTGTGGGAAGCTTCTGGTCTCTGCACAAAGATAGCGTGCTTCCTGACTAAGCCTGTTACATTGGTTTCAGAATGTGCAAGCCACTCTTTCAGAACTCTTTAGAATATAATATAGGGCCCTTATGCCCAGACCACAAAAAAAAAAAAAAAAAAAAAAAAAAAGAAAAAGAAAAAAGAAAAAGAAAAAAAAGCCTAGAGATGGTTCTCTGAAAAGTAAACATTCAGCCACATGGGGTCTGGCCGCTATTTAAGGTGCCGTCATTTTAATTGGTACAACATATTTTAAACATCGAGTTCACGGTTGAGTATTGTCAATGATGCAACTTGTTGATGGGATTGATTTTATTCAAATGCAGTTTCATCATGAAAATATTTTAAGACCCTAAACCCTCACTCTGCAGATAGACTTATCTGGTTAAAACATGCTGAAATTCCAAACACGGTGAGAGCTGATTTTACGATGCTGATTTCACGTGTAAAGAACAGATTTTTTTGTGGTATATAAACCAGTCTGTGTTCTTTCTATGATGTTTTCTGCCTTACGGATGTGTATTACATTCCCAAATGAGAAGAATATGTTCGGGGGTTAGTTTAAGTCAGTTGCCTGTTTGTTTTTTGTTGTTGGTTTCTTTTTCTCCTGTGAGAAGAGACTTCGTGTTCTACTTAATCATGTTAAACAATAATAATTACGTTAAGACAGACCGTGCCTCGTATGTAGTAACAACTGGCTTCTTAACCATGTCAGCTCCCAGTTTCAAATCAAATGGCCAGCTTTTGCCCAGTCAAGGAGAGAAGCTGCAAATCTCCCAAGTTGAAGGCCATGCACTTCGAGGCAATTAGGTCATCTGTTGTGTGCTGTGACCATTCATGGGCCGCTCACTCAATGAATATTTTCCAGTTTTGTCATTTTTCTCCAAACAACCTACATTTGGCCGCTCAAAGCCTCCACTGTTCTTTGCTTCGCGGATGGCAGGATGGGAAACCCTTCTTCATTTTTCTTGGGCAGGACAGAATAGCACAGAGGAGCATCGGGAAAAACAAGAGGGACTGCCTACGAGCTTGCCATGTTGCCCTTTGTGGCCTTTAGACAAACATGTAGGAGGAGCTTTTCTGCCTGCAGTGGTGCTGCTCCACAAACAAGCCAAAAAAGGACCCAGTCAAAGCTCATAAGTCACGTGAATGGAAGGTTGTTCGCCCAGAATAGCCAGTCCAGTTGGGCCTCTCAGCACACTTGAGACACTGAGCGTTGAGTGCACCTGTCCCAGGTGTCCATCCATGGACCTCCGTGAGCTCTACCTGCCTGTGCAAATTGCCCCGTTTCCAGAAGGCTGCTCTTTTTTGTTCTTAAACCAACCTCCTTCCTCCCAGAAGCGGTACCTAACGCAAAACAAAGCCAGGCCCCAGCAGACATAAAGTCCATAGTAAGATGAGGTACTGAACTGATTCCACAGGGGAAAAGAGTAATCTGTGTATAATTGGGGGAGGAAACAAGGAAGCATAAAGCCACTAAAGCCTCACTGGAATAAATCTCCAGGAGACAAATCTTTATTCAGAGTAGTGTCAATGAAAGGCCATGTGCTTTCACAGCTGTTTGGAAATAATCCAGGGTTTTGTTTGGGTGGCTTTCTTTAAAATGCATGTTATGTAAAGAGTGGTTTGCCACAGTCACAGAGTGCAGTGTTGGGATCACAACTGGACCTTTCTTGGTCTTGCGTGTTAATATTGGTGAGCGCTCTGGTTTCCAGAGGCTAATCCCTGAGGGATGATGAGGCCCTGGGTCTTGAAGTTATGTTGCAGGTGTATTTTCCATCGTATTTTATTGTGGTCTGTCCTGTTAGCAAACTCCTAAGTGTACCTCGCGGTATTGCTGACTCTGGGTAAAAGGTTGTCCTAGCGCCTCTCTAGAACTTTCTCGTCTTGCTCACCTGAAACAATATACCCCCTGGTTCCTAACGCCCATTTCCCCCTTTACGCAGCCCCTGGCAAGCACCATCACACTCTTTGCGTCTTCGAATTTGACTGTTTTAGATACCTGTGGGCATCTCCTCCTCTTGGTGCAATTTACGATTTTGTTTCTGGCTAGTTGTGCTTTTTCCGCGTGGGAGGAATGGAGGAGACAGAGAACACGCGTTGGTGGGAGGGGCAGAGAGAGAGAGAGAGAGAGAGAGAGAGAGAAGATTCCAAGCGGGCTCAGCTGTGACAGCAGTGAGCCCGATGGGAGGCTCGAGCTCACAAACTGTGAGATCGTGACCTGAGCCGAAGGCAGATGCTCAACAGACTGAGGCGCCCCCAAAAGTGCACTTTCTAAGAGTGTTGAACTTTCCCTGGTTTCTTTCTACAATAAAAAGAAAAGACTTGCTTAGTTTGAAGTTGCATTTCCTGGTAAAGTTTTGAATCCTTTAAGAAAGAAGCAAGGTGGGGAGCCTGGGTGGCTCGGTCGGTTGAGCGTCCAGTTCTTTATTTCCCCTCAGGTCATGGTCCCAGGGTTGTGAGATCAAGCCCCACATCGGGCTCTGTGCTGAGTGTGGAGCCTGCTTGGGATTCTGTCTCCCTGTGCTCTCTGAAACAAAATAAAAGAGAACCAAGGTTAATGAAACCGAACGGCAGTGATAGGACGCGGCCCTGTACGTGGATGGTTATTTTTGCAAAGCGTGGAAGAGGTCTCTTGCTCTGTTCTCATAGCCCTGATGGAATGTGCTCTCCGTGTCGTTTTCCTTGTTTCATATTTCAACGTCACCCGTGTTTGGTTCACAGTTGGGGCGGGGACACATATCCCATTACGTGGATGGTCTGCAGCATTGATCTGTGCTCTCAGAAAGAGTGGTGTGGGTTGTAGACACCACAACGTGACATCATGTGCCTTTATTGTTGTCAAATGTTTCCTACCCAAGTAGAGCTGTGAATGCACTAGGTGACAAAACGTAGAAACATGCACATTTATTTTATTTTATTTTTTTGACATTTATTTATTTTTGAGACAGAGAGAGCATGAACAGGGGAGGGTCAGAGAGAGAGAGAGGGAGACACAGAATCTGAAACAGGCTCCAGGTTCCGAGCTGTCAGCACAGAGCCCGACGCGGGGCTTGAACTCACGGAACCTCGAGATCATGACCTGAGCCGAAGTCAGACGCTCAACCGTCTGAGCCACCCAGGCACCCCTATTTTTCCTTCTTTGATGTGCACATGAAACAACATACCAGGAGGCAATATGTGATCTTGTCCCATTTTCCGTGCCTTCTCTCCATCATTCACCGAGGGTCAGTCATATTAAAATAGTCATCATGTGAGTTATGTGCGAAGTAGCGCTTGTAACTCCTGGTCATTTGAAAATGAAGGCACTCGTCCATAATCAGCTGGATTCCTTCAAGTTTTGTCTTATAACTGAAATAATATTCTCTTTAAAAAATTTTTAATGTTTATTATTTTTGAGAGAGAGAGACAGAGAGCGTGAGTGGGGGAGGGGCAGAGAGAGAGGGAGACAGAATTCAAAGCAGGCTCTAGGCTCCGAGCTGTCAGCACAGAGCCCGACGTTGGGCTCGAACCCACCAACTGTGAGATTGTGACCTGAGCCAAAGTTGGATGCTTAACCGACTGAGCCACCCAGGCGCCCCTTGAGTAATATTTTGTAACACTGTATCGATGACCCATGTCGATGGTGAAAAACTCTATACGATATAGGTGTGACAAAATGGCACCCCTCAGGGACACTGGTGTCGTAGGTTGTTGCACACCGGGCTGGAGAAGTTGACAGTTGTTTCAAGGACCAGCCCGGACACTCACTTGAAAAGGCTAAACCCATACCCCTATTATCTGCCTCCTAGGATCTCGCACACCTTTCTTTGCTGCCATAGGGCTCTGCTGAGAGACTGTTGCCATCGAAACCTTGTGGCTCAGTTGAACGAGCGTTGTATCAGCACAGTAGAGAGACCCAGCATTCCCCTTAGTAAACACGGAGAAGCTCGAAGCCACAACAGTTGTGAAACAGATCTTAGTCTCTTTCTGGTCTCGGCTCCCTCCGTGGCACTCTCCTGCCACATGGTGTGTTCATTCACAGTGCACCTACCGGGAAGCCCCGACAAATCCCCGTAGACATCCGCAGCAGGGGTGAATGAGTGCGGGAGCCAGGGTTTGTCCTGGCTTCTCACTACACCACCCTGCACGGGTTCTTGTAAAATAGGATTACGCTACTTTAGGAGACAGCGAACACACTGAAGTCCCCAACGCATCAGGACACTTACGGACACAACATAACTACAATCTGTTTCTTACATAGAATAGTTTGGTTTTTTTTTTTTTAAGTTCATTTATTTTGAGAGAGAGAGAGCGAGCAGGGGAGGGGCAGAGAAGGAGAGACAGAGAATCCCAACCAGATTCCACACTGTCAGCATAGAGACCAACACGGGACTCAAACCCATGAACCGTGAGATCATGACCTGAATTGAAATCAAGAGTCGGACGCTTAACTGACTTGCACCACCCAGGCGCATAAAATAGTCGTATTGGCAAATTGTATGTAGAAACTGTCCAGCGTTTAACTAGCCAAACTTCATTTAAATATGTATATAATTACTAGCATATGATCGTATAGGTACTAGTTATGATTGTACTCTAGAGAAATGAAGTTGGCATTCTTGTGTTTCCATTTCAATATAGATTTATAAATGTATATACAGTCATCTAATTGTACTTAGACGCTATCCATTTATATAATTACATTTATATACGATTTATGTAATTGACGAAATCCTCTAAAGTTGTTGTAATTCATTGGAAAGCTTTTATATACTTAACTTTTTTAGATCTATAGGTATATACAATTATGTGTTTTATGATTTTATATAAACACATAGCCTACGTGATAAGTTAATCTATGAACATTTCGTGTAAACATATACTACGTGTATCGATCTAGGCAAATACGCATTCATGCGGTTTGCAGAACAATGAGTCGTAAATGGTAAATAGCTTTCCAGGCTGGCCCATGGTGTCTGCATTTAACGGTCCACAGAAACGATAGCTTCGCGATGAATTACTGTTGATGTGCTGGCTAGCATATTGCAGTGCTCACAGGAATGTAATTAATTGGTACTTGGTGTGCTTTTGTGAACCATTTGGGACCTCTTATGTCAGTGGGAACATGTGGCAACCCGTGTATCTTTCCTGCCTGGATACAGGCAATGTCTGCTCCCACCAGGAGAGACTGAGAGCACCTGAAAGTAATGTAGCGTTAGGTGTCGACGGTACTCAAAATGAGAACAAAAAATACCGTAAAAAAACCCGAGACTCTCTCCGAGGTTGTGTGGAGGTCAGCAGGAAAGAGCGCCAGGGCACGTCGGTGACCGTCATGGGCAAGGACAGCCTCTGTGTATCCCTGTGCCCACTGTGGGAGAGGTTCTCTTGACCTGGTCTCTTGCCTGGCCTTGCTCACGATGAAAAATCAATACGGGAGGCTCGGGAATGGGGGAAGTCTTTACCCTGGCAGGAAAGAAATGGAGTGACTAAGGGATTTTCGTGATTTTCTGGAAACTGGCTTCTCCCTGCCACAGACGTTTGGTCTTGTTTTGGTTGACCTATTTCGTTGAGCACGTCCTATGTGCCAGTTACAGGCGTGGGCGTAAGTTAGTGCCAGTAGCGAAGAGATGAATTTGGGAATATACGTATGCTCAAAACCCCGTGTGTGGGTGCTCACAGTAAAGTTATGAAGGGCTTTGGTTCATGGATGTATATCACCTCTGCCATTTTCTGGTGTTATTATGGGTCCCTTCCTCCCTGGCTTTCTTCTGTTTGGGTGAGTGAGGAGAACTCACTGGTCTTTAAAGGGCTGAAGGAATAATAAAGGTGACCAGATAAGAAGAATGCATCCAATCATCAGAAAAGAGTAGCAAATGTTAGTGGCAAAGAATTCTATGACAATTTGATAGAATTCTTCACATGCTATATGTGTGTGGCTTTTCATCTTGAGCAATATATAATATGTTGGAGAGAAATATGTATATAATATATATTTAGAAATTATATATATTTTAGAAAGAAATATATAGAATATATATTTTTCGAGGGAAATGTATAATGTATATTTTAGAGAGAAATATATATAATATATGTATTTTAGGGAGAAATGTAACATATATTAGAAATCTATATCATCCTGAGCAACATATAATCTATATGTTATATATATTAGAAATGTATATTTATAATATATATTCAGAGATATATATTAAATATATATTTACACAAATATATACATTATATATATATATTTTTTTTTTTTAAGAGAAAGAGATAGCACGAGCGGGGGAGAAGGGCAAACAAAGAGACAGAGAGAGAATCCCAACACAGGGCTCAAACCCATGACCCTGGGATCATGACTTGAGCTGAAATCAAGAGTCAGATGCTCAACCGACTGAGCCACCCTGGCTCCCCTTGGCTGGTTATAGTTTTAAAAGCTGTCAAACCTGTGTTTATAAAACACTGATTTATATTTTACTACATTCTATGAGTAATACATACAACAGATTACGTTGACTCAACCAAGAATTGAGTGCCCCTGAGATATTTTCTGTCGTCTCAGATGGTTGTGTTGATGCATGGTCGTTGAACTGCCCTTGTTGATCCCAGCCAATTCCTTGTGGTCCTTATAAAAGTCAATTGGCGATAGTTAGGTATTTTGCATTCCGAAGGCAAGAAAAATACCTTGAATCCTAATGTACTTGAGTCTCAGAGATTTAAAAAAATCACAGATAATTGTGTCATATTCTACCACCCTTCATATAATCTATTTTTTTCTACCATGTTAGATCTTTGAACTTCATGAACCAGCCTTGAAAACAGACAACATCAGTCATGGGCAAGGTGGCCTTGCTTGTAGATTACATAGTCCCAGAGAAAGATTTTTTTTTGTGGTGATTGTTTTCAAAACACATGCAAACATCATAGCAATGGGTGTGGGAAGAGCTCCCAGTCAGGGATCCTCGGTTAAGGAGGATCCCAGATCAACTAATTTTGGAGAACCTCACGTGTCGTAGCCCACACTTGACTTTGACCCTGGAGACCAGCACATCTGAGGACTTGAGAACCCTCACGCTAGTGGATTCAGGGACGTGCCAGATGATTTGAGATTCTTTGTAATGAGTGCCACCCAAATTATATAACTGCAATCACAGAACTCTATCGAGTATCCTTGCATTATATTTTATTGGCAGAGCACAAAGAAAAACAAAGGCAATCTAAAGTTCCTGGAGACTGTTTAAATTGCCAGGGTCATCTGGAGAAATGAACTTGGTATTCTTTTTCCCCTCCGTTATATTTATTTATTCAGTATCTGTTGAAGGCTAACAAGTAGGAAGATAAAGAAGACTATGTTGTTTGTTTTTTGTTTATTATCCATATGACAAGGCCATTTTGTACCTCATTAGAAGTAAAAAAAAAATGTGTGTGGGGTGGGTGGAAACAGTAAAACATGAGCCACAGTCTTATGATGAAGAACACAGAAGTTTTATATCCAAATCTCCCTTCTAGTGTGTGTGTGTGTGTGTGTGTGTGTGTGTGTGTGTGTGTGCGCGTGCGCACATGTGTGTTTAATCTCTCACATCCTGTGTTCAGTGTTCAGGAAAATAGTAGCTTAATGGAGTGCTCATAAGTCTTTCTCACGTAGTTAATAGCAAAATCACCAGGGCCATAGAGCTTAAATATTAGCAATTTGGTTCCGTTTATAATTTCCAGACAAGGACGGTATACTGCCACACTTCAGCTACTTTAACAGGACAAAGTCCTGGAGTTGTACAAACAGGTGAATTTGTTCCATACGGGATGGGGAGGTGACCTGGAGCTTTGGCGAAAAGAAGGCTGCCTGGCCTAGGGCATTTCTGGGAGACACCTGTGTCCCAGTCTTAAGCCATCAGGCTGGATCTCTGTGCTGCAGAAGCATCAGTGTGCATATGCGTGTTGTCAACCCCACACGTGCCGAGCTCCTGGTGTGGGAAGAGCCGGGATAGCTTAGATGGCAGTACAGAGAATTATTTAGAATCGATGTCATGAGAGAGTCAGAATCACTGAACAGTCGACATTTGGAAAACTAAAAAAAAAATACAAAAAAACTTAGCCCCATAAGGCCAAAATGTTACTTTGGATTCATCTTTGTCTTATTAGCACAGAGAGTTTAGGATGAACAGCAGAAATGTACCCCAGGAGCCGAGGCAGGACCGTGAAGCAGACCCAGAGAGAAAATTTACGATACACGCAAGCGAAGTCATAGTTAAATGGGCAGAGTTGGGGAGTACGGTAGACCCCCGCCCCCCAGCCTCATCCCTGGTTTCCCTTCCTGCGGGGTCAGTTACCCGCCGTCTCTTATGTGGTCGCATTGGTGCACCTGCTGACCCGGTGTCAGAAGGTCGGTACCTCGTGCCTCGCGGGGTCACAACACCGGCAACCTTCACCTCGCCTCATCCGCGGGCATGTTTTCTTCTCCCCTCATCGCAACACGGAGGGTGAGTCCAGAACAATAAGATGTTCTGAAGAGAGACGGGGCGGCAGGGTGGCTCAGTCGGTTAAGCGTCCGACTTCGGCTCAGGTCATGATCTCATGGTGGGTTCTGTGTCTCCCTCTCTCTGCCCCTCCCCCCCAAAATAAATATTAAGAAAAGGAGAGATTTTTGAGAGGCAGTCACATAACTTTGATTACAGTATATTATTAGAATTGTTGTGTTGTATTCTGAGTTATCGTTACTCTCTTCTGTGCCTGTTCATCAGTTACCCCGGCGTATGTAGGGTTCACTACCATTTGTGGTTTCAGGCATCTGCTGGGGGGTTCGCGAAGCATCTCCCCAACAGAACAGGGGGGACCCCTGTCTCAAGCCGGGCTCTAGAAGGGGAGAGCAGGAAGTGGAGAAACCTGAATTAGTTAAAGCGCGAAACACAGCCACGTGGAAAGCCGAGGGAGGCGGGGGAATCGTAGAAGGTTCAAAACAGCGCCATCAACTGAACTATAAAGCCGTAAAGCCGGAAGGTAGTCACAGTTTGTCATGTGGGAAAAATACCGTCTCAGCCAAACACTCTGACCGTTTAGGTCCATAGTGGAAACAAAACGGTAGCATATTATGAGGACAAACTAGTTCGGACGTTGCTTCACTTAAAGTTCGCGTGAAGGTCTTTTCATGATGATTCCGTCCGCCGACAGCTTCTCAGGTCATGTCCGCCAGGTTATGTGATAATTATATTGATTGAAAGTCTCCTTGAATGACTGACAAGAAGCAGATACTCGAATGTATCAAATTGGCATTAAGTGCCATCAATAAGCATATGCATCAGCTTCAAAACACAATGAATCCAGTCACATCCAAATTAACAAGAGACTGTTTAGTTTTATGAATGTACAACATATATACTGATATTTTATATATATATATATGATATATAACATATTCCATGTTGGTTTTATGTATATAAAAATATATAATGACATGCGTATTTTGTAATATACAACTTACATGTATGCTGATGTTTTATATATATGAAATACATAGTTTGTACATATAAAACATATATAAAATAAAAATTATACAAAGTGATAGCATTCATATGTAAATACACAAATATATATCAGCATATATATAATTTATATGTATCGCTATACTTTAAGCATATAAATTATGTAAATATATACGCATATATTTTTACATATGTATACATAATTTACTTTCTATTGGGAAACCTATCTTTCTGAAGTTGTTTTAGTATATGTGCTGACAAAGTGAGCATTTTGTGAAGATTTGTATTCAATTTTTTAAAAAGCTTATTTATTTTTGAGAGAAAGAGACAGAGTGCCAGCAGGGGAGGGTCAGAGAGAGGGAGACACAGAATCCGAAGCAGGCTCCAGGCTCCGAGCTGTCAGCACAGAGCCCCACGCGGGGCTCGAACCCACAAACTGTGAGATCACGAGCTGAGCTCGAGTCGGATCCTCCACTGACTGAGCCACCCAGGTGCCCCTGCATTTTATTAAAAAAAATTTTTTTTAAATGTTTACTCACTTTTGAGAGACAGAGCATGAGTGTGGGAGGGGCAGAGAGAGAGGAAGACACAGAATCCAAAGCAGGCTCCAGGCTCTGAGCTGTCAACACAGAGCCCCATGCGGGCTGGAACCCACCAACAATGAGATCATGACCTGAGCCAAAGTCAGACAGTTAACCAACTGAGCCGCCCAGGCGCCCCTGTGGAAGTTTTGAAAAGACAGAAAGTAGTGTGCATTCCGTAATACCATAACTGAGTTAGTAAAAAATTCAAATGCGCCGTTTATATTGACAAAATTGGATTGCTACAATTCTGTCGCTCTCCGTCTTTCCAAGATACGGGTTTCCCTGGTCTGTGTTTTGGGTTTTCCCTGGTCTGTGTTTTGCATGTAGCGTAAGGATGAGACGCCTAGAAAGGCAACCAGGAACCCCCCCCCCCCAGCAGACCACACCTGTTCCCAGTGGTGGTCGTAGCAAGTGGCCACCTGTGGTGGGTGAGTCAGGGGCTCTCACCTGAGATGCTCACCTGGGCAGGTCAGATTGCAACATGCACCTCCCCTTCCTCCTCTCCTCCTCTGCTCTGATATCCTTTCAGACCTGCTGGAGTTTGCAAGGACTGTTGTCCTCTCTTCAAATTGAGAACAGTGTTCAAGTAGACACTCTGTAAGTTTTTTGGCTATTTCGGTTTGTTTTCTCCGTTTTTTGGTGTGGGGGACAGCATGCAATGACTCTAGAAACCTGTACGTTCTTATCCACTTTTAATCCGGGGAATATAACAGTGTGCTTACACGACTATTAAATTGCCTGTATCAAATACAACGTATACTTTGTCGGGATATCCGTGATAAAAGGAGAAAGTCATTTAGAGCCACCGTTTTTGTTAAGACTTGAAAGAAACTGAGCAAACGTGGGCATTCCCTTATTGACATGGGTAGAAACGGAGTCACAAGGAGCTTCTGGGATTGATCCAGACTGCACACAGCTGGTCAGTACTTTAAAAAAATTGTTTTTAACGTTTATTTATTTTTGAGACAGAGAGAGACAGAGCATGAACGGGGGAGGGTCAGAGAGAGGGAGACACAGAATCTGAAACAGGCTCCAGGCTCTGAGCCGTCAGCCCAGAGCCCGACGCGGGGCTCGAACTCGCGGACCGCGAGATCGTGACCTGAGCTGAAGTCGGACGCTTAACCGACTGAGCCACCCAGGTGCCCCCCTTTTTTTTAAATTTTTTTTAACTGGTCAATACTTTTAAACACTTGTTACCAAATGAAGGTGAACTAGGTGAAGCTTTGGACCTTGGTATATTTCTGTTTACAGACTCATCATAGGGGTTCACAGAACAAAGCATCAGACGTCCAATGACCGTGTTCCAGCCCATTTTTCTTATCTGTGCAGCAGAAATTTAACAGAGTAAATTGTGTTGATGACAGGTGTCAAGGGAGGAAGCAGCAGAAGTAAAAAAAAAATCTCTAAAATGGGAAGCAACACTTGTTAACGTGGAGACAACCTTTTACCGTCACCCAAGTTTAGAGATAAGCAGAGGGCCCTAGGGGCCAAAAGAGCTCTTGTCACACTGAGGGCTTTGCATGACCTCTGTACGTTCCCCAACCCGGAGGTGACCCCCTGAAATCTCTTTGTTTTTTAAAATGAAATCTGATTAACACACATCCTGTTAGTTTCAGGATCACAGCATTGATCCGAAATTCTGGATGCTACTCAGGGGTCCCCGCACCACACTGTCACAATATCATTGACAATATTCCCTGTGCTATGCTTTTCATCTCCGTGACTTGGATTTTATTTATTTCTTTTGTAAATTTTTTAAATGTTTATTTCTTTTGAGAGAGAGAAAGGGACAGAACACGAGTGTGGGAGGGGCAGAGAGAGAGGGAGACACAGAATCCAAAGCAGGCTCCAGGCTCTCAGATGTCAGCCCAGAGCCCAACGCGGGGTTCGAACCCACGAACTGTGAGATCGTGACCTGAGCCGAAGTCAGATGCTTAACCAACGGAGCCGCCCAGGCGCCCCTCACAGGCAGTCTCTTAAACACGGGGAAATCTGTATGCTTACGTCGACTCATCCGTATCCGAGAGCAGACGGACCCCAGGGGAAACCGGGATCAGGGTAAGAAGTGACTGGCTTGCAGGCTGAGCCTGGTACGTTTTGGGTGATTGTTTGTGGTAATGTGCACCCGAGGGGTCCGGAGAGCCCTAGCACCCCAGCCTTCGCGGAGATGCTTTGTGAGTACCTGAGGATTCATTACTGTTGGACACGCACCTCCACCGCTGTGTCGGGGACCCTGCGTGTTCTGCACGAAGATCAGCAGCCCCGAGCTCCGCATACAGCTCTCACTTTCTGCTTCAGACGCTCGCGATTTTCCCACGATGCTTTCATGCAGAAGCACTGGAAACGAATCCTCTCTCATTTCAGTGAGAGGCATCTTAAAATTGTAATTTTGTTGTTCCTGCTTTTATCCAGTGGGACTCTGATGCCTCCGGATTAGCGGCTGATTATTCCACTGGATGGAAAATTTCAGTTGTAGGAAGCTGGCCGACCCGCCCCCTGGGTTATGGTGCTCATCCCTTCATGCTTATAAGTTGACTGATTGGATGCAATATAACCTTTTTTTTTTTTTTCCTTTAGGACATTTTTGCAATAGTGTTTTCATTTTTTTTTAATTAAAAATTTTTTTAATGTTTACTTATTTTTGAGAGAGAGACAGAGCACGAGCAGGGGAGAGACCGGGAGAGTAAGACACAGAATCTGAAGCAGGCTCCAGGCTCTGAGCTGTCAGCACACAGCCCAATGTGGGGCTCGAACCCACAAACCTTGAGATCGTGACCTGAGCCAAAGTCTGACGCTTAACTGACTGAGACATCCAGGCGCCCTTCCTAATTTTTTTTTTAAGGTAGTTAGTTTATTTTGAGACACAGAGAGACCACGAACAGGGGAGGGGCAGAGACAAAGAGAGAATCCCAAGCACAGAACCTGATGCAGGGATCAAACTCTGAACTGTGAGATCATGACCTGAGCTGAAGTCGGACGATTAAGCGACTGAGCCACCCAGGTGCCCCAATACTGTTTTTGTTTTTAAAAATAAACTTTAGGGGTGCCTGGGTGGCTCAGTCAGTTAAGTGTCCGACTTCAGCTCTGGTCATGATGCCTCGTTCGTGGGTTTGAGCCACATCAGGCTCTGTGCTGACAGTGCGTAGCCTGCTTGGGATTCTCTCTCTCTCTCTCTCTCTCTCCCCCTCTCTCTCTCTCTCTCCCCCCCTCTCTCTCTCTCTCCCCCCCCCTCTCCTCTCTCTCTCCCCCTCTCTCTCCTCTCTCTCTCTCTCTCTCTCTCTCTCCCTCTCCTCTCTCTGTGCCTCCTGCATTCAGGCTGTCTCTCTCTCTCTCTCTCAAAACAAATAAAACAAACATTAAAAAAGTGACCTCGGGGCGCCTGGGTGGCGCAGTCGGTTAAGCGTCCGACTTCAGCCAGGTCACGATCTCGCGGTCCGTGAGTTCGAGCCCCGCGTCGGGCTCTGGGCTGATGGCTCAGAGCCTGGAGCCTGTTTCCGATTCTGTGTCTCCCTCTCTGTCTGCCCCTCCCCCGTTCATGCTCTGTCTCTCTGTGTCCCAAAAAAAATAAATAAACGTTAAAAAAAAAATTTAAAAAAAAAGTGACCTCATGCTCTTAACCCATGATGTGGGTTTTGGTATAAAATTTTAATAGGCATGTCGGTGGTTGTCACTTAAATACATCTTAAGAAGTATTCTTTTTTGAATTCTGGTGACTGGGTCCCCTTTATGAATAACACATAAGCACATGGTTGCCTTTTCAAGGAGGTGTGTTTTTTAAGGTATACAAGTGAGATGGAATGATTAATCATATTGGCATGTGTCTTATCTATTGTAAACTCTGATATTACCCTAACCTGAGAGCACAAAATCCACATTCTCAGCTTCTAGCGCTTACTGTGTGGTCATGTCCCTGAACCAAAACTCTGTAACTATTAAACACGGACTCCCCACTCTGAAGCCCAGTCCCTCATGACAACTGTCAAACTTTCTGTCTCTCAATTTGACTATTCTACATTCCTCATGTAAGTGGAATCATAGAATATTTGTCATTTTGTGTCTGGCATTTTTCACTTACCACAATGTCTTCAAGGTTCATCCCTGCTGTGACATATGCCACAATTTCCATTTTAAGGCTCAGTGATACTCCATTGTATGTACACACCACATTTTCTTGGCCCATTAGTTGAGATGGCTTTATTTTTATTAGGAGGAAGACAAAATATACATTGCTTTCTGTGCTTGCACTGTAGATAAGGAAGAGAAGCCGTGTACTGATTTTTTACCAATATATATACTTTCCTACCATTTCTGCATTAGCTCTTTTTTAATTAATTTATTATTTAATTTACATCCAAGTCACTTAGCATATGGTGCAACAATGATTTCAGGAGTAGATCCCTTAATGCCCATTATCCATTCTGCCCATCCCCCCTCCCACAGCCCCTCCAGTAACCCTGTGTTTGTTCTCTGTATTTAACAGTGTCTTCTTCTGTTTTGTCCCCTCCTTGTTTTTATATTATTTTGCTTCCCTTCCATTATGTTCATGTGTTTTGTATCTTAATGTCCTCATATGAGTGAAGTCATATGATATTGTCTTTCTCTGTCTAAATTCGCATAGCATAATACCCTCCAGTTCCATCCACGTAGTTGCAAATGGCAAGATTTCATTCATTTTGATTGCTGAGTAATACTCCATTGTGTGTGTATGTGTATATATATATACATTTTCTTTTATCCATTTTCTTTATCCATTCATCCATTGATGGCCATTTGGGCTCTTTCCACACGTTGGCTATTGTGGATAGTGCTGCTATAAACATGGGGGTGCATGTGTCCCTTCGAAACAGCACACCTGTATCCCGTGGATAAGTGCCTAGTAGTGCAGTTGCTGGGTCGTAGGGTAGTTCTATTTTTAGTTTTTTGAGGAACCTCCACACTGTTTTCCAGAGTGGCTGCACCAGCTTGCATTCCCACCAACAACGCAAAACAGATCCTCTTTCTTCGCATCCTCGCCAACATCTGTTGTTGCCTGAGTTGTTAATGTTAGCCATTCTGACAGGTGTGAGGTGGTATCTCATTGTGATTTTGATTTGCATTTCCCTGATGATGAGTGGTGTTGAGCATTTTTTCATGTGCCTGTTCGCCATCTGGATGTCTTCTCTGGAGAAGTGTCTATTCATGTCTTTTGCCCATTTCTTGACTGGAGTGTTTGTTTTTTGGGTGTTGAGTTTGACAAGTTCTTTATAGATTTTGGATACTAACCCTTTATCTGATATGTCATTTGCAAATATCTTCTCCCATTCTGTCGGTTGCCTTTTAGTTTTGCTGATTGTTTCCTTCGCTATGCAGAAGCTTTGTATTTTGATGAGATCCCAGTAGTTCATTTTTGCTTTTGTTTCCCTTGCCTCTGGAGACGTGTTGAGTAAAAAGTTTCTGCGGCCAAGATCAAAGAGGTTTTTGCCTGCTTTCCCCTCGAGGATTTTGATGGCTTCCTGTCTTCTGTTTAGGCCTTTCATCCATTTTGAGTTTATTTTTGTGTATGGGGTAAGAAAGTGGTCCAGGTTCATTCTTCTGCATGTTGGTGTCCAGTGTTCCCAGCACCACTTGCTGAAGAGACTGCCTTTATTCCATTGGATATTCTTTCCTGCTTTGTCAAAGATTAGGTGGCCATATGTCTGTGGGTCCATTTCTGGGTTCTCTATTCTGTTCCATTGATCTGAGTGTCTGTTCTTGTGCCAGTACCATACTGTCTTGATGATTACAGCTTTTTAGTATAGCTTGAAGTCTGGGATTGTGATGCCTCCTACTTTGGTTTTCTTTTTCAAGATTGCTTTGACTATTTGGGGTCTTTTCTGGTTCCATACAAATTTTAGGATTGTTTGTTCTAGCTCTGTGAAGAATGCTGGTGTTATTTTGATAGGGATTGCTCAAGGAGCTTCCTAAAGACTGTGTTTTTCCTTACAGAGAAGGAGTAGGATTTTCCAAAATCTCTGTAACCTGAGACTGCATATTCTGGAGAACGCCCTTGGAAAACAAGGATACTGAAAAAATGATAATAGTTTTAGGCGTGGTCAAGATACAATGGCTATGTTAAAAAAAAAGAGTCCTGGGGCATCTGGGTGGCTCAGTTGGTTAAGCGTCCTACTTCAGCCCAAGTCATGATCTCCCGGTGCGTGAGTTCGAGCCCCGCATTGGGCTCCGTGCTGACAGCTCGGCACCTAGGACCTGCTTCGGATTCTGTGTCTCCCACTCTCTCTGCCCTTCCCCTGCTCACGTTCTCTCTCTGTCTTAAAAATAATGTTTAATGTTTATTTATTTTTCTTAGTATCCTCATTTTCCATGTCGTAAAAGTAAAAAAAAAATGATTTTTTAATATTTTGCTAACTCACACAAGGGCTATGCCTGACACCAGGTTGGTTTGTGTTTTGAATTTCTTTTCATCGATCTGCCTCCCGCCCTTTACTCTTCATTGCAAAGTCTCGTTGAAGAAACTGCTATTTCTATGTATCCTATGGGAAAGTAGGTTATGGCATCAGCAAAATGTAGTACTCAAGTTATTTTTAAAGGAACATGGGCGTTCTCCGGAATACGCAGTCTCAGGTTACAGGCTCCTTATGGGGTAAGCTTGAGTGGCCTGAGGAAGTGTCCCCAGCCCCCAAAGAGGAAGCTGCATGAATACAGCTAGGTGTGTATGTTTTTGGGGGTGGGGGGGGTAGGGGGCTCTGTGTGTTTCCTACACCTCCCGTTTTCCGGTTCCCAACAAACTCAGAGTGTGGACGAGAGTCTGTGAGAAAGAGAGTGCTAAGGTAGCCTTTGCTTCATCATTCAACACACACACAAACACACACGTGCAGTTTTTCTTGCCGACTCCCACTCAACCAGACGAAAAAGGAGCGATGTCACGGACACATCTGTAGCCGGCCATTCTTATGGGTTTATTTTATCCTTCCCCCCCACCCCCAACCTTTATTGAGACATGATTCATTGTGTAAGTGTAAGGGGTACCTGTTGATTTGAAATACTTTTAAGTTGCAGCATGATTACCAACACAGAGTAAGCTAAGTCTCCATCTGGTCACCTAGTTACCGTTTCTTTTTTGGTGGACAGATATTTAAGATTTAGTCTCAACAGTTTTCAAGTATAGAATGCATTATTGTTCCCTATGCATACAATATTGTGTATTAGATTTGCATAAACATTCACCTCCTAACTGGATATTTAGCCTCTGCTACCAGCATTCCCCCCCATTCCCTCCCTTCCGACCCCCCCTTCCTCCCCTTCACCCCTGGGAACCACACTCTACTCTCCCCTCCTAACGTTATCTCATCCTTCACTGTAATAGTAACATAGGGCCTTTGCAGAAATGGCTGCATGTTTGAAAGCAGTGATACATATTACATGTGTAACTTGTAAAGCGAAATGAAAGGAATGACTCACCCACCTTTCAGAAGGATGGTTGTGCTGGAAGGAGCCGGGTGTGCCCCACGCACTGGTGTGTACATGTGTGTGTGCACTTAACAAATGCAAACTTCTGTAACGTACATGATAGTAAGTAGAAGATCATGCCGGTTGGTTACAAAAAGGATGCGTTGAAGTGACAAGACTTGTAGGATACATAAAACACGACTCGATGAACTCATATGTTGCGGGAATACATCTCTCTTACAAAGATTTATTGCCCTTGGCACCATTGATACTGGGGCTGGATAATTCTTTGTTGCACATGACTTCCCTGAGTGTGGTTGATGTTTCCCTGGATCCCTGGCCTCCAGCGTCTAGATGTATATCTCTTCCCAGCTGTGACCGTCAAAAATGTCTCCAGACGTTGCCAGATGTCCCCTGGGGGTTAAAATCCCTCCCATTTAAGAACCTGTATCACAAAATGAGGTGTGCCCATGCCAGATTTTACACAGGGGATTTCATTCTCTTTGGGGTTTTGGTGGCCTTTTAGGTGTGCTGGGCATGACCAGAAAAACGGGGACAAACAGGACAATGAGAGGCCATATCCATGTGTTCCTTGAAGCTTTTTCGTAACAAGAATAGACTGTATGAGTTGTATCCGTGGTAATGAGAATTAGGTTGATGTTTGGGGACAGCCATGATAAAGCACTTTATCGAAAAGGAACCTAGAACTGATGTTTGTAAGTGAGAGTTTTGGAGAAAATAAAAAGAATAAAGAAAATCCTTGATAGGCATCGTTGAGAACAGAGGACAGAACAAAATGCAGCTAGCTTATCTAACACTGGGCAGAGCCATCTTGCAAATGGAAACGCTTTAGGTGGGAAGACGGTATGCTGTGCTGTGGGTTCACACGAACGGGCGAGTGCCCTCACTCGTTTACAACTCACATCCGTGGAAAACACACGCACAAAAATGTGCTGCGCAGAAAATTAAATCTAAGACCCATGGAGGATGGTGTTGTATTTTCTGAGCCGTTACATTGATTGGTTAAAATTAGATTCTCCAACAAAATAAGAAGTTTTAATAATGTGTGAGTGAATACGAGATGAATTTGTGTGGAAAAATGTGTGTTGAAGAGAGGTCGTTATCAGCCTCAGAGATTCACAATTCGTGTCACCAACCCGGGAGATTGCAGACGTAAGATTTATCATAAGTATCTTCATCATGGGTTATCTTGTGTGATCGTTTTAAATTTCTATAAGACATAGCCGCCTCTTACATTCTCATGATAAAAAGATTCGGTAAAGCCAGTTGCTTTTATTCGGATAGTAATAAAACAGCAGTGTGTTGCTACATTTCATTTCAAGTCCACATACCTAGTTTCTAAAAGTCTGAACGATACACAGCTGGTTCTTAACAGTCTAATTCTGTATCGTTGGGATGTGGGGGTACGTGCCGGTCTTTTTTGGTACATATTTCAGCATTTACGTTTGCTACGATAAGTATTTCATTGCCTTCATTGCATAGTTCCCAAAGGTCTACCTTTTTCCTTGTCTCCATGTTTAAAACTTGGGTTATATTTTTGAAAGGCTGATGCCACACGTAAACTATGCATTCAAACTAACTAATGCCGCAGTTTTACAGTAAATTTTTTTGTTCCACGAGGAAAGAAACAAATAAACGAGGCTCCGAGAAAATAGAAGAGAAAAGGGAAAGTGCATTTACTATGCAGAATTCGATGTCTGGAGACAAATTACTCCCACCTACAATTTGGTTCCCGTGTGGGGTGTGTGTGTGTGTGTGTGTGTGTGTGTGTGTGTGTGTGTGTGTGTCTGAGAGAGAGAGAGCAGTTTTCTCCTTCTGTTTGCTCCATATTTAACACTAGAAATTCAAGGAAAAACACCCTGAATCCAACCATATCATTTTACAAATAAAGCAAACGTTGTGGATTGAATTGTGTCTCCCAAAATGATACAGTGAGGTCCTAACACGCAGCACCTCCCAAGGTGACCTTATTTGGAACAAAGTTCTTTGCAGATGTAGTTAAGAGGAGATCAGTCATGGGGCCCCTGGGTGGCTCAGTCGGTTAAGTGTCCAACTTTGGCTCAGGTCAGTGGAGTACGTATTCTACAAGGCGTGCCCATCAAACATTCCCAAAAGAGGATGGAAACACAGACCTTAGGAATTTGGAATCTTACGTTGCACTAGAATCCCACGGTTCATGGGTTTGACCCCCACATTGGGCTCTGTGCTGACAGCTCAGAGCCTGGAGCCTGCTTCGGATTCTGTGTCTCCCTCTCTCTCTGCCCCTCCCCCATTCGCACTCCGTCTCTCTCTCTCTCTCTCTCTCTCTCTCTCTCTCTCTCTCTCTCTCTCTCAAAAATGAATAAACGTTTAAAGAATTTTTTTTTTAAATAAAGAGGAGATCAGTGACATCCTGATCATACTGGTCTTGATCCAGTATGACACCTGTCCATCTCAGAGGGGAACACGCTGTGTGCAGCACAGGCACACAGTGAGAAAACAAAGTGAAGATTCAGACAGACCCACGGGGAGCACACAGCCATGGGACGGTGGGGGGCAGAGATTGGAGCAAGGCATCCACAAGCCAAGGGAGCCCCAACTATTGCCAGCAGCCACCTGAACTTGCAAGAGGCAGGACCCTCTTCCTTTGGACCCTTCAGAGCAGCGTGGTCCTGCTAACCCCTTGATTCTGGAATTTTGGCCTCCAGAACCTTGATGAGAGAATAAATTAAACCAGTAGACTTGTCGTACTTTGTCACTGCAGTGCTAGGAATCCCGCCAAGATTCGGGGCTGTCCCACCCTACGGGAAACAGCCATCTGGGGTAGAGCCTGATGAAGGGCAGACCCCTGGCCCAGTCTCTCCCTGCTTCTCTGACACATTCTGGCAGTGGTGGGGAGGACACTTGTCCTCCACGGTCACCTCTGTGTCATCAGCTTTTTAGAGATGGCACCACGTCCTATCACAGCCCCCACGCATTCTGGGAAGGGGTGACGGTCCCCTACTTAATTACAGCCCTTTGGAGGCAAGCCGTGGGCCTTCATACTCCTCAACTGTAAAATGAGTGGGTTGGACCGATCCCCAGGTCCTTTCCAACTAATTCTGCCTGATTCCAGAGCCATGATCATTGTAATTAAGACTCTTGACTTGAATACTGCTCATTTTAAACCGTGATTAGTGATACACACGCTCCGTGTATTTTCCGAATAAACTTCATTGTGACCTGGTTAAATGGCAGATCCAAGTGGGGCGAGGGGGTGGGCAAGTAGAAATTGTGAAATTTGGAGCAAACCCAGAGGTATTGACACACCGAACAATGTCTGGATGATCAAAAATCTGGCTAGATCATAAAAAGCACAGTGCAGCACTTAGGGTAGAAAGTCTAAATGGCACCAAAATAAAACTTGGGACGTGGGTATGATTTGTCACATTCTGTCTCTGCCTCTGTCTTGCCACTGTGTCTGACTGCTAGGACATATCGACTCCAACATGGGTTTTCTCCGGCGTCTTTTCAACTACTGGTCATGGCATACAAACACTTGGGCCGAAGAGCAGCCTTGTGTGTTTTCCGTGCTTCTGTGGAGGAGGTGGCCCCCAGTCTAGTTCGTGCCTTTTTTTTTTCCCTTGGGGTAAGTGTTCTCTACATTTACGAAGCAGAATGGGGAATTCTTTAATCTCTCAATTGGTGTGATTGTCAGAACCTTTTGAACCGTTACCATATGTTTCATTCATCGAGGAATGACGATGCGTTGGACTTGCCTTGGGGAAGGAACACCCGGCAGCTCGCTCACGGACTGTGTGGTCTGGTGGCGGCTAGAGACACACATGTCAGGTGATGATGAAGTGTATGCAGCATCATCCCTTTAATAAGAAGTGGCTCAGTCGATGCTATGGGGCTAGGAGGACATGACACGGGGGTTCCTGATAGGGGATGCTCCCTTAGGGTTGGCTTCATGAGAGGTCTTCCAAAGGAAATGCGACCTCCCAGTTGAGAGCGGGTTGAAACAACCTGAGAAAATAGTAGGGGAGAGACCGATTTTGGAGCCTGACGTGTGCTCTAAACCCTGGGCTGTGAAGGAGGGACAGTGTTTCCCAAACCTCTATACCAGCATCCCCTGCAGGGCAGTGTCCCACCCAGTAGAGGTTCTGAGCCAGTAGATCCAAGATGGAACCCACATGAACTTGCTGCTCCTCCTCTAGGGGGTCACACTCTGAAAACCACAGCATTCAAGTCTTTTTCAGGTTCTTTGGCCACAAACAGCCTGTTTAGTTTTTGACTCTCCCGTCCTGTTTTTGGTTTCTCCTGTGTGGAAGGTGGCATGAATACGTCTGGGTCTGGTGGTTTGCTTCTGACAGTGACTCTTGCTGCACTGATTTCCACGTTGCCTTTGTGTTCGGGCTCCTGGTGAGTTCAATCTCATGTGTATTTATTGGGCATTTACCATGTGCTATGGACTGTGCAGGATGGAAAGATTAATAATAACCACCATAAAAACTCATTGTTATTCCCCTACGCTTCCAAATGCTTGGCTCATACTTGAAAACACTTGAAGGCAGCCAGTGGTTTCTCATGTGAGGGATGCAAGGGCACATTCTCTCTCAAACGAGGGTCTTGTAACTCCATGCTGGGTGCAGCTATTTTCCCTTCAGAGACTGAGAAACCAGGAACGGAGCTTCATTCGTTCATTCATTCATTCGCTCATCCATCCATCCATCCATCCATCCATTTGATAACCATGAATGCACAAGTCAACAGGCTAGATAATGCAAGACATAGAAACATAGATAGGATTCAATTCCTGATCCTGGTGAGATCACCATCCCAGTGGAGAAGACAACATGATCAGTGGAGTACGTATTCTACAAGGCATGCCCATCAAACATCCCCAAAAGAGGATGAAAACCCAGACTTTAGGAATTTGGAATCTTACCTTCCACTGGAATCTTACGTGGCATGTGTACCGCTTGGGACAGGTTGTTATTTGTCTACATTACCTTAAACACAGCTGAAAACTGCAACTGTTTATTACCGCCTAGATTTTCTGGAAGTCAGGCGTTCAGGAGCCACACAGCTCGGTGGTTCTGGCTCACGGTCTTGGCATACTGCGCTTCATTTGGAGGCTGGGCTGGAAGTTTCACGAAGGCATTGGAGAATCTCACTCGTGTGTTTGTCAGCAGGTGGCTTTGTTCTTTGCCACACAGGCCACTCCCTAGGGCTAGTCACACAAACTTGGCGGCTGGCTTTCTCGAGTTGGGGAGGAGTGAGAGCCAATGAGAGGGAGGGACCCTAAGATGAAAGCCCTTGTCTTTTCTACCTTGATCTTGGAGGTGGCTCATTATCAGATCTGCATACACACCGTTGAAACCTGACACCTCGTGCATGGGGACAGCGAGACGGCATTCGGACAGGGAGGCAGGGACCATTGACCATTGACGGCTATCTTGGGAGCTAGATTGTCCAAGAAACTTTTACCAAAGAGATTGCTTATGATCTGTGTCTCAGGATCGCTGGGGTTTTGTCTGAAGAGTAGAAGACAGAGAGGGTAAACGTGTGTGTGCCAGAAGTGTTGGATAAAGGCACTTCTCAAATGATAACATGCATGTGACATCGTGTGCCAGTTGACAGATGCACTTGAATGAGTGGGTTGAGTGTCATTTCCAGTGCAAGGGGTTGTATCGGACGGCTGCGTTGAAATCATGGGCGCCTGGGTGGCTCCGTCGGTTAAGCATCCGAATTCGGCTCAGATCATGATCTCACGGTCCATGAGTTCGAGCCCCGCGTCAGACTCTGTGCCGATGGCTCAGAGCCCGGAGCCTGCTTCGGATTCTGTGTCTCCCTCTCTCTCTGCCCCTCCCCACTCACCCTCTATCTCTCTTTGTATCAAAAATGAATAAACATTAAAAACTAAAAAAAAAAATTGAAATGAGAGCACTCCAGGTGGTGGAACTCAATGGGAAAGCCGATCGATGTTATTCTGTCAGCTGTTGGAGGAATGTCAGTTTTAAGGGGGCGGATATGATGCGGGCAGGTAGCGGCCGAGATGGAGGTTGAGGGAATGAGGCTAGTAGAGAAAATGGAGATCCGGGTGGGGGGGGTTGACACTGGGAAAATGAAACCATGGCGTGGGATGGCTACCTATTGCAGAGACAACAAAGCCACGGAGTAGCTATGAGACGCTGGGGTTGTGTTTCAGGTCCTTTAATTCAGGGGAAGGGAGAGGCTTCCTGAACTTGGGACAGGTCAGTCTTGCCAGAAAGTGCACAGATCTGTGAGACTGGCAGAGAACAGGCTCTTGGATGGTGCTTATAAGGTAATGGATGGACTTTAAAGATGGACTTTTCCGGCCTCCACAGTGTCTGGAACGTAGTGTTTTTCTTTCTGAAAACCGGTCCGCCATATGCACCATCAAGACCTTCTCCGCCATTCTCGTCTTTGCATAGTACCTACTTGATGTCCTGACACATCGTACCTTGAGAAGAAGAACTCTTCCTAAGACCCATGGCTCTGTTTCCTCTCGCGTCTCTTCTGCCGTCTTTTCTGACCGCGCACCTGGACTCCGTGGCTTTGCCCAGGTGGCCACCGCGGGGGTGAGTCTTCAACAGAGCCAGCGTCCTCCCGGGACTTTCTCCGTAGACTCTGACGTGTTCATGGTCCCAGTTCCTAAACGCTGTCCCCTTGGCTCCCCTCTACTGCCTTCCTGTGCCTTTAGCGAACTTTGCGGTATCTTTTCTGCATTTTCTGCATTTTCTCATCCTGCTTCTTCAGCTACTACTGTTGCTCCAGACTGTCCCACGTAGCTTTGCATCTGTTCGGGATTCAACCATAGTTTCCACCTGGGACACCCCTGGGTTTCTATTCTCTGCTCTGACGTCACTCAAGCTCCATCTTGCTCTCACGGTCGTCTCTCTTGAGGACGACTTTGTGCATGCTGCCAAGAGCCCAGTTCGGTGTGTCCAAATGCAGCCCATCGTCTTTCTTGCCAAGCTTGCTCTGTTCCCTGCCTTTTTGTTTTCCCGGACTCAGTCCCTCATCCTGCACTTTGCATCCCGTCTCTCTGGTCTGCCTGGTGTAATACACTTTCTGGGTCTCCTTGCCTCCTTGGCTGGGGTACGTCTCCACTGCCCACAGCCGTGTTCCCTCTTTAGTTTCGCTGTTTTACTAATATCCTATGGCTGTTCACACTCTCCCATCTATTTTGTCTTCCCGCTCCACCTTCCTAAATAATAGGTTGCATCAGAGGACTGTCCAGTCCGGAAACTCTGCTCAAGCCCACGTTTTTGTCCATTCCCTGTCCCGGCCATGTGCACTTCGTGGCCTCTCCTCTCTGGTATGTAATGTTCCATCCAGGCTGATAATCACAGGGATTCACTGCACCTGTTCCCTGCTTTCTTGCTGTCATTCTCATGTTCTCCTTCAACCTGGGGTGCTTGTGTATTCCCCTCTACCACACCGGTTGGGAAAACCACTCCTGGTTTCCCCTTTACTCACACACTCAATACTTCCTGTCTCCAGGTATATGGTTCCCCCCCCCAAGCACTGAGCCATTGTCTGTGACACCTGCAGGATGTGTCCTACAATTCAGTTCAATTTGACCCAAACTGGAGTCAGCGCAGACCCCACAGGTTAAGGGCTCAGTCCCATAAGACTTGTCTCCACTGCAGATGTCAGTTGTAAGCAATAGGTCCCTAGGTTACCCACAACTTTCTTCCAACTTGGCTACGGATCAGAGGTTCCCAGAATCCCCTTCTTGGATTGTATCATTTACTAGAACAGCTCACAGAATTTGGAGAAACATTTCTTTAATGTCTTCCAGTTTATTTTATAATAAAGGAGATGATAAAGGAGGAACAGCCAGATGAAGAGATACATAGGATGAGGTCTGTGAGGGTCCTGAAGCAAGAGCTGTGTCCTCATGGAGTTGGGATGCACCACACTCCCAGCCGTGGATGGACGCACCCACCCAGAAGCTCCCTGAACTGTGTACTTTTCAGATTTTATGGAGGCTTCTTCATGTACGTATGGCCAATCTTTAACTCAGTCTCCAGCCCCTTCCTCTTGCCAGAGCATGGAGGGGGGCTGAACATTCCAAGCTTCCAACCATGACTTGGTTTTCCTGCCGACCAGCTCTCATTTAGAAGCTATGTTGAACCCACCAAGTGTTGCCTCATTGGAACAAAAGACACTCCTACTGCCTAAGAAGTTCCAAGCTAATTAGGAGCTCGGTATGAGGAATCAGAGTCGTAGATCAAACGTTACAATGAGGATGCTCTTAGTGATCTAGGAATCGCAGGGGTTTTAGGAGTTCTGTGCCAGGAGCCAGAGGCAGAGCCCAATGCGTTTTTTTTACCTAGTACGTCACACATATCCATACTTTATCCATCACACGAGGCTAGGATTCTCTCTGCTCACTTTCTTCTCTGACTTTGGCGTGCATTACACACACTCGTTTCTGGTACTCAATTTCTCCCAGAGGAGCCAGGTCACCTAATGCTTCCTGGCTGTGTGGGGCTGACTTGTTCACGTTTCGGTTTTCTCATCTGTAAGAGAGTAATGTGGAGAGCACCTGCATCTAGAGGTGTCTGCAAGATGAAGAAGTTACTGAAGCACGTGATGTACCTTGAAATACAGGTGCATCCTAAGGCAGGCTCTTCGTATCACTTATGATTGACCTTTCGTTCCTCCTTCTGCGTCTAGAATGTCTTACAAAGGATGGCTTCGTGTTACTTAGAATAAACCCCAAATTCCTTTTACTGACCTATTTGGCTTTACGCAGTGAGCCTCCTGCCCACCTCCCCAGCTCCATGGCATAGCCTTCTCTGATTACCACCCTGCTGGTATACCAGTTGGCTCTTGATTTTGTGATCCAACTAAGTGCAGACCAAAATAGGACATTGCCTCTACGCTTCCCCTGCCGGGAACACCCTTCCCTCTTCCCACTTAAAGTGGGTCACATGCTCTAGTGTCTTCATATTTAGCCCATGCTTACTTCCTTTTTGGTGCTTCCTCAAATTGGAAGGCATTTTTATTTTTTGCCCACTAAGGTGTGTTTTAAAGTGTTCCTGTCTTCCCTTAAACGTGTGTCTTTTGGTGAGTCCCACTCAGATGAGACCCTCATTGGGTGTTTGTTGAAGAAATGAGTAGACACTCTGTGGATATGCACTGAGTGGATGACAAAAGTCAAAGATTGCACTTTGAAGACAAGCGTTAACAAGCCAGCCATCATGGGTTCTTAGACAGCATGGAGTCAAACCAGAGACAGTATGACAGAACATTTTTTCTATAAAAAACATTTTTTTAAAATGTTTATTTTTGAGTGAGATAGAGAGAGGGAGACAGATCGTAAGTGGGGGAGGGGCAGAGAGAGAGGGAGACACAGAATCCGAAGCAGGCTCCAGGCTCTGAGCCATCAGCACAGAGCCCGACGCAGGGCTGGAACCCATGCACTGTGAGATCATGACCTGAGCTCAAATCGGATACTTAACTGACTGAGCTACCCAGGCACCCTGAACATGTTTTTTTTTCTTAGAGTTTATTTTAATTTGTTTTGAGAGACAGAGATAAAGAGCGAGCAGGGGAGGGGCAGAGAGAGAGGGAGAGAGAGGATCCCAAGCAGGCTCTGTGGTGTCAGCATAGAGTCCGATGTGGGGCTTGAACCCATGAACTGTGAGATCATGACCTGAGTCCAAATAAAGAATTGGACACTAAGGCGACTGAGCCCCCCCATGTGCCCCAAGAACATCTTTGATCATTTAACCTATTTGTTGTAGATGGAAGTTAGTCTCCCACCCAAGGGGAAAACGGTTCTACCTCGATTATCGAGCTTGTAAATTAGCATGATTTACTGAAAATGTGTGGTTTATGCCACACACTTCTGTGATTTATTTCTAGATGTCTTTTTACCTTAAAAATTTTTTTTTTTTTGCCAGTAGGCATGTCCTTCGACTTTTCGGAATTGTGTTTCTGTATTTTTTTAAATTAAGAGCAATAAATTGTCGGAATCTACAGGAGTTTGGAGCTTAATCATTTAATGTCTTACAGGAAAGCTATAACTCCACCGGGCTCAGAAGTCCTCTGTTTGCAGGATAGAGGAGTCGAGGACGTTTTTAATTTTGTTGTAAAGGTTTGGGTCAAAATTAGCAATGTGGGCAAGAAATGAATTCCTTGAGAGTTCATTGGAATTGTGGGTTGACTCAGCAAAAGTCGAATTGGGTAAAATTGATTGTATGTATTTTAAGTTATTTTTTAAATTCTGAAGAGAAATTTTCCTCTTCGTTGTTTTTTACTCGGCTTTCAGAACGCGAAAAATTAAACAAGCTGAACATTGTATAAAACCGGGAGCAAATCCAAAGCAGAAACATGTTTTATTAAATATGCATCTTTACAAAACTGGATATAATTTGGAAGATCGTTCTGTTTGAGGGATGGGAGGTAAAATTTGGGGGAGATAAATGAGGTCACTTAACGTTAATTTGAATATTTAGGTACACATCTAGAAATATCCAGGATGACCCCCTGATACCTAAACAGACATTTTCTTCTTATGTGAGCATCCCTTTTTTTTTTCATAGCTACCCAAGAAATGAAAACCCTCATTGTTCTTTCAGAAATTCAGCAGGTCACGGCAACTCAAAACAAAATTACTTAATTTTGGATGAATAAGCGTAGGATTGAAGAAAAATTTAGGGGCGCCTGGATGGCTCAGTCAGTGGAGCACCTTCTTCCTCCTCCTTCCCATGGGCTGGACTCTGACCAATATGGCCGTTGTCGCCCTCCTCTCTCAAGGTCCTCTACTGTGCCAGCTCCTAAGATTTTCTGACAGCTGCCATCTCCGCTGAACCTGCCAATATCTATTCCTTAATTGCCGGTCCGTGAGGTCGTGCAGTTATTTATGAGTCCTTGCTCTGAGGATGCCCCCTCCTTCATGAGAAGTCAGGCTCATTGAGGATAGGGGCTGTCCCGTGCGTCTTTGGAATTCCTTTTCTGACTTCCTGTCTCATTCGTGGTTTGCACTCAAAAAACACTTGTGGAATGAAATGACAGGATCTCTAGACAATATTTATTGCAAGTTATTTAGGTACAAGGGAATAAAATCCCATCAGTACCCTCTTGGAATGTCAAATGTATATGAATGCCAACTTTTGTGAAGATGTTTATATCTTTCTATCTTATCTTCTAGGTATTTTTTTGACCTACTACGCGGGGTGAATTGGAATGGCTTTGAAGATCTTCATGAACTCCCAAATCTTCAGTTGTAAAGATGAAAGGACATGGAGAGACCTCCTTGAAACATTATCCTAGTGTGGAATGAATCCTTCTTCTGTCCGGACCTGATATTTCTCAGAAGGTCTGTATGCTTTGACTGATGTACTCTCTGTATGCTAAGATTCTATCAACATGATACAATAATTTTACGAATAGGAAATGATACATTTACGTAGTACAAATTATATTAAATTATTTACATATTATAAATTATGTTGAATTGCATATTATATATATGTGTTAACAAACTATAATATTGCTAATATATTAACAACTCATAAATATTGCTTTAGTTAGTGCCTCCTGTGTGCTCTTGGTTGGGGTAGATTCTTGTGATTCATCGCTTACATACAACACCCAGTGTCCATCCCAACAGGTGCCGTCCTCAATCTTCCCCTTTCCTCCGCACCCCCCATCAGCCCTCAGTTTGTTCTCTGTATTTCAGAATCTCTTATGGTTTGCCTTCCTCTCTGCTTGAAACTGTTTTTCCCCTCCCTCCCCTCTTCTGTTAAGTTTCTCAAGTTCCACATGAGTGAAAACATATGATATCTGTCTTTCTCTGACTGACTTATCTCACTCAGCATAATCCCTTCCAGTTCCACCTACGTTGCTGCAAATGAGTGCCTCCTCTTTTTAATTCACCTTGACTATTTGGAAACTGTCCTCACAGGCCATATATTATTATGATTAAAAGTTTCTTCTCTAGGGGCACCCGGCTGGCTCAGTTGGAAGAATATGCGGTTCTTGATCTTGGGGTCGTGGGTTCACACCCCATGTTGGATGTAGAGATTACTAAAAAAAAAACTTAAAAGATTCCATTTTTTAAAAATATTTATTTATTTTTGAGAGAGAGAGACAGAGTGCAAGTAGGGGAGGGGCAGAGAGAGAGGGAGACACAGAATCTGAAGCAGGCTCCAGGCTCTGAGCTGTCAGCACAGAGCCCCACATAGGGTTCAAACTCATAAACTGTGAGATCATGACCTGAGCTGAAGTCGGATGCCTAACTAACTGAGCCACCCAGGCACCCCAAGAGTGGGATGTTTAACCAACTGAGCCACCCAGGTGCCCCCAAAAGATTCTTTTCTATATCAATGAATACATATTAAGTACACTGTAAGTCTTTACAAATGATAAGTATATAGTAGGGTATACTTTTTGTGTCAAAACCTAGATTATAGGGGTGCTTGGGTGGCTCAGTTGGTTAAGCATCTGACTTCGGCTCAGGTCATGGTCTCACAGTTCGTGATTTCGAGCCCTGCGTCGGGCTCTGTGCTGACAGCTCGGAGCCTGGAGCCTGCTTCGGATTCTGTATCTCCCTCTCTCTCTGCCCCTCCCATGCTCATGCTCTGTCTCTCTCTGTCAATAATAAATAAATGTTAAAAAATATTTTAATCTTAAATAAGAAGTATTTTAATCTAGAGAATATATTCTTTAACCTTTGATATATGCTATAAGGCACATGACTATATGTTTTTTAAGTTTATTTTGAAAGAGAGAGATCCAGAGGGAATGTGAGTGGGGGAGGGGCAGAAGGAGAGGGAGAGAGAGAATCCCAAGCAGGCTCCACACTGTCAGCACAGAGCCCGATGCTGGGCTGGAACCTTGAGATTGTGACCTGAGCTGAAGTCAGACGTTTCGCCAACTGAGCCACCCAGGCACTCTGGCATATGACTAGACCTTATAATTTAGCTTCAGATACACAAAGTAAGCCTTACTGCATCACGCCCCACAGTCACCTTTATAGCGGAAAACAAAGGGAAAAACAAAGGAGCATTAGAATGTGAGCGTGTTCATGACCTACATTCTCCCTTGATTTCAAAGGTTAGCCCCAAGTGTCGTAACCATATGGGTATAATAAATTTTTTTTCATGTTTATTTTTGAGAGAGAGAGACAGAGAGAGAACATGAACAGGGGAGGATCAGAGAGAGAGGGAGACACAGAATCCGAAGCAGGCTCCAGGAGAGCTGTCAGCACAGAGCCCGACGTGGGGCTCGAACCCACGAACCACAAGATCGTGACCTGAGCTGAAGTCGGACGCTCAACCGACTGAGCCACCCAGGTGCCCTGCCCTATGGGTATAATAAAGGGCCCTGCCTGTCTCTCGGGCTCATCAGGATTTGGGCGTTTCTTTACAGAAACCAATCTCGGAGTGTGTCACATTGTGGGTTCACACATCACAGGTTATCCTCGAAGAAGAAACTTAAAGATATTTGGGATGTATTTAACCTTGCAACGCAGGAAAGGTACTGCAGTCTGCACTCGGGATGGAGGGTAGGTCCAAGTAAGAGAGGGATGGAGACAATGAGAGGGAGGGCAGACATTTTTCCTGTACAGTCCTCTTAGGCAGAGTGAGCATGCATGAACAGAATTCTTTCCAGTGATATGGCATCAGGGACATGACCACACAGTAAGCACTAGATGCTGAGAATGTGGATTTTGTGCTCTCAGATTAGCGTAATATTGGATTTTACAATAAATAAGACACATGCCAATGTGATTAATCATTCCATCTCACTTGTATACCTTAAAAAACACACCGACAACATAAAGCAAACCCAGAAACAAAACTCAACCTTAAAATAATAATTAAGGAATATTTTTCTCTACCCTATTACAAGAAAAAAAGATAGGGGCTCCTGGGTGACTCAGTCAGTTAAGCAACTGACTTCAGCTCAGGTCATGATCTCACGGTTCATGAGTTCGAGCCCCATGTCGGGCTGTGTGCTGACAGCTCAGAGCCTGGAGCCTGCTTGGGATTCTGTGTCTCCCTCTCTCTCTGCCCCTCCCCTGCTTGTGCTCTGTCTCTCCCTTTCAAAAATAAATAAATATTAAAAAAATATTAAAAAGAAGAAAAAATATGTATGGCCCATGAGACATAATTGATACTAGTGTTTGTAGAACTTTCCGGAAGCACGTATAAATATACATTGTGATTGCGTACTTAACACTTGCCTGGAGTCGAGAGCCTAGATACGATGTGTGATCAGTTGAAATACAAACAAGGCCAATTTCTATGTTGTAATGTTAATGATACGATGCGAGAATGGCCAGTATTCAGTGAGCGTCTACTGGGTGTCTGTCACTTACGCATTATGAGGTTATCTTGGGTATTGATATCACATAGCCTCCTTTTCACCGATGAAAACCATTGGCGGTGTAGATTCCCACAGTGTGGAGTGAGGACGTGGGAGAGAAAAGATGTCCATCGTCCCACCTGACTCGTGTAGCAAGGTATAGAGAAGGCACACTGCCTCGTTTAAGTCCACCCCTACCTTTTACAGCTCCATGCTCCTGGGCTAGTTGGCTAATACTCCTCTAAATCACCTTTTTCAACTAATGGTGATGATGCCCTTCCTTACCTTCTATGCTTGTTGAGACAATAAAATGAGTCAGTATATACAGCAGTCGGGATATGCAATGTTGACCCACTATATATGGGGTGGCTACTATTTCATTCGTTGACGATGCAGCTTGATATTGTAAAGTGTGTGGTCTTTGATGTCTAGGTAGACTCAGCCCTCCCTCCCAGCTGATGAGCTGTGTGACTCTGCATGTGAATATCGGTGTTTCTTCTTCTTTAAAAAACATTTTAATATCTGTTTTTGAGAGAGAGAAAGACAGAGTGCAAATGGGGAAGGGGCAGAGAGAGGGAGACAGAATCCAAAGCCGACTCCAGGCTCCGTGCTGTCAGCACAGGGTTTTACGTGAGGCTCGAACTCACAGACTATGAGATTGTGACCTGAGCCAAAGTTGCACGCTCAACCGACTGAGCCACCCAGGCGTCCCTCAGTTTCTTAACTGTAAACAGAGGTGATAATAGTACCCCGCACGGCTATGGCAGGGTCAGCTGTGATGAATGCAATTATGATTGTTGTTCCATACAAATTCATTCTCACAAATATATTTTAATCAACAGTATTCATGAAACACATATTAATAACTGGATGTGTTGTTATGAGTAATCAGAACATAATTAAAATATGACCCTGCCTTTCTACGGTTTAATAACGTGCTGGCTTGTTTCCTTTGAAACCCAAAGACCTCATTTGCTTGGTACTCATATTCTTCCAGCGTGGGGGTAACCTGAGAAGTGCATCCAACGATGTATTCCCGTTTTCCGCTTACTCCCCTTTCTAGAGCTAGAAAATGGTGAGCACCTCCGTGGCCGTGTCAACTCACTGTCCTGTCAAACTGCCCACAAGGAGCTACCTTCCCTTGTTGCGGTCCTCAGCTGGACCTCAGCTGTTAATTTGAAGGAGCAGTGTTGTGTGAGAGTCACCCTTTAAAGAGAAGATTCCATGTTGAGTTGACAAGAATAATGCTGACTGCTCCCAGGATGCACACTGCTCAAATAGACACTAGGTTTGTCACAGTGGAGCCAAGTGGCCATGAGCACGTTGGGTCCTTCCCATCCCCAAGCACACATGACCACGTTGGGTCCTTCGCATCCTGACCCGCTGTTGTCGGGGGACGAACACGCTGTGCAGGGCTGTTTATTTCTGTAAATAAACCGTTTCTAAAACATTGACTCTTCCCCCAAACTGAATTTTCCAAGGATTGCAAACGTCTTGATTTGAATAAGCTAGGTCTCACATAGACACGCACTGAATGGACTGTCATTGTCAGTGGAGATGGAACAGAGCCCACGCGAATGCAGGTGAACCGGGCCCTGGAAACCTCAGTCTTTCTCCACTGATTGTAAATCGCCAGGCTGCGTGAGGACCAGGGTGTCTCCACGTGGAATCTGTATTTATCCACGCCCGTGTCGATGCCCATAGTGAGTAGGAGCTTGACTTACTAAGGAACTTAGTTCATGACCCGCTAGTTGTTGGAACAACCCAAAAGACAGGTTGTGTGAGCAATATCCCGTTGGCTTTGAAGCAGGCACACCATCTCTCGTACTGAGGGGACCAATGTATCTTCTTCTTGTTTTTAATAGGGAAAAATGTGTTGAGATGGAAAAGACATCAAGTATATGTCCGTGGAGGCATTTTTAAAGGCATCTTCTTAGAAGGACACCGTAATGGTAAGTATCAAAAGTAATCATTGGCCTCTGCTGGCATGTGTCATTGATTTGCAGCCTGGTTGAATCCAATCTAGTGATCGTTCCTGACGACTTTGGTAGTAAGATGAGCTTTCTTTTTTAAAATCTATTTGAAATGAGCCAAAGTGCAAAGCAGGGATTTCAAGCTTATTTGGAGTACATACAATGGCCTGCGTTGGAAATTTAGAGTTTTGTAATATTTGCTTATTCATACAAAGAGCCACAATGCCGAGTGTATCTCATAGATTAGGTATCCAGAGGAGAGGCTCAACTTTCTGATTCACCTCATGTAAGCCGATCCAAAATTTACCCTCAAGTCCATTGGTCACTGAAAGCCCACTGTGAGCTTCTCAAGTGGGCTAGAGTGAGCATCTCAAGCTACGGAGGCACTTGAACGGCAGTGCCCCTGCAGAATGGGATCCAAAATGTCAGACGTGTGGGTCTAATGTACAGTGGGGGCCCGCTGAGGCCACAGGATCTTTCTCTCTATCTGGAGAACATAAGTAGAGCACATCCCAAGGAAGGGGAAATGGGTAGAATACCGTTATGATTTGTGGTTGAACTTGTTAAGTAAATCATGTCACACTTCAGAGTCTGGACCTGTCTGCCTCACCCCCCCCACCCCCGCCATACTTAAATTTGAGAAAGGATGTGTTTTAATATGTTTTGAGTAAATGCGTATGTCTTTTCATGGCTCAGCTGTCCATTCAAGCCCTGATAAGGTAGTATTTGTGATTATATTGCTCAAATATTCGTTATCTACCATTTTTCTTGTCAGTTTGAGTGCCACAGCGTCCAAACGTTTCCCACAGTTTGGACCACAAATGGCTTTAAGCTTCTCTCTACAGCTGACCACATAATTTCCATATCTTTACTCTTTCGGTAACAAACTTCTGTACGATTCCTGGATTCTACACGATTGTCAAGGTCACGTTTTGTATGAGATTCTTGTTCCCAACAAACTTGATTTCCAAATTCCTCCCCCATTTCCGGCCATGAAGAAATGCTAGGTTGTGTTTTTTTTTTTTCCAAAGATAAGTTTGGAAACTTTGTTTTTTCCAAAGATAAGTTTGATTAGTGAAGACTAAAGCCGTCCCCCTTTTGTTATGAACATGCAAATTTGGAAGATGATTATAGATGAGAAAATGATTGCTATTTTTATCTTGTATAGGTTATTTTACCAAAGGTATTCGACACACACACGTTTGTCATCAGCGCATATAGCTCAGTAATCATTAACAGCACATTATGTAAATTCCTTTTTCATTTTTATTTCCTTTTTCCAATCTGGGCGAGCATTGCTTTATAACCAGGGCATGAAGTCTCGGAACTATCTGTCTTCCTTCTCACACGAAAAGATTTTGGAACAGGAACCCGATGCAGCTTGGTGGTAATCATTTCGGTTAGCCGCTGTGCAAGAAGCACTCTGTTTAATATAATCAGGCTGTCCTGGTTCCAGGGAGAAGCAATGGGAATAGGTCTGGCATCAGCCTCCGAGCTGTAGACAAGTCACAGCTCATAATGTGACAGCTCCCATAATGAAACCCAAAGGGAACATTATATAAAGTGCACAATCAGGAGAGGAGAATGAGGACTTCTGAGTCTAGGAACACTTACTATTTTTTTGGCCGTATGCACTTCACCTCAATCTGCATTTGAAAGCACCAGGTATTATCGACATGTTTGTCCAAGAGGCTGTCTAAACTGCCTCTCTGAGCCAGGGCGTGCTTTGAGGTCACAGTTTGGGGTGGCCTTGATGCATGTTGATCCCACGTTGGAACTTCCTGCACTGTCTCCGGAGGATGGCGTGGCTGGATGAAAAGCTAACGACAGGGGATTTTCCTTCTCAGGCATTCTCAGAACGGAAGGCTCTGTAGGTCTTAATTTGGAGTAACTGCTGTTCACAAGGGGGGCAGGCTTTGGTGGAAAAGCACACAGACACGTGCATCGGGGCATCGGCGCTTTAATCTAGGTCTGCTGCTAAGTAGCTAGTTCCTGATGATCAGGCTTCTCACTATGAGGAATCTGGGATCGTACATGAAGAAAACTAGCTGTCTAGGAAATACAGAGAAGTCATTAAGCCTCTTTAATCCTTGACAATTTCAGCCTATGCCAGTTTCGTCACATTTTCTATACAATGTTGACTGAGCATTTTCTGGTTTCATACGCTGTGGAGGGAGACTCTTTGCAGGGGATTTTCCTAGGAGTCGGGGACGGTCTTGGTGAACCGATGGTAGAAATGCCTCGATTGTATTCCCAGGATGACTTACTTCAATTAGCAACTGCTGGCCGAGGAAAATGCCTTTCAGGGCAGTCCTGGAACTGAAACTTTCACAGTTCATAGATGAACTGGGAATTAGGAAGTTCAGTATTCTATGGAACTCAATTTAGGAGCATACTGAACACATCCTGGTGATCAGGACAATCCTAGGGACTAATAACACATTCCAAAGTTGAGATGGTTTGTTTACAGCCTGTTTAGTCCTGAACACATTATCCCAGTGAATGTTTTGTTAAACAATTTGTGATTCGGAGGGACGCAGAGTAGTTCTGTAAATCCATTTGGTGCACCAGTTGGGAAGCAGACTTAAAGATAATGATAAAGTTTAAGGGGCGCCTAGGTGGTTCAGTCGGTTGAGCGTCCGACTTCGGCTCAGGTCATGATCTCACAGTTCGTGGGTTTGAGCCCCGCATCAGGCTTTGTTCTGACAGCTCAGAGCCTGGAGCCTGCTTCGGATTCTGTGTCTCCGTCTCTCTCTGCCCCTCCCAGCTCACACTTTGTCTCTCTGTATCTCAAAAATGTATAAACGTTAAAATTGCTTTTTAATTTAAAAAAAATTTAAAAAACGTAATGGTATAGAATATATATGAATATAATAATAATGCAAATATATGTAATGTTGTATATGGCATACATACATATTACATATAATGTAAATATAAATTGTTCTTGGGTCTCTTTGATCCTTCTCCTTTCAACTATTTTTTGGACCTGTAATGTTTGTTTTGTACCAATATAATACTGCCTACTTTTCCCCCCTGATGTAATGCTGCTTTTCTGCCAAAGCGATATATTTCAGAGTAGAAAAAAGGGGCAAGTGTATCTAGTAAAGTAGATCATTATGCACTATTTACAAGTTATTTATGTGTAAGCTTATTTTACTGATCTCTGGAAGACATACATAAACTCAGCTTTTGAGTAAATGACCATGAGACACGCGAAGGCATAAGGTGAGCCCACTATGGCCACTGGGAAGTCACCTGTTTTTATAAAGTTTTATTGGAACACAGCCACACTCTGGCATTTACGGGTTTTTGTTTTGTTGTTGGTGTTGGCATTGGTTTTTTTTGTGTTTTGTTGTTTGGTTTCTTTATTTATTTTGAGAGAGAAAGGGCACGAGTGTGAGTGGATGGAGGGGAGAGACAGAAGGAGAGAATCCCGAGCAGGATCCGCACCATCAGCACAGACCATGCAGGGCTCGGTCCCACAAACCATGAAATCATGACCTGAGACAATATCAAGAGCTGGGTGCTTAACTCAGTGAGCCACCCAGGCGCCCCTGGCATTTACTTTTTTGTCTACGGCTCTGTTACACTACTGCCCCAGAGTTAAATGATTTTCCCAGAGCACAGGGCCTGGTAGCCAAAAATACTTATTATATGACCCTGTGCAATGAACTTACCAATCTGTACTTTAGGGCATGGCGGGATTCTTTGGAGGGTGGGAGTGCGATTCATGGTGAACACCCTGGATTCACAAATTAGTCATATATATTAATATAAAACCAATTATTAGAGGCATATATATATAATACATGCATATACGTATGTATGTTTTCACATCGGGAATTCTATTAATGCGTCCTCTTCAACCTTTTAAACAGACAGCAGGTGTTTGTAACCTGCAGTCTGGAATGCATGCATCAGTGGGGTCTGGGAGCATACTGGAATGTCCCCTGTGAAATCTCTATGCACCAGGGAGAGATTTGACGGCCACCAATCCACACAACAGATGTGATGCAGCTGACACACGCCAATTAGCGTGCGTCCTCTCTGGCTGTGGTGGCCGTCTGTGCTCAGTGCTCTGTTGGTTAAGGGTGAGGTTCCCAATGAAGGCAGCCAACCATGGGGAGCCCCCTTGCCTGGCTTTGCCATGCCCCAGTCCATTTGTTTCCTGATCTAGAAAAAACAACCTTTGATTAACTGCAGGCACTTACTGGGATTTTTATTCTGCTTCACTCACCTTTTTAACGAAGTGCATTTTATGAAGTCAAAACCGGGGAGTTCATTGATTCCATGTTTGGTGTGTTGGAGAATCGGAGAGCGAGATAATTCTGACTCAGCACGCTTTCTTCAAGGGGGTAATTAATATCCATAGGGAATGGCGTCGTTTTGTTTTGTTCCTGCAGGTTATTGGATGTCATACTTGGCGTGCTCTGGTAGTAACGATTAACAAAATATATTTCAGTTGTAGATGATTGAGGATCTTTTGCTTAAGAATGTTCTTTTCATACGCCCTACTTCGTCCCTTTCCCCAGTGAATGCTGAAACACGATTGTCTGTGGTGCCCTGAAGTATTACTTTGTTTAACCATGACGTGGGGTGATGGGGCAAGGCAAAAACTTAGGACCTTGGTGACACTAAGTGTAACATAATCCACATCAAGATGGTTAGTACACTGGACTTCAGCATCGCCCATCGTCCCCTTACGTGAACCTTCCCAGTGTCCTTTATACGCACTTGAAAAATTTAAGTGAAAATTCTTCACTCTTCCCTATCCTTAGCGTGGTGCATGGCACACAGGGCATTCTCAGGAAATGTTGAGTCAGTGCAAGTCAACGCACTCAACCCGGTGCTTTCAAAGTGGGCCAGGGTCTAGTTCTGGCTGAGCAGACCCCATGGGTTAGTGACATTGGACGAGTCCTCTTACCTCCTCCTGTCCCTTCAGCTGAGATGTGCAGGGAACAAGCCTACATGATGCCGGTTTTGTCCAGCTCTGGGAAGGCACCCTTCCATGCCTGAAGCTTCCCTACAAACTGGTCCAGAGCTGACCAGCCTCCGAGAGGCTGCAAGTTGTTTCTATTATACAGAAAATCCTGGAGCTGTATACATCAGAGGTTCCAATGGCCCCCTCCTTGGGTTCCATTAATCTGCTAAAGTGGCTGGTTCACAGAATTCAAACAAACACGTTACTCCCAGATCACAAGTTTATTATATTATAAAAGGGTTTAACTCAGGAACAGCTTTCTGGAAAGGATGAACGTATGGACAAAGGGCATGGAGCTTCCCTAGTCTCTTCACGTGCACCTCTCTCCCCAAACCTCCATGTTAACTGACCTCGAAGCTCTCCGAATCCCCTCCTTTTCCGTTTTATGGAGACTTCGTCATTTCACAGGCTTGGTTGATTAAGTCGTTGGCCATTGGCCATTGATTCAACCTCCAGCTCTTGTCCCCTCCCCAAGGGTCAGAGGTAGGACAAAAAGTTACAATTCTCTAATCAATCACGTGGATGTCTCCATTAGCAACCAGCACCCGCTGGTAGCTACTTTCCAAAAATCACTTCATTAACATAACAAAAAACACCATTTTTGCTGTTACCACTTAGGAAATTCCAAGGGTTTTAGGAGCTCTGCTGGAAAGGGGGATGAAGACCCAATATAATTTTCTTATTATAAATCACAGTATCACATTAGGTAAACCAAACATTTTATTTTTTACCCAGGGGTGAGTACGTATTAACTTCTTCCTTGCATTTTGTGAATCTGGAATGAAAAGGAAATAAACGCAGTGTCTTATGGTATTTGACTCTAGGCTAAGAGCCACATGGAAGCACTGAAATGTGGATTCTAGAAATTTGGTTTTCCAGTATTTGTTCTGGTCTTATGTATATGCACAGAAGAATATAAATTATTTGCCATTGACTGATCTGTAATTAAGTCTTCTAAATGGACTACTATTTTAGCTGCTATATTTTCTTCTCAATTACTTAGAAAATTTAAGCCTTCCTTGGGGAATGCTTCGTCTTTCACTTGTCCTTTTAATGGTAATTGATTGTCTTGTTCAAATTATGCTGTTCTGGGAAGAAGGTTAACAAATAAAATCTGGCAAGGTAATAAGCAAATGGCATCAGATGAATGAAGAGCCCTCTGTGTCCAAGATACGTGTCCTCATTAATTTCTCACCTTTCCAAAGTTATAGACTCATAATAGAGTAAGCTTTACAATGGGAAATATGGTGGCCACAGAGGTGGCCTGTCATAATACCTGTCCCTTTGTTCTGTTCTGGTTAGTATTGACATTTAGCCTTCTGTGATCATGACTTCATTGCAATTCTGAACTAATTTAATCTTTTGATAAGATACCATAGTGTGCATTTTAAAAATATTTAAACCAAATCCTGGCTCAGACACAAATGAATGAGGGGGACTGCAGCTGACGGTGAGTAACTGTGATTTATCATTTTATGCTCGGAAACATCCCATTACTGTGTAAACATTTTACTGTGTTTACCATCAACAGGTTGTCAGGTTATTTAAAGATCATTGCCATTTCTGTCTCTAAGTCTTAGAACCAGCCTTGGAAATGATGTGTCATTGACCACTGTTTAAAAATTTTTTTAATTAAGTTCTTTTTTGTTTATTTGTTTTGAGAGAGAGAGAGTAGGGTAGGAGCAGAGAGAGAGAGACAGAGAATCCCAAATAGGCCCTCCACAGAATCTGATACAGGGCTTGATCTCACAGAGTGTGAGATCGTGACCTGCCTGAGTGGAGACCAAGAGTCGGATGCTTAACTGACTGAGCCACCCAGGTGCCCCAACCATCGTTTAAATTTTTAAAAAGGAGTAAAAGATTACTGAGTTGGGATTCTAGAATATCTGACCAGAATTGGAACCAATTTAAGGAAGAAGTCCATTTAAGTCCATGTAATCTAAAGTGCATAGAGACCATTTGATGTCATTGTTAATGGTGATGCCATCTTGGTTTTGTGTAGCTGAACACTGATGAATTGATCATATACCTTAAGGAGGAAGTAGAACAGTTCTTTGTTTGGAAATGGCTTAACTGCTTTCAAAGGAAATTTCAAAATGATGTGACGTTTCAGGGCGTGGAAAGCACACACCAGCTCTCATGGCGAACACGTCCTCACCGGTGCTTTGTGCTGGATGTCTCCTGAGGATCTTTCATACGGATTTCTTTCTTAGGTTCCCTGGGTTTGAACTCTTTCACCCGCACCTCTGTGCCTGTGCCTACTCTGTGTTTCTTTTTCTTTTTTTAATGATTACTTATTTTTTTTTTATTTAAAAAAAAATTTTTTTTTCAACGTTTTTATTTATTTTTGGGACAGAGAGAGACAGCATGAACGGGGGAGGGGCAGAGAGAGAGGGAGACACAGAATCGGAAACAGGCTCCAGGCTCTGAGCCATCAGCCCAGAGCCCGACGCGGGGCTCGAACTCACGGACCGCGAGATCGTGACCTGGCTGAAGTCGGACACTCAACCGACTGCGCCACCCAGGCGCCCCTAATGATTACTTATTTTGAGAGAGAGTGCGTGCATGCATGCACGTGCAATCAAGCCGTGGGGGGTGCAGAGAGAGACGGAGACAGAGAATCCCTAGCAGGCTTCACGCGGTCACTGCGGAGCCCCGTGAGGGGCTCGATCCCACAGCCTGTGAGATCAGGACCTGAGCTGAAATCAAGAGTGGACGCTTAACCAGCTGAGCCCCCAAAAGTGCCCCAACCTACTGTGTATTTCTTAATGAAGAAGTAGCAATTATCTTCCTTAGTTTCTGGTCTTTCTGCCAGGCATGAGCTTCTCACGGCTTCTATAACAAATGATCACAGACTTAACAGTTTGGATAGCACACATTCATAAATACAGCTCTGGAGGTGAGTTGTCGGGGACAAACACCAAAGCATCCCCAGGGCTGGTACCTTCTGGAAGCTCTGTGGTAGAGTACCATTTCCATGCCTTTCCCCACATCCAGGGTCTGCCAGTGTCCCTTGGCTTGTCACCCCACATCACTGCACCTCTTTGCCTCACCAGTCATGTGCAGTCACTCCTTCTCTGACTCTGACTCCCTCCTCCTTCTCTTAGGAACCTTGCAATGACACTGGGCTCACCCAGATCACCCAGCATCATTTCCTCAACTTGAGACCCTTTACTTAATCACATCTGCAACGTCTTTGTAAAACCCTTTGCCGTGGAAAGGTATACACAACTGACCGCTGAACAACATGGGTCGGAACTCCCCGGGTCCGTTCGCACATGAATTTCTTTCTTTATCACTACAGTCTTGCAAGTGTATTTTCTCTTCCTTGTGAATTTCTTAAGAACTTTTTTTTTTCTGGGGTGCCTGGGTGGCTCATTCGGTTAAGCATCCGACTTTGGCTCAGGTCATGATCTCACAGTTCCTGAGTTCCAGTCCCATATCGGGCTCTCTGCTATCAGCACAGAACCCACTTTGGATCCTTTGTCCCTCTCTCTCTCCGACCCTCTCTCTCTCAAAAATAAACATTAAAGAAAAAAAGAACTTGTTGTTTTCTTCAGCTTACTTTGTTGTACAAATACAGTATATAACACATATGACATACAAAATATGTTATTGACTTTATGTTGTTAGTAAGGTTTCCCATCAACAGAAGGCTATTACTAGCTAAGTTTTTGGGGAATCATAAGTTAGGTGTGGATTTCTGATTGCACAGTGGTCAGTGCCCCGTTGCTCTAGGATCAGAGATTCTGGGGATTTGGAAGTAGATGACTCCGGGGGGTCATTATTCAGCCTTCTACACTTAGTAGGTCATGAACTTGTGAGCACCTGTAGGTGCATTCCAGCTGTCATCGTCCATGACCTCCAGGACATCTGTCTCCTTCTTTGGGATGTTCTTCTCATCTCTGCCAAGCTCTTGTGTCTCCTCGTCCTTCCCGAGGCTACTTCTGAGTCTGTCCACCAGAGCCCTCCTCCCTTATCTTGATACCCACGCCCCTTCCTTCTTCACTCTGTCTCCTTCTGGAATCCTACCCTTTGTACTTGAGGGAGGGAGGACCCTCTCTTGTGTGAACAAAGACTGGGGGCTGCCGATATGGCTTCTGGTAACCTGCCCCTGTCCCCCTATGGCACCCCATCTCTCACAACCCTCCACGTGCTCTGTCTGAGGCATGTCAAACCATTTGGAACCTTCCAGAACCAGCAGTATTGACTCAGACCCTCATGTGTCTTGATGTGCTGCCTTCTTCCTTCCCTTAGCAGACCTTCCTCCCTGGATCTGAGTTCCTGAAAAAATCCCATTTTGTCTTATGTCATTATGTCACCCAAGTGTCATTTCTCAGGGACGTCTTTCTCCTCTGTGATTATCACTTATTGAAGAGGTCACTTCCATCAACTGCGTTCTCTTGTCTAGTTTAGTTAAATGGCTGACTTCCTAACTACTCTGAAAAATCCCTCTGGTATAGAAAATATTTTGTAACGTGGTAACCGCCACCCTGTCTGACACAGTGCCCCCACAGGGTCAGAAATGATTTATTGAATTAATTGAATTAGTATTTAATTAGTGAACTTATTGAATTACTGCAGAAGCAGTGACGATGGTGTTTAGCTATGGTCTCCCTACTTTGTCCCACTCTCATAAATGTATTCGTATTCGTTTCGTACCACGCGCATGTCTGTGTTGGGTGTATCGTGATCGATTACTTAAACACCCATTAAACTTGAGCGTTCTCTGTAGCGTCTGCTAAAATTCATTGACATTCACGCACAGTCATCAAAAGACGGCAAATGTTGCAAATGACCTAGACTCTCCTGGTTCCACACAGCCCCTTCCTAACGTTCTGGAGAACGGTGGATGCACCAAGCAAGGTGAGAATTAAGTTCTCCCTGAAGCACAGAGAGTTACCGTCCCTGTCGCTTAGAGGGAGACCAGCGAAATATTGGTGCCTCGTAGTGCAGTAATGTTATCCCCAGGAATGCTTTACATGCATTGCACGTCAAGAAAAATGTAGGCCAGGGCGGCTCTGCTCTTAGGGAAAATCCTAAAGAATAATGCTTTCAAAATAACATCAAGAAATGAAAGTGAAGATTACAAAAAAAAAAAATTGCTGTCAGCAGTTTAGACCTTCTGAAGGTCATGTAGAGAACCGCTTACCTGAAGTTTACAGCAACTCTGATCTCTCTCTGGTTTTTTTGTTTTTCTTTCTTTTCTTTTTTTTTTTTGAGGGAAATCATAGTTGAGTTTTTTTTTTCCTTAATACAGTTTCTGCTGCTACTTTCTATGTTATAAACAGCAAAGAAGTGCGTTTAGTGTTCATGATCTCCAAGAAGTGGACATATCCAGCATTACATGGGACGTCTTTCATGTTAATTGGTATTTCGGTGTCGTTTCATGAAGTAAGGTTTAGTCGAGCGCTCGCCCACGTGGAAATGCACTTACCGCTGCTGTTCTCTGTGGGTTTCTTGTGTTGGAGCCTTTGCAAATTGAACTCCCTTCCTAAAGCTGCACAAGCACTTTTCAGACACCAAAGGAGGTGAATTTACTAAAAACCAAGGGATCTTGGTGATGGGATGTTAATTTATTTTTATCATGTCCTGTGAGCTCTGAAAAGTGAGATAACTAGTAGATGACAGGGAGTCATAAGGAGATGTCCTTAGCAAGGAAGAGACGGACCCCACTTCTCAGCCCTGTAAGCTAAGAAAAGGCTACCTCCTTGTCCATCTTGGTTTTGCACTTGGCTTCCACCTGAACTTGGATGGTGTCCCTGTGATTTGGAATTGCTGTTTGGTCCCCCTGCTGTCTCCACCTGATGGACCCGAGAGGTCGGGTTTCAGGTGGCCTGGAGTCAGTACTGAGATGCTGAACTCGGTGACTGCTCCCTCATATGGTGTGAACAAAACACTGAGCAAATGAGGGCATCACACTCTGTGAACGCTCAGTTACTGACCAGGGGGCCCACATGCACCTTGGGGAATTCAGACATCTGGGTTTCTCCCTCTTAGGAATGCCATAAAAATCACCAGAGTAGCAGGACTCCAAATGTTCACCTACTGAAATTTCTTTGTCCAGAAAAATGACTTCTCCAAAGCCCTTGAGACTCAGGGGAGGTGGTTGACGTTTAGGCTGGAATGATCTTGCTGCGGAGATGACATTGCCCCAAGCCTTATCACTGTGTCTGGAGTATATTAATGTCTTACAAGTTGTGACTGAAACATGCCTTATTTTCCATGCCATTCCCAGTGGTTGGCTGTTTTTTACTTCTTACTAGGTTTTTTTTTTTTTTTTTTTTTAGTTTTAATTAGTATAGGAGCTTCCTTAGTTCAGCCCTTCAACAGCTGGAGTTGATGTTCATGTCTGCCAGTGCCCTGTAATTCACCTTTCCTCTATTTTCCCTGGGTTATGTGAACTATCTCAGCACACACACCTGACCGACAAGATAAATATACGCTTAGAGTTTCTATATTTTACTCATTTTTAGAAGAAGCCAGCGAAGGTAGACCTACTTCTATGCTGTTTTGGACTGTACACGTGATGTTGAGTGATTTGCCTGGTGGTTAAGATCGTGGCTCTCATTACATTGCAATACTTGATGGGAAACGAATGAAATAGTGCCCGCGGGCATAATTATGGATGCACTTGTTGTTCTATGGTTTTCAACGTTGTTTTCATATGTGTATGTGTTTGATTCTGCCAACAGTTGGGCAGACATCTCTTGTCCGTCTTCCACGGATAGAAACTCAGGTCTGAGCAAGTGGGATGGTTGCCAGAAACATGACCGTGGGCTCTTTTTCAGTGGTTGTCTTGTCCGTCGTGTGCACAAGGCTCACAGGAGATGTGCCTTCCCGGAAGGAGTATAGAGTGACAGAATCCATATAGGAACGCAGGCAGGGATACACTTCTCTTTACAGCAAAGCACATTGTGGTCTTTACTCAGGTATCAGAAGGTGGTGCATGAACGTGATAGCACTTGATTGTGCTAAAGTAGGTCATAGAGTCTGCATGTTATCTCGGTCACGGAATATTTGAGACACATAAGGAGAGCGCTAACCCCTGGCCAACTTCCTGATGCTATCTGAGTTGCCTCCATCACTGTCCCACTAAGTGTCATGTGTCTGAACTTTCTAGATGCCTCCTGGTGTTCTTTAAAAATGTCCCAAGCTGCTTCGGTGTATGAGCAGTTTTTCATGTTCCAAGGACATGATTCTGCATGAGCAGTCTGCTGTTATTTGGCAATTGATTCAAATTATAAGTACATCTAGACATCCTATATGGGAAATAAACATATGTCAAGATACATTATAATGCTTGTGGAATCAAACAACGATAGATGGGAACAGGGTATTATTCCAACATATAATAGAAGTAAGGGGAATTGTGTGCCCCCAAATACCATTATTTCTCTTTTCACTGTATCACCCTAGCCTTCTACCTCCTGAATCCAGCCTTATCTCTTTGGGTTGTCAACCAAAGCGTGGGCTGACAATTAGATAGCGTTTCCTCTGTGCTAGGACCTGTTCCAAGTGCTTTTTATATATGAACTCCATCATCTCAACCACCGTAGCCAGTACTTACATTCATATCGGTTTCTTACGCCTGCTGGAACAAATGACTGCAAACCCACTGGCTTAAGACAACACACATTTATTATCTGACAGTTCTGGGGTTCAGAAGTCCAAAGTGAGCCTGTTGGCAGTAACATCAACATGGCGGCCGGCTGCATTTCTCCCCAGGTTCTAGGGAACAGCCTGTTTCTTGGCCACATCTGCCAGGGGTTGCCATATTACTTGGCTCCTTGCCCTCTTCCTCTATCTTCAAAGTCATTGGCTGAGTCCTGCTCATGCTACCATCTCCCCGGTTCCCTCTTTTCTGTGTCCCTCATTCACTTATAAAGACCCTTGTCATTCCATTGGGCCCACCTGGATAATCCAGGATCGTCTCTCCATCTCAAGGACAGCTGACTAGCCACCATAATTCTATCGCAGTCCTTATTCCTATTTTCCATATAATGTAACATAGTCATAGGTTCTGCGGATTAACGCACGGGCATCTTTGGGGTCCATTAACTACACCTACCGCACAATTATGATCTTCACAGGTGAGGAAACTGAACTCTGAAGGTTAAAGGCCTTCAGCAATGTCGTAGGGTGGGTCTGTGGTGGAGACATGGGAATGTAGAGCCACAGAGTGACGCCTGGAGGGCATGGTTGTCTTTGCACTGGGCTTGAGCTCAGATCCTTGCGAACCCAAAGTCAATCGGTAGTTGCCTTTTGACCTTCTATATGAATGAGCAGGTACAAGTCCATGAGTTAGCCATGGAGGGTTGGGAACAGAGTGCAATTAACATGGACAGTGAAACAATATTGAACCAAAATATGAAGCCTGACTGAACAATTTTGGTGTCATAGATTTTTGTGCGCGTGTGCAAAGACCAGGCACCAACTTTCTAAAAATCCGAATTTAAAGGGTGCTCTTCTCTTCCTAGATGACACAGATATTTCACTTGAATTGTCAGGAGAAAAAGACATCTAATGATTATCCAGACTCAGAAAATGGAGGCCATGGGAATGCTCACTATTTGTCAGGAAGCCCCTCGTTTCTCCTTTGCAAGCTCTTTGATCGCAGCTTAAGACATGCGTTAATTGCTTAACATCAACTTGTAAATAGTATTTCCACAACATGAATGGAAAACTTTCTCAAGTAATCCTTGTTGTTTTGCCGATTGTGGCTTTTATTTTAGATATTCAATTTTGCTGATGTATTTTAAGAACTCAATTAAATTACAGAGGGATTGATTTGAAGTCAGCAACCTCTTTATGTTAATGCTGCCAAATATCCTTTAACATAAGAGTGCTAAGAGGCACCAGAAAATTTAAAGCTCAATTAACACCGAGGGGTTATATTATTGAATTGTTTCAGCTCTACTGCACAGAATGCCGTAACACTGGAAATATTTTATATCCTAGTGGTGAAGAGCACAGAATTTAGAAGGAAACAAATGACGTGAATCCTGACACCACTTCTGTCTTCTTGGACAGGGGTTAACTGCTTGGGCCATTTTCTTCTCTGTAAAATGGGCCCAGTGGTGTCCCTCTCACGGGATACTTGTGTGGGGCAAATGAGAAGACCAGGTCTTCCGACTGGATCTATGTTGGCATGCGGCTGGGCGACAGAAATACTTGTTTATGTAAAAAAGTTTTGGTAATTAGATAATTTTTTAAATTTTTTGTGTTTATTTATATTTTTGAGATTTTAATTTTAAAGTTTATTTATTTTGAGAGAGAGAGAGAGAGAGAGAGAGAGAGAGACAGAGCGTGAGCAGGGGAGCATCAGAGAGAGAGAGGGAGAGAGAGAATCCCAAGCAGACTCCGTGCTGTCAGTGTTGAGCTCAGTGCAGAGCTGTATGTGAGAACTGTGAGATCATGACCTGAGCTGAAATCAAGAGTCAGACGCTCAACTGACTGAGGCACCCATGTGCCCCTAAAGATTTTAGTTTTAAGTAATCTCTACATCCAACATGGGGCTCAAATTCACAACCCTGAGATCAAGAGTCACACGTTGTACCGACTGAGCCAGCCAGGTGCCCCTAAATGATAGCGTTTTAAAATTAAGACTTTATATGTTTAGAATGGATTTAGGTCCACAGCAAAACCGAGCAGAAGGTAGAGAAATTTCCCACGTACGTCCTGCCCCTGCACATGCATAGCCTCCCCCATTATCCACACCCCAACCAGTGTGTGTGTGTGTGTGTGTGTGTGTGTGTGTGTGTGTGTGTGTAAATATATATGTAAATACAGCTATATATTTACATATACATTTTAACCAAGGATGAACCTACCATTGACACATCATTATCACTCTAACTCCATGGTTTATATAAGAGTTCCCTTTGGGGTTGTACATTCTATGTTGTGCACAGATGTATAATGACATGTACCCCCCATTACAATATCATACAGGGTAATTTCTTTGCCCTAAATTTACTCTCTGCTCTGCCTATCCATCCCTCCCTCACCCACCTCAACCCCATGACAACCACTGATCTGTTTACTGTCTCCATGGTTTTGCCCTGTGCGGAATGTCATCGAGTTGGAATCATACAGCCTTTTCAGATGGACTTCCTGCACTTAATAATGTGCATTTAAGATTCTCCCCCATCTTGTCCTAGCTTGATTGCTCACTTCTTGTGAGCCCTGGGGACTATTCCATTGTCTGCATGGCCCACACTTTATCCATTCACCTAGTTAAGGACATCTCGCTTGCTTCCAACTTTTGGCAACTACGAATAAAGGTGCTGAAAACATCCATGTGTGGGTTTTCGTCTGGACGGAAGTATCCTGCTCCTTTGGGTAAATACCCAGGAGTGTGATTGCTGGAATATAGATGATCTGTCATGTTCTGTCAAAGGGAAGAAGCCACTTCTTTTCTTGACTTCTGAAACGGTTATGAGCATTGAGAATGAGAATGCACTTAGAAAAATTGTTCTTCCGAAGGCAGTGACAGTGTGTTTGCCAAAGGGATTAATCAGACCTATTTTTAGGGTAGCATTTCTAGCATGGAAAACAAGCAAATAAGAGGAGGCGTGTGGGAGTGCAGACCAGCCCACTGACATGGGTTCTGTGGCTGAGGATAGGATAGCAGGCCACCCAAACTCTCTGATGTCTACGTTCACGATCCCACGTGTCCGAGTAGCGAAAGTCTACCATCGCAAGCTTAAAGGACTAGACAAACATGATACATCACTGATGTCACAGAAAATTACATCTGCTCCCTTGTCGTCTTCTTTCTTCTCCCTAAGCGTAAATGTTTTCCACATCTTTGCAGCCTTACCCTGCGTAAGCTTCTCTTCCGGGGAAAACGTATGGGATTTAATTTTCTGTATCTGTAATCCTAAAATTGGAAAGTTAATCCCACAGTGCCATTCCGATAAACCATGGAGTTTTCATTTGCAAATTCGAGGGTATGGAAATTGTCGTAGATTGCTGATACCTTTGGTATAAAAGACCAAAGGGCAAGAGGATGTCTGTAATTCTGAAGAAATGCGGTGTCTCGCATTTTTTGCAGAACAGCCGTAATGCATTCTTCTGTGTTGATAGGCAGCTACATTTAATAGTTTCTTTTCTCCACTTTTCAGAGTCATCTTTGTGTTTCTTACCCCGAGGGGGATAAGCAGTGTAACCGGTTGGGTATATACGCCGTTTTCTCACCCAGCGTTGACGTTAGTTTTGCCTCTGCCTGCCTCAATGAGACAATGGCGTGTGTGGAAATGCCAGCGACGGTGCTAGCAAGGTCTGCACTTTTGCCCGCGTTGCATTTTGGGGTCCGCTTCCTGCCACGTAGCATGTAGCATATTCATTGACTTTAGTTTGCGCTTGTTGCCAGACCTGTGGTCAGGTTCATTGGATGTTGTGTTCTCTAAAGGTGTACATGAGGCTCTTACCCAGGCTTAGACGGGAGACCTCAGCCTGAGTGGAAACACTAGAGGTCACCAGGAGCCCTTTAGCCACATGATGGACAGGACATGGCTCACTCTCTTGAGCTGACTGGATGACATAGATGGAAGAAAGTGGCCATATTTTATAGTTTTGTAAATGTTTATTTATTTTAAAAGAGAGAGAGAGAGGCAGAGCACGAGTGGGGAGGGACAGAGAGAGAGGGAGACCGAATCCCAAGGATGCTCCACACTGTCAGCGCAGAACCCGATGTGGGGCTCAAACTCACGAACCAGGAGATTGTGACCTGAGCCAATCACGTGTCAGACGCTTACCAGACTGAGCCACCCAGGTGCCCCAAGTGAGGACAGTTTAGAGCTCATTGTTGGCAAATATATTTTGTTGTGCCTTCCGTACACACCTCCCTCACTCCTGGGTCCACCTTATTTTTCCGTGGAAGTTTTCGCTTTTAGCCCTGTTTCTTAGTTTTTTAAAAATTGCTTTAATCTAACTGTATTAGATGCATCTGTGCCAGATACACAAGAAAAGCAAAAGTACTTGATGACATGATGTATAGGAAGAATGAGATACTACACAAAATATATTGAGTCAAGCTGTGTCTCACTTTGGAAAGTGCTTACTTTGATGTAAACAAATTGCCTTCCGTAGAGAGTGTTCTCCATACTTCACGGGGGTATGTATATAAAGCACGTAATCTTATGCTACCAAACCATTTCCCTTGCTAGTTTACTTTTTTTAAAAAACTTTTTGCAAGTTTATTTATTTTGAGAGCGAGAGAGAGAGAACAGGGGGAGGAGCAGAGAGAAGGAGAGAGAATCTCAACATGGAGCTCGAACCCCTGAACCATGAGATAGTGACCTGAGCTGAAATGAAGAGGCAGATGCTTAACCCACTGAGCCACCCAGATGCCCCTCTAGTTTACGGTCTAATGCAGGTCCTTGTATTACCTGCAGGGCTGTTTTTGTCAGAGTGAGACAAGTCATTTCCGTGGTGGTGGACAATCCCACGTTACTCCCTAACCGGGTTGGACTGAACACACCCAATGATCTTGTTACATCTTCCAGACTCTATGCTCAGGTGAAGTTCTCTCCGACCACAGGATTCCATCCCGTGTAGCAAAGCACTGTCTTTTACGCTCCTCCTCAGGAAACAGAGGAAATTTATTCTGGAGGAATTCAACCCAGACAATAAACACCAGGCACTTCACGTATAGTGGAGTGAGGACTGAGGACCCAGACTGAAAACTAGGAATTACATACATTTCGCTTACCACTGGCTACACAGCCTTTTCTCTCCCCTACGTCCCCTGGGTGAAAGCCCTTATACAAACCGATATTGGAAGATTCTTTTTTTTTTTTTTTGAGAAACTGAATGGGCCGTGGAAAGAATCCCATAAATGGCATTTGAAGACCATTTGAGTAAATTGCTTTTTCATTGTACAGAGGTCCACCTGCTGAAAACCCCCATTTGGAGCTTATTCTCAAATGAGAAAAGATACTCTACCACCCTACATATTCTAGTGAAACCCTTCATAAGAGAGTCTAAGCATAGCCAGTAGAAAAAAGTTATCTGGAGGGAGTGCACAAAGCATCAAATAGAAAACACACACTCAAAAAATCTCTAATGTATAACTTGTGCGGGAGAAGCCAAACTTGATCCTTAAAGCAAACAAACAAATGAACGAACGAAATGAGAATCCCATGGAAAAGTAACATAATAACTTTGTTGTAAAGAATTGGATTGGAAAATAAATATGAAGATATTTCTTGTTGGTAAAATCTAAGGAGAGAGCGATGGGAAAGGAAATTAAAAAGAATTAATTAAAACTCAGTCTGGGAATTTATCATACGTGCAGTGATTGCAGAAAGAGGTAGAAATGACTTATAAGTAATTTAATTTTCCCCCAGCATTGAAAGACTTACGCTTCCAGACTTTTGTGGTGCAGCAGACGCCCAGCCCATGAGTAGAATGAACCTCACTCCCCAGCACGCTGTCGTGGGATTTCAGGACAGTAGCCACATAGACAAGATGCTGAGAGCTTGGGATCCTCACAGCGTTGGAGGAGCGTAATAAAAAGAGAGAACAACGGAAATAATCAAGAGTTAGAATGCCCCGGGACCCTTCAAAGTCTTTACCAAAGGTTCTGAGACAGAGGAAAAGATTCACAATAGTAAGAAAAACCGGTTGACAACATGGAGCTCTATCCTGAACCAAATTGTCAATGTGAAGTCAGAGTAAACTTGCACTCATGCAGGCTCTCAAAAGATTGGCCTTTCATGCACTCTTTCTCAGAAAGCTGTGGGATTGTGTCTTCCTTCAAATGGCAGAGTAAATAAAATGGAAAGACTTGGTTTCCAAGAAACCATGGACTCAGTGGAAGATGGCGGAAGGAATTGGGTCCCAGATGAGTGCAGGGAGCAGATTGGGACAAGAAGGATCCTAGGCAGAGAGAGACATGGAGGGGAAAAAAAATAAACAACAGGAAATAGGCATTTGACCCTGTGCAAATAGTACTTGGGATGGGCTACGGTTTTGTGGGAGCGGTTAGAAAAATCGAACAACAGATCTAGAGAAAGTATGAAAATGACAACGTGAAGCTGTTACTGAATAACCGGTCGCCCACATGGAACAGGTTATTCAAGGAGGGAAATTTTATGAGCTGGGTTCTGAGTGACCGTGAATCGCCTGGTTACGACAATGTTAATACTAAAGAGTGATGTACCCTACATAGCGTTGTAAGGATATTGGGATGTGGGACGCAAAGATGGAAATCGGGTACTGGCGGTTGCCCATAGAAAAATTGTAGATAATATCCAGAAATAATATATGAAGAAATAGCAGCATAAAAGTATTATTTAGAACTACAGTGGAACCTATTTGGAGAAGAAAAGGGCAGGGATCTGGAAGTATCTCCCGAGGTAGATTTGGTCATGGTGGGCATGTATCTTGGGGCAGGGATTTGCTGTTGGGTGTTACTGGTGCTTATACTTTGACTTTTATGACTTCATGCGAGTGTCTGTTGAAACAGTGCTTCCAAAAGAAACAAATAAAATAGGGCCCAAATTGCATGGCACGTGTGTGTGAAGATCCCCATCAGAAGAGCCATTTTGCAAATGTGGCTGACCCCGCACATCACCTGGAGAACTTAAGAGCTGACCCCAGAGAGTCTGGCTGACTTGGTCCTGAGTGCTGTCTGCACAGTGGGATTTTTCAGGGTTCCCCAAGGATTCTCTGTCACAGTAGAAATTGAGAAGCACGGATCTAGAGTAGAACAGGTTATTGCTTTAACTTAAAATGCCACCCATTATTCCCTTCGCCTGGACACAGTGCCTTCCCTTAAAAACCAAGGCTCCAGACTGAGCAAATTTCAGCACTCTTGTTTTTCCCCCCTCTATTATGTGATGTGTTTTTAAGAGAAAGCCTGTAATCACTTAAAAATGACCTAATGTTTTCTCTCAAAAGCTTTCTATTTTCTGGTTGTTTGAGGTTTTTTTTTCCTTCTTTTTTCTGAAGTCACAGAATGTTCTTGTTTTGGAGGGCTTTGCCTATCCTACGGAAAGTCTGTTGTGCACAGTCAATGGCACCGTTCCGATGTCATTGTTCCACTTTCTCCTGTTTCTGTGACCGCACATGAGGTTGAATTAAATACAATTTTCTCAGTTTGCATTTCCCTGGTGGGCATCCCAAGTGGCATTTGTGCGTTCCGCTGGTCTCATTCCATGAGGCCCTTTTACTCAAGGGCCAGGGACATCATTACCGGCACCAGAAATTTGTTCAGTGGTCAAGGATGCTGGTATTGAAGCAAAATTTCTTTCATTATGACCTGCTGTTTCCCCAGCTGCTATGGTGGGAAGGACTGAGTTCCTGCCTACGAGCGCCGGTGATTATCAACAGCACCGTTTTCCTGTTTTTTTCCAGCGAGCAAGGGCTGCCTTCCTTCAGCGTATCCTCCACCTGTAGGTCTGTTATCCAACAAGAAGCCGGTGGCTTCCAGAAGCATTTATGTTTGAGTCCCTTTTATCCTAGGAGAAGCTAACTCATTAAACCATGCAGTGCTGGCATTTAGGTCTGGCCCGGTGACATGATCTTAGTCTTGAGTCTGTTTCTCTAATTATTGATGGAACAAACTTGGTCATTTGTTCCTTGTCTCTGCTGAAGATGCCTGTGGTCTGTGCTGCTTGGAGGTCCCCGTTCTATGATCTGGAAAACCAGAGTATTTCCACAGAGGTCTCCTCTGATGGTGAGCTAGGTCTCTATCGTTCCTCTTCCAATTTTCCTTTGACCTTTTCTGAGTGTAGGCTCCCCAGTTTTTCTCTTTTAGAGAAATGTTCTTTAGTGTATTTGTGTATTTAGTGTATTTAATGTATTTAATGTTAAATTACATTAATAATAATAATGTTAAATACATTAATAATAATGTTAATACATAATAATAATGTTAAATACATTAATAAAATTAATGTATTTAATTTAGTGTATTTAGTGTATTTAGTGTATTTAATGTTCTTTAGTGTATTTCTATAAGCTCTTCATTTGTGAACTAAAGTGAAACACACGGGCACCAGAGTGGCTCAGTCGGTTAAGCGTCCAACTTTCGCTCAGATCTCACGGTTCGTGGGTTCGAGCCCCGCATCGGGCTCGGTGCTGACAGCTCTGTCTGCTAGTGTTCTGTCTCTTTCAAAAATAAACATCAAAATGAAACACCAAAAATGCCCTTATTGGGACTGAGGCTTGTAATTTTAATCTAGTCAAGAGGGGAGCAGCTACCCTCTCACACACATGTGCACACACCCATAGAAGTGAAGCTTGTTTGTTGATACGTATTGAAGCCATTTATCTGGGCTACCCTAAATTCAGTATGTTCTCTAATGACCTAGTTAATTCGAAGGACATACTTAATAGAGGGAAATTGTTTCCTATTTGTTGTTTTAAGGTCTCTGTGTTGCAGTCAGCCCACGGTGCTCTAATATTTGAAGTTGCGGTAGGACGTCTTAACACGGAACCTTCCGCGTTGGGACGTTTCCACCTGGGGGAGTTTGCCAGGTGATGATTTCACATCCGGATTTTATAGACGTGTGTCCCACATCCTTTGAGTGACACTGTCTGGGGTGGCCAATTGAAAACATGCACTCACAGACTTGTTAAGAGATAATTAAACATGGGGGAAATAGAACAGTCATGGCAGAGGATTTAATTGGGCTTAATTGGGTTCGGGGGAATAGGCCACGGTAAAAGAATAGCTCTTAATAGGAGGTCTGAAAATAGCCAAGGAAAGCATTAATTGCAGAAAATCTGTGACATCTGATTACTGTAGTGAAAAAAAAAGACCAACCTTTTTATATCCTTCTGTATAGAGGAGGAGGTGACTGGGAGAAAGAAATCTTCCCACACATATATTTAAGAAGAACAAGACGGAGTTCCAGATTCAAAAGGGACGGTGGACAGGCTCCCTGTACAGGCAAGAGATAGACCCACCCTTTTAGAGTTTCAGGACTTTGCCGTTTGATGCGAAACACTCTGGAGCTTATATAACGTTGAGCCTCTCCTGATATTTTCTCTGAGAAATGGAGCATGAGGTTAAGAGGACAGGGATCCGGAATCACTCCTGGTCGTGCATGTCTCTCATCACTTCTGTTTATCCCTGGGATTCTTTCTCATGGCTTCATAGAAGAGACACCCCTCCCCGCCCCGCCCTGGGTACACAGCATCCAATTTAACAGTCCTTTATTTTCAAGTTGTAGGGTTGACTTTTAATTGCCTTGGTTCAGACAGAGAAAGACCATGTGGTTGGCGGAATCTCTCTGGAAGTTATCCAGAGATCATCCCCATCTCCCCGGGGCACAGATAGTTGTTCGGTTCCTGGATGGTGGAAACTCCAGTGTTGCTCTTAGTCATTTGCTGTGGGCACAGCTTTGGCCTGCAGGAGGTCATGTTGATGTGGTCTCAGGTTCCACCAAAGTGTGTCCACGGAGGGGCAACCGGGAAGATGTCCTTGACCTGGGAGGATACGACCAGAGCCAAGCAACAGCTGCGGGTGGAGGGAAATGTCATTAATTTTCCTGGTGGACTGACGGTAAGGGCAGGACTTCCCAAGGGAGGGAAGGAGAGCGGAAAAGCTTGAACGAGATAGTTGTGTAGGTGCTGTTCATTGTCCCGACCACATCCGCCTTAGACGCGGCAGACAGCGGGGCCATAACGTTTGTTGGACCCACGAGGTCAATGTCGCGGACTAACTGCTCTCCACCTTGAGGTAGTTCGGCCATCAGGGGTTCTTAACCATGAACGCTTGGGGTGTCTGTGTGTGTGTGTGTGTGTGTGTGTGTGTGTGTGTGTGTGACTCCTTTGTCAGCTTGGTGAAAAATACACACTTTTTCTAAAAATAACACTTTTAAGACTTCTTTTATCGTTTTTTAAATGTTTATTTATTTTGAGAGACAGAGCAAACAATGGAGGGGAAGAGAGAGGGGGAGACAAAGAACCCCAAGCAGGCTCTGTGCTGTCGGCAGGGAGCCCCATGCAGGGCTTGAACTCACGAATTGCGAGGTCGTGACCTGGGCTGAAACTTAACTGACTGAGCCACCCAAGCGCCCCAACGCTTTTACGTCTTTAAAAAATATTTTTTTTAACATTTATTTATTTTGAGAGACACAGAGAGGCAGAGCATGAGCAGGGGGGTGGGGGTGGAGAGAGAGAGATACAGAATCTGAAGCAGGCTCCAGGCTCCGAGCTGTCGGCACAGAGCCCGACGCGGGGCTCGAACTCACGAACTGCAAGACTGTCACCTGAGCTGAAGTCGGATGCTCAACCAACTGAGCCACCCAGGCGCCCCAACACTTTTAAGTCTTAAAGAAAAATAAGCTTAAAAGGAAAGGAGTTTTTTAAAAAATGTTTATTTATTTATTTGTTTGTTTATTTTTGAGAGAGAGAGGCAGAGAGAGAAGGAGAGAGAATCCCAAGCAGGAATTGAGGCTTGATTCCCAAGAATCATGAGACATGAGCCAAATTCAAGAGTCAGAGGCTTAACCGACCCAGCCACCAGACACCCCTAAAAAGAAACCAGTTTTGTTGAAGGAGTTATCAAGGGTTTCTGATACTACTGAGTGTGTGTGTGTGTGTGTGTGTGTGTGTGTGTGTGTGCACGTTACACTACATCTGAAATCGAAGAAGCACATACTGCATCTCCGTTCACATTTCCTTTTGTAAAGTCTGCATCGGTGCCTCGGGATTTGGCCAAAGGTGGGCGATGGGCATGAGACTCATCAGGTTTCACCGTGGTGGGCAGAATTCCTGGGTGAGAATTCGTGGCGGTGAAAGGCGGGGTGGGGGGAATCTAGTGGCTTAGAGTCTCCCTGTCGCTTTTGTTTAAGAAATGTTAGGGTCTCAGGAACAGTTACTGATGAACGCTGTTTACTGCCTGTCTTGGCAGAACCCTTTCCATTTGAATGACTTTCACCTTGTGATAATGTTTATAAGGCTTTGGGGGTAGATGTTAATAAGGAGAGATGCCACTCCTCCCCTCTTCTCTCTCCTCTCCTCCCCTCTCCTTCCCTCCCCTGCTCCCCTTCCCTCCATTCTCCTTCCCTTCCCTCCTCTTCCCTCCCCTCTCCTCTCCTTTCCCTTCCCCACTCCTTCCCTTCTCTCCTCCCCTCTCCCCTCCTCCCCTCTCCTCCCCTCTCCCCTCCCCTCCCCTTTCCTCTCCTCTGCTCTCCTCTGCTCTCCTCTCCTCTCCCCTTCCCTCCTCCCCTTTCCCCTCCTCTCCTCTCCCCTCCTCCCCTCTCCTCCCCTCTCCCCCCCTCTCCCCTCCTCCCCTCTCCCCTCCCCTCCCCTTTCCTCTCCTCTGCTCTCCTCTGCTCTCCTCTCCTCTCCCCTTCCCTCCTCCCCTTTCCCCTCCTCTCCTCTCCTCTCCTCCCTTCTCCCATCTCCCCTCCTCCCCTCTTCCCCTGTCCTCTCCTCTCCCCTCCTCCCCTCCCCTGTCCTCTCCTCTCCCCTCCTCCCCTTTCCTCTCCCCTCCTCCCTTCTCCTCCCCTCTCCTCCCCTCTCTTCTCTCCTCCCCTCTCCTCTCCTGTCCTCTCCCCTTCTCTCCTCGCCTCTCCTCCCTTCTCCTCCCCTCCTCCCCTCTCCTCCCCTCTCCTCCTCTCTCCTCCCCTCCTCCCTTCTCTCCCCTCCTCCCCTCCTCCCCTCTCCTCCCCTCTCCTCCCCTTTCCTCTCCTCTCCTCTCCTCTCCTCTCCTCTCCTCTCCTCGACCCTTCTCTCCCCTCCTTCCCTCTCCTCTCCCCTTCTCCCCTCTCCTCTCCCCTCCTCCCTTTTCCTCTCCTCTCATCTCCCCTCCTCCCCTCTCCTCCCCTCCCCTCTCCTCCCCTCTCCTCCTCTCTCCTCCCCTCCTCCCTTCTCCTCTCCCCTCCTCCCCTCCTTCCCTCTCCTCTCCCCTCCTCCCCTCTCCTCTCCCCTCCTCCCTTTTCCTCTCCTCTCATCTCCCCTCCTCCCCTCTTCTCTCCTCTCCTCTCCTCTCCTCTCCTCTCCTCTCCTCTCCTCTCCTCTCCTCTCCTCCTCCCCTCTCCCCTCCTCCCCTTTCCCCTCCTCCCCCCTCCCCTCCTTCCCTCCTCCCCTCCTCCCCTCCTCCCCTCTCCTCTCCTCTCCTCTCCTTTTCCCTCCCCTCCTCCCCTCTCCCCTCCTCCCCTCTCCCCTCCTCCCCCCTCCCCTCCTCCCCCCTCCCCTCCTCCCCCCCCTCCTCCCCTCTCCCCTCCTCCCCTCTCCTCCTCTCCTTTCCTCTCCCCTCCTCCTCTTTCCTCTCCCTTCCTCCCCTCCCCTCCCCTCCCCTCTTTTCTCCACTCCACTCTGCTTCTCTCTTCCCTCCCCATCCAGATGTGAGAGGAAGGCTTTTAAGGGAAGCCTCTTGTCCCTGTTCCAGATCTCAGAAGCCCCATTCGTGTCCTAGACATGGAAGGTCTCATCTCTGTTAGCTTCTGATCCTCAGGCCGATCTGTCACGTCTGTCTGTAGTGTCTCCATTTCTGGGGAAGAGTGTGTTTGCACACATTACTTCTGCCATTGGAGGAACACAGAGGACACATTTCAGGGAAAGGGTAGGCAGATGGTGCTCAACACTGAAGACAGATCTGCCTTTCCTGGGGGCTTGTGCAAGAGTCACGCTCAGGAAGGAGGGTGTGTGGAGAAAGGATCATTTTGTAAGGAGGGGAGGAGCTGGACAGCTTCTAAGCCCATCGCCTCGTCATCAAAAGTGACCGCACCGTCAGAAACCCGCGAGGGCAGACCATCAACATTCAGAAGAAACATCACAGGGAAATAGTAATTTCTATAACGGAGGGTCGTCCATACAAGCGGGAGCGGCCTCCGCTGGGAGGTGAAGTATCCTGTAATCCTGGAGGCAAATAGGGGACAGGCTTCGGAGGAAAAAGAGGGCACTCCTGCCGGGGTTATGTCAGATTGAAGTGGTCCTTGGGTCATGGATGGTGTCTTGGGATACGTTTCAAAGACACTCTCCATTCTGGGTGGCACATAGCTCATAAGTAGGGGCTGTGTGCAGCACTTTCAAAGCTACTTACTGAAGACGCACAGAGACATGCCTGTCATTATCGCCCGAGACGGTTCCAACCTGGGAGCACACATATCTTGTCCACACTACCCTCCAAGTGTCCAAGGAGTCAACCATCTGTCTGCACAGCCACCATATCTGAGGTACCAACTCGCGGCCACACTGGGCTGTTAATAAATATGAAAAATATGAAGTCTTTTTTTTTTTTTACTCTTCTTTTGCAGGAGAATTCATTCAACTTCATCTCTATCTTAAACATTTCCTTTGACCCATTGAAATTATTTCTGCACATCTTTTCAGCGAGGGGAAACCCTTCCTATGGTTAGTCATGAGTGCCTGGCACCTGGGATTCCTTAACTTGCAAGCAGACGTGCAGGCAAATTTATTCGAAGAACTGCATCACAGTGCTTTTTTTTTTTAAGTTAATTTTCATTGAAATTAGCCAAAACTGGTAAAATGCCAGAGACTTTACCATGTTCTACCGCTGTGTCAACAAGGGAACCAAGATGGCGTGCTTGGGCGGCTCAGTTGGTTGGATGTCTGACTTTGGCTCATGTCGTGATCTTGCGGTTCATAGGTTTGAGCCCCGCATCAGGCTCTGTGCTGACAGCTCGGAGCCTGGAGCCTGCTTCCGATTCTGTGTCTCCTTCTCTCTCTGCCCCTCCCCTGCTCGCACTGTGTCTCAAAAAGAAATAAGTGTTAAAAAATAAAAAATAAAAAAGACAGAATTCCTATGGGTAGAAACCATAGGGGCTAGATCATGGAGCCCAAAGGGAGTTTATGTCAGAAACATGAGTGTCGCTGGTGGTGAGTGTAGAGGTTTACCGTGGTACCTACAGGAGCTAAGCTAAGGTCAGCATCAGGGAACCTGACCTTGCTAGTTCTTCTGCCGTTATGCATCCTATCCCTTCGCTTAATTTAATAACCTCTGCTGAGACCTTGTGTTTTCCCACTGTAAGTATTAATTATCTCTGGTCTGTGCCCTTAAATTGCTCATAGTCTAGCAGTGAATGTAAACATTTAGGAAGTAACTATGACATAATGTGAATGTTCCTTCTGGTATTATCTTTCCCACTCTCCATAAATCTTGGTAAGCTTGTATTCACACTCTTGAATTTCAAAGCTTAACTCTTCTCTTCCTATCTTGCACAATCCAGCTCTCTCTCTATACCTAAAATTTTCAATGCATGTCTTAGACATTCCATCCCAGATTCCATCCTGCATCATCAGCCCACAGTCCCACAGGAGGTGGAAATAGACCACGTGATTGCTTAATAATAGCAATTTCAATACAGGCTTGGGGCGCCTGGCTGGCTCATTCCATTAAGCGTCTGACTCTTGATTTCAGCTCAGGTCGTGATCTCAAGGTTTCGTGGGTTTGAGCCCCACATTGGGCTGTGTGCACTGACCTCGAGGAGCCTGTTTGGGATTCTCTCTCTCCCTCTCTCTCTCTGTCCCTCCCCTGCCCATGCTGTTTCTTTCGAAATAAATAAATAAACTTAAAAAATATCTATAAATATGGGCTTTATCGCATCAACTGGGCTGTAGACTATGTTCAGATGGGAATTGGATTGACATTTCTTTATATTTAGGAGAGTGGCTCCCGCAGTGAAAGCATTTCTTAGAACCTCAGCAAGTAATTATTACTTTAAAAAAATGTTTGGGAGAGAAGGCGGGGAGGGGCAGAGGGAGAAAGGGAGAGAGAGAATCCCAAGCAGGCTCCACGCTGTCAGCACAGAGCCCCAGTCGGGGCTCTAACCCATGAACTGCGAGATCATGACATGAGCCAAAATCTAGAGTTGGATGCTTAACCAACTGAGCCACCCAGGCGCCCTTCAGCAAGTAATTATAATTAGTGAGCATTTCCTGGGAGCATACTTCTCGTTCTAAATTTACATATTTGTATACATATGTATATATGTTTATATGCATTGATGCATACGTGTATTTATAGATACTATATAAATATATGTCTATTTTCACACACACACGTATGTTCCATGTGTTGGAACATACCTGCTCATGTCCATGAGTCACATCCTGTACCCTGCCCATTTTATACAGAAGCAACTAGAGTCCCTGACGGTTTACACCCTTCTCTGGGGTTGCTGATGGAGTTTATATTAAACCCTGGGTTAAGAGGTAGATGGCATGAGCCTTCAGATCATGTTCCTGCCCAAGCCCCAGAAGGCCCTCAACTATTCAACACGCGGGCAGATCAGTATGGTGACGCCTTTCCGTGTGTCTGTGAGGCTTGCTCTTCACATAGGTCATGCTTTGAGCCCTCTGTTTGAAAAGGATAAGCAACAGCACATATAACCGGTTTTATTGATTATCTACAACATAAAGGGCACCGAACAGGGTACTGTGGGGGTTTACAGAAAAGGGAGAAGGCACAGTTTCTGAAGCTAATGTGCTTAATATTTCAGTGGCTTAGTTTGGAGACACACATGTACATGTATATTCACACTACATTATTAATTTGGATTGGTAGACTTGTATGTGTAAAAACTTGCCTATATGTCACGTACAGTGGAATACTTGTGTGAAACATATATGTCATATGTAGACATATGTTCTATATAAATGTAAATAATGTGTGTTACATTTATACACACTATGCATGTATAAAAATTTTAAGAACAAACTTTTATGAAATAACTCCACATCCTTAGATAGGATAGGAAAAGAGTACATCATTTATATAGAACAAATAATACAAGAAATCAGTGAATATTGCATGCAAGACAATCTTCTTCCTGAATCTCGATGGAGACATCAGGTGAAAGAAGTTGGTGACATATTTATCCCGCTAATATATGTTCTCTGGTATTGCAAAATGCATTTCTTCAATTTTTTTTAACGTTTATTTATTTATGAGACAGAGACAGAGCACGACAGGGGGAGGGGCAGAGAGTGAGGGAGACACAGAATCCGAAGCAGGCTCCAGGCCCTGAGCTGACAGCACGGAGCCCGCCGCGGGGCTCGAACTCACGAACCGCGAGATCACGGCCTGAGCCGAGGTCGGCGGCTTCACAGACTGAGCCAGGCAGGTGCCCCACGAAATGTGTTTCTCCCTGTCAGTTATCTCACCCAAGTCGGGTCTTACCGCTTCACTGGGGGACTTCCTTCTTCCCACCGGCTTCTCTATTTCATGGACACTCCGTGTGGAGGATAATAGGGTGAGGTTTCAGAGAATCCGCAGGCTGAAGGCATCATAAGAGGCCACTTTGTCCAAGCCCTCCTTGTGTCGTTGAGGGGGCTGAAGCCCCTGGGCGCTAAGCGATGGGCCACAGGTCACCTGGCTAATTAGTGACCGCACAGGAGCACTCGCAGCTGAGCTGGGTATTCATTTTAGTCATACTGCCAGGAACGGACTATGTCAGCGGAAGGCCTGGTCCCTGGGGCTCGTAACATAACTTTGGAAAAAAACCAGTTTCTGTCTCTCCTTCAACTTTTAAATCTGTTTGGATGGTGCGTGGGGACATGAAGGTGAGTTAACATTTAACATTTGCATTTTTCAAGAATCACGTAAATATGTAAATTATATGCATTGATTTAAAAATAAAAATTAGGGGCGCCTGGGTGGCGCAGTCGGTTAAGCGTCCGACTTCAGCCAGGTCACGATCTCGCGATCCGTGAGTTCGAGCCCCGCGTCGGGTTCTGGGCTGATGGCTCAGAGCCTGGAGCCTGTTTCCAATTCTGTGTCTCCCTCTCTCTCTGCCCCTCCCCCGTTCATGCTCTGTCTCTCTCTGCCCCAAAAATAAATAAACGTTGAAAAAAAAATAAAAATTAAACGCATATGCTGCTGTCTGACGACAGAATGGGACACTATCGATATCTGTGTGTATCCACGTGTGTGTTGTTTCTACCCCGTCCTGTGTCCCAGACGCAAGCAGAATTTGGCTTTAAAAATGCCGTTGCTCTTTTTATATTATATTTCATTTTTTTAACGTTTGGTTTCTTTATTTTGAGAGAGAGAGAGAGAGAGAAAGAGGGGAAGAGGGGAACAGAGGCAGAGGACGAGAGAGAGAGAGAGAGAGAGAGAGAGAGAGAGAGAGGAAGAGAGGCAGAGGATGAGAGAGAGAGAGAGAGAGAGAGAGAGAATCCCAGGCAGGCTCCTTGCTGTTAGCACAGAGCCTGATGTGAGTCTTGATCCCACATACCGTGAGCTCATGACCCAAGTCGTAATCGAGAGTCGGAGGCTTAACCGGCTGACCCACCCAGGGGCCCCTCTTTTAATATTTTAGTACAAATAAGCTCTAACCAATGCCCTGTTTAGTTTTATACAGGATTATATAAATAAAACCACGCCATGCATATTCTTCTGTGACTTGCTTTTTATTTCGGCGATTTCTCCATTTCGATACGTATGTCCGTATTTCATTCATTTTTCACTATTGGGCAGGATGCTCTTTGCATGTGCCAACCTTTATGTGTCCATTCTCCTGTTAATGCACATCTGTGTTATCCTCCTGTGTTTTTGCTTCTGTGACTATGCACGGGGACACTGTTTTGTGTCTCTGGACACACATATTAAAGAAGCTTGAGAGCAGAGACAGAGATGAGGAACACCAGGTAGTATGTGTATGTCTCTCCATGTGTGTGCAGTTAATCGGAACCAAAGTCTTCCTTGTGGTTGACTTCCCTGTGTCACACCAAACTGTTCTCTAATGGGATGGCACTAATTTTCACCAGCACGTATGAGTTTTCTAGTTGCCTTACGTCCTGGCTCAACACTTGGTACCATTTGACTTTTCCATCTTTCACCCATAATGACTGAGGTCAGGCCTCCTGTCCCGTAAGACCCTTGGCAGATTTGAGGACTTACCGTATGGAATTAGGGGAAGGGGCGCCCGCCAAAGGTGGTATTTAACTTAGCCTGAATAACTTGACAAATAATGGTACCAGTTATTAAAATGTAGGGAACAAAAGGACAGGGCCAGTTCGACGGGATCAAAAATGAGAGTTTTCTGAACACCACAACGTAATGTAAGTGAGAAGGTTCTGGAGACATGACACTGTGACTTTGAAGATGCAGGACCAAGTTTGGTGACAGAAGTCCACCCGTAGCTGCAGATATTTGCAACTTACTTGATTTAGATTTGGAAATAATTTTTCGTAATAGCTTAATTAGACACAGAAAATCAAGCATTTAACGACCTTTCCGTCCGTGCTGATCTTTGTGTTTGCTAAGCACAGAATGTGAATGAGGAATCGAGCTGTACTCTTAAGGGTAGTTTCATAAGAACATAACTTGTAGTGGGCTGGGGCCATGTCTTTATCCACCACTGTGTCCCCATCGCCTATGAAGCTGATCTTTCTGAAATGCTTCTCGACCTGTGATTAGGTTTTGCTGTGGCTATTGTAGCATCCTGTGTCCACAGAGTTGACTCTAGAAAAACCCTTTATTCCTGACCTGAGTTTTGGGCTACAACTGTCGACTATCTTTCTATCCAGCCAATTTTGACTGGACCATATGGAAGCCATTAACTCTTTCTCTTGTGTTTAGTCCGGGTTCTGTGGATCCGCTTGCTGGAAACTCCAGTTCCTTTTCCACTGTGGCTCAGGTGTGTTCCTAACCCATTAAAGAACAGACGTGGGCAGGCAGGCGGTGGTGTTGATTGATGCCCTGAGCCTGCAGTGCAGCATGCAACCACCTTCCAGATTGTATAGTTGGCATCTTTATTTACTGTCCAATTACTTTATCTACATCTAAGCTTCACGGTTCAACATTGTAGATTTTTGTGGGATCCGATTTTCACAACTGGAAGTTCATAGATGAATGAGAAGTGAATGTGCTGTAACGTTCGCCAAAGACAATAGATTGTAACCTTGCTCACCTAGGAGGTAAGACCAGAATATTAAATATATGCAAAAATATGCTAATTGGCTGATGGCTGGCATTGAGTGAACCTTGGTAGGGATTGACGTGTGTGTGTGTGTGTGTGTGTGTGTGTGCAGGCTGCACATAGTTGGAAGAATGGCTATCCTCGGATTTCTTAGTAAATCCTATGGAAGGATTGTTGTACAAGCTCGTTAACTGGGCAGGGACCACAATCAGCTGTTCTTATTCCCGATGCTCATGAGGTCAGATGAACGTGATTCTTCAGAGTGTCTCTGGACACCAGCCCTCCGTGAATCTCACGCCTCCCACGTAGCTGAGAGCCTCACGGAGGAGAGTTGTTTCTGGCTCCCTCCCCCCACCTTTTTTTTTTCCAAGTGGACTGGTTGGGCTTTTGAAGATGTATCCAGAAAGTTCTCTGTCTTCTAACGTATTTGTCACCACATGGAAATGTAAAGTTTTGAACACCCAGGGGGTGGGGGACATGCTTTTATTCCTCGTTGGGTTCAAGATACCAAAATAAGTTTGGTCAGGACTCATGTTCACGAAGTACATATTTTAACATGAAACCGATCTCAGTTTGAGTGATGCGCATGTTGGGGAGAAACGTATTGCGACTTTTATTTTGACCCATTTATATTCTGAAACGCCTGCACAATGTGAGCTTTGCCTTAATTACAATCTCAGACAGAATAACCGCCCTGTAGAGAACCATTACAAAAGATCCTATCAAGTTATAAATCATGCCGAAATGCCACCATTAGATATTCCTCTTTCTGCAACCTTTGCAGAGAAAACATGCTATAAAGCCGTTCTTAACTCTCAAATTCTATCTATTCAATGGCATCATTTTTACATTTTTTCATTAAAATTTTTTATTCAGCTAATTCACTTTAAATTTTTTTAAATGTTTATTTTTGAGAGAGAGAGAGACAGAGAGACAGAGAGACAGAGTGCAAGTAGGGGAGGGATAGGGAGAGAGGGAGACACGGAATCTGAAGCAGGCTCCAGGCTCTGAGTTTTCAGCCCAGAGCCTGATGAGGGGCTCGAACCCACAGACTGTGAGATTTATGACCTGAGCTGAAGTTGGACACAACTGACTGAGCCACCCAGGTGCCCCTCTACTAATTCACTTTATAGTATGCTCTTTTATTTATAAAATATGTATAATATATAGAAGATTATATATAGATATATGTAATGTATAATGTATTAAGTATATATATGTTATATGCATATATAACAACACTTCACCCCTTTTGAAATATTTTCCAGTGTCTGACATTTACATGAGAGGACTTTTATTTTTTTAGTCCCCAAATATGTTGGTTGGTTGAATTTATAGGGATTTTTTTTAATCATGATGATGATGTGTGTTTAATAGATTTAATTTTGAATTCTGTATTACTTGTAATGCTAAAACTTTTAAAGTTGCCAGATATTTTAATGTAACACACACATACACACATACACACACACACAAGCATATTACAAAGGTTTTTTTTCAAAATACATTGAAAATTTTTTTTAACATTTATTTATTTTTGAGAGACAGAGAGAGAGAGAGAGAGAGAGAGAGAGAGAGCACAAGCTGGGGAAGGACAGAGAGAGAGAGGGAGACACAGAATCCAAAGCAGGATCCAGGCTCTGAGCTGTCAGCACAGAGCCAGACATGGGGCTGGAACTCACGAACTGAGAGATCATGACCTGAGCCGAAGTCGGCCACTCAACCAACTGAGTCACCCAGGCACCGCTTAAAATACATTTTTTAATGTTTATTCACTTTTTGAGAGACAGAGACAGAGTACGAGCAGGGCAGGGGCAGAGGGAGAGGGAGTCACAGAATCCGAAGCAGGCTCCAGGCTCCGAGCTGTCAGCACAGAGCCCGACGTGGGGCTCAAACTCAAGAACTGTGAGATCATGACCTGAGCTGAAGTCAGACGCCTAACCGACTGAGCCACCCAGGCTCCCCACAAACATATTATAATGTTTAAAATGTACCCATGGATACCTAAGTCACTTACATGGCCCCAGAATTCCATGCTGGATGACTCAGACTGTGGTCCTCACTCTGGGGTCATTTAGCAATAACGGGAGACAATTGTGATTGCTCAAATTGGGTGGGGAGGTGTTACTGGCATCTAGCAGGTGGAGTCCAGGCAGGATGCTTAACACCCGACCAGGCACAGGACATCACCTGCCTCAAAGAAGTACATGGTGCAGAATGGCAACACTGCTGAGGTAGAGAGACCATGGGCTTCAGATCAGATTACTTTTACGCAAATTAGCCAAATTTCAAACAATGAGGAAATAAGTAAGACAGTCCTGAACTGATGAACATTACCTATAAGGTGTTCACACGTCCCCAAACACCTTCTCTTAGGTCCTGCTGGTCCATGATCTCTCTCTGGCCCTCAGAACCCTGTGGGGAGGTTGGTTTAGGCAGAGGACAGGCTTGATCATTGGGCTCAGCGTGAACTCTGGGGCTGATCCCATTGTGTACTCTTAACACGCATGTGGCTTGTAGATCCTCTCAGTCCTGCTCGCCACACCCCATGAAGAAGGTTTGACACACCATTGACCTACATTCCCAGCAGCTCAGCTCCCTTCCCTCAGCTCACAGAGGTAGCCTTTTGAGGACCTGAATCTCTCAGAATCACAAATTAATGGCGAGTGCATTTTCATTCAGGTCTGATGAACTTGGCCCAGGAAGTCATAGACTATGGAATTTCTCCCAGAGGTGGATAGCTCCATGACAGTTCCAGCTCTGATAGGTTTAATTTTTTTACGTTTATTTATTTATTTTGAGGGGGGCCAGAGAGAGAGAGAATCCAAGCAGGTGTCCACACTCAGCATGGAGACCGATGCGGGCTTGATCCTACAACCCTGAGATCATGACCTGAGCCAAGACCAGGAGTTGAATGCTTATGTGACTGAGCTATCCAGGCATCCCACCGATAGGTTTAATTAAAAAAAAAAGCTCGTTGACATATTCTCCTGACATATTCTCCTCCACTGTGCACTTAACTGGGTGCTTATGGTCTAGTCCAGAAATAATCTGAATTGCCCACAACATCTTTACAAATGCATTCTCTGTTTTTGAGTTGAAGAACACTCTATTTAAGGATAGGATTCCTTGCACCACCTAATGTAATTTTTTCTATCCCTAATGGATCATTCACAATCCTTTCCTGCTCATGCACAACATTCCTTAATGCCGTAAGAGGAACGATTGATCTAGTGAGAGTCATAAGATCTACATCGAGACAAGTCTGGGAGAACAGACTCAGTGGGAGGGTAACTCAAAAGTACCATCGGCTTTTAAAATGGGCTGCAAGGTGAGAAGTTTATCCTGGATGGCTTAGGTATCAACACTCTTAATTATGAATGATGTCCTGATGGGACAAGCACTACAAAATGTACTTGAAATGCAGCGTCATGCTCAGTTCTTACAAGGATGCGGAGATTCAGGGTGATGATGTGTGGAGTCCAAAGATAGGTGCCATTAAGTAACCCAAGAGAGATTAGTATCCAGAGCCTACACTCATTTTTTCCCCAAGTCTATTTATTTATTTTTTTTGAGAGAGGGAGGGAGGGAGAGAGAGAGAGAGAGGGAGGGAGGGAGGGAGGGAGGGAGGGAGGGGACAGAGAGAACCTCAAGCAGGCTACACTCTGTCAGCATGGAGCCTGACTCAGGGTCCATCCCATGAACCATAAGATCATGACCTGAGCTGAAACCAAGAGTCGGATGCTTAACCCACTGAGCCACCCAGGCGCCCCTGAACGTGCACACTTCTCCTTTCCTTGTACTGAAAAAATTTTCATATGTTCCATGCCTATCAGACCTTAGGGAATAGTGACAGTTTTCTTACATGCTTGACAAACATTGGGGAGCACCTGTCCACTGACTGGCTGGCCATTGTAGCTAATGGTGAAATTGGGAGATGTCATTTGAGCAATATGTATCACTTTTGGGCAACTCAACAAAGACAACGTTCAACAAATGCTAAATGTCTTCTAAATGTCCCGTGTCGTTCCTGGTAATGGGCACCCAACAAGAATTAAGACAAGTGAGGCTCTTGCTAGGTTCTGTTACACGAAGATAGATGCTCAGCAGCAAATAGCAATTTCATAGAGTCATGTTGAGGGTTGCATGGCACCCTTGGCTTCATTATCATCATCCGTGTTTGCTTTGTTTTCTTCTCCCCCATTAGGCGGACTGCTCTGCCTGGGAGTTTTCCTAAGGAATCCTTGTCCTCGGGTATCGGATGGTCACCGCCTCCTTGGAGCCTCACACTTGCCGGGATTCGGTGCCAGGATTAAGAGAGGGCTGCTCTCTCTCGCAATGGGCTGCCGAGACAACTGCTGGGTTTCTTCTTAACCTTGGGCTCTGTCTATGACCCATCTGAGAGGCTCCCCTCCTGGGTCCTTTGCTCCCTGGAAAGCCCTATCTCTCTGCGGGCTCGCCTCACGGCTCTGTTTGCTTGGAGTTGTATCACACGGACACCTGCGGATGTGGAAGTGAACAATGTCGAGGCCCAAGGGACTGTTATGGCTTCCGTTGTTCTTTACCCCGGTCTGCGTCATGTTGAACTCCAATGTTCTCCTGTGGATAACCGCTCTTGCCATTAAGTTCACGCTCAGTGACAGCCAAGCACAGTATCCAGTGGTCAACACAAATTATGGCAAAATCCGGGGCTTAAGAACACCATTGCCCAATGAGATTTTGGGTCCAGTGGAGCAGTACTTGGGGGTCCCGTATGCCTCTCCTCCCACTGGAGAGAGGCGATTTCAGCCCCCAGAGCCCCCGTCCTCATGGACTGGAGTTCGAAATGCCACCCAGTTCGCTGCTGTGTGCCCCCAACACCTGGACGAGAGGTCTTTATTACATGATATGCTGCCCATCTGGTTTACTGCTAATTTGGATACTTTAATGACCTACGTTCAAGATCAAAACGAAGACTGCCTTTACTTAAACATCTACGTGCCCACGGAGGATGGTGAGTAGTTTATTTAAACAGTAAACAGCACGTGCTCGCCCAGTGTTGGATTTGCCAACAGGGTTTTCGAATGTCCTGTGCATGATATTTTTTCCTATAACCTGTTTACAGTTTTCATATTGTGAATGCAGCGACGACCCTAATTTATGATTCATTCCCCTTGTATTTACCGAGCACTCAGAGATGGACGGTGCTGTAATTAATGACTTAATTATTTTCATCTATTGCCTTTTTAGCGTGTTTACAATGTGTATCTGCAGCGGATAACCAGTGCGAGCATGTAGTGTTACCTTTTCTGCCCGCATCATCTGTAAAGAGATGAGTCTATAGAGGACAATAGAATTAAGAACACTGTCGTGTTTAAGTTGCAAACTGAAGATTAGAAGGCATGGTTCTTTTGCATTAATGCCTAAAGATTTTAGCAGTTTCCTCCTTCCTTCCGTCCCTCTTTCTCTCCCTCCTCTCTTTCTCTTTCTTTCTTTTCCTTCCCTCCCTCCTTTCTCCCTCTTTTTCCTTCCTTCCTTCCTTCCTTCCTTCCTTCCTTCCTTCCTTCCTTCCGAGTCTTGAAAGGAAAACCACTGATTGTTTTAAATATAGAAGCAAGGGATATTTCATACAATGGTTGGATTTCATTGTTTAGACTCATTATTGCTAACATAAATTTACAGCTTGTTTCCTCCTAATATTCACAGCAGTCAAATGGCTAACGAGTATCCTTACATGATTCTAGCTACATTAGGAGATAATGTGCTTGCTTGAACAAAATGTTCCCTTTCTTCTCAGTAGCACAGCCATGAAGATCTGTAAGAACCAATGATGTTTGATTTATTCATTTAATCCAACGGTAGTACAATTTGGTTGTCTTCCTGTCTGTGTAGATTTCAAATTAAAAAACAAAAAATTTGTAAAGGCTAACCAGACTAATGTTATGCTGCGGTGTGAACACATTTCTCACTGACCATTTGCATATGCTATTTTTAGACAAGGGGAGACAAAAGCCTGAAAGGTACATCTTACTGGAATTAAGAGAAGTAATTTACAGGAACCATAGGCACCATCAACTATAGAAACGAAAATGGGTCCTTTGCATCTTTTAGGGGAGAGATTTCTTTTTCTTTTTGTTCTTTTTGCCCCCCTTTAATCCTTGGAGAATGATTTTTACTTAAGATTTGCCTGAAGGCGTGCAAGAAGGGATCCACCGTGTCCAAAATTGGATCAGCTGTCCTGTGCTGTGTCCTTGTCCGTGCTGAAAGGTAGCCTCAGCACGTCACGAAACACCAGACCGTGGTGGTCTATTACCCACATCACAGAGAACCCCCGGAGAAAGGGGTGGAAAGACAGTGCACTATTATATTTGTACACTAATAGAATTATAATCTCTGGCTGGTGGTGCTTGTAGGGAAGCATAACCATACCCCAAACTAATGAGACCGCTCGCTTCTGAAGCCGCTTAGCTGGGTGGTGGTGGTTCTCCTCGCGACCTATGCAGATAAGAAATTAGAAGAAGCAAAGGCAGAAAAGGACAGAGAGAACAATGCAGCATACAAGATGAAAGTCGCCGTCCTGGTGCGCTTGCCGTGCTGGGGACTTTGTGGCTCTCCCCTCCCGGCGAGAGGTCGGTTGGTCCGAAAGAGACCAACCGCGGAGAAAAACCAGTAGCCTTCCCGACTACAGCACTGAGACGTGCAGTCGTGTACCTCGGAAACATGAAGGATTTGGCCATTTCACTGCGGTCTGCTACTGACTAGGAATTGGGAAATGCTGCCTGATGGAAAAGCAATGCAAACTTAAAAGAGTAAGGCGCCCGTGGCTTGCTTACCTGTTCAGGGTTTCCAGAGCTGTTTTGCAAACAGTATCTCGCGTGATCTTGACGAGAGAATCAGAAATCCAGTAGGGGCTGAAAGGCAGAATGTGTTTTCCTACAACGTATAAATATTGGCATTTCGCTCGTGAGTGAAGGTGTACCTGCCTGTATGTTCGTACGAAGAACAAATCACAGCCTGTAGGGTCAGGAGCCTTGAGGTTTCCTTTTCTTTTCTTTTTTAAAATATTTGCATCAATTTGAGAATCAATGTGGAGCTTTAGAAATTTAATTGTTGGTTATTCCCTTAATGAATAAACTCCCCGCCCTTAATAGCATATTGAAATGGCAACATGCCGATTCCTCCAAGGACCTCCCTTTATGGACTGCCTTAACTCATATCAATGCATTTATGTAATGATGTAAGACAGCAATATTGCATATACCACTTTGATCCTTCAATTTTCTAAAAAAAAATTTTTAACATTTATTTATTATTGAGAGACAGAGTATGAGCAGGGTAGAGCAAGAGAGAGCGGGAGACACAGAATCCCAAGCAGGCTCCAGGCTCCAAGCTGTCAGCACAGAGCCCGACGCGGGGCTTGAACTCAGACACTGCGAGATCACGACCTGAGCCGAAATAAAGGGTCAGACAGTTACGGGCACCTGGGTGGTGTACCTGCTTAAGAGTCTGGCTCTTGATCTCGGCTCAGCTGAGCTGTCACAGTGTGGAGCCTGCTTGGGATTCCATCTCTCTCTGTGCCCCTCCCTCCCCTGCTTGTTGTCTCGTTGTCTCTCTCAAAATGAACACAAATAAACATAAAAAAAAGAGTTGGACTTTTGACCGACTGAGCCACCCAGGCGCCCCGATCCTTCAATTTTTTAGATTCATTCTTTCTGTGTCAATCAGAGGGTGACGGGGTTGACCATGCCCACCTTGACTTGACTCCCAAAGAGAGTTCTTGAGTACCCACCACTTGCTTAGATGTTGGGATTGCACAGGACATGAGGATTCCTAATTTAGGGAGACGGACGCTTGTGGGCAAAAAACGACTCCCCAAAGGCACCTCCATTGCTAATCCCTGGCACCTGTAACTGTGACACCTTCCATGGCGAAGGGCTGTTTCCATTGCGTGTGGGATTGCCTTGGCTCATCGGCTGACTCTACGCTAAGGGGAGCGTAGCTTGCACAACCTGGGTGGGACCAGCAGTTAATGACAAAGACCCTCCATCCGTTGCTGCACCCTGGCTCTGCTGCTTTCTGTCTCCCGGCGCCAGCTTCCAACTCTGACCTTCCCAACTGTAAGGTAACACCTGTTTGCTGCTGTGTGACGATGCAGCGTGCACGGCAGTGTGTTACAATCCTGCTAGAACTCCACAGTGAAGCCTGTACCCCAAGTGAAAACAGAGTAATGGCTGAAGCAACTTGTTTTGTTTTGAGCCTTCGGAACCCCTACCCATTCTGAGACTCCACGTGCTTTCCTTTCCATCTCCAGTGTTACCTATAGGTGGGAAGACCTTCTTAATGCTGGCTGGTGAAAATTTGCTGCTTTCTGCACGCATACCAAGGAGATGGTACTCGTTCCAGTTTGCGGGCACTCTGCAGAGTTGAGGCATTAACTCTGTTGGGTAGAAACGCAACCTTTGTGTCCACTGTGATAGTATAGGGCTAGGGCAAATCCTACGAACTGTCATACTTCAGAGGGATTGTACACAGGGATGTCATGAAGGGACATTTAAATTTACCCAGGCGTCTCAAACTAATTTCCAGAGTCAATGTCAATGAATGAGGCACAGCAAGACACCCAAGTGGTCCTCTTCTGTCTACTAAATCTCGCTCACAACGGGAGCTGCATGTCTAAATGGTGTCCCGTTTGCCCCCATGTTAGCAAAATAGTTTGGGCTCCTCGCCTGTAGACCTCAAGATCCTACCAAGATCTGGGCAGAGTGATTCTTTATGCTTTTTTTTTTAAATATAATTTATTGTCAAGTTGGCTAACATACAATGTGTACAGTGTGCTCTTGGTTTCGGGGGCAGATTCCCTTGGTTGATCGCTTACATACAACACCCAGTGTTCATCCCAACAGGTGCCCCCCTCAGTACCTACCACCCATTTCCCCCCACCCTCCCCTGCCCCTCCATCAACCCTCAGTTCTCTATATTTAAGAATCTCTTATGGGTTTATTTCAAACAGAGAGGGAGGCAAACCACAAGAGTCTCTTTGTACTTTTTATTTTTATTTATGTATTTTTTTACTAAGTATTCTAGAACTTGGGCATTTTTTAAAATTTATTTATTTTTTTTAATATATGAAATTTATTGTCAAATTGGTTTCCATACGACACCCAGTACTCATCCCAAAAGATGCCCTCTTCAAGGCCCATCACCTACCCTTCCCTCCCTCCCACCCCCCCATCAACCCTCATCTTTATGCTTTTTAATGTAAACTCGCTTCCCACCTCCAGCTGAGTCTAGAGGGATAGCTGTAAGAACATGCCCACCTGGGTTCACATGCCAGCCTTTCCCCTTACCAGCCAAGGGATGACGGCGGACAGGTCACGTGGCTTGTACGTGCCTCTGTTTCCTGTGGGTGTGAGTGAGATCCACTGGGATTTAAGGCGTTCATATATGAAGTATCCTGCACATGTAACCACTCTGTAGTCCGATATTAGTGCAGCTTAATTCATCGTCAAAAAGGGAACAAAAACAACATATCAGCAAAATTGCATGTGCTTGTGGAGTCTAACATAAATATTAATCCAGTGCGTAATAAATGTATCTTGTCTGTAACATAATCATTTACTGTAGTAGTGGACGGGTCAGCTTAAGGAACGGGATCAAGGGACCATCCTTTCTGATAGTGCTGAGTATGGCTTTAAGAAAAGGGAATGTAGAGGGAATACGATACTGTTTTACAAGAGCACAGAATTATTCTGCTCTCCCTTATTCCGGAGCCTGGTCTTTTCCAGCCTCAGTTGTCAAATGCGTTTTTAGCATCCTGTGTGAGTTACAGAAATTAATCATCAAGAAGGCATTAAAATTCATTTCTTGGAAGAGTGCCTTTGCACATCCAAAGACAATAGTAGTCTTTTTTTTTTTAAAACGTGAGATAAAAGAGAGATTAATTTCCTTTCTGTTCTCATCAAGTCTCAGTCCATTTGTATGCGTGTAAGTCACATGCAGGTGACAAAGTAAAAGGGTAACCGAGTTAGAGTTAACACAGTGAGACAGGTGTTTTAACGAATCAACATGCAACTCTGTGAAAACAAAGGATTGTCATTTCCGTCTGTCACTTGGGTCTGTGACGTTGTGTAGAAGTTGCTTGTAAGGGAAGGTAATTATGGAAGATTATTAAACAGAAATCTCTCTGACAAGGATTCCTGGAAGGGAATTGAGTATTTTGCGAAGACGGTTATCTTGGAGTAGATTTCTGATAACCTGCATTTCTCTACCAGCTTAGAAGATTGAGACATTCAACCTTCTCCACGTTTAGTGACGTCAGCTATATTAGTGATAATAGCAGGCCTCTTAGACCTCTTCTGCATATTGTTTAGGATTATAGCAATTTTGGAGTATGCCACTGCTTAATTATGAATCATAATTAACAAGATGATTATACAGATAATTTTGACATGGAAGAGGTCAGTACATTATCTGTTGAATTTCATGTGAATTTCATGTTATTCTCTGGAAGATTCAGTTCCTCGTGTTCGATGGTCGGGAGTAGGTCCCTGTCTTCCTGCTCCGTGGTTTGGTTCTCCTGAACTAGGCTGTTTTCACACTAAATTCATTTCACTTTCCCTCTTTTATGTCTAAGAGCGCCTCTCCTTGGAGCGCTCCTATCCAGATGGCAGCAAAAGCGAACAGAAGCGAAGATTTCTGTAGCTTTGGATTCGATGACCACGGAGGGTGTGTGGTGTGCAAAGCGGGGGCCCACACATGAACACATCCGACCTACAGATCACACAGTGAGCCCACAGGTGACATCCAGGAGAAAAGCCAAAGAGTGATAGTCGTTAAGATAAATAAAAGTGACTGGTCTTTATTTTACTGATCCAATCAAATATTCTATATTTGGGTTCAGAGAAATAGGTTTCTACAAACGAGAAACAGATTTTTCTTAACGTTTTGTTTGTTTATTTTTGAGAGAGAGAGAGCGTGAGTGGGGGAGAGGCACAGAAAGATGGAAACATAGAATCTGAAGCAGGCTCCAGGCTCTGAGCTGTCAGCACAGAGCCTGACACGGGGCTCGAACACACGAACCTGAGATCATGACCTGAGTTGAAGTCGGACGCTCAACCGACTGAGCCACCCAGGTGCCCCACAGATTTTTTTTAAGTGAAAAACATTTCCCTGTTAGATGTCACATATCTGATTACTTTGGAAAGTGAACGTGTGTGTGTGTGTGTGTGTGTGTGTGTGTGTGTGTGTGTGAAAGGTGTCCACTCAAGCGCGATATCCACTGTCCAATGAAGATCAAATGTGTTACGATTTCTGAAAACGCCCAGTTGGACATTGGAACATACTACCACTATACGGTCCCTTCCTCTCCGAATATGCAAGCACTCTGACGTCCCCTTTAAGCAAAACACTCTCTTGTCTGCTGTGAGCACATACTCGTTTGCTCTGTTCCCAGCAGAAAGGGAGGAATGCAGGAGGGATGGACTCTTCAGCAAGGGAGTTTTGTGGTGCGTTTCCACAAGATAGGAGAAAGTTTGTAAACTCCCCTTCTTCCTTAAACTGATGCCTTCAGCCACATTCTGCATCATCTCTTTGGGGACTTACTCATCCCTCCATCCACAAGTGAAGTCCAGTATTCACTTTTAACATCCAACTCACCTGCTACGAGTTGACTTATTTCCAACTCAAGCCAGTCAATCTATGAATCTCCTCATCCCAACTTTGATTCTGTATCTCTTTTCTTCTCGTTTGTTCCTTTAAAGCCCTTTTAGCTGATTCATTCAAAAATTACCGATTTAAAAAAATGACCATTTGCACTTAGCATACACAAAGCTTGGACCAGTCCAAATGGTGATAGAAGAGAATATAAGCTCTTTGCTTGGAAAATGAATGAGCTGTAACAAAACTCAAGTTTCAGAAAGGGTTCAGTGGGCAGAAGAATTCAGGGAGTTGTTAGGATCTCAAGAAAAAAAAATAAAAGGAGGGCAGTCTGTAAGTTGATGTTTTCCGTTGCGGATCCACAAGGGAACGTTTTCCACCAATCCTGACATGATACACAAGGCATATACGCGTATGTTTTGCAGTGAGGAAGGGATTTCTGAACTCCTCCAAATAAGCTCCTCATTTATCGCTTCTCTAGATAGGCTAAGACATATAAAAAGTGCAAAAATGGGGAGGAGGGAGAGATAAAATCTAAAAAAATGATAGGACAGTGCACTGATGGTATAATCTTGCATGCAAAGCGCTCACCTGGGTGTTTTTTGCACTGTTACATTTTTGACGTCAGAGGATTCATTACTGGGACTCCATCCCCAGGAATTCCAATGCGCATTTTTCTTCTCAGCACCACTAGGCAGTAACGTTAAATCAGAGAACGTAAAGTTCCATTCTTACCAAGTTCAAATGTACTTTTCTCACCTGAAATTAAAGATATATATATCATTTATTAAAAGATTTCTGCCTCCTTCCCAATTCTTCAATCTACTGAATTACTTTCATCACTATATTTTATTTTTATTTTTTTTTAATTTTAAATGTTTTCATTTATTTTTGGAGAGAGAAAGAGACAGAGCATGAGTGGGGTAGGAACAGAGAGAGAGGGAGACACAGAATTCGAAGCAGGCTCCAGGCTCTAAGGTGTCAGCACAGAGCCCGATTCAGGGCTCGAACTCACGAACTGTGAGATCATGACCTGAGCTGACGTCAGACGCTTCATTGACTGAGCCACCCAGATTTTGTAATGTATCTACCCAGAGTCTATGAAATAAAGTTATCACATTAGTTTTGCGTGTTTAAGAATAGCTTAGATTCAAAAATAGTAACACAGCACAGAGAGAAAACTGCATTCTCCCTAAGAAAATTTAAATGTTTAAAATCTATCAACTTAGATTAGATCTTTCCTGTTGAGCTCAAATCAACTAATAATGAGATCGAATTCCACTGTAGTACATTTTACAAGTTGCTTGCATTTCATCAAAAGATTTTGGTGCATTGAGTATCATGGTCAAGGTTTCCCATCAAGGGATCTTGGTATATAGGGTATCACGGTCCAAGTTTCCCATGAAGGGATCTTGGACTGTTGAGTATCATGGTCCAAGTTTCCCACGAAGGGATCTTGGTATGTTGAGTACCATGGTCTCAAGTTTCCCATCAAGGGATCTTGGTATATAGGGTATCATGGTCCAAGTTTCCCATGAAGGGATCTTGGACTGTTGAGTATCATGGTCCAAGTTTCCCACGAAGGGATCTTGGTATGTTGAGTACCATAGTCTCAAGTTTCCCATCAAGGGATCTTGGTATATAGGGTATAATGGTCCAAGTTTCCCATGAAGGGAACTTGGACTGTTGAGCATCATGGTCCAAGTTTCCCATGAAGGGATCTTGGTATGTTGAGTACCATGGTCTCAAGTTTCCCATCAAGGGATCTTGCTGTATAGGGTATCATGGCCCTGCTTCCCATGATAAAGTTTCCCTGGAATGCATGATGGCACCAAGATGGGCGTCCATCACGGAATTACAAAGACCTCCTCTCGAGGGCTCATTGCATCCACCGTCTTCCTTACTGCCATATTTGCCTGTTCTTTACTCACTGAAGCCCTATGCCCAGTTGTAACATCCGCCGTGTCCTTAGAGTTGTGGTTATTTTACAAGTCTACACCGCCGATGGACTCTAAAACTTGTTTTGAGATTATTCTTTCAGTTGTTCCTTCTACAACCGTTTCTGGGCATCCACCATGCTCTGGGCATTGCCTCTTGGCCAGCGTCTGTACAGAGCGTATACCGAGAGGAGAGAGGCAGAGAAGGAACAACACCCAGGCGACCAGGGGCTGAGACTCACAAAAAGAATAGTGAACAAAACCAAGCCCCTTCTCTTACAAAGAGAGTGCTGAGAGGCAGGCAACATATAACAAACGCACATGCACCGCGTTCACCATAAACCTTTTCTAGGCAGGAGGACGTCGGTCACATGAATGAGTGAATGGGGAGCACTTGGCCACTCAGCCTTTTTTGGACCTGGCCGTGAAAGACTTTTGCAGCTCCGTTAAGAGAGTTGACTTTGTTGTTAGACAAAGCGCTGGTGATCTATACCTGTGAACTTTCTACCAACACAGCCGGGGCAATTTTGGATGCTTCTTTTGCTCACTCTGTTGCTTGGAAAATCTTTGAAGACAAGGTATTATGCCCTTTCCCGTGTAGACTTTTGTAGGTCTCCTCAGCAGGTTTAGCTTTCTCCAGCACGTGGCTATGAGACTGACCCACCTTCCTACCTAGCAGTGCAAAGACTCCCCAAGATGATTTATTCTTTTTATTTTAACTTTATTTATTTTGAGAGAGAGCAAGCAGGAGAGGGACAGAGAGACAGGAGAGAGAGAATCCCAAGCAGGATCTGAGCTGCCCGCACAGAGCGGGATGCGGGGCTCGAACCCACTAACTGTGAGATCATGACCTGAGCCAAAATCAGTAGATGCTCAACTGACTTCTTTTTAATTTTTTCAATTTTTTCAATGTTTATTTGTTATTTGAGAGAGACAGAGCATGAGCAAGGGAGGGGGCAGAGAGAAAGAGAGACACAGAATCCGAAGCAGGCTCCAGGCTCTGAGCTGTCAGCACAGAGCCTGACACGGGGATCAAACCCACGAACCGTGAGATCATGACCTGATCTGAAGTCGGATGCCCAACCGACTGAGCTACCTCTGATGATTTATTCTCCATCACAATGTATGTTCTAAACAAGGCTGGAGTTGACCTTAGATTTTTTTCTTTAGCGAATGCCTGAGGCTCTTGGCTTACATACATCGTGCCTGAAAGTCACATGTTCTCATAATTTTTTAAAGAAGTAGCATCCTATTTTACGACATGATTTAGAAAGTAATGGAAAACAGGATCCCTCTGCTTCCCATGATAAAGTGTGTGCGCACGCACCGGGACAAAGTAATTTGCGGCTGAGGCTTGGATATCCCTGCAGGATGTTGACTGCATTATCTTTCCCAGTTGCAGCCGGGCCAAAGCCTGTGTGCTGCCCATTTCCCTGAAATACCAAGCCCCAGAGGTGTTACAAGGGAAGACGGCATAAAATTGCGATAGAATAGCCAAGAAGCTAATTGCTTTGTAGTTTTGAGGAAGCAGGGCGTTGTCTGTTTTTAAATACAGTTGACTGTGATTTGACTTAATGGTGATGGACTGATTTCCAGGATATTCAGTAACGGTCACAGGTTAGAGTAATTGAGTTGAGGGGCGCCTGGGTGGCTCATTAGGGTGAGCTTTCAACCCCTGATTTTGGCTCAGGTCACCATCTCAGAGTTCATGGGTTCGAGCCCTACATCGGGCTCTGGGCTAACACTGCAGACTCTGCTTGGGGATCTCTCTCTCTCCCTCTCTCCCTGCCCCTCCCCCACTCTCACTCATGCTCTCTCCCAAAATAAATAAACACCCATTAAAAAAAGAATAATTGAGATGCCAGAAATCATCAGGTTAGAAGTTATGAGGTCCTAGCCTGAGAGGAATTAAGGGTCTGTGAGATTTGAAATTGTTATCCTAAGGCCACAGACTATCGGTTGGAATCTTTAAAAAAATTTTTTTGACGTGTGTTTATTTATTTTTTTGTTAGGGACAGAGACAGAATGCGAATGGGTTAGGGACAGAGAGAGAGGGAGACACAGAACCCGAAGCAGGCTCCAGGCTCTGAGCTGTCAGCACAGAGCCCGACGTGGGGCTCGAACTCGCAAACCATGAGATCGTGACCCAAGCCAAAGTCAGACGCTTAACTGACTGAGCCTTCCAGGCGCCCCGTCAGTTGGAATCTTTTAAAAGACGTTTACAGATCATAGCATGGCTCTTAGTCCTTTAGACTTTTCTCTTGTCATTGGGTTTTTGAGTTGACCCGTGTTATGGGTTGAATTGTGTCCCCCCAGAAAGATAATATGGAAGTTGTAATCCCTGATTAGTGAATGTCCACTTCTTTGAAAGGAGGGCTTTTGTAGATGTAATCAAGATAAGATGAGGTCATGCTATGTTAGGAAGGACCCTAAATCCATTATGACTGGTGTCCTTACAATAGAAGACACATGGAAAAAGACAGATCTACATGGAGAAAATGCCTTAAGAAGGTGGAGGCAGAGATATGAGTAGTGGATCCACAAGACAGAAAACACCAAAGATTGCTAGAAAGCACCGGAAACTGAGAACCGAGAGAGGGTGACATTGTTCTCCCCCAGACCCTAGAGAAGTAACCAGCACTGCTGACTCCATAATTTCAGACATCTGTCCTGCAGAACACTTGGGCAATTCATTCTTTTTAAGCCATGTGGATCTGGATCTGAATCATCGCCGTTACTAACCTGGCACTTTTGGTTTATCCTTGGATTTCTTCTGTCTCTCTGTGAGGCTGTCTCCATGTGGAGGTAAAAAACGGTCACCAGCATTTCCCTGTGATATCACCTTTGAGTTTCGAGAAGTACATTGGCCTGGGGACGATGCCACTGGTTCAGCATGGGTCACAGGCCAACTCTGAAACGTGAGGAAATTTGTATTTGGACAACACTGAGGCGAAACCACATTGGGGTGCTGTGCTCTAGACGGATGTCTGGCTCTGGAGGTTGGCCTTGGGTGGCGAAGCAGGGCTAGCATGAGCTATGACTCCAGGTGGAAAAATTGCCCTGAAATGGGCCAAGCTCATTAGGACAGGGCATAACCTACTGTGTCTGTTTCTTCTAAGCATTCCAGCTAAAGGGCTGGGTTTGCTGAAGGATTACCCAACTTAGAGAGTTGATCTAGGAGAAACGAAATTGAATTTGAACAAATTTTCAGACTGAGCCTTTAGTAGGTGGAAGGGATTGGTAAGAGTTGCATTGTCGGGCACTGAACAAATGGCTGACAAGATGGCATCCAGGGAATTCTGCAGGAAGCACAGGGCATCATCCTCAGCTGCTTCCTCTGCTCATTGGGCTTCTCTGAGAGTTTGAGGTAGGCGGGTTCTCAGGATGGTAGTAAAACCTGGTCTTCAGTTCTTACGCAGCTTTGTAAACCCAGGTAGGTGCCACCAGTACCCTCATTTCATTGTATTTCTTTGGTTTCTGAACATTTCCTCGTGTAGATGCTCCTGACATTAGCACAAATGCAATTGATAAATTTATTTATTCAACGAATACTTACTGAGCATGTTACACTTGTCTGGCCACTTTGCCGAAAGGGTGCCATCCTTTCCCCTGCAGATCACACAGGGGAAGGCGGACAGTTAACCAGAGTTACCACTTAGTATAATCAGCGCCATGATGGGACAAGTTGGGGAGGTATGGGAACATCTGGGAGGAGCGTGTTTCTGGACTGAGAGGTCAGGATACACCGAGGCAAACTATGAAAGACAACAGTTGACCGGATTGGTGGGTGAGGGGGATTTCAGGCGGAGGGGTCACCGTGGTCAGGAATGGAGCCTGCAAGCTGATGTCAATATCGATTCTTTTGGCTGAGCATGGTTTAAGAGACCGAGAGAGTGAATTTGAAGTCACTGTTGTGGTCAGTTAATTGCAAGACAGTGTGCTCTCATCATTGTCTGACCTACAGAGACTATTGATAGATGTGATCTTATGAAGATTGCAATACCCAATAAGGACAAATGTTCAACTAAAACAGGGCCTCACTTCCATTTGAAGATGTGAAACAAGAGGGGACAGTATGACTCATAGGCAGAATCCATCATGATGCTGCCTGTTTTTGCAAAAAAGGTTAATGGAACCCAACCCTACCCATTTATTTGCCTATTTCCTGTGGCTGATTTCTTGGTACAATGGCTGAGTCAAATAGCTACAAAAGAGGGCATATAGCTCACAAAGTCCAAAATACTTACTGTTCTGCCCTTTAAATTTTTGTTTAATGTTTATTTATTTTTGAGAGGCAGAGTGAGATAGAGCGTGAGCAGGGGAGGGGCAGAGAGAGAGAGAGAGAGGGAGACACAGAGTCTGAAGCAGGTTCCAGGCTCCAAGCAGTCAGCACAGAGCCCGACGCAGGACTTGAACTCACAAACCATGACATCATGACCTGAGCTGAAGTCTGATGCTCAACGGACTGAGCCACCCAGGCGCCCCCCTCTGTTTTGCCCTTTAGAGAAAAAGGTTGCTGACCCTTGATGTAAAGGGCTACCTTCATGAAGTCATTGGGAATCTTGTAGTTAATACATATAATGGCATAGTCCAGACTTCCAAGGACATAGCACAGTTGTTCTCAAACTGACCAGGAACTTTTTCATATGCAGACTCCTAGCCACCACCCAGGCTCCTCCTGACTCATCAGTTCTGGGGATGGGCCCTAAGAATTTGAATTTTAATGACTGTGAAGGTGACACCAACAAATATTTTGTCATATAATAGTCATACAATAACATCACATATGATAGACAAAGATTTTTGTCATGCAATAGTCATAACAAACATACATATGTGTGTATTAACCATTGTCATATTTATAGGACTCTTTACATGATGGCTAATGATGAGATTCATGATACAATAAATAGTCATAAATAGGACCTCAGAAAAATGGGCCTGAAGCATTGTGAAACCAAATATAAAGAAATAGTCCTTTCTGCCATTAGGAAAAAAAAATAATGAAAGCCATTAAAGAAACCATGGCTCATATAGTTTAGACCAGGGTCAATTTGTGGAGTGACTTCCAAGGGCAACTGGTTGCAAAATGTATCTTCAGGCAGCTAAGAGACACACAATAAGGGGTTGTTACCTATAGGTCCTTAAAATCTAATTTTAAACAAACCACGGACAGAACCGTGGCCCGAGGACATAGCCACCTCATAAATGAATTACTATAGATAGTAATACTAGCAGCAGCTACAGCCGTAGTAGTAGGAATAGACGATGATTTTGATGATAGTGGTGATAGTGATGATGGAAATGAAGATGATGACGGTGGTGATTATGATGGAGGTGATAATGATCGTGAGGATGATGATAATGATGGTGATGGTGACAGTGATGATTTTGATGACAGTGGTGATGGTGGCGGTGGTGGCTGTGGTGGTGATGATGATGATGGTGGTGATGATGGGGATGGTGTTGATGATGGATATGATGGTGGTGGTGATGGTGGTGATGATGGTTGTGGTATTTGTGGGGATGATGATGATTGTGGTGGTGGTAGTGATGATTGTGTTGATGATGGTGGTGGTGATGGTGACAGTGATGATGACGGTGATGATGATAGTGGTGATGATGCTGGCGATGATGATGGGGATGGTGTTGATGATGATGGTGATGATGATGGTTGTGGTGATAGTGATGATGGTGTTGATGGTGGTGGTGATGATGATGGTGGTGATGATGATGATGGGGATGGTGTTGATGATGGTGGTGATGATGGTGGTGGTGATGGTGGTGATGATGATGATGGTGGTGGTGATGGTGGTGGTGATGATGATGGGGATGGTATTGATGGGGATGATGGTGGTGGCGATGATGATGGGGATGGTGTTGATGATGATGGTGGTGGTGATGATGGTGGTGATGGTGATGGTGGCTATGATGATAGGGATGATGGTGGTGGTGATGGTGGTGGCGATGATGATGGGGATGATGGTGGTGGTGATGGTGGTGATGATGATGGTGGTGGTGATGATGGTGGTGATGGTGATGGTGGCGATGATGATGGGGATGATGGTGGTGGTGATGGTGGTGGTGATGGTGACAGTGATGATGGTGATGATGATGGTTGTGGTGCTGGTGTGGATGATGATGATTGTGGTGGTGGTAGTGATGATGGTGTTGATGATGGTGGTGGTGGTGATGATGATAATAACAATGAAGATGATGATGAGTTTTGTGATGATGGCGATGGTAAGGAAGATGATGTGAGTTGGTATTCAGCAAATGAGTTTTTAACAGCAGAAACTTTGCACTAAAGTTTGTGCATTTTCTATCAGCGAGTGCACCCAGTAGCTCTCCAAAGTGCCAAGTCACAAACGGGAAACATGAAGCCAGGAGGGGTTCATCCTTTACCTAAATGGCCCAGTGCATAAAAGGGAAAAGAATTCAGACCTAGGTCTAGGTCTTTCTGAGAGTTTCCCAGGTAATTTTCTTAAGAGTTATTAAATGCAATTTAATAAAAGCAAACATGATTTTACCGATAATATTAGCAAAGACAAAATTAAAAAATACTCAGTGCTGAAGATCACGTGCATGCATGACTTTTTTTGGTGCGCATTTTTGTGTGTTGGTACTTAGGTTTTGGGGAAAGTAGTATAATTGTATGTGTGAGAAAAATGTTTTAATGTCCATAACTTTTGATTCATTCCTTCCATCTCAAGAAATCCATTTTAATGAAATAATATTTTGAATGCTCCTAGAGATTGATGATAGGAAAATAAAAGATAAATAAAGAGAGAGGAGATATGTTAATGATATAATCCTGGAATGACCTACATGGTTTGTATGTTAAGGACGTGCTTACAGTGTATATAAAGTACCAAGGCAAGTTTGCTGAAACCATAGAGTTGAGGGCAGTAAGCAGAACCAGCCGGCCTTGGATTCCCCTTCTGGACCAAGACTTCCTGAGTCCAGGTTCTATATCACAGCTCTGTGTAGAGACATTCAGGATCCTTCTGTGGCTACCACACCCAGCGAGGGAGCCTAATCAGCTGGTGCCTGCAATGGTACCCACCGCTCCAGACGTTGGCATGTGATGGTTCCGAACAATGGAAGGAGGAAGGTGGGGGATGAGGCCACACCTGCTCCTGACCCTTGACAAGAAAGTTGAACACAGGGTTTCAGGGCATTTAGGAGGCAGGGTTTCTGCACATTTTGAGGGCGTGTACATTTGCGTACCTGGGTCCACATGGGCTGTACATGTGATTTAATTATAGAGATAGGCATATAGCATTTAATTCACAGTCCTCTGCCGAGAGGCTGGGTCTTAATAGCAGAGTCTCTCAACCTCGGATATATATGAACAAGACCTTACTCAAGTCTTTCTGGAGTACAGTCTTGTCAGTCATCTATACAAGAAATTTTTTTAAGTATATTTATTTATTTTGAAAGAGAGAGAGAACAAGCAGGGGAGGGGCAGAGAGAGAGAGAGAGAGAGCTCCAAGCAGGCTTTGCTCTGTCCGCTCAGAGCCAGACACAGGTCTTGAACTCACCAACCGTGAGATCATGTCCTGAGCTGAAATCAAGAGTTGGAGGCTGTATATATTTAGGTCCACTATTTTTTAACAAGTCTGTATTCCTCATAGATAAATACATACTTGGCGAAAATTTTAGTGACAGCAAAGCGTTCATGATATCTGTTGTTCAGTCACCCGGGGAAATAATTCCTGCAGAAGCAGATTGGAGCCGAGTTGCAATCGATCTCCAACGGGCCGGGGAAGAGGAGAGCGTCCCACATTTCTTGACCACTTGCTAAAGCACCAGGCAGTATACTAGGCAATTGGCATGTGTTACCTCACGTATCCTGTTTGGGAATTCTCTTGTTGACAGCTGGAGTCCCATGAAGGAATATTTTTAAGAAGGAAAATGACAGGCTGAGATTTGCATTTGGAGATAAATTACCCAGAGTGCCAGTTATTCGTTAACTTGCCTGGCTTGGCCCAAGCTGGCATCTAGATGCTGTAATTTGATTTACGCTGCAGAGAGGTGATTTGCCCCTACATTCTCTTGGCCTCCAGCCTGCATTTCTGACCACTAAAGACTCATTTGCTTAGGTTACGGCATCTCATTTTTAAAAGCCATCAAAGGAGCGAGTGTGGATCAGATTATTGAATCAGTTGACCAATGGGTGAGTTTGTCAGATGATGATTTTGCCGAGCTAGTTTATCAAGAAATGGGACATTAAAAGAGGGTTAAAGTAGCACAAAGACGGGGAATAGAAGACCTTTGTCTCTCAGTTAGTTTCTATTTTTAAATTTTGGATGAATAAGTCCATTGGTAAATATACATATTCTGCTTCCTAAATCAGGCTGTAAACATTTTTTTTCTCAGTGTCTGAAGTTGAGCAGTCTAGCAGACTAGTCTAGTCTAGTCTAGATACGTAAGGAAGTATCCATAGATACACTTCAAAAAAATCAATCTTTCAGGGCGCCTGGGTGGCTCAGTTGGTTGAGCGTCTGACTTCAGCTCAGGTCATGATCTCTTGGCTCGTGAGTTCGAGCCCCGCGTTGGGCTGTGTGCTGACAGCTGGGAGCCTGGAGCCTGCTTCCAATTCTGTGTCTCCATCTCTGCCCTCCCTGGCTCGTGCTCTGTCTCTGGTCTCCAAAATAAATAAACCTTAAAAAAATTTTAAAAAATCAATCTTTCATCCTTTGTAGAAAAAAACATTCTATTGAGTATTGCATGGAATAAAAGCAAAATTTAGCGATTATCCTTAGAAAAGTGACCAACCTCTTCCTCTTTGCCATCCTTACAGCTCTAAGATAATATCAAAAAGAAGTATTTTGGCCCTTTTATATACAATTGGTACAAAAAAGGTCCGCATATACGAGTCCTTTAAAGAACGCACTACAGAAAGAGAAACTTCCAGCACGATTAACGAAATTAATCAGTGGTCATTAACATGGGATTTGTGTTACATTTTATAGGTTCATGATTAGATTCAAGAACCGAAGAATAAGGCCTAATTGATGGAAACAGGCTGTAATTTTATGCTTTTAATATAATGGCCTCTGGCCAAATCCGGACAAAAGAAAGAGCGTTTGATTTGTTACTTTGGATTTGTTTCCCCCATCCTCCTCGAAAATAGAGATGATTTACAGTTTTAATATATTTTTCATGCACAATTAACATCATTGTTGCCAGATTTACAGAGGAGCCAGGAAAACAAAGCTGCGGTGATTTATTAGGGACGCGTGGAAGACACTTAATACCACCAGCAGCACCGTTCCATGGGAAGAAGCAAAAACACAAAATGCTTAAAAACGAAAAGAATGCTTTGTGTCAAAAGCGTGTTCTTTGTAGGCAAGCTTTAGGCCTTATGGGGGTACCTTTTTTTTTAACAACAGTGACAACAAAATATTCACATGGGAGATTTCTTCCCATTCCAGGTTTCACGTGGAATTTCAATATGGTAAAATATATAATGTTGTTATATGAGGAGCCAAGGGAAAATCCAGTTAAGATTGACATTCATAGGAAGATGTGGGGCATAGGGAATATTTTAACAAAATTTTTTTAATGTTTATTTATTTTTGAGAGACAGAACGCCAGCAGGGGAGGGGCAGAGAGAGAGGGAGACGCAGAATCTGAAGCAGGTTCCAGGCTCCGAGCTGTCAGCACAGAGCCCGACGCGGGGCTCGAACGCGTGAACCATGAGATCATTACCTGAGCCGAAGTCGGACGCTCAAGTGACTGAGCCACCCAGGCGCCATTAAAGATTCAGTATCTCCTTTCACAATTGGCATAGAATTTGAAAACCATATATTTGATGGCAAATACTTTATTCTTTTACATTTCAATATTAGAAAATTGTCAGGCTTGCATGTCTGTACGTGATTTTGCTTTGTATTTTCTGTGCGTGTTCTTTAAAAGACTCTTTTCATTGGGTTTTAGAAGGTTGACACATACTTGCCAAGAGGTGCACATCATAGACTTAGATTTTTTTCACTGACCACCTGCCCATGTCTGAGACCTGGGAAGTGAGCAGAGACTTCTTTGAGTCACGGAGATGAAACTCTCATACTGCTATTCATTGTTTTTTTAGAAGAAGGAGAGAAATGGCGCAAAAAATAAGGATAAACCAAAGACCTTGCTATGAAGCAGTCAGGTATCTGTGAACTGAATGGTTTAGAGGAAAGACTGTAATTAGGGGTCCCTATTTGTCTATTTAGTCAGTAAATCAAGCACCAGTGAATCAAGCTCAGTCAACCTTTTAAGTCCATCAGAAGTAGAAGTAGTATTCTACAGACAGGCAAGTGTTGTGTTCCTCCCCATGACTCCTGCAAGCTGCTAACAACCCGGATGTGAAAAGTATAGCTGACCATAGGCATCTGTTAAATTTACACGCATCTTGGCTATAAATATTAGACCAGTGGTTTCTTTTTGTCTTTGGAAGGAGGGCTTCAGCTTTCTCTGCAGCTGTGGTACTTTACAGAATCGTTCCCTCTTCTGTCTCATAAAACCACAATTATTAAAAACCCCATCAGCTGTGGATTTAGCTGTGGGAAATGCCCACTCATGCAATGCTGGAGTGTTTGCAAATGGTCATAATATTTCTCGGAGAAAGCAGGGCAAGAGGTAGCAAGATTGCCTGAACTACGTGCCAGGAATACGTTGCACTTCAAGGAATTTTATCCTCAAGAAGCAATCAATTGGACACGCGCAGAAGGATGCGTGTGTAGGGATTGGCATTGTCACATGCTTACGATGACCAAAAAAAGAAAAGAGAGAGAAAGAAAAAGGAACGGCCACAACAATTTTTAACATTCTAGAAATTGTTACATAATTAGAGATACAATACAAGCATGCAATACTAGCCATTAAAATTGCATTATATAGGATAATATTTAGTGATACAAGGACACATTCAGAATGTAGTATTATATAAAAGCATCTTCACCATATTATTTTCCAATAGTCTTGTAGTCTTTTTTTAAGTTCCCCTGAATAATTACTCCAGAACTTCTCTGTTTTATTTTGTGTAATGACAAGAACAGAAGATGATGACAGGTGGGCACATTATGTGCTATGAATATTTACGGTGGTCTGAACAGAATATGCTGCGGGGGGGAGAGGGAGGCAGGCAGGGGGAGTCTGCCTGGAAGCTCTGTGTCCTAGAGGCAACACCAGCCCTTAAGACCCCACGTCCTGGTTGTCTCTTCAGCCATCCAAGAGTGTGAGCGAGCTGTGGTTTAAGCAGTCAGCCATTGTTGGTGTGCAGATTGCAAACCTCTTCTCTCACCTGTGTCCTGTCCATTGGCATCATTTCTGATACTCTTTGTTGAAACAAAAATCGGTAGTTTTGATCTAGCAAGGATCCCTCAACATTTTTCTCTCCCTTGTGTCTTTTTCTAAGTAGGACGCATGAAGCTGAGCACATTTAAGAATTCCTGACCTCTATCCCAAGATCACAAAAATTTTCTTTTGCATATTTTTCTGTGAGTGTTAGAGTTCATGCATGCATTTCAAATCTGCGCAGACTCTTTTTAGATATGGTGTGAGATAGGGATCCAGAGTTATTTTCTGCAGGTAGAGAAACAGTGTGTTCAACATGTAATATAAATGATGTATCATTTCCCAGGGGTTTGTAATTTCGACCGCAGTCCTGATAGGGACAGATGACACACAAAAAGTATGTATTAAGAGATGGGGCAGGTGATAGAGAAGCCGATACGGGGTAGCACAGTAACCTTGGGGTGGTATATTAGGGAACCCTTATGAGAACTTACGGATACCCATTTGGGTGTTATTGGTCATGCCTGCTAAGGGGAGATAGGCTCTTCTCTTGTTTGGCCTCCAGATTGTCTGCTAGGATCTCCCTTGGTTTCACCCAAGGGAAGCCAGAGACAAGACTGACTCCTATGGGTTCAGGGCAGACAGCACTGTGGGTCTGAGAGAGAGTCAATCTCAAAGTGGTCTGCCAAAAACTAACCCAGTTCAACCTTCTACCATCCACCACCTATGCGTAGGGCAATCTATGTGTTTTATATTTGGTCTCGTTCAGTCACCCGTCTGTTCCTGAAGCAGGCAAAGCGTGACTCATGTAGAACGAAATGACCGTGTGCTTTTCTCCCTCAACATTGTCTTTGTGTCTGTTTATGTACATTCTGTTCTTTTATGTGCAGTTTAGAATCAACATGTCAAATTCTGCAAAATTCTGCCATCTTTGTTGGGAGTTGTATTGACTTGAAACTTGACTTTAGGAAGAAGAGTTATCATTCCGAATTCATGTTGTCTTATCCATAAACTGGCATAGTTCACCACTTATTTTTTTATTAAGAATTTTTAATGTTTATTTTTTTTAAATATGTTTATTTACTAAAATCTTATTCAGATATAACTTGATCTTTGTTAACCTAATGGGTTAATTCCTTCTTCCTCCTCTTCCTCCTCCTCCTTCTTGTAAATAGTATCTTATTTTGTATGTATAAGAGAATGTCTTGATTATATATTCAGCCATCTTTTTTGCTTGTCTATTATTTCTAGTAACTGATCTATAAACTTGCATGGATCCCATAAAAATGACCATATGCCATACAGATAATGACCATTTTCTCGCTTCCCCTTTGAATATTTGTGCTCTTTATGGACTATATGCCTGTTGTCATTGCACTGATTCAGGATGTCCAGTGGTGTATTGAACTGTGTTAGGGAAAACTCACACCCCTGTTCATGATTTTATAGGAAAGGCATCTGGCACTCTTGAATAAATGTGATATTGGCTAGATGTTTTTGGTAAGTGCTCATTATCAAGTAAAAGAAATTACCTTCAATTTCCAATTTTCTACTCAGCTAAAACATTTTTGAAAATCATGAATAGACATTGAATTGTCAAAATAATTTCCTGGCATCTCTATGGCTGGTCACAAGATTTTCCTTTCTTTCTTTCTTCTTCTTCTTCTTTTTTTTTATTTATTTGGTTTAATAACAGGTTTTTCTGTTAGGGCATTTTGGAAGCAACCCTGAGTTGATCTTAAGGTGAACTTTCAAACACCTGCCAGTAACCCTGTTATATTTGCTTTGTTAATATTCACTGAGGATGCCCACATCTTCATTCATAAGCGAATTTGATTAATGATTTTGATTTGAATTTAAGTTTGATTTGGTTTCTAAATTTGGTTTTCTAATCTTATACAGTCCATCTAGTTAAACTGACTTACAAAAATATTTCGGCTGCTTCTTTTCATTTTATATTTTCTGAACAAAATTTCAGTAACAACAGGATTGCTACAAGTTGCTTGAAAATAATCTTGGCTGCTGAATTTTTATGTGAGACATTTTTAAATTACTGTTTTGTAATAATAGTCTTTAGTGAATTTATTTCAGTCTGTGTTCCACTTTCTTTTTTCTCAAATATTTATTTAAATTTATTTTTTTACATCAGCGCTTATATCATTAAAATATCTATATTTTAGGGGCGCCTGGATGGCGCAGTCGGTTAAGCGTCCGACTTCAGCCAGGTCACGATCTCGCGGTCCGTGAGTTCGAGCCCCGCGTCAGGCTCTGGGCTGATGGCTCAGAGCCTGGCGCCTGTTTCCGATTCTGTGTCTCCCTCTCTCTCTGCCCCTCCCCCGTTCATGCTCTGTCTCTCTCTGTCCCAAAAATGGATAAACATTGAAAAAAAATTAAAAAAAAATCTATATTTTAATATTTTTATTTTATTTGAAATTATTTGAAGTGATCTCCCTCACTTTTCAAGATTATTAATTTTCATTGTTTCTCAGTTTTGCTCACTCACTGTTGCCAGAAGTTTGCTTATACTAATAAGCTTTTAGTAAACTAGCTTTCATATTGTTAATTAGCTTGACTATTTTCTCGTTCCCTGTTTCACAGAGTTTTACTTTTTATCGTATGTTATTTTCTGTTTCTATTATTCTGGCTCTTTGATTTGCCTCCACGGCTCATTTATTTGCAATCTTTCTTATTATCTTGTAATTGTATTTGAAGTTTTAATTTTTCCCCGTAAGCACTGCTTTAGACCTGTCAGACAAATTTTCACACGAGACACGTGAATTATCATTGGATGCCACGTTATTTTGTATTTTCACTTTGGCCTAAAGGTATACACACACTACACGTTACTCACATGTTTAGCGTCTAACAGTTTTGTAGGATGTTTCCGTCAATTTTTGCTTTATTTGATTAGCTTCAAAGACTATATTGCTGTATGCGTTCATATGCTGTATGCTTTGGAAACATTTCTGTGTGACACACAGCAGCGCATACATGTATCCATGCATGCACGTATTTACACATGTATGTATGTGCATGTGTATACATGTTAGGGGCATAGATTTCTATGTGTATCTATCAGAGAACACTTACAGAGCTACTCAAATATTCCATATTGTACGTTGTTTTTTGTGTTTGGTCTCCTAACTCCATTGATTTGAAGAAGGTGTCATTTTAATCCCTCGCCATATTTTTGTCGTAACGTCGCTTTATTGTAAACATGTTGTATAGATTGACACAAGTATATGATCGTTATATACTTAAGATATTTTTGTCCAATGTTAAATTCCCATCCCAGGTATGTTTCAATCATACTTACCATACGTTTTATATTTTCAGGTTCTTCATATTCAAGTTTATGAGGCCTCCCTCTTGTGTTAAATACATCTATTCAAATATATCCATTCTAACTATGGATGTTGATAAAGCTACCGATAATCCCGTTGGATCAGTTTATCCCACTTAAAACTTCCCAGCTTCCGTTATTATAGAGAGTATAACTTTGGTCATTGTATTTTTCTGTCTTCTGGCCACCATGCTTGTTTGATTTTTGTTTTCTTTGGTTTTCCGAACTTTTGTTGTATAGCTTTTGAGTTTTTATGGGTGATGTCATTGTTACCCTACTCTTTCTTCCCTGTTGTGTTTTTCCCTCTGACGCGTAGGATTCATCAGATGTGCCTCTACTTGTTTGAAAGTGAAATCCTGCAATATATTTCCATGTAACACCCATATTTATTGTCATTATTGCCTATCAACCTTTTCAGTATCCACTGTTGTCTTTAGAACAAAATCTAGATTAAGTCCTCTCCCATTCCCATGTCCCACCGTGCCAATACTAAGGGAACTTTGGCTCTAGATTGGTTTGGGATTTCTTTGTTACTTATTTTTTAACGTTTTAGTTTAAATTCCAGTTACTTAACATACAGCGTAGCTTTAGTTTCAGGTGTATAATACAGGGGGGATTTCTTTTTAGGTTATTGTCTTCTGAGCCTATGAATGTTTTCTGCTCATCTGCACTCTTTTGCTTTATCTTGGATTCATTTCTCTCTTTGTGGAAATAAATCATTTCTCAAAGAGGGTTTCATGCGGCACGTTTTGTAAGATTTTTTCAGACCTGAACATATCTTTGGTTTTCCTTTTCATTTAAAAGATACTTTTACTGGATATGAAAGTCTAAGTTTCTTCTTTTCCTTTCACCTTGTGGGAAGTAATATGCCATCTGTATCTTGTATTTCTTCTATCCTGTGTTGGTGTGAAAAAGCCCCTATGAGCCACATGGTCCTTCCTTTGACCGTCACCTGCTTTTTTCTCGCCGGACGACTTAGAAATATTCTGTGTGCATTTAATGTTCTTAAAAATCATGATAAACGGGTCCAGAAGTTACATTTTTTTACCCTTTTTTCTGTGGGAAATTAGCTTTATTGAGAATACTGACTTCACATGAAAAATACAATACTGCATTAATAGACAGAATTTATATAAAGCTGAAATCAATAAGGATATTCTTTTCTTCAAATTTTTATTTAACTTTTAGTTAACGTATAGGCTAAAACTGGTTTCAGGTGTTGAATTAAAAATTTTTTTAATGTTTCTTTATTTTTGAGAGAGAGAGAGAGAGAGAATGTGAGCAAAGGAGGGGGGAGAGAGAGAGAGAGAGAGAGAGAGAGAGAGAGAGAGAGAGAGAGAGAGAGAGACAAGGAGACACAGAATCCGAAGCAGGCTCCAGGCTCCGAGCTGTCAGCACAGAGCCCGACGTAGGGCTCGAACTCACGAACCACTAGATCATGACCTGAGCTGATGTGGGATGCTTAACTGACTGAGCCCTCCCAGGGCCCCATCAGGTGTTGAATTTAGTGATTAAAAATAGGCTAGTTGTTTAATTTGTGAGTACTTTGTCATAAGCCTTACATTTGCTTTACTTCTTGGAAATTCTTAGCCATTATACCTAGCCACTAATGTTTGTTACTCTGTCTTTAGATGAGTGTCCTCTTGGACGAATGATGAGCTTTATAGTTCCATCTTCCTTATGTTGGCATTTAGGGGATTTTCTGCCCATTTCTCTCTCCCAGATACTTTTGGGAAAACGATACGTTTCGGCTCACTCTTTGAGCTTTTACATCTAACCATTTAATTTTCCTCCCCCTGAGTCTGTCTTGGCCCCCTTCAGAATTATTTGCTCCTGTTTCCTGTTCCCATCCCATGTGTTAGTGCTTTCCCTCTTCACCTGACTCTTAAATATTACAAGTTTGTCATCATTTCCTTGGGGCCAGCAGATATCATGGTAGGGCATTCACGTTCAAGGGCCAAGCAAAAGCCCTGCTCTCCATCTAGTGCCTCTGTGTAGTTTAGAGGAAGGGCGTCTTATCCTTTCCTCCCTTCCCATCCCTCCCATCCTCACACAGGCTCCTGCGGAGGCTCCACAAAGTCCAGTAGTCAATACTCCGCCTACTGCAAGTAGGGTGTGGGGAGGGGACGTGAATGGGTTTTGCCCACCTGGCGTTTCTCTTTGCCATAAAATCCCCACTCTGGTGGCAAAGCGGGCCTCTGTCGAGTGACCAGAAACCTCACCCTGAACTACTTGATTCCATACCACAAGGGTAGGAAAAGGAGCAATCAAGCCACGCAGTGAGGACAGATGAACACACAGCCAGAAAGCTCTTTCTCACCTGTTACTTGTTCCTGGATTATCAAGATCCTAGGAGCCACTTCCCGTCCCAAAGGAGCACAGCTCTCCTCTCCAGGCGTCTCCGTTTTTGCACTCATTGCGAAAACGCAAAATAGTTGGATCAAAGAAACAGAGGAAGAAATTTAGGTGGCTTGTTTGCAAAACGGAGTGGAGAATGCCATGAGTGTGGTGCTTTTGGAATATCACTATTTCTGTAAATAAAAGGAAGACGTTTCCAGATGTCTTAAAAAAAAAAAAGGAATTACTTCTGGCTCCAAGAATATTCTCTCAGAACATCTTCCTGTATCTCCGTCTGTTACTGTTTACTTGTGGGCCAACAGATCTTCAACCGTCTGTGGCTCTCCAATTGCCAAGGGTTTTCATTGCATGAGAACCCGACATGTCTGTCTTCTGTCAGGGTGTTTCCATCAATGACTTACCATTGGTTCCCACGTAGCCTTCATTCAATGATGTAAGGACAATCTCAAAGACCCGAATTGAACTTGGGAAGCTCTTTTTATCGAGACAAAAGAATGCTACAGGATTTCACTTGTGTCAAAATCACAACAACAAAAAAATTTTTTTTGAATGTTCCAGAATATTCCAAGCCAGGCTTTGGTAGGCAGTAAGAGTTCTCCCACCTGAAACCCTTAGGGTAATAGCCTTTTTATGGCTGTTAGAGTTTTTTTTTTTTCAGAAGCCTTAGCCCTCAAGCAGGATTTTCCCTCTAATGAAAACATTTTGGGTGGGGCTCTCTGTAAATCATGAAAAAATACACCAATCCAGGGGCGCCTGTGTGGCTCCGTCAGTTGGGCGTCCGGCTTCAGCTCAGGTCATGATCTCACGGTTCATGGGCTCAAGCTGACAGCTCAGAGTCCGGAGCCTGCTCCACATTCTGGGTCTCCCTCTGTGTCTGCCCCTCCCCACTCATGCTCTGTCTCTTTCTGTGTCCCAAAAATAAATAAATGTTTTTAAAAAATACACCCATCCAGAGGACTTTAAGAGACAAAACAGATGAACACAAGGGAAGGGAAGTAAAAATAATATAGAAACAGGGAGGGGGACAAAACAGAAGAGACACACAAATACGGAGAACAAACTGAGCGTTGCTGGAGGGGTTGTGGGAGGGGGGATGGGCTCAGTGGGTAAGGGGCACTAAGGAATCTACTCCTGAAATCAGTGTTGCACTAGATGCTAACTACCTTGGGTGTAAATTAAAAACCAAATAAATCATTACAAAAAAACACCCCCATGCTTCCTGAGACAGAAGTAACCAAGGATGTAGGACCTGGAATTGTTGACTGAACCTTGTTACTGCAGACATTATTTCTTATAGGAGATGCTTGGGGCCACCTGCATTCTCTACAGTTTCTTGGGATTCCGTTCAATACACACAAACAACACTGTGTGTTTCATGCTCATTTTGGCCCGGGACAGAGGGCCTCATCCTACCACACCTGCCTCCCAGGGGCTGTGGTAAAGATTCTTGAGATAATGCATATAAATTCCAAGCCCAGCGTCCCCGCTCTTGGGAGGTCCTTAATTAACGCGAGCAGTTACTAATCTTATTATTCGTGATGACACTGAAGCTGATGTGACCCAGGTACCAGGGAACTCATTCATTCTCACTAGTCTCCTTTCACTCACTGGCTTTTTTTCCGTTTCCTTTTTCTTTGGACCTCCAAAGAACTGCCACATATCACCTAGGTGAGCTCATGAGGGGATGACTCAGCATTCAAAGTACTTGTCTCTGTAGACACCAGCCTTGAATTTGACCTGCTCAGAGATGCTTATTTCTATGGTACATCTCGATTCTTGCCTCCATTCTGTGCACCAAAGATTATGTAGGTGTTTTGCAAATCAGTGATAAGACGTGCTATGTAGTTTTCCTCCCTGGGGGTTAATAATTGCTCTAATCTCCATTTGGACCTCTTTTTCGAGAGTGAATATCATCGTAATAGGCCCTGGAAAGTGTTGTACCAAATGAAAACTTCTGGCAATATTTAGAAGCTGGAAATTTTTTGCAAGAAAATCCACATTTACAACATCACTTAAAAATATGTAAGATTAGGGGGCACCTGGGTGGCTCAGTCAGTTAAGCATTTGACTCTAGATCTCGGCTCAGCTCATGATCTCACGGTTTATGAGACTGAGACCCCTGTCGGGCTCTGTGCTAACAGCGTAGAGCCTGCTTGGGATTCTGTGTGTCCCTCTTTCTCTCTCTGCCCCTCCCTGCTCATGCTCTCTCTGTCTTTCAAGACAAATGAAAGTTTTAGGAAAAAAAATGTGTAAGATTGGGCAACACTGGGCCAGTGGTTGACTAGGGATGAAGAGTAGGTCTTCCTCTTAGACATGACATTCATTTTGCTGCATAGCCACACTCCCCACCACTCCCCAGAGTGCTGCCAACCCTCGGGTTGAATGTACATTTCCTGCTTTTTTTTCTCCTGTATTCTTACCTGACTCATACATTCTTTGTGAATGTATGCTTTGGGTCATGTGGTTGTCCTCACAGTTTTTAAATGTCAATAATCCAACATCGAGTATTGACTCAAAAATTCTCATATCTACCAGATCATCTCAGAAAGTACTTAGAGAACATTTCTTTTGACATTTTCATCAACACACAAAGTAGATGTATAATTATCTGAGCAGATACCAAATATGACAATGATTCTGGTCTTCCTAAAATCTTATATCTGTGAGCTGTTTTATTATTACTTAATTTAAAAAATTTTGACGTTTATTTATGTTTGAGAGAGGAGAGAAAGAGACAGAGCACAAGCAGGGGGAGGGGCAGAGAGAGAGGGAGACACAGAATCCGAAGCAGGCTCCAGGCTCCAAGCTGTCAGCACAGAGCCCGACGCGGGGCTGGAACTCACAAACCATGAGATCATGACCTGAGCCAAAGTTGGACTCCCAGTTATAGGCGACACCAATTGGAGACATGATGACTGCTGTTTCTTTCCATTAGGGATGGTTTTTCTGGATTTAGTAATAATAATAATAATAGTAATAAAGTGCTGAGTAGCAGGTTAGCAACAGGATTCCATGGGTTGCAGGATGAGAGCACTGATATCTGAGAAGCAGAAATTCAGGAAAGTGGCGAGAATGTTTATTAAGCTCCTCCGAGTATAAAATACTTGACCGCTTGTCCACTACAGTCACTGTGGGTAATCACACGCAATACCTTTAAAAAAAAAAAAAGTGTAGGGATGGGAGGTGCCTGCGTGGCTCACTGGGATAAGTGTCTGACTTTTGTTGTTGTTTGTTTATTTTTGAGAGAGACAGAGCCACAGCACAGGAGGGGCAGAGAGAGAGAGAGGGAGACACAGAATCTAAAGCAGGCTCCAGGCTCTAAGCCGTCAGCACAGAGCCCATCACAGGGCTCGAACTCACAGACTATGAGATCATGACCTGAGCCGAAGCCGGACGCTCAACCGACTGAGCCACCCAGGCTCCTCGAGTGTCCAACTCTTGATCTTGGTTCAGGTCACGATCTCCCAGTTCGTGGGTTCGAGCCCTGCATCAGGCTCCGTGCTGAGGGCGTATAGCTTGCTTGGGGGTCTCTCTGCTCCTCTCCCACTTGCACGCACTGTCTCTCTCACTCTCAAAAATAAATAAACATTAAAAAATAATAGAAGGGATTAAAGACAAGATGCTATAATTTGATGTTTAGTTTACGCGTCTGTGATTACTATAATAACGAAGGAGAATGCAAATGATTAAGAGACAATTAAACTTGAATAGTTCAAGTTGTGAAATGTTGGAATTGTGTCTCTATGCGTTTCTCACTCTGATGGAAAGAGACTTTCACGGAGACTTGTTCTTGTTAAGAGCTGTCCATTAAAGTAGAGCTTTCTTGATATTTTTAACACAGATTGCCTATTGTCAGGGAAAATGTGAAGATGTGGTTTAAAGGGGAACCATACCTCGTAACGAGAATATCTTCAAGAAATTATGGCTTCTGTGTCAGTAAAAGCAAGGGCGGAGCACTGGAATTTGTGTCAGTAAATTCCATAAGTAAAAATACATTCAATAAATAATAAAAGTGACTGATAGGCTGCTCAGGTTATTCCTTCCTACCAGCTTCTTTCCAAAAAAACAAAAACATTTAAAGTCTGCGAGGCTTCAAATCATGTATTTTGGGGGGAGCAAGCATAACCCCTTCCTGAATTAACCCTTCCTATCCAGTCTGAGTCAGGACATTCCAAGTGACCCTGATGCTGCCACGTGCTATAGAGCTGGGCCGTTTTTATTGTTTCAGCATTGGGATTTATTACAGAGTTTCACATTCTTATACCTTTCCCCCCCTTTTCATTAGAGGTTTTTTTCCTAGTAAGTTTAAAAACTTGAACTACCAATTAATTTTTTTATTAATGCCTTTTTTCACGGTTGCCTGGCTGGCTCAGTTAGTCGAGCATGCAACTCTTGACGTCTGCCTTGTTTTTTTATTTTATTTTTTTAAAGTTTATTTTTGGGAGACACAGAGCCCATGCGAGTGGGGGAGGAGCAGAGAGAGAAAGAGGGAGACCCAGAATCCAAAGCAGGCTCCCGGCTCTGAGCTGTCAGCATAGAGCCCGACGCGGGGCTCGAACCCACGAACCGTGATGTCATGACCTGAGCCGAAATCATACACTTAACCAACTGAGCCACCCAGGCGCCCCCCCTCCTAAGGCTTCTCTTGACTGTGACAGTTTCTTGCACTTTCCTTGTTTTTTGTTTTTTGTTTTTTGTTTTTGACCTTGGCAGTTTTGAGGACTGGTCTTTCCATTTGAATTTGCGTGATGTTTTTCTCACGATCACATTAGGGTTATGGCTTGTGGAGAGAAGGTCCACAGAGGCAGAAGGCCCTTCTCATTACACCATATCCAACGTGCATGCTGTCACCAATGTGACTTCTCACTGATGACCTTGACCCCTGATTGCCTAAGGAACAGCAGGTTCATTACATTGTCCATTGCAAAGTGACTCTTCCCCCTTACTGATCTGTGGTCTTTGGAAGGATGTCAGTAAGGTACAGCTAATACTTAAGGAATGGGGACTTACCTTCTCCGTCCTGGAGGGCAGAGGATCTATATAAACTATTTGAAGTTATTCCTCATGAAACATTTCTCTATTCCCCCCATTTATTTATTTCTGCAAATCATTTACGTGTATCAGTATAGATTGGTTATTAATTTTATTTGTTAGATTTTGATCCAATTTTATGTTATTTATCTACAACAGGGAAATAATCTGGAACTGAGATTGTTTTCATTTCTGAGCATTAAGCATGCTGTTATTGTACCTGGGAGAGAAGCCAGCAAAACAAAGTTATATGTCGCATTTTAGGACATAAGGATTTTCTAATTAATTTTGATTTCTAAGAAACTGGGTTATGTATTCATTTACTTACGACCCCAGGTTCTTTAGTTAAAATCACTCTCCTAGAAACTAAGGGCTCTCTTGTTCCTCTGAATTTTTAATTTTTTTTTTAAGTTTATTTATTTTGAGGAAGAGGGAGACAGAGCACATGAATATGGCAGGGGCAGAAAGAGAGGGAGAGAGAGAATCCCAAGCAGGCTGTTAGCTGTCAGTGCAGAGCTCGACATGGGGCTTGAACCCAAGAGTCATGAGATCATTACCTGAGCCGAAATCAGACACGTAACCGACTGAGCCACCCACGCATCCCACTCTGAATTTTTTAAACAAATATTCACAATGTTCTTTCCCTTAACAACTATGGTTAGATATCTAGAAATATCAGGGTATGATATCTTACACATGATAAATTTAAGATCTGAAGGTGTACATTGAGGTCGGGGGTGTTCTGGACGTAAGTGCATCTACAAAAGCTTTCACATTTTTTTTATTTTCCTTAAATGAAACTGAGTACAACCATTAATGACACCTTATAAATCATGAAATTATAATGTTGGGGGAGCAGCTGTAGATGTGCCCCATGACCTTGTTAGGTCGTCACTTCTCTCTGGTTTTCATGATGTGCTTTGCCAGGCGGAGTATGTATGTTCCCTCCCACAGCCCCCGGGCATTGGTTTTCACGGTGGACGTGCCCCTTCGGATTCACACCTTGGGTCCTTCCTCTGCACAGACTCAGGAATGGACAATGTCAAGGTTCATACCCAAGCCCTCTTTGTCATTGCCTTCAATTTCTCCAAAGGCCTTTTGACTCAAGATTACACCCTACAGGAGACACTCACAGATTGGGGACATGCCTCCTGAGGGCACTCAGAAGCTATTTCTCCTGGGGGCACATTACTAGCCCCTCCGGGGGGGATGCGTTTCTATCCTTCTTCCCGGAATGTTTGCCCAGCGTGCTGTTCATCGTGAGACGGGTACTTCTGTTTCTACTTTTGTAGAGCGAAGCCTTTGAAGGTGAAGCTCTGCCCAGCTCCTTTGTGACCCTGCAAGTACATAGAGTCCCGGAATCAAGGATGCCTGGGTCGAGAGCAATATATATCGGGGAGAACCAGTGTGCTGGGGACACCTGCCTTCTGAGGGGGATGTACAGACTCCCAGAGCTGTGCTAGCCCAGCTCTCTAGGCATGGTTGGGTCACTGGCTTCTTTCCTTGGGAATGCCCTCCACTGCCTGGGACTCAAGAAACCTGCCACGTAGACTGTTTCCTTCCACCTCCCTCTCCCCAGCTTTGCTCTGCACCTTGAAGCAAAGCTTCTAACAGCGCCCCAGATGCCCAGAACACATCTGTTTGCTAATAGAGGTATTACTGTACTCCCCAAAGGCTTTTAGTGTCTTCCCGGTGGCTTTACTTTCACCTTCCCATGTGGGTTGGCCAAAGCGGGGAGAGAGAAGGAATACGTACAGCCATTGCCCGACACCTGAGGGAGTGAAACCGTGTGGGTTTCCTTTTCTGCATCAGGAAAGTGTTAGGAGACCCGGTGCCCATAGGGGGAAAAGTTTGCGGTCACAAAACTGTTTCGAAAGAGGAGGCCCAGTACTTTGAGCTCTGTTGCTTGAACGTTCCTCTTTTTTTGGTTGGCTCCTTTGTCGTTCCTGTTGTCTGCTCAGAGATAGATGCTCAGGGAGTTTACAAAAAGGATGAATCCTTGACTCAGTTCACACATTCTTTTGTCTGTTAGGACTAAGCACCTAATGCAGTTGACCCTTTCACCACACTGACCCCCCACGCAGTCAAAAATCCATGAATACCTTTTACTCCACTCAAAACTTAACTAGTGTCTTACTGTTGACCCGAAGTCTTACCGGTCATATAAACAGTTGATCAACACATATCTTGTATGTTACCTATGATACTTAATCACATTCTTAAAAAAGTAAGCGAGACAAAAAATAGGTTAAGAAAATCATAAAGAAGAGAAAATGTGTTTACAGTATGGTTGCACCACATTCATCAAAAAATAATCCGTGTATAGGGGCGCCTGGGTGGCTCAGTCGATTGAGTCTCTGAGTCTTGATTTCGGTTCAGGTCATGATCCCAGGGTTGTGGGATCGAGCCCTGCGTCAAGCTCCGTGCTGAGCTGTCTCTCCCTCTGCCCCTCTCCCATTCTTGTGTGCTGTCTCTCTAAAATAAGTAAATAAAAATAAATCCATGCATAAGTGAACCTGCACAGTTCAAACCCGTGTTCAACAGTCTGCTGTACAAAATGTGCCAATATAATATTGGAAGTTGAGCCGAGTCTTGGTTGATCCCCAGTATTTTTTTTTTAATTTTTAATGCTTATTTTTGAGAGAGAGACAAGGTACGAGCGGAGGAGGAGCAGAGAGAGAGGGAGACAGAATCTCAAGCAGGCTCTGACCTGTCAGCACAGAGCCCGACGTGAGGCTCGAACCCACGGACCATGAGATCATGACCTGAACTGAAGTCAGACACTTAACTGACTGAGCCACCCAGGCGCCCCTAGTCCCCAGTTTTAATGCGGTTCTTGTTCTCATTTTACGACCCCCCACCTTCCATAACCCCACATTTTATGTGATTCAGCGGTTTGCTGCAGAGTTATTGTATGGGGCCAGTTATTACTTGATTTCTAAAGGCTGGTTACACTGTGAGCATGATGCATAAGAGTCATTGCTAGAAGGGAAGACAGACAATTGGATCTCGGTGGGCTTAAAGTGGTTAGTCCTATGCTCCTTCAAACAGCTATATCTGGGAGCAGCTACCAGCAACATGGGGCCTGATCATGGAGACAGCCTGGAGGGCTTCCCGAAGGAAGTGCAATTTTGCCCCAAACCTGAAAGATGGCAACGGGTAGGGATTGACCAGGCAGTGAACGCTGACACACAAAATTCTGCAGTCACTTCCTTTGATGGTTACGGAGAATTGATTTCTCCAACCAACCATTGTGTTTCTTCTGTTCTGCTTTTGCACACTTGCATTAATAAACATTTTACGAAAAAAGAACTCCCAGGATCATGCAAGTTCAATAAAAAATAGGGGCGCCTGGGTGGTGCAGTCGGTTAAGCGTCCGACTTCAGCCAGGTCACCATCTCGCGGTCCGTGAGTTCGAGCCCCGCGTCAGGCTCTGGGCTGATGGCTCAGAGCCTGGAGCCTATTTCCGATTCTGTGTCTCCCTCTCTCTCTGCCCCTCCCCCGTTCATGCTCTGTCTCTCTCTGTCCCAAAAATAAATAAACGTTGAAAAAAAAATTAAAAAAAAACTGAATGGGGCGCCTGGGTGGCTCAGTATGTGAAGCATCCCGCTCTTGGTTCCAGCTCAGGTCATGTTCTCACAGTTCATGGGCTCGAGCCCCATGCCGGGCTTTGTGCTGACAGCATGGAGTCTGCTTGGGATTCTCTCTCTATCCCTCTCAAAATAAATAAATAAACATTAAAAAATTTTAAAAAAATGAAAGCAGGGGATGAAAGGAAAATTTGTATGATAGTATTGTTATAACGTCCACGACTTTGTGCATTGTTGTATTATACACAGCTTTGTACAGTAATTTTATTAGCGCAAATGATATGCCGAGACTAAGGATGCAAGACACCTGGGTGGGCCTTGGGATGAGAGAGAAGCCGCGAAGGCTTGTATCGATTCGGTAGCTGGTGCTTGGCCCATGGGGCTGCCCGAAAACCTTTATGGTGTGTGTGTGTGTGTGTGTGTGTGTGTGTGTGTGTGTGTGTGTGGAGTACCTTCTCAGGGTCAAAACTGAGTGAAGGCCCACTGTCCTGCTGTCATCTGTCAGCTTGCTGTGGGTGACGTCCCCAGATTCCTTGGGGTGTGCTAGGTAGGTCTCAGTGCCCCATTCCCTGTGAGGCACCAGAGAAAGCTCGAAACACACACGTGCAGGTGACAGGTACTTGCACCGTGGGGAGCTGGTTGCTGCTGGGCTGCCCCGATGAGCACGGCAATGGCAGGAATACTCCATGTGGCCAGGACGTATCCAACTCAACCATCCAGAGCCCCGCAGAGGGCACTCTGCTGGCTGTGGCTGAGCTGGGGTCAGAGCACATCAGCGTCTTAAAGATTCTCCGTGTTGCATTTCTACCTCGTCTATCGGCGACAGCGTCTCCCTGTTAGTAAGACAAGGATGAAAAATGCATCCGTGCTTCAAAAGTCAGGTTACCTGCACCCCCGTGGCTGTGCAGCATTCTTCAGGTTTTATGTTTCCAGGTTGAACACAGATCATTTCCTGGAAAGGTATTGGCGATTCTGAGTTGTTTCATCCCAGCCGCCTGCCCGGGCAAGCAATACCTCGCCCTGGACCGTCCGCATAGCTGCGACCTCCCATGTCCGCTCTGTGGTCAGCATCGAGATCAGCAGTGCCCCTCACGTATCCGCTAACCCCTTGACAGAAATGAGAGAGCCTTACTTGCAAGGATTTTGTTTTTAATGCAGCCGGGCGAAAGAGCCAGGCCAGCCCAGCCTTAGGGAAAGCCCTCCCTTTCAAATTGTTCTGATGACGCACGTATCTTCAAGACAAAATGAAATGTTGTCGTGAAGGTCAAGTGTTTTCAAATACCCTCCGAAAAGCCACCAGCTTCCGCGTGACTGAGGAAACGTGCTCCTGCGCCTTGTCACCACCTCCCAAAGCAGTGATGAGTCCCAGACCTTATGAGGCAGAGGCCTTTGGGGGCCAGCGGAGAAGGCTCTTCATAGATTGCTGGTGCTGACTCAGGAGGTGATGGCCTTCGGAGGCGCGATGGGGTGTCAGCCTTGGTCTTCTGATTCCACATGTAGTTTTCTGGGCGCTGCTAGAACTTAGTAATTAAGTATCGATAGCCATCATAACGGATCCCATCCACCACGCGTGCATTTCCAGCATCCACATGTTAACCGACGTCGATGACCACAACTTGAAACTCTTTTACTAAATGGGACGTTCATGGATCCTTGTTTTAGGTGCTGTCCTCAGAATCGCTGTTAGACATCGGGAGAGGTGTACATCCAGATTCCAGTATCCACAAAATATCCCAGCCCAACAAAAAGGAGTCAAAACCAGTTTCAAAATGTAAAAGTGCTTTTATAACTCATTTGACGCAAAAGCTGACCTGACAGATGGCATTGGATGGCTTTTATATCCCACTCTGGGGTAGACATTTAGACGTTTGCCGGGAAATTAATAATGAATTGGATTATGTATGAGATGATGTTCCGGGATCCTCTGGAGGTGTTACATGATATTTGTAAAAGCCGAAAGATTGTAATTTTATTTTTTGAAAGTTTATTTATTGATTTTGAGATGGAGGGCAGAGGCAGAGAGAAATGGGAGGGAGGAAGAGAGAATCCCAAGCAGGCCCTGCACTGACGTGGGGCTCGATCCCACAAACCGTGAGATCATGACCTGAACCCAAATCAGGAGTGGGATGCTTAACTAACTGAGCCACCCAGATGCCCCCAAACTGAAAGATTCTAAATTCCCTCCCTCCCCCACAAAGCATATTCATTGTCAAAGGTTCCAGGTCACTAGAAGTTGACCTGTGGTATGTGGTCCCAAAGGTATCATCCAGGATCATGGTAGTCAGTGGGCAGGTGGACAGTAGGTTGCAAAGAATAGCAAGCCTGGAATTCATAGAGTGTGGTTGCAGTAATAATTCATATTTACTCATTTCCAAAAGACACCAAGCACTTTAACTGCCTCCCTTACCTTTACAGATGATACAAGCCAAAAAACAAAACAAAACAAAACAAAAAAACCACACAACTCCCATCAAAATAAAGACATCTCTTTGTAGAGCAATGATGTGGGGGATAAGTCTTGGTATTATGTGTTTAGCTTGCACATTAAACTCCCCGCATGAATTATTAGGAATCCAAGGCACGGTTCTGGGATTCCGTGTCAGTTAGAGCAAGATGGTAATTTCCAAGTTAACATCCATTAGGAAAATAGTAATTCATTTACTATAACAGGTTCCATGACACTTTCTAAGCAGTGACAAGTAATGAACCCACTTAATATTTGCTCACGTAAAACTCATTAGTCTACTTTAAACAAGCTAATCTAGAGTCTTCATATAACATATCTTTTATTTGCCTTCATTAAAGTACACCAACTTAAATATTTTATTCCATATTCTAAATTATATTAATATGCACAGACATGTTCTATACTGGGAGTTAAGTTTATATAAAAAGAGGATGTGTACTTTTAGGTAGTTGTAAAATAATCTTGAGTGCATGGTCTAACTTCGATTCTGTTAACGAAATTGACAATTATGCAACTGATTATGCTAATTATTAATTAGCCATTAATAATGCTTTGTTATGTGCAGTATTATTCTGGTTTAAGCTGCAGAGATGTGTCACAGTTGTGATTCCATCCATACTGCTGTGGGGACCCCCCACTAGGTCTGTTTGGCTCATTGTGGATCAACATGTGACGTTCTTTGGCCCCCATCCCTTACCTGCCATGCAGGTGGCTCACAGGTTCTAGATCCCGTTAATGGTGAGGGTCCCCAGGGAACGTGTAGGGAGCTGCTGTGTTCTCTCCTTTAGAAACTTTCCCCGAGTTCCTAGGTCTGAGAGTCTTTTGTATCTTGCTTTGTCTGTCAGTCTCAGCTAAGAGAGACAGACAGAGCAAGACCTTCAGAATCCAAGCAAGACAGAGATTAAGAAGATGTGGTTTCTATATACAACGGACTACTAGTTGGCAGTGAGAAAGGACGGCATCCTGCCATTTACAGCAACGTGGATGGAGCTGGAGGGGGTTATGCTAAGCGAAATACGTCAGTGAGAGAAAGACCGATATCATATGATGTCGCTCATGTGTGGAAATTTTAGAAACAAAACAGATAAACACAGGGGAAGGGAAGGAAAAATAAGATAAAAACAGAAAGGGAAGCCAACCATTAGAGACTCTTAAATACAGAGAACAGACTGAGGGCTACTGGAGGGGTGGATGGGCTAGATGGGTGATGGGCATTAAGGAGGGCACTTGCTGGGATGAGCACTGGGTCTCATAAGTAAGTGATGAACCACTGGTTCTCCAATACTACACTGTTGGTCAACTAGAGAATAAAAAAGACAGAGACGGAGAGATGAGGAAGGAAAAAAAAAAACAATGGATGAATGCACTGGGATATAACCTCCCCGATTAACACAGAAACACTTGCATATTTAGATACTATCCACCCGTGACGGTAGTTAACAATCTATTTCTCCCTATATAATGCTGTCTGAAGCCCTCACTGGGGAAGATGATAAGGAAATCTAACAGCTATGCAACGTGTTCTTTTTTTCTCACCTGAAACCACAGAGTTTCATTTCTGTATCTCTAGAAATTTGTGGGTACTTGCAATTCCAGGAATTCTTTAGGTTATTACAGAGTAGAAAATAAATGTGCAGTTATAAAAGAGTTTGTGGAGGAAGTCAACCTTAGCGTAGCGTAAACACGAGCATTTTTGGAATCTGAAATATACGTCTCTGCAGTATCTGAAAACGCTCAAGAGATTTTCAAGCAAGGAGAAATATATACTACGTGTGTGTGCGTGCGTGTGGGCACAGACCTCTCAAGGGCACAAATGTGTCCACACAGATGCATGCCTGCCCACACCTCTCATGCACCTGTTCTGCTAAGACACAAAAGCGTCACTGTCACCCAAGCATACCATACATATGCACACCTAACACATATATATTCCATAACTATTCTTTGCTGCTGATCCGCCCAGAATTCTGGAATGAGTGCAACGTACCCACATTACGGTTCATTAGAAACACCCTAACGGTTCATACACCGTGGAGATATTGTGGATTTCTGTGTAGTACAAAGTATTAACGTGTTTTTTCTTTAAGTTTATTCATTTATCTTGAGAGAAAGAGAGAGAGAGAGAGAGAGAGAGAGAGAGAGAGAGAGAGAGAGCATCCCAAGCAGGCTCTGCACTGTCAGCACAGGGCTGGATGCAGGACTCAAACTCATGAACCGTGAGATCATGACCTCAGCTGAAACCAAGAGTCTGATGCTCAACCGACTGAGCCACCCAGGCACCCCATATATTACTTACTTAATGTTTTATTTTATTTTTTTCAATGTTTATTTTTGAGAGAGAGCAGAGGAGGGGCAGGGAGAGAGAGGGAGACACAGAATCATAAGCAGGCTCCAGGCTCTGAGCAATCAGCACAGACCTCAACATGGGGCCTAAAGCCATGAACCATGAGATCATGACCTGAGCAGAAGTGGGATGCTTAACCAACTGAGCCCCCCAGGGGCCTCCGAAGTATCAGCTAGACAGTGTTGTGAAGGAAAATCCTGAAGCATTAGGGCTGATGTTTTGAAATCCAGCTTCCCCAGTGCCGAGCTGTAGTGAGACCATCGCCCTCCGGTGCCATGCTGTAACTGGGCCCCAAGAAGGCCGCAAACACGATGGTGGTCTGTTGGAATGACGGTGCTGACATTGTGCAATGACACCGTGTTGCATCGGAGGGCTCAGTCCGTTGTACGAAAATCTGGTGGATGTTGTATGTGATGACAGTTGGCTGCACCCTTTTTTGGAAGCATTGAGTCTTGGCTTCTGGCTCCCCTAAGCTGCATCTTCTCGTAAACTGGAGGGAAAGAACAATGTAGCTGGTGCTCCAGAGGAGAAGGGACAGCAGGCAACATATCCAGTCTGGTAGAGCGGAGGCCACGTGAGCTCCGCGATCGGATTTCGTTTTCTTTGCCTGGTGTTGACAAACATTCTGTGTGTAACAACAAAATGAGTAAATCTTAAGATTCAACCCCGTGAATATCTGCCCTCTGGTTTTCAAGGGTGTGTTTAGAAGTATCAGGAAATGTCCGAAGGAAAGGGGCCTTGGGATACCCCATGAGGCCGAGCATTTACCCTCTGAAGAAGGGCTCTTGTCTTTTCAGACTTTAATAATTTCCAAAAACAGGAATGCCACACCTTCCCTAGGCTACTGCTTCATGGAGCAGGTCAGACCCTTGGATGCTGTCCATGAGTGATTTGTGGATGATCCCCGTGCTTACAGAATTGACTCAGTGTCTTGTCTCTGCCTCCCCAATGAAGAGGTCTCTTCATGTGAGGAGAGTCTTTTTAAGTATATAGACCATCAACCAGCTATACACACGCACACAATTTAGATGAGCAGAGGCACCTGGATGGTTCAGTCGCTTAAGCATCTGGCTCTTGATTGCAGCCCAGGTCATGATCTCACGGTTCATGGGTTCAAGCCCCGCGTCGGGCTCTGTACTGAAAGTGTGGAACCTGCTTGGGATTCTGTCTCTCTTCCTTTCTCTCTGCCCCTCCCCTGCTCGCTCGCTCTCTCTCTCTCTCTCTCTCTCTCTGTCTCAAAAATAAATAAATAAACTTTAGAAAAAGATTTGGATGAGCAAATGAGTTACAGGTCTTTGTTAAGTATCTGAGCAAGACCAAATGCACACGTATATAAAATTATGTATAATGTATATATCTATATATATGATTTTATATATTTACATGTGATCTATCACCTGCAAATGCACACAAACATGTGTATCTTCCTATTTGGATGTCATATTTATGGGTCCCTCTGTCCCCTATCCAATCCCTGGATATTGGATTTTACAAGAAGGTGACATTTCAGACAGACTTCATGTGGGGATACCCTGCCAAGCGCATAGAGCTTACACTTGGAAAGTTCTGTTTATCTTCCCTTTATTTTTTTTTCTTCTTTGGTAGGATGTTCGTATTCCTTTTGAACATAATTCGCCTGTGTCCTGGGGCTCCTACACGTCCCCAGTTTTCTGAAATCCAATCACTTTTAATCTGTGTTAAGTATGAAGATTGCATCCAGGGTGATGGTGTAGCAGAAGAATCAGCAGGATGGAATTGAGTGTGCAAGACAGATAGGTATTGATTGTGTGTGTAACACCTGTCTGCCATTTCCCCCCAAATATAAACCCCAAAAGTGTGGGGGCCTTTGTTTTCTTCAGCGCTGTACTTTCGGTGCCTAGTACAACTTGATTGCTTAATACATATCTGTGGAGTACGTGGATGAATAAATGAATCGTAATATTGCCGTTGCTACGGGACGACTGGTGTCTCCCTTCTTGGGTTTCCCTCCCTAGTTTCCAGCGTCTAATTCCCACCCGTGAAGACTGATTGTGGGTAGCTCCATTCTGTAAGACACCTTTGCCAACTACTCTTGCGCAGAGATAAATTCCCCCCACTGAACTCCCGTTGAACTCTATCGGTATCTGTATGTTATACTGTATTTTCTAACACTCAGCTGTCCCAGACGGTAAGATTTGACTGAGTGAAGACCATGCCTTTGCTCTTCATAAAACCACAGAAAGTGCCTTCTACGTAATGTTCACAGACAGCCTCTTGTTTTGGACAGCAGCTGATGAACAAGGTGGAGAAGGCGTATTGTCACTTTGCTCAATAGATAAGAAAAACAAAGCTCAGAGAGACTGATTCTGCAGGATTTTACTCCCAAGCCAAGTCTGCTGACTTCAAGTCAACCACATCACATTGTCATCTGATAATTTTTCCAGGAGTCTTGAGACCATTCATGTTGAAATATTAATTAGTGCTGATTTATACAATTCAGTCCAGGTGCACATGTATTTAAGGAGCGTTTGCTCTGCACAAGACATTATGAGGCACGTAGTTCTTGGTGATGTCACAATGGGCAGTGGGGTTTTTTTTTATCCCACTCTGCCTTGAAAGGCTGGTGCCTAATGATAGGTACATAGGACCAAGCACCCAAGTGAATGAGGAAACATGTTCTGCCATCTTGGAGGGCAATTTGGCATCAACCGGACAACAAGGAAGAACAAAATAATTGTGGTAAGAACAAAAGTCAGAGGAGGAAACAAGAGATGCTTTTGGGTTGTTACAGATTTTCCAGAATCACTTTAGTGCCCAGAGCTTGATAGAACTTAAGTGCCGCCGAATTGAGTATCCCGGAATATTGTATCCGCTCCAAGAGGATCTGAAATTAACCCACGGTTGCTGCTGGATTGTTCATTTATCTACCAAACGTCATGAGCATCTCCCACGTCCTGTCTATGGTTCTAGACTCTGGTGGCAGAATGTTGGGTAAAACCAGATAGGTTTCTAATTTAATGTGGCTTATACTGTAAACCAGTAGTTCTCCATTAGGGGTGATTTTTCGCCCTGGGACATTTGGCAATGTCTTGAGACAGTTTGGGTTGTCATGACTGGGGTTTGCTACTGACATCTGGTGGGTAGAAGCCAGGGATGCTTTGGCACATCCTTCAACACAGCAGAGATGTCCTACGGGAATGATGAGCCCCAAACTATCAGTAGAGCTGAGGCTGAGAAACTCTGGTCTACTGGGAGTGGAAAGACCATCAACTAATTAACACCAAGTATCATTACGTACAGGAGAGCGAGTGGGAGGGGCAGAGAGAGAGAGAGAGAGAGAGAGAGAATCCCAAGCAGGCTCTGAGCTGTCAGTGCAGGGCCCCATGCAGGACTCAAACTCACAAACCGTGAGATCATGACCTGAGCTGAAACCAAGAGTCAGACAGTTAACTGAATGAGCCACCCAGGTGCCCCTGGGTGTTGATTCTTAATGTTGCAGCTGCAAAGGGCCATGAATTGAGGACATGTGTCATTTTTCTTGAAGTCTGAGTTGAAATGGCTTTGAGTTGTATGCAATTGCTAAACTACGGTGTGTGAGGCATCCCCTGAAGTAATGAGTCACGTGACATCTTTGTTAGTTGAGAGGACATGTGATAAAAGCATTGTAGAACACAAAAGAGTCATGGTACTTATTTATGGCAAGAGCTAAGATTTCACTTTGTTCATTTTTAATCGTTGACTATTTTCCCACATCTTGTTAAACCACGTCTTCAGATCTGGGGTTCTAGATTTGCCCTACGTTCATATGTGGAAGCTAACTGGCTGGGGTTAGGATGAGAGGACCTCCAGAATTGGATCCTTCTACAATGAGAACAATACCATTGGGATGTTCTCATTAGATTTTATTCCATTGCTTACATTAGAGACCACTACTAAAGTATTTTCGGAAGAATAGCCAACAAAACATTATCACAGCCTATTAATTGATTTCCTCTTAAGATCTGGAACAAGGCAGGGATGTCTAGTCTCCCTACCTCTAGCTAACATTGAGTTGGAGGCATTACCTTGCAGTAAAGGTAAAAAAGAATTAAGTAGGTGGATTTGGAACAGGAGAACTGCAGATGACGTGATTGTTTATATAGAAACTCCTGAGGTTTTTACAAACTACTAAAACTCATAAATGATTTGAGTAGTATCTCGGGATACAAAATGTACACGTTTTTATTTCCATATTCAACACGAGACCATTGGGAAATGAAATTTAAAATATGCCATTAACAATAGCAGTGAAAAGCATAAAATATTACGAATAAGTTTTTAAAAAATTGGTGTAAGGCCATATAGATTTATAGAATGTGTGTCATTTTTAATTAAGAAATGGGATTTGGGGATTTTTGTGAAAATAGTGATAAATCTTTAAGTAATTTGGGAAATTGACAACTTAAGACTTTTGAGCCTTTCAGTCCATTAGCATGATTTAGCCCTCTATTTATCTGAACGTTCTTTAATTTTTTCTCAGCAGTATTTGTCATTTTCAGCATACAAATCTTAACCCATTTTTTGTTAATTTTATTCCTAAGTGAAAAGGTGTGCACACAGCAGGATTGCAATTCTGAGGCACGTATAACCAGTCAGCATATTACTGTTGATGACACAAAATTAAACTAGTAATCTATCTTAAATTCTACAGTATCTGGAAAAATATGATAAAATTCGATGAGCTAGTGTCCTGATATCACTACTAGATTTGTCCGTTCTGAAATATGAACACCCAGTTAATATTTAGTTAATATTCAATAATTCCTATTTGATCCTGTCTTGGAAATCTTTTGGTTTTTGCAGCCAAATGGCCAAATTCAATATTCCCTCATTTGTATGGATTTTCTTTTTTATAATGTTGAGCAATTTCTATACTTTCCCGGCTCTCCATACCATGGAGACCAAACAGCTGTCATTGACTGGTTGCTCTTGTCTTGGGCCCAAACTCTTCCTGGATCCCTGGTATTCTGAGTCCCTTGGGTGTCCTCCTGCATTTGGACCAATAATTTCAAAAGAAACATTTCCGAGCAGGATAGAATAGCGTCCTACTACTTTGGATGTGGTGGACTTAAAAGGCACAGTCATATGTACCCGCGGGACTAGGAGAGGTCCATATGTTGTTTTAAGTATCTTCTTCCTTTCTGTTTCTCTGTAGAGTATACAGGGGCAATACCTTCTCATTGCCTCCATTTACACTATACTATAGTTTTAGTTTATTTTCAACACCGTTGGCAGCAAGAAGATTATTTGTAGGCAACACAATCATCCTGTCTCGAAAGGAGGAAATAAAATCTGTTCTAGCATTTTGTTTTTCATGAGTCTGTGTCAAAGGTCTGCCATGATCATAACCAGCATTCTTTTTTTCTTCACCCAACTGAAATCATTTTCTTTCTTTTTTTTTTTAAAGATTTTGTTTTTAAGCAATTGTTACACCCAGCATGGGGCCCGAACTCAAAACCCTGAGATCAGGAGTCACATGCCCTACCAACGGAGCCACCTGGGCACCCCCTACTGAAATCAGCTTTGAAGGGTCTGTGTTAGGCATCTTAGATTAATAGAACAAATGTCTTTGAAATTGGCATTTTATAAATTATTCAGTTGGATAGTCTTTGCTCTCAGTTTTTAGTAGGACTTTTTAGCGACCAGAGTGCCGCGTAAATGTTCAGATGGTATTACTCTCTTCATGTAAGACGGACAGCATAAATCCATCATCGCTAGATGAATTAACCATGTGTGAGAAGTGAGTGACCCATACATGTCTAATTAATGTGCTTGTAGAGTTCAGACCTCGGCGTTCAGGCAGAATTTCCCCGTCCTTTATAGGAATGCCACTGCCTGGAGATAGTGATGAGTCCTTGAGATGTATTTACATAACTAGTTGAACACATGATTTCAGTGATTAACTTTATTTATAACTAGACTTGGAAACCTCCTTTTGCTGGGGCAGAAATAGTTGATTCTAGCCAAAGATGTCCATAATTGGTTTTTGTTTGTTTGTTTGGGGTTTTTTTTTGTTTTTGTTTTTTTCTTTTTGGTTTTGGTTTTTATTTTTGTTTTTGTTTTTTGTTTTGGCTTCTGTGATAAGAAGTCATGCTCATGCCCCTATGTGCATCAGTCACTGGGATTTTAACATCAAATAGGCCAAAAGCCCTCAGCAAATTAACATCTTTGACCTGGAATTCATCACCTAATGATATGCAACTGTCCAGTCTTCTGTAGGTGGCATTTGAGTCCTCCGGGGACACATGGGCATTTCTTTCCAACACGGAATACCGACTGCATTGGTAACACAGTTATGGCATAGGAACATACCATACCGTCTTGTTTTAAAGATGCGTGTTCTAAAGGCTAACTTAAGAATAACACGTTAAGGGGCGCCTGGGTGGCGCAGTCGGTTAAGCGTCCGACTTCAGCCAGGTCATGATCTCGCGGTCCGTGAGTTCGAGCCCCGCGTCAGGCTCTGGGCTGATGGCTCAGAGCCTGGAGCCTGTTTCCGATTCTGTGTCTCCCTCTCTCTCTGCCCCTCTCCCACTCATGCTCTGTCTCTCTCTGTCCCAAAAAAAATAAATAAACGTTGAAAAAAAAAAAAGAATAACACGTTAAGAGTTCACAACTTACGGCATCACAGAGTGGATTTTCGATGCCAGTGGTCTCAAATAATGAGATCATAGTTTCCATTTTCCATTGACGCGGTGGCTTGCATGCGGGAAGTGTGGCTGGATGACACGGGAAGGGCCAGTGTTAATTGGCTTTGAACCCATGAAAACGTGTGCGGTGGAGCAAAGGAGCCGTCCTCTGGCATGCTTGGCACGTGGTAGACCAGTGGATACCTTTCCTCCTAGCTCTCCAGCCGGTCACTCGGGGGAACTTTCAGGAGCAGCACCCCCTTGGGAGGAAACCAGACCTTTTCCATAGAATTTGGATGTAGCAGAGAAGGATAGCTTCTTCCTGGTTGTGCATGATGTGAACAATTCTTGCTGTTGTAGAAACAGTTGTTTCTCATGGTGAGCCTTCTCTCTTCATATAATTAATTGGCTCCATGATGAATATTTTCAGATGTCCTGTGGGAAACTCCCAAGACATCGGACGTTGGAGACTGTGTTCAGATATAGATGCTGAACATAGCAAGTTCATGAAGCCCAGCCAGGGGCCATTTTGGTTTTTCCATCTGTTTCTTCCCCAAATACCAGGTTTATCCACACTAGCACCGCTGACATTTAAGGGGAGCTGTCTTGTGCGTGGAGGGTATTTAGCGGTGCTTCTGTACCCACTTGATGTGATTAGGCATCCCCACTGGGACAGCCAAAAATGTCTCCTAGATAATGCCAAGTGCCAGCTGAGAAGGAATATTTGTCCCCATTCTGTGCCAGTGCCAGAATTTATCGCCTTCTCTTATGAGTCCCGGGCATCTGTGGGTGGATTCTGCCTGCATTAGTACATGAATGAGAATGTCTCTGGATAATTATTTATAGTCATTGCAATCACAGGATATAATCACAAAACGTGGAATCCCCTGTTTACAAAGACCAGAAAACAACACTTCGTCCTGAGGAAGAAAAAAACAAAACAAAACCCCAAACTGAAATTCTTCAGTATTAAAAGAGTACTGTGAAAACCCTAGTTCATTGTTTTAAGAATGTGTATTTTTTTAAATGTTTGTTTATAATGGTTTATTTAGTTTTGAGAGACAGCGAGAGCGTGCGAGCAGGGGAAGGCCAGAGAGGGAGGGAGACAGAGGATCCGAAGCAGGCTCCGTGCTGACCGCAGAGAGCCTGATGTGGGGCTCGAACCCACAAACGGCGAGATCATGACCTGAGTTGCAGTCAAGAGTCGTATGCTTAACCGACTGAGCCGCCCTGGTGCCCTGAAGAGCCTGGTTCTTTGAGTTGGCAGTTGCTTGAAAGATAAAGTGCAATTTATGAGTTTCCCAGGCACAGAGGCCTCCAGGGCACTGAGACATTGCTGTTTCGAACCTACTGTCTTCTCAAGACCCAGTGTTGTCTAAACACTGGCATCCACAAGAGTGTAGAATGACACGTGTTCTCCAGAGTACAACGCGATCACTGAAGAGTGTGCAGCCTCAGTACGGCATCCCCAAATCTGGAAGCCACGGCACACACTTACACATCTATTACTGTTACTGTAATCACACACACACATACACACGTAATTTTGGAACTGAACAGCTAACCCTCATAAACATGGAATTCTCTTCACGGTGGGATTTTGAATGTTCTAATAGAAGAAAGCTATTCTAGAAAACAATTGTCTAGTGCAAATTTGATGCAAATTCCTGTTCCTTTGTTTTTATTGAATGCAATGTTTTTCAATACTCTAAACCTTTACGCATGGCTCGCCCTGGATGTGTGCACCCTGACTTGGTAACTTCACGCTGCTAATTCCTACCTTCTCTCCCCCTTCAGTACAGACACCCGTGGCTGACGATTCTTCCATATCTCATGGTTGGGTCCCTTATCATTTAAGTTCCCGTGGCCAGCCAGATAAATAGTTCATGCTAATTAATGACTTGAAGTAGATCTTCTGGGGTCTTTTTCATCAGTTTCCTCCACGACCTTTGCCTCATCCATCATCACGTGTATTTGAGAGGCAGTGCCTGTCCTGTCTAGCATCCCCTGCACTCCATGATGGAAATCTACAGTAGGCTGACCCACACATCTTGGTTTGAGCGAGACTGCCCCAGATTTGGCACTGAAAGCCCTATGACTCAGGGAACACCTCAATCCCAAGCACGTTGGGGCATCCGGTCACTGATTTTAGGTCTGATGGAAGCCACAGTGGCTCCCTGCAGGTCTGAGCTAAAGAGGTCTGAAATTGGGCACTACCTTTCACCCGCTTCACTTAGATGCCCTACATCATTCCTAATACTTAGGGAGACAACATGGATAAAAAAAGAAAATATTCTTGGGGTACCTCAGTGGCTCAGTCGGTTGAGCATCTGATTCTTGATTTCAGTTCAGGTCGTCATCCCAGGGTCCTGGGATTGAGCCCCATGTAGGGCTCTACACTGAGAATGGAGCCTGGTTAGGAGTCTCTTTTTTCTTCTCTGCTCCTCTCCCTGCACTCTCACACACACTCTCTCTCTCTCTAAAATAAAAGAAATATATGTATTATTTTACAAAACTTGCATGTTTGATCCATGCATGTCACCTCTTGGCATCCATGTTGCGGTAAAATGAAAAAAAAAACATAACCTCTTCCAGGGTTATGGTGGCAATGAATGAGAACGGTCTCTAAGTTACTTTTGCATAGTGCGTGTTCACTGGGACACCGACTAAAACTAGAATTATAAACTTTGGTATCTTTCCAATCAGGATAATGGAAATGCATTTGATATTTATGACTAGGTGGAAAATGGATCATGGTAAAAAAGACTGGTTTTAATTTCTCATTACGGCATTTCTGTTATTTAAGAATATAAAATACATTAAGGGAATCCCATTTAGTGTTGGATTATTTTATTGATAGGATTTGTCTGTATGAATAAATAACATGAAGCATCTACATTGGGAATATAGTTCAAGGCATTCAAATTGTTAAATGCATACACATCTACATGCACACATGTATGTATTTTACTAGTGTTTTCTATATATTTGCTTAGGCGTTAAAGGGATGTTCAAATACGTGTCTTCTCATTCTTCATACATTGCCCTTCTGGATCTTTGATTAGATATGACAGACATTTTTATTTTCACCCAGATGTCACCTAAATTCATTTCCAACTGTTAATTTCCGTATCTTTGCTGTGCTTTATAAAATTTTCTATTTATTATTACTGTACGTAAGCTCTGTGCCCAACGTGGGGCTCAAACTCACGACCTTGACGTTGAGAGTCGCGTGCTCTACTGACTGAGTCAGCCAGGCGCCTCAACGAGGACTTTGTTTGTGTGTAAAATTTTCTAGACATATCTTCCTTTAGTTCTTTTTTCTACCATGTCTAATCTGCTCTTTGACTAGTCCATGGATTTGTATTTATTTCAACATATAGTTTTCACTTTAATTTCTGTGTGGTCATTTTTAAGATCTTTGTTATTCCCTGATAACAAGAATTTCTGGGTCTTGCTTATGTTGTCATATTCCATCCTCCATATCTTTAAACATTTCTTAAATACCTGTTTATATTTTGTATACAGCCCTCAGGCCCGTGTGTGTGTGTGTGTGTGTGTGTGTGTGTGTGTGTGTGTGTGCATCTCAGCGCTTTTCTGCTCGGTGATGTCAGACTATAAGCTCATGTTTGTTTGATCTAAATCTGTGGGACCTTTCAGGACTATGTTGGTGGTTCTTTCCCCAGAAAGGTTTGCTGTTCAATCTGACATGAGCTTCCTTTGTGAGATTTGAGCCCACTTAGGGGCCCAACTTCTCACCTCGGTAGAAGCATCCCCTCTCTTACATGTGGGACTATGGCTATGGATCTCCCATGGCCAATCCTTTGTCAAGTTTTCTCATTACCGAAGACACTCAGGTACACTTTAGCTCAGGTAGACTGCTGCGGCGGCTTGTGAGGGGGAGATCACTCTTGGATATCCCATTACGTGAGGGAGCTGGGAAGTTCACTAACAGTGTGTCTTATCAGGGTGTCATGGTTCCTTGGAAGGAATGCCTCTCAGGGTTGTTTTATGCATACACATAAAACCACTGATGACCTAAGTGGAAGCTTTTCCTTTGATAGAACCTCACCCTATCAAGAAAGAAAGAGTGAGAGAGAGGGGATGGATGGAAAGAAGAAAGGAGGAAAAAAGAAGATGGAAAGAAGGAAGTGGAAAGGAAGAATAAAAGAAGGGAGGGAAGGAGAGGGGAGCCAGTTTTTTTCTTCAGAGAGCATGAGCTATCTCTTACTCTATAATCCACATCCGTGAGAAAATAGGTTTAATGAGAGGGGATTTTATAGTGTTCATTGTTTGGCTGGAATACAGGTGCATGTTGTAGTGATGAATGTTGACCTAAAACCAGAGGATGAGAAGAAAAATAGGATTAAAACAGTACTGTCGCGGGGCGCCTGGGTGGCGCAGTCGGTTAAGCGTCCGACTTCAGCCAGGTCACGATCTCGCGGTCCCTGAGTTCGAGCCCTGCGTCGGGCTCTGGGCTGATGGCTCGGAGCCTGGAGCCTGTTTCCGATTCTGTGTCTCCCTCTCTCTCTGCCCCTCCCCCATTCATGCTCTGTCTCTCTCTGTCCCAAAAATAAATAAAAACGTTGAAAAAAAAATTAAAAAAAAAAACCAGTACTGTCGCTTGTATGGAATGAAACCCAGCCGGTATCAACTTTGAATAACGTCTAAGTTGCAGGAGCAGACATTCACCCATTGATAGACTCTCCTGTAATATTCTGTAAGTAAGTGCACTTTCATTTAAAAAAATTAATGTTTATTTATTTTTGAGAGAGAGAGACAGAGCACAAGCCAGGCGGGGGTGAGGAGAGAGGCAGAGAGAAAGGGAGACACAGAATCCGAAGCAGGCTCCAGGCTCTGAGCTGCCAGCACAGAGCCCGACGCGGGGCTCAAACCCACGAACTGTGAGATCATGACCTGAGCTGAAGTTGGACGCTTAGCCCACTGAGCCATAGGAAATGCACTTTTAGAAAGTAGGTCTTGCGTACTCCTCTGTGACGCTTTCATTTCTGGAACACAAGATGTAACACGACAAACCTTAGCAGGTATCTAGTAGCAGTGGGGGTAAAGCATGTGGCTGTTCCCCCTTCCGTGATGTTAGGTACCCAGGAGGCCTCCCAGTAGCAGGGTCTTGGGACCAGCACAGTTTGGGGCAACCCATTGTCCTCTCAAGGCAGAATATCCTGACAGTAAAATGGAGATTAAAATCTCTAGCTTTCAGAAGTACTGTTAGGAATAAATGACCAGCCAGGTTTTTTATACTTATCAGACCACCAGTAATAGCAATTTGTTTTCTTCCTTCCCTCCTTCCCTAATTCCCTACTTAGGCCTTCCCTTCCTCCTGTTTTCCTTTCCTTATTCCTTTCTTCCTTCCTTCTTTCCTTCACTCCTTCCCTCCTTCTTTCCTTTGTCCCTTCTTTTCCTTCCCTCACACTTTCCTTCTGACTTTCCTACCTTCCCTCCTTTCTTCATTCCTTCTTTCCCTCCTTCTGTATTTCCTTCTTTCCTCCTTCCCTCCCTCCCTCCCTCCTTCCTCCTTCCTTCCTTTCTTCCTTCCCTCCTTCCTTCCCTCCTCCTGTCCTTCCCTCCTTCCCTCCTTCCTTCCCTCCTTCCTTCCCTCTTTCCTTCCTTCCTTCCTTCCTTCCTTCCTTCCTTCCTTCCTTCCTTCCTTCCTTTTTTCCTTCTTTCCGTCCTTCCTTCCCTCCTTCTTTCTTTCCTTCCTTTCTTTTTTCCTTGTCTCCTTTCTTTCCTTCCCTCCTTCCTTCTTTCCTTCTCCCCTCTTTCCTTCCCTCCTTCCTCTGTCTCTCCCCTGTAACACTGGATTTTTCAACCTGGCACTGCTGACGTTGGAGGCTGCACCGTCCTTTATTAGATGGGGCTGCCTTTGCCTTGTTAGATGTTGAGTGCCGTCTTTGGCTTCCACCCACCGGATGCCTGTGGTGTTCACCACCGCCCCCCCCCAAGTTATGAAAGCCAGTAATGTCTCCAGACACTGTTGAGTAGCGTCTGGGGCCAAAACCATCCCTGCTTGAGCACCACTGCTCTCAAATATACCTTTTATCAATAAAAAGCCCTGCCTTACATCTTTCACACAGTTCAGAGTAATAAGATGATAACATCCTGGTTTTTTTTATACAATTTGTAGGGCTGCTGTTTAATTGATTCTTAAAACTTACACTATTGATTTAAAAAATGAAATTATAGGGGTGCCTGGGTGGCTCAGTCGGTTGGGCGTCCGACTTCAGCTCAGGTCACGATCTCACGGTCCGTGAGTTCGAGCCCCGTATCCGGCTCTGGGCTGATGGCTCAGAGACTGGAGCCTGCTTCTGACTCTGTGTCTCCCTCTCTCTCTGTCCCTCCCCTGTTCATGCTCTGTCTCAAAAATAAATGAACGTTAAAAAAATTTTTTAAATAAAAAATGAAATTATATTGTTATTAAAATACAGCAACATTAACATATTTTTGTGGGTATGAGCATGCAACTTAATCTAATCATATTAGCTACTTTTACACATCTTAAAATGAGGTTCTGATAACATAGAATCAGAAGAGGATAAAACTAAATGTAAAGGTAAAGATGTGACATAGTAAGTATTTGCTGATTTTCATCTCAGGAATGTGACAGTAGTAACATACTCCATTTTCCCTAGTAGCTTCTCAAAATTCGTAAGATGAAAATAATTTTAATTGTGTTAATCTAAATATATTAACAGTGGATTGAATGGATGGATAGATAGGTAGGTAGGTAGACAGACAGATATGATGGATGGTGGACAGACAGATGAACGTATGGACAGATTAGATAGATAGATAGGTAGATAGATAAGTTAAGATGGGTGGATGGATGGATAGGTAGGTGGATGGATAGATAAATAAGATGGGTGGATGGATAGACAGGTAGGCAGGTAGGTAGGTATGATGGATGGATTTATGGATGGATGGATAGATAAGATGGGTGGATGGATGGACGGGTAAGTAGGTAGGTAGATAGGTAGGTAGATATGGATGGATGGGTGGATGGATGGATGGATGGATGGATGAGATAGATTGATAGATAGGTTAGGATGGGTGGATGGATGGACAGGTAGGTAGGTAGGTAGGTAGGTAGATATGATGGATGGATGGATGGATGGATGGATGGATGGATGGATTAGATACATAAGTTAAGATGGGTGGATGGATGGGTAGGTAGGTGGATGGATAGATAGATAGATAAGATGGGTGGATGGATGGACAGGTAGGTAGGTAAGTAGATATGATGGATGGATGGATGGATGGATGGATGGATGGATGGATGGATGGATTAGATTGATAGATAGGAAAGGATGGATGGATGGATGGATAAATATGCTCATGATGGAAGAATATGGAAAGACCAAACACTAAAAGTTTAGCTCAACACTGAGATTATTAGGAAATATGTACAAAAGGAACAAACTAAAATTAATTTTTAAAACACGTCCCAGATTCATCTTTCCAGGTGAGGTGATCTTAGTGCAGAATATTAGTGTTTCTATTATTGTGTCCTGTGGGGATTTTTCTCAGATTTAGCCTCCCCTTGGTCCATCAACTTGCAGGTGCAAGGTTCCTGACACTACTTATGACAGGTTGTTAATCACCCTCCTTTTACAGAAGAGAAAATGGAGGTACTCGGTGGTTACATACCTCCCCCATTGTGCACAATCACTAGTGGCCAAGTGAGGTGGTTTATTGTGGCTCAAGTCTGAAGGCAAGTCATTTGCCCACTCTCCTACTTGGTCTCCAGACACACAGACAGCAGACATTTCCACGTTTACCAGGCTGGACCCTTTCTACAAGGTGCTATTTGACATGGCATCACCACCGTTTAAACCTTTGCTAAATGGAATGAAGGGAGATTCCCACCCTTTTCCACCTACATTTCCCTCCCACACCAACCCTTTTTTTGGACGGGGAGAGGGTCGTCTTTCTCTGCAGGGAGTTCACCTGCCTTCTCCTTTATACTCCTGCAGTGGGTCTGTGGGCAAGAAAAGGGTGAAATTAATTACATGCTACTTGTAGATATTTAAAATCTATCTGTTCCCATGGGGAGCAACTGTAGTTTACATAAGAATACCCTTCAGTTCCTACAGCTTTCAATTTTGCAATTATTTCTTGAACACCCACTGAGTTCTGAGGAAGAATTCTAGGTGCTGTATGGAATTATTTTATGATAATTAAGGCTTGCACCAATATTAAGTTCTTCTTTTTACCCAGGCAGGAGAGCCATGCGTGAAACTCCTCTAACAGGTAGTACAGGATGACAGGAGGTACAGTCTCAAAATGTGGGGTGTCAGGTACACATTCCATTTTGTTTATTCAATAGGCATTACCATTTATTCGTCTTTCACCACCTATATTTCTCGAACAGCACCTGCTCTGGGGGAAAAATGTTTCAAGGCACAGATGCTCACTCTTTGCCTTCTGGGGATGTGTAGTAGAAATACAGGGACAACCAGTAATCACATAAACATCCCAGTGAATATAAGCTACAAAATGTAATCAGTGCCATGGAGGAAAGGGAATGTTGTGATCGTGACCAAGCCAGCTGACCTCGTGTTTCAGGGAAGGACAGAATGGAGTTTGGACTTAGGGGGTTGGGTGGGTTCTACAGTGGAGAGGGGAAGATTGACATGTGAGAACATCCTGTCCATGGCTCTAGGGCTGGAACATTTGTGAGTACAGGAACCAAAAAAAAGGGACATGAGTTACCGATGGACAATTAGAGAGTGGCCAGGTCATTCCGGTCTCTGCTGGAGGCCGTTAAGCAGGGGTGGGTCACCGTCAGTACTGTGATTAAGTCCTCTGGTTGGGAATCAATGGGGAGAATGAGGGGGGCATCTCATCAGCAGGTCACTCTGTGGTCCATCAGAGACAGGCTGCCAGCCCAGACCAGGATGCCGAAGGTGGGAAAGTAGATGGAGCCATTGGAGAGATACTTGGGAAGAAAACCAGAGAGGTATTAATAATACACGTAGACTTTGGAGAGGGGAAAGAGAGGGCATTGGCTGTCCCCTTAGTTTTTGCCTCGCTTACCTACCTGCATGGGAAACACGTCAGGTGGGATACACTGGACGCTTACAAGGGCCACAAGGGCAGGCCAATGGATCCATTGGATCCAGAGCTGATCCATTTCTGTATTTCTGTCTGAACTGAGATTATAAAGAGCATTGTCTCTTCCTACAACGCAACCTCATGATGTATGATTATTGGAAGCCGTTGCCTTCACGGCAAGGGTCCTCTGAGATTAATCCTTGGTACAAGATGTTATTCAAGGAATAATTATTTAAATACCGTAACCTCCATAATAATTGATGGATGAATGATAAATAGCGGCATAAATATATAATATAAAAGTCATACATAGTAAATGTTAATATGAGTGCTATGTATTTGAAAAGAAAACCAGACCAGTGTTAATGATTTAGGGACCATGGCAGCCTCCCACGATTATAAGATGGTGAGTACTATTCCTGTCACATCAAGCATCTCTGGGTTGCAAAGTATTACTCAAATACTAATGATTTAAATGTGATAACATCCTCAAGAAGCAATGCATCTATAATAACTGGTATAAATATATAAATATTACATAATAAATTATAATATGAATGATAAATGATGATTTAAAATAATAACATTTTAGGGAGGTAACTTGAGTTAATAGAAAATTGCAAAACTTGGTACAGAAAGTAGCTTGTTTGCAGTGGTCTGGTACTTGTAGGCTACTGTATTTTGAAGGATACAACAAAGACAACCGAAGGCAAACTTGGAAATTCTAAAATTGGAAATTGGATGTTGAGGATGCACCAAAGTTTTCTATCAGATGGGAGTGGTCAACCGGACTGTCAGAATAACGCCAAACAGCCATGTCTTTATGTCACTAACGCCCTGTGATGTATGCATGGTGCTGACATGGGTTACGTCACCGTCCCTGACAGGAAGGACCCCAGTGCCACACGACGTAAGCTTTGTCATGCAGTGAACATTTCAGGAAGGAGCAATTCCTCAATTTTATCTTGGGGGAAGTAGATGATTTGCTTTCTACCCAAAGAAGCAAGCCATTTTGATCACAACCGAAAGATGCTTTAGTAATTTAATTTTCATTTCTCCCGCCATGACTAATCCTTGTGGTTACACAAAACCATCACAGCAGACATTTCTGCAGCCCTTTCTAGGAACCAGACCCTGGGCAGGGCAGAGTGTTCCCTCATGAGACAAACAAAGGTAGTCGTGCTGCTGAGAACCTATGATGTCATGTAGATAGTGCGTGATAAGTTGTGTGATGAATGTGCGTAACGGGAGTTGCGGGGACAGACAGGAGGTGCCATGTGCTATCTGTTCAGATGTGGTGGCCGAATCATGTTTTGATGCTCAAGTGAGAAAAGAGTTCAATGGGAAGAACAGAGGGCAAGTGGGCAGGTACCGTGTTGGACACAGTCAAGAATGGGGTAGCACGCCATAGGGTAAGGATGCGCAGTGTTTGGGGATGGGAGAGACCAGGAGACTCAGGAGTGGCGAAAGTAAATTTGGACAAGATCGTGCACACCCTTTCCTGTTGTGTAAGGGCGTGGTCCCCTTCCTCTAGAAAATGAGGAAACGAAGACTGTTGAACCATTTTAGAGTTAAAAGTACTGTTTCATGGACTTCCCCACGATTGTCCTTGGTATCACAACATGTGCTTCTGTTTATTTGAAGGCGCCGTGCAACTAGTTGCAACGTGCTTTCGTTTTGTAAGATCCTATCTCCTCAGCATATTTCTCATGGGAAAAGTTAATTTAATCCTTTAACTTGATTTGTTTTTGTAAAGCACCAAAAGAGATCATAGGGCACTGCGCTGCCAATGGTGAAGAGAGCGACTTACTGTTTTACCCTAAATGATGATTGCCTTTGAGAATTCCCCTCCCCGGGATTCTTTTTTATTTTATTTTTTATTCATTTATGTTTTTACTCCTCTTTCCAATCCCTCGGATTCTCTTTTTTTTGTTTGTTTTACCCCTCCCCCACCATCCCTGGGACTTTTATTGTTGCAATAAGTCTTGTGATTACGAAAATGGTTGCCTTTTATGGTCTGTTTACAACAAATCAAAATCTCAATGCCTCCCCTGATGCTGTGGCTTTATGAACTGAAAGACTAACTACATAAAAGAAAAAAGAAATATTAAATAGCCTTTTTTGAAAAAGTGATTGTCAAAACGTGTTATCCAAAGAAAACTGAAGAACTTTGCAAGATAGGTGTTTTCCTTCATCTAACTTGAAAACTCACATTTTAGGTCTCATATACGTGCTATTTTCTTCTTTTGACATTTTGAAAAAAAATAGTGAAATTATTTACATCAAATACATATAAGCAGAAATCTGTTGTCCTAAAAAGAAAGTAGTTCAAATAACGGAGAGGCACTTCTTAATATTTCATTTTAATTAATTATTAAATCTCAACAATTTAAAATTATTTTACTTTCAGTGTACTCAAATTCAAATGACTGTACATAATCATACTCTTCATTGTATGTCTACTCTCTTAAATCTGTGGAGATGTGTTCATTAACTTAAAATAATTATGTGAAATTTGGCATGATATATTTTTTTAATTAAAAACATTTTTTTAATGTTTATTTTTGAGAGAGAGAGACAGAGCATGAGCTGGGGAGGGGCAGAGAGAGAGACAGGGAGACCCAGAATCCCAAGCAGGCTCCGGGCTCCGAGCTCTCAGCACAGAGCCCAACGGGGTCTCGAACCCACGAACTGCGAGATCGTGACCTGAGCCGAAGTCGGACGCTCAACCGACTGAGCCACCTACATGCCCCTGACATGATATATTCTTTTCACCTCATCATTAAACATGTTTGAAACTCAACAGACAGCCATCGTTCCTTTGGTTCAAAAACTAAACACAAAATACAAGACGATGGTGCTTTGATGGAGAGCGTGGAGATTTATTATTTCTTTTCTTTCTAGTTCTCATTCCTCAGGGTCCCTGATAGAAGGCTTTCATAGTCTCCTCTTTGGTAACCTAATAGGGTATAAGTAACTCTGTTCTGAAAACGGTGATGTGGGACTTGCTTGGGTTCTGGTAGATAATGCCATCTTAAACACTGATTTCCTTTCTACCTTGCCTTGACTCATGTGATGTTGTTCAACAGCGTCCTTGAGGCAGAGCAGACGAAAACAAGCCCCCTGCATGGTGCCGCATGAGTGTGTGATGTTCCCCTGGATGCATGGAAAACTGCTTGGAAATTGATGGCTTGTTTCAGGCACCTTGACAATCTTATCATAGGCTCTAGCCATGGACCGTGAAAAATGGCTTCTACAGGGGCTTACGAGGGAAAATGAAGAGCTTTGCATTTTCTCTTGGCATTTCCTGCTATTGTTAAAAAGGTCAGATGTGCAATTTAAAATGCTCTGTGCGTGCAGCATGACAAATGTCACATAGAAAATGAAACCGCTTTCGTTCGCATTTTTGGCCAATTTCCAAAGGGTGCTGTGTTTCACCTTTCCCCTCTCGTGGATTTGCAAATTTTGGCTAGTGCAAAATGCCTGCCCCACTGTGAATTGTAGCAGGGAAATGCTACGGGGAGGATATGGAAACTGTGTGTAGATGAGAATAGCAAATTGAGAATAAAAGTGACAGATTAAATGCCACCGGAAAAGAGAGGAATACACTGAAAATGACTCTGTCAAAGCCATTATGGAAGCTCATAGTCGAAGAAATAAAATGTCTAAACCTCATCAAGAGACGTACCCTAACACATTCATATTAAAAGCAAAGTCAAGTCTATTTTACTTTATTTTATTATACTTTTGCCTCGTTTAATGACAAAACTAAATGCAGTTATCTGTGGGCATGGTCGGTAAGCATTTTCACACCTTACTGGTGGCTGGGTGAATTGATGGAGATGTGATATGCTATATTAAGATTTAAAAAGAGACCCCCTTTCCCCTCCATCACTTCTTTCTCAGGAATCTGTCCTACATGCATAAGCACAAAGATGCGTCGTCTTAGTCTGTCGGGGCGGCCACACAGCGGGCGGTGTGAACAACAGACATTTATTTCTTACAGTTCTAGGGGCTGGAAGTCCAAGATGGAAGCATGGGCCTATTTGGTGTCTGGTGAGGACCTGCTTCTTGGTTCCTAGATGGCCATCTTCCTGTGTCCTCACTTTATATAAGGGACGACATTATAGAATGGGGCACTAATGCCACTCATGGGGGCTCCACCCGCATGACCCAGTTACCTTCCAAAGACCCCACCTCCAAATACCATCCCATTGGGGGTTAGGTTTCAGCATACAAATTTTGAAGGGACATAGACATTCAGTCTATGGCTTACATGGACAGAGATGTCCATTGCTACTGAAATTTTCCTTATCAGGGGGATGAGCAAATGAATTCTTGTATATACTTACAATCTAAAACTACTTTTCATTTAAAAGAAAACAAGCAAAGTAGAAATGTGAAGATGTATACTTACATTAGAATGTAAATCTATATAGGCAAGTATAGGTATTTACCTACATATATATATATATATATATATATATATATATATATATATATATATATACACACACACACACACACACACAAGAATGTACACACATGTTTGTATGTGTACATATATGTGAATGTGGGCACACATATGTGTTTAAAATGTGTGTGTGCATGTATGTGTACATATATGTGTATAACGGCATAGAAAAAGTCTGGAAATAAATAAGCACTGTTGACATATAAGTTCCCATGCCTTGGGGACGCACAGGGATTGGCAGAGAAAGTGAAAACCGTAATTATTTCTATGCTTACATATTCTTTCAATTCATCACAATAAGCATGATCATTATAAAAATAAGAAAAAACAATTCTGCAGCCTATGCAGATCTCCACGCGTGTGAGAATCCGTGGGGGAGAGCGGATGGCTTAATATGTTGCAGAAGAAAAACACAGGTTAGGATTTGGACTCCACTGATGGCATAATATTTTCTCAAATCAGTTTAGTTAAAGCTTCCTTACATGGAAACAAACACAAATAATCCCTTAATTGAGATAGAATCGATGAGTTCTCAAAATGATTGTCCCCATCAGCCCAATTTTGAGATTTGGACTGGGAATCTCAGAGGTTTCTGGAACCTCTCCTGTGGTTCACTGTTACAGGGAAATCCACTCAGGGGAATATATGGCTTGCTGATCATTCTGCTTTATTGTTCTATTTCCTATTTGTTGTTGCTTTCTTTTTCTTTTTCTATTATTTTTTTGGTTTGGAAGAAACCCATCAGAGAAATGAGCAAAATATACTCTATGATTTACAGCATCTCAGCTTTCAAAATTTTTATTTCATATCCTGGAAGTAGCCATTACACATGAAAACATGTTCTTTTCTCCTGAAACCCTATTTCCCAGGCCTCACCCACACCACCTTTTAACTCTTGTCCACTTATCTCTTCGAAAGCTATACATTTCCTGTGCATATGGACATGTATTTCCTTGCTCCTCATAGTTCTGTCCGCATCCAGCAGGTGTGAAAGATTCCATCTGAGCTTAATGGAATCCTCATCCACCCCCCAACAAATAGTAGTAATAATGATAATAATAGTTCATTTTTTTAGTGTTTGCATGATTTTTCTTGCTCCATTTTTACAGTATCACCATGAAATGGTGCGTATTAAACCCATACAACATCCAGGAAATGGACACTGATGTAAAGGCGTTGGAAGTAAGAAGAGGCAGAGGAAACCCTGCGGGCCCCCCTTACCCCATTCCAGATTCCTGGCCATTCCTGGGCTGCCCCTCTCACTGGCCCTTTGCCTTTCTTTAACCCCACAAAGGAAAACGGTGCTGAGTTATCAGTCACCCCTGAGAGAGTGGCACCAGAATCAGCCATAGATGGTGTTCTGAAGATGCTGGCTTGATTCACAAGAGCGTCTTTCAGTGTTTGCTCTGTGCTGGGTGCAGTGTGCTGCCATGGCCTACCGAGCTAGGGAGATCCTCAGAGAGGGTACAGAAAGCATGTGGGAGGACGTTACTTGAGGCTGTGTAAGCAGAGTGTCTGTGCAGACTTGGAAAACAGCGTGAGTTCTGGTTAGCGTAATCCCAGAGAAAAGTGCCCCACATCAACGTACTACATAAATACTTGAGGCCAGAGCCCTTATGTCCTACAACTCAAGGATGAGAATATGCCTGTTTTTTTTTTTTTTTAGTTAAAGAATTTTTTTTGTGTTTGTTTGTTTTTGAGAGAGAATGTGAGCAGGGAAGGGCAAAGGAAGAGGGGACCAGAGGATCCGAAGCGGGGTCTGTGCTGACAGCAGAGAGCCTGGTGCGGGGCTCGAACTTACAAACCTTGAGATCATGACCTGAGCTGAAGTCGGACACTCAACTGATTGAGCCACCCAGGTGCCTCGAGAATGTACCTGTTTTAAGATGGCTGTTGACGTGCTAGGGTTAGGTCTATGCAGCCAGCATTGACTGAAAAGGCTCAGAAAGAGTGGAAGCATATGAAGTTCTTGGTCTTCTCTATTTGGAAGACTTCAGCTGTGTTCCATAGCTGTCCCTAGGTCCTCATTAGGATCTTATCATTCCTCAAGCTTCCCCCTCCTCCTGATTCTGAATCCTTTTAGAACAGGGGAGCCGGGCTCCTGGTTTACCAGTCATGTCTCCCCTTCTCCTCTCTTTGCTTTCCATCCAGGCTGTGAGGATTGCCTCTCCTTTCAGACACCATGCGTGTGACGTAGGTTGTCGAATCTGACTCGAACCCTTGCTCACACCCTTGATTCCCTCCTCTTCTTGGGTTGAGCTCATCCTGCTGACTCCAAGTTCTGTGTCTACCCAGATATCCATTTCTTTGGTCCCACAGTGTTGGTCCCTTGGGCCAGTGGAATTATGTCATGGATTGGCTTCACCATCAATATGTGATTTCTGGAAACAGTGGAGATCGTAGGGATGGCTGGCACTCCACTTAAGCTCTCTCCTCACCACCTGTCCTATCCATTTCCCTCAGCATCCACTCCATGGTTTTCTATCTTCCCACCTTCATTTTTTTTAAATCAGAAAATGGTCTTCTCCCTCCTCAAAGAAAGAACAATCCATCAGGAATGAACTCTCCAGAACCATATAGCACAACGCATTTGCAGATCATTGTGCACCCACATCTATTCTGTCTCCCAGAATCTCAGCAGCACCCAACCTTCTACCTATGATCTAGAAGTCAACCCTTACCACCAAGTACTTTTTCCTTACCCATTCAACACTCCGTCTTTCCACCCTTAACAGCCCTAACCCTGTCTACCTGTTCATTGTTTATTTATGGCAGCAAATGGATAATTTTATTCATTTCTTATGTGTTTCCACCAGATGCTTTTTTCAACTTTTAAAATATTTATTAATTCATTTAAAATAACAATAGTGAACCAATTCCATGTTAACATAAATTTTATGAGGATGGTATTTAAGTTGAGTATATTGACATATATTTATTTCAGGTGTAATGATTTGATATTTCTATATATTGCAAAATGGCCAAAATGTCTAGTTTACATCTACACAGTTACTAACTTTTTTCTTATGATCTACTGTGGTAGCAACTTTCAAATATGCAGCATAGCATTATTAACTGTAGTCTACATGCTATACATTATGTCCCCATGACTTAATTTTAATTTTTTTAAATGTTTATGTATTTTTGAGAGGGACAGAAACAGGATGCAAGTCGGTTAGGGGCAGAGAGAGAGGGAGACACAGAATCCAAAGCAGGCTCCAGGCTCTGAGCTGTCAGCACGGAGCCTGATGCGGGGCTCAAACTCAGAGTTGTGAGATCGTGACCTGAGCCAAAGTCGGACACTCAACCTACTGAGTCACCCAGGCACCCCACCATGACTTAATTTAAAAAAATGTTTATTTATTTATTTTGAGAGAAAGCTTGAGTTGGGAGAGGCAGAGAGAGAATTCCAAGCAGGTTCTGCACTGTCACTAAGGAGCCCAATGTGCTGTTCAGTCTCATGAACCGAACCATGAGATCTTGACCTGATCCTAAATCAAGAGTCAGATGTTTAACCAACTGAGCCACCCAGGCACCCACCCATGACTTCATTTTATCACTGAACTTTGTACCTTTGGACCCCCTTCACCCATTTTCCCCATTCCCCATCTCTAGTGACAACCAATCTGTTCTCTATAGTTACGACCTTGTTCTTGTTGTTTTTAAAGATTCCACCTACGATGAGATATACAGTATTTGTCTTTCTCCATTTGACTTATTGCACTTAGCATAATGGCCTCAAGTTGAATCTGTATTGTCACAAATAGATTTCCTTTTTTCATGGTGGTGTAATATTTCATATATATATATATATATATATATATATATATGGATATATACACATATATATATCCATATATATATATATATCCATATATATATATATATATATATATATATATATATATACACACACACACATGTACCACATAGCCTTTATCCATCTTGGCTGTTCTAAATTATGCTGCAGGGAACATAGGGGTGCATATACTCAGTTAGTGTTTTCAGGGGCAACTGGGTGGCTCAGTCGGTTAAGCGTCCAACTTTGGCTCAGGTCACGGTCTCGCGGTCCGCGAGTTCGAGCCCCGCATCGGGCTCTGGGCTGAAGGCTCGGAGCCTGGAGCCTGCTTCGGATTCTGTGTCTCCCTCTCTCTCTGCCCCTCCCCCGTTCATGCTCTGTCTCTCTCTGTCTCAAAAATAAATAAACGTTAAAAAAAAATAAAAAAAATTAGTGTTTTTATTTCCTTTAGATAAATACCTAAAAGTGGGGTTGCTGAATCATATGGTAGCCCTCCTTTTAATTTTTGACGAATGTCCATACTGTATTCCATACGAGCTGCACCAGTTTACATTATAACATAAATTCCTCTTGTGTAGTCACATTTCTCGAAATCAGAACTTTCATTTCCTTCTTCCCCTTCCATTTCCCCAAAACTGATTTTCAACCCTCCTCAACCTCATGTGAAAATAATTTCAATACAGTATGGCCAGTAATGTCTACACTGCCAAGGCCAGTGGCAACCCCTTAGCACATTTTATGGGTGCTTGTCAGCTTGGCCCTGTACTCCTTCCTAAGTTTTCATTGCATCCGTATCTTATGGTTCTCTTCCACAACCCTGTGGGGTCCTTCTTCACTTAATTTACATTCTTAAATATTGGCCTCTCCAACATTCTGTTCTTGACCTCATTCTCTTCTCTCTTTCTTATTAAATGTTTATTTATTTTGAGAAAGAGAATGTGAGTGGGGGCTTCGCAGACAGAGAGAATTCCAAGCAGACTCTGTGCTCATAGCAGATCCCACGAACCATGAGATCATGACTTGAGCCAATATCAAGAGTTGGACGATGAACCGACTGAGCCACCCAGGCGCCTCCCTCATTCTCTTCATTATAGTTAATCCCTGAGTGATTCAGTCCACCCACGTAGTTTCAGCTACACATCTGTGTGAGTGCTTCTTCTCTTTATTGGCAGCCTAGACCACTAATTTCAGTCAGCGTTTGAATTTTAACTCCTATGAAAAACTTCTGAGTGTCATTCAGACATTCCAAACTCAACCTTCCAACATGTCCAAATGTTGACAGATCACCTTCCTCTAAACCGTGTTTCTTCCTTACACCTTCGTGTTGGTCAGAGGTACCCTAAACACCAGCGTCTCCAAGGTAAGAACTCAGGAGCAATTTACTTCCTCTTTGTCACCGTTTACAGAATGGCTGACTAGATGCCACCATTTCTGCGTGTAGAACGTCCCCGAACATGAGGTGACTGCTCCAAGCCCGTAGTGACTGCTGCACTTGTTGTTTTCATTATCTTGGTCTGGTTGGCCGCTTCAACTGTCCCTGTCCTTCCTCCAATGCATCCTTCATGCGACTGTCATAGGCGTGTCCCGATTCTCAGATCTGATGACTTTGTTTCCTAATGAAAGACAAATCATGACCACATCTCTCCAGTGACTACATGTTCACCACCCCCAGAGAACCCAAGACCTGTGGGACAATGCAGAAGGATCTGTAAAATACACACCTGTGTTTCTTTTCCACGGTCAGCTTCCTACACTTCCCACCTCCATAGACCATGTCCTCTTGCCCCTGGGAACAAACTGCTCACATTTGCCTGAGCACATCCTGCTCACCTACACGCCTCCAGGCCTCCCTTCTGACAAGCTATACTCAGATGTGTTCCTCCCCACTCTCCATCTGGGAAGGTTCCAGTCAGTTATTAAATTGGGTACAAAAGGGCTTTCTGTACCCTACCTTTCATTTTCCTGGAGAATATATACAAACATACATACATACACATGTTCATAAATGCACATATAAATATACATGTATTGCATATATACATATATACACATACATATGTACATATGCATACATATGTGAATCGTATGACATATTTTTGTGTTTCTGATGCTTAGACCATTTGCCTTTTTCAAATATTACTTGGCAGATGATTTCTTAGTTGACAAATGCGCGTGGGAGTTGACTGTTTGCCCAAGTACAGACTGTTAGAACTACAGGATTGCCTTGGGTGAATTCAGGCCAAAATGGGGCAAAGGGGCACTTATTTTCATTGTCTATTGGAAAATTATCCAGTGCGTTATTAAAAATGTTTGCTTGTTCCGTGTGTGCTAAGTGTCAAGAATTTAACGGAGTGTGATGAGAATGGTCTAAGCCTTGGGGCGCCTGGGTGGCGCAGTCAGTTAAGCGTCCGACTTCAGCCAGGTCACGATCTCGCGCTCCGTGAGTTCGAGCCCCGCGTCGGGCTCTGGGCTGATGGCTCAGAGCCTGGAGCCTGTTTCCGATTCTGTGTCTCCCTCTCTCTCTGCCCCTCCCCCGTTCATGCTCTGTCTCTCTCTCTGTCCCAAAAAAAAAAAATAAATAAATAAACGTTGAAAAAAAAAATTTAAAAAAGAGAATGGTCTAAGCCTTTATGCATCGTAGCATAGTCGAAGAAATGTAGGGGTCTCGTGGTGTTTTGTCTCAGTCTTGGCTGAGAAAATGTCCTGTGGTCACAACTGTGCATTGGCAACATAACCCCATTTTTTGGAAAATAAGATCATTTACTCTTTCGTTCGTCTTGCATCTCCTTGTGTTTTAGAAAGCACCTCGGGCTTCCTGTTGTGAGCTTCGGTTTCTGGCTTCTAGAATATAGGCAGGGGTTGGAGGGAAGGTTGGAAGGAAAATATCTCTTACTCTAGTGATAGACCAAGATACCAGACCCGGTATATTTTGCATCCTTGATGTGGGCAGTGCTCTTTGTGTGTGGTTTGCTTCTGTTGCGGTCCGGCTTCTGTCCCCAGGGAGGCAAACCCTTTCTTGTTGCCGGGGCCATGTTGACCAGCAGGCCTGCTAAGTGGAAAGAAGCCCATGCTCAGATACACCTTCTCCCCTCAAGGCTTTGACTTGACCAGCCAGGTGTGAGTCTGGAAAGTTCCACTGTAGAGAAAAGTATCAATTGGTCCCTGGGAGATCCCTTTGGGAGACTCTGGGTTTGGACATACCTCTCCATCAGCTACCTCTCATCATGGGGTAGACCAGCTGTCCTGTTTGCTACTCTGCCTACTTTGCACTTTCTTTCCATTAAGAAAATATTTATGAGAACCTGATAACCATGCTGTTTAGTAGAATTGTGCCTACAATAGAAGTTTAAAAGTTTTGGTCCTGAGAGTCTAAGCATAGAGTGTATCTGCTGTCTGACTTGTTGACAATTAGTTTTTAGTTTAGTTTATCAGACTTTTTAAAAATAAGCTTAATGTTCTTATTAGATTCAATAGACATCTAATTGCATTTCAGTAAATGCACTCAGAACAAATGTAACCCAGAAGAAAAGGAAAAGAATTGGAAATACAGTCCATGTGGTTTGTGAAAGTCTACACCCAGGCATTGGATAGAGAGAATTACTATTCTATTCAAGTTTTTAAATCGTCATTATTATTCCATATCATAATATCAGGTGAATTTTTGCTTTGGTGGCAGTTCTTACATATATTCTTACGAGTTCGTTTTGATAGACGGAGGATGTGTGTAGAGACTCAGCCATCAGTGCACATATATGTGTGTCTGTCTGGGTAATTATACACCTATGTACAACTAAACCCACACACCTATATGCAGGCCCCACCTGCTGCCAGTCTCTTAGACAGGAGGGGCGAGGAAGGAGAGATTCCTTATCACCTTATTGTGGCCTGCAGTCTCTCTTCCCTCCTGGCCTATCCAGGTTCCACATTGTCATTACCTGCATATCCAAGTGGTTCATGTGACACTACTGTTTACTGGATGTGGGGGTTGAGGGTGTCCCCACAGGGGCCTTGAGAGAGTGGAGGAGAGAAAATACCCTGGATTGATGAATGTGCCAGTGTGTCCAGTAGTTATGGAAAGCTGGGTTAAAAGTAATGCAAATGTATGGGTCCCCGAGGGTGGATTGTTCACCCATAACCATCTCCAGAGATCATCTAATCTAAATCTCGTCTTAAAGATGTGGCTCATAACTGTGGATAAATGAGTAGTTGGTAGCCAAACAGGGAAGAATGAGGGGGGAACTTCCATGCTGAAGTCTGAAACTCTTGCTCGAAGATCTTCCTATCATACCCTCTACAGCAAGGCACTTTCCCTCCATGAGATTGGAGACGCCTGCACGGTTGCTTATCAAGCTTGACTATTACATTAAATACTATCATCTTGCATCAACCAGGTCAATTTGTTTTCTAAAGAAAGGCAATATTACTGTTATCTTCCAAGGAACAGTTTTCAGGCTAAATATATTCCTCCCAAATAATAGAGAGCTTGCTTTTGGTCGGTATTGCCTGAACGGCTTTACGTAAACATGCCAATTCGTTGAGAATACACTTAGATCAGAAAAGAAAGATATGCTGCTTTCACTTAAATTTCAAGGTTCCACTTAATCCTAAGAGCCTGAGGCCACAAACATTTCCTGTATCACGTTTAGGACTAGCTGAAGATAATTTTGCATCTTTGGAAGTAGATGGTATTCAGCTGAGATCCATGGTTTCCCAGGGGGTCTAAGAACCACCCCCTTACCTGTGTGACATCTTTGTGAATAGATGAGAACGTATTTCCCATTGAGAGGAACATCTCCTAAGAGAAGTCCATGACCCAGGAAAGGTAAAGAATCCTGTTTTGGATTCAGAATGTCAGGACAGGAATTTCTTCTTCCTATATATAAGTTTGAACCATATGGGATTGCCATGTGCTTGGTCCTAAAACTGTCAATTATTGTCATTTCCATATGGCTCAAACTGTATTTTTCATACATTTACATTATCTCCCCTCCTAAACACTAAGTTCCTCAAAAAGACAGGGAATATAACGCTTCATGTCCTCACCCAGCAATTTGTAGAGACGGTGACCAGGAACAGAAAATGTTTTCACATCAAAGAAGGAGTGTGAGTCAGACAGATCTTGTTTAAAATCTGTCCTTTGTGATCCAGAGGGAGTTAATACAACTGTCTGGAAAACTGGGATAATGCATCCTCAGAGGGTTGTGGAAAGCATTCCTAGAAGTTGGGTGTTCACAATCAGTATAAATTCCCTTTCCCCTCGAGTGGCAAGATAGCAAGGTGCCAATGATCTCCTTAGTATTGAAAATTGTTTTTAATGCTTGTTTATTTTTGGTAGACAGTGTGTGCGTGCATGAGTGGGGGAGGGACAGAGAGAGAGGGAGACCCAGAATCCGAATCAGGCTCCAGGCTCTGAGCTGTCAGCACAGAGCCTGACGCAGGGCTCGAAATCATGAACCATGAGATCATGATCTGAGCCGAAGTCAGACACGCAACCGACTGAGCCACCCAGGTGCCCTTAGATGAAGATCTTTTTAATGGAGCAGGGGTACGCTTGAGGAAATACCCTAGAATGAATGAATGAATGAATGAATACCCTAGAATGAATGCAGAATTCAAAACTTCACCTAAGCCTTCCCCAGAGGGTTTGTGGTCATTTTCCTGGATGAACATCAACAAAGGTAAAAGGAAAAGGTCCAGAGATGTTTAAATAGTAGAATATTCATATATTAAATATTTATAACTGCATTATCAGATGTAATTATGTGTTTTAGTATATTCTCATATGAAACAAATGTTGGACACAAGTCCCTACTATGTGCCCAACACAGAAGACAGAACCATCATTAGGACTGACAGCTCCATGATGTCCTACTGTGCATGCTTTAATGTGGGGACCCAGAAGGGTAGGCTCAGCAATATAAAATGAGTCAAGTCATGATAAGTGACTTTTGGGATCACTAAAGCAGGATGGTGGTTGGCAGTGACTGAGGAGAAGCTAGGTTAGCATATTATTAGAATTTTTGTTCTTAGTAGTCATGGAAACAACTCTGTCTCTTCATAACCCACCACAACCAACTTGGCCAGGGTGCACACATTCAGTAGTGAGAAGACAGACAAAATGAGAGATCAGAGAAGTTAGAGAAGGACGAACTGTCCAACCCAAGAGCCCCTGAAAACAGACACAACACAGATTCATGGGAGCACGTTAAATGACCCATGTAGAGCCTCCTCCACTTATCCATCCATCCATCCCCCATCCATCCATCCATCCATCCATCCATCCCCCTATCCATCCATCCATCCATCCCCCATCCATCCATCCATCCATCCATCCATCCATCCCCCTATCCATCCATCCACACATCCATCCATCCATCCCCCTATCCATCCACACATCCATCCATCCTTCCATCCAATCAATGAATATTGGTAAATCATCCTTCTTGACCCTAGGATGTAATAGTACATAGGATTCAAAATTGGCCTTTCCTCATCTTAGCTGGGGAGGATACCCAGTAAACAAATGTATTAAGGACAGAATTTCAGGGGTGCCTGGGTGGTTCAGTCAGTTAAGCATCCAACTCTTGGTTGTGGCTCAGGTCATGATTTCATGGTTCCTAAGATCGAACCCCACATGGGGCTCTGTATTGGCAGCATGGAGACTGCTTGGGATTCTCTCTCTCTGTTTCCCTTTCTTGCTACTCCTTCCTTGATGGTGCTTTGTCTCTCTCTCTCAAAATAAATAAATTAACCTAAAAATGTTAAAGGACAGAATTTCAGATTGGGAAAAGAGCCATAGGGCAAATAAGAAAGTGAAAAACATGTGGGTGGTGCGGATATTTTAGATTGTGTGACCAGGACAGGTCTCTAAGAGGTGAACAACTGAAGGTGACCGAGAACAAACAAACAAAAACCCAGTAATGCAAAGAACAGGACAAATATATCCCAGACAGATTTGGGGCTAGACATTGGTCTTTTCACCATGTGACAGAGGCTTGCAAGTTTGCTGAAATTTAATAAACTAACGGTAGGAGTTCAGGGTCACACTGCAGGGAACCCAGCTTCCTTTGTGGCTAGCGGGATTAGAAAGGAGCACATTGCTTCAAATCCCATTTGTGGTTTCCAGAACTGGTGATGGGCTAAAATGTAGAGTCTCTTATCATCTGCCAAGCAACGAAAATGCACTGAACCTGGCAAAGGACGAGTATCTTCCTATGAATGTTCGTCTTTCCATAAGCCAAACTTCTGTATTAATTCCCATTTTGGTTTAGTCAGTGGATGGCTGGATAATTAGCTGAATGTTTCTGAAATAGGAGAAAGGTAGTTGGGAAAAAACACAAAGGGCAATTCTTATGTAATGCTAGGAAACACAAAGGTTAATCAGACAAAATTTTAAGGAGAAATGAGATAATTTTGGTATAAAAATCTGTAAAATTTGGAATGTGATAATACTGATGCTAAAGTAAATTATGAGGAAAGAGCATACAAAAATATATTTGAACCACATGATGTAAATTTTTCCCTATGCATTAGTTACCAAAAATTGAATGCAATCATTTTCAAATACCCACCTGTGCAAATGTCAGACTGGCAGGAGGTAGATCACTTTTTATATTTAAAACGTATGTGGGAGTGAAAGGAAAAAGGTAAAAAAAACTAAATTTAGAATTTTAATGGAAGAACATATTGGAAATATGAAAACATTATTTAGGACTGTGTTCTTTTAGGGTCTGATCCCAGATGATGCTAGAAATAGTCTTTTTTTTTACTGGCATCTATTTTTTTTTAAAAGAGATGAGCTTCTATTTTATATTTTACTGTTTATTTATTTATTTATTTTGAGATAGAGAGCAGGGGAGGGGCAGAGAGAGAGGGAGACAGAATCCCAAGCGGGCTCTGCACTGTCAGCACAGAGCCTGATGCGGGGCTTGAACTCATGAACCGTGAGATCATGACCTGAGCTGAAATCAAGAGTCGAACGCTTAACCCACTGAGCCACCCAGGCGCTCCTGACATCTATTTGAAATAAACACACTGAATTCAGAGAAGCACCAGCATAGCGAACCAAAGAGCAGGGTCCAGGTGAACTTCATATCTCCGTATTTGCCTGTGTTTGAGGAAATAAGAAAGACCACAATGAATTAGTATTTTATTTCACTGGAGAAAGAGCGACTACAATTGATCACGACCAGTCTTCATATGCAACTTTCTTGAGAGGTATGAGTTGCTAACATTTCACCCAGAATGTCTCAAGGGGTTGGTGAAGGGAAAAGCACCACACTGATCTCAGAATATTTATTCCCGTGCGGGTTAGCCATGCGTAGCTGCTAAGAAATGAGAAGAGTTGGGCCATTCTACATAGGTTTGGCTCCATGAGACGACTGGAAAACATTCCATGAGAACAACTGGGAAAAGGGCCAGATCCGTACACAAGCTCTCTGTTCCCAAATGGTAATGCAGGAAGCCCCTCTCAATGAATTGCGTGGCTGTGGATGAGTTTGCATCTGTGAGCGTTGTAGCGGCGATATTGATAGGATCGATGTAAGGCCGGTCGATGGGGCTATTTATTAAACAGGCTTTGTGGAATTTTTGGGGGGCCACTGCTTTGTATTTACATTTTGGGGATCTGTGATGCTCAACATTAATTCTCATTGCAGTATTTTATGAAGGATAACCAGTATGTATCTATCTCATCATCGTTCGGACACTCAAATGCTGAGTCATCATGTCCATCCAAAGGGCGGATATCGTGTCATCCTGGAATTAGAGATCTACAGAGATTTTCTCCCGAGGGCAGTGCTTTTTGTAAGTGTGGGGTTTGGATGTTGTGCTTCTGTGGTGTTTATAGGAGATAGTCACTCCTGTGAAGCCTTGGAATTTCTGTGCCAAGAAGGAACTATCCCCATAGGTGTGGACCTTGTAGAGATCTTGCCTCTTTGCATCTGAGGCATTTTGGGGCAGCTCTGTGGACAAGTTCAGCTTTCTTGGTTGTGTCCTTCTGGGTTGCTGGCACCTTGGTGACTTTTGGAGGTCTTGTGCTCTTATATGTTCAGTTAAACCTAAGAAGACCCCCACTGGGCATTAAACGGCATGGATCAGAGTCCTTGCCACAGAATACTGGCTTCACAATTAGCATTCTCTCTGATGCTTCTTTCCTGCTTGAGAAACTTTCTATTTCTCGCTCATTAACCACTTTCAAAACTCAGATCAACCTTTAACACTTGCAGTCTTTCTTGGGTTCTCTCATCACCTACTTAAAAAACAATTTTTTTAATGTTTGTTTACTTTTACTAGAGAGACAGAGACAGAGTGTGAGCAGGGGTGGGGGAGGGGCAGAGACAGAGGGAGATAAAACTCAAAGCGGGCTCCAGGCTCCAAGCTCTCAGCACAGAGCCCGATGTGGGGCTCGAACTCACGAACCACGAGATCATGACCTGAGCTGAAGTCAGACGCTTCACCGACTGAGCCACCCAGGCTCCCCTTATCCCCTACTTTTTAAAAATTGTTTACTCTGTCTTCTAATTTTTCTCTTTCCTAGTTTATGATGCAGTCTTATAAAGTACCTAGTAACTGCCCCGTCCCATTGTTTGTGCTTCTCGGCTGTGTCATATGCTCTGTGAGTATAGAGATCCTGCTTTGTCTTCCCTCTTCAAAGCATGAACTACTGTGCCAGTGCCCTAAATGTTCTTTCATGAGCATCCCTCTTACTTTGTTTCAATACAATGACACAAGTTTGGCAAGAATGTCAGAGGTCCTTTACACGTAATTTCACCACTGTGAACAATGCTAGAATCCTCCATAAATATTAACAACTCTAATCCTAATTCTCTATATTCTATAATATCTTCTTAAGCTTGGTGCTAATGTTGTCATTCTATACAATTCACTAATTCATCTCCTCAGCAAATCTTTATTGAGTTCCAAATCTCTACAGATCATTGCAACGTGTGCCAGTGGGCAAATATGTAATGAGTCAGTGCCTACTTCTATTAAGGAAAATAAAATACGGAACTAAAATAAAATATCGTTATTTCCTGGACAAAGTGAGGGACTGAATCTGGGTTTGTGTAATGGGGGTGCAAGGGAGGCATGATGCTGTTTAGATTGTAGCATTAGGAAAGGAATCATAAAGGAGGTAAATTTTGACTGATTCCTAAGGGAAATAAAGGAAGAGAAGCCATTGACATTGTGCTTGAGGGACTATTGTAAGTAGGGTGTCAGAATAAGAAAGTGTGAGGCACAATTTGGGAAGAACAAAGGATCCTTCTTGTCCAAAACACAGTAAATTTGAGGATGGAGCAGAAGGGGAACCTGTGGCTAGATTTGGGAATGACCCAGAGCAGAGTGAATGTGGGAGTAAAGAGTTTCGGCTTCATTTGGGTTGTAGGTAAGATTGACCCCAGTTTCTGGAAAGATGGGTCTCTCAGCATTGAGTAGCACGGACAAATGTGGATTACAGGAATTGGAGACTCCAGTTAGGAATTTAGGGCAGAAGTTTAGTGAGGGGTGAGGTAGGATTAACAAGGGGTCTGGAGGCAGTGAAAGGGAGAGTGAATATAAACATATTCACTCAAAGTGAACTCAAAGTGGACGCAACATGATAGCAGCAAGGAGAGTAAGGCATCATGGCAGATGCTCAGGGGAGGCTCACATACCCACACAAGTCAGGAGGAGGGTCTGGGATTAGCAGATAACTCGAAGTAAATTGTGAAGCTAACTGAATGCCTAGAAAAATGGAGGAGTAAGATGTAGGAGAAAAACGGGGAGTATCCTAAAAATAGAGCTCTTGGAGGGCTCTCAGTCCATATCTGGAGGCCACAATTGGCAGTGTTAAGTGGTTCAGTTTGTTTCACAGAGGAAAAAAAATCAACCTAAAGATAAGTAACTCTGACATCCAGATGTTCAGACGGCAAAACCTTCCTCAAACATCAGAGAAATCTGTCTCCAACATTCTCTTACGGCCCCTAAAGTGGAAGGAAGCATATGCCTTTCCTGCCATCACTTGGACCAATACTTATCTTCCCTCATGGGGGACAAAAAAAAAAGGAAAAGGAAAAGGAAAAGGAAAAGAAGATGGTTTTGATGTGAATGGTTTTGCAGTCTCTCGAGTCGTCATCAGCTGTCCGTGGTACTGAATTTATAATGGAGGTGTGGCATTGAAAAGCCACATCCTTGCAGTATGCACGAGGCTCCCTGGATGCTGCTTTTATACTTTCAAGCACTCTTCGAGTATCTTCATTAATGACACTGGGCAAGGGGCCTTGTCGTCCCTGTTAAAATTCAAGTCTTGCTCGTGACAAATTAAGGGCAGGATTTCAATTGACATTTGGAGATATCTCCAGCCACGTTAAGCACCAAATGCATTTAAGTGATGTCATGCTATATAACAAGGTGCAGACCAGCTGGCTGTGTCCAGGATCATGATGATATCAATCTGATGAGGGTGCCTCTCCCCTTCTCCTCCCCATGGTGGGAAGCAGAACGAAAACTGCCCACAGGTCTAATGTGGCTGCATCTCTCACTTCATTTCTTCCTCACGCGCATGGCAATTCTTGTCCTGGACAATCCACTGCTTTTAGATTTCATTCTAGACACATGTTTTATTATTGTCGTAAAAGTATTATTGTTAACCTTAAGTTAATTTAAATGGACATATTTTTCCCTCCCACCACCACCAGCGATCCAGAATATGAAAATAATCCAAAAGTCCAGGGATCCCATTTCTTGGCTACAGTTATCCCCTTCTTAATTGTCTTGAAATCATGGTGGCTTTCTGCCTTACGCAAAGATAACCTTCTTTCTGTCTCATGTAAAGATATGAACTGGGAAAGAAACTGAGTTTCAAATGGGTATGATGTTTTCTATCAAAGATAGAGCTTCTGTGCCCAAGTCTATGGGAAATCTCTATAGGGTGGCATGAACAATTTATTGCATTAATATTAGGGAAATAAGCAAGCTTTAACTATAAGCCCTTTAGCTTTTTAGCTTTAATTGCTAACTTGTGTTTCTAAAACCTTTCACATGCTTCTTTTAAGGGTGATACACAGTCTTGTTTGTTGCTATTGGTGTTGTTTTTGCTATGTACCTGTTCTGCTAATCTCAGGAACATCTCAGGAATGGGGACATTGTCTCATTTTAACAAGTTGTGTGGAATTAGGCACCTAGGCAGAAAGCTTAATGAATATGGCTTGAGTTGACTGTAGTGTCTTTTTGTTGTATTAGAGTCGTACATCATTATTTTCCATCCATGGAAACTTGAATTCCTTCCAATTATCTCATAGATGTACAACCATCAGGCATTTCTTATATCAGCCATCCAGAAAGTTTTGCTCCATTTTTCATTTCAGTGTGAATAAAATTATTCTGTATTTTCCCAGTGAAGTGTCTCCCCTCATCGAAGGGCATGTCTTGTTAGAGACCCAAATAGCATCAGTGCAACAGATCCATTCCTCCCTAAAACGATTAAAGATGGTTTCTAGAGCCTATTTCTGCCTGAGCTCTTGGGCTGTTACGTATTTCCAGGCGAATTTGTTTAAAAATATTGTCGGGGCATTGTTTGAGCGTTCAGTTTTGCTTTTTGTATTAATTTCTGAGGTTTCATATCTATAAGAAGAGAATTCCTCTTAGTAATTAATGATTGTTAACCTTCCTTGGTAACAGTAATTGGCTGTGCAACTACTTGGGACAGTTATTAATACTTTCATAATATTGTTTTCAGGTCTGGATCCTCATTTTTATTTAACTTAACATTCAACTTTTTGTTTTCATAAGTCTTGTCCCTTCAATCCTTAGCTCCAGAACTATGTCTTGAATTCTTTTATGTCTCCCTTGTCATGTAACGGGGGATCATTCATTATGGGGTGTTAGGTTTCTATAATGCGGTTTCATTCTTTTGTGATGGAGTGTTTATCTACACTGTTGCTTTCAGATGAAGGCTGTGATTTAGAACGGTGGTTGAATCTTAGTTCAGTGAAACTTGAGCATTCCAACAGAATTTCCCATTTAGAGTCCAGCAGTCCTAAGAACTGGGCACACTTTGGTCAGCTGGCCCAATACGGTTTCCCAACCTGCCTGAAGTGGGTGGAGGGCAGGGCGCATCAAAGATGAATGGGACCAAACAGGCATCTGTGGACTCTTATGGAGATCATTTCTGGGGAATCTTTCTTTCTGATAATATAAAGGACTCAAACATCTTGCACCAACCTCCTCCCCTCCCCCTGCCTGGATGTGGGTCACCTGCATAGTCATCAGGAGCTGCATGCTTGAGGATAAGGTGAAACCCAATGGCCAAACATGGCAGTGTGGTGAGAGAGAGACGACATGGGCCCCTGGAGGCAATGTGGAGTAGCTGAGTGATAAACCTTCTTGTCAGGTAAAAAATACGGCTCTTTCTTCTTTTTTAAAGTTCCCAGATGTGGGACTTGCCACATGTGTTGCCAGACAGTCCTAACTATGACCGTGGGCTTTAATCGGTGGTAAGATTTTATGTACTAACATAAAACTGTACAGTAAACACTAAAAGACTGCATTTCAAAACACGGATCACAGAGAGGACAAAATGTTATAAAGCTACGTGGATGAGCCACCAGATATTTGGGGTTTGAAAAAAGATACTTCTTTTGTTTCCAGTTTTAAGTGAAATAAATGGCTCCCAGACAGTTTCTTCTGTCCTCAGCTTTGGAGAGAAACAGAATCCAGAAAACAGCAGAGGAAGATTATCGTTGCAGTGTTCATTTAAATGAGTGACTCCAGCATGAACACACATACCATTTGTCTCCATCTGTTTTAATTTTTTTGCAAAACAGCATGAGGGTTAGAAATTTATGTAAGTGGTAAAAATAATAATGTGAAATGCAGATTGTTCCAGACCCTCTGTAGAATTACCACATGAAAGGAGACAGCAGAGGTCTGTGGTATGTGGAAACTGGTATGCTGCAGCATTAGCCTACCCAGGCAAGTCCTTGGAGATATGCCGTCACCCCATGTGGAGCTGGACTGTGGAGGACCACAAAACATGGCGGTAGAATTCTACTCAAAGAGCCCAACCCAACTACAACATTGGAATGAAGAAGTGTACAAGGACAAACCTTTATCATAGACAAGCATGTGTGTGTGTGTGTGTGTGTGTGTGTGTGTGTGTCTTCTCCAGGGTCAAGGACCACAAAACACGGTGGTAGAATTCTACTCAAAGAGCCCAACCCAACTACAACATTGGAATGAAGAAGTGTACAAGGACAAAACCTTTATCATAGACATGCATGTGTGTGTGTGTGTGTGTGTGTGTGTGTGTGTGTGTCTTCTCCAGGGTCAAGGACCACAAAACACGGCGGTAGAATTCTCAAAGAGCCCAACCCAACTACAACATTGAAATGAAGAAGTGTACAGGGACAAAGCCTTTATCATAGATAAGCACATGTGTGTGTATATGTGTGTGTGTCTTCTCCAGGGTCAAGGTGCCAGGGTAACACCATCATATGAAAATAATAGGGGAGGAGCAGTAAGATAGAAGGGAAGAAATAGCCAAAGCAAGAAGAAAAAGATGTCAAGAAAAGGGTAATGGGAAGGAGAAGGGAATCTCTGAAGGATGTCGGGAACACAAGATGGCGCCACACAGGCTACATGAACAAAGGACGCCCTTACTCACCACAAAGCCCGATCTATTATGGATGAGCGCAGGATGGCAGTGACAGGGTGCCAAGTGACGGTTATAAAGTTACATGCCTTCCGAGATTTTACCGAATCAAAATTGCATGCATATGCTGGTTTATTTTCTTGACCAGAATTTCAACAACAAAAGGAAACGTGGAAATGGCCAAGCCATGTGAAAAATAACAAAAACCAAAAAACCAAAAACCACAAAAAAACCAAAAAGCAAAAACACCGAGAGTCTGAATGAGGCGTACAAAGGAGGCAAGAAAAGAGCTACCAGATAGTCTCTGAGACCAACATTAAAGTATACAGCCAGAACAAGGGCTGAGAACCTGGAAGAAAGACAAAAATCACAAATAACCAAAGGAAAGGACACTGAATGTCTACTAAGTAGACAATGTTCATAAGCAAAGGAAATCACTGAGGAGGAAGAAACCGCAGGACGTGCGTTACACCTCTGAGCAGGGTAACCAGAAGGTCAACATCAAATACTACACATAATTTAGCTCTATGTGAGCACATGGATGCTTCACCAACCCAGGACACTAAGATATGTCAGGACACTAAATGTTAAACCTAATATATTTAGTGTCATTTGAAAAATGAGTGGGGTGCCTGGGTGGCTCAGTGAGTTGAGTGTCCAACTCTTGATTTCGGCTCAGGTCATGATGTCGTGATTTGTGAGATGGAGCCCTGTATGTGGCTCTGCACTGACAACTCAGAGCCTGCATGGGATTCTCTCTCTGTTCCCCTCTCCCTGACCTTCCCCCAATCCGGTGATTTCTCTCTCTCTGTCTCTCCCTCTCTCTCTACCCCTCCCCCACTTGGGCTCTCTCACTCTCTCCAAACAAATAAATACACATTTTTAAAAAATGAGTATCATACTTAATGATCAATCTTAAGATTACTATCATTTGTTTAAACTATCTACTTTATTTCCCAGAGGACCATAAAATTGAATTGAGTGTTAAAAATGTAGGGCATGTTTTATTTGTATTTTTTTTTACTTTTTAAAATCAGAAATTTAAAGACTTTAAAAGCAGTCTTAACAACAAAACAAATACTATGTGTCAAGCAATATAGAAGGACAATTTAGGCGCCAAATAATGGAGGCCATGTTTCCTGACCCATCTTACATGGTTGAGATAGAGTCAGTTTAAAAAAAAAAAAATAGCTTCTATTTCCTGGTGCACCAAAGCAAAATTTCCAGAGATTATATACTGGATTTGGCTTTAAAGAGGAGACTCTAGGTATAGGGTAAGCATCATTCTCAAATATCCAATACTTAACTACAGAACGTTCAATCATCCCCCCAAAACACTTGGATGATAAGATAGGGTAAAAGGGATCAATACATGTGGCTCAGTTACTGTACTTCTCTCTCTGCTCTGTTATTTTTTTTTTAATTTTAACTCTTATTTATTTTTTTACTTTTCCCAATTTTCTCAAGTGCCCCTGTCTTTATGTTTTGACTGTCCCCGTGTATTCCTGCCTGCTTCCCCTGGCATGCCCTGTCTTCTCTTGGTGGCACCATTGATCCCTGTTTCCACATGTGTTCCCATCAGCACACTTGCACACATACCTCACCTAACAGGCTTCTCTCTCTCCCCTTCATGGCCTCCATCTTTAGCTCACAGCAGACCCTCTCTACTTGACTTTAAGATGAGGTAATTATAAGTGTGTTTCCTGGAATAGAATGGCGTCCAGGGGGGGAAGAAGTCATCACGTCTCTTCCGGAGACTGTGAGAAACAGCACAGGTTCGCCTGTTTCTGAGGCCATGTGGACATTTGTCTTCCTGGGAGAGGCAGAGGTTGGCTTTATAATCACTCACATGCCTTTCCTATGTGTGCAGCTTCCTGGCTAAGCTCCAGGAATGAAGGGGAGTGATGATAAAATCTTGGCAACCCCAAACCCAGCTTTTTAAGAACCTTCTAGGAAACCTGAGATTTATGAGGCCCTATAAGGATGACACTGGGGGGAAAGTAGGCACAGAATGGGGTCATCAAATTGCAACAACTCCATGCACAAGGAATACAGACTCACTGATGGTATCCAAAAATAGGACAGAAATAAGGAAGAAATAAAAAGAAATGATCGGCTCACCTGTGACAAAAACCAAAGAGCCAAATGAGCAAATCGAGGCAAAGCCACCTGCAGGACTAGAGGCGGCCATCTGAGTAATTACGCTTCAATAACCTTGGAAGGACATCACAAGTATTTTTGTATTTGGTGAAGCACATTCTGCACATTCTCTTGAGTTGTCCTTAAATGGTTCTCTCTAAACTCACCTGAAAATTCAAGTTCTAAATAATGTATTAAATAAGATTTTTAAGCGTTCCCATTCTTGCTTTACACAGGAGGGTAGCATTGCATAATTCCACAAGTGACACTTATGGTATCTTAGTTTTTAATATTGATTCCCTCTTTCACATCAGGCATTGTGCTAAGCATTGTAGATGCATCAGTGTGCCCAGTAGATGACATTGCCTGCCTAGTGCAATTTATATTCTATGGAGGGCGTGAAAAATAAATTTAAGACTTAAATAGGTTACATATTATTTTGGAAGATGAAGGACCATATGACAAAAATGAAAGGGGATAAGGAATATCAGGATTCCCAAGGAAAGTACAAATGTAGGCAGGTGGTCATATTTGACCTCACTGAGAAGGAAAAGGATGAGTAAAGAATTGAAAGAGGTGACAGAGAAAGCCATGATGATGTACCAGAAGGCAGAAGGAACATACCAGTGCAAAGGCCCTGGGGTGGAAGCATTCCCATTGTGTTGGGGAAGGACAATAGACAGCAGTGGGTGACTGGGATCCAAGCGTTATAAGGCCACCAACAACTTTTATTTTACTTTATTTTATTTTATTTTATTTTATTTTATTTTTTATTTTATTTTACTTTATTTTTATTTTATTTTTATTTTTTTTATAGAGAGAGCACTCAAGTGGGTGGGGGGGCGGGGAGAGGAGCAGAGGAAGACAGAGAGAGAGACGATTAAGGAGGCTGTACACTGAGCGTGGAGCCTGATGTGGGGCTTGACCTCCCAACCATGAGAGCATAACCTGAGCTGAGATCAAGAGTTGTATGCTTAACCAACTGAGCCAGACAGGCGCCCCAAGAACTTTAATTCAGAGAACAAAAGAAGAATCGGAGGCATTCCAGTAGAGACGTGACATGGTGAGGTGTGTTTTAAAGAACAGCTTTAGCTGTCTTGTTGAGATCAGCCTGTAGGGGCAGGAGCAGAGATCAAGAGGGTGGTCAGAAGGCTAAATTACGAGTTGCCATGAAAAATTACGAGTACCCGTCTAAGATGGGCACGGTGAGGTGCAGAAAAGTGTTTGGATTTTTTTGTATTTTTGGAAATAAAATTCACATGTAGAATGTGGAGGAATGGAAAGGAGCCCAAGTTCTTGACATAAACGTGGAAAAAGGAGAAGGAGTTGCTCACGGATGAAATTGGAGAAGGCTCTGGTGGGGAGAATCTTGAGGAGGAGCTGAGGTTTGAAAGCTTGATTTTGAAAGTGCATCTAGGACGTCAAAGATGAGAAGTCCCCCAGACGGTGGATGTCTGAGTTTCAGGGAGGCTCAAGGGACAGGTCTGTGCTGAGGTGGAAAATATTGTAGTAGTCTGCGTAGGTGGTAATTAATGTCATCAAGACTACGAAGATAGAAAAGAGACAGGAGAGAAGTCAGAGTCTGGAGCCCACCAACAGAGAAGCCTGGAGGTTATTGGCAGCTTTTACTACAGCAGCAGCAATTTTGGTGATGAATATATAAACCCAAGAGAAAAGTTATTATAGTCCTTCCATGATGGAAAACAGGTCCAACAGCATTCCATGTGCCGTAGGAATGATTTAGAGGCACGTGGTATCCATCAGTTGTGTAGCTTCTGTTACGCTGTGTTAACAAATATCCCTAAAATGTCAACGGCGTGAGACCTGCAAAGGTCTATTTCTCTCTAATGTCACATGCTCTCCAGGGGTTGGCTTTCGCTCTTCTCTGCATTCTAGGACACAATCTGAGGGTGCACACGCATCTCTGATGTTATGGCAAACTGGAAGGAAAACAGGGCAGAACCACATTCGAGTTCTCAAGTTTTTTTTTTTTTTCTTAGAAGTGGCACTCTTAAATTCTGTTCATGCATCATTGGCTAAAACATGCCAAATGGGTATATCTAATGTCATTGAGGTGAGGCAATAAAATTCTTCCCGGGTGGGCAAGCACTCTTAAGTCTTAAGACAGACTGTCATCAAACAGCTACCAGTGTATTTTTTTTCTCTCCCACAAAGGGGTAGAAAGTACTTTGAACAGTAACATAGTTGTTGGGTTTCCTCCACAAGAGGGAAGCAGTTCTGATGGAGCAAGGGAGGGCTGTTTTGTTGTTGGATTGGTACATCAGTGGGATTTGATGTGTGATAAGCAGTCTTAGTTGGTATCCCCACCGTTGACCTATAGTGAAATTAAGGAAACAAACATATCTACCAGTCTACACAGGATTCTGAGTTGTTTGTGTGTCTGTAATCTTAGGGTCCAAAAAGGGTAATAGGTTGCCCTGTTTCCATGCAATTCTCCCATGTCTGAGCGAGAACAGCTCTCTCAAGGTTTGCCTTAAAATGTCAGCGGCACAGATTGTGTTCAAATTCTGCCCCAAAGTAGTAAGATGGGGAAAGCTAGCTATACAGTCAGTTATATGGGTGATAAAATGTTAGTTGTTTCATTGAAATTCCTCGTCTCAGGAAACAGTCCATGAGCCTTGTTGAAAAAAAAACCCCGTACTTTCTATTTAGTGTGATGTAAAGTAAACAAGGTATGATAGCAATACGATATGTTGTTGAGATTGAAAGTAGCAAGAGAAAAGTATTTTCTCAGTAAATAATTGGCTGGCTTATGTTCTCATCCTATCTAGTCAAGATCTTATTGAGGTGTCCCATTTGAAGCTTGGGCTGCCTTCTTCTCAATCCACTGGATATTGTGACATTCGGTTATTTTCAGGCAGAAAGTATTTGTTGGGAATACACTGTTCTGTGCAGGTAGGGCAGTTTGTATCATGGAGCTCAGGTTTTGATCCAGTGCATGAGGCGCTTAAAGTCTTGTTGGGAAACCCAACAAGATCGCAATTACAGAATAAGAGAATGTATAATTAACTGCCAGCATGTGTGGGGTAGATAATTAGAGAATCAGGCAACAGATGTTTTAAGGTGATGGTTGTGGATTTCAGACAACAGTGAAAAGTTGAAGCAAACACCATCAATGTGGGCTGAAATTTGTCAGAGGGTGTTTTGCGCTTCTGTTGTCTTCTTACTGTCTAAGCAGTGCCATAGCTGAGTTTGATATCATCCCCATGAGTGGTTGTTTTGGCTTCTCTTGCTTTACCAGAGTATTGCCATAAACAGAGAGATTAATTTATAGATACTACGAATTTCCCTTTCACTGGTGGATGACCTATAGCTACCAACAAAATTTAATCCTATTCTTCGCCTTTCCGGCAGCTGTCCAAATACACAAGAGTGACTCCAGCCCACACTTTGATGATACAGTGCATGGTTTTTAAATTTTAATTCCAGTGAGCAATGCATATTTTTTGAGCTAATTCCAAAATCTAATACACTTTGATCAATATGGATTCTCATATGGATTCTTTGTGTTTTCTTTGCTGTAAAATATCTCCATGATTAATCTTTCAGTAGACCAAAGGTCAGGTATTTTGAGATTACATTTCTGCTAAATCTTCAATGATTCATCCTTTAATGAAAGGGAGCCCATCCATCATATTGAACCCATATAATATTCAGTTGTATATTCCTACTTAAGTCATTATTTATAAATAGGTTATGCAGTGGGCATAGAATTTCAGATTGTCTATGTAGATAAAACATCTGATATAAAAGTACAGTGCTCATAATTTATCTTGTATCTTTAAGACCATGTTTAATGATTTTAATTATAGGGAAAAATGTGCCAAATTTATTTTTTAAATGTTAATTTGATAGGCCTTTCCCTAAAATACATAAAATCCCCTTTGCTTATAATATGCTAGAAATAAAAATTCCTGACAATGAAGAGTTCGTTTTTATAAACCTGCAAGATATCCAAGTAGTTTGAATAACAGAATTTAAACAAAATAACTATTTTGTCTATATCCCAGGAGGGTTTTTTCTTGTTTTTCTTAAGTGCATTTATTTATTTTGAGAGAGCAACAGAGCGTGAGTGGAGGAGGGACAGAGAAGGAGAGAGAGAATCCCAAGCAGGCTCTGCACTGCCCACACAGAGCCCAATGGGGGGCTCCATCCCATGAACCATGAGATCATGACCTGAGCCAATACCAAGAGTCGGATGCTCAACCGACTGAACCACCCAGGTGCCCCTGCTTGTGTTTTTCTATCAGATAATTATTTTTCACATAGTTTTTAATGATCTGTCTATAGCAGAAACATTTATTTGCTTTTTTTCTGGTCTCACAGCTAAATGTGTGGAACACATTGTCTACATCAAAATTGTCTACATCCAATGGGGACTATGAAAAATTAGTCTTAGAGGTGAAAAGTATCATTTTGCCTATATCTTAGCTTCCAATGCTTCGATTACTGCACGTATGTATGTATGTATGTATGTATGTATGTATACACGTTTTAACAGTTTACTGAAAAGTCTTTTTCATTGTGGTTGTAATGCTTGAAATTCTGCCCCAAGCCCTAAGATCAGTTTCCATGTTGGTCGGTTTCATTGCGTCTATAGCATCTTTTTGCTGATATTTCAAAATGTGACGTGTTCATTCTACCATATGTAAAAGTGTTATTTTGTTATGATGAGTTGATCAGACCTGTTACATCAAGAACCTTTTTAGGTAGGAACTCCATACAGTCTCTAACTAAAATCTAACAGTGGGTGTGAAGGTAAGTTGCTTTTGGCTCATCTGGGGGCATTTTGTTGTTGACTTACACTTGATTTTACTAATTTGGAAATAAACGCTGGTATTGGTTCTTCTTGTTCTTCCTCTTCCTCCTTCCCTCCTTCTCCTCCTTTTCTTCCTCTTCTGTCTTCTTCTTTCTTCTTCTTGTAATGGTTCAATTTATGCAACATCTTCCCTTACTTTGTACCATGTAATCCATTACCAGAAAAAATACATTTTACAAAAATAGGAACATGGAGCCAAAATGGAGATGCGTCGAGTTGAATCAGCCTGAGGGTCTCCAGCAGTGATCCCATGTCCATGAAACCCGTGGTCCTCACATATATACATGATGTGCATTTTAATGATTTTTAAATATGAAAAAGCGATGAGAGGGAACTTTGTAATTTAATCTGCCTGACGAACTATTGTTAGCAGAGTCACTGGTTCTTACTCTAAATGATTTCGACCCTCTTAATGGCTTTCATACTGTTGAACTTTTCCTCTGTCTAGTCCTCTCCGCCTTGGAATGCATGGGAAAATTGTCTGTGATCCTGCAATCCCAGTGCTGTCTCTGAACTGATTCTTCAGAATCAAACCACCTCTCCACAGGAAACAAAATCTGCTTTCCTGTGGCCACATTTCTAGAGCCTTCTTCCCATAGCTGGCAAAATATTGGTACTTAGTCGAGGCAAAAACCAAGTACGTATGCATGTTACTCGGTCAACATTATGAAACTGCATTTTGGCCTACTTTATGATTTCAGATGTGGTCCCAGGACCATACGAACTGTTTATTCACATCACCTTAATGCATTAAATCAGCATCCTTGATAATGTACCTGTTAGATGTTCAATGTCTCCTATCATTGTCTTTGTTTTCATATTCTGCTTTCCCTCATTAAATCTGTATCATTAAAAATATTCATAGCACCACTAGACTCCCTCTCAGGAGCTAAGAAATCGGTTGATCTTTAGGCCGATTCAATTACCACTGACATTTGCTGGGATATAAAGGCCATCCACCTCTTTCTGCTGATTTTTGTCAATAGTTTCCTTTTCCTAGTGACTTATGAACCATTCTGTAGCTTTGTATCCCAAGCCATACATGCGAGATTCATTAATAGAATTTATCTTCACAGTGGACTGGTCCCAATCTGCTCTGCTTCACTCAGTCTGTCAACTCATAATATCTGGCTAAAAGTTGCTAATGGATTGTTGGCTCATCTCCTGTCAGCTCTCCCTAATTATTTGCTTTCAAAGCAATAGTGCATGTTACATGTATTCATCTAGCTGTCCAATTAACACATGTTTCCAGGCAATTCTGATAGGGAGGTTGACTTCTTCCTTCAGCCCCAACAGAAGAAAACAAAAAAAAAGTGGTCACTTGCCTGACATTGAGCTTTGCGTTATTTTTAATCTCTTATGCTAAGGTTTATCACGTGGCTCCACTGACCCATTCTTTCATGGCAAGAAATCGCCCCCTTACAATTACAGTTCTGTATTGATGGTATGGACTCCTCATTTTGGTTTAATAAGATAGGAATAGGGTACGAACAACGAAATGACCGCATCCATCATAGATGAGAGTGTAGTGTTAACACTAGGGAAGCTTAACATTGCCAACGGGCAGTTTGCATCCACAGGGCCCATCCCTTAGGAAACAGGAGTAGACTAATAAAGTGGTCAAATGGATAATTCCATTTGGATGGATTTGGACTTCCAAGATGGCGGGAGGAAAACGCACAAATGCCAGCCGCTCTAGGGTGTTAGGCGGTTGGAGAGTGTTTCTGCTCAGTGAGTTTAGCTGCTGGCCATCTGCCTTCCATCACCGTGAGGTGTGTTTGGTGAAACAGGAGAGTTGCTGAGCCTTCATCCACCTGAGGCATGGGGTGACTGCCCCTGGAAGACCTAGGGTTGTTCTGTGGCTCCTGAGGGAGAAGGTGCAGGAAGGTGAGCCCACAGCTTTGCTCTGGCCTAACGTCAGTGTGGGGCATCCACAGTCAACATTTAATTCCTCTTCCACCGCCGTTTTCATTTGTGCCTTTCATTTGTGCTGTTTCAATTTGTGCCTTTATCCTCGTCCAAGAATTCCAAAAGCCGTATTGGAAGAAATGGGTCGCATGGAACACATGTTTGTTTTTTTGTGTGGTTTTTTTTTTAATCTGTGGTTAAATGTGGTCAGATTTAGGATGTAGCCAATATTGTTATTCCTCCAAAAAACATGAAAAGTTCTCATTTGGGGACAAAAATTAAAAAAAAAAATCATTGTCATAACTCCCTCTTTACTGAATGACAGCCAAAAAGATTTTATTTGGAAGTAATCGTTAGTTCCTAACTAATGCTAATAGGACATACAACCCGTGGATTTTTAGCAACTTCTCTGCTTTGATTATTGTAGATCATCTCTCGCTTTGCAAATGACACCGGGATAGAAATACGGCCCTATTGTTGAGTAACGATACAAGGAAGGACACTATTCCAGGTGACATGTAAAACATAGGTGATAATGGGTGGCGACTGAAGCTATTATTTCCGGATGCTCCTTTTTAATAGCAACAAGAGCATCCAAGTGAAATAGAATATCTCTGCTTCGAATGGATTAGTTAGCTCACCCGTTTTGAAAGCTTCCCAAGTAAAGCATGGTGAAGCACGCACTGAAAGACTCATTTTGGTTTTGTTTGAGGAGTCGGAGTTACTGTGGATGTTTACGGCATGCTGTTAGCAAATGTGGTGGTGTTTTCTGAAGGCTCTCCACGGTCATGAATGAAATCGTGCTATCCATCAGGGACGTCGCCTTCCCTGTAGATGGAAACGTAGAGTCACATGCGTGTACGGGACTTGACGTTTAAAAAAAAACCCCTCTTTTCCTCCTCGTTTTTGTTGATGATCCTGTGCTCCGGGAAGCCATCGGCCTGTCCCCCGCTTGTGTGTGGCCAGGGACGCTTGCCGCAGCTATGCGGTGCCCTGGGAGCCGGCACGCTCACTGAGTTCCCGTCTGCCCCGTGAGCCCCGGGGACAAACCCTGGCCTCCCCAACTGCTCACAGGCTGCTAAGTGAATGATTTGTGTGCCCTTCGAATCCATGCTGCAAGTGGGAATCCTTGCTCCTTACCGAGTTATCACTCTGTGTACACGCCATCTCTGGATGCAGATGATTGCAGCATCGCTACTGGGACACCCCACCTTCACCCACATTTCTGGTTTTTATACCCCCAAAGGGCATACATGGTCAGGCTTGGCACGCAAGGTGGGAAATTCCTTTCCCTGATCCACCTCGGTCCCGGTCTTTCCAGCCTTTTTAATTCATGTTGTGTGTAATGCGGTAGGTGGCTAAATGAGGGTGGGAGGGGGTGCAGTTGGAACCAACGTGGACAGAGGGGACATAAATAAAAAGGGGAAACAAAGAAAAAGAAGCAAGTCGCACCAGGAAAGCTGGGAAGCCATCTAGGCATTGACTTCCTTTGTCAGCAACGTTATAACTTGCTGTGTCCTTGGCTCGTATGCAGTGCATGCATAGGCTCAGAGATCGCTGGAGGGCTGCGTGCTCCTTGTCCGTCGTGCATTTAGAAGCAATGCCTACATCATGCGATACGGAGCGTTCGTGCACCCCAATAAAGGAACGCACACGTGCACCGTGGCCGGCAGAGATGGAGGTGGCCCGTGGGGTGTGTTGGGAACAGAAGGGACTGCTTTCTGCCGTGCTGGCTCCACCCTGCAGGGGGACAGCTGACAGGCGGCCCCAATGCCCGCGCACATGGCTAGACCCCAGATGGCTTGCTGCTGCTCGCTGGCCTCTCTTCAGACCCTGCCTTCCTTGAGTCCCTGACAGAAATCACCTTGCCTGGGATTTGAGGGGATTTGTGGGGTTGGCTACACGAATTCGTGACATAACTAGAGATGGGCAGTCAAACGTGATGATGCAGGATGCCATCCCCTTCCAAAGACCGCCATGGCGGCCCCCATGTGCTAGTTTTCTACGGGTGCTCAACAGATTGCCACCAGCTTGGTGGCTTAAACGCAGGGCTCATTCATTATCCCACAGTTTCTGTGGGTCCAGAATTTGGGCGTGTCTCAGCTGGGTTCCCTGCCCAGGGTCCCACAGAGACACCATCAAGGTACCGGCCCAGCTTCCTTCCTGTCTGGACCTCATGGTCTTCCGAGCTCACTCCGGTGTGGGCAGGTTTCTCTGTTCCTTGGGGTTGTTGGCTCCAAGCCCCTCTCTTGCTGGCTACCGGCAGCCTCTTCACCACAGGACAGCTTACCTCTTCGAGGCCAGCAGGACAATCTTGTACTCAGGTCGGCTGACAAAGAATCTGTCCTAGAATCTCACATACTGTCATCAAGCCATCGGAATCCCACCTCATTCCCACGTAATGGAACCTGATCCGAGGATGACCCTTCTATGATCTTAGCAGGTGCAGCTCATGCCCAGTTGGCTAGGATTCCAGGAGGACGCCACTCATTAGATGTTGCCTTGGGGTATCCTCACCATTTCGTTGTTAAATGCCCAAGACATGAGTTTCCTGGAACTCCATAACAAATTACTGTAAACTTGGTGGCTTGCGATGGCAGAAGTGTATTCTGTCTCAGCTCAGCAGGCCAGAAGTCCAAGATCAAGATGTTGACATGGTTGGTTTCTTCTGGAGGCTCGGAGGAAGAACTCACCTGTCCCCAGCCTCCCTCTTAGCTTTTAGGGTTTCAAGGAATCTGAAGGGTTGCTTGGCTTGTCCACTCTATGTCTCCATGTCTCCATCCATCACCTCCTTCTCAGTATGTCTCCATCTGTCTTCCCCTTTTGGAAGGATGCCAGTCATTGGATTTAGACTCCACTTGTAAATCCAGGAAGATTTTACCTCCAGATCCTTAACCATTGACATCTGCAAAGACCCTATGTCTAAATAAGGTCACACCCTGAGTTCTCATTGGATGTGAGTTTTGGAGATGCTGTTCAGTGCATGACCATCCACCCCAAGCTTTGTCCAAGGTCAGATGCTGCCCATCTCCCTGATTTCATTTCACACCAGACTCCCCTGTGCCTTTTCTGAAATATTTTCTCATTGCTTTTCATCCTCTTAGCCCCTGGTTCATTGCATATTTATTCCCTTTGTGTCTTCAGGGGAAATACTGCTGACCAGCAGATTATTAGAGGGTCACCAGGATGTATATGTGCCATGCATAGTCACATGGTAACCTGCCCTTGCATAATTGTGTCACAGTAGGAATTTAAAAATTTGGTGTGATTATTAAGTTAATTGTTGCATATTCCAAGAGACTATGGACTTCATAAGAGCAAAGACAGAGCCTCCTTGTGTCCGGTCTCTTCAGCCCTAGCATTTTAGAACAAATGGACAGTGGGAACCCCCAACTTACCTTCCTATGAAAAGCATTCTGTGGCTCTGCTGGGGAAGTCTGCTAACCCTTCAAAAACCTCCTGGCTGTGTTTTCAACACGGAGATTTTACATAGTTATTAACAGAGAAACAAGCCATTCTTTGAAGTGAATTCATGCACATAAATGTTGTCTGAGCATCTCGTATGGTCTGAATGTGTTCTCCCAGATTTCACTGGTTGAATTGCTAACTCCCAAGCTGATGGCATTAGGAGGTGGGGCCTTTGGGGGTGATCCATTCATTGGAGTAGAGCCCCCATGATGATTAGTGTTTTTATAAAAGAGACCCCAGAGATCTCCCTCACTGCTTCTGTCATGTGAGGACCCAGCAAGAAGACAACCACAGATGGACCAAGAAGCAGGTATCACCATATTCTAAATCCAGTGACACCTTGATCCCAGACTCCCAACCTCCAGAAAGTGAAAATCAAGTATCTGTTGTTTAAACCACTTCATCTATGCTATTTTGTCTCAGCGGTCCAAATGGATTAAGGTCGCATCCCTAGAGAGGACAACAGATACTATGGAGAAATGAAATGGAGAACAGAATTGTCCTCAGTCATAGATCCCATTACACGTACAGAACAATGACAGTGTCATACCCTCAAATTCTAGTGTCTTTTTTTTTTAAGACTAAAAAAATTATTCAGTAGCATTAATTTCTTCATTTGAACACAATAAGGTCATTTGTGACCTCCCATTAATCTTTATTTTCTTCTGCTACAACTTGAAATTAAAAACAAATCTACCAGCTGTGGTTGTCATACATGGTTTCTTATTGCATTATTAAGTTAAAGTATTCTTTTGGCAAATGATGTTTATTTGGCCTTGTCCTATTCATTAATAAGATATTTTAAATGGTGGTGGGGGTTTTTTTGGTGTATACTCTTCAGTTCTTCTGTGCCATTATTTCCCCGTTCTTTAAAAAAAATTTTTTTTGAATGTTTATTTTTGAGAGAGAGACAGTGCGAGCGGGGGAGTGGCAGAGAAGGAAACACAGAATCCAAAGCAGTCTCCAGGCTCTGAGCTGTGAGCACAGAGCCTGACACGGGGCTCAAACTCACGAACCGTGAGATCATGACCTGAGCTGAAGTCGGACCCTCAACCAAGTGAGCCACCCAGGCGTCCCATAATTTCCCCCATTCTTAACCTTCATCTGACTTCATCCTGCCTGAATTCCTGAGCTTAATGGAGTTTAATTCTCCCTGATTCATTAGATTATTGGAGTGTTTCTTCCTATGCATTTTACTGGGCATTAGGGAGGATATAGTCTTTTATCCTTTGGTCTCTGAAAATCACTTCGTAAAGGACAGATTGGCAAAGGTTTTCTACCCAAACCTGATAGATGTCTTGCTTTATCATCAGCTCCAGTTAGCATTGCAGAGAATTCCCAGGGGAGAGAGATCTTGGCACGTTTGTAATCATCCTAAAGACGTGGCAGGGGGGTGGGGGGTGGTGCTTACCACAGGCTAACAGGCAAGCAGTGCATGGACGTGCGTTGGAGCACCAGGACAGGGTGCAGGAAGAACTTCACAGGAGCAGGACCGGGGGGCACCTGTCCTCCCAGGGTCTCATGCCTCCTGTCCTCCCATCTCCCATCCACATGCCTCCTTGAGCGTCTCCTGGCTGGCCAGCTCCTTGGCCGCTTTGAGAAAATGAGCATCGGAGGACCCGGGGATGCCTGCATGCCTGGGTCCCCTGGCCCTCATTCACAGCCAGGCGTGTTGGGGGGAGCGCTGGGGTGGGGACGGTCAGCACACCCTTCGATACCATTTACCCGGCTCACCGCCCCTCGCACTGGGCAGGTGTGCGGTCCATTGGGGCCTCCAAAGAGATCTGCTATTGCACACAGACTGAGTGTAATTTCTACTGGGATGCCTGTCACTCTGTTTTCCTTCAGCCCACGAATTTTCAAGTACATTGCCAGGACGTGTCTCTGGGTCTAGCTCTCTCCGTGCGCTGTTCTGGAGATGACAGGGCTATTGACTCAGAAGTACCGTCTTCACTCTTCACTGTGATTCCCGCACTGTCTTCTCTGTCTTCGCCATCATCCTACCTGTGTCCTCCACGGGTGCTGTTTCCTTTTCTGTCCCCGACTTGGAAACGCTGCTCATGGCCACAAAGTCGTTGCCCCTTTTGATTTCTCTCCGTGAGCCTCCTTTTTTGTTTAGCTTTTCATATGCTTACATAATATATATGTATTTTACGTATATCTAGAAAAGCACAAATGTTTATACACTATATATTTAATAATACATATTTTATATATGAATTATATATTTATATGCTTATTGATTGTATATTTTATATACTTATTAAATATACATTTTATATGCTTATTAAAATGTATTTTATATACTTACTAAATGTATACCTTTATATTTTTAACACTTATTAAATGTATTTTTATACACTTACTAAATATATACCTTTATATTTTTAACACTTATTAAGTATATGTTTATATATTTGCATGCTATAAATATATATACAAAATAAGTATACATTATATGTGTACTAAGTAAATATATGTATACAAGATAAATATATATAAATCTAAATATATATACTTCCTCAGTGATACCATTCTGTTTTAAATATATATGTATATATGTATGCGTGTGTACAAAATATATGTATATATTTCCTGAGTGATTCTATTATTCATTAAAATGTCTATGTACAAATTTTATACATGTCTTCTATTATTTGATGTTTTACATATATTTACGTGCACACTAAATGTATCATGTCTAATAAATGACAAAAGTATATTCATACGGGGGCGCCTGGGTGGCGCAGTCGGTTAAGCGTCCGACTTCAGCCAGGTCACGATCTCGCGGTCCGTGAGTTCGAGCCCCGCGTCGGGCTCTGGGCTGACAGCTCAGAGCCTGGAGCCTGCTTCTGATTCTGTGTCTCCCTCTCTCTCTGCCCCTCCCATTCATGCTCTGTCTCTCTCTGTCCCAAAAATAAATAAAAAACGTTGAAAAAAATTAAAAAAAAAAAGTAATTTAAAAAAAAAAAAGTATATTCATACATACGTATGTGTGTATATGCATGTGTGTCTGTGTGTATACTCATGGCCACGTTCACAGAATGGCAGTTGAAAAGCTGACTAATCCTGTGTGTGTGTGTGTGTGTGTGTGTGTGTGTGTGTCTGTATAGCACAAAAATGTGAGCATCTGTATCAATAAACACTTTCTTTAGGGGCTCCTGAGTGGCTCAGTCGGTTAAGTATCTATCAACTTTAGCTCAGGTCATGGTCTTGCAGTTTGCGGGTTCAAGCCCCACGTTGGGCTCTGTGCTGCCAGCTCAGAGCCCGGAGCTGCTTCGGATTCCGTGTCTCCCCCTCTCTCTGCCCCTCCCCTGCTCACACCCTGTGTCTCTTCTCAATAATAAATAAACGCTAAAAAAATTTTATGTAAGTAAATATATGTTGAACTAAAGCATCAATGCAAACATTATATAATTGTTTCATAAACATAGGCATTGTTTTTAAGCATAAATAATTAATCCACAATTTATTTTGCAGTAAAATGAACTTGTCATGCTTCCCTCTTTTTCAAATATGTAGCTAATGGTACTTTTTAAAAAGAAAGACTTCATCATGCTCATGCTAAAATAATTAATCTTATAATAAATAATATAATGAGGGCAGAAGAATGGTGTTTGCCTTCTTCAACCCAAAATTACTCACACTCACTTATTTTTTTTTGGAATAGAGATTAGAATGATTTTGTTGCTACCCCAAAAGCTCACTATTTTAAACTAACAAATTTGAAAATATATTGATATTGTGACACACTTAATTTCTGCCCTTGACACCTTCTGCATGTATAGAAATCTTGTACGTGTCTCAGATTTTACATATTTTATACGATGTATCTTACATGCTTCATAAGGTTATTATCAGACCGTTTATTATTAATATGAGAAGGCTTTCCTTTTAGATATGCTAATATTCACAGGCATGAAAATTGATTTTGTGTATTGATTTCATACCATTATAACGAATACCTCATCTACTGTAATTTGTTTAGCTGATGTCCTAAATTATTTTCCCCTGCTTAGATAATCATGTGCAGTAATGACTTCATTGGGTCTCCTTTTGAGTATTTTTGGTTCTCATTATGTTTCTTGTGAGCATATTGACTTGAACTTGCAGAAGTCTCTGAAAAAATGATGATCATGTCGTGATCTCTTTCCTTACATGTTTAGTGAACATTCACGTCGTTACTCTTCCCCAGAGAGTGTTCCATGTAAGGATAGGTCTGCACTTCATTTGCGGGATTAGAAAAGGGTTCCCCATTCAAGTAAATAAATATTCCAGATACTAAAGTCCTTTAGTTAAACATATTATCTGTGTCAAATGCTATTTGCCATCTTTCCACGTTTGTTTATTTTTTTGAGAGAGAGACAGACAGACAGAGTGCGAGCAGGGGAGGAACAGAGAGAGAAGGAGACACAGAATCTGAAGCAGGCTCCAGGCTCCAAGCTGTGAGCACAGAGCCCGATGTGGGGCTCGAACTCATGAACCATGAGATCATGACCTGAGCCAAAGTCGGATACTTAACTGACTGAGCCACCCAGGCATCCCATACTTTCCACCTTTCAAATACTTTGTTCTCCCTTGATCTTTATTTATTTATTTTTTTTATTTTAAATATTTATTTATTTTTGAAAGAGACAGAGTGCAAGTTGGGGAGGGGCAGAGAGAGAGGGAGACACAGAATCCGAATCAGGCTTCAGGCTCCGAGCTGTCAGCACAGAGCCCAATGTGGGGCTCAAACCCACGAACCATGCGATCATGACCTGAGCTGAAGTTGGGTGCTTAATTGACTGAGCCACCCAGGCACCCTTCCCTGGATCATTCCTTGGTTTCCATTTGACTTTGCTCTTTCCACTGTTCACGAGACCAGTGACATACCATCCTTCTTTCTGTGGAACTGTCTACAGCATTCCTCCAGTAAACTTTATTCCTATTGGATCATGACATAGTCTTCCTTTAAGAAAAAATGAACATTTTATGTTCTTTATCAAAGTGGTCACTAGGAGAGACATCAGAACGTGCTAGGCTTCCTCATGGTAACTTCCAGGTTGGTGTGGTCGCCGTTTGAGGGGTCCTTCGGGTGCACAGGGCCTGCCTGTGGAGACCCGGATACTCCTTATACCTGAGGAGGTGTCAGGAATTGATCATGTACTTTCTGTCTGTTGAAGTTCCTCTCTCCTCATGGTAGTTGTCTTCCCAATTATCCTTACATCAGGGTGTTCAAATGGACAAATACAGCACACAGCCATCCCGTTTCCCCTTGAAGACGTACTTCTATGGTGTCCTATCTCCCGGTGACAATTACAATTAGATGTCCTGTATTGACATCTCAGGTGCCCTACGCATTGTTCCTTACCAAGAATGTGGGCTCTACTTCTGTGTCCTCTTGTGTCTCAGACCGTTCTCTTTTCCTGCCTCTGCACCAGAGAAACTACATCCTACTTTCTTCCGTGAGAAATGGCCGATGCTTCGCAAAATATTCCCGTAGAGTGTCCAGAAGCTGTGGCCCTCGTTTGTTCCCCCCTGCTTCTTGGCCCACAAAACACATGCTGTGTTGTCTTCTATTCTCTTTCCTCACCTTTGAGCAAGTCCAGATGTACCCACATAGTAGATGGCTCTGTGAGAGGTCCTGTCCTGTGCCACTGCTCCAGAAAGTCCGCGTCGCTCAACGGGGTGGTCTCAGACTGCCAGCACTCATACCGTGTTGGGGGGAGGGAGGGGACCTTACAAATACAGACGCTTTGGGGTGGTAGACCCTTTGGGGTGGTGGACCCTATTGAACACCTGTTCAAATTCTATTGCCAATGAGATATCCCTCCAGACAGCACTGTTCCTTGCTAAGACGTTAAGTAAATAAGTATGTGTCCACATGAAGTATTAATTAAGTAGTAGTTAACAGAAGTGTTAACCTTCCAGTCCTCTGTACTAGCTGAGGATGTGGAAAATGACATCGAGCTTCCCGAGCTTTTTCCGAATTGACCAGTTTTGCAACAGTAAGGTGCAGGTACCATTTCCATGCACCAACCCGCTGTGTTACCTGTATGCTTTGGCTGGATTCCATTTTGTCTCATTCGAACATATACCTAGACATATTGGAGGCAGGAGCTTTCCTGAAATAATGCCCAGGCAACCCTCTGAGCTAGGAATACCTTTCCTAGATTTTTTTTTTTTTGTATAGACAGGCAATGTTCTCTGTGATAATTGGCTGGATGCAGCGTGTGCCCAAGTGTTTCCTGACTTATTTCCTGTCACAGGTGTAGAACAATTCCCAACACGATGGTGCCTCAGGAAGATCCCTGGGCAAGACTGAACTCTCTTTAAAGCTCCTTAATGGGGTTCGTATACACCCACCAGATGCGACGTTGGCTTTTCTGGTCTTCTGCATTTTCTGTGATGTTCACGTCTTTTTTGTTTGCTTTTTGGGTATTCCAGTTGGGAAATTTGCATCCAGGAATGCTAAGTAGACACTGTACTGTGAAGTTACTTGTTAGGGGAGGACTCAGCAAAGAAGAGGCTTTATCCAAACCTGAAAGCTGGTTGGATATTGACCAGCACGCAGATGTAGCCATGGCAGCAAAAAATGGGTTTTCTTGGTGAAAAGATTGGAATTTGAAGATATTTTAACACTCTTCACCACCTTCTTATTGACTCTTTTATACTGTTAAATATTTGGAGCTGAATTTCATCATTCCCTATTTCTAAGAATGAAAGTAATAATAATATAAGCCAAAATCCATTACCTGGAGAGATTTTCATAAATACCTAAAATTGCATATAATTACCAAAGAAATGAAATCATTAAGCTAGCACTGACTTTGTCTGCGGATCTCAAAATAACATGGTTTTAAAAACGGAACTCGTTTAGCATAAATCTGTAAACACCTAGAGACATATTAAGGTTACATCTTGGCTCAAAGCAAATGGTTTATGGGTTTATAATAGAATGAATTGATTGGCTTAGAGTCATTAAGGGTATGGGATTAAACAGGTGTATTACTGAAAATCCCATCGAAATCCCATGGTACAATCACCACGTAGTATTATTTTCAGAAGTAATATAATGCTAATGTAAATATATAATGATATTGAAATCAGTGTAAATTAGAGATTATCAAGATGTGTTTAATAGAGCTGGGTAGCATTCTATGTTTACAGCATTACCTAAGGATTCTGAGTCCTTGGGGGCAATGGCTTGAAATAGCTTAAAAATCTCTTTATCAGGGCACCTGGGTAGCTCAGTTGGTTAAGTGTCCAACTTCGGCTCAGGTTGTGCTCTCACCGTTCATGGGTTCAAGCCCCGCGTGGGGCCCTGTGCTGACAGCTTGGAGTCTGAAGCCTACCTCAGATTCTGTGTCTCCTCCTCTCTCTGCCCCTCCCCGACTTGTGTTCCGTTTCCCTCTGTCTCTCAAAAATAAATAAATGTAAAATACAAACAAAAAAAATCTATCATTAACACCTAGGACTGTATCCAAAACACAAGTGTGTTCCTCAAACTCATTGCCACGGTCTTGCCTAAAGAATGAGTTATACTCGATAGATGATACTCTGATGATTTAGAGACCTGCCCCCAGTCAGATAGATCTCTCTCTTTATTCCTGTCCCAGAATGTCTTGTTTCCTTGAAACCATAATCTACAACACCCAGGTCATGCCTTTCCCTGAATACTAGCTGTCGTTCATGTAGGTATAATTTTTGTTTTCTTTACTAGACCAAAGGTCTTAGGGCATACTCAATGGCTTATTCGTCTCTGTTTTTTTACTATTTAGTTTGGGGAAGAAAACAAAGCCACCTTGTCACAGACTGACCTACCACCTTGCATAACATATTTTCCCCCATTTGCTAAAATGTTGACTTTTATGTTACTGTAATGTGTTCGGGGCCTGGGTTGGCATCTCAAAACTGTGGCCGGTTGATCTCTTGGAGCAAGTTCCATAAGCCCTCTTCCCTACAACTGTCTTCTCTGTATAGTGGGATCAGAAATAGTTCCTGATAAGTGTTCAGATGGTTACAAAGTACCTGTATTAGGCCAACATTGCAGATTAGTTAATAACAGTGTCATAATGGGGTACCTGGGTGGCTCAGTCAGTTAAGCGTCTGACAAGCTCAGATCATGATCTCACGGTCTGTGAGTTCAAGCCCCACGTTGGGCTCTGTGCTGACAGCTCAGAGCCGGGAGCCTACTTCGGATTCTGTGTCTCCCTCTCTCTCTGCCCCTTCCCTACTCACATTCTGTCTCTGTGTGTCTCTCAAAAATAAATAAACATTGAAAAAAAATTTTTTTAAGTCTCTTTAAATAGATGAGATTAAATACATCTAGTAAATGACAATCTCAAGGATTTATATAAAAATGCTCCTCCTACACTATTTATAATAGAATTAAACAAAACATTTTATATGCTATTCAATTTAGAAATGTTTATGCTCTGGGGCGCCGGGGTGGCTCAGTCGGTTGAGCGTCCAACTTCAGCTCAGGTCATGATCTCACGGTCTGTGAGTTCAGCCCCATGTCAGGCTCTGTGCTGACAGCTCAGAGGCTGGAGCCTGCTTCAAATTCTGTGTCTCCCTCTCTCTCTGCCCCTCACCTATCTGCATTCTGTCTCTTTCTCTCTCAAAAAGTAAAATCAACATTACAAAAAATTTTTTTAAATAATAGCGTCAAAATTAAATAACTGTTGTAGTGATAGACCAGCAGGACGGGTAGGTGAAGTGAACGTTTTTACTCTGTCACCGGCTAGTATGAATTACAGACACAACTGTGTGCTGTAAAGCCTGTTATGTAATTATCAGCTGTGTCACCAACTAGGTCTTGCATTGTTGCGGCAAGTTATCTACAATTGGTCTCCTTCCACTTCTTGACCTGTAAAATCTTGACCTGTAAAGATGTCAAGTATAAGGACTCTGGGCTCCTTGGAAAAGTGTCTGATTCTAGAAATGGGGTAGGAAATAGACAAGATGAATCTGGAACACTTTACAATAAGTAAGTGCTAACAAAATAAAATAAAACACCCCAACACAACAAAACCAAACCGTGATGATAGGGGTCTATTGAAGGGGCACAGAAGCCTAATAAAAGTGTTCTCAATGGCCAGAGCTGGAGCAATTCAAGCAACAAAATAGTTAGTGGATTGTAACTGAGTGTAAAGTAAATATCCATAACCTCATATTGACATCAGTGACTGAATGAAGAAATGAAACATGATTTATGAGTTTCCTGTTTGTGCTGTAATAAATTACCACATAGTTACTGGCTTAAAACAACACAAATTTATCTTACCGTGTTGGAGGTAAGAAATCCCAAGTGGATCTCACTGGGTAGCATTAAAGTATTTCACAAGATGGCGGCCCTTCGGAGGATCCAGGGGAAAATCTCTTTGTTGCCTTTTTCAGTTCGAGGGGTCACCTGTATTTCTTGGTTGACGGGCCCTCCTCGATCTGCAAAGTCCACAGGTGTCATATTTTGCAACATGTCTCTGGCACTGATTCTCTCCTTTCGCCTCCTTCATCCACTCTGAAGGACTCTTGTGATGGCATTGGGCCCACTGGATAATCCTGGATAGTTTCCTAATTTAAAAGTCTTCATTGTATCTGCAACTTCCATTCCCCCTTGTCACGTATCACATCATATTCTCAGGTTCGGGGGATTACAGTGTGGCTCTCCTAAGGAATGGGTCGCATGATTCTCCCTCCCACAGGGGGTGGAGACACATCTCCCATGAAGAAGCATTCTCGATGATTTGTGTGGATCCTCTCCCTCAAGCCAGTGGAGCATGAATCTCTACTCCTGTGGTTTGGCTGTGAATGCTGACTTCCTTCCAGAGAGCATCATTCTGAGAGGAGCAGAGAACATGACACTTGACAGTGGAGAAAGCAGTCAAGCACACCTCAGCCAGGTGGTCAAGGCCAACATCAGCAGTGATGAGTCACGGTGACAGCATACACACTTGATATGATGTGACGATGAGGGCACTTGACTTCTGTGGGCTTCCTCCCCAAATTTTGCAACCCCATAAAATCATGAAAAAGCAGACAAACCCCAATTGTGAGATATTCTACAGAATTCCTATACACAGTCAAAACTGTCAATATCAGATAAAGGGCTAGTACCTAAAATCTGTAAAGAAATTATCAAACTCGACACCCAAGAAACAAATAATCCAGTGAAGAAATGGGCAAAAGACATGAATAGACACTTCTCCAAAGAAGACATCCAGATGGCCAACAGACACATGAAAAGATGCTCAACATCACTCATCATCAGGGAAATACAAATCAAAACCACAATGAAACATCACCTCACATGTGTCAGGATGGCTAAAATAAAAACACAAGAAACAACAAGTGTTGGTGAATATGTTATGAAAAAGGAACCCTTGAAAAAGGAACTCTTGAAAATTAACAACTCAGGCAGCAACAGATGTTGGCGAGGATGCAGAGAAAGAGGATCTCTTTTGCACTGCTGGTGGGAATGCAAGCTGGTGCAGCCACTAGGGAAAACAGTATGGAGGTTCCTCAAGAAAGTAAAAATAGAACTACCCTACAACCCAGCAATTGCACTACTAGGTATTTATCCAAGGGATACAGGTGTGCTGTTTCAAAGGGACACGTGCACCCCCATGTTTATAGCAGCACTATCGACAATAACCAAAGTATGGAAAGAGCCCAAATGTCCATCGACAGATGAATGGATAAAGAAGATGTGGTATATAGATACAACAGAATATTACTCAGTCCTAAAAAGAATGAAATCTTGCCATTTGCAACAAGGTGGAATGAACTAGAGTGTATTATTCTAATTGAAATAAGTCAGTCAGAGAAAGACGGATATGATTTCACTCGTGGAATTTAAAAAGCACAACAGATGAACACAGGGAAAGGGAAGGAAAAATAAGATGAAAACAGAGAGGGAGGCCAACCATAAGAGACTCTTAAATACAGAGAACAGACTGAGGGCTGCTGGAGGGGAGGAGGGGAGGATGGGCTAGATGGGTGATGGGCATTAAGGAGGGCACTTGCTGGGATGAGCACTGGGTCTCATAAGTAAGTGATGAACCACTGGTTCTCCAATACTACACTGTTGGTCAACTAACTTGAATTTAAATAAAATCTGGGAAGGAAGAAAAAAAAAACCTGTCTAGGTCATCAAAACTCAGAAAATTCTGAGGAACTCTCACAGCCAAGAGCTTAAGAAGCCGTGAGGACTGAAATGGGATGTGGACAGTTTTCGGTAAAAACGGGGGAAATCTCAATACGTGTCAGGCTTTAGTTAATTATAGTATTTCGGTCTTGGCTCATTAATTATAACAAATGTACCAGACTAATGTTAGATGTTAATAACAGAGGAAATTGGGTGTGAGACATATGGCAAGTCTCTGTACTGTCTTCACAATTTTACTTAAAATTGAAAACCAGTCCTAAAATTTAAGTTACTAACAAAAAAAAAACCCCCAAAACATGCAGACATCAGTCATAGCCCCCTTCTCTGATTCCTAAATGGAATTGCCTGACGCCCAGCCCCTGGGAAGCACTATTCGTCATTCTATTCTGTTTTTACAAGTTTTTTAGAATCCACACGTAAATGGGATCATACAGTATTTGTCTTTCTCTGTCTGACTTACCTTGGTTATGTATAATGCCCTTAAGATCCGTCCACATTGTTGGAAATGGCAGGATTTCCTTCTTTTTCATGGCCAAGTAATATTCCACTGTGTATATGTAATGTATATAGATGATAGATTTATGCAAAATCTGTAATATACCACATTCACCCATTGATGGACACCTGCTATCGCTAGGGAGTGTAGAGTGTATAATTGACATACGACTGGGGTGTAACAGGGACACCCACAAAATCCCACTGTAATACATTAATAAAGACGTGATTTCGTCCTGGGAACACGCCCTTGAGCTGCCGGCCCTTCGACTGGGCGGCGTAAGGTTTGCAGAGTTGAGGAATAAGTTTGGGCAGGGGGTAAGTTAGATCAGTCTTAGTCTCAGTAGCTAGGAAGAAAATTCTGCATGAGCAAAATGTGGGAGACAGAAAACCGCAGAAAATGTATAGGGAACTATGAAAAACAATGCCACTTCTGGCGATAACATGAGCCAACATTTGTGGAGTGCTTGCTTTGTGCAAGACACCGTCCGTGTGTTAGTGATGATTGTTTACACTGCTTTACTTTTTCCTAGTCTTAATTATTTTAGGGTATAATCATGATAGTGTTGTGCTTGGTCATCATAATTATGTAGGTACTTCATACCCTATGTCGGTGTTCCCTTTTTTATTGCACTATAGTGATATGGAAATTAGGACCACGTACCAAAAAAAGTAATTTTCTGAAAAGGTAAACATGTACCCTTAGGAAAAACTATCATGTTGACGTTGATTTCCGAATTTCAAGTGCACTGGGGATCCAGACACGCTTCTGATCTAAAACAGTTTGTTGGGATGCCTGGGTGGCTCGGTCAGTTAAGCATCCAACTTTGGCCCAGGTCATGATCTCACAGTTTGTGGTTTCAAGCCCCGCGTTGAGCTCAGAGCCTGGAGCCTGCTTCAGATTCTGTGTCTCCCTCCCTCTCTGCCCCTCCTCCACTCTCTCTCTCTCTCTCTCTCTCTGTCTCTCTCTCTCTCTCTCAAAAATAAACATTAAAAAAATAAAAATGATTTCTTGGATTGAGGTATGTGTTGGGATGTTAGGAAGCTGTGTGCTAGTGTGACTATGCACGTGGCTGTGTGTGTTCTGTGTGTGTGCGTGAGAGAGAGAGAATGTGTACCCCATGGAGAGAAGCAGATGGCTGCGGCAGTGATCTTAGACTAGGTTGTGCAGTTGTCACAAAAGCGTCCAAAATTTTAGCAGCTTGCGACAACAACAATAGCTTGTTTCCCTTTTATGATGTTTGTGTCCATTTGGGGCTGACTGTTCTCTACTCCCTCTTCTTTCCCAAACAAAAACTTGAAGTGGTAGTCCCCATGCGGGACATGCTGGTCTGGTTTTAGAGGGGAAGAAATACGGCAGAAACACGATGCCTCCTAATGTCTCCGCCTGGGGGTGACGTATGTCTCTTCCAATCACATTTCGTTGGCCAAGAGTGCTAGGTTAGCAGGTGTGGATGGTAAAACACCTCCCTGGGGCAGGGCATTGGATCTTTTGAGCAAATCACAGGGTCCTTTATAGACAGTGTGTTGACTGAACATTGCCACACTGGAAAAGACATGAGAGGCATTCTTCCCCTTAGGTTGGTGTCCTTGTTGACATTTCTGTTGTTTGTATCATGATGTCTTCTGCGTTCTCACTGAAAAGAACAACGAACAGCTCTTTTGTGGCCAGTCAGCGAAGTTCAAAAGCAGATAGAGGTTGCAAAAGTCGTCATCTGCAGTAAGATATCATCCTGCTTTCCAAAGGCTTCAGTGACTTGTGATTCTTAAAAATAGTTTGAGAGCCTTCTTTGGGGACATTCAGTTAAGCATCTCCTGGCACAACAGATTCAGGAATTGCAGAGTAGGGAGGATTTTGCATAAGTCCAAACAAATTTCATTTTTAGGGGAAGGTTGTGCAATAGTCCCCAAGTCAGACACAGGGAAACCCAAAGGTAACTGGACAGATTTTATTGGTGATGCTGGACAAGCGACTCTTCCTCTATGCAGAATGCAAGGGGACGAAATGCCAAAGGTCCCAGCTCTCTGTAATCCCAATGCCATAACCGAAAAGTCTCCTGGCATAGAGAACCACCCAGTTGCCAGTAGTCTGTGTTCTGACTACGGAAAGAAGGTTTTCATCAGAGTTAAAACGATGCCCGTGGGGTCAAAATCTTCCAGAATCTCTTGGCAAGGAGAATGAATATGTATACCTATATACATATCTACAGAGGTTTATCATTTTTTAATACAACATTTCTGGAGGTATCTTAGGGCAAATAGAAGCCAATTTCATTTTCAACATGAGTTTTCTAAATACAGGTGCAGGAAAAGCATCCAGCATAATTCAATATTAAATTAGTTCCAGCTTTTAAATGCATTGTGATTTAATCTCAAGCTCACAGAGATTGTGTGAGAGGTAATATATCCTATCAGCTGAACGTTTTAATAAAAAGGAGAGACTCCTGTAAATCTAATAGGATTTGTGTTTTATTCCCAAGAACAGAAACATTTCAGTAACCGAATTCACAACAACCAAAAAATGTTTATGTGAAGCTATGCAGTGCCTTGAGATTTTAATAAAAAGCACAAACATATATCAGGGACCTATGCACTTTTAGGTTTATTTTGATTCCAACCAAAGAAAGCGTGAAAAGAATTCTTCTTAATTCCAAAAGAAAGAACAAATTATTATTCATATTTCTCTCAGTCTGTCTTCCCAAGCCAATCGGAGCAAACACGCAAAAAATACATGCAAAAAACAAAAACCCTCCTATTATTTTCACTCTTACAGTGAGGCATTTTGAAACTGGTAGAAAATTACAAAGAATTAGACTTTGGTTTTACTGTAGTCACAGATACATGGACAACGGAGGATAAGTTGATTGGCAGAACATTTCACAACGATTAAGAAAATCTCAAGCACGTGAAAGTCACATAATAAATGTCTGTGGGATGAATCCTAGATATTTGACCTCAAGACCACACCCAGTAAGTCAGCAATTCCATATCTCTTCATATGTCTTGGAGCAGAAGCCTTCAAACTTGGGGATGCCATCACAAAATGTGTTCAAAATAGACGTCTCCTGATGACTTCAGAGAAATCCACCGGCTTCCATATGTTCTGTTTCCTAAGGCTTTTGATCACCAAGCATCCTCCTTCCACATTAAAAAAGGAATGCCCTTGGGGCACCTGGGTGGCTCAGTTGGTTAAGTCTCCCACTCTTGGTTTCAGCTCAGGTCATGATCTCACGGTTCAGGAGATTGAGCCCCACGTCAGGCTCTGCATTGACAGTGGGGAGGCTGCTTGGGATTCTCTGCCTCCCTGTGTCTCTGCTGCTTCCCCACTAATGCTCTCTCTCTCAAAATAAATAAATACATTAGAAGAAAAAAAAAGGAATGCTCTTGATTTCCCATAGTCGACCCTGTCCCGTATCACCCTCCTGTCCTGTGTCACCAAGGCATGGAATGAACAGAAATTCCAAATGCGGATGTCAGGAAGCCTGTTCGTTGAAGGCTGCATTAATTAGACAGGCTCCCCAGCCTTGCCTGTATTTTCCCTGAGTGCAACTCGATCTGGTTCAGATGTTGTGATTCCAGGCGGGGCGGGGCGGGGCGGGGCGGGGATGAAGATCAACTATGTTGATTGCTTCAGATGCAGAAAGTGAACTCATCTGTGTGGGGACCCCATTTTTCAAGGTACATATGCTTTGGATGAAACCCTCTGAATGAAGTGTTCCGTGTTATCTTTCAGATCGATGTTCCAGTAAGGGTGAGAGCGTATATTAAGATGTACGTGTGGAGTATTTATTCGTGGTACCCACTGGCGGCCAAGGCTGGCATCTTTAAAGCATCCATACCTGTCTTTAGAAGGAATGGGTTACCAGTGAGTTAAGTGATGAGGCATGGGCACTCTCTCATGGGTCAGATCCCATTCAGCTTATTATTGTTGAAATGAGCCCATTACTGAATTAGACGATTAAAGAAGCATTCCTCTGTGGCCGAGGGACAAAGCGATCAATCACACACGTGTGTGATGGCCGGGAAAAGCATTCATGTCCCCTGTAGCCCATTACGCAACTTCCCGTGTGACGAAAAGAATGCATTTGGCTAAGATGCACTCTTTTTCTATTTAAGAAAACAAGTCTACCTTCTGCTTGGAATTTGCACTGTTAAGAGACCCAAAACAATGTGAACTAATAAATACATATTTAATACGATATCTCATTTTGAAAGCAATACTTTAAAGGTTTTCCATATTCTGTCATTTCGTTACGTTCTCGCATAAATGACGCGATCATCTCACACTGTCTGATGACTGTGTTTGAGGATTTCCATACGTAACTGGCTACAAAGGTAATGGATAATAAAAAGAGGAATTACGAAATTATTTTCTTGCCTTGAAATGTTAAAGTCAGCATCTAGAGGATTTTCATTGATTTTCCTTTCCTTTACCATGTTCTACCTTTTCTGAATTCTCTACAAAGTAGTTCTTCTCCATTTAGGAGACAGAGTACTCTTTTAAATAGTTTTACTTTTGAAAATGATGCAGATAAACCATAAGAAGGGCACATCAGAAGCACAGGTATAAAAAAATGATGGACACCCTTCAAGGACCAGCGACATTGAGATATTTTATTTATAAAATCATACTTAAATTTTAATAATGGAACAGCTATGCATTTGTTTGAAGTTGCTTAAATATTCCCTTTAATATTTAGAGCTATTTCCCCATGGAGGTTTCATAGGGGGCCTAATTATTAGATGTAAAGGAATATTTTTCTGGCATTTGGAGAATGGTATAGACATGGAGTGAGTGGAAAAAAAAACTCATGGCGTGTATGGATTTTGAAATGCCTTTTTTTTTTTTTTCTGGCTTGTGTAAGATGGGTTTGCTGCAGAATGAATCCCACCAGAATCTTTTTTCCCATAGCTCACGATTCTAACTAAATTAGATATTCAGGATAACTCCATTGTTTTTTTTAAAGGACATTTAATCAGCTATATTTGCAAAGAAAAATGCAGCAACAACTTACTAAACATGAACAAAAAGGTGAAACATTAAGTACACATTGAACGTTAATGGTGGTACCTAATGATGTTTCTGGGTCGTACTGTGCTATATGAAATTAATTCAAAATTGCAGTTTGGCAAATAAGTTCTGTCAAAATCTCAGTGGGTGATTTTTTTTTTTTCTTCAGTTGACAAGCTCGTTTGAAAATTTGTGTGTAAAGACAGAGGATCTAGAATGAGCAGATTATCTTGACAAAGCAGAATAAAGTTGGCTGGCTTCTCCTTCCCCATTTTATTTACTTATTTATTTAAAAATATTTTTTTAACGTGTATTTTTGAGACAGAGAAAGACAGAGCATGAACGGGGGAGGGGCAGAGAGAGAGGGAGACACAGAACCTGAAACGGGCTCCAGGCTCTGAGCTGTCAGCACAGAGCCCAACGGGGGGCTTGAACTCACGGATCGTGAGATCGTGACCTGATCCGAAGTCAGACACTTAACCGACTGAGCCACCCAGGCGCCCCACTCCTTCCCCATTTTAAAGCGTACCATAAAGCTATAGTCTTCAGGACAGGTAGGGACTCATGGGGATAGAAACGCAGGATGGAATATAATTAAAAGAGTCCGGGAATAAATAGAGTCCTGGCATTTATAGTCAACTGGCTTCAGCAGTATTGTCTCAAAAATTTAACGAGGGAACGTTAGCATTTCAATCAATGGTCCTAAAACAGTGAGATACTCATACGCAAACAATGAATTTCAACCCTAACCTCATATCATACACTGAAAGTAACTCAGACACTTAAAAGGTGAAGAATGACAACTGGTTAGCATTGAGGGAAAAACATGAGAGAAAATCTTCAGGATCTTGGCTTGGGCAAGGATTTCTCAAATATGATATCCAAAGCAACAAGCTTTGAAAGAAAATGGACAAAGTCGACCTCATCACAATTAAAGACAAACGTTTGCACTTCAAAAGACACCACTGAGAAAACTGAAAGAGAAGCCACACAGACTGGGAGAAAAGATTTGCAGATCATATTTCTGGAAAAAGACTTGTATCTAAAAAATGTAGGGGCACCTGGTGGTTCAGTCGGTTAAGCGTCCGACTTTGGCTCAGGTCACAATCTCATGGTTCGTGGGTTCAAGCTCCATTTCGGGCTCGGTGCTGACAGCTTAGAGCATGGAGCCTGCTTCAAATTCTATGTCTCCTTCTCTCTCTGCCCCTCCCCCACTTGTACTCTTTCTCTATCAAAAATAAACGTAAAAAAATTAAAAAAAAATAAAGAACACTTAACAATTCAATAATAGGGGACACAGAACCCAATGTAAAGAAAAAATTTTAACATTTATTTATTTTTGGGAGACCGTGAGAGACAGAGACTCCTTGTAATTTCCACGTGTTGGAAGTTCTCAATTTTGCATTTTCTTGCATGTACTCTTTCTAGTTATTTTAAATGTTACGTTTGGGGGGCTCCTGGATGGCTCAGTTGGTTAAGCGTCCGACTTCAGCTCGGGTCATGATCTAATGGTTTGTGAGTTCGAGCCCTGCATCGGGCTCTGTGCTGGCAGCTCAGAGCCTGGAGCCCGCTTCGGGTTCTGTGTCTCCTTCTCTCTCTGCCCCTGCCCCATTCACCCTCTCCCTCTTTCTCAAAAAAAAAAAATAAATAAATAAACATTAAAACAGTTAAAAAAAATTAAACATCAATTTGCCATATAAAATAGCAGTTCCACTCCTAGATATCTACCCAACAGAAAGAAACACCTATATCCTAACGTAAATGTTGTGCCCACATGTTCCGAGCAGCGTTCTAATAGCCACCACGTGGAAACAGTACAAGTGGCCACCAACAGATGAATGGAAAAACAAAATTCGGTCTATCCGTACAGTGGAATATTATTCATCCATATAAAAGAATCAAGTACTGATCCATGCTACAGCATAAATGACTTTGAAAACATGCTAAGTGAGAGTGTCTGCTTTAGACACAAAAGACTGGGCATTATACGAATTCCTTTATACAACACGCCCCGAGATGGCAAATGTAGAAAGACAGAAAGTAGGTTAATGAGACGGAGGCTAGGAACATGGCACCTATAATTAGAACACAGTCTTTCTGGGTTGATGCAAATGTTCTAAAATTGGATTATGCTGATAGTTGCCACAACCCCGTTAAAAAAAAAATCATCGAATCTTATACTGTGATGAGTTGATTTTATGGGATGTAAATCATGCTTCAGTAAAGCTCTTAAAAATCACACTTTGGTTAACCAGAAAGTTTGGTAAAGAATCAAAGAGGCAGGAGATTACCCTGGATTGCTACTTAATCAGCCTTGGAACTATGTTATCAAAATTGTAAAAGCATTCTTAGTCTTTAGAACTTTCCTCTCTTTGTTGGGGAAGGTTCCCTAACCATTGCCTCTCATCCAGCCCAGGATGTGTTTCAGGTCACTCACACTTTACTTACAAAATCTTCTTACAGAGAGGAATGCAAATTTTTTTCTTCCAGAAATGAGGGGAGGACTTGTAACACAGATTTGTGGATCACTCCCGTAGCATACTTCTCTGAGAAGGGTATCCCTTATAAGCTTCTACATAGTTTTGTCATAAATTCAGTCCATGAGTTCACTTTGAAATAGGTTCTATACTGATAAACCCCGACAAACACAACCCAAAGACAGTCAAGCTAATTTGATTTTTTAAAGTTCTTTTAGGTATTTATTCATTTATTTTTTAAAAGTTTGTTTATTTTGAGAGAGATTTCATGCACATGCATGAGCAGAAGAGGGGCAGAGAGAGAGAAGGACACAGAGAATCCCAAGCCGGCCCTGAGCTGTCAACGCCGATCCTGATGTGGGGCTTGATCTGAGGAACCACAAGGTCATGACCTGAGCTGAAATCAAGAGTCGGACCGATTGAGCCAACCAGGTGCCCCTTTTTATTTTTTTTTTAATTTTTTTTTAACGTTTATTTATTTTTGAGACAGAGAGAGACACAGCATGAACGGGGAAGGGGCAGAGAGAGAGGGAGACACAGAATCGGAAGCAGGCTCCAGGCTCTGAGCCATCAGCCCAGAGCCCGACGCCGGGCTCGAACTCGCGGACTGCGAGATCGTGACCTGAGCTGAAGTCGGACGCTTAACCGACTGAGCCACCCAGGCGCCCCAGGGTGCCCCTTTTTAGGTATTCAAATGCAGTAGGATTGTGGGCAATAAATAGATGTTGATATCAAGGTAATGACTATATTAGATTGGGATATCAGCATCACGATACTTTCTAAGGGACCAGAAATGAAAGTTTTGTAAGGAGAGGTGGTTTTTATAAGACTTGACTCTAATTTTAGGTGGATGAGGGTGGAATTAGGCTGGAGTTTCTAGGGGTCCCAGGCACCTCTCTGCAGCTGTCTTCAACGACCTTATGTTGGTAGCTTGAAATTATCGACAGTGGGGATATTTAAGCCTCAAAAATCAACAAATCAGATTTCCCACCCACCTAGGTGTGCTTATTAAAAGGTGTTAAACCACATAAAATAGAAAATATGCAAGCCTTCTCTGACTACAAAAACACCACAGTTTCACATTTTGGCTTCACAACATGCTGAGTTCTTTTGAGTTACTTAGAACTTCTAGAAGGATGTGGTTCAGACCTTTTTGAAGCTAGTGGATCTGGAATATGCATGTGCTGATTGTGTCTATCTATGAAAAGAAGACAATTGAGCTAATTAACCAAACAATTCAAGCATTATTAAATGTTTTGTCATCTTTTATCTGGAAAATATAAAAAGGAAAATGGTGCACTTCATACCGAATATGGAAGAGAGTGTGGTGTAGTTGAGGGACCCCCCACCCCCACCCCGCCGCCCGCCATATTTTGTCTACATGGACATTCTTATCGGGTTTAAATTTCAGGTCATCGAGGTAGGTGACTTTATTATATACTTATCTTAAATTCAATGAGTGGTAACGTTGAAGTAATATTTAATAAGTGTTTCAGTCAGAGAGAACATGATTGATAATGTTTTAACTTAAGAAATCCTGATTGAAAATGCTGGTTTTGTTGTTGTGTTTGTTTTTATACTAAACAGGAGCAAATATTGAGTAGTTCTCTAGACACTGGTGAGAGGTGAATTTCATGATTCAAATTAATAAATCAACTGACATTTCTGATTTGTATTTGAAACGCTGTGTTTTAAGTTCATCTGCATGGAACTAATGTCAATTTTAAGTATTTTATTGAAAGTCCTTCTGTGTTTATTGCATAAATGTGTTTCTTCTTCCATTATGGAATTTTATAACCAAGGTATATCGGTGACATTTCATGAATTTATGTAGATTATAATATGTTAAAATTAGAGGGACATTGAATACTTCATGTGCATTTCTTCTGAGAATGTGGAAAATCTTTCTTAATAATTTAATTTTCTTTTTTTCAAACTCACATTAGCTCTTTTTTTTCCTTTTTTTTTTTTTTGCAGTACTATCATTATAACCCCCCAAACTGCATTTTCACAGGATAGAGAATATTTTTCGCAAGTAACATTTTGAATTTGTTCTTCTTGACATCTTTATGTTTTTATGCATTTTGAATCGACCCCCTACCTCATTTTTTTTGAAATCCAAATGTAACAAATTTCAACTTTTTGTGTGACATTTTTTTTTCTTTTACTGGGTAGTATCTCTCTTCTGGTTTTTTTGCAAACCTGTTGTTTTTGAATTCTCTTTTTTTTTTCCCTTTACTTTCCTTCTCATTATGACCCCAGGAGCCAACACAAAGAAAAACGCAGATGATATAACCAGTAATGATCGTCCTGAAGACGAAGGTATTTTTTGTTTTTTCAAAGCTCGACCCTGATGCATGATTTTGTATCTCTCTCTCTATTTTTTTTTTATTTCAACCTCTTTTTCCTCCCCTTCTCTGAAACGAGTACACTTTTGTGTGCTTTATTTTCTTCTTGTTTGGAAACCACTGTGCTTTTTAATCTCAATGACCCTGTCGCTGAATGCAAACCACCCATAAGAAGTATAAACGTTTCTAAATATGAAGTGAGTTAATAAAAAAATGTTATTTACAAGGCATCGTATGTTTTTCTTTTCCTTTTTCCTTTTTTCCCCCCTTTTTTTGGCTTGGTCATAAGAAGAGAAAATGAAATTTTAGCACATGCATGTATACTTTCTTTTCTTCCTTCCAAAGTTATTTGTAAGTTAATATTGTATTTTGGAGATTTGGTTTTCTTAATTCCTTCTACGAGCTGCCAAACTGAGACACCTTCGTAGAACTTTTTGGGTGTCTGGCATTTCTGGTTTTGGTTGTTTCTTTTTCTTTTTTTTTTTTTTCTTTCTTTCTTTCTTTTTTTTTTTAATATCCGGATTCACAGTTAAGTTTCAAAGAATCTTCTCTGGCTCACAGTGAAATACATGAAAAAGTGTTTTAACAAGATCTCGTTTCTCCGCTGCCTGCCTTTTAGCAGCATTTAAAGGAGGGGGGGGGTTGGGGGTAGGAAGCAGGGATAGCAAAGATGTGAAAAATGAAAACGTCAAAAACCTACATCTCTATCTTTTCCTTTCCAACACCAAGGCTGTTTTGAAAACTTTTTTGTTACCCCCCCCCAAAAATGTTTGGTTGCCATGGAAAGTTGTTTCTTGGAGGATCCCAAGTTGCTGGACAGATCAGCCACTGGAACTAAACTGATGCTTTTTAAACTCTGGAAGAGAGTGGTCTCTAACAACCAGGACCACACTTACCTGTGCCTTCAGCAGAACAAATAGTGTCAAAGAGACAAGACAGAAAGTCCCAAGTAAGTTGCCAGGGAGACTCCATTTCTGCCGTCCAAGTAGAAAAGTGCACGGACCTCTGTGCATTTGCCTTACAGGGCAAAGGCCCTTGAGGAACATTTGGGTTTTGGGGGGAAACACAATTCGAGGCACAGACGTGGATGATGACTTCTCCCTGCCAGGCAGCAAGGAGTCCCTGGTGGTGCTGTTTAATCAACTTGGGTCCAAGAAGTGGGGCCAATGCTGGTTTCACATCTGCTCTTGTCCTAACATTGTTATTATTTAATTATTGTTGTAACTCCCGTGTGGTTTCTAGGGCTGTCCCTACCTCTCTTCGCAAGATCTTTTCTACAAGATCTTTTCCGATGGCCTTAGAATAGCTCATCCCGCACCTGACTCGCACGCCAGCCTCTCTGTTGTGGCGGGCCCCAGAACGCCTGCCATTTTATCTGAATCCAAAAATGTATTAATAAAAATTTAAAAAGATTGTATTAGATCATGTAAAAAGAAAAAAAAAGAAATGTATTAAAACAAAAAAATTAAAAATTTAAAAAGATTCTATTAGATCGTGTAAAAAGAAAAAAAAGAAATGTACTAAAGCAAAATTTTTTTAATTTAAAAAGATTCTATTAGATCATGTAAAAAGAAAAAGAAATGTATTAAAACAAAAAAAATTTAAAAATTTAAAAAGATTATATTAGATCGTGTAAAAATGAAAAGAAATGTATTAAAATTTTTTTAATTTAAAAAGATTCTATTAGATCATGTAAAAAGAAAAAAAAAGAAATGTATTAAAACAAAATTTTTTTAATTTAAAAAGATTCTATTAGATCATGTAAAAAGAAAAAGAAATGTATTAAAACAAAAAAATTTAAAAATTTAAAAAGATTATATTAGATCGTGTAAAAATGAAAAGAAATGTATTAAAATTTTTTTAATTTAAAAAGATTCTATTAGATCATGTAAAAAGGAAAAAAAGAAATGTATTAAAACAAAAAAATTAAAAATTTAAAAAGATTCTATTAGATCATGTAAAAAGAAAAAAAATGTATTAAAACAAAAAAAATTTTAATTTAAAAAGATTCTATTAGATCATGTAAAATGAAAAAAAAAACAAATGTATTAAAACAATTTTTTTTAATTTAAAAAGATTCTATCAGATCATGTAAAAAGAAAAAAAAAGAGAAAATGTATTAAAACAAAACCCAAAACTTTTTTTTTTTTTTTTGGTTCTCTTACACCAGCCAGGGATATAATTTGCCTCTTACTCTGCATCTCTTATTAGAGCATTTCTGCTTCTTAGGATCTGTTTTCCCAATGCTCGAAATGCAACTTTATTCCCGTTAAAATGCCCCCTAGTCACTGAATACCAATACCCCGTGATATATATTTTTTTACTTTGAATTAACAGGGCATTTGTTATTTATTACTCTTCAAGTTCACAAGAACCTTGTTCTATGCCTTTGGAAAGCTTAGAGATGTTAACCTAGCATTTTTTCTGAGAAAACCCCTTCAAGTAGCCTTCAAAGTCTCTACCACATCCTGTTCCACAGTGGACCCCCCAACAGCCTGCACCTGCTAAAAGAAATAAGGGGAAAACCAGCAAATCAGGAGCCAGACACAGGAGTACGTGGTTCAAAACCCAACACCTTTCCAAACACCCGTGTGTTTCAGAATTCCACGTAGCGCTTGATGAACAAGGGATGAAGAAAGCATTTTTACTGTGTATTTGAATTTTATTTGAGAAAATAAGATCGGTTCTTCTGCTATCTATTCAGGATCTGCAGGGACATGGGAGCGTGACACTTTTTTCTGTATTTGACTGTGACCAGTGGGTTTCTCGAGCCCCCTTCCTGAGGCACCCAATGAACTCATTGTGAGATTGTGATCAGAATTCATTTTATTAGCAGCCCCCCTCATCCAAGTGATAGTGATTCATTTCCTTAAAATTCCTTTCTTGAGATTTCAAAAGCGTCTTGCTGAAGGAGGAGAAAAAACACTTGACTGAAAAAAAGGTGACAATAAATGTACATTGGATACATTGGGGTTTCTTTTGATGACAGACATATATACATTATTTACACACACCTATGTGTATATATCTATGGATACATGTAGAGAGATATTCAGAAATAATTATAAAAGGAATCAGTGTGATACATTAAACGTAAACTTAAGGACTGATTTTAAAAGGTGATTTAATCAATACGTGTTCACAAAGCAGGCTCCACAAATGGACAGATGGTCTCTGAATTCCTGTCCTCACAGACCATTGTGAAACACTGTTTTTACATCATTATGAAATAAAGCCACAAAGTCATTACCAAGGGTGCCCAGTGGTTGCAAATCTCAACTGGGGTTCATATCCCTCTGAAAATATATTGCATGTCAATCATTTCATGTTGAGGTTGGAGTCTTGTGTCATTTCTATTACATCTGTTTCCATTTTTTTTTTAATTTTTTAATGTTTATTCTTAGAGAGAGACAGAGACAGAGGAAACAGAGCGTGAGTGGAGGAGGGGCAGAAATAGAATGAGACACAGAATCGGAAGCAGGCTCCAGGCTCTGAGCTGTCAGCACAGAACCGTACGCGGGGCTCAAACTCGTGAACCATGAGTTCATGACCTGAGCCAAAGTCGGACGCTGAGCCCCCTGAGCCCACTGAGCCACCCAGGCGCCCCTTTCATTTTCGTTACTTAAATATGTTGAGATATTTATCGCAGTCAGCAAACTGGAACAAAGACCTTTGCTCGCACATGTTGTTTTGCCCTGTTTTCGGTTTTACACGTTTCTGTTCTGTTGATAATTTTTAACCGTTTACTTGGAGTTTGCTACATTCAGCCTCACTGGTTCTCATGTATTCTCATGTTTCAGTTAAAAATGCATCTGTAGGCTCATCTCTGAATAAAGAGGTAAAAACAAATGATCGTTTTGAAGCAGATTGCACACTTCCCGAGATGATGAAACTTAGTACGCCGTGTGCTTCTTGAATAAGTCACCTTTTACGAGTTGAGCACTGTTTAGGAAGTAAGCATTTCATCAAAATCTTCTAGTTTCTAGTGTTTTTTAGGTAGATACAGAAATGTACATAGGCATTCATATTACTTCAGATGTCCGTATGCTTCTCAAAAATACCATTTCTGTGACTAGAAAAAATGATAACATTGAGCAGTTTTCTTAGGCAGTCTTACCACGGTGTATGTAATTCCACATAGATGCATGGTTGATTCCAGTCCAAAGAAGGAAGAACATAATAATCCGTGCCCTTTGTCCGTTGCATAGTATCCGTTCATCAGTGTGATTTTTTTTTTTATTCTATTTCCTTACTTGACTTTCTTTTTCCAGACATCCATGATCAGAACAGTAAGAAGCCGGTCATGGTCTATATCCACGGCGGGTCTTACATGGAGGGCACTGGGAATATGATAGACGGCAGTGTGCTGGCCAGCTACGGCAATGTCATTGTGATCACCATTAACTACCGGCTGGGAATTCTAGGTGAGTGATGGCATCGGGTAAATGTGCAAGGCGCGGTGACAAAGTGGTGCTTTTTACTGTGTGGGGAGTAGCTGATCTGCACTGTGTTACTCGGATCCTTGGAAGGTTCTATTTCCCTGGGCTCGCTGCAGGAGGTTGGGTCGTCTTTTTCCAGCATGCAGCTTTTCATCATTGAATTGTATTTTGGGGAACCCCTATCCTTCCTCCAACAAAGGCAGACTCCAAGGTCCTGAATTAAAATGAAATTTTACTCAAGCGCATTTCTATCTTTGGGCCAAATGAATACTTTTTGGGCATCACAGCCCTGTAGAGGGAACTCATTTGCTGATGGGTGATCCTTTGGGAAGCAGTGACAATGGAGGGCCATAGATAGTAGATTTCTTTACTTGTCTTTAGCTTGGGGGCTGGAAAATCTTTCACCTAATTCCTTAACTGATCATCTGTGAGCGTTGTGCCTCTGTGGCGGGGTTACAATGCCTGTTGTATTTGCACACAATGGAGCTTGGCTCTCACTTGAATTTTGCAACAGTTTCTGATTTACCGTAAAGGGTGAGGGCATGGAAATCCACCAGTAAGAGCTCTCCATGGTTTTGCTGTTTATTTCCTTTTTCCCCACTGGGGGCTTGGAAAAATAGATATTTGGGGTGGGCTCTATTTTGAGATTTATCTTCTTTTGTAGTTTTGTCTACCGTTGTACATTTCATGACTAATATTCCTAGGCGTGCATGAAAACGTTTGTTTTTAAGACAACAATAGAACGCGTAAATGGAGCTCTGCTGAACAAAATCTGTGGCTGAAAATGTTCTCTCTAAATGGACAAATATTACCAAGAATATTTTATTTTCACCTTGATGTTTTCATGTTATTTTGAGCATTTTTTTTTTCATTTACATGTGAAAACATTCACCTAGGAAAGACCCCTGGAGCTGGGGGGGTGGGGGGGTGGGGAGTGGTAGAAATGCATTTGTAGTTTACAAATGCAAATCACCCACAGATGTTTGCAAAGTTGAGCCTTTTGGAGCATTGATAAAGTCCTCAAAATTCCCCATTGGTTTTTGCACATGAAAGAAAATAAAAAGCATTAGCTTCAAGAACCCTCTCCTTTTATGATTTTATTTCGTTTCCTGTTTTCATAGGTCCTCTGAGCCAGGCCCTTGTAGAACCATTGTAGTTAACATCACATCCCCATGAGTGCCTGCATTTCTGAACATTTTTTTCAGCAGTTTCTGGGTAGTTGCTTCTGCCGCTAGTCCTTGAAACAGGAAATCGTGTTTCTTGGTCTCTTACAAAAGGTCCATTCTGACATAGAGGTGGAGGGAGGATACAACGTGTCAGCGCAGTGCATATAGTCTTTTCGAAGAGGGCATTGTAGCATCATCAGACCGAGCACGGAACCCTGGGCTCTGTTTTCTGAATGAAGCAATGCCCATTGAACAAGCTTTTGCTTCCGTGGAGTAACAGAATGTTCTCTTGGGTGCATGATGCGTTGATGTTCCTTAAAACGTTAGATTTGAAAGGAAATCGATTTTCTCCCCCTCTGAAGCCCAGCTGTGGGATGTAGCTCCATTTACATGGTGACCCCTTATCAGTTTGGCATGTTTGTGAAATTATGTGCAGATCTGGGAAATGCTGTGGGATTATGCACACACACACACACACTATATATATACATATGTAAATGTGTATATATATTGATATATGCATATACATACGCACACATATATGTACACATTTATACATGTATACATACGGATCTTTGAAGCAAAAGACAAAAGTTTGCTTCTAAAATATTTCCCGTTGAAAGACGTTAAGTCCACGTTTTGCTCCCGAGAGTTAAAAAAGAAATCGCGATGGCAAAACAGAGAGCTGTAGTGGGCGACAGAGAAATCAAAGAATCAATTTAGCATCTCTGTGCCGGTCTATTTACAGTGCACGAATGAGCTACTGTGGAGATGCTGCGAAGGCCACAGACCCCCTTTTGTTTGCTGGGGTGAACCGTGCCAGCTTGGCCGATTATACAGAGTGCTAGAGATTCTGAAATGTGACTTAGTTTATCTGTCTTTACCACGGATCTTGCGTTTCTTCCCGACCCTCTTCAAAACTGTTAAGGGACCCTTCCTTTTAGTTTGCAGGAAGCCGGCTATTTTCGGTGTTGAGAAATATTTTTAAACCATTGCCGTCCGGGTATTTAAAAAGATGATCCGATAAAACGGCACAACCGTGCGTGGGGACGAACATTCTAATTAGTGCTTTTGATACGGAGAGATATGTTTTTCGCAAAACGTGGAAATATTGAGTTTCCTCTTCAAAGAAGCCATTAGTGCATAAGTGCTCTTTTTCTGTCTAAGAAATTGGAAAAATATTGTTTGATAGTATTGTTTTTATGGAGTAATAAATGCTGTTTTCCCACCCAAAGGAGGAGGGTTTGACAACAGGAATTACGGTATACATAGGAGGCTGTGCATGGAACGAACACAGATTTCAGCATGAGGCTTTAGGTGTGAAATCTCTTAGCCCAGTAATGGCAACAAGGACACCGAATCACCTTATAATTTCCATTGTTACTAATACCTCTGGACAACATATGAATATCATTGTTGCTCTACACGTGTAATCACAGCTGGCGAAACAATGTAATCACTAGTATCTATCAAATGCCGCCCTCTAACCTGAACCTTAATTAAAAAAAAATAATGATTAGAAGACACTTGTGTTTTGGAATATGGATGTTTTCTTTACTCATGACTGTGTGGCACAGTCTTGCCAGCCATTGGCCATATAACTTGTTATCTAGTCCAGGATGCGTTGAGAGCTGTTAATATGCTATTGATACCCTGGAATGAAGCCAGGCAAACGGGTACGTATCATCAGAACTGGAAGGTCATTATTTATGTCTGCATGAAGTCTAGTCATTGGACTCGTCTTCCATTTATTTTCCAAAAAGATGCTCTTTTATCACCATATCTCCTCTTCTGCTCTGCACCTTGGTCATTAGGAAGGCATGCATATCCAAGACTTGAGTTCCATCACATCTGCCTCTTATTTATTTATTTTTTCATGACAAGCGTCCAAAGACCTTAGACATAAAAGAGAAGCTCCTCACGAATGCCTTCTGATGGAAATACCCGGAATTTATTTATTTATTTGTGGCTCTTAACCTCTCTATTCACTCATTCATTGTCTCCACTTTGCCTTTACATCTTGAATTAGTTCATTCCACCACCATTTAAACATTCATTTGAATTTACCTCCCATGGTATCACTCCCTTTTGGGGATCACTACCTGCAATTTGAAGCCTCATGCATGCTTTAAATTATTTTTGCTTTACAACAGTCTGACTTCTATGCTTTAGTACCCACTCATCGAGAACCTGTGGCTGGCCAGCCATGGATGGCTGTCGTTGCTCACTTAATCCTCACCACGCCCATTGGATGGGTTTGCTTACTTTACTTACAAGAAAAGGACATGTAGAGGTGAAGGGTGAAGGGTTGACTCCCAGCGATATCCCTTGTGGGGATCAGTGCTGGGATCCCAGCTCAGGGCTGAGAGAAGCCTCAACTCTGTAGTTTTTTGCACTAAGATCCCACCTCCAGGCTTTCCTGTCTGTATTAAGCATGAATCAGGTAAACTACAGAATGAGTTTGGAAACCGATGTAGCTTCTATAATTACGCAAAAAAAGTCAGATGTGCTTATTAGTTGATCTAGATACAAAATTATGGTTACGATGCTTACAGTTAGGTGCCTCCAAGTGGGTCTTGATTGCTCGTTCGTTATCATGGTGCACGGTGAGGGTGGTATACACCCCAGCAGCACCATCGATGGGTCGCAACAAAGCTCTTCGGTGCTGTAGATCTAATGGTTTATGGGCCAGTCGGGTGTGGGATTGATTGGTATTGCCCATTTGTTGCCTATCTGCTGCGTGCTGCCCATAATGGAGACAATGCCACTAAGCCAGATGGTGACTTAAACAGATTTCTCGCCTGATACGTATTCTATGGTCTTAGGAAACATTGCCCATAGATTTATATAACTGACTTTTTCAAGGATTCAAAAAAGTATCAGAAACACCTGCTTGTTTCTCAGGTGTTGTAACTGGTGTAAAATTTTTGCCTCAGGGAAGGTTGCGTAGGGGTTATCCTGAAGTTGTCTTTAAGGTGAGTAATTGCGTAAGTTCATTCACACGCAGTGACATCATGGCTTTGAATATAACACAGAAATGGTTTGAAGTAAAGGCAGTGTACTTGCAGAGCAAAAATTCACACGCTTTGGGGTGCCTGGGTGGCTCAGTTGCTGGCACTCAAGTGTGGCTCAGGTCAGGATCTCGCGGTTCGCGAGTTCGAGCCCCGCGTCGGGCTCTGTGCTGACAGCTCGGAGCCTGGAGCCTGCTGCAGATTCGTGTTTCCCTCTCTCTCTGCCCCTCCCCTGCTCACACTCTGTCTCTCCCTCTCTCAAAATAATAAATAAACATTAAAATAAATCAATAAATAAAATTCACAGGATTTGAGCCATATGCCTCCTATGATGGTGTGTCCACCTTCATGGTTCTCGTCTCCTTTGTGGGGTCTCGATTTCCAGCTGAAATGAGGGGTAGGTGGGTGGCATTTGTAGGCAGCTCTTTGACATCAGCCAGAGGACTCTCGCCATCATCCATTTGATACGTTGGTGTTCTATGTCTGATTCCACTCCATAAAAGGAGTCTGGGAATCACTGGGGCAAAGGATTGATACATTCCTGTAAAGAGCTATGGTCTGAATTACATATTGTGTGCATCGTGCACAAGCATTTTACATCCGTGATAATTTGGTGGGTCCCTATAATAGGCCTTAGACACCTCTGCTGAAAATGTCAAGCTGCTGTACCCAGAATACATCTCCTGTTTTTGGGAGTTTATTGGTTGCTGTTTGCTAATGGCACTGTTTTATTTTTTTTTCCTAGACACTCTGTTGTCTTTGGTTTGTTTTTATCTCTTACTAAGGATTTTGGTTTGCTTTTTATTTTAATTTTTTAAAGTCTATTTATTTTGAGACAGGTGGTGGTGGAGCAGGGGAAGAGAGAGGATCCCAAGTAGGCTCTGTGCTGTCAGCACAGAGCGCACTGCCGGCCTCGATCTCACGAACTGTGAGATCATGACCTGAGCTGAAATCCAGAGTCGGACGCCTAACCAACTGAGCCACCCAGGCGTCCCTTAAGCATTTTGTTTTAAATTACAAATGGAACCCATCTTAAGATCAAGTCAAAAGTTCATACACGTATCTATAAAGGGAAACAATAATCTGGCCCACTTTGAGGATCTCCTCGTCTTGCTGCTGCCCTCCTAACTCGCGTTATATTCCCTCTCTTTACGGGTTTGCCCTGATTTGATTTCTCACTGGAAGTGTTGCCATTCTGTGTCTTATAAACCATGCATTGCTAAGCTGCATTTTAAATGCCACATAGGGGCACCTGGGTGGCTCGGTCGGTTGGACGTCCGACTTTGGCTCACGTCATGATCTCATGGTTCATGGGTTTCAGCCCTGCTTCAGGCTCTGTGCTGGCAGCTTGGAGCCTGGAGCCTGCTTCGGATTCCGTGTCTCATTCTCTCTCTCTGCCCCCTCCCTCTCACACTCTGTCTCTCTCTTTCTCTCAAAAATAAACATTTTTTAAAAATGCGGTGAAAAGTTCAGGGCATAGAGAGGAAAAGTGAAGTGTTGCATTTAGAGAAATATACATAATCTTAGAGAAGTAAAGGAATATGGGAGAAAATGGTGAGAAATGGGATCTGGAGGTGAGAGGAATTATGTGGGACCACTCAAAACCAGGATATTGAAAGTCGGTGGTAGAAAGGAACAAGGTCTGGGTCTCCCTGCTGCACTGCTTGCCCATGGGACTCTCTAAGATGGGCTGGGATGTGGACGGATGTGTATACTGCAGATAACACAATCGTAGGATGTGTACATTGCTCAAAGGAGGGTTGGCCTTGCCTCTTCTCTGTGCCAAAATTTATGCAAAATAGAAAAATCATGAAATGTCCTCCCTCCCCCCAAAAAAAATACATCACCTTCTGTTGTCTTCATCAGTAGGTTTCGATGCATCTAATAACCCACTTGGAAACACCATAATCGGGTCTTTGTTATTGCTGGTGTGGAACCTGAGCTCTGGGAGTAGACAAGTTCGTGGCCCTGTTCTGCCCTTGGTGACCATTGGCTTGGACTTTCCTCTTCTGCCTGCCTTTCAGGTGGCTGAAAATGCCCACTGCATTGATTTGATGCATTCAGCAAATAAGTTAGAGGCATCGTGTAAGAATAAAGTCCTGTGTTTGGGACTTCAGAGGGCCCTGGGAGCAGATCTGGAAGGCATTGCCGTGGGGTGGAGACTTTGTAACCAGGAGGATGAGTATGAACAAGGGAGACAGGTCCCTTCTGTTGCAAACTACTGGGTCCATGGAAGAATAAGACGTCTGTGGCAAGTGTAGACACCCAACGATACGAACGGATTTTTTGAGGGGTGAAGAAAATCATGGTTGAGAGAAATCAGAACCAAAGACTTTTCCTTTTAATCTCAAATGAGCCTAACTATGACCAGCCCGTGCCACTCTACGGAGAATATACTTGATCCTTTAAGAATGATTCAGGAGGGGCGCCTGGGTGGCGCAGTCAGTTAAGCTTCCGACTTCAGCCAGGTCACGATCTCGCGGTCCGTGAGTTCGAGCCCCGCGTCGGGCTCTGGGCTGACGGCTCAGAGCCTGGAGCCTGTTTCCGATTCTGTGTCTCTCTCTCTCTCTCTGCCCCTCCCCCGTTCATGCTCTGTCTCTCTCTGTCCCAAAAATAAATAAAAACGTTGGAAAAAAAAATTTTAAAAGAATGATTCAGGATTTCCTCAAGGAAGATGGAATTTTATATCCGTGTGCATCGCCATTCTTGGAAATCAAGGTGTTAGGACACACTTGATTGAAGAACCTATTAAGTAAATACAATAATTGCTGCTTAACTGATTGCAGAGGACTGTGTAAGCTTGAGTTAACAATTGCATGGGGTAACCCTTGAAAACTGTCCCTTCCTTGGAATGTTTGCATTCCGAACAGAGTCCTTTTCTGATTATTAATTCAAAAAGAAGACACATTCTTTTGCATGTTTTCTTAATTTTTCGTCTCACCCAGTGTATGAACATGAAGGGTTGACTCTTTTCAGTTGTTTTAGGTAAAGTGGCTGCTGTCTTTATTGGGAAAAGGGACACAGGCATCCTTCTACTGACAAGGAAAACAGTGATGGGCATTTGGGTACAGGAGAAAGGTAGGAACTTTTCCAAGGAGAAGCGTTGAACGTGAGGGTCAGAATGCATTAGCTTGATTGGACATGGCTGGGAATTCAGATTCTGCTGATGATTTTGTCAGAGAAATGGGTTTTAAACAATCCCTAACAAGATAAATACCTCCATAGTTCTTCTGTATCTTGACTTCCTTCCCTTCGTATATTCAAGGAAGTTAGTCCTTCCAAGTCACATAATGGAAAAATCTCCCAAAGGCAACCTGAGGGGGACCTTTAAAGACCCCTAAGGCGGAAACGCTCCATGACCAAAAGAATCTGGCCTGCAGATCAGTTTTTGTTTATTCTGCCCTTTGCCTGAACACCTCCTTTATAAGAAGTGTGGAAGGACTGTACGCATCTATACATAGCCCGCGGCAGGGATACCACGGAGCGCCCTATTCTTGAAGATACCTTCCTATTTTTTCCCAATCACATGTCAAGAAGTCACTGGCTTTGTGAAAATGACCTTAGCAGATGCAAGGTGCAGATTCAAAGTCAATTTCTCGGGAAGAAAAATCTCACTCAGATACCGCGGCTGTCTTGTAGATTTAACAAGGTAAATGTATTTCTCAAATAAAATCACCTTGGAACATGTTGCTTAGGTATGTTGAGCCTAATGCTTAGGACAGTGTATCTTTTATTTCAAAACAAAAAAAAAAACAATAGCTTTTTGAATGAAGTGTGCATTTCCCAGTATAAAAGAATCAGAAATATTCTAGAACACTGCATGGAACCATCCTTTGACCATTAGATATGGATGAGCTAAAATCTTTATGCAGGTAAATCAGTCGCAAGGCTCTGGTGGTTCTGTTAATAATATGACACTGGATGAACTATATTCACTGCGTTCAGTACTACAGCTTTTATTATAGGTTCAGATATTACTGAGGGAAGGCTGTGTCTTGTGAAATGTCCTGTGAAACAGTCATGAACAGGTGGGTAGCATAAATGCATATAAAGAAGTGCCTTTTAGGGTGCCTGGGGGCTCAGTGGGTCAAGTGTCATGATCTCATGGTTCGTGGATTTGAGCCCCATGATCGGCTCTGTGCTGACAGCTCAAAGCTTGGAGCCTGCTTTGGATTCTGTGTCTCCCTCTCTCTCTGTCCCTCCCTCACTTGTACTCTGCCTCTGAAAACTGAATAAAAATGTTAAAAATTTTTCAAAAAAGAAATACATTTTGAGGGCACCTGGGTGGCTCGTGCGGTTAAGCGTCTGACTGTTGATTTCAGCTCAGGTCATGATCTCACGGGTTGTGAGTTCAAGCCCCATGTTGGGCTCTGCTGATAGTGTAGAGCCTGCTTAGGATTCTCTTCTCTCCCTTTCCGTCTGCCCCTCCCTTGCTCTCTGTCTCTGTCCCTCAAATATAAATAAATAAACTTAAAAAAAAAAAAGACACACATTTTGGTATAGACAGAGGTATGACCTGGCCTCCTAGAAAAACATCATCAATTCTACCCAGTATAACTAAGAGTTGTACCAGAAGTCAGAGAACAGTTTTCAAAAGAGGAAATATTTCCAGTTTGGATTGAGAAACAATTTCTATCATTCAGAATGACCCTGCCTCTTTACTAAAATGCCCTGATAATGGTTTAGATGACTCTATTCCTCTTTTTTATTAATGATGTGCCCCATATACAGACACATACACACACACACACACACACACATATATAAACATACTGTATATATATGTGTATATATGTGTATAATAATACGCCATATTTATATATAAATATTTTATTTAAATTTTTTTAACGTATGTTTATTTTTGAGAGAGAGACAGCACGAGTGGGGGACGGGCAGAGAGAGAGGGAGACACAGGCTCCAGGCTCCGAGCTGTCAGCACAGAGCCCGACACGGGGCTCAAACCCACGAACCGTGAGATCATGACCTGAGCTGAAGTCGGATGCTTAACTGACTAAGCCACCCAGGCACCCCCTATCTATAAATATTCTTTTACTCCACCCTCTGCTTTCTGAACACACAGAAGACACCCCCCTGGCGTGCCTGTTTTCCATTCGTTTCTGAGCCTCTGAATATCCTTTCCCCTCACTGCTATCTCTGTCCCTCCCAAGCATCTACCTATATGAAAGTCCTCTAGAAATACGACTCATGGTTTTCTGGAGAACTTCTTTGTTAAAAACCATGCATGGATGTCACATCTGAAAGCATCCTGAGCGAACGCTATGTTGTCTCTGCTTTCTCCGCCTTTTCAATGCGCTAAACATATTTCATCAGAACAGAGTGATAGTAACATAGGTATATTCATCCATAAAATATTACTGAATTTCACACTTAAAGATTTGTCCAGTTTATGAGCATTATGTGTTAAACTCAACCATTTTTTAAGACCTAATTTTTCCCCTTTACCTATAATGTGGTAAAATTTTCTATTTTAAGAGAAAAATGATTGTAAAGGCTTTTTTTTCCTAAGAAAGGGGACAAAAATTAGGGCTCCTGGTGGTTCAGTCAGTTAAGTGTCCTACTTCTGCTCAGGTCATGATCTCACGGTTCATGAGTTTGAGCCCCACATTGGGCTCAGTGTTGACAGCTCAGAGCCTGGAGACTGCTTCCGATTCTGTGTCTCCCTCTCTCTCTGCCCCTCCCCTACTCACACTCTGTCTCTCTCTATCTCTAACATAAATGAACATCAAAAAAATTTCAAATAGTGGTCCATTGTATTAATATGATGCACTTGGTTTATTCAGTCATCTTTTGGTGAGCATTTTGGTTGTCTCCCCTTTTTGGATATTATGCATAAAGGTGCCTTAGATACTGATGTACAACTTTTTGTGGGATTCTACGTAAGCGTTTCTCTTGTGTATATACATAGTAGTATGATACCTGGTCCATGTGATACTCGGTTTAACGATACAAGGAACTTCCACTTTCTTTCCAAGAGGGGCTGCATTGGCACCAGCATAAAGGATGTAGTCTCACCAACACTCATTCACATCTGTCTTTTTAGTAGAGCCATCCTAGTGGGTGCAAAGAGGTACCATATTTGATATGCATTTCCCTGAATGGTAATGATGTTGAACATCATCTCATGTGCTTATGGGCCGTATATCTTCCTTGGAGAAATGTTGATCCTTTGCCCATTTTTATTGGGGGACTCGGCTTTTATTGAGTTGTTAAAAGTTTTTTCTTTAAGTTTGTTTGTTCATTTTTGAGAGAGACAGAGATAGCATGAGTGGCGAATGGGCAGAGAGAGAGAGAGAGAGAGAGAGAGAGAGAGAATTCCAAGCAGGCTCCACGAGAGAGAGAGAGAGAGAGAGAGAGAGAGAGAGAGAGAGAGAGAGAGAATTCCAAGCAGGCTCCACGCTGTCAGCACAGAGCCCAACGTGGGGCTCAAACTCACGAACCACGAGATCACGACCTGAGCCAAAATCAAGAGTATTGCAAATCCTGTATCTGATAAGACATATGTATTCAGAATATGTTACTAAAATAAAAAAACTTTTAGGGGAGCGTGGGTGGCTCAGTCGGTTGAGCGTCCGACTCTTGATTTTTGAATATTAAACCCAACCTGCATCCTGGAATAAATCCCACTTGGTCCTAGTGTATAATCCTTTTTACACATCTCTGGATTCGGTTTCCTGACATTTTTTTTGAGGCCTTTTACATCCGTATTCATAAGAAAGATGAATCTGTAGGTCTGTTTTCTGGTGATGCCTTCATCAGCTTTTGGTATCAGGGTTCCATTCTCCTCGCTGAACGAGTGGGAAGTGTCCCCTGCGGTTCATTTCTGTAAAGAGAGTGTGAAGGATGGGTGTTAATTCCCCTTTAAACAATTGGTAGGATTCAGCAGGGAAGCCATCTGGGCCTGGGATGTTCTTTGAGGAAAATTTTTTCCTTACTGATTCACTTTGTCTACTTGTCTACATTTCCTCACCCGCCTTTGGAGCTCCCTTGCCGGTAGACATTCAGCGCCTACCTGGAAGGTGATGGTGCTTCACTTCCCATCTCTTACGCTGGTATTTGCACTCAGTTTTCATTCCCATCTTCCTACCCATATCCACAGCATATTCCGCCTTGAAATTGCCACCAAGACTTTCAAAGGAAAAGACTCCATGTTACTCATAAAACTCACCGCAAAGAGGAACCCTGCACGTTCTTTGTGTCTCTTGTACCATTTACGTATCTGAAACTTTGCCCTCACTTTCACACATCCACTGCTCTCCCTAATGACCTCCTGGCATGTCTCGAGCCCAGTGCCATCACTCCCCGTCCCCCCAGGGCAGAGCCCCACTGCCTTCCGTACCTGTCAAGATTGTGTAACCATTGCACCGACCTGATTCCTGGATGCAAGAATGGGCAAGATGCACCCAGAATAGACTAGCATCTGAGGGTCTACAAATATGGGTTCCTTTCCACCACGTTTACCGTAATTGGGGATTTCATCCTGATACTGCAGGCTTGGAAATGTAAATCTGTGAGCAGTTGATGCATATATCGGGGGAAGACCAGCATTAACCAAACTGCAATGCAGATGCAGTCATTGACCGGGAGTCCTAAAGCCCTTCATAACTATCCACAAAACATTGATAAGCAATCCTTCAGCTGTGAGTTGGCAAGCACAATTCACAAGGTGTTGTAGGCATCCCTAAATTTAAATTTTACAAAAATGAGAGGGGGAGAAAGAGACTTGTTTGTCTAAAGTGTAAGTGGTAAGACACTTTTCCACGCCCTTACAAAGATAGCTTTGCCACGGAAAATACAATAGTGGATTTCGTTCAGGGGCACCTGGGTGGCTTAGTCAGTTCAGCGTCCAACTTCGGCTCAGGTCATGATCTCACGGTTTGTGGGTTCGAGCCCCGCGTCGGGCTCTGTGCTGACGGCTCAGAGCCTGGAGCCTGCTTTGGATTCCGTGTCTCCCTCTCTCTCTACCCCTTGCCTGCTCAGAGTCTGTCTCTCTCTTTGTCTCAAAAAATGAAGGAACATTCAAAAAAATCGTGGTTTTCATTCGTTCATTGTTTCTTTCATTCAGTAAATGTATACTAAAATCCTACTGTTCGGGGCGCCTGGGTGGCGCAGTCAGTTAAGCGTCCGACTTCAGCCAGGTCACGATCTCGCGGTCCGTGAGTTCGAGCCCCGCGTCAGGCTCTGGGCTGATGGCTCGGAGCCTGGAGCCTGTTTCCGATTCTGTCTCCCTCTCTCTCTGCCCCTCCCCTGCTGGTGCTTGGTCTCTGTTTCCCTCAAAAACAAATACACATTAAAACAAAATCTTAGGGGCGCCTGGGTGGCTCAGTGGGTTGAGCCTCTGACTTGGGCTCAGGTCATGATCTCGCGAGATCTCGCGTGATCTCGCGTGAGTTCGAGCCCCGCGTCGGGCTCTGTGCGGACGGCTCAGAGCCTGGAGCCTGTTTCCGATTCTGTGTCTCCCTCTCTCTCTGCCCCTCCCCCGTTCATGCTCTGTCTCTCTCTGTCCCAAAAAGAAATAAACGTTGAAAAAAAAAATGTTTAAAATCCTACTGTTTTCCACATGGTACTGGGAATAGGCTAGTGAAGCAAAAAGGCAACAATTCCCGAGCACGTTCCCTTTTTATTCCAGTGAGGAGGCCATAAAAACCGGACACACACCATAAAATGCACAGTATCATACAATATGGTGACTGCTATGGGTAAATATTTAGCACGGAAGGCTGCTAGATTGGTTTCTGCTTCATAATTCTTATACCTCTGCTCAAGTTCATCCTGTTTGGTTTCCGTTGATTCATAGAGCAGCCTTCTTTCCCTTACTCTCACCTCCTGCGGAAGCATGTAGCCTCTCACGTTGGACTGATGTTTCTTCTGTGCACTTAAAGGTATTGAGCAGCGACCCTGGCCTCCACATGGTAGCTGCCAGGCACCTCTTACAAGTCCCAATTGTGACCACCAAAAATGCCTCCGGTCCCCGCTCAGTGTCCCCTGGTGGACAGAAGCAGAGCAGAATTGGCTTTTTGCTCCCCGTCCCTCAACTCATTTGGAACGTGTTGTATACGGTTTTGTTCCCTCCTGCGGACAGCGTTTACTTCCTGTAACCGGTTTCCAAGCTCCTTGAGGGCCGGGGTCATAGCTGATACTGCCTTTTGTCTTCTGAGCGTCTACCAGAGAATAAACACCTTCTGGATGATTAGCGGTTGCCGTGCGTTTAGCTCCAAATTGCAAATGGGAAGCTAATTAATCAAGGAGAGAATATATTGACTTGAACAACTTTTTTTTTTTTATTGCACTAGGAGTGAACTCCTGGTTGTCAAATTCTACGAATGCCTCATTTTGTGTAAACCATATGTATTTCCACTTGTTACGTTCACCAGCTGTTCCTTTTTCCCACATATTGGAAGGTTCCATTTTCCTGGATACATCTACTGATGCTGGTGTGACGAGTTCAGGATGTATCTTCCTAACGTGTGACTTAGCTTGAAGACACACAGTTTATGTTCGTGGCACGCGTTTGATCTTGAATGGAAACATAAGCTTAAAGAAACATTTGAAAATCTGCATATCGTTATATTTTTTATCAGGCTTTGAGAGTTGTAAAAACAAACCAAAACAATAGAGCTTCGTAATAGAGATGTTCTCTCTTTGGCTCTTTCCGTGGGTATTTTCTTAATTTAAAAAAAAAAATTTCTTAATGTTTATTTATTTTTGAGAGATAGAGACAGAGCATGAGTGGGGGAGGGGCAGAGAGAGAGGGAGACACAGAGTCCAAAGCAGGCTCCAGGCTCTGAGCTGTCAGCACAGAGCTCAACGCGGGACTCGGACTCATGAATCCTGAGATCATGACGTGAGCCAAAGTCGGGTGCTTAACTGACTGAGCCACCCAGTCACCCCTTTCCGTGGCTATTTTAAACAAAGCTGGTAAACAAGCAATAATTGTGATTTTTCCCAAAACTGGCTTAATTTTTTTTTTTTTTTTTTTTTGCAAATGGCTGGCAAGTTTCTTAAATGATCCTAAAATCTCAATGTATTAGTTTTCTAGGGTGGCCATAACAAATTACCAGAAAATTGGTGGCTTAAAACAATGGAAGTCTGTTCTCCCACAGTCTGAGATCTAGGCGGGCAGGACCACTGAGATCCAGGGCGGGCAGGACTCCTGAGATCCAGGTGAGGCAGAGCTGTTGAGATCCAGGCAGGACCCCTGAGATCCAGGCAGGGCAGGACCACTGAGTTCCAGGGGAGGCAGGACCCCTGAGATCCAGAGGGGACAGGGCCGCTGAGGTCCAGGAGGGGCAGGGCTGCTGAGATCCAGGCACGAGCACCGCTGAGATCCAGGCAGGGCAGGGCCACTGAGATCCAGGAGGGGCAGGGCCACTGAGACCCAGGCAGGGCAGGGCCACTGACATCCAGGCAGGGCAGGGCTACTGAGATCCAGGAGGGGCAGGACCACTGAGATCCAGGAGGGGCAGGGCCGCTGAGATCCAGGCAGGGGAGGGCCACTGAGATCCAGGCAGGGCAGGACCACTGAGTTTCAGGGGAGGCAGGACCCCTGAGATCCAGAGGGGACAGGGCTGCTGAGGTCCAGGAGGGGCAGGGCCGCTGAGATCCAGGAAGGGTAGGGCCCCTCAGATCCAGGCGGGACAAGACCACTGAGATCCAGAAGAGGCAGGGCCGCTGAGATCCAGGCAGGGCAGGAGCACTGAGATCCAGGAGGGGCAGGGCCACCAAGATCCAGGCAGGGTGGGGCCGCTGAGATCCAGGTGGGGGTAGGGCCACTGAGACCCAGGGGGGCAGGGCCACTGAAATCCAGGTAGGGCAGGGCCACTGAGATCCAGGAGGGGCAGGACCACTGAGATCCAGGAGGGGCAGGGCCACTGAGACCCAGGCAGGGCAGGGCCACTGAGATCCAGGGCGGGCAGGACCACTGAAATCCAGGGGAGGCAGGACTCCTGAGATCCAGGTGAGGCAGAGCTGTTGAGATCCAGGCAGGACCCCTGAGATCCAGGCAGGGCAGGACCACTGAGTTCCAGGCAGGGCAGGACCACTGAGATGCAGACAGGGCAGGACCATTGAGATCTAGGGGAGACAGGACCCCTGAGATCCAGGGGGGGACAGGGCTGCTGAGTTCCAGGCAGGGCTGCTGAGATCCAAGCAGGGCAGGGCCTTTGGGATCCAGGCAGGGCAGGGCCTTTGGGATCCAGGCAGGGCAGGGCCACTGAGATCCAGGAGGGGCAGGATCCCTGAGATCCAGAGGGGGCAGGACCACTGAGATCCAGGCAGGGCAGGACCATGCTCCCTCTGCAGGCTCTAGGGAAAGGTCCTTCCTGCCTCTTCCAGCTTCTGGGCTCCAAGTGTCCCTGGGCTTGTGGCTGCATCCCTCCTGTCTTGGCCTCCGTCTTTTTTTTTTTTTTTTCAACGTTTATTTATTTTTGGGACAGAAAGAGACAGAGCATGAACGGGGGAGGGGCAGAGAGAGAGGGAGACACAGAATCGGAAACAGGCTCCAGGCTCTGAGCCATCAGCCCAGAGCCTGACGCGGGTCTCGAACTCACGCGAGATCACGCGACATCTCGCGAGATCATGACCTGAGCCCAAGTCGGAGGCTCAACCCACTGAGCCACCCAGGCGCCCCTAAGATTTTGTTTTAATGTGTATTTGTTTTTGAGGGAAACAGAGACCAAGCACGAGCAGGGTAGGGGCAGAGAGAGAGGGAGACCCAGAATCGGAAACAGGCTCCAGGCTCCGAGCCATCAGCCCAGAGCCCGACGCGGGGCTCGAACTCATGGACCGCGAGATCGTGACCTGGCCGAAGTCGGACGCTTAACCGACTGCGCCACCCAGGCGCCCCTTGGCCTCCGTCTTTACATGGCTTCGCCTGTGTGCATCTCTCCTCTTATAAGGAAACTGGTCATTGACCTTAGGGCTCACCTGAATTCAGGATGATTTCCTCTCAAGACACTTAATGGGTAACATCTGCAAAGACCCATTTCTAAGGAAGGTGGCATTCTAAGGCTCCAAGGAGGCATGAATGTTTGGAAGACAGCATTTAACCTGTGTTCCTACCTTTCTCAACTGGGTCATTATCTCGATATCGTGGGTGGGCACAGGGGTATCCAGTGTTTGCGTCGTTGTGTTGGGATGCCACCGTATGCAACCTTGTCTTTCACTCACCACCACCCTCAGGGCACATCCTAGGACTTCCTGTGACTTCACCTCCTTCCTCCTTCCTCTTCGCTTTCCAGTAATGTAGTCGTGCAGTATCCCGAAGTGTCCCCTCTGAACCTTTAAAGCGTCCCCCCTACTATTAAAAGCAGCAGAAGCATTTTTCCCGGGACACAGTTTATGCCTTTGCGCCAGCCACGTGCAGGGCTGCGTCTGGTATCTTCAATTACAAAGCTGTAAACATAAAGCGAAACTATCACTTTGCTCTGTTCTTTGCGCCTTTTCCGTATTAGGAAATCCAATTACGAATGCTCCTGAATGCCTTATCTGGGGATTGCAAGTTGGCCACAGGCAACATCAAAACGCAGGTCCTGAAGATTAACGTACAAGATTAATACAGGGTTTTAAAAAGGAACTGATTCAAATCCATCTGAAGGGGTTTTTTTTTTTAATTTTTTTTAATGTTTGTTTATTTTTGAGAGAGACAGATATGAGCGGGGGAGAGGCAGAGAGAGAAGGAGACACAGAATCTGAAGCAGGTTCCAGGCTGTAAGCTGTCAGCACAGAGCCCGACGCGGGGCTCGAACCCACAGACTGTGAGATCATGACCTGAACCAAAGTCGGAAGCTTAACTGACTGAGTCACCCAGGAGCCCCTCAAATCCATCTGAAGTTTTAACGTGACTCATGGACTTTTAATGAGAGCAGTGGCCTCATAATGCCTCATCATTTCTTTCCAAATTCAATCACATTACACATTGCCCTTGAGAGCAGCTTTACTTTGCCTGAATCCGGCTTTGGAGAGGTGGTGTTCTTTATTTTTTCTTTTCACTCTTGTCCCACAGTACTACAAAGAGGTTATTTCACGCCCTTCTCTGGCTTTAAATGGAGGTGAGTGGTGATGATGTTCCTTGCACACAAATCTTAGGCAGGTCTTGTAGCAGACACGGGCACCCTGTGCCTGATTCGTGGATGCGCGTGTGCTGGGTGGGTATAGGGTGGCATGGAGATCACAGACGCCTCAACCTGTGAGGTCTGAGCCCATAGCACACACAGGGGTGATTGTTTTTCCTGGACACATGATATCTCGTTGGTGCTTTACCAGCAGAGCATTTGGCCAGTGAAAATAAAATAGTCCATTATAGGGAAATTCTTAATTCCTTTTTTTATGAAAAAAACCTTTGTTTTAATGTTTATTTATTTTTGAGAGAGAGACAGTGCGAGCCAGGGAGGGGCAGAGAGAGAGGGAGACACACAATCCGAAGCAGGCTCCGGGCTCTGAGCTGTCAGCACAGAGCCCGACGCGGAGCTCGAACTCGTGAACTATGAGATCATGACCTGAGCCAAAGTCGGACGCTTAACCGACTGAGCCACACAGGCGCCCCTATTATAGGGAAATTCTTAGGCTTTATTTTTTATTTGCTAGAGAATAAAAGCAGAGAATCCTGCTTTAGATTGCTCATAGTTTCTGATACTCCTAGCCCCGTTCACTAAGCTGCTTTCTCTTCGTTTATTCATTTACACGAAGAGCCTCTTTACTCTGAGAGATTTTCCCCCCAGTTTTATAAAGATATAATGGACATATAACACTGTCGTAGGTTTAGGTGTATGGCACGATGATTGATGTATGTTGTGAAATGCCCACCACATCAGTTAACATCTATCACCTCATATGGTGACAATTTCTTTTTTCTTGTGATGAGAATTTTTTTTTAATTTTTTTTTCAACGTTTATTTATTTTTGGGACAGAGAGAGACAGAGCATGAACGGGAGAGGGCAGAGAGAGGGAGACACAGAATCGGAAACAGGCTGCAGGCTCCGAGCCATCAGCCCAGAGCCTGACGTGGGGCTCGAACTCACGGACCGCGAGATCGTGACCTGGCTGAAGTCGGACGCTTAACCGACTGTGCCACCCAGGCGCCCGATGAGAATTTTTTAAGATTCACTGGTGGGGAACATTAGTCTCCCTGCCAGTATAGACTTGGAGACTATGACCCACTTTAAAATAGGGACGAATGGGACAAATACAATTTATAATTAGTGATTAGAATTCAGTATTTCTCATATCTGCAGTGGGATTTCTGTTTAACTGTTAAAGATACCTGTGGTGCGTGAAGCCCCCATAGTCCCTGCCTTTTATAGTTTATCCTGGCACCAGCCTTTGAAATACAAATGTGACGGGGCGCCTGGGTGGCGCAGTCGGTTAAGCGTCCGACTTCAGCCAGGTCACGATCTCGCGGTCCATGAGTTCGAGCCCCGCATCAGGCTCTGGGCTGATGGCTCGGAGCCTGGAGCCTGTTTCCGATTCTGTGTGTCTCCCTCTCTCTCTGCCCCTCCCCCGTTCATGCTCTATCTCTCTCTGTCCCAAAAATAAATAAAAAAACGTTGAAAAAAAAAAAAAAGAAATACAAATGTGAGAACCTTCCTATCCTTCCTGGAGAAACCGAGATGAGAGCCACTCAAACCGAGAAGCGAAACCAGATCTGTGATGTTCATAAGATGCTTAATTTCATGTTACGTGCATTTCACTGCATTCTGAGCAAAAGTCCGAAGCTGGTCACGTCCACCCCGAGCTCCCCACCTTAAACTTGCACGAAAGGTTGAGAGCATTTCTTCCAAGAAACCTATCAAGAAGCCTAGCAACGAACAAGCAAAACATGTCAAGATACACCACAACGTCCTGAAATGCAAAAACAGAAGCAGCCTGGCCCCAAAGACCTCCTCTTTTTTCTTCCTTTCTGCTACGTTCAGAGGCATTGTGTCCCGGGATCGAATCAATCAGGGCCGCTAATTGAATTCCTGTGCTTCTGACAAGGTAAAGAGCGAAGTTAAAGAAATTCCTTTAAAACCGCAAACCTGTAGACATGACGGTCGAATTTAAGTGTTCATCTCCTGCTACTGTGATTTCTTGAGAATCACCAAAAAACAACTCATCACTTTTCATAGCACGTATCAGGGGCTTCTTAAGACACTTGCTAAAGTGACGATTTTAAGTGGTGATTCGTGTCAGTCCAATGTTAACTTTCCTTTCTTTGGGTTGTAATACTGTTTGGGACGCTTGGGGAGTGGGGGTTTTCGGTAGAGGCATAGTGGTTGGACAGTTACATTTAGTGCTTAGACTTTCTCTTGTTTTCCGTTACTTCTCAAACGGTTTGAAATCTGCCTCCAAGTTGTTTTTCCCTGCACTATAGTGAGACAAAACAGTGGCCCTCTTCTCAGCCTGTAGAGTTGTCTTATTTTCCTATCATTATTCGCCTCTCGCCTTGAGAACCATGCAGGGACCCTGCCCCGCCCACCTTTGCTGGATGCTGAGGGCCCCCGAGAGCTGTGTGCTGACGGCTTCCCACCAAACTGTAAATGTATGTTGTTTAGGAGGACAAAGAACACCCGTGACACATGTATCGCCATCTCAAAAGTCTTTTTAATGTCTAGAACTTTTTTTTAAAGTGGGCTCCACACCCAACCTAGGGCTTGAACCCAAGACCCTGACATCAAGAGTTACGTGCTCTACCGACTGGGCCAGCCGGGCTCCCCTGTATATCTAGGACTTCCAGCACAACGTGTGCATTGTGACTTCAGCCCCTTGATTGGACTTTAAAGGCCCAAGAATGCAGTTGTCTGCCCATTTCTTGGAAGAATGCATATTAGCCGCAAACACAGGACAACACTTCCTCATCAACTGGGAGCACCCAGGGTGTATACATCATTACAGGACCTCTGAGATAGCTTCGCCTTGGATTTTTCTATACAGCTCTTGCAAAGTATTTACTTACTTATTTTTAATTTTTTAGAAAAGTTTTTTATTTATTTGAGAGAGACAGAGACAATGCGAGCAGCAAAGGGGCAGAGAGAGGGAGAGAGAGAGAATCCCAAAGCGGGCTCCACACTGTCAGCACAGAGCCCGACGCAGGGCTCGAACTCATGGAACCGTGAGATTGTGACCTGAGCCGAAACCGAGTAGGACGCTTCACCGACAGAGCCACCCACCCAGGCACCCCTATTTTTTTTAAAAGAAAACCTAAAGAATGTCAGTAGTCTGAAGGTAAAATATAATTTAAAAAGGGGGGTCATAGTGTTATATTGGGCTATGTCAACCCAAGGGGTTCCTGAAGCTTCTAACCCTTGACCCAAATATCACCTGTTGCCGGATTGGAATCCCAGCCTCACAGCGTTTCCATGTCAGCATGGACATGTGATATACGACGTAACTTAAATCCCCAAACATCTTCAGGAACATGACACCAGATTTCGACGGACTCCAGAGTTTTCTGGTTTTAAAACCCAACTCCTGCTGAACCAGGAGGAAATTGGTGTGGCTTTGCCTTGAGGGGTGGAAAAAGAAAAGGGAGACTTTGCCTACTTTTCCTGGTTATTTCTGGCTCCACCCTTCCTGCCCAATGCAGTGCTGTTTTTCCTGTCCCCAGGATAGCTGGTCCTGTGTCTCTGAGAAGAGCTGTCCTCTGCTTGTGAGGGAGACTTTTCCTTCCATCCAAATGGATGGCGTCCATTTAACTAGCACATTGCAGCAACTTTTTTCTTTATTCCATTCCATTTTATACTTTAACCGTATATGTGCTGTCTGCACACCTCTGAGTCCAGAGGGAGGGGCACGTGGGGGGCTTAGTCGGATGAGCGTCCGACTTCGGCTCAGGTCATGACTTTGCGCTTCGTGGGTTCAAGCCCCGCATCGGGCTCTGTGCTGACAGCTGGGAGTCTGGAGCCTGCCTCAGATTCTGTGTCTCCCTCTCTCTCTGCCCCTCCCCAACTTGTGCTCTGTGTCTCTCAAAACTAAACAAACATTAAAAAAATAAAAAATGAAGTGAAATAAACATTTAATTTCTAAGTCCCCTGTCACACATTGAGCACAAATTCGGGTTGAGTTCATACCTGTATCAGCCTTGTCACACATGGTCCATGATTTAGGGAAGCTCCCAGCCCAGTGCAGCAAATAAACACAGATCCTATTACTTCCTTCCAAGTCCCTTAGCCACTTAGTTTTATATGTTCCACATCCTTTAAAAGGAGTGAGTGACCCAAATCCAACAGATTCCACTATAAGAAAATAGAATTGCGTGTATTCCATTTTGGCTTCTCCCGTCCTTTCCTTCCTAGAGTTTTGGTTCATACTAAGTTGAATTAGTTACTGGTGTTTCTTGCCAGGGCGCTGGCAGGGCTTGGTGGTGACCTAAGTGTACATTCAGTGGTTTTTGTGTTCAAAAGCTACGACTCAGAGAACACTTCCAAGGTCTCAGTTTATTCTCCTAGTCATTTCTGAAATGGTCCACGAGAGACGTGGGATTTTTTTAAAGCCCCATACTGCTTTTCACTTCGACATGTCAGACGTAAGACCAGTAGATAGTCCTTTATTAGAAGCCTCCTTCTGCAGGTACAAAGTTTCTCATGACTGTGTGTGATCCTGATGTGTGAATCGGCCATTTGCTGTAAGAAACTCGGGACTTTTGGGGCGCCTGGGTGGCTCAGTCGGTTAAGCGTCCGACTTCACCCGGGTCACAATCTCTCGGTCCCTGAGTTCGAGCCCCGCGTCAGGCTCTGGGCTGATGGCTCAGAGCCTGGAGCCTGCTTCCGATTCTGTGTCTCCCTCTTTCCCTGCCCTTCCACCATTCATGCTCTGTCTCTCTCTGTCTCAAAAATAAATAAACGTTAAAAAAAAATTAAAAAAAAAAAGAAGAAACTCGGGACTTTCGTCTCCCAATGACAACGTATGCCTTCCAACCATGATGAAAAGTCATTTCAGATCATGCCACTTCTTGGTGACGTATGTTAAGTGAGCTGCACATATTTCCGCCAATTCTGTCTCAACAGAAGGCTGTATTTTTCTTTTCACGCCGTTTAGTCTCCTTTATACAGTTCACCTAGGAACTTGGGCTTGGTTAAAGACTCCTGCTGATTTCACTTGATAGTGTTGCACACATAAATCTTTCTGGGCTTCAGAAGCAAGGTTGAGAACATTTTCTCGTTCAGGGGTAAAGGGATTCATCTGGAAGTCATTTCACAGATAAGATCCAGGCATGCTGTGGCAGGAGATCTCTCTGGATCAAATGTTCCTTTAGGCGTACTTAAATATGATCTGAGTCAGCACTCTATATTTAATAAATGCTCCGTGCATACCAAGCGTTGAAGCTTAGCTCTTCAGACACGATGCGTAGGTCAGACTCACCCCATAAACTTGTAGAATGCGCGAGACGCGGCATGAATAACAAATGCTTGCTGGTACCCAACTATGTTCCCAAGTGGAATTGATCTTTGCTCTTGGAATTGAAACGTCCATCCGACCTAAAGAGAAGGAAAGATCAGACTGAAGAAATTTTGCTGACTTTATTGTTTGTTCAGTTCCCTAGATGGGAATGAGGAAACCATAATCCTATTAACATGATTTACTGAAAATCACATTGTAATTGACACCCTAACAAAGACAGAATTTCTCAAATAATATTTTTCTAGACCTGTTTTAGAAAGATTTCAACGGATGGCAAGAAGGTTAAAATGAAAACAGCAAAAACCTTCAGCTCATCATTAACTATTATAGTAGTTTTGCTATGAAAACCTGTTAGGATTTTTTTTAAGTTAAATATTTTAAGTACCTTGCAAATCATTAAAATATTAAAATTTATATTCTTTAGAAATTGTTTAAATGTTCATTTATTTTTGAGAGAGAGTGCAAACGGGTAAAATTTATATTCTATAAAGACCAAACTAACCAGTCTCTTTATAATGACCGTTGCTTGTGTTTTCTGTGGTAGAATTATCAAGGAAAAAACATTTCTTCTTTTTATTTTTTGCCTTTTTAAAAGGGCTATGGTACATGGTTAAACCTTAATAGGAAAATCTATTCTTTCAGGCATTTCATAATGATGCGAGCACTAAAAGCAGTAATTATAATGACAGTTCCCCTTTTTCACCTAGTTCCTAGATCTTTGCTTGTGATGTCCCACTCAATCCTGTGTAAAGGGAAGGTGCCATTTTCTTTCCTTTACCAGATATTACTCCCAGGCTCAGAGAGGTTGAGCACAATCCCAATGACAGTCTTGCTGGTCATCTTTGGAGATATGATTGGAATCCACATAGTTTAACTGCAGAGCCACATGCATAACCATTAGTAGGACTTGTTACCTTAGGGAGAGGAGAGAGAGAGAGAGAGAGAGAGAGAGAGAGAATGGATAGATGGATGTACGCATGGATGGATGGAGGGATGGAGGGATGGAAGGATGGATGAATAGATAGATAGGATGGATGGATAGATAGATAGATAGATAGATAGATAGATAGATAGATAGATAGATAGATATGATGGGTGGGTGGATGGATAGAGAGAGAAAACACCTTATTCTATAACCTTAGGCCTATTCTGCCCGTTCTCTAATTAGTCATTTGCCTTAATACCACAGTTCTGGAAGACGTGTAAGTTGTCCAGCATGGTTTAATGGTAGTGATAGTATAGTGTCAGTGATGATGTTGATGCCCATGATTTGGGCTGTGTTAGTTGTATGTTCTGATTAACTGACATGTCAGCATTTGAGAGAAAGTTGCATTGCCAGGAGAATGCTGAGTGAGATGTCCTCGCCAAGTTGAATAATTCTGGATGGGCTTACAACCATCGGTGAAAACCCATTGACTCTGTGGGTAGAGACCTGTTTTCTTGTTCCCAGCACTCAGTAGGGATGCAAATAGTGGCTAACACGTTCCTCCAGAGGCTATGACCGGGGAAATGTTACACCCATCATCCACCTGGTAACTTTCAAAAACCTCCCACTGTACCTTTATTTTCCCAGCTGATATATCTGTGGTCTTCCAACAGAAACTGCTAGATGCACATATGTCTTTGAACAACGTTGGCTTTATTGACTCTTTGCAACAAGTGTGAGAATGCACCCCGTGTGGGGTGCTTAGTACGAAGGGGTAAGAAGTCCTTCTAGGATGTAGGCTTCTATTAAGTGACCTTAGGGAGAATCCCAGGAAGTGAGTCATGGCTGTGGAGTGCAAAAGTCTGAAGAAGTGAGGGTAGTTCTAGGGTTGCTTATGTAAAAGGAGGAAAAATTAGATGAAAGCTGATACCGTACTTGGCAAAGAATCGCTGAGCGTCGTTCAGAAGTTTTGCCTGATGTAGCTGTTCCATGAAATATTTATCTTCCGCGGGAGACCACCACAGCCTGGGATTGGGCTGAGCCAGCTCCCAGCCACACTTGCATGGTAACCCCTGGCCAGCAGCCAAGTGAACGGGTTATTTTTCTCTTTCTCAGGTAACCAAGGATTAAATGCACCAGATAACGCGGTCCAAATTACACAGAGGGCACGAGGCAGCACTGATATCTCAACAAAAACTGTAGAATGGGGTCTAGACTGTGAACTTGCAGCTTTTCTCTAGGAACCTGAATGCCAACATATTTGTTGCAGAAACGAGATGTCGTACACGGCCAGCACATTTTCCAGTGGGATCTAATTTTAATCAGGCAGAGCCGTAGAATGTAAGGAAGCTGAAGGAGAGAGCCGTGTCACTGGCAGGTGGGAGACGCTCTGTGGCTGGCCAGTGGGTGCCATCTTGATTCTAGGGTTGAGGGTATGGCGAGGATGGGAGCCCTCCATGTACAGCCTGCACAACCTCTTCCACGGACCTTACTTGGGTGGGGATGGCCAATAGCAGTGTCTTTAACTTTTGGATCTTACTGTTGTATTTTCTGTGGCTGATTGTGACCTGTCCACGCTGCGCCATTTGTTCTCTAATTTTGTGGCCGAGCCTTCCCGCCTTGAAGGCTCCGGATTCAGTGCCGAACAGTGGCTTTCTCCCTGCAGCTGAATTCCACAGACCAATCTGTCACTCCCCTTTCTGGTTTCCACCTAATGACAGCTAGGACTTGCCAACCATGCAGAAGAGAAGGGTCTGAACTCATCAACAGGCACTACATTTACAAGCCAACGTGTTCTACTCCTGGAGCCAATATTGCTCTGTACGTTACCTAAAACAGAAAACCCCAAGGTATCCATTCACGTGCATTTCTCCCTGGATTTGAAGAGCAGGATGAAATGCAAAGAAAAATGCAGACAAAGGACAATCTTTGCAACCTATTTCAGGTCATTAAGCCTGGATCGCACAGATTCAGCCTCACTTCCTCCAATGCCTGGGATTCTGGCTTTTGAGAGCCAGAGGCGTAAGCAAAGAAACTTTTCTTGATCCCACATGTGAATCCTGTGTTCTCTTGTTCCTGATGAGTGAGTGCATGTCATTTTGGGAGGAGGTTGTAGGAAAGGCAAGAATATCATATCGTTGTTTTTTTTAGTTATTCTCATGTGCTTTTTTAAATAACAATATGTCCACGGGGCGCCTGGGTGGCTCAGTCGGTTAAACGTCCGACTTCAGCTCAGGTCACGATCTCGCGGTCCGCGAGTTCGAGCCCTGCGTCGGGCTCTGGGCTGATGGCTCAGAGCCTGGAGCCTGCTTCCGATTCTGTGTCTCCCTCTCTCTCTGCCCCTCCCCTGCTCGTGCTTGGTCTCTGTTTCCCTCAAAAACAAATACACATTAAAACAAAATCTTAGGGGCGCCTGGGTGGCTCAGTGGGTTGAGCCTCCGACTTCGGCTCGGGTCATGATCTCGCGAGATCTCGTGTGATCTCGCGTGAGTTCGAGCCCCGCGTCGGGCTCTGGGCTGATGGCTCAGAGCCTGGAGCCTGCTTCCGATTCTGTGTCTCCCTCTCTCTCTGCCCCTCCCCCGTTCATGCTCTGTCTCTCTCTGTCTCAAAAATAAATAAACGTTAAAAAAAAAATTAAATAACAGTATGTCTTAAGTTTGTCAAAATTACTTTTCAAGATTTTAAGAGACCCAGTTTGAAAAACGAGCTGATTGACAGCTTTGTCTCTTAGGTCAAGAGCTTTATACCTCAGCTCCTGTAGGTGGATAACTAATCCTGTGGCATTTCACGCACCTTTAAATGTTTGGAGAGTTTTACGAGAGGCCGTGAACAATGGGGCCGATGATGGCGGGGACCAGCCATGCAGCCATTCACGCTGCAGAAGTGCTAGCGGGGCAAATATGACTAGTGAGCAAAGAGTGGAAAGATGTGTGTGTATTTCTCCTCTTGTGGAAGGAACTGCTTCTGATTAACCAGGAGAGAGAGACGGTGGCGATCACAGCTGGGTCCATACCATCTTGGTGCCTGAGTGGGTTTTCCTTTGCTTCAAAGCTCAGGGCTTCAAAAAAGTTGCTTCGAAACCTTCCCTAAATTGAGGGCGCACGTTCAGGAATCGCCGGCTGGGAGATACAGTAATTTCTACAGCCCTGAGTAGGCGCCTTGTGCAAAGTTTTCGGTAGCATCTACCTCATGCAGGCCTATTTACCTGCACTTTCTTACAATGAAACTATGGTAATTCACACTGGAAAATTCAAATGCACCATACAAAGGGTCTTATTTGGGGCATTTTTTTTTTAAGAAGCCCGCACCCTGTACAGATTTGTGTATTAATTTCTGTATTTACTTATTGCCAAAACTGTCATAGTTTCAAAGTAGTCAGCCCAAGAGACTTATCAGCTTTTGGCTACATTTTTTTTTTTTTCAATGCCAAGACAGCACAACTCTTCATTTTAGCTGCTGGGGGAAAATCCATTATGCTTTTGAGGGCATCTTTGATCGGGAACTCCGGAGATAAAGTTTCGGCAGCCATTTAGCATATTTTAACGTGATAGAAAATCATGTTTCAGGTCTCAAGGTAGCATTAGCCCAGGCTTCTCCAGCAGCGGCACTGATGTTGAGAAATGTATCTAAATAAAACCGTTCTTGAGAGGCACTACAGGGGACACGGTAGAAATGCGCACAGTGCCGTTCTGTATGCGGAGATTTCTAAATGGAAATGTTCCATGAAATCCCAGAAAAACATGCAAAGAGCTGCAAGATGTAGTGTGAAAGCAGAGAGACAGATCGAGGCGGTCGGGATGCGTGTCTGCCCTGCTTGACGCCCTCCCCGGGGGTGAAATCCGGATTGTCCAGCAGCCTCGTGAGCCGTGCGAGGCCAAGCAGGTGACTTCCCCCGAAGACTCCTTTGATTCTCTGTGAGTCTCAAAGGGCTTCTTACACATGGCGTGGTAGTAAAGCCACCTGCCGTGTGGAAAGGCTAAATCAGCTGACCGCCTCTTCTTATCCTCGTGTACAGACATTGAACTAAGGTTTTACAAGAGCGTAGGTAAATGTGCCCCAAATCACGTACTGGCTCCCGGCTGTCACGCGCAAGGAAAATCTGTGTTGGTGCTGAGAGTCCCCTCCCTGTCGGTGCCCCGAAGCAGCACAGCGTGGAAACTATTTCTTGTTCTGCACTTTGAAAGAGGTCACCTGTCAAAAGTGGTCGGGACCTAAAAGGCTTTATTTTAGGAAGTTCTTTGATAACTTTGTTAGCCCAGTTTCCTCCCCAAACTACCCGTGTGTTTCTGGCTGTTGCTTTGTTCAAGTATTCTAATTTTCCTTAATTCACTGCTGCTAATTTATATTTTCCCACATGATGAAAGGAATTTGAATAAATATTGGAGGAAGACTTTGTAAGTCCAAAACGCAAAAGTTTTAAATATGCTTACAAATTAAAAAAAATTTTTAATGTTTATTTGTTTTTAATTTAAAAAAAAATTTTTTTTTCAACATTTATTTATTTTTGGGACAGAGAGAGACAGAGCATGAACGGGGGAGGGGCAGAGAGAGAGGGAGACACAGAATCGGAAACAGGCTCCAGGCTCTGAGCCATCAGCCCAGAGCCTGACGCGGGGCTCGAGCTCATGCGAGATCACGCGAGATCTCGCGAGATCATGACCTGAGCCGAAGTCGGACGCTCAACCCACTGAGCCACCCAGGCGCCCCTAAGATTTTGTTTTAATGTGTATTTGTTTTTGAGGGAAACAGAGACCAAGCACGAGCAGGGGAGGGGCAGAGAGAGAGGGAGAGGGAGACACAGAATCGGAAACAGGCTCCAGGCTCCGAGCCATCAGCCCAGAGCCCGACGCGGGGCTCGAACTCACGGACCGCGAGATCGTGACCTGGCTGAAGTCGGACGCTTAACCGACTGCGCCACCCAGGCGCCCCTTTAATGTTTATTTTTGAGAGAAAGAAGCACATCGTGAGCAGGAGAGGGGCAGAGTGTATGGTTTCAACATAGTATAAGATTAGCTAAAGGAAGATTTTTAAATAATAGCATGATTTTACATGAAGCTGTGTACCTTGTATTCGTTGCCCCCCCCAAATAATCAGTGTCCCCTCTTCATATGTGTAGTTTTCTTTTTTTTTTTTTAATGTTCAATTTTGAGACAGATTGAGAGAGACAAAGAGCGAGCAGGGGAGGGACAGAGAGAGAGGGAAACACAGAATCCGAAGCAGGCTCCGGGCTCCGAGCTGTCAGCACAGAGCCTGATGCGAGGCTCGAACCCACAAATTGTGAGATCATGACCTGAGCAGAAGTCGGATGCTTAACAGACTGAGCCACCCGGGCGCCCCAGTATGCTTACAAATTTTAAACTCAGAGAAATGAAGTACAGATTACAGTCTCAATTTCATAGTATAAGTAATATATATGTATGAAAAAAGGGTGTATACTATATATGCATAAATACATAGGTGATATCTCTGGATGAGTGTAAACACTTTGCTTTTATCCTCCTTGCAAATTCTCTATAATTAGAAAAATACAATAAAATTTTTTAATTAAAAAAAAATGGTCATTTGAGAGAGAGAGAGAGAGAGAGAGAGAGAGAGAGAGAGAGAGTATGAGTGGAGGCTGGGCAGAGAGAGAGGGAGAGGGAGAATCCCAAGCGGGCTCTGCACCGTCAGCACAGAGCCTGATGCAGGGGCTCGAACTCAAGAATCATGAGATCGTGACCTGAGCAGAAATCAAGAGTCGGATGCTTAACCGACTGAGCCACTGAGGCGCCCCTACAAAAAATTTTTTTTAAACTTGCGTGCACCTTTTGGGAGAAAACTGTCAAGAACTGAATTTAGCTTATGCGTGTTCATGCAATCCTTTGCCCCCCCCCCCCCCCGCCCTGCCCTGCCGGCTGCTCTCTGTGCAGTTCCCTTGTCCTTATGTCCACACGTGCTCCAGTACCAGCATCCTCCCAAGCGGGGGCCTTCTGTTCTCCAGATGCAGCTCTTTCTGTCACCCATTCTCCCCGGGCCGAAGGAATGCTACGTCCTCGACAGTCACCGCTCACCTCACCTCACTGTCCTGGCTTCAAGCCCTTCCTTGTTCTTCCGGTCCCTGCAGAATGACTTCTAACTTCCCCATTGAGCGTGAGAATTTCCAAGGTCTGGCTGCAGGCAAGGAAGATCAGTTGTTTTCTCACATCCTTTTGGGTAATAAATAACGAACAGGTGGCAGAAGGTAGGGGATCTTGGGAGATGGTGGAAGAAATAGTTGCTCAGGCAGGAGAGTTAGAAAATCACATATATTTATATATGTACAGATCTGTCTATATACTTATATGTGAGTTCAATTTGTACTATACATGTATGTTCATACTATATGTATACTATGTGAAATTATATAGCACTATATATTTATAATTATATAGTTATATATATATAACTATTATATAGTTATGTAGTTATATATATATAACTATTATATAGTTATTTATAGTTATTTATTTATAACTATATAATTATATAGTTATAACTATAGTTATATAGTTATTATATATGTAATTATATAGTTCAGTACATATACATATATATATATATATATATATATATATATACACAATACATATGCATTATACTGCAGTGTAGCATATACAGGACATATACTAACAGAATAGTACATAAATACAACTGTATATAATACCGTGTGACCTTATATATATAACTGTATACTACATATACCTATCTTTATATATGTAAATATGTGTCCTATATTTATATATAGTATATATGGGTATACATACCTATATACACATGTATCAAAATATATAGCATATACATGCGTATACTTACATACATATTTCTAAGTATATATACAACATATAAATATATAAAATATATATAAAATGTTTGCAAGCCTTGTTATGTATGCATTCATGTATAATTTACACATATAAAATTTGATATATGTAATGTATATATTTATTATAATGTATCTGTACATGGTTTCATATAAAATATATTCATATAGGGGCACCTGGGTGGCTCAGTTGGTTAAACATCTGACTTTTGCTCAGGTCATGGACTCATGGTTTGTGAGTTCGAGCCCCGTGTTGGGATCTGTGCTGACAGCTCGGAGCCTGGAGCCTGCTTGGGATTCTGTGTCTCCCTCTCTCTCTGTTTCTCTCTCCCTCTCTCTCTCTCTCAAAAATAAATAAACGTTAAAACAATTTTAATACAAAAGCATTTATATATAACACAGATCTGTACCTATGTATTATATATCATATACAATATATGTTTACACATGGTGCACACGTACTCATCACACAGTCTGACACTGTTTTAACCGGTCCTCCCCCCTCCCCCCCCCCCACAGAAATAGACAGTATAAGAAAAGGAATCTCAAATCTCACCTGATTTATACAGAAACAACAAAGGATACTAATAATAATGACATTATCTTATAGTATTTTCTTTGACGCTTTTTCATAAACGCAGTATTTGTTGAAGACATGAGGATCTATGCTCCTCGCCTTCGAATGCTTCCTGCAGCCTCCAGTGCTCTGTAGAAGCGAACCTTTTGCCCTCTGTCATCTACCGGCACCTAAGTGACAGGGGCAGGGAGGAAAAACAGCTGAAACCAGGCTGTGCAGCGATGCAAGATGCCCAAAAGGCAAGGACGAAAGAGAAGCTGTCATCCCCCGTGTCTACATTGGGCTCCGATCTGGAGGGGACTCACCTGGACCACGGGCTCCCAAACTGCAATTCAGGAACACTGGTAGACCTCTGATAAGCTCAACTGATCACATGTTGATCTTTTCTTCCTATCAGCAGAGGCACTGTCTTGAATGGGTAAATTGGGTCTGACTTTGGACGGGACCCTTTCCAGACGTATGTCTGGCATCGCCCTGATGGCATAACTCTCTTCACTTGTGACAGGATGCGCTTAGGTGTCTGTCCATGTGACGTGATGGAGACATAGGAGCTCCGGGCTTATAAGAAGCTTAAATATAAGACCAAGGGCTCATTCACAGAAATAGAGGCTTCCAGATGGCGCTGCTTGTGCGTCTATGGTAGATGCCCACTGACTTCCTCGTGAAAGATGACCTAGGATTTAAGATCTCAGAAAAGGAATAGGGTGGACGTTGCTACCAGAGTCAGGGACCCAGAGAGGTTCTTGTTGGTCAGAAGAAGCTGATGTGTGATTTTCATTCTAGAGTCTGCAGGTAGTTCAGCTCTCTCTCATCCAACCCCCTGTACAAACCAAGCACGTTCTTGATGGCCCTCAGAAATGGCCTCTTTGACCCTGTTGGCAGAAAGCATTGTAGGAGCTTGACTGGAAAGCAAGGACTTTGGGTGAATGCACTCACCTGTGCTTCTAGACTTTTCTGCCTGCTCTTTCCCTGCAGGTCCTGGACTTGAGTGGCAGCCTCCAGCTGGGTCTCTGACCTCCAACACAGCCATCCCTGACTCGTGGTCCCCACAGCCTGAATCTTCCCATCCTGGCCACTTCTCCTGCCTAATACGCCTTCTGTGCAATTCAGTGGCTTTTGTAAACTGACACTCTTACCTGTGTAGTCTCTCTTCAAGGAGAGGTTTATAGTAAGACGAAGTTTGTTGTTAGAGACCAAGGACCTCCCTTCAGTCCTGAACAGGTTTTTCCCTCCAGTTCCAACCCACAGTTGTACATAACTTCCTCTCCCTCCATTACTTCTCGCTCAATGTGTGTGACAATGACAATTTGCCAGCCCCTTTACTGTTCTCCGTCCTTAACGTCTGTGTTTCAGAAATGGTGCCATGTAGATCTCTTCGATAACATGAGAAATTATAAAAGAAAAAAGCCTGTACGTAACCATTCGGTAAAGCCCAGCATGCCCTTAGTTCCTAAAGTCTGGCCAACTCTTGGCCGGATGAGGTCAGATCTCTCCAACTTCTCTCTGCAGAACTCCTTTTCCACTTTGCCAGATGCATCAGCCTGAGCGCTACATTTTGTTCCTAGGAATAAGTCAGGCCTAACCAGGATGCTTTTTTGTGAGGAATAAGTCAGGCCTAATCAGGATGCTCCAAGTGAAGGTCTTCCAGAGTGTGTGTACCGACATCTTCTACCCGCCTAGTTTGTCCCTGAGTCATCTCTTTGATCCTGTGCCCTCCTCCCCTTTGGGTGAAGCTTTGTAAAGCATCAGACTGCTTTCTGAACCCAGGAGCACTATGGTACGTAAGGTTCACCAAGGGCAGAAGAGGCCAGTGCCTTCCTGGAATGTTCTTTTCTATTAAATAGGATGCATTTACTCAACCAAGAGAGTTCCTTCAGTTTACCAAGTGAGGGTGGAAAAAGTCTCATAAAAAAAATTGGCTAAATTGAGAGGGACTATTAAAAGTATTTACTCATTCGTGGGAGAGAACAGTTACAAAGCTTGTAGAAACGAATAATATCAAAACAGGATTATCAACAGTATTATAAAATATCAAAAGTATTAAGCAAGACCAATGTCCAAGAAAGTGTGATTTGGGGCATTATTGATGAATTAACTTCTTATCAGTGCTGGTACATACATCTTCTAGCATCATCAGAATTAAGCAGTTGATGAGTGTGTTTTCTTTTAAGTTTGTTTATCTATATAATCTATCTATCTATCTATCTATCTATCTATCTATCTATCTATCTATAGAAAGAGCATGAGCAGGGGAGGGGCAGAGGGCAGGGGAGAGAGAGAGAGAATCCCAAGCAGGCTCCGCACTGTCAGTACAGAGCCCAACACAGGGCTCAAACTCACAAACAGTGAGATCATGACCTGAGCCCAAAATCAAGAGTCAGATGCTTAACCAGCTGAGCCACCCGGGCAACCAGACAGTCACTGAGTATGTTTAACCCACAAAGATTGCCAAATTACAGTGAAAGGGTCACCCTTCTGCCATACAGCCATCTCAGGCTTCTTCATTGTGATTACCATGTTGTCAATACGTGAGAATTGTTTACAATTTCCATTGGGGATATTGCATTCTACAGGGTTGGGCCAGGAGGTCAGAGGCTCCTTCCACCAAGCTGACATCCTCACTATCCCTGTGGATCTTCTAAGCGTCTCTGAGAAGGGCTACCTTGAAATCACCCTCATACTGCTAAGTTTAGTGGGTAGGTCTGGTCTGGCAAAACACAGAATACACCTACCAATTTGGTTTTGGCTGAGGATATACAATCTTCATTGTTGTTAGGTTAAAAACACAGTTAAAAATAGAATAAGAGATTTCAGGGACCCCATGGGTTATCTTATTCCAGCCCCAACCCTTGGTAAGTGTCTGGTCTAAGATATTAGAAATTTAGTAGTTTTCCTGTGTCCTGGAGGGAGAGATCCACACATGGATTCCAGACTAACATCATTCCGCATAGCATACACGAGAAGCAAAGTTACTCTTTCTGTGGTTTACATTTTCAGTGCACTCTGTAGACTTCTTCGCCTTTGTCTGAAATACGAGGCACGAAGTGTACCAAGTCTAGGCACTCCAAGATTATAACAATCCAAATTTTGCCTATTGCAATTTCGCCTCCAGTCTAAGGCTTTCTTACTCTCTGGGACAACCATAATTGTGGCAAAATTTCAGTAAGAATAGAGGGTGATGTTGACTTCTTCCCTCACCAAAAAAAGCGAGGAAATTTGAGGAAACTACACATTCTCACGTGGCTATTAGAGCTAAAATCTGTTACTGCTGGCTTCTAGGAGTGACAGGTGTCCACAGCTGAATTTTACATTGGATGCATTTATAATTTCCAGGGTCTTGTGGTGGGGTCCCCAAACTGCAATTTGTTTGAGTTGGGGTAGCCCTCTTCTACTGAGTTTTCTCATCCATGGCTATCTCCGGATGCATCTATTTTCTTGCACCCACCTGGTCCTAGAGGTGGTTTTCTTGTGCAAGTACTCTTTCTAGATGACTAGAAAATGATTCTTTCCAGGAGGTGCCCCTTTGTCTCCACATAGTCATGGCTCACAGGGTCCTCTCTTCAGAAACCCTTCAGTATCTTCAACCGCTACCATATTCTTTTCTCTGTCTGACAACACTAGAATGACCATGATAGACCAATGATGTCAGAGCCAGCCTTAAGGTCTTGGCAGATCTTGCATGGATGAAGCAGTCCCTTGATTAAGAACCTTGGCTCTCCCCCGTAATGTCACTACTGTTAAGATTTAGAGACCTTGGTTTAGAATGTAGAGTTACTTATTGGTGTCCACCAAGCTGCCACAGGGGCAGCTTGGAAGAGGAAGAGAGAGCACAGATTTTGAACTCCCTAGATAGGAATATACTCCCTGGATGTGAGTCCCGGCTTGTGCCCTTGTAGCTCTGTCTGTGATCTTAGGTCGTGGACAAGTTACTTCATCTTTCTGTGCCTCTAGATCCTTTGTTTGTTTTTCTATGCCTCATAAGGCCCAGCGCTGAAGGTAACTTGTGGATTGTAGATGTCGGTGCAGTATGTCGGAGTGCCTGGCCGAGAGTAAGCACCTTGGAAGTATTACTTTGTTGACCGCCCTCTGTATTCAGCTTGGGAAGGTAGCAGGAGTGAAGGCAGGCATTAGCATCGCTTACACACAAACCCCCTCTCTTAGCAAGTAGACCCTCCATTGTCAAGTAATCCCGCTAGTCAAAATTTATTCAATATCTCCTCTCCTGCCCCTTGCTTCGTTCATTAAATGGAATCAGATTATGCTACTCTCAGGAAATTAAAGTGAATGTAACATAAAGCAAACAGAAAGAAGGCTGTCTTCACATTGGACATGCAAGTCTTAGTGTCTTTATTATCCCTTTCAATTATAGCTCATTGGCGTTATCTGCCACAGTAGATGTTCTTGTCTTCTTGGGGGTTTTCATCAGTGGCCAGCATCATTCACGCTTGTGTACTGTTATTAGCACTCATGGGGCTAGAATCCTCATGTCTTCCCCAGAATACTGCATCCCGAAGAAGAGACCTAATTTCCTAGTGGGTTTCTAGACCTGGGAATTCCAAAGCTTCACCGCATCGATTTCCATCTTGCTCATGAGAGAACACACTAGCTTATGGAAAGGCTGTCAGCTGCAGGCACCTTGTGGGGTGCAGGTCTGCGTTGCCCTTCAGAAACAAGTTGGAAACCAGAGGTAGGGAGGAAGTTTTCCACTCTCCCATCTCTTGTCTGACCCATGAGGTGGGTGATGCTGCCATGTTGGATTACACCACGAGGGGGACCCAACAGGAGGCAGTCTTTAAGGGAAACACCATCTCCTCTGATACGGTTCCCTTGCAAAATAAGCCAATAAACACATGGCCATTTTCTTGTTTCTTTTTCCTACCGTAGAATCGGTGTGCTTCCCTAGAACAGGTGCCAATTGCACAGGGAGGAGATGGCTGCAGATTTCACCCCCAAATTCTGGCCCATGTCTTCTGATTTGAGGACTGCCCTCTGACCTATGGGTTCTTGCTGGTAGACAAGCAAGAAAGACAGTCTTCTTGTGATTCAAGATAATAAAAAGTGCACATACATACACATACACACTGTTACAGACAGCTCTGCTGTCTGAGCCCAATGTCTAAGAAAGTGTGATTTGGGGCATTATTGATGAATTAACTTCTTATCAGTGATGGTACATACATCTTCTAACATCTGTCTGAATTATAATGACCTGTATCCAGGTAATCCAGTTCAGGTAGTTCCTGAACTGTGCAAAGGCAGGAGGCTGATGGGACAAGCCGACCCTGACGTTTAGCCCTACGCTCAGCAATCCCTGTGGAGTTGTATCGCATGGCGAGAGGTGTGGCTGTTCTCACCTCACCCAATAGCAGGTGCCTCATTGGATACAGGCTCCCCCAACCCTCCCCACCCTCACCCTATTCCTGACATATGCTGGGTATTTCCTTGTTAATATGTTTGTCTGTTTGATCCAACTTGATGGGATTTCTTCCACCTTACCGTCAGTGCCTAAATCATTCCTTGGAAACTTGGAAGACCTTCAGCAAAGGTGTGTCGGATAAAACAACTACAGGTTTTGAAATAGCAAATTCACAAAAGGCAGAATGAATATGTCCATTGCCTTATCTGCTTTTATATATAATTCTGATTCTACTTCTCTTATTGGAGTTTGTGTGCAGTTTTTCTTTTTTGAAACACTTACCATCTTTGGCTTGACTCTCTGGTATTCAAAAATTTTAACGTCATGTGCCTAGATGTGTCTTTTTTTTTATTTTTTATGCCAGACAGGTGTCCCTTTAGAGACTTCGTTCCTCTGGTATTGGGAAATGTTCTGATTTATTATTTTCTTTTTGGCAATTTCCTCCCACCTGGTTTTGATAGTCTCATCTTTGAAAAAGTCTCCCAAATTGTAGAAGTCAGATACCTAAACTATTTAATTATTTTTCAACTTTCTCACATACTTTTTATGTTTTTTTGTATTGCTTTCTAGGGAATTAATTTTAATTAATTTATAACTCCAGCTGGTATTTAAAGTTAAAAATGTTTAATTTTTAATTCCAGCTGGTTTTTTTTTAATTTTAAAAATTTTATAGAATGATAAAATTTTATTTTCTATACTTAAAACAATCTAAGCACTTTTCAGGAGTGTTCTTTTCTGGCATCCCTGTTTATAGAATAGATGCTCCATTAAAAAAAAATTCTCATAATAGTTGATGTATTTTCAGGGATTATTTGAGATTGACTTCCGTTTCCTTCAGGTCTCCTGGGTGGCTGGGTCGGTTAAGCGTCTGACTTCCTCTCAGGTCATGATCTCATGGTTCGTGAGTTCGAGCCCCGTGTCAGGCTCTGTGCTGACAGCTAGGAGCCTGGAGCCTGCTTCGGATTCTGTGTCTCCCTCTCTCTCTACCCCTCCCTGCTTGCACTCTGTTGCTCTTTCTCTCTCAAAAATAAACGAATGTTAAAAATTTTTTTCTAGGGGTGCCTGGGTGGCGCAGTCGGTTAAGCGTCCGACTTCAGCCAGGTCACCATCTCGCGGTCCATGAGTTCGAGCCCCGCGTCAGGCTCTGGGCTGATGGCTCAGAGCCTGGAACCTGTTTCCGATTCTGTGTCTCCCTCTCTCTCTGCCCCTCCCCCGTTCATGCTCTGTCTCTCTCTGTCCCAAAAATAAATAAAAACGTTGAAAAAAAATTAAAAAAATTTTTTTCTAAAGAATTTATTGTTCTAGAGCAATTTGAGGTTTACAGGAAACTTGAGAAGATACAGAGATTTTTCCTGTACCGCCTGGCCTCACACATGCACAGCCTCCCTGTCATCAATATCCTGCTCACATTAGTGCCTTCCTTACCAGGGATGACCCTACGTTGGGAGGTTGTCATACCTGTGGTTTATGTTAGCATTCACTCTTGGTGTTGCATACTCCATGAATTTGGACGAATTATAATGACCTGTATCCATTGTTATCATATCATCTGTAGCTTGACCACCCTGCAGATCCTCTCTGTTCTACATATTCATGCCTCTCTCCCCCTCATCTCTGGCAACTACTGACTTTTTCATTGTCTCCTTACTTTTGTCCTGTGTAGGGTGTGATATAGATGGAATCATTCTATAGATTCCTACAGAATCTGACAAAAGGGATGTGGCCTTCTCAGATTGGTTTCTTTCGCTCAGCAATGCGCATTTAAGGTTCCTCTGTGTCTTTTGGGGCTTGATAGCTCATTTCTTTTTAGCGTCGAATAATATTCCATTGTCAGGATGGACCACAGTTTATGTATCCGATCACATACGGAAGGACGATGTTAGTTGGGAAATAGTCTAATGACTAATGGTAAAAATATTAAAGGTGTATGAGCACCTAGTCTTGTATGTTAGGCTGAAATAATTTAGCAAGTATATCAGAAATTATATACTCAAATGAGCATGATTATACACAAATCAGTCACTTTGTAGGCAATATGCTAATTATAATAAAGAAGATTGCTTAAACATTTGTTTTTCTGCTCATTCATTTATTATTTTAAATTTTTTAATGTTTATTATTTTTTTGAGATAAAGAGAGAGAGTGGAGGAGGGGCAGAGATGGAGGGAGACACAGAATCTGAAGCAGGCTCCAGGCTCCGAGCTGTCAGCACAGAGCCCAACACAGGGCTCGAAGCCACAAACTACAAGATTATGACCTGAGCCGAAGCTGGACACTTCACTGAGCCACCCAGTCTCCCCTTTCTGCTTGTTTAAATCCCTTTAGAGCCCATAATAATTTATTTTCAATATCTTGCTACGAGGCAACTTGTAATCCTTGAAGAGGGATTTATATTTGGAAACATGAAGGTTCTGTTGAGTAAGGTCACTGACTACATTGGCTAATGCAATTTTACTTCAAAAACAAGGTACAGCTATAAATAAATGTAAGCTTGATTCAGCCCACTCTTGAGGCACATTGAAAGGAGAAACGCAACATGCTTTGTGCAGCCGAAGTGTCACATACACACCTTTCGGAATTGACTGTTGCAAAGGAGCTATGACTTCCACGTGCTTATTTTCACATTGCTCGATTTACATTTACATTTACCTTCACAAAAAAATTTACGTTTTTACAATGCTCATGTGGCACCCTCATCTTCCAGAAGTCCGTTCGATAAGTGGCTCTTGATCGTTCAATGCGTCTTCAGTATCACTGGAGCCACGGGTCACCACTGAAAGTACCCGCCCGGTGTTAAAACCTAGCTAATCTGCTTGCCATTTGAATTAGGTCCTTTTCCCCCAAAATGTCTTGAATAATTAAAAATCGTACCGTATCACTTGTGTCGGAATAGCTCTGAATATTTCATGGGACTAGATAAATCGCGAAAGCTGCAGTAGCAATTGCTCTAGGCCTGTAGAGAGTTGTGATAAGTTATCACACGTGCAGACATGCAATCAGAAAAAAAAAAAAATAGTTGCCACGTAAGCCTCAGACAGTGCAGTCGACGTGAGCGGAGGCGTGAGTTGTGTGGATAGACGGCTCCATTTAGACTGGAGTTTATCATCTGAGAATGAGTGGGTTCAGGGCTCTCTGCCGCTGGGTTTGTAGGAAAGTGTGCAGATTTAGGGACTTCCCTAGGAGTGTCCTGGTTATCTGGAAGCAGGGGACAGAAGTGCTCCTTCATCGTTTTCCTTTTTGCATGACTAGCTCTCCAGGGACGTGGTCACGTTTCTCTCGGCATTTTCTTCAGTGGCAATGCGGGTACAAATGATGGGACCATATGAAGGAAGACAGTAGACACTAGGTGTGTTGGTCAACATTTATGGTGTAATTAGATGGACACTGATTGAAAAATAAAACATCTCTGAAATATAACACCCAGAAAGGAAAGCTTGTATAGAGCATTGACGTTTAGAACGACGTGAAAACATCAAGCAAATGTTCTAGTAAACACCACCGTGTCAAGAAATAGGATGTCGCTAGGGGCGCCTGGGTGGCTCAGTCGGTTAAGCGGCCGACTTCGGCCCAGGTCATGATCTCACGATCTGTGAGTTCGAGCCCCGCATCGGGCTCTGTGCTGACAGCTCAGAGCCTGGAGCCTGTTTCAGATTCTGTGTCTCCCTCTCTCTGACCCTCCCCCGTTCATGCTTTGTCTCTGTCTCAAAAATAAATAAACGCTAAAAAAAAATTAAAAAAAAAAAAGAAATAGGATGTCCCTCTCCTCATAAAGACACCCGTTTTCTTCTCACCGTATCTTCTTCCCCACCCAGGTGATAACCATTGTCATAACCTTTATGCAAATCACTTACCTGCTTTTTATATTTTTCCCACATCAATATAGGCATCCCCGCATCACAGTTCCATTCTATATATTTGGGGACTCTAAATGAATGGAACTTTATATTCTTTTCTGACATGTTATTTTTATGCACAATCGTGTTTAAAGTCTATGTTCCTTTGTGTAGATCTATGCCACTCATTTGAAGTCCTGTGTATTCCATTGTGTGGATACATTACCTTGTATTTCCCCCATTTTCTCGTTAATAGAGATGTGTGTTATTTCCAGCCCCGGCTATTACAAACTTTAATGATACAGCCATTCTTGGAAATACATCCTCATTTCTCAAGCACATGGGTTTTTGGAGACATATGTGCATTGTGGAATTGCTACTTTAAATCTACTTTAAGTAAGACTGAGCCATTTTCCAATATGGGAATCAGTGTTTTCACCAGCAGCGTGAGATCTGCACCAGTATTTGTTTTCCTTTCTGGTGGGCGTACATGGAAACTCACTGTGTTTATAATTTGTTGTTCCCTGAGGCTGATGCTTGTCCATTTATCTCTGGATCATTCGTATTTCCTGTTGGATGAACTGTCTTCCGTGAGTTGCAAATGTCTTCCATACCCTGGCATGCCTTTCACTCTTTCTAAGGGTGTCTTTTCATGAGCCACTGCTCATAAAGTTACTTTATTGACTTTACATTATTTTACTTTAGGATTACTGCTTTTGGAATATGAAGATATTTTTCCCTAATTATAGTTTTAGGGAAAAAATATATTTTCCTTCCTAAGGATAAGAGCACAGTATCTTCAACACATTTTTTTAATTTTTATATTAAATTTCACAGGGACTTAACACTCTTCTTTTGTGTAGATAATGGGTACAACTTATTTTTCCCTGTAGACACATTGAGGTCACAATACCAGTTATTGAAAATAATATGGGGCACCTGGGAGGCTCACTTTGTTAAGCTCTCAACGCTTGATCTCAGCTCGGGTCATGACCTCGATGTGCGTGGGATCGAGCCCTGCGTTGGGCCGTGTGCTCACAGCACAGAGCCTTTTTGGAACTCTGTCTCCCTCTTTCTCTGCCTCCTTCCCCTTCTCAAAAGTAAAATAAATAAACATTTTTAAAAGAGAAAAACATGTATACCGTATTGCTAAAGTTCTATTGCTTCCTTTGCCCACCTTTTTGCCAGTATCATATTTTCTTAAAAATTATATATATATATTTTTTAATTTTTTAATGTTTATATACTTTTGAGAGAGACAGAGCATAGACCGGGAGGGGCAGAGAGAGGGAGACACTTAATCTGAAGCAGGCTCCAGGCTCTGAGATGTCAGAACAGAGCCTGAAGCAGGGCTTGAACTCACAAACCGTGAGATCATGACCTGAGCCGAAGTCGGACGCTCAACCGACTGAGCCACCCAGATGCCCCTTAAAAATTGCCTTTTATAATAAACTACAATATATAGTGTAATGAGTATTCTTCTTATTCTTTTTTTAAGAGAACATTAGCTATTTTTGAATTTTCGCATTTTTGTATACACTTAAGCATCTCCCGTCGGGAAAACAAACATCTGATTTTGAATGAAAACTGTAATGTCTTGGCCCAGACAGGCTTTATTGCACATCTTTCAACATTGCCTAGACCAATTCACAAAAATGATATGTCCCTATAGCTTATTTAAGTCTTTTTTTCTCAGTAATATTTTATCATGTTTCAAATAGAGGTCTTATACACATTTTGTGTCATTTTGTGTTACAAAGGTTTGTGAAACCTTTGTAGGAAAGGTTTCAGAACTTTTGTAATGTTTATCTTTTTAAAATCTTTGTTTCCTGTTACTGCTGGAATATAAAATTCAGTTTTAAAAAATGTTTATTTAGTTATTTATTTTTGGGAGGAGAAAGAGAGAGAGATAGAGCACAAGTAGGGGAGGGGCAGAGAGAGAGGGAGACACAGAATCCGAAGCAGTTTCCAGGCTCAGAGCTGTCAGCACAGAGCCCGATGTGGGGCTTGAACTCACGAATGGTGACATCATGACCTGAGCTGAAATCAAGAGTAGTATGCTTAACTGACTGAGTTAGATGCCCTCAGAAAATTATTTTTGTTTTTTTTATTTAAAAAAAAAAATTTAATGTTTGTTTAGTTTGGAGACAGAATCTGAAGCAGGGTCCAGGCTCCCAGCTGTCAGCATAGAGCCTGTCTCGGGGCTCGAGCTCGTGAACCATGAGCTCATGACCTGAGCCAAAGTCAGACGGTTCACTGGCTGAGCCACCCAGGCTCTCCTAAAATACATTTTTGTTTAATGTTAACTTTACAGCCAGCAAATTTATTAAATTATGTGATTTGAGATTTCCTACATATACACTCATATCATCTGTGAGTAAAAACCACATGTTTGTTTTTCTCACCTTAGCTGGCAAAATACTGCAAAGTATTTGGGTGTTTGATTCTTTGCTTCTGGTTTTAAAGACAGTGTTTCCAACATTTAAACAATGCTATTTGTATTTTTTCTTTTTTGTTTTGTTTTGTTGTTTTTTTGTTATGTTTATTTATTCATTTTGAGAGAGACAGAGAGAGGGGCAGAGAGAGAGAAGGAATCCCAAGCAGGCTCTATGATGTCAGTGCAGAGCCCAGTGCAGGGCTTGAACTCACGAATGGTGAGCATTTTATCAAAAAGTAGCAGAGGTAAGGGGGTGCCTGGGTGGCTCAGTCGATTAAGCGGCTGACTTTGGCTCAGGTCGTGATCTCACAGTTTGTGAGTTCAAGCCCCATGTCGGGCTCTGTGCTGACAGCTCGCAGCCTGGAGCCTGCTTCAGATTCTGTGTCTCCTTCTCTCTCCGCCCCTCCCCTGCTCTAGCTCTGCCTTTCTCTTTCAAAAATCAGTAAACATTAAAAAATATAATAAAAGAAAAATTGAGGTATTTCTTCCTTAATGTTTTCCAGAACTGGTAAGTGCAGCCATTTTTGCATGGAGCTTTCTTTTGTGGCCAATAAATCTTATGTGTACCTCAAACGGATGTAGCATCATTCCAGTTTTCTGTTTATTTTTGAGTCAAGTTTGTTACCCTACATTCTTCTAGAAGTCTTTGAATGTCTTACAAATGTTCTTTTATCAAAAGTATAGAAGTTAGTAATTTTCTTTTATGCTTTTACTTTCGCAAGTGTATGCTGGTGTTTTATTTTTTCAATACCCAAAATATGTATGCTTTTCCGCTTTATCAGTAAAACTCATCAGTTTCTATCTTTGATTACACTTTCCAAGGAACCAAGTTTCATTTTACTCTTCTCTCTACTATATGTTGATTTAATTTTCATTAATTACTGTTCTTATCTCTGTTGGTTCCTCCTCATTAATCTTACTGTTTTTTACTTACTATCATCTTGAAATGGAAGCCTATTTTATTAGTGATCCAATGTCCTCATTTTCTAACATGTTAATACATACTTGTGAAGTTTGCTCAAGGAACCCATTGGTTGCATTTCATAAATCATGAATGATACTTTTTTTGTCCGTATGAAATATTACATGATTTCCATTATGAGTTTTTCTTTGACTTGTGAATGTTGTCAGAGGACATTCTTTAATTTCGAAATGTATGTGCTCTTTCTAGTTACATTTAAAATTGTTTTGTTTATTTCCTCTCAGTGTGTTTTGCATCCTTGAGGAAAGTGTTTATTTTCCCGGAGTTGGTAGCGATATTCTATATACATCTAATAACTCAGGTTTTTGGATTATATGTTACACATTTTCTATCACTTTATTGATAGTCTGAGTATTCTGTCACTGACTAGAGTGAGTCCCTTAAGTGTTCCCACCATCGTTGTGAATTTTCTCTCTTCGTTTATATTTTCTACAGTTTTATTTTACATATTTCATGCACGCATCAATTTAGGGGATGATAGCTAGCATTTGTATACCTTGTGACAAATTAAAATTCTTTTTCTGATGTGGTCCTTTATATCAGTCTGCGCTTCATGCCTTAACATCTATTTAGCTCGATGTTAATGATGCTGTATTTTGTTAGTAATTCAGTTGTAGATCATCTCCATGTTTTTACTTCTGGCCTTTCTGCTGACTCATATTTTCATTGTGTGTTTTATAAGTAGCACATTGGGGTCCGATATCTTTGCTCTTTCAACTGTAGATCTACTTATATTTATATTTCTTTTTTGATATATTTAGGTTTAAATCTCCCACCCTAAATGTGTGCTTTTATGAGCCCACTTCCTTTGTATTTTCCTCTCTTTTTTGCTTTCCTGTGAATTGCTTGTTTTTTTAATCATCTCATCCCTTTGTTTCCTCTCTCCCTCTGTGTTACAAATTAAAGCATTGTGCCTGTAATCTTTTAATGCAGAACGCCAGAAATTACAACAGGGGCCCTTAATGTGATCAGTAATTTTAACTAATGCAATTTCCACTTCTGTGCAAATACTACCTAATTAGTATATTTTAACCTCCATGTTCATGTACCTGGCTGACCTACTATTACTGGCATTTGATTTTGTGTGTATTTTTCGGAATCTCCTAGGAAATATGTGTTTATTTGATGTATTCCACATTAATGTTGATTTCCCCACAGTCCCATCATTTACTGGTTCCTCATTATTTCTTGTGCCTCTGACTTTATCTGTGAGCCTCTCTTATGAGAAACCGCAATAATCATCTGAAATATGTTTTCAGAGCATGTGAGCTTTTGAAAACCTCAGATAGCTTGTCTGAAAATGTCTTTACAATTCCCTCCTCTTGAAGAGTATTCTTGCTGAATTTTAATTTGTGGTTATTTCTCTCCAGCCATCAAAGAAATCCTTCTCCTCTTGTCTGGAGTCCATTGTTGCTGTAGAGAGTTTAGCTGTCTCTTCAAGAGTTTCTCCTTTGAAAATAATACATTCTCCAGATTTCATTCCCATGATGCTTTGAAGATTGTTTGCCTTTGAGTTCCTTCAGTGTTTCTCTGATGCAGTTAGGTATTGCATTCTTTTTCTGTTTACCTGATTGGAATTCCTTAATCACCTTTCACCTTTGCAAGGATGTTTTTCTTAAGTTGTGAGAACGCTTCATCATTACCGCTTCTAATATTGCTTTTTATTTTCTTCCGTCTTTCCTATTTGTGGTCAACTTGCACATAGCTTAGACTTTATCTTTACCACTCCATTTCTGTCCTTTCTGTTTGAATTTTCATCTAATTTTATTTCCAAGCTTCCTTCTGAATATTTCCCCCCAGACCTCCATTCTATTCCAGTAAATCTCCTTTCTCTGTCTCTAATGGGTGGTTAAGCAAATGCATCCAATTCATAATTTAGTTACGTAGTTTCTTTACACTTTGAGATTTTTCGACCCTCCTTATAATTTCCACATGTTGGAAGTTCTCAATTTTGCATTTTCTTGCATATACTCTTTCTAGTTATTTTAAATGTTACGTTTGGGGAGTGCCTGGGTGGCTCAGTTGGTTAAGCATCCGACTTCAGCTCAGGTCGTGATCTAATGGTTTGTGAGTTCGAGCCCAGAGACGGGCTCTGTGCTGGCAGCTCAGAGCCTGGCACCTGCTTCGGGTTCTGTGTCTCCTTCTCTCTCTGCCCCTCCCCCACTCACATTCTGTCTGTCTCTGTCTCTCAAAAAATAAATTAACAAAAAATATTTAACTGTTACATTTGGTATTGCCATTATCTCAGTCACCCCATGACTCTTTCTTCCTTCATAGTTCATCTCAATGTCTGATGGCTTCATATCCTGAGCATTGAGATTATACACATTTGAGAAATTCTCATGTGACTTTCCCTACTTCTAATGCTCTTTTATATATATTCTCTTTTGATATCTTTCCACGATGTATTCTGGACACTTCCTTCTCACCTGTACTCAACAGTCACTCGTTTCTCTTCATTTTTTTATTTTTTAATTCTCCTCTTAATGTTTTTTTAAATTTATGTTTGAGAGAGAGAGCGCACGAGCAAGGGAGGGCAAAGAGAGGGGGAGACACAGAATCCGAAGCAGGCTCAGGGATGCGAGCTGTCAGCACAGAGCCTGACACGGGGCTCCAACTCACACACCATGAGATCATAACCTGAGCCAAAGTTGGACACTTAATGGATTGAGCCACCTAGGTGCCCCTCCCTTCAGCTTTAAGTGATCTGCCCTGGAACCTGACTTATCCTTTCTTTCTTTCTTTCTTTCTTTCTTTCTTTCTTTGATCCTCTGATTTAGAATTTCTAGCTGGTCTGTTATGATGTTTTTTCCCCCATATTAATAGTTTCTCACCCTGCAGAAATTTTCAATCTCTCTTTTTTGTTTTTGTACTTCCTTGTGTATTATTCTGAAATAGGTTATCATATATGTCTGATCATGACACTCTCTTAATTTTTCCAGGGTCTCTTTTAGTGACGATTACTTCTGCTGGTCTTACCAGTGACTTCTTATTTCTTTATTTATGTGTTTGGTCATCTTTGTGAACTGGCCATTGCTGCTGAAAAGTACCTACGCATAGTAATAAATTGATGCTTGGGTTAATGGCCTCTTTCTCCAGGGCAGACATCTATGGACATTAAAATTCCAGATGATTTAATCCACCAAGACCTGCTGTTCTCTGAATTGTTTAGATGTTGTGGAGGGTGGGCTGCATGGTCCTGCATACCTTTGGCAGACAATGGGGCTTGATGGTGGTCTGCTTAAAACAACAACAACAACAACAACAACAACAAAAAGGAGGCTGTGCAGGTGACTGTTGGTCCTGCAGAATAGAAAATGCCCTGGGGCACAAGCCGCTTTGTGTGCTGGGGATTCTACTGGTCTCCCGACCCGGATCATGACTTTCTCATTGGTTTAGTACTGCAATCTCTAAGTATGATTTTAGCGTTGGAATTTTTTTAAGAATTCTTACTTAATCATGCAAATTTTCACTTGTTCTCTGTAAGGGGGTTGGCTTCAGTTACATCGTCTGTTACTATAAGATGTACATGTCTGATTTATTCTAATTTTAACACAAATGGAAGGTAGGAGATACCAGTTGATAGAGATAATGCAAAATATTTTATTAGAGCTATATTCTCTTAACAGCAGTTTAGAATTCAGAGAATTACTACTTTCTTTTACAGGCATTAAATAGGCAATCTTGTTCCTAACAACTTGAACTTCAAAGAAATTTCAGACAGTTAATCATCATTTAACAAGACAGCACACGCAACTTGGATTTTAATTAGGATTTATGTTAGAGTTATGGACGAGGAGATATTTTCATTAACATTTCTCTAGGAAACACTGAGTCATACTCTTGGTTTTTCACAGGTTTCTTTACCCTTCTCAATCACTCTTTGAGTGTTTCCTGGAAAATGTGAGTTTGGTTATTTTGGTTTGTTCAAGGGTGTTTGATCTTTTAAAGTGCATGATTAAGAGCCATTTTGGAAATAAACTCATGAGTGTTTTAAATGGAAACGACTAAAGCTAGTGTTGCATTTACAATTCAGATTTTTAGAATTTTCCAATCAAAATGTCCTCCTTTATATTTGCATAATGTGATGTAAGATCATTGACCTTAAAGATTAATGATGGAGTTATTGCCAGCTGTTCATGAGTGTATCTGAATTAAATCTATCATATGGCAATAATGGTAGCTACTTTGCAGAGCAACTAAGAGAAATAAATGAGACAGTGCCTGTAAAGGACCTAGCCAGCTTCTTTGTATACATTAATTACTCAATAAATAATCATCTTATGATTGTAGGTCTACTAATCAGTCCCATAGCAGTGAATTTATGTTTGAGATCCAGGCATAATATAAAAGAAAAATGGTATATTTTATGCCAAAATTAAAATTTGTCGGGATAGTAACAACGTATATTTCTCCAGGAATGCAAATTAGGCTTTTATATTGGTAATTTGAATGTTTGACTCAGCTTGGACTCCTAAGTTTAGTTACCTTTCTCTTAATGCAAATCAACTTTGAAAAATTTGAGTGTTGAGGATGCTTTATTTTTTTTTATTTTTTTAACGTTTATTCATTTTTGAGAGACAGAGAGAGACAGAGCATGAGTAGGGAAGGGGCAGAGAGAGGGAGACACAGAATCCAAAGCAGGCTCCAGGCTCTGAGCTACAACACAGAGCCGACGCGGGGCTCAAACTCACAAACCATTAGATCATGACCTGAGCCGAAGTCGGGTGCTCAACCGACTGAGCCACCCAGGCGCCCCTTGAGTATGCTTTAATAGCGGTGAATTTAAAGTCAATAGAAGGGAAACATGTACATCAAACGCACCCCTGCAAACTAAGTTTGTAAAACTGGCTCAGTTACGTTTTGCCAAAACTTTTATCAATTGTTCAATGGAAAGCAGAAAGAGGAGGTGAAATCTCATCAGAATTACTACTTTATAAATGGGAAAATTTTTAAATGATCGTATTTCTCAAGAATATCTCATAGCACAACATGAGTCAGCTGTCTGTCATGGATAATTAGGTTTTGTGTTTGGTTGTTTGTCTTTTGTTTGCAATCCAAGTCGGAAAGGTACTCTGGTATGAATATATACACCATGTAGTAATAGATCTGAGAAAGTACACACATAGCATCTGCATTGAAAATTATCACTGATGGGGCGCCTGGGGGGATCAGTCAGTTGAGCGTCCAGCTTCGGCTTCAGTCATGATCTCACGGCTCGCGAGTTCAAGCCCTGCGTCGGGGTCTGTGCTGACAGCTCAGAGCTCAGAGCCTGCTTCAGATTCTGTGTCTCCCTCTCTCTGTCCCTCCCCTGTTCACACTCTGTCTCTCAAAACTAAACTTAAAAATGCAAACAATGAGACTGTAGCATACTGTTGATGATATGTTTGATCGTATGCCAACTCCCTCCCCTCTGGCAACCATCATTTTGTTTTCTGTATTTATGGTTCTGATGGTGGTTTCTGCTTACTTATTCATTTTTTAGATTCCACTTGTGAGTGAAATCATATAGTATTTGTCCTCAGTCTGACTTATCACTTATCATAATACCCTCTAAGTCCCTCTGTAGTGTCTCAAATGGCATGATCTCATCCCCTTTCATGGCTGTGTAATATTCCATAGTATATATGCACCACATTTTCCTTGTGCAATCACCTGTTGATAGACCTTTAAGTCTGCTTCCATATCTTAGCTATTGTAAATAATGCTGTAGTGAACATAGGAGTGCATGTATCTTTTTTAGCCAGTGTTTTCATTTTTCCCTGAGTAAATACGCAACAGGGGAAGGGTTGAATCATACGATACCTCTGTCTTTAATTTCCTAGAGACTCTGTACTGTGTGGCTGCACCAGTTTGCGTTCCCAACAAGAGTGCTCAAGCGTTCCTTTTTCTTCATGTCCTCACCAACACTTGTTGTTTCTTATCTTTTTTTTTTTTATTTTAGCCATTCTGAGAGGTGTGAGCTAATATCTCATGGTGGTTTTGACTTGCATTTCCCCGATGATGAGTGATGTTGAACCTCTCTGCATGTGTCTGTTAGCCATCTGGATGTCTTCTTTGGAAAAATGTCTATTCGGGTCCTCTGCCCATGTTTTTTATTAAAAAAAAGTTTTTAATGTTTTTTTTTTTTTTTTTTGAGACAGAAAGAGACAGAATGGGAGCAGGGGAGGGGCAGAGAGAGAGAAGGAGACACAGAATCTGAAACAGCCTCCAGGCTCTGAGCTATCAACACAGAACCTGATGCAGGGCTCAAATCCATGAACTATGAGGTCATGACCTGAGCCAAAGTAGGACACTTAACTGACTGAGCCACCTAGGTGCCCCCTCTGCCCATGTTTTCATCAGATTGTTGTTGGTGGTAGTGGTGTTGAGTTGTATAAGTTCTTCACATATTTTGGATTAATCCCTTATCTGCTATATCATTTGCAAATATCTTTTCCCATTCAATAAATTGTCTTTTTGCTTTCTTGCTGGCTTCCTTTGCTGTGTTAAATTTTAATGTGTTGTGGAATATCATTTATTTTCTATTCAAAACCATCTGGCTTATTTTTAAATTATTTATCTAGGAATATCAGTTACATTTCTGAGAAAAAAATTCTACCCAGTATGCAATGGATATGTATTTGTATTTCTATGAGTATTTCTTTTTTTTTCCTACGTCAACAAGGTTTAAAATTAACTAGTATTTCTTCCTGACCCTCACTCTCCCCATGAGGTCTGGCATATCTAGAAACTAATGAATAGTGAAACGATTTTATTTTCATTTCATGGTCTTCTTTATGAGCTATGTAATTAAACAGAAAAGAAATTAAATTTCTTAATCACTTACCTTCTAAAAGATAATTTTACTTCACTTCTGATGTTGGTTATGGGAACAAAAATGGTTGTATGGAAAAATGTCGGGCCTTTCTCTTTAGTTCAATTCTGTGAATGTGAGTTTAATGCTCCCCTACGTGAGACCAATTATCGAGAAAAAAACATGTAGATCTGTCTTAAAGTGTATTCCCTAATATTCTTTATATTCACAAGAAATATTGAGGAAATATTATTGGACATCTTTTATTTTATGTTTTTAACGTTTATTTATTTTTGAGAGCTAAAGACTGAGTGTGAGTGGGGGAGGGGCAGAGAGAGAGAGAGAGGGAGACACAGAATCCAAAGCAGGACAGAGCCCAACCCAGGGCTCAAACCCATGAAACGTGAGATCATGACCTGAGCCGAAGTCAGACACTTAACCGACTGAGCCACCCAGGCGCTCCTTATTGGACATCTTTTTAAAAAAAAATCTTTGAATAGTACAGGCAGGTAGAAAATTTCAGTCGTTTTATGAAATTGTTCACGCCTCTATTATCATCATGACAAAAACGTAATCAGAACGCACTACCATAGGGCCTGTTTGCATATAAGCAGAGGGCCAGATTTTACTGTTGTTTTTCAACTTTCTCAAAAGGCGATGGAGACGTAGAATGAAGTACCTTAAAGATACTGATACACAGATTTTCTAAAACAAAATTGTATTTGTATAGCCCAAAGTAAAGGGTGTTGAGGTGGGAGGGACTCTTCGGTTTCAAACGCTAGGATATATCAGCCATGAAAGGGGCCCACTTATTTTCTTTTTTGAGAGCTATAAAAGAAAAACACATTCACAAAAGGTTAAGAATCTTCAGTGTATATTATCCCCTCTCGAAAAATGAGTTAAGTGATTTCACAGCAGGAGAGAAGCAGATTTGTAAGAAGTTCCATCAGTTACCAAATGAGTTTTCTCTGTACTATGTTTTCACAAGATGAAAAGCATGGAAACTCTAACCTTTACATTTCTCTCGCGTTTACTCATGTTGCTGGAAGATCTCTACTTCCGCCTTCACAGTTTCGATGGTCCACTCTCCGTGGCACAGCCTTTGGTAACTGGGCAAGACAGGATCGGTTTTTATCTACCTACCCAAAGGGTACTTTCCTGTTGTCTGCAATTTAAAATGTAGCCTCATACAGGCAGACTGTATGTTTGTTGGAAACTTTGTAATTGTTAATATCCGGGAAGCTACCTATGAGGTGATGCTCTTGGCTTTAAATTACATGGCAATCCATAGATGTTGCTTTGTGTTTAATGGAGTTTTTCATTGCCTATGCTTTTCCAAAAGGGACGTGTTGGTTCTGGGTTCCGTGAAGAGTGAGTGGCTTGATTTGGTTTTATGGTTGGGTAGTATTTGCATGAAGGAGGAGGCAAGGGGAAACAGGGGCTCTGCAGCTTGGAGGTCCTTGTTGCTTCTGGTGGAGTCTTGTCTTAATATTAAAATTTTTAAAATAGGAGGGTTATGCTAATAAATAGAAAATAGCTCTTTCTTTTAGCATAGAATAATCTTCATCTTTTGCCAAGCAATTTATGTATTTAGTCTCACTAACGAATGGTGTAACAGTATTTCTACCCAAAGTGGCTTCTGTAGAATTGTAATCAGGTCTACACGTTTTATTAAATTATAAGTTTATTTCGTACAACATTTTTGCAGTATTTTAAGAGATTTAGATTCATTGATTGTCTTTTCTCCTTTGGTGACTTTGAATTGGCACCCACTCTGCTTAGTCATTTTAACTCTTGATCCACTATATCCTGTAGAAGAATTTTAAATTTATTATGATGTCAGTCAATATAATTTGGGGAAGGAAAAACTCATGAATTTATTTTCTCTTTGAATTCATGGTTTCTCTTTTCTCCTTTTCTTACTTTCCCTTGAGCCTCTCCAAATGTGATGTCTCCTCACTTGACTTATTTCCTGACTTTGGATTGAAATTGAACTTGTCTTTCTTTTACGGACTATCTCTCAAGCCTGTCCTTTTGGTGCATACACAAATGTGTTTCAAATATCCATATCTGAACCACTTTTCATTTAAGCAGACCAGGTATTTGTTCTTGTTTCTGAAAACTTAATTGTATCTGTGGTTGAAACTCCCAGCATAACAAAAGGTATATAGGGAACTATGTGACCACACATCAACACACCTTTTACTCAGGTCTCCCAGAAAACACCACTGTTCCTTCTGTCTACAGAAAGCTTCCAGAGATATTTGTATCTCACCAGCATTTAAATGCCACTGCAAATCACTATCCTAACATTTTGCTGTTTCCACTTAATAACATAAAATTGAGATTGCTTATTTTGACACCTATGAATCTGTCCCCTTTTCAGAAAGGTTCCATGACAGTTGGGTATACGGACGTAACATAATTCTTGACCAGCTTACATGGTTTCTAAACACTGGCTGCTATAAACCATGGTGTGCTAAAAACAGGCCCTAGGAGTGGGGGTTAGATTCCATATCTATTTTAAATTTATATAGATGTTGGGATATTTATAGAGTTTAAAAAAAATTAGCCAAACCAGCTTCTAACCATAACCTATGAAAGTGCATCTTGGCCACGTTCTTGCCAACAGAAAGTATTGTAAACTGTGTAATTTCTATCTACCACAGATCAGCAAACTTCTGTGAAGGTCCAGACAGTAAATACTTTAGACTTGTGGGCCGTATGGTCTAAACGCTTGTCTGTCATTGTCATTTGGTAGCACCATAGATGATGACATAAATGAAGTCTATTATGGCTGTGTTCCAATCTTCATTTGAAAAGGCAGGTGGTATGCCAGATTTGGTTTATGAACCATAGTGTGCTGACTCTGATGTATCCGATAGCTCAAAAATAATTTTAAAATGGCTTCTTTTATATGAGTTAACTTGGGAATCTGTTCTTGGGTTTAAAATCCATTTAGGTATCAATCTCTGTTAAATCTGTCTAAATCCTTTGTTCATATTTCATAATGCACTTGAACTTTCTCTTATTGATTTGTGAGAGCTTTTTATATATTTGAAACCTAAGCATTTCATATATGCTGAATATATAATGATCTCTTAGCTGTTACAACAGCTGATTTTCCTGTAAATTCCTATTTTACATAGAACTGAGTAAATATTATTTTATGCCCCTTTGGTTTGTACATTTACTCTTTTTTTAATGTTTGTTTTTTATTTTTGAGAGAGAGAGAGAGAGAGAGAGAGAGCACAAGTGGGGGATGGGCAGAGAGAGAGAGAGGGAGACACAAAATCCGAAGCAGGCTCCAGGCTCCAAGCTGTCAGCACAGAGCCCGACGCGGGGCTCGAACTCACAAGCCACAAGATCATGACTTGAGCCGAAGTCGGACGCTCAACCGACTGAGCCACATAGGCGGCCCTGTGATATTTAGACACTTCAACTTTATATCGATATTCACTTCTGTAGTTTTCTAAGTATTTTCAACCAACTGTGTGCTATGTGATCTTTACATCCTTACTTTGAGATGCCTTCCAATTGTCCAGATGAAGAAACTGAGTCTCGGAGTAGCCTGAGCTGGATGATAGGTTAGAGAGATGGACCTGAGTCTGTAACTCAGCTTTGGACTTCAGTCCTAGGGTCTTCTTTTTCCTTATACCCCCCACCTGCCAGTTGCCATGGGGATTAAAATAATACGTCACAAATCAGACGTCCTACATTCTTAGAGTTACAGCTTAACTACCCTCTAGGGAGGTGCACGCATACATCCAAGAAGTCTTCTTCCCAAGCCAGCTCACCAGCAGTCCTGTTCTCTTCATTTCTGCCCTTCACTTCTGCCCAAGTTTTCTTTTGCTTACCTTCCCCGCCATGGGATGCCAGGGAGGTGCCAGTAGGTGGGATACGGACTCTGATAGTGGCAGCAATTGAAAAACGCTTGTTGAAATCAAAGCCACACTGAAATACCAGCTCACAGTGATCAGAGTGGCTAAAATTAAACAACTCAGGAAACAACAGATGCTGGCGAGGATGTGGAGAAACGGGAACCCTCCTGCACCGTCGGTGGGAATGCAAACTGTGCAGCCGCTCTGGAAAACAGTGTGGAGGTTCCTCAAAAAATTAAAAATAGATCTACTCTGGGGCGCCTGGGTGGCGCAGTCGGTTAAGCGTCCGACTTCAGCCAGGTCACGATCTCGCGGTCCGTGAGTTCGAGCCCCGCGTCGGGCTCTGGGCTGATGGCTCGGAGCCTGGAGACTGTTTTCCGATTGTGTGTCTCCCTCTCTCTCTGCCCCTCCCCCATTCATGCTCTGTCTCTCTCTGTCCCAAAAATAAATAAACGTTGAAAAAAAAAAATAGATCTACTCTATGACCCAGCAATAGCGCTGCTAGGAATCTACCCAAGGGATACAGGAGTGCTGATGCACAAGGGCACTTGTACCCCGATGTTTATAGCAGCACTCTCAACAATAGCCAAATTATGGAAAGAGCCTAAATGTCCATCAACTGATGAATGGATAAAGAAGATGTGGTTTATATATACAATGGAATACTACTTGGCAATGAGAAAGAATGAAATCCTGCCATTTGCAGCAACGTGGATGGAACTGGAGAGTGTGATGCTAAGTGAAATAATCAGAGAAGAACAGATATATGTTTTCACTCATATGTGGATCTTGGGAAACTGAACAGAAGACCGTGGGGGAGGGGGAGGGGGAAAATAGTTACAAACAGAGAGGGAGGAGGCAAACCACAAGAGACTCTTAAATACAGAGAACAAACTGAGGGTTGACGGGGGATGGGGGGAGAGAGGGGAGAGTGGTTGATAGGCATTGAGGAGGGCACTTGTTGGGATGAGCACTGGGTGCTGTATGTAAGCCAATTTGACGATAAATTGTATTCGTGAAAATAAATAAATAAAATTAAAAACACTTGTTGACATGGCTATCTAATGCAGAGATGATAGCTAATACAGCGGTCTCTCACAGAGAAGCGAGATTTCCTAGTTGCCCTGGGAGAGCCACCCCCGCCACGGAGGATTCCTTTTAGGCCCTTACATTTCTTTTTGGTAAATCACTCATTCATGTATGCACAGACTGTTAAGTTGACAAGAATCATGTATTCACATTTGCCCAGAATAGGCGGTAGATATCGTTGACTTTTATATTAGCTATGTTAATTTTACACGAATTTTAATACCTTGCCAGGATTTTTTTTCCTTTTATTGTTTAGTAAAGGGTTAGTGTTTAAATGTGTGGCGTGTTGGTTTCTTTGAACTTTTAGTGACGAATCACTTGTTTCTTAGTATAGGAAGAAGACAGGTACAGAATTAGTCTCAAAGTACGAGTTTCCATGAGTAAATAAAGAGAAAGAATTTGAGAAGGTATTGAGAGGCAAGATCTTCAGGATTATGTTCCTTAGTTAAATAGTTGTAAAAAATCACACACACACACACACACACACACACACACACACAACCCCACATGATGTGTGTTTGGGGGTGTTACCTTTCACATTCCTTCTGTGTATTAAACACGTCCATCATTTCTTAGATAATGTTTATTGAGATAGCGCAACGTTCTAGATTACCATGATCTAAAAAATGTTTCAAATTGCTCTCATGGCAGAAAGCAATTAACTGCCTTTAAGGATGTTCTTGAGTCTGGCACAGAGGAAAACATTAAAATTAAAAAAAAAAACAACTATCAAGCTCTTGAAGTAATGTCCTACGTCACTCTGTCCACCCATCAGCAGTGGTCTTTGCTTCTAGGACACACATTATGATTCAATTAATATTTTCACTCCTCTGACCCAGAACAGAACATACTGTGGGAACACAGCAGGGCGGCTGTGCAAAGCCCAATTCTGTCTAATATAATTTCCCCAAAGCCTGTTATGTCATTTATTGTGCAAATCATGCCCAAATGAGAATATGGGCAGTTGAGATGAAATTGATTAAAGAAATGTCATCCCCTTGCAAAAAGGAAAGTGTCACTGAGGAAAGTGTGGCTGATGGGACCCAAGCGTTGACATCAGTCTTCTGTTCCTTTCCTATTTGCTAAATTAACATCTACCAGCTGAGGGGCGCCTGGGTGGCTCAGTCGGTTAAGCGTCCGACTTCAGCCAGGTCACGATCTCGCGGTCCGTGAGTTCGAGCCCCGCGTCGGGCTCTGGGCTGACGGCTCGGAGCCTGGAGCCTGCTTCCGATTCTGTGTCTCCCTCTCTCTCTGCCCCTCCCCTGCTCGTGCTTGGTCTCTGTTTCCCTCAAAAACAAATACACATTAAAACAAAATCTTAGGGGCGCCTGGGTGGCTCAGTGGGTTGAGCCTCCGACTTCGGCTCAGGTCATGATCTCGCGAGATCTCGTGTGATCTCGCGTGAGTTCGAGCCCAGCGTCGGGCTCTGGGCTGACGGCTCAGAGCCTGGAGCCTGCTTCCGATTCTGTGTCTCCCTCTCTCTCTGCCCCACCCCCGTTCATGCTCTGTCTCTCTCTGTCCCAAAAATAAATAAAAAACGTTGGAAAAAAAAACATCTACCTGCTGAAAGCATTTCTCAGAAGTGAAAATCAGGATGCATTTATCCTTGGATCTGTTGTGACTTGCTCCTTCTATTAGGGACCGTTTTAAAGTCACAGAGGAGGCAATGATTCACATCATGACTGAAGGTGTCTTGGTCTGTAAAGGAATAGTTGAAAATCGTAGCAAATCATTGCAAATGCAACTTCATGGTTTTTATTAAGACGTGCTGGAGAGAATTCATTATGATTTTTCCCAGGCCGCAGAAATGCCTGTCAAAAAAAAAAAAAAAAACCTCAGCAGCCCGTTTGCAAAGCATGGACTGGGGCACATTTGAGGTCTGACTTAGAGTTGTTCCAAAGCTGGTCCCACGGATTGTGCCTAGGAAGAAGATATCATGGTCCAGCCCTGGTATTATTATTCACCTGGTTGCCTGATCCGGTGAATGACAAGTTTAAATGTCTAGGCAACCATGGTTTTCTGAACGAAATGAGCAAGACAGCATTATTGATGATTTTCCAATTATTCAAGAGAGCTAAGCTAAGATTGTGCCTGGCTTGTGGGGTCTCCCGTAACTATTCCTAATAATAGGATATCATTTCCAGTGCTTATTAATTATTTGTAATAACTATCATTCGTTTCCATTTGAGCTCTTGAGCCATGGGGTGAGCTTCCTCAGGAGACCGTGAATTCTCCTATCACGGAAGGTGTTTACACATCAGCCACAGAGGCAGTAGTCAGGACAGTTCAAAGCTCATTCCCATTTGGAAAGAACATTTGAACCGAACCAGGTCTCTGTTTCTTGGCCATGCTGAGATTCTCTGAGCCCAGGCCCTCAATATCAAAACCTTCCCAACATCGTCATTGTTCAAATCATCGCCAGCTATATTGATTGGCAGCTAAGGTATGCCTCTCACCGATACTAAGGCTTGAAAGTTACGGCTGGAAACAGAGGGTCCTAGCCACATAGGAGAGTCGCACGCTCTTACGTGCCAGTATGTCATTCATGTTACTTAAACTTACAAGTGATAGGAGTGCATTTCTTAAGGTAGAACTGGAGGTGGGGGCATCTTCCTATTACATTCAGAGAAGAACAGTATCTTAAAGCAGAGGGCTTTAAATGGCTTGAGGTCCAAAATAAGACGGCTACCGAGAGTGTAGGAAGATGCTAAATAATGAAGCTTGGGGAGAAGGCCTCAAAAAAGCTACGGACGGTGGACATGCTCATGGAAGTTCCTTTGGTTTCTAGACGGGTGAACACACTCCTGGTGAGGCAGGCAGGAGGTGATTCTCCCAGAATTCAGATACGGTTATCTGCGAAGGACTTCAGCGTAGATGCTTATATTCTCATGAGTGCAATGACTCCGTGTTAGCCCTGAGCTGACACAGATGGCCAAGCTCGTTCTAGAGGGGAGGTGGGAATTACTGAGGGGGAGATTTCAAGGGGCCATTCACAAAAGCTTGGGCAGCTCTAGGAGTTCGGTGGACGACGGTCCAGTTCGCATGTCTCTGCAGTGATGATCCTGTTACATCAAAACAGGCACTGCTTGTGACTCCTGAAACCACCCCTCCACATCTCACCAGCTGGGTCATAAAGGGACCAGAGCAACTTAGCAATAAAAGTCACACTTTAAATTTTTTCTTATTTTATTTTACTTTTAGGTTTTTTTAATGTTTATTTTTGAGAGAGAGAGAGACAGAGTGTGAAGAGGGGAGGGGCAGAGAGAGAGGGAGACACAGAATCCGAAGCAGGTTTCAGGCTCCGAGCTGTCAGCACAGAGCCCGATGCGGGGCTCAAACCCCCACACCGTGAGATCATGTCCTGAGCTTAAGTCGGACGCTTAACCAACTGAGCCACCAAGGCGCCCCTCACACTCTTTTTTTAAACCACAAACTGCTATTTACTGGCTGTTTGGGCCCCAGATTTCATAAACTCCTCAGGGAATACCGTGATTACTCAGATGCATGAATTCATTCATAAGAGTTGGTTTTCTTGTTCAAATATGTCGGAATTTTAGATAAATCATGAAGATTTATCCACCATTCATAAGAGTTGGTTTTCTTGTTCAAATATGTCGGAATTTTAGATCAACCACATAAATGCACAAATGCTCACTGTTGTAGGGGAGGAAAAAGTTTCCCTTGACTCTCTCAAGCCCCCGGGTTGGGTCTAAAAATTAAACTAACAAAGACACATGAACAGAAAAAAAAACTTAGGCATTTATTTAGTGTAAGTTTTACATCCATGGCATGCAGGAAACAGAGGACAGGAAAATAAGGAAACAGACATGGGAGGAAGCAGACAGACCTCAGTAATATTTTTTATTTAAACATTTTTTCTTGTTATTTATTTATTCATTCATTCATTCATTTTTAAATTTACATCCAAGTTAGTTAGCATATAATGCATTAATGAGTTCAGGAGTCGAATCCAATGATTAATCCCCTGCATATAACACCCAGTCCTCATCCCAACAAGTGTCTGCCTTAATGCCCCTTCCCCATGTAGCCCATCCCCCACCCACAGCCCCTCCAGCAACCCTCAGTTTGTTCTCCGTATTTAAGTCTCTTATGTTTTGTCCCTCTCCTTGTTTTTATATTATTTTTGCTCCCTTCCCTTACGTTCGTCTGTTTTGTATTTTAAATTCCACAGATGAGTGAAGTCATATGATTATTTGTCTTTCTCTGACTAATTTCATTTAGCATAACACATGCTAGTTCCACCCACCAGACCTCAGTAGTATAAACTGGGTATGATGACGTGTGGATGGCCATGGAGAAATATGATAGGGCAGAGTTTGAGGCAAGTATAGTTAACCAGGGGGGAAAGGCCTGTTCATGGGGATGCTTCTCAAGGTCCCTTTGGCTTTAGAGATAAGGATGTTCCTTTCCTCCAGATACAGGAAGGCACCTGTCACCTGAGGATCTTATGACCTGTTTCGGGGGAGAAAGGCCAGTGGAGGGAAGAGGTCTAAGTGACCTTCTGGCCTCTGCCATTTGCTTAAACTCCTTCAGCTTAAAATATTCAGAGTACCTGTGGAAACTTAGGTACATGTATATTTGTACACATGCATGCATCATTCTTTAATGTGTTACAGAACAGGCATCTGAATATGCAAAGGTCTGTTTTCAAACTTCCTTTTTTGCTCAGTTGGATTTCCATTCACCCTTGTACAAATACCACATTGGTGTAATTACTGGAGCTTTATAGTAAGCCACAATAACTGATAGAGCAATTCTTGCTACTTTTTCAAAATTTTCTTGGCCCCTTTTAGTCCCTGTCTTTCCATATAAATTTTAGAATGAGCTTGTCACACAAAGCAGCCCACGGAGATGTTAATGATCACTGGAGTAAATTTTTAGATCAATAGGGAGTGAATTGACATCTTATTTATTTATTTATTTATTTATTTATTTATTTATTTATTTATTTTAAATATATGAAATTTATTGTCAAACTGGTTTCCATACAACACCCAGTGCTCATCCCAAAAGATGCCCTCCTCAATACCCATCACCTACCCTCTGCTCCCTCCCACCGCCCATGAACCCTCAGTTTGTTCTCAGTTTTTAAGAGGCTCTTATGCTTTGGCTCTCTCCCACTCTAACCTCTCTCTTTTTTTTTTTTCTTTCCTTCCCCTCCCCCATGGGTTCCTGTTAAGTTTCTCAGGATCCACATAAGAGTTGACATCTTTATAATATTGAATTTTCCAATCTGTAAACATGGTACATTATCTCCATTTAGTTTAAGTGTTATTTAATTGCTCTCATTAAACTATTGGGTTTTTTTTTTAATTTTTTTTTCAACGTTTATTTATTTTGGGGACAGAGAGAGACAGAGCATGAACAGGGGAGGGGCAGAGAGAGAGGGAGACACAGAATCGGAAACAGGCTCCAGGCTCTGAGCCATCAGCCCAGAGCCCGACGCGGGGCTCGAACTCATGGACAGCGAGATTGTGACCTGGCTGAAGTCGGACGCTTAACCGACTGCGCCACCCAGGCGCCCCGAACTATTGGGTTTTTGAATGAATGAATGAATGAATGAATGAATGAATATTCATGTGTGTATATATTTTTTTCAGTGTGCCAAGGTGCCATATTTTGAGATAGCATTTCCTGAATCCCACCTCGGTCAGAGAGAACACAACCAGATACAGTTGGTACAAACAACATGTAGATAAAATTGCCATGCACATAAATTGGAAATACACTAAGACATGTTAAAGGCACTTTTATGGAGCACTTCTATTTGTCCTTTGATGGACAGGAAAGAAGGAAATGTCTAGAACAGTAGAACACAGTGAGGTGAGAATTTTCGAGGGTCCTTTTCAGTGTGAATCATTGATCCCTTCATTGAAGAGAACGTATTGATCAGCTGCTCAGCTTGTGGCTTCTCCTCCTCCCAAAGACTCAGGTCACACTCCAGTGGGGAGGTATGTCCATAAATGCTGTTTTGCCATCTGGAGGGAAGTGCAGGACAGAATGCCACTTGACATCCAAACTCGATTGGAAATCAGATGTCGGGGCTGTGAATTTGAGTAATGTGAGGAGTTCAGTAGATGATGAGGGGCAGGGTCAGTGGATATTTTTGTAACGGGAGCAGGGTTGAGTCCTTAGTACACCATATCGCAGGTAGTATCTGGTGGTAAGAGGTAAACAAGGCTTGGTACCACACGGCTAACAACATTTCCAAATTGTAAGGGCGATAATCTTTCCTGCCTGTCCTCCAAGTACCCTTCTTTGTGTATGTTTTGGAGGTTTGCAGGAGAGAGAGCCAATCTGTGTCTGCTTGTCTCCAGTATACCCAAGCACAGCACTGATGATACAGGTTTAAAAATAAACCTTTCTTAGAACTACTTTCTCAGGCACCAGATTCAACTCCCCTGAGCAAGACTGAGTGACAAGGAGGCTGAATGCCCACAAAGAGAAGGGGAGTGGAGTGGCTCAGCTTTTTTTCTGAATTTCTTCTGCCTTCCTTAGCTTTTGGTTTTGAGATTTTATAGGGGAGCTTTCTTGTGCTCCTTCAGAAGCATACATGATGAAAACCAGACAGGGGCCAGGATGCAGAGGGATAAGGAACCCCTTTTTTTTCTCATCCAGCCCCTACCTGGTGCTTCTATTACAAAGCATGTTAACATTTTTAGATGGCTGATTAAAAAGATGAACCCCACCATGAAGTTTAAAGGCAATTCTGTGACACTCACCATTTTGTAATATTTTATGGAAATATATTTTGTGTAAAAATATTTTATGTAAAAATATTTCGTAACATTTTAAGTAAGACTGCAATACCTTTTGCTGTAAAAATGAGTGTTTTGTCCTAGGCGCTAGAAAGGAAGAAATGTAAGACCTCATTGGCGCTCCTTGTGCCCTACTCACTGGTGTCACATCTCTTCCCCCATAATAAAGTGGCCTCGTTCTGTCAACTGAAGTCCTTTCTCCCTTCATCTCAGATGGCAGACTGAACTTGTCCCCAGTTTGATTTGGAGCTTTATTGCCACCTGCTCTCTTGAGGGGCTTGAGGAGAAATGTGCAGGGATACTATGTTTTATGGAAATAGTAAGATTAGGAAACAGTCCTACAGATGTTGCATCGACTTTCAGGTGAAAGCTTCTACAAGGCTGCCTCTTCCCTCCACGTTTTAAGGAATTGAGTTTCACATTAATCTGTTCTAATGTCCAGCTTGGACTGTGGCCAGCTTCTCAAATGACTTCAGCTTACATTCTGGCAATTCGGTTGAACCTTGACATTTCACTAACGGATACCTCTTCTACCTTAGCCATCGAAGCTATCTTGAAGGAGTCATTTCAAAATTAAAATTTTATATATGGCCGCGATGCTTTTATCTCTGATGTCACACGGAAGCTTATTTGAAGAGCGTGTTTAACTGCGACACTAAAGCATGTCGACATCTGCCTGTATTTATTTAGTCTTAAGTACATTTAATTTTTAATCGTGGGCCGATGTGGTATGTGGGAAGTCACTACTCTTCTGTGTTCTAAAAGTACAGTGTACCCATTGGCTTTTCCCCTTATATATATTCTATATTCCCCTTACACTATTATACAAATTGTACTTTCTCTATGAATTTTCATGTTCTAGGAAGCACAGGAACAGATCAGCTTTGTAAAGAAGCAGCAAAGTATGCCCTGAAAAGTTAAGCTGTGTGATGGAAAATCAAAATGATTAATTTACCAAGTGTTTATTAATGTTTAACTTAAGCTATGCATGATTCAGCATCTTATTCACACTCAAAGTCTGTTTCTTTCCCAACTGTCTGTATTGTTTTGTGACAGCATATTTAAAAAGAGTAATGAAAGTAAAGGATATACCATATTTTACCCTTTTGAGAGCTCCAATGAACAAATGTTGCCGGATGCTTTCTTTTTAACCATAGTTAAGAATATTCCAAAGCTGTGCCTTTACAACTTGTGAGAAGTGGATCAGTGACCAGTAACATTTTCAGGGATCTTGGCGTGTGGCTGGTTTTTCTTTATACCGTGACACATTCCCTCCAGGGGTCCTCACAGCCAATGAGACATTAAATTTTATTAACTGAAAAAGATGTTAGAAGTTGAGGCTAGTGATACAGGAACTGAGAGATGCTTCTTGGGGGTTTTATGTGTTGTGGGCAACACGCACTGAATTTTCCCTGTCATTCCAACTGAGTGACAGTATTTGGAATGTCTGGATATCTCACATGCATTTGCCTAGTCTGGCGGTCATTGCCTACATGAGCTGTAGAACATTTACTTGGAAGTGAGGATTTCTTACTTACCGGCAATTTGAATGTGGGTCCATGACTTAGCTTCTCCCAGATTCCACTTTATCATTTACCTAGTGCAATTATGCCCATCAGAGAAGGGCTGTAGGAGGCAAGCGTGGAGTTTGATTACTCACCCTCTCTCTGCCCAACTTCAGCACCTTCCCAGCGGACAGTTCCAAATGGTGCATTTTCACCATCATCCCACCAAAAAAAAAAAATGTGTACCATTGTGGTCTCTCTTTACCGTGCTCACTCTGAAGCTGTTGAGGACCATGCTGTATGTAGGCACAACCCAGAAGAGCAACGGAAGTAACACCAGCAGAATCCAGGAATGGCTCTCAACTAAAAGTATGGGTGGAAAAATGCCCCACTCACTCAGCCTCTTTTCTGTCGAGACAGTGGAACAGCTCTGAAGCGCGTTCTACGGAGTTCCTCAGAGGTTTCCAGAAGAACTGAATTCCAGTTGCCCGCATTAGAAACACACTCATGCAAGCTCCGTTTATTGACTGTTCCCCTACCCAAATAAACCACCTGTACCCCAGTGCCCCTCTCAGGTGTTGCTTTTACAGTAACCCCCAAGTAAGTCAAGGTGAATGTAGAGATTCGTCATGTGATGTGTGATGCTTGCCTTGGCTTACCAAGTAATGACTGTTAATCATCAGGTGCATCGAGCACTGCTCACTGTGTGCCTATGGCAGGTACTGGTTTTGTTCTTTTTCTCAGGCTGGTAAAGCATTCACTTAGCGTCATAGTCTGTTGGAGCTGCTACAACACAATGTCATAGGTTGAGGGGCTTATAAACAACAGACACTAATTTCTCACAGTTCGGGAGGCTGAAAGTCCTAGATCAAGGCACGTGTGGATTCAGCGTCCAGTGAGACCCTCTTCTTGGTTCACAGATGGCTGTCTTCTTGCCATGTCCTCACATGGTGTAAGAGCACTTACACCTTTCATAAGGGCACTAATCCCATTCAAGTGGGATCCACCCACGCGACCTGATTACCTCCCAGTGGCCCCACTTCCTAATGCCATCCCACTGGGGGGATGGGTTTCCATATATGAATTGTAGGGGGGACCCAGACACTCAGTCTATAACAATTACAGGGAACAGGCTTAGGTGGCATTTCGACTGATCACTGCACATGTCTTCCTTCAACTCAACATCTATATTCATTACCCTCATGGTCCACATAGCACAGCTGCATATGGTTGATTTAGATGTATTGGTGTTCTGTATATATCAGATAACTTCATACAAATGATGGGGAAATTCTCATATTTTTATACATTTGAGCTGTTACTACTGAACGCCTTATGTAGAAAATTCCCTCTTCTTCCTGAAGTTGCAAAGCATGAGTAGACATCAACATCTCATCTTACTTACATTTTTGTAGAAAAGACTCATCCAAAATTAAGAACGACTGGCCAGGCTGCATTCTTTGGAGGCATTAACTGGCCAATTCAACTGAGATTCCTTTTTCTTTCTGTCACTTGTTAGATGGCAGCCAGTTCTTATGTTAGTTGTAATCTTTTTAGAATACCTATGACTAGAAAAAATGGTACCATTCCAGGCATACAGTGTAATGACTGTTATTTTAGTAACTTTGCATTGTATTTTAATGATTTATGTTGGCACTTCCATCAGCCAAATGTGCTATCAGCCCTAGAAATTGAGGATTCCTCCAGGGAAGGGATTTTCTTTTATTTCTTTCTGCGTGCCCAGCAAGTGATACAGGATTGCGTGTATTGCCCATCTCTGCTGCTGTGCACAGGATTGCCTACACACTGTATTAACAGCAGTTACTTATATTAGTCTCAAGACAAAATCCCCCTGATTTTGGTTTTTAAGATATTTGTTAAAGAGCTAAGGAGATGGTAGAGGAAAGCTATTGAAATCCATAAATTTCTACGGTTTTGATTAAAATATACTCAAAGTATGTTTTTGGTTCTGCTATGTGTACTTTCTGTATATTATTCGTTATCCAGAAAATAAATGTACATGGTTGTATTTAATTATTTTTTTTAATTTTTAAAACATTTTTCCATTTTTTGAGAGACAGAAAGAGACAGTAAAAGCAGGGGAAGGACAGAGAGAGAGGGAGACACAGAATCTGAAGCAGGCTCCAGGCTCTGAGCTGCACCGTGGAGCCCGACACGGGGCTCAAACTCACAAACAGTGAGATCATGACCTAAGCCAAAGTTGGACACTTAACCAACTGAGCCACCGAGGTGCCCCTGGTTGTATTTAATTGTCGTCTAAGATACTGGCAAAAGCATGGCTTTTGATTTGCTGTAAGCCTCTTCTCTGAGTTGATACGATCTTGGAAAGATTACCCAATATCTGAGAACTTGGCCTTTTGCATCTTAAAATGAGTGTTGGGGTGAGAAGAGAATAATTTTTCTACTATCCTTCTATGTTCTTGGCCAAGGCCCTCATAAACAAAAGACAGATCAACAAGGGCTCTGATACCCCAGTCCTAGGCATTATTATAATCCATTGGACTTTCTACTTCCTGTTTCTATGGACACACACACTAACACTTAATGTCAAATAATTCAGATTACTATATTGTCTATTCTTTGGGAACTCTTCTTCCTAGAACTCAGGACAAAATGAACTTTTGATTCGCATTTTTATGAACACAGGGGCAGAGGAACCTGGTGTACAAAAGAGAAAACAGGTATAACATGGCGTAAAGTGACGGTGAACTTTTCAAATTTCTCTTTGGGTTATTGCGCGTCTTGGAGAGGTGATACACTCTATGTGTGCCTCTGTCGTTGAAATAGAAGGCCACCTTTGCTTTTGAGGGTTCAACACACAGGCATTCCTTGCTTTATAGCACTTTGCTCTCTTCCACTTTGCAAATATTGCATTTTTCTCTTTTTTTACAAATGAAGTTTGTGGCCACTCTGCCGTGAGCAAGACTACTGGTGCCATTTTGTCAACATTTGCTCACTTCGTGTTTCCTTGTCATATTTTGGTTATTCCCACAGTCTCACACATTTTCATTTTCTTATTTTCATTTTCATTTCTTATTTTCATTTCTTACATTTTCATTATTCTTCTATTCGCTAAATGGTGATCTGTGATTGGTGATTATGAGTCGCGGAAAGCTCAGATGATGGTTAGCATTTTTTTTTTTTTGCAATGAAGTGTTTTTAAATAAGGCGTATACTTTTTTTAGACCTAATGCTATTGCACACTTAATAGACTACAGTATAGTGTAAACATGCTGCTTTATTGCAATATTCCCTTTATCGTGATATTCCCTTTATTGTGGTGCTCTGGAACAGAAGCGGCAGTATATCTGAAGTATGCCTGTAACATATTTCTTATGTTTTAAGACTTCCAGGTGATAAATCCACCTGACGATACCTCAGAGGTTCACAAAAATGTAAAAACATGTTTAAAGTTTGAAATGACTCATGTTTTTCAGTATCCATGGCAAAGAACTTCTTTTCCAACCTTAATAGGATTTCAAATTGACATTGACATTTTAGTAAATCAGAATTAGCTTTTTCTTTTTAAACTCCAGTGTCTTATGTAAATGGCTGTGCTGACTTTTATGGAATTGAATATTCCAGAAAATGTCATGGAACCTAATATAAAACAAGTTAACATTCTCATTTTTAGATCTTAAAGGGATATGGTGTTAAAATATAGATTTTGATACCCATCCAGCCTGTGCTACATTTTCTATGCATGCAAATTTCAGATTCAAGAATTTAGCATGTCTGTGATAGGATATCTATCCTTATTGAAAACACGGTTGAAATTCTGAAGGAATTATTATAATTTACTTAACTAAGAACTGCTTTGAAAGTCAAAGAGTCTTAATGGAGTGTCTGTAGGTTTCTATGATTAGCATCCAAAGCTTTTCAGTATTATTATTATGACTCTACCAAAATATCTATTTGATTCTGAAAGCTACTTCTTATCACAAAAATCACTATTCAAAATTTAACTTAACTTTCACAAAGAAGGTCCCACACTGTTACTGTATATGTGTATGCAATAAAGTCTCTCTCCTAAAATCTGAAATTTATTATTGATGTGAAAATTGGAAACATTTTTAGAAGAAAACCTTCTTGGAACAATATTGCAAGCTATGGGAAACACCACAGTAAAGTATAAAATTCACCAAGTTGATGGAATATTTACACTAATTATAAAGTAATTGTTGGACCATATGGCCAGGCTGTCATGGCAGCCTGGTTGTTGCATTTTTATAACATGAATATACATTTGCTTTCCAAAACCTCCCTGTCTGAGATACCAGTTTACCTTAAATTCCCCTCAATTTTGCGATTATTTTATCTTAAGGAATCACGTCTTTGGAAGGCTCCTGGTTAATGTGCTAATAGAAAAGATGGTTAATTAGGTCTCTCAAACATAGCGTATATGGTTTTCCTGTGATGTATGAGACACAACAGCTTAGTAAAGATAAATTCTTGCCCATTCTCCATCAAAATGGAAGCATCCTTAGGCATTCTTATACCTTATTACTTCCTAAGTTCCAGTCTGGTATTTGACTAAGTCCTTTGAAATATGTCTTTAAGATATATTCTCGAAATATATATATTTCGAGAATAGATTCTCGAAAATCAATTGTTTTTAACATCTTCAAATATGTCTTTAAGATATATTCTCGAAATATATATATTTTCGAGAATAGATTCTCGAAAATCAATTGTTTTTAACATCTTCAAACAATTTAGAAACGTGTGACATGGACAGTTAAGTTCCTCCATCAGTATTTTCTGTATAATTTTTTATAGTTCTTTCTTGAATTATCTACATCTATTATACAACTATACCACACACATTTATGCATTTATAGGCATGTTTATTTTTAGCGTCTTTGCACAAAACTGGTGTTCTGTCATTCCTGCTGTACTGCAAGTTGCTGTATTTACTACAATCTGTATCTCAGTATGGAAGTTTACAGAAAGAATTCATTTTCAAACAATTATATAATATTCAACTGAATGCTCCATGATTTATTTAACTACTTCCTTGTGTTGAAAGATAAACAGGCGTATTAAAAATTTTAGGAGTTTGTTTGAGTAAAAATCAATTCAGATCAGGCATTCAATCTGGCAGATAGAAAGGAACTCCCAAGAGCTGTACAAAATGAAAGACTTTCATAGGCAGAAGGAAGTTGTACTAAGCAAAAATTCTGATTGATTATTTGAAGGTTACCTTCCTTTAATGGATGGCAGGGGTGTGTCCGTCGAATTGCCCTAAGTAGTGCTGTCCGGGCCATTCCTGACTGACTGGTACTCCCATTTCTGGGAGAGCCGACACCATAGTTAAGCTAAGTCCTAGTGACCTAGGGCTTTACATAAACAACCATTTGGGGCCTGTTGTCTTATTTTTCATACTTTGCCTTAACCCTTGTTTGGGGTCGTTTATGGACAGTGTTGTCATGAAAACTCTCCTTTTGTACCCATTTGCACTTTTGTGGAAATTCCAGAAGTAATTGGAAGCTGATTAGGGCTCGGTCCATTCACAGTGTCTATGACACGTCACAATGTCGCTGGAATAAATTGGACACACAGTGCCAATTAGCTCACATCTCTGTAAGTAGCTCTTTTCCTTGTTGAGAAGATGCAGACTGATCTTTCTCGTGTGAGGTTGGAGGTGCCCTACAGTAGAAATGTAAATCACAGCCAAACAAGCAAACCACCAAGAAACTAACAACAACATTCCTTGAGGGTCTTGTGCCCCCAACTCCCCAAATACTTCATAGTTAGCTTTTAAAGGAGGATCTGACACTTTTCTTTGTCTACCCTTGCCCTATGTCCTGTGGATTCTACGATGCGGACCACAGCATATATATACAGCTAAAAGGGAAGTCGAGGTAACAAAAAGCATAGACAGTATGGTATTACGTATGTGCTCGTTATTTTTGAGAGAATACCGTTGGGTTTTTTTTTTTGAATTTTTTTTTTCAACGTTTATTTATTTTTGGGACAGAGAGAGACAGCATGAACGGGGGAGGGGCAGAGAGAGAGGGAGACACAGAATCGGAAACAGGCTCCAGGCTCTGAGCCATCAGCCCAGAGCCCGACGCGGGGCTCGAACTCACGGACCGCGAGATCGTGACCTGGCTGAAGTCGGACGCTTAACCGACTGCGCCACCCAGGCGCCCCATGAGAATACCGTTGTTTTAATGGCATGTCCACCATCCACGATTGGCCAGTTAGCCCAACATCAGATAGCCTAGTCCCTTAGGCATCCACATCACGGCCAACTGTGCTGCTTATGATTAGCATGTCAGCAATGCATTTTGTTCATGAAATGAATTACTTGTTATGTCTCAAGGAATGTTAGCTTGGACTCTTCTTGGTGACATTAAAGATAGTGAAGATATGTGGATTGCCTGAAATGTTTTAGAGACAGTCTTCACGTTTGCACGATCGAGGTACACAAATGTAGCATTGTCTATGCCTCTGACATGGCTCCATGCTCCTGGCTTTGAACAGTAGCCCTGTGCAGAGCCATGAAGAAGGGAAAACAATTTCTCATTGCTTGATGCAAGATGGAGGTCGGATCTCTTGAAAGGGGACTGAAGCGGGGTGTGTCTGTTATAGGAATCTAATACATGGTTGTATGTGTGACCTTTGGGTTTAAGATGTATAGGATGGAATAGGGGCAGAGGGGGAGTATAGCTAACCATCTGCCCCTGGATCTTCAGGGGTTACTGTTACCTACTGAAACGAACCTGCAAATTGTGCATTAGCAACTTGGCTCAGGCAGATGTGTGACACTGACTTCACAGAGTGAACCCAGGGCTATCCCAGGGGCTGAGCCTAATGAAACTCAGCCAAGTTACATAAAGTTGCAGCATACTGTATCATTTGGCTTTCCACAACCTCCTTTCTGTAGAGGGAAATGCTGCATGCCCTGGCTGTAGGCAAATCTTAAATAAATCATGACCAAGCAATAAGAGGAAGGCAATTAGGTGGAGGGATAGTTTGGGGAATGGATAAGACAGCAACGTTGAATGTGGGCCAAAATGGTATAAACACCCATGTTCCATTACAAATTTAGGAGACATAATTATTTTGGAAAACCACGTTTAAGGTGATAATAATACTATGTTAAGCATTTAAAGTGATTTGCAACCGCCAGAGTCCCTGGCCTTAGCGTAGCTCCTTAGACCTCAAGTGGATAAAATACACTTTTATCCACTTAATGGAACTTAGGCAGGTGGTTCAGACAATGTAACGTTAATCATTATGTAGTCCTACTTATTCTCTTTCTTCCCCAATCCTCACTGCTGCCATTTAACGATAGTTGGAAAGAAAGATTCATGGATGGGTGGGTGGGTGGATGGATGGCTGGATAGATGGACATACAGACAGATGCATAGATCTAGATGTGTAGTTAGATAATGACGCTGATCGGGCAGAAGATGATACCTATTTAAACTGACTCTGATAAATGTAATATTATACTCTTCTGTTTTGTCCAGAAGTCTGTAAAAGATCCGAGAATCATCATTACCCCTGTCAAATGCATAGATGATCCTTTTTTTTTTTTTTTTTGGTAGAAATGTTCAGCTTTTTCCTCACTGCTCCCTGCTGTCCCGGACCCTTAGTGTGAGTGGATTTCTCAGCAAATATCACTTAATGGCATTCCATATGTCCATCACATGTAGTCTGCAAAATTGGTTAGATAGAAACTTGTCCTTGTCGGGGAGAAGGCAAAAAAATGTTATTATAGTAAATGTCTAAAAATGGTTCCCATTACCCAGTGGTAATCACAAACCAGGAAAAGGCCATTTAAAGGAACTCACTGAAACATATTTTTTTAGAATCAACATTTTATTTCTCTCCATCATAGGGAAAACGTTGGTCTTAAATGCTTTGGGGAACATTGTAACTCTGGAATTTTTATCTCCTGTTTAAGAAAAAGGTAAGATATACATGAAACTCTATGGAAAGCCACGGAAAATAAAGATTGGCCAAGGGCTTTTGGGTCACTGTTGTTGGCAGGATTTGGTTTGGGGACATCACAGGTGAGTCATCCACATTACAATCTGTTAGTAGTTCAAGGAATAATTCCAGCTCTGTAGTTAAATTCACCAAGTCCTGTAATCTTTGCAGGACGTGCGATTTTACGTCACATGTACCTCGCTGTGTTCAGTGCACTAGCAGGATCTGGAAGTCAGGGAGCACAGACAGCGGCTGCCTGTGTGTCTGCGTGGGATACACAAGGGGGGTTGGCATTAGGGAGGCTTAAATAAATATTTCAGGGGCGCCTGGGTTGCTTGGTTGGTTAAGCATCCGACCCTTGGTTTCCGCTAAGGTCATGATCTCGCTGTTTCATGAGTTGGAGCCCCACGTTGGGCTCTGCGCCGACAGTGTGGAGCCTGCGTGGGACTCTGTCTCCCTCTCCCTCTGCCCCTTACCACTCAAGCTGTCTCTGTCTCTCTCAAAATAAATAAATAAACTTAAAAAGTAAATGCATATTTCATATCACAAGTTTTCTCCCTGAGGAAAAAACGATCTACTGTGAGGGCTTTGCCACTGATCGTATCGATGCAAAGGCAATAACCTAATGTCACACATGTTAAACGCGAGAGTCAGTCCTTGTGTGAAAGACCTCATAAATCCTGAATCTTGTGGTGCCTCTCCCTCCGGTTTCTCCACAGCATTACGACAGTAAAGATGGCAAGTCAAGGTGATGCTACAAGCAGGGCCCCCTCCGTAAAGTAGATGTGAATATTTTACTTATTTACACGTTAAAATGCAGGTGGCTCTAAGTGCATTGGATTTTTATCAGTAACTGGCGTTTCTTAAAAAAATAATAATAATAAGATTGTAGAGGGGTGCTTGTGGATGAGTGGACAAACAGGTTTGAGGATTCCCTTACCAATGATTGACTTCTCTCTCTTGTCTCTCTCTCTCTCTGTGTCTATTTCTCTGTCTCTCTGCATCTCTGGTTCTGTCTCTGCCCCTGCGCGCGCGCACACACACACACACACACACACTCTGACTTTTCCCATGACTTAGTGCACAAGAAGTGGAAATAACAGGATCACCATCAGAGGAGAAAGAGACAGAAACAGAGAGAGAGGCGGTCACCTTGGTAATCCTTAGACGGCATGGCTAGGTAGCCTCGCGCTCAACCAGCACTTTTCATTTTTGTACTTCCTGTCAGTTTCTACTCAACACAAAATTTATATCCATGCATTACCTCCCCCCCACCCCCAAGGCTACATGCCGACAGTGTTTGGAAGGCACACGCTTACAGTGTATTCATTTCCTGTTGCTCTGTGACCTTCTCACGTCCTTGACTATTCAAGACTAGTCTCCATGGATTTTCCAAACATGCCCTACCAGCAGCATTGCTTATGTCTCCTTGACCACTGCTGTATGTGGGTCTGTGCTCCCACAGACTTTTGTATGTCTTCTAGTTCATATCCCTCCTTGTTTCTTTAATTTAGCACATATTCGGATGCTTCATATTTTTAAGACTGGTATTACTGAGAATGAGAGTTGACTATAGTTTCCTTTGCCAGGGCAAGGTCATAACACGCATTTCTAATGGAAACAATAGTTTTAAAATATTGTTAATGTTATGGTTAAATATGTGTCTGTCACCATCTGAGTATTTTCTGTTATGTTATACTACGATTTTGGAACCTCTTTTTTTTTTTTTTTTTCTCTAGCACTGGGAAGTGGTTTTTATTTGACTGGATTGAATAATGACATACTTGTATCCTCTGACATATTAAGACTCAGCCTAATTTTGTTTTGATATGTGCATGGAAATTACCATTTTTTTCTACTGGTTCAATGAACGCCTCTTAAAGGACATATTTCTTTTTATGATTTGATGTGCTAAAGCTTTAAATATCCATCCGTATGAGAGTGAGGTTTGAAATTCTCATTGGTGACAAATCCATTTCTTGTCATACCTGACACATCAGCTGCGTCTGATGTCACGGAACTATTTCTGCATCACTTACTGATGAGTAAAGGACTCTCTCCTGGTTCTCAGTGGATCGTTTGACCACAATCTGGTTATGTTGAGCTGAAGTCCTGAGTTGTTGCCCGATGATAAGGATTTATATTTGGGAAATATTGTAAAAACAAGATCCTCTGATAATGGCAGGGTCTACTTTAGATTCCGTAAAGTCAAAGTTTCCAAGTTTTGTTTTAGAATAGTTTTATAAAGTATCTGATTTAATCAGTGAAGGCTTTGATAGGTTTGAGAGCACCTATCATATATGTTGAGAGAGAGAGAGCACACACTAAGGTGGAATAGTATGGAAACATTTCACTGGGAATCATCATGGGGTGATGATTTTTCAGTCCTTCCTATTTCCTAAATGCCTTACAATCTCCTACAAATGGATTTTCTCCCTAAATTCCCCAGATGAAAGGGAACCGGAGCTCAGAATCTGAGTTTTCGCAACAGCTGCCCACGTCGCCTGGAATCCCTGGCGACCAGCCAGTGCCCACCTCCTCTCCGGGCTTTGTGGAGCGGGCATAAATCACAGCTTTATTAGGGTGAGCACATATGCTCGCTATCCACCAGAGACTCTCCACGGCCCAGCCTGTTGGCACATAGTGTCTTCTCTTCCATTTCAATTCACAGTCCATGGCAGGAAGGATGAGGCCATCAGTACTACAGCCTGCCTTAGACCTCCTTAGGAGGCTTCCTATCCTGGCTGGTAACACAGCAAATGCAGCGAAGCACAGGAAACGTTCCCACACCCGTTTGCTCCTAGTGCAACAATCAGTCATGTTGCATTTCCAGACTAGGAAGACAAAAGAGCAATATTCCAGCCTATTCATCAGAATTTAAAATGGAAAGCTCTCGATTTTTAATTCTACCAATTGCTTTTTCAAATGAACACAATGATGTCTTTGACTCGCCTTTTCTCACGGATTGTTTTTCTTTAAAAAGGATTTAAAAATATATTTTAAATAATCTTTACACCCGGTAAGGGGCTTGAACTCATAGCCCTGAGACCAAGAGTCCCATGCTGTATTGACGAAGCCAGCCAGACACCCCTGTAGATTGCTTTTATTTTTCTTTAATTTTTAAATTATTTATTTTATTGAACCGTTTTTCACATACAGTGCTGTATTACTTTTCACTATCCAACATCGTGATTCAACAATTCTGTGCATCACTCAGTATTCACCATGATAAGTATAGCCGCCATCTGTCACCATACGTTATTACAGTATCATTGACTATATTCCCTATGCTGTACTTTTCATCCTCGTGACGTATTTGACTTGACTGTTTTGATGGATCTCCCTACCGACGGGGCTTTCGGAGATACCTGCAGTGAAAGATAATCAAAAGATCTCTCAAAGTAGCCCTGACCTGAGTTTCGTTGGTGACGGGCGTGCAGAAAGACCTGGTATTATCTACACAAATACACCAAGGTTACTTCCACTCCTCTGTTAACCTACCGGCAGAAAAATAGGCCTGTTGAATTTTACCCAATTATATAATCAAACTCGAGTGGAGGTGTTGCTGTGTGGGAGTTTTGTAGATACAGTTAATATCTAAAGTCAGTGGACTCCAAGTCAACTTGGGATTTCCCCCCATTATGTGGGTGAGCCCCCATCCAATCAGCCAAGACCTTAATGGCAAAACCTGCGGTCTCCAAAAGAAGAAGGAATTCTGAGTCAACTCTGTAACTTCATCTTTTGCCTGAGTTTCCAGTTTGCCAGCCGGTCCTGCAGATGTCGGTCTTGCCAGCCCCCTCAGGCACACAAGCCAATTCCTTAAAATAGACAGTGTTAATCAATTCAACCTATACAGGTGAACACATTTAACAGAGAGCTGTGGCTGATTCATCTTGGTCCCACTCTTGCTTGGCTCTTTTCAGAGAAATTGGAATAACTTAGACTAAAATATAAGTCATTGTCTGGCATTTTTGTCACACATACACGCACCCACTCACAAAGAGATCTATCAACAGCCCAACATAAAAATAGGCACTGCAGACAGGAAAAGAGACTCAACCATAGATGATCTTGTGTGGAAAACCCCATCCTTTTCACACCTACTCCAGAACATGTGGCCACTCTCCTGCGCCAGCGTCTACATCTTGCATTTCTTCACGCCCGCTGGTCATACCTGACCCTTTGTAAATGTTCTCTCATGTGTCCCATTCACAAGTGCTCCCTCCATGGCTCCTGTGGCCCCACGTCTTTGTTCTTCTAATGCCAGTCCCTTCCCCATGGAAAGTTCTCACCAATGAACGTCTCAGTCTCTCTCCTCCTGACCCTCTCTGGAATCTGCTCACATCAGTGTACCTTTCTGACCACTCCCATCAGACTCCTGTTGCTAATTCACCATTGAGCCCTCAGCTGCTACATCCGGGAGTTAACTCCCAAGTCATCATCCAGCTTGCGCCGGCAGGGTTTCAGAAAGCCACCTCTCAAAATGCTTGGGGGAAGTCATGAGGTTGGGCTTGTTCCCAGGAAATACTAAGGAATGGAGAAGCCCTCACACTCCTGTGTGCTCTCCACCTTCATGCTCCAACACACAGCCCAGGGAAGGCAAGACACACTTTAACTTCGGTGCCCTTTGGTCCACCAGGTAGGGCAAGAGACCGGCTTTACATTTCTAATTTTCTTGGTCCATGCAATCAGTTGTCCAGTTGTTCAAATGTCAGGAAAAAATGGGTCAAATGACTTCTTTGGGATTCTGGAGTAGAATTGGAAAAGACGGGTGGTCAGACTCTGGTGCACTCTCGAACTTGTGGCAAGTTCTTGTTTTATTAAGCCATAAATAAATAGGACATTCCCAGTGCTTGAGGATGTGGAGCAGGTAATAATCATATGAAGTGAGTAGGCATCTTCTATAACAGAAGAATTAGTTGAAAACACAATGAATCACTATACATCACCCTCCAGAAATAAATATGGCGGAAGGGGGGTGATGGGTGAAGTAGGTGAAGGGGATTAAAGAGTGCACTTGTGATACGCACCGGGTGTTGTATGCCAGTGTTGAATCACGGTATTGTACACCTGAAACCAATATTATATTGTGTGTTGACTAACTGGGATTTGAATAAAGACTTCACGAAAAGAAAGAAAGAAACATGCTCTTTGGCTGTGGCCGAATGCTGATTATTAAAGGTTAATGATGATTCTCAGAGTTGATTCTGATTTGCAGTGACAGAAACATAAGAGAAAGGCAGTTGAAAGACCATGGCCAATCTGAGTCTTCTTGTGCTCACCTTGGGTGGGGAGTGTTTCCTGCCCACCCTTCTTCCTCCTGAGAATGGTGTAAGCATTTTGCTGGAGTGAAGGCAGATAGGAACACATCTCAGTCTCTTCCATTGTTCATGTGTTCACAGAAGTTTCAAGGTCACAATGATTGAACGGCATAAACAATTTCAGAAGTTTTTTATCGTCCACCACACACCTTGGTAGATTACTCCATCGGCCCTTGAGTTCTCCTCCACGTGTCCGTAGGTAACTTTGGAACCTTCACTGTCACACATATTTATCTCCTTGTAAAGAAAAGTTCTTAGCACCAAGGTTTCTGGAACAAGGCAACGTTGTATGGCACTCGTTAAGCTGTTAAATGTGGTTACTTATGTAACCTTTGCAAACCTTTGCAAACCATAGAAAACCAAGACATCTAAGAACCACCAGTTTCCTCCCAGGTACCAGTGCCCACTGACATGTCGTATGAACTACATGTGTACCTTTAAGTTCTCTAGCAACAACATGAAAGAGAGTAAAAAGAAACCAATAGCAATAATTTTAATAATACATTTAGGTTGTCCCAATATTTCTAAGGTATTATTAACATGTAATGCAGACAAACTATCGAGAGGGTATTTTGTGTATAGTTTACTAAATGTTTGATGTCCACATACATTAGAACACACCTCCATTTGTGCAGGTCACATTTCAAGGGCTCAGTAGCCACATGTGTTTACAACTACCATATTGGAAACCATGGTATTAAAGTCTGAACACTTCTTTTTCTTTATATTTTGTTTTTGTTTTTGTTTTGTTTTGTTGAGAGAGAGAGAGAGAGTACAAGTGAGTGAGGAACAAAGAGAGAGGGGGATCAGATGATCTCAAGCAGGCTATGCCCTGACAGCAACAAGCCTGATACAGGGTTCGAACTCATGACCCATGAAATCATGACCTGAACCAAAGTTGGACGCTCAACAGACAGAGCCACCCAGGCGCCCCAAGTCTGAACACTTACACCATTATCATCCATACTTTCTCACTTCTACCTCAGTGACAATCTCTTGGCTTCTAGACATCCACTCCTGCCCCAGCAAATTAATTGGCCTCTAGAAAGACCAAATGGCCTTTTAAACAGATGATCAAAACACATCTATATCTTTGAATCACCTTCATAATTGGGTACTGGTCATCAAGACTCAAAGTGGTCTGTTACTTAGTAAGCCATTTTGCCTCTTTGCACATCATCTGTCTTTCCTTCTTCATATTGTAGGTCTTCTGACCAAACCTCTAAGCACTTTGCTCTTTACATTTACCATGCCTTTGGTCTCTAGAGTATATCTGGCCTCGGTTCTGGGTTATAAGCTCCAAGATGGCACAGCGTCTCCCTTCACTATCCAGCCGTCATGCCTAGTGGAGAGGCTAAACCAATAACAGATATAGAAGCCCCCCCCTCAGCTGAGTTGAATTAATGTATGAAAAATTCCTTCTGCTCCTGTAATGGATGATGCAGTATATACTGTGGTTTTGTAGGGGTGTTGGATGGGGGGATGGGCTAAATGGGTGATGGGCATTAAGGAGAGCACTTGTTGGGATGAGCACTGGATGTTGCAGGTAAGAGATGAATCACTAAATTTTACTCCTGAAATCATTATTACACTACATGCTAACTAACTCGGATTTAAATAAAATTTTAAAATTAAAAAAAATTAAAAAAAGTATGAGCTAATGTCAAATTCCAGCTGATGTCCCATGTCCTTATTACTACTATAGAAATTAAACTACAATGTTTCAACAGTGATGCCGTTGAAATTCATGGTTAAAACAATATGTTGGAACACACTTGACGTACTACTTGTGATCAACCACATATGTATGATTTGACATATGATGTATGATCTGGGGCAGTTTGAAGGCAAGTTCATCGTCTGCCCTCTCAAGTTTCCTGTGTTTAAAGGGATGACTTTGGTATGACTCACATGTTCAACTGGTAGGCCATTGTTACATTTGGTAGACATCACTAATTGATCATAGCATTCTGGTTTTCTGAGTTAAGAGTGAATTCTTCTCAATGCATTGTTCTTCTTATGGCCCCTATAATCTATCTTTTAGAAATCATCACGTGATTAAACAGATTTCATGTACTGGGTGTAACAGAGAAAACCACACAAATATTTTTCCAACTTAGAAGCACAGGGTTTGCATCTTGTGCTGGCCTCAGTGGCTTTCTTCGCCGATAGGATGTTCTGGAAGTAATGTGCTGGCAATTGTAGAAGCTGAATCATAAGAAGTCATATAGTTTCTGCTTAGGCTACTTGGGACAGTAACTTTTGGAACACAGACTCCATATTGCAAGACGTTCAAGCCCCACGGGGAGGCCATGTGTCTTGCTCCCATCAACAGCCTTGGCCGCACACTCTGTTGAGAGCATTAAGTGCCTGCCATGTGAGTACACAGGTCATCCCACCATTAAACCCTCAGATGATCCAGTCTCCAGCTTCTAACAGGCTATAACCCTGGAAATCTCAAAAGAGAACTTCCCGGTTGAACTCAGTCAACCCAAAGACCCATGAGAGATCATCGTAAACTGTTGCAAGCCTCACATTTTGGGCTGGTTTGTTAGATGGCGTGAGCTAATCAGCACGCCGTTGAAACAAGACACTTTTGTTGTAGCCACAACCTCAAACCTAAAATGTATGGTGTTGACCTCTAGGACCAGATGGCAGATGGGAGCTAGAAGTGCCATGGGTAGAAGACAGTGGGCTTGAAGAACGGGAAGAAAATGAGGTTCTGGTAAAGTGGGATGGATAGAGAGAACCATACAAAAGACTAACTTATTCAGACTCTTATAGGGAAAAAATAGCTTTGGGCATTGTACAATTTCACATAAACTTAAATTTGTCTTTTCAGATGGAAAGATAGCATCCTGATGAACACATTTGTCATCAGTAATTCCTGAAGAATATAATAGTTAACATGAATTTCAGAGGTGTATGTTATTTATAATCTCAGTATAGTATAATTTCCATTGCATAGCAAAAGGTCAAGGATGTAATTATAATAATATGTTCCTTTTTTATTTCTTTCTATTATGTTTAAATGTCAATTGTGAGCACCATTTTTATTTTGTCATCTAATCCATGACTTTCCCATTGTTGGAGTCACATAAAGATCTATGTTTACTTTAGGAATCTTGTGAAACATATTCCCACAGAAAATAACAATTTATAAAACATCACTTTGTAGTTATCTTTCCTCTCAGACTGAGTGTTCAACGAGTTTTCCTTCATGTCTATTCCTGTGTAACTGTGTACTTACTCTTTTGTTTAATTCATTCCTACCTATTGAATGTTTGTGTAAAGTCAGAAAATACCCTTCACGTTCCTTTCAGCCTCTATCTGCCTAACAAGTATTTAAGTTGCATAGTTATTTCATTTTCTGTTTAGAGATACAATATTTCCATGCTCAGGTTCAAGTTGTACTACAAACATCTATATTGTGAGGATAAGAGATACATAAAGAAAGCACATTCATAGCTTCTTACAGAAGGGTTATTTTTTTATGAACGTGTAGTATTATCCTATTTGACAGTCTCAAACACATACACACAGATATGTTTGTGTATGGTACATATGTAATATAAATATGCATACACACACACACATACACACACACACAATACCATCAGCTTCTGAAAAATGACTACTCCATCAAACTTATATCTTCTTAATATATGTTCTTCCCCTACATGGAACTCGGGTCCTCTGCCCTCAGTATCAACCCACGTACAGGGTCTGAAATCACTGGAAGCTATTTCTACTTCTCTAATGAATTTCAAACTTCTTTTTTGCAAACTTTGCCCGAACTTGCATGCATTTTGTACCTCAGACCTGCAGCACTTTGAACACATTCCCTTATCCCTCTGATTCCTTGCCTAATCCTAAATGATATGTCTTCATCCACCATATTTACATACCTATTTTTAATGTTTGATCTTAGAGACACTCTCTTAAAGTTCAAAAACATCTTTTTGTTACTTGTGCTTATGAATCAGTTTCTCTCTCTGTCCACATTTGTTTCTGCTTTGCTGTGATTCCTGCTTGCTGAATTCTTTATAAGCCATGGAAGCACTATTTCCTAATTTGATTCTCCATGTACAGTACCATCATACCCTCTTATTTTTTTTTCCTTGAGGGCATGTACAAAGACTGTAAAAATACACGAGTTGTCTAATATCTTCAACACATGCAATAATAACTAAGTGCACTTTTGAAAAGTCAGTTAAAAGAAGTAAAGTAGATAAGTAGATGTCTGATTGTTTGGCCGGTGGTTCCCAACTGGGGAAGTTTTTCAGTATCTGGACATAGTTTTCGTTGCCCCAGCGGCATGGAAGTCTGTTCTAGACAGACATCTAGAAGGTAGAGGCCAGGGACGGTGCTACACATCCTGTAATGCCCAGAACAGTGACAAAGATTTCATCCATTTCCAAGTATCACTAGTGACAAGGTTGAGGATCCCTGGTCTAGGAGTATATTGATAAGGACAAAGTGTGGCTTAGAATTGCTTTTTCCCTTACATGGTTTATGCGTGATTAAATTTAAAAAAAAAGATCACGGGAGGAAATAATGCCTTGGTTATATGGAATTCATGAGTACCATTTTGCTTCTGTGCTTTATGCAAATTCTGGAGCAAAGAGAGAAGTACCTATCAGCTAAGGTACTTCCCAGAATGGTCCATGTTAGGGAAACCATGGCGCCCACTGACTTCCCTGGGGACATAGGTTTCCTAATGCAACGCGAGTGCCGTGACCCTGAAATGGTACATTTTGTGTGCTTTTCTTGCTCCTTCAGGTCACCTACCTTCTCACCATTGCAAAAAACCCCTTCCAAATTTGACTACTCCAGGCTGACCAACAAGGCATGCCAGACAGCCTACTTTCTGCTGCTGAAACTTTCACAAAATGAATCATATGTCACTTTTCTTTTCTGAAGCATATGCCATTTTATTTTATTCTGGGAGTTTAAATCACGCTGTACATCTGGTTAAGCGTCGTTCCCGGTGAGTTCGCTCTCGGTGCTTCCTCAAAGTGGTTTCTTATAACGATGCTTGCTGACCTAAGCCATCAATCTTGCCACTGCCTGTAGCCTTTCTGAAAACTGTTTACTGCTACCCTTGTGTTCTCCCAGCGTCTCTGTGTCTTTACGAGCCCCCGCTCCTCTTTGGCATTTATCATCAGTCATTGCGACTCTTGCATATTGGACAGTGAAACAAGATGGCCAGTAGCCCTCCTGCTATGCTCTCGTCCTTCTTTACGATTATTAGTATTATTTTTTGTGTCCTTTTAATAAATACTCTTTCCAAAGACTTTCTCCTGCCTCATTTTTGTCCTCCACAACAATTTCGTGATGAAAGTATCATTATTACACCTGTGTTTTATGTGACAGAAGAAGGGTTTTCATCACACGCCAGGATTTCGAAGCCAAAAATCAGCAAACCTGGGGATCTGGATGCTGTCCTCTGGCTCCATATTGATTGTTCTTTCCATGCTATTTGCTATTATTCTACTAAAAATAACACTAAAGAAAACTTTAAGAGTGTTTCTCCTTTGGCCAATTTCTTCTTTCAGACTGGAGTTTCCAAGGTTGGGGCGAGCCACGGATGTACGTATCTTCCTAACTGGTGTGGATTCATATGCTTTCCTCACTGGTGTCTTGAAGGAAACTGATTAATGAGGGCAGCTTTGGGGTCCTGCTCAGTGGTTCTGGAGGGAGGCAGGGATGGGGGCAGCCAGGAGAAGACCACTGCAAAATGAGCCCAGAGGGCAGCATCCCTGCCCCATGGCAACTAGATATTTGTCCCTAGGGCTCCTGGACACCACTCTTGGTGACTTTTGCCATAGCTGGGCAGCCTTCACCTCCACGTTAGACTGACGGCAACTCTTTGCACTGTAACAAAACCGAAATTTCATCTGAGCTACCCTTGTTCATTCAAGATTGGGGATTGGTGTTGCAGGTGGGGTGCCCCCAGATAGGTGGCTTCTTCATTGAAGTTCTGGGCACCTTGATCTGGTAGAGGAAGATCTGGAATGAACCCTTTATAAGCTTTATGGTCAGAGATGGTGCCCACAGTTGCATTTTCCTCTCGAATCGTCCTGGTATTTGTCAGTCCCAGTAGATACTGTTTGGGGATCCCCAGTCAGGCACACAAGAAGGAGACAATTCTGTTCCGAAGCAATTCTGGCAAACTGCCAAGGTGCATGTTCTCCAGGTTCATTCAGGTGGGAAAGTACATGATTTAACAAGAAACGGTCACTCTCTATGTTTAAATTATCTCCTTAACTTAGAAGGAACGTTCACCTCCCAGTGGGTTCTGAGTCTCGGACTCCATGGAAATATCTTTCTGAGCATTTTCAGTCATTGATCCTCCAAATCCCAAAGTCTGCACCTTCAGGTGTGTCCACGGGGTTAGTCCTGCCTGCACGTCGCTGCATGTGTTTGCTGTGGCCTGTGTATCATCAAATAATCCCACACTCAGTGGCTTAAAACAACACAAATTTATCATATCACACTTCTGGTAGACCAGAAGTCCACATTTCTAGGACGGCTTCTCTAATCAATCCTGACACAGCCAAAATCAATGTAGGGGACCCACTATGTTCCTTCCTGGAGACACTAGGGATGAATCCACTCCCAGGAACATTTGGTTTGTTGGCTGAATTCAGTACCATGTATTTAAGGTTCCTGTTTCCTTGTTGGCTTTGGGCTGTGGGTCATTCTTAGCTTCCTGAGGACCTTAGCATTTCTTAACTCCTGTCCGCTTCCTCTGTCTTCAAAGCCATAATGGTGCCTTCAAATCTTTTGAATCACTCTGACTTCCCTTCTCCATCATTGATCCTTTTCCATCTTCTGTGGCATCTCCCAGATGATTCTGTCTCCATCTTTTGCTTTTAAGGGTCATGCAACTCCGTTGGAGCATCTTGGATATTCCAGGATAATCTGTTCATCTTCGGGTCTGCTGGCTAGTACCTTTCATTGCATTTGCAAGTCCCTTCCCAAGAATACCTAGATTCACATTTGACTGAATAATCAGGGGGAGAAGAATCTTGGGGGGGGACATCTTTAGAATTCTGCTTACTACATTCCCCTATATAAATGACTGTTGCAGTTGGTTGAACTTTGACATCTGGCTTTAAGCACCCACCAGACTAGGCTAGGCTCCACTCAGCCGGTAGGCTCCCCAGGTTGAGGGAAAACCCAACTGGGAAAGATATGCCAAAAGTTGCTTACCCTGCCCCATTCTATGTAATATTCCTTAGCTGACACTTCTTCTCATCAGGGACAATCATGTCTGCCTCTCCTCTCTGATGTGGCTGGCCACCACCCCAATTATTTGTGCTTTCTTATTTAATAGACTCAAAATGCCAACCTCCTTCTATTCCTTAACTTTGTTCTCTACTTAGTATATCCTTTTTCTCAAAATTCCACATCCTGAAATTGATGGACTCTACCAATCTGGTGGTTGTTATCCTAGTATTTCTACTTAGGGTGTGATTTTTCTGTCATCTTAAAAGGGACTTCGTACCCGAGCCCCCTTGAATTCCCATCTTGTTTTCTCCCTTCCCTTGGATCATCATAGGTTAATTTTTTTCACCTTCATCAGTTTCCAGCAGTGAATCTAAAGGTGGATACATTTCCATAAGGCAACCGTTTGGCAGCCCTTGCATTTTTAATCAGCTTTCAATCACGTCAAAGAACAGGGGAAGACCTTGGGAGATCATCCTACGCTTTGGAAGTCTTACATTCTTAGGAAGAGAGTTACAATGCCTTCTGTCTACTGCTCCCTTCCAGAGAGCGAAACTGTTCATATTTAGGGTGTTTCCTTGCTGAAATTCAGAGCCGGTGCCCCCATCATCTTCTATACATTTCCTAACCTATTTTATTCAAAGTGATTTTGCAACCCCAGCGGGCTCGGTAAGGACTGTTAATTTGTACGACTCCACCTGACCTACACACATTTTCCGATGATTGTTTTTCCTGGTGTTTGTCTGCTGGCTTGGGGTCTTGCTTGGGCCATTCTGGTACTTTAATTAGCCATTTCTTAGGAAATACTGCTTTGTCCGTGAAACAGTCTGCCTTTAAACTACTTTTCCTAATAATAATTTGAAAATGTCAGCCTAACGTCCAGACCAACATTTTAGCTTTGTTTCTAACTGACATTTCCATTGCCTTGTGTCAGTTCCAGACCAAATCTGCAAGTAGTGGCCTGGCTTGCTAATTTACTGTTGTAGCTTCTTATGTTTTAACAGCTTCTCTGGGGCCACGGTAGGTTATCACCGAGTAGTGGAAGAAAGATATTTTAAAGTAATTTCTGATTGTAGATCTCATTTTGCTCAGCTGAAAAAGTTTTTCTCTAGAAAATAGGACCAAGCGGTGTCACTGTGTTATATATTCCTCTTAATATATGGAACATTAATGGGAACCCTTTTAGCACCTTATCCTCACAAGGATACGATCCTACTGTTTCTCCCATTTATTAAACCATTTTACTCAAGGCGATAAAATTAGTTTCTTCCAAGAGAATGCGTTGAAGATGAACTCTAAGGAAGAGTTCGACTCATCTATTTAGCCCTCAAAAATCCTCTGTCAATTAAGAACCAGAAGAAATTAGGTAGTTTAATAAAACTGTGGTTACAAGATACGAAAGTGGGTTTAAAATCCAGTGCCGGGATAAGACAGTAGAATACATTTAAAATAAAGTTATAGGTGCTGACTGAATCCCTGAAAAACATGGCTTTATTTTTATAAATGAGTGTTAGAAATAAATGAGCAGCAATGGCATGCCATTTTGGAATTTTCTGCCTATGCTAGCCCATTGTCCAGTGAGTTTGGGCTTCTGTGAGTGTATCAGTACTGTCTTACCTGGACAGGAAGCGTAAGCTTCCAGGGACAAATGTCAAGAATTAATACCTAAGCAGAATCTCCAGGTACTTAAAAAACAGGGGCCCTTGTTGATGCTTTATATCCTGCAGAGTCAGTGTTGCTAAGTAAACCGAATTATTTTAGGTGTTTCTTCCTGACCTTTTTTTTCCCTCGTGTGATTTTAATTTCAGAACATAACTGAAAGCTGAGCACACCACAGGGATCCTTACGTCTTGGGTCCTGTGATTGAAGATCATAATTAGAAAAATGCATGGAGAGGGGAGAGCTTCATAACCCATGCATCCTTTTATGAGACAGAGATGTGGAAAGAGATCAACCATACAATAATTAGGCGTGGTAGGGGAAAGGTTATTAAAAAAATAAATTATTTTGCCGTTTTAGAGCACAAAAGATATCAGGAGTGGCTGTTGTATAAATACAGTAATTTCGCCAAGTTGCTGGATGGAATATGGATGTCTTGACCTCTTGGTAGCTCACACAGCAAATTGATTTTGGTCGCAGATCAGCCTGTTGGGAGCTAGAAGGGCGTGTCTGTGTGTTCAGTCCCTCTGAGTGATCAGATTTTTTTTCCATAATGTACCTAGTCGAAGTATTTTGGGAGACACCAATTTAAATGTTGACACACTTATGTGAAATATTTCTGCACTCTGCTTTTCTCTGTGTGCAGTGCTTCCCAAATTTCTATCCAACCGTGCAAACCCCAGAGCTCTTTGACTCTTGCCTTTGGTACCAGGACACTGAACATGCATTTATAAATTTTCTCTTTAGAGGCACCTGGGTGGCGCAGTTGGTTAAGCGTCCTGACTCTTGATTTTGGCTCAGGTCTTCATCTAACAGTGTGTGAGTGTGGGCCCCCTGTCAGGCTCCACACTGACAGAGGGGAACCGAGTTGGGATTCTGTCTCTCCCTCTCTCTCTGCACCCCACCCCGATAGAACCTTCTCTCTCTCTCAACATAAATAATTAACTTAAAAAAATGAACTTTTCAACAGAGTCTTGACCTTTGACCATAACCCCTGACTGCTAACCCTGCACTCATACTCTAAAACCAGCCTGCAGAGAATCTCTGACCCGTGGCATTTGATCCTGGTCCTGACCTTTGACCTCCATCCTAATAACATGGGAATGATCCATTGATCTTAACATTGACCTTTGACCCTAACTCAACATCCAATCAGAAATCTAACCTCACCCTACCCTGAACCTGAATCCATACTCAAAACCTTTCACGCCTTAACTCTTGGGCATGAACCCTCATTCTGGACAGGAATCTGAATCTGTACTCAAAACCTTTTTCTCACCTGAATCATAACCCGAACCCACACTTGAACTCAACCCAGCCCAGCTGCAGATCTGAAACCCACCCTTGTCACTGACCCCGACAGGAGCACGTGAGTGTCTCGGTTCTAGAAGGTAGATATGGGATTTGCAGCCCTACAGCCCTACAGACACCACTCAGTTGGGCAACTTTTTGGAAAAAGGAGAACCAGGTGTGGAAGGTTCCTGTTGTCTGTACAAAGCACAAGGTGACTGACATCCACATGGCTTGACCTGTGATACTCCTAATTACAGAATTGAGGTTCAGAGATAGCAGTGGGCTTCTGTATCCCTGAAAATCCATTTACTCAACAAGTATTTATGCAGTACCCATGGTGTGCCTACCACCAGGTAGGCTCATAGATATAGCCATGAGCAGTACAGACCCAGATGCCTGGCCCCTTGGAATGGACATCCCCTAGTGATTGGGGATAACTCTGACTCAGTTCCAAGATTCACTCCACAGGGAATTCCTAACCCCTCCCCACATATTCCTGCACAGTTTCCATCGGGCATGGATGGAGACTCTGGTTAACACAGCTCTTTCTGGAGCCAATTTTCTCTACTTCCAGTTATGCATTGTGCAGTCTCCACCTTGGACAGCAACATAAGAAACTTAGCTACTCTTCAGTATATACAGAAATCCACTTAACTGTGGGTATCGAGCTGTGTGTTCGTGTGTGTGTGTGTGTGTGTGTGTGTGTGTGTGTGTGTGCTGTAGTGTGGTTTTCATCAAATTGTAATTACGATTTGAGGAGACACTGAGCATTTTATCAAAATAATGGAAAGATAAACCTTTCAAATGGAACATATCCCTGGCCTTGTGATAGATACCTCTCGGGCATCCTAAAACTGGGGGTTTTCTCCTAGATGTCTGAACCCTGACTCACCAAAGCCACTGATCTGCCAGAACAGATTTATAGCCTGTCCTTCTGCTGGAGTTTTACCCTCTGTCCCTCACGATTCAAGAAGGAATGCTATGAAAGTCCGTTTTCTCCCTAAGATGAGTTTTGCTTCTTTAGGGTACAATAATAGTCAACGTGTGCTTCTATTAAGAGACACACGCTTGCAATTTGAATAATTACCTTCTACCAGTGCCAGGAGCCAGTCTCTAGGTCAGAATCCCCGGGAGGTATCGCTGGGGACTTTTGCAAAACACACCCCAGGTGTTCAGCTGGGTCTGGAAACCACTGGTAAAAATTTATAATAAGCAGTAAATTCTGCAGGCTTGGCAACAGAGAACGGTCGAACGTTCGTTTAAAAAAACCATTTAAATAAATGCTTTCTCCATGCTACCCGAGACTGAATTATTTAGATTCTTTGTTGTTGTTCTAGCTCCTGAGAATTAGCATTTGGCACAAGACACGGAAGAATTAGAACCCTTAGAACACATATCATTTTCTTCATTCCAGAGAAACAGTTATTTTCATGTGTCCCTGGAGCTATGCCATGAACGTAAACCCATTGGTTTCTTTGGATAAAGTGCAAGGTTGGTGGTTATACTGGTTATTGAACTGGTGGATTCGATCTAAAGCACAGAAAGGATTTACCTCTTTTATATCTCTAGCTGGTCCAGATATTTACAGCTTTAGCGTTTTAAGACCATTTTATTCTTTTTCTCTCTTTTTTGGTGAGGGAATGCTTCCTCCATAGACATGAAGAATTAATTAAACATCTTTCTATACACAATCTGGCCTGAAATTAGAACACAGGGAAGATTTCTGGATCTCTTTTCCCCTCCTGCGCAAACCTTTCTGAATCTTATGATTTCCTTCTTCACAGTTTGAAGAAATCAAAGTTCCTTTAGGAAATTTCCTTTAGGAAAGTCGATTTCTTCAAAACTGTCACCACTAGCGTGACCCTAAAAATGTGCATTAAGTATGGTCTGTTTTCTATCTTTTATAAATGGGATTATGATATATTCTTCGCCTGGCGTTTCATTGATTACTATATGTTTGGTATTCAGCCAAGATGATGTGTGAAGCTGTAATTCATTTATACTCACTGATACACAGAATGACATTGTGTGGCTAGGCCACCGTGTAGTTAACTTTTTTCTGAAACTGGAAATCTACTCTGGGTTGACCTTTTATAAACACTGCGGCCATGAACACTTTGTAGAGCTCTCTTCTTGTAGAAGTAGAAGTGGTATTACCGATAACCAGCCCACTGTGCCACATTCTATGTGCATATTTACATGTACTTGTGAAAGGCAGCAACTTTTTGAATAATTGAGCTTTATGCCAAGAATAGTATCTGAGTTTCCGTTGACCTTTCTCTTCACTGGACGAGGTGTTGTCTAAGTTTTATGTTTATTTTTCAACCTGGTGACTGTAAACATTTATTTTATTTTATTTTTTTAATGTCTTATTTATTTTTGAGAGAGAGACCGTGAGCGGGCAAGGGGCAGAGAGAGGGAGAGACAGACCCTCCGAAGCAGGCTCCGTGCTGACAGCAGAGAGACCTATGGGAGGCTCGAACTCACACACCATGAGATCATGAGCTGAAGACGGACGCTCAACCCACTGAGCTACCCAGTTGCCCCTGTAAACCTTTCTTTTTAAAGATGTAACTTACATACAAAATACACATGTCTTAAGTGTGTAACTCCATGAGTTTGAAATTTTTGGCACGATATTTTTGACAAACAATTTTAACAAGTTGTTTTGTATTTTCTCCATACAGATCATGTACAGCTGTATAGTTTCTCTTACATTCCCACGGATTGGTAAATGACATCTTTTGAACATCTTCCCATAAATTCTTGCTGATTCATCAAAATAATATTGGCTTTTGTGTACTGATATTCTATGCAGATACCTTATTAAATGTTGTCATTAGTGTGAATAACATTTACATCCTGTTGGTTTGCATAGGTCGTAGAGAATAGGATTCGGCAACTATTTCCAATTGGAAATAGCGATCCTCATTCTCCGTCCAGACTTTCTGTTCTTGTCATTGTTGTGTTTCTTATAGAGCTGCTAGGGCATCTGAACACAGTGTTGAGTGGAAATGAGAGTGTGTATCTTGGCATCTTGTCTTTAGAAGAAAGTCTTCTATTGTTCTACCATTTGTGAAAGATTTGGAGGACAGTATTGGTAAATGGCCTTTTTCAGATTAAGAAATGTTTACTGATAGGTGGCTATCTCACCACCTTTTCCCATTGATCTCATACGTTATCAGATTCAGATGCTAAATGGAAGAGGGACCAAGTGCCTTCCCCCACAACCCAGAACAAAACGAGTCGTATTAATTCACAAGTCTGAAGACTTCTTGCACAAACATTTTATCAAGTTGGTGGAACTATGGTTCATTAGTTGACTTGTCAAGTGTCTTCTTAATGTTTATCCAAATTGGTCATTTTGAGTGATAATTACTTCTATGACCAAACACTCTTCCAAAATGCTTCTCATGCTTTAGCCTTATCTATCATCTGTCTATCTATCTATCTATCTATCTATCCATCTGTCTATTTATGAGAGAGTGTGAGCACTAGAGGAAGAGAGAGAGAGAATCCCAAGCAGACTCCCACACTCCATGCAAAGCCCAATGCAGGGCTCTCTCTCATGACCCTGAGATCATGACCTGAGCCAAAATCAAGAGTCAGATGCTTAACTGACTGAGCCACCCAGTCACCTGCCATGCTGCAGCATTTCTCAGAATCCGCTGAAGGGCTCGCTGAAATGCAGATTCCAGAGCCCATCCTCCAAAATTTGGATTCAATAACTCCAGAGGATGGGAAGGGAGCAGAAGATTCATAGAGCTAACTGGTTCCCACATGATGTGGTTGTTGTGGGTCCGTGGACACACTTCGAGTAGTGCTGTGTATAGACCTCTGGATGTCATAAAAAGTGTGACTTGTCCTCTGTAATTGTTATTGCTGGCCAGTTCCCAACCACTCTCTTCCTAAAATCTCTATCTGTATTGTATTAGGCTAAAATGAATTTATCCCAGACTATAAGTACAGAGAGAAGCCAACTCAAAGAGTTTTCTTAAACAATTCCCTCATTATCCACATTAACTGAAGTTAAATCTTATAGAATATCAATATAGCCTATGCATGTATTATTAAATGTTATAATATATAAAAAGATATATATGAAACAAAAATTAACATACAGTGGTTTATTAACAAATCTTATATCTGTTTTGTTTCAAAACAGACAAGCTTCAGTCTCTAAAACAGGGCCTGCCAAATAAGAAGCATTGCATTTTTCATTCAACGGATTAATTAGTAGCTCGAGTCAGATAAAAAGTTAACCACTGCATGAGAGGCTTAGGGGACATTTTTGAATGGGGATTCACACGTCAAGTTAGCAAGCTCTGCCCAGGTCACGTCCTTGCTGACGGGAGGCAGGATGCTCACAGGCTTTGGCAAAGCTCAGGACAGCATTTTCAGCTGAAAGTCACGGCCGTAGGAGGTGTGCACACATTCTTGCTAAATACACAATTGCACAATCGACAGATACCTTTTCAAAAGGTCCGCTATTCGCTGCGTATTGGAAAACACATGAATCCAGCAAGCATGCGGTCCGAAATATCTGTACACCTTTCTAAATGTAACCTCATCTCTCTTCCTACCAATTGATCCCTGGCCGCCTTCCCCACTCAAATCGCCCTGATACTGGAGCAGTAATTTTTGGAAGGGAGTTGGGGCCATCTGTCACCTGTTAAGAGGGCATTTGCTTACTCGTTCAACATCCATTTAATGGACACAATATGAGTTTGAGAACATAAAGTTTACAGGACTAACCTGACTGCACAGAAACAGGAGGGTAATAAATGTTAGGTGAAAAAGCAAGTTGTGTGCACGGCTTTGACGGACGAGACTAGGAACACAATCGTGTTTGTATCACACAACTCCTACAGAATTCTGAGGAATACAAGTCTTAAGCAAGACTTAGCAAGAGGACAGTCAACAAAGTGTGGGCATTCAGTAAAGTTTAGAATCGGGGAGGGGGGGAGTAACTGGGAAGCTGTGTCTTTACCATAGATATGGGTCTTCCCTCTGGCGTTGGGGGTGAGTGTGACAATGCGTAGGAGGGACTGCAATACACGAGAGTAAAATCAGCACAGCCTGAATGTTAACCAAATGCTGGGGTTTCTAAACGGGCACTGAAGCCAGAAACGCCTTTTCAGATGTGTCAGCCTCAGTAGCTGGAGACATGCTCCTGATACGGGCACAGGGAGTGAGAAGGAAGGGAGAGCGGGCGGAGGGAAGTCAAGATGTTCAGCTCCGTATTGGACACACTGAGCTTGACAGGCAAGGAGCACAACAGAGCGAAACAACTCCATGATGCTTGGGCAGCGTGTAAGACTGGAGCCCCTGTGGTTCCCTAAAGATCCAGGCTGCAATGGTCATCAGATCCTCGATGCTCCAGGCCGGTGTGGGCTCACAGACCCATGTTGGGAGTGCATCCTTATTGAAGGATCTGCTTTCGTGCCGCAAGAATTAATGTAAATTCACTCTTACCTGGTTTTATGCTCCCCTTGGTACTTTTGTGAAGAGATGGGCAAGAATAATAGGGATTCACCGATGCTATCCATCTGTTAGAAAAACAGATAAAGCAGAAATATTTGTTTCAGGCTGAGTTCCAAACTTAATATTTAATGATTTTTCCTTCAAGTTTGTTGATTCACACTATATCTCCACATCCAATTTGCTTTCAGGAATTCCCAGATTTGCTACAGAAAGTACAATTGATCAAAAGTTGGCTGCAGGAACTCAACAACAATCGTTTTAGAGCCTACTCGCTGCTTCTCAAAACTATTCTAAGACGATAAGACACCTCCGGTGTAGAGTGTCTGTCTGACTTCTATTTCAGATGATACCCTTCTTTAAGTGTAATAATTTTATGTTTTTCTAATTGTCTCATTGCTGAGATAACACACCTTCAATGCTATAAATTTAGAATGTCAAAGGGCATAAAGAAAAAAATATATGTGTATGGGTCCGTGCGTGGGTATATGTATATAGAACACAGGTTTGAACAACACAGGTTTGAACTGCACTCGCGTGTGGATTTTTTTTTCCCCGCAAATACTGAACAGTGCCAGAAATGTATTTCCTCTTCCTTGTGATTTCTCCTACTGTCTTTTTCTTTACTCTAGTTTGTTTTATTGTAAGGATTCATTATACAATATACTTAACATACAAACTATGTGTTAACCAACCATTTACATAATTGGTAAGGCTTCCACCCAGCACTAGGCTATTAGCAGTTAACTTTCTGGAAAGTCAAAAGTTATACTTGGATTCTCAACTGCGTGGGTCAGAGGGGGTGAGCACCCCTGGCCCTTGCATTGTTCAAGGGTCCACTGTATATAAATAAATAAATAAATAAATAAATAAATAAATAAATAAATAAAACAAGGAAACAATAGAAACACAAAGTCTCCAAACACCAACTGGTAAGACCCTCCCCGGCCACAATGGGACAATTTCAGCATCCTTAAGAATAACAGGTGTACTGAATTAAAACCTGACAAATTTATAATAACCCATACATTTGCCATGATACTCCATATAATACTTCTTTGGTTACAAAGAATTCTTAAAACTCAATAGTAAGAAAACAAATAACGGCCAAAGACCTTAAGACACACCTCGCCAAAGAACATAGACAGGTGATGAATACCGATATGAAAAGATGCTCCTCATCATAGGTTATCAGGGAAATGCACCTTAAAACATCGACGAGATACCACTAGGCATGTCTTAGAATGCCACACATCCAGAGCAGTGACAGCACCAAATGCCGGAGAGGGTGTGGACCAAGAGGAACTCTCGTTCACCACCGGTGGGAATGCAAAATGGTGCAGCCATTTTGGAAGACAGTTCTGCAGTTTCGAACAAAACTAAAGATGCTCTTCCCATAAGATCCAGCAATCATTGTCTTTGGTATTTACTCAGAGAGGCTGAAAACACATCCATACAAAAACCTCCACAGGGATGTTTATAGCAGATTGATTCATAATTGCCAAAACTTGGAAGTAACCAAGATATCTTTGGTAGGTCACTGGATAAATAAACCGTGGTCCATCCAGACATGGGATATTATTCAACACTAAGAAAGAAATGAGCTGCCAAGCCTTGAAAAGACATGAAGGAACCTTCAGAGCATATTACCAAGTGGAAGAAGCTGATCTGAAAAGGCTTCATACTGTATGCTTCCAACCCTATGGCATTCTGGAAAAGGCGAACTATGGAGACAGTAAAAAGATCAGTGGTTGTCAAGGGGTGGGGAGGCGGGGGCATGAGCAGGTAGAGCACACAGGACTTTTAGGGCGGTGAAACTATTCTGTATCATATCATAATGGTAGATCTATGTCATTATACGTTTGTCATAACCCATAGAATATGCACGACCAAGTGCACTAATGTAAAGTATGGACTTTGAGTGGTTATGATATGGTAATGTAGGTTCATTGATAATAACAAACGTACCACTCTTGGGGGGAACACTGATAATTCGGGAGCATATGCTTATATGGGGGGGCAGGAGGTACATGGGAGATCTCTGTACCTTCCTGTCAATTTTGCCATGAAGCTAAACTCCTTTAAAACTGAAGTGTATTTCACAAGTACAACTCATTGGTCCCGTTGCTAGGGCACCATCACACATCTTTGAATACCAACAACTGAAAGAATCCTGCTTTTCTCCCACTTTCCCTCTGAAACTCAGAGCAACTACAAAATGTGGGGAACTTTTGTGCCATTCCAGACAGGAAATGCAGAAGAAATAATCACAACAGGCTATCAGAATTCTGTAGAACCCAGATGAAATCATAGATGTCGATCTTCACCAGTGCCTTGTAAAACATCCGTTGAAAAACTTGGTAGATGTTTTTTTATAGTTGGTGGGATTAGTTACCACCTGAATCCAATGATCAGTCACTGTTAAGATAGTCAAAAATAAGACAGTGGTGCACCATTTACGTTCTTACGGGATATATGATGAAACAGAGCATTTTTGCCTCCAGTAGGCAACATGAACCTAACCAAACCTGTGAACTAAATACTAATTGTTTTGTTTTGTTTTGTTTTTTAGGAGATACAGCAGGATGAGATTCAAGACAGCGTAGGAAGCATTCAGTTTATTCTAGAACTCAGGATATTTTTCAGCAGTGGTGTTCAAACTGTAGCTCACAGACCAGGGTGACATCAGCTTGTTAGAAATGCACATTTCTGGCTTCCACCCCATGCTTCCTGAATCTCAAATTTGGGGCAGGGGCCCCCTGGGTCCAGTGTTTTCACAGACCCTGCTGGCCATGTTCATGCCTGCTAACATGGAACAGCCTTGCTTCACAGCAATATTTGCCTGATGTTTTAAAGATACCGATGTCATCAGAAAATGAAGCGAATTTTATTACCGAAGAGATCTTCTCATTATTTTTATTTGCTCTGTCTCTAGATCAGCAGATCACATTATTTGTTGTTCGCTAAAATTACTTGTACAAGCTTTGAAAACTATGTGTGCCTACACCCTACCCCAAAACAACTAATTAAGGATCTCTACCACTGGGGCTTGGGCATGACTATTTCTTAAAAGATGTGTGGACAGGGAGAGTAGTCACCTGTTTCCTGTTACCCAACTCTTTGAAAATAATAGGTGTGTGACCACACACATAACGCAAGGAGCCAGAAATATTGATAAATGAAAGGAACCCCAGTTTCAGTGGCACAAATAAGATAAAGTGTAAAAAGCACTTTGTAAATTATGATAAGGTGATTTGTGTAAAGAGGTTAGCTCTTATTTGAAGGTTCTATCTAAATGCCATGGTCAGTTAAATAATATGTTTTTTACATTTGATTTTTTTTTCTCCTGAAAGCACTTAAAAGAATTTTCCCATGGGAAAAAAAAAAAGGTGTTCAACATAATGGGATCTTTCTTACACATTGAACATAATGCCAAGTTTTGGAGTCATCCTGTTGACAATTAGCCATGACTCTACACTGAGCAAAGTGGACCAGAGAGACATCTTGGCGGACCCAAGTTCTCCCCAGGATGAGGTGTATTAGTTGGCTTTTCAATCAACTTTGGATAATTAGACAAAAAGGATTCCGTTTTCCATCATTTGCGTTTAACACCACTCAAGGTAAACACCTTCTGTGGGCGCTTTACTTATGTAAATATAGACTACAAAACGACAACGTTAAAGTCACGCCAAGGGATCTAACAAGCACTCCTGTGGACTTTGGCAAGGACCTTCACTCTTGGTTGGAGACATGGATGTCCAGACCTCATAGGCAGCATGAGCACTACTGGTTTCTTTGCTACTTGGGCTGTTATAGCCTGAATACCATAGGCTGGGTGACTTAAAAACAATAGATGTTTATTTCTCACCCTTCTGGAGGGCACCGGTCCTGCTCATGGATTAGGCTCTACCCTCATGACCCGATCACCTCCCAAGTGCCCCATCTCCCAATAATAAACCTTGGGGATAAGGATTTCAACATAGGAATTTGGGGGGCAATAAAAGCATTCAGTCCATTGCAAGGGGGAACAGAAGGGGAGTGGCCTTAGTCATTCAATCCAGGTGTCATACCTTATTAGGTGGATTTAGCCCAGTGTGTATGTGACATATCTTATGGACACTACGATCCAGAGTATTTCCCATATGGGAACTGGTAGCCTCATATAGTTTCTGTTAGGGGTGATAAAAATTTTTGGGAATAGGTAGTGGTGATAGATGCACATCACTATGGATATTATTAATCTCACTGAATTGCGTGCTTAGAAACGATGAAAACAGGGGTGCCTGGGTGGCTCAGTCGGTTGAGTGTCTGACTCTTGATTTTGGCTCAGGTCATGGTCTCATTAGTTCATAGGATCTGACAGTACAGAGCCTCGTCGGGATTCTCTCTCTCTCCTTTTCTCTCTCTCAAAATAAGTAAACTTTTAAAAAAATGATGAAAACAGAAAAATGTATATACACATATCTTTATAAGATTTTTGGTTTTAGTTTTCCTCAAATTAAGGACGGTGTGAGGTAGCATGAAAATGTAATACCCCATACATGTTTTTTTTCTCAAAAACAAACCAGATTTATGGGGTGCCTAGGTGATGCCTAAGCATCCGACTTCAGCTCAGGTCATGATCTCATAGTTTGTGGGTTCAAGCCGCACGTTGGGCTCTGTGCTGACAGCTCAGAGCCTGGAGCCTGCTTTGGATTCTGTGTCTTCATATCTCTCTCTCTCTTTCTCTCTCTCTCAAAAATAAACATTTAAAAAATTAAACAAAAACAGATTCACTCAGAGTTTCAGGTACCAAAGGTAAGCATGAATTTGGTCACAAATTCAGCAAAAAAAAAAAAAGAGAGAGAGAGAGAGAGAAAGAGACAGAAAAACATTTGATTCTAGAATTTTTATTTCTGGTAAGAGACAGCTTTTCCTTTTTTCTTGTGTTTCTTTCTGAAGAGCAGTTCTGGGGCTGGTGATAATAGAGGAGGTGGTGCCTGAAGGTGGCAAGTTCTCTTTCTTCTTCAGTGGCTGGCACCTTCCCCGATGACATTAAGAAAAATATACCAAAGTCTGAGACAACCTCGCTCAGCAGACTCTGCCCATTATGTGTAATGACCGCCTAGAGTCTTGAACCTGGAAAAATACTACCTTGGTTTTGCTCCATTTGTTCTTAAAAAGCCAACCCTGGATAGCTACACCTGCCAAGTGCAACTGTGGACAGCCATGCTCCTCCAACTGGGAATCCCTTTTGGTTTTTAGTGTCTACCCCTGAGTTGTACCACCAAAGGTTCTGCTTCTTGGCCTGGGATGGAGCCTACCTATGTCCATTTTTCCTGGGAACTCGGGCTGGTCCAGATGAATCCCTCACCCTGGTTCTGAGATAGCCCAGCCCTCCCTGACTGGAAGTACCATGAAGGCTGGAGAGGATGGTCCTAGCTCACCCAGGAAACACAGTGCAGGATGCAGACATGCTCGTAACAATGTGTTCAGGAGACAAAGGTACACCTGCACCCGGAAGGTGCTCAGTGGCATCGCTCTCTCTAGTTCATTTTCAATGCAGCTGAGTCACATATTGAGAGGCAGTGTACAGTCATGTGGCAGAAGCATCTGGGAGAGGAACTGAATACATTTCCCTCTGAGTCCCTATTTTTAGTACTTTCTGCCCTTGTCAGGTTTGGCAACCTTGAAACTGTTCTGATAGTAATGAAATGAGTCTGTGCTATGCCTCAGCCTTTGAAATTATTCTGTCTTTCTATGTCTCCATCCATCCCTCTATCCCTCCATTCATCCATCCCTCCATCCCTCCATCCATCCTTCCATCCCTCCATCCATCCATCCTTCCATCCATCCATCCTTCCATCCCTCCCTCCATCCTTCCATCCATCCATCCATCCATCCATCCATCCATCCATCCATCCTTCCATTCCTCCATCCATCCCTCCATCCATCCTTCCATCCATCCATCCACCCATCCATCCCTCCATACATGCTTCCTTCCCTCCATCCTTCCATCCATCTGTCCATCTGTCCTTCCATCCATCCATCCATCCATCTGTCCATCCATCCTTCCATCCATCCTTCCATCCCTCTATCCCTCCATCCCTCCATCCTTCCATCCATCCATCCACCCACCCACCCATCAACCCATCCATCCATCCACCCACCCACCCATCAACCCATCCATCCATCCATCCACCCACCCACTCATCCCTCCATCTATCCATCCATCCATCTATCCATCCATCCATCCATCCATCCACCCTTCCATCTATCCATTTGTCCATCCAGTCATCCATCCCTCTATCCCTCCATCTACCCACCTTTCCATCTATCCATCCATCCATCCACCTGCCCACCCACTGACCCATCCATCTATCCATCAATCTATCCATTAATCCATCATCTATATATCCTATCTGTTTATCTATCTGTCTTTACCTATATCTTTATCTATACATACATACACATATATATTTTTCTTAACTAGAAGATCTTTTAAATTCACTATGCATAGTCTTGTTTAAAATGCCTTTGGTATACAAGAACACTTGGGTAAATACTCACTGCTTTAAAAATAGCGACTGTGCCATTCGTTAAAGGTAAATTGAACAAAATATGCTATTGGCCTTTTTTTCATAACCGTCATTACCGCCAAGCCCTTAATAAGTATTTTTCATACACAAGATGATAATAGTAAATCACATTTCCGTGGAGGTGTATAAGACATCACATTCCTCATCCGATCCATGCCATGTGGTGGTGGCAGGATGGGGACAGAACACCATTCAGAGTTTAAGAGAAACCTGGGTTTGATTCAGCTTGTCAAAGTCACAGGACTGGTGACAATGTACCTGACTCAGCCAGGATAAGGCCAGCCATCCCTGGTAGACAGAACACCAGTCCCCTTCTGTTCATATGTGTGCATCCTAACCCTGAGAATATAGACTGTGGTAGGAGGGATGTTGCAGATATATTAAGGATCTTGAGATGGGGAGATCAGCCTCAAATATCTGGGATGATGCAATCTGATCAAAAATCTCCTTAAGGAAGGGAGGCTGGAGGGTCAGAACCAGAGAACATTTCAGCTTGGAAGCAGAATTCAGAGAGAAGATGCTATGCTACCTGCTTAGACGAAGGAAGACAGAACCATGAAGAAAAGTCCGTGCACGGCCTCTGGGTGCTGGACAAGGAAAGGGAGCAGGCTCGGTGTTAGAGGCTCCAGAAGGAACCCGCCGTCCAGCCCTTTAGATGCCGACCTCTAAAACTGTACGATGAGAAATACGTGTGGGATTAAGGCACCAGGTTCGTGGCACTTTGTTACAGCAGCAAAAGGAAGCTAACATAAACATCATTTAATTTTCATTTGTTTGCTGATGATCTACCTATTGCCAGAATTTGAGTTTCAAGCCGTCCAAAAAAACAAACAAACAAACAAAAAACAAAAAACTGGTTCATTGCTACATCTTTACCACAAGGACAATCAGTGCCTAGACTATTGTAGGCACCCATGAAGATCAGGTTGAACTGACTCATAAGTAAATTACCCGCCTACGCCTGTTAAATATTTGATCTCTATTACATCTTCATTATTTTAAGATCTCTGCTTTGTCCACAGTTGACTCTGCCTCTGATTCTGCTTTTGCTTTCTGGCCGTCATAAGGATAATGGTATCCAGTTGAACCCGAGGGTACCGGCCAAAATTCAGTGAACCCAACGTGGTCTCTACATGCCGTCTGTGCAGGAAGGACTTCAGATGTTCTTGACTCTGGAACGTTGCTTTCTTTAAGCAAAAGTTGGTGGGATAAAATTTCTTACGTGGAGAATCAGCACAATTAGAGTTCCTTACTGTCTCATCTTTCAGAGCAGAGAGTTATGGGGACACCTGGCTGGCTTAGTCAGTAGAGCGTACAAGTCTTGATCTTGGGGTTGTGAGTTCAAGCCCCATATTTGGTGTAGAGATTACTTAAAAAAATCTTTTTTTAAATTTTTTAATGTTTATTTATTTTTGAGTGGGAGGGAGAGAGAGACAGAGACAGAGTGGGAGTGGGAGAAGGGCAGAGAGAGAGGGAGACATAGAATCAGAAGCAGTCTCCAGGCTCCAAGCTGTGAGCACAGCCCGACGTGGGGCTCGAACCCACGAACTGTGAGATCATGACCTGAGCCGAAGTCGGATGCTTAACCAACTGAGCCCCCCAGGCACACTAAAAATAAATCCTTAAAAACCAGAGTTACCCTCTTTTTGAGATGAATCTATCCATACCTGTTTTGTCATATGGTCTATTTAATGTTTTTGTACGTTATTTTTCTGTGAGAAATCTCAATTTCTGCCTTTTAAATCCTCAGGAAAGCATTCCCTGCCTCTTCAGGTGCCACCAGAGTTACCCAAAATGACAATACCAGTTATAGCAATAAGCGTTAGTACAATAAAAGATAGAATGGGATGTGGTAGCTGCTTGCAAGTGGGGAAAACCTTTTCACTTTCTTTTCTTTTTTTTTTAATTTTTTTTTTCAGTATTTATTTTGAGAGACAGCGGAGGAGGGGCAGAGAGAGAGGGAGAGAATCCCAGGCAGGCTCTGTGCCATCAGCACAGAGCCAGACGTGGGGCTCAAACTCACTAATGGTGAGATTGTGACCTGAGGGGAAACCGAGAGGAGGACACCGAACCGACTGAGCCCCGCAGGCTCCCCTAGCCTCCTCCCTTGCTGCCTTAGGTTACATTACATCTCTACATCTTCCAGTCCACCATGACTGCACGTGTGTGAGCAAAGGTACTGTGACGAGCCTTAGGAAGGGCCTCCCCAGCTGTGTTGTGTTTGTGGGGAACAAGACCTTGAGAGTCGTGGGCATACCAGCTAGCTCTGAGAAAAATAGCAAAGACAGTAATAACACGTAATAACACTGATGTTAGAACGGTCATGGGCATGATCTATAATAAGTGACAACGTAAGGAAGCAGCGAGCACTCGAAAGCGTTCAGCCAAAGGGACCGCTTTAGCGCGTGATACACGGAGGATATGTGCACAACTGTGCCTTCACTCAGTTCTGGAAAAGGTCATCTTTAAAGACCTTTCTGTTCCTGAAACTAAACTTCGCAGTGGGACTTTAACTCTTTCATATACCCTCACACTTACTTATTACTCAAGAGTGTGCTATTTCATCTGAGATGTTGTTGTTTTTTTCTTAATTAAAGCAACTTCTGGGGGTGTCCGGGTGGCTCAGTAGGTTAAGCACCCATCTACGGCTCAGGTCATGATCTCACGGTTCGTGGGTTCAATCCCTGCATCAGGCTCTGTGCTGACAACCCAGAGCCTGCAGCCTGCTTCAGATTCTGTCTCCTTCTCTCCCCCTCACCTGCTCGCTCTCTCTCTCTCTCTCTCTCTCTCTCTTTCTCTCTCAAAAATAAACAGACCTTAAAAACAATTAAAACAACTTCCGTATCTGTGTTCCAGGTTTGCTGGAGAAAAGCAGTGATGGAAAACCTAGGGATGTTTCTGGGCACAGAAAAGATTGTGTGAGCTACGAGATAATGTCAGGTTTTGATAGAGTTGAGAGAGAATGCATTGTCCTTATTTCATTTAGTTCTTGTGATTATGGTATGGAAAAATAAGAACAGACCAGAGTAGTTCTGGTCTGCCCCCAGATAGTATCTAACGGTAAGTACTAGGAAACACTGTGAGTATCTCCACTAGCATGCTTATGTGCAATGGAGGCTAGCAAATCATGTTGAAACAGAGCAGCACATTTTGAATTACTGTACTTTAGAAGAAATTATGGCAATTATGTTTCCTATTTGTAAAATACTGTTGTGTAAATTGGCTTTTCTTCTATATGCACTTTAGAGGGCTCTGATTACCATGTACAAAATGTGCATCCTATGTATGCTTTATAAATACACTTTGATGCCAAAAATAGAACTTTCAGTTCTAATCAGTTTTTAAATGTGTGGTGAGTACTAAGGAGGGCACTTGTTGGGATGAGCCCTGGGCGTTCTATGTAAGAGATGAATCACTGAATTCTACTCCAGAAACCAGCAGTACTCTGTATATTAACTAACTTGAATTTAAATAAGTAAATTTAAAAAAAAAAAGAAGAAGAAGAAAGAAAGGGGCGCCTGGGTGGCTTAGCTAGTTGAGCATCCAACTTCAGCCCAGGTCATGATCTCACAGCTTGTGAGTTTGAGCCCCGCGTGGGGCTCTGTGCTGACAGCTCAGAGCCTAGAGCTTGCTTCAGATTCTGTGTCTCCTTCTCTCTCTGCGCCTCCCCTGCTCACACTCTGTCTCTAAAAAATACATAAAATGTTGAAAAAAAATTTTAATAAAGAAAAAAACCAAATAGAAGCTTGCAAATGCAAAAAAAAAATTGTACAAGTTTTCAAGGTATCTGTGTGTGGGAGTGTGTGAGAGTGATTGCTAAAGAAAGCAAAAATTGGAAAAAAATGTAAACCCAGATGTAGGATTAAGTGTAAACAATCCACGTTCCTAGAGCTAAACACTTAAATGTTGGATTTCCTTCCAGAGTTTATAATTTACACCCCGCTTTATTGTGTTAATAAAAAAGAGATCTTATCACACGGTATTCAGAAACTCACTCCTTTCTCCTGAGAGATCTTAGATGTTTTTCTGTGTCCACAGAAATCAAGAACCTCTCATTATATGGTTCAGCCAACATGATTTACGCAACAAATCTTTTATGCATGGGCACTGACATTGCTGTCATCTCTCATTTTCAAAGTCACAATCAAAAAGAATTGATCCTTGGGTGGCTGGCAACTTTTATACCTTTAAATAAAGATTTTTTATATATATCTAGAAAGCATAGAAATAGAACTTCAGTGTCAGAAGGTTTCAGGTTTTCATCTTCATGGGTTTTGTCGATTTTTTCAAGTTGGGGAGCACTATGTTTAGACTAATGGTAATGAATAGGTTGGAAGCGGCCAGGATGGAGGGGTGAGCTGGAAGTCTTATCTTGGGCACTGGGGTGTGGACCCAGCAGAGTGATGAGGTACATTAGCTGTTTCAGAAATAAAAGCAAAAAGATTTGAGGGCCAAGTGAATGCAAGTCCCACAAATCTAGAGGAATGTTCCAGCATGGGGTCTCGAATGGAAACTCATCTAACGTTGGCTCAAAGGATCTGGTTCCAACATGGCCATTGCCAAAAATTTCATCACTGTGAAACTTATTAACCTTCATATATTGATCTATATTATATACTAAACAAAACTGTGTTTCTTATTTTGTGCTTGGTTTCCAGAATATAATTGGTTTTAGTTTGTGAATTGATGTAATTTCAACTAAAGTAGTATAAAAAACCTGCACAGCCTCAGTGTAAATACTGTGTGGAAATATAATATACTTTATGGAAATAATGCAAGGATTCCCGTTAACAACTTAATGGACCCTTTGTTTGGAAACCTGTGCTACAGAAATCGTGTGTGTTCGTAATTGTCTTTGATTTATAAATAGATTTATAAATTTTTGTTCTATTTATAAATAGATTTATAAATAGATTTTGACCCTGTATGACTTTGGTGTGATAATTAAATGCAGTAGAAGGTTATGACTCATGTCATTGTTAAGTAAACTAAAAACTACAAATAGAGACATTAAATTTCAATTAGTTGTCCCCCATCAGGCTCAAAGATTTGGAATATATACCTTTTCTCCCCTTCCATCCATCCTGTGCAAGTATATACCCTTTTGTTAAATCGTAAATTATTCCAGCAGGAAGACTTCAGCTTCACATTGTAATAAGTGCACTCAGTGAATGATTTCCTATAAACATCAGAGAATAGACATTTGCATTTATGTGGCTGATTTTCATTTTTATACCTCTGCTCTATTCTTAGCATAGATTCCTTTCCAGCCTCCTTTATGTGACCTAAAGTGAATTCTATTTATTCTTGTTGAAGAATTTTTGTGTAAACATTCCATTTTGCTTTTGCTCTATTAAATTTATACGATAGAGGTATTATGATTTAATAATGGCTACTGATTTGTCAATTCCCATGCTACTCTGTGTCTGTTTCTCTATCCATCCATCCATCCATCCACCCACCCATCTATATCTATCTATCTACCTATCTATCTATCCATCCCTATATCTATCTATCTATCTATCTATCTATCTAATCTATCCCATACTTATATACACGTATGTTCTCACACAATGACGTATTTATACATATACATTCTATATACATATACATTATACAAATATGTATATACATATATGACCTACATATACATGTGTATATAGGTCCTATTAATAATTTATAGTCTCCACTGTATTTCAGAAATTCTTTTAGAAGCACAGTTGAGACTCCAGTTCCACCAATCACCAGTGAATACACACAATAAAATTATACACTAAAATATTCTGTATTCTCTTGGTAATTATCTTTTAGTTAATGGTCACCCAAGAAAAGGTCTCCTGTACTTATGTAATGAATTATGTCCTAAAAGAAAATTAACTGTAGCTTTAAAGTTCTATTCCAGAAGAACAAAAGGGCCGTCACATCTGACACCATCGGGCTTCGTTACAACCACTGACTTGCCTCTGTGAAAAGCCACGCGACCTGGAATCATTCTCCTAAGCCCTATGGTGCAATTCAGAAGAGCAAGACGCCTTGAGATTGTGATGTCCTGCCACAAAAGCCTGAATCTGTGATTTCTGGCTTGCGGGCATTTCTCATGGGCCATATTAAAAAATTTTTTTTCAATGTTTAATCATTTTTGAGAGAGAGAGAGAGAGACACAGCATGAGCGGGGGAGGGGCAGAGAGACAGGGAGACACGGAATACAAAGCAGGCTCCAGGCTCTGAGCTGTCAGCACAGAGCCCAACGCAGGGCTCAAACCCCTGTGAGAGCACGACTTGAGCAGAAGTCCTACGCTTAACCGACTGAGCCACCCAGGCACCCCTCTCATGGACCATATTTTAAAATGACCACTGGACACCTGAGCTTATCTCTTGTGAGTATGTATATTGTTTGGTTCCTTCCAGCGCTTTGAATGAAACTTGGTCCCGATCTTGTCACAGTAGGTCTGAGTTCAAGTATGTGCTTTCTGTCTCTCTCTCATTGTTCTGTTGTTGGCGGGGGGTTGGGGCGGGAGGAGGGGGGCTGGGGGGGCTGACTGATTTACAACCTTCATTTCAGAGACAGTAAATCTCAAAAGCCAAATGTTTCATCAGCTGAAATGCTTAACGGATTTGGAGCCAAGAGTGCTTATCAGTGAAAGAAGCCATTTGTTTAAAATCTCTGGTTTTAGCCAGCCAAGGGGCTGCTTCTATTAATTCATCTACAGCGTATATGGAAAGAGATGTGCTTCTCGAGGGGACAGACTTCTAAGGATGCCTCTACCAGCTCTCGGCTTTGGTGATGTGCATGGCCGTTTCCAAACGGATTACCTACTCTCACGTTCATAGAACTGCATGATAGGAAACTGATACACATCTTGTTTCTGCATTATATCAAGCACTCTATTTCCACAATCAGAATAGGAAAGAAATATATTCTTGCAGGGTAAAATAAAATTGCTTGCCTTCATTCTGCACCTGCAATAAAAACTCTGCCTTGTTGATTGTTTAAATTAAAAGAGACGGTGGAAAAAAAATCCCTGGATGATGCAGTGAATGAAGATTCCATGGCAGCAACTATGGAAACACCAACTTCAAAAAAACCCACGTTCATTTGCTAAACTTCAGGCATGCACGGAGAGCTGTTTCCCTCAGGACTTTTGGAAGGAATTCAGAATCGCAAAGATCAAACCTTTCAATAGGAGGCTGTTAGAAAAGCTAAGATTTGCCAGGGTATAGAATATTAATTAGCCTGCCATTGGAGAGGTTACAACAGTCATGTTTTGCTGGGGAGGGGCTTCAGTTCCATAAAGGCTAGCGATTCACCGTATGTTGCAAATCCTCACTGGTGCCCCGCGGAAACAAAATAAGCAAATAGGTCATTCTGGGAGAGCTCACAGAGGGGGAGAGGGAGTGGAGGAAGGATGTGTTGAAGACAGAGGGGTTCTGCCAGAAAATTACTGGAGCCTTTAGGAATGAATCACCGCTTTCCTTAATGGGGAAAGAGAGGCTTGTCTTATGGTTATTAAACGGCACCCAAACTACCATTATGAGCCCGTTTCATACATAAAGCTGCATGAAAGGGCCTTTGCTCCCAAGCAGGGCGCGATGCATTTTATGAGAAACGGTGCAAAAGGTTGCACGATGAATGCCAGAGCCAGGGAACACTCGTTGGCATGAAACGCTAATTAGTAATTGCTAATTAAATAAGGGAGGGGCTGGTAACGTCGGAACGTTCCCACTAATGACAGGCTCATCTCAGCTCCACCCCTGAGAATGCTGGAGAGGCCTGAATCTTCGAGATGCCCTGGCCATGCATCTCTGCAGATACAGGAGATCGTGAGTGCACTTAGTGCATTTTCAGAACCAGGTTTTGCTTCATGTGACTTCAGGGCCTCAGTCAGTCTGTCTTCACCCAAACACTGCAGCAGGTGGCTGTAGGAACGGAATAAGCACTTACTGAAATGGCTGGGAAAAAGGAGGTGGGATGGAAGGGGGTGTTTGGGGGCAAGGGCACAGAAGAAAGTAAAGTGACTAAGAAGCAAACAAAACACCTTTTTAGCATTTGGTGTTGTTTTGTCAGAAGGCCTAGGCAAGACAGAAGTGGATACAAAGGTAGACCAACATGGGTGCGGTGCGTTAACCTTGGCAGAAGCTGGGACGAGCAGCGGTAGTTTCGAATTTGAGAAGGAGAGGACTTGTCTGTCCGGAAAACGACTTCAGACATCAGAGGGAAGGCTTGTTTCGAGGTCACGATCGTTTTTGCCACGAGAGAGAGACAGACGAGTCTGGGATCCATCTGACCACGTTGCTACAGGAAAAGCTTTGGGTTGCCTTCTTTGCAGCCTCTAAGGGCGAATTGGGAATGTGATGCCTTTGGTGAAATTGGTTCCTCAATTTATAGAATCATCCTTCTTTTTTTTTTTATTTTTTTTTAACATTTATTTATTTTTGAGGCAGAGAGAGACAGAGCATGAACGGGGGAGGGGCAGAGAGAGAGGGAGACACAGAATCGGAAGCAGGCTCCAGGCTCTGAGCCATCAGCCCAGAGCCTGACGCGGGGCTCGAACTCACGGGCCGCGAGATCGTGACCTGAGCGGAAGTTGGATGCTCAACCGACTGAGCCACCCAGGCGCCCCGAATCACCCTTCTTTTTAAAAGAAGACATACCAGCTCGTGCTATTTCAGGGACAGTTGCACTGATTTGAACATGCACCGTAATTCGGCTCAGATTACAGAGTTTCATGTTTCTGTGTGCGACTCTAATACGTTGTCTATAAGGGGTGGGCGCTAAGTAAGAGTGGAGTCCCAGGATCTGTCATTTAGTTTGAAACTTAAGCATTAAAAAGAATGAAAATATCAATAAGGAATTCAATGGGGAAAAGCTGACAACCTGTAATGCTTTTTTGGACACACAACACACACTTACACACAGACACCAACACACAGATGCCCCAGCCCAACACACACACTTATTTTTCCCTGAAAAACTTCTTTTAGGATATCCCTGAAAAATTTTTTCAAGGAGGACTTTCTCATTTTACAACCAACGTGTGTAGACAAATGATAACTTGAATCTGGTAAAATTTATGGTCTCTGGTATTATCATATATTATAAATATTTGAGATTGATTTCGCCTGATATGTTAGCCCTGTACAGACTCATAGAGGAGGCATTTTATCATCAGAAACAGAACCAATAGAAACAGAAGCAATAACCATCATCACGATTATTTACATAATAAAATCCTTCCTGCCATGAAAAATGCTTTCCACTGGTGCTTCTCATTTATAGGAAGACAACCAAAGAATGAACAGGGTAAACCCTGAGATATATTTTCTTTATTTTCTAAGTGTTTATTTATTTATTTTGAGAGACAGTATGTGTGCGAGCCAGGAGGGACAAGGGCAGAGAGAGAGAGACAGTGAGAGAGAGAATCCCAAGCAGTCTCCACACCATCAGCACACGGAGCCTGACATGTGGGGCTTGAACCCACAAACCGAGAGATCATGTCCTAAGCCAAAACCAAGAGTCAGACGCTGAACCGACCGAGCCACCCAGGCACCCCCATGAGATTTATTTCCAAATACCGGAGAGGTTTATGTGCTTTGTTATCATCAACAACCCAAAATATCCTGTGTTCTCTTGTAGGGTTTTTAAGTACCGGTGACCAGGCGGCCAAAGGCAACTATGGGCTCCTGGACCAGATCCAGGCACTTCGGTGGATTGAGGAGAATGTCGGGGCCTTCGGCGGGGATCCCAAGCGAGTGACCATCTTCGGCTCAGGCGCGGGGGCGTCTTGCGTCAGTCTGTTGACCTTGTCGCACTATTCAGAAGGTAACAAGGGCATCCCCGTGTTGGTGCATGACCCCCAGGGCTGACTGGTGAACACATGTGGAGTTCATATCCAAGGTGCCTGCTGGTGGTGTCACCATAAGTCTCTCTCGAATCCTCTGCAGAAAGTCCCCAGATGACATGATCTCACATTGCTTTCTTTAAAAAATTTTTTTTAAGTTTTTTTTATTTAGAGAGAGAGAGAGAGCATGCAAAGGCGTGAGTGATGGAGGGGCAGAGAGAAAAGAAGAGAGAGGATCCCAAGTAGGCTCCGTGGTGTCAGCACAGAGCCCACTGTGGGACTTGAACCCAAGAACCATGAGATCGTGACCTGAGCCGAAACTAAGAGTTGGATGCTTAACCGACTGAGCTTCCCAGGAGCCCCTCACATTGTTTTCTTTTAGCTCAGCTTTGTTTGCATTTTAACCATTTAAATGACAGCAATTCAGTGCTGGTTACAACAATTGGAACATAATGACTATTATAGGAAGACCAACACTTTGCTTTTGCCTTCCTGACTTTATTCGGTCACCTTTAAATTTTAAGGCCTTCTCATTTCAACTTGGGAGAGATAATACAGAAGAGAAACAGTCATGTGGAAGACGGATGCACATTTTTACATTCCATAAGCAACGCAGCTTGTGGTCGTGTGGTTTTAAAAGTCAATTGGGTCACCCACACTAACTTGGGGTGGCTCCTTCGTGTCCACTGATGACCGATGTTCCAAGCAATTTGAGAGGAGGGGTTTCAGAGAGAAGTCAACTGGAATTAGATGCATTCATAATAACTTCCTGGCTGCCCCCTCAAAAACAAAAACATAACAGAGGTACCTGGGTGGCTCAGTCGGTTAGCATCCGACTTTGGATCAGGTCATGATCTCACGGTTCATGGGTTTGAGCCCCATGTTGGGCTCTGTGCTGACAGCTTGGAGCCTGGAGCCTGCTTTGGATTCTGTGTCTCCCTCTCTCTCTGCCCCTCCCCCGCTTGTGCTCTGTCTCTCTCTCCCCAAAATAAATAAACATTAAAAAAAACCAATAAATAAACAACCCAGGAAAATGCAAATAAACATTCTCTGTGATGATCTAAATTATCAGGGTCATGTTATATTTCCTTCCATGTCATTGGTTGGTTGAAGAATTGCACCATTTTTATTTGAACCATTTTCATCAAAAGTACTTGAAACCTTAAAGGAGTTATTTGTTTTTCTTTAAAGAGTCTTGCAAAAGGAATGAAAAGGTCAAAATATTTTGAAGACTAATAAATACATAGAATTTTAATAAAATAGAATCAAAAAAACTGAAGAGGACCTTGAAGTGTATCTACCCCAAAGCCCTCATTTATCAAAAAGGAAATTGAGGCTCAAAGAGGTTGTATAACCTGCCTAGGGTCACACAGCAAGTGATGGAGGCAGGGAAGAAACCCAACTTCCCAGACCCTGATTCAAACCTATTCCCACCATTCTTCCTTAGCTATTAAAAACTGTGCCAGAGTAGAGGGTAGCCTTGATCTTCTGTGCAGAATAGACTGGCTGTACGGGATTCATGGATATCTGCGCGCAGAACAACTATCAGGAAAGCCCTGATTGTCTCTCCTATTTGGTATTTTACCTACCAACTGCTTCTCCACTTTCGGCTTCCAGTGTTGAAGTTCAGATTTCCTCAAGGTATTCTGTAGCTCTTAGGAAATACAAATGTTCAGCTCGAGTAGAAATTTTAACTAGCAGCAGGCACTGATGTGACCAGTAGATTTGCGGCTTAGTAAGGAGATTCAAAATGCACCTGTTATTAGGATGCTCAGTCCAAGAGCCATAAGCAACCATCAGTCAAATCAAAGGTGACAGGGCTATAGATTATTTCATAATGTCTAAGGAGAGGTCACATTACGGGCTCACATTTATATTAACACTTCATTTTTACAAAAATGAAACAGTGGATAATTAGAGGGGTTGTTGGCAATATCAATACCTATAGCATTCCAGAAAATATTTAGACTTTCCCACTTTTCAACTGATATAATCCCAGTTCTCAAGTTAGCAAGTAGTCAGGACCAGCTTCCTTAGTAATCAAACACAGGAAACCAAATCTAATTGGAGGAAGAGCATTAATTACTTAAATCAGCATGTCGGAAGTGATCAAGCTCCATGGCAGTGCTGGGCATGGGTCGCATCTCTACACAGCAGCTTTTCAAAACAACCCAGCAATGTAATGAGCACTATGAAAATAACTAGATAGTTGGCCTTAGAATTATACTTCTAGCGATGTAGTCCCCAAAAAAGCAATCAACAGATGCATGGAAAATGATGTTTTCTTGAAAATGTTTGCCACAGTATCATAGCAAAGAATCAAATGAGAAGCTCCAAGATTAAAAAGACAAGAAAGTTATAAGGAACACATGCATTTACTCAAAGGAACAATAATTAAAATATTTAAGAATTGTGCTGAAGACATACAGTGGTCTGGGAAACACAGTGTGAAAGCTATGCATCTACTGGACACAGTTGTACAAAACAACGTTGAGGGGGAGATAGATAGCCAAGTAGGAATGACATTAAAATGCTCACCAAACTTGAATTTTATAGTATGAAGTTTGAGTGGTATTTTTCTTTATCCAATTATTCAAGTTTTATCACAAATTATATTCTGTAACACACACACACACACACACACACAAACACATAGCTACGTCAGTTATGGCCAATAGTTGTAACAAGATAAAAAAAAAAAAAAACATCTAGCAAAATTTTTCTAATCCTGATTATTTTAACTTGTGAAAATCTTCAATCGATCACATATTGACATCATTTCTTTAAGAGGCTTCAACACATTAATCTTTAGAGCCAAACACAAACGTCAGTAGTTGTACATGTCTGAGAGCATTATAAACTCTGGGAGAATGGCCCCCAAATGACTTTGATGATGCATTGAGCAAAACCAGATCAACTTAACGTCTTCTCTTGTGTGTCATCTTTGGGCAATCTTCCAGTCTTTAGAATCACATCTTCCTGATTGCAATCATGTTTCCTCACTTGATTGCTTGCATGACCTTAAAACTCTACAGGGCACGAACTTTTGGGCTCCCAGCTGAATTACTCTGCCAGCGTCTCCTGAGGCATGAGAGCTACATCATGCTGGAATTCAAGAAAATGGCAGGAAGAGATAAGAAACAGAATGCTATCATTTTATACCCCATCAGCTCTTGTCCTGTAGTAGTGAAAAATACAGGGTTTAAAAAAAATCTTTTTTTACTTCCCAACATTCATGCACTAGACAGTGAGAGAATATTGTAAGCCACACAGAATTTTACTCATCAAATTGCCCTTTTTTTTATTTCTCATGAAACAGACATTTTGAACATGTGGCAGAATACATTAGAGGAAAGTCTGGGATTCGAATGGATGCAATTTTGAGACCAGTGATTTTTTTTTTTGAAAAATACATTTTACTTGGGCAATCAAGTGAGGATTCCTTTAGGAATAGCTAGCTTAATTAATATTTTAGTTGTGAAAGCTTAATACATCCAATATATTGAGGGTGCAAACAGAAATACATCTCTGAATTTTTACCCTGAAATTGATTTTAGTGGATTTTTTTTTCCTGCATGTTGAAGTGGTACCTGGATTTGCCAGTGAGGCAAAATGGTCTTTAACATCTTCTTGGCTCAAAGCATATTTTTAAGGAATGGGAGGTAGGTGATTACCCTGGGTGGGTTTATTTATAACAGCATCTGGGGATGCCAATGGCAAGACTACCCTAAATTGTGGAGTGATAAACAGATTGCACGTTTTTTTTTTACCACTGGAGCTAAAAGTTTTTTTTACCATTTTCTTAAACCGTGTGTGTGTGTGTGCGTGCGTGCGTGTGTGTGTAATAACCTCCCATAAAACAAATGTCCAGCGGGAAGGGGAGGAGGAGAGAAGGAGATGGAAATGAGCAAAAAAATGCTGAAAGCGCTGAATGCCACTGTATCCAGAAATTCACATGCCCGAGAGACAATCAGAGCCTTCTTTGCTAAGTAAAAACTGCTTTTCTGTCTTTCGGGTTTTCATTTGCATGTGTACGACGTTGCACCTGCAGGTCTGTTCCAGAAGGCGATCATCCAGAGCGGGACCGCACTGTCCAGCTGGGCAGTGAACTACCAGCCAGCCAAGTACACGCGGATATTGGCAGATAAAGTCGGCTGCAACATGCTGGACACCACGGACATGGTGGAATGCCTTCGGAATAAGAACTACAAGGAGCTCATTCAGCAGACCATCACCCCGGCCACGTACCACATTTCCTTTGGCCCCGTCATCGACGGGGACGTCATCCCAGACGACCCTCAGATCCTGATGGAGCAGGGGGAGTTCCTCAATTACGACATCATGCTTGGTGTCAACCAGGGGGAGGGCTTGAAGTTTGTCGACGGCATCGTGGACAACGAAGATGGCGTGACGCCCAACGACTTTGACTTCTCCGTGTCCAACTTTGTGGACAACCTTTACGGCTACCCAGAGGGGAAAGACACGTTGCGGGAGACCATCAAGTTCATGTACACGGACTGGGCAGACAAGGAAAACCCCGAGACGCGGCGAAAGACCCTGGTGGCTCTCTTCACGGATCACCAGTGGGTGGCCCCCGCGGTGGCCACGGCCGACCTGCACGCTCAGTACGGCTCCCCGACTTACTTCTATGCCTTCTACCACCACTGCCAGAGTGAAATGAAGCCCAGCTGGGCGGACTCAGCCCATGGTGACGAAGTCCCCTACGTCTTTGGGATCCCCATGATTGGCCCTACTGAACTCTTCAGTTGTAACTTCTCCAAGAACGACGTCATGCTCAGCGCAGTGGTCATGACCTACTGGACCAATTTTGCCAAAACCGGGTACGTGCTTCCCCACAGCGGGTTTTTCTTGCTCTTCTCCTAGATTGTCTGGTTCTGCCATGACGAACGGAGTGCAAGATGCATTCACACACGGTAACGGTGGGGGGCCTCGCTTTTTCCTCCTCCTTAAATTGTTTTCTGCCAACCAGATTTTTACTAAGAGTGCTCATTGCATACTTAAAAGTCTGTTTCTACCTGCCACTCCAGGGTTCAGGGGTAAACGGCACTACCTTTGGAAGCCAATCCCAGAACTTGTGTCCTTTGGTAAATAGTAGGGTTATCAAAACACGTGTACCACGTGGCAATTTGTGTTTATTGCGTAGCCACGAGAACAAATTCAGTCTCATAATACATCTAAGAAATACGATCCATGTGTGTTTATACTATATATGAACACACACGTATGTATGTTTCTCTACAGTTATGAGATTTATTTCCTGTATATACACATATTGGCAAATGCTTATTCATCTATATATCATTTATACATATTTATTTCATAAACAAATATATATTTCGTATATATGTGTATATACATACCTCACAGGAAAGGACCTCAGCTAAATGTAGTACAAAACCCACAAGAGGCACACATAACAACAGGTCCCACCGATATCCTGTTGAGCAGCTTCCAAGCAAACAAGGATAGAAAAGTCTCCCCAAGTTTTTATTTTTTCAGGTTTATTTATTTTGAGAGAAAGCGGGCGTGTGAGTGGGTGAGGAGTACACAGAGAGGGAAAGAGAGAATCCCAAGCACGCTCCACACTGTCATCCCAGGGCTCGATCCCACGAACCGTGAGATCATGACCTGAGCCAAAATCAAGAAGTTTGACACTCAACCGCCTGAGCCACCCAGGCATCAGAAGACTCCCCAACATTTAAATATTTTTTAATGTTTTTATTTATTTTTGAGAGAGACAGATAGAGTGAGTGAGGGAGAGCAGAGACAGGGAGGGAGACACAGAACCCGAAGCAGGCTGCCGGCTCTGAGCCGTCAGCACAGAGCCAGACGCGGGGCTCCATCTCACGAGCCGTGAGATCATGGCCTGAGCCGAAGTCGGATGCTTAACCAACTGAGCCGCCCAAGCGCCCCGACTCCCCAGCATTTTAAATGGCTACAAAGTCACAGCAACTTTTCATTTTTCTCCTGTCTCACAACGTGATTGTGGAAATTAATGAGGTATCATTCTGTTCTACCTGGGTGGGCTTCTCTCATTAACCTTGAGCCTCTTGCCCTGAATTAAAATCGGAGACGCTCTCCCTCTCCGCGGGAATGTGCGTCTTCCCGTGGCACTCCAGATGTGGGACAGAGGCGCCCACACGACAGCAGCCTGCAGTGCCTGAGTCTGAGGCAGCTCTAGAGACAGGGTTCGTGGTGCTGAGGGCTCAATGCTCAGGGCTCATTCTTTCACAACGATTCCAAATGTTACTGTGTGCACGCTGTCTTCAGAGTTTTGGAGGTCTTAGCAAAAGTATGGCGTGTTTATAGAGTGTCAAGTGTATTGTATGGATACCCACGTCCAACTGTCACATTTTACATTTGGTCTAACCACGGTGGGCATAGGAGGCAGTAGGGGAGGGAGGATGTACAGATATTTGGGACAGATGCTTGCCTGTCACCTAAGGGTTCTTTCATCAACAAAGAGATGATTGACATCAAGCCAACGAATTTTTTTTAATGTTTATGTAGTTTTTGAGAGAGAGAGAGAGAGAGAGAGAGACAGAGCATGAGTGGGGGAGGGGCAGAGAGAGAGAGGGAGACACAGAATCCGAGGCAGGCTCCAGGCTCCAAGCCATCAGCACAGAGCCCGATGCGGAGCTCGAACCCATGAACCGTGAGATCATGACCTGAGCCGAAGTCAGATGCTCAACCGACTGAGCCCCCCAGGCGTCCCCTAGTCAACGACTATCTTTATGTCACCCTTGTTTATGATGTTATTATAACATCCCTAGGGTGCTGTAACCATGTACCACAAACGGTGTGGCTTCAAACCACAGGCATTTATCATTGCCCAGTTCTGGATGCTAGAAACGCAAAATGCAGGTGTTGGCAGGGCCGAGTTCCGTCTCCAATCTCTAGGGGACAGTTTTGTGCTCCTTCCTAGTTCCTGCTGCTTTGCAGGCTATCTGTGGCATTGCCTGTTTATAGCCACGTGACTGTGGTTTCTGCGTCTGTGTGATGTGTCTGTTTGCAGATGGCCGTCTTCTTCTAAGGGCATTCGTCATATTGGTTTAGAAGTCCAACCTGCCCCGTCTTATCTTCACTGATTCCATCTGGAATGACCCTGTTTCCAAATACGGTCACATTCTGAGGCCCTGGGGGTTAGCACTTTGGCATATGGTGTTAATTTGGTGGGGGAACAATTCAACTCATCACCCCTTTTAAAGGCAGGATGATGCCCAGTTGTGTCATTGAACTCAGGTGTGTGATGCCTTTCCTAACCAAGTGTCATGCTCTTGAAGCAGAAAGATTTCCCAAATGATGGCCATCTGCTTTCCTTACATTTTCATCCAAACATAGCACTCTTTAAGTAATATCTAAACATCCTTACTCGCTTTAGTTAAAACCACATACTTCTTTCCCTTATGTGTTTTGAAAATGGACTTTATATGATTTTTCTTACATGGTGATCATTCATCACCAGTGTCACTGAACCATGAAAAAAATGGCAAACTCCAAACAAAGCCATTAAATTCTCGTTAGCTCCTCTTGCGTTGCCAAGAGCTCTGGGGCTGATGCCCTCTTGGCGTTTAAAAAAGAAAGAAGAACGGTAAAGGAAATTAATTAGTGTCACGCGATGGGAAAGATCTCCTAGCGCGAAATGGATATTTTCACCAAGACCTATCAAAGGCTGGGCCAGGATTAAAAATACCACAGCGTTCTGCTACTGAGTGCTTCTTTTCATGTCATAGCTTGGTTCCTAAGATCTCTGTGCCCAGCGCCTGTGGTTCACACCCTCGTGTGGGGAACGTAGTGACGGAACTGTTAAATAGCCTGGGCTTAATCACGGCCAAAGGCATTCGTGTGACCGTTCATGGTATGTGTTCATGAAGGTGTCAAAGCAGCCAGAACAGATGGGAAAAGGGTTCGGAAGGGGGAGGACGTCCGCTTTGGGGGAACAGGTGTCATCTAAGTGGAGTCTAGAACTTCAGAGAGAGTCAAGCTCTCCCTGAGCAAACGGGAAAGACACAATGGAGAGCTGTGGGTGTCAGGCTGAAGAAGCTGGACTGGATCCAAATAGGAGCTATTTTTACTTCCGCAGTGCCTGTGAGCCCTGGCTGAAATAATACTTAGGGATATTAATGCAGTCAGTTTTCTTCATTCGTTTGGAAAGGTCATTGAAATGACTCAAATCATCCTTAAAGAGAGTCACTCAGGACTTCCTCTAATGTGAAATGCAAAGTGGAGTCTTCCAGCGTCAGTATGTGTGGGATAATATTTCCATGGCGGCCAGTTGAACAAGGAGACAGAGGATGGAACGGGTGGGCAGTCTAGTGATTTCGGTATTTGTCAATACTTGGCACAGTCGTGAGAGGTGGTTGCTATTCATGTATTTAATTAGGGTAGCGGTGCACTAGGCTCTCTGCAGGGGTGTATTTCCTTGTCCCCGGCGGGGGCTGCTTCGGTGGTCCCAGGGAAGGTGAGCCAAAATGGTGCCAGTAATGGAACAACGTAGGATAAACCATGTCTGACGCCACAGTGTGAGCATGCCGGTTAACTCTGTTCTTCAGAACACGTTCTCAGACCGTGACACAGAGACCATCCACTGCTCCCCACCAGCAGTAGAGGGACAGGACCTAGATTATAAGAACATCTCCCCGGCCATTTGTCACAGCCCTTGTCTACGGAGAGAGGAGTCCATGGCATCAGGACATGCTTTGCCATTATCACTAGCTGCTGTTTCCAGTCTTCTGTACCTTACAGACAACACGCTGCTGTTCCTTACTGTTTGGATGTTAGGCAAGGCGTATACCCTGGTGCTGCTTTTCGTACAACCCACAGCTCACAGGTGTGACCTTATGTCTGTCTTTCAGTGTAAATACATGATATGCCAACTTTTTGTTGTTGTGGAGCACAGAGAAGTAAATGTTGGGAATATGGGTATAGAAGACACGGAAGGGGGAAGGCGGGTAGGGAGGAAAGGAAGGAGGGTTCCATGATCCAGCTTAGAAGACTCAGCCAAGGTGCTGCCAGGGTGCCAGTCGGCTCAGGTCATGATCTCACAGTTCGTGAGTTCGAGCCCCACATCGGGCTCTGTGCTGACAGCTCAGAGCCTGGAGCCTGCTTCCGATTCTGTATGTGCCTCTCTCTCTGCCCCTCCCTTGCCTCTCTCTCTCTCTCTCTCTCTCTCTCTCTCTCTCTCTGCCCCTCCCCTGCTCACACTCTCTCTCAAAAATAAATGTTAAAAATAAAAAAAGAAGACTCGACCGAAACAGTGCTGGAAAAGAACAACAGAGGCCAAAACAATAAGTACTAGCCTAAAAATAAAGCTGATGTGGAAAGTTTTGCTAAACGAAAAGCAATGTCAAGGAAAAATGAAAACTAATCCCAAGGTTTACAAAGGCTTAGAAAGAATTACAACCTGTGTCATAGAAAATCTCTTTGGGAATGCGAGCCCTGACTGGTCCATAGCATCCAGGTGCTTGTGGATCAAACACCGATTCAGTCTGAACTCTTTTGTGGGGACACCAAAGAAAAGTTGGTCTCTGTAGGACATATTGCAACAATCGGCACTTTAAGGAACCAGATGATGCATTGTCCATCGAGGGCCTTACTTAAATGCCATTGGAGTTCAGACAATGCAAAGATAATTCTGGCACGGCAAATGCAACCAACACAGATTTCAGTTTTTTGACTTGGTCTCAGGACCAAGGCTCTCGGTGTAGGTCTAATGAGATGCTATCTTGACTGTGGACGTTGTTGGTATCCTGTGATGAGTTTATTTTCAGCCTTTGCGAAAACTCAAGAGGCCCTTAGGGTGCATGGCTTACAGAGAACTGCAGCCCGTGTCTGGTCTTCAAATGACCTTTACGGCCAAAAAGCATTGTAAGCAGAGTGAATGAACATCTTGACCTGTTGTGTAGGTGCACGTGGTAGCCTTCTTCTTAGACATCTGGTAACAAATACCAGGTACTACGTTGTGCTAGATGTGAGGAGAATCTTGTGTCATCAAAAGGAGCCCATCAGAGAGTTTACTGGTGTTTCTACAGGAATCATATTACCTATCTCTAGCAAATAACATGGATCACAAGGGCTTAGAAATGCACTTGACTGTCCTCCGCCAAGATGATGTCTCAAATAAATTGTGACGGGTGAAAATGTGTGTCTCAGGTGCTGGGAAATGTGGATGCAGGTAGCATTGAGGTTTTCACTAGGGAGAGAAGATACGTCCATTGCTTTTATCCTTAATCATCACGATCTTTAATTTTACTCATGGAAATTAAAACATGCCATATGCGGAAGTCAAATCTAAAAAGACACTGCTATCCCACTTAGAGGTCTTGCTGTCTTTGGAGTGTTTGACAAGGGAAAATGATGGACTTTCATAAGCTCTGTGAGTTTATCTTGGTTTAAGGCTTCTGACCGTGCACCTCCAAGAACTTTAATAGATAGATTGTATCAGGCTAAAGCTTACTTATCTGGATTTTCAAAATCCTCTGCTCTATTCTTTGAGAACAAAATAAATGTGTTTCTTTACCTTTCAAATGCACACCGAATTTCATCAAAAAGAGTCCAATATCCAACATGAACAGAATACTCTTTTTCCTAGATGCCCTCTGCTTAATAAAAGGTCCACACAGCTAATAGACCCAATTCAGTGAAATCAGATCAATGGAAAAATAGTAGGAATCCTTACCACCTTTCCTTGCTTTTAGAAAATAAAAATCGGTGACAAAAGTTTCCATGGCACATTCCAATTAAATAGGAATTTTTCCAAAAATTTATTTCAGAAGACTCAAATAAAAGAAACATGAGGTGCTATATTGAATCCAACATGTTTCTGAAACATGCAAGTATTTTTAAAAATCAGATAAAAAGATTTTACATATATTAATGTTTATAAATGAACAGATAAAAAAGAAAACTCATGCATTAGGATCTACAAATTTGTATTCTTTTTTCTTGATCCCATGAGTAAAATAAAAGTGAGTGTGCACTCAGTTAAGTAGTAAAATTTCTTTTTCTGTATGCCGTGTATATAGTTATATTTACATATAATTATATGTATCTATATATAGCTATATATCTAGTGATATAGATATCCATATATATAGTGTACATTATGCAGTATATACTATGATATATAGTATACTTTCACAGAGTATATATTCTACATTATACTTTTATGAAGCATCTACTGGATATAACATATAGTATATACCATAAATCCTGTGGTATAGAATATATGCTATATGAAGTGTATACTATACTGTATATACTGTAGTATTCAATACATACAATATGTAATATAATATACTGTGATGTGTACTATGTACCATGTAATATACATGCTATGATGTATATTATTTACAATGTATAGCATACCATATATACGGTGGTAAACAGTATACTTTTATATGGCATATACTATATGCAGGATATGGTACCCTGTACATGCTGTGGGTATTACAGTATATTACTTTACAGTCCTGTCTCCCTCCCTAAGCAATTTTTAGGCATTCTACTTTGTATATTGGCCGAAGGAGATAATATTTACTAGGCTGTAACTATTTTCCAAAAATTTTGTTATGATTATTGAGCCTCCATCAACTACTTCTAATCCCAGTATCGTCACCCATTCTGTAGATGAGGATGATTAGGCCCAGAGAGGCTTCAGAAATTTGCGCAAGATTTCACAGCTGTAATGAGGGAGAGCCTCAGAGCTTAATGCCTGGAGATGATTTTGACAGCCTCAGACTGAGGGCAAATGTCCTTCTTTTAGCAAAGGCTGCATGCACCAGTTGGCCAGGGTATCGTTTGCATCCTGCACAATGCACGGTCATGTGTGTGGACTTGGGACTTTCAGGTAGGACTTCTGGCCAGTGTTCTGGCATGTGAGCATAGAGGCAGTGGCTAGAGGCAGCTTTGTCCATGCTGCCAGAACGTTGTTCCATGGAAAACAGAAGTGAGAAGAGCCAGATCTGTGTGTGCACATCCCAACTTGCTCTGGCTTGTCCATGACGTCTGAACGTTCAGTGTTGTCTGCTAGGTGATCTTTTACTGTGCATGACCTCAACATTTTCAAAACAAATAAACATTAAGATGAAATATGTTTTACACTTCACTTTGCCAACCGTAAAAATAGATGGAAGAAATGAGAATATGATATTTTGGGGAGGTTCTTTGTTATAGTAAAAGAATTGGTGGCAAAGATGTTTAAAGTACCATGTTTTCTGGATTTCCCTTTCATTTTGGTGATTCCCTTTCTGCCTGTGCCCATTTATGTAAATAACAAGACAATTCTTGGGTTCAGAGTTGGCCTGGCACACTTAACATCTACAGAAACTCTCAATTTCTTGCACCGTGTTTTACTTCTCCTAAACATGTTAGCTTCACCATATGTAAAGCTGTGATCTTATCACCGTTCTTAGAATTAATGGAATGTTATTTGCTATTTACGTGGCTCGGTCTTGGAAAGGTTTTCAAATATTCAACTATTCCTCTTTCAAAAAGAGAGCAAACTCATGGTGCCTTCATTTCACCGTGTCTTCACATTTTGCAATGGCAAGTCCTATTTTTATTTGATTTTTAACACAATTTTAGTTCTTAAAACTTCGGTATGTGTTTGTCCACCTCAGAAGCCACCCTGGTGCAAGAAAGAAAATGCCTACTTTTTGAACAATTGCCTCTAAATCAGGATTTCTCAACCTCAATACTATTGATGTTTGTGCCCTCTACTCATTCATGGCGGTACAGTCCACACATGACAACCAAATATGTCCCCAGACATTGCCAAATGTCCCTGTGTGGACAACACGCCTTGGTTGAGATTTATGGCTCAAGAGTAGCTAAACTTGAAATACTGAAAAAATTTCCTACACCCATATTTTTCTTACTTTTTTTTATTTTTGAAGATCATTTGATGCATTTAAAAATATAGTAGAAATGTTATGAAAATGCCAGACCTCTGCCACCAGGAATTATTTTTAAAATAAAAGGAAGAGAAGGGGCGCCTGGGTGGCGCAGTCGGTTAAGCGTCCGACTTCAGCCAGGTCACGATCTCGCGGTCCGTGGGTTCAAGCCCCGCATCAGGCTCTGGGCTGATGGCTCAGAGCCTGGAGCCTGTTTCCGATTCTGTGTCTCCCTTTCTCTCTGCCCCTCCCCCGTTCATGCTCTGTCTCTCTCTGTCCCAAAAATAAATAAACATTGAAAAAAAAATTTAAAATAAAAGGAAGAGAAGACTTTAAGGAAAATACAAAATGGTAGCCATGGTTGAATTAAACCACAGTGTGTCCGTTGCTATTTGAGTACTTGGTGTTCATAAACAGGTCTTGGTGAGCTCAATTAAATGGTCCTAATTCCCTGTTTTGTTTGATGGCGAGATTTACTTGTCACATGTCGAAGGGTGTGACCTTTTTTTCCCTCTTTTCTCTTCCTTCTGTCCCCAGTGACCCAAATCAGCCTGTTCCTCAGGACACCAAGTTCATTCATACAAAACCCAATCGCTTTGAGGAAGTGGCCTGGTCCAAGTATAACCCCAAAGACCAGCTCTATCTACATATTGGCCTGAAGCCCAGAGTGAGGGATCACTACCGAGCTACCAAGGTGGCTTTCTGGCTGGAATTGGTTCCCCACCTGCACAACCTGAATGAGATATTCCAGTACGTGTCAACAACCACGAAGGTCCCTCCTCCCGACATGACCTCCTTCCCCTATGGAACCCGGCGGTCTCCCGCCAAGATATGGCCCACGACCAAACGCCCAGCCATCACTCCCGCTAACAACCCCAAACACTCCAAGGACCCTCATAAGACAGGGCCCGAGGACACAACCGTCCTCATCGAAACCAAACGGGATTATTCCACTGAACTGAGCGTCACCATCGCCGTGGGGGCCTCCCTGCTCTTCCTCAACATTCTGGCATTTGCGGCTCTGTACTACAAGAAGGACAAGAGACGCCACGAGACGCACAGGCGCCCCAGTCCCCAGAGGAATACCACAAACGACATCGCTCACATCCAGAACGAAGAGATCATGTCCCTGCAGATGAAGCAGCTGGAACATGACCACGAGTGTGAGTCCCTGCAGGCTCACGACACGCTGAGGCTCACCTGTCCTCCAGACTACACCCTGACGCTGCGCAGGTCTCCAGATGACATCCCACTCATGACACCAAATACCATCACCATGATCCCAAACACACTGACGGGCATGCAGCCTTTGCACACATTCAACACCTTCAGCGGAGGACAAAACAGTACCAATCTCCCCCACGGACACTCGACCACTAGAGTATAGCTTTGCTGTTCCTTTCCGCTACATCTGCTCCTTCCCACTGGAGAGAGGGAGAAAGAGAGAAGCAACGTGTGCCCACGAGGAGTGTGGGTCATCCCACTGACATAAGACAAAAAGAACAGGGCCACCATCGTGTCCCTGTAGACCCATCCCATTGGCATTTCCCAGTACGACAAGATCTACTTCTGACCCTATGAAATGTGAAAAAGTATACATTGCTGTTACAATACTGCTTTAACATCTCCACCTCTCCAGAGAACGTTTAGTTTGGCTAGGACATCACCGTCTCCAGGACCTGGATGCTTCCCGTGTTAACAATAGAAGCTGACACTTTGGGGACTCAGCCAGGGACACTTAAGAAAAAAAATTTTTTTTAATTAACAGTTGAAAAATACAATATGTGCCATACGACGGATGGCTCTACTTAAGGGAAGGACAAGTCTGTGGGATTTTACCCAGTGCATGGAGCTATCATCCAGACAGAAGGAGAAGTAGAATTTTATTATTACAAGAGCCGACTATGCAGTAACATATGTATAGTTCTGTGCAAAGAGGTGTTTCGCCAGCCTGAACTATATTTAAGAAACTTTGTAAAAAAAAAAAAAAAAGAAACAAATGTATATAGCTGTGAGTTTCAACAAAAAGACACACAGAGAAAGGAAAAAAAAACAACCAACAAAAAAGCTTTTATTGGTGTTTTCAGTTTGAAAGACCTTTTAGCAAGATTGTGCTTTCCATTGTGGTCTGTATGTATATAAATATATATATATATACATTAGTCATTCACCTCTGTTTCCTCCAGGACACAGGAGGATGTTCTTAATTCCTCGTGGTAAGCAAACACATGGGGTTTTCTAACGCATTTCATTTGTAGGACGATGTGGTGTCACACAGCGGACCCAGACTGTCTGTGTGGTGGGGCTCTTCACCCCCCTTTCTGGGATGCATGCGACAGCATTGTTAGGAGACCGACCGTTGTGTTAGCAAACTTTTATTTTTGTGTGTGTTAGCCTCCATGGAGTTGCACCACCTAGATGGATCCCCCATCCCCAGCGTGGAGTTTATGTAAAGCTTGCTGAATTAGAAACACACACACACAGAGACACTGCAGGAACAAAAAACAAAATACAAGTCTTGGTCTGTGGTTGTGGTTCTTTGAATATGTTTAGGGAGACCTGCTGCCCACCCCCAGGGGTCCTGCCAAAAAAGGAAAGAAAGCTTGCCTTTAGTGGGGGTGGGGCCGTGCCCCGCCGGGTAAATACGGCTCAGTGTTCCCCAGCAGCTGCAGAAAGGGCTGTGGGTGCCGGGCTACCTGCTCAGCTTAGCTAATCAGATTGAAGGAGGGCATGTGTGTTTCCTGTTTTTTCTTTAAGCAGTAAGTCCCTTATTTATCAGGAAGCAAGATTTTTTGTTTTTTATTCTTTACATCGTTTATGGGATAACACATATGCTTGTCTAAAGTACTGTGAGACTTGTGTATCAGTCACTGGTCAATGAATCGTGCGGGGAGAAAACAAACCCACGTGAAAGGACAGAACGTGAAAAGCCCTCTGCATGGGTTTTTTCTGCAAAGTTAGGGTCGCCTTCGCTGTCAAGATAAGTTACGGAAATTATTCGCCCCACTTAAAATTGGCAAGCTGGGGACTGGACATTTGCCCCCAACACCTCCTCAACATTCCCATTGTCCTTTTAATTTTATCTGAAGGAATATTTTGAGTTTCCTACGGTGGAAGGGAAAAGAACAATGGTTACTTTATAGTTTGTCTTTCAAGAGTTATTGCAACATCAGGAAGTAGCAGCCAAAGATGTTTGAAAATCCTGTCTCTGGGCTTGACTATGGTTATTTCAGAAAGCGAGGCTTACAAGTCATTGCTACGTTGGGGATGCTCCACAAGATAAGTCCGGCGTCCTTGCCCCTTGGCACAACGCTCGAGTACTGAACCCCTACACTAAAACAGTAACGATCGATACCAACGTCTTCGAAAACGCCCTTTAGCAAAAGACAGTTCTTACAGGTGCATAGAAGTCCCACGATAAGTTCTGTCGTCCATCTGGGTTAAGATTTGAGAGTGGGTCTCTGTATATACATATGTGAACTATTATAATCCCCACTTTGCACATGGCCAACCAACAATCCTTTCCTGCAGCTAGACGTGTCACGGGTACAAGTTTTGTCCCCAGTTCATACTTTTCTAAAGGTATTGTCAGGTCATTTCTGCAAGCTATGTATTACCCCCAGCGGGGTACGGCAAATAGACTCTCCATACAACTACCCGAGAGGTGATGCTTGGCATCAGTGTGGGTCTGGTATGTTTGTAATGTGAATTCCAATATTTGTTTAGTATTTCCAATTGTCTTCTGCTAGCAATATGCACAGTAATGTATCAGGCTTGTGACATTTGGATAAGGAAAAAAAAAAGAGTTCTTGTTAAGTGAATAGCTTTTACAGAGGATATGATCAAAAGAAATTTAATACACCTTAAATGATATCTTATTTCTACATGGAAAGAAGTTATAGAATCTTCATAGAGTTCTATGAGAATAAAATATACTTGCTATCTATAAAAAAGAGAAAAATGAGAAAAAAAATGAGAAAAAGAAAATAAGTTAAAAAAAAAAAAACTTTCCTAGGCTTTTATCCTTGACCTTCACAGGCACGCAGGGTTTAATGGTTTCTTGGGTTATTATTTTGAAATTTTGTTTTTGATTTTGCCTTAAGTAATGATAGAAGATATATATGGCTGGACACATATGTATAAACTTTTCAGCAGCATTTTTAATAATAAAATATCACAGTATTTTCTAATGCTTTGTGCAAATAATTACGCGTCCATCCTTTTTTTGTAGGTGGCCTATGTTATTTACTTTTCCTACCCCTTTGACTGCTGTTTTCATTTTAAAAGCTACGCGGTACATCAGACATAAATGGACACACTCAACCTGTAACGGGTCAGCTTCGCACAGTTTCTCCCAGTGCATGATTCTTGGGCGACCCACGGGGGGAGTTCTGCCTGACGTTGGAGAAGGAAGCCCCAGACGGTGATGATGATGTTTCCTGAAGGTTCCTGAATTGGAGCACTTGGATTTATTACTGTTATCACTGCCCATTCTTATGGTGCTGGGTTTGGCATTGAGTTTGACATAATAATGCCCTCCCGCATCCAAACAGCCTTGTTTGAGTAAATCTTCGGGTGACAGCAAGAAATTGTGAGTAAAACTCAAGAGGCAGAACATGCCTCCCGGGCCCGTGGAGAGCAAATTGGCCAAGTCCTCACAAGTGCATCTGGCTGTTTCTTATCCTTTTAATTAACATTCAGGAGAGCCCCCAGGCACAGGCACCTGTAATACCCCTCCTTTAAAGTGGAAGAGGTTGAGAGTCGGGAACTTGTGGCCGCCAGGCAGCACAGGTTGGGTTCAAAAGAAGGTAGTGTGCTTCAGAGCCCCAACTCCACCAGTAAGGAAGACAGCAGGAATTTCTAATGCAGGTGCACATGTGTCCTCGTTCATTAGCCGATGGTCAGATAAAGAAACCCAGCAAATCCTGTGACTGTTTGCTGCAGTGGAGCACTGAAGGTTTTTACATATTGATTGGGGTCATTTGCTAGTATAAGGCAAACGGGATATAAATATATATGTAATATGTTACATAATAATAATTTAGTAGTATACTTCCTATTATATTTTATTATAACTACATATTATATGCTTATATGATATAAACTATACATAATATATAATATAGCATATATAATATATGCAGACTGTATAATATAAAAATATATTTTATAATATATTGCATATTAAGTTGATATATTATAGAAATATTGTATATACAGAATTTACATCATATATTTTATTTGTAATAATTATAGTATTTATCTTATAATTATATAAAGAAAATATAAATGTTATTAATATTCACAGTATGACACATTCATTTATATATTATATACAACATATGTTATATTTATATTTAATATATAAATAAAACAAAATATATACCATGTATTTATATAAATACATAACAAAATATATAGCATGTATTTATATAAATACATAAAACATAAAATATATACCATGTATTATATAATCTGCAATACATCTTTATGTATTTATATACATATTTTATATATTGCATATAGGTGTATATTACATGTATATATATGTGAATGGATAATATTCTCATACATATATGTATGTGTAATATGTATTTCATGGAAATGCCATGTTCATGGATTCGAAATTGAAAAAATGTTTAAAACCGAATCTTTAGCAAATTTTAGCTAGAGGGAGAGTCACTATTTTTTTCCACCATGTATATATACATTCTTGCACATTCTAACTGGAAAAACAGTAAGAGTGTATGCATTCATTCATGCACTCGTTCACTCATGTGTTCACTCAGCAAACATTTACCGACCATCTCCCTCCTCACAGGCCGTGTGCCAGAGATGGTGTGTGAAGTGAAAGGACAGAATAGCAGCAGGCTTTGGGGATGGTACCCAGTGCCAGTGGGAGTGTAGACACAGCACCTTAACCTCACCTGCTAGGAGTGGTGAGCATTCAGCTGGGGATGTGTAGGCTGGAGTCCCCACATTTCCAACAACTTCTCAAGTGCTAGAGAGGCTGCTGGTTCCCAACTGTCCCCAACTATTGAGAATGTTCAGAAGTAGCCATGACGGTCACGATCAGGGGGCCCTGGGCGCCGTGAAAGCTGTTCCGTGGAAAGCTAAAGCAACGTGAGAAATGAATTACCATCCTTCTCCGAGGTGGTGGGGACAGGGAGAGGGGTAGAGCCGTTTTACAGCCCTGTGTTCCAGAACTGATACAGCCCAGTGGTCAGAGATGACCAGGGGCACTTCTGGCATCCAGCTCGAATTTGGTCACTTGCAGCAAAGGCAGAGCACACGCAAGAACAGTGAGCCATCTGGGTGAGCCGTTCACACGGCAGAGAGGAGCGTTTGGGCTTACACAGGGCGGCGTTAAGAGGGCTTCGGGAACAAGAATTTGTTCTGAATTAGTTACCCTCAGGATAATTTGTGGTGTACAGTGTTTCGGCAGGAAGCAAGAGGAGCGGAACAGGTCCGGACTTGTCATCAGCAAAGAAACTGGAATAAAAGCAGACGTTGGGTCACTTTTAGCGGAGCCCAACGTGACCGAGCCATGAACCATCAGACTAGTTCAAAGCAGTCAGATGGCAGGGCTCTTCATTTGCTTCTGAGAACTGCCTCAACATGTTCTTATCTCATCATCTTACCTCTTCTGGACCACCTGATTAGAAAAAAAAAGTTGTAAGTCTAGTCTCTGCTAAGGAAGCAAAAGCAATACTTTCTCTGCAGATGCTCATGATTATATTTTAATAAATGGATATATATATACAGAGAGAGAGATCTATAGAGAGATATATAGATATCTATAGATATCTATATATAGATATATATATAGAGAGAGAGAGAGGTCTTTTAGGACTCTACCTTTTCACAAAGCGACTACCCGCATATTTAGAAAACCTACAAATAATTGTGTTTTCCTCCAGACAAGGGCTTGAGAGAAAATGGGGAGGGTGCGTCCTCTTCCCCGTTTGGCCAGGGCGGAGAAGCAGCTGGCCAGAATGAACAGGTGGAATGCATTAAAGTCTTCATTCTAGTGTCTGAGGTCAGAGGCTCCTAATAGAAACGGCTTGGGGGCTTCTGGGTATTGAGAAAAATTGCCAGCAGGTTCAGCTGGGAGAAGCTTCGAAAAGCAAATCCATCCAAGTCCCTCGTCTCAGGTCCCGAATGCAGGACCTTGGTATTGAGTGCGTCCGTTGATGTAGGGAGGAAATGGGGAGATACATTTCTGGTACCCCAACGTACACCAGTGGAGATGTCTCTTGAAAAACTGGGAAATCAGCTGATGCCCAATTGCAAATGTGGGAAGCATCACACAGCGTCAGTGGTAAGATCTGTTGCGCTTTGCTGTGCTTATCAACTATTCTGTAATGTAGCCGGTTGGTTCGGAAATCTATGTCTCCTGTAGGAATTTTGGAAGAAAAAAAAAAAGTCTGTCATTTCTGTCTTGAGAAAAGTGATAGCTTTAAAGTTTAGAGCTCTTTGCATGTAGACACACACCCACATACACACACACACACCTGCACACACACATTCAGATGCCTATGTGATTTTGTAGAGTGTTCCTTTATTTAAAAAAATAATAATTTATCAGCATCACCTATTGTCTTACTTACAATTTTAGGTTCCTTTTGTGTCGTTAATCATTGGGATCTCATTTTACTGAAGCACTATTTTTAAACACCTGCTATGCCGGCCTCTCACATGAATGGATGGATATAGAACAGGAAACTTGGCCTGTTAAGGTAAGACAACATAAAGGGGACAGAGTTACACCAGGACCCACTGTAAGTAATTTATAACCTAAGGAGAGGGAGATGCGACCCGCTCTAAATGTTGACCCTACGTGTTGTTATAAAGCCTGCTTTTGAAAGAAGCAGCATTTGAATGAGGAGAAAGCACAGAGAAGAGGCGGGTTCACAGGCAGGTGTGTTGGCCACCTGAACCGTGTGGGCTCAGCTCGTGCTTTGTCAAATAGGAGCCACCCACCATCACAATGCCATGCCACGAGCCCTGGCGCCTTGAGCTGTCCCCATGGGGGTTCCGGGGAGCCCCGCTTCCCAGATGTGCGCAGGGTCAAAGACAGCAGTGGTCAGTGGTTGTCTCGGGAGTTCCCTCCTCTGCCCTCAACACCACTGAGACAAGCATCCAGGTAACGGACGCCAGATCCCGGGAGCAGGCAAAGTCCCAACAAACAAAAAGAAAGAAAGAAATTAACAGGACACCTGGTCGCCGTTCACACCGGTTAGCCTCATTTTTATTATGGACCTAAATGCGGCTCATCACAGCAAAACTTTTCACCTTTCTTCCAAATCCCCTTTTAATCACATATAAATGCATCCTACGCACTAACAGGAATAAGGCACAAACTAACAGTTTAAGATGTGCCTCTTGGTTAATGTAGATATTGTACAATGTGGAGAGCTGACGTTTCATATTTAAATTTTTTTAATGTTTATTCATTTTTGAGAGAGAGAGAAACAGAGTGCAGGCAGGAGGGGCAGAGAGACAGGGAGACACAGAATCCGAAGCAGGATCCAGGCTCTGAGCTGTCGGCAAAGAGCCCCACATGGGGCTCGAACCCAGGAACCGTGAGATCATGACCTGAGCCGAGGTCGGACACAACCGACCGAGCCACCCAGGCACCCCTGACGTTTTGTATTTTAAATTAATTATCGGGGGTAACTAGGGAAAATAACAATTGACCTCCTGTCTGCACAAAGTATGCAAAAGTATCTGAATGTTGGGTGATCCATGTGTGCTAGGAAAACACTTAATTGTTCCCTTTATCAACAACAACAACAAAACTAGCAGCTGACAGTTATGATCAGAAATGATCTGGAACTTTAAAATGACGCTATCTTTGTTGGTGTTCAGGGCACAAAATTAGAGGAATGATGACCTTCAATCGTAAGCCACGAAAATTAAATCCTACATTTACCTCTGTCCTCCTGGGAGCCTTGAACACTGGATTTCTAGGGAAAATAAAGTAGGAAGGAATAGTGTGCACTATGGAACCAAGATTCCCAGAATGTATGGATTCTCCTCATGGTATTTCCACCAACAAGCCATAAAGTTCCTCATGTTCCATTCTCTCATCTACCGTAATGTGCTTAATTGCTCTGTAACATTGAGAGAAATGTTGGAGAGACATAAGGCAATATTCCTATGAATAAACATCAGAAATCTGACTTTCATTATATGAGCCCACAATATAATTATCATAAGCAAATATCACAGTGATTCCCTTAACAGTGCATGGTTTGAGCCCATGCTAGTTTTACTCGTTAGAGATGGCAGGATCTTTGCTACATGTCCATACAGTTGGATGCCGTTGCCATTATCTTGAATTCACCATCATGGGGGATAGCAGTTTGATTTCATCCATATTTTGCTATTATTATTTCCTTTCTTACTAGAGAAGTAGACCATGCATGCGTGTGTGTGTGTGTGTGTGTACGCATGCGTCCTGTCCCACGATGCTCTACCTCGGCTGTGGGGTGCTGAAGCACTTTACTAAGAATATCTTCGTGGGGACGCCTGGGGGGGGCTCAGTCAGTTAAGCATCTGACTTCGGCTCAGGTCATGATCTCGATGGTTTGTGAGTTCGAGCCCTGCGTCGGGCTCTGTGCTGACAGCTCAGAGCCTGGAGCCTGCTTCGGAATCTGCCTCTCTCTCTCTCTCTCTCTCTCTCTCCCTCTCTCTCTCTCTCTCTCTCTCTCTCCCTCTCTCTCTCTCTCTCTCTGTTCCTCCCCTGCTCATATTCTGCCTCTCAAAAATGAATAAACACTCCAAAAAAATTTTTTTAAAGAGAAATATCCTTGTGAACTCAGATGAACAATGAAGAGGGAAAATTAGAAATAAATGAATAAAAGTGGGACTGTGTCCCTTTAAGTCACACTCGTTCCTTTCAACCTCTTATGGGGATTTTTCTTGCTAACTATTTTACTTACACAAAACCCACATCTATGTCTTGATTCTGTCATATCCTTTTCCTGCATCCCCAAACACATCCTATTTGGAACAGCATCCTCCTTTGTACTTTCTTTTGAACCGTAATACCAAAATCACCTCGGAAGTGAGTTTCCTAAGAGGCGTGCTCGTAAATTGGTCTTGAACCCTATTCTGTTTTATCCTAAATTTTTACAGAGTGTTCCATAATGCCCATGGGACATCAAAAGAAGCGGGAACTAAGGTAGTTCTTGACCCGCCCCTTGTTCTTTACGGTAACAAGTCCGGTGTGGACCGGTGAGGCATCTTCCGGCTAGACGAAGCCTATTGGAGAGGCCCGTTTAACTGACTGGAACAGGCATATATCAACCACACTCTGTAAACAGCTGCGTCAGAGAGAAAGCGGAACGTAGTTTGTGGTGGGAACAAACATCTCTTAGATTTTAATGGGAAAAAAATCATGTGTTTGTTGGTAGTCTGTTGCAAACAAAATCTAGTATTGAGTCTCAGTTCTTGAAATAATATGAAATGATGCTTTCGCTATAAACTATGGATATGCAGAATGTCTCTTTTTATTGTGCATCCTTTCAGTCTAAAACCAGACGCTAGCCTGTCCCCTTGGTACAGAAGGTAGAGACAGTATGATCTTTAATGTGCCAAGAGGCGCGGGGGAGAAAAAAATACACCTTCAGCTTCTCATTGACCCCTTATTTAGGACTGAGCTCCAGGTGCAAAATACAAACATAAGGGCCGTATTTGCTATGTTTCCTGGTTGCAACGGATGATGATAGTAACTTTGGTCCCACTGGTCTTTTTAAAGGTGCGTGTCCAGAAAAATAATGATAGTGTTAAAATAATGACAGTGTGAAAAACCTATCTGTAAGTGCTTTCTTGCAGAATTGTAAAAAGGGGCAACAATTGAGGGCATTTTTTTTTTTTGGATCAATGTTTGGTCACAAGAGATACATCAATAAGTGAAATACGAACCCCTCTTCCTTTTTCAACAATGGAGATAAATCTACACTGAATGAACCTCTAGGGAAAGGACAAGAGTTGGATCTTTGTGCTAAGGACGCTTGTTAGCCTGCAAAGCATGTGTTTAAATACGAGCGAAACACCCCAGCACCTATGGGTCAGAGTCAGGTGACCTGGCATTTTCTCCTGCACTGGCCAAAGGAAGGTCAAGGGACCTCACACAAGCCACTTAATTTGTGTGCATTTTGACCTGCCAACGAGGGACCGTGTTGGTTAGACCTGCTTCCTCCCCCCACTGCCCCCGCATCCAGTTGAAGATAAAACAAAATGGCACATTTGAGAATTTGTTATAAACTCCTATAAATCTCAAAGGGTCCTGGGTAATCTGATTCTTTCTAAACAATATTTGAAGAAAGTGGTCACTCTATCTTGCTGACTAGATCAATGTGGATTCACTTTTTTTTATTGTTCTCTGTTCATTTGGCATGAAAAGTAGAAGCCTGTACTGTTTATCTCATGTATGGGGAACACTCCACTTGGGAGACCTGAGCACACAGAGTAACGGAAAAGAGACTGTGATAAAGTTTAGAAAATCATACTGAGGTATACATTTTTTTAATGTTTATTAATTTTTGAGAGAGACAGAGCATGCACAGGGGATGGGAAGAGAGGGGGGAGACACAGAATCTGAAGCAGGCTCCAGGTTCCAAGCTGTCAGCACAGAGCCCAACGTGGGACTTGAACCCATGAACCGTGAGATCATGACCTGAGCCAAAGTCGGATGCTTAACTGACTGAGCCACCCAGGTGCCCCGATCAGTAGCAAGTCTTACTTGCTTATTCATGTGTGCTTATATAAGTATATATGTGTGTGTATATGTGTGTGTGTGTGTGTGTGCTTAGTACATACTGTAATACTGGCTATTAAATATATATTATACATAATTATATATAATTTTATTTATCATATATATATATATATATATAATCATACGCAGTAAAACCTTGGATTGCAAGTAACTCATTCTGTCAGTGTTCTGCAAGATAAGCAAACCTTTCTAATAAGTTTTAACTTGATGAATGAGTGCTTTGGATTACAAGCATGTTTCCAGATTAGTTATGCTTACAAATCAAGGTTTTTACTGTATATAATTTTATTAGGCTATATATATTGCAAATATATAATTATATAGATATACATAATTATGGCTATATTACATATACACACACCATATAAAAATAATGACACATATATAGTATATAACATATATGTACCATAATATATACTATGAGACATACGATATTGTGTACATATAGTATATATTATGTATGCTATATATAGTGACATAGTATATAGTGTATAATATATACTGTATATATTATATATGCAGTCTATATATACACACTCATAACTTATTTTTGGTGGGGAGAAGAAAGGCCTGCACAACATACAAACTTTTCTTTTGAAATGTAAAAATTGTATATTTTTTTCTGATTTACTCCTGTAAACCTTACATATGGTTTTTGAACATGAATCTTTACTTTTGTTTAACTATTTTAATGATCTTTAGGTAAGTACAATGTTTATTCTTTATTTGAAAGTAATTTAAGCCTACAGTAATATGATTAAATGAGATTCTTGGGGCACCTGGGTGGCTCATTCAGTTAAGCAACCGACTCTTGATTTCCCCTCAGGTCATGATCTCACGGTTCATGAGATTGAGCCCCAAGTTGGGCTCTGTGCCGATAGCGTGGAGCCCGCTTGGGTTCTCTCTACTCTCTACCGCTCCCTCCTCACACTTTATCTCTCTCAAAATAAATAAATACCTTACAAAAAAGAAGAAGATTCTTGGGACACGTGGTGAGTGTGTTAACATGAGCATTGGGTTGGACAACAGTGGTCTAGATCATGGTCTTACACCTCCATCAAAGACAAGAACAAACACTGGGTTGGATATGCGTAGACATCCAACATAACAAGTCTCTTGTTTTCATGTTCTTATGCCAGCAACATAAAAGCCAATACTTGCAAATTGAAGAAGGTTATAGGATCGAGGGTCAGTTTTCCCCCAGTTCACTTGTAGGACAACCAAAGATCAGCTATGCTTCGTGCTTTAGAAAATATTTTTACCAGCTAAGGATGTATGTGCATGCACACACACACACACACACACACTATTATGTACGGTTAAAAAGATGTGTGTGTTTGTATAAGGGCATTATTCTGTCAAACTCAAGACCATAAGAACGGGCAGTGATAACAGTAATAAATCCAAGTGCTCCAATTCAAGTACCTTCAGGAAACATCAGACACAAATGGACACACTCAACCTGTAACGGGTCAGCTTCGCACAGTTTCTCCCAGTGCATGATTCTTGGGTGACCCACGGGGGGAGTTCTGCCTGACGTTGGAGAAGGAAGCCCCAGACGGTGATGATGTGAATGGAGTTCAGAGTCACTGTCTAATTGTCTTGTACTGACACCAAACCCTTATAAATAAGTATATGTTATGGGTTGATAAGTATAAATAATATACATGTGTGAATCTTACCATATGTGTACCTATATTACGTATATACGTGTGAATGTATACATACATGTTTTACCAAGCCATTAACAGTTCTTGCTATGCATTTGGATCAGACAGTTTTGAAAACGTGTCAATACAAGACAATTAGACAGTGACTCTGAACTCCATTCACGTCTTCTGTCACGTGAGAGAGAGAGGATTTTGTCACAAGGGAGATAACTTATACTGATACCTTTCCCTTTCCCCTCCCACACCTGGGGCAAATCACTTAAACTTTGTAGATCTCTTCCTCGTTTGATTTTAGGGTCATACTACACACAATGTCATATACATGATACAAATATTACAGTTATACTTATCTGTTCCTGTTTTCATACTGCGTGTATATGTCCCACGATAATGAACAAGGTGTTTTCACAGAGGAAAAACACAAATGCAGGGCATGCACTAAAGCCATGGGAGTGACCCAGTAGTAGGTGACACTATCCACTCTGTGTCAGAAGAGAAGGACACTGGATGGCTTGGCACTGGGACCAGGTTCACAACCTACGAACTTGGAGCCAGGTGACCAGGCTTCCCATCAGCCCCTCCCAAAGCTCCTTTAAGGGTCTCATCACCGTCCCGCACAGTGAGCCTGTCTTGTGATGGTTGAGCTCAAATGCTCCAAAATATTACACTGGGAATTTGCAGCATCTTACTTCGGAGAAATTTCATACACTGCTTTCATACAAATTGGGGAATTACCGTATTCATCACTTGTAAAATTGGTTCTAGGAAAATGTGATTATTTCAAAATGACAAGAAGAGAATTGTATGACATAAGACCCTCGATTGGGACGAATGGGGTTTGCATCATAAGTAAGGTCATGATCCGTAAAAGCTCCACTGCGATTTTTCCCTGGAAATTTCACTTGGAAATTGTTTTACCATGAAATTTATTTCATGGCCCCACTAAAATAATTCTGTACTGTGTTAGAATATATTCACACTGGTGATCCTTTAGGAGACGTTCTGATTTTTACTGCTCAGGAGACCCAACATTCTGAAGCATTAAATCATTTGTACCAAAAGTCCTTTCTTAAAATGGGTCTATGCAACAGATATTTATTTAGCGGTGTTTATGTGCCTGGTTTCCTGCTAGCTTCCGGGACAGACCCAGTTTCAGAGAGAAGAGCTGACCTGTTAGCTCACAAAGGAAGCAGTAGGAACAAGGAGAAAGCACCCCACTTTCACAGTGAGGTGTTTTGGATTGTACAGGACGTGATGATGAAATACAGCAGGTGTACGGGGGGCGTCCTTGGACAGGCAACTGCCCAGGAACAAGTGACCGTCTGGTGAGAAGTGAATCCTGAAGGATGGAAGGAAGCCGATCTTTAGGGCCAGGGAGGATGAAGATATCTAGACAGAAGGCGACTCAGTAGGAGGTGAGGACCTTTACAAGAACAGAAGAAGTCCTGAGCCAATGGGATGGGAAAGGAGAACATGGGTGAAAAGGTGACCTCGTGACTGTGCACAGAAGCCCAGTGTGTGACCGTGTAGTCCTGGGGAGAGATTGATAGATTCTGGTAAACTTGCTGAGAAGCTGCTGGTCTACGCAGTGTAGCGACAGGGGCCGCCCGCGTGTCTACACAGCTCAGCAAAGCTCCGCACAGGCCAGGAGCTGCCTTGGGGCGGGGGGGGAGCGGGGAGGCGTGTGCCCAGGTGTAGGCAAGGCGAACCCCTGGTTGGGGACAGTAACAAGGGCTCCTCAAACATGGGTCTGGGTGTATCCCCTCCTCTTCACCTGTTAAGAGGAACGTGGCAGGATTGTCATTAATTCTCTATGTGTTTGACAGAATTCACCAGCAAAGTCATCTAATCTCGAGCTATCCTTTATTGGGAGGTTGTTCATTCCTGACTCCATCTCTTTACCAGACTTTGGTCTGTTCCCATTTTCTCCTTCTTCAGGATGCAGGCTGGCTAGATTGTGTGCTTCTAGGAACTCAGTTATCAATTTCTTGTAGGTGATCCGACCCTTCAGCAGATAGTTATTCAGTTGTATATTAAGATCCTGTTGATGTCTGTGGCACCTTTTTAATATCTTTTTTATTTCTTATTTTTTTAAAAACAACTCTTCGTCTCATTGGTTTTTTTTTTTCTGTTCTCTATTTCACTTATTTCTGCTGAATTCTTCATTATTCCCTCCTTCCGCAAACTTTGGCCTCAGTCTGTTCTTCTTTTTCTTGTTCCTTGGAGGGTGAAGTTCGTTTGTTGATGGGAGACCTTTCCTCTTCTTTAATGCAGCCACTTCTGCTGTATTTTCATTTTCAGATGTCTCAAGATAGTTTCTAATTTCCCTCCTAATTTCTTCTTCGACCCATTGGTTGCTTAAAAGTAGTGTTGTTTAGGGACGCCTGAGTGGCTCAGTCGGTGAAGCGTCTGACTCTTGATTTCAGCTCAGATCATGATCTCACCGTTCGTGAGTTCGAGCCCCACATCAGTCTCTGTGCTGACAGTGCGGACCCTGCTGGGGATTCTCTCCTTCTCCCTCTTTCTCTGCCCCTCCCACATCTGTCTCTCTCTTTAAAAAATAAGTAAAATCTTAAAAAGAAAAAAGTGGTGTTGTTTAATTTCTACCTATTGGTGAAAAGCTACCTAGATTTTTTTTAACAACTCTATTGAAGTATAATCCAGAAAACATTAAAGTCCACACTTTTCAATATTTCACATATGTTAGTGTGTTCACAGTCGTCATTACATTTAATTCCGTAATGCTCTTATCACCCCAAAGAAAACTCCAAACCGTTAGCAGTCACCCCTGTCCGCACCCTGTCCTCAGCCCCTGGAAATCACTAACCTCCTTGCTGTCTCTATAGATTTGCTATTTTAGACATTTCTTACTAATGGGATCATCCAACAGGTGGCCTTTTGTGTCTGATTTCTTTCAATACAAACACGTAAAAAACACAGCTACATATCCTCCCACACACACACACACACCAATCCCCAAAACTATATTCATTCTTAAAGGTGTTTTTTTTTTTCAAAGATGTACACTGCCATGACCTTCCGATCATGGATGTACTGAGAAAGGAGAGCTATTAATATATGCCACGTTTTGTTGCATCTTTATTTTAGAGAGATACCAATAGTGTAGAGTTTCACCATAGAGTAAGTCACGCTAGTAAGAAAATAATATATTATAACATACCTTTATCATAACAGTCACAGGTAGATTCTTTCCACTTAGCAACCCTGCTGGGAGAGTATTTTTAAAACCTTTTGTTGGGGCACCTGGGTGGCTCAGTCGGTTAAGCGTCCAACTTCAGCAGGTCACGATCTCGCGGTCCGTGAGTTCGAGCCCCGCATCGGGCTCTGGGCTGATGGCTCAGAGCCTGGAGCCTGCTTCTGATTCTGTGTCTCCCTCTCTCTCTGCCCCTCCCCCGTTCATGCTCTTTCTCTGTCTCAAAAATAAATAAACGTTAAAAAAAAGTTATAAAACCTTTTGTTAAGGTTGGTTTGTTTGTTTATTTTTGAGAGAGACTGCACGCACGCATGAGTGGGGGATGAGCAGAGAGGGAAGGAGAGAGAGAATACCAAGCAGGCTCTGCACTGTCAGCATGGAGCCCAACACAGGGCTGGAACTCACAAACTGTGAGATCATGACCTGAGCTGAGACTGAGTCAGACACTCAACCAACTGAGCCACCGGTGCACCCTGGAACAGTATTTTTGATCACACTGGAAGGAAGCAATGTCCCAACCACCTGCTCAGACGTAGATGCCTGACATTACATTCTTAATATGTCACCCTTTCCTGAGAAACCCTTACTGGTGCTCTTTTAAGTTGAAAAAAGCACTAGAAAGAATATTCCCATAGGAATTAATTTCTCCAATTGTTTTCCAACTTCTTATCATCTTTCTATCCCATGTATTGAAATGAAATAAGGAAGAGTGGTCAGATAAGATTTCACCATATTTAGTGATCTCTCTTGGACTCTTTGTAATGTGAACTAAGCCTTTCAGCTTTATTAGGTGCACAGTCCGAAATCAAGAACCGTGTGTTAGAAAAATTACATATCATGCAGCCTCTGTTTTCACTGATGAGTAATGGCAATCATCTCTCTCTCTCTCTCTCTCTCTCTCTCTCTCTCTCTCTGTCTGTCTCCTTTTATTGATATAGACTTGGAGATAAAAGGGTTATTGCTTTTTGGTTTTTACATGTTTATTTATTTATTTCGAAAGAATGGGGTGGGGAGAGAGCGAATCCCAAACAGGATGCACTCTCCGTGCAGAGCCCAACATGGGGCTTGAACCCATAACCGCGAGATCAGGACCTGAGCCAAAGTCAAGAGTTAGACATCACCCAGGAGCCCTAGAAGGGTTATCGTTGGTTCTGCCATATGAAGATACCCACTTACTCACACGTTTGCATCTCAAAATTTTTAATGAAATCTAGTTAACCTCATTTCTGCTGAAACTTGAGGCCAACGTTCCTCGTTCTGACTTTTGCAATAGGAATTGAAGAACACTGCTGACTACCACCTCCTTAGCATCCCTCTTATCCTCCTGCTAAATGCTTGTAATGACACTTGTGGCCTCCTTGGATAGATCCCACTGAAATATAAATGACAACAGAGTCCCCTTTGCTATTTAATGGGCCAACCCGAGTTAAGCATATGCATCATAATTCAGTTCTGTATGATTCTCATGTAATTCGTTGCTTTGAGCTTGTTATAGCTATAATGAACAAGAGACTTAGAACATCAAAAGAAGGAAGGAAGATATGTAATGTTTTATTTAGTGCTCTCAGTACCAGAGTAAGTTTGATTAAAGGAGCAAAATCACTATTTGCATAAGTTTGATGCAGGATTTATTCCTAGCCTCGTGAATGAATGACTCCTCTTGTTGATTGGGAAGACTTAATTAGCAGTAATTTTATCAGATGCAGATTGTGAATTATTGATTTGCACTCTCCAGCAGGTCTTTCCTAGCGCTGGTAACAGTTATGCCTTCCAGCTCCCTCTGTGTTCTTCCAATATGCAACCCATCTTCCACACTCAGTGATAGGCACCCAATCACTTTGTTCCAACATCAAAACTATCCCCATCCACTCCCTATCCACCGCCTAACTTTTGGCTTAAGCGTTGGAACTAAAGATTTGAGTAAATGACAAACAAACAAACAAAATCCTACGTGACTACCAGGATTCCACAGGGCAGACAAGATTCTTTGAACTCAAGAGTTGGCTTCTGCCAATAGAGTGGATAATGAGCCAAATAAGACAGACATGAAGTCGAAAATGGAAGAGACTCAGATGTTTGAGCAAATCATGGGACATGTTTTTCATCCTTGTAATCCATTCCCTATGACCAATTTACTGCCCTGGATAATTATCTGCTAGACTTTATTTCTCCAGAATAGCTGACACTAGTCATCTAGCTTCCTAGGCTTTTTGGATAAAGGTCTTCGTTGTTGTTGTCAATGAGCCTGTTGCTCAGGCTGTCATAGAGAAATACTCTGGACTGCGTGGCTCAAACAATAGCCATGTATTTCCTACAGTTCTAGAGACTGGGAAGTCCAACATGAAGGTGTCAACAAGGTAGGGTTTTATTTTTAGTTCTCTTCTCTCGACATGTAGATGGCCACCCCCTCCCTGTGTGTTCACATGACCCCTTCTTAGTGTGCCTGCACAGACAAAAAGAGAAAGAGAGCTGCTGTCTCTTTTTATTATAAGGACACTAGCCCATCATGGTAGCCACCAACCTCATCTAAACTTAATTATTTCCCAAACGCCATACCTCAAATACCATCACATCAGGACTTTGAGCTACAATATATGAATTTGTGAGGGACACAAACATTCAGCTCATAACAATTGGTCAGAGGCCACCCTAATATCCTAGCCATGTGAAGCTCTCAAACGTGACTACTTACTTTATCAATCCCTATAAGTTGAGAAAGTGTTAAAAAAAAAGAAGAGGGTTAGTAAGACAGAAGTCATAGTCTTTTATGACATCCTATCACTTCTTTCTTATTCTTTTGGATACAAGGAAATCAAGGGACGGCCAACACTCAATGAAACAGAATTATGCAAAGATGTGAATACCAGGTTTGGGGATCATGGGAGCCTCTGTTAGAATGAACCCTCTACAGGGAGCTTCTCCTGGACTATCCAGCTTCATACTATCTGCACAAGGTTCAGAAGTGAACAGATATGAAGGGTGCCCCTAGTACATGTCTGCCTCTCAGCCTGGCACCCACTGTGCATGGTATCTCCACGCACCAGAAGACAAAGGATATATGAAAATTGTGGATTCCTAATTACTTACATAGACTTCAGAATCTGAAGAAGGTTAGCCACACACCCATAAGGGTACCTCAAGGATTACAGAAGGGGTTCCTCCATATTCCTTGCCACATCTTTCTTTTTGTGAAAGATAATAACTGATGGAGCCTGTCCTTCACCCTCTCCAGATAAAACCTTTGTTTCAAAGATTGTTTCAAAATATTTAACACTTTATGACATTTTCTATTAACAATACCAATAAAAGCAAGGTCTTCCAATGTTTAACAGTGACTGAAAATGTAGAGGAAATGCATAGAGTAATATACATGGGAAAGGAAACAACTTACAAATTATGGAATTGAGAACTGATACCTACCTACTGTCTCCTCTTGAAAGAACCAGTGCTTATTGTTCTCGAGTGAAACTCCCACGGAAGACTGAATCTATTGGAATATAAACAGACACCCTGATTCTGAGTTAATTCTGGTTAAACATAAAGTTGGAGTGACACCTTCTCTGAAATCCTCATCTCGTCATTATTGTACGGCACATTTTCTTCTAAATTTCATTACGGTGATTATTCACTCTTTTAGTTAATGTAGATTTCATGTCAGCTATAGCTCCTCAAATACCTCCATACCACTTCTCTGTGCCTACATGATGAATATGAACACAATTCCATCTTGGCCATGAATGGTTACTTGGAGTCCGCTTAAAGGTCAAAGTCTTAAAATTTCTATTTAGAAGGGCGTATTTCCACTGAATGATATAATAAAGAGGGCCTATGTGCCCTTCTATATTCTTCACCTGCATGGAAAGAGGATTCTCGCTCAGAAGTCCACGAGCTGGGGTATGCCCACAGAAAGCTCGAAGTACATTGCTGTGTGTCCTGTAGGTTCTTTTCATATGTATAAAGCAAAATACCAAAGAAGTCTATTGGGTTGTAAGAGAGAATACCACTGAGTTGCCAACCAGTTCTAAATATTTGACTTGGTCCTCTCAGAGCTGAAAAGCACCACGTACAAGGTCTTGTCTGAAAGCCTTGCCCAGCCTGGCCCTATGGTAGACTCTTCATCTGTTGAACTACACTGAAGCATCTGTAGGGAAAAACAAGGCACTGACATGGATAAATATGTAATTTCCACTATCATTACGTGCTGTGAGAAGATTTTCTGGTTGTGTAATGAAATAATCGAGTGGAATGAAATAATTCCACAGCCCATGTGCAACGGGACAACAAGACGGGACACAGAACATGCTTTCTTCAACGTGTCGAGGCAATGCAAGAATTATTAGCTGTATCTGTTCACAGCATTCACTGGGGGCACATCAGTTTTCATTTCTATTTCTAACAAATAGCCTCAGGGAATCCTGGATGGCATGCATGTCATCCAAAACACTTAAAATTCTTTCACGTTTTAAAGATGTTTAAGATCACGCTGTAGATTTGCCTTTCTATTCCTCACTGCCATCAGAATAAATGGGAAAGCCATGATGAGGTCACTCTTCCATTTCCTCAATAATAAAAAGATAGGCTTCTTCATGGGCACCAATCACGTACCTGAAAATTTACTTCCACTTTACATCGAGTCTTTATCATATTGTCATGTTGGTATTATTAAGTATCTCGTACATGTGACACAGCAGATGCTCAGAGAGTTGAGATATGTCCTTAATCCACAGACCTCCTCTGTGGGCAACTGGATATTGATCTGCACATCTGTGGCACCACAGGATTGTTGCTGTTTTTACTGTGGAACTTTGTTCCCTCGTTACTTAGGTATTGTTTCGTGTTTCGTGTCTCAAGGCATAAAGAAGATCAGTGATCTTCACGAGTACATTTTGTGGCCCATAGAAGACATTGCATTCAAGCCAATGACAAACATTCATTCAAATTCCAGAATTTACAGCCACTGAAACCTCCTTTGTTTCCCCCATGGTGAACTAGAGTCCAGAGAGTTTCTATCTATACTCGAAGGCACAGCTGGGTCATACAAGGTAGAGCTGTTAATTTCATACCTTCTTTTTTTAAAAAAAGTTCATTTGTTTATTTGGATAGAGAGTGCTAGTGGAGGAGGGGCAGAGAAAGAGAAAGAGAGAGAGAGAAAGAGAGAGAGAGAGAATCCCAAGCAGACTCTGCACCATCAGCACAGAGCCCGATGCGGGGCCTGAACTCATGAACTGTGAGATCATGACCTGAGCTGAAATCAAGAATCAGATGTTTAATAAACTGAGCCACCCAGCCTCCCTTTAATTTCATACCTTCTTCTGTATACCAGTCGTAAGGAATGGTTGATTTTAAGAACAATTTCACAATTATATTTATAATACACAGGAAATAACCAGAAGTCATACATACCACAAAATCCACAGTTCAATCCTTATGAATTATGCCAATTTTAGTACAAACTTACAAACTGGAAAAGATTAAATACAAATCAAAAAACTTTCTCTTTAGCTAGGCAAAGAAATAGTCAGCGTCGAGCCAGGCATGGTAACACCTAAGTCACTGGGAATGTCACTGTCCTGTCAGATATTTATTCTGAACACTGCAAGAGGCCTCAAATAAACAGCTCAGAGTCTGAGGACATCACCTCTGTCAGAGGAAGAAGCAATTTCTTTTCACACATTAACGATTTATGACGATGTCACTCCTACTTGCCAAAGAGGATATTATGTCCACATTTGATGCATAATAAAATTGTTACAACCATATGAATAAAGCTTCTCAGTGGTGCTATAGACTGAATATTTGTGTTCCACCCAAATTCATATATTGAACCCTACCCCCAAGGTGATGTTATCAAGGCAGGGCTTTATGGAGGTGATCAGGTCATGACAGTGGAAACCTCATGAATGGGTTTGGTGTCTTTATAAAAGAGATCCCCAGGGGTGCCTGGGTGTCCCAGTCAGTTGAGCATCCAACTCTTGATTTCAGCTCCGGTCATGATCCCAGGGTTGTGGGATTGAGCCCCATGTCAGGCTCTGTGCTGAGTGTGGAGTCTGCTTGGGATTCTCTCTCTCTCTCTCTCTCTCTCTCTCTCTCCCTCCCTCCCTCCCTCCCTCCCTCCCTCCCTCCCTCTCCCTCCCTCTCTCTCCCTCTCTCTCCCTCTCTCTCCCTCTCCCTCCCTCTCCCTCCCTCTCTCTCCCTCCCTCTCTCTCCCTCCCTCTCCCTCTCTCTCTCTCCCTCTCCCCCTCTTCCCTGCTCATGCTCACGCACTCTCTCTCAAATAAAAATAATGAAAATAATAAAAAAATAACTGCAGAGATCCACTTTGTCCAGTCCATGATGGGTGGACAAAGTGAGAAGATGGCCATCTATGAACCAGGGGGCGTGTACTGACCACACCAAATCTGCCAGCGCCTTGCTCTTCAACTCTCAGCCTCCATAACTGTGGGAAATAAATGTTTCTTGCTTAAGCTGCCCAGTCCGTGGCATTTTTGTTACTGCACCCTAAACAGACCAAGAGAGTGTGAGTCATTTAAACCTATTCACCTCACATATCTGTATATCAGAATAGATCTCTTACTGCATCTTTCAACTAATATAGTTTCTCAAGTAGCCTTTACGACAACACAGCCAACTCAAAGATGCGCAAGTTACCAAAAACTCTGAAGAAATTAGAAACGATAGGTAGAGAGTGTGTCCAAATTCTCAGTAATTCATTTAAGGAATATTGTGAGATTCTGTATTTCAGATGAGCACTTTGCTTCAAGACACATGTGAGTGTGTGGACCACAAAGGTTTTGAGGTTGGAATACAAACTTTCACAAGCCACCATATGGGGGTTGTAAACAGCACTTGGAAAAACAAGAAGCCCGATACCATCATCAATATCACCATCGCCATCATTACCACCGTTATTATCATGACCTTCAACACCACCATCATTAACCCCATCGCCATCATCACCATTACTATGGTCATCGTCTTTATCACCATCATCACCACCATCATTATCATCATCACCACTATGATGACCATCTTTTTTTCCCTGAAACATTTAATCAATACTGTTTCCTCTCTGAATGTAAAGAAAATAAGATTCTTGAAGGGGCAGAAGCAGATTCTTCTTCTACTGAGTTCAAAAGGGCATAGCATAAAGGATGCAAAGACTCCTTGTCAAAATCTTCCTTAGGGATAATCTTAGGCTCCAGACATGCCCAACGTATGATTCCATGGGTAGGAGACTCAGGGCTTGATTCAAGAAGGCTAACACCCTCTTGTATGAAACTCAAGGCATCTATGGTGGCAACCTAAGTATCCTATACCCTCACTTGCCCTTTTGTTAGTTAGAAAACCAACATGATTCTGGAGACTTTCTCCAATGAGCTGCTGAGAACATCTTGCATGTCATCCTCTCTACATGAACAGTTGGTTTAGTGACAGTCAACCAAGCAAGAGCTCTCATCAGTGGTTGTAATCTGGTGCCCACCCAAACGAATTGGACTCCAGGCCAAAGCAACACTAAAACTCATGCTTCCAGACTGTAAAAATTAGTTGCATGGGAGCTGACTAACAATGAGAGACCAAAAGGAAGCAGTAGTCAGCTATGGCAGCCATAAAAATGTGCCAGGCACATCTTTGAATGCATCATTGATTGGGGAGCCCAGCTACTGAGCTCGGGAATCCACCACTGCATTTGAACCAAATTTCAGCCTCCTGGGGGTGTTCCCTACCCGTGCCTAAAAGCCACAGGGAGTCAAAAGCAAGTTTGTTCCTCGGTGTCACAGGATGCCTTTGGCAGATGATTTGTGACCGACTTGAGAATACTCCCACAGCCTTGTGGATCTGTCTTTGAACTGTGCTGTAAGCCAAGATGCTTCCTCACCACCTTCCTGCCTGCTTGCCCCAATGCACCGCTGGATACATGCCCATCTGGTCTGATGGCTCTCCTACTCCCTGCAGGCTCTGTCCTCATGTTCTCTCACAAATATCCCCTCATAAACCTTTGGTCCTCTCATCCTGTTCTTTCTGTTTCGCAGAGGATCTGAACTAACATACAAGTCTGGATCAAGACTTTTGAAAGAAAAAAAAAAGGCAAGGACAAAGGGACCATCTCAAAACTAGATGCACATTTTTATTCTTGCTTTAAAGTATGTGTTGCACCCATAATCTCCCATGGAAAATAGAAATAATGCTTCTTTATTATGTTAATAGTTTATTATTCAAGAAAAGGCACTAAGCCTGGAATATTTTTTTTGTTTTTGCCTAACTTTTGACTTCTGTAACAGGCATTCATTGCCTCAGATGAAATAATATCACCAGGAATGTCTCAGCCTGATTCAACACAGTTGTACTCACTTTGCAAAACAGCAGGAACCTAAGATTCTTTCTGAAATGCTCAGCATTCTCTCAAATTTCAGGTCTGGGCATTTTACCACCTAAAAACATACATTTCCATGTGAATGCTTTCCCTTTACCTTCAATCTATACAAAACTGAACTCATTAACCTCAGTGGGAGTTGGAAACAAATCTCCTGTGTCCTTACCCAAATAACAGCCTTTTCCCCACAGGCAACGTGAATCTTGCTCCTCTGGGTGACATTTTAGGAGGAGCCCTGAACTGCCAGAGCTGACATTCACAATTATCTCTGCGTTTGCCCATCTTTGATTGGTGGACTTAACTCAGGGCATTCTCTGCCTGCCACTGATCAATCCCCCACTTAATAGGTGTAAGATGAAAGGCATCGATCCCTTGACCTAAGTAGGTCATCCACTCAACCCTTGGCAAGAAGGGGGAAGGATTCCTAATTAAATATTGTAACTAGATGGAAGCCAGTGGAATCCCAAAGCGTGGATGGATGATTCCATGAGAAAGAAACATAAGAAAATTCTCTGGCATGTGAAATAAGTTTAACTTTCTCTTTTTTTTCCTGACACTCATTCCATCTGATTCTATTATCATCCTATATCCAATCATTGGCCTTTGTCTCTGGGGGGTAGGTGAGGTTTTGGGTGATGGTCAGTGATGACTGGATTAGTCTCCTATTGCCGCCATAACACATGACCACAAACTTAGCGTCTTAAACACTATATGTGCATATCTTATTACTATAGTGTGCTGGGTGTCTTATTGGGCTAAAACCAAGCTCTTGGTAGTTCTTTTATGTACAGCACAGAGGCTTTAAGGGTGGGGGAATCTGTTTCCTTGTCCTTTCCAGCTTCTAGAAGCTTCCTCCATTCCTGACCTAATGGCTCCTTCCATCTTCAATGCTAACAGTCACCAGTCAAGTCTTCCTCATGCTGCTGTCTATGTGACACCAACTCTCATGTCCCCCTCTTCCAAATTGAAGTGATTTATATGATGCTCACTCAGATAACCCAGGATAATCTCCCTATCTTTAGGTCAGCCAACAACTTTACTTCCATCAGAGAACCGAATTACTTTGGCTGGATAACCCTAACATATTCTTAGCAGCTGCAGATCAGTACATGAACATCTTTGCAGAGTGGGTGCATTCTACCTATCTCCCTAACTATTCCCCATGTGTCTTACCAATGCAAGAGCAGTGAATTTAAAATTTGACACAACCATTTTAAAGATATTTTTTTAATGTTTGTTTTTGAGACAGAGAGAGAGAGAGAGAGAGAGAGAGAGAGAGAGCATGAGCAGTGGAGGGACAGAGAGAGACAGAGAGATACAGAATCCAAGGCAGGTTCCAGTCTCCAAGCTGTTAGCCCAGAGCCTGATGCTGGGCTCGAACTCACAGACTATGAGATCATGACCTGAGCTGAAGTCGGAGGATCAACCAACTGAGCCACCCGGGCACCCCAACACAACCATTTTTGACAAGGCTTTCTCAAACCAGACAAGCACAAGTGTCCCTTGCCTCAGAGAGCTGAGCCCATTTCTTCCTCCAAATGCCATGGAAGTACAACCACACAGACAACACTTGATTACGTCACCTCTCAATTACAGTGACAGAGCTCAGAAGAAAAAAAAGGTGATTTGGTAATTTTTAGCAGTGTGATTCTTCGTATTTCTCATGTAAGACAACGAACCACTGGCTTGGTAAAGTTCCATGAATGTATCTGACGTTTGAAAACCTCAACCATCGCCTTGTGTGGGGATTCCTATTTCATTGTCTACTTGAATTTATTCATTAGACTGAGAGCATACAGTATCGATTTAACCGTAAGAAGTGGAGTTAACGAAGATGTTGAGGAAGTGTCCCCAAGGGAGCCAGAAGGGAAGGTAGTGACATAACAGACGGGAAGACAGGACAAATTCCTAGACTCAGCCTGACCCCATGGGAAGTCTGAACTGTAAATTCAAGGTTGTGTCAGTTTTAATAAAGGAAGGTGGACCGTCATATGGTTAATGGCCAGCCTAAGGGGTTCCCAGGTACATGTAGGTCACTACACCTGGGAATGGAGATCCAGCAGCCTATAAACAGTTATTTTGAGAGTTACATAAAGTGGGGTGTTGAACTAAACCACACACACACACACACACACACACACACACACACACACGATGAGTCATGGTGCACAGTAACAGTTTAAGGGTAAAAGGAAATCATCCCTAGTATCTGCTACAAAGAAATATTGATAATATCTATGTATTAAAAAGTACATTTTTAAATGATAGATATTTGAACAAAACATAAATCAAAAAGATGTTCCCAACTGTGGTATATTAAACTGAGGTATATTAAAGATAGCGTTTATACTGCTAAATGCTTTTTTCCCTCCCCCTTCCACATTTAAGCTCACAAACTGCCACCTTTCAAGAAAGAAAATTTTACCAAAGGTAGATCATCCTTCTTAAAAAAAAAAAAAAAAGATCGTGTAGTGTTTGCTCCTGTTGTGTTACAGGAACTTGTTGGCAAACTCAGAACACAATAGCGTGACAGCTAAGGGGACCTGGTCTTTGACAACGCGCTGCTTTGTACTTCCTCTCTGTCTTTAGCGGTTGCCACCACACAGAGAACACGATTCAGTCTTTACAATATGTTGTGCAAAGGTAGCAAAGGTCCCTCATCACTGGCACTTTTTCGAGTGGACTTCCAATCAAGTCTCCACACCTCACGATTTCAGAATACAATGTGGGTGAGATTGAAAACACTTTTTCAGAAATTAAGGACAGTCAGCATGGATAACTTGCATATCGCCTAGGTCATGAAAGCCCCCTGTTTTACCGTGTTCTCCTCATTTCGCTTGTCACCAGGGTCCAGTTCCAACCGCCTTTAATCAAAAAGCAATCTCCACCTCACCTCCGGTCCTTATAAAAACAAAATGCTCTCAGCATTATACTTTTTTTCATCTTTATCGTCTGCAGTCTAACGCTTCTGGCCAACCACAACCTACCGCCTGTTGTCATAAATCAAGTTTTCCTGGAACACATCTGTACCCATTTGTTCGCACATTATCTACGACTGCCTTCACACTAAGATGGCAGAGTGCAGTAGTTTGCACGTAAAACCAGCAACATTTCCTATCTAACCACTTAAAAAAAAAAAGATGGTCAATGGCTACCGAGCTAAAGGGCATTTGCAGTGTAAAGTCCAACACTGTGGTAGTATTTTCTGATATAACAGAATTCCGCTTTGAGGGACAAAGGTTTGAAAAAATGTCCACGTGAGCTCCTGTAATTAATACATTAAGTGATTGTACAGAGTGATTTTTCTGAACTCAGAATGTCAGAAGGAATCTGAGAAGAGAAAGAGTTAAGTCTTACTATCACCACACAGTATCTCAAAGACCCATTTCACATTTGTCTGATTAACACAGCAATTAAATGAAAGCTGACGCTTGAACAACACTGGTTTGAACTGAGTGGGTCCACTTGGAAGTGGATTTTTTTTCCAATAAATTAGGCATTCAGTACCACAAATGTATTTTCTCTTCCTGGTGATTTTTTTTTTTCAACGTTTATTTATTTTTGGGACAGAGAGAGACAGAGTATGAACGGGGGAGGGGCAGAGAGAGACGGAGACACAGAATCGGAAACAGGCTCCAGGCTCTGAGCCATCAGCCCAGAGCCTGACGCGGGGCTCGAACTCCCGGACCGCGAGATCGTGACCTGGCTGAAGTCGGACGCTTAACCGACTGCGCCACCCAGGCGCCCCTCTTCCTGGTGATTTTTGAGTAACATTTTCTTTTCTCTGGCTTACTTTATTATGAGAACACAGTATATACTACATAGAACATATAAAATATGTATTATTGTTTTTGTTATCTGTAAGGCTTCTGGTCGACAATACACTATTAGTAGTTACATTTAGGGGGAGTCAAAAGTTACACATGGATTTTGGACTTTGCAAGGGATTGGCACCCTTAACCTGTGAGTTGTTCAGGGGTCTGCTGTAATGTCCCCAGAGCCAATGCAGATTTGTCACGGTGACATAAATTCCAGCTGTTACGTAGTGAGTTTGTCCATATCTAGAACCACAGCTGGGTCCAACCAAGTCAAGTGTAAAAATGAAGCTAGTCTCTAAAATATTGGAATCATCAATAAAAGACCATATAATAACCTTGAAATTATTTCTCAGATACTTTTGCCATCAAGAAGTGATTTCCTGGGCACCTGGGTGGCTTTGTCAGTTGAGTGTCCGACTTTGGCTCAGGTCGTGATCTCATGGTTTGTGAGTTCAAGCCCCACATTGGGCTCTGTGCCTAGGGTGCAGAGTCTGCTTGGGATTCTCCCTCTCTCCCTCTCTCCCTCGGTCTGCCCCTCCCCTGCTCATGTGCTCTCTCTCTCTCTCTCAAAATACATTTCTAAAAAAAAGTTATTTCTTCTCAAAGCCTCCCAATTATTGATCACTCACTTCCTTAGCCAGTGTTTATATTATGCAAATATTTTCTAATCTTTCTCATCCAAAAACTAAAGTTTTGGTTATATGACCACGTTAGTTTATATTACCCTAAGCCTTTAAATCAGTTGTTTGGTTGCATTTTATACGATGTCCCTTGACAATAGTGTTTAGATTTTTTGTATGGGTTTTAATTCTGTAGTCTATACATTTTGTCCCTATTATAGTCATCACTAAAGGTAATTTACTCACAAAATCGGGTGTCTAAGTCTAGCATCACAGCTTGACTTATTTGACTGGAAATTTCTTGTAGCTTAATTACTACTTTTATTTATTTGTAGTAGCATTTGCTCTAAACTTTGTGTTCTCATGAGTATTTTATATTGAATGCTAATTCTATTGATTAGAATCTCTTCATTCATTTAAACATTTTTCATATAAATATATAGCAACGTTTATTCTTCTAATACCTTACAAATGCCATGTCTAAATTATGGGTCATGGTGTACACAGCTCAGAAAGCTCTTTTAAATAGTAAGTAATTGAGTGATTACTTTGAATTATATTCAGGAATAAAGACACATAGGATTTATGTTTAAAGGTAACAGTGAACAAGGGAATTTATGTTTAAAGGTAACAGTGAAGAATATCTCTAAATAAATATTTCTAAGTCAAGCTGCCTCCAATCCAGTTGCCAACATGCCAATTCATGTACGTGACTTTAAAATACTTCTCATACGTGATATTAAACTTAAGAAACAATATACAGGGGCACCCAGTTTTCTCAGTTGGTTGAGCATCCGACTCTTGGTTTTGGCTCAGGACATGATCTGACAGTTCGTGAGATGGAGTCCCGTGTTAGGTAGTACAGAGCCTGCTTGGGATTCTCTCTCTCCTCTGCTCTCTGCCCCTCCACTTCTGGTGTGCATGCTCTCTCTCTCTCTTTCAAAATAAATTAATAAACTTAAAAAAAAAGAAACATATAAACTCTATGTTATCGCTAAGAGCTTAACCAGCATACATATATCTCTGTGATTATTCCTTAAATGAAAGCAGGTGGCCTTTTAGGTAAATGCCAAAATGTACATACATGCAAAAATGTGCACACTCATGGGCTTTAGATAGAGAATTTCCAATTTACAGTTCAGTAGGAAAGACACAAAAGTTAATGTCAAGAATCTATAAATAAAGACAGATAATGTATTATAGCATTAGTTCCCTACCAAGCAGCAAATTCCCCTTTCTCTTTGTAGCAAGTAGCACCCAGGGGGATTCCTTTCCAGAATAGTGTAGGGTGTAGCAGACGCCCAAATATTAGGGTAGGACCCACACGGCTGGTGGGAGTGCAGCCCTACACCCAGAGAAATAAAGACAGAGGCAAGTTTTCAGATCACTGCACCAATTTGGAATCAGGAACCCTCTTTTTTCCTGCCAGAGATCCCCATTGGAATCACTAACCTGGCTTCCCGCTGTCAGAGGATCCCATTGATGTAATCCATCCATTTAAGCTTCAGGGGGCAGAGAACAGAATAGACAATGGTCTGACAACAAATAAAAGATGGTTTTTGGGTTTTTTTTTATAATTTTGGTATGTCTCAGATATGAACCCAACCCTCAGATGTCTCAAAAACTCTTGACCCTATCCCTTAATCAAAGGATAATTTTCCTTGGTGTGAGCCATTCTCGGAAGTCCAAACACTTTCTTGAGATTTGACTAGAAGGGAGAAAGTCCTTGGTTCAAACGAGTGGAAAGTTTAGATAATGTGTCCTGGGGGGCTTCTGGGAAGGACAAGTCAACTTCTCCTCTACCACTGGATGTTACTGTCTGTACGGTGTATTTGTTCTGTTGTACTTTTGTTCTGTGAGGTGTGGTATGATGTGTGGGACCATAGTTGCCCTCTTGGGGAAGGAAAGAAGCTAGCTTGAAGAGCAAGATGGCAGGATGGAAAGATGGAAGGAGGGTGATCCTCTGCAAGTTTTGTTGAGCCACTGGATTTGTCAACATGGGAGCACTCTGCTCTGGTGTTTAATGTTTTGTTACTTTCAGCCAAAGGCATTCCAATCTGTACAGGTTCCAGCAAAGGGGTTATGGGTAACGTGAGGGGGAAGGTGAGACAAGGTTGTGGAGCCCAGAGTATTGGAAGTCTTGAATGGAAGGAATTTCATCTTGAGAACTAATGAAAGTTCTTAAGCATTGGAGCGTCACATGGAAGGAACACATACTGTGAGATGGGCTGAATCAGAGTAAGATGTGATGCAGGGAGAGAAGTGAAAGCGGTTGTGCAATAATTGAAAATACACGTGTCAAGAGTGTAAAATAGAATGCAAATCTATGAAAAGGAAAGTAAGGCAACCTGAGAAATTCACCAGAAAACAAGAAACCGTGGAACAGATTGACTGGGGCAGGAGCAAAGAAAGTAACAGAAAGACTTAAGAGAACACATTTGTCCCCAAAGACAACTTTCTTTCATGCCGTTCAAAGACTTAATATTTTTTTTAAAGAAACCATCTGATCCGTAATTCAGGTTTTGTTGGAACTCAAATGATCGATGTAAAAAAGCATTCGGCTGAGGGTCCTTTTATCTCCAGAATTACTAATGCAGGTAGAACTCCAACTCAGTAAATAGATACAGATTTGCTTAACAGGAACAGCTTTTCCAAAATCAAAATAAACTCCAAAGAAATTAAATAACATGCTCACTGTCCTTAAGCTATAAAGGCAAGATATCGGTAAAATTATCGTCCATCTCTTTTTTTAACTCATGGCTGACAATATTTAATATATGTCCAGACCCTGTGTTGGGACTAAGTACGTAAGGGATGAAAAATGTAGCACCTGCCCTCTGGCAATCCACAGTGTAAAAGTTAAGAGTCAACAACCAGCTGAGGCACAAGATAGAAAGTCCTGCAATTGAAGTGTCCGTGGGTGTCACAGAAGCACAAAGAATTGTCATCTGACACGCCTTGGAGTGAGCTGGTGGAGAGGATCAGGGCACAGTTCCTGGAGAAACTGAACCTAAGGTGACTTGTGAGGAATGTCAGCGAATCGAGGAGAAGGGAGTCATGAGTATGACATTCTTTCCGTGAAGGATGTTAGCCGTCACAGGCCATTAGGCATGGCTGAGACAGGAGCTGGTTGCTCAAGAAGGGAACAGGGCAGGGTTACAGGCATAAGCGTGGCCGCATCAGGAACCTGATATTCCAAAATGAGACGCCTTGTTCTTTTTTCTCTTCTTCTGGTTACAAAGATTTGGCTTTGACAAGTGAATGTTGCATGTAGTTTCTTAGGCATTTGGAATGCTTCAAGAGCATCTAAATAGGTACCTTTTGTCCTGGCTTCATCAGTCCGTTATTTTTCCCTTGAGCTTGTGTGACCAAAAAATCCAAAGTTATACTGGTTTTCAGATTTTGTTTTTGTCTTGCCAGGAAATTAAAAAATGCAATTTTAATATTAAAATTGTAGTCATTTTCTTTCACCCAAGATGGAATTTATTCAAAGACTCCTTATAGTTCCATGATTTAAAAAAAAAGTATGTGTCGAGGTGCCCCGGTGACTCAGTCAGTTAAGCGTCCGACTTCGGCTCAGGTCATGATCTCACGGTTTGTGAGTTCAAGCCCCGCGTCGGGCTCTGTGCTGACAGCTCAGAGCCTGGAGCCTGCTTAACCGACTGAGCCACCCAGGCACCCCTAAGAAGTAACACTCTTCTTACAAACATCTCTTTCACCTATTTCTCCATCCTTTCCATCAAGTTAACTCATCCACTACCTCACATATTTACCTGTTCTGTGTATGTGTGTGTGTGTGTGTGCGCGCGCGCGCGCGCAAGCGCGCGCGAGAACATTTGCGTTCTACTCAGTAAATTTCAATTATGTGATAGTGTTATTAATTTATGGTCCTCATCTTATACATTAGATCTTCATATCTTATTGATAATATAAATGAAAGATTGTAGGGTTGCCTGGTTGGTTTCGTCACTTAAGCGTCCGACTTCGGCTCAGGTCGTGATCTCAGGGTTCGTGGGTTCGAGCCCCACATCGGATTCTGTGCTGACAGCTCAGAGCCTGGAGCCTGTTTTCGATTCTGTGTCTCCCTCTCTCTCTGCCCCTCCCCCACTCACACTCTGTCTCTCTCTCTTAAAAATAAATAAACATTTAAAAAAATGTGTGTGTGTATCCAATAAGTGATTAAAAATTTATAAGAGGTGATAAACTTACCAGGGTCAGTAACGTATTTATGTGAGTTTGATTTTGTAAAATAAATCATTAGTATTTACGTATCCAATTTCAGCTTCTATTGATGTAGTTCTTTAGATAAGATTTATAACCCCAAGTTCTAACAAGTTCTCACTCGTTCTTTCTACAAAGACCAGTTTGAAATTGAACCACCTTCATTCCAAATCAGTGGACTGCTGGAGTAAACCAGCTCTTAAAATTAAATTGGGGGCATCTGGGTGGCTCAGTCGTTTAAGCACCTGACTTCAGCTCAGGTCACAATCTCGCAGTTTGTGATTTGAGCCCCGTGTCGGGCTCTGGGCTGACAGCTCAGAGCCTGGAACCTGCTTTGGATTCTGTGTCTCCCTCTCTTTCTCTCTGCCCCTCCCCTGCTTGTGCTCGCGCGCGCTCTCTCTCTCTCTTAAAATAATAAATAAACATTAAAAATTAAAAAGGTATTTTAATACCCCCTTCTAAGTATAAAATATAATGTGAAAGAAACTCTCCTACAACTTCCTAAGAAGACATCTGTGAATATAACTCGTCTACTCTGTCCCTACATGAAATCACGTTATGGATGTAATTTATCTCCCTATCTTCTTTTTTTTTTTTTTTAATTTCTTTAAACTTTTTTTTTTTTTGAGACAGAGACAGAGCGTGAATGGGGGAGGGGCAGAGAGAGGGAGACACAGAATCGGAAGCAGGCTCCAGGCTCTGAGCCATCAGCCCAGAGCCCGCTCAAACTCACGGATGGCGAGATCGTGACCTGAGCTGAAGTCGGATGCTTAACCGACTGAGCCACCCAGGCGCCCCTATCTCCCTATCTTCTTTGTGGTCAGAAAGTCTGAAACCATAGCCGTGCAATTGCGTGGGTTCGATAATCTGGCAAAAGTTTCATTTTCTTTAAATCTTCTTAGTTTTTGAACAATCTGAAACTTGGAAGAATTTACCAGAAGGTGAAATCTTTACTTTTATAGAAATCTTTGCTGCTATTTGAAAACAGGAATCGCTGCTTTTTAACAACTGACAGATTGGTTCCCTAAATTATAAGAAATTATTCTTTTCTGACATTTGTCAAGATATCAGCAAGGTTAGACAAGGTCTCATTATTTAAGCAGAATTTATTAACATTTTTGGATTCATAAACACCTATGAGTTTCTGATCAAAACTATTGACCTTGACCAGACAAATGCTTATATGTACCTTTGCACATAATAGTTATAGGAATTTTCAGCCCATATAGGGATCACTGGTTAAGAATGCCTCCTTCAGAAAGTAAATTATGCTTTGAAGAAGAAGTCACCTTTCTTAGTTTGGGAGAAAGAAGAATTAAAAAGATAACTACCAGCAAGGATTCACAATAAAAATGATATGTTACCAGAATTTCCTGAAATGCCTATGCATAAAAGAGAGTGATTTTCGGGAGTGAGAATTTTTCATGGCCTTAGTGTTCATGTAGATGTTATAAGAATGATATGCAATTCTAAATACTCGCACACAATTTTCTAGAGGTGGATGTTTCTTAGGCAGAAATCTGAGGTGAGATCTAACACCAGTGGATTTTTCAGTCAGTTCCTGGTAGGTACCAGTGAACTTTTGTTGTTGCTGGTGGTAGATTTAGATTTAGATTTAGATTTAGATTTTAGAGTCACTACCATATTCTCTTTGAGAATATTAAACCAATAGATAAAATGTATATTTTATTTTTTTAATGTTTATTTATTTTTGAGAGGGAGAGAGAGACAGAGTGTGAGTGGACGAGGGGCAGAGAGAGAGGGAGACACAGAATCCAAAGCAGGCTCCAGGCTCTGAGCTGTCAGCACACAGCCTGACATGGGGCTTGAACCCACAAACCTCGAGATCATGACTTGAGCCAAAGTCGGACGCTTCACCTACTGAGACACCCAGGTGCCCCTAAAATGTATATTTTAGATAATATTAAGAGGATTCCACTTTGGACCATTTTGATTTTATGTCTGCTTCCTTGAGTTGTTTCACATTATAATTTCTTACCATATTAAAAATGAAATACAGTTAGGCCATTCAGTATCAATTAGATGAATTAGCAAGATGGTTCAAAATTAATAAAGTTATTTCTCCTATCATACGATCACTGATCTCCATAATTGTAACCCTGAGTTATCAAGAATAAGCAAAATTAAGCTGGGAAAAAAACCCTAAATGCCCATAAAAAAAAGTGTCATGTTCATGCAATGGAATACCATTAAACAAACAAAATGCTACTGATTTGACCATAGCATAGATGAACCTTAGGGACAGTTTGTTCGGTGAAAGAAGGTCAACTCAGAAGCCCACCTCCTATGTGATGCCACTGACAGAAAAAGTCTAAGATCAGACAAGACTAATCCACAATGATCTTGAGATAAGGATTTTTGGGGGGAAATGGCCATGAAGAATCTTCCTTCCTGATGGATGATGGAAATGTTTCGTATCTTCTTCTGGGTGATGATCACACGGATACATCTGCTTTGCAAATTCATGAGGCTGCTTACTTAAGATGTATTTACCCTATTGTACTTGTATTCTTTGAAATACCATTAGTTTTAAAGATAACACAGTCCGTTAGCATCTGCTAAAATAGACTGTGGAAGTAACAATTCCACAGGGTTTTAATAGGTGTTAATGCAAAAAAATTCATATATCAGATAATAAATACCTAGGGCACCAATGTGTTTGACAACACCATTTGGGAAGCTCTCATTTAAACAGCGCTGAGTACTTAAGGATGACATTAAATCATCACCTACTTTTGTAGAAGTATTTTCCTCCAGATGTGTGAGATTTGGGGAAAGCTATTTTCGTGGAAGAACTCATGGATGAATGATTCCAGATAAATGACACATTACTGCACAGAGATGAAGTTAAAGATTTCGAATTTCACTATTTGCTGCAGAACACTCGCTGTGAAAGAGTAGATTTCAGTGAAGGGAAATAATCAAAAGACGTTACAAAGTTTCTTTATTTCGTTCACCTGCGTGCTTAACAAACATGTAAACCAGATGGGTAATTTTTAAAATTTGGTTGCTTTTTTTTCTTAATGATGCTAGAAAAATATTTTTCCTTTATTTTTCTCTTAAAATTCATTGATAGCATCGCATACACTGTCACGGTAACAGGTAACTTTCTGATGCTTCCAATGGACACAAGTAACTATACATCTAGAAATCTATGACATAATGAAAGCAAAAACAAAAATGGACCTTATAGACGATTGCTTATCTCATTTGGTTATCTTACCTACAAATCATGACCGTAATCTAGAAATAATATTCTTCTATTTGGTAGACCTCTTAAATAAGTAAATAAATGATTTGGGGAGGGAAAAAAATGTGAAGCTTTCAACTCGTTAGAAACAATGTAACGTTGTGGATCCCCCGAGTGCATGGGAGAGTCTGTGATATTATGGGTTAAAATGAGAGGGGCTCTGCTTTAAGCCCACTCATTTCATGAACATTCACGACGGTGTGTTTTCCCCCTTAAATTCTCAGTTACGCGCTAAATCTGAAAGCTTCAAGGCTTCCAAATGAGACCCAAACGCTCTGCTACACATTGTGAGCAAAGTATTGTGTGACGAGGTTTCTGACAGAGCCTTTTAAGTTAATGATCTTTGCATTGCTGCCTGTCTCTTGTCTCAATAGATTTTTCTGTGACATGTGCAAGTGAGAAGGCAGTTCCATTTTTGCCTGCCACTGGTAAACAGGTCTGTTATTTTTATCGGCTACTGCCTACATGCGGAAGGTCAGGGCTACATTCTCCCCAGAGTATAAACACCCAGGTGACTCAGAAACGATGACTGAGACCATATTTGTCATCACACGCTGAGCAAGAAAGATTTAAATTCTGCGGCTTGTTTTAGCGTCAAATTGGAATACAATAAAACATGTGAAGCTGACCGTGCTTGAATAAAAATGGGATATAATTTAATAGCATTTGCATCTGGAGCTAAACTTGCTCCCCCCAATTTCTGCAAATTCAATCCATCTTTTGGCTCAGGGCTGAAACATCGAGCATGGTCATTCTGTCTTTTTTGTTGTTCCTTACTCCTTAAACACAGCAGAGCATGCGAACAGATAAAAGAGTATGTTTCATAAATCAATCGGAGAAAATTATAACCCAACAAAGAATAGAAACATCCCCAAAAGATGTTGGTAGGGTTTGGACTGGAATTTTTATATTCCTTTTTTTTTTTATTTGTGGGCTATTTCTCATGCTAAAAACTCAGTTGTGTCACACTTAATACATTCAACGTACGTTTGGTTCTTAAACAGAATTTGTGCCAGATATTAAATCATTTGCTTCAGAGTTGTTTTTGCCTTTTGTTTTTCTTTTATGGCCTTGTGCTGGAGAGAGGTCATTTTCTTTCAGGTTTTATGGAGAAGCATTGAATGTTAGATTAAAATATACATATTTACTGAGATACCGTTCACACACAGAAAATGCACTGATTTTAAATTCTCAATTTAATGCTTTTCTGTCGATCGCCGGCATTCGATGTGACAACTACCCAGTGTATGCGCACAACATTTCCGTATCCTACAAATATCCCCACCCCATAAACCCATTCCCATCTGGTGTGGAGTCCACACCAGAGGAAAACATTTGGTGGTTTCTATTGCCATGGAAAAGTTTTCCCCGTTCTTGTATTTCTTATTAATTACGCAACGCTATGTGTTTCTGTATCATTTTTTAACCTCACTATAACATTGCTGGAATGCATTATAGTGTTGTATTTATCAGTACGTCATTCATTTTGACTGCATATTAGTAGTCCCTTGAGGAAATATATACAGCTGTTTATTCCCCGGACGTTGGATATCTGTGCCGTCTTCTGGGTCTGGGCTGTTACACATATAGGTTCTATAAACATGGGTGCACATGTCTTTGCATGGACATATATTTTTTGCGTTCTTGGGACTTGCTGAGTTGTAGGATTGATATACTTTTGGTGTCTTAAGAAATCACCAATTTTTAATATATAATATATAATATTAGATATGTTTTATTTGTACGTAAGGATCTACCAGGTTTTCCAAAGAGGTTGTCCAATTGAGTACTTTCAAGCAATGTGTGAAAATGCCACCTGTCCCCAGTCTTCACCAATAATTGGAATTGTCATTCTTTGCCATTGAGATCATTCTGGTAGTTTGTTTTCAATTTAATTTTGAGCAACTTTTCATGTGTTTATTGGCAATTTTTACGTACTCAATTGTGAATTACCCATTTTTAGTCCATTTAATTGCATTTTCTCCTTCGTTGTTCATTTGTAGGCATTGTTTATATATTCTGGATGTGAGTCTAAAAATATATATGTGCATATAGAGAGAGATTTATACATAACAAAATATATGTGTATATCATTTTTCTCAGTCTATGGTTAGCCTAAATATTTTATCAATGGTACCTTTCATATGTACAAATTACCAATTTTGATTGAGTCTAATTTTCCCATTTGTTCTTTCATATTTGGTTGTTTTCATGTCCTTTCAATGAAACCGTACTACTCCATGGTCAGATGAAATTCTCCTATGATTTCTTCCCAAATATTTCTCTTAAACTCAGGTACATATCCCATATAGGATTAATCGCTAGAAGTCTTCGGGCAGAAGTGTAAGCTCTCAAGTTTTTCGGTGTGCCAGCTGTCCCAACACCATTTATCGAAATGTATGCTTGGGTCTCTCTCTGGCATCGTATTTCCTCCTGTGGTCTGCTTACATATTCACACCCCCGTTGCTTTGTTAAAGTACCTGGGAGATTGTCTACCTATTTAATTGCTATTAATGTACAATATCCTGTGTACAAATGACACAGTGATATTGTTCTGATGGCAGTATTATGGTACATGTTGATATCAGAGAGTGTACCTTCTCCTCCTTTTTCAAAATCATGAGGTAACCACTTTTCTACATACATGGCTGGATTCAATTGCCTAATATTCTGGAAAGCATTCTTGCATCTCCATTCATGGAGTGGCTGTCCTATAATATTATTTTTTTTTAATATTAAATGTATTTGGTGTAGTACATCCAAAGTATTATCATTTTAATGTTTAATCACTATAAAAGTTACTAAGATATTTTTCATTTCATACACAGTCTTGAAATTCTTGTGTGTGTGTTACAATTTGGACTACTGAATTGCCAAGCACTCCATAGCCACATGTGGTTAATGGCTGCCATATTGGATAGTGTAGGTATATAGCTACCAAAGATATAATATTCTAATCTAGTGATGTGTTTATTAGGTTTCAGTTTCAAGGTAGTGCTGACTTTTTTAGGACAAACTGGAAAATATTCCTGGTTTTTTAGCAGTGTTTATGTAGTATTGCTTTCATGTCTTCCTTGAATGTTTTGGAGAATTTACCATTAAATCTGTCTGCATCTGGACGTTTTTTTTAAATGATATTTTTTATTATCCTCTATGAAATTCATTGTAATAGTTACATATCCCCTGATACATATCCAACTGGTAAATTTTGGTTTTTGAGGAAATTTTTTATGTAAGTTTCCGCATTTATTATCATAAAATTATTTATAGTATAGCCTTCTCATCATTTGAACATCCACTGTCTCCTTTCCACTCCTGGTATTTACTAATTTCTGTTTTCTGTCTTTCCCCTTACCATTCATTATAAATGTTTGTAATTTCATTAAAATTTCCCCCATAAAGCCCATTTAATCTTGATATCTCTGTTTTGCATATTTTTAAAATATTAATTTCTGCATTAATTTTTATCAATTTCTTCAACTTACCATGGTTTCATTTTGTTTTTTCTAGCTTGTTCATGTAGAATCTTAGATTATTGATTTTATGCTCTTTCTTAAATCTAAGCACTGTTTAGCCACATCACACATATTTGATATTTTGGTCTTTTCATCATCAGGCAGGTCAATGTTTTCTATTTTCTCTTGTCTTTGTTTTTTCTTTGCTGATTGTTTTAAATGTTTTCTTAATTTTTAAACATGTAGATTTTCTTTATTTCTCTCTGTTTCTCTCTCTCTCTATCACAATACAGACACACACAAATACACTCAAACACACACAGGTGCATGCATACACATTCACACCCCCGTTGCTTTGTTGAAGTACCTGGGAGATTGTCTACCTATGTAATTGCTCTTAATGTACAATATCCTTTTAGTCAGTGAATACCCTGAGTGTGGTTCTAGAGTTTTAATGATTTTTGAGCTTTATTTTTAGGGCAGCCCATAACTGAATGTTCCAAGTGCACTTGAAAATCTTTAGTAAAAGGCGAAAGATTTATACGATCTGAAGAGAAACCAAAGTATGCACTTGAAAATCAATGTATGCTCTGAAGTTGCTGGGTATACCCTTACATAAATTTCAAATAGGTAACTTTGCTCAAACCTTCCCTGTCTTCCTTGAATATTTCCTCCACCTGTTACTAAATGTGGGTGGGTTGTTTTCTATGTGTCCCTTTAGAACTACATTATTTCCTACATTTTAAGGCTCCATCATTTACATTTCTGGTGTTGCAAGATTTCCAGAGCACAGTACCTTCAGCAAGTTGGTTTTCAATCCATTGTCTTCTGGGCTCCCCTTACATGGTGACGTGTCAGATTTTCTCCCTCTCGTTGTTTCTCTGCCTCAAACATGTCTTTCATGACCGATTGCTTTCAGGTTCACGTATCACTTCCTTTTTCACCAGCTTGACTACAGTGTGACCAAGTGCACTTTTCCTCGTACTAATGCTGCTTAGGGATTCCTGAGCGTCTCACCTAACTTGGGTGATGTGTTTTATCCACTCTTGAACTTTTTCACCTATTTCATTTTCAGATATTTATTCTGGCCTTTTCTATACAACAGCTCTTGAAAATCCAAATGTACATATGTTTAGCTTCCGATAAATTCCATCAGGTATCAGATGCTCTATTCTGTTTGTTTTCCACTTTTTGATGTAAATTTTTTAAAGTTTATCTATTTTGAGAGAGAGAGAAAGAGAGAGAGAGAGCGCACATGCACATGTGTGCTGTTGCAAGTGGGGAGGGGCAGAAAGATAGAGGAAGAGAGAGAATCCCAAGCAGGCTCCAAGCTGTCAGCGTAGAACCCGACACAGGGCTCAATCTCACGAATGATGACATCATGACCTGAACCAAAATCAAGAGTCCCGTGCTTAACCGACGGAGCCATCCAGGTGCCCTAAAATTTTTGTTTATCAGTTTGGGTACTTTTCTATGCACTTATGTCAACATATCATACACTTTTTCTTCTGCTGTTCTAATCTGTTGGCTGAATCTAGCGAATATGTCATTTTTCATACTGAAGTTTTTAACTTCCACTATTACTTTTTGGTAACTTTTTAGAATTCCAATCTTTTTATGAAAACATCTAGTCTTCATTCTTTTGTGCATCTTCTGCATTAACTCTTATCTACCTATCACTTTGTCTATCAATCTACCTATCAATCTATCATAGTTATTTTAAATTCCTTGTCAGGTAATTCCAGTATCTGGACCACCTCTGGGTGTGCTTTTATTGACTATTTCTCTTTTAAACACGTGTCACACACTTACAATTTTTAATTCTTTGCATGTCTCATGACGCTTGATTTGCACACCAGGGATTTTGATTAAAGAAGGGTAGAATGTGAACCATATAATCTTTAACCTCAGGGGGAAAATATATCCTTTTTCCTATTAAGTCACTAGAGTGTGAAGCTGTGTTATTATGACCTCTATGTCCACTAAATTTGTCTTTTACAGCTTTGATTTGATTGAACTTGACTCATTCCTTCAGGTGTTTTGAGAGTAGGCTTTAGGTTTTGTTTTTGTTTTTGTTTTTTCAGCATAATTGCTGAGCATTTGCATAATTTCATTCCATGTGTGGCCTTTTGTGTTTACTGCCCAGTGGCCAGCTTTTAGGTTTGTTAAGGATTTTCCCCTTATTCTCTACTGCTGCTCTGATATTTCTGTTTTGGGGAGGCATCTCTCTGCACCCATGGTCTTCCCCCAGACTCTAGAAGACTGTCACCTTACAATCTAGGAAGGCCAGGAGTGCTTTGGAGGATGACTCTTGGCTCTTGTCCCAAGCTTCTGCCTTCAGAGCATGGCTACATGGCTCTTGGATGAGGCCTGAATACCTAGTAACTGCGGATGTACACCAAGTCTCCCATCCTGCCCTCAGGCACGAGTGAGCTCTTTGTACATTTGCATAGATCTTGTGTGAATAGTCAGTGGGAAATGCAGAATCCTTCTGTGGCTCTCTTCAGGATTCTAACCGTCTCACGGGACCATACAGCCATGGAGAATTAGTTGCAATTTAGCTTCTGGAACAAATCTTCCTCCTTATCTTTTTGCCTTCTCCCTTCTCTTACTCCTTCCTCCAACTCCTTGGGGATAATAAGAGCCGTTGGCCATTCTCTCACACAGAGAGCTCATCTCCTTTACAATTTAACTTAATAGGTTTCTTGGCTTCCTCAGATCTCTGATGTGTTCATAATAAATACAATTTGGACCGTATCCACTGTTTCATAACATAAGAGTGATTTCTTCTTCATAGTTTCTATATCCTAACTGGAAACAGAAGAAGACCCAATATAAAATTTAAATTGACTTCCTACCAAAAAAGAAATGACAGCAGGACCTCATGTAACCAGTTGTGGCATATAAACATAAACATAAACATAAACATAAACATAAACATAAATATAAATAAATAAATTTATATAAAATATGTTATATACGTTTATACATTTATATAAGTCTATAAGTATATACAAGTTTATATACATAAGTATAAGTATATATAAGTACATTTATATATGTACTATGCTGTATATAAGTGTATATAAGCACATATTTATATGCTTACATATATTTATAACTATGCATATATAGCATATATATGCATAGATATAAATACATATTTATTTGTATAAATGTAAGTTTATATTTAATTTATGTCTTATATTTCCTTTCTGGTATATTTTTTGGCATGTATGAGTAAATACTTATATGTACATGTGTGCATATAGCATATACATAATATATAGTATATATAATTTATGTGTTTATAAATATGTATATTTAATTTATGTTTTATATTTCTTTTTTGGTATATTTTTGGTATAAGTAAATACTGATATATAAGTGTGTGTGTATAGTATATATAATATATAGTACATATATAAGTGTATATAAGTATGTACATCTATATATACTTTTATATGTGGTATATGTATTACTATATGTAGTATATGCCTATATATACATACACACACACATATATATACATAGGTATATATATATATATATATTTATATATATATATTTACATGTAGGTATATATATGTGTGTGTATATATATATATACCTATATACCTATATATACCTACATGTAAATTCATACCTGTGAACCTGCTGAAGTCCTTTGCATTTATGACATTATATAAGGTCCAACCACTGAGAACAATAATGAGAACCTTTTTGTTTGCACTCGGTATTATATGACCTAGCAACGTGGATGGAAAAGGCTACTTACTTTCCCTCAATAGACTCTTCAGTTTCACATACCATTTTGTAATCCCCGCTGATCCAAGTCTCCATAGAGTTATTCTAATACGTTTTATTCAAAATGCCTATCTTAGGAATGCATTCGGTCCTTTATAACCTCAAATATTAAAAAGCTCAAATAATTATATTTTTACAAAGGTGGTGGGTGGCGTCTCATGCTTTATAAATTGGAGAATGCATGTGTAGCATGGAGATAAAAGGTATTAGGGATCCTCTGTTCCAGAAGCATCTTTGGGGAATTACAGTGTCTCTGTGCCTCCATATTTAGGAGCAGGTAGAAACCATACCCTCCTGGCTCAGACACTAAAAGAGTGAACACAGGACTGGAGGTCCAACTGACTTCTCTCCCATGCAGTAGCCTCTTTTCTGACCTTTCTAACTGAATTCTGGATGCTCTTTGTACCTCTGCCTTCACACCGGCTTGCCTAATGCCGTCCCATGCTTAACCAAACTTTGCCCCACCAAACATCAGTCTGTTGTGCTTTGCCTTCCCCATCTGCCGCAAGAGCGGACATGATTGTTTAGCTTGCCATTCTTTGAGTTTAGGATGACCTTACTTGCCTGGGCCTGTTGGCTGGGGCTGGTTGGCCACAGGGCTTTGGCCCGTACGTGTCAGACTGGTGGCTCTCCTCCTGGAGGCTGGCTGGCAGTTGACTGAGGGATTCCTGCTCTAGGATGACATCAAGATGGGGTAACTTGTCTGGGGTGACAAGAGACAGTGAGGTTCAAGAGAAAAAAAAATCTGTACTGGAATATAGATATACATACAGCAGGCTGAAAACCCATGGCCAATGTTGTAACTGGTCCACCAACCTCCTCAGACTAGCTGATATTCTTGACTAACTCATACCTTCCTGACTCATTTTCATGCTCTGGCTCACCTCAAATTGCCCTGTTTATTCTAACGTCTCTCCAGCATGAGGTGTATATCCCCACCAGCCCCCAAATATGATTTTATGGTGCACGAGTTTCCATCTGAAAGACAATCCTATAGTCAGTGATTATGTCCCTGTAGTTAATATATGATTGAAATTGGAATCATTCAGGCGGATGGCATTGGCTTGATGTGGAACCCATAAACTTAATAGTAAAGGTTTTTCTGGGGGGAAAGGAACTGGTAAAATGGGGGATATGCAGTGCATTGACTTATTCCTTACCTTTATGGAAGAGTACATCTATCCCTCCAAATACACCCAAAAGCATTCCTAGCATCAAATTTCTACTTAGAAAAAAAAGTGAATCTACAATTTGAAACAAATACATAAAAAACCATAAATCTGTATTGTCCAATATATTCAGTGTGTGGCTATTTACTTTAAAACTGAAATTTGCTTGAATATAAATGAAAGCCCAAGGTGTCCGTGGATCCTTAACACTGTTCATGCTCGGTTACCACATGGTCTACATGTCACTTAACTATTAATATCAGCAGCGTCCAATAGAAATTTCTGTAAAGAATATTTCCATCTGTTGGATGTTGCTGATATAAATTGTTAAATGATGTGTATACGTCACGGCATCCTAGAACTTCATACTTGCTATGTGATACTGTTAATCACTGCTGACTCTAATTTCCGTGCCCTGATTCGGATGAAGGAGAAAATAAAGTTGGACCCACCCCTGACATATCTCTGCTGTCACAAAGCTTCAGGGATAGAAGTCACCTGTGCAGCTTTCGTAGCCTCACTGTCCTGTTTCTCTGAAAGCCACTAAATCCGCATACATTCTGATCATCGATCAGAGGATTGCCTCTCAACCTAGGAATCGGTTTGCCAAGATCTCCATGTCCCTCAATCTGCGCCACATTGAATTTCCTCTAAGATATCGGAGTACCGATAAGATGTTCCCATTAAGTGCAATTTCCAGAAGAGAGACCTATTTGCTGAATACAAAATCATGATTAGGACGGGTAGCTTGGAGGTCTGAGTGGAAGAGATTGTAGTTGGCCCTTGTCATCGGAAAGTGGTGACAGATTAAAATAGGACTTATCACTCAATTCTGATACTCTCTGTCTTTATAAGTAACCAAAAAGCACAGTATTGCATCAGCCGCTCAACCCCAACTGTTGATTATTGCCTGGCTTGCTGTTAAAAAGCATGAGTCTCCATTCTAAATTCTGTCCCAGGGAGTGATGGGTCAGTTATATTTTGGGTTACGGAAGGCATTCCTTTCTTGACCGTGTAGGTTGAGGACTGTTCACTTAGGGCATAATTATTGCATAAAAGTGGAACCACAGCATTAAAAAACCCCTGAAGTGTGATGGTATAACCTCACCAGCATTCTTGATGTGGCTTATTTTAAGTTTACTGAAGGGCTAAAGGCAGTTCCTCAAATATGTCTCTTGGCTCTCACACATGGGCTGGTCTGCCATGCCTGAATTACTTGTTCGGGTGTTAGCAAGGAGTATGTTGACAGTGTAGTACCATTTTCAATGGACTCTGGGTAGTGCCCGGGTAGGAAAGAAATCAGTTGGATTTCAGTGCCAATTTTGGTCTAACTTACAGGCTGATGGCTGAATCGTTGCATACCCGGGCTGATGGTTGAGTCAAGATGAAATGCCACCCATTTCTTGTTTTTAGTGTTCATTTACTTGTGATAGAGAGAGAGACAGAGCGTGAGTAGGGCAGGAGCAAAGAGAGAGGGAGACACAGAATCTGAAGCAGGCCCAGGCTCTGAGCTGTCAGCACAAACCTGACACAGGGCTCGAACTTACGAACCGTGACCTGAGCTGAGTTGGACATTTAACTGACTGAGCCACCCAGGCGCTCCATATGCCACCTAATTCTTGTGTTTACAGGGACAGGTGCCTTCTTTTTATCTGTGGACAATATTTCTTGAGGTTGTGATATAGTTATTCAGTTAGGTCATCTTTCTTTTATAGATTTTTCAATGCCCCTTCTCTTGTCCTCTTGGAAAAAAAAAAGTGCATGCCATACAAAAATATATGATTGGGGTGATTTAAATGTACAATGAGTCGAGTCAGATACTCTTTTCATTTGGTTGGAAAAATCCAATTTCAATTGCTAATATGACAGATCTTCCCATCCAGAGTAGGTCAAAGGATTGAATCATTGACATGAAGCTTCTGTCAAACAGAGGACGAACTTGGATGGAGGGGAGGACTTTGGGAGGAGCTGGCCTTTGTGTTATCAACTCTTGCTTAGAAAAGAGGATTAGGTCCAGGGAAAAGCGGGAAGTGAGTACTGTAATCTATACTACTCGCTTTCTCAGATACCGTGAAGGCTAAATGTTATACGGATGACTTCTTCAAGAACGTAAAAGCAACCGCTGCTAAGTTTGGGAGGGAAAGGGGACATTAGCATGACAGCCAGCGCTGGCCACAGTTCTGCAGTCATGATAATATTTGACTTAGGTGAGCTAATTATACGGCTTTCCTGCCTGTGCCTTACAAAGAATGCATAACCTCTTCTCTCTTCCGAGCCCTGATATTTATAAAGGCCAGAGCTGAAGTCGTTGCCACGTGCTGAAGGTGAGACGCCTACAGATAGGTTACGCGCGCATTAATGCAGCTCTTAAGATTTCCTGGAAACACAATTGTAGAGGCTGGTCACTGATGGGTTTTCCGGCTTTGAAGTGGCTACTTATTAGGGCAAAGGTGCGGGTGGATGTTGTATACAAGGCACCGAGAGAAAAAGCCACTCGTCGAAAATGTGTGTCAATTACCTCAGAAAGAATTTGTAAGCACTCTATTATGGCACCTGGGCCATAACACTTCTGCAGCGTGACCTCCCTTCTGAATTCTGAAAAGGATTGTTGGCGTGGATGAGTCTCAGCCTCTCTGCTCCTGCCTGTAGCTGGGGCCAAGGCTCCAGTTCACGTCAGGTATGTTTCAGCGATGCTCCTTTAGGAGCTCAGACAGGAGGGACAGGGGCGTATCACCGAAGCCCAAGCATGATGATATCTGTGCAGGCATTTTTTTTTGTCTTTTCTTCACATAGTAGTGGCTCATTTCCATTGGCCAAAAAAAGTCGTGTGGTCCAATCCAAACCCCCAAGAACATGGCAAGCTTGTGGATATATCATTCAGAGCACGGGAGTCAGAACTTGGGGCCGATTATTGAATCTTCCACAAGCACTTTTCTTGTGCAGTTTGGACAATAAACGATTAACTGATAAACAAAGGTTAAACCGAAACTGAAGCTGTGGGAGACTGATGCTTTTAAGGGCTTAATGAGGATTTAAGTCGCTGAGTAAAGTGTGCTGAGTCCAGCGTGAGATACAGAAATGCCCAAGTTGAGGCGCTCGCCTAAACCTTCCATGGATCCACACATGAAAACATGACCTAAGGTAAAGAAAGCGGAGGTAGATACAAAAGAAGGGCGGGCATTTATACAAAACATGGAAGACGGGAGGTAGACAGAAGTTTTGAAAAGAGCACACGATTCAGAGTCAGAAGACAAGCACGGGGATGTTGAGTGTGCCTTCATGGCATGACACCTCGGGACTCCAAAGTCCCCGCATCAAATGTCCATGAAAAAGTGCACCTGGATGACTTCATTCTCTAGGATTCACCCGTCTTAAAGTAGGATTTACGATGTGATGGGGGAACTGGCAAATTGTACTAACAAGACCGAGGCCCCTAGACCTTCGTGAGATTATGGAAGTCACTTCGCAAGTCAATGAAAGATCCCAAATGTGGAAGTGATGTCTTCCAGGTGGCTGAAGGATCCTATCAAAATTCTGATTCTCCTGATAATTCTATAAAACTCTGTTCTGCTCGCTGAGACTTTTCTTCACATGACCTTTCAGACTGTGGGTTTTGTTACAACTCTCCAACAATCTTAGGGTGTACCAAAGTGACACGCATATCCTCCTGGAATACGCTGGTGCTATTTATTATCCTTTTCCCCAGCTTTGTGAGGTATAATTGACAAAAATTATACATATTTAAGGTGTGCAACCTGGTGTTTGGCCATATGTACACATTTTGAAATGGTCATCACAATCCAGTTAATTAATGTGTCCATCACCTCACATTTACCATCTGTGTGTGTGTGTGTGTGTGTGTGTGTGTGTGTGTGTGTGGTGAGCATATTTAAAATCTACTTCCTTAGCAACTTTCAAGTATACAACACAGTGTTATGGACTGTGGTCACCACACTGTATATTAGACCACCAGGTATACTTACTGTGCATAAATGTAACGTTTTCTCCCTTGGCCAACATATTGTCATTTCTCCCAGCTCCTAGCTAGTACTATCCTACTTGCTGCTTCTCTGAGTTCAACTTTTATAGATTCCACGTGAGTGAGACCGTGCGTCACTTACCTTTCTGTGTCTGGCTTACCACACTTAGTGGAGTGCCCACGAGGTCCATCCATGTTGTGGCAAATGACAAAATTCCTTGATTTCCTTCTTGCTAGACGTCGAATAATATTCCATGTGTGTGTCTTTCTTTCTATCTATCTACTATTATCCATATACCTACCTACCTATCATCTGTCTATCATCTCTCTCTCCATTTCTCTCATATTTGCTTTATTCATCTATCAGTGGACACGTAGGCTGTTTCCATACCTTGGCTCTTGTAACTAATGCTACGATGGACATCGAATGCAGGTATCTCTTCAAGATACTGAGCTCGTCACCACTCCTTAACACCTTGGCATTACATTGTCAGCTTTGTAGATCAGATGATATGGTGTTTGCATATAGATCTGTGCTAGTAATGCTCTCCTATGATGGATAGCTGCCCATAATATATGCCCTTAACTCTTTGCCCAAACCTTAAAAGCACTGGCGTCATTGAGTTGCTTTGGAGCCCGGTTAGATACCACTCAGTTATTACTGTCACTGGGCTAAATCCATGTTACAGGCAGTGGAATAAAGAGCTTAGTAAAACCAGCGGTTTTATGCATTTTTGTAACAAGTGTCTCCAACTGGAAGCACTTCTTCTCTTAAAAATGACTTCGAAATTGAGCACCATCGCATACCTTTGTGACAGCCCGCTTACATCTTCAAGGTGAGATATTTAGAAATAACTAACCTTGCATGTGGATGACAAGACATGTTACGAATGAAGACAGGAAACTGCTACCTTTCACCTTTATTTTTTTCACATGTGTCTCCGACGAACCCGAGAGTTAATTAGACCGTTTCATCCCTCAGCAGGTTTCTCTTTCCAGAAAAAAAAAAAAAAGCAAATTTGAAACTAAAGACAATGTTCTTCTGGCAACTTCCAAAAGGCTATATTTCAGTCTTGCCTGGTTTTCAGATCCCTATATACATGTGTTTTCATGATATAGATTGCAACTGGTAGAATTAGCATTAATGCATAGGTTTCTAGATTCAACTGAAGATATTCGAAAGGATACATTTCATTGTTTTCTTGCTGAACTGGAGGAAAATATGGTCATGTGGAAGAAAAGAATATTCTTATATTTTCAGATAATATATTCTGTTATCAAAAACGTATCTGCCTCACAGAAAATAAAGTGGGGAAAAGGCATGTGCTGTGATTTAGGGGAAAAATAGTCAAATGAATTAACTAGTGCCATGAGATATAAATCTTCAGATATAAAAGGAAACATAAAAAGTATTTTCTTCAGCCCACTTAATACTTACACAAGAAAGCTGAGGATAAAGATTGTATTTTATTTGTATTCCCAATTCAAATTTTTTCACCTTCTATCGTATCTTTTAAAAAGATATGCCCATACTTAGGGAGGAGAAAATGCCTCATTTTTTTATTCATTTTTTAATATTTTTAACGTTTATTTATTTTTGAGAGACAGAGACAGAGCACGGGCCAAGAAGGAGCAGAGAGAGAGGGAGACACAGAATCTGAAGCAGGCTCCAGGCTCTCACCTGTCAGCACAGACCCTGATGCAGGGCTCGAACCCACGAACCGTGAGATCATGACCTGAGCCGAAGTCGGACGCTCAACCGACTGAGCCACCCAGAGCCACCCAGGCACTCCCACATTTTAAAAAGTGTGTAAATAAATGTAGGGGAAGAGAAAGGAGAGCAGGACTCTCCCCTGTAGGAGATTTCAGAGATTTTAATACTCTGCTATGTGTTGCAAGTCCGTACCTTTTATTTGACCCCAGGACCTACCCACACTGTTCTCCCTCAGATAATCTCCTGAAATGAGTGTTCTGAGTAAGAACGCACTTTGGAAAGGATGGTCATACACCTGCTTAATCACAACCTGCATGAGAGGGTGACAGCTTTCTGTGTTATTTCTGCCCCACCAGACAATGTCCCAGAACGGTCCACCCTGGGGAATTGACAGGAAATACTTTCTGTCTCAGACTGGCAAATCTACACATTGCCCTTAAGAAGATGGGGATCCCTAAGCTAACTGAGGAGCTTCAGAAATTTCACTGTGAATTCACACCAGTTTTAGAATATAATTTGTGTAGGTATGATTAACTCTTAATATTTAAAATACTGCTGTTCCAGGGTGCCTCTGTGGCTCAGTCGGTAACGTACCCAACTTCGGCTCAGGTCACAGCAACTCTGTGCTTGACAGCTCAGAGCCTGGAGCCTACTTCGCATTCTGTGTCTCCCTCTTTCTCTGCTCCTCCCCTGTTAATATTATTTATTAAATAAATAAACATTAAAAATTTTTAACTAAAAAAATCAATAAAATACTGCCATTCCTATAAAATTAATGTAAAGAAAACAATGGCTTCAACAGGAAAAAGAATAGATACCACTTTAGAATAAAAGATGGATTGTACTTGTATATTTATACTTTCCTAAGAAACACATCACAATGTCATGATGTAACAAGTGTTATATCATACACACACAACGCACACACATATATATGTTGTCTATTATTTTGAATAGATGACCAGGACTGGAATTGGTGGGCCATATGGTACTTGTGTCTTTAACTTTTTTAGGAACCTCCCTACCGTCTTCCTCCCACTGGTAGTGGCTGTACCAGTTTGCATTCCCACCAACAGTGTGTGTGCACACACACAATTATATATATTCATATATATGTGTATATATCCCAGTCCTTTCCTATTCCAATCTCTTAGTGCCTTCATAGTAACATTACCTATGGAACAATACCTGGAATCAGGGTCCCAAAGAGAAATGAGAGAAAAAATCAAAACATAAAAAATTGAGAACACTAACAAAAAAACAAACGATCCAACTAAAAAGGGGGCAGAGGATCTGAATAGATATTTCTCCAAAGAAGACATCCAGATGGCCAACAGGCACATGAATAGATGTTCGTCATCACTCACCATCAGAGAAATGTACATCAAAACCAGAATGAGATATCGCCTCACATCTGTCAGAATGGCTCGTATAGAAAAGACAAGAAACAACGGGTGTGGGCAAGAATGTGGAGAAAAAGGAACCACCGTGCACTGTTGGTGGGAATGCAAACTGGTGCAGCCACTGTGGAAGACAATAGGGAGGTTCCTAAAAAAAATTAAAGATACAAGTACCATATGACCCAGCAATTCCAGTACTGGTCATCTATTCAAAGAAAACAAACAAAAACACTAATTTGAATAGATACCTGCCCCCTGAGCTCATTACAGTATTATTTATAATAGCCAGATTAGGAAACAACGTTAGTGTCCATCCATGGGTGAAAGGGTAAAGAAGATACACACTCACACATACACGCGCACACACACATATACATACACACAATGGAATATTACTCAACCATTTAAAAAAATACAAGCTTGCCATTTGTCACAATGTGGATGGAGTGAGAGGGTGTGATGCTAAGTGAAATAAGTCAGACAGAAGAAGACTATTGAATGATTTCGCGATATGTGGATCTAAAAAGCGAAATAAACCAACAAAACAAAATGCAGACTCAGACAGAACACATGGGTGGTTGCCAGAAGGAAAGGGGTAGGGGTGGGGGAGGGCAAAGCGGTGAAGGGAATTAAGAAGTTCAACCTTCTAGTTATAAAATACATATAAGTCAGGGGGATGTGATGTACCGTATGGGGAATATAGTTGATGATACTATATTACTTTCGTAAGGTCACAGGTGGTACCTAGAATTATAGTAAATGCTCTTTCACAATGTATACAAATATCAAATCACTATGTTGTACACCCAAAACAAACGTAATAGTATATGCCAATTATACCTCAGTGAAAAAAAAATGGAGAACACGAATTCTCGAGGAGAGACACCTCGGATATCACACACACATATTTGGTATCACTGAACAAAGAACAAATAAAATAGCAAAATTTCATGGGGCGCCTGAGCGGCTCAGTCGCTTAAGCATCCCACTCTTGATTTCAGCTCACATCTTGATCTCAGGTTCATGAGTTCAAGCCCTGCATTGAGCTTGTGCTGGCCGTGGAGCTTACTAAAAAACCAAAAAATGAAAAATTCATACTTTCAATTGAAATATAATTTCGTGAGAAAAACACAAACTTAATACTAACAGTCAACACATACTAAAAGTAAAAATTAAATCCGTATTGGAAAGGTGCAACATTTGTCAAGAAATATTATTGATCCAGGAGTGTCTTTGCTGGGATGCATCTTTAAAGTTAGTGCATGTTAAATCTCAGAAAAATGATTCAACATCATCTTCAATAATATTTTTGTCAGAAATATGTGGCAGGAAGTGTGAAACACATATACATATGGTCCGAAATGCATTGGTTTAAATTGGTTTAAATTGCATTTTCTTCCTGCTCACCATGTGCTAAAAAACTAATAACAACCACCTTGAAGGTTCAAAACAGGTTTGCTTTAGGGGAGGGAGAAGCGGTAACACGCGATGTGATTCTGAGGAAACTCTTCCTAAGTGCCATTTCACTGCAACCCAGAGAGCGAATCTGGAAGGATCCCTGGTCCACTGAATTTTTGTCAAAATTCAAATCACCTGGGAAGTTTATGGGACAGTTACCTTGGATCAGGTCTCCTTGAGGGCATGACATGGTAAACCCCACCTATATCGCCCCGGTTTAGTTGGGATTATGACTCTCATTTTCGGAATGGAGCTAAAAGGAAAATTCAGGGATCCTAGCCACCACATTCCATCTAGAAAAGACCCTTGCGGGGCGCCTGGGTGGCACAGTCGGTTGGGCATCCGACTTCAGCCAGGTCACGATCTCGCGGTCCAGGAGTTCGAGCCCCGCGTCAGGCTCTGGGCTGATGGCTCAGAGCCTGGAGCCTGTTTCCGATTCTGTGTCTCCCTCTCTCTTTGCCCCTCCCCCGTTCGTGCTCTCTCTCTGTCCCCAAAATAAATAAACGTTGAAAAAAAAATTTTTAAAAGAAAAGACCCTTGCATGACATCTGACGATAAGTTGATTTTCTGTTTTCAATTGTTATAATTATGGGACTGTCCTTTTGTGAAGGAAACATCCACCCGATTATGGTAATTGGATCCTTATTTACCTTCTGAGAAGCCATCACTGAACTTATTAAAGGTGGGCAAAATCACTTGATGCAATTTTAAAGATCTATTTGTAATTTCCTACTTAATTTGGATTCTTTTTACCTGCTATCTAAACACACACACACACACACACACACACACACACACAGACATATATATATTCCCCGTGTTTAATTTCCATTTCACATTGGTTTTTGTATTAGTTCTGTTTCTGAATTTAATTAACATTTTACATTTCCTAATTTCTTTCCTGGATTTGAGTAATTTTGTCTTATTAGCACTTCAAAGTCAGACTGGGAGCTCCAAGCAGGGGCCTTAATTGCATGAGTAGTTAATTTCCTATTACAGACAAACTCATACATAGTAAGTGGTCTTTAACCTTTTAAATGTTCACAGGAAAATTAGGGTGTGAATGCATTAAATACATATACATTTTCTCCAAATGTCCATGAAGTAATAAAATAAGATAAAATAATATATATTGCTCTCATTCCAAGTAGTCAAAATTTGGTGCATTTTGTTAACACATCACAATTTTTTAAGCCTGAATTGCTTTTCTTAAGACTCATCAACCAGAACTTTCCCTCCCAATTCAGCTTGAGAATTTGCTGGATTGCATTTTTTTTGTTTGTTTTTGGTTTGCCCTTTCTGGAAGAGCTATCAACACCATTCTCACTTGAAAAATAAAAACAGATGATATATTCCATCTTAGGAATTTTCTTCAGGAAATGATGGGGGACATTTTAAGGTATTCAGTGAGATTTTTACTAACTTTTTAATAAAAGTTAGTAAATAAAAGGATACCCCAACTTTCTAAATCCCTATCGTTAGAGGGCTGAATAAATTATTTGTACTCTATCCATATAATCCATCAAGTACTGTAATAATACAGAAAAATATTTAATAGCAAAGGATATTTATTATTTACCAATTGAAAAATGCATATTCAAAAAAGGTGTAGAGGGGCGCCTGGGTGGCGCAGTCGGTTAAGCGTCCGACTTCAGCCAGGTCACGATCTCGCGGTCCGTGAGTTCGAGCCCCGCGTCGGGCTCTGGGCTGATGGCTCAGAGCCTGGAGCCTGTTTCCGATTCTGTGCCTCCCTCTCTCTCTGCCCCTCCCCCGTTCATGCTCTGTCTCGCTCTGTCCCAAAAATAAATAAATGTTGAAAAAAGGTGTAGAACATGTGAATATTATGGTAAGCATCATATGATATTATTTCTACCCATAGACAATGACTCGAATATAAAACAAAATATTGAAAGTAATCTCTACATAATAGAGAAAGGTCATATTGTTTTCTTTGGGATTTTTGGAGCCATGCAGATTTCTTGACAATGTATCTGTCGGTTTATATAATGACATGAAGTGGTGAAATCACATTAAAAATACGTATTTAGAAATGTCCATTGCCACTCTTTCAAACAGCTTAATTTACATCATAGCTATAGGATCATGAGCCTAGAAACCTAAGATCATGTATCAGAATGCAATATTCAATGACAACAATACCCACTCTTTCTTTGGTGTTTCCAGGATCAATTTTGCCTTCCTGGTCATTAATGCCTGGAGGCTGATGGGGAGGGAGAGATGGCAGATAGTTGAAATGCTTCCTGCTTAAAGCGAAGAAAGAAAAAGGAGAGTCCTATCATACGTGACAAAGAGGTGGTTAGTAACGTAGACTATACTGTAAAACCTATTAATGTGAAAAATCACTCCCCAAGCTCATGTTTTCTGCTTTCATTAATATTCCTTTGGACAACTTTTGCTCCATACGTGTGACCTTGCAAGCAGCTTAAACCGGCATCGAGCAGTTGGCAGTGAGTGATTGACAATGAGGTTTGTTAAGGAAGATCTCAAAGACATGGAACAGCTTGACACGTAGGAGTTATTATGGACTGGTTGGTGGCATACATTACAGGGGTCCTAAGTGACCCATCTTCAGAGTGGCCTCCTTTTCCTTATCTGCTGGAAATGTTGGCTGCTAACTGCTTCTAGTTTCATCCCTTTGTGAGAATTACCCTGCGCTGCATAGTATTGCTTCCCCTCACGTCTGCACATCCCTCAAGTGGTGGACCTTGACCAGTGGCGGGTGTGGAGATAAAAGCAGTTGGCCACTTATATCAATTCAGGAGAAATCTAATAACTTTTGGCTCTAGAACTCCCTACCAGGTAGTTTGGACCTCTGTTGCACTTAAATTGCACGGTCTAGAATTTTGACCAGATTCAAGACTAGCTTGAATTTGGCAAGACGTCTTCATAAGTGGCATGGAGCCTTCCCGCCAGGATCTACAAAGACACGGTTGTCTCTCTCTTTGGGATGTTGGCGGGCCTTGGTGATCATTGCCTAAATGCATTAATTCCGAAGGGGCTGAAAAATAGTGATAGTTTACTGATACCCTTCTTTCTTCATTTTTCACTTACAATTCATCTGTAAAGAAGAAGTCAGGGCACTGGGTGGCTCTTGGTTTCGGCTCAGGTCGTGATCTCGTGGCTTGTGAGTTCAAGCTCCATGTCAGGCTTTGTGCTGATGGTATGGAACCCACTTGGGATTCTCAGTCTCTCCCTCTCTCTCTGTCCCTTTCCCACTCATGCTCACTCTCCCTTTCTCTTTCTCTCAAAAAAAATAAACTCAAAAAAAAAAAGAATTCCTTTTTATTAACTGGGTAGTCACTAGGAAGCAAAACCTTGAAAGACTTCTAGGAGGTCTAAAGGACTCTAAAGGACTCAAGAGCCGACTTGAATAGGCTCCCACTGGCCAAAGATGATACATTCTGACCATTAATAAGGATAATAATTTAAATGTATTAAAATATACATTTAAATGTATATTTAAATGTGTGAGTTCGTGATGATGCTAAAAATATGCATGTTGATTATCTTTAGAAAATATTTGTGCATCAACTCATTACTTTGCAAACTAGTAAATAATGGGAATGAGACATATCCCACTTCTCCTATTACAAACTCTAGTTCAGATTCATCAATAGAATTTTTTCACTTTTTTAAAATGTTTAATGTCTTTTTTGAGACAGAGAGACAGACCGTGGGTGGGGGAGGGGCAGAGAGAGAGGGAGACACAGAATCCCAAGCAGGCTGCAGGCTCTGAGCTGTCAGCACAGAGCCCGACGTGGGGCTCGAACTCACAAACCATGAGATCATGACCTGAGCCCAAGTCAGACGCTTAACTGACTGAGCCATGCAGGCACCCCTGTCAATAGAATTTTAATTTCTAAAAACTGAATTTAAATTTTAATTTTTTATTGAATCCTTGCAAACACATATTGTGTAAACATAGATCTTCAGTTTTCTACAAAGATCTGTTAACCAGGTATATAATTAACGTTGGTATAATGTGATCCCAGCTCAATAGGATATGATCAAAAAAATGCAGAAAAAGAACCCTAAAACCAGGAAACAAACAAAACAAAAAACCAAAGCCAGCATGCTGCATTTTAACAATGGCACAGAATCCATTGGGCTATTTCTTATCGTGAAACCCCAGCATGTAGTCAGGACTGTGTTGTGTGTGCCTAGAAAGTATCTGAAAGTATTTTTCTTGCTTTGTTGACTGCTGGCACATAGTTATCTGTCTTTGAGTATAACTCCAGAAGAAATAAAGATAATTTATTGGAGCATATTAACATCTCATCATTACCTGTGGTGTGAGTTATTTCCCGGTGATTCCAATGCCTGTAATAATAAATGAGATAAATTAAGTCCAACAAAACAGGTGAGATGAAAGAACCAAATGAATTATGGCAAAATTAGATAAATATGAAATAAATTATAATAACTCTCTTAAAACACAAATGGAATAATTTCAGATATCATCCTTTTAACTTCCAGCTTCATTTATTATGTAGTAAGATCATTCTTTCATTTCCTTAGGAGCAAAATGCAGCATAATGTTGATTACAATTTGTATCACATATTTAAGAGATCTCCTTTATCATGAATGTACATTTAAAAAAATTTTTTTAACATTTATTCATTTTTGAGAGAGAGAGACAGAGCATGAGCGGGGGAGGAGCAGAGAGAGAGGGAGACACAGAATCCGAAGCAGGCTCTGAGCTGTCGGCACAGAGCCCGACGCGGGGCTCGAACTCACAGACCACGAGAGCATGACCTGAGTCGAAGTCGGATGCTTCACCGACTGAGCCACCCAGGCGCCCCATGAACGTACATTTTAAGTCGAAAGAAAGCATACGCAGTAGTGGAATTTGGGGAATATCCCTGGAACACAAGTGCCTTAAGGTCTGTGGTCCCACAGGTTGTAAATCACTGAACAGGACACCGGTAATTCAATAATATCCCAGGCAGTATTCCCAGAGTTCACCATCTTTTCTGCTCTCCACTGGAAACACACTGAAGTAGGAAAAACACAGGCAGAATCACAAAGCGTTTTACAAACACTGGCTATTTAACCCACTTGTCCCTACTGTTGCGTAAGGCTGAGAGAAGAGATCTGGAACTTTAAACGCCTGTACATTTAAGTCACCACGTAGTCATATCACACAAAACATAACGTGCATTAACAAGGTCACAAAAACGTTGGTCAGGGCACGTGCCAGGGTTGAGAGAAATGGAAAGGCCCATCGAGTCCACGTAGCTGGCTTATTCTTTCATCGTCATTACATGTAGACAAATATATAGATTTAAATTGATTATTTTTGTGCCACCCCAAAGACTCACGTAGGAATGGCAGTCCTCCAGGTTTAACACCCAGCTGGTCTAGGGGCTCAGAGCCTGATGCTGGGCTCACTGGCTATGTGGTCTTGGCTGCTTCTCGAAACTCTACCTATCTGGGGAGCCGCTATGAGAAATAGAGCTCATGGAGGTGACGTTCCTGGCACAAGGTGGCTCCCCACTGAATGTAGCTCTTACTCCGTGGCTGAGACGGGGGGCGGCGGGGGGGCTGGCCAAGATTTGAAGAGGCATCAGCGAACACACGTTTTTAAAGGGCCCTCCACTTCCACAGGTGGTTTGACCCATTTCTTTATTCACACGCTGAATACAGCAAACGTGAAGCACTGCGCCCTGGCTTTGCATAGAGATATACAGCAAATACACGCATTTTATGAAAGTACGTTCTTGCTAGAGAGAAAGATTACCCAGCTAACAGTGCAGTGTATGAGCCAGAGGATAACTTGCGGTGGGCATGGGGATTAAAATGGTACATGTCAGTGGCTGGAAGTGTAGTGGGTACCCAGCCAAGGAGGGATGCTATGACTGCTACTCACAGGCATCATCATACCTGATACGGACGTCACCAAAATAAATATGTGTGTGTTACCTGAATGAACATAAGTCTGGAACTGAGGCAGAAGGTTACTGCTGGTAGTAGGATAACAATAATATAATATATAATTAATACATATAGATCAATCATTAAATGTGATACCACTTTATAGCACTTAATAGGAGCAAGATACTTTTCCACACAGCTTCCGTGTATTTGCTCATCTGTCCCTGTAGGAACCTTATGAGGTAGTTAGTACTTTATTCGCAATTTACAGATGAGGACAATGAGAAAGAAAGAGTTGGGGAGTCACTGGCTTGAACTCTCCCTGCTAGTATCACTGAATCCACAGTTTGAACCCAGAAGGTTTGCCTCGAATGTCTGTGCACCGAACCAAGATGTTGAAGCATTGGAATAATAAATAGAGATTTCCAAAATATTAATATATAATACAAGCTTCCCTAACAGAGATACACTTTATAAATAGGATTCGCTTTGAGGCATTTGCCCTTTAGGATGCTGAGAAGTTGGGGCGCCTGGGTGGCTCAGTCAGTTAAGAATGCTGAGAAGAAAATAAATAAACCACTCAATTAATGCCACACGTATTAGAGACTGACACATCTCCAAGTGGGTAAGGCCATTAAAATTCTGCTGTGTGTGTTCACAATGCCTTTTACTCCTCTCTTCCCCTCGAGTTGGCAATCTGTCTCCTTCCATTACCTCCACCAGGCATCTGAGCCACCGAATCAGTGAGTGCATAAATTATCCACTGGCACAGTTAACCAGAGCCAGGATTTGGGTCCAAGGGAACATGCGTCTAAATCCACCCAGTGTATGTCAATGTAAGTGACCGGCCTCCAAAACCGATTTTCAATACCAAAATATTTCTTGTTTCGAAATACTTCACTACATGAGGCAAAGTAGCATATCTTTCAGGATCTGTCTCTGATGGATTCACCCTCCACTGAGGATTAACCATGGTGCTAAGGGATGAGCGTTTTAGCTTAGAATCTAGATTTTTCCTCCTCATCTCCGCTGTTTAGACTTGTGACACGTGACAGGTGCTCGGTACATGTGGAAGGAATTAGTGGAGTCTACTGATTTTCTGTCTTTATCATCCTTTTCTTTGGAATCCTGTGACTCTCAAGGAATATATGAAAAGTTTGATTCCCATGATAATTGCTTTGGTTAGTAACCAAGCAATATGTGATCCGAATCATTATCAGTAAAAAGCTTTCTTCCCTGTGGATTGCAATGGTGCGTAACCAGTAATCCAGTAGGCAAACTCTGATTGAAACCATAAATTCCTGAAAAATAAATCTCAGCTCTCTGCGACAGGTGGGGCTGATTTTACAGGCCTTTGAAAATGACAGCACAAAGCCATCCTATCATCATAAAAAATAGTCTAAATATAAGGCCCATAAAAACGGGGTTGGGTTCAACTTTTATCTCAGTAAGTTCTATAAATTTTATTTAGAACTGTGAATTATGGAGCAAACCTTTGTGCATTTTGTAAGCAGATTTTACTTCCTTTGCTTGAAGCCCGTAAGCAAATGGCTTCTGACCTTTGTGTCTCACATGAGGCCGACCACCGCATCACCATGGGCTCCTGTTCCCACAATGCATACACGATTGGAGATTGGGGCATGTCCGCTTAGAATTTCCCATAACCGGTCCCATCTGACTCTGTTTGTTTTGTTTTTATTCTCTTGAAACAGATGTGTAGTTACTATTTTCAGTCCACAGTGGTTGTGAAAACCAGAAAGTTCATGGGATAGACATCCCATTGGGTGTGTGGGTTTTTGTTTCTCAAAGCCCCCTCCCTCCCACCTCAATCCCTGGTGACTGTACAAGGGAATGAATGATGTCAGTTTTCCACACCTGCCACCTGGGGCTCAGGACTCAGACCCTGCCAGGCTCCCCAAGCTCAGATGACCAGTATGTTACCTGAGATGCCAACCACCTTCCCTAACACATCTTAAGTACAACCTCCATCAAGGTACTCAATTACAGGAAGACTGATTTTTTTTTTTTAATGTTTATTAATTGTTGAGAGAGAGAGGAACAACATGAGTGGGGGGGGGGGTGCAGAGAGAGAGGGAGACAGAGAATCCAAAGCAGGCTCCAGGCTCTGACCTGTCCGCACAGAGCCCAATGCGGAACTTGAACTCACGGAAGATGAGATCACGATCAGAGCTGAAGTGGGACGCCTAACGGACTGAGCCACCCAGGCGCCCCTGATTATGGGAAGACTTGAGTCAAGAACACAGGTTATTTTCAGCTACTAAGTATTTGAAATTCACCTGTTAAAATGGAACTGTGACTTCTTTCGGAAATTTTCTTTGATAGCTTAGCAATTTATGCTTTTCATAGAATTTCACCTGTACCCATGTACCTGCATCCGATCCTTCTCGTTTTGGTTCTTCTGAAGTATTATTTTTCCTGCAACCCTATGACATCACATTGTGTTATCCCCGCCCCTTCCCCATTTCTCCAGAGTAGGCCGTCCTAGCAGGTGCCACACCATAATTCAAAATTTGACAACTAGATATCTGAGAAAAGCCAGGTCACTCAGGGAGAGACACAAGTAACGTGAATTTTATGAATTTTAAAAAATGGGAATTTTGTAGTAATTTTAAAAAAATAGAAGTAATTTTTTTCTAGGTTTGCACCCAGTACTTTTATTAGAAGACTCCGTGTCTTGCTGGCTGTGCTACCTGCTGCTGATTCATTTCTTTTTTACTCTAGAGCAAGAGTCAGGAGCCATAGTTCTGATTTTGGTTATTTAATAAAACCGATATATTTCTGCAAAAGCAGTTCCTTCTAAGAAGCTGGAAATAACATATATGTGTTTTTATATTACATATATATTTTTTAAATTAACACGTTGGCTTAGAAATGAAGGAAATCACAAAATAGCAGGGACAGTTGCCCCGAACACCATTTGATGATAACAACCAACATATTCCTCCACAGTCTATTGTATATTTTCCAAGTCACATAAAGAAAGAACCAAGACATCAATCATTCTGGCAAAGAGCTGCCAAGATATCTCCCCAAGAGATACCCTTCCTTGCAATTTCTCCTATTTCTGATTTATTAATCATGAATATCAGGAACAAATAGTCTCATTACTTAAACACATAGAAATATACTATGACTTGTCAGTAATTCAAATGGACAAAAGCCATCGTCCCTGTCCTCGAGACAACCAAAGACATTCATTGTGTATAATATTTAAGCACGTCCTCTCCCTGCTGTTAAGAATTCCAAGACTAAATTAATGTTGCAAGGAGGGCAGCATATAATTAGTCTCCTTAAGTTCACTTAACCAGCACAAAATAAATCCTCCCTTCAATTATGTTAATGAAAGCACTAGGGAATCAAACATCCAAACTTTGCAAGGAAACCTCATCACAGGAGTGGGTTCTCATCACCTCCTCAAAGCCTGTCAGCTCCTTCAGAATTTCCCAGCAACACCAACATTAATTTTGCAGTTGGTACCAAGTCCTTGGCAAAATGGAGTTTCCGAGTGACCTGGGTTGGCATCAGCCAGCTATTTATCTTTGGAAACCATTCGCGGAGCAAAGAAAAATAAGTTCCTGACTTTGAAAGAATTGCTCTCTTTTTGTTTTAATGTTTGTGTTTGAGAGAGAGAGAACCAGAGCATGAGGGGTGGAGGGGCAGAGAGAGGTAGACACAGAATCTGTAGCAGGCTCCAGGCTCTGAGCTATCAGCACAGAGCCCAATGTGGGGCTTGAACTCATGAACTACAAGATCACGACCTGAGCCAAAGTCGGACACTTAACTGGCTGAGCCACCCAGGTACCCCTGAAGAATTGCTATCTTGAATAGAAGAAGACTAGCTCTTCTTCCAAAATAGTTGCCAATACAGACACACAAATGCCAGTGGAGACTTGGTTCGCCCCGCCAGACTCTCCTCATTGGGTCATGGCACATATTCACCAGCTGCCATGAGTATTGGCTGCCAATCCCACAAAGATTCTTTCTTCTTCAGAAACATGTCCTTTGGGCTTTCCACACTTGGGGCTATTGACATGAGAGCCTGGATAATTCATTTGTAGGGGCTGTTCTGTGGATTATAAGCTGTTTAATAAGATCCTTGGGTTCTACTTACTCAATGTCAGTGGCATCCTCAGTCAAATAAAAAATGTGTTCAAATATTACCAAATATCCCCTGGTAATATTGCAAAGGCACCCAGGTTTAGAAATGCTGCCCTCAGCTGATGAGAGCCACATTGCCCGGAAATGCCTAAGAGGTCACTCACTCCTCCTCTGGGTTGGCTCCCAACCAGTGAGTGTTTGGTGAGAGGACACAAAATTCAGCGCTCCCTCAAAGGAAGACCACTCGGAGATATTCTTCACAACTCAGAGCTCCCTCCAGGCCCAGGATAAGGCCGGACTCCAGCTGAAACACCAATTTCACGTAACTTACTTCCCCTGCCCTACTGGCTTCCCTTACCCTCTTAAGAGCTTTTCTTGGGAATATTCCACGCTCGCAATAAATCACACACCGCAGGTGCTGCTTTTAGGGAATTCAGGCCAAGACAGAAAAATATTTCAACATGTTCATGTTCTTCCTTCTCCTCTTCATCTTCATCACCATGATTATCATCACCATCGTCACCATCATCATCATAATATCATCTTAATAGGCACTGTGCCTTTTCAATAGTACATCACACATTTTGCACATTATCCGGCTAGCATCCCTACAGATGAGAACAGGGAACGTCAGACGGGTGGAGAAACTCGCCCACAGGCTTATGGCTGATCCATGACTAATAGGACCTTCATTAGATCCACATGTTTGAAAAATCATTCTGGATATAAGCACTACAAAACAGCTTTGCAACCTCTAAAGGGCCCCCTACCCCTTAGTCATTAATTTTGCTACCTGACAAAACAGTGCAGATTTAGTTACAAACGAATTGCACACAGTATTTGTCACAAATATGGTAACTCCCTTTATCAGTCCTTCCCATTTAGGTGAAATAGTCTGCAGAGATTATTTCTAAGCACAAACATCTGTTTCAGGACCGAAGCAGAAATAATCCAAGAACATATATTATACACGCATTACCGTCTGTGCGCGTACTCCTAAAATGGATTGAAAAGTCGGCAAAGAGCATGTCGTCACGCCTGAAAACATACGAGTACCATAGAGCCAAAATCCAAGCTGCTGCCCATTTCTTCACATTCAGAAACTCTAAGGCGGTTGTTTGCAGAGAGATCTCCCGGTAATTAGTTTTATAGGCTGAGCTGAACTTCCTGTTTGCTTTGATGGTATGCTAGACGTCTCAAGGCACACAATATATCTTTACATTCGGGTTTCCAACCTCCTAATTGAATTCACCGATGCAGAAGTGGTCTCCCTTGAATGAGAAAAATAAATGAAGACTGAAGTCACCTTCTTTCATGTTATTTCCAGGGTCATCTCCTGCTATAAGACCCATGGACATCTGGAGTAACTGACTTGCTGAATCTCTGCGGTAAGCAAGCTCTTTATATTTCTAAATTCTAAACAGCCTCCTGTGCTCATTTGTCACTGTTCCTGGACCAGCATATTTCTGTCTGTTCCGTGCCACATTCGATCTGATACTAGTATATCTTTATTTTGAGAAGATATTTTTTTAAGCAATGAGAGAGAGAATTATAGCACAAACCATTGTAACTCAGGCCATGATTTCAAGACTATGGTATTGTACGCTCAGATCATCTAATCTGGAATATAATTTCTCATGGCCAAAATTGGACAGAACTCTGTTAGCCTCCAGGTAGATATTAGTCCTGCAAGGCAACACCAGCAGTCTGAAAGGGTTGCATTTCATTTACTGAATAGCGAGCCATGCCAGTGTGGCCTGAAAGAATCATTTACCATTGCCTCATAAATAAATCCCACTGCTCCTTTCCCCAAGGCAGGCTCTGTGGAGGGAGGGGGTGGAGAGGGACCCTTCTCAGTCACCAGCAGCTGCAAATCAGAGCTCACTCCCTGAGGAGACCCTGCCATTTGGGGCTTCCATATGAGCCCCCTGACGGTTTCCTCTGCCAGAGTGTCTTAAAGGGGCACATTGCTCCCTACCAGAAGGTGGACTGCCCTTCCTGTGTCTATCTCGGTTGCAAAGACAGCTGAATTGGCTTCTTGGTGTGCCATATTCCCGTATCGGGACCCATATTGGGTCACTATGTTTCACATACTCTCCAAAATGGCTGGTAACCTTTCCTGGAACACATGCATGCTGAAGAAAGGGACAATCATTTCAGGAGTGAATTGTCTGCATGTAGCTAATATACATATAGCTCATAGATGATTGAAGATAGATAGATAGATAGATAGATAGATAGAGATAGATAGATAGACGGACGGATGGATGGATAGGTGGGTGGGTAGGTGGATGGATGGATAGATAGATGTTAGAAAGGTGCAGGGATGATGGATAGATATGATGGATGCATAGACAGATCAATAGATATAGGGATGGATAGAAAGATAGATGGTAGAGGGATGGATAGATAGGTAGTTATATAAATAGATAATATATATAGTTGCATATCACCATTAAATACTTATATATCTTATTATACTTACCTTTCTGTTGTATATCTTAATTCTTGGGCTACCAGTTAAAAATCAAAAAGCCATATAGTTACCTGACATTCTTAGAAATTATAATTTGGGGCAGATATAAAACTTGCCTTTCATGACACAAAAAGGATTTTAGGTGTTTTTAAAAGAATACCTTCTATAGTTTTTTTTTCAGACATACAGACACAGGTGCAATCCCTTCTCTATAGGCAGGTGGTGTTAGGAGTGCAGAGACTGAATGGTAGCCCACCCGGAGGAAAGAAGGACTTTTGTGAAACTCATCTCGAAAACTCATCTACAGAGTCAGGGCAGATGGCTCATGCAACATCTGGAGACGTGTGCACCTGTGCCTGTTTTCCGCCCTCATTGTCTTTTCAGAGATTCCTCTTTCCTCTCTCCATGCCTCCTCCTGCCTCTCCTCTATTCTTCTTTCTTTCCTTCCTTCCTCTTCATCTCCTAGAAAAGAAGTGGGGGGGGTGGTTCTTACACCACATGATGTGTGTAACCACTAACCAAACATCATGATGTGGAAACTATTTGCTAATCTGCAGGGATACACGATGCATTGTCCATACTCCATGTAAGCTAGCTTACACGAGACCATTTTGACCATCCATTCACTAAAGAATGTAAAAGTGAATTAGTAGTCTTGAATTCCTTTTGAGGGGAAAGAAATCCATTTTTCTTTGTTCTGTTTTAATAGATTTCATGTTCATGTTTTTCCAGTCTGGGAAGTCCATTGTGTTTCCTGCAGGTAACTCTTCTAAGGAAATGCATAGGGCTGAGTATATGAAAGGCAGAATGTGCAAAACCGCCTCATAGGAGACGGTGAACAGCCAGGGAATTGGCCACATACCTTTTTTTTTCTTTTCTGTAAAACTAAAATCCACCCAAGAAGTGAAATTAGCCAACAATTCAAATGTGATTATTTGTAGGATCGATGTTGACCGCCATGGTGCACATTTACAGTTTCTCAAGAGGATCGTAAGTCATTAGCATTTCCAGGGTGGGGCTGGGATGCAGAAAAGATAGAAACATGGCATTAGTAGTCTATGAAGAGGAATATTTTTGCCTAGTGCGCAAAGAGGCCCCCTTCAAAAGCCACGGCTGTACTGGATTTGGTATTTTTTGTTAACGCGGCATGCCGTGGCTAAGGCAAAGAAGGAAGCATGTTTCAAATCTAGCTCTTACAACCAAGCTGAATGGATATGTCATGAAGAAAGAAAGATTGAATGGTCCCTGTCCTGACCTCCAGGAGAACTCTGCTCCAAAACAGAAAACAGAACGGTGACGCCTTTCCATTTACTTTGGTGCTCAAAGACACAGACTTTATAAAATGACCTTCCAGGGAGAGTGTGGGGACCAGAGGACATCCTGGCTTCCAGGAGACATTGGGTTCTCTCTGAGACCCCCTCCAGGGCGTATCAGCATCTGGGGGCAAAGAAAACTTCAATGAGGGATAGCGGTTAGTGTTTTCTCATGTTACTAAGAGCACAACAGATCTGTCCCTTGCTTATGTTATTCTTATCCATCTTCTACCCTTGGGTCATTAGGTTGGGGAAGTGTCTCCAATTTTCTAACAAAGTGAAACACACATATCCTGATTAACTGATAACAAACCCTTGCATGGGCACACTGAGGATTAGAAATATTCCCCTAAGATGAAAACTATGGTGTCCTATTATACAGAGAGCTTGGGTTGAATAGGTGTAAAAGGGCACAGAACGTGGGTGCAGATAGATGTCTGATGTGTCCCTCATACTTTAATAGTGTGCAGTGTGGTGGGTTCCACATGTAAACGTAGCAGCGATATGTTCCGTCAGCTGAATTTTCTGCTGAGCCAGACTCATGCAACAGACACATTGGAATGTATGCTTCGTTTCATTCCTCATTCTGCTCTGCCTGTGGGGGCTCCCTCCTCCAGGGGACCCCGGGGTTCCAGGGAACGTGGGCTGGAATGCACTGGTGTGGGGACGATTGTGCCAGCTGGGGGCAGGCAGAGCCAGATTGAAAGAATGTCCCCCACTGACCAATCCCCGAATCCCAACGATGTCAATTCTCTGTGCGGCTGTTTCCTTTCCAGTAAAACTGGGATCCATAACATCCCCAAGAGTTCCAGTAAAACTATAGACTCACTGTATAGAAACACTCGGATCATAGCGGGCCCTTCATCAATAAATATCAGTGTATTTCAACTTGGCATTTGGGGTCCCCCTCATCCCTTCCTTACCACACTCTGAAATTCATCCTTGTGTACCTCCCCACAATGCACCAAATGCTCCTCCTGTCCTACATTGTGAACAACTTGGGATTAGCACCAATATTCTATCCATCTTTCTGTTTGATACATTTCAACATAGTGTAAACGCTCAATACCTAGGGTTGGAATGGAATTGTCTCCTATTATTCGGAAGGCTGTGTGACTCCTGGTCTTATACAACTACAAGGGCGATTCACTGTTGCACACGTTATATATGTATAGACGTATGTATATAATAGACATGATATATTCTATATAATACATATTAGTATGTGTATTCATATGTACTGCATATAAACATGTATTTAGGTTTACAGATATACAACGATTTTTATTTTGTAAAGTATACAATATGTGCTATATATAAAATATATTTAAATGTATGTATTATAAATATATACAATATAGACATATATACGTGATATGCCCTGAACATCTGTGTCCTCTACCCTGGCCTTTTATTTTATTGACCTTTTCAAATAGCCAGCTTTTGCTTTCATTGATTTTCTCTGTTGATTTCCTATTTCCAAGTTCATTGATTTCTGCTTTCCTCTTTATTATTTCTTTTCTTCTGCTAGCTTTAGCCTCAAATTGTTCTTCTTTTTGCAAGTTCCTAAGGCAGGAACTTAGATTATGGATTGTCAGTCTTTCTTCTTTTCTAATGGATGCACTGAGTGGTAAAAATGTGCCTGTAAGCATTGTTTTCACTGCATCTCACAAATTTTGATCAGGTCCCCTTACATTTGGATTTACTTTTAATATTGTAAATATTAAATAGTGTGTTTTACAATTGTGTTCTTTGCTCTCCAAATATTTGGGGATTTTCCAAACATCTTTCTTTAGTTGATTTCATGTTCAATTCCTGTTGGTTTCTGAAAACATACTTTGCATGCTTTCTATTATTTTAAGGTTGTTAGGGAGTGTTTGATGGTCCAGGGTGTGGTCTATCTTGGTGCATGTTCCATATGAATTTGAGAATAACATGTATTTTGTGGTTGGTGGATGGAATATTTTATAAATATCAGTTAGATCAAGGTGATTGGCAGTCTTGCTCAGGTTAGCTACATTTTACTGACTTCCTGCCTGTTTGATTTATCAGTTACTAAAAGAGGGGTGTTGGGGCACCTGGTTGGCTAGTCAGTAGAGCATCTGACTCTTGATCTCAGGGTCATAAGTTGAAGTCCCACGTGGGGGCTGGAGCCTCCTTTAAAAAAAAAGAAATGAAAATAAAAGAGAGGTGTTTATTCGTGTATTTTGATGTCCTATTACTCAGCACATGCATAATAAACAGTTTTACATCTTCTTAGAGAATTGTCCTCAGTGTCATTGCACAATGTGTGTGTCTTTACCCTGAACAATTTTCCTTGCCCTGAAATATGCTTTGTATGAAACTAATATAACTACTCCAGCTTTCTTTGGTTTGGAAACAACCCATCCCTTGACTTTTTTCCTATCTGTGTCTTTATACTTGAATTGAGTTTCTTGGGGACAACATTTTTGAGTCTTATGTGTTTATCCACTCTGATAATTTCTGTCATTTAATCCATGTTTAGACCATCCCCATTTCAGGGAATTATTTATACAGTAAGATTAATATCTACCATATTTATAAATATTTTATTACACTTGTTCTTTCTTTTTCCCTATTTTCCATCTTCTCTTGGTTAAATTATGCATTTTGTATAATTTCTATTTATCGTCCCTCTCACCATATTAATTCTTTTTTTAATTTTAATTTAATTTTATTTTTAATGTTTATCTTTGAAAGAGAGAGACACAGACAGACAGACAGAGGACGAACAGGGGAGGGGCAGAGAGAAAGGGAGACACAGAATCTGAAGCAGGCTCCAGGCTCTGAGCTGTAGGCACAGAGCTCGACGTGGGGCTCAAACCCACGAACTGTGAGATCATGACCTGAGCCTAAGTCAGACACTTAACTGACTAAGCCACCCAGGCACCCTCCTCCCATATTAATTCTTTTTAAAAAGTATTCATTTTCCTAGAATTCTCAATATACCTTTTAAAGTAATTGATATCCACCTTTAATAATCATTGTATCACTTCATGTTCCATGAAAGTAACTTATAATAAATGTCCCTAATTCCTCTCTTCTCCTTTACAGCATTGCTCTAATTTATTTCATTTATCTGTATGTTAAAATCACTCAATATATTACTATAATTACAAGGAGTTATCTATTAGCTCAATTAAGCATACAATATTAAAATATTTTATTCTACCTCCATTTTATTCTTTATCTGAAGCTTTGTTTCCTTTATCAGATCCAAAGTTCCCATCTACATGATCTATATAATTTTCCTTCAACCTATTCACGTTTCTGGCAGAACAGGTCTGTGGAATGTATTCCTTCAGCCTTTGTTTCTATGAGAAAATGTATTTTTCTTTCATGTTTAAAGGATCATTTCACTAGACATAGAATTTTCTGTTGGTGATTGTTTTCTCTCAACCCTTTAAATATGCCAGTTCTCTTCCTGCTTGTTTGATTTCCTTTTTTTTCCCATTTTTTTTAATGTTTGTTTATTTATTTTTGAGAGAGAGAGACAGACAGACAGAGGGCAAGCAGGGGAGGGGAGACAGAGGGCAAGCAGGGGAGGGGCAGAGAGAGAGGGAGACACAGAATCCAAAGCAGGCTCCAGGCTCCGAGCTGTCAGCACAGAGCCTGATGCAGGGCTCGAACCCACAGACCATGAGATCATGACCTGAGCAGAAGTCGGACGCTTAACCCACTGAGCCCCCCAGGCGCCCCGATGGTTGTGTGATTTCTAATGGGAAATCCATTTGATTTCTTATCTTTGTTTACGTATAAGCAACGTGTTTCTCCTCCATCCTCTGGCTTCTTTCAAGATTTTGTTCTGTTTTGTTTTCAATTTTCTGCAGTTTGACTCTGAAACCCAGAGATAACGTCTTTGGTATTTATCCCGAGTTGTGTTATGAGGGCCCTGCCGGTCACTGATTTCGGAACACTCTGTCATTATGACCTTAAGGATTTCTTTTACTCCGTTATCTGTTTCTTGTCCTTCTGCTAGTCCCAGCGTGAGTAATCTATGACTTTTGAATTTGCTCCACAATTCTTGGTCATTCTGTTGTTCCTTCTTTTTCATTCTCTTTGAATTTCAGTTTGGGAAGCTTTCAAGCGAATTACATGTGATAGCTGAAAGTGTAAGTCTGTTTCCATTCGTTTCACTGTGTTGCTTTGAGGTGCCTGGGGGTACCGAGGCCTCCAGAGTGTGGCAGGACTGTGTTGTGATCCTGGGTGTCCAGTCACATGGGCTGCAGGGACCGCCTGCAAATAGCACTCTGCCAGGACACAACCAATCACCTAAAAGCAAACCAACAAGCCACGTGCTGTGTATCTTGCCATGGTCCTTCAGGACTTTACCACTTGTGTTTGAAAAAATGGTGCTGGTACCATAGGAAGTGTTTCTAATTGCCCAAGAGATGGACGGATACGTGGAAAACTTTAGGGATCCACTAGCTCTCTGGGCATGGGAAAACCCATTGAAGAAAGTCTGCTTTCTGTCCAATCTGACATTTCTTTTTTTTTAATGTTTATTCTTTTTTTTTTTTTTTTTGGCAGAGAAAGAGACAGAGCATGAGCAGGGGAGAGGCAGAGGGAGAGAGAGGGAGACAGAGAATCCAAAGCAGGCTCCAGTCTCTGAGCGGTCAGCACAGACCCCGACGCAGGGCTTGAACCCACGAACCATGAGACCATGACCTGAGCCGAAGTCGGACGCTTAACTGACCTAGCCACCCAAGTGCCCCCGTCTAACCTAACATTTCTATGATGCGAGAGCCTTGGGCTGGGGGTCGGGTTCATAGTTTAGTCACTTGTGCAATCATAGAAAAGAGAACCAAAGGAAATCAGCTTTAGTGAGGCCCATTTTTTCACCAGGCAGCATCCTGGACATGCCGTATACAATGTTAGCCTATTCTGACGATCCAGGCTGCCATGAAGTATAATTTTTCCATCTGCTAAGGATGCCACTGTTTCCCTGACCACAGAACATAAACTACATTCTAATTTCTTGCATACTTTCTGTCTCCCCAAATACCATTCAGACAGGGACGTTCCCTTCCGGCCTTCCTTCCATCCATCCTTCCTTCTCTCCTCTCTCTCTCTCTCTCTCTTTCTCTCTCACTCTGTCTCTCGCTTGTTCGCTCGTTCATTCTTTCTCCAGGAACTGTTCCTAATTTACCAATATCTTCATCTATGGCAAACTCAGTTAAGGGCACGTAGCACATGTTGTTTCCATTCCCTCCCCTCTCTCTGCTCCCAGGACGGAGGACTGATCATAGGGTTTCTCTTGTCCCCAGCTCCTCCTGAACCATGTACGTTAAGGATCCTGAGAACAAAGGACGTTCTGCTTCAGAGAAACGAGTCAAACCGCAGTGGCTCTGCTTTTAAGTGTCATGCCTGTGTTTCTATGGATGGGGCTTGACGGGAGAACAGAGCTGAGACTTGAGAGGGACAGGCAGGTGAACGTCTGATGCTTGTTTCGGGCAGTGAAGCCTGAAGTCCGTGTGCATGAGTCTATGTGTGCAGCCTAATGCTTGTCTGTCTATATATCCAGGGGCACCTGGGTGGCTCAGTTGGTTAAGTGTCCGACTTTGGCTCAGGTCATGATTCTCACAGTTCATGGGTTCAAGCCCTACTCTGAGCTGTCAGCACAGAGCCTGGACCCTGGATTCTGTGTCTCCGTCTCTCTCTGCCCCTACCTTGCCCTCACTCTCTCTCTCTCTCTCTCTCTCTCTCTCTCTCTCTCTCTCTCAAAAGTAAGTAAACATTAACGAAGTTTTATATATTTAAGTCTGCATCTATTCTCAGGTTGCTATAAATCCTCAAGGGTATAGCATCATTAATTCTAAGTGCTGGGATGATAATATTGCCTGGGTCAGCAGAGTAAATATAGAACAAAAGCTTATTTCTAGAGCGCCTCGGGGGCTCCATTGGTTAAGTCTCCAACTTCAGCTCAGGCCATGATCTCATAGTTCATGAGTTCAAGCCCCACGTCGGACTCTGTGCTGACAGCTCAGAACCTGGAGCCTGCTTCCCATTCTGTGTCTCCCTCTCTCTCTGCCCCTCCCCTGCTTGCGGTCTGTTTCTCTGTGTCTCAAAAATGAATAAATGTTTAAAAAAAATTTTTTTTAAAGCACACAGGACTTACAGTACTTGTCGGCGTTTTCCAAAATGCTGTGGGCGGATTGGTCAAGGAGCCTTTGAACCAGAAGGGGCCCCAAGTAATCATGTTCTCCATAGGTCATGTAATTATTAATCAAACATGAACATGTTAGTGCTGAACAAAAACCACTGACAAGGAGTCCACGCCCACAGATTTTCTCCTGAAGCCCACATGTGCTGGAAACAGGACACCAGGAACCCGCATGAGCCATTAACACTTCCTCTCACTCTTCCCTGGTCTGAGCAGAAAATAATGACAGGCTCTCCCCAGCGGAATCCTACAAATCTCTGCGGTTGCAAGACGTATCGAAGGAAAGCCCCTAGCAGCCCGGGGCAAAGCCAGCGGCCTGGTATCTGGGAGCCTGGCCCCGTCGTGGAAGGAAGGTCAGACAGGGTAATTACTTCCCGCGAAGAAAGTGAAATTGTTGGATTCCAAAGAGCCCGCAAAGCTATTTGTATCAGGGAGCTGCTTGATAGCACCCTTAGTATCAGAAGGGCGCTCTGATTTTTATCAACACTGTGTTCTTCTCTCCCATCACCTCCATCCCCCCGGCCCTTATCTCTGATCCCTGACAGGGACTAACAAAGTCCCAGGGGACGGCCGACAATGGAAACCATTTATATGCCTCAAAGAGCGCAAAAGCACTCGATTCTATCTGCACCCGAAGACAGAGGCTTAAAAATGAAGTCAGTGGAGTATTACAAATCTCCCTTAACGGCACCGGATTTATCAGGTTTAGATTATTTTAAAAAATAACCCTCTAAATAAATGGTTGGGTTAGGCAGATAATGACCTCAGTCTGGGTGCTTAGTCAATTTCTTTTAGCGTAACCACCGACTACCTGCATTCACAAGAAGTCTTTAAAATTCCACTAACACACGTTTAGGTGATCTCTATCCATAAACATCACAAGTGAGCAAAGATCACCCGAATCATCTTCGCCAGGGTTTTCCTGCCTGACATATTCGAATGTCATTTGCTGCCCTTGTAATTCATGGACCTTTTCTAATGAACAGAAGGAAACTCGGTTTCAAATTAGGTAAAAAGCAGGACCTCTAAAGCACGTGTCTGTACAAGAAAGACCTACTCTGAACTGTGGCCTGGGTTTTACGTATCGAAGTATGAAAATGACCCAGCAACAAAATTAGACAGTTTGCATATAAATAGGTGATGGTGTAGAGTGTGTGAAATGAAGGAGAGAAAGAACAAATAATAGCACCTATGGGACTAGAGTCACTACATGTCCCAGCAATGGCTTTGATGCTGTTTGTGGAAATTCTGTGTAGATCTATACACGTATGTATTTGTGTTCATTTTTCAGTTCATGAGAACAGCAGTTAGAATTTATATGTGTGTGTCTGTATACATATCTGTATATATGTGTCGAAAGTTTTTTTTATTATTTATTTTGAGAGAGAGAGAGAGAGAGAGAGAGCATGAGCAGGAGAGGGTCAGAGACAGAGAGAGAGAGAGAGAGAGAGAGAGAGAATCCTAAGCAGGCTCTGAGCTGACAGCACAGAGCCAGATGCGGGGCTTGAACTCATGAACCTGAGCCAAAATCAAGAGATAATCAGATAATGACCTGAGCCAAAATCAAGAGTTGGATGTTTAACCGACTGAGCCGCCCAGGCGCCCCATACTATGTATCTCTATCTATCTCTAAACTATATTTATAAACCATATCTATGATGTTTATAATTTATATATCTATTATCTTTTTGTCTGTCTAGCTAGTGCTTAAGCTCTAAAATATCAGATGATAATATTTGCTGATAATTTCCCAAGACCGGGAGCTGTGTGTTGTCATGTATATTCAATAGATGCTTATAGAATGAATATTTATATAATGAATGAGGAAATGAATGAATAAAGAGATCACGATTAAGACAAGATTCTTCTGGTCATCAAAGATTATAATCAATAGACATTAAGTGGGGAAGGGGCACCTGGGTGGCTCCATTGATAAGCATCTGACTCCTCATTTCAGCTGAGGTCATGATCTCACGGTTCATGAGTTCAAGCACCGTGTCAGGCTCCGTGCTGACAGTTCAGTGTGCTTGGAACTTTCTCTCTCCCTCTCTCTTTCTGCCTCTCCCCCACTTATGCATGCTCCCTCTCTCTCTCTCTCTCTCTCTCTCTCTCTCACTTAAGTGGTGAAAATAACCCACGGAAAGTAAAGATAAACTTAAATCCTCATCACAACAATTTTAGAAAATGTTTTTATGCTGGTCTATGTATCTTTCCTCCATTACTTGAATAGAACTCAACAAACCTGTATGACTACATCTGATTTTGTTGAAAATAGACATAATCTGGTACCACCTAAACCACTTAAATAGCAATTTTACTGGTGTGCTATCATTGCTAAGTGTTCCTTCAATTGTTACTCAAAATTTTGGGGACGCCTGGGTGGCTCAGTCAGTTGGGTGTCCAACTTCAGCTCAGGTCATGATCTTGTGGCTCATGAGTTCAAGCCCCATACTCTGCACTGACAGTGTGGAGCCTGCTTGGTATTCTCTCTCTCCCTCTCACTCTCTTCCCCTCTCCCACTTGTGTGCTCTGTCTCTCAAAATAAATAAATAAACTCATTAGCTCATCTGCCCACCCACCTCCCCTCCAGCAACCCTCAGTTTGTTCTCTGTATTTAAGAGTCTCTTATGGTTTGCCTCCCTCTCTCTTTTTATCTTAATTTCCTTCCCTTCCCCTATGTTCTTCTGTTAGTTTCTCAAATTCCACATATAATTGAAATCTTATGATATTTGTCTTTCTCTGACTAATTTCGCTTAGCATAATACCCTCTATTTCCCTCCACGTTGTTGTAAATGTCAAGATTTCATTCCTTTTCATCGCTGAGTAATATTCCACTGCTCATCCATCAGTGGGCATTTGGGCTTTTTCTATAATTTGGCTATTGTTGAGAGTTCTCCTGTAAATATTGGGGTTCATGTGTTCCTTTAAACCAGCATTTTTGTATCTTGCTACTTAAAACTTGATTTACTGCTTCATTTTGGTCAAGCTACAGCTTCTAACAGCAATTTTAATCCAATTATGACATGTCCAGTAAGTTCCTAATTTCAGGTATATATTGATGATATAATTTGTCCTTTAAAATCTTATACTGTGTCTTTCCCATAGCATATAAAACTCATCAGGAAACAGAAAACATTTATGAAGCCCTAACTCATTGACATAAATTTGGCTGAGAAATTTTGTGTGATCAGTATGTGCTCAACTATCATCAGACTAAAGCATGAAAAGAAATGTATATTAGAAGTATTGTTTTCTGTCCCACAAAAATTAAAACTGTTCTTTAAGAAATAATATAGAGACCCTGGGTGGCTCAGTCAGTTGAGCATCCGACTCTTGATTTCGGCTCAGGTCATGATCTCACAGTTCATGGGTTCAAGCCCCATGTTGGGCTCTGCATTAACAGCATGGAGCCTACTTAGGATTCTCTCTCCCTCTCTCTCTGCTCCTCCCCCACTTGCACTCTCTATCTCCCCCTCAAAATAAATAAACTTAAAGAAATATTGTAAAGTGCCTGGGTGGCTCAGTGGTTGAGCATCCAACTTCAGCTCAGGTCATGATCTTATGTTTCATGAGTTGGAGCCCCACATCTGGCTCTGTGCTGACAGCTCAGAGCCTGGAACTTGCTTTGGATTCTGTGTCTCCCTCTCTCTACCTCTCCCCCACTCACCCTCTACCTCTCTCTCAAAAATACATAAGCATCAGAAAAAATGATCATGGTGAGTATACATGATATAGGAATCGTCTCTTACTGTCAGGAACTGGGAATCGGTGAAACACACGTTAGTATGATGGTTGAAAGGAAAGTAGACAGGGAAGATGGTAGGGGGGAATAAAACATGGAACGCTGATGGATAGAACCAATGGTATCCTCCTTCCCGAGCAAAGGGTTACATGAGGCAAGAGCACTTTCATTGGTGTGACTGCTGGGGGCAGAGTAGGGTGTCCGGCTTTTCACAGAAGCTCTGACCTTTGCTAGTTGTGTGATTGGGCAACTGCCGGTTGTCTTTAGTCTTTATTCATGCAGAAATGGAGAATGATCTCTCCCTTTCAGAGTCGATGTGTTGATTCAATGGGACATTTGCATGGTACCTGGAATCATAACTGCCTTTTAATGATTGCTAATTACGTTTTAGTCCCTTACTGTCCGCTCCTTATATTTTGGAAACTGTATTTGGTTGAAGTGAAATAATGCCCATATCCTGTGCCCTCTTCTTTTTTTTTTTTTTTTTTTCAACGTTTTTTATTTATTTTTGGGACAGAGACAGAGCATGAACGGGGGAGGGGCAGAGAGAGAGGGAGACACAGAATCGGAAACAGGCTCCAGGCTCTGAGCCACCAGCCCAGAGCCCGACGCGGGGCTCGAACTCACAGACCGCGAGATCGTGACCTGGCTGAAGTCGGACGCTTAACCGACTGCGCCACCCAGGCGCCCCCCCTGTGCCCTCTTCTGTTGTCATCATGCATAATGTGATATTTTGGGCACATCGTGATATTTATTTTTGAATAAAACTGTCCTTGCTTTAAATCCACAGTGTGGGCAATCCTATCACATACAGCAAGGACACAATAGAGTGTTCTTATGCCCAATAAAGTTTTTAGTGTCTCAAAGTAAATTCATTCTATTTCATGAAATAATTATTTCATATTTATATTATTTTATTTCTCACCTTTCCTGATTGTAATTGTTTAGGAACTAATACCTTTCTCTCTGCCACACGAATATTTAAAAATACATTAAGTCACTAGTTTTTGAATATGTATTTATATGAGGAAATACTTACATTTGTCTGACAAAATAGCAGTGTGCTTTTTGGTTCCCCTACTCTGACCGAAAATGTTGAAATCATGTATGAGTACATTTAGGCATTGATATTTTCAAAACAGCTTACTTGAGCAATTCAGTTCATCTCACATTTGAGTAACTATTATGTGCAAAGTTCTGGTGAACAAATCTACATAGATTGTGTCCGTAATGGGTTGATGTATGCAGTGAGGATGGCATATGAGAATGATTCCTTAAAATCAATTGTAAAAATAGACATTTATACCATTGATACTAAAGGAAGAAAGACGTCATTTGCTAAATCTTAAAGGATGTAGATATAGATTCTTGGAGATGTGGGTGTTTTATCTGAAAAGTGTAGAGGAATGAAGATTTTTAATAGAGAATGGGGCAAAGGGATTGTAGTGTGAGATAAACAGCATTAGCCAAGATGTCACACGCTAAAATTAAAAAGTTACACACCCAACTTTTAATCTGCTTTATGTCTGGGACCAAAATCAGAATTGAGTCAAGTTCTTAAAAGATGTGTGCTGGTGTAATAAAATTGCTTTATCCTATAACACAAGGTAGTAATAGCCACTAGGATTACAATGATTAATCGCTAAAAATAGTTTAAGTTTTTGAATTTAAGAAAGTCTGTCTAAAAAAAAATAATAGAAGGAACAGATACAGCAAGAGAAGGAGACAAAATTTATCAAGAAATGACAAATCTGGAAGTAAACCAAAGAGACCTATTAGACTGAAAACCCACAAATCTTACTTTAAAAATATATACCTTGATTTTCAGGATCAAACATAGATTAGAAATGTGTAAGAAAGAGTCAGTAATTTGCATAGTGTGGGGGGCAGAAAGAAAAGATTATTATGAAGGAATTTATAAAGGAGGCAGGGCATAGATAAACACAGGTAAACTATCAAACAGGTCAGGAGCAAAAGAGATTAGTAAACATGGTACAAAATATATCGAGGCAAACTCTCAAAGTGTAGCAATATATGAAGAATTGATGGAAAATTTTGAGTGGTTTTTACACAGCTGCACTCAAAACAATCAGATTCAATAGTTCACAAGCGGGCAGAGCAAATAAAAAGAATGAGAATAAAGGAAACTCTGGCAATTGAAAACAAATAATTAATTACAAAGATTGACAATAAGACTCTCAGTCAGCTTCTTGTCATTAACAAAAGATCCCATAAAAATGGTGTAATGTTGTAAGGTGTTCTAGGAAGAAATTTTCCACCTATAAATATATACTCACTTAACCTGCCCTTCAACAACGATAAGATAGGTAAGATTGAGACATACGAAATTGAAGCATTGGCAAAACAATTTCCCATAAGACCTACTAAAATATATTTCTTATATGAAAGATGCCCAAAGTCAATAATAGGAAAATAAACAACCCACATGTGTCAAAATATGTTTTAAAACACTTCACCAAGGGAGACCTGCAGATAACATGCAAGCAAACGAATAGATTCCCAGCAGCATTGGTATTAAGGAAACGCTATGGCTGCCATCTTGTGAGGAAGCCCAAGACACACGCATGGGCCATATGTTGATGCTTCCACTGATCATCCGTGTGAGCCCCACCTCTAATGCATTCCAGCCTTGGTACAAGGCATATGAGTGAGGAAGCTGCAGAAAATTCTACCTTCCAGCCATCTGGGCAACAGAAGGCTCTTTGAAACTTGTTAGTTGACATGGGCACACAGCAACAATGTGATAGATAACTAACCCACTGTTTAATATTCAACACCCACTGTTATAGAGAAGTATGTGCTTTCAGGCCATCGGGCCATTGTGCTACAGGTGATATTAGTAGTAAATGGTCCATTTTTATCATCATGGACAGTAAAAGTTGTACATTCTAATGGAATTACCTTTCCTTAAAAATTCAAACACTTTACAAAGATGACGCCTCTTTTCATAACTACGTAGTACATGTTGGGGATGCCTCTTTCACGAGCCATATAGCTTATGTCTCATGGGATCACTGCCTTGCACCGGGGTCCCTGGCACATAGACCTTTTCCATGAAGCTGACAGAGAGAAACCCACTGAAGACAGAGCCTGGAATCTCCACAATAATGCTAAAAGTATTACCCAATAGTCCTTAATATAGGGCCTGTACAAAATAGAAGGAAGGGAGAAAGAGAAGAAAGCATGACACTTCTTATTCTGACATGAAATAAAGAAAGCCAAAAAATTAAAGAGAATACAATTATCTCAAAGATATTTTAAAGAAGTATTCTGAAGCATATTTTCTTAAAATCAAGTGTTGGTTAAAGAATATCTCATGTGACAAATGAATTTACTAACTAATGAGAGTAGCTTAACACTCCCTTTGCTTAAGATACTTTATATTTTTCTTTGCATTTTAGTTTTTCCCCCTCAGCTTTATTGACATAGACCTGACATACCACACTGTGTCAGTTTAAGGTGTACAACGTGATTATTTGATACACATACACTGAGAGAATTACCAGGATAAGGTTAAGTAACAACTCCTCCAGCCTGCATAATTCCAGCCTAATTTGTGTGTGTGTGTGTGGTGAGAACACTTAAGATCTCTCTTAGCAACTTCCCAGTATATTATAGTTAGTGGTGTTGTTAACAACAGTCACCATGCTGAATATTAGATCCCATAAGTTGCTTATCCTAGAGCCGGGAGTGTGTGCCCTCTGACCAACGCCTCCCTGTTTCCCCCAACCTTGCCCCTGGGAGCCACCATTCTTTCTGTTTCAATGAGTTTGGCTCTTTGTAGACTCCACATTTAAGTGAGATCACACGGTATTCCTCTTTCTCTGACTCATCCCTTGTAGCATAATGCTGTCAAGGTCCATCCATGATGCAAATGGCAAAACGAGGTACAGCAGAAACAGAGGTGGTCTGGGGACTCCAGCGTGGTTCTTTCTTACCATATCAACACAAGCTCTGGCCAGACTTACACGAATTCACGCATCGATGTATGCAGTCGCATTATTTACCCCGAAGGGACCCATGTTGCTCATGCAACGTCTCCAGTTTCTCCTCAGTTACGTAGCCTACGGACAATTTTCCATGAGGCCATGTCCTATAAATGTTTTCCATAAGCAATTCCGTCCAGGCTAGATACACCCTACACACAGCGTTCCATGCATAGGGACCACAGATAGAGACTTTCCCGCTGACAAATTACAACGGAGTGCTTGCCAGGATGTGTCTTATCAGCATGTTTCCAGAAGATTTGACCCATTTATCTTCCTTCCTTCTTTACCAGGGATGAGCAAGGATGGGTTACACACCTGTTACTGATCATTTCTGTCCCACTGCTAGTAATAAACGGTCACACATAGTGGTTTTCAAATGGTGTTTTCCTGCACCCTAGATATTGTATAGTGGTTTCCCAGGTGGTCAACTAGGTAATTTCTTCTGTGATCTGTTATGTACCAGGCATCTGCATGTGGCTCAGCCGGACTCGAGGATTTTCAGGCTCAAAAAAGTCACGTCATGTTTGATGAAAATCCACATTTTCCTCTGAGAAAAGGCAAAATCTGTGTATCATATGCAGCGATGGTTTAAGGAAAAAAGTTTTGTGAAGTATTTAAAAGATTCAGAGCGTTGGTCTGAAATGGAATGCTTTCCTTTCGTATCTCTACACTCTTTCTACATTTCTGCAACTATTTTTATTATTTGTTATTATTATGGCATAGTTCCTGTTTGAAGGCCACAGGCTTGAGACCCAGGAAGAGTTGATGTTTTGGTTCAAGTCTAAAGGTAGGAGAAAACTGATGTCCCAGATTCAAGGCAGTCAGACAGGAGAATTCCCTCTTACTCATGGGAGACGCAGCCCTTATGTTCTATTCAGTCCTTCAACTGATTGGACAAGACCCACCCAAGTCAGGGAAGGCAGTCTCCTTCACTCAGTCTACCGATTCACACGTTAAGATCACCCCCAAACGCCCTTATGTACAAACCCAGAGTAATGTTTTACCAAGTATCTGGGCACCCTATGGCCCTGTCATGTTGATGCATGGAATTAATCACCACAGTGACTATTAAATTTTATCACAAATGCTTTACTTTAGACCAAAAGGGGAATGATGTGTACTGTTGACACCTTGGCCCCACTTCTTCCACAGATAGAAAATATTTCTTTTCCCAAGGAAATGAAGCAAAGAGAAATAAAAGTACTCCATATATATTCACGGATGGTCCATAGTACAGTGTTTTGTCTATAGTTGTAGAAAATGTCAGAATGGACAGCGAGTTTCCTCTTTAAACACCAAGCAACCTACTATGGTAATAGACCATCTCAGGGCCTGACCAGTCCCCACGAGGATTTGAAGGCCGGTCACTTGCTTGACTGCTATTGATGTTCAAACAGGCTCCAGACCCAACCTGGGCTGTTTGCTAGGTTCGCCCTAACTACTGGAAGACTTTTCCCAAATGTTTCTCTACTTGTTACCCGAAGATTGGAAGCACTCAACCAATTCACCAGATAAATCACCAAGACAGAAAGAAGCCGTACCCCCTTGACCAAAGCTACCCATCACTTGGTTGAATTCATGTTGCTTTGACCAAAGCTATCTTCCAGATACCCAGGCTCCAAGATACCTGGATGGTTCTCAGCAGGAGAACATGGCAGGTGTAAGTGGCAGGAGATGTATTTGTTCCTTGCTGAAATTGGTTCCTTGCTGAAAGGGCACGTTCAATCCCAAGGAACAGGAGCCCCCTGATGGGAGCCCATTGGGCCACCTGTCCCTTCCATTGATGGTAAAGGAAATGTTCCCTTCCTCCTGATGCAGCCAAAGGACCACCTACCTGGACAAATACATTCACCTCTTTTGCACCTGCTATTTTATCCTTTACATTTTTTTCTTCTTTTTAAACCACAATGTACAAGGTCACATTAGTGTTGTGTTTACACATCATTTATTATTGAAGACTCTGTCATACATTTTTGATTAGTGATTTCCATTTCTTTTTCTTTTTTTTTTCCACATGCTCAATCTGAGCTATAGTTTTGGGTTTTTTGGAGGTTTTTTTCCCCCTCACATTAGTCATTTTTTGATATTTCCCCTGAGGCCAAAACTTCATTTTCCAGTTCTTTTTTTTTTTTTTTTTTTGCTAGGATTTCATTTTCTGCTGATTTAGTTTCCCTTAAACCATAGAATAAAATTTAAGTTTTAAAACCTGACCGGTTTCTATGATTTCTTCCATCCAACTGGTCTCGTTGCGTGCACTATCCTAGAATAACACACCTCCGGCTGGATTCCATGGTAAGGCAACGAGTGGATAATTAGGAAGAATAATAGTCATTTTTATTCCATAACACTGTTTATAGCAAACTATTCATGTGGGGGGAAGAGTTTTAACTCATACAATTACTTGACCCAGTAAACAACTATTTCAATGTGCCTGATGTCTGTCCGATGAACATTTTCCTGTGCATCCCAATGAATTTATCAGACTGTATTCAAATTTCGGTCTTTACAAGCACAGCGCCCTCTTATGGGTCAGGTGTGGTGACTGCAGCTGCTCTCTGAGAAACACAGAGTTGTGAGATCAAGCCCCGCGTGGGGCTCCACTTGGAGCCTGCTTGAGATTCTCTTGTCTCTGTCCCTCTCCCTGCTGGTGCTCCCTCTATCTCTGAGATAGAAATTAGCAATAAGTTAAAAATAGAAACCTGGGTTATCTCCACGTCTTCACCTGTCTGCTTCCCACCCCCCCAAGATGAATTCTTGCAGATACCCCACCGGGGCAGCGGGATATCTGATCTGCCGCAGTGTCTGCCCTTCCTCACCTAGTTCTAAAACAGCACCGTGGATGCTGGTGAAAAGTTGCTGGATCGAGTCACGTGGTGTCACATTTTATTCTGCACATTTCCTATCTCATGTATACGTGGGAGACCTGGTTGTAAGGCAGTTTTTTCCTGCTACTGGGGTGTGGGGTGTGTGTGTAGCTGGGCGGTTTCCATTCCTCATCTTGCACAAGGCGATTGCTGTCCCCAGGCCGGCGGAGGGGAGTCCCTGAAACCCTCTGCTCGACAGTGTGGGGCCGGGGAGGCGGCCTGGCCTGGACAGTGTCCGGTCCTCTCTGGTCCAAAGGGCACTGTGAGAGTTCTGTTTCCCTGCTTTTCTGGGCTGAACGGAAAGCAATTTGTTTTAAAGGTACCCCTTCTCTTCTCTGCCCTCACTTCTACAACGTTCTGTTTAGGAAATGCGCTCTGTGGACACGCTGTGCCCTGACAACCTCTGTGCCCCTGTGCCCTGCAGCGTCCTGGGACTTGCACCCTGTCCCCGGTTTCACGGAAGCCGCAGCAGAAACATGTATACAGGTAGACAATACTCAGGACAGAGAACCATCCAGCATCTGCTCTGCAGGGATTCAGGATTCCTGCACTGCTTATGTGTTCTTGGTTTTCCTTGTGGGTTTTTTTGAACGTTTATTTATTTTTGAAAGAGAGAGAGAGACAGAGTGCAAGCAGGGGAGGGGCAGAGAGAGAGAGAGAGAGAGAGAGAGAGAGAGAGAGAGACAGAATCAGAAGCAGGCTCCAGGCTCCGAGCTGTCAGCACAGAGCCCGACGTGGGGCTCGAACTCAAGAACCATGAGATCATGACCTGAGCTGAAGTTGGACGCTTAACCGACTGTGTTTGGTTTTTAATTTAAGCCTGAGCAAATGGTGAGACGCATATTTTGATCCTTGTTAGGCGGGTTCTACACCAGTGGTTCGGAAACTACAAAGGGCCATCAGGCCCTGTGACCTATTTTTGTAAAGTTTTGCTGGAAGCCAGGCCCCTGCGTTGATCTGCATTTCGCCAACAGCCGCTTCTGTGTTCTGAGGTCACAGTGGACCATGTGGTGTGCACTATCAAAAATATGGATTATCTGGGGCGCCTGGGCGGCTCAGTAGGTTAAGCGTCCGACTTCATTCAGCTCAGGTCACGATCTCGCGGTCCGTGAGATCTGGGCTGATGGCTCGGAGCCTGGAGCCTGCTTCCGATTCTGTCTCCCTCTCTCTCTGCCCCTCCCCCGTTCATGCTCTCTCTCTGTCTCAAAAATAAATAAACGTTAAAAAATTAAAAAAAAATATGGATTATCTGACCCTTGTGGAGAACGTGCCGATCCCTGTTCTGTGTCACAAGATGGTTCGTGTGGGTTTTTCTGGTTTGTGTGATTTTTCCCCCCCACCAAACAATTTGTTTTGGAAAAGACAAAGTCTTTGTTACGTCTATGCAGAGAGCTGTATCTTCAATACAGGCTGTCTGTGTTAGAACCGTTGTTCTTTTAATTAGGACTTGTAATTTCACGGGAAGACCATTTGTTCCCTATGATAGATATTCCCAGGCACATTCTAGAAAAATAAACCAATGAAATGACATTTTGCAAAACGTAAGAAAGCTAATGAGAAAGGAGAGTTTATAGATAAATGCATACGTGAAAGGGATACAGGTATATAATGGCATGTTATTATTTTTTTGTGGAAGGACATGTTAATATTGTAAAGAATTCAAGGGGAAAAAATACATCAGTTCCAAGTGATCATAATATGACAAAAATCTTGTATCTACCGGGTAAAGACAAAGAACTTACAGGGGGGCAAATGGATCTTTTATTTTGTAATGTCAGTTAAAGGAAAGAGAACTTTACATGCAGAAAATGTACAAAGAAGAAATTAGCATTATTCTACCACCCTAAAAATAACTCTTACACAATTTAACATGGCAATGCCTTGTCCTTTTCCCCCTGCTAAATGTTAAATATTTAAAGTGGACTGATTGCCCAAAGGAAATGAGGTATTGCAGATTCTTTAAAGCCAATTGTGAAAGAACACTTAAATAAGAGTTGACTATAATGTAAAAAAGGACATTATGGCCCGTGTTTGCATGTGAATGTGTGTGTGTGTCAAAATCTGAATGCCAGCGTAAAAATTCAGTGTAATGTGATTTTCGTAAGAAATTCAAGAAATCATTTAAATGGGAAATTAAACAGGACTTTGCTTACCTTGGAAAAAAATGTTTTGAAAGCAAATTATGAACAAACAATTTAGTCCCACAAGTGCCCTTCGGGGAAATTCTATTTGCTTATTGAAACATTACAAAGTATTGAACATGATTCAAGGTAATCACTCTCTCAAAAGGACAATTATAAAAAAAAAAAAAAAACCAAACCAAAATATTACTTTGGAAAGAATCATTATTTGGACACAGGGATTTTTCCCTTTTAATTTTAATGTTTTAACAGTGGCTTTAAGCCCGTTGCAAAATCATGTATTTACATTTTTATTTTATAGTGAAATAATAAGAATTTATTTTCCAGTGATACTTTTTCCCTTTGGGGGAATTGTATTCATAATAAAGAATTAATGACAAGAAGTGCTTCTATGATTTGACGCTAACAGGGATCCCATGTGTCCTCCAAGTATAACCATCTATAATGGGTGTGATTCAACAGAGTTCAACATTGTCTCTTTTATCAGCCTTTAAGGGAATCAAAGATATTCTCCAAGTCTCCACTGCAGAAATGTACTCTTCCCCTCCAACCTTTGTTTTGTCCCTGAGAAAACTGACAAATAAGGGAATCTCTCCGTCTTATGGTTTCCCCTGTAAGAATAATATATAAGGTATGTGTGTATTTAAAACACGCCAGACGTGACTGTAAGCATTCAGGATGTATTACATCATTTGTCTGTCACACCATGTGGAAAGTCCGGTTTTCTCCCCTTTTAACATCTAAGGAAATTTAGGCACAGAAAAATTAAGCAAATGGTCTAAAGTCCCATGGACAGTTGTTCAAAGTCTCATGGGTAGTCAACACAAGAGTTTGCATGAGAATTCAGTGGCTGATAGGCCATTTCCTTTGCTCCTAAATCATTCCATACTAATTTAACACATAAAATAGTGCATTTGGTCATTATCTTTGATGTGAATATGATTGCGTAAGACATAGATGCAGCAACTCGCAGTTATTCTATAACTTTTTTCTAAGCCAAGAAACTGGCTTCCCCTGGGTACCACCGGCCTCCAGAAGCCCACTGTCTTTCCATGATGCCATCTTCCTTCTGTAGAAATGTCCTCCACGTGGAATCCCCACCAGCTCTCTGCAAACATTCACACAAGTTACTTCCCCTATGGTGATGGTGTGGTTTCAGGGAGTGAACTATTTATTTCTTTTTGCCCAATCCTCTCGATGAGCAGAAGCATCTATCTGCAAAACAGCTGACCAGGATGAAGATTTGGGAGCAATTATTATATTGTTATAAGAGACCCTCAGTGGGATGTGATTTTTGACCCTCTTGTCATCTGCAGGCTACTTGTCCGTATGGAGTTGAGCTCAAGGCTGTGCACATGGGGCCAGAGAAACATGCAGGATTTCCAGTGTTATAGACCTTTCTCCTCACCTTTTCATGGACCTGTAGATCTTCCTTAAACACCTACCTTGGTACCTTCCTCCCATCACAGGAAAAAGCATGATACCAAAGGACTACCATTTTTTTTTTTGTTTTGTTTTCAACAAAATCCTGGCTCCGAATTGAATAGCTCTTTAACACATGACAGATAGGCTTATTTTACTGTGTGTAGAATTAATTTTCTCCTAGAAAATACAGAATGACGTGATAAGCCATATTCTGAAGTTAATCATTATTAATTGTATTCCCAATATAACGGGAGAAGCTGGATTTAGTGGTGGGAGTATAGCATCCGTCAGAAGGCATGGCAACCCATTGTTTAAAGTTTGCTTTTCTTGTGACATTTTAATTTCACACTTAGGAAATCAATTTGGGAGGTAGATGGTAAGGGCAGTGTGCATCCAGCTTATTCAACAACAAATTAGTTACTGCGATAAAACAAATTAAACCAAATATATTTACATAGGAGCAACCAATGCATGCAAAATAAAACAGCCAATAAACAGGAAAATTTAGCTGTATTCTTAAATCTTCCTTCAGGGATTTATGCTGATTAGCAGAATTACAAAACTTCAATAGACCTGGTTATGTAAAAAACACCCAAGGAAGTGTCTTGACCATGAAGTCCTTTCATGGTTTGTACATAGAGAACAGATGCTATCACAATGCAGAAAGGAAGAGAAAAACATCACCAAAGTAAAAGGTTCAAGGAAGGAAAGTGTAATAGATTTCTGTATCTTCCTTCTACAAGTACCATTTAAAAAAAAAAAGGGTCTGTGGAGAGGAATGTGAGAAGAATAACAGATTTATGGAAAGGTCAGTGGAACACCCAGGAAAACTCTGTACGTAGCATTAGAAGAAAATGGATGTATCTTGGAAAATGAATCCAGGAGCGCCTGGGTGGCGCAGTCGGTTAAGCGTCCGACTTCAGCCAGGTCACGATCTCGCGGTCCGTGAGTTCGAGCCCCGCGTCGGGCTCTGGGCTGATGGCTCGGAGCCTGGAGCCTGTTTCCGATTCTGTGTCTCCCTCTCTCTCTGCCCCTCCCCCATTCGTGCTCTGTTTCTCTCCCAAAAATAAATAAACGTTGAAAAAAAAAAAAAGAAAATGAATCCAATCAAACGTGCCCTCCACCTGCATGGGAATCCAGTGTGCATAGACACATCGCCCCCTGCTCCTGACCTGTTACATCATAGTTTTACCTCTGACCTGTGGGGGATATGGATTTTCTTCTTGTTTTTTTTTAACACCTTTATTAAGGTATAATTGATATACAAAGAAACGCACGACAATTCGATACATGTGAACATAGCCACAGATCTATGAAGCCATCACTGCTATGAACCAAGGTAACGAACATATCCATCAGCGCCAAAATTTCCCTCTTGCTCACCCTCCTTTTGTTTGAGATAAGAACACTTAACTTGAGATCAATTCTCTTCACAAAATTTTCAGCGTTCAATAAAGTATTGTTAACCGTAGGCACTGTGATGTCCGGGAAATCTCTAGAACCGGGACGATGTGGTTCCTGTAGTGGTCACCTCTATGCAACAAGTACCATCCTCCTTGTGATCAGACGTGTCTAAAGTGACGCAAATGTGATCTTCCCGTGTAATAGGAAAACCGTTTTTCATCTTGAAGGTTAGATAGGCAACCGTTTTTCATCTTGAAGTTCACCCTACTGGGTTGACTCGTGCCCCCTCAAACTTCGTGCCCACCCAGTACCTAGGAAGGTGACCCTATTGGGAAACAGGGTCTTTGCAGATGTGATCAAGTCCAGATGACGTCATCTTAGAGCAGGGGGAGCCCTAATCCAATTACTGAAATCAAGGGAAATGTGGATGCACACAGAGGGAAGAGTGCTTTGTGAAGGCAGCCGTAGAAACGGGAATGGTGTAGGTGCAAATTGAGGAGCTGCAAGGATTTCCGGGAGCCCCAGAAGCTGGAAGAGGCAGCGAGGACCCTCCCTAGAGCCTTTAGAGGAGTGCGAGCCTCACCCCACCTGGATCTCAGCAGCCCCACCCGCCTGGATCTCAGACTTCTGGTCCCCACGACGGAGAGACTGTTTCAGGATTTGGGGCCACCCAGCACAAGGTGCTTTGTGTATAGCAGTCCTGGAAAATGAACACAGTCATTGTTAGCATATTGGACATTTATAATCACTAGTACTTTTGCATCTGATTAAGAGACACGACTTCTTTGGTATATACAAATTTATACAGAATGTACATTGTGTCTTTCGTGCTTTAGAAATATATCAATGCACGGGCGCCTGGGTGGCTCATTCGGTTGGGCCACCGACTTCAGCTCAGGTCATGATCTCCTGGTCTGTGGGTCTCATGGTCTTGAGCCCTGCGTCGGGCTCGTGCTGACAGCTCAGAGCTTGGAGCTTGCTTCAGATTCTGTGTCTCCCTCTCTCTTTTCTCCTCCCCCAACCCTTGTGTTCTATCAAAAATTAATAAACATTAAAATTTTTTTTAAAAAAGGAACTACATCAATGCAGATCAGTGATACATTTCTGATCACTTATCTTCCTTGGGGTGGCTTTAAGAGGATTACCATTCACATTTTATACATCTCTCTATGAGAAATACAACGTATAATTAGCCAAAAGACCTGCGTTTATCATCGCAAAATTGTCACTGAATTTCTAAGTCCTTAGACTGTAAAACTAAAGAAACAGCTTTGGTACCAATTTAACTGGGAAAGCATTGATTCTCAGATTTTGGGTTACTTAAAGAGCACTTGTAAAATGCACTACAAATGCACATTCCACACCTGCCCCAGGATTCTGATTCTGTAGATCTGGGCGGGGCCAAGACAGCTAAGTCTCTGGGCCTCAGTTTATCATGTGTGGAATGGGGAAAAAACAATGACAACATCTTGTGTTGATATAGGATGGGATGAAGTTAAAGAATACATGTATACATTTATATGCAATACTAATTCATATTGCACAGTATGCCATATCATAGGGATATAAATTTTATATATTACATTAATACTAATATACTATTTATAATTTTAATAATGTGTGCATATATTATCAGTATATCAATAAACAGATGTCATATAAATATGTATATCTCTCTAGAATATAATCACAAAATATGTTTTCTCAGCTCAGTGTGTGGGTCATACTGAGTTCTGAGTTTGGGGCACCTGGATGGCTCAGTCAGTTAAGTGTCCGACTTTGGCTCAGGTCATGATCTTGTGGTTTGTGGGTCCGAGCCCCGTGTGAGGCTCTGTGCTGACAGCTCAGAGCCTGCTTCGGATTCTGTGTCTCCCTCTCTCTCTGCCCCTCCCCTGCTCACACTCTTTCTCAAAAATAAACATTAAAAAAAATTTTAATCACTACAAATGATGCATGATTTTATACATGCGCTTTGTTTTACATGCTTCATATTTTTAGAATCACAGTTTTACACGGTTTACCCTTTTAGGGGAAAAATCAAACGATGTCGCTTCCTGAAGATTTGGTCATACCATTTAAAATCAGAATTTATTATTAAGGTATTTAACTGGAGCGCAGTGCTTTCCTTCCGTGAACAGATATTTGTGAAAGAAGCTATACCGATGAGTCTGTGAATGTGATAATTTATCATTAGTCATTTTTTAAAATACATTTTGTGGAGCCATACCATTTCTCAGCACCACTCCCTCCTGCCGTAAATTATTTCCGCGAGCAGAAAACCTACCTGGGCTCTCCTTGCACCCTTGCATATACATCTCGGAGACCGTCCCCCTGCAATTAGAAACATCCGTCCAAGTCGAGGAAGCTCATAGATATTTAATATTTGCAGAGCGCCTGCAGCCATGGAATAGAGATCCATCACTCACAACTCACACTGACCTTTGGCTCCCGGGAGAGTGATCCCTTCGTGGCAGGATAATGATATCTTGCTCAATAGCAAAGATCCAAACATGCTTTATCTTCATCAAGGCTGTAATTACGACGGAGCAGGTGGCCCAGGGACCGAATTGCCTTGGGGTGCAGGGAGGGAGTAGGGGAAGGATGAGGTGGGGGCGACCGGTCGTCAGGCTGTGATTATGCTGTTCTGGGTTAAAATGAAGGACTATCAATCTTCCCGGGGCTTGCTCTAAGTGCCTTACCGGGGAGGCGGGCACCCATCGGCCTCGGTGTCCCTGTCGTGAGAGGCTGTGTATCAGTGGGCTGTTGTGTAGCAGAGTGAAGGGCACAGCTCTTGGCCTGAGCCTTGCAACCCCAGGGAGTCTTGCAAATGTCTCCCTTTCGTCTCCTGCCTCGCGTTGGGTATTGGGTGTGGGTTTTTTTCTTCCTGAATAATTCAGTTCCACCTTGTCGTCCTGCAGAGGGGACGCGGGTTGGGTCCTTTCAGAGAGCCAAGCAATATGGCTTGAAGGCACGATGACATTTTCCCGTTTTCTCCCAAGACTCTGGATCATGTCACGGGTGATGTAGTCACGCTTAGGAAGGCGGCCAAGACGCATGTCACCTCCTCCGTGAAGTCTGCATCGCAGACTAAAATGGTCCAAATGGAGGCAATCTGGGTTAGGTCCTTGCGAGCCCCCTACGGCTGCTATAACTAACTGCCACAAATCTTGTGGCTTAAAACAACACTGATAGACTGTGTGACACTTCTGGAGGTCGAAGTCTAAAATGGGTCTTGCCGGGCTAATCTGTAGGTGTTCGCGAGGCTGCATTCCTTCTGGTGGCTCTAAGGGACAATCCGGATTCTTGGCTTCTCTGGCTTCTTAGAGGCACCTTCCTGCATCTTCAAAGTGCGTCACCCGCCCCCTGCTTTATCTTCGCATCTCCTTCTCTGACCGTGACCGTCCCTCCTCCCTCTTAAAAAGACCGTTGTGGGGGGGCGCCTGGGTGGCGCAGTCGGTTAAGCGTCCGACTTCAGCCAGGTCACGATCTCGCGGTCTGTGAGTTCGAGCCCCGCGTCAGGCTCTGGGCTGATGGCTCAGAGCCTGGAGCCTGCTTCCGATTCTGTGTCTCCCTCTCTCTCTGCCCCTCCCCCGTTCATGCTCGTGCGCGCTCTCTCTCTCTCTCTCCCAAAAAAAAAAGACCGTTGTGACTACGTGAAACCCATCTGGATAATGCAGGATCATCTCCCCATCTCAGAATTTTTAACACGATCACGTGTGCAAAGTCCCTTTTACCAAGTGCGTTCACACATGCACAGGTTGCCGGGGACTGGGATGTGGGCATCCTTGAGGGTTGTTATTTGGCTGGCCATGATGCCTTCTCCACTTCTGAGCTCAACATAAGTGAGCAGCCAAGGTGGGCAACCAGTGGTTCCCAGGGTACCCCAGACTTGCAGAGTCCGGTGGCTGGGGGGTGGGGTCACCAGTTCGACAATGACACAGTGAAAAAAAGAGAGGTCAATACCATAAGCCTGAATTAGCATGCCAAATTAGATTTCTCCCTTAACTTTATTTGACTGTGTTGGAGAGATTTAGCCATCGAGAATATAGCTCTATGAACTAATATAAGATAGGGCTGTAAATTTTCATTTGTGATGGGATTTAATTTTCATAGATATTGGGAAGGTGATCTTTATTTGCATTTAAAATGGTGCATGGATGGATTAAGAAAAAAATGTGATTGATGGACAGGATTATTAGAAGCTATATTCGAAGGGTGATTGCTTTCACAAATGATCATTCAGCAACCCAGGCATGGAAAATGGATGATATCTCACTTACTGCATGCAACAGGGACCCTGCAGAACGATATATTTACAAATATTTCCCTAACTGCTGTATGAATTTTAGAAATAACAAAGCTGTATCTATCCTACTGGAACACTCTTTCAGGATGAAGGGGGTTAGAATGAGCTTTATCAGCCTGTAATCTGGACGTTGAAAACACTGTAACCTCCAATGATTTCATGTTTATTGCTAGAACTCTTTCTCATTCTTTTAACTGTTTCAGTGAAACGAACAGAAAATAGTTACACTATTCCTAATATAGACTTTTTTAGGCTTGGTTTGTTTGGATAGGAATCTAATTTAGGTTTGCAGAACCATCCTAATGAAACACTGGCAAACTACAAAATGTCCTGTGTTGAAGGGTGTCTGCATTTAGCCATGCACATAATAAAAGAGTCGCTCAGATTTATATTAAATGTAAAGGTAAAGAATCTAAAAGTCACGCACGACTTAATGGAAACAGGTCCCCCAGGATGACTCAGTCCGTCTCTGTTTCTTTTCTTCTTTTTCTTTTCCCAGAAGATTTGGGATATGCTGCTTCCTGGTTAGCATATGGCACTGAGAGGCACCTGGGTGGCTCAGTCGGTTGAGCATCCGTGATCAGGTCTTGATCTCGTGGTTCTCGTGGTTCACGGGTTCAAGCCCCACATCGGGCTCTGTGCCAACAGCCGGGAGCCGGGAGCCTGCTTCAGATTCTGTGTCTCCATCTCTGGCAGTCTCTCTCTCTTTCTCTCTCTCTCTCTCTCTCAAGTAAATTTGAAAATTGAAAAAAAAAATAACTAAAAGAAAGAATATGGCACCGAATGGGAATGTATATAGTTTTTATGCCCCACCACCCAAGATCTTTTGATTCAGCATTGGCTTTGTGTCCAGACACCCCGGGGATTCATCCGTGCAATCAAAGCTGAGACACTGTTGTCTTTGTACCCGTGGGATGCCCTGTAAATGCTGCCTGACCTCGCCTGATTTTCTGTTAGATTTGACATCCCCGGAGAAGAATCTTGCATGGCTTCTGTCCTCACTGGAAATAGCTCACGAGGCTGAGACATCTAGGGTCTGGCTTTATTTCCATCTGCTTTGGCTTCTGTACTTGAACCATTTATACTTGCATTGGCTTTTCCACACTAGTATGACGCTAATGAATGCCCTGGACAGATGTAATTAATAAGTAGATTTGTGCTATCTGAGAGAAGTAATGAATTCCTTCTATGTTACTAATTTACCCCTTCCTCACGGGCAGACTTGCTTACATAAAGATACTAATTTAGAAGGTGTGATTAAGAATCCTGATGCCTCGCAGTGATGGGTCAGGGGAGATAAATTGCTCAGTATTTTCACATCTCCCATTTTAATTCTGTGCTCCATATTATACATCTGATGGGACCACAAATAGCTTCTTTGAAGGTCACTGTGTGCTTTTTAACGTGTTAAAGGTAGACGTGTGGTTCGGACTAGGTGTTTTAAAACCCCTTGTGGGGAAAAAAAAAGATCTTAAAAACATCACCCAAAATATGCCTTCATGTGCTTCAAAATATATTTCAGCGTGTTTGAATTTTTGAGAGCACCATTTATACCTATTATGAATGCAATTATTACAATCCTGTATTTATTAACATGAGATGTTTTAGTCTTGAAGTTTTATAAAAGATAATTTTAAAATCCTATCATTGAGTTTTAGTTTGATGTTATAATTGGGTTCCAATACTAAAAAAATCTCCAAAACCAACACCAAGCGGTTGGGAGGCCTCTGTCCATATCCTGTGCTTCTGGCTCTCGCGTGTTGAGGCAAGGCTTCCTGCCTGGGATGCACAGGTGTCCCCAGTACATGATGCCAGACTTTTCCTGGGACGTCACTGGCTGGTTGCTGTATTTCTGTTTGACCAGAGCCACATTGGGAACGGGTCTCTCCTTGTTCCCTAAAGCAAAGCAAATATTGACCTTAAGCTTGTGAAAATGTGATTATAATGTGTCCACTGTCCCCTCTTTTTTTTTTCTACTATTAGTTACTAAGGAAACCAAAGTCATTATGACAGTTTTCTTTAGGAGAGTCATCCTCATCCCACTCAAAAGGAGCCATCAATAGCTTCATTTTGCAGGAAAGGGAGGATGTTAATACTTTGAGGGTGTTTGGCCGAATCCTTTGGCTAAATGGAGCCCAGGTGGCGATTTTCCACAACCATGTGCTTAGGGACTGTTTGCACTCATGGCCTCTTTGAAGTGAATACAATAGGATGATATCTTGGGGCACCTGGGTGGCTCAGTTGGTTGAGCATCTGACTTCAGCTCAGGTCATGATCTCGCAGTTCATGGGTTCAAGCCCCACATCGGGCTCTGTGCTGACAGCTCAGAACCTGGAGCTTGCTTCCGATCCTGTGCTTCCCTCTCGCCCCATACCTCCTCTGCTCACTGTCTTTCTCTCAAAAATAAATAAACAAGTAAAAAAAATAGAATATCTTTATTGCTGCACTGTTAGGAGTGAACACAGCCTCTGTGAAATGCAGGACTTCCGCGTCGCTAAGTCTTTTCTCACTTATTCAAAGGAGACCAACAATTTATAGTCTCTTTCTTGCCTTCTTGCATTTCTGCACCTTCATTCATTCCCCTTGGATATGTTTGAGGTATCGTGAAGCCTGCTGTAGCACGGCATACTTTTTAGTTCAATAGATAGAGATCATTATATATATTTTTTCACAAACGTTCAAATCGTACACATCATACATTTCAAAAGCAAAGTTTGCACGTATGAGACATATTGTTGAATTTGTAAATTTTTTGTATGCGGTGACCCCTATGTTGTACGTTCCCTGAACATGAGGTTTAAGAAAGTGCTCATTACTCTTTTTTTTAAGTTTAATTTACTTACTTACCTATTTATTTATTTAAGTAATCTCTACACCCAGCGTGGGGCTCAAACCCATGACCCCAACATCAAGAGTCACATGCTCCACCGACAGAGCCAGCCAGGTGCTGCAGAAAGCGCCCATTATTCAGAACTACTAACACACATATTACATTCAGAGGGTTGTAACATACTAATAATTTTGCATTTTTAAAAAATGTGTATTTATATTGAGAGAGAGAGAGAGAGAGAGAGAGCGTGTACAAGCCAGCAAGGGTCAGAGAGAGAGAGAATCCCAAGCAGTCTCCCCGCTCAGCACAGAGCCCAATGTGAGGCCCGTGAACTGTGAGATCATGACGTGAGCCAAAATTAGGAGTCGGATGCTTAACCGACTGAGCCACCCAGGTGCCCCAATACTTTAGCATTCTTATATGAAAGCATAGCAACTGTGCTTCAGATAGAGGACAACATTTTCTGAGCGTGTGTGTTTGGAGAAAATAGCAAGACGGCACCAGTTTCAGATGGAAGGTCCCATGACATATTCTTTGACTAGTAGTCCTAAGATACAAAAATGGCTAGGGAAAAACAGCACGTTTTTTTCGTCCCCGCTAGACACACGTGTCATTATATGAACCTGGAGTTAGCAAGAAATTCATTCTGTGAACTTTTTTTACACAGAAGTAGATCATTCATTGAAGCTGACTTTCCAGAGCGATTGTCACTCAGGTATAGTGGACACAGACGTTTTCCACCTCATAGGATTGCTTTGAGGACCAAATGAAGAGAAGGAACTCACAGAAGCATCCCATAAATGTCTGTTATCACGGTTTCTTTTATCCTGTGTCCATTTTATGCTTTCTTCTGTTCCTTGAAAAACATTAATATATTAATAGTTATTATTATACCAAGACTGCTTGATTTGCTCATTCATGTTAAATATCGACCACATTTGTGCCATATCTTAGCAATTCTGCCTTATCTGAAGGTCTGTGGATTAAAGAATCTGAGGGAATTGGAGGTTGGGTGGGAAAGAACTTTATGATGCCAAAAAAGAATTAGTTTGAAATAAGTAAATGATCCCAGTTCTGTAAATTACTAAAAGTCTTTAAAGCAGACACTTAAAAATGGCCGAATGTTACATATAGTAAATTATCATTCAATAAAGATGTTTAAAGAGCCCACAGATGTATTATACAGCCAATTGGAGTAGAGCTTTATAAAATAATATCTAAAGGAGACTAGAAACTAAGTTGGTGATACAAAAAAATTCCTATGTACAACAACTAAGAGATTGGCAAAATTCTCTGACTCCTTTGTAGCTGAGAAAGCAGATGGCATTGTGCCTTATCAATACTAACTTTCTCCTGCATTGTCTGACACCAGCTGAGCCTTCCCGCCCGGCCGCCTTCGCTTTCCATGTCTCATGGTGGTGTAGGTGCTCTGAAATGTCATGTCCATAGAACTGGCCCTTAAGATAAATTTCAGACAATCCCATCTTTCTGCATTTCTAGTTGTTGAGTTTAAATATGTCTTATTCTATCGCAACTATATCTTCTCTAGGATCATTCCCTCAGAGCTTGGCATTCTCCGACACATATAAAATCCTGACCATTTCTTCCTTATTATTTTAGGCATGACAAAGTCTCTTCCAAGGGGGCAAAAAACCACATATGTATCTACCTATGATTGTATATTTAGTAAAAATAGCCTTCGGAAGGAAATCTTCAAGAATAGAGTGGAGAAAACAGGATAGAGAACTGAAAACCACTACAGAGAGTCAACGGACCCAAAGGTTGATTCTTTGAAAAGATGCCCCAAATTGACACGTCTTTAGCTGGACAGACTAAGAAAAAAGAGAAGAATCAAATTAGTAAAGTCAGACATGAAAGGAGGCACATGGCTACCAATCTTATCGAGATGAAATAGATATCAAGAGAACACTGTGAACAGTTGTGTGACAAACACCCTGTAAAATGGATGACATGATCAAGCTCTTGGAAGCACAAACTACCAGAACTCGAAGAAATAGGAAATATGACTCCATCTGTAAAAACTGTACTTCAAAAATGAGGGGAAAATGAAAATATCTGTAGATGAATCTGAGTATATTCACAGCCCAGCAGATCTACACCACAATACACAAAATCTTATTCTTTTAGGAAGTAATAATGTTAAAACATGAGTGACATGTGATATATCTTCTTTGTTACGCATTAAATAAGTATTTACCCAAATTACCCGTGAAATAAGGTATTTACCCAAATTACCCATTAAATAAGGAATCACAGGGAAAATCAAACTATTTTGGATTGAATCATATGGAAAATGTAACATATCGTTTGTCTTGTAGCATCTGAGGTGATGGAAATATCCTTTATTTTGGTAGGGATGTCAATTACCTGTATTCACAGGTGTATACATTAGCCAAAACACCAGCTATTCCCTTTTATGTGTGTAAAAAGTAGATATGTAAGAAACTAATACAATGAAAAACACAAATGGCTAAATACCACCACCAGCAAAAATATAGCCTTTGTGAAAACAAGGCAAAAAAATAAAATTCTATCTGTTGAAATTTTATTTATGTGAATAAATGGATTATATATGTTATTAATTTCAATTAACATACTTATATTGCTACAAAGGAAAATTCTAAAGCTTCAGTCAAGACAAATTCATGTGCAGCAGAAAGGCAAAATACTTGGGAAAAAATTATCGGAAAAAATCAGAGAAAAAAACATATGAGTGTAGTCTTAATTGGCTATCAATACAGATTCTTCTGTGTGTTGTGTTAGGCACTTTAGGGGACATTTTTAATTTAATTGCTTATCTATTTTTAATTTTTTTAACATTTATTCATTTTTTGAGAGACAGAGTGCAAACACAAGAGGGTCAGAGAGAGAGGGAGACACAGAATCCGCAGCAGGCTCCAGGCTCTGAGCTGTCAGCACAGAGCACGACGCCAGGCTCGAACCCAGGAACCATGAGATCATGAGCAGAGCCAAAGTCGGACACCCAACCAACTGAGCCACCCAGGCGCCCCAGGGGACAATTTTTAACTAGAACTCACAATGTTTCTATTGCTTGATGGTGGTGGTCATTTTATAGAACATACAATATTTTTACATAAATCACTATATTTGGCCCAACAAATTATGACTTTGCTGCCAGCCTCTTCATGACATATGACGTCACTACCTCCTCTGGCACTCTCTGGGTTGCACCTTTCTTGAAGTTGTTTAATTGTTCGATATGTCCCCATCTGCATTCCATCATCCAGAAATTTATGAGGCTTCTCACCCAGTGGTGACCCCCCTTCTATTTGATTCCCAGAATTGTGTTTATGACATGCCCTTCTCTCCTTCAACTGTTTTCTTCAACTGATGGGAATTACAGCCGAGAGTAAACCCTTCGTGACTCAACCAGATGTCTGCACTCCACCATATGTCCCTGCTGCCACTTACTTGGGTGCATGCCATAGTCCACAGGGTGGTTTTATGACCACCAATCTCTCCCTTTGGGATAGAGTCTAACACATTTGTGAGCAAGACTTTGTTATACTAAAGAGCCAAGTATGCTCTACTGCTCAAAAGGAAGAAGGACAAGTATCACAACTTGGTAGACAAAGACTTTTATGATATTCTCTTAATTTACCTTCCCAGGCCCGCTGACCACTTTTTTGCCTCAATGCCTTGGCCACCGCTCCACGTGGATAATACACCATCCACCTTGCTCTGACTTCAAACTGGAATGTTTCTGTCATCACTGTGTTTGGCTTTAACCATGGCACAAGTGAAGCATCCCCTACAGGATTTGATGGACTGAGATCTAAGGAGTGGACAATCCAGCACTCAGGAGGTCAAACACTGTTGAGTTGGAAGATGTTACCTTGCAGCTGGTTTGTGTGAGAGAAGGCATGAGGGAGAGAGGAAAGAGGAAAGAAAGGGGGGTAGGGGTTAGGATGGATTTTTAAAGTCAGGAACTTGTTGATACATGAAAACCTCCAGAAAACCTTGAACGGTTTTTTTCTTTTCTGCTTTAGGATAACAAAATTGGAAGGAGAGAAAGGCTGATACATTAGCCAAAACGCACACCCTTTATCTCACAGCTGCATTTCTCATGCTCGACAGAATTGTTTCCAGAATTTACGTGGCAGAGAACTCACTACGTGGAGCTAGATAATTACGTGTGTCCATATTGTAGAGTTTACCTGGGGATTAACGCTACACTTCTATCAATTGTGTCTGTCTCTTATTTGAATAAGATTTATTAGAATCAGGCCGCCGCACTCTCTTACAAATTTATAGAATCTTTCAGGGGGCGCCTGGGTGGCGCAGTCAGTTAAGCGTCCGACTTCAGCCAGGTCACGATCTCGCGGTCTGTGGGTTCGAGCCCCGCGTCGGGCTCTGGGCTGATGGCTCAGAGCCTGGAGCCTGTTTCCGATTCTGTGTGTCTCTCTCTCTCGGCCCCTCCCCCATTCATGCTCTGTCTCTCTCTGTCCCAAAAATAAAAAACAAAAAAAACAAAAAACGTTGAAAACAAATTTATAGAATCTTTCAATCTCATACCTTCTTGATCCCTCTCTACCCTTTTTCAAAATCAGAAGAACTTTATGGGACTATGATTTCAGCAGCATGGTTTCATAGAAGTCCAATAGATCTCAGAAAATAATATTCCAAAGTCCTACGACCCCATGATCTTGTTAAATACATTGAACAACGTTAAGTTTGTATTGCACGTGCACAAATACTCCCAAGGAGTAGATGGGAATGAGGGAGAATCTGCTGAATAATGAGCTGTCTAGGTAAAGCGAAATAGATCACAAAGAACTGTGTTCGCGTTTACATCATAAATTTGACAATTTACTCTTTAAAAAATCTACCTAATTGTCACCAGCAGTCTATTGCTTTTTCTTAATCCTATTATTTCCATTTCTGTGAAGACACAATAAGTGTTAGACCAAAATAAAAATGTGAAGGGGAAAGAACATACTTTGTTTTTCTTCTCTTTTCCTCTCAGATGAGCTCCACTGGAGATACCTTCAGTTCATGTGAAATGTATACATCCGAAGAAATGTATTAATAACGTATCTGTGGGTCTTCCTTCTATGTTCTTTTTTTTTTTTCTAAAACTTAGACAAAAATCAGCAATTATCTGAACTAACCAGGCTTTGGTTAGTTTTACTTTGAAATTGGAACTCTGTACTTTAAATGCATAGATATGATAAAAGGAAGTCTCAAGATACCTCCTTCTTTCTATTTTGTTTTTAATTATTTTGGTGAGACCATGGAAAATGAGTCTGATTGAGGGTATGAAAACTATACAGGACATTTCCCCCTTTCATAACGTTATCATTTCTCAGTAAAAGGTTGAGTTTATCTTGCCATTCCTGAGCTGTTTATGCTATTTGAAGAGATCTACCCTGATGCATTTCATTCATATTTCATTCAGAATCATGTCTTTGTATGAAGGCTTGATTTTTTTCCCCCTGAAATCGCTCAGACTTTCATTTCTTACTTTATACCTTACATGGAAAAACCCCTTAATCTCTCTTTAATAGAATTCTAGGACAGTAGCACGGATCAATTTGAGCCAGTTGCATTATTTAGTCTTTGGAATTGTTTTATGTGCATTTGCCATTTCTGAACTGAGACCACATCATATTTTAAAAAATAGATAGGTATAGCGAAAATGAAATGTATGTATCACTTGTTCATTAACGTCTGTATTCATATTTTTGTCATGTGTTTTGTTCCTACAAAAAATGCCGTAACTACCTGTCTCTTTTCCTTTTTTTTTTTTTTTTTTCCTGTTGCAAATCCAATTCTGGTAATTTTACCCCAATGGCAATAAATTCATAGATGCTCCGTGTAAATGGTGTTAAACCATATATACCATCAATATAATTTGCATTTTCTTCATCGTTTCTGTTTCACTTTTTTTGTGCATCACAGAACTTTCATTTTAATTGGGAACTATCTTGCCTGTAAGATGCGTTTCTCCGGGATACCGCCCGGTTTACTGAATAGGAAAGAGAGCTTCCCTACGGTATTAATTAATCCATTTCTTCCTTGTTGCCTCTCAAGGACACATAATGATAAACCCCAGAGGGGAAGAAATGTCACATCTCCCTCATCCTTGGTTCTATACACTAAGAGGCACTGCAGCGAATGAGGACACATGTTCCATATTTAAGGCATATATTTGAAATAATGTGGTATCCAAGTATAAATATTATATTATATTATATTATGTATATTCAAAATGAATGCAGATGATACACTATTCTTCCATGCAATCATGGAAAAGTCAGTATGAATCTTCAGTAAATTTGTTACTGTCTTTATCATTACCTTATATTCCTTAAATAAAGCTGGGAGACTTCTAGAAACATCAGTTCGACAAAACTTGGTTCACTTTAACGTAAGTTCACTTTGTATTCTAAACCAAAGTATAGACATTACAAGAAAATTGAACAGGCATGTGCAATTAGCCAGTGCCCATCCCAGCATTATTTTTTAGTATGATTATAGGTATTACTCTCCTTCAAATATTTGTAATCTTCAGGGAAGGGAAGATAATTTCCAGATTCTGGAAAACGGTTGCATTCTGCAGATAGTTTCCATGTTTAATCCTTGTGTTCCCTACCAGTCAGTGGAAAGAGGGCAAGAGGAAGAATAAAAGCATCATAAAGGCAGTTGAAGTTGCTCAGATTGGTTAGCCGGGCAAGGATTTGCTAATAGCACGACTGCTCCTTCTGACTCTTGCCATAGCTGAGTTCCACAAACTGGATGCGATTAAGTAATGGAAGTTTATTCTCTGATGGCCCTGGAGGCTAGACGCCCGAGATCAAGGCGTTGGTCCCTTCTGAGGATGTGAGGGAGAATCCGTTCTGTGCCTCTCAACGAGCTTCTGGTGGTTGCCTGGCCGTGTTCATCGTTTCTTGGCTAATAGACACCTTGCTGTCATCTCTGCCTGCATCTGCACACGACATTCCCTGCATGAGTGTCTGTGTCTCCCCTTTTGATAAGGACACCAGGCATATCAGGACCCCTCCCTACCGTGCCATGACCTCATCTAAATTAGCTCTATCTGCAATGACCTCATTTCTGAATGTGAGTGATTTAGGAAGGTTCTATATTACTGTGTTCTGTGGTCATTTAATACAGGTGGTCAGAGCCTGCTGGCAATTATGGCTTTGATCATTTTCATGAGTATCTATTGTCAGTATGTCTACATGAGGAGTGTGGTTGATCGCCAGTGTTTGGATCTCCATTTCTACTGCTTTCTTCTGTCTTCCTCCTTCTCCTCCTCCCCCTTCTTCTGTTCCTCCCCCCTCCCTCCTCCTCTTCCTTCTTCTTTTTCTCCTCTCTCTATTTCACACACACACACACACACACACACACACACACACGCACACTGCGTTGACTCCATAGATCACTTTTGGAAAAACTAACACCTTTATGGCTGACAGTATTCCCATCTGCACACATGACATACCCCAATACTGACAGATGTGTCCTCTACTTTTCTCTGTGTGTTTTGCACAACTGTGGCAAGGTGCGATTGTGAATGTGATATCTATGCCCTTGTAAACATTATGACATCTTTAAAGGAAGTTTATTTTTTTTTTCTTTTACTGGCATTGTCAATACAGACAGTGGATTTTTTTGGTGTTTCTTTCTTTTTGTTTGTATGTTTTGTTTTGTTTATTGACCGGTAAATTCACTCATTCTCATTGCTTAGTTGTAGATTTTTTTCTGATTTTAAGCTCACGAAGGTTGGTTCTTCTTTTCCAATCATGTTATTTTCATTGATTTTCCTACTGTTCTGAGTATGCTACCTGGTACTCCTGATGCATTCTGGAAAGACCCATGGCTGTCGGGTGTACTTAACCTCATTCCTCATCTCAGGGGACTCTCACTATTCCAGCCCCAAAATATGCTGTTTGAGAAGTTGTTGAGGTTTCTGATTTATTTATTTATTTATTTTTCAACGTTTATTTATTTTTGGGACAGAGAGAGACAGAGCATGAACGGGGGAGGGGCAGAGAGAGAGGGAGACACAGAATCGGAAACAGGCTCCAGGCTCTGGGCCATCAGCCCAGAGCCTGATGCGGGGCTCGAACTCATGGACCGTGAGATCGTGACCTGGCTGAAGTCGGACGCTTAACCGACTGTGCCACCCAGGCGCCCCTGTTTTATTTTTTAAGTAGAAATCCTTTGTATGTTTAGGGAAGCTTCTAAACAGTATTCCATGCTGGCAATACATTTTATTAATTATAGTTAGAATTTATCATCCTTTTATTTTTTTTAATTTTTAAGTGGTTATTTCTTTTGACTGTTTTTTTAGTTCTTAAATTAAAAAAAATTTTTTTTCAACGTTTTTATTTATTTTTGGGACAGAGAGAGACAGAGCATGAACGGGGGAGTGGCAGAGAGAGAGGGAGACACAGAATCCGAAACAGGCTCTAGGCTCCGAGCCATCAGCCCAGAGCCTGACGCGGGGCTCGAACTCACGGACCGCGAGATCGTGACCTGGCTGAAGTCGGACGCTTAACCGACTGCGCCACCCAGGCGCCCCATTTCTTAAATTTTTAAAAAAATTATTTATTGTTTAATTTACATCCAAGTTAGTTAGCATATGGTGCAGCAATGATTTCAGGAGTAGATTCCTTAATGCCCCTTACCCATTTAGCCCATCCCTCCTCCCACAATCCCTCCTGCAACCCTGTTTGTTCTCCATATTTATGAGTCTCTTCTGTTTTGTCCCCCTCCCTGTTTTTGTATTATTTTTGCTTCACTTCACTTTAGTTCATCTGTTTGAACCTTAAATTTGTCATATGAGTAAAGTCACATAATATTTGTCTTTCTCTGAGTAATTTCGCTTAGCATAATACCCTCCAGTTCCATCCATGTAGTTGCAAATGGCAAGATTTCATTCTTTTTGATTGCCGAGTAATACTCCATTATATACATATATACCACGTCTTCTTTATCCATTCATCTGTCGATGGACATTTGGGCTCTTTCCATACTTTGGCTATTGTTGATAGTGCTGCTATAAACATGGGGGTGCCTGTGTCCCTTCGAAGCAGCACACTTGTATCCCTTGGATAATTGCCTAGTAGTGCAATTGCTGGGTTGTAGGGTAGTTCTATTTTTAGTTTTTTGAGGAACCTCCACACTGTTTTCCAGAGTGGCTGCACCAGTTTGCATTCCCACCAGCAGTGCAAAAGATATCCTCTTTCTCCACATCTTCGCCAACATCTGATGTTGCTGAGTTGTTAATGTTAGCCATTCTGACAGGTGTAAGGTGGTATCTCATTGTGGTTTTGATTTGTATTTCCCTGGTGATGAGTGATGTTGAGCATTTTTTCATGTGTCAGTTGGCCATCTGGATATCTTCTTTGGAAAAGTGTCTATTCATGTCTTTTGCCCATTTCTTCACTGGATTATTTGTTTTTTGGGTATTGAGTTTGATAAGTCCTTTATAGATTTTTGGATACCAACCCTTAATCTGATATGCCGTTTGCAAATATCTTCTCCCATTCCGTCAGTTGCCTTTTAGTTTTGCTGATTGTTTCCTTCACTGTGTAGAAGCTTTTTATTTTGATGAGGTACCAATAGTTCATTTTTGCTTTTGTTTCTCTTGCCTCCAGAGACGAGTTGAGTAAGAAGTTGCTGCGGGTTTTTGCCTGCTTTCTCCTCGAGGATTTTGATGGCTTCCTCTCTTACATTTAGGTCTTTCATCCATTTTGAGTTTATTTTTGTGCATGATGTAAGAAAGTGGTCCAGGTTCATTTTTCTGAGTGTCACTGTCCAGTTTTCCCAGAACCACTTGCTGAAGAAACTGTCTTAGTATATGTGCTGCCAAAGCAAGCACTGAAGAGACTCTTTATTCCTTGGATATTCTTTCCTACTTTGTCAAAGATTAGTTGGCCGTATGTTTGTGGGTCCATTTCTGGGTTCTCTATTCTGTTCCATTGATCTGAGTGTCTGTTTTTGTGCCAGTACCATACTGTCTTGATGACTACAGCTTTGCAATACAGCTTGGAGTCCAGGATTATGATGCCTCCAGCTTTGGTTTTCAAGATTGCTTTGGCTATTCAAGGTCTTTTCTGGTTCCATACAAATTCTAGGATTGTTTTTTCTAGCTCTGTGAAGAATGCTGGTGTTACTTTGATAGGTATTGCATTGAATATGTAGATTGCTTTGGGTAGACTCGACATTTTAACAATATGTGTTCTTCCTATCCAGGAGCATGGAATCTTTTTCCCTTTTTTTGTGTCTGTTTCAATTTCTTTCATAAGCTTTCTATAGTTTTCAGCGTATAGATTTCTCATCTCTTTGGTTAGATTTATTCCTAGGTATTTTATGGTTTTTTATGCAACTGTAAATGAGATCGATTCCTTGATTTCTCTTTCTGTCACTTCGCTGTTGGTGTATAGGAATGCAACCAATTTCTGTGCGTTGATTTTATATCCTGCAACTTTGGTGAATTCATGAATCAATTCTAGCAGTTTTTTGGTGGAATCTTTAGGGTTTTCCATATAGAGTATCATGTCACCTGTGAATAGTGAAAGTTTGACCTCCTCCTGGGAGATTTGGATGCCTTTTATTTCTTTGTGTTGTCTGACTGCAGAGGCTAAGACTTCCAATACTATGTTGAATAACAGTGGCGAGAGTGGACATCCCTTTCTTGTTCCTGACCTTAGGGGGAAAGCTCTCAGTTTTTCCCCACTGAGGATATTAGCAGTAGGTATTTCATATATAGCTTTTATGATCTTGAGGTATGATCCTTCTATCCCTACTTTCTTGAGGGTTTTTATCAAGAAAGAATGCTGTATTTTGTCAAATGCTTTGTCTGCCTCTGTTAAGAGGAGCATATGGTTCTTGTCCTTTCTCTTATTGATGTGATGTATCACATTGATTGTTTTACAGATATTGAAACAGTCCTGCATCCCAGGTATAAATCCCACTTGGTCATGGTGAATTTTTTAAATGTATTGTTGGATATGGTTGGCTAATATCTTGTTGAGGATTTTTGCATCCGTGTTCATCAGGAGAATTGGTCTATAGCTCTCCTTTTTACTGGGGTCTTTGTCTGGTTTTAGAATCAAGGTAATGCTGGCCTTGTAGAATGAGTTTGGAAGTTTTCCTTCCATTTCTATTTTTTGGAACAGCTTCAAGAGAATAGGTGTTAACTCTTCTTTAAATGTTAGGTAGAATTCCCCTGGAAAGTCATCTGGCCCTGGTTTCTTATTGGGAGATTTTTGATTACTAACTCTATTTCTTTACTGGTTATGGGTCTGTTCAGAGTTTCTATTTATTCCTGTTTCAGTTTTGGTAGTTTATATGTTTCAAGGAATTTGCCCATTTCTTCCAGATTGCCCATTTTATTGGCATATAATTGCTCATAATATTTTCTTATTATTGTTTGTATTTCTGCTCTGTTGGTTGTGATCTCTCCTCTTTCATTCTTGATTTTATTTATTTGGGTCCTTTCCTTTTTCTTTTTGATCAGACTGGCTAGTGGTTTATCAATTTTGTTAATTATTTCAAAGAACCAGCTCCTGGTTTCATTGATCTCTTCTGGTTTTTTTTTGTTTGTTTGTTTGTTTGGTTGGTTGGTTGTTTTTTTTTTCTTTTGGATTTGATAGCATTTCTGCTCTAATCTTTACTATTTCTTGTCTTCTGCTGGCTTGGGGTTTTATTTAGGAAGGCCTGGATTGCTATATACTTCCCTCTTGTGACAGCCTTTGCTGCATCCCAGAGGTTTGGGGATTATCATTGGTTGTGGTGTTATCATTTTCATTGGCTACCATGTACTTTATAATTTCCTGTTTAATTTCTTGGTTAGCCCATTCATTCTTTAGTAGGATGTTCTTAGTCTCCAAGTATTTGTCATCTTTCCAATCTTTTTTCTTGTGGGTGATTTCATGTTTCATAGTGTTGTGGTCTGAAAACATGTAAGGTATGATCTCGATCTTTTGTGCTTGTTGAGGGCTGATTTGTTTCCCTGTATGTGATCTATTCTGGAGAACGTTACATGTGCACTCGAGAAGAATGTATATTCTGCTGCTTTAGGATGAAATGTTCTGAATATATCTGTTAAGTCCATCTGGTCCAGTGTGTCATTCAAAGCCATTCCTTGTTGATTTTCTGTTTAGATAATCTGTCCATTTCTGTAAGTGAGGTGTTGAAGTCCCCTATACTATTATAGTCTTATTATCAATGAGTTTATGTTTTTGATTAATTGATTTATATATTTGGGTGCACCATGTTTGGAGCACAAATATTTACAATTGTTAGATCTTCTTGGTGGATAGATCCCTTAATTATAATATAACACCCTTATTCATCTCTCATTGCAGTCTTTATTTTAAAATCTAGATTGTCTGATATAAGTATGGCTACTCTGGCTTTCTTTTGTTGACCATTAGCATGATAGATGGCTCTCCATCCCCTTATTTTCAATCTGAAGGTGACTTTAGGTCTAAAATGGGTGTCTTGTAAACAGCATCTAGATGAATCTTGTTTTCTTATCCATTACCCTGTGTCTTGATTGGAGTGTTTTGACCATTGACGTTTAGAATGAGTACTGATGATTCTAAATTCTGGTTCAGACATCTTGCTTGTATCTATGTGGATTAATTCCCTGGCTATCATTTTTTCCTGTTCTTTCTTTTGGGATGAATTCCTTTTTTTTCTTTTTTTTTTTTGTCATTTTGGAGGAAGAAAAGGAACTAGTAATGTAAAAAAAGTTAAAAAATTAAAAACAACACAAAGAAATCAGATAAAGGATGCTAGATCCTAGGTGTGTTTTGGTCTGGTTGTTGAAAGAAGATTAATAGATTAGGGGAAAAGGGAGAAAGAAAATAAAAGAAAAAAAGGAAAATAAAAAACAAGGGAAAAAAGAAAAAAAAACGCCTGAAAATTTGAAAAACTGAATACAATAAAATAGAATAAAATGAAATGATGGAAGTAAGATAGAATTTAAAAAATCTACAAAGAAGTAAAAAATATGGTAGAAAAAATTAAAGAAAAATCTTTGTAATAAAAATGGAAAATAAAAATAGATTTTTTTAAATTTCTGTATTTAAGAATAAAAAAAGAAAGGAAAAAGAGAGAAAAAAACGGGTAAAAGGACCAGCGAACAGAATGAAGTATGATTGAAATTACGTCTGGTTTCCCGTGGAAGTCAAGCTATGAAGCACTTTATAGTCTGTAAACTAAGCCAGCGGAGAGACTTGTGTTCCTGAAGAGCGAGGTTGGCCCAGTAGGGCAGGGCTTAGTGTAATGACCTCGTTCTCCACCAGATGGCGCTGCTTAGCTTACTGGAGTGAATTGTGGCGCTCCTAGGTGCGTGTAAGCGCATGCGCGGGAGCGGTGAAAATGGCGTCACCCAGCTCCCGGGGCTCTAGTATTGGAACTCTGTGATCTCCCCAACCTGCAATCGCGCACCTGTCCTTTGTCTCCGGCTTCCGTCCACTCCCGGCTTTTACCCTGTCCATGACCAAGCCGTGAGGCTGCCAGGCAGAACCTCCCTCGAGTTTTATCTCAGATGCGGCTGTGTCTCCCGACCCCTCCCATCGGAGGGACCGCGGCTGTGACCTGCTCGGATCCTCTGCAGGAGGCTCCCGTGGAGCCATGGCCGGTGCCGGCCGCACCCAGGAACATTCGCCAGACTGTGCTGCTGCCCACGCCCGCAGACTGCAGCCGGGGGCCAGCCCGCCCCAGAAAAAGTTCACGTGATCGTGTGGCAGCGTTTCAGGGATTATGGAAAATCACAACACACATCCGGCACCAGGCTTTACCCCCAACGACCCTGTTCCAGCACCAGCGAATGTGGTCGTTCCCCGGGGTCTGCTGGGGCCTCTGGGGTCCACTGGGGTGGCCGCACGGACAATACTAAACGTCCTCCCAGCAGGGGAACCGCCACTCCCCGCGCGGCCCGGGGACCTCGCTCTCTGCTCCCATGGATCGGTCCTTCCCTCCAGAGCACCACCAGGTTTGTGGGATTTAAACCCTCTCCTTCCTCCCTTTTTTGTTCAGTCCCTTACATACTCTTTCTTTTCTTTCCGGCTGCTTTGGGGCAGGGGATGCTCCCTGTACCTCCCCCCACCCCGTCTGTGTCCTCTCTAGGCAAGGAAAAACAGCTCCCCCTGCCCTCCGCGGCTTCTCTCTCCCCCAGTTGACCTCTCAGCGCTGCCCCAAACCTGCCGAGTTCTGAGGTTCAGGTTGTGCACATTGTTGTGTTAATCCTCCAATCGGTTTTCTAGCTGTGCAGGATGCTGGAGTGTTGATCTGGCTGCATTTCAGGGAGGAGAGATGCAAAAGAAACTTCCATGCCCTTCCGCCATCTTGGCTCCTCCCCCTCTTCATCTTAGCATCCTTTAAAAATGTATTTTTCTGCGCTTACGGAGATGTCACATCTATATTTTCCTTTTTCTTTTAATGTGCCGTTTACTTTAAATGGCTCAAATTTTCAACGTTTATTTATTTTTGGGACAGAGAGAGACAGAGCATGAACGGGGGAGGGGCAGAGAGAGAGGGAGACACAGAATCGGAAACAGGCTCCAGGCTCAGAGCCATCAGCCCAGAGCCTGACGCAGGGCTCGAACTCCCGGACCGCGAGATTGTGAGCTGGCTGAAGTCGGACGCTTAACCGACTGCGCCACCCAGGCGCCCCAAATGACTCAAATTTTAACCACCTTCATATGCTTGTACTCCTGAAATTAATCCTGCTTGAAAAGGCTGTACTCTGTGATACGTTTTCCTTTGATTTATCACTAGAACACGTATGTGTGTATATATATTATATACATATAATATATATGTATATATGTATAATATACATATTAATATATGTATTATATATTATATATAATATATGTATACATATATTATGTATTATGTGTGTATTATGTATTATAATATATAATTATATCACAGAATGCATATTATTCTATATAATAATTATACATAACTTTCTACATTTTGCATCGATAAGACAGATTGTTGGAAGATTAGACTCCAATTTTCTTCCTTTTTATTGTTTTTATTAGGGTTTAGAATCAGGATTATGCTGCCCTCAAGAACATTTCAGAATAGATTCATGAGTCTTCCCAGTCCCTGTCAAATATATATCGTTTCAATGCTCCTATAAATTCTGTCTCCCGTTATATGTTCTAATCCTTTTCTCGAAATTTATAGAATACATATCCTATGCATTTTTCTAACTTCGTAACCTTGTTATTTGCTGTCATTTTTCTTGACATCCTTGGGTTTTCTTCCCATGCAATCAAAACTCTGCAGTGATAATAAAAATCACCTCCTTTCTTCAAATATGGATGCCCTTCATGCTTACTGATTTAACTGTATTAACTAGTACCTTCAACGTTATATGTATTTACATTATATATCTTTATATATATAGTTTATATAGCATATATATTAGCATGATATATATTAACATCATGCATAAACATATATAATGTACGTGTATTTCTGTTTTACTGTTTTACAATTTTTTTTTCCAACGTTTATTTATTTTTGGGACAGAGAGAGACAGAGCATGAACGGGGGAGGGGCAGAGAGAGAGGGAGACACAGAATCGGAAACAGGCTCCAGGCTCTGAGCCATCAGCCCAGAGCCTGATGCGGGGCTCAAACTCACGGACCGCGAGATCGTGACCTGGCTGAAGTTGGACGCTTAACCGACTGCGCCACCCAGGCGCCCCTAAAAAATTTTTTTTAATGTTTCTTTATTTTTGAGAGACAGACAGGGCAAGCCAGGGAGGGGCAGAGAGAAGGAGACACGGAATCCAAAGCAGGCTCCAGGCTCCAAGGTGTCAGCGCAGAGCCCAACACGGGGCTCAAACTCATGAACTGCGAGATCATCACCTGAGCTGAAGTTGGACACTTAACTGACTCAGCCACCCAGGAGCCCGTGTTTTTTTCTCTCAATGAAGGAGAAGCCTTAAGTTTTATTCAATGCCTTTCATTACTTATGGCAATGACTTATGTAGGCTGTGATTATATGAATACCTATAGTAAACTGACATATAATGGACATTCACATTTGTCCTCGAAATAAATCTCAATTCACCACAGTGATTTTTTTCATTAAACATCAGCTGGATTCTCTTTGCTAGTTGTTGAAAATATTTCTATCCTTGTGTTGTTGTTTGTCCTCTACTTGTTGGATTTCATGTCAATGCTTTGCTTGCTTCGTGATAAAAATTTGGAACTGTTTCTCCCTTTCTATGTTCTAAATCGGGGTAAATATTAGCAAGTAAGTCTTGTTTCCAAGAGGGGGAAAAGAACTGTAAAGCCATCTGGAAATGCTGTCTTTGAGGAGAGTGGATGAGGCGGGGAATGAGGTCTGGTCTCTCTGGGATTATATAATTAATCAGTTTCCAGTTCCCATTTCTTCTGGGAAAAATGAAATATGTACATACAGCAAATCAGCCGCATCATTGGAGTGCTCAAGTGCATTTTCTTTTTTTTTAAAAAAAAATTTTTTTTTCCAACGTTTATTTATTTTTGGGACAGAGAGAGACAGAGCATGAACGGGGGAGGGGCAGAGAGAGAGGGAGACACAGAATCGGAAACAGGCTTCAGGCTCTGAGCCATCAGCCCAGAGCCTGACGCGGGGCTCGAACTCACGGACCGCGAGATCGTGACCTGGCTGAAGTTGGACGCTTAACCGACTGCGCCACCCAGGCGCCCCTCAAGTGCATTTTCTACAAATGGATCAAACAGGTTGCTTTCCATTCCTTCGTGTCCTTCATAGCTGTGATGTCCTGACATCATTTCTTACTCTATATATGTGGGCTCTGTCCCCCCTTTTAATGATTATCATATTAAATACTTTATCTACTACATGTTATTGTTACCAAAGAACCAATATTAGGCATTTTCATTTAAGTGTTATCATCATTTATATTTCACATTTTGTCATTGACACTTAATCTTTATGAATTTGTCTTTAATTGCTGAAGCACCTGTGTGTGGTATTTTGCATTTTGCTTGGAAAATCCAACTTAGGTTAGAATGCTCCCTTATGGCATCTCCATCATCAGCAAGATTAATCACTTAGTGTAGTTCCTGGTTTAAACAGCTAAATACATTCCTGACTGTGACTCTGCACAGGTCAGACACTCTTGACTCTGGCACTCTGAAAGGTAACTATTTAAAATGTCAAGCCCTGGGGCGTTTGGCTGGCTCAGTGGGTAGAGAAGGAGAGTCTTGATCTCAGGGTTCTGAGTTTGAGCCCCATGTTGGGTGTAGAGATTACTTAGAAATAAGATAAGATAGATAGGATAAGATAAGATAAAATAAGATATAAAATAAAATAAAATAAAATAAAATAAAATAAAATAAAATAAAATAAAATAGTGAAGTAAATACAACCATGAGGAAATAGCATGGATTTGTGCCATCAAACAGCAGAATTTGGGGTGCCTGCCTAGCTCAGTCTATAACGCATGCAACTCTCAGTTTTGCGATCATGAGTTTGAGCCCCACATTGGGTGTTGAGGTTACTTAAAAAAAAAAAAAGCAAACAGTAGTGGAATTTTATATACTTTGGGAATTTAAACACAGCATTGTGTTCCTAAAGTATGAGGGAGGCAAGGATACATAGTTGAAAGCAATATTTGGAATTTAAAGAGATCCTGCAAATGGAACCCTATGTACTAAATTTCTAATCTCTTCCATTGACTCTTACCCAACCTTTATATCACGATTTCCATTTTTCTTCTTTCTTCTTCTAGGTTTCAGTTACTCTGTATTTAACTTAGGGATTTCCCATCGTATGTACGATTGTAAAAATCCGAGGGTGTTTGAAACATGGCTTTTTTGTGGTTGTTGAATCTGAACTAGGAGTGGTTGGATTCCATGAACCTAAACCATGTACTTGAGCCGGTCTTTTTGGTGCTGCTGTTCACAGTGTTACCCCAGCTTTCTTTGCTGATGAGCCTAGTGTTAAATGTTGCCACTTACAAAACGGATTTGTAGTATGATAGTGACTTTCGGCTCTTTCACAACGTCTGTATAAAATACTTTGTACTGAAGGAGTGTGATTACCCATATTAGTGCTAATGGAAAATGTCTCAAAGCCAAATCGTTTTCAATAAGTGTGCATTAGCACCCTTTGAATAGTAGAATCACTGGAAATTAAGTCGATGCCCTAAGGAAATTATGTGCTTTTTGGAATTTTACCACAATTTTACTTTGTTGTTTAATAAAAACTTGTAAAATAACCTGTTCAAAAGCAAAATCCAGACTTTAACTCTTACTAACAGTAAGGCTTCTCAAAGTTTAGTGTCATCCGTGTATTAATGACTCTAAGAGATATTAAAATTTGAGTCTCAGAAAAGCATTAGACAGGCGCACTATGTGCCAGTTTTTAATTTTTAAAAAATTTTTCCAGATTTAATGAGATAGAACTGACATATAATATACAATGAGATATACTTGATATATTGTGTACATTTAAAGTGTACAACGTGGAGTGCCTGGGTGGCTCAGTCAGTTGAGCGTCCGACTTCGGCTCAGGTCATGATCTCACGGCTTGTGAGTTCGAGCCCCGTGTCAGCCTCTGCTGAGAGCTCAGAGCCTGGAGGCTGGAGCCTGCTTCAGATTCTGTGTCTCCTTCTCTCTCTCTGCCCCTCCCCTACTCATGCTCTGTCTCTCTCTATGTCTCAAAAATAAATAAATATTAAGAAACATTTGAAGTGTCTAATGTGAGGATCTATGTATATATTCCTACATGATTAGCACAACGAGGCCAGTTAACTCATCTGTCGCAGGACATTTAACCACTTTTGTGTGTGGTGAGAACTTTTAAGATCAACTTGCTTAGCAACTTGCAAACAGACGATTCACTGTGGATACCTATAGTCATCGTGCTGTACATTAGACCCCACAACTTCCATCTCCTGACTGAGCGTTTGTACTTTTTCACCACTCCATCCATTTCCCCCACCCCAGCCCCTGGCAAATACCAGTCGACTCTGTTTCTGTGCTTTCTTGTCTTTGTTTTTAGGTTCCACATCTAAGTGAGATCATCCAATATTTGTCTTTTTTGTCTGACTTATTTCACTTAGCGTAATGCCCTCAAAGCTCATCCATATTACCTCACGTGGCATATTCACCTTTTATGGCTGAACCACACACACACATCGCTGTTTCTTTATTCATTTATCCTCTGATGGGCATCCAGGTTGTTCCACGTCTTGGCTATTATAAATAATGCTTCAGTGAACATGGAGGGGTGGGGTGCAGATATCTCTTCAACATAATGATTTCATTGACTTTGGATATATACCCAAAAGTGGGGTTGTTGGATCACATGGTAGTTCTATTTGAGGAACGTCCATGCTGTTCTCCCAGGGTGGCTGTACCAGTCTGCTTTCTCACCAGCAGTGCAAGAGTTGTCTTTTCTCCACATCTCACCAACACCTGTTATCTCTTATATTTTTTTTTTGGTGATAATCATTCTAGCAGGTGTCAGACAATGTCTTATAGTGGTTTTAATTTGCTTTTCCCTGGGCACCTGGCTAGCTCAGTAGGTAGAGCATGTGAGTCTCAATCTTGAGGTTGTGGGTTTGAGCCCCATGTTGGGTGTAGAGATTACTTGTCCCTGATAATTGGTGATGTGGAGGAAATTTTCCAGTACCTGTTGGCCATTTGCACGTCTTCTTTGGAAAAATGCCTATTCAGATCTTCTGCCCACATTTTAATTGGTTTATTTGGGGTGTTTTGCAGTTGAGTTCCTTATAAATTGTAGATACTAATCCTTTTCCTGATATATGGTTTGCAAATATTTCCCTCCGTTACTTAAGATTTTCATCTTTGTTCATCTTTTGAAGCCTTTTCATGAGATGTGGACCCACTGGTTTATTTTTGCCGTGGGTGACATATGCAGAAAATCATTGCCAAGATCAATGTCAAGGAGCTTTTCTCCTATCCCTTCTTCTAAGAGTTGTATGGTTTCAAGCTTTGCATTTAAATCTTTAACCCATTTCTAGTTAAACTTTATGTCAGATAGGGTTCCGGTTTCATTCTTTTGCATGTGAATATCCAGTTTCCTCGACACCTTGTATTACAGAAACTATATTTTACCCATTGAGTATTCTTGGCTACCTGTTCTATATTAGTTGAACATCCAGTAGAAGCCAGATTTAAGTTGTGATAATCCTTGCTAGACTATAAATACTGACATACATGGGATTCTTTAATAATTTAACTTGCTAGCAAAATGGAATGACTGTAAAATCAACACAAGTTATCCAAAGCAAGAATCCATTCATCCTGGCTTATATTAATTGTTTCTTTTAGAATGTTCAGTCAGTATTAACCAAAAGAAAGAAAAACAACCACAAGATTATTTATGTTCAAAGTGGAAGTCATATGAAGTAAATCTGTGTCTCTATTTAATGTTCTTTTTTAAAAGTTCTTAATGTTCTTAAGGCAATTTTCCTATTAGCAGATAACGATGTCTAATATTTTTACTTCCAGCCCACCTAGTATAATTGCCTTAGAGCCTCTGTTTTGATGAAGTGTGAAATGTGATAATCATACAGGAGAATAAGAAGGATGGAGTGCATTTGCTGGAAATCTCCACTGTTTTGTGGGGACACAGGGCTGGCGGCTTTGAACCCTCCCAGGGGAGCAAGAATCGTCTAGACACCTCACAGTGGTGACGTGCCTAATATAAGACTCTGTGTCTGAAATTGACATATTATGGTTTCATCTCCTTTTCCTTCCTTCTGATGGAAGTGCTAATAAGTAGAAAAATGGCCAAGAGACTGTCAAAGCAAAAAAAAAAAAAAAAAAAAAATATATATATATATATATATATATATAGAGAGAGAGAGAGAGAGAGAGAGAGAGAGAGAGAGAGAATAGCTCCATGGAACGTGACTGCATTTTTAAGCAGTTAGGGAATTAAACCCTGTTATTATCACTGTTCCCCCATCTTTGTTTTCAAGAAAACTATACCTATATTATCCTTCAAAACAAACCTCGAATCACCTTTCATAAATCTTGCTGGTTAGTCACACAGATACAGAGAAGAGACAAAGAATATGTAGGTTCATACATTTAATATCATTATTTAGAGTGCTAGGCAAGCCAGCCTCTGTTACAGCCAAAGATTTTTCATCCAATGCCAATAAATAGGTAAAGCACAAAAGTTATCCAAAGAGCAAGTGGTATTGGCTCAATGAAGTTCATAATAACACACAGAAAAGAATGCAAAGGAGAACAGAAGTATGCTTCCTTCTAAAGTCGACAACAATCACAGTGTTCGTCTTATCTACCTTGATGGGGACACCAGAGGGAACCTGCCACCATGTTCTCCTTGCTGTCCTTCATTTGGGGCTCAGTCATGACCGGTTTGCCCTCTGGGAGGGTACTATCTTGCATCCCAAACCAACCTGCTCCAGTCCTTCTCCATCCCGCAGGAGGTCATGTATTCACGATTACTTCTTTTTGAACATTGTAGTCTGGAGTGTCGTCTCAACACCTCCCCGGAATGCACTCATGGAGTCCAACAATGATTTACTTGTTGGTCCAAATCCTGTGATCGTTCTCCTCTAGTCCTTCTCTTTGACTTTGGATAGTAGCTGTCCTCTTCCCTGAAGCATCGTGGCTGGGCTGGGCTTGGATTGTCCTTGTGAATCCTGTTTTTCCTCCAATGGCTTCTCCATCAGTGCCCACCTCCTTCTACCCTTTATATCTTTTTCCACCAGTCACTCTTGGTGGAGGTGCAAACTATCGTCTCTATGAACAATCTGCACAATTCCATTTTTATTCCTACTCTCTCTGCAATATTTTGAATTACTTCCTGGACGTATTTTCCTGAATGACCCCTTTTCTGAAAAGACTATCCATTGAGTGGGATCAATATACAAGGAGTCATTTGTAAACACTCCAAGGAAGAGGAAGGAAGATTGGATGTTTTCAGTATGATTTTTAAGTACACAGATTTCTCCTCCCTAGTGTGGTTTCCTCTGAGGTTGCCTCCTGACACAGCCTGGGATGGAACAGGGGCCATATAGGTGTGTGTGTGGCTTGAGACAGTTTCTTAGTTGATTGTGATACCCATTCATTATTCTAAAGGAAAGAATTTTCATCTCTGAGGAAAGGCTCTTGGGAGAACCAGTCACTGGTATGAAGGCTTGGGTCAGAATAATTACAACTTGGTTACATCCTCATGAGCAATCCTGTGGTTAGAACTTTGCACTTATGATGTCGATACTTGTTCACATCTTCAGAACACATGTCATTTCTCAATCACTTCAGGGGTTGTGATTTTCTCATACCGTGGTTATCTTCAAGCCATACATTTATAGGTCCCAGGAGATCCAAGCGATATCCGTGATGTAGGACAGAAAGAGAAGCCATGAGCCAGCATATGCTTCTGTCTCTGATGAAAATTCTGTGCTGTGCATTGTGTTCTTGCACACAACGGACTTCTCCACACAGAGCATCCCAGCAGGTCCGTGGCATCAAAGAGTGATACGTTCTTGCCACAGGGAATGTTCACCCAGTGTCATGCAGGAGGTAACAGATCCGGAGACAAAATTCAGGACTTGTGTCCAAGAAGTCAGTGCAACGTAGGGGATACCCCTGGGGGACTGTTTTGTTAGTGGGACCAAAGACTCGTAGGGAGAATCGGGGGTTCAGAAACCCTGGGTTCCTGTTCTAGCTTCACTTTCCAGCCGATAGACACTGTGCAAGTCACACAATGATTTGGGGCTACATTTATTTCTCTCTATAAAATGAGCTAATAATGCTTATCCTCCTCTCAATTTTTTTTTCACTGCAAGAATAAAAAGAGAAAATGCATGAAAAGCACTATGTAAATTCCACAGCATTATAAAGATGAAAGGTGGTATTACAGGAGATATTTTTATGCTTCACTTAAAAGCTCAAATAAAGCATTCCTTCCTGTAAAGGGCAGTTTGCTTCTGTCTGGCATAAGCCCTGCTACTGAACAATATCAGGTGTTTTTTTTTTTTTTTTTTTCTGTAATGAGAAATGAACGAGTTGCCTGTAGTACTTTTGGCCTCTGGCTTGAACAGAAATGTGCAACATGAACTTTTGTGTGGAAGGCACTCTGTAAAATGACCTGAAATGCAATCGACTTTGGACAATTATCCAAAAATCGTAACCCCAGGACTGATACCGTGATCTTGTAGAACTCTAGCATATATTGGGGCAGGCGGGCACACCTGTGTACAAAGGTTCAAACTACGAGAACAAATGGGAACATTGACGACCCATCAACCTGAAACCACCTGGTGCACCCTAAATGCAGATATCTGATGCGATCCTACTATATTTAACACTCATCATGCAGAGAATTGCAGTTTGTCATACATTTTTTTACTGTGTAGAATTAAACTTCCAAAGCCATAAAACTGCTCACAACTTATTTATGGAGAGCTGACCTTTTCATCTTATTTAATTTTTTAAAAATTTCTTTTGCATGAACAACACTTTTTAAAATTTCCCTGGCAGGGACAAAGTGTCTCCTTTGGAGTTCGGATGCGGTTGTTCTTTGAGGCGTTTTTATTCTATATCTCACAAATTCAAATTATGGAAGCCATATTGGTTTCAAAAATGTATACTTTACACAGTTTTCTTTCAGTGCTTTTGGATTTGAATGTTTGGATGACTGCTTTCCTTTTTGATGATGCTGTACAGCGATACCTACCCACCATCAAATATTTGCCATTTTGGGTGCCTGGGTGGCTCAGTCGGTTAAGCATCCTATTTGACTCAGGTCATAATCTCACAGTCCGTGCTTCGAGTCAGGCTCTGTGCTGACAGCTCAGAGCCTAGAACCTACTTCGGATTCTGTGCCTCCCTCTCTCTCTGCTTCTCCCCCCCCAAAAAAAATAAACATTAAAAAATTACCATTTGATTGATACTTGTTAAAATAGGCTATTAAAGAATATATGATTCTTTCTGTAAAATGTACCCTATTAGACAAAATAAATATTAGAATGCAAAGTTCAGTTTGGCATTTTGACCCCATACTGGTTGTCTGAAAATAAACAAGACTTTCCTTTTTTTTTTTTTTTTTTTTTTTTTACTTCCTTGGAACGCTCTACACAGACTAGTATAGTCATTGTTGATTTCCAAATTCTGAGTCAGGTGGCATAACAGAAATAAATAAAGTCTAAATTCAGAGCCTAGACCTGGTTTCCTTTCCAGGCTACAAAGTTCAGTAAAACCACTGTAATTGTCTTCCTTAAAGTTATTCAGCCTTCCTCTCTTCCTCCGTCTCATTGCTAAGGTTTTCTCTCATTTCCTGCTAGAAGAAATCCACAACAGAAAGTGGCATAGTAGAATAAATATAAAATATTTTTTACAAACCATAGTTCTGTTGTTGGACACATCCACTATCAGTGTCTCTCTCTCTCTTTTTAAAGATTTTAATTTTAAGTAACCTCTACACCCAATGTGGGTCTGGAACTCACAACCGGGAGACCAACACTTTTCCTTCTCTCTCTGCTGCATTTTGTATCTTATCCCAGGGCTGGACCCATGATGTGTTTTATTGGAAAAGTTCACACACTGAGAAGTTGGCATTGAGAAGCAGATAAGGACTTGGGTACAGCAGGTGTTTTTATATCATTAGAAGCAATTCACCCTCCAACGGCTTATCAGTTCAGTTGGTGGCGGAGTGGTCGCTGATACTTGAAAAACGTTCGATACAGAAAGTTAACGAATGAGATAGGATTGAGAGAGGGGGTAGGATGCTGGGGGGCACGCTTGGTTCCCAACCATTGTGGCAATTGTCAAACTGTCCTGGCCTGGCTCAATTCCTGAATAAAATCCCTCAGATGTGTAGAGAGAAAGATCTCGCTTCTCTGACTTAATGCTTTAAGAAGCAGAGAGAACTTTCCCAAAGTTGTGAGCTTTTTTTAAAGTATTTCTTATATTCATGTTCCTCAGCCTCTTTCTTCTGAGTGATTGATTGGTTTTATGTCTTTTGAGTGTTTTCTGAGATCTTCTAAGAAAATACCTCTTTCTTTATTCTTTTTTATACCCTATAATTAACAAATACGCATACTGGTATGCCCTAATTTATTGCACATCTTACACTGGACTAACTCGTAAACATGTCATTCTGATAAGTGCTGGAAGGTAAAATGAAAATCTCCCCCTTCTCCAACAGACTGTTTTAACTTCTTGACAACGTATTCCTGACATGTTATTGATGAGCTATTAAGTGCCAGCAGGAACTTACATAATCCTTCAATATCAAGTGTGCAAATCGCTGTTTGCGGCTCACGACAAAGCAGCAAATGGCAGAGTAGGCGCCCTTGTCTTGTGTAGGGAACTGGCCCTCAATTTAGCCATGTCAATGACTGGGAGACGGAGAGGGAATAAAGTACAACAAACAGAAACCAGTGCCATTCTACCTGTTTTCAGGGAATAACTGAAAAGATTATTTCATGAGGCCATCTTACCATCACAGTAGAAAGAACGGTATGTCTCTTTTCTTGCTGTTGTTTATACTTGATCTCAGACTTTCCCGGGAACGTGGGTGTAACATTCTACAGTCTTCCTGTGAACATCTGAGGTCTTCGTGGCTGTCTGTCTAACTATCTATAAGACCATTTTTAAAATTATTGTTTATATTGTGGGTTGAACCCTAAAGTTGGTGTCCTCAAACACTGGCTCCTGAGACTTGGATCTTACTTGGACATAGAGTCTTTGTAGATGTCATGAGAATGAATGAATGTCTGTAAGATGAGGTCATAGTGGAGAAGTAGGGTGGGCTCTTCTCCCAGGATGAGTGGTGTCTTTATAAGAAGAGGACAGACACACAGAGATAGACATGGAGTGGACACTTCCATGTGGTAAAGTAGACACACAGGGAAACTTTCTTGTAATGACAGAGACAGAGATGGGCATGAAGCCACTGTCAGCCAAGGATGGCTAGCAGGGAGGGGGGGGGAAGGATTCTCTCCTGTGATCCCAGGGAATATGGTCCTAACAACACCTGCCTTCCAGACCTCGACTCCACAACCGTGAAAGAATACATTTCTGTGTTTGCAAGCTATCCCATTTGTGAAAGTTCATTATGGAAGACCCAGGAAACGAATACACTCTATTTTTACGTTGACCCGGTGTCGTCTTCTTTCAGTGAGTGTGTGCCCCGGTATCTCTATGCCCCGTGCTTGAATCTTGGCCTTGCATCCCCTCTCTCTGATTTATTGCATGTCTGGCTGCTTTTCTTTCCCCACCGTTGATTTATTTTCTCTTTTCACCCCTTAATTATCAAGACACACAGCGTGTGCAGGACGATGCAAAGTGCTTGAGGTCAAGGCTACGGAACCCTGTGGTTTTTATTCCACCTTTGGCTCCCATGTTAGGAATGACGTGAATCCCTACTCCTACTTTCTTCCTTATTGATTTTCCTTTATAATTCACGTATAATCAACATACCGTGGTGTATTAGTTTTTGGTGTACAATATAATGATTCACCTGTTCCATATGTCACTCAGTGTTCTCCTTCATTTTGTTGGTTTGTTTATCAAATTCCACCTATGAGTGAAATCATATGGTGTTTCTCTTACTCTGCCTTATTTCACTTAGCATTATATCCTCTAGCTCCATCCATGTTGTTGCAAATGGCAAGGTTTCATCCCTTTTTATGGGTGAATAGTATTCCCTTATGTATATACACCACATCTTCTTTATCCGTTCTTCCACAGATGGACACTTGGACCTGCCCTTACTTTCGTGCTCAGTTGTAGGGATCCCACGGAGAGAGTCTGAGAAAACACATCCCAACTGATAAAGCACAAAGCCGTTGTTAACTGTCAACACGGATGCACACATTTATATTTGCCATGTGGTATTAATGAGTAATTAAACTCTTTCTGATTTTAATATATGTGTCTACAAACCAATATAAAAGCTTAACTTTCTATATTCAAGCATATTTAATATCTTGTCACTGCAGTTTAGTGCTCACTCTTGGGCTTAAAAATCATTAGTAATGTGATGTCTTGCTTTACTTTTCCCTCTTCTATGTGCTCCTAATTTCAGAGCAGATTTCTATGAGCAAATTATGACCATGGAGACTGGCACATGTTAATTTCCATCTCCAGGGGACAGTTGCAAACAACCTAGTGACAGAAGCCTGCATGATGAAGGTATCAGACTTGGTTCTGGTTGTAATATTATCCCAATACACTGAACTTGTGAAGAAAGGTTTCTTGTCATTTCCTTTGACCTGATGAGACACAAATCATCGTCCTTTCTTCAGCTGGGTCAATAGCACTAGGTGGAATGTACCGTCCTTGTGATGTGGACTTTATTCGGTCGATGTTTCAAACTGGCTTGTCTGTTTACCTCACACCTTACACAAAGCTGTATACATTTCCAGGCATTACAGCAGAGCCGGAAGCCTATCCCATTGGAACATCTTGTTGGAAATATGGAAAAAAGGGCAACGAACACATCAGTAACGTAGCTGGCTTGCTAGTTTGGAGTCATTGTTTTCAAACTCACCTGAGAACATGGTGCAATCCAAGGGCTCAGAGGTCCTACTGATCGCCAGTGAGGACCTACACAGGCTAACGCTTACTCTAGGTAGTTTATTTTATTAAAATAAGACAATATATGGGTACAGTGACACTCCTGCATGAAAGCACAGCGAGAGGCTTCAAACAAGGAAAACACACCTGTGAGGATTACTTGTGGCAATGCAACCCGCTGACCTCTGCACAGCGAGGGCATCCACACCTCTTTTCTGTGTGTGACGTTTAGCCAACTGGTTTTGCCCCCTCTCCCCGCCCCCCATGTAGCCCTTGATGGCACACTCTTCTGTGTGTATATAATACATACTTATATATATAATTTCGGTAGTACACTATCCCAGTATTCCAAATTTTATGTATATTATATGTAAATATCGCATATATTCATACATATACGTAAAATATATAAAATGTAAAACACACTTATAGTATTTAGGTATTTATAATAGATATATATACTTATAATATATAGCATATATTATATAAATATACCTGAACATAAATCTATAATATAATATATGACGTAATGTATACATATTGAATATATAGTTTCATGATATAATGTATTAGTACCTTATAGGACATCTGAGGTACAGTCAGGTCAACAGACCAGAAGATGACCGCCATGGAAGCGCCAGTTTGTGAGTCACAGTTCCCAAGGGGTGGGGCCCCAGGGGAAGCCCCAGGGTGGTCGGGAGGCAAAGCAGGAGGAAAACAGACAAGAACCTTCACTATCACTTTGTTCCACATTTGGCTCCCGTGTTAGGAATGACGTGAGTCCCTACTCCTACTTTCTTCCTTATTGATTTTCCTTTATAATTCACGTATAGGTGAGGAACAGGAGAACAGGCTTAGGAACAGGTGAGCAGGCTTAGGACTGGCTGGCTTGAATAGTTTCAGGGGCCCTCAGGTACAAAGGCTGTCCCTGCTTGTCTAGTACCTGGCTCTGGAGAGATTAGGGCAGGAGATAGTAACCTGGAATATGAGAGCCCTACAGAGCAGGGTTGGGGTGTGGGTCTCAGATTTGTTGGTTTGTACGTAGAAACCACATGCGTGAGCTATAGTTGTTTCCTATCTTTACAAATTGCAGGAACTGGTTAGTCCTGGGAGAGGTGATCCCTTCAGGGACAGCAAAGCCCCAGAGGTCAAAATGTGCTTAATCACCCTCCCCCTTCCCCTCTCTCCCTCCTTCTCCGCCTCCCCCTCCTCCCCCTCCTCCTCCCTCTTCTCCTCCTCCTTCTCCTCCTTCTTCTCCTCCCTCTTCCTCATTCTCCTTCTTGTTCTTCTCCTCCTCCCCCTCTTTCTCCTTCTTTTCTCTCTCTGTCTCTCACACCACCCCCTTGGCATGCACTGTACTAAGCTTTAACTGTACAGGATCTTTGCTGTCACAGACCCAACAGATGTGGGCTGTCGCAGTGTTTTGCATTCTTATATTCTAAATGCTCAACCGAAATGAGCAATCATTTCCCTCAGGCTTAAACGGATAAATCCATTCTTCTCTTCTATAAACAGAGAGGCACTAGGGCAATGCTGCAATTCCCATTCAACATCCAACTAATTCTCAGATAACTATAACAAGATCGACTGTAAAATGGCTGAATATCCCCTTGTTCTCCGAGGACTTGAAGACCACTTTTGAGCTCTTTTAAGAGTTTGTTGGATATCTAAAGACTTTGTTGTAAGCAAGGTGGCCTTGTCCGTTGTGACCACCATCGCCGCTGATGCGTCCATGCTTAGGTTTGGAGAAAATGGTTACTGTTAAAGCAAAACGAGGTTTGTACATACATACTCTGAAAATAAGAGGTCAGCTTTCCAAACTGGCCATGAGAAAATTATAAGTAAGTGTTGAATCTGCCAGAGTTGGATGAGAGGGGTCAGCCGACCACGGCCATGGACCAAGTCCAGCCTGACATCTGGTTTTGTAAACAGTGTTTATTGAGAAATAACCATGGGCAACTCTTTATTGCCTACGGCTGTGTGGGCACTAACACACTACAACTGAGTGGTTGGTTGTAACAGAGACTTTATGGTTCTCAAAACCTAAAAGTTTTATGATCTTGACATTTTACAGAAAAATTTTTCCCTTCCTTTTCCTAGATCCAAGCAGAGAGCGTGTATATATTAGAAACAATGTGCAGAGGCAACAAACAGTCACCACCCTTTTATATGCACTTTCTGTTTTTCTTTAGAAGAGGCTAGTTGAGCTGAAATGGCTGTGCATGAATGACTGACTCTTTCCCGTCCATATGTCTCCATCCTCCACATGAATGCACTTCAAAGTTGGTCTGCTTGAGCCAGGAAATTCATCAAATAAAAGTTAGGTTTGCTTTCTCTAGAATCCATTAAGACTGCATGTAGGCTTATGGGTAAATATATATATATATATATATATATATATATATACATATATATATATATGTTAATCAGACCATCAGTTTGCTAATAATCAGTAATCATAATAATATATTTTTAAATCTCTGACAACATTGTACTTTAGGGTCTCGTATCAAAGAGAATTTATATTGTTTCACTGCAGCCTTAACTTCCTCAGATATTTTATTATGAAAGGGCACGTTCTGTCCAAAAGTGCTGTGGTTGGGATGAGATCCAAGTGCCTTTCAAAGTCATGACCAAAGAGACCAAAAGAAAGACTCCTACATGTTCATATAATTCTGAAGGATATGTACATATCCCTCAATGTACATTGAAATCCGTGGAGATATTTTTAAAGGATGTTTCAAGTTTTGTATTTACATGCGATTGTATGAAATATGTGAAATTTTATGTATGGGATTCATCCTTGACTAGTTTTTCTCTAACACCAATGTAGATACAATTTATAGCCAAGTATAGTCGGTGTTACCGTATTGTAATGCTCGCATATAAAGTGTTCCCGTTATTATAGGAAGTTCTGTCAAACAGTGCTAGTCTAAAGGATCCAGGGAAAGAGAATGAATTCTGTTTCTTAAAGGCAAATCACTGGCAATTTTCAATATTGCCATATCTTTTCTAAAGCAAAAATAATTACTTAAAATGCATTTTCAAATTCCATTATGTAGTAGCATTTTAATAATTACACAACTTATAAAATATATATGGGAGCACAATTGAACTGAGATCAAGATTTTCTTTATCTGAGAACGGGCACCCTTTGATTTTTTCATAGTTAATGTTTCAATATCCATCTTGTATATCTAGAGACTTCATTTGAATCTAGCGAAAATGCTCAAAAGATGACCTTTTCATGCAAGATCAGTTAAATGTGGTGGCATTATCATATTGTATGTTTTATTATTTCTATGTTCGTCAGTTTAATGCAGAGTGAAAAACGATGGCTATCTTTCTTCCCCCTAAAACTCAATAAAGTGTTATTAACTAGGCCCTGGAAGGTATTTATTAAACCTCTATAAGACAAGGTACTGGGGCAGTCAATAGCCTGGTTATTGGTTTCTAGGGTCTAACTTCATATTTCAGAACTAACTTAATTTGTGTGTTCCATGGACTTGATTTTCAAGGAAAAGTATCACGTTTCACACAAAAAAGTGGAGACATCTTTCAGAGATAAGTGGCCATTTTTCATGCATTTCGAATAAGTGTTAGTCATCTAAAAAATCAACAAACTGCTTCAGGGTCGGACACTGTAGACTCAGTGAGTGACTCAGGGGCAGATTCCCAAAGGGTTGACAACTTCACTTGAGAATAAAATAAAATGAAAATGTCCTTTATTTCCTCACCTCCCACTTTGTTCTATTTCCTAGAAATGTACTCCTCACCTTCACCTGGTGGAATCTTTTCAATACATGTTAACTGCCTTTCCATTGTGCAGGGCTTAATTCCTTGGGAACAAGAAAGGAGACAAAAAAGTTATGGAAAAAACAGTTAACACTTATTCAGAGCAAGTGTACATTTCCCTAAGAAGTGCCTTTCTGTTAAATCATTGAGTTGAGTGTATGAAAACCCTTTTGTCCCCCCAATGCTATATCAAGTATTATAATATTATTCAAACAAAATGAACAGTATTTGCAAGAAATGCTTGTAAAACATCTCTTTTGAAGTCTATAGCTTATTGAAATATTTATGACATCACATTTTTAGCAAACCCCTTTTTACAAATTCTCACTTTGTTTCTATGTGATATCTTACTCGATAAATTGGGATTTGGAGGGGGGTGTGGTATAGTCCCTTTTGTACTATAATATGTGTAATTCATCTTGCTTTTTGTGTGTTAAAAAGGTCATCATGTGCACCTTTCAGCACTTTATCTACCATAGGGTTAAACATTATTTTTAAGAAGCAGTTGGTCCCTTGGGGTCCTGGGTGGTTCAATCGGTTGAGCCTCCAACTTCAGTTCAGGTCATGATCTCACAGTCTGTGAGTTTGAGCCCTGTGTTGGGCTCTCTGCTGACAATCCAGAGCCTGGAGCCTGCTTCAGATTCTGTGTCTCCCTCTCTGTCTAACCCACGCCACGCCCCCCCCCCCCCCGCACGTCAAAAATAAATGAATATTTAAAAAAATTTTTTTAAATAAGTAGTTGGTCCCAAATTGTAGTATGTGAATGAAATGTTAAAGTATAATTGCCTATCAATTGATCTTCCTCTCCCTTTTTCTTTTCCTCACCTTCCTCCTTCTCTCTCTCCCTCTACCCTCATAAACAGTCTTCACAGATATTGTCCATGATCCATGTGACTTGCCAATGTTCCTGAGGGTGATTGTTAAACATGGTGTTGTTGATCCAGTGGAAACCATGTTTTATAGAAACTTACCAGGGGGATTTTGTGACACTGAAATCTGATAGCCGTTATGTCAATGTGGAGTGTTAAGCCCAGAGTTTGATGGGAGCTAATGAGCAGATGTGAATCAATGAGCCACCAGGTAACTTCTGCCATTTTCATCTTGCTCTGACTCATGTTGGTCATCCTCTGATCCTTATCTGATAGGGCAATTGCATGGCTACTTGATTTTTTAAAAAAAATATATACTTCAATTGTATCTCCTTTATATGTTCTCTCAAGATCTAATGCCTACTACCCAAATTCATAGCTGACATTCTCAGTCAGATGGCTGACAGATTACTCTGTGTATATAAAATTTGCATTCTCCGCATCCTTAGTTATTAGTGATAGCTATTATTATTTGCATCACACACATACTAATTCAGCTCAATATTCTAATTACGTCAATCTGCTTACATTCTAAATTACAAAAGGTAGCATCTAGTATAAAAATGACATTTCATCAATTTATTTATTTTGCTCATGAGAAGGGATGTGGCTTTAATGTGAATAAGCAATACATATGTTGATGATAACTTTTCTAGTTGAAAATGCATGGAAATGATTAGGTCATTGTGAAATTTTCTGATGATCTATGAAGAAGGGCAACATGTTGGTAGACTTTCAGTATACATTGTGGATTTTCATTCTTTGCTTTAATCTTGGTAACATAACTTGAACACAGTTGTCTTTTACTGCATCCATTTTTTTAAGTATACAGAACAATCTTTTGGTGTATATAATTAGCAAATATTTATATGTATCAGCATGAATTTGTTATAAAAAACTATGTCTTCTGACCTGATGCCATCTACATATGGAATGCGTTTTTGTGAATATGGCAATTTGCCCAGGAGATTCTAACAACTACATAAGGTTGTTAACAAGATAAAAGGGTCCATGATCCATGATACCCAAAGGATTTATGGAGCCATGTTAAAAGAAAAGATAACCTGAAATTAAGAAAGAAATTACTCACCAGATTTAAACATCATGGTGATGTGGCAAATGTGGTCAATGGATCTGAAATATTCCAATCCCATTATGGAGACAATGGGAAGATGTTATTTCCAATTGAGGCTTGACTAGGAAAGGCAGTATATGAATTGGCTTTAGCTATGTCTCCCCCACTGGATTTAAAACCAGGGGAGCCATTCTGCATATTTGGAAGGAAAAATTTAGGTTTTCCTGGAATACTCAGCTTGGCTACCGTAGAGGTGTTCCAGCTGTTGTGATATTACCATTTTAAGGTACACTTAAGATCACTGCATGACTTCCCCCACCTCAATCCTTTGTTAACTGTTATATAAGAAAAATATCACCAGACTTCAGACGCCTCGGGGGAACCTTGGTAGAAAGGACGTTTTCCTCAGTTCCCATGCCACCCTTTCCTGGAATACCACACACTTAAATAATGGCTACATTGAATCATAGGATCCAAGAGGAAGCTCAAAATGCCCAAATATTACATGCACGTACGTGAACACCAACCAATTTGAGATACTTTGGGCACATACAATATTTGGGGGGGGCTGGGGTGAGGTGCACCTGTCACTCCTGGTATGGATGAATTTCATCCTATGAGCACAAGTCTAGGGTGACTGGGGCAGGGGGAGCAAGTGGAGGGTGAGGAGACAGTGAAGCATGAGGAACTTTGAAACAGGTACCACTCCAGAATACCTAGCTCTGATGGATCGTTTTCTATCCTCAGGGGACACCGTGGGACCATGAGCCACCAGCTCATCGAATGGGCTGCTTTGTGGGCATTTTATGGGCATGCCACAAGCCGACAGTTGAGATGGAGTGGGGGGTGGGCATGAGTGCACATGAGAGAGAGTTAAGACATTTGTGATCTTTTTCCATAGTCACTAAGCAAGACATCTGTAGCACAAGGGAAAATTTTAGCAGAATACCCACATGCTGTCACCAAGGAGCAGGGAAGGGCTTGGGTCTTCGTTCTGTTCTTCTGTGACCCTATTCCAAGTTCATGCATTGGCTTTGTTGGCTCTGGGGAACTGCCCCTCAGACATGTGAGTCCTTGTGTCCTCTGTAAAGACTTCCTGCCCAAAGGGCAACAGGAAGGACTCACATGTGAACAAGAGAAGGGTTTTGCTTTTGTGTCATACCTATGTGGGACTGTGGGCACCGTTTTGTTTTTGTTTGTTTTAATTTCTTTTAATGTTTCTTTACTTCTGAGAGACAGAGACAGAGCATGAGTATGGGAGGGGCAGAAAGAGGGAGACACAGAATGCAAAGCAGAGTCCAGGCTCTGACCTATCAGCACAGAGCACGATGCAGGGCTCAAACCCACGAACCATGAGATCATGACCTGAGCCGAAGTGGGATGCTTAACCGACTGAGCCACCCAGGCGCCCCTGAGGGCACCATTTTGAAGGCACACTTGGTGTCTCCACTGTTGTCTTCCCTCACCACCTGCTACATCCACGGACACCCTCATTCCCTCACACACATGCACGCACAGAGACACTCACGGACACGGTCCACCTGATCATCAGCCTCTGCTCCCATGACCCATACAGCTCAAAGTTTGGGAACCCAGAGCCTCAAGATAGTAAAACCCAAAGTAATGTTCCCGTCTGCTCCTTCTTGCAAGCGTAAGATGGAAATTCACCGTGACCTAGAGGATGTGTCCTCGAACTGAATCTGATGTGGCAATAATTTTCCACCCCTGGATGTTTCCTTCCTTCCAGCATAGCTATCTTGCCTTAAGCTGTTGTGTGGAAGCCATCACAAAATGCATTACGGTCATCCTTTCTCAAAAATAAGGATCCCTTTCATACGGTGTCACTTCCTCAAAATTCCACATCTCTTGTAACGTCGGTGTGCCTCTGCAAAGCATATTTGGAAATGTAGTTTATACTTCATTTATTTCCATGCCCCAGAGTTATGACGATGTTTGCTTCCCCCTGTTATTTTAGTTATAAAAATAATGTAATCCCATAATAGAAACATTTTTAGATAAATGTACTTTACTTACCGTTCATTTTATGGATATTTCTCTTTAGCCTCTTAACTTATGCAACTTGACTCTGTCTCCTTGTCTTTCAAGGCTACTTTTCTATACTTTGCTTCCACTCAACATGACATCATAAGACATCTCCCATGCTGTTACAATACACCTGCTCACTGCAATTTCTGGGCTTCATGTTGTTATAAGAACATGCAGGCATTAGACTATTTGCAACATTCTGACATAATAAGAAATAGTATCTCAAACACCTTTGAACTACCAATTGTTCGGTCCATATTTTGGAGGAAATCATGAGTATACTTTTTCAGTAATTGAATTGCTAGATCAGAGTGTGTCAATCGTCTCTTGGCTTTTCATTCGGATTAACGAACAGCTTTCCCCAAATCTATGCTTTTACGAAGTCATGACTATGGTTGGAAGAAAGAGTTCCACAACATTCAAGTCAAACAGGGACAGTGCAATCTGAAATTAATAGAAGCACTATAGCAACATGTTAAAATAGAATATATTTATTATTAGCAAGGCTGGATATTTTCCCCCCTTAAGACTCAATGATTGTTGGGACCCCTGGGTGGCTGGCTCAGTTTGTTAAGCGTCCGACTTTGGCTCAGGTCATGATCTTGTGGTTCATGAGATTGGGCCCCATGTCAGCCTCTGTGCTGACAGCTCAGAGCCTGGAGGCTGCTTCGGATTCTGTGTTGCCCTCTCCCTCTCTCTGCCCCTCCCCTGCTCATGCTCGTGCTCTCGCTCTCTCTCTCAAAGATAAATAAACATTAACAAAAAAAATTTGTTAAAGACTCAATGATTGTCAATTCCTATACAGGTTAAATTACCGATATCTTAGTACTTTCTCCCAACGGAATTTCAACATGCTATTTACATAACTTTGCAACATACCCATTTCTAGTGTTTTTTAACCTATTACCCATTTTTTTGTATTTTACATGTTTAAATTACAAAATATTTCAATATCTAAAGCCCAGTTAACTATATTTAACACATATGAAAGCTTTACCCCATAATTATTTCAGATCCCTCCCTTCAAAAAATAACAACAAAAACAGGTAATATTTACAGGGATGCCTGGGTGGCTCAGTCAGTTGAGCGTCTGACTTTTGATTTGGGCTCAGGTCATGATCCCAGGATCATGGGATTGAGCTACATGTTGGGCTCTGCATTAAGCATGGAGCCTGCTTAAGATTCTCTCTCTCCCTTTGTCCCTCTCCCTACTCAAGCTCTCTCTCTCTCTCTCAAAAGTAAAAATAAATAAATAAATAAATAAATAAATAAATAAATAAATAGGGTAATATTTACAGATTTAAAATTTATAGATCAATACAGATTTAAGAAACATTTAAAGGTGAAGAGCAAAGATATAGTAGATATGTTACCAAAAAATACATTAATCAAAAGGAAGAAATTAAAGAAATACAGAGGAGATGGGACAAAAATATAGCACACAATAACGCAGTAGATTTTATCCCAGAGTGTGAAGTTTGTTTAGCATTCAAACCTCAATTAGTGCAACTCAGTCAACCTGTCAGTGTGTTAAAAGTCATACTGAGATAAAATTGACATAGGGCACATATTTAAAGTCTAATTGGTTAATGTTGAAAGATACAGATGTATAAACATCTGTGAAATCATCACTATAATCAAGGTTACAAACATTGTCATCACCCTCGGAAGTTTCCTTACTGAGCCCTTCAAACCCCAGCACCTGCCCCACTCCCCAGGCAAACAATGATCTGCTTCTGGGCTTACAGATTGCTTTGCATTTCCTACAAATGTAAATAAATGGGATCACGCAGTATTTACTCTTGGTCTGACTCTTCTCACTGCATACAATTATTTTTATCCATATTTTTACATGTATCAACAGTGCATTGCTTCGTGTATCTGAGCAACTCTCCCTTGCATACCCAATAGATTATTTATCCATTTCCCATGATGAATGATTTGGTAGTTTCCAGTTAGCAAAAGTTATCTATGAACATTTGCTTGCCAGCGTTGATAGACACAAATGCTTTGGTGTCTCTGGGAGTTAAATACCAGAAATGAAAGACTGGGGTGTATGATAGGTGTATATTTAACTTGATAACAGACTGCCAAACTGTTTTCCAAAGTGGTTCCACTCTTTACTACTACTCCCACCAGCAGTGAATGACAGTGCCCGTCCCCGTGTAGCATTCTCCTGCATGCTACGGTGAGGATTTCTTATTTTAGCTATTTTACCAGCAGAGTCATGTTTTAGCTTTAATCGTGCTCCCCAAATGACTGATCCCATGAGCCTGTTATCATGAGCTTTTTTGCCATGCATGTATCTTCCTTAGTAAAGTGTCTATTCAAATCTTTGCCTATTTTTTGAAAAATTATGTTTTCATTAATGTTTTCTGTTAATGTTTTCTATTAATCAGTTTTGAGAGTTCTCTGCGTATTCTGATTATAGGTTTTTTATTGGATATGTGATTTCTCTGTCTGCCATTTCTATTTTCATTCTTTTAGTGGTATCTTTTGAAAACCAGGTACATTCAAAGTTTAAAGTTCAGGTGCACCTGCGTGGCTTAGTCGGTTAAATGGGTTAATCGTCTGACTTCGGCTCGGATCATGATCTCACGGTTTGTGAGTTCCAGCCCTGTGTCACATCAGGCTCCATGCTGACAACTCAGACCCCGGAGCCTGCTTCGGAGGTTGTGTCTCCCTCTCTCTCTGCCCCTCCCGCACGCATTCTCTCTCTTTCTCAAAAAGAAACAAACATTAAAAATTAAAAAAAAAATGAAGTTCTACTTATGATATTTTACAGGTTGTGATTTTAGTGTCTTATCTAAGAAATCACTGGCTGACCCTCTGCCACGTTTCTCTTATGTTTTCTCCTAGAAATTTAATACATTTAAATTTTCAATCTCAATTTAGATTCAAGCTTACTTCATTTTGAGTTAAATCCTTAATATGATGCAATGTTGGTATTCTTTTTGTTTTGTTTTGTTTTTGCTTTTGGTTTTTATATATGGATATCTTTTCCGTGATCATGTGCTTAAAAATACTGTCCTCTCTGCACTTACCTGCACCATTTTTTTTCAGAAATCAGTTCAAATATGTGTGTGTCTATGTCCACACATTGTAGACTGTTCGTTGATGAGTGTCTGTTGTTGGGGATAGCATACTGTCTTGTACTACAGTAGCTTTCAAATTAAAGACTTGAAACCAGGTAATATATGGTTTCAGCTTCATTATTTTTCAAAATTGTTTTGACCAGTCTAAGTATTTTACATTTCCATCCAATTTGTCAAATCCAACTTGGCATTTTCTACCCAACGAGCCTACTGGGAATTCAGGTGGGATTCTTTTTTTTTTTTTTTTAATGTATGGATCAATTTGAAGATAATTGACATCTTGACAATACCGAGTCTTCAGACTCAAGTTTCTGAGGAATGGTGTGCAGGTCTCTACAATCTTCTGTTACATTTGCCTCCGTGTATGATGTATTGTTCATGGCAAAGTAAAAGGTGTGTTTTGACCGATGGATGGTATTCCACTTTAGATTCTAACAGCCAGTATATAGAAACACAATTGACTGCTGTGCACTGATTATGTCTTGGGCAATCTATTTGATTGGATGTCAAACATTGTGAATGTGGCTTCATTGGGTGATGGATATTTTTGAGTTCCTATAGATATCCTAGGCATTTGTTCTGGGACACACTTAAATTGCATGGACACAGTTTGTTTCTTTCACAGGTTTGTTAGTCTGGACCATAGTGGTTGTCAGGACTGGACAAACCATCTCCTACTGAGGCAAAATTCTATCAAGTTTTCCAGGATGGTTGATTGGAACAGGGGCTGGTCCTGGTCCTGGGCCATCTTGGGGAAACATTCCCTCTCATCTGTGGTGATTCGTTTCCTGGCTGCATGTAGCTTTCAGTAGATCATAGGATATTTTTAATTGGTTATTTCTTTAGCCTTGAGCAGTTTGACTAGTAGTCTCCTCATCTAAATGCACTGATATTTACTCCAGCGGAAGCATCAGGCCTCTGGACAGATCTCCATCCTTCTCTCTGGGTGAAGACCTCTTTTCTGGTGCTCTGTCCAAAGAAGCCAACCTGCTCTGGTCTCCTGAGATTCTGAGAGTTTTTTGGGTTCTGCCTGGACTCTGCCTCCCGAGGTCGTGTCTGGAAAACACTCTCAAGACAATATGCTGGGGCAGTAATGGGCGTCAACTAATTTGTCTTCTATCTCTCAAGGATCACTGCTCTTTGTTTCCCGATCGCCACTTTCAAAAGCTGCCCTTCGATTTCTACCATGTTCGGTGGGTTCCTGAAGGATGCCAAAATTGTCTCTTAGTCCGTTCTGGCCAACAACTCCTTTTCTAATCCTTATTTTTTTTTTAATTTAAAATGTGGTCCTTTTCTACAGTAGCCCCATTTTTCTATGAACACATTTACAGGAGATTTAAAAATACTCCTTTTGCGTCTTTGAGTGTGATTGCTTTCAGTCTCCTTACTGTGGCCGTATCAGACGTACAGATATTGATATTTTCACCTTTTATTTGTCCGCTTTCTTGAGTGTTTTTATTAACTCTCCTAGTTCTTATTTTTCTGTTGACTCATGTCTGACTGCGTTTTAGCTTCTATGTGATTACTCATCTCTTGGGATGCACCCCCCGCCCCCTCAAAAGAAGTGGTCATTAAATGTGCATTCTCTTCTCATTTGAAAATCACTTCTGCATTTTGTCACTCTTCTCTCTCTCTCTCCAGATATACCATACAAAACAACACCCCTCCCATTTGGCATGATACCTGTAGTACGCTAAAATGTCAATATTATTAGTTCTATCCCTCAAGCTTAAAACCCCCACAGGCATTTTAAATGCAGCAATGAGATTTTCACACACCACCCCGACTGCACCTTCGATTAACTGCCTTCCTGAACTAAGGATACACCATAGCCACCCTTGCCAGCGAAACAATATTGTAGTGACCCAATTCAATTTAGCTCTTAGCCTTTTTAGATTGCTAATTCCATGAATCCATTTCACTACTCTACAATTTCAACTCAAAGGAAAAGAAAAAGGAAGAACCTTAACGTTGCCGAGTTATTAAAAAGTGAATAATACAACGACACGTATCACGTTCAGATGGACGCAAAGGAAGAGTTCTGTTTCGAGAAACCTAATTCAACACAAACCCTTCTGTAATTTTTTTTCCCAGCCTGGGGAGGGATAGATTGCCTAGCTTTACCATAAGCCTGGGACCATATTTTCAACCATCTCCTGTGGTCTGATGGTCTTTAAGGGACTCATGCAAATATCTCCATGGGCCGGTTTTGAAAGCCCAGCCACCTAACAAAGTGAGCTTTAATTAAAGGATTAAGTCGTTAACAAATGAAGAGTGTTTATGCGCAGAAGGGCTTCAAAGCCTATTTTCATGAAGATGAGCGTTCTTCCCCTTGCAGCTGTCTTAGCCTTGGGGGGGAGTTCGCAGCTCTGGGTGGGCAGGAGTCCAGCTGAGTAGGAGGAGAGGCAACGTTTCCCTGCAGGTGCTTCCTCAGAGCGGAATTTAGTCTGATGCCCAACTGGATGTGGAGAGAGGAGATCACTTCCTCCCCTGACGGACCATTTCATCTCATCTGATTTCAGATTATCTTTGGATAAAATCACGTGTTCAATTAGCAAAGTGACGTTCTCTGCTCTATTATTTATTATCACAAAATTTATAAAAGCATGCCAGTCCTGATTATTTGTGAGGACGTCCTGATTTAGATCAGATTTAGGTCAAGTTTGCAAAAAAAAAAAAAAAAAAAAAAATTAGAGAGTAAAATACATGTTACCTTCCCCAACTATGACCTGTAGGTCCAATGGAATGCAAATGACACATGGCTTATATGGAACCTGCTTCATAAAATGATGCTATTCATGTTAAATATTTATCCATCATAAATAATACCAGTCAGTGATATGTTTCCACAGTGGATTACTATTAGCAATCAATTCCTAAGATGTTGGATTTCATCAACTTGCACAAGATGAAAAATTTAGCTGACTCTCCAACAACTGGGGGCTGGGGGTACTGATTCCCCGTGCAGCCCAAAATCTGTATATAAGTCCTGACTCTCCCAAACTTAACTGCTAATAGCTTACTGTTGACCAACCTTACGAACAATACACACAGTCCATTAACACATATTTTGTAAATTCTATGTATTACACACAGTACTCATACCATAAAGTAAGCTAGAGAAAAGGAAATGTGATTAAGGAAAAATCAACACAAGAGAAAATACATTTACAGTACTGCACTGCACTCATTGAAAAAATCCGCATACAAGTGGTTCAAACCTGAGTTGTTCAAGGGTCCACTGTAGAGATGGAAACTTCTAGAAAGTTAGTTCTTTAGAGAAACACAGCACGGTTCTTAGCTCATGAAGCAGAATTCAGATCATGCCTTCGGTTTTGATTTCTTCTTTCATCTGATGTTTCATGTGTCCTCTACAGGGAATTTCGCAAGTTATGTGTTCTTCTGAGCATTTCGGGGCATTTATTTCCTTTGATTTCTAGCTGAGTGAGCTAACAAAGAGTGGCTGGTAGGTGTGTTCAGTTTCCTACCTTGAAAACTGAGCCTGGAGAGTGGCCATCAACATGAGGAAACGTCGTGGCTATCCAAACAAGGAAAACAGGAATACTAGTGAACGGATAGACCCGGTGGCCATTAAAAATGATGATGTCAGTGTATGTATATCGAAATGGAAAAAGGTCCAGGATAAAAGGCTGAAAGAAAAGCAAAAAAAAAAAAATACAAAACAAAAAAACTAAAAATGAGGTGCATCGTAGATTCCATTTTTGTGAATAAAAATTTGTGTGGATATTTAAAGCCATAGAGTATGTCAGATGATAGAAGTCCCTGAGAGTAGTTATCCTTGACTCATGAGATTCAAGATGATTTTTATAGTATTTATAGTTCTGTGTTTATGCTTTGTAATTTTTCTACAGTATCTACAGACTGCATTCCCCCCACCCCCTTACCCGCAATTTCAGTTGCTCGTGGTCAATAGCATTCTGGAAACACACGCTCTTCCAGAGATGTGCTAGGAAGGTCAGTAGCCTAACACGACCTCACAACACCTGTATCATTCACCCCACTTCATCTTATTACGTAGGGATTTTATCATCTCACATTATCACAAGAAGAAGCATGAGAACAGCACAATAAGGCATTTTATCATTAGTTACTATTGTTAATCTCTTACTGTGCCTCACTTATTCACCGAACGTTACCGCAGGCATGCACGTACAGGAAAAAACATAGCACATACAGGTTTTATGCTGTCTGCGGTTTCAGGCATCCACTGGAAGTCTTAGAACCTATCCCTGCAGTTAATCAGGGAGGGGGGGGGGCTCCTTTATGGTCTTTATTGCCCAAAAAAAAGTTTAGTGTTTTGCATCAACAAGATCTAATATGATTCTAAATCATCCCCATGACTCCGACACAAAAGATACAGAAAAGAGGAGAATGACGAATGAGGTAACCACAGGTGGCGGGGTCTGGATTAGAAATTTACACTCAGGTCCCTGTCACAAAGACTGTTGTGCAGACACTAATATAAGCTAGAAAGGCTCAAGAGAGGCCAGAACTGTATTCTACCATTTCCTCGTGACCCATTAGGGAGTATAAAGTAATTTTCTTTAAAATATTGCTTTAACTTAATCCATAAAGAGTCATCCTATATTTCTCATTGATGAGCAGTTATTCACATACATTGTCAGTTTTATCAGCATTCAGATTTATGGCAATGAAGTCTAGATAAAAGTTCATGAAGGCTAACTGGCTGAGACACAGTGTTACTAAATGTCTTCATTCTCAAGTCAATCAGGGCTTATGCCGTGGTTTAAGAACAGAGCCACCATTGCAAAAATAGCAACGACAACAAGATGAGGTCAGAACAAGAGACTTGGAGAAAATTTCCCTGACACAGGTCCTAATCAGTGCCATGAGGGCCTCTATGAATAGAATGAGGGGGCGCCTGGGTGGCTCATCAGTTGAGCGCCGACTTCGGCTCAGGTCATGATCTCACAGTCTGTGGGTTCGAGCCCCGCATCAGGCTCTGGGCTGACAGCTCAGAGCCTGGAGCCTGCTTCCGATTCTGTGTCTCCCTCTCTCTCTGGCCCTCCCCTGCTCATGTTCTGTCTCTCTCTGTCGCAAAACTAAATAAAAACATTAAAAAAATTAAAAAAAAAAAGAATGAGAATTGCAGGGAGAGATGATATAGGTAAATTCTTGCATTTACTAAGAAGGTTGTCAGTGGGATTGATAGTTACTGGAATATATAGTTTATATTTTGTAAAGTAGTAATTTTATTGTAGAGATTATGAAAGCTTCAATTAAAATGGCACGCAATTACATTGAAGCCTATTTATAGACTTTCTTGCCTGAGATCTTCCTCCTCCTGTGAAAACAAAACAAAGCAAAAAAACTAATATCAAAGACACAATCTTAGCTTAAGGAGTATCTTTGCTTGTGAAATACATGTAGGTAGGAAAAGGAAGGAGACATATTCTGAACATTTTTGATGAGAAACGAACATCTTCTTTTTCCAATCAGATGAATTGTTGTAGTATATCATCATGTTCAACCTCATACATATTTGCATTATGGGAGTTTCATATGTTCCATACCTGTTGCCTTATGCAAAGTTCAACTTTATGAATTCTCTTTATGTATCTGTCTTCACAAAACAATCACATTCCTGACACAGCAAAGGGGGTGGAAGAAGGCCAAAGAAAAGATCCAGAATAGGGGCTGGAAAAACTCTCAGCATGCAGAGACAATGTGGGTTTTGACTGACAGGGTGACAAGAGAATGGTTGAACAGAGAGAGAAAGAGAAAGAGAGATTTCTGGGGATGCTATACAAACAGGTGGCTATAGCGTCATTGCTACCTTGGCAAAGGACAGAACAAACCCATCATTCCCATTGGTAGCTTTGTGTTTTTATTTGAGTTGATAGCACACAAGGTCATGAGTGACCTAGTGATATGATGGAAGACATGATGTGTGTGTCCTTGGAGATCTTAGAATACTCTAGAACAGATCAGATACAGAGTCTTTTGAATTGCTCTGACCTCTGCGATCTGAACACAACAATATCTGTTCCTCTATTACTGTGGAGTCTTTAGAATTTATGAGGAAGTAGTCTTTGCATCAATTTTGTGGCAATATATTTTCAAATCTCCCACAAATGGAGATCCCCATTTTGTCACATTCTGTAATAAACATCTAGAAACACATGCTGTGGCCCCATAGAGCAAACATAAAATATTCATTAACCATCCCTTTACCAAAATGAGGCTTAACAACTTGACACTGTTATTAATACTTAAAAGTGAAATATTCATTTTGGAAAACTGGCAATGTCAGAAGAATGAGCTTTCTTTCCTCTAAGGTGTGTGTGTGTGTGTGTGTGTGTGTGTGTGTTGACTTTAGAGAAATATTTTTATGCAGGATACAGAGACAATGACTTCTTAAAACTCAGCAAATTGAGTGATTTTCTGGAAGTTGATGAAGCCCTTCCTTTATTTTTTGAAATATTTTTAATGCTTATTTTTGAGAGACAGAGAGAACACAAGTGGGAGAGGGAGAGAGAGAGAGAGAGAGGAAAACACAGAATCTGAAGTAGGCTCCAGGCTTGGAGATGTCAGCACAGAGCCCAATGTGGGGCTCAAACCCATGAACCGCGAGATCATGACCTTATCTAAAGTCAGACGCTTAACCGACTCAGCCATGCCGGCACCCCATGAAGCCCTTCCTTTAGATAAACACCACACCATTGCCTAAATATGTTAGTTTTGTTTAATGATGTTCCCACCACTTTGTTCCCATTGAGAATAAAACTTCAATAGATTGGGGTGTGGGAGGGGGGGAACGTCCAGAGACCTGGTTCTCAGCCAGGTGTATACAGAAATCATGCTTTCTACATGTCTATTTCCATCAGTCTCATTTTGTTTACATGTGTTTGAAGAGAGAACAACACTGATTAATTTTGAATCTGATATTGATAACAAGGCAAAATCAGCTTTTGAAAGCCAAGGAATTAAATTGTAGCATGCCTTTTTCATCATTTCAAGTGCTCTCTCTATACCACGGTAGCTAGGATCTGGGATATCTACTGTTAGTTGTTTTATTTAAGAAAAATTTGAGTTCATACTCTCCACCATTGTACACATTCTAGTATACCACCTGCTACACCAGCTGTTTGCAATGGAGACAACACAGATGAAAAGCCTGCAGAAGTCAATTAATGCATAATGTTCTTTCCTTGCAAGATCAGTTACTAAATCTTACTGGTTCAGGTCTGATGTAAAGCAGCCCATGCGAAATTCAGCTTCCCTCATGAGACCATGTATCATCAGAATATCCTACGGCTCCCGTGGCTTAAAAATAATTCAGGAAAAGAGCAGAGTCCAGAGAATCTCATATTGGAAATGTAAACAGTGTGCTCTTACCAAATTCTTCTGGGATATTTATTATTTTAAACCACTGCTTTGTTTTTTTTTCTTATGGCTTTGAAATGCTAAGCTCAAGATACCCATGCATCTTAAATTAATCTATAAATGGGATGTGGTTCAAACAGAGGGACAGGAGGTTTGGCATAACTTAACCAACTGGGTCCCGCATATTGGGGTTGAGAAATATGCTATAATTAAGAAAAAAAGTATTTGAGACAGAAATGTAAGGTAGGACTATTGCCCTCAAATATTATTGGGTTCTTCCCTACTAACTGTAATGGAAATAGTGGGTAACTGGGGCAGAGAGAAATACAGCATTAAAGAACAAGATGTTAAGTCTAGAGGCAGATCTGTGCACATAAGGCAGTTATCATACATCAGATCAGATCCAATCAGCAAACCATTTCCATAAACAGTGTTAGAACATCTGGCTATCTACTGGGGGCTGGGGGCTAGTATAAAGATAGAACGCTACCTGCATAAATAAGATGTTAATTCTTGAAAACAAAAGAAACACGCAAACAAAAAAACTCAAAATAAAAAAAATCATGCGGAGAAAAGAGGAATGATATTTTTATACATTTGGGAGTGGAACAGCCTTCCTAAACTTGACATGACAGCAGAGAATCATAAAATCATGGTGTTAGATAGCAAAATTCATGATATCAAGGACCATCTTGACTCTATAAAAGCGAGAAACTGTAAACAAAGAAACAAAACTGAAATCGTTGTCTTGTCTCTTATCATTTCAACACATAGAAGGAACAGTGGGCCCATTTTCATGTGTTTTTTTTTAGATGAGTGCTTCAAACAAGGAAGTAAAATGTATACTAATATGACCACAGTAATAATTTTAAAATATAATAAAATGTATCCACAGAACAGATTTAAATGGTAAAAGAAGCTATGACAAATGGCTAGTCTCACTAGTAATTTAAAAAAGAGGCAAATAAACACAGACACGGAACCATTTTTTTAGCTTATCACATTGGCAAAATAAGAAATAGAAAATATAAATCTTTGATTAACTATGCAGGGAGATGGGCATTCTTGATTAGTCATACCGTGACTACATTGGTTTTGTAAAATAATTAGAACTCCCCATAAAACTGATATTACTTTGATATAGTGATAGATATATGTTAGGTGAATAGCATCTTGTGTGTGTTTATAATACGTATTATTTTTATGACACTTTACCACATGCTATGCCAGATCCCAGAAATGTATGTTTCTATGGTGCCAAACCTGTGAAACTTTTTCTAATTTTTGAGTCCTGTGTCAAGCTTAGAGAACCTGTAACATCCATACCCCACTGCTGATATGGACATTTGACACCAGCTCTGTATCATTCTCCTGGCCTAGAGGTACAATGCTATGCATCCAGTAGAATCATTCTTTTTCTTTAAGTTTATTCATTTATTTTGAGAGAGCAAGCAGGGGAAGGGCAGAGAGAGAGAGGGAGAGAGAGAGAATCCCAAGCAGGCTCTGAGCTGGCAGCACAGAGTCCAGTGTGGGGCTTGAACCCACAAACCGTGAGATCATGACCTGAGCCGAAATCAAGAGTTGGACATTTAAGCGACTAAGCCACCCAGGCACTCCTGCAATCCCTCTCATAAATGGATGAACACTTTAGTCTTTCCTGGAGGAGAGGGAATGCTACAGCGTGACTAAAACATAAACCAGTGTACTTAAGGTTTTGCCAAGGGTTGACACGTCATGCCCAGAGTCACTGCATTATTTATCATGAATTCAGAGTCCACTCTGGAATTGCACAACCTGTGTATTGTTCCAAAGCATTGCTTCTCAACCAGAAGCGTCCACCTGTGCCTTTCCAGAAGCACAACTCCACATTTCCAAAGTGTGTGTGTAGGTGTAACGTGTGTAATGTGTACATATGTAGTGTGTTATGTGTAGAAATGCCTAATGTGCGTGTAATGTGTATGCAATGTGTTTCTAGAAGGCCCGAGCAGTATTTCAACACTAGGATGATTACCACCTGCTGCTCCAACAGCTCCCAGGGTTACCTTGAAGAGTCAGCCATTCCCTGTGTGGTGCCTCCGGCTTTGTGGTGACAATCAGCGTGTAATGTGTACAATGTGTATGTGTAGTATGTGTATATATGTGTAGTGTATGTGTAATGTGTGTGTGTGTGTGTGTGTGTGTGTGCGCGCATTTGCACGTTTCTTGGCTTCAGGCATCCTGAAAGATAACCTGGCATGAATTATCTGTAGGGAAGCATATTCCATATGAGTCTGGCTTCTGAATCATTTCATTCATTAGCCATGTTTTGTAATTGTGACCTTCGACGATCGGTAGAACATTCTGAGAAATGGCCCACAGTTCTAGTTAGGATAGTCCTCATTGAGTTGCATGGGCTCTTCATGGGAACTGATCATATTTTTGGACTCGATTTCAAGAACATGGGTCCTTATTTTCCGTCAAGCGTTGACTTATGTCTTAAAACATTGGGGAGAACTTGCAGATGATGAACATGTAGCCGCAATCCCGATACATATGACCTGCTATCTTAACTGTGTTTATTGATTTTGATCAGGCATGCTTTCTTTCCTAATATTTCCCTATATATTCTGCTAAACTTTAAGACATGCATGCCTTATAAAATGTTTTAGTATGCTGTCTTGTCTATATTTTCGAATGTCTTATTGAACGGCACACACACGGGTTTAAATGCATGTTTTCTGTTTGTCTCTACAGTGCAGAAGAGAGATCCCAGCTCGCTGTAAACCCTGCTTACCCTAGGACCCCGTGCTCTCTCGGCATGTCTCGAGGGCAGGTGGAGAAGACTGCGTCTGCTCTACTCCTCCACCTGCCCTCGTGTTACAGGAAGAAGGGGGAGGGCCATGTGTTGGCCATAGCCTTTCAACCACGTGCCTATGTGCAGTGCAAGCAGTAGCTAAAGAACACTCATAAGTTACCAGTGCTCTACACTCTTATTTTCTCCTGGAGAGTCCTCTTACTGTGCCCTGCTTTTGGAAGAAGCTCTTTTGTTTTTCATTTAGCCAGAAGGACTTGCTGTCTTTAGCAATCTCTCGCTACAGTAGAGCCCCATTTGGGATGAACGTGAAGCAGAGTGCTAGGAGCTCTTGAGAACGGACTCACCCAGACATCCACGTTGTACCAATGGCGAGCGGTCTGAACAGCCATCTGTCCCACCTGGCATGTTGACCAGTTCCTGAGTAGAAAGTATGGAAGAACCTGGCCGGTGCTTCCAGGAGCAAGAATATTTTCACATCAGGGTAGCAGAATCGGAGACAGAGACTCCTTCCCCTTTCCATGGGAGGATGGAAAGGCATCAGGAGAACGGGGCTGGGCGTGACCCACCGCAGCATCTCTGCTGGGCTTTGTGCCTTCCTCCGCTGATTGTCACCACAAAGCCGGAGGCACCACACAGGGAATGGCTGACTCTTCAAGGTAACCCTGGGAGCTGTTGGAGCAGCAGGTGGTAATCATGCTAGTGTTGAAATACTGCTCGGGCCTTCTAGAAGCAGAAGCTGAGACGGGGCTTGTGATACAAGCCCAAGGTTTGTAGCATGGGGTGGTCACAGGAGAATCTTGTCAGAAAGTTATGGGAGCAGAATGGGCAGGTGAGAGGCCAAGGAATCCCAGCCCGGCCCCACAGGGAGCTCAGGAGTGTGGACTGCAGCTCAGAGTCTGCTCTGCTTGAGGCGAGAGGTCTCACTTCTTACAGCAATACATAGGTCAGTCACTGGGCACAGGTGAAGGGAGAAAATCTCTCAGGCCCGTGGATGTCTGCAGCAATCTTTCGGAAAGGGATGTGGGTGAAAACAGGACCATCTGGCTATGGTCTACCAGCCATAAAGGTAACCTGGTTCACCATCTGACTGTCGAGAAAGTGATGCTAAAGGAGCCCACATTAGCCATTAGGGAGCTGGAAATCTACGTGACATGTGAGAGTCTAAACCATGCATACGGAGAGAGGAGAGCGCAATGCTATTCTCCCTGCTCACCTGTACCTTCCTATCGACTCCACCTTATTTTTCTTTTGTCTCTTTCGTGCACCTCCTCAGATTCTGATTCCCAGCAGCAGTTCCCAGCTTCGCAATCAAGCTGATCATAAACAAAGCCTTAACAAGTGGGTGAAGCCATAAATGGCTGAATTAAAATATAGACAAGTGAGGCGGCTGGGTCTGCTTTTTTGAGAGAGTGGCTGCGATGTTTATAGAACGTTGCGTCATGTGGCATAGGACAAGGGCAGGATTTAATAGGTACAAAGGGTTGTTTAATATTCCTTCTCCGTAGCAACTCTTATTGAAGTTCTGTGCATCTGGCAGTTATGGATTAGCAGGCACACTCTTTGGAAAATAATTACTTTGTGCCTTTGGGTGTGGGCATTAATTTCTTAGTCTTGGAATGGGTTCCGTTCTATATTTCAAATTACATTGTGCTTTCTAACTGGGAAATGTGTTTGCTTCTTGATCTGAATCTAGGGAGCTAGGGACAGAAGGCTTGTAAGACAGGAGGGACATTCCTGCTTTTATTGCAGGGGTTAGGCTTGGCAATATCACAGCACTTTGGGGAAAAGATCACGTGAAAACAAAGCTTTGGGTGGGTTATTAGATGGTGCAAACTCTTCGTGACATGAAGAGCTAACATCCATCTTTTCTGAACCAGTTAACACATCGCCTGCACACTGCTTTCAGACATAGAGACGCTGACCTAATTTATGTGCTCACCATTGTTATTGCACGTTTCAGAGATGAGACCCAATACTGGCCCAGTTGCCTGTTAAGGAGAAATTAACAAATGGATCAAATGAAGTAATACATGAGAAATTGGGGTGGGGGGACAGCTGTAAAATAAGCTGTCTTATTATGATACATCCATTTCTGTGAAATTATCTAGAAGTTTTGAGGAGGAAACAGGATATCATGGGGATTATGCTCATCATCCATTACCTATCTACCTACCTATCTAAAGCATCCATAATCTATCATATCTGTCATCTATCTATCATCTATTTATCTTTCTATTTACCTACCTACCCACCTATCTAAATCATCTATAATCTATTGTATCTATCTATCTATATCATCAATCTACCTGTCTTTCCCCATGAATATACATGATGCATATACATATATTATATATATATATATATGGTATATATATATGGACATATATGTGTGAATACACACACACACACACACACACACACACACACAGGGAAATTACCAAATGTAAGTTAAAGACAGCCTCTTCCAACACATTCCTACCAGGCAAGAAGAGTTTTGTGTCTCTCTACGGTGAGAGGATGAAAACCTCGAGACCAGGTAAGTGAAAATCACCACTTGCAAGATCACTCCCCACCTTTGCGATACATGAGCATGATGTATCTGTGCACCACACAGATATGTGTTACAGGTGAGTATCCATCACTATTTACCATATTCGAAATTACAACTAAGGCTTTCTAAAACCATTCTTCATTTATTTAGTTTTAAATCACAAAAATAAATGTGGTATCTGTGTTTTTAATGGAATAATTTTAGAAATAACTGCTTTCCAAAAAAGAGAAAACTAGAATAGACACAATGTCTTACTTACATTCCTGCAACTCTTCTTAATGTCTAGCTTCCTGAAACACACCTGGGGCCTGATATTGCCTTTTGCATTTTGCCTGTTGTGACATCTAAAGCCACATAACTTGTGGTAAGCATCTCAGTACATTGTCAAAAAAAATTTTTAAAAAGGGATGCAAACTGTAAGTCAAGTCCCATTATTTTTATGAAAAGTTTCGATTCTGTGCAACCCCAGGTGCTCTTGGACCATACTTTGAGAACGACTCTTCTAGCAGTCCCTTCGTCTGTCTCTCTCCCGTTGGGTAGAGTACCACCAATTAAGGCTGATCCTTAATTGCACCAAAACAGACTGGAATGTGTATGTGACTGGAGAGATTTTGCTAAGTCATTGAGACTTACACTTCAACCGGGGACATGTGTTTTCAGTGGGGACATGTAAATATCAGTATCTGTTTCTGTTTTCTCTGGACTTCTCAGTTTTCCTCGAGAGAAATATTTTAACCCCTGCTGTCAGCAATTTGAGAATCCAGTGTGGAAAGTGGCTGAGCTGCTCAGCATGTGGTGTGTGACTTTCTCTTCATGCGCCCATTTTCTGTATGACTCCGCCCTGCTCCACGAGCTGTAGCTGGTGTCTGGAAGAATGGAGTCCCCTCAAGAGATACACGATTTCCCCTAGGTCCCCGCCAGGTCCAGTAGGAGGTGATTCTCCAGCCACGGGGGATGGACTGGGGCGGGGAGATTTCATTTTTCAGGAAAGCCCTGCTTTATCTCCACCTGACCCCTCACCACCAGAGGCTTCTGGTCTCACCAGTTTCCCAGCGTTTCTGGCATTTAGGGTCAAGAGTTGTCCTATTTCCTCGTCTTACTCTCCCGAGGATGAGGCGTTCCGAGTTTCTCCAATCTGGAGACATTAGGATTCATCCATCTGGTTTCCAGCTTGTGTTACTTTGTTGAAATCTTCACACGTGGTCATCTGCTGTCCTATTTCTGTCTTGAAAAGAATTTGCCTCTTACTTACACATTCTTTTTTGTGGGTTCATGGGAAATAAGTTTTCAATTTGCTATGCTTAACGAGGCATCTGCAAATGCCCTCATATTCAGTCCCCTTGCCATGCCTCAAAATAGGCCCTGCTGGGTAACAGCGGAATATTTCCCACTAACTACTTGCACAATCGATTAATTAACATATTCGATCACATCATAAATAGGCATTCACCACCCTCTTTATAACACCCACCCATGTCCTTCTTTGGCATATCTTTTCATTCTCTTCCATTTCCTGGGGACGTCCATGCCTTAGGCTCCATGAACACAGTGCAAAGGCAGCAGTGAGACTGATTGAGTTGGAATCTGGGAGAAGGTGGATGAGAGCACATTGCAGCTCAAAGAAAAGGGGTTGGCTGAAAAAGTTCAATGCCAGGCAAGTGTAGACTCCTTCTTCCAGACGTGGTCACATAAGCACCTTCTCTCCAAAGCCACACGGATGCTCTGTAGTGCTATGCTGCATTGCCACTGCCTTCTCACCCCTAGCTGAACCTCTGCAAAGTGGGGCATCATGTGTGTGTCCACCTGCTGGCCTCTGAGAAAGGACTGTAAACATTTTGAGCTTCCTCTAATCCTTTGAATCACCTCCAATCCTTGTCAGGCGTGATATTTAAAGACAGTCAGTTTACACTGCTTATTTCAATAGTTTAACCAAACAGACACAGCAACACTCTTGCATGTATAAGAAAGACATCTTTTTCTCTACCCTACATCAGCTTTACATCTAGAGCACATTTTTATTTAAAAAAAAAATGTCATTCTGCGTACCTGATGCCACACTGGTCTGAAATCCCAAACATTTACCTACCTGTCCTACACAAATATCGGAAGAGTTAACATTGCCAATATCAATTACAGAAGTAAGAAGTTACAAAGCATACCATTTGAATTCTGCTTCTGAAAATAGAGTATGTCTGAACTGCAGTCATTTTTTTAAAATAGATCTCCCACAATGGAGCATTCAGATTCCAGAAATTTCAGGGATGATTGTCTTTCCATAAATATGCATTATGTTCATTATATCACACGGTGTGGATATCACATGTGTGTTGAAACCGTGTGAAACCAGTTTTATTCAACTGTAGCCATAGAAACATAGGCTGTAATAAATTACTTTAGAAGAGAAATGCAGTGGAGCCTTGAACCACACAGATCTGAACTGCGTGGGTCCGCTTGTATGGGGATATTTTTTCTATAAATACAGTACAGAACTGCAAATGTGTTTTCTAGCCCTTATGATTCTCTTCATCACATTTTCTTTTCTTTTTTTTTATATTAAACATAATTTATTTTCAAGTTGGTTTCCATACAACACCCAGTGCTCATCCCAACAGGTGCCCCCCTCAATGCCTATCACCCACTTTCCCCTCTCTTCATCACATTTTCTTTAGCTTACTTTATTGTCAGAATATAGTATAGTATACATATAACATGCAAAATATGTGTTGATTGACTTATTGGTTAGGCTTCTGGTCAACAATAGGCTATTATTAATAGGTAAGTTTTAGGGGAGTCCAAAGTTATACATGGGGTTTTGACTGCACACAGGGTCAGTGCCCCTACCCCTGGCATTGTTCAAGGGTCAACTGAACACGGGAGAATTCCTTTTACCATTTTAAGATAGAAACTGTATTTAAAACTGGATTTGCATTGCTTAGAATTGCAAAAAGTGCTACACATCCAGTGCTTTGGACAGAAAGAATAGTATCTACCACCATTAAGCAGCTGGAGATATTTTCCCTGGGAGTGCATGGAAGGGGATGGCTTCACCATGAAGGATTCTTCTGCCTTTTTCCCTGCTGGTGTGTTTTCATGGTTTAAGACTGATGCGTAACCTATGGTTAGATATGGATGGATCCAAGTTAGATCTGGGTGGATCCTTCATCACATCTCTGTTTCCAGGACGTTTTCTGGCTATCACTGAATCACACTTACATTGTCCTGAATGTGGTCCCATGGCCACCCCTAAGCCCAGGAGTCACTGATAAAGGTAGCCTGTGCTCCTCCTGGCCAGGGCTGGACAAAGAATTTGGCATATTAACTGAAGATGAAGAGTGGAAGGGATATTGAGGACAACCCTGTGGTGGATGGGACTTTTTTTTTTTTCATCATTTCTAAATGGAAAGCCACAAGCTTCTCTTGAATAAGTGTCTGTCAGAAACACAAACAACATATGAATCCGTTGTCTTCCTAATGAAAGGAGGGTTTTGAAATACTTTTGTTTCCTCGTTTAAAGTTTTATTCCAAAACATTGATTTCACCCACATTCACCCTAAGAATTGAAGACAGAAAAGGTATCAATGAATATGGTTTTTGGAGACACAGAAAGGCTCATTAAAGTTACATCTTAGCAATACCGTAAAACTCTTAACCTAAAAACGATCTTCAAATTACAAGCAAAACATTTTCTAGAGAGAGGCGTGATTGGTTATCCACGCGTGTAAGCAGTGTCAGCAGCACTCTTTCTCAGTTACTAGATTTCTGTGGGGTTTTTTGTCCTTGGTTTTGTCTTTTTGTAGATGGCTGTGTGCCTATTACATTTTGAATTTTATACAAAGGACTATGGGACCCCTGAAATTCTTGCATAGAAAATTGATACTCACAAGAAGGGATATTTTGACAAAATTTGAAAGCAGAAATCACACAGGTTACATTGAGTTGTGGAGGCCAAAGAGAGCCAAGATAGACAATTTCAGATATGGACATGTGAACCAGAGGATTGGGAGATAAAATGGACCAAGGGAAGAGAGTGTATGTGGCCATGCATTGGAAATTTATGGGAATAGAAAGGTCTTATGCTCAAAATCAGGGACAGGGGGAGACTGATTATTCCTTGTCCACAGCCACATGAAACACCAGAACTGGTTTCAAAAACTCCCCGCGAGGATGTGGAGAAAGAGAAACCCTCTTGCACTGCTGGTGGGAATGCAAACTGGTGCAGCCACTCTGGAAAACAGTGTGGAGGTTCCTCAAAAAATTAAAAATAGACCTACCCTATGACCCAGCAATAGCACTGCTAGGAATTTACCCAAGGGATACAGGAGTGCTGATGCAGAGGGGCACTTGTACCCCAATGTTTATAGCAGCACTTTCAACAATAGCCAAAGTATGGAAAGAGCCTAAATGTCCACCAACTGACGAATGGATAAAGAAGATGTGGTTTATATATACAATGGAATATTACTTGGCAATGAGAAAGAATGAAATCCGTCCATTTGTAGCAACGTGGATGGAACCGGAAGGTATTATGCTGAGTGAAATAAGTCAGGCAGAGAAAGACAGATACCATATGTTTTCACTCATATGTGGATCTTGAGAAACTTAACAGAAGACCATGGAGGAATGGAAGGGGGAAGAAAAGTTACAGAAAATGAGGGAGGCAAACCATAAGAGACTCTTAAGGACTGAGAACAAACTAAGGGTAGATGGTGGGTGGGGCAGAGGGGAAAGTGGGTGATGGGCAATGAGGAGGGCACTTGTTGGGATGAGCACTGGGTGTTGTATGGAAACCAGTTTGACAATAAATTATATTAAACAAACAAACAAACAACAAAAAAACCCGCCCTGATCTATCAATGTCAGCATCACACCAGGAACAGCGGTACCAAAGCCTGCCCAATCATGGAGCCCCATATCTTGGAAAGCAAGCCCGTGTCAGTGACAAACCTCACACCAGAAACCATGTTTCCACATTAAGATCACCCCACAAAAATTCCATTTCGAAACTTTGCCAGAACTGACCTTCACGATTCCCAGGTATTGCGCGGTTTGCTAAGTTCCTAGACACTTGAACCTAGAAGCAGACCTCTGCAAGCAAGCACTTAGTCTTTGCGGTTATTTTTTTCTTTCCAGACACTGACTGGTAGTCTCTTTTCTTCAAACTACTTTTGATTTGTAGTCACTTGTAGAACATATCCTCTTATTCGATTATTTAGAGTTTGAAGGTCTGCATTTTTTTTAATGTTTATTTTTGAGAGAGGGAGAGACAGAGCATAAGCAGGGAAGGGGCAGAGAGAGAGAAGGGGAGACAGAATCTGAAGCAGGCTCCAGGCTCTGAGCTGTCAGCCCAGAGCCCAACTCGGGGCTCGAACTCACAAACTGTGAGCTCATGACCTGAGCCAAAGTCAATGCTTAACTGACCCGAGCTACCCAGGTGCCTGAACATGATTCTTTTTATTGGAACACTCCATAACTATCTCTATGGATCCTCTTGCCTTTTCTGACATCCCTAAGAGGCATGCTATTTATGCCTATTACAAGAGCTTTGGGATTTCCTATGTAGAATTTAAAAAGTAAAAGTGCTTGAAATATATGTGGGGCTTGGGGGGCAGTAAGTGCTGTATTGAACAGATAGTAGTTTTTGGTGTCTAGAAGCAGGTTTCGGCTATATTCTTTACAGTTTTTATAACAGCTTATAACACGTTTAAAGAGCTACATTTCAAATTCTTCTTCTGGAAATGGAGAAAATCATACCTTCAATTCTGGATTTATACATTATATTATATATTCTAATACATGTTTATATGGGTATACTTCATTTCTGGTCTATACATTTATTACACATATATGTAAATATGCATGTTACATATATGTATATAGATATGTTTTATATGTGTGTATGTGTGTGTTCTTGATATGTAGGTATATTGTAATATATTATTATATATAATATATATTCCTGGAAGCAATAAACTCACTTTTGGATTAAAACTGGGAACCTTAATTATGCAACACATGTCATATATAATATAGGTGACCTATCTATCTGTGTATCTATCCATCCATCCATCTATCCACATATCTATCTATGTATCTATTTACCTATAATTCTCTCCCCATATATAGGTATACATACATGAGTACATACATATTCTATATACACTATATGTATACATATATATGTGCAGTTTAGAAATCTCTATGTGTGTATGTGGTGTATATGTGTGTGCACACACACATCTATGCAGTTTCAAAATAATTTTCAGTTTGTTATTCTAAATATATCACAAGGCATCAGTATACCATGCCATGAGTATCTAAAGACATGCATACCTTCTTTTAAAAACAGGTTTATAACAACACTGTCTCTCAAGTTGTGTTTGGATTGGATTCTTTTTGGCAGGTCATTACCTGCAAAATCAGGTCTGAGGTATTTGAGGAGACATTCAAGCTTAGTGGGAAATAATTTTTAATACAAATATTTATGTCTGTGGGACCCTTACTGTACTTGAGTGACTTTGGCATTATAACTACAAGTATGCAAACGTGGCCCCATCACGCTAACGCAAAGGGACAACGTTCCTCCTTTGATTGACCTGGTACTTTTTTGCCACGAAAGATCTTAGTGCCTGTGATGCAGGGTTTACTGTAACCCAAAAAATATTGTGATTATTCCCGAGAGAGCAAGTCAGAAGTACTCTCAATCCATCATCCTGGCTGTCCTGTTTTTGATTTGGTAAGAAAGAAAGATTACAAGTTCCTCTTTCTTAGCAAGCTTAATCAGTAACTGGTTGTTTCCAGACTTTTCCCCATGCTTCCCAAATTAACCAGCTGCCACCAAAACACATCATTAGCCCATGGCTGTTATAGCCTCATAGTTTCCGTTTCATTTGTAATGCGACCATCATTCCCATCGACCCCTCCCCACTTGTACCTTGTCAGGAAGTCATTATAAAACACCTGTTTTTCCTTTTGTGACCTAAGATTTGAGGGACTGCATTTTAAGTGAGGACTGAGTCTCAGTGCCCAAGTGTTCTTGACTCCTGCCCAGGTGAAATAATTTGCATCTGAATGGATTATTCAAGTCAGACCATGGGTGCCCCCTGGGGACAAAAAAGCTTTGAGAGAGACAGAAGTCACACCCTTAGGGTCCAGTTGTGGCCTCTTGGCTGAAGAAGGAGCTCGAAAACATTGACAGTCAGATCAAAGAGAAAAAAATGACAGCATCATATACGTGTTTATGTAGAGTTAATGACAACAATTGTATGGGCAGTAAAAGTCGCTAGTACTATAAAGTATAGAGAGCTGAAGAACTTAGAGTTTCTTAAAAGGAAAAAGAACTTATAAAAACTTAAAAGAAAAAAAGAACTTAAAAAAAGAACTTATAGTTCCTTAAAAGGAACGCAGTATACAATATTTATCTAAAGTAATTTAGGGGCAACTGGGTGGCTCAGTCGGTTAAGCGCTGACTTTGGCTCAGGTCATGATCTCATGGTTCGTGGGTTTGAGCCCCGCGTCAGGCTCTGTGCTGACAGCTCAGAGCCTGGAGCCTGTTTCGGATTCTGTGTCTCCCTCTCTCTCTGCCCCTCCCCCGTTCATGCTCTGTCTCTCTTTGTTTCAAAAATAAATAAACGTTAAAAAAATTTTTTTTTAATGAAGTAATTTAAGCATTGTGGGTTTTTTTGTTTTGTTTTGTTTTTGTTTTTGTTTTTGTTTTAAGCAAAGCATGAGCCCTGCGTTCCATTCCTGGATCGATATCATGTTCTGTTTCACACCTTTTTTCCAGCAAGTGTCGTATTTTCAAGTACACACTTCTCACCTCGATTTAACATGGCTGGACAGATATTTTGGCCCATGCTCGTATGTGTCACTTTTTATTATTTACAGTCAGTGGCTTATACATTTCTCCACATGCAGGGCTTGGATTTAGGCAGGACATGAAGGGGGAAACGAGATTCAAGTCTTGATTGATTTCTGGATTGTTTAACTTGTGTCCAGGCACGTCAGCACGCCTGGTCTTCCAGAGAGTTTACATAAGTAAGCAAACTTTACAGGGCCACCAAAGATGGTCTCACTTTGCCTTTCCTTCCCCAGGGAACTAGGTAGACCAAGAATCACAGTGCTGTTCATTTCAGAAATGGGAGCAGAAGACAAGATTTTGGACTCACAGATGACAACCCTGTGCCCTACTTAAAACAAAACAAAACAAAAAACAAAAACGTGATTCATCCAGACCCCAAAGCTGAGCAGCTGAGAGTCAACCTTAAATACAGTAAAAGCACACCAAGGACTCTCCCAAGAAGGATGGGACATACATGCCAGATGAGCTACAATAAAGGCTCATCTTTCAGAGAGCTGCTGGAATGTCCTAATTCCATGGCGTCTACATCAGTATGCCATCACACCCTTGTGACTCCCAACCACCCAACTGGGATTTGGGGTTCCTTATCATCAATTGTTCAGCTCCACGGAGGGAACCATTTCTACGAATGCAGTCTCTTCTGTTTCTGGCTGTAATGCAGGACCATGTAGTAGATGTTCATTAAAATCAGGCGGATCGAGGGGCGCCTGGGTGGCTCTGTTGGTTAAGCGTCCAACTCCTGATTTCAGCTCAGGTCATGATCTCACGATTCATGGTTCGTGGGACTGAGCCCCACGTCCAGCTTTGCACTGACAACATGGAACCTGCTTGGGAATCTCTCTCTCCCTCTCTCTACCCCTATACCCTCACTCTTCCTCAAATAAATAAACATTTTTGTTTAAAAGTTGGGCTTATTGAATGTCTTTTTTTTTTCTGTTCAACTATCTCTGCTGAGCTGTGATTTACTGAGCATCTTAGAACCACCCCTGCTTTCCATGAAGATGAGAAACACAGAGCTTTCCCTTTACTGCTGCCTGGGACAACCGTGAACAGAAAAATTCACTGGGAATTGAAGTGAACACCAGTAAGGAAGTTCTTTCAAAGTGATTGTCACCATGTGTGACTTACCATTTGCACCTGAAGCATCCAGGGGCTGTGCCAATTAAAATTATGTGCATTGCCTTTGGTGATGAATGTTTTCCAGAACATGTATTAAACTTATGAACGGCCTGATATGTGATCAATGAGTTTCATCACCATGATGATAGGTCATAGGACTCAATGCAATTTTAAAGTATAATGTGTGTCTTTGGCAACACCCTGGATTTACCGTGCTTCCTACACGGGTGAAGGAAACCATGTCCTACTGATTAACCAAATAGACCAAGGGCACATGCAGGAGAGCATGACATCCTTTTGATTTTCCATTACACCATCCATGGGTATGCACAGAAAAGACAAAACTTCTAAGAAAAAATGTGTTATGCAAGTACATGTAAAGTCGGGTATTTGATACAGTCCTAAAGCCAAATGTTTTTTCCTATTTTCTCTAGAGGTATAATTTTAGGGACGTGTGCATCCCCTGTATGGCTTGCTGCCTCGTGTAGAAGGACATCTACAGTATGTATAACACCTCCGAGCCTCTCTTACCTGCTCCCCAGGTAAGAAGGAGGGGCTCCACCCGACTGACCTCACACGGGACCCTTCTCTCTTCTCTCTTCCTCCCCAATCCTACCGTTCTATTACTCTTAAATCAAACACTTGAACACTTTGACTAACTTCGTCAAGACACTAGCAATCTCTTTGATTTACAATTTAATGACACCACACAATTTTTTTTTAATGAGAACCTTGTATAATGAATGGTAGCAAGGACTTTTCTAAGTCGGGTGCAACTAGAATCATCTAGGCTTGTTTATGGTGAACTCACTTTTTGCAAATTCTCAAGAATGCTGATCGTCAAAATGTGTCATGGCCGCGGATCCCCATATCTGCAGATGGCCTCGCTATATTGGGACAGCAGTAGGCCCCTGCCACCGGCTTTTCCACTTACTGAAGCCAGCAGATACTGTCTCCGCCCCTGCCCACCCAGCGCTTTGTTGCATTCTCTAGGAGACGGAAGATGTCCTTTGGAGGCCAAACCCCAATCCGGCATCATGACCGTAACCAGAAAAATTAACTCACGTGGAAAACTGAAAGGGTCAAAACAAAGAACAGGCAAAAACTTCTATCTTAAAGTGCACTTGTCACATGCAATGTAAATTGCAAAATCAACAAATAGGTAGTTGTCAAAATGTGTCACCTCTCCACAGTGGCAGGCTGACAACTCATGAGATATTTTGGGTGCGTTGTGACAACAAGGAATAATTAATTGTGGCTGCATGTTGGAAGGAGTTTGCCTGGGAAGATCAGCCGGCCCAGATTCCCCGGGAAGGGAGGGATGTTATCAGCACAGGCTGTTATTCTCCCAGAGATTTTGCCATTAGGCTCTCTCCAGGAGTCACAAAGACATCACCCTTCTTTCCCAGGGATGGACAGCACACACACACACACACACACACACACAAATGTGCAGATGGGGAAAAACAAATCGCCAGAGCAGATTTTTAGTTTTGGTTTTCCCAGCCATTCTAGAGAGGACATTAAAAACAAAACATGAATCACCTGAGCGAGGTATTTGTTAATTTATTTTTGGATACTCTTCAACATTCCTCTAGGGACTATGATGTAATAAAAAGACACCACACATACGAAAAAAAGAGCAGACTGGCAAATGCACAGGACCCGACTCTAAAGCAAAAGCAAATGACAAGTAAAATATAGCCATTGATTTTCGTGATGGCACTTAAGTCTGATGTATAAAGAGGTCAAGTTATTGGCAAATAAGTTTAAATTGGGCGTCCTTCTGTTGGTTTAACCATTTGTAATGGGTGAAGCAATTTCTAATACAGATCATTCATCATAGGTTTTATGGAGGGAAAGGAAGGAAGTCAGTGGTTTCCTAAGAGGCATTCGTGTTCCATTTTTATTAATACATCTGAAGAGAATTTCTGGTATTTTCCACAACGAATCTATATCAACACAGCAACGTAGTTGGAAAAAGTATTGCAGGAGACAATTTTATCTATCTATTTATTGATGAGAGAGACAGAAACAGAGCGTGAGTGGGGGGAGGGGCAAAGAGAGAGAGAGGGCCACAGAATCCAAAGCAGGCTCCAGGCTGTTAGCACAGAGCCCGACACAGGGCTCGAACTCACGAACTGCAACATCATGACCTGAGTCTAAGTTGGACGCTTAACCAACTGAGCAACCCAGGTGCCCCACAATTGTATAACCTCTTAAGTTAAGGAGATTATGTTTTGAATATACAATCTTGAACTAGGGCATGTTATTTTCTCGGAGACCAAACTGATACTCGGAAAATGATGATTGTTTAAACAAATAGTTGGTTGATGGAATTTTGTAAGGTAAACCAATCATTGTCAGCTTTAGGAGGTAGTGCACAGATTGACCCTCAGTCATAGATTTCTATGCGTACGTCATCCTGGGACATTTAGCAAGCTGCACTCTCGTGTCGTGATAAGCATGTACTCACATTGGTTACAAGAATAGTAATACTCATGGATAAAAGTCAACAGTATTGTCTTCCAAACACCAAATTATTATCCAAGGGAAGCATCACCTTTTAAAAATATGGTTATATAAAATAGACACTTATTTTTATCAATGTGCAATCTGTAAATGCTATTTTTGTGCTGCGTTTCGGATTTATGTAACTCCCTGAAGAAACTTGCCCTTACTCGTGACAATACAGCTGGCAAACACAGCCATCAAGATTGACCTTAACCCCGCTGAAAGTTACTGTGGGTTAGTGGTTGTTTTACATGAATGTGTTTAGGTTCTAAAGAGATATTGTAAATTGTTCTATGATCTCAGTCATTTCCGATCGTGTCTTAAAGTTTACCTAGAAAGTATTCTTGCCTCTGTTGAATGGAAGCTTCCAGCTGTCAAAATCCAACCTACTCTGTTTTGAGAGTTTGGGCAGGTGAGGCATGTTATCTGTTGTCTAGACTTTGAATATAATACATAATTGGCTTAAATAAGAACAAGAATGATAAAAAAAAAAACAGATTCATCAGCAAACATATTTTGCTCATAAAGATGAACATCAACACAGTAGAGAAATTAGGCTAATACAGTCTTCTGGTAAGATGGTCCTCTTTTTCCATCCTGGATAAGTCAAGTGTAGGTGGCCCAACCTTGAGACAGTTGGACCCACCAGCCTCAGACTCAACATACACATCTGTTACTTCGAGGGTTTATTTAGAAAATGCACATAAAAAGCACCATCCTGGCATATAACAGGTACCTGGCACATCTTTATCTATTTAAGAAGGCAACACGAGTTTGATAAATTTGGACTCTCATTAATGAGGGGGCACCAATATTTGCATCATAGCTTTGACCAGAGAAGCATGGTTATGCAGGATGTTCATGGAAGGGGGAACTGACTGAGGGTTATAGATGAGAATTCTGTGCTGTCATTGGGAATTCATCTGAAAATCTAAAAATTATTCCAGGGTCAAAAGTTTGTCTGAAACAAATTTTTAAAAAAGAAATCAGCCTGGATTCACAGAAAGCGGAAGACTTGAGTTCAACTTTACCAGCCCAGCTCCTTGTCAAATTAAATCCCTGCCTCTAGCCCCAGGCTGTTGGATGTAGACCTTACCAGCTGTGCCCACGTCAAAGGTGCGCAGTGAAGTCAGCCAGTGCAGCCGGGGAGCTCCAGCGCTGTGCAAATGCATGGCCCTGTCACTGCATGAACACCCTGGGAAAACCTCCCAGGAAAAATTGAATTTCTAGTCCAATGCAATCCACGTTTCACGTCTTTCTATCTACATCACCATCAGGGAGATGAGAACTCGGTCATATTACAGGTACTTCAAGTCTAATTGCATACTTATAATTTATAAATAATGCAATTATGTGAAATAAAAATTTTAAGTGGGGAAATAGACGGAAATAATCTTTTGACACCCACTTTTGACATAATTGTGTCAAGTCTTCATTTGCTTTGTGAAGACAGGCTTTTTCCTCGGAGGCAGGTGGCAAGGAGAATATCCAAGTCGAAAGGAAACAGAATTTGGCCTCAATAGGACAGCCTACTTTATAATTTATTTTTAGAATGCTACGGATTTAGCACCAAAAGAAGTGACTAGTGGTGTTCTAGAAGGCATTAGCACATTTCTCCTGAAATGGATATTTGAACCTTTTGCAAAACGCTGTTTCCAACTGATTTCTCTTTTTTGTCAGTCGATGATGCCTTTGTATGTCACGGAAAGGAGAGAAAAGCCTTCACAATGAAAATACTTCTGACACTGGCAGAATTTATGTGAGAATAAGCTTTTACCACCTGATATTCAATGTTATTTAAAATACATTCTTAATGTGACCACAATGAGAAGCCCGCACATCACGTCACGTTGACACATTTCCACGCGTTTCGTAAGCGCCATTTGGGAACTGGCCAATATTTTATACGCCCACCAATGTGATATGTGATGCTCAGGTAAAATAGTGTGCAATGCAAGGCTTGTGATTGCATATTGGCAGGATGGAGTTGAAACTTTCTTCCTGGCTGGCAGTTTTGATACGAGCTAGTTAATTAGCTTTTACTAACCTAATTATCCCTAGCAGAAAATGAGGGGCAAGAGAATTATTAATACCAATGATTCTATCTGAGCCCTTTCCTTGGCAAAATTCTTGGTAAGGTCAAGGAGCGTGATTGTAATTTCCCTGGTACATCACAGATACTATTCTTTTATTTTTTTTTTATGTTTGTTTATTTTTTTTTTTTTTTTTAGTAATCTCTACACACCAGTAGGGCTCAAACCCATGACCCTGAGATCAAGTGTCACATGTTCTTCCAACCGAGCCAGCCAGGTGTCCCCAAAGGTACTAGACTCTCTTAACACACAGAGGGTTCTCCTTGAGGTGTGTTAGCTATTTTAAGACCCAAGTTAAGAAATTTGATTTTGTAGAAATTTCCCTACAACTCCCGATATCTGTTTTCTGAAGCGCGAATTTTTTTAACATTTAGAATTATTTATTTCGTTCCTAGTTTTGAGTCATCCAATGCTTGGAAAGGTGACTTTCCAGTTAAAGAAAAAGATCAAACATTAAGAAAAAATACGGACGGCACATGAAAGGAAATATCCAATGTGGTTTCAGATCCCAGCATGGGCGAGGCTTGTGGCCAGGACTCTGTGCCTTCTGTGTCCGGGAATTCTCCCTCATGTTTCTTCTTTTGCATTGGGCCCCCGGCGATTCACATCCTGTGGTTACGACTTTGGTGGCTCCTCAAAAAACCATTTGTAATATCCCCTCCCACACGTCCCAGAATTCGGAGATGATGTGGTCTCTGCTATGTATCTCAGACTCAGCCTGCCAGGCTGATCCCTCCTGCAGACATTTCTTTAAGCACATAGTATAGACCAACGACTGATAGGGGGTTGGTGTGTGGCATGAGGGAACGACAGGACTCTCGTGGGGACGCACGGTTTTCTGTCTGATCATTTTTCGGAACATGGTGATGTATTCCGAGAGAAAGAAAGGCAGACTTACAGGAGGAATGTGAGCACTTAACATTTGAAATACCCTTAAGCGAGTGACGTCAAGATACAGCTATTTGAATCCACACTCTGGCCGCTGGGTTAATTTGGAGGAAGAGAAGTTTTATTTTTCGTGAGAAAATATGCTCCCAGCCAGAGTACGTTCATCTCATTTCATACATTTTCTACTCTGTCCTACGTGCCTCTGTGCCTCATTTACATCCATTTTTAGATGTATGTAAACTCACACTTAAAATTCAAAAGAAGAAAACAAAACAAACCAGAATAATTGATGTGTAAACATAATTTAACAAAGCCAGATTGCATACGAAAACATACAATGTACTAAGGGCTCTTCACCTTCCAAGAGTTGGCTGGGGAACTGTCAGAACCACCCAGGTGCCCTTGAAGTTTTACATGTTAAAAGTTGCAATGAATGGGGGCGCCTGGGTGGCGCAGTCGGTTGGGCGTCCGACTTCAGCCAGGTCACGATCTCGCGGTCCCTGAGTTCGAGCCCCGCATCAGGCTCTGGGCTGATGGCTCGGAGCCTGGAGCCTGTTTCCGATTCTGTGTTTCCCTCTCTCTCTGCCCCTCCCCCGTTCATGCTCTGTCTCTCTCTGTCCCAAAAATAAATAAATAAAAAACATTGAAAAAAAATTTTTTTTAAAAAGTTGCAATGAATGAAAAGCTTTATCCAATCACGCGTGGCGGAGGAACTGAGTCTTGATATGTACAAGGCAATTCTTAGCTATATTATTACTGCTGTCAGATGGTTTCAAAAAAACACCAGGCGTGATTGATAAAACTGAGCCTAAAACATTGTTAACTTTTTATCAAAAAATTGATAAAAATGTGGCCTCAAATTTTGCTTCCAAGTGAGTCAAACGTATATAAATACTTACATGCACAGAGTCCATATCATTCTCCTCTTAATCCAGCCATAGGTTAAGTAGATTGCATACATTAAAATAGATTATGGGGGCACCTGGGTGGCTCAGTTGGTTAAGCACCTGACTTTGGCTCAGGTCATGACCTTGAAGTCTGCGAGTGCGAGCCCCATGTCCGGCTCTGTGCTGACAGCTGGGAGCCTGGAGCCTGCTTTGGATTCTGTGTCTCCCTCTCTCCCTGCCCTCCCCCACTGACACCATGTCTCTCTCTCTCAAAAATAAATAAAACATAGAAAAAATAGATTACGGATTACACAGGCATTAGGCACAGAAAACCAAAGATTACTGGCCCAGATTTTAGGGAAGTTGAGCAGTACGCCCCTTTGATACGATTTCTGCATATCAAGCAAACTCCACAGAAAAAAGTGTTATACCCATGGTACTGACTTCTTCAAAAAAGGAAGCTGAAGACCTTATAATATGTCCATTTCCCCACATTTTAAGTGCTTCATCCAAAGAGGGATCCACACCACTGTTACCCTCAAAGCACTAAGAACGGAGAACCATACGTGGTCTTGTGACATGGTTAACCCAAAGAATTAAATGCTATGTACACATTTACTATGGAACAAAAAAAATATATATCATATGGATATAGTCTGCTGAATAATTCTCAGAGAAGAAAGATGTAGTCTTCCCTCTAACACATTTGCTGTCATTTTTGTCCTCCGATGCTTACGTATTCAAGCTATTCCTCACTTATAACGCATGTGCTAAGCTACCTGAGAATTGTGATGTGAAATCATAGGTCCCGTGTATCTTTTAATCCAGGATGGCGTATCACCTCCTTCTCAGACTTTGTGTCTTTGATTCCACCCTCTCTTACCAGCTGGAGAAAACTGTGCTTGTAAATGCTCCTGTCCTTGAATTACTGTTGGCTAATAATTTTGCAAGCGTTTTTTTTTTTTTTCAATAATTAATAGGAGCCAAGATGCCAACTTTTTCCCCCTGTAATGAGAGCAAGGTCAAGGTTATCACCCTAAAAAACATCATTATTCTGCAATTTCATGCACTCATTTTATTGTGTTGGAGAAAAGGGATCCTTATGAGCAAAGGTTGAGATTTTGACTTAATTATCAGCTGCCACTTCTGAGCTAAAGCTGGTGCCGAAACGCTGTGGTTGTCAGGCATTGAGAGTTGGCCTGGTGACATTGCTGATTTACTTCTCCTAAAGACGTCTTCCAACTTAAACGTGTGCTGGCTCCCGGTGCAGATCTTTCGCCTGTCATTGTGTGCTTTGCCACGAGATGGGGAGGTGACATCAGGCCCTGTTGCATACCTGCCACTGAGTGGTATTCTGTCCCCTCCCTCCAAATTCCCACACGAGCAGCAAGACTCCCCACTGCATTCGGAAGCCACGTGCTAACAGCACAAGCCTATAGAATGATCCGGAGAGGATCCTCAAAGATCACACTGTTAGGATCGAAGCTGCGAATCAGGTGGGCCAAACCCAGACTTATGCTTTCTGTAGACTTCACATTTTTAGGGCGGTTTTAGTGTCACAGCAAAATTCAGGGGAACGCACAGAGATTGTCCATATACTTCCTACGTTGCCACGTGCATACCCTTCTCCATTATCAACGCCCCTCACTAGAGTGGTACATCTATTACCATTGATGGATCTGTTGACCCGTCATAATGCCCAAGGTCCACAGTGTACATTAGCCTTCATTCTTGGTGTTATACATTCTATAGGTTTATACAAATGTATAATGTCAGGTATCCACCATTATACGATCATAAACAGCCCTAAATCCTCTGGGTTCTGGCTGTTCATCCCTCCTTCCCCCAAAGCCCAGGCAACCAGTGATTTTTTTTTTCATGTCTCCATAGTTTTTCCTTTTCCAGAATGTCATCTGGATGGAATCATACCGTCTGCCATCTTTTCATGTCAGCATCTTTCACTTAGTAAAATGTATTTAAGTTTCCTACATATCTTTTCAACTTGTTTCCTTTTACTGCTGAATGACATTCCATGGGGTGGACAGACTAGTATTTTATTTATTTTTAAAATGTTTATTTATTTATTTTGAGAGAGGGGGCAGGGGCAGGGGGGGGGGAGAGAGAATCCCAAGCAGGATCTACCCTGTCAGTGCAGAGCCCGACTCTGGGCTCAAGGTCACAGACTGTGAGACCGTGACAGGAGCCGAAACCACAAGTCAGATGCTCAACTGACCGAGCCACCCAGGTGCCCCCAGACTAGTGTTTGTTTATCCATTTGCCTACTGAAGTGCCACTTGGTTGCATCCACATTTACACTCATTGTTTCTATGCTGTCATTTATTCCTATTATAAATATCTCCTTCAAATTAAAGCACTGGGATTACAGCCTAGAGAGTGTTGGTCTCACTGATTCTGTTATATTTAAATTTTAAAAGCTTGTGTGGACTTGTCTGTTATACTTAAATTTAAAAACCTTGAAATGCAGTCAATACATGGTGGTCCCACAACAGATTTTATTAAAAACTCTCTTAAACACAGTTTACGAGATCTATTTGGAGGATGGTAAGAGAATGGAAGGCTAAAATTGGAGGGCTTCATGTACTACGTCACTATGTACGAAGCTTACCAGACTGTGTATCTGGTTCTCATTCTTCGGTAAAGTTAGGGGCTGTCTCAACATTTAGAACAATCACTGCAAAGCAGAACTGTGGAGTCGCTTGAGGGTTTGCTTTCGAAGGAGGGGAGAACCCCTATTAGTTTGCTCCGTTTGTCACCCATGCACACCCCATGCAGCTGCTGCTGGGCTGGGACTCTTTTAAACCATCTCTGCTTTCAAAGCCAATACTGGGAAGACCAATGTCAATAAAACACTAAGGGAGCTGATTGACTGCCATGAAGCCCTCAAAAGAAAAGAAGAGAAGAGAAGAGAGGAGAGGAGAGGAGAGGAGAGGAGAGGAGAAGAAAAAAGAAGAGAAGAGAAAAGGTAGAAGTCCTTGAGTGTGTACATCAATACTGACGTCATCAGTAAAACTAAGACTTCACTCTGCGGCAGACGTGGATTTCCAAGGAGAATGCCTGTCAGAAACCTGGAAACCAGCATACCTGAGAAAGGGAGACGGAGCGCACACTGCCCCGGGTAGCAAGAGGAGACAGGAGTACGCAGAAAAGAAGCATCGCCACACCATTCCGTCCCTGCTTCTTGCTCCCAAAGTGCTGCAAACAAGAGTGACATGGGAAGGCAGCAGGGCCAGGCTTAGCAATCGGGCTGGCCTCCGAGGAGCCGACAGGGCAGGATGTAGTGTTCACCCCGGTCCGGGGTGCAGTTAATCCACACACTGGGAGTCGAGACAGGGGTGTTCCACGATTGGCTGAAACTGAATCCCCATGTAATCTCTGAAGAAGGTACATGAGCCTCGAATGAATGCCTCAGATAAGTGCGTATACACACATATTAGTTATTACTAATTATTTATACTAGATATACAGTTATATATAGATCATGTATAATTATACAGTTGTATATAGATCATTACTTAGAACTAGTTTATATGTATATATTTAGTATTATATACTTACATTTATATTAGTTATTCATTATATGCCATATCTGGTATATATAATTCTAGTTATATGTCATTAGTACTAATAACTAATATTACTAATTTGTAACTGATGTTACTAATATGAGTATATGTATATATTGATAACTACTATGCATTTGTAATAACTAATTAGTAATCAATACATATTATAATAAAATTATAACATAATATACATTATATATTGTTATGTATATTATACTCTTATGTACATTATATAATTATTATGTATAATAACATATACACATTAGAAATAAAATACATATTATATTAACCAATTATATATATAGCATATGCAATTATATACAGTCATGTGTCATTATTACTAATGACTAATACATAAGTACTAAGAATAATACTTAATACATAAGTATTAGTAATATATATTAGTCATTAGTAATAATGACACATGACTATATGTAATAATATATAGTATATATACTATAATATATAAGCATAGAGTATATATGTATGTATAGTGTATATGTATATTTAATAATATATATTACTGCATATAATTATACATTATTACATATAAATATTTATAATATTACTAATATATATATCACAAATAATTAATCAGTGATTTAATATTTAATGTTATTTCCACACGAAAACACCCAAGTGAGTTTTAAACATTTTAAAACCATATAAAAAGTCATACCATGGGACGCCAGCATGGCTCAGTTGCTTAAGCATCCAATTCTTGGTTTCAGCTCAGGTCACGATCTCATGGTTTGTCAGATCAAGCGCCATGTTGGACTCTGGGCTGACAGTGTGGAGCCTGACTGGGGATCTGTCTCTCCCTCTCTCTCTGCCCCTCCCTCTCCCTCTCTCTCTTTCTCTCTCTCTCAAAATAAATAAACATTAAAAAAAATCGTACCATAGGGCTTTGTTTGTAGAATGGAAAGCCCTAATGCTATAGAAATGGGCACTTGTGGCTTGCATTAAAATTCCAGTGACCACATCATGCAGGAAGGAAAATCTTGACTTCAAATATTCTTTAGATGGGGGCACCTGGGTGGCTCATTCAGTTTAGCATCTGACTCTTGATTTTGCCTTTGGTCACGACCTTCTGGTTTGTGGGATGTAGCCCACGTTGGGCTGGGTTGTGAGATCAACCCCGCGTCAGGCTCTGTGCTACCACTGCAGAGCCTGCTTACAATTCTCTCTCTCCCTCTCTCTCTGCCCCTCTCCCACACACACATGCACATGCGTGCAATCTCTCTAAAAGAAAATTAAACTTTAAAAAGAAACCCAAATACCTTAGGTGGAAATAAATTTTATATGCATGAACAATTGCATTTGGTTATCCATGTTTGGAAGACATTCTTCTAAAAATGTATTGAAACTATGCGTTAAATTATGTCATAAAGCAGTGTTTCTAAATTAAGATGTTATTTCATATTAAATTTAAACGCATGCTAGTTAATTAGAGATTTTAAATTTTCATCTAATTCCCTAAATATTTATGTATTCAAATTGCATATATTTATTTTTAAACCTCTCTAATTGGGAAGATTAGACATCTCCCTCTATGCAAGACCGAGGTTACTTATTGATGCTGTCTGTGGGCCAGGAAATTTGGAATGTTCTGACAGAATAAAGATGAATTTAAAATTTTCATAATGCATTAACAGAGACAGAGACTTACTAGTGGTCGAGATAGGGCATAGAGATACATTTTTTATTAATATGAGCAGTTGGGTAGAAGGATAAACAGAGAGCTAAAGAAACACAATATGGGTTTTCAAAAAGAACTACTTGATTGTAAGGAACAAGTGACATCATCAATGATCATGGAGAGAAAATAAGTAATTGAGGTGATATGCATTTGTTCTCCCAGTAGGTGAAGCCCTACAAACTAATCAAGAATACTGAAACGGTGTGGTATTGGAGGTACCATGAGGTTTTTTTTTTTTTTTTTTTTTTTTTTTTTTGCTCCTTAACCTTGTGACAAGCACAAAGGGCATGGAATTAAGGTTTGAGACATCCCCGGAAGTGAGGACACAACAGCCCTCTATTCCAGGAGGGACTTTATACATTATTTTTCCATCGAGGATATTTCATGTGTAGTATCCCATTGTATGAATATCCCAGTTTATTTCCCCATTCTACTGATGATGGACATTTAGGTTGTTTCCAGTTTTTGATTATTATTAATAATATTCTCGTGCTTGCCTTTTGGTGAAAGTACTGAAGGAAATCAGAACATACCGAGCCCAAATATGTTGCTTTGGCATATTGATTATTTTCAGGTGAAGGCACTTGATTAGCAGCTGATGCATAGTAATGTGCATTTAAGGTTCTAGCTTAGTATTTCATGAACTCTTAGTTCACTTCTTTATAGCTCTGAATAGTGTTGCATTGTTGACATCTGGCACACCAATGGCTTATTTGTCCACTCACCTACTACTGATGGACATCGTGGTTATTTCCAAGTTTTGGCAGTGATGAATAAAGCTGCTATAAACATTCATATACAGGTTTCTGTGTAGACGTGTTTTCAACTCTTTGGGGATGAATACCGAGCGGTGTCATTGCGGGATCTTCTGTAAGAGTTTCTTTCGTTTTGTAGGAAACCACAAAACTGTCTTCCCAAAGTGGCTGTACCACTTTGCATTTTCACCAGCCGTGAATGAGAGTTCCCGTTGCTCCAAATCCTCAGGGACATTTGGTGCTGTCAGTGTTCTGTAATTGGCCCTTCTCATGGGTGTGTCGTCATATCTCATCGTGATTTTAATTCACATAATTTCCCTGATGACTTATGGTCTGGAACGTTATTTCACATGCATATTTTGCCATGTGCATATGTGTTTTGATGAGGTGTCTGTTAAAGGCTTTGACCCGTTTTTTAATAGTTTTGTTTATGTTGTTGTTGTTTTCTTACTGTTGCGTTTTAAGGGTTCTTGGTGTATTTTGGAAAACAGTCCTTTTTCAGATGTGTCTTTTGCAAATATTTTCTCCCAGCCTGTGACTTATGTTCTCATTCTCTTGATATTGTCTTACACTGAGTAGAAGTGTTTGTTTGTTTGTTTGTTTTAATGACGTCCAGCTTATCAATTCTTTCTTTCATGGACTGTGTCTTTAGTGTGAGATCCAAAAAGTCATCACACACCCAAAATCATCCAGGTTTTCCCTACATTATCTTCTAGGGGTTTTATAGTTTTGCATTTTACCTTTAGGTCTATAATCCATTTTGAGTTTATTTTCATGACACGTGTAATGTTCACGTCTAGATTCATTTGTTGTGCATGTGGACATCTGGTTGTTTCATTTACTGAAGAAACATCTTTGCTTGATGGTATTGCCTTTGCTTCTTTGTTCAAGATCAGTTGGTCTATATTCAGGAGGGTCTACTACTGGGCTCTCTGTTCTGTTCCGTGGATATATTTATCTATTCCTTTACCAACGCCACACGGGTTTTATTATTATTATTATTATTATTTTTTTTTTTTTACTGTAGCTTTATCTAAGTCCTGGAGTTGGATAGCATTAATCATCCACTTTTGTCTTCCTTCAATATTGTATTGGCTATTCTGGGTCTTTTGCCTTTCGATATTAACTTTAGAATCAGTTTGTCAATATCCATAAAATAACCTTCTAGGATTTTGATTGGAATTGCATTGAGTCTATAGATCACATTGTAAAGAACTGATAAACATTGAATCTTCCTATCCATTATCATGGGCCACCTCTATCCAGTTCTATGATTTTACTCATCAAAGCTTTGTAGTTTTCCTCATATAGACCTTGTACATATTTTGTTAGACTTATACCAAGTATGTCATTTTTGAAATGCTAATATAAATGGTATTTTATTTTGAATGTTAAATTGCACTGGCTCATTACTGCTTTATAGGGAAACAATTTACTTTTGTACGTTACCTTTGTATCTACAACCTTGCTGTCATTGCTTACTGTTTGCTGAAGTTTTTTTTTTTACTGGTTATTTTGGATCTTCTGCATAGGCGATCATGTCATCTGTGAACAAATATGGTATTATGTCTTCCTTCACAACCTGAATGCCTTTTATTTCATTTTACTGCCTTACTGCATTAGGAAGAAGTTCCATGACAATGCTGAAATGGAGTGGTGACAGGACACATTCTTGTCTTCTTTCTTGACCTCAGTGGGAAAGCTTTGAGTTTCTCACCATTGATTATCATGTCACCCGCATGTTTTTCATAGATAGTCTTTATCCAGTTGAGAAAGTTCCATTCTATTCCTAGTTTACTGAGGGTTTTTGCCATGAATTGGTGTTGGATGTGGTAAAACATATCTATTGGTATAATATTTTTCTTTTTCACTCGGAATATGTATTTCTCGACCGTGAAAATCTATTAGTGGTTTGTACTTCCTGAGCTTTTAAATGACTTTGGATAGCAGTATTATTTTTGTAGAGAAATACAAAAGTACCATGTTTTACTTTAAAACATGTGATGTGTAATATTGATACCAATGGATATCACAGGTCTTGCTGTATTCTGCGTTTACCAGCTACTCTACATTTGTACCTAATTCTGTGCAGCCAAAAATACGGAATATCCAGTATACAAATGTGACTACTTTTGGTGTGTTTAAAGGATCAAAGAAACAGATGCCTGCACTCTCTATATCTACTTCAAAAGTGATTCTGGCTTTTTTAACATTTCCAAAAGTAATACTTCCTGACTGTTTCTTTTTTTTGTTGTTTTTTTAATATGAAATTTATTGTCAAATTGGTTTCCATACAACAACCAGTGCTCATCCCAACAGGTGCTCTCCTCAATACCCATCACCCACCCTCTCCTCCCTCCCACCCCTGGATCAACCTTCAGTTGATTCTCAGTTTTTAAGAGTCTCTTGTGGTTTGGCTCCCTTCCTCTCTAAACTTTTTTTTCCTTCCCCTCCCCCATGGTCTTCTGTTAAGTTTCTCTTCCTGACAGTGTTTCAAAATGAACTCGCCTTGTCAAAATTATGCCTGTTTTATGTCAGACACCTGTGGTTTCTCAGCACTAAAAACAGCCCTTCACCTAAGAGAATTCTGAACTTCAGGATAAAATTCACAGAAGAACATTTAATGGTAGGATCACAGTTTCTCAAAACTAAGGACATTCTTTTATTCCTCTTTCGTAGTGCTGACTTCAGCAGCACATACATTATTCCCCTATTTATAGTCAATGTCTCCATATCACGATGCAACTAAGAGTTTTGTGAATTTATTATTATGCCTACAATAAACGATATGATTGGTTTTTCCTTATGGGCATCTGCAAAGTAAAACCCTACATATCACCATTATTTCTTTTATTAAGTTCATGATTAAATATTTTGGACCCTTCAGATTTTTTCCTTCATAAAACCAGTTACCAAATACCAAAAATAATCTGTGCCACAATCAAAAAGTGGGGGCCACTCTCTAGTCTTGGTGTGGCTTGAATTTTAGCCTCATTTAACGCTGTGACACAAGTGAAAAGATTTCCTTCTTCATTTAGAAAGTCACAATATGGGTCTGTTGTTGACTTTTTATTGTATTAGGGGTTCAGAGAGAAAATACTTCTTCATTTAGAAAGTCACAATATGGGTCTGTTGTTGACTTTTTATTGTACTAGGGGTTCAGAGAGAAAATACTTTCATAAGGGCTGAAGACGGTGGAAAGCTTTGTAGTTAATGGCAATAGTTAGTTTAGCCATCAGGTGCTGTTATGGGTGTTATGCAACGCTGGGTATTATGCAATACTGAGTTAACTCAGTTCTAAGAGAAACAGAAGGCACTCAGTTACATGTTCACATTCTCCTTTATTTATCGCATACCTGTTTTCTGATAGACAGGTGTTTTGGGCAGTGCTGATGAGCAAAAGAAAGATCCTTATCCTTGAGGGTCTTATATTTTAGTAAAAGACACAGACAATAAAGAATAGAAAAAATAGACTAAGCAGCATTTTAGAAGAATCGAATAGAGTAGCAGGTGCTATTGAAAGAGCTGATGCAGGGGCATCGGGGTGGCTCAGTCGGTTACGCGACCGACTTCAGCTCAGCTCATGATCTCGCGCTTCATGAGTTCGAGCCCCACACTGGGCTCTGTGCTGACAGCTTAGAGCCTGGAGCCTGCTTCTGATTCTCTCTCTCTCTCTCTCTCTCTCTCTCTCTCTCTCTTTCTCTCTCTCTGCCCCTCCCGCAGTCACACTCTGTCTCTCAAAATAAATAAACATAAAAAAAAAGAATGGCAACCAATTAGTCTGTGCTGAGAAAAGTTGTGGGGATGCGCCCAAGTGTGGAGACCAAGGATGCCAGCAGAAATTCACGGGAATGAACATGGCAGCTCAGGGTAGGAGTGAACCATGGAATTCAGTCAGAAGTGGGACCTGAGTCTTGGTATATGTGAAATGTCTAGCTAAAGGGATTCATCTGACAGATTAGATGTAGGGTATGAAAGAAAGGGAGTAGAGAGGAAGATCTCCACAGTTTTCCAAACTCATGAATGGTTTCTCAATTTTAGGGACTCACAGGCAAATGCAAAGCCTACAGTTGTATAACACTCGGTGTGGGGATCCCTTTGAAATCAATAGTTTTGAAACATGAAGAGATGTTAGTTTTGTAAAATATCAGTAGCGTAATCAGAGTTATTCCTGCAATTTCATGTTACTCAGTTCAAATAAAGGTATTTCGCTTTAAAGCATAATGAATTTTCCCCTTGCACTTCAGGGTTACGCTTACTTTAAAAACCTTCTTTAATTGTGTTGTAGAGAGCTTTGATTCAGAGATTTATGAAATCAGTGCTATCTTGCTATTTAATTAAATTGAAACAAAAAGAGTGAAACTCTCCAGAGAAATTTAAATATGTGTTTGTGGCATTTGAGAGGCAAATTGGCTTTTTATTAATACTTGAAAATATGTAGATGCATTGTTCTGAAAAAACAGAGGCTTATTAATATCATTCCTGGTTCGGTTTCCTTTTTTTAAACTAAAATTCCTACTTAAAGTCTAACAAGAGCATTTCAAACATTGAATATTCTTTAACTATTCCAATGTTACAACTGAAAGAACTTTGGTAAGTAAGAAGATTAAGGCAAAAATATATTGCAAAACTACTGTGTAATGATAAGCAAATACAACAACAATGGTGTAGAATGAGATTACAAATCTCTAGTTAGGGGGAGTCCCTGGCTGGCTCAGTCCTGATCTCAGGGTGGTGAATTCAAGCCCCACCTACTTAAACAAACAAACAAATAAACAAATCCTCTGGTTAGAAGAAATCATGCATGTAGGTAGAATGATTTTTTTTTAATAAAAAGACTGCCCCTCATAACTTCTAAATAATATTTTCATTTTAGCCAAAACCAAATCAATATGAACAAAATGAAAATCAATTTATCTGAATAATGTAAAAACAAAATCAAAAACCAAAACAACAACCTAGAAAATTGTATCGACCCCATCTATTTTTCTATTCTAAGGAGGTTCCAATATACTCATCAGTATTGGAAAGCATTTGCAAGGAACTCATACAAAGAGGTCAAAGACAGTGAAAAATGTCTCTTTTTAACGTTGAAATCAGAGTGGCCCTGAATTTGTGGTGTCCTGTAAGAGTTTGAAAACACACATAGAATGGATTAAATATGTATTAAAATATCTGAAATTCTAAATGAAACATGTAACAGGGACATGTATATAAAACCGTGGCACATCATCAGATAATGATTTCCATAGATAGAAGCCAGGCAGACATCTCCCAGGACCCCACACACATTTACAGCTTGGGAAAGATGGTTTCTCTGCTCCTGAAAGTTACCCTCTGTGTCAAGAAAATCATATGCATCAGCTAAAGCATTTGAGTTTGAATGTCTAATATTATGCCAAAAATATGGGTCACATTACTCATCTTTTTTCATATTACTGAAGTCAAAATATACTAAAATGTGTCTGTGTGAAGGACAAAAGAAAGGGGTTAATGTTAAGGGAATTTGTTTATTGGTAACAAAATATAGAATAAATAGTCATTTATAGGCCAGGCAAAAACAAACAAACAAACACAACAAAACAAAAGAAAAACCAAAAAACCAAGACAGAGAAAAAGTTTAATGAAAAATTCCCATTAGAATCCATTTAAATTTTACAGTTGGAAGCTACTATAATTTCTAGATCGCATAGCTCTAGCAGAGAAATCATCTAAGGAGTGTGAAAATCTGAAAAAGCATTTATAGAGAGGTAAATAAAACTTTTTGTGCATAACAACATTCAACCTAAGATATACAGACACAGTGGGCAAGGAATCACCTTTTGTCAACAAACCAGCTGTCTATCTTATTTTTGAAAACTAACTGGTTTCATTAATGGCTTCTTTTTTTCCAGTGGATATGATGTCCAAGCTTTTTCTCGTATTTCTTTATTCTTTCATTATTTGTCCACGGGTATACATTTTAAATGGAACTCGGGCAATTAGAGACACCATGAAAATTAGTTAAGCTATGACTTTAATAGTACACTAAAAAAAATCTTTTGGTAAGGTAGAAATTTTAAATCATTTGGTTTAAAATGGATTGGAGAGGGGCGCCTGGGTGGCGCAGTCGGTTAAGCATCCGACTTCAGCCAGGTCAGAATCTCGCGGTCCGTGAGATCGAGCCCCACGTCGGGCTCTGGGCTGATGGCTCGGAGCCTGGAGCCTGTTTCCGATTCTGTGTCTCCCTCTCTCTCTCTGCCCCTCCCCCGTTCATGCTCTGTCTCTCTCTGTCCCAAAAATAAATAAACGTTGAAAAAAAAAATTAAAAATAAATAAATAAATAAATAAAATAAAATAAAATAAAATAAAATAAAATGGATTGGAGAAATTCAGGGACTTGGTGTATTTATTCCCATGCCCACAACCAAAGGTTTAAATATATTTTGTATTATAAATGTAAAGTATATTCATTTTTAAATATTCACTGCACTTTTGAAACACATAGCATAAAAAATTGTCTGTAACTTTGAATACATACTTATTGTGGTGTTTTCATTGTTTCTCAAAGTAAGGATTGTGGGGTGCCTGGGTGGCTCAGTCGGTTAAGTGTCTGGTTTCGGCTCAGGTCATGATCTAACGGTTCTGAGCTGGAGCCCTGCATCAGGCTCTGCACTCACAGCGCACAGCCTGCTTGGGATTCTGTCTCTCCCTCTCTCTCTCTCTCTGCCCCTTTCCTGCTTGCAAGTACACTTGCACTTGTACTCTCACTCAGAATAAACAAACAAACAAACTTAAGGATTGTATGTTACTTTAGAGGTGCAATCTGTGTTATAAATGTTAAATATATATCACACCTATTTTATTGCATCAGTAAAAATTGTTCCATCACATGACTTTATTTTTTTTTATTTTTTTTATTTTTTATTTTTTTATTTTTTTATTTTTAATATGAAATTTATTGACAAATTGGTTTCCATACAACACCCAGTGCTCATCCCAAAAGGTGCCCTCCTCAATACCCACCATCACATGACTTTAATAGCTACAAATTAGTCCATCCAAGGTATAGACCATCTCCTTGGCAATCATGGTGGTGCATCGACCAGGGTACAACTGGAGAAGCAGCATCAGGGTGCCACCTTACCCGGTGATGACGGCAGGTTAGCAAACCCTGTAAGGCTGCCATTTTTCCTTCGAGTCTACAGGGCCGGCAGTTGGAATGAGCAGGTAAGTAGGCAGGCGGAGAGAGCAAGAACAAACAAAGCCACGAGCACGGTTTGCACAACACTCTACCACCAGAAGTGGCGAACTCATCCATGATATTGGGATGGTAACACTGCTGAAAACATAAGATTACCCCAAGGACTAAATGACTTACTGGAGACACAGCCCTGAGAATGCCGCCTGATAGAAGAAAGGTTAGTCACATTTTAGGACCATTAGTAATAACACCAGTAATAACCCAGGTAGTGCTGGTGGCATGGCGGTGGGGTGTTAGTGGTAGTAACGTTTCCAAGCCACTATGAATAAAGCATGTTCCTATCAACACCACCCAGAGGACCCTTGAGACTCCCCACCGCCCTGTTTGATCAAGCAATAACTAACATGAATGCCTCCTTTCTCTATATCACAGAAAATAATTCTCATCTTTTAAATCCCTTTTTTATTTAATTTTTTTAATGTTTACTTATTTTTGAGAGAGGGAGACAGAGTGTGAGCAGGGAAGGGCAGAGAGAGGGAGACACAAAATCTGAAGCAGTCTCCAAGGCCCCGAGTTGTCAGCACAGAGCTTGATACAGGACTTGAACTCACAAAGCCCCTGTGAGATCATGACCCGAGTTGAAGTTGGGTGCTTAACCGACTGACCCACCCAGATGCCCCAATGCCTTTTTTTTAATTTAAAGCTCCTTTTAAACATCAGCTTGTCTTTCAAACACTGATGTTCATGCCTGGACTCTTATGAACACAAAGGAAGGCATTGACCTTGCTAATAATGGTAAGGACATGATTCATTATTTATTATTAGGAAACATGTAAAGTTATTTAAATATGTTAAGTGAGGAAAATGCCTGAAACATGTTTCAAGCACTTTAAAATTTTCCAACAACACATATGATTTTTTTCTTTGATATTTCGTAGGGTGTTTTGAGCATTACAAATATACTTACGGTCAAATCTTATCCTCAATTAATAAAGAAAACTCATTGGAAATAATATTGTTATCCACCAATCACCATTAGAGCTAACATTTGAATATACCACCTGGAAAAAGGAGAAGAGTTTCAGATAATCTTGGGTAGCACATAAAATGATAATGTTAACTTTTAAATACATGTCTAAAAATATGCCTCAACATTTTCAGGTGCAAACATTTGCATGCAACAGAGATGGTTGCTCACTAGAATTTAGCACCTGCAGCTCTATCCAAAGAAATCCACTGGGAATGAGGGCCCCAGTGAATCATGCTCATCATAAATGCAATAAAGCATTGAGAAAACCAACTGTATGCTTTACATATAGGAAAACATGTGTTTAGATCAATGGCTCCTAGATTCTGTCAAAGCTGTCTATATTTTAAACAGTGTGGTAGAAAGTGCAAGGCAAATGCAAATGTTGTCAGGTAACTGGACATTACTTTTGGCCCTTTGATTTTTTTTTTCAGGAAGTGTTGGTAATAAAATGTCGGCCCTTTGTGTTATCCAAATTATTTTATTTTTACTTTAAAAAAAATCTTGAATTGTTTATTTAAGTAATCTCTACACCCAACGTAGGGCTTGAACTCATGACCCCAAGACTGTCAAGCATCAGGTGCTCTTCCAACTGAGCCAGCCAGGTGCCCCTGCCATCCAAATTATTTTAAATATAACCTTTTAACAAAAATGAAACATTACAAAGTTCTAACTGATACTGAAATAATCCATATACCAAAAGTGGAAAAGATTCAGAGAGAGCATGTAGGAACTCAAAGAGAGGACATCTAGAGATTAAAAATAAAGTGAGATTATGGACAGTGTGGTACCAGTAATGCTTTTTGGTGTCGGGATGGATCATTAGCAAGCAAAGGGAACGGGAGTAAGATAGGAAGATACATGCATGTGCTTCCTGTACCAGGCAGTCCTGGCAATCTCTATGTGGATTAGGAACCTACAAGATATCTGGCTTATTGTACACTCCAAGAAATCACTGTAGGGAAAGCATTGTTACAAACCAGGTAGAGTTTAATTTCTAAGTTCTCTTCCTTGTTGTCCATGGCTACCCATCTAACAGGTGTCCAGGGCCAGTCTAGAGTGGCTAAGTACTTTCTCTTACTTTCTATATTAAGAGTGGTGGGAAGGGGGGGGGACATATGTGTTTTGAGTTTGAAGGTCTGCTCAGCTCATGTTTAAAGTAAACATATTTTGGTGAAAGTACCAAAGATTCATTCTATCAAAACTTGCTATCATTATATTTATTTCCAGTTCTTTCAACTCTTTGACAAGGTTAATTTTTTTCTTTAGAATATGATTATGGGCTATTGTATTTTGGTTTCTGTGTGTGTACATGAATACATATATGCACAGATGATAAATAGATGATAGATAGAAGGTTAATTGGATGGGTGGATGAATGGATGGATCGATTGACAGATGATTTGATGGATGGGTGGATGGATGGATAGATGTTAGATAATTGAATGGATGGAGGGCAGGATGGATGGATGAATGGATGTTAGATAATTGAATACGTGGATGGATAGATAGTAGATTGATAGATAATTGGATGAGTGAATGGTTGGATGGATGGATGGATGGATAGATGGTAGATAGATAATTGAATGGATGGAGGGCAGGATGGATAATGGTAGATGGGTGGATGGATGGATGAATGGATGTTAGATAATTGAATGGATGATGGATAGATAACTGGATGGATGGATGCGTGAGTGGATGGACAGATGTTAGATAGATAAATGAAGGGATAGAGGGAGGGATGGATGGATGGATGATGGATAGATGATAGATAGATAGATGATAGAATTGATGGTTAGATGGATGGATGGATCCATAGATAGAGACGATAGATAATTGGATGGATGGATGGATGGATGGATGGGTGGATGGATAGATGTTAGATAGATAATTGAATGGATGGAGGGTAGGATGGATGATGGGTAGATGGATGGATGAATGGATAGATGATAGGTAGATATATAGATAGATAGATCATGTAATTACTCCTCTTATCTCTTAGTGGATTCGTTACCTATCATCCACATTACAACATTCGGGGAAAACTGGCATTCCTTGGTTTCAAGTCTGTAGAGTCAGAATGTTGGCATAGCCTTTTCCACGATAGGATGCCAGTCCACACAATCTTATAGAGAAGACCACGGTAGAGAGAGACCTAGCAAATCCAAATCTGCATTTTAACAGCTCTCCATGTATATTACATTTGAGAAGCACCGGTAGCCTGTGCCTAAGTCAGCTCTAGGTCACAAACAACCGGGAGTAGTCACCAAGTATAGCTGAAAAAATAGGTGAAATAAAAACAGTGCAAAACCAAAGTCACAGAGAAAAGCACATCCTGGTGGAAGTTAATTGTCAACTAAGTCAGTGTAACGCCTGATGGAGCTGAATTTATTCTCATTCATCAGAATGAGCAGCTGGCTCACGAGGTCTGCCAACATCGAATATTTCTCCCGCTTGTGTATATCCTGTATGACGTATACCCCAGGCATCACACTAAAGTTGAGGGATGTGTTTGCATCTCCCACCCTCTACCCACCCCCACTGCCCAAGGCTGGGATCGGAGATATTTTTTTAGTATGGAGACTACATTTGAGAACGCTCCAATGAGGAACCATTTCGCCTATTCCGGCAAAATAAATGCCTCCTGTTATTTAGTAGTTGTAAAAAGAACACAGCTGCTGATGTCTTCATGATTCCTCAGTGGCTCCACGAGCACACCCCGTAGTTTACCTGAAAATCTGTTAGCGCTGAGGTGTCAGCCTCCACACCTGGGTCCCTGCCTCCAGCTGGCAACCTGCTCATCTGCTGATGAACCTTCACCCACTCGCACCTAGAAAGCTGTTTCAAATATTTTAATTTTTTTCATGTTTATTTATTTTTGAGAGACAGAGAAAGCAGGGGATGGGCAGAGAGAGAGGGAGACACAGGCTCCAGGCTCTGAGCTGTCAGCACAGAGCCCGACGTGGGGATCGAACCCACGAACTGCAAGATCATGACCTGAGCCCAAGTTGGACGCTTAACCCACTGAGCCACCCAGGTGCCTCTTTTCTCCAGTTTTATAGGCACCTAGGTGTGTTGGCACGTGCATGCATGTGTGTGCAGTGCTATGTGATTTCATCACATGCTTAAATTTGGGTAACTGCCAAGATGATAAAGAAGCAACGTCACATATTCCCTGACCCTTTCCATCCCCTGTCCCTGGCAACCTCTAATCTCCTCCTCACCTCTACAAATCTGTCATTTCACAATTGTCCCCTACGGAAACCATACGAGATTGTTAACTGGAGGTAGATTTTGTTTTTTCTCCCTCAGCATAAGACTCTTACTTTATGTTTCCTTTCAGAAGTGTGGTGCAGACGTTAGAACTAGAGACTCAGGTAACAGAGTCTGGACTTAGCAGAGCCAGTTACCAACCTGTTTCACCCTTGGATTCCTTATCTATAGAATGGGGATAATGGTATCTTTTCCTAGAAAGGTATGAGGGAGGAATGAATCAATCAATGCCTCTCCAACTCTGCACCGTTGGTTTATTTCACCTTGGAAAACGGTACGGAGAATATTTAAAAAATTAAAATGAGAACTACCAGATGATCCAACAATCCCACCTGTGGGTATCTTTTGAGAGGGGAAAAATGGGGCGCCTGGGTGGCACAGTCGGTTAAGCGTCCGACTTCAGCCAGGTCACGATCTCGCGGTCTGTGAGTTCGAGCCCCTCGTCGGGCTCTAGGCTGATGGCTCAGAGCTTGGAGCCTGTTTCCGATTCTGTGTCTCCCTCTCTCTCTGCCCCTCCCCCGTTCATGCTCTGTCTCTCTCTGTCCCAAAAATAAATAAACGTTGAAAGGGGGAAAAAAAGCACAATCTTGAAAATACATGTGTCTCCCCACCCATTCTCTGCAGTGTTATTTGCAAGAACCCAGACGTGGAAACAACGTGTGTTCATCAGTGGTAATGAATAAAGAAGATGTGATATATATAAAATGATTTATTATTCAGCCGTAAAAAGGAGGAAATGCTGCCATTTGGGGCAAACATGGCCTGACTTTGAGGGCATTGTGTTAAGTGAGATACATCAGACAGAAGGACAAATCCCTGTAATCTCTCTTATATGTGGAGTCTAAAAAACAAACAAATAAACAAAATCCCAAATTCATAGATAAAGAGATTAGTGGTTGCCAGAGGCAGTGAGAGGCTTGGGGATGAATAAAATAGGTAAAGGTAAACAAAAAAGGTACCAAATTCCAGCTACAAAATAAACAAGTCATGGAGATATAACGTATGCCATGGTCACTGCAGTTAGCAATCCTGTGTTGTATATTTGAAAGTTGCTAAGGGGCGCCTGGGTGACTTAACCGGTTAAGCGTTGGACTTCAGCTCAGCTCATGTCATGGTTTATGGATTCTAGCCTCGCATCAGGCTCTGGAGCCTGCTTCAGATTTTGTGTCTCCCTCTCTCTCTGCTCCTCCCCCACTCACACTCTGTCTGTCTCTCTCTCTCAAGAATAAACAAACATAGAGGTGCCTGGGGGCTCAGTTGGTTAAGCATTCAATTTTGGCTCAAGTCATGATCTCTTGGCTCATAAGTTCAAGCCCTGCGTCAGGCTCCGTGGTGACAGCTCACAGCCTGGAGCCTGCCTCAGATTTTGTGTCTCCCTCTCTCTCTGCCCCACTCATGCTTGCTCTCTCTCTCTCCCTCTCTCAAAAATAAACATTAAAAAATTAAAAAAAAAATAAAAATAAATAAGCATTAAAAAATATGTTTAAATGAAAGTTGCTAAGAGAGTAAGTTTGCATCACAAGAGAAAAATTATAACTGTGGTGATGGATATTAACTAAGCTTATTCTGGTAATCATTTTTGCAATGCATGCAAGTATCAAATCATTTAGAATGTACACCTAAAATGAATCCAATCTTATAAGTTAATTATATCTCAATGCAAATGAATAAACTAGGTATTTCATGAGTGCAACGCTATATGTATCTTAAATATATATATATTTTTTCTGTAGATTGGTGCCAGGAAACTAGTCTGATCAAGTATGTGGTAGAAAATTCAAAGCATGAAGTTTAACCCATTTTACCATGTCTGGAAAGAAGACCAAAGGAAATGATCGTGTCCGTTGCTGTATAAGAGGTAAAAATTTCTAAGGTTTTTAAGTACATTCGTATGCTGTCTTCCTTGTTTCCTAACCAGTCACATATTTCACTATCGAGAACAGAGAGCAAAGTATTGCGGGAAAGTATGTGTAGTAAAATCATGTGCTGTTTTTAGAAACAACCTGCCTTCCTGTTATCGCTCTGTCATATGTAGGACACAAGCGAGCTGAGATTGTCTTATTTCTGGTCCATCACTTAACACCTTCAGATTGGGACCTGGGCACGACTTCTCCCAGAATGCATGATGACAGAGCTCACCTGGAAACAGTTGACACACGGTCCTTGTAAAGGAGAAAATGGCGTAGCTGTGCAAAAAGCAAAATTGGGGCCATGGTCTATTTTAAATAATTCATTTTCCTAAAGCCTGCCAGACAAATTACTTAAAATATATCCTTCACACTTATGTTGGTGATTAAAAACACCAGCCTGTGCTCTAAAGGTGTAAAAGAGAGAGGAAAAACTTGCACATTTCCCTTGCAGTTCTAACATGACCTATTCCTTGTCGGAGAGTCTCTGAAAAGGCAACTCTAAGTTTGCAATCCACACACCTTGGCCACCACTACAGCACTTATGACCCCTGAAGTTTTAAGTCGTTCATGTCAACATTTTTTTTTTCATGTCAACATTTAAAACAGTCAAATATCAATTATCTGGACGATTTGAAAGAGGAAGCATTACGAACTAACAAGATACCTGAATTAAAAAGAATTTCCTTGCTATGGGATTACTTCCAAGGCAGGAGAATCGGTTTACAAAAGCAAAAGACACGATTTAACGTTAACAGACCAGCCAGCGCTCGTAACGGAGTTGAGATTTCTTTAGTTCTTTGTGTTATCTCAGGACAATCTATTCTTCTCAACTCATGTTATTAATTCTTCAAGCAGTTTGTTAAAAAAAAAAAAAAAGTAACTAAACATCAGCTCAAACCCTCTTTATTTATTTATTTATGCCAATTTGGCATTGGTTCAATCTGAAGTAACTAGTTTGGTGTAGATATTCTCAATGAATGAATGAATGAGTTGCATATATCATTTCTTTAGCTTGCTCTAGGCTTATTTAATTGAGTTGAGATGTGGCTTTCCATGTTTAAGTTTAAAAAGGATCAATCCATCTTTTTTTTTTTTTTAATCATCAGAATCTTCTAGAACTATCTACAAAAGACACGGCAAAGTCTAGTCTATTATGTTTGTTATTTCTCTTATCAAGCTCTTCAGTTTGGTAACCCTGGTCTGTGAAAGTTCGGAATGCTTTTGCGATGCTGGAATCATGTGCACTGATCAATCATTTCATTTGCTAAAAACATTTTTTAAAATGTTTTAATGTTTATTTATTTTTGAGACACAGAGTGTGGGTGGGGAGAGGCAGAAAGAGAGGGAGACACAGAATCCAAAGCAGGCTCCAGGCTCTGAGCTGTCAGCACAGAGCTCGACACGAGGCTCGAACTCACAGACTGTGAGATCATGACCTGAGGCAAAGTCGGACGCTTAACCCACTGAGCCACCCAGAAGCCTGTCATTTGCTAAAAATATCTTAATTTGATATTTACATCCTAGTCCTTAGGGGGCCTTTTTTTTCTGATATAAAAGTATTCTTTTCACATTAAGGACACATTTATGGGTATGTTATGAGATACTTTTTTCTTACAAAATCTAATGGTTAAGTATATAATCCCTTATTATGAACTCCTGTCACCATGTGCATTACAGCCTCAGAATTTTTTCTTGAAAGTCGCTGGAGATAGATGGTAAATGTTCTCAGCAGACACACACACAAAGGTTAAGTATGTGAGGTGTTGGGTACGTTTACTGTCTTTGTCTTGCGATCATTATACAACGTCCGCACCAAATCATCCTATTTTACACTTTAAATATATACAATTATATTTGTCCCTTAGTCCTCAATAAAATTGAAAAACATCAACAAATTTAAAAAGGATTTCTGTTTCCTGGAACTTTATCTTGTATAAGGCAACTGTGCTTGCTTCAGAAACTCAGCAAAGCAAGTCCTTTGTCACCTTTCAATATTAATATCAATAATCTTAACTACTGAAGGTCACCCAAGACCTGAGGGGAGTTTGGCAAGGAAGGGGCGTGGGGCGGATTTAGGATTTACTCACCCTGTGACCAGGGGATATTCTTTCTCAGTAAATTTTTAATAACATCTTAATGATCAATTTCTTAATGCCTAAATTAATAGCAAATGCAACATCTGCTAGTGCCTTCAGCCCTAACAAAAAGCCCCATGTCTCAGATGAACTTCTGGATTGCTTCAGTGTTCCTATCTCTGGGGATATTTATTCCTCAGACTCACCTGTAGTCCTTCCCCAAGGGTATTCCTTGACAATATCCTACAAAAGCTTCACGAAGTGTTTAAATTAGCAGGAAGTACCATAAGCTCTAAGTTTATAGAATGCTGATAGCATTGCTTTGGAGATTGACAGCCGCCGGGTTATATCGGTATTAAAAGGGTCCATGCTGTGGGATTCTGGATTTCCATTTTTTAAGAACCTATCCTCTGGAATAGTGATTCTCCCCAGTGAAAAGTGTGTAGACTGTAGTATAGACAGAGCCTATGCATAATGTGAAAAAGCGTTCTGTAGGCACACATTTCTGTGAGCTCTTGAAATATGTTCCGTCCATGCAGAGATATGCTCTAAATCTAAAAGACACACCAAATCTCAGAGGCTCTTTACAGAAGAAAAACTATAGAATCGTTTCATGATGCTGTATACTGAGTTTTGAAATCCTATTTCATGCATCGGGTTCAATAAATTACATTTAAAAAGTTAATCTCTGCCATTCCTTTTTTTTTTTTTTTAAATGCGGCTACTTGAAAATTTGAACCTTGCGTACACGGCTCATATTACATTTCTCTCGGTGATGCTGGAATACAGGATATAGACATAGATTTTACCACAACAGCTTTTATTACAACCGCATACAGATTTTAGTGTTGTTGCTTGTTACCACTCTAAACGTTCACCAAGTGTCCGTCACTGTGAAAATGGTCAAGGCCATCATGGCACATCCATCCTATCAGATTCTTCAAAGTGAGTAAGAAACATGACATAAATCCATACCTAGGGACAGGAAACATCGTCTAAATTAGGGTCTGATGGAAAATCCCAAGAACCCAAAACAGTACATAATGGTAGGAGATTGTATGGTCAGGGTTCTCCAGAGAAACAGAACCTGTTTTTTTCCTTCTTCTCCTTCTCCTCCTCCTCCTCCTTCTTCCCCTTCTCCCTTTCCTGTTAACCTGATGCCCAGGTCCTATTTACTGAATCAGCAGCTGTCAAACGGAGTATGAAGAAGAGTCTTCCAGGAGGTTCCTCAAGATGCAGATTCCTTGGTTCCACGTCTGGAGAGCCACCCCGGACAAGTGTCTGGTCCCGTTCCCAAGGGAAACATGCACGTTCCTATGCTCCATGAAGATGTTGGCAAAGTGCTCCTGCTCTGCGTTCGTACCAGGCCTCTCCTTCTGGAGACTTCTCTGGCCGGGCTGGGCTTTCCTGTCTCCTGGAGCAGGTAACCGGGCAGAAGAGACAGCCGGTCCTTTCCCTGCTTACCACTCCATCCTGCGCATTTCACACCGCACTCTGCACGGGGCCTTCTTAGAGCTCCGATCCCTTCCTGCAACTTCAAAATACCACCTACACTGAGGAGCAGCCTGGCCCTCATGCAGAGTCATGGCTTGCCTGCCTTTCTGTCTGCACCCTCTGAATCCCCAGCCGCCCTGTTTAGACGTTAGCGTTGAGGTCGCTTTCTCAGAGAAGTCTACCCGGGACGGGCCCTGAGCACATCCAACCGGGATGGGGCTCCTCTTTCCCATCCCCAGTCTTCTAGACGCTTACTCCACTTGGTCACGATGTACGTATGTCAGAAGGTACGTAACTCGAGGCATCTTCGGAACCCACGCTGTCAAGCAGTGTGCTGTATTTTGCAGACGTTTGCATCGACAGCTCACGGCCAAACATGTGGACAGAGCCAGCAGTCAAAGAGACCGCACCTTCAGCCAGATCAAAGCCTTCCTACACAAGCGATGCGAACACTCCCAGCCTCCTCTTATCCCGCTTTGAAGCGCTCGTGTCACACGAGGGCTTGAGCCATTGACGAGGAACACCAGTGACCGAAACATTAGGCTGCAATCACCGCGCCGCCCAGGGCAGCTTTTCCAAAGGTCGTCTCCCTTGCGTCGTCCCCGCCACCCTGGTGACCTCTCCAGTGTCGGTCACAACTCTGTAGTGGAAGGAACACCGGGCAGCCCTTCGGGGACACGAGAGGGCTGAAGGTTGAATCGGGTCAGCAAACGCTGGCTGGGAATGAAGGCAAGGCCAGTCCTTCCTCCCCGGCCGCAGAGGTTTCCCTGAGGTGCTAATGGAAACGTGCTGCACCCACGGCTGCGGCAATGAGCACAGAGCCACACGGGTTAATCGGCTGCTTTCGGGGCCCACCCCACAGGTCCCGCTGAAATCTGCTCGTCCTCGCACATGGCTACATATCGGCAGCACGGACAGGCGGCACAGTGGAGAGAGAGAGCAGAACGAAAAGTCTTGCCTGTGTTGATATCAAAACACTTGACAAGGAATGTAAGGGGTGCGGCTGCCTGGTAGCCGTTGGCACGTTGGAGACGCGGTGTCTTGTAGGGAGTTTTATTGCCACTGGAGGTGGAGGGAAGGAGCCGAGAAATTGAACGGAAGGAAGAAAACCACAGAGACCACAAAGAGGAAGTCACCCCGGGTTGGTTTCTTTGCAAATGAGAATGATTTTTCTTGCTGGCTGTCAGGTCCCAGAGACAAGGCATTCTGTATGTCCGTCTTTATAAAACCCACAGGGATATCTACCCAAACCCTTCCCTCTGAGCAGGTACTCAACGCAAGGACTTTTTAATCCAATCCGAACATTGAATTCGGTCTAAACAAGGCATACCTCAATGTGCTGGTAATAAACCCCTTAGATTTTCTTCTTCACAGGGAAAATTCAGTGGTTATATAAGCAGACACTTGTGCTTAAACACAAATGGATGTTGTGGCCAGAACACAAATGGATGTTGTGACAAAAAAAAAAAAAGAAAAAGAAAGACATGCAAGTTCATTTGCCTGAAATGTAAGATACATCTCAAACAAAAATGCATAGTTTTGTCTCGATTCCAATATCCAGAGTCCCAAACTCTCCTTAAAATAAAAACACCCTGTGCAACCAAAATAATATTTTCAGTAAGACAATTCTGCACACACACTCCCCCACACACACGCATGTACACACACACACATTTAAGCTCTACAAGGAGACATTCGGGACCTTGGCAATGAGCAATGAATGTATAGGTTATGGTGTTTTGGTCTTCGGCAATGAGAAAGTTTCTAAACCCTCCCTATTCTCCCAAACATAGGACACGTTCAGGAGACCTATGGGTTCTCGTACCCTGAAACACGCTTTGTTCACGACACAAAACCCATGTCCTTATTTTAGGGAGGGTTTAGGAACTTTCTCATTGCTGAAGACCAAAACACCATAGCCTACACATTCATTGCCCATTGCCAAGGTCCCGAATCTCTCCTTGAGAGACTAAAATAAGGACATGGGTTTTTGCAGTGTATAGTATACCATATTCATAAATACAATGACAGCATTGATGTCAATGAAATTAGGAAGAATACAAATTATGAAGGATAGGAAATTTCCACAGGAAATTCGCTTATTGTCTTTGTTTGCTGTTATGGAGTCACAGCTGACATGCTAAACCCCGGAAATAGGGCAAAGGCAGGATGTGTCAATGTTGCCGACTCTGGCCGTATGGAAAGTCCACCACCGCCTATGGCAAAGAGAATGGAAGATGGGAATAAAAAAGAAACAGGAGAAAAAGAAGTTAAAACATAGAGGCAAAATTAAGATGCTCTTAATGCAAAGTGTGAACAAGACCCCTCTCTGCTCAGTCCTCTACCCTGGATGTCACCTGCCAGAAAACCCAGGAAATCATAAATGTCACTGTAAGCCACTTGCTGCTAAACCCATGTCCTTATTTTAGTCCTCAAGGGGGCCCTCTTGGTCTAATAATTTTGCTTCTTTTTCCGGATAGCAAGACTGTTGAAAAGTTACATAACTCATCCATCATCGTACAGATCAACTATAGCGGAACTAGCATCCGGATTCCCTGCCTTTTCAGGTGTGTACCTTTTCACATTTTCGCTCACTAGGTAGGTCTCCCCTCTCCAATTTAAACCAAAGTAATCGACAGGTGGCATGAATGGCAAAGATAATGGTGACCATCGGGTGAGGCATCATTTGCAAATGTAGGTAGGACAATGTTATGTGTAGGCAAGCACTGGGCTCAGATTTTGTCTTTTTCATAAATTAACTGTGATAAGGACCGCCTTCCGCTTGGCTGGGAATATCAGTGTTTATTGAGACGTCGCACCCACACAGATATTTGTCACGCTGGGATACTCTCAACTTAGTGTTGCCTTGTGCGTCTATCCCCGCATCTCATATGTTTTATGTGCTTTATGTGCTAGCCTGGGCAGGCGAGCCTTTACAGCTCTCTTGTGCCCCGCAAGCAGGAGTCAGGCTACCAAAGGTGGTAGGAACGAAAGGTCACAGGTGAAACCATCATGAAATGCCATAGGGTAACTGACATCATACGTTCTGCGCTGACATGTTAATTTTCCAAAGATACGTTCTCAGAGAAATGAGGGTAGCCTGGAGATATCCTAGAAATCATTTTCAAGAACTCAGTGCACCAAGGAAGCACCTCAGAGAATGCCAATAAAACATTAGTGATGGTGCTCAAATACTCCATGATTAAAGTGAAAACCCACCGTCCTCGAGTTCCACAAGCCGCCGGGCATTGCCCATGAGATGGAGAGAAGAAGGGGCATGTGAGCCCTAAAAGATCACTCCTCATTTTTGCTTGCAATATCCCAAAAGGCAGCTGCTTTAACCTTCTTCATCTGTAGGGTCATTCATTCAGCGTCAGCGGCCCTGCTAGCCTATCACTTACTGGTCTTGTCCACTCTGCACCTCTACGGAACACCGTGTTTCCTCACGTGAAGAATGCAGAGTCATAACCTCCTGCTTCACGCGGTTGATGCCAAGAGCAAGGACCGGCCACAGCACTTTGTGAGTAGAAGAGATGTCTCCTGGCTCACTCAGATTGACCACAGCAGCACAGCTCCTATCGTCGAAATGCAACAGAACCAATTGCATCGTCTGTTCAAGGATGCCTTTGTGCCCGTTACCATGATGTTGTTAGCTTTGTGGGGTGTCATTCAGATTTAACTTTAGAGGTTATTTTACTGTGTCAGATCCTATGTTATTTAAAACACAAACAAAAAATGAAAGATAATTGCATGACCACCGGCACAAGACAGAAGAAACTATTTTACTCGCCTCCCGAAAGTCCCCATGGGCAAATTGTGCCTCAATAAAACTGACCTAACATACCAGATGTCCAAAATATCACAGGTCTGTGGAAAATAACACAATGTGACATCCCTACAGGGTTTGAAACATACAGCCCACGGAAGAAGATCCATGGTTGAGAAACTCTTGTTCCCATACCCAATTCAGTTCAATAAATAAGTATTGACAACAAGCTGTCCACTAATTGCAAACCATGTTCAAAACTACTGGGAATTCATACAACTCAGACACAAATTCATGACAAAAATGAGCAAACACCTTAGGTCACTCTCAAGCACAAATACTAATGTTTGTACTTTCTACCCCGTATCATAATAATCCATTTAAATATAATCATAATACCCAGCCCGAGTAGCGATACGCTCACTGCTAAGGGCTCACATAGAAATCGCTCCTATCCTGGAGAATTGGTTTTGGGATTTAATTGGCTGCTATAATCGAGGAGGTTAAGCCATCCCACCACCCAGGGATGTCCTATAACCACCAGCTGACAGGTATAGGATGCAAAAGGTCAGCCCGTTTTCCTCCAGGTGGGATTAATTCGATGAAGTAATTACACTCGACGATAATGGTTTTCACTGTGTAGACGCTGGGCGAACAACAGCCCATCAATCAGAAAGTCTGCAGTTGGGGGCCAGTCGCCACGTTTTAACAAGACTTCCAGGTGATTCTGAAGCTCGTTTGGTCTGAGAAGTACTGAACTGCACAGTGATATAACGATTTAAAACAAATACTTATCTGTTTATTACAAGACCAAAACATATTGCTTAGATATATTTGGTTTTCCTCCATGGTTCCTGAAAACACTTCAGAGCCCTCAGGGTGAGATGGGTGTCTTGTTATTAAGGAAGGTGACTTTTAGACACCACTCCCCTCCAAGGGCAGGGGCTGGTTGCCACGAGGATCACCCAGGTGATTAGAGGGTTAGAACATTCAGTCCCACCCCCTCACCTTGGCTAGATATTGAGTCAGCCAATGGCCAGTGACTCAATCATGAGTTTGCAATGAAGCCTGTATAAAAACCCAAGACAAGCGCTTTTGGCCGCTTGGGAGTCAGAGTGCTTTCATATGCCTCCGTTGACCCAGATCCCGAGCCCCACGAGGACGGACGCTCATTTGTTCTGGACCTTGTTCTATGAATCTCTACAGATGCCTCTTGATTCATATCCTGTATCCTCTCCTGTAATACGCTGGTGAACCTTGGTAAGTGTTTCTATAAGTTCTGTGAGCTGCTCTAGCAAATTAACTAAGCCTAGGAGAGAGGTTGTCGGAACCTCCGATCTATAGTCATCTGGTCAGAAGCACGGGGAACAGTCTGGGGTATAGGACTGGTGTCTGAAGTGAGGGATGCGTGCAGTCTTGCGGGACTGAGCTCTTGACCTGTGACGTGGACACTATCTCTGGGAAGATAGTGTCAGAATTGAAATGTGGAACACCCTAGTAGTGTCCAACAATCGCTTGTTGAGTCTGGGGGACCCGTCCATGTTGGGAACAGGAGCTGTGAAAGAGTCAGGTCTCCTAGGGCTCCAAGTAAAGATCGTCTGCAGGGGTGACTACATCTTTGTTTCCCTGTCTTCCTGCCCTACCCTTCCCCCATCACCTTTCCACCTGGGAGTCCGTTATCAACCGGTGTGGTACAAGCTCCTCTTTCAGATTCTCCTAGGAGACTAGGACACTGGCAGTTACCATCAACCCAATTTCCAGGCATTTGAATCTTGCGATCCGGGAGCTTCAGAAAGCATGTGCCAGAGGCAGGTATTGGCATTGACCAGATGCTGCCTTTCACTGAAAGATTCCCACCACTGGGAAGAGAGGTTGAGTAGACTACTTATATTATTTGACCTCTCCACAAATGAAAATGGGTACGACAGGGATGCCAAAATGGGCCATGGGCAGTGGGCTCCTGATTTTTCTTCCTGAAATGTGCCCACCCCCAAACGGCTCTCAGTCTGAATGCTGTAGGGGTTGTCCTGGAGCGTACTTGTATTCATCCGTGCCTGGTTGTGCAAGGTGCTAGGGCCGGGGTTTGGGACCCCTGCCTTGCTGCACTGGCTCAGGGTTTGTTTCTTTCCATCATAAATCAAGCCAAATGGTATTCTTTCCACATGAGATGGAGATTGACTTGCTGTCGCATTCTGCAACCCTCCCTGCTCCAACAGCAAATCAGCTGGAATTTCAAGCCACAACTTAAAAGCTCCCTCTCTGACACCTTCACTAACCCTCTGATGCCTAGTTAATGTCCATCCTACTACATTTTCTTCTTTCTTCCGTGCTCTGTCTTTTCCTCTATTCATTCCTGATCTCTTCCAATTTCTCTGAGCATCTGTGCAGCAGGCTTGGGATTGAAAAAAAATAAGGATCGTCCATCAAGAAATCCAAGCACAATGGAGAAACTTGCATAAAGAGCTCATTACGATATTTAAGAGGTGGTGGTTTTTGGCTCTATTCTTACTGCTTCAACGTTCTGTACCTATTTTGTACTTCTCTATCCTTGATTTAGACAGCGTTTTCTTGCTCTCACTACCTCCTTGGGTCCTAGTTCTGTTCATTGGGTTCCCACTAAGCTGTTTTCCCCAAGAGCTCTTTAGGGGGACTGTATCGAATTGAATAAACATAGCTTGATGCTTGCCTTTTTAACATGAAAACAGCAACCCGTGCACATGTGATTCAGCTTCTACAACTTGTATATCTAAATAATTGCAGTTCAGTGCATTTAGGGTAATGAGTTGAATAAACAGCTCCAGCCTATGCCAGGGTAACCAGGAAAGGGAGCCGACGCAGCTCTCGCTCTCCAATTACTGCAACCTATTTTTAATGTCCTGAAGATTTGGGTTCTTCACAACATATACCCACCCCCGAGCCCCTCCTTCTTGGCAAGACTCTAGCAGGTTAATTTCTCATCCTGAGGAAATTGCTCTAATTTGTATTGACTGTCATTAGCTGCCTCCAAGAAAATCGTGGCAGGCAATCACCGGCCACGATCACCTGTGGGTGCCCGCCTGCAAATGCAGCTGTGTTCTAGGAACGTGTGATACGCTTCCTTTTCAGAGATTCAAAGCCTTAATGAACTGTGGGGTGTTGGAAAGAACACTGCACATACGCTAAGAAAACCCGGAGATGGATTGTAGCTTTAACTTCTTGTCTCCTCAGGGTTTAATTGCTTCCTTTGGATTTCAGTGTTTCCCCAGTGTTAGGGAAAAATTTCTTCTATACCGCGAGGTTTCTTTGGTCTAAGAATCGACACAAGATGGTGAACAGGGGAAAATCAAACATGATCGTGTATGTGTGTAAGAATAGGAGACACCCAGGCGGTTGGGCAACTGAAACTTTAAGGCCATGCTGAGCTGAGAAGTGGTTATGGTCTGGGACCTCAAAGTGGAGGAAGACAAAAGGGGGCAAATGTTTGGTCAACATTGGCTGGGCCATCTAGAAGGGATGGGACACAGGAATTTTCAGAAACTGACTTTGCTGGGGTTCTTCGTCTCTCAGACCTGGTTCCTATTCTACGTGGGTCTCTACGGTGATTGCTCCTTTCCTGCAGTACGTCTTACATATAAATTCTTTCAGGCCCTTAGGGGAAGGTCAAGGGGAATTTGTGAGCCTTCTGCTTCTTAAAAGCAATCAGCCTAAAATAATGCGTATGCCAACGAGACACGTTTGGGGTGACAGATTTCATTGTCCTATGCTATCCTAAAATGATAAATGCTACCTACCTCACAGAACTGTTTCAGAATCCAATGTAAAGGACGATACAAGTATAATACCGTTTCTGTTGGTGTTGGTTTTGAACAAGACCATGAGCAGAGGGGATAGGGCAGAGGGAGAATTCCAAGCAGGCTCCATGCTGTCCACACAGAGACTAATAAGGGGCTGGAACCCACCGACTGTGAGATCAGGACCTGAGCTGAACCCTAGAGTTGAGCTCAACCAACTGAGCCACCTAAGTACCCTACAAGTATAAGATTTTCATTTTGAATTTAAAAATTACATCAAATTAAAGAGCTTCTGCCTCAGGGACACTTGGATGGCTCGGTTGGTTGGCTCAGTCAGTTAAGTGTCCGACTTTGGCTCAGGTCATGATCTCACAGCTCGTGAGTTCCAGCCCTGCGTCGGGCTCTGTGCTGACAGCTCGGAGCCTGGAGCCTGCTTCAGATTCTGTGTCTCCCTCTCTATCTGCTTCTTCCATGCTCATGCTCTCTCTCTGTCAATAATGTTAAAAATTTAAAAAGAGCTTCTTTTGCCTCTATGAATAGGGTACTCCAAAATAACAAACCATAGAGCTCCATTTTTGTCCCATCTGTAAGAAAGATCTTGACTGCATGATTGCAAACATAGCTCTCTTGCCCTTTTGATTTGAAGGCAGACTTATTGAGGTGACTGGGTGGCTCAGTGGTTGACTGTCTAACTCCTGATTTCGGCTCAGATCGTGATCCCAAGGTCCTGGGATTGAGCCCTGTGTTGGACTATGTATAGAGTAGACCTTAAGTTTTTCTTTCCCTCTGTCCCTTCCTTGCTTTTATTCTTTCTCTTAAAAAAAAATAGGGGCGCCTGAGTGGCTCAGTGGATTAAGCGGCCGGCTTTGGCTCAGGTTATGATCTCGCGGTCTGTGAGTTCGAGCCCTTCGTCGGGCTCTGTGCTGACAGCTCAGAGCCTGGAGCCTGTTTCAGATTCTGTGTCTCCCTCTCCCTGACCCTCCCCCATTCATGCTTTGTCTCTCTGTCTCAAAAATAAACATTAAAAAAAAATAGAATATATGTACAGTAAAACCTTACTGACTTTAGGAAGAGCTTCAAGAAACCTAATATTAGTATTTGTGCTACAGTCAAAATATTTCTATTACCCAGTCCTCCAGCCCCAGACATGGGCACTCACTAGTGTTTTTTCTTCCAGAGTTTTGTCTTTTCCCAGAATGCCCCATAAATGAAATCCTACAATATTTCCTTTTTTATTTTTTTAATTTTTTTTAACGTTCATTTATTTTTGAGACTGAGCATGAATGGGGGAAGGTCAGAGAGAGAGGGAGACGCAGAATCTGAAGCAGGCTCCAGGCACTGGGCTGTCAGCATGAACCTGATTTGGGATTCTAGTTTAACTCTGAAGAGGCAAGAAAAGCTACCTTGGCCCTGTTTTTCTAATACTGGGGGAAAACAGTCACTTGCCATTATTCTACATAGCTGTAGATTTTTCTTAGAGGCTCTTCATAAACGCTGAGTCAGGCCTCTTGTGTTTCTAGTTTGCTGAGAATTTTCATCAAGATTGGATGTGGCAGTTTTTTAAATCCCTTGTCTGATACCTATAGATAATAATTTCTTGGGTCTATTTGTTGGTTTTGGTGGTGGTGGTTGGAATTTGTTTTTTTGTTTTTTTGTGGTTTTTTTTTTGGCTGGGTGGGTCACTGGTGGTATGTGGAGGTTGGAGTGAGGGGGTCCTGAGCGGGCTGAGCACGTGTGTGCTTAAAGCCAGCCTACCCTGGCATACCTGGAATCAATCTCCTTTAATCCTGATGTATTAACATTTATATGAGGTTGGACTTAGATCTTCTAATGCTTTATTAAAGATCTTTAGATTGGTGGTCATGAGGGAAACTGGTGTGCAGAGTTCCTTTAGAACAGGATTGTTTCCTCTTATCCGGGCAATGTGAACCTCCTAGAATAACTGGGAAATAAGCCTTTGTTAGGCTTGGGCAAAAGGTAGGAATGTCTTGTCGTTGAATAGACCAATGGTTTTTTGTTTTGTTTTGTTAGTTTGCCTTTTTCTTTTTTTTTACTGGAACTATCTTAATGAAGTCTGGTTCTCTACTAAATCCAGAATACTAACATTATATCCGTGCGTGAGTATTGGTACCTCCTGTACCTGAAAGAATTTGTACATTAAAAGGTTCCCCAATATGTTGGAATATGGACCCTAACGACTGCATGCTGTGCATAGTCACACCTGTTTACCGTTACCATTTTCATTCTCCTTCATTCCAAAACCTTGAAATTGGCTTTGCGACACCATGTTTGATTGCTGGCTTATTTACACAGAAGCTACTTATTTCCCAGCATTTTCTGGACAAGATTTAATTCCCAAATCTCTCTCCTGATCATACAATTAAAGTTGGGAAACATCACTCTGATTTTAAAGTTGTTGGTTTCATACAGTAGCACCTGTATTTGTACTGAAAAGGTGTGTCTAATATAGTTTTCAATACAGTCTACATGGGTGAAAGGCGCCGCCCCCTGCGTGGCGCCGCCCCCTGCGTGGCGCCGCCCCCTGCGTGGCGCCGCCCCCTGCGTGGCGCCGCCCCCTGCGTGGCGCCGCCCCCTGCGTGGCGTCCTCCCGAAGCTGGATTCTGGCAGGAAACGGGCTCTCCCTGGATCCTCCAGAAAGAAAGGAAAACTGCTGACAATTTGTGCTTGTGTTTTTGTGCGTGGACCATGAATCTCCAGCACAGTAAGGTGACCCTGTTCTTCTAAGCTATGCAGTCTTTGCTAATTGGTGATAATAACAATGGAAAACTAATACTTGGCGCCTAACACTAAACTTTCTGGGAAAGGTAGTTGTTGGTTTTGTGTAGTTTGTGTAGTTGGTTTTCTGTAGGTTGATTTCATCACCTGAGAAGGAGTCAGGCAGGTGCTGAGGGTTTCAAGGTCAGAAGAAAAGTGGGAAGCTCTCCTCTTGGAGACCAGGAGACACAGCGCAGGCTTGACTGTCGGTGCTGAGATTCCCACTTGTACTTAATGAACTTTGATTTTTTTTTTCCCTGTCTGTGAAGTAAACAGTGGTTCTGTGATGCAATAGGTCTTTGACCAAACATGTTAAGTGCATTTTCACACGATAATACAGACATTGGCTTTGAATTTAAGTCTTTAGGGGAAGGAAGCCTCCAACAGTCTAACTCATGGTTTCCCCTAAATACGGAACAACGTCGTGGGATATTTTAATACAAGAAATTGCGTTGTGAACTATTAACATGTAATTAAGGGGAGTAGAAAGGTTTCCATGCCAGAGGTTTTTAATATTCTTTGCATTTTAGCGATGGTCTCACGCATCTAGGAAATCGGTACCTTACCATATGGACAGTGACAGTCAGTCAACATTGATTACTGGGATTTCATTATAATGACTGCGGGACTCAGTAACTCTAATTCATGATGGTATCAGCACGTCTACCAGCTGTGAATTTTCATTTACAGATTTAGCTTAGAACGAGATCCCGGAAGTCTATTCATATTAAAAGCACTCGCATTAGGGCTCACTTGACGTGTTATACACGACAGGTGGTTGTGGATTCTGCCAGGGCCGAATATTAACATTGATATAAAAAGAAATCTCCGTGAAGAGAAAGGATTCTTCTTAAGGTGTTTCCTCTTCTAAGTCTGAGAATTTACTTTCGCCTTCTGTATCTTGAACATGTGAGTCAGGTCTGGGTGAGACTGAAGGTCCTGTTCATCCTGAGGCCTATCGTCCCCAGCTGTTAACCTGGGAGAGTAAACCGTGTGTGTTTGCAAAAGGACGTGGTGGGGCAGATGTAGGACAGAGCTTCCCGTCCCAAACAGGAGCACGAGGAAAGAACGAAAAAGGGTAAGAAGTCCTGAACCAAGTCTCAGACCCAATGGAGCAAATCCCAGTTGCCTTCACGGTCAGGCTGCTTCTGTCTTGCACAACCATCTTGGCTTCTGTTTAGACAGTTGTCGAATGCCTCATCGGTCAGTTCTGTGTCCACACCCTCCTTCTTTCCCCAACACGTTGATCCATCCATTGCCTTGGATATGGACCAGCTGAGACCTTTCCAGATGCCCGAGTTCTGTTTTCTCTTTGAGCTGTCTTCTCTTGAAATGACTTCTGTTTCCCCATCGTCTGCTAACTGCTCACATGGACCCGGGCTGCTCTTTGAGCTGAAGCTCTTTCCGAACGAAGTGTGGACCATCCAATGTCGTCACTCACAAGGTCTACCTTTGCCAACGTGCTAGGGCATGAACTCGGTCCGGCCAAATTCACGGCCACTTTGTAAACAAGGATCACGTGTCATCCACTGTCCAAAAACAGGTCCTTGTTTCTGTGGGAGACGTCATCAGAAGGGCTCTGCTGTCCAGGGTCCTACCTTTCTCTGCTTACAGCCCCTTAGCAATTCAGTAAGAAGGTGGCTCTTCTCCTCACTCTTCCTTGAGTCCTCTTAAGAATCCCCTTTACAGGTCCATTCATGGCGATGTGGGCTCTTTCTAGCATGTACCTCTGGGCTCTCCTAGCCTCCGTCCATAACTCCATTCCAAAGCTGCTTCCGAGGTTTTAGGTATTCATTAGACTGACACTGCACGTGTTGGTACCGATTTCCGTCTTCATCCTCAAGCTCCTGTAACTAAATACCACAGACCCGGTGGCTAAACTGGTTGACCAACACATCACTCAGTGTACATGAGCAAGAGCAGAATGAATCACCAATGTCAGAAACCAAGGGCAATGTTTGGGCATTTAATCCTGAGGATTAAAATTTATCCTCAGATTATTTTATCTTGAGAGCAGGCATGCGTGTGGGGGAGGGGCAGAGACAATCCCAAGCACGCTCAGTCCTGACGTGGGGATCAGTCTCCTGAACCTTGAGATCATGACCTGAGCGTCAATCAAGAGTCAGACATTTAACTGACTGAGCCACCCAGGTACCCCTCAACTTCTTCTTTCTTTCAAGGGCGTGTGGTAGGTTTTTCTCCTGATCTAGAATCCCATTTTTCTTTCTTTCTTTTCAATATAAAGAAGTTTTTATGTTAACGTACATAGATACATGTTATCCCTATTTTTCTTTCTTAAATATGACATTTACTGTCAAGTTGGTTTCCATACAACACTGCCAGTGCTCATCCCAGCAGGTGCCCGTTTTTCTTTAAAAAAAAAAAAATCTATTTCTACTACGATGGCGAAAATAAACCCTTATCTCAAAATTGGTGATTATAGCGCTGTCAAAAGTCATAGGAGTGCAGAAGAAAGTTCTTAACTCATTTCCAAAGAGTGGATGGATTTAAGAATTGATTAATGGGATTGATAATTGAGAAATAGATGATACATCTTGTTAGATGAGAGGAGTTGGAGAAATATTTTGGAGACCAATTAGTGTCCTAAGCTATTTTGCTGGGGGATGAAGGACCAAAAAAGTCTTCACTTGTAACCTCATTGTTTCTCTCAGTGGTCGTTGATGGAAACTGCACGTGTAGGAACAGAGACCTCTCTGGGCCAAGCTTCTGTTTGTCATGGCTTATGGGATATCAGGTAGACACATGCTCTAGAAAGTTGGATATTGCCTCTAAGTTCACACTGAGCTAAAGCTACAAGCACCCATCCAAGGATGGTGGAAGGGTATGAAAACCCAGTTGCTGAGAATGAAAATTGGGGGGGACACTCCTATTTCACAGGTCTGTGAAAGAGGAGAAATCCTCAAAAGCCAAAATACGAAAGTAGTGGTTATCAAAGCCTACAGAAAATCAGTGTGGTGAAGTTATCACTACATCCAGAGGGATAGAGACCCAAAATTGCAAAGGATTCAATATTGGCGCACAGTGATGTGAGTGATGGAGCCATGTCAAAAAAAGATGACTCTTTGGGGAGAAACTTGACAAGATCCTTACCTATATGACCTCTATCAATAACTTAAAGGTATGGATCATGTTTAGGGGAAACATTAAGATGGCATGAGAATGGAAGGGATTCGCCATTATGTTAATGGACAAAATAAAGTCTAGATAGAAATTGCCTATTGAGATAGGCATGTAAATCTGGAAATCTTTAGCATAACTATAGGGGGAAAGAAAGCATAATTCGTAATTGGCCTAGGGATGTTGTGCACAAAGCTTCGGTGGGCTCTTTTCCCAGTGTGCAGGGTTAGGTCGTCCAGCGTGAAGGCATCCTTCCAGAAACACCTCACGGTTAGCGGTAAGCCTGTTTTCCCTCTCCTTGGTCAGTTGATACCCCGATGATAGCCTTCAGTTCTGGGTTCCATTTTTGAAGAAGTGTTTGCTTAGATGAGCGTTTTCAAAGCATGTTGAATGGGGTTAAGATAAGGAGTCCAAATCCTCTCATACGTGAACCATTCTAGGAAGGTAGAGCTATTGAGTCTGGGGAAATGGGGTCCTAGGTTATCATGTTTTCAAATGACTCCAGTTATGGGTAAAGTGATTAGATTGTTTTTTGGGGAATCCATTGTCCTGTAAGAAGTATGAGAAAGCAAGGTGTCCCAGGGCAGAAAGGCTTTGTCCATCACAATAGGCCACCTCCGGGAGGTGGGAGACTTCGCCCCCAGCACGTCTTCACGGAAAAACCCAGACCCTGACTGGGCAGATGGGCCCTTTTTAGGGTCATTTATTAGGCTGTCTGCTGTTGCAATTTGTTCTGAACTAATTTCTTGTTGCCTTGAGCTACGTATTCGTAGAAAGACTGTTTGGTATTCCTCTTCTCTTGCCGTATGTTGACTAACGTCCAGTGTCCGATAATTCCTCAGTTTGTTTCCTTTGTAATCTGTGATCCTAGGATCCTAGATCCTAGAGATCAAACTCTTTCAACATCTGCCGATCTGTATGCCAAAGATACCTTTGGGCATCTTAATAGTTAATAGTTAACTTCACCCATTTGTGTAGGGTCATAAGTATTTTCAGCCAATTTGGGATAACCAGGTTTACACAAGATCGATTTCCTGCTCAAAAAATAGACACATGTACACACAAGACACATTTAATCATTATTGAAAATATTTGAATTACCCAGTGGGGAGAAAAATCTTTACGACCATTTCTTGCCCTCCCCACCCCATTTTTTTTTCTTTATGATGAAGAATGTTTAAGGAGAACTGGAATGGGCTAAAATGCAGATCTGATCAGCTTATGACATTTCCAAGTATTATCAAATGACCTAGACAGAACTGTGAATGAAAGGGCAGCAACCATGCAGTGATTGGGGAAAAGAGATAATTCACTATAATTAAAGTAGCTTTTAGTTCCCTTGGCTATGGGATGAGATGCTATCACAACTATACAAAGTTTTCAAGTCTTCGTGAACAGAAGACTCAAGAAAATTATGGAGAGTCATTTGCAGCAGATACAATTACAAGCATCCTGACCTATCCCGTAGGTAGCCTTAGCAAACAACAGCAAATGTTTATTTCGTTTCTGCCCTTCCCCCCCCCCCAACATGTCCTATGATCCCTTAGCAACCTGCTAACATGGGGTCACGGTGTTCATGATTGCATTTCATTGAGAAATACTTTGACATCCACAGCATAACATTGGATTATTGTCAGGAGGTTAATGAAAGAAATTACTTAAAAGCAAAGAAAACCATAGTAGCAGCAAAGTGGTAACTCAGGAAGGTCACGTCCTTGAGAGTCAGGAGCCAGGTATGAGCAGAGACATCAAGGATCCTCAGGAACATCCAGTAATTTAAAATTATGACCTTCCCGTGAATTCACTTGTTTGGTCTCCGTGTGGAATGACCACAAAGTTGCACACATACATTTCCTAGCAGGTATCTTAATTACTGTGCAGCTGATTTTGAAAAGGTGTTTTGGGCATTATGTAACATGTCCAAATACTTTGGAAAACACATTTCTTTGAAAAATTTTTAACATTCATTTTTGAGAGACAGAGACAGAGCATGAGTGGGGGAGGGGCAGAGAGAGAGAGAGAGAGACACAGAATCTAAAGCAGGCTCCAGACTCTGAGCTGTCAGCACAGAGCCCTACACAGGGCTCGAACTCAGACCAGGAGATCATGACCTGAGCCAAAGTCAGATGCTTAACCAACTGAGCCACCCAGGTGCCTCTGTTTTATTTATTCTTGAGAGAGACAGAGAGAAAGGGAGACACAGAATCCAAAGTAGGCTCCAGGCTCTGAGCTGTCAGCACAGAACCTGATGCAGGGCTCGAACTCATGAATGGTGAGAACATGACCTGAACCAAAGTCGGATGCTTAACCAACTGAGCCACCCAGGTGCTTCTATGTTTGTTTATTTTTGAGAGAGACAGACAGAGAAAGAGAGAAAGGGAGACACAGAATCTGAAGCAGGGTCCCGGCTCTGAGCTGTCAGCACAGAGCCAGACATGGGGCTTGAACCCACAAACTGTGATATCATGACCTGAGCTGAGGTCGGATGCTTAACGGACTGAGCCACCCAGGTGCCCCTGGAAAACACGTTTTTAAGCAGAAATTGACCATCCTGTTTCCTTTGCCTTATTCTCTACTTACTGCTTTATCTCCTGAGAAAAATGTTGCCATATGTAGAATGGAATAGGTTTTAACATGGCTTTAAAAGGAGGCTAATGTATGCAGTTAGCACATTGAAACAACATAAGCATGTAATTTATAGGTATACACTATTTACATAAGATAAATACTAAGTTTGAGTTTACACATCGCCAAATTGTAAAAAGATAGCCTATTCTGTCAGCAAATTTTCCTGCACAGATGGAATATTAAAATAATTAACATTATTTGAAATTTATCCAAAGATTAAAATCCTGTATTTACAGATAATTTAAAGAACATGAAATATCTACATGATTTACATGATTTACATGATATGTAAAGTTTATATTGAATAAGGGGATATTAACTACCCTTCTTAGAAGTCCTTTTTCAGGAATAAAGAACTCCAAAAATGCATGTGTTAAGTGGCAAAATACTATGTAAATTTCATAAATGTATGTGTTTCCTCAAATGAACATTAATTTGCAGAGGAAACAAAAATTAGGACCAAAGTTGCTAGAATTTTTTTACTGAGATTTTATGGTGTTGAGGGTCCCAAACTTTTGTGCATGGCTTAAACAAGGCAATTATTTTTATTCCAATTAGTAAGAATTTCTCACATGATTCACTAACTGACTTCTGTTAAATTTGTTTTGACAGTTCATTGTATGTGGTTGCAAATACATCTATACCCCTGAGGTATGAGTTGTTTGCACTCTTTAGAATTTGCTGATAACGAACTGCACAATTTAATTGATTTATTTGCATGCTATTTTCCATTTTCATTTTGGAAAGCTTTATAGATATGGAAAACAGGACCTCATGGAACCTCCTCATTTATTGAATACTGCTCTTATGTAAACATGGAGAAATAATATACGTTGCAATAGATGACTTTTAAAGACAACATCCCCAAATGTAGGCTCCTAAGATCTATTTTGTGGAACAGAGAAAACATTTCCGACCTCACATGGAACTCTGCTTGGGAAGTAATGTGTTATTCTAAATCGATTATAGTTTTAACTTAATAGAAATAGTTTTCGTTTGATATGAAATCCAGTGAAAACTTACTTGGTTATTTCTGATGGCTTTGTCCAGCTGTAGTAAATCTGGGTAGCGAAGGTGACTAGATATGCTGCCATGATACGTCCTATGAATATTGCCAAAATCTGGACTTAAAGATGATTAACGGCCATGTAGAACGTGATATATATTGTAGTCAAATGTGAAATCCAGAAGTAAATTTGGAAAAGGCAGGATTTAGAGAATGAAGTAATTGATGGAGGCTGATATTTCTGGTAGTCAATTGGGTGTATGATACTAGGGAATAATCATTTAGATCTCATTATATGAAAATCACTGCACTCCCTAACTGTCAGTCTTCCAGGGAGAGTTTGTATAAATGTGAGCTGAGAAGAGTGGTATGCATATTAGGAACCAAATCGGACACCCGTTGAACTGTGAATTGGGCCAGTTGAAATATTTTCCAGTAGGGAAAATAGTAGACACATCTGATTGGGAGAAGGGGATTTTTATGGGGGTGGGTCTGCTCAAATCTTGCCCCAGGAATGAAGCTTCGAGTTTAAGAATCACCATCCTCAAGAAATAAAAGTAACGACAGCTTATCATATACAACGTTCTCTCATATAGAGTTGATATAGGTTGTACAGAGTTGGCAATACATTAAATATACTACCTATATACTATAAATCATCCTATATATTATACATAGGTTGACTATATACGTCAATCTTTCAGTCTATTCATCTTGAAGGCAACTTACAATATTTCCCTTTCCAAATATAAGACTTGGAGTGCAGGGTTCAGGTTTTGCCAGAGAGGAATATAACTTTCTGGGACAAAACACTGATTACAGAAGGCAACCTTATTTTGTCAAGTTTCAATCTGAGGTGATGTAATGTGAAAAGTCTGGCCTTTCATTGAAGAGTAAAGAGCTGTAACATGTGACTGAGAGAAACCTGATGTGAACACAGTCCAGATTGATTGCATATATAGCCTTTCTGCCCAAATTTTCTATGGGATCCTCTCTGCTTGTTATAGCTTGTTGTTCAAACAAAACTATGCATATATTTGGAGTTACTCATTTCTGAAGCCAGGAACCACGGTGAAAGTTCTTGTGTTCATTGACAGTGTCCTCAGAAAACCATGGTCCTCTCCTCCCCATAGATCTGTCTCCTGCTGCTCAATTCAAATGGGCTGTGATGAAATACTCTGTAGGAAAGCAAACTTCTAGGACTCCTTACGTGAAATCCAGTAGGTTGGAGGTCCATCACATACGTTACTTTCTGTTACCTAATTCTTTATGCTGATCAGGGCAAGCCATAATCAAAGGGGCAAACAGGAAGAATGCTTTCTCTTAATGTCAGCACACCTACACTGTCCGAGCACAGCCACCTTGGAGCTGAACATAGGGCTAATGTGGTCTAAGTTCTGTCTGAATCAGGATTCTTGCAATAGGGCCACCCCTTAACATCCAGCATTAGTCCAGAACCAGACAGATTTCTTCTCCTTTAAAAAAAAAAAAAAGGCATTGGGGGTTGGTGACTGGGTGGGTCAGTCAGTGAAGCATCCGACTTCAGCTCAGCTCATGATCTCACAGTTCATGAGTTCGAGCCCCACATCGGGCTCTGTGCTGACAGCTCAGAGCCTGAGCCTGCTTCAATTCTATGTGTCCCTCTCTCTGTTCCTCCTCTGCTCATGCTCTGTCTCTCTCTCCTTCAAAAATAAAAACATTAAAAAAAAATTTTTTAAATAAAGGTGGGGGGAGGGGAAGGCTAGGCATACTGTTTCGAAAAAGGTCAGTTATTAATTGTTCTTGAAATTGACAAGCATTGATGCCTATAAATACATAATCATCTTGACTAATTGTTTTTGTTTTTACCAGTTGGAAAGAACGTCGTCGTGTTCCCTCCCTTCTGCCCTTTAGGTCTATGTACTTATAAGCCCATTCATGCCAAAATCCCAGACTTTGCACTGAATTTATGTACTTTCTGATGTCCAGGTTTTTATTTCCTCCAGAGCCTTCTAGCTGCAAAGACTATCCTTTTAGCTACTAGTTTGACCCATTCTGTAAGGATTTAAATTTCAGAAGGTAGATCTGCCATGCCTTCAAATGGAAACCAACTGCCTGCCACCCTTTCAACAGTTCATATGAATAAAATATCCTGTACGTTTGTAGAACAGACCACTTTTAAATGTGATATTTTATTCGGTGACATTTAATGGAAGGAAAAAAAGAATAAACGTTTCATTTATGATGAAGCGTGGGTCATCAGACAGACTTGCCCAGCTGTGATCCAAACGGTGACATCTGAGGTTTGCGAGGGGCGCTCTGAGCTTCTCTTGTGATGAAGAATTGGAAAGCAAGCCGAACCCGGACAGCTTCCCGGGAGGAGATCCTGCCCAGCCTAATTTATTGCCGCGTGTTTTAAGAGACCAGAGAGGGTCAGCAGGGGCTCCTGTAATTAAAGCATCCTGTGTGATCTGCCCTCACAGCATATAAAAGGCTGGGACCATCACCCTCTCCGGCTTCATCTCTTGTCGACTCTCTCATGTGTTTCCAAACAATACCACCTGCCTTCTCTACGCGGCATGTGGGCATGTGTTACGGAAATATCCGACTTCGTCCCAGGAACAAAACCGTTTGTTGGACTCTCAAAAGTAACTTGGTCGTGGCTCCTTCATGCACAGTAGGAATGATCTGAAATGATAGGAATTGAATCCCTTGCATGGTGGTGAAATGTTCACTAGCAGCATGGATGGGGCTTTTCTAAAGACCCTTGTGCTGGACTTCAGAAGCTCTTGGACAAACAAGTTTCCACCCAAAAGCTTAGCAGACATTTTTAGTGTTGCTCAACAAATCTGTTCTTTGGTTTCCCACACAGAACCAAGTGGCCTTTTCCGGGAATTTTGATGACCAATAGAAAAACATAAGGCCGTGTCTCCTGGCAAAGTAGTTAATACGAAGGACTCCTCTAGGCTACATTTAGCGATAGATCTGACAGAAAGATACACACCCTTTCTTGCAATTCTTGGGGGGGGGGGGGGAGAAAACTAGTGATTTTTATCAAGTACAAGACTCTATATTCTCTTAGATTGGAGAAATTAAACATGGTGCAGTTGAGGGGTATAGAAATTGCAACATATCTAAGTCTGGGGAAAAGCAGTTTTAATCATGTTTATTTTTGAGAGAGCAGGGGAGGGGCAGAGAGAGAAGAAGACAGAATCTCTAGCAGCCTCCACAGTGTCAGCACAGAGCCCACCCACGGGGCTCGAACCCACAAACTGAGATCATGACCTGAGCTGGAGTTGGATGCTTAACCCACTGAGCCCCCCCAGATGCCCCTCAAGACGTCCTTAAATACAGAAGCTGGTGTTTTCTTGAGCTCCAAATCCCCCAAATACAAGAGACCTTGGGAACGTTTTCATGAAACTATTTACCTCCTAAATTACAGCATATTTCAGTCATTAACAAATGGATCGACGTGAGAAAACTGCCTGTAGCCAGCATTTCTCATGAAGAAAATTCTTATGTAATTCCTTCTCAAGACCATGGAAACTTCCCAGGTACCAAGGAGCCATTGAGAAGATCTACTCCCAATTTGTACGAACAAGAATCTTACCTTGAGTTAAAAATGAAGTCCTGCGAAACAAGTAAATCCCCAAACTCTATATGGAGTAAACAATACAGATAAACAAGTGATCAAAATAGATGGAAATAGATCAGTCATATGCCAAGACCGGGAAACTTCAGACCATGGTCTTAACTTCAGGTCCAGAAGTTTTAAGTGAGAAAGTGAGGAGCAAACTTAAACTTTAAAAAGTTGCGGGGCGCCTGGGTGGCACAGTCGGTTAAGCGTCCGACTTCAGCCAGGTCACGATCTCGCGGTCCGTGAGTTCGAGCCCCGCGTCAGGCTCTGGGCTGATGGCTCAGAGCCTGGAGCCTGTTTCCGATTCTGTGTCTCCCTCTCTCTCTCTGCCCCTCCCCCCGTTCATGCTCTGTCTCTCTCTGTCCCCCCAAAAATAAATAAACGTTGAAAAAATAAATAAATAAAATAAATAAATAAAAAGTTGCAAATTCTATAGCAGGAGCAGGAGATCCTTGGTGCAAGTCCCCTGTAGTGACTTACCTGATCTAAACATCTTGGTTTTCTGACCCTCAAGAATTTCCCTTACATTTATGCCTTCCTACGTATGCATTTCAACGTGTATGGAGTATGCAGTATGATAGGTGTTTTAAATGTGCGCTTTTGTACAAAAAAATGCATCCATGGTATTTCTGGGAACAGAAGACTCCTTGTCATTCACCACCTTTAACATGGAATGGACAGAGTGTGCTAGAACGTCTCTTTCCAGCTATGATGGAGGGACCCTTCATCCACCAAACAGCCATAAAAATGACAAGTTCTACCAGCCCGCCCTTTTTTGACCTTGGCCAACAGGCACCCAAGATGGCTGGTGTCTAAGAAGAGAAGGGCTTACGTGGCACGAGCCTGGTTTTCTGCCTGAGTAGAGATTCCCACCTGGTAAGCTGATGGTTAAGGACGGCAAGGTGCTTCCCCTGAGCGTAGGAGGTGCTTGTCTGAGTTCTTAGCATCTTCAGTGGCTGGAGTGTGCAGGCCAGGCAGTGGGGATGATTGCACGTTACCACTGTGCATGCAGGTGGCCCAGGATCTAGGGGGGGTGTTCTTGAGTCTCTGTGGCTGAGGTGGTCCATGCCAGAGGACAGGTGCAAAGGGGGCAAGTAAGATGTGAGCACGACTTTACAACCTCGAAAGTCCCGGCCGAAGGACCATCTACTTAGTGTCTCATTACACACTGCAGAGTTCACCTAGTTATCACGAATGTAGGTCTCCTCATGTATAAATCTTCTCAGAAAGATAGATGAGAATCTTGTTTTTTTTATGTTTTGGTAATCTCTATGCCCAGCATGTGCTTTGAACTCATGACCTCGAGACCCAGAGTCCTATGCTCTGTTGACTGAGCCAGCCAGGTGTCCTGAGAATGTTTAAATAGCATTTATCTCTGGGAGCCGGAATGAGATAGTTTTTGTGTTGTTTGCCAGTGAGTGGCTCAACTTTTCATTATGTCTACCTGTATGAAGTGAAATTCTTTATCCTAATCAGGTAGGCTTCTCATTAAAAATTTCAAAATCTATAAAACTTGGTGAAAAGTATACCCCTTAGTGTTTCTCTCTCTCTCTCTTTTTATATATTTTTTGAATGCTCTTTTTGCATTATTTCCTACCAGCCACTATTATCATCAAAGTCTCGGCTTCTGAAATGTTCCATTTAAGGAAAATGGCCAAGAAGATTGAAGCCCTGTCTATAATGTGGGGAATGATAAGCAAGTTCAGCTTTGGGGAATAGACTCTGTAGATAGTAATCTTTTGCAGTGAAACTGGAAATGCCCTGAAAAAATGGGTTACAAATATGCAGTGGGGCTTTTCATGCTCAGAGTCGTCTGTGAATAGATCTGTTGTGACAGGGATAGATGTGTGGATATGGCCACCAGCCTGTCCCTGCAACGGATGAGAAGCTTCCAGATCCCGAAGCAAATCGCGGCCAGCCCCAGCCCACGAACAAAGCAGGTTTCTCAAAGTCAATCGGCACAATTCGGTTTCATAAAGATGACACAAGCAGATGAAATAGCATTGCTTAATGCCCAGAGATTCGGGGCACATAACAAGTGATAGGAGTTAAAAATGGAAAATCAATGTATTTTCTATGGTGATCTTCAAAGCATGTTGCTGAGGGCTCAGGATCTTATGGTAGTAATGTATGAGAATGCTATTTTAATAGTTAAATATAAAACATGTAATAGAAGTAATTTGAGACCATGTTCTGCTTGGCATGTAGAGTTGAAATATATTGATTACTTGTAAATATATATATTTTTAATGTTATTTTAGAGAGCATGTGAGCAGGGGACAGGTGGAGAGAGAGGGAGACTCAGAATTCAAAGCAGGCTCCAGGTTCTGAGCTGTCAGCACAGAGCCAGACACAGGGCTTGAACTCACAAACCATGAGATCATGACCTGAGCTTAACGAATTGAGCCACTCAGGTGCCCCTTTCTTTCTTTCTTTTCTTAAGTTGATTTATTTATTAGAGAGGGGGTGAGGAGAATGAGTGGGGGAGGGGTAGAAAGGGGGAGGGAGAATGGCAAGCAGGCTCCAGGCTCTGAGCTATCAGCACAGAATCCAACTCGGGGCTCAAACTCATGGGCCAGGAGATCATGACCTGAGCTGAAGTCGGATGCGTAACTGAGCCACCCAGGCGCCCCTATTTGTAAATATTCTTAAGCTTCTAAAAAAATATTTAGGCATTCCAAGGAATAAATCTGAACTGAAAAAATTAACATCTTTATGACCTTCACATATTTTATGGAGAAGACTATTACGCAGACTGCAGTGCTGAATTTAAATACGGTTCTTAAAAAAACGACTTTTTAACTATAAACTTCTCTGAAAAATAGTGTGCCTTCTATTGCTGGGTTACCCTAAGTGTTTCTTAGCACGTTAGAATCTATTGATTTGGAAATGAGGGGAGTGGACACATTTTTTTTTCAGTCTCCATTCTAAATAAGAATCCATGACCTCTACCCATTGCTGATCTAGAAGTAACAAGAACCAATCGGAGGAATTCATGTGACAAAAATCCCTTTCTTTCTGGTTTATATGGTTATCTTTGTTAATTTCCTTGTTTTCCTACCTTGTGACTTTGAAAACCTTTATGCAGTCTTTAGGGGAAAGCGGTTTGTTTTCATGCATTTCATGAATCATGTTTTGGTCACTTAGTAATATAGGACTTTGTATTTGGGATGCACATAGTTTACAGTGTGTGCATGTATGTGTTGTAGCATCCTGGCAGGTTTTGTTTGCCTTCCTTCTCCCACTTCATTATCAGCAGCCACCACACATGCTGCCACATGCATCATCCTGTCCTTGCCACACGTTGCCAAGACTCCATGGATAGTGGATAGTCAATTGCCTCTATTCTCTTTATTCTTTCTTTTATAAATTAAAAAATTTGGTGGGGGGACTGCCTTCTTGAGATGGAAGTTTGGGTGGATAACAATACACTTGTTTTCTGCTCCAAGTATATAGAGCTACCAATGTTCCTCTAATACTTCCTTAGCTGCATCCCCACAAATGAATGTTAGTGTGCTCATCATTCCTGTCACACAGTGTGGGATATTTTGTAGTTTTCCTTGATCGCCTCCTTGAATCAAGGCTCTTTGACAAGGTGGGGGGGGGGGGTGGTAGATGGGGACATATAGGAGAAATTACCAAGAAAAGGAGGGAAATGTGGGTTTTGCTGTCATGGTTGTCCGTATACATCAAAATATCCAATTATGCACTTTATGTGCCATTTAGTGTATTTCCATTATACCTGAATCAACATGTTTCAAAAATTGGGGCTCTTATGAAAATAAGACTATGGGATTTGTCCCAATCTTTTATTTACTTCCATATACTTATTTTCTCATTTTATCAATTATTAAAGAGGGAAAATGAAATCTCTTACTCATTGCAATTCAATTTTTACTTCTAGTATTTAGTGTTTTGAAGTTCTATTAGACATGTAAATTTTTAAGAATGTTATATCCTCCATGAATTGAACCCTTTATTATGAAATGACCTTCTTCGTAGTGTAAACCTTTAACTTGTTACAATTTACCTTCTGGCGATGTTATCTCATGAATAATAAAAGAATGTTGGTAGGGCGCCTAGGTGGCTCAGTCAGTTAACCGACTGAAATCTGACTCAATTTCGGCTCAGGTCATGACCTCATAGTTCATGGGTTTGAGCCCCACATCGGGCTCTGCACTCAGCATGTTTGGGATTCTCTTTTTCCGTCTCTCTCTCCCTTAAACCCCCACTCACGTGCTCTATCTCTCAAAAATAGATAAAAACTTAAAAAAAACAAAAACGTTGGAATAATTGTATTCCCTCTGTGCCATGTTGTCATGCATTATAATTTTACATATGCTATAAACCACAGCGTTTTAACTTTTCTTTACATAGTCAGTTATCTACTAAAGAGATTAAATGATAAAAAAGATCTGGCACACTGACCCACATATTATCATTGTAGTTCTCAGTTGCTTGGATTAGATCCATAGTTCTATGTGGCAAAATCTCACTTTGAACTGAAATTTCTTATACTACAGATCTGCTTGTGATGAATCTTTCAGATTTTTGTATGTCCAAAACAAAAAAGTTTTCATTGTTTTTTGAAAGATATTTTTGCTTGGTATAGATTTCTAGTTTGACAAGTGTTTTTTGTTAGTGTTAGGAATATTAAAGTTGTTTTTTAATGTTTATTTTTGAGACTGAGCACAACTTAGGGAGACACAGAACCTGAAGGAGGCTCCAGGCTCTGAGCCATCAGCGTAGAGCCTGACGCGGGGCTTGAACTCATGAACCGCAAGATCATGACCTGAGCTGAAGTTGGGTGCTTAACTGACTGAGCCACCCAGGTACACCAAGTTATAGATATTTTAGTAAGTATTCTGGAATTTTGTTCTGGGACATAGTTTTGTTAACTGAAGACAGTTTCATCTTTTCAGATTTTGCTTTTAAGATTTTCCTAAGGTGTTTTTTTGTTTTTTGTTTTTTGTTTTTTTTTAAGATGACAGCCATACTCCGTTCTTGATCTCAGTGTGAGTAAAGGGGTCCTGGGAGAGTGGAGTTTACAGGGCTGAGGAAACTATACCCCTGGATGAAGTAACAACGTGTAGGAATTCAGTCTCTAACAATGGCTAATTGATCATTGGACCTCACAAAATGCAGTAGCCTGATAGATGCTGCTTGATATAGAAAGCAAGACATTTTTGGGGTGCCTGGGTGGCGCAGTCGGTTAAGCGTCCGACTTCAGCCAGGTCACGATCTCGCGGTCCGGGAGTTCGAGCCCCGCGTCGGGCTCTGGGCTGATGGCTCAGAGCCTGGAGCCTGTTTCCGATTCTGTGTCTCCTTCTCTCTCTGCCCCTCCCCCGTTCATGCTCTGTCTCTCTCTGTCCCAAAAATAAATAAAAAACGTTGAAAAAAAATTTTTAAAAAAAAGAAAGCAAGACATTTTCTAGATCTGTTTGGCAAAAGCAACATTCAATATAGTGGGGAATCATAACGTTTCACCCAGTGTCCAGACTCCAGGCAATTCATAGATGTGGAACATATTAAGATTTTTAATTTTTTTTAACATTTGTCTTTGAGAGAGCACAAGCAGGGGAGGGGCAGAGAGAGAGGGAGACACAGAATCTGAAGCAGGCTCCAGGCTCTGAGCTGTCAGCACAGAGCCAGATGCAGGGCTTGAACCCATGAACCGTGAGGTCATGACCTGAGCTGAAGTCGGATGCTTAACTGACTAAGCCACCCAGGCTCCCTTAGATGAAGAACTTTTTAATGGAGAAAAGGGTATGCTTGAAGAAATACCGTAGAATTAATGAATTGCTATGTGGCAAAACTCAAAATTTCCCCTAAGCCTTCTTTCTCCAGGGGAACTTGTCATTTTCCTGGATGAACATGACCAAGACTAAAAGGAAGATCTCCAGAGATGTTTAAATACTAGGATATTCATATATTAAAGTTATAACTGTATTAAATGATTTTTATATTCACCCTTAATATGACAGGAATGTCATATAGAAGATTTTTATAGTGAAATGATACACAGTTACATTTGATGTCAATCTTTCTAACAGATAAGTCTAATAAATTAGTCAGAAATCTAAGGATAATCAAAGAAAGTGATTGAGGTAAGCCATTTAGATTAGAAATCTCTATAGTTTTTTCTTTGGAGAATTCCACACTTAGTTTGATATTTGTATTAACTGCCCTTTGAAACAATAGTAATTTTTTCCCCCTGATGATTTCAGTTTGAGAAAATGAAAACCTAGAAATTCTCACGCTTGTACCAATTGCTAAGAGTGTGTGTTTTCATTAGAACTCATGTCTTTTGAAGTGTGTTTGCACGGGACATCCGTCCATCTGGTTGGAAGATCACATGTGCTTCTCCCCAAACTACCTTTAATAAAATACCCACTTGTCTGCTGAGGTCCTTTGAATCAAGAATGCTGACCGTGTGCTCAGTGCACAGTTATTTTCTACAGAGAACCGTATGATGGCCCCTTTGGACATCAACTCCTGTTAGAAGGTTAATGCCTGTCACACTTACTTTTGTTAGACTCGGGGCTCATAAAACCTGGATCAAAAAAAAATAATGGTGGACGATTTCCCTTAATTAGCCCAGTGATGTATAAGTAGGCTACAAGTGCTTTCGACAGTTATTTGCAGATAGGTTGGAACAGACATTTTAAAGGCTGCTTTAAACCTTTGGGTTTTCTTTTTCCATCTTGAATCTGGAGTTATATGGAAGTGTCCAATGTAATCAGAACGCCCGTATAAGAGGAAGACAGGGCGACCAAGAAGACGTAAGGGAATATATCCACAGGTTTTTGGAATTAGGACATGGATGTCTTTCAGGGTGGTAATGCCACCTACCACATCATGTGATCTAGAAATTCTGTGGTTATGTACACACCCCTCCCAAAACACTCACATACGTGTACCTGTAGAGAGGTTTAAAAAAAACAGAAACAAAAAACGTTGCAGTGTTACCTGTGACCACTCCAAAATGGGAGAGCGGTCCATCCACAGTAAAATGGATTAATAAATTGTGTTCTATGCAATACAGCTCCGCCATGAAAACGTGTTCACCAACCTGCACTATTCTCACAAATATAATACTGGGCAGAAGAAACAAAATGCCCAAGATTATGTGGGAAGTTGCACGGAGGAGATGTTGCAGTTCTGGGAAGTGTTCACTTTTTGAGGGAGGCAATGGATGATGTGACCCTTTGCCTTTTTTAGTACAAATAACTGAGCGTGATCTTTGCCCTATTCTGTGATACGCTGTGTCTGTAATATGCTTTAAAATGTTCACAACCGCTTGTCTTGCTCATTCATGATGCATACGCTCGTAAAATGCATCACTCCTTTGAACCTTTTGAAGAAGCAAACTTTTGGGGCAACTGGACAGCCCACGATAAAGACAATAGTCTTTCCGTTGTACTAGAAGTCTATACGTACCTGTCTACTGATTTACCAGTCTTTTATCTATCATCTACCTCTCACTCTCCACTATGTGGTTTCATGTTTCATCTTCTTAATGATGACTCTTGATGAATAGAAATTTGTAGCTGTCATTCAATTTCATGTATTAGTCTTTCCATTTATGGTCAGTGCTAGTTGAGTCCTCTTGAACTACTTCGTCCTTATGCAGATCTCAAGAAAGTTATTTTCTCATGTTGTACGCTGGACGAGCTATTGAGTGTGCGCATCCAGAGCCGGAATCAACGAGGAGTTCATGTGTGTAGTGTGGTGTGTAGGCCTAGATAGATTTCCTGCTCTTCAGGGGTCCTCTTGAACCAGCGCTATGTCTCAAAAACACCATTGTTTTCTTCCAGGGCTCTGCCATTTCACTTGGATCAGAAACCTTTGTGTGTCTGTTTGAAACTCTCTGTCATTCCATTGATCTGCTTAATCTCTTTTGCCAATAGTGGATTGCCTTTTTATAGCACATTCAAGTGGTACAGTAAGGAAGGGTAGGCTTACCACCCTTTTTTTCTTCTCCTTCAAGAATATATTCCTCTTCTTTTTTAAAAATTTTTAAAATGTTTTATTTATTTTTTGAGACAGAGAGAAACAGAGCATGAGCAGGGGAGGGGCAGAGAGAGAGGGAGACACAGAATCCAAAGCAGGCTCCAGGCTACGAGCTGTCAGCACAGAACCTGACGCGGGGCTGGAACTCAGAAACTGTGAGATCATGACCTGAGCCGAAGTCAGATGCTTAACCGACTGAGCCACCCAGGTGCTCCAATATATTCTTTTTCCTGATCACTTGGATATTCACACAAATTTTAGCATCTCCAGCTAGTATGGTATATACAGTTATATTTAATCCATACATCAACTTGAAGGAACATTGATATTTTTATTGTATTGTGTTTTCTAATCCAGGCACACTGCATACATTATTTCTTTTTTTTTTTTAATTTTTTTTTCAACTTTTTTTTTAAATTTATTTTTGGGACAGAGAGAGAGAGAGAGAGAGAGAGAGAGAGAGCATGAACGGGGGAGGGGCAGAGAGAGAGGGAGACACAGAATCGGAAGCAGGCTCCAGGCTCTGAGCCATCAGCCCAGAGCCTGACGCGGGGCTTGAACTCACAGACCGCGAGATCGTGACTTGGCTGAAGTCGGACGCTTAACCGACTGCGCCACCCAGGCGCCCCATGCATACATTATTTCTATATTCTTATTTACCTTAACATTGTATGAATCTTTGTAGAGATCATGGAATCTTGCACATCTTTTGTTAGAATTACAGGTACATGTTCAATTCTGTGATATATGGATAGCATGTATTTTGCATTTTGTTGCTGGTGTATAGTTAAAATTAATAAAAACCTATACATCTGCGTTGTATTGAGCAACACCAGTAAACTTATTTATTCTTACCATTCTTGTGTAAAATACTTTGGATTTTTTACATACACAACTACATCTGTAAGGGACAGTTTTATATTTCAATTTCAACATCTTTCATTCTTTTTGATTGTCTCGGCACATGTTTCCAAAGGGTTGCATGGAAATATTGACAAAAGGCTACCAGGTGTTGTTCTCAACTCAGAGTGTTGGATGTCTTTCATGCAGAAACAGAGGGAAAGTTTTAGCCAAAATTACACATACCCGCATGTAACCACAAAAAAGTAGTTGTGCGCTGATCTAAGTCTCTATCCTAGGAAGATAGAACATTTTCACCATCTAGTTAAGATACTCTTTGACTTCAATACATAGCATTTAAGAATATGCTTTCCTATTTTTCAAGCGTACTGATTTTCTCATTGTATTTGACTGTTGATGGCTGGGAATGGGCCATATATTCTGCATGCTTGCAATTGTTTTTAACTTTGTTGACATTTGCTGTATAGCCAAAACATGAAAAATTTTGTAAGAATTCCACATATTCTTGAGATGAACGCATAGTCTCCATTTTTTTCAAATGCAATATACTGCATATGTTAATTTGGCCGATTTTGCCTCTGTGGTTTTCGAAACTTCTGTACATGAAAACCTTATTTTTAATGTTCCTATTAATTACAGAAAGGAGTGGATCCTTATGGCTCTATTTATTTTTTTAAATTTTTAATGTTTATTTTTGAGAGAGAGAGTGTGAGCAAGGGAGGGTTGGAGAGAGAGGGAGACACAGAATCTGAAGCGGGCTCCAGGCTCTGAGCTGTTGGCACAGAGCCAGACGGAGGGCTCGAACTCACAAACCCCGAGATCATGACCTGAGCCGAAGTCAGATGCTTAACTGACTAAGCCATCCAGGCGTCCCTATTTTTTTTCTTGGTTTGAGTGATGTGGGTTTCTCTAAGTACCTAGTCATTTCTAATTCACTGCCAGACATCATCCACGACAAAATATGAATAATCTTAGGTCTCAAATGATTTAAAAATTTTTTTTCAACATTTATTTATTTTTTGGGACAGAGAGAGACAGAGCATGAATGGTGGAGGGGCAGAGAGAGAGGGAGACACAGAATCGGAAACAGGCTCCAGGCTCCGAGCCATCAGCCCAGAGCCTGACGCGGGGCTCGAACTCACGGACCGCAAGATCGTGACCTGGCTGAAGTCGGACACTTAACCGACTGCGCCACCCAGGCGCCCCTCAAATGATTTTTATCTTCATCCAGAAAAAAATTTGCATATGCTGCCACTAGGTAGCTAGTTAGCACTGCTAATCCCAGATTATGATGATGTATTACATAGGATTCAGTGGGGCTTAGTTCTGGTGCCAGCCAGATTTGGAGTAGATTACACTTACTCCTGAGATACAGCATTTAGGAGTCTCAAACCAAGAAGCATGGGAGCTTTATCGATGCTTGTGGGCATTGCACTCAGTTTTTCCTCTTTAAATCAGTGAGGCTATTGAAAAGTTTTCTCAACCTCTGCAAGTATTGGGAGACAACCCTAGAAGAAAATCTACGCTAAATGCCCCAGATATTGGCCCAATGACCACCGCAACACTTTTAAAAACATTATTTTGTCTAGCTTTGCCACTTCCTTTGAACAAAGAGCTTGGTCTGAGTTCTCTAGTTTACAATTAACTGAAGGGTGTTCATGAGTGGTTTTATGTTGCAATTGTCTAAGTTGCCAGACCTGGTTTCCTCTGATCGTTTAGAAACGAACGACAGAGAACAGGATGTAATTAGTGTTTCACATGTTTACTCAAGGAACAAAACCAAGTTACACAATGACTAAGCTCATTTTGGGGGAAGTTTTTAGATTTAATGTAATTGCAGACACATAACATCTGAACAACCATACCACTAATGCTTTGGTGAAATATGCAGTCACATTATGGATTATGCTACCAATAGAGCCAGTGAATGGTGTTATGCAATTCTTGCTGGGTTTTTTAAAGCCAGTCTACGTTAATACAAGTGGCCATTGGATCCTGTAAGCGTATTGTAAACAATGTACTTGTGACACAGGTCATTACTGCAATATATTAACAAAAAACAGTATTAGCGTAATTCACATGAGCTGAGTTTGAGATTAAATAGGGAACTTTGTGCCATCCAGATGGGAAATGTTGCTTAAGAGGAATTGAAAGAGTGATAATTCATTACAGAATATCAGATATTTGTAATGAGATTTTGATAAAACCTAGAGAAGCATATATATGCTTTATATAAAACAATAAAATGCTTGGTGTCACTATTTTAAGTATGCTACTACTGATATTCTGGCCTGTACAGTCTTTCCTCCTTTGAAACTTTTATAGAGTGGAGTTTATATTGAAAGAATTGTGTAAACAGTTACTGAAGGGTTTTGTTGTGAGTAGCAGAGAAAGATTTTCGGAATACATGGTGATAGTTTAAATACTAAGTTGATAGGGATGACAATTTGTAAGAATTTAACATTTCCCCGGAACCAGGCAAGAGAACAAGGTTTGCATGTGGGAAGCTCCAAGTCATGTAAAATAGGAAGAGGTGATAAATCCTTATAAAAAATAGTAATTTACCAAGTGCATCAAAGGTGACATGGGAGATGGCAGGGTCCCCAGTGGAAAGGCTGTGTTTTGTTTAATTTTTTTTTTAATGTTTATTTAGTTGAGAGAGAGAGAGAGAGACAGAATCCAAAGCAGGAGCCAGGCTCCAAGCAGTCAGCCCAGAGCCCGACGCAGGGCTAGAACCCACAAACCGTGAGACCATGACCTGAGATGGTCAGGTCTTCTCATGACCTGAGAAGTCAGATGCTTAACCGACTGAGCCACCCAGGTTCCCCCTGAAAGGCCATGGTTTTGTTTTTTTTTTTTTTAATTTTTTTTTAACGTTTATTTATTTTTGAGACAGAGAGACAGAGCATGAATGGGGGAGGGTCAGAGAGAGGGAGACACAGAATCTGAAACAGGCTCCAGGCTCTGAGCTGTGAGCACAGAGCCCGACGCGGGGCTCGAACTCACGGACCACGAGATCATGACCTGAGCCGAAGTCGGCGCTTAACCGACTGAGCCACCCAGGCGCCCCAGGCCATGTTTTTAATCAAGAGGCTAGAATGAAGACACGTGGTCTTGTAGAATAGAGCAAGGTGGAGAAGAAGCAGAGTTTCTGCTCTTGGCATTGGAACCCCCTTTCTCAACCTTGGCACTGCTGATATTTGGGGCTCGAGATCTACTTGAATTAGAATATTAGAAACACCTCCAATTTCCCCCACTCCCAACAGCGTGTCTTTCTCCTTGTGTGTCTCTTTCACTCCTCAAACACCGGCTGGTTGCCCTACATTGAACTGAACTCTGACACCATGTACGCGGACATGTTATCAAGCCCCACAGGATAAGGCTCAGCCCCACAAGACTACCAGGCCCCGGTTGCAGACATTGGTTTCAAATAGCAGGTCCCCAGACGGCCCACAACTTCTCTCCAGCTTGGTACAAGTCTGAAGCTCTCTTCCTCACATTTGACTACTCTGCCAGAGCAGCTCCTAGAACTCAGCGAGACATTCCTGTTTACCAGTTTATTAAACGGGCTGCTAAAGAATACAGATGAGCAGCCAGATGAAGAGATACACAGGGCGAAGTTTGGGAGAGTCGGGGGCACTGGGGCTTCTGACCCCATGGGGTTGGGATGTGTGACCCCCGCCCCCATGCAGATGTGTTTGCCAACCTTGGAGGCTCTCTGTGCCTCATACTATTGGGATCTTACGGGGGCTTCCTCCCTTAGAGGCACGATCCATTATTGCACTTCCAGTCCTGCTCCTGTGTCCTACATTTTTCTCCGATCTCACATACCCCTTTAGTGTGGTGTGGGGCTGTCGTGTACACATTAGGATATTTAGGGACATCTCTGACCTCTACCTACCAGAGAGCCTCTGTGTGACCATTCAAATACACGCCATCGGCAAATGTAAAGCTCTTATCTGTAGGAGGTTTTAGGTGTCCAGGAAACTCCAACAGACCTCTGATGCTGTGTGAGAGTCTTGCCTGGGTGACTTTAGGCCCGTGTGCCAGGGGCATGGAGGAGTTTTTCCTAACTGAGGTGATACCTCCATGGGGTGTAACCATCCATTCAGGAACATCTGGGTGTCAGTACTATGTGAAGGCTTCCTGTACTAAGATAGATGGTCTATCCAATGGTAGACCTAGGACGACAGTTTGATTTTTCAGTCCCTAGCTTATAGAACAGGCAGTTCCAGTGACAATGACATCATGATTTCTCTGAAATGGACCCTACCAACTACAGAAAATGGAAATGTATGTTGGCCAACATTGGAACTAGAGCAACAACATCTCTAAAATTTAGAGAATTTTTGATATACTAAAACTACTCAGCACCAAATACATGAGAAACGTTAAGCAGTTTGATAAGGATATTATCGAAACGTCTACTTCAAAAACATGTTTGTAAAAATGGAATATACTTTTACAGAGTTGCTTTCCATAAACTCAGTATTTATTTTTAGCTCCCCTAAGGATAGCTGCCAGATTATGACTGAGAACTTGCAACTTGATGGGTCAGTGCATTTAAAAAAAAATATTGTTACTATGGAAATTTGATTTTTGAATGAATTGCGAAAGATTCTGTGTAACGAATAGATACAGATGGGTAGTGTTTCACATATCAATTAGATGAGCTCACTGTATCTCTCTGCACATTGTGTAGAATAGGATATATGATATTGTTTGGGGCACAAAGAATTTCACTTTGCATAAATCCTTGTAAAGAGCTAAATTTTCAGAGTACATTACCTCATGGGGGAGAGAAAAGCAAAACACTACACAGTCTTATCTGGGTTTAGATATTAGAAACCGATTTCGGGATGTCACAATAGTATTCCTATTGATGGAAACATATTGAGACATATATTGAAAAAGTCTGACCCTGGGCTAGTAGGAATATATAAACTGTGCAATCAGTGATGTTGCAATGTGTGGATTCATGATTCTTACACACAAGATCATGGCTTAAAATACATAGTGAAAATAAAGAGGGTCATCTGTTTATCTGTGAAAATGATGGTCATGGCTTCCTTGTCGCCTTTACAAGACTTATGGTGACAACAGCTCAATCTTCTCTCCTCCTTCACCTGCCAGGTCCACGTGCCCTCGTGGCTAGAATAAGGAAACCAGCTCCCAACATCACAGATAGCGCTCCTGAAAAATACACCTCTACTCCTAGAGCCACAGGGATGTCTGCAAATGGCACATCTTTGCAGTCTCAGTGACTGTTTGCTCTCCTCTTGTGGATGATGTAGGCAGATTGCACTGTTATGTTTTATGCACAGTGCAGACAACATTTTACTGCTTGGCTCTCATAATTAGGTGAGGATGATCTACACCATTACGTCTCCCCTTTGGGGATGTTTGTCACTCAATGGAATGGCCAGCAGTAAACCTTGCATTTCACCAGTCCAAATTCCTCCCATTATGACCACAGTCAATGTCTCTGTATATGCAGCCTGGGAATAGCCCTGGGTTTCTGTGTGTGTGCGTGCTGTGTGCATGTGCGTAAAAATCAACCACTAAACAGACCAAAAGAGATAAATAGGACATTGGCAATATATGGCATCTCTTCTCTTTTTTAAAAAACTTTATTTAGATGGAGTGATAAAGCACAAGCCGGGGGGGGGGGTGTGGACAGAGAGAAAGGGGGAGAGAGAATCCCAAGCAGGCTCCATGCTATCAGCACAGAACCTGATATGGGGCTCAAACCCATAAACAGATCATGACCTGAGCCAAGACCAAGAGTCAGACACTTAACCAACCGAGCTATCCAGGCACCCTTCCTCTATTTCTTAATATCCCACCTGGAATGAATTAGGATATGATTTGCCTTTCTCAACACTTTGCTTTTCTCTTGGATTCACACTTTATTATTGGCTCCAGTACTGATCACATCTTCTAGAAATGGCTTTGCATCCACCCCTTTTCATCTCTAGATGTGTATCCATCTCAGAATGTGTGTCCATAACTTTCTAGTAAGAGCCCAAGGCATGGCGTCAGATGACTGGTCCACGAGTGGGCATCTGAAATGATGTGCACCTCCAGATAGCTTTCTAATAATGAAGTACAACCACTCCCACTCAGAACCCTCCAGAGCTGTCTTGGTCCACTCTGTTATAGACACATTCTTTGACAGTGGGTGAAACACACCAGTATCCTTTGCATGGGTGTCCCTTTTGTGCCTAAGCTATCAACAGCAAGTTTCTGTTGCTTACGACCGAAGCAACCTTCACAAAGAGGGCATAGTTTATAAGAGTCAAAGCTCCATAGAGCAGACTCAAACTATGAACTGACTGATCTGAATGAGGCAGGCTGAGGGAGAGTTTTGCTGACATAAGCCATCATCACAATTCACCTGTGATACCTGGGGGTATAGGTTATGTCCCCATCTTCTCCCCATTGAAGCAGGTGCACATGGGGTCATGACAGCAAGCCATCAGGGCATTCACACATGCTGAGTTTTTTGCAACCTTGAAGAAGGTGTCACAACAGAAAACCCAGTCTTTGGTGAATGGCAGCACCAGGTTTCTTTGCCTTCAATCTAGTCGGTGAAAGAAACAATAGTGTGGTCTCCCAGCACCTTGTTAGAAATGTAGCCTCTCAAGTGGCCAGCAAATACCATTTATAAACCCAGATCCAAAATCCTAAACACAATATTAACAAACTGGTTTAAAAAAATCAAAGTTTGCACCATTGCCCAAGTGCAAGATTGGTTAAGTACAGCAATCAACATAAATTGGGGTGCTTGGGTGGCTCAGTCGGTTAATTATCTGACTTCAGCTCAGGTTGTGATCTCACAGTTTGTGAGTTCAAGCCCCACATTGGGCTGTGTGCTGACAACTCAGAGCCTGGAGCCTGCTTTGGATTCTGTGTCTCCTCCTCTCTCTGGCCCTCTCCTGCTCGTGCTCTGTCTCTCTCAAAAATAAATAAACGTTGAATTATTTTTTAACGTTTATTTATTTTTGAGACAGAGACAGAGCAGGAATGGGGGAGGGGCAGAGAGAGAGGGAAACACAGAATCGGAAGCAGGCTTCAGGCTCTGAGCCATCAGCCCAGAGCCTGATGTGGGGCTCGAACTCACGGACTGTGAGATCGTGACCTGAGCTGAAGTCAGACGCTTAACTGACTGAGCCACCCAGGCGCCCCATACAAATTGTTTTTTTAAAGAAAACAACTCATTCACGTTAACTAAAACTGAGAAATTGGAAATATTTGGTTAATCAGTCACTTGGATATCTGGAGATCAATGGATAAATGTATATAGATAGACTAGGAACTGAAGATTAGAAAATCCATTTGCAAAAGAGAATATTTAAAATTGCGTTAATAATACTGTTACGATATCAAACTTTGGTAAGATGATCTGTAGCTTAACTATGACCCCAGTCAAAACCCTAGTGTGTAGAAATCCACAAGCAGATTCTATAACGCATATGGAAACGTAAAAGGTCAAGGACAGCTCAGATACTCTGAAGGGATAACACTTGGATGGGGGAGGGACTTACATTTTCAGATATTAAGCTTTATTATGTAATTATAATGGCTTGGACAGTGTGGTATTACACTAAATAAATTATCTAATAGAACAGAGTAGAGACGTTACATATATCCACTCATAAAGATATTTGTATTTTGATACAAAACCTTGACCTGCACTAGCAATCTTTTCAGTATATAGTATTTCTCTGTCTTTCTGGGTCACCTGCATGGCTCAGTCATTTGAGTGTCTGACTCTCAATTTCAGCTCAGGTCATGTTTCCAGGGTTGTGGGATTGAGCCCTTCTCTCTCTCTTGCATGCATGTACACTTTCTCTCTAAAAAAAATAAATAATGTTTTTTTTTTTTAAATAGTGTTTTTCTCAAGTAGGTAACTATGTAGGGAGGAGGATCTATCTGTACCTCACACCATATACAAATATTATTTCACACAGATTGTAGGCCTAAATTTCAAACAATAAAATTAGAAGTTCACATAGTAAAGTGCCTTTGTGATCTTGTGTTGGGAAAGATTTCTTAAAGTGTGCTTTAAAAAACCATAAAGGAAAGTCAGATACATTGACCATAATATAACTGATAGTTATGCCATCAAAAGATACCATTAAGGGGTGCCTGGGTGGGTCAGTCAGTTAAGCATCCGACCTCAGCTCAGGTCATGGTCTCATGGTTCTTGAGTTCGAGCCCCATGTTGGGCTCTGTGCTGATGGCTCATAACCTGGAGCTTGCTTCAGATTCTGTGTCCCTCTCTCTCTCTGCCCTTCCCCCTCTCACACTCTTTGTCTCTGAAAAATGTTTAAAAAATTTTTAAAAAGGCAATAATCCTATCTGTCTCACAGAATTGTTAAATGTAAATAAAATATGTTAAGCAGTTGAGAAAACTTGACCCAGTAAGCAATTCCTGAGTGGGAGTTGTTATTATTATTATTATTATTATTTATCATTGACAACCCAGTCCTAATTGTGTCAAAGCCACATGAGAAGAGCATAGAACAAAACTGATAATTTTGGTTATTTTCCAGTGACTCCCTAATTAAGTAATCTGCCCACTGTTTATCTCCTTTGAGTGTCAGTTCTTGGTCTACTAAACAACTTTGTACAAACGCATCTTCGATATCTATGTAAGCTGTAATGTTACAAGTTTTTATTACCTATGTTCTCCAACAAGAAAGAATTCAACTGAGCACCAGAGGCGACTTAATTGGAATCACAACCGATTAGCTGCTTTCTCAACAAAGACAGGACAGCCTTTAGCTGTGTTTTCACTCTGGCTCTTACTGGTTAAGTCATGGTATATCTAAATCTCATGGACTTTAAACAATGACCCCAAGTAAAATTGCAAAGTATTTGCTTTGGGCACCAAGCAGAGCTTACAAACATGCTATTTTGGAGTCAAGAAAATAAACAATGTTGACCCTACTTAATGCTCCTTTCATATATGTATGTATGTATATATATTTTTTTATTGTGCGAGAGCAGGGGAGGGGCAGAGGGACAGAGTGAGAGTCCCAAGCAGGCTCCACAGTCAGGATGGAGCCCAACATAGGGCCCAACCCACAAACCTAGGATCATGACCTGAGCTGAAATCAAGAGTTGGATGCTCAACTGACTGAGCCACCTAGGTGCCCCATCAAAATTGTATTTCTTAAATTTAAAAATTAAATTTTGAGTTGGCATTCCAGAAAAGTAAATGCCCCCCCCCACAAGATCTATGGCATCCATTTTATACCAAAAACAATGCATGATTTCACGTGTTGTGAATAGTTGCAACATTATAATAAAGAAATCATATTTATGTATATGTGTGTTTAAACAGAACGTGATATACATATACATACATATATATACTGATACTGTCCCATAAAAATGTACATTTGCTCACCAATTTCCCTAAGAAATTCCTAAGAATTCACAAATGCGGCTGTAAATATATTCTTCTGAATCACCTTTTTTAAATTTAAAATCTATATTGGAAATTTGCCCCATATGAATATACATAGGAATTTGGGTGTTTGTACACATATAAAGGAGTGAGTAGAGAATTAGTAGACTCTCATCATGGAATAAAGGAGGAAAAGAAGAGTAAATGAATTGGCCAGAGTCAAAGAAGGGCAAAGGACAAGGTGTCACATACAATATGAGTTGACAAAGAGCTAATGTACAGCTTTGGGCTACTTGGTTGTAATTTAATTTAGTGTAGTTTACATTTTCATGGCTAAAAAGAGAACAGGATTCTAAAATTTTTTTTCAACGTTTTTTATTTATTTTTGGGACAGAGAGAGACAGAGCATGAACGGGGGAGGGGCAGGGAGAGAGGGAGACAGAGAATCGGAAGCAGGCTCCAGGCTCCGAGCCATCAGCCCAGAGCCCTCCGCGGGGCTCGAACTCCCCGACCGCGAGATCGTGACCTGGCTGAAGTCGGACGCTTAACCGACTGCGCCACCCAGGCGCCCCAAAGAGAACAGGATTCTAATTTCACCTTGTGTACATCTTTGTCTCGTGTTGACTTTCCTAAGCACCTCCCACAATTGCCATGTCCCCTCACCCCCAGCCAAAGAAAAGACCCCCCAAAACCAAACACTTTTATATCAAACCTGTCAAATTATACTGTTAGTGTATACCCATATCAATAAAACCCTGCTACTATGAGCGCATGCTCAGACACGGAAATATCCCCGTCACATACACCTCAATAATATGCATTTGCCAAAAGTGACATTGAAAGTGTACTATGATGTATGTTTCTTACCAATTATCTATCTGCACATGTACTTATTGATATATGTGGTGTATACACATAAAAAGACACACAGATATTTGCGTATATGTGTGCGATGTGAGAAACCTCCACATGAAACACTCTGGAGTTTGAAAAGTAAATCAAGAGTACTTGTTGCAAATCACATCCAGATTCACTCTAACAAGACATCCAAGGAGAAAACGGGCCAAAGTTCACCAGGAGAAGACAGAGTATTTCATTTGTGAGCTGTACACATGACAGGGGCTTTTGCAAACCCTTCTTCAGACGCTCCAGGCCACGATGGTGCTTTATTTCCATCTATTTGTATAGGCTCGCGAGCTAACCGTGGATGCCTTTTATTCCAAAACCTTACTATGAAAACAACCACAAGAACATGAATAAATATATACTAATGAGAACTATTTGTCAACGTGATTTTGCATGAAAAGCTCTTTACTGAGAAGTAAGTTCTTGGAAAAGGAATACTGGGCTAAACTGAAGACACTGTGCAGATAAGTGGGTTATAATCTCTACTTCCTTGGATGACTGACACTCACAGGGGCCGTTTTATTCTCCGTGGAGAGATGATCTGACATTCCAGAGACACAGAACTGAGAGAGCATCTCCAGATCAAACTCCTGCCTCATGGGCTGTTTACTCCCATGGACAGTTGTTGATCTTTCCTTCCAAAGTGAGGTCTATTCATCTCTGGGTGGTGTCCTAGGATATCTGTAAGATAGAATCACACTAGAAAGGAAATTGTCTTTGAGTTAACTACTTAGATGCTTGCTTTGTCCTTGAGATGAAAGGAAAGCATTTGGTGATTTTTAAAAAAAAACATATTTATATTTGAGAGAGGGAGAGAGAGAGAGAGAGGGAGACACAGAATCCAAAGCAGGCTCCAGGCTCCGAGCCATCAGCACAGAGCCCGATGCAGGGCTCGAACCCACGAGCCCTGAGATCATGACCTGAGCTGAAGTCGGATGCTTAACCGACTGAGCCACCCAGGTGCCCCGAGTGGTGATTTTAATGTCTATAATTTCTAAAGCATTGCTTCTTCCCCAGATTTGTACACAAACATTCGTACACATGGACGCACATCCATAGGCACACAGGTGCCCATGGCATAGTTCTACAGGAAGCTCACACGTAAATGTTTATGTGCCTAGCAAGAAAGAGTGATATATATAGTTAACACTGACCCATCAAACATGCACGTCTGGTCACCAGTTCAGTTTCCGTAAAAATGCACAAATGGTTTTTTCTCAAGGTTTTGGGATTCTCTTTGCAGTCCCATAAATTTGGGAAATTGATGTGATTATTTGAGGAACTCTAAACCCTGAATTACACCTTATCTGAACTACTTAGGTAATTTGATTGTAATAACAAGAGAGGAGAAAATTGCTTCCGTTTTCAACCCTTCCCAATGTTCAGATGCATATCGTTACATTCAGAACTGTCACTCATATCTTTCTAAGAAACTGTGGAAACAGGAAATCTGTTCATTTGTACCAATTATGTGCTTTTTTTTTTTTTTCCCATCACCAACTTGAGCAAATGAACATGTGGAGATTTCAACTCTGATGGTGAGGTTACACCAAATCCTCACCCAGCTGTTTCTATTGCTTTATACTGTATTAATATTAATGAATTCTGATAACCAGAATGATTCTTCTTTAACAAACTGACATTCAGTTAATAAGAGAAAAATGACTGCCATTTTTTAGTGGTGCAAGGCAGTAGGGGCCGAAGTTCTGCAGACATCAATCTTGTGGATCTTTCAAGCCACGGTGAGGAAGAGGGCACTGCTAACATATTAACTATTTACTGCAGTCATTCAATCTTCATTAGGTGAGATGAGACGATAGGGTCCTTCACTGCAAATCCCACAGGGTGCTGTGATCAGGGCAGACTATTCCTTCGTAAAACGAAAATACCATTTGAAAGATGGTATAACACCAAGGCAACCTGGGTGGCTCAGTCCATTAAACGCCTGACTCTTGATTTCAGGTCATGATCTCAAGGTTTGTGAGTTTGAGCCTTGTGCCAGCACAGAACCTACTTGGGATTCTCTCACTCTCCCTGCCCCTCTACCCCACCCTCCACTCTCTCAAATAAATAATAATAATAAATAATAAAACTTTTAAAAAAGTGTAACACCATATTTAGAAGAGAGACATTTAAGGCAATGAAACTATTGTATTCTTCAAAAATACCTTCTTTAATATTTTAAAATTCAAATTAGCATCTGACTAGCAAAACCTAGCACTGCCACCTACAACTTCAGATGTAGATTTTGTGAAGACTTACGTAACATGAGAAGCAGGTAACAGATGGAGGAAATCACTGGCGAAGGTCTCTTAGATTTCTGTAAACCCCTCTGCACACCCCAATACCCACTGTGACAGGAGGGCCATGAGGAAGCCATGGGGCAGAGAGAGACTGTCTCTTGGGATGTCTTGACTTCCAGTGAATCAACCAGTCCACACAAGAGCCAAAGGGATGGTTTGGATTCCCATCTTACAGCATGGTGGGAACTGTCTGCAGGCAGAGCTAGGGCAATGCCATTTCTCCCATCTTGTGTCGGCATCATTTAAATGGGAACAGTTATCGTAAAGTATAGTCGTAACCCTCACGCAAACAAGATGCTATGACTGTCAGGAGGAAGACTGTATTAGAATGTACCGTATATCCTCTTTAAAGTGGACACATGCTCTTGGATACCACTTCTTGGCAAATCATCGCCTGTAATGTGATTGGATTTGAAACTATGGATGAAAAAGTATGACAATATATACCTAAGAAGAGTCTCAAGTTTTTAGCTTTCTTCTCGTGATGTGTCACCCGAACCACCTTTGTAAGGACCACGGAAATGTCAACATCTTTGTACAAACTGTAGAGGGAATAGCCCTACAAATAGATTACTTTTATCTCAGTATGCCACTGCATAAGGTGAAACATCAGATAGTCTCCAATTATTTAAGATCTCACCGAGCTGTTCCTCTTCTGACCTCATGGATTTCTTTCAGGCCTGTCTGCTCTTCACCAAATTGAGGCCCATAGAGCAGTTCCACTCTGCAAAGTTCTAAACAACCATTATCAATGTACTTTCTTCAGGCTGCAGGAAGAGGGTTCAAGCTCAGAAGGCAAATTACTGCAAAGAAATTTAAAGTAAACATCTAAGACTTCTAATCATAATCATGCTGTTGTCTGACGGGAAAGAGAAAATTTAAACCTCTAAGATTTTGCAAGAAGGAAACTGCATTACTTAAATAAGACAAGGAGAAGTTGGCTGGCCCCCTGTGGTGGTCCCATTTTTTTTTTCATACCCCATGCTTCAGTGTCTGTTGATTCCAGCTCTGCCAACCTCCGTACAAGAGATAAAAAGACTCTATGTTCTCGTGGAAAAATCCTGGAGCAAGATATTTCCATTTCAGAATTTTAGGAGTCTCTAAAAAGAATATTCATTCATGATCCATTGGCACATTTGTTAAATACAGAAGGCTTCTAAGTCCAGGGAGGTGATGTTGGACAGAGGCGGTCACTGCTACACGAGACTTCTGTGTATTTTTATAAATGCATCATATTGCAATATAAAATCTTTTCTTGTGTTGCCATCACATGTATTTTAAGCCACATCAGCTTGTCTGATGGAATCACAGCTTAACACACATTTTAACATGTGTCCTAATATGACGATAATACATTATTTGCTTCACAGCTGATTTGGGTCCAGGAATAAAGTTGTCATTACAGCCAATGGTGCTACTATAGGATAATTGCACTTCCTATACCTTAGTAAAGGGACCTTGGCAATAAATAAACCAGCATAGGGAAGAGTGCGCTTTTTTAGGCTCATGGGGGGTTCATGTCAACACTTCAAGTGGAATCAAACATACACTGAAGAGGGTCCCTGTCAGTTCCTAGAACCAAGGCTCAAACTGGACCTTTTATTTTTATTTTTTATTTATTTTTATTTTTTTAATTTTTTTTTTCAACGTTTATTTATTTTTGGGACAGAGAGAGACAGAGCATGAATGGGGGAGGGGCAGAGAGAGAGGGAGACACAGAATTGGAAACAGGCTCCAGGCTCTGAGCCATCAGCCCAGAGCCCGACGCGGGGCTCGAACTCCCAGACCGCGAGATCGTGACCTGGCTGAAGTCGGACGCTTAACCGACTGCGCCACCCAGGCGCCCCTGGACCTTTTATTTTTTAACCTCACGTCTCTCATGGGGTACAGCCGTGGAGACAGAAGCACCATTTCGTGTTTCTAATTGCTGACCCTATTTCCACGGAGAGAATAAGCATGGAATGAGAAGGCCAGGAGATGATGGAATTCTGGAATTCCTGGCTTACAGAGTTGTGCAAGATCCCTCCAGGAGGTGGAATAGGTCTGCCATCTTGTCCTACTCTACATATGCAGTTCTATTTATTCTATGTTTGTAACATCTTTAAACACACAGAAAACCTGTAACCATTTCATCCTTTGTATCAGTCACTATTAGTAATGCTAGCTGCTGTAACAAATAGTTCCAACAACCTCTCTGGCCTCACACAATCAGATCTCTTTTGCTCAAGCAAATTCCTTTGTGGAAGTTTTTGTCAGCTCCCTTTTAAGCAATGGCTCAAGGATGCAGGAAAGTCCTATTTTCTTTCTTCTACAGCATATGGCCTCCAAGGACCCTAACATTGGCAAGGACAGATTATAGTGAATCACATAAGGGGCAGGTGTAGGGTCCACTAGGTCTAATGTGGCACACTCACATCCACATGAGTTCCTTTGGCCAGAATAGTCACACGGTCCCCTATTAACTACCAGCGAGGCTGGGGAATGTATTTTGAGAAGAAAAGCATTTGGTGAGCACAGGGCAGTATCCCTGCTACTCCCCACTTATCACAAAACCTCACCATCACCCAGGATTTACATATGTCCCAGGGGAGAACCTTTCTTCTGAGGATGAGGTAAAAAAAAAAATGCCCAATTTATCTGTCCATCAAACCACAGTCTCTACAGACTAGCATTCACAGCATTACTTAGAACACATTTTTTTTCCAATTCAGTCAAAATCTATTAAGTAAAAATTGAAATTCATTGTTATTGAAAAGATGTATCTAATAGAAGTTGAGGATGGGAGGAATGTGGGGCCCTAGGAATTTGGAACCACGAGAGTAAACATCACTGGCATATGCTTGCTACGTCTCTTATACAGGGCTGTGCTTCTGTGCTCACTTCTTTCATTTATCTCTTCCATATATCTTCTATTTTTCCCCCCTCCTCTTTCTTTTGCTTTCCCCTCCTCCTCTTCTCCCCTCTTCCCCCTTCCCCTCTTCCTCTTCTTCTCCTTCTTCTTGTTCTTGTTTTTCTTTTTCTTTCTCCCCCTCCCCCCTCTCCCTCTTTCCCCTCCTCCTCCTCTTCTCCCTCTCTTTCTTCTCCCTCTCTTTATTCTCCTTCTCTTTATCCTCCCCAACCCTTAAACTTTTAACTCTATTCAGGCTACATGGGAAATTTATTCAGGCCATGTACCAATATACAACTCTCAGCTTAAACAACCAAAGAATGATTTTGCTGTTCACACCCATAAAAGGACGCTGGTGACTATCAGCTAAGGACTGTGGTCCACTTCTGGCCAACATACAAGTTCCAGTTGTACTGGCCATGAGCTTATGAGCAGATACATGGAAAGCATAATTCTAGAAAAGCAAGGCACTGAAGATATTCTGTGGTTACCCATTACACATTATCCATGAAGTGGACAGGAGTAGAGAGGTAAGGTTTCCTTTCCACACGAATTGTAGCAATGAACCATTTGTACAAGTGGCACCCATGCAGGGTGGGGTCCTCGTGGGATACTCAGCACCAGTTAGTGACACTTGTCCATTTTCTTGCTTAGCCATTTGTGGTCACAAGCAAATGACACTTGTATGTTTTATTATTTCACAATGAGTACTTATGTTCTGCCAGTTAGAACAACTCATGGATTTGACTGCAGAGAGAGTGCTGGCTGATGACAAATTCTGGTTATGCCAAGCTGAACTGAAAACAGCTCTGGATGACCCAACGTTTGCTGAGGGGACTCTGGTGACCCCAACAACCCCATAAACACGGTAGATTATGGACACTAATGGGAGGAAGTACATTTCACTCAAAGTGCCAGAAGTAACTGATTGATATTGGGGCTTATGTATTAAGTCAGAGGGAAAGAATTCTGTCATCAGTTATCAGTCCAACTTTGAGCCCAGATAATACTTTGTGGTGTGATTCTGGTAGGAGTACAGACAACTATTCCAGGAGACACACATTTTGAGAAATATTCCAATGTCATTTTTGCTTGCCTTTGATACACAGCAAACATGGAATATAAAAATTAGCTATTTCATAAGTTACCTTTTGGCATGTAGACCTTTCTTGTGTCTACTTCTGTTTTAGGAATTAATTAGGATCACCTCAGTAGGAAAATATCCTAAGTTTTGTCTTAGCAAAGGAAGTCATAGAAGATTGAGTTCCACTGGCATCCAAGAAAATATTGTGAATTTTTTTACATATGGAAATTGCCACTGGGTATGAGGAAATTAAATTCAGAAATCCTGAAGGCACAGACTCATTTGCCACATACATGGTCATAGGCATAGGCTATACAGTGTCACTCAAAAAAGGTTCAATATCATGGAGAAGACACATGCTGATATTTGAATGTTGCTGAAGCTTTCAAAGGTATTGACAAGAAAACTCCTACCTTGCTAAATGATGAAGAATACACTATATGGTTTTATGTAAGAAAGAGGAGAAGGGGTGACAGTCATTGACTGAAAACAGGGAACAGATCATTGATTCTCCAAAGACCAGCACCATGGGCATCATAAGAGAACTTGCTAAAATGCAGATGTTCAGGCTCCATTCCAGAACCTAGAAGTGATTTAGTGAATACTAACCACTCAAGTTTGGGAACCACTGGGGTAGATGAATGAGAGGCTCTTGTATTAGAGAGAGCTAAGAACTTCCAACCCTGTTATGGAGATACTGCAGCTGTTCCGTGGTCTCCCATCTCCTGCCGGTAAGTATGAGGACTGTGTAACCAGTCAATACTCAGTGCCCAGGAAGAAGAAATCAAGTCTCCTTGGGAAGACCCTGGCCATGCTTTGAATGAAAAAAGAAGTTGGAGCTGAGGCATCATGTCTTTGCCATTAAAGATAAAACATGACTTTACCGATTTGGGGAAAGTGCCAACCCAGGAGATTCAATGATTTCAAACAATCAAGATGGCCCTCATTTATGGAAATGAGCAAGCAGAGATGAGTTGAATGTGGTTAACAAGAATGAAGACATCAACCTCAGCTTGTTAGAAAGCCCTGTCCGATGGTTACACTAAGATTGGAAACCACTTTGATGCTATACCTTTGATTATTATTTATGAACCCATGAAGGCTGAATAATGGCAAATGGGAAGGTAAGAATTTTGGCCTACTTCCAAATCTCCATTAAATTGGAATGCTTAGTTCTGTTCAGATTGTTCTATTAGGGACTAATCATTCTCTCTCTGCTACTCTACTGGACACAGGGCTTCTGGACTGTTCCTTGGCTTTTCACAGTGCTTAACGTTATCACTGATCATTCATTTCACTATTTTTTCCCCAGTAAGACAGTCTTTATCTCTGACAAGAGTCCTTATCTTTATATCTACTATGTAGGAGATTCCAAGAGCCATTCCTGCATATTGTGTAGGTATGATTTTCAATCCGTGTCTGATTGTTTAAATACATTTAGGGACACTTGGGTGGTTCAGTCGCCCAAGTGTCCAACTTCGGCTCAGTTCATGATCTCACAGCTTGGCTCATGAGCTGGAGCCCCATGTCGGGCTCTCTGTTGTCCTTGCAGAACCCACAATGGATCCTGTGTACCCCCTTCTCTGCCCCTCCTCCATGCTTTCTCTCTCAAAAATAAATAAAATTAAAAATTTAGATAAAAATAAATACATATAAAAATAAAGAGCATATAACAGGTTCTTGCTTCTTTATCATTTTGACAATCTTTCTCTTAATTGCACTGTTTCTTCTTTTTCACACCATGTAATGTCTGATACGGTTGTATTTCACTTGGTCAAATTCACATGCATTGTCTGTTTTTCCTGTCTGTAATCTGCCCTCCATTATTTCTTGTCTACATTCTTCTGTGTTTGACTATAATGTTGCTATTCCATTTTCACTGTTATTATTTTTAGCTAGTTCTAAATTTTTCAGGAGTCAACCCAGTGATTGCAATATTTGTCTTAAATGGTTAACCTTGGAAAAAAAATACTGTGTGATTGATTATGCAAGATAAAGCACCTGTAACAGTAGAATTCTATTTACCTCCCTCAAGCTATTCTTGGTGAAAATAAACTTGTCCAAATGTCATAGACCCTACAATGTATTTTATGTTGTTTTGTCATGGTTTTAAAGAAAGGCTGTGTTTACTTCAATAGTGTGTCCTTCTACCTACATATCGACATTTCTGGTGATTCTTATTCCGTTCTGTAGGTCTAGACTTTATCTTCTTTAATTGACCTCCAGCTGGTCAGCTTCTCCCAGCTGGATCTGCTGACACATTCCTCGTTTATCAGAAGATGCCTTTCCCCTCCCCCCCCACCCCCCCGCTTTATTTATGAAAGTAATTTGGATATAAAGTTCTAGATCTAGCTCTTTTCAGTTTATGTTTTTTTCTTTATGCTTCACTTTGAATGTCTTTTCCAAGTTCATTGATCCTTCTGTTGTATATAGTCTGCTGTGATTTCTAGCCAGTAAATTGACTTCACATAATTGTTGGCACTTCTAGAATATTTTCTTTTCTACAATGCCCTAATCGCTCCTGAAATCTCCCCATTTTCTACTCACCTTTTCTTGTTGTATTTTTATTTGTAAGAATTATCTTAAACTCCTTGTCATAATTCCAAAAGATGAGCCCCTATAGATCTATCTTAGGGACCAATTTCTTTCATTTAGCACGGTTAAGATTCTTTGATCATTGCATACATTTTTTTTTTTTTTTTTTGCCTAATATCGTGTCTAAAAAAATACCAGATGGAGTGTGTGTGTTTGCATGTTCACTCGCTTGAGAAGGATTCCGCCCTCTTTTAGGAATACACGACATGTGTGATCACATTGAAACCTTCACAAGTTGAGACATTTGTGGGAATAGATGTCTTTCATTCTTCCAGATGGCCTTGGGTTGGAAGCACCAGGAATCTAGAGTATCTCTTTGCCTTTGTAACCCTACCTCCAAACAGCTAATGTGCACTGCACCTCCTCACAGGCTTTGAAATGCCCTGTCTGCAACGTAAGAGTGATAGGACATAAATGACTCAAACCTAGCCTAGTAAGGATGAATACATCAAAACTGGCTAATGATTGGAACACAGTTTATAAGGAGGCATTCATATGCCTCTTAAAGATTAAAAAAGATGTTCAATCATATACCCGAAAAGCAAGTTAAGACTATGCTGAGGTTCTCTTTAATGAAATGACCTTTGTAACAGTCAAAATCCTGGTGAAAGCAGTCTAGATGCACTGTCATAATTTGTCCTTCCTAGTTGTTCTAGCAACGTCCATTTCCAATGGCGGCTTTAGCAGTAGCTAAACAGCTTTAGTGTTTTACTGAACCTGGACACTCAATTTTTAATAATTTTCTTGCAGACATATAAATGTGAGACTATTATATAAACATTCATATTTCGTATTGTTTCCATAAAATCAAATGTTTTAAATCAATACAAATGTATATAAAGTGGCTGGCTGAAAGAAACATTAGAGGGAAACACAGAGCCTAAAATAATTGTATTAAAAATAAGTTAACATTAGTGGCTAGGTTTCCACTGAGATTGTAGAATAGACAAAGTAGAAATCATAAGTCAGTGGCATAGGACTCAAGTATGCACTTTAGAGAATTCACAAGAATGTAACCACAATGAATTGTGGTTTTTTAAGTTTATTTAGTAATCTCTACACTCAAGGTGGGGCAGGAACTCACAACCCTGAGGTCAAACATTGCATACTCCTCTGACTGAGCCCACCAGGCTCCCCAAAGAATTCTTTGTAACATCTAGAGAATATTGATGAAATGCTGCCACAAAATGATGAAATGTAATTTACACTTATGTTTTCTATTTTTATAAATATAATTATATATAATTATATATATAATATACACACAAACACGTGATGCAAATGGAAGTACAACTAATATTAAAGGATCTGAAAATTGCAGTTGATTCAGGATCCTAAAGAATAGAGAACACCTACTAAAAGAATTAATTCGGCTGTGTGACTTTGTTGCAGAAATTGGACAAAAGCACCACAATGGAAGATTGTGTGTACATGTAGATTTGAGGACATGTACCTTTTTCCCAGTGTCTTCAATCTAGAAGAAGGGTTGATGGGGGTATCAGTAGATAAGGTTATGGAGGTTGAGAGACCTGAAGGATGAATAATAAGCTATACCAGGCTGAGAGATTTGGAATTCACTCTGAACGTTGGGGTCTTCCCTACGTTCAGGGCCACCAATAAAATTTGGGGACACGTATCTTAACATATGAGCCTGTCTTTATACATTATCTCCCTGCATTCCTGTATAATCCTTGAATATTACACCTAGTAAAGTGCACATGAATGCTGTTCATACATACGTGAATATGCTGAAGAAGATAGGATAGATTGGTCAATGAAAGGCTCTTAGAGTACCATGATCAGAATTGGATTCTAGAGAGAGTATCGTGGTGGCGCTGCAGAATATGGAAACTCGATGGGTGAGCTGGATAACAGGAGTTCTTGGTTTTCTCATGAATGGTCTCACACTGATGTCATCAGTTTAGGCACAGAGAAGAAAACTGGTAAGACACAAGATTGGAAGTCTCTGTATCTTCTCTTTAGCACTTGCTGACCAATGGAGACTGCTGAGCTCTTGGAGAAGCCCAAGAATGAGCCATAAAAATGGTAGCGGGGAAACCAGCATTTCTTTGGAGAAATACCTGATCCTACCACCAGAACAAGAAATATGTGACCTCTTGTCATGCCAGAAAATAAGGACTTACTCCCAATGGCCCACGTTGAAACGATCTGAGCAACCACAGTAGGGTCGCCTTTGTAGCCAAATGATTACATAAACATCCATTAGTGCATACCGGCATAAATACATGATTGAGAAAATTCAGTGATGGAGAATATAGACCCATCTCCTTTACAGAAGAATCCTGAATAATTTATGCAGATACGACATCACAAAGGAGGTGGATTCCTTTTCACTCCTTACGTGTGAGCTGCATGGGGACTTCCTTCCAAAGAACATTGTGCAGGAAGTGAGGGAAAGCATTCACTTTGTAGTAGAGAATCCTGACAAACACAACCTCAAGCCAGTTGACCAAAGCCGACATTATCCGTTGGTCAAGTCTAGGGTATGTACCTTTGATGTGATGTGATGAAAATGGAATTTTACTTCTGTGGTCTCTCTTGCAACCTATAACCCTAGTCTAAGCATGAGAAACATCAGACAAATCCCTATGGAAGGGCATGCTACAAACACTTGTACACCTCACAACTGTCAAGGTCATCAAAAACATATCAAGTCTGAGAAGCTGTTTGGAGAAATCCAAGGATACGTGACAACTGACTGTAATGGGGGGTTCTAGAACTCACATTAAAAAAAAGACATTACATAAAAACTTTACCAAGGACTAAATAATGTATGGAGTTTAGTTAAGAATAATGCATCAAAATTGTTTCATTCATTGTGACAAATGTTCTATATGAAGATAATAGCAGAAACTGGGTTTAGGGTAGACAAGCCTATCTGTACTATTTTCATGTCTCTTTTTTTAAATCTAAAACTTCTCAAATAATAATAATAATAATAATAATAATAATAATAATGTTTATCTAAAAACAATGGTAGTAAGATAACCTAGGCAGATATGACAAATGTGATAGGAAGAGTGAATTTCAGGAGGGGAGAAGTCACCTTTGAACATCATTGCAGATAAATCAACCCAAAAAGGGACAGATTTTACATTTTATTAAAAGAAAAATCATTAAGGACCACTATGAGACCAATTAAAAGAGATTCTGAGATTTTTTAAAGCAATGTATTACTATAAGATAGATCTTAAAAGCCATTTTTCCTCTGCTAATTGTTATCAATAATATTTTAAGTGTTTCAGGTACTTAAATTATTTTAGAGAGATCTATTATGATATTTCTGAGTTTGGGAATTTTTCACATGGATGCTTGTTAAGTTATTCAATTTACCAAACATCTAATTTTCCTTTCAAAGTCTTTCCCCACAGTTGACTAATCCTGGGGCCACTAAGTTTCCTTTTGTCACAAAGGCTGTTTCTTTATGAATGGCTATTACTAAGTCTGTCTACCAGAATTATTTTAAATCTCATATTCCTTAAGGCTTGGTAATACCGACACCTACTTTTTCATTTGTGTGATGTTATTTAAAGAGATTAGAAAATGTCAGAAGCTGCCAAATTAGGGTCACCTATCCAATTTATTACTCAATTTGCCCGTGGGCAATTAGGTGAGTACGTTAAAGCTGACGTTGGAGGCCAGATACGAGTTCAGTCTGTGCATTCTGACTGCTCATAGATCAATAGCGGAGGAGGATGGGTGGCGTAATGGGGGGAGAGGTATGAATGGACCCAGGTATGGTTCCTCATCTGAGCTCCACTCTTAGAGACCGTGAATCTGAGCACTGGTTTCTTCACCAACCCCGAGGAAATAAATAAAAATAGATCAAGATATTAAGTGGAGTACGTTGGTCCTGAAATTGCTGATTATTAGCATTATTGCTTTTTGTTGTGTGTGTTTTTTTATTTCTTGATTTTGACATTTCAAAAGTACTATATAAGTATAACATATTTGAAGGGGGGTGCCTTGTCATTGCCTCTCTTGGGTGGGGTGAAGCCATAACGTTTCATGATTCTCTGAAAGTATTGTCTTGGTCACCTTGTCTTTTCCTGGTCCTCTGACTATAGAGAGGAGGCTTTGGGGGACTTTTTTTCTTTTTTTTAATGAGCTACTATTGCCCTTTCTGAATTGCTACCTGCTTCAGCTCCCAGTCTGGGCTATAGAATGAGAGAAAAGAAAAGAAAAGAGAAAGGAAAGAAGAAAGGAGAAAGGGAAAGGGAAAGGGAAGGAAAGGAAAGACAAACAACACAGACTCACCACCTTAACTTCTAAGTCCCCTCTATGATCTGCCTTCTCTGTGCATTTCAGAGTCTTTGTATGTTCGGTATAGTGTCCAGTGGGTTTCATAGCATTTAGTGGCAGAAAATGGAACACTCCACCTTCTCCATCTTCCCGGAGGCAGGTGCCCTCCTCAGTACTTTAATGCGAAGAAATATGTCCTTATTTTAGTTTTCAGGAGCTCTACTATGAGCACGCGGATGATGGAATGCCTACCCACAGACTACTAGGCTTTATTGAGACCGTACCGAGCACGTGCTTTGAAATGTGCAGGTAATGTCACCCCATAGTGTTAAAAGACACTGTGGCAGCCTGAACTTGTATTAGTTGACAGGAGACCTCCAGGGAATTGTTGCACAAAGACAGCTACAGACAGTCTATAATTATAATCGTGCAAGATTGCAACCTGCCTAATGAGATGATCGTATAAACAGTAGAAATACTGGAGGAAAAAAGTATAAAAGCCTACATGTGCAGCAGGAAAGTCTAACTTCTAATGATGAAACCCGGGGATTTTATTTATAATTATTCTCTCTATGGGTGCCTGGGTGGCTCAGTTGGTTGGGTGTCTGACTCTTGATTTCGGCTCAGGTCATGACCCCAGAGTTGTTGAGCTCTGTGCTGAGGGTGGAGCCTGCTTAAGATTCTCTCTCTCTCCCTCTCCCTCTGCCCCTCTCCTCTGCTTGTATTCTCTCTGTCTCTAAAATAAAAAATAAATATTGTCTATAAAAACAGGTGAAGAGAAATGAAACCAACTAAACACAGGAAACAGAGACAAGATTATAGGACCCAGTGGGGGCATAACACTAGAAATTCTGGACAGTAACCCAGCCACAAGACTAGCAGGGGACACAAGCTTGATACTCTCAGGTAGTGCATGAAATTCTCCAGAAGGAGGAGCTTCCTGACTTGGCGTATATCAAGTCTGGTGTATTCTGGATGAGATTTAGGGTTTTCCTTCATCCTGCACAGCATCACAGAAGGGAAGGTGAGCTTGTAAAGGAAATGCAAACTTGGGCTTTTCAATGTGTTGAGGTTGAAGAGACCAGGTGAGCCAGACTTTGGTCTATTCTGGCTAACTCTAAAATGACCAGCAATCTAACCCTTCATTGCTCCGTGAAAAATCCAGGCGATTCCTCTCCCCAGAGACATAGGGAATAGAAAGAATATAAAAATGAGATAAGGAAAGAAAACATCGTAGAAAAAAAATCATTATAAAAAGAAACACCATATTTAAATACTGAATCAAAATAATTACACTGCATCCCCCGGGACCAAGAAGTCAGTAAAAGGAATGCAAGCACAAATACATGAGCAAAAACTCAACTGCCTGGAAAGATATTTAAAAAGATAAAGACAATTGATCTTTGAACCACATGTATCTGAACTGTGCAGTCCACTTACATGCATATTTCTTTTGATAAATATGAGACAGTGCTGTAAATACATTTACTCTTCCTTAGGGTTTCTTTTTTTTTTTTTAAGTTTATTTATTTTGAGACAGCACAAACTGGGGAGGGGCAGAGAGAAGGAGAGACAGAATCCCAAGCAGGCTCTGTGCCATCAGCTCAGAGCCCGACGCGGGGCTTGAACTCACATACTGTGAGATTGTGACCTGACCTGAGATCAAGACTCACACGTAATGGGCTGTGCCATCCAGGTGCCCCTATGGGTTCTGTTAATCTGCTTTCTTTCCTCCAGCTTACTTTAACTGTAAGAATACAATATGTAATACATATACCAAACAAACTGTGTGAATCAACTTTATTAAGTTGTAAGACTTCCAGTCAACAGAAGGTTATTATTAAGTTTTGGGGGAGTCAAAAGGCATAAGCAGATTTCCAGCTATAGGGTGGTAACATTGTTGAAGGGCCATCTGTATACTAAAGACTTAAAAAAAAAACATGTAGCTACAGAAAACATATTATGAAAAACACAAGAATGTGAAAAAATCAATTCAGTAAATACAGCAAAAGCACATTTGCATAAACTTAAAATATTTTTAAAGTAACACATTTGACTCATATAATTTTTAAACATCTCATGGAACAAAGAGAAACTTGAATCTCTATACTGATTTACACCATATTTCAAGGGATATTCCATTACTGTAGAGATGTGTTTGTCTAACGGTCCCTTAGGTTTTATAAATCATTTTCTGTTAAAATTTTAAAAAATTGGGTCTACTTTATAAGTCATAGATTGAATAAAGTGAAGAGCACATTTTATTCACATATAATTTTTAAAACTTTTCACAGAACAAAGAGGACCTTCAATCCCTAGACTGATGATTTATATCCTATTTCAAGGGATATTCGATTATCACAGTGATCTGTGATATCAGTTGATCACAGAGATCAGTTATCAAAGAGTATTTTCCCCTTTCATTTTTCATATGATTTGTTTTATATATGCTAGTGCTGTGGTATTTGGTGGCCAGATACAATTAAAGCTTTATGGTGGAATCTATTTTCGGTAATCAGAAAGGACCATTCTTTCTGTTACTGGCTAGTGTTTGAGTTTTTCACTAAATTAACCTTCTCTCAAAATTCTTAACAGAGGCTTCTTTCTTTTCTTTTTTCCATTTTTCTTGTTGAATTTTGCCCATTCTTTTCATTTCATTATTTGAGTCCCTTTGGATTTCATCTGGGTAACATTTGTGTGTGTGTGTGTGTGTGTGTGTGTGTGTGTGTGACAGCAGATAAAATTGGATGCCTTGCAGGTGTTTATATGATGAGCATATTGTGCATCTGTTTCCCTAATGTGTATAACTGTATATTTATATTTTCCTTAATCTTCTATTTTCAACTTGCTATTAAATCACTGCCATGAAGAATGACTAAGAAAATTCTACTTCCTTTGCCTTTTCACACACCTCACCATCTGATTTTTGTTGATTGTATTATTTTCCTAATTGAAACTAAGTCACCTATTTGAACCCCAATATAGCCAAACACATCTAACATAGGCTGCGAATACATAATCACGATCCCCAGCTGTTAAGAACAAAAAAAGGAAATCATATTACTTAGATATTTATAGACATTTTTGTATAGTTAGCTGAGGATGTTTGCAAGCAAAAGATCAAATGTTCTACCTGGTTTATTTATTTTGCTAATAGTAAAATTTATTTTGCTAATAGATCAATTAAGAACTATTAAACAGGGATGCCTGGGTGGCTCAGTCAGTTAAGCGTCTGACTTCAGCTCAGGTCATGATCTCACAGTTTGTGAGTTTGAGCCCCACATCAGGCTCTGTGCTAATAGACAGCTCAGAGCCTGGATCCTGCTTCAGATTCTGTGTCTTCCTCTCTCTCTGCCCCTCCCCTGCTCATGCTCTCTCTCTCTCTCTCTGTCTCAAAAATAAATAAAAACATTAAAAAAAAAGAACTATTAAAATGGAGCCACACGTCTATGATGTGAGGAATTCTTTGCCTATCTAGATGGCTAGAGGTCACAAAAGGCTAAGTTTTTACACAAAGGGCCCTTTGAAGAGACTGAGGAAGGGACTCTTAGATTCCCCCTTTAAAACCAAAGAGTACCTAGAAACCTTAAGAGCATTATCTCATCAAGCTTTCAGTAGAAGCCAAAAACAGACAATAAATCATCTTGGAAAGGTGTGGTATGAGCCTCAGGGCTCTGTTAGCTGTGAGCTAACAGAGTCAATCCTTATGACATACACTGGAGACCCACGAAGTTCTTGAGAATTGGGTATGAGTAGAATGCCTGTTTGGACTCGTAGGGACAGAGACTGAGAAAGGAATGACGGTGGCCCAGAAGGTAGAGCTGAGAACCAGAGTGTTATTCCCAGGCCTTGAAACCTAATGGAGTTTGCTTGCTTGGATTTCTAAACTCATCTGGTCCAAGGACCCCCAGTAAACTTTCCGTTTCTCTCCTCCCCACTGATTGAACCAGAATGTCTATACTCCTTATTCTGTGCACAGCCCATCAATCCATGTTGGGAACAGATAAATTGTGTTTCTTTTTTCCATTTTACGGGACCATGGACTTGTGGAATTGTGCCCCAGGATGTATTATTACATGTAGGAATTTCCTCCATCCCTGAACTAGATGATAACATTTGGGAGTTCTGAGCTGATGTGTTATAAAAGAGACTTTGCATTTTGCAGCTAGAGAAATAGTATAAGACTTCTAAGGATCTTCGCATGGGGTGAATGTGTTTTCCTTTTGAGAGGGACATGAATCTTTGGGGCCAGAAGGTAAACTGTGGTAGACAGAATTCTAAAAACCTACGCACAAGATTTGTATCCCGTAGCTCTTCAACCAACCACTAATCTAGGAACCATTGTGAAGATACCTTGATGTTTTAATTATGATATAAATCAAATGGTCTTGTGATAGGGGAATTATCTGTATTCCCTGCATGGACCCAATGTAAAATCACAAGGGAACTTGAATGGGAAATAAAAACTAAAACAGAGAGATGGGATACATTCAAAGCAGGAGAGAGCCTGATTTCTTGGGGGTAGCTTTGTAAATTGAGGAACGACAGCACGAGTGAAGAAACACAGCTTCTGAGATGCCTGGCTGGCTCTGTCAGTTAGGCATCTGACTTTGGCTCAGATCACGATCTTGCAGTTCGTGGGTGACCCTAAAAAGAAAACCAACTAAGCCACACAACGTTCATACATCTGACCCATGGAACTGCAAGATAATAGATGGGTGTGTTTACAGATGACAAAATTTTAGTCATTTGTGATGGCAGCAATAGAAAATATTATAATCCTGTAGAAATTGTAATATATAATATAATATATAATTTAGTACATAATATAATCCTGTAGGATTATAATATAATCCTTAATATAATTTAATCCTTAATATAATCCTTAAATAAATAAAATCCTTAAAATAATAATAATATAATCCTTAATATAATATAATTACATTATAATCCTATAATATAATTATAATCCTGTAGGAGTATAATATAATCCTGCAGGGGGCACCTGGGTGGCTCAGCTGGTTGAGTGTCTGACTCTTGATTTCCACTCAGGTCATGATCTCACAGTCTTGGGATTAAGATCCATATTAAACTCTGAGCCTGCTCAAGATTCTCTCTCTCTCTGTCTCTCCTTCTCTCTCTCTCCCTCCATCCCTCTGCCCCAGTCCACTGCTCATGCTCTCTTGCTCTCAATACATATATTTATTCCTGCAGGAATTTTTTTTCCAGCAGGGTTCAAACAAACTACAGTGCCTAAAGCCATAAATATGTCTGCATTTCCCCCCATGTAGACCTACATTTGAATGACAGTGTGACCATTTTTTAAGCCATTTGGATCACATGTGTTCCTTCATTTCTTTCCATGCATTGTTGTTACATGGTCTTCCAATGTTGAGCATTTCTGCATTGAAAACTGAAGTCTGCCATCATGCCCAATCTTCACATAGCTGAGCTGATCATGTGACATGCTCTTGTAAGGATTCTATCTTTGGAACATATAGAATTTTCAGGAAATATTTCAGCTTGACGTTTCTTCTGGGGATAATATGATTGTCAGTCTGAAGAAATAACTCTTATTTCTGGGAAGTTTTCTCTATATAATCTTTAACATTTATGTATGCCTTTATTTCATTTATTTTATTTGGGCACAGCATGGTGTACATGTTGGGTAAGGACCAGTGGTTTTAGGAAGGAAAGACTGATCACCTTTCCTCTTAATTAGATGGTAAGCAAAACAATAAATACAAGTTTTTATTATTTATTTTTATACACTTTTACAAGCTTCATCATAATACTCAAGTCTGCAAGAATTTGGGGAAGACTGGCATTCAGATATCTTCATATATCGTTTACATTTTGAAGGAAACACAGTTAATAAAACTTTTTTGAAGACAATGTAGAAAAACATGCTAACTTAGTTTCACAAACCCTCAACCCAGCAGTTAGAACCCAGATGGGATTGAAGGGTGCCTGGATGGCCCAGTCAGTTAAGGGTCCGACTTTGGCTCAGGTCATGATCTCAGGTTCATGGGTTTGAGCCGCACGTAGGGGTCTGTGCTGACAGCTCAGGGCCTAGAACCTGCTTCAGATTCTTTGCTTCCCTCTCTCTCTGCCCCTCCCCCGCTCCTGCTCTGTGCATGTCTCTCTCTCTCTCTCTCTCTCTCTCTCTCTCTCTCTCAAAAATAAATAAATATTTAAAAAAAGAATGCTGGGATTAAGTATATTGATGATTGCGTGGGCAAAAAGAGTATATACAGGGACGCCTGGGTGGCTCAGTTGGTTGAGCGTCTGACTTCGGCTCAGGTCATGATCTCGTGGTTCGTGGGTTCTGGCCCCGCATCAGGCTCTGGGCTGACCGCTAGGGGACTGGAGCCTGCTTTGGGTTCTGTGTCTCCCGCTGTCTCTGCCCCTCCCTTACTCATGCTCTGTCTGTCTCTCTGTGTCTCTGTCTCTCTCTCTCAAAAATAAATCAGGATTAAAAACATAAAAAAAAAAGAATATATACAAAAATATTTTTAAAAAATGTTTTTAAGTTTATTTACTTATTTTTTGAGAGAGAGACAACAGGGGAAGGGCAGAGAGAGGGAGGGAGAGAGAGAATCCCAAGCAGGCTCCATGCTGTCAGTGCAGAGCCTGATATGGGGCTTGAACTCACAAACCATGAGATCATGACCTGAGCTGAAATCAAAACTCAGACACTTAACCAACTGAGCCACCCAGGCACCCCTTATAAAATATTTGCACTAAAAACTGGAAACTATTGTCCATATGTATAAGCTCAATTAAATGAGGTTATATCGGGACAGGGAGATATAATTAAAATTCAGAAGAATGGGATAGATTTGTATCAGTTGACAGTAAAGATCACAAAGTTACCTTTTTCCGTAAAAACAGACGGATAGAATAATACATATAATCAAATTTTGTAGAGTTAAAAATATATATTTCACAATAGGCTGTATTTTCATGTTTCAGAATTATTTCTCAATATTCACATATTATCAATAAATGTTTTTTGAAAGACTGTTTCATGATACATACTGTTCTAGTTTTTTGGCTACTACTGGGGTAAGGGACACAATTCCATCTGGTGTGTCTGTTTATATATAACTTGTGCATATCTGCCCAGTACCCAGGTTTTCCAAAATCACTATCTACAGAGAGATTTCTGTACTTATGTTCTAGAAATCAATAAGCCAATTCACAGGAGAAAATGTGCGTCCATGCATATGAAATTACATGGTCAGTTTTAAAGCATTGGTATTTTTCCAGAGATTCTTTTTTGGAGAGTCTTGATGATAAACATTGTGTGCAGACAGCTTTAAAACTGTATTTTTTAGCAAACATATTTAGCTAGTACCATTTTCTTCTCCTTTAGTTTAAACATGATCCCTTATTTTGTTTTGCCTTTAAATCATTGGTTCTATCTCTGCTGTTATGTGGTCTTGTGACATCGATGAAGTGTCTAAATGACTAAACATACAAGACACTGAAATAACGGGGAGTTTGCATTATACAAAGGCCTGCATTTAATAATCCTGTTTGTTTTCCCTTGTGTAATTGTTGAAAAGACTTTAAAAACATTTTTTTTTTACGTTTATTTATTTTTGAGACAGAGAGAGACAGAGCATGAATGGGGGAGGGTCAGAGAGAGGGAGACACAGAATCTGAAATAGGCTCCAGGCTCTGAGCTGTCAGCCCAGAGCCCGACGCGGGGCTCGAACTCACGGACCACAAGATCATGACCTGAGCCGAAGTCGGCCACTTAATTGAGCCACCCAGGCGCCCCTAAAAACATTTTTTTAATGTTTATTTATTTTGAGAGAGAGAACATGAGTGTGGGAGGGGCAGAGAGAGAGGGAGACACAGAATCCAAAGCAGGCTGCAGGCTCTGAGCTGTCAGCACAGAGCCCGATGCAGGGGTTGAACCCAGAAACTGTGAGATCGTGACCTGAGAGGAAGTCGGACACTCAACACAGGGAGCCGTCCAGGTGCCCCATTGAAAAAGATTTTTAAGTTCTGTAAATTTATTTCTGATTTGCAAAATAAGTCGAGGTATGTGTCATGGGCTGAAATTGGGTCCCTCCAATATTTGTAACTCGAAGCCTTAGAATGTGGCCGTATGTGGCAATGGGGTCTTTAAAGATGTGGTTAAGGTAAAGTGAGGTCCGTAGGGTGGACCCCAATCTAACAGGGCTGGTGTCCTTGTAAAAAGAAGAGGTGAGGACCTAAACATGCACAGAGGGACAACCCTGTGAGGACACAGGGAGGAATAATAAATACTTTTCTGACACTTGGAAAATACTTCATGTGTTAAGTTTCCTTTCTTTTTTTTAAAGTTTTTTTGTTTTTATCAAAGAATGGTTGACACACAATGTTACATTAGTTTTAGGTGTACAACATAGTGATTCAACAGGTGTGTGCATCATTCTGTCCTCACCACACCTGCAGCTACTGTCTTTCATGACACAACACTATTACGATACCACTGACCATATTCCCTATGCTGTATCTTCTGCCCCTGTGACTCACTCGTTCCATAACTGGAAGCCCGTGTCTCCCTCTCCCCTTCACCCATTTTGCCCATCCCCCAATCTTTCTCCCTTCTGAAACCCACCAGTTTGTTCTCTGTGTTTATGTGTCTATTCCTCCTTTATTGTTTGTTTCTTGCATTCCACACGAGTGAAATCATATGCTATTTGTCTTTCTCTGACTGACTTATTTCCCTTATTTCATACTCTCTAGGTCTTTCCATGTTGTTATAAGTGGCAAGATTTCTTTCTTTTTTATGGCTGTGTAATATTCCATTGTATATATCCCACATCTTCTTTATCCATTCATCTATCCATGAACACTGGGGCTGCCTCTATAATTTGGCTATTTTAAATAATGCTGCTATAAACATCAGGGTGCATGAATCTTTTCAACTTAGTGTTTTCATTTTCTTTGGGTAAATGGCCAAAGTAGTGGAGTTACTGGATTATATGGTATTTCTAGTTTTAATTTTTTGAAGAACCTCCATACTGTTCTCCACAGCGGCTGTCCCAGTTTGCATTCCTACCAGCAGTGCATGGAGGTTCCTCTTTCTCCACATCCTTGCCAACATGTGTTGTTTCCTGTGTTGTTGATTTTAGCTGTTCTGACGGGTGTGAGGTTGTATCTCAGTGTCATTTTGATTTGTATTTCCCTGATGATGAGCAATGTTGAGCATCTTCTCATGTGTCTATCGGCCATCTGGATGTCTTCTTTGGAAAAATATCTATTCACATCCTCTGCCCATTTTTAATCAGATTATTTGGTTTTTAGGTATTGAGTTGTACAAATTCTGTGTACCTGTGGGTTTGCTGTATATATATATACGTATATATATACGTATATATATATACGTATATATGTACGTATATATATGCTGTATATATGCATACATATATATGTATATACATATACATATATGTATACGTATATGTATATGTATATATATACATATATATGCTGTATATATATATATAGCAAACCCATATATATATATACACACACACATAAATATATATATAAATATATATATATTTATGTATCTCTATAGATAGATAGATAGATAGATAGGTTATGTCATTTGCAAACATCTTGTCCCACTCAGTAGGTTACCTTTGCCTTTTGATTTTGTTGATGGTTCCCTCTCAAAATAATTATCTTCATAGAAGCGATATGGTTATTGTTGGAAATTGACAGTTTTTACTTTTGGCCTTCTATAAGTTACTGAACCACACTGGGAAGAATCCCTTTCTCTCCAGGGACAATATTGCATATTTGTATGCTTCTCACGTGTAAATTCCATAAGCTATATTTAATGATCATTTGGCAGTGTGTCCCAAGGGAGTAGCGAGTAAGACCAAAAACAACAAAACAAAACCAAAACAAAACAAAAACTAAAACAAAAAACCCACACACATAAAAATAAAAATCAGAACATGTTATTTTATGTCTTCTATCTTATTTATTCTATGTAAACATTTTCAGTTATCAGTATTCTGCTTTCTCCGACATGTTTGAAGAAAAGCTATCATTGTCTGTATTATTTTCACACTAAATCTCCTTGATTCGAGGATAATCATGAAGTAACTTAGAAATCCTGTAATATTCAAATATTTAATATGGCTTCTGTTTTTATTGGACGAGACTGTACTTTGGAAGAAATATTCTGTTATCTCTCTGAGACTTTTATGTCTGCACCTTACCAGTGTCCAATTCTTTCCTCCCTTGGTGGAAATGTTTATCTGCCCCGCTCTGTTCCAACACGGTTCACAACTCTTATTGTCATTTATCTGTAGATTATCACAAGACCGTCTGTTCCTTATGGCTGAACCCATTCTTCCATATTTTCAGAGAATCTTCAACATGTAAGTAAGAACAGAACAGAACTCAGGTTTGAAAAGCTACATGCCTTGTGGTAGTGTGCTAAAAATTTGTGTAAATAGAAATAATAATAATTCCTGATGCAAAGTTTTGGAGTTTGGGGGGGGGTTGTTTTGTTTAATGAAATCTTTACTGAGATGATACACATAAAACATATCGGGATTTTACCATTAGAACTTAATGATTTTTAGTTAGTGTGACCATAAAACCTAATTCAATTTATTGTCATTGCCTAAGATACCTTAAACGTTCCTTCTTTTATCTGTACTTTGGGGAAATCTCCTTCATGGCTTCCAAGGAGCAAAACTTCCCATTTCCTTTATAATCCAATGTTCTAGATACTAGTCATCCTTAATTTCTACAAAAATGATAAAGTCGGCCCATGGGGTTGCCTTACCTAAGCTGACTTCACCTTACCTCTTGCTTCTGAAATTGTGGGGATCTACCAAAATCCAGCTAGTGTTGCAGGATTTTTTCACCTCAGTGTCCAGGAGTTGTTGTCTGGCCACTGCAAAGAATTAAGAGCTGGACACAGAATGGGCAGCAGGCAAAAGTTTATCAGAGTGTAAGATCAGAAAGGAAGAAAAGATGAAAGCTCTCTTCACAGAGAGGAGGCACTCGAAAGTGAACGCCCGTGGACTATGGGAAGGTTCCTTGTTTCATAAGGTTTTGGTCACCTCCTCCTCCCCTTCCTCCTTGTTCTTTCTCAGGTTCTACCCTTATTGGCTGCATTCCTTGTGGTCTTACGTTTCACGGTCTACTACTTATTTTTAGTTAGGTCTTAGTCATATTCCTGAGCGGAACCTGAGAGGGAGTACAGGGTGTCTGTTACATTCTTAAGACAAACCTTATACCTGAGGGGGTTTGCTGTAGTCAAAGCTCCCAGCGTTGTTCCAAAATACGTGTTCCTCCCCACCCAGGGTCCTCAGGTCCTAACCTTTCCCTCTCTGCCTAGTTTATCCTTTATTTCCCTATAATACTTAGGTTGCCCACATCTACCATAAAGCTTTTTTTCTCCCACTTCCTTCTTGGAGATCCCCATCTTGTGAGAAATGCTTTATTCTCATATGGACTTTATAACACACCCATACACATTCAGGTACTTCCTGCTGCTGTTATCGTAAGCCTTAAGCGTAAGATTTCCGAAAGGTTTTGTCTGTTGACATTTGGACATTTGACATTTGCTTAGTGAGACACCTGTTAGTGGATTGATTTTTCTTTTTTGAATCAATGATCATTTTTTAAATGTTCATCAGTATTCACACATGGGCTGAGAAAAAGTGGCGTGCAGTTAAGCTATTTGGCAAACTAATGCAGGGGGAAAAAAAAAGTTTCCATACATTCCAGAATTAAAATCAAGCTTGCAATATTTGCAGAAAAGCTCGCTTTTCAAGTTTTGGTCAGTGGTGGCTACAGAGAAGAAGCTGAGTGTATTGCAAAAAGTGGTTTCAGGAGACTTCGTCCATTGTGCAAAGGATGCAAAATGTCTCGCTCTTGAAAGCGCTTGGCTATGTAAATATTTGGTTTTGGTAACGCTGGTGAAACGGAAGAAAAGAAAATTATGACAAAAGATTTCACATTTATTTAGAAATAATATAACTTCTGGTTATCTCAAATTTAACCTCCGGTATGCATCTGGTTGGTTGTAAAACAAAATACACTGTAGGTAAAGAGTCAATATAATTAGTAGAAGCCAAAAAACACTAATATGCAATATGATTTCTTTTTTTTTGCACACACAGAACGTTAAAACTCTAGCCGGTCAAAATTTGGTTCCTTCATAAAATGCAATGAATCCCTTGATCTTAACTTTCCTTGTAAAGCTGGACAAGATGTGTTTAAATAATAGTGTTCACATCGACTATCAGATATGTAAACGCACACGCTAAACATGTTTTAGGTTAAATATCCTAAGCAACTTCAACTGGTATAATTGTTACGAATTTATGACATAAACAAGATGTAGATATTTCGCTGTGTTTTGAGACTATGACGGGGACACAGAGTAGACATTCAAGTTGCGTTTCTTAGATTAAATAAGTAAGATAAATTGTATGTGGATGAGAGGAGCAAGAGAAAACGTGACCATGGGGAACTGAGTATTTCCAACGATGGCATAAACGTCTATGGCTGAGTATCTCCAGTTTTTCTCAATTTTTGATAAGATGTGATACTTTAATATGTGTGGAAAAGAAACACAGAAATGTCATCTTTTAGGGGCACCTGGCTGGCTCAGTCAGTACAGGATGTGAGTCTTAATCTTAGGGTTGTGAGTTCAAGCCCCACATTGGGCATGGAGCTTACTTAAAAATACAAAAACGACTTAAAAAATGTCATTGAATTAAGATAATGTTGTCTATGGACGTCCAATAATGGAACATGTTTCCTCTCTTCTCTGTGTTCACATTGACCACACAAATTCAATGTTGGCATTTTCGAATTAGCACGTGCAAGAGTCTATCTTGATGGAAGTGGATGTTGCAAAGTTTCTGCCATTTGGGTTTTCATTTGAACCAGAAGGATGCCCGGAACGACTATAGCCTTGTGCTACACGGATAATAATTACCACTCGTTTTTCCATCCTGCAAAGCTCTCCACAAGGCATCTCTGACCCCTTATCTGCAGGACAAGCAGGGACAGTGTTGGAGAGAGAAAGAAGAGGAACATTTGCTGGAGTCGCCTGGAGAGATTGAGCCCAACTGGGCTGCAGGGAGAACTTGTTTCCGTCTTAGGAAGTTTAAGAACAAAGCTTGACTTCGTTACCTTCATAGTTTGGGGGAAAAAAAATTTAACAGGTGAAATGTCAGAAGTGGCCCCAACATAGTCACCAGTCACATAAACAAAGAGACTGTGAAGGAGCGACAACACTACTCATCAATATTTATAGTCTACACAATAATTATTCTGAGAACGAACAGCCATGCAATTAAAAAAAACAAAATCATTCCCTCTGTCTAAGCTGATGTTTGGATTTTATCTATATCTATATCTTTATATTTATTTATATTATCTCTGTATTCTATATTTATATTTATTTTATATTTGTTATATATATTTTATATTATGTATATGTATTTTATATTTATATTGGTTATACATAATATCTATTTTCAATTTATATTTGTGTATATTATATACTTTATTTTACATTTATTATACATATTATATATTTTTCAATTTATATTTGTTTGTTATATATGTATTGTATATTTATATTTATTTTATATTGTACATATGTAATTTATATTTATTTATATTTATTAGACATATTATATTTTTTCAATTTATATTTGTTTATATTATATATGTAATTTATATTTATATTTATTAGACATAATATATATTTTTCAATTTATATTTGTTTATATCATATATAATTGTGTTTATTTTATATTTATTATACATAATATATATTTTATATTTATTTTATATATGTATTTTATATTTATATTTATATTTGTTATACATAATATATATTTTTAAATTTATATTTGTGTATATTATATATGTATTGTATATTTATATTTTGCATTTATTATACATGTTTTTCAATTTATGTTTGTGTTACATGTGTATTGTATATTTATATTTATTTTACATTTATTATATATATGTATTTTATATTTATTTATATTTATTAGACATAATATATATTTTTAAATTTATATTTGTTTATATTATATATGTATTTTATATTTGTGTTTATGTTTATTATACATAATATATGTTTTTCAATTTATATTTGTTTATTTTATATATGCAATTTATATTTATATTTATTAGACATAATATATATTTTTAAATTTATATTTGTTTATATTATATATGTATTTATATTTGTGTTTATTTTATGTTTATTATGCATAATATATGTTTTTCAATTTATATTTGTTTATTTTATATATGCAGTTTATATTTATATTTATTAGACATAATATATATTTTAAAATTTATATTTGTTTATATTGTATATGTAATTTTATATTTATTTATATTATATATATGTATTTTCTAGGTGGTTTGAAGGGTTACAAATACCCATAGAGACCAAATAAACATTCTAAAAACCTCACCACGGTGACTGACACATTTCTGGGGAGAGAGGGGGCTTTATATTTTTGTTACCATTCTCCAGCTCTGCTGAATGACAACATTTTAATGACTATATACCAACACATTTCTTTCTAGTTAAATATTTAAGATGGGAGCTTTGCAGAATGAAACTTCTACTCATCACCAAAATCCCTACACCCCTCTCTGTGGCCTGTCTGGTAATACGATTGCAAATAATAGTTTGCTCTTGTCATTTTTAATAGCAAATGTACAGCCATTTATTCAAACGAGAATGTGCCATCAATTGTAATGTTTGCAAACAATGAAACAGCTTGCTTATGGCCCAGAAGCATTAAAATGCTAAAATGGTATATTAGATCGTTTCCTCAGACATGGCCTATAACCTAGAATTTTATGTGCATATGGTTTTCTGTGGACATAAACTGGAAATAGGTGCTGGCGGTTACATCATGCACAATTAATGGGTGCCTTTTTATTTTATTTTTAATGTTTATCTGTGTTTGAGAGAGAGAGAGGCAGGGGAGGGCAGAGAACGAGGGAGACACAGAATCTCAAGCAGGCTCCAGGCTCTGAGCTGTCAGCACAGAGCCCGACACAGGGCTTGAATTCACGAAGCATGAGATCATGACCTGAGCCGAAGTCGGATGCTTAACTGACTCAGCCATCCAGATGCCCCAAATGAGTGTCATTTTAGATGGCAGCCATCCTTAAAAACATGACTCTATGTTAGGAAAATAGAATGTGAATCTCTCTTGGTGTAACTTAAAATGATTCATTTTCCATCACCTGCAGAACTCTCATGAGGCTCTTTCTTTTCCCTTCTGGAACCAGGCAAAAGTATATCTAATAAAGTCATAATTTCTTCTGTAATGTGTGGTTTTCTATAATGATACACAATTTCTCATGCATAAATATATATATTTATGCATATATATATATATGCATATGTATGCATATATATATATATTTTACAATCTTGGTAACTCTAAAGTCACCTGATACTTTATAATTGCTACAATAAACAGAAAATGGGATAGAAAATAATTTAGAAAGAAGATTGACTTGGGCTCAGGTCATGATCTCACAGTTTGTGAGTTTGAGCCCCACGTCGGGCTCTGTGCTGACAGCTCAGAGCCTGGAGCCTGCTTCGGATTCTGTGTCTCCCTCTCTCTCTGCCCCTCCTCTGCTCACACTCTCTGTCTCTGTCAAAAATAAATAAACATTAAAAAATATCCTGTGATATTAATATATCCATTGACATTGGTGACTATTAGCTATTATTCCTTAAGTGGTTTTATTCCTTCTTATTGTTATCCTGACCACTTTCATATATATATATCTTTTATATATAAAGTTCCTAATGATACTTACAATAAAACTAAGGTATAAATTAAACCCTCAAATATGCTTAAAGAGAAATAATTTAAGCAAGCCCTTCATAATAGGATTTATAGTATCTACATGAAAATTCATATTCGCATTGGACACACAAGAAATCACTTTAAATATCCCATGATACCTTATTGTCTGTATAAAATACTTTTTAGCCTAACTGTAACATAAAAAATCGAAGGGACCCCATTCTTTGGCTTGTAGTACAAAAGAGATGACTTTTACAAATCACTCTATTATATACACAAATTACTGTATTGTATACACACTCACGTATGTAATTACATGTAAAGAACTATTATGGGCAGAAATAGGCCACTGTTTTGTTTTTCGGTGTTTTTTTTTTTTTTTTTGTAATTAACTAATTTATTTTGAGAATGAGAGTGACCAGGGGAGGGGCATAGAAAGAGAGAGAGAGAGAATCCCAAGCTATGGCATTTAAAATTCTATGCTAAATTAAAAATCTTTGATCCGTGAGTTTGAGCCCCGCGTCGGGCTCTGGGCTGATGGCTCAGAGCCTGGAGCCTGTTTCCGATTCTGTGTCTCCCTCTCTCTCTGCCCCTCCCCCGTTCATGCTCTGTCTCTCTCTGTCCCAAAAATAAATAAACGTTGAAAAAAAAAAATCTTTGAGCATATTATAAAAGTTATTTTAATGGTGGAGCCTGGATGTCTCAGTCAGTTCAATGCCCATTTCTTGATTTTGGCTTAGGTTATGATCCCAGGGTCATGGGATCAAGCCCTGTGTTGGGCTCCACCCTGAGCATTGAGCCTGCTTAAGAGTCTGTCTCTCTCGGGGCACCTGGGTGGCTCAGTTAAACATCCAACTTCAGCTCAAGTCATGATCTCACAGTTCATGAGTTCAAGTCCCACGTCAGGGTGTGTGCTTACAGTGCGGAGCCTGCTTGGGATTCTCTCTCCCCTCCCCTTCTTTGTCAAATAAATAAACTTTAAAAAATAAACAAAAAATTACGAAATAAAAAAAATAAAGAGAATGGAAAGACCACCTGGAAAAATTCAGAGTGAATAGAAATCTAGGAAAAATATTTAGTTTCTCTTACGGTTTTAAAAGAAGGTTCATTTAAGTCCTTTCTTGACTTTGAATGTTTCCCAGCTACAGCTTGACCTGGTTCCTGGCTCTGAAATAAGATATTACAATTCACAAACAGAGAAAATACATGCTTTTCTTCAGATTAAATATAATCGATTCTTCCAACCAACCTTTTCTTAGTATTTAGGGGGACATTGCCCTTTTTCAGTGGCGATGTGATGACCAATTGAAAAGTCTGTTAGAAATGGACATACATTTGCAGAAAGGAGCCAAAGTCAAATATGTATTTCAACTCTACTTTTTAAATCACTTTAAGACTTTGCAAATTGAAATGTATTCTATAAAAGTGCACTTCTAAACATTTCGCTTCCTTCAAGTTTCCCAAATTTCATCAGTCCCTTGGGACTTTCCTTTGTAGCTCGTGGCTATGGTTGTGTTTTGTTCTGCTCCAGATGCAACAAGGACATCTGATATTTTATTGGTACCGTTTACCTCTTGATCTTTCTGAAATACGATACTCGCGGCCGTACATTTAATTTCCTTTTAGGTCTCATGGAGAAAATTATGTATCGAGTCAATGCAGTCTCTTATTCTGAAGCCCACAGTGGAGAAACTGGAGCATCTTGCATTTTTGCTTCCTATGCAGGTACAAAATTACTCTTTTTGCCTCCCTTAGGCAACCTTTGAAACTCATTTCTTGGGAAAACTGTAGGATTTTTGAAAATATTTTTTTTTAAAGTTTAGCAAAAAAAGAGAAGAAAAGAGCATTGGTTTTCTGGGAATAAAATAGAATTTAGTAAGAATGAAGATATTTGATTATTTTAAGTTGATAGTTTTAAAATAGTAGGTGAGAATGGAAAGGTTACAAATACTCTGTCTATGCAGTGGGGTTGTCTTCTCTCTGACATCGTCTCTTATTTTAGATGTAAAATTTGAGAATATATGCTCCTTCTAGAAGTATCACGGTTACTCTGAAATCAGTGACTTTCTCTCTTTTTTAAAAAATGTTTATTCATTGAGAGAGAGATAGAGTGAAATTGGGGGAGGGGGAGAGAGAGAGGGAGAGAGGGAATCCCTGTCAGCACAGAGCCCGATGTAGGGCTCTATCCCATGAACTGTGAAATCACGACCTGAGCCAAAACCAAGAGTCGGACGCTTAACCGACTGAGCCACCCAGGCACCCTGGAAGGCAATGATTTTCTTAGTGCATGCAATAATGATGGTTAACTGATGGGATTACCTTTCCTTGATGGAGCTGTGTAGCCAGGCATGTGGCCTTGTTTGGAAATAGGGTCACCACAGGTGTCTTTAGTTAAGATGAATAAGGTCATACTAGAGAAGGGTAAGAGGTAACCCAATATGACTCGTCTCCTGATAAAAATGCAAAATTTGGACTCAGAGACACACACGCAACTATATCATGGGAAGACTGGATTTCTATGGCCCAAGCCAAGGAGGTACCAGCAATGTGGAGAGAGCCCTGGGGCAGATCCTTCCCAGCACCTTCCCAGGGAGCATGGCCCGATCTACACCTTGATCTTGGACTTCTGGTCTTTACAACATATTAGAAAATGAATGCAGTCACCTTGGAAAACGGTAACTGTCACAACAGAAATTGTACGACATTGCGTACCTAAAATAGGCTTTCTGTAGCAGTCCCCATGGAGTGTCCTCTCTCTAGGGTTTCTTAACCACTAGTCGAGAACCATTGGGATAGACCGACATGCTAACAGACAGGCTCTTTCATGATAAGGCAAGTTTTTTCAATCTTTACTGATGTTTGGTTTGGATAATTTTTTGGTGCATCATACGCTGTTCACAGCATCCCTGGCCTCGACCCACTCACTGCCAATGGCAAACCCTTGTCTCCAGATGTAACAACCAAAAAGTTCTCTAGACTTCACCAAATGTCCTGGGGTGAAACGACTGCTATTTATTTCATAATGTAACACTTTTTTTTTCTTTAATATATTCAAAGTTGGTCATTGGGAGTCTTTCAGAGCAAGCAACTTCTGATTCTTTGAGCTGTCTATGTAGCCACCCTTTGTTCTTTGTGGGCCAAATTTAGAATGATCTAAGGACCGTGTATTTGCCTCATGTGGACATTTTATGTAATGCCTTACTCTATTATACTAGATATAATATTAAAAAAGTATTTTATTTTATTTTTAACTTTTTTAACATTTATTTATTTATTATTGAGAGACAGAAAGAGACAAAGCATGAGCAGGGGAGGGGCAGAGAGAGAGGGAGACACAGAATCTGAGGCAGGTTCCAGGTTCTGAGCTGTCAGCACATAACCCGACATGGGGCTCGAACTCACAGACCACGAGACCTGAGCCAAAGTCAGACGCTTAACCGACTGAGCCACCCAGGCGCCCCAAAAAAGTATTTTAAAAATAAGAGTAATCGGAAACCCAATTGGGCCAACCAACAAATAAGAAAGTAATCATTTCTAAAACATGTATTAACTAGCTCATGCATGCCTCACCTGCTATCTTAAAATTTAAAGGCTTAAATACCTCACATGATTTGAATTAAGTCAAATTTTTAATGAAATGTTACCCAAAGTGACTACATCACAAGAGTTTACTTTGCTTGAGAAAATACCAATAACATCAAAATAACAGCTAGGACAAAGCAGTGACAAACAGGCCTGTGTGAACCCCAGGAAAAATAAAGTCACTTTAGTTTGATGGTAATGTGTGACTTACAGGATCCATTTCACTGGAGAACTCAGTTTCAAATTTCATGAAAGAAAGTTTTCTGCTCTCATGTCAAAGGCCATTACTAATCAAGGTATATGACAGCAAGTGGATATAGTGATTGGAATTTAGAAGGCATCACTTTCAACATCTGTGTTTAATTTAGATTCTCATTAATTGGAGGGTGAGCTGTAATTTTTGGTTTCAATTCATGCCAAAAGTATATGCTGCCTACATAATTATTGATACTTTTGTTACCCCATCAACTTCACGAACAGAAAGTCATCCGATAGTGTCCAATTTTCCCGTTGTTGTAATGGAGCGTTGAGTCAAGGTTATAGTACCGACAAATACCAGTATCAAAAATGGAAGGAAAAGAAAACCTATCTTCTTGCAGACATGATTTCCCCCGCATTCCTGGGAAATAAGGGATGGAATGACAGAGAGTTAAAAGTTGGTCTTCCTATCTGTTTTCGATGTACCAACAATCTGTGAGATTTCTACCAGGGGCAGGAAGGTTTTGTCACATATAGTCATGTATCTGCAAATTATAGAGCATCATCTGATACCTTTACTTTTCCTAACTTTTACATAGGTATGGTATTCTGTCTGCTGAACTATGATTATTCTGTGCCAAAAATACATCATCATTTAAGATGGCGGTAACAATATGTTTCCATGATTTTCATTCAATTGTTAACTCAAAGTTAACAACGTGTAAGATCACCTACTTTAGTGAAATGATACATTTTAAACATGGTAATCACGAAATATGACTTAGTTAAGTGATGCTTTAAACCTGATAGACTAGTGAGGTGCCTAGGTGTCCCAGTTGCTTAAACGTCTGACCTCAGCTGAGGTCATGATCTCACAGTTCGTGAGTTCGAGCCCTACATTGGGGCTCTGTGGTGACAGCTCAGAGCCTAGAACCTGCTTCAGATTCTGTGTCTCCGTCTCTGTGTTCCCATTCCCCACTCACACTCACTCACTCACTCTCTCTCTCTCAAAAATAAATGAACATTAAAAATAAAACCTGATAGACTAGAAAATATGCATTTTCTAAGCAAAATCAATTTTTTAAAAGGTCAGTTTCATGCAAACTGTATTCCTCTTTATATACTTCTAGAGATATCAGATGTGACTTCAATGTATATCTTTCCAATGTGTTAATTCAGTATAAAAAATCTTTAGCTATAGGGGCATCTGGCTGGCTCAGTCAGTGCAGTGTGCAGCTCTTGATCTCAGGGTTTTGAGTTCGAGTCCCATATTGGGTGGAGAGATTACTTAAGAATAAAATCTTAAAAAAAACTTACATATATCATAACAGTCATGAGAGCAAAAGAAAAATAAGATATTTCCATTTTTTTGTGTTTCCATTATTTCATTTAAGCCAGTGTTCTGATTTATTTTAAGAGCTGGTCTGCATGCTTAAAATTTGTTTTCACACTAAAGGCGTTAACTGTGTAGATGTCTACAGTGTGCATGCAAAAGATAGCTCTCAAAAATCAGAACTTCAACTTACACCATTTTAAACCTTATTTATGTAAAACTTACGTGAGACGATGACTTCTCTATGGTCTAATGATTAATTTGCAAGGTGAGGAAGTGTTTTTGATTTTTAAGTATATTTTCTATTTTATCTGTTAGAAGTTCTGGGAAATGCCAAGTGAGCCCCTGAGAGAGCAAATCTGTTCCACGAGAACTTTTACATGAACTTGGCCCCAAAGGACACATCCTCAGTTTTCTTGCTGAACCCAAGTTGTTCAACCACGCTTTGCCAGTCTTGCAGCCCCTATTTCTGTAAGATGGTCCCACAGAGCCCAAGCTTCCACTGCCTTCTTAGGATCTGATCCATGAAGGGTGCTGCATGAAACAAAGGGGGTCTGAATCCTCTGTGCTTTGTCTGGTTGTCCAACAAGATACCATGCTCTTTGTTTCATTTCTACTAATAAAAACGAGCAAAAATACGCATGTAGACTCCATGTGCTGGCTTGCTGGGAGTAAGAACTCACCTTTAAGGTCATCTGCAAACCCCCTATAAGCGTTGCCATCCAGCAAATGTATTGTTACTTGCAGCATAACAGGTCATGGCACTGAGAGAGCTGTGGGACACCCCTATAGGTAATTATAGCGAAACCCTAGGGTTTTGTAGCAAACATTATACCATCTTTGCAAAACCTTCTCATTTTTGAGAACTGCTTGTTATTTCACAAAGTCCTTGTAACACCCAAGGGTTCCCCTCGTGGTCCAGTGATGACGCATCTTGAACTCTACGTATCAGAAACAAGATGTTCGCCAGCCCAGTGAGCGAAGAAGCCCAGAACAAGGCATCCACAATGGGACATGTCTGTATAAACATTGGATGAAGCAGGTCACATGGGTTCAAATCCTTCCCAGGAGAAAATTGTTCACATACCCAGGTGGTGGCCTCATGGAGAAAAACCTATGAGCGGTTGACAAAGGATACTTGGGTGTCACAGATGCAGGACGCCGACCGGCACGTGGAAACGATCTGCCTGTTCTGCTCCTTCTGGTGTCTTGGGTCCCGTTAGGATGCCAAGATAATAGGATGTGAGATGAGATAATGGTCTTCATGCAGGGTAGGAACACAATGGATGTTCAGAAGCACAGGTGAGTTGTTTACAGGGCTCAATTAAACCCACCTGCAACCAGGAAGAAAGGTGGATTCCCTTACAGAGAAGTAGCAAGTAGGCTTTGTATCCAGGTTCCCACTGGTCACACAAAGGAGCCACAAAATCCAAGGCATGAGAGAGAACAGAGAACTCTATAATCCCTGATGTCTGTATTTCAAAAGTATGGACTGCATAAGTTCACATTTAATCTACCCTGAAGTACCTCAATGGAGTCAGAGAAAAGATACAGGGCACAAAACCACGGAACACAGAATGAGCAAAATAAATTTGCAAAATGAATAAACGTAGTATTTGCTGATGTTGCTGTTCTGCATGAAACTGTGTTAAATGCGATCTTCTGAAACCTCTGTAGTTGACACACACTGCTTTTCACCCTTCATGTTTGCCTTCATTCATTCGTTCGACCATCATTGTTGCACGTAGACCAGACACTGCTCCTTCTGCCCTCAAGATGTCTTTCCAACAGTTGGGAATTGGGATACACAGCTTGGCCAGCCATATGTCCCATGTACCTGGGATAATGCTGCCTTATAGCTGTTCTTTCAGTATAAGAAGTGATACACCCTCTTTCTCTTGCACAGATATTCTGGTGTGTCCAATAGATTGTAGGTTCATTCTGTAGGGAAAAACCCCAGAGGACTAACTGCTTCATTCCAACTACTTAAAATTGAATGCGTTTAGTTTGTCTGAAGCCCACCCCAAAATTTCATAGCCTTTCAGACTTACTCTCCCATGCAAGCTATAATCCCTCCTTCTGTTGGACATAAAACAGAACGTGTGTACATGTGACACACACATATTTTGCTTCTCCCACCAAAAACCTTCCTCACCACCCGTGTACTGAATAAACACACAGCTGCGTTACGAAGAAGAGGCCCTTGATGGGGTGACCATGCTGGTATGAGCTCTCTATTTTGAACAGAAGCTACCTATTGTCCCTCCAAACAAATGGATCTCAGTTGTGTTGGCTGTACTCAAAGGATCTCCGACTGCCGTACGCTTTTCAGGAATTCATCATTTTCTTTCCTTCACAAACCGAGACAGTACATTCCAAGTATTTTAGAGACAGGAGAGTGTTTTTAGTTTTGCCTTTTTTGTTGTTGTTGCAGGGACGCAGTGGAAATGGGAGGCCGTATGTGAAATTATTTGTCTGAAGGGAGGTTTAATAAGACACGCTGCATTCACAGCAGCAAGCATTTGGAAAGCTTTTGTGAGCAATTCTTGACAATTTAATACCAAATCCCGCTCTCCTTATTTCACTACATAGCCTTGAAAGTCAGACGTGAATTGAGTGCTGGAAGCAGTCATAGCAATTAGCCAAGTTCTGTGAGATGGTTTATTCTCCTTCTTAGAAAAGAAACGGGACGTTGGGAATGGACCCTCACAAGGACACCACTGCCCTCTGCGCCGCTGCTAGTATTCATCCAGGTGGGCACGGACTTCAGTACGGTGTAGTCACTGCCAATCAATCCTTGTAGATGCCACATAAATGGCCTACTTTTGACCTAAATTATGGACTGTCCAGCAAAAATGTTAAGCATCCTCAAACCTCCAAATGGTGTTAACTGTACCAACTTAAATTCCTGCGCTTTGAATGGTAACCTGGTAGCTCCCACCGTTGTTAGGATGAAGAGGGTTTGTACCGATGGGATTAATTTATAATGCATCAATGCTTACCTGAGGCTGTATAAAGATATGCAACTTGACCCCGGGAGGTCCTTCCATGTCTCAGATTAAATGTTTGTAAGAGGGCCAGCTGGTATTTTTAGGTGTAGTTAATGAATATGATAGGAAAAACTTGGATTTTTTCCCCTACCTAATATATACTCATTATTAGACATTGTTGACACTGATGGGTAGATTTATGGATGATAGATAATAGATAACAGGGATAGATACATAGATAGATACATAAATATGGATGGATGATGGATAGATATGGATGGATGGATGGATGGATGGGTAGAAGATAGATAGATAGATAGATACATAGATACATAGATAGATACAATGGATGAATGGATGGATAGATGATAGATATGATGGATGGTAGAGAGGTATGTTGGATGGATGGATAGATAGATAGATAGATAGATAGATAGATAGATATGATGGGTGGGTGGATGGATGGATGAATAGATGATAGATAGATATTATGGATGATAGATATGATGGATAGGTAGGTAGAATGAATGTCTCCAATAATGGAATTCATTTTTTGTAATAGCTTTTGTAATACGAAAGCCAATGATTATGGTACAGTTGGAGACATGGATGTTTTGCTGAATATTAACCTACATACCACTCAAGTGCATTCCTTGTGTGAAAGAACTCTGATGCAATAGAAGATCCCTGAACTCTGAATCCTGGGATGCAGAACACCCATGGTCCAAAGGCGAACTGAAGAGAAAGAGGGATTTTATATTTAGATATATAATATTGATTTTTTAAATCAAGCAATAAACTATAAATAAGCTTTACAATTTGGCTTTTTCTGTCCCTCTTGCGCACACTTTTATCTTTGTTTGAAGAATTTGCCAAAACCTGACTACTTACTGGATGGTTTCACAAAACTTTTGTATCATGATAATGACGTGTGAGAAAAACAGAAACACTTAGAACATTTATAGAGGTTCTACTGAGTTCGAGACGTTGCCCAGCAGCTAGGGGAAAACCCAAAACCCAAACCCATAGTGTGATGGGTTCTCTCAGCTCTGCTAACACAGTGAGCAACAGCACCCAAGGCATAAAAAAGGAGAGGTGAGGTACATGGGCATCCTGTAAGGAAACCATTCAGATTGTGGAACCACTGTCCCACGTCTTAGGAAAAATGACATTTGTATGGCCGCTCTGTCAGAAATGCTCCAAACAGATAATCTCATAAGCCTTTGCTTCAAATATGAGGATGTATTATCACAGAATTTAAAGGTTGCACTTGGGCACATTTAAACATGTTAGAAATACATGTAGATTCTGTTGGTGTTCCAAGTACCCATGGTCGAGTTTGTTTATTTTTTATTTTTTGAGAGAGAGACAGAGTGCAATCAGGGGAGGGGCAGAAAGAGAGAGAGGGAGACACAGATTCCAAAGCATGCTCCAGGGTCTGAGCTGTCAGTACAGAGCCTGACACGGGGCTCAAACTCACAAACCACAAGATCATGGCCTGAGCCGAAGTTGGATGCTTAACCGACCGAGCCATCCAGGAGCCCCTTAAATTGGGTTTAAAGTGTGAGCCCAAAACAACCACTCAAAAGGCTCTAAATCATGAGCTGACATGGAAGAAATATCACTCAGATTTCTAATAAAATTGAACTTCAAAGTTTCCATAGAGAGGTTTTATTTTTTATTTATTTAAAAAAAAATTAGGTTTGTTTATTTGTGAGCGGGATACCATGATGGTGGAGGAACAGAAAGAGAGGGAGACATAGAATCCGAAGCAGGCTCCAGGCTCTGAGCCATCAGTACAGAGCCTGATGCAGGGCTCAAACTCACAAACAGCGAGATCATGACCTGAGCTGAAGTCAGATGCTTAACCGACTGAACCACCCAAGTGCCCCTCCAAAAACAGGATTTAACCATACAGTTATATTTGGGTAAAGTTTTAATGGTAGAAGATACCAAATAGAAGTAAAACCTGTACGTATTTTATGTATTTGTGCATGTACAGTATGTCTATTATCTATATAGAATGAACAATGTGACTTTTTCATATTTTAGTGGGAAGTTTTTCTTAATATACACTGTTTTTACCAATATTCATTTTTAAATATATACAAGAAAGCTTGGAGAATTAAGGAATTAGGATAAAGTATTAGAAATTATTATTTTTTAAAGTGTATTTATTTTGAGAGAGACAGAGAGAGCACAAGCAGGGGAGGGGCAGAGAGAGAGAGAGAGAGAGAGAGAGAGAGAGAGAGAGAGAGAATCTCAAGCAGGCTCCACACTGTCAGTACAGAGCCACACGTAGGGCTCTAACTCACTCAACTGTGAGATCGTGACCTGAGCTGAAACCAAGAGTCAGACACTTAACCGACTGAGCCTCCCAGGTGCCCCAGAAATTATTGACAGGTTTTTGTTTGTTTAAAACACATCTGTTACACATTTTGGAATTCGTTTAGCATTTTTTGTTAGAGTTTATGTATTTATTTTTGAGAGAGAAAGTTCACAAGTGGGAGAAGGACAGACAGAATCCCAAGCAGGCTCCACACTGTCAGCATAGAGCCCAACATGGGGATTGATCTCACGATTGTGAGATCATGACATGAGCCAAAATCAGGATTCAGATGCTCAAGTGACTGAGCCACCTAGGCGCCCCGTCTTTAGTATTTTTAAAACCACTTTATTGAGGTATGATCGACATACAAAAAGTTGTACATGGTGTGTACAAACTGATGAGTTTGGAGCTACGTACATCCCCATGAAACCTTCCCCACAATGTTTGTCATGAATATTTCCAACACTTCCAAAAGCTTTCTCCTACCCAATTTATTATTAGTTTTTATTCTATTTTGTGATAAGATGAATAGTTAATTCTATTTTGTGATATAAAGCAATTAGCACAGGATCTACCAAGCTTAGTAAATTTGTTGAAATAAGCCAGACACGGAAGGACCAGAACTAAATGATGCTGCTTACATGAGGAATCTAGAATACTCAACCTCATAGAACAGGGTGGAGGGATATGGAAGCAGGAGGCATTGATCAAAGGGCAAAGACCTCCATTTATGCAACCTGATCAGGTCCCCAAAGCCTCCCGAGTATAGACCCTGTACTTAACTGTGTTGTATTGTGTGCTTAAACGTTTACCAGTAACTGTTTTCTTCGTTGCAATCATTTTTCTCCCTTCTGGCCATTGAAACCAACAAATGTCAGTTCACTGATTTAGGAAGGGAAAACAGTTTATGGCACATTATTGAAAAATGATGTCGGGATGAGGGGTCACTTCAAGAGCACTTTTTTTTTTTCTTTTTTTAAAAAAAATTTTTTTTCCAACGTTTATTTATTTTTGGGACAGAGAGAGAGCATGAACGGGGGAGGGGCAGAGAGAGAGGGAGACACAGAATCGGAAACAGGCTCCAGGCTCTGAGCCATCAGCCCAGAGCCCGATGCGGGGCTCGAACCCACGGACCGCGAGACCGTGACCTGACTGAGGTCGGACGCTTAACCGACTGCGCCACCCAGGCGCCCCAGCACTTTTTTTTTTTTTTTTGCCTTGAATTAGCGAAAGGTGGGATGTGATTTTTCAGTGATGAATGGTATGGTTGGACGAGTTCAGATACGTTTCCCAGCATGACAGCAGCTGCAAGTTGTTTTGCAAAGTATGATACTGAATTCAACCACGTTAAAGGGGGAAACATATCTTTCCCTGCTGTATGCGGTGTGAAGGAGAACTCCAACCGTGATTTGTTATGTCACGAAATAAGCTACTTACAGTCAATTCTCATCTTTTCGCATAGATTTTTGGTGTTTTATACTTCCTGTTCGCAGAAACAAAATCCTTACCGCCAAACAGTTTATTTTTAGTTGCTTTGCATTAAGCACTCAAAAATTTATTTTATCCTTAAGAAATACATTTCCCAAAATTTATTGGGTTAATAATATTTTAAAACATAAATATGCATTGTGTTGTACTGATCACTTTGCTACCACTATTAAATAATTAAATCACTTAATTATTAAAGAAGTATGCATAGTAACTATGGATATCATTTCCACTAAAGACATATCATTATTTATTGCAGTAAAACAATGTGGAAAGAACTTCTCTTTTTTCCGAGTTTTTATTTAAATTCCAGCTAGTTAACATACAGTCCAGTATTAGTTTAAGGTGGGGAATTTAGTGATTGCAAAAGAACATTTTATCTGTTTTTTTAAGTTTATTCTTTTTTTTTAAATTTTTTTAACGTTTATTTATTTTTGAGACAGAGAGAGACAGAGCATGAACGGGGGAGGGGCAGAGAGAGAGGGAGACGCAGAATCTGAAACAGGCTCCAGGCTCTGAGCGGTCACCACAGAGCCTGACGCGGGGCTTGAACTCACAGACCGCGAAATCGTGACCTGAGCCAAAGTCGGACGCTTAACCGACTGAGCCACCCAGGCGCCCCAAGTTTATTTATTCTTGAGAGAGACAGAGCATGCATGCAAGTGTAAGCAGGGGAGGGGTGGAGAGAGAGGGAGAGCAAGCAAGGGAGGGGCAGAGAGAGAGAGAAGGAAAGAGAGGATCCCAAAAAGGCTCTGTGCTGTCACTGTGGAGCCCGACTCCAGGCTTGAGCTCACAAATTGTGAGATCATGACCTGAACCAAAAATCAAAAGCTTAAGCGACTGAGCCACCCAGGTGCCCTAAAAGAACATTTTTCAACAAAACGCCTTATTGTCACAGCAAATAAAATACACATAAACACTGTGATCTGTAATGTTTCTGTTAAGAATTAAGGTGGTCGCTCGGGGCACCTGGGTGGCTCAGTTGGTTAAGCATCCGACTCTTGGTTTCAGCTCAGGTCATGATGTCACGGTTCATGGGTTCAAGTCCCACCTCGGGCTCTGTGCTGATGGCACGGAGCCTGCTTGGGATTCTGTCTCCCTCTCTCTCTGCCCCTCCCCTGCTTGCCCTCTATCTATCTCTCTGTCAACAATAAATAAGTAAACATTAAAAAAAAGTTTTAAAGAATTAAGGTGGCAGCTCTCGCTGCTTGTGATCTCACTCCCTGAATCCACCTGAGCCCCGTGTACCCACCTGCTGGGTGTAATCACGTGTGTGTTACTATCCCCTGGGAGTCAGACGGCCAGCTCTACGGTATCACACATTATCATGTGGCAAATTGATAGGCTATCAATAACTTCCATCTACAATAGCTGCAAATTAACTCTGGTAAGTAGACAACATAAACCTAACGTTTCTTACTGCCTTAGCTGCACTCACCACTTTTGTAGCAAACTTATCGTAGTATTACTTTCCTGAGTAGCTACTATATAAAGCTTTCCGTGAAACTCTCTGTGAAGCAAATTTATCATTCTGCTACTTTCCTCATTGATGCATTCTGGCGCTCAGGCATGTTTATTTCCCATATGTCTACACACCTTTCAACATTTTTGAAAGTTGTATTTTAAAAGTGATGATATATTTCACTCAAACATGTTGGCAGATAATTGGAATGGGCTCTTGCCTATAATTTTACTGCATGGTGAGAATTTAATGTATTTAGTTAATATGTTGCATATGAATGATGATATTTAATTATTTGGTTATGAATGCTAAACTTTATTAATTTTTTGAAAATTTTTGAGAAAGGGGGAGAGAGAGACAGAGCATGAGCAGGGAAGGGGCAGAGAGAGAGGGAGACACAGAATCTGAACCAGTCTCCAGGCTCTGAGCTGTCAGCACAGAGCCTCATGTGGGGTTTGAACCCATGAACTGCTAGATCGTGACTTGAGCTGAAGTCAGACGCTCAACCAACTAAGCCACCCGGACACCCCATTAATGTTTTAATAAAAGCATTTGGTACTTATCCCTGTGCTATAACGAATGCTATGCATAAATGCAATAGTCTTTGGTTTTTAGAAGGTTAAAAAAAAAAACCTTTTTTTTTAGTACAGTTGACACAGAAGCTTTTTTTATGAAATCAGTATATCCTCGAATCAGGCAACATGAAACACATTTTAAGAATAAAAATGAAGTAAAGATAACGTCACAAAACTTCCGTGTGAAATTTGGATTCAAGTTTCTATTCAACTTTTACTATTGGAGTTACTAGGAGTTTGGAATTTGAATGGAGTACAAACTGGTAAGTACTATCGTCAGTACAATAATTAATATATCACAATATATCAGTAAGTGCAATCAACTTTAAAGATTGTTTATATATGCAGTAGATTTGACATTTAAACTAATAAGTTTTAACTAGCGACATTTAAACTAGTCTGTAAACTAGTAAGTTCATTTTCAGAGTTGTTTAGACCATGACATTTGAAAGAATATTGAAATAAAAAGTTCTACGGATTGTTATTTTGAACATGCACATATGAACACACCCATGTCTGTTAATGGAGTTACATACATTTCAAATGTAGATGGGTATATTAGCAGATAAGTGTTATGAGCAATTGAGACTATTAAGTGTACGGATGCTCACAAGGAGACATTTTGGGGGGTGCCTGGGTGGCTCAGTCGGTTAAGCGTCCAACTTTGGCTCAGGTCACGATCTCGCGGTTCGTGGGTTCGAGCCCCACATCAGGCTCTGTGCTGACAGCTCAGACCTGGAGCCTGCGTGGGATTCTGTGCCTGCCTCTCTCTCTGCCCCTCCCTTGCTCACACTCTGTCTCTTCTCTGTCTCTAAAAAATAAATAAAGATTTAAAAAAACACAAAAAACCAAGGAGACATTTTGATTTTTGATTTTGAACAAATAACGACACAGGAAATATTTGCCGTTTGAGCTAAACTATATGGACTAGAGCTTGTATTAGGAGCACCTTTCTAGTTGAGTTGAAATTGCAACTAAGTTCATTTGTGGGGTTTTTTTTTAAATTAATCAAAAAAGAACATGGTGTTATTTGGAAATTCCAATACGCGTTTTAATTTGCATCAGTAAGTACGCCATTGTGACTTGGAATTTGACCTCTTCCTGTCTCACTGCTTGTTTTAGGGGGTATTATTTTAAAAATTTTGAACAAATAAAAATAATGGTTTTATAGAGAATGTTAAATAATAAGCATACCAGTATTTGTTATTCTAGTTATTTGGATTTTGGAAGTTGAATCATAATTTGAATTCATGAATAAAGCAGTGTTATTTGGGATTAGAATTTTTAGATAAATGATTGTTATTTGAAAATTTGAATAAGCGCATCAGAGTTATTTGGGATTTGAATTAATAAGTACGGCAATGCTTTTACCAGATATATTTGAATATTGGAATTTGATTTGAAATATGAGCTAATAAGTAAACCAATGTTATTTGGAATTGGAATTAATATACGTAACAATCCTTCTTACGGTCTTATTTATGTGTTTGATTTTTAGTTTGGAATTCAACTAACAAATGTACTAGTGTTATTTAGAAATGAGAATTTGCTTTGTATTCGAGTTGACTTTAAATCGGTAAGTATACCCCTGTTATTTGAATTTGAGCCAGTAAGTGCATAAGTATGTGTTACTGGATTTATTTAGATTACCGAATTTGAGTTGAACTCTGAGTTTATAATTAATCACTGTTATTTGCACTTACAACTAATAAGTGCATGAGTACTTGTTATGGGTGTCATTTCTATTTTGAAATTTCCACTGGAAATTTCAGTTAGAAGCTCCAGTCTGTTAGCTGGAATTTGAACTTTATGTTGTAATTGAGTCGATAAATACACCTGCATCAGTGGTAAGGAATCATTTGAAAGTTCAAGTAAATGCATACCATTGTTAATTGGAATTTAAAGGAATACATTCATAGAACAGTGCTGGTTATTAAATTTATTTGAATTTGAAAATTGGTACTGGAACTAGAGCCAGAAAGAAAATGAAGTCTTGTGGAAGTTCAGCTAATAAGTACACTGGTGATGTTGTTTTCGTTTTATTTTTGTCATTTGGAGAATTTGAATTAGGATTTGAATAACTAGACCACAATCGTTAGCTAATCAATGTACTCGTACATTTTGTCAAAATTAATTAGGAAGCAACTGATATTTTGAGTTTGATCTAAGAAGTTAACTGTTATCTGAAATGTGGATATATAGATCATACAAGTGTGTGTGTGTGTGTGTGTGTGTGTGTGTTATTTGGAATTTGAATAAGTGGATTAATGGTTGTTTTTGGAGAAACTCATATCCTGGAATTTTAAATGAAATTTGAATGGATAATTACACCAGTGTGATTTGGTATTGGGAAAAGTGTCCATCCTTGCTGTGGGTGTTATTTGGATTTGGGGATTTATTTTTTCATTTTTTATATTTGTATTACTCAATTTGGGATTTTAAATTGAATTTGAGTTGCCAGCAGCATTAAGAAGAATTTAAACAACAAAGTGTTCCCAGGACATTTCTGGGATTTGGAATTCTAACTGAATTTTAAACTAAAGAGTAGAGTACATCCTACTAACTACACCAGTGTTATTTTAAATATTTTTCATCTTTTCGCTTTTTATTATTTATCTTTTTGGAATTTTATTTGGAACTTCATTATACTCGTGTTATTGGGAATTCGAACAGATACATTTACCAATACTCCTATATTCCTGTGATTTGGATTTTGGATAGTGAATTGGAAATTGAATTCATAAGGGCACGGGTGCCATGTACAATCTGAACCAATAATTATGGCATTGCTTGGAAATCTAGATATTTGGATCTTCCAACTGGAATGTGAACCAAAAAGCAGCAGGGTTAATGCAAACTGAACCATATGTGTGCCCTGATGCTTGGGGTCAGATGTATTTACACTTTGAAACAGAAAGGGCATTTGAGATATAAGTTCACCTGACCTTGTTTTCAAAGTTGCCTCACTGTTGGCGCCTGATCTAGAATGTACATCAGCGTTATTGGAAATGGGAGGGAGTAAGCACATCAAGGCTTGTTATCAGTTTTATTTGCATTTTGGAATTGGATTGAGATAGGGATTAATAAGCAAATCTGTCTCATTTGAGCCTTGTAGTTCGGAATTTAAATTGGGATGTGTATGCATGGGTTATATGAAATTTAGATGAATAATTATCCCAGTACTCATAATTCAGATGCTTAGGTACTGGAATAAAATACGATGTATTAAGTGCGTGGGTACTGATGAGGGAGCACGGGGCAAGCTGAGGGGAGCGTACAAGCTAGCATCCCCCCCTCCAACATGGCATCTGTGTAACGTTCCTCAAACACTCCCAGCTCCCAAGAACAAAGGAAAGGGGTATAAGTCCTTGCCGTGGTAATGTTGGAAACTAAAGCAAATGGAAAATTAAGTTGCCTTACAGCCTACAGCCCATTGACAAGTCCTTGAGACCAGCAGAGTGATGTCTCTCTAGGAGCTCAGCTGCCTCGAAGAAGACACTTTGCTAAGGGGCAGGAGAAAACCTTGGCTTAACATTGTCCCAACCTCCAGGATCCTGTACATCTACTTCCTTTATCTCAACTGCCCCAGGATGTGGCCCCTGATATACATGTGAAGGGTCTCTTGACGAAGGTTTTACTAAATGGTAATGAATGGAGTTTTCCTAACGGCAGCTAACCCCTCAAGGTCCTGGAAATCTTGTTTCCAAAATTCCTTAGAAACTTACTCTCTCCCTGACCCCCTGCCAACCTGAGAGTATATGATAAGGAGTTACCCATCATGACCCCAGGGCAGCTCTTCCTACCCACAGGTCCTGTCCCCGTGGTTGAATAAACCTTTTTGTACCAAAGACGTCTTCAAGAATCCTTTCTTGGCTGTCGGCTCTGAACCCCCCACCGTCCTCCCCAGAACTCCACCAGCTGCCACTCGGAATTTGAACACAAGGTCACTGATTGTTATCACAATTCTTTGACTGGTATATGGGGAACAAGGTAGACTCATGATTCCAACGGCATCTTTGGAATTCCAAGGAAGAAGTGAGCCAGGCTGTTTTCCAGTTCTTAGATTTTAGAATTTGGTTTTAAGTGAAGAAGAACCAATATGGACACCAGTGATTGTGAGAGGAGATAAGTGCCATACTGGATATGGAAATAGAATTTGAACCTGACTGTACATCAGCATTATTTTGAATTTGAGCTAATAAGTGTAACAGCACGTGTTATCACAGATATCAGATTTTAGGATTTCATTTGAAATATGAACTAATAATTACACCAGTGTTATTTGAAATTACAACTAATAAGAGTTTCTGTGCTTGGTGCAAATGCAATTTATATTTCAGAATTTGAATTGCAACGTAAATGAAGAAGGCCACAGGTGCTATCTGCAATTTAAGTGAATAAATACATTTTCTAATTGGAAATTAGAGTCAGAATATAAGTTAATATGTACAACAGTTTGATTTGGAATTGAAATCGTATGAGTACCAGTATTTATTCTCACTGTTATTTGGATTCTGAAATTTGAAGTACAAACTGGAATAATAAATAACTAGTGTTATTGGAAATATTTAATTAGCATTATAATGTGATCCAGTAAGTACCCTGGTGTTATTTAGAATTTGAGCGAATAAATGTGTTGGTGCTCGCAAATTGGGTTATTTACGTTTTGCAATGTGAATAGAAATTTGAAATTAGTATTCTGATTTTACTTGGAATTTGAACAAATTAGTCCACTAATACTGGCTTTTAGATTTTTTTGTCATATGGACTTGGATTTGGAATTGTAGTTGTATGTGCATAATGTTATTAGGAATCTGCATGAAAACTACACTTTTGCATAGTATGGGGTACTACCATACCTAGTATGGGGTATCATTTCATGTGATAATTCCCGAGTGTACTGGCTGCTTACAGAATTTTTACCTACTATAATTAAGCTTATTTCTTTAGAGCATCAACTGTCCCAGAGCATCCATTGAACTGTTTCTGTCAGTTGACTTCTTTAGGACTGATAGGTGTCATCACCTAATAATATTGACATCATATTACAAATCAATTTCAAGTCTTGCCCAAAACACCAGGATTTTGTTAAGACTTTAAAAGTGATCCAAGATAATTATTTTTAATACCATGCAGAATCATCAACAAACAAGAATCCTGGGAGTTCAATTACTAATTAATAATAGGAAATAAGGATGTGATTGAGCAGGACATTCAAATAGAAAGATGTGAATCCCAGGGCACTTGGGTGGCTCAGTCAGTTGAGTGTCCAACTTTGGCTTAGGTCATGATCTCATAGTTGGTGAGTTCAAGCCCTGCATTGGGCTCACTGCTGTCTGCACACATCCTGCTTTGGATCCTCTGTCCCCCCTTGCCTCTGTCCATCCTATGATCATTCTCTCTCTCTCTCTCTCTCTCTCTCTCTCTCAAATGAACAAAGATTAAAAATTTTTTTTTGAATCTCAAAGGATGAAGAGACACTCTCAGAAGAGAATGAACAGCCCTTTTTCCCTTTGTGTTTCTACCAAACAGACTCTTACGTTGCCATGGAAATCCAAACATACATTGACATGGGGTTCATCATTTGCCCCATTTGACACGACCAACAATGAAATCCTCATGTAAGCCATGTTGAGGCAATTAACATGACTTAAATGGTGTCAAGAATAAGGAAAAACAACACTTGTGTCCACACATACTTTTATTTTTGTGGACTATTCTCAATCTTTAAACAGGGTAACAGCAGGGTAACATTTCCAAAAGGTGCATTGTGAGTGCATTTTTATTGTTACAAATGATACTAGGGTAACAAGGATCACTCGTACTAGATTCTTTCGACATTTTCTGGGTAGTATTTAGTGTCAAAGGATAGTCACTGTGAGTAGCAAGAGATAATATACGTAATGATGATTATCAAAACAGTGGCTCTCCGATTCTGTATGTTACACGCGGAACATAACTATAAAAAAAAGATCCAAAGAATATCTCCTTTTGCTTCTTAAACAGGATCTATGTGAATGCAGATAGCAATTAACACTTTGATATGAATGTTAAATTAAGATGAACACAGGGCACCTGGGTGGCTCAGTTGGTTAAGTGTCCAGCTTTAGCTCAGGTCATGATCTCACGGTCCGTGGGTTCAAGCCCCGTGTCGGGCTCTGTGCTGACTGCTCAGAGCCTGGAGCCTGCTCGGATTCTGTGTCTCCTTCTCGCTCTGCCCCTCCCCTGCTCACACTCTGTCTCTCTCTGTCTCTCAAAGATAAATAAAAATTTTAAAAAAATTTAAAAAAATTAAGATGAACACATAATATATCAAAACATGCGTACTAACTTAAGATCTTGTTGTGGGAAGGATAATCAGAATGTGTGTTTTGCAAAGCATTTGTGTACACAATTCATAATATAGTGTCTCCACATACTGGCCAACTGCTGAGTCAGTGATGTGGTACCACTAAGAAAATTAAACTTGGTTCACTGTGTAAATGGACTGTTCACATTTATCTCAACTGGCCAGTTTTATCACCAAGTCCCACATTAATTTCCCATTAATCATATATTTCTGCCTTTCTCAAAGCATGTTTACTATTGGGACACCTGGGTGGCTCAGTTGGTTGAGCATCTGAATCTTGATTTCGGCTCAGGTCATGATCTCATGGTCTGTGGATTCGAGCCCCACATTGGGCTCTGTGCTGACAAGCAAGGAGCCTGCTTGGGGTTCGTTCTCTCTCTCTCTCTCTCTCTCTCTCTCTCTCAATAAACTTAAAAAAAATAGGTTCTGCAAGGACAGGAGTAGTTTTGTTTTAATGTTCTCTCTCTCTCTCTCTGAGAAGTCATTTATGGATAGATTCATTTATTTAACACGTTTTGAGAAAATCAACAAGGAAGACACAATTGTTCCTGTCACAAAAGGCAAATCATGCATTCGACAATCATGCTAATGACTGCTGTCACCTAAAATCTTAACAATTGAACTTTCTTATCAGCTTGAGAATCTGTAGTGCTTTGCAGAAGGAAAACCTAATAAGCCAGTGAAACGTATTGAAGAATTTCCTGTAACAATCATAATGATGTTAGAATATGAGAAATATTAAATGCACCCAAAAGGATCAATAGTCACATTTACATATAAATGATCTTCTGTCTCCTTGTCTGGCTTTATTCCTGTGGTTTATTTGATCAAACTGATTATTTTATTTACTAAATATCTATTGGATATCTAACAGGTGTCCAATACTGAGCTGAAAAAGCTGGAAAACCAAGAGAGATAAGACATGTTACCTGCCCCACACGATACCGTCATCTACTGGGGCGTAAAATCATGGAGACCCATAATCCCCATAGATTGTTTCTTCTATCTCAGTGTGTATGGAAACTTTGTAGAAAAGCTCCAAGAACGGACTAAATACCTCTGAGGAGGGCACCCGCAAATGGAAAGAGCCAAGAAAGAACGAGATTATGACAGTGGAAAGAAAGTCAATTTTCCCCTTCAGATGGCTGCAGTTGTTTGCAGAATTACATCTCGTCCCTCTCTGTGAAACTCAGCCTTCAGAGATGTGACCATACTCTTCCTTTCCCGAAGCGATGGAATAAAATTACGATTGAGATAAATAGTATCCCGTACACTCTCTAAAGTTGAATTGCAGACGTGTGGAGGGCACAATTTGATGCGCGTGTGTTTACCATTTCATGTCTTGATATAAAGTAAAAACAATCTCTGGTTTTGGTAAGAAAACAGTTGGAAAAGTCAATAGATGATTAAAATTAGGCTGCATGTTTTAACCACTGTGTTTTACGGAGTTGGAAAATTGAGTGAAGGAAAACACTTTGTTGGATTAAAATGGAGTAACGTGTGAAAAAACAGCCACAGTTTGCTGCTTTTCCCGATTTTGAGAGAGGGAATAAATTGATGTAAGGAAACCAATAACTTTTACTGTGTGCTCTAGACTTCAAACCACATGACATTTTCATCTGTCTACGTGAGAGGATTCTAGGAATGATGGCATGCACGTTTCCAAACTAGATGAGAGATGGTTAACTCATCAAGATAGCAATTCATTTACTCATCCTGATCAAAGGTACCTCTGTAGGACTCCAAGAGCCACGTTTCTTGCTTTAGAAATGAGAACATATGAGCAAAGTTTTAAAGAGAACAAGGTAGGGGGCTACTTTTAAGGTCTATTAATATTTGAGATTTCAACAGTTTGTTTTGCTTGAGACATTTAGAACTCTGGTAAATCAATGAGAAACTCACTCCAATCCCACACGTCCCAAATATTATAAGGTTCCCTCACTAGAATCTGTTTTATTAAAGTGAGGCTTCATATGTACCCTCTGGGATGAATGCATTGGAAACACCAAAATTCCTAGCGTAAGTTTTTGAGGTAATGTATTTACAGTTAAATTTCTCTCCCTTATTGTGGGCATCGAAATTACTACAGAGTGGGCATCAGGAAACTACAGTCTGTGGTTAAAACAATCCTACTGCTTCTTTTTTTAAGGTTTTGTTGGAACCCAGACACGTCCATGGAACACAGCCCTTCTAACTATTTATAAATTTCCAAGGGCTAGTATTGTACTTTAATGGCTGAGTTGAATACGTAAAAAAGACAGAAATATCTTTATCTGGACCTTTAAAAAAAAAAGACTTTGCAGGGCGCCTGGGTGGCTCAGTCGGTTGAGTGTCCGACTTCAGCTCAGGTCATGATCTCACAGTCCGTGAGTTCAACGCCTGCGTCGGGCTCTGTGCTAACAGCTCAGAGCCTGGAGCCTGCTTCAGATTCTGTGTCTCCTTCTCTCTCTGCCCCTCCCCTGCTCATGCTCTGTCTCTCTCTGTCTCAAAAATAAATAAAAACATTAAAAAAATTCAAAAAGATTTGCAAACTTGTGATACAAGCTAAGAGATATACAATTTACAAGACTGAAAAATCAACACATTCATCAGTAACGCAGGCCCACTGGGGTGTATACATATTCTATACCCTAAAATCTTACCATCTAAAACAGTGTTGAATTTGATCAGTTTATTTTAACATTGACATGCGTTTTTCCAAAAATGTGCATGTGTGTCATTGGGGGAATGTGCCAAAAAACCACAACCAAAATAATAAGACTTTGGCCTTATTCCCACTTTTTCATGTAAGAATAATTTTATGATAGAAACTATTTAAAGCTACATTTATTGAAAAAATTCATGCCCATCTGTATGTGCGTTGTTAGTGAGATGCATACGTGACCCAGCAGTAAGGACCCCAAGTCATTGCTATCAGGAGCCCGAATATGGTTACCTATTATGCACCGTATGTTTGAATAGAGAGATGTCCAGCTGCGAATGATGAAGTCCCTCGCCAGACACAATGGATCTGCAGGCACATTGATGTTGGATGTCCAGCCTGTAAGGCTGTGAAAAGTGTCTGTGGTTTAGAAGCCAGCCACTCTCTGCTATTCTGTTATGGGAGCCCGACCAGACTAAACCATTACTGTAAAAATCATTTGAGGATGACAACTCAAGAATTTTTAGGAAATATTTGAGCGGCATGCTTTTCTCCCAAAAAGCTGTGCACAACTATGACACTGGGTGAGTTTCCCCCCAAAAAAACTCTTGCAAAAGGTCCCACAGACAAGACAGCTCCCGTTGCTGGCAAGTCGGTGAGCCCAGATAACCATGGTTACTGATTAAAGTCATTCTGATTTCTTTCCCACATCACCTGTTCCTTTCATCCATGCCTCCCTCAAGAAGTCCCTCAAATGGATTGTTTCTTTCCTTGGTGGAGTGAGTTGTTTGGATTTGGGCATATGTATAATGGCATGTATCTACCATTATACCATCATGCAGAATAGTTGAGCCGCCCTAAAAATCCTGTGTTCCACTTGTTCATGCCTCCCCCTCCCCCACCCATGGCAACCACTGATCTTTTTACTGTCTCCCTGCTTTTTCCAGAATATCGTAGAGATGGAATCACACAGGACATGTTCTTTTCACATTGGCTTCTTCCACCCAGTATGCATATGTCGGTTTCCTCCATGTGTTTTCAGGGCTCGAGAGCCCGTTTCTTTTTAGTGCTGAATAATATTCCATTGCCAGCATGGGCCACAGTTTATTTATCCATCCACCTGATGAAAGACATGATAGTCCTTTCCAACTCTTGGCAATGATAACAAAGCTGCTATAAACGTCCAAGTATGGGTTTTTGTGTGGACACAAGTTTACAATTCCCTTGTGCCAACTGCTGGGTTTCATGGGAAGGGTATGTATCGTTTTGTAAGAAACGGAAATGGTGTCTTCGACAGTGGCCACACCCTGTCGCATTCCCACCAGCAACGAAGGAAGAATGTGAAATGGGGGCGATGGGTTGAGTCGGCTGCACCTTGTGGTCAGGGCAAGTATCCAAAACGAGCGTGGAAAAGCCTGGGTGCTGAAGAGGGCCATCTTCTCCTGGCGAGCCCACGTCAGAATCTAAGTTGTTACATCAGAGACCAACCATGTTCCAACAATGAGTTGAAGCCACCAAGTCTCAGCTAAGCATAGCCTATGGAAACACCAACAATGACAGCAAGCATTGAGGGTGGATGGCAGGTGGTTTAATCTACAAGTTCATATTGCAAACTTATTTTCTTCATGGAGAGCTTTTATTAAGATGATCTCTCAAATATGTGGTTAAGTTCATCTCCGTTCATACACATCTTGACTGGCCATTGAATTGTCATCTTGGAGTAAATAAATGGTTTAAATGCCTACTTTTCTTTTATCGGTGATTTCTTTTTAGAACAAGAGCCATAGATGAATAAAATAGACATTTACATAATTACCACTTGCTAAGGTGAACATTATATACGAAACTCAATATCCCTTAACACTAAATAGCAAAAATACTGCTAAATAGAAAGAGGTCATTTTCTTTTACCTTGAGTATAATTGTTGCCAACTTGATAACTGAATGGGTCACCTCTTTTGGGGACAGACAGCCATGTGCGCGATCTAGAAGTGACCATTAGAACACCGGAGTTACTGTCTTTGCAAATATAATGTGGGCATCCTATATTTACACACTACTCCAACTACTTAATGAGTGTCTAATACACTCCATTTTGAACATTTGCATGCTTACTTTTCTAATGATTAAATATATTTTTTGAGAGATGATGTTCCTTTATTATCTTGTGTGGGTGTCCTTTAAGAAACTAAGGCTATATATTTCCAACTAGAACAAAATAAGTTTGGGATAACTTTATCAAACGATGTAATTTCTGAAATAGGCATGCTGACCTCCACTTGTTTTAAATTAGTGTTACCCTTCCTTCTTACCTGTTCGTATATTTCTGTTTTCATTTTAATCACTGCCTGATCTAACTTTGTATATATGCTACACTTAAATTGTAGTGTATTTGTCTTTCCTACTGATTACCTCCATAAAGCCCTAGGGGGAAATGGGTTTCAATCTGGTAGTTTTTAGCATGATTCTGTTATTGCTCAATGCTAATTAAATGGAACAGGCATCAGATAATTTTTCTGTAAGGTGTTATTTCTTTGGTCATGGCATTTTTTTTTTTTGGTGTCTAAGCTGGAGATAACTGTGATTGAAATGTGTTTCTTTACAAAAATGTGTACTTTCAGCTTTCTCGATAACTTTGTGTGTATATGTATATTTGTATACATATACATAAAACATAAAATTCTGATATATAGGAGTATGTGCCCCTATCTGCATCAACATCTATAATTTTATCTATATAACAATAGATGGTCAGGGTCATGGGATAGGCTTATTTCCAACTTTTGTTAAGAGTGCTAAAATATTTTGTATAATGGTTATTCTCATTGGAATGTAAAAAGTAAGCATCATAGGGGGACCGTTATTCCAAGTTCTTATTATAGCCAGCCCTTGATATTGTCAGTCTTTTAAAAAAAAAAATGTTTATTTATTTTTGAGAAAGAGCACAAACGGAGGAGGGTCAGAGAGAGAAGGAGACACAGAATCTGAAGCAGGCTCCAGGCTCCGAGCTGTCAGCAGAGCCAGATGTGGGGCTCACATTCATGGACCGTGAGGTCATGACCTGAGCCAAAGTCGGATGCTTAAACAACTGAGCCATGCAGGTGCCCCTAGGTCGTCAGTCCTTTTAATTTCAGGCACTCTGGTATTGGTCTGAGTATGGCTTTCCTGTACAACACACAGATGACTAAAATTGGCATTTTGACCCCTATTTAGTGAAATGCCCACTTCTTTATATTGTTTTCTTCAGTTGCATTTTTATAATTGATATAAAATAGTACATTTTCCTAAATGCTGGCTATGAGCCCTTTGCGGACACTATTTAACATTAGATATAATCGCAAATATAATCTATTTTTGAGTATTTTTTAGTGTTCTCATTATTTAACAGTGTGGATTGAGGGGCGCCTAGGTGGTGCAGTCGGTTAAGTGTCCGACTTCAGCCAGGTCACGATCTCACGGTCCGTGAGTTCGAGCCCCGCGTGAGGCTCTGGGCTGATGGCTCGGAGCCTGGAGCCTGTTTCCGATTCTGTGTCTCCCTCTCTCTCTGCCCCTCCCCCGTTCATGCTCTGTCTCTCTCTGTCCCAAAAATAAATAAAAACGTTGAAAAACAAACAAACAAACAAAAAAACAGTGTGGATTGAAAACCAAGCATTTCACATGTTAAAAGTAATAGTCCCAGGTGTCACTGTTTTCTGTAAAAGCACTTTTAAAGTTGGGGGCCAAAAAAAAAGATGCATGAAATCTACCTGATTCCCAAAATGTTAGGTATAAAGTGCAGTATTTTTAACTGTAAACAATGTTGTACGGCAGACCTCTAGAACACATTCATCTTGCACAACAGGACTTCTACACCTGTTTGAAAATCAGTTCCCCAAAGCCTTTCTGTGTGTGTTCCTTTGATAAATCTTTGTCTAATCCTTGTGGGAGGAAACGCCACTCAGTAATACCTTCTACAATAATATGGTGTTACCTTCCCTGTGTACATCCAAAAAGCAGTCTCTTCCCCTCTGTGGTTTGAGGGAGATCTTTTGTTTATTTGTTTGTTCCTTTGTGTTTTTCTGTAGGGGCACACCATTTTCTTCTGATTTACTAAATCGGCTTGTGTTCTTCGATCTGTCTCCAATCTTTTTCCTTTGATCTGTCTCCAATCTTTGTCATACATTAGTTTTCCACATATGTTTTTCCTTGCATTTTTGTTTTCTGCCTCTGAGTCAAAAATTCACTATCTTACTGAGACATTCATGTCTTAGGATTTTCCTCTGAATATAACATTGTTTCCCCCAGATGGCATCTTTACAACTTGTCTTTTTGTTAACTTGTTTTTTATTATGGGTTTTGTGTATCTTTAACTTTCCCGGGGTTCACGTGGCTTCTCAAGATGTGCATTTGATTTCACTTAACAGTGTTGACAAATTCTGAGATTATCTTTTCCAGTTGGATTCTCCCCCTCCCCATTTCCATATATATATGGAATGTATATATATATATATATATATATATATATAATCTATAATCTATATACATACAGTCTATATATATAATTTTTATATATATTAATTCCATAGATATATTCCATATATATATTCCATATATGTATTCCATATATATATATATATTCCACATATATATATTGCATATATACATATATATTTTTTTCTTTTTCCGCCCTATTGTGCTTTCACGTGTTTTGTTTCTGGATGCTTCTTTCCAGTAATAATTCTGTCTTCTACCATAACTAATCATGTATCAATGCTTTAGTTTTGTTTTCAGTTCTAGAATTTATACCTAATATGTTATGCTCTCCATTGCTGTTGACATTCCTTACCATTTAAGTTTTTGAATATATTAATCATAGACATTGACAACTCCCATCTGACAAGTGTGATAGCTGGATTTTTTTTTTTTTGGCAATGTTGTTTTTTCTCCATTCATCTAGGCTTTCAGCCATTTGATATTGTTTCCTCTTACTTTTAGTACTTACCCAAGTACCTTTAGTACTTAAAAATTTTAAAAAATGTTTATGTAGTTTTGAGAGAGAGAGACAGAGCGTGAGCAGGGTAGGGACAGACAGGGAGACACAGAATCTGAAGCAGGCTCCGGGCTGTGAGCTGTCAGCACAGAGCCCGACACAAAACTCAAACTCGTGAACTGTGAGATCGTGACCTGAGCCGAAGTCGGACGCTTAACTGACCGAGCCACCCAGGCACCCCTTACCTCTGCTACTTTTTGATAAAAAGCTGGCAATGGTAAAAATTTTGAGAAATAAAATGGAGAAATAAAATAACGGATGGTGTTAGCATCCTTCAAAGAGGGTTTATTTTTTCCTTGACCTAATTGCATCATATAGACAGATTTAAAGCTGGTTTTCATCCATTGCCAAGACTCGCTTGTCTACGTATTCTGGTTCACCCCTACTCCTGTGATCTAGCCCGTCAGGGCTCCAAAATGCAGCTTGGGATTTTTACCAGACCCCTGCTTCAAGGCGGGCTCTTATGTTGTTTTTGTCTTCCAGCAAAAGGGTAGATGTCAGTGGCTTTGCTCGGGTCTTCAGAATCTCAAGGAGAGCTCATTTTAACTGCCACTGGCGAATCATTAATGCTTTGAGGGTTGAATTTGTGCCAGACATTGAGCTAACCTCTATTGGTCACTCTAAGCCTCACCATCTTACTACTTGTCAGATATTTCAAATGGGAGTCTTTTAGAATTTCTCCCTTCTTCTGTGGTTGCTCAACAGAAAAGCTCCTTATATATAACTCAAGGCTTAATGCAAAGTAACAATACCAACAATGCTCAGAAAGAATAATTTTTAAAAATCCCCAGGCTCTTGGACATGTGGGCTGAACTCCCTGTGTGGAAGTGAGGTCTCGACTTCTACCTGTTAACAACTGTGTATATTGTCCATTCCTCCCATGACTTTTTTGCTTCAGTCCAGTCTTATAGCTTTGGCTTAGAGTTCGCTGGATGTCTCACAATGACAGATTTTCCTTCCATGATATTGAATTGATGACAGATCTATTGTTTTCAGTCTTTCTGTTTGAAAGGAGAGCAAATACTCTCTGATCATTTCAGTTCACCATATTGATCAGAAGTTATCAATATGATTATATTCAACTTGTTGGACTCAAGTGTATCTTGAATTCATTTTAATTTGAACATGAATAAATGTACGTACTTTGAGCTTACTTCTCCAATGGAAACCTCAGTAATTAAATTACACATTTTTCATCCCAGAGCTAATTAGATTCAGTCAAGAAAAGGAGATTTTGCACCAATGTTCTGAGCCATAAACATCCCCATGGATTTCTGATACCTTTTTATTTCTTTATTACACACACACACACACACACACACACACACACACACACACACACTAATGCATTTATAGCTTTGCAAAATGGACAGAAAAATCGTGTTTACAACTGGGTGAATCTATTTAGGAAGAAAACTGGTCACAGACAAGCAAATAGTAACACTAGTAAGAATCTAGTAAGAAAAAAATATTTGAGGAATAGTTGATTATTAAAGTAACTAAAAGTGTATAAAAACATAGGAAAGTCTGGGGTAGGGGGAGTCAACAGACTTTCCTATGTTTTTATACATTTTTAGTTACTTTAATAATCACCTATTCCTCAAATATTTCATGCCCATGTTACATAATATAATCATGGTAGGCGGCCAGAAGAGGTGCATAGATCTCTGCCTCCCACATCCTAATGACTTAGAATTTGCTCAATATATTACTTAGAGTAGTTTTGTGAATGACTTCACTTTCTTTTAAAAAGCTTGCAAAAGACAAAAGATAGTTTAATGGTCGGCATGATGCTATATAATATGGGCATAATGACCATGCTTGTTACTGTTTAATCACCCTTCAGTTTTTGATTTTTGGTTTCATGCCACAAATTTCTACAACTTGAGGGGCACCTGGGGGCTCAGTCAGTTAAGTGTACAACTTTGGCTCAGGTCGTGATCTCATGGGTCATGGGTTCAAGCCCCACATCGGGTTCTGTGCTGACAGCTTGGAGCCTGGAGCCTGCTTTGGATTCTGTGTCTTTCTCTCTCTCCTCCTCCCCAGCTCATGGTCTGTCTCTTTCTCTCTCAAAAAGGTTAGTATCCAAAATGTATAAAGAACTTATCAAACTCAACACCCAAAAAACAAATAATCCAGTGAAGAAATGGGCAAAAGACATGAATAGACACTTTTCCAAAGAAGACATCCAGATGGCAAACAGGCACATGAAAAATGCTCAACACTGCTCATCATCATCAGGGAAATAAAATCAAAACCACAATGAGATACCACCTCACACCTGTCAGAATGGCTAACATTAACAACTCAGGCGACAACAGATGTTGGCGAGGATGCAGAGAAAGAGGATCTCTTTTGCATTGCTGGTGGGAATGCAAACTGGTGCAGCCATTCTGGAAAATGGTATGGAGGTTCCTCAAAAAATTAAAAATAGAACTACTCTACAACCCAGCAATTGCACTATGAGGTGTTTATCCAAGGGATACAGGTGTGCTGTTTCGAAGGGGCACATGCACCCCAATGTTTATAGCAGCATTATCAACAATAGCCAAAGTATGGAAAGAGCCCGAATGTCCATCGATGAATGAATGGATAAAGAAGATGTATATATATGTACAATGGAGTATTACTCGGTAATCAAAAAGAATGAAATCTTGCCATTTGCAACTACGTGGATGGAACTGGAGGGTATTATGCTAAGTGAAATTAGACAAAGACAAAAATCATGACTTCACTCATATGAGGACTTTAAGAGACAAAACAGATGAACGTAAGGGAAGGGAAACAAAAATAATATAAAAACGGGGACAAAACATAAGAGACTATTAAATATGGAGAACAAACAGTGTTACGGGGGGGGGTTGGGGGGGATGGGCTAAATTGGGAAGGGGCATTAAGGAATCTACTTCTGAAATCATTGTTGCACCATATGCTAATTAACTTGGATGTAAATTAAAAAAATAAAATAAAAACATTTTATAAAATTAAGAAAAAATTTTCTACAACTTGAAATGTTGAATATTTGGATGTTCCCCCTAGGTGAGAATTTGAAACCACAGTTTAGTTTTTAAGCAGCAAGTAAGATTTCATTACAAGGGGGAAAAAAGCATTGTTTTCCTTTTATCTGTATGTGATGATGGATGCTAACTTAATTGTGATAATCATCTCACGACAAATGTAAGTCGAGTCCCTATGCTCTATACCGTGAACTTATGTACCACTCTATGTTGATCATATCAATAAAACTGAAAGAAACATTTCCCCAACACGGATCTCTTACCTTATCTTGGTACATTCTGTAGCTTTATTATTATCATACAGATAACATAACTAAACATTTCCCAGTGCTTCCCTAAACTGGGAGTACCTATGCTGCATCTAATATTTCCTTTTTGTTTCTTTTTAAGCTTTTGGCATAAAATACCCAGAAGTAGAACTGTTGGATCATAGGGTAGTTCTGTTTTTCATTTTTTGAGGAAGGTCCAGTATACCCTGGACGATGGAGGTATGGACAGTGTAAAAGATCAAGATGCAAAACAATTAATAAATCATGAGAAGGTGAAAAAGAACATAAATGGGGACCAAACGTTTGAATCTCTGAGAAAAAAAGGGAAGGAAGGGAAGATCTTTGAAGTTCAGCTGACTCTCATCATTGACCTAAAAGACGCCAAGGAGCCCAAGACACTGGGTTCAGGAAATAAAACGGACGTATTAGCTTTCAAGTCTCTACAGTTGAGACAAGGTAACAAAAGCCATTTCCACGTATCCCTCCTTTGGTAAACTTTAAAGTCACTGAGCAGAAAACAGTTGCAACTTGCTGGGAATCTTTCAAGTTCAAATAGCTTTATTTGCAGAGATGAGAACCCATCTAGGCCATGAAGCTAGGCAAACGCATCCTCAAGTGCTCCTGAAAATGGAAAAATACATACAAAACCCAAATTGTTTAATTGTGAGTGTGTGTGTGTATGTGTTGTTCCCTCCCCCCTCCAGTAAAAAAAACTCTTCCTTACGACGCCTTTGTGTCCACAAATGAAACAAAATTAATGCATGTGCACTTGATAAACTTACCAGGGCTTGTAGCTGCAAAATATTTCCTTTGTTTTTTCCCCCACAATCTTGAAACTTATTGTATCTGCTGAAATAAAGAAACCACAGCTAATTAAAAAAAGCAACTGCCAAAGGCTCCTTGAGCAATGAGTATTGACTACTGAGGGATCCAGTTAGGATTCAAGTTTGTTCTGATCCCCTTTGCACACAACCTGAATACAGCAGTTTCAGAACGAAACCAATGGTAAGTCTGTTATTACAATTCACTTCCCCCGGAACTTGCGAATCACTGGAACCAGCTGCTCATTGACTTGTATCTTCATGAATGGAAACTGGGAGAGTCTATACTTGGAGAGATCCTGGAAGTCTTTCCAGTGTGTGCAGCACACACACGCGGACTAGTGCTTAGAATTACTGTGTTAAAAGAAGAAAATGGGGTGCCTGAGGGGCTCAGTTGGTTAAGCGTCCGACTTTGGCTGAGGTCATGAACTCAGTCTTCTGGGTTCAAGCCCCACATCAGGTTCTGTGCCGACCATGTGAAGCCTGCTTGGGATCCTCTGTATCCCTCTCTCTGCCCTCGCTTGGTTGTGTGCGCTCTCTCTCAAAATAAACTAAAAAAAAAAAAAGGAAATAGAGGGAATCATGAACTTTAAGGTGGTTATGGAAGATTGAAAAGCAAATTTTTGGCCGATTTCCACATGTATAAATGCAAGAGTGTCCAATACTGTTCATTCAAACTCTGAAAAAATCATGAGTTGATACTGAGAGGAAATAATGAGGATTAAGTAAAACAATTATTCAAATCAATCACACATGTCTCAGATCTCTCCACACTCCAGCAATGTTATAATTTTTTATTCTGTATGTATCATTTTGTCAGTTACCCCTGTACTTCTATATATTGATTTTCCTATATTTTTCACTTAGCAGCTTTTATAATATAAATGTGCTGACATGTCGGTGATTAATATGTAGATATCATTTCTCTATAGGTTATTTAAGATACAATATGTAATCTACCATAGAGGTGATCTATGTAATATAGAGATTATTATATGTATATATAGCATCAAATATGATTTTCTCAGTGTATACAGCACATTATTTTATCTGAACACTTATAATTTCTACTTCCTGTTTCTTCTTTTTTTTTTCTTAACCTTTCATTACCTTCTCAAATATAATGAATTAGCTTCATCCAGATTCCCAGCCAAATTGATATAAAGTAGGACCTTCAAAGGTAGGGCCTTAGGTATTTTGGCATGCTACATCTATAAATTAGTAGGTGCTCAAAAAAGGACTGTATGATATTCTCACATTTGTCTGCCAAATGTCTCATTTGACTTCACGTTCATGCAACAGATGTTAATTGAACACCTTCTAAGAGTGTTAAATTAATGCAGAATACTGCAGTGAGCAGTAAGAAAAATCCTTTCCAAAGTTAACTTAAAAATATTTTTTTTGGGGCGCCTGGGTGGCGCAGTGGGTTAAGCATCCGACTTTAGCCAGGTCACAATCTCGCGGTCCGTGAGTTCGAGCCTCGCGTCGGGCTCTGGGCTGATGGCTCGGAGCCTGGAGCCTATTTCCGATTCTGTGTCTCCCTGTCTCTCTGCCCCTCCCCCGTTCATGCTCTGTCTCTCTCTGTCCCAAAAATAAATAAACGTTGAAAAAAAAATTTTTTTAAAAATGAAAAAAAAATAAATATTTTTTTTAACATTCGTTTTTGAGAGACAGAAACAGAGCGTGAGTGGGGGAGGGGCAGAGAGAGAGGGAGGCACAGAATCTGAAGCAGGTTCCAGGCTCTGAACTGTCAGCACAGAGCCCGACACGGGCGTCAAACTCATGAACCATGAGGTCATGACCTGAGCCGAAGTCGGACGCTTAACCAACTGAGCCTCCCAGGCGCCCCCACATTAACTTTTTAGATGGGAGTGGGGAACATTAGATGGGTGGGGAACATTATTTCTATTTGAGAAGGTCCATTCTCACCAAGTATCGGCTATTTTCCCTTTCGTATTGAAATTACTCTTCTGTATACTGGACCTGTTCACTTGGCTCAGAGACTTGCATCTCACAATCAACATACACACATTTTCAGCAATCAGCTTCCCTCAAAACTAGCTTCTGTTCCTTCACTCCTTTCTTCTCCACCCAATGGAAAGCCACTGGGATCATTGTTGAGTCCTGTTTTGGCAAATATGTTTTGTTCAGTAACGAGACAAATCTACCAAGCCTCGCTCATTTGTGTCTCTATAATCCCACCTTCTCTGTCCTTATCCTTGAACATACACTTAAACTGCAACATGTCTTGCCTAGAGTACAAATTATAGCCAGCTAATGCGTGTCTCTACCTCGGCAAGACAATTTGTTCAAATCCGAGATAGCCTGCTACACACAGGCTCATACGCTTGTTGAAAATGGACCACGGTGCTCTGTTTATAAAGGAACACGTATGTCGCTGCTGACATGGAAATGCTTTCTCATCAGCACATTGCTCCTCTCCCTGCACTACAGATCCACCTGAAAAAAATTAATGCCTCCTGATGTCTGCCCATTACCACCTGGCATACCTGTGAATTTGAAACAGATGTTGTCAGTGGCTGGAAAGTTCTTCCTGCATTTTCCCGTTGAAGGGAGTCATGCCCATCATTTAGAATCAGGCCATTTTTCATCCCCTCTTCTGCTAAACATTCCCACGTACATATGCCCAAGCAAGTCCTACCTTCCTTCTCTTCCGTTCCTATGACAACGTATCTATTTCTCCTTTTTATACTAATTATCACATGTTAACTGCTTATGTACTTGCTCTTTTTAAAATTTTTTTTAGTTTATTTATTTTTGAGACAGACAGAGAGGTTGCCAGCAGAGGAGGGGCAAAGGGAGAGGGATAGAGAGAATCCCAAGCAGGCGTTTTGCTGCCAGTGAAGAGCCAGGCACGGTCTCGAACGCAGGAAACTGTGAGATCACGACCTGAGCCGAAACCAAGGGTCGGGCGCTCAACCAACTGAACCACCCACGTGCCCATTATTCTGTCTCTTAACTGCACCTCATCTGTTCCTCGAGGTCCTGGGTTGCTCACTTGCACCTGGAGATACTTGGTCTGCAATACCATGTCTAGTCCAGGATACAGAATAACTGAGACAGCAGATGGACGACATCCGTGAGCACCATACACACCCTGGCATTTCCATCTTCCCTGGCCTCCCGCTTCATCATTGTCCTCAATTTAACTTAGAGCAATCAAAGACTTTGGAAAATATTTCGATTATTTGCATGTGGGGGATTTAACAAAACACACGGGCAAGAATTGACATCATAGTTAATAATACACGCGTGAATTCTGAGCAGCCCTGTTTAGAAACAACCAGTGCTTTGGGTGCCCCGTTGTACATTGAATTCTATGGCGAACCCAGCTCAGCCCCTTGACAAACACGCTTTGCTGTTTTCCCCAAATCAGTGTCCTGATACCTGGAAATCCTCATGGGCTGTTTTGCTTGCACGTATACAGCGTTTCTTCTTGTGTTAGAAAAAGCAGGGGGAAAATACTGCGCTGCGCCTTTAAGGCAGGTGTTTAAAAAGGTTAGTTTCCTGCGAGGCTGACCAGGAGCATCCCTCAGGGCTCAGGTTGGGTGGAGACCCGAGGGGACCACTTTCCCGGGAGGAGCCGGGTCTCACGAGAGCTCACGGCGGCCTCACGGGATCTGGAGGGGTCTCGCAGAGTCTCGCGTGACCTCGGGAAGACGGAATCCGGCAGGGATTTCTGGGAGGGAGCTAAATGGTCCGGCATCCCGCGTGCTTCTCAGTCTGTCCCAGAGCTGTTTTTGAGGGAGGAGCCTGGCTCATCCCGGTCTAGGACAGGAATCCGCATCCTGGCGGGATGCCCCAGCCCCGCTGAGAGACAAAGGCCGGGCCAGGTGTCCAGGCCGGGGACAGGGCGAGCTCACGGGCGGTGCGGGGCAAAGCTCCGTGGAGCAAGAGGTGAGAACTCTGAGGCTGTGAATATGGGCCTTCCAGGAACCCTGGGGCCGGGCTGTGTCCTCCTGGGCGAGGTCCAGAGTCACCGCCAGTGAGCCTGCATAGACCGCGAGCCCTGGGGCCGGGCCCTGTGCTCCTGGGCAAGGTCCAGAGTCACCGCCAGTGAGCCTGCATAGACCGCGAGCCCTGGGGCCGGGCCCTGTCCCCCGTTGCAAGGTGCAGAGTCACCGATAGTGAGCCTGCAGCCACTAGGTGTCTGAAATGTGTCCCAGCACACCTTTGCACCTGCCTCCTGAGCCTTTCAGCAGCGGGAAATCCTCCCACAGGCCGGTAATTACCTCTCCAGTCCTCAGGGCTCCTAGGGATGGTTCCTGGCATGCCTCTGATACTGTGCTCGGGGTCTTGTGCCTGGTAGAGGCTCCATCAGTGGTTGTCTCCCTAAACATTTCCCTCAGAGTTAGTTCCTGGTGATACTTTGCTTTATGAATTCCAGGCACAATGTGGCATGCCCCCCTTCCCCCTCACAGCTCACTGGGGGTGTGGGAGGAACTCCGAGCGATGCCTTTGGAATATTTTTTTTAAAAAAATTTTTTTTTTCAACGTTTATTTATTTTTGGGACAGAGAGAGACAGAGCATGAACGGGGGAGGGGCAGAGAGAGAGGGAGACACAGAATCGGAAACACGCTCCGGGCTCTGAGCCATCAGCCCAGAGCCCGACACGGGGCTCGAACTCACGGACCGCGAGATCGTGACCTGGCTGAAGTCGGACGCTTAACCGACTGCGCCACCTAGGCGCCCCGCCTTTGGAATATTAATGTGTGGTGTTCCTTCGGATACACTGTATCATACGATATCAATTACTCATCTTCGGTCTCTCATCCTAGAAGTAAAACAGGAGTGAGTTCAAAAAAAAAAAAAGATCCAAAAATGAGTTCGGGTGCAAGCCTAGAATTTCATGGCTGGTCAAGTTTCAGTTTGAGTTGAGTCGGGAGCTTTATGCTGTTATTATCCGTGAGGTCATTTTCATCACAGAGCAGTAAAGTTTGATTTGGTCGTGTTCCACAGTAAAACCATTGATCTTACAAATGGGAAGATGTTCCTGGGAAGGCCAGAGGAAAACATGATTTCTGCTTGCAGCAAGGATGGCCGGCAGGAGAGGCACTAAATGTGATAGTAAAATACTTGATGTGGAGAATAATTCATTAAACTTTGCTATTCCCAAATAGAAGGGGAAGGGAACATTTTAATTTCATGCTATTATGTGCAGTAACAGACGAGCTTTACGATTGGACTTGAAATGTGCTTCTTTATTCTTATCTACCGAGTTAAGGAAACATGAATGGAAAATAATTCACATTCCAAAAGGGCTATAAATTTCCCTTTAAGGCTGGAACATTTAAGTGTTTAAAAGACTTGAAAGTTAGCTGTGGGAGCAAACTCACATTCACCTTACTTACAGCCATTTATGAAACCCATAAGAATAAAAACCAGAAAAGAAGAAAGCTTCATCTCCAGTGGAATCCCGGATGGACCTTAAGTTCCAGTGTCAGGGCGTGAAACAGACTTAAGCATTAAGATTTGGAGAAAGTCAAAGTAGGGGTGACGTATGTCTCCCACTTTCTAGGGGTCTGAGAAATGATCACTGCCTAAGCTCGTCGAGAAAATCCTGACCATGTGGTTGGTACTTGTCCTGAAAGGCCAAAGATTCTGTCTTGTGGGTGGAACAGAATACGAGTGGAGGGATAGCCAGAAAACATGCAATTCAGTCATTCCTGTGTTTCTCTTACTACTTTACCCTACATCCATTAATTCCTTTTTATTTTTAAATGTTTTTTATTATTTAAAATTTTCTTGTTAATTTTTGAGACACACAGAGAGAGTACGAGTGAGGGAGAGGAAGAGAGAGAAGGAGACACAGAACCCGAAGCAGGCTCCGGGCTCTGAGCTGTCAGCACAGCGCCTGACACAGGACTCGAACTCATGGACCGTTGATCATGACCTGAGCTGAAGCTGGACGCTCAACCGACTGAGCTACCCAGGCGCCCCCTTATTTATTTATTTTGAGAGAGAGTGAAAGCGAGCAGGAGAGGGGCAGAGAGAGAGAGAGAGAGAGGGGACAGGATTTGAAGCAGGCTTTGCTTGTGGGTCTTAAAATTACAAACTGTGAGATCATGACCTGAGGTGAAGTTGGTCACTCAACCCACTGATCCATCCAGGTGCCCCTGTTTTTTGTTTTTTTTTTCGAACACTCATTTACCATGGGTTAGGCTTTGAAGGATCCAGCCAGCGGGCCGTCAGATGGACATAGTGATCTCACACTTCAGGAGTTCAACTCCCGCATCAGGCTCTGCATTGATGTACCCTTCTTGGGACTCTGTCTCTCTCCCTCTCTCTCAAAATAAGTAAACTTAAAAAGAAAAACAAAAAGCAAAAAGCAAAACAACTCCTAAGGACCCCGTTTATTGTCACTAATGGCATCTCTTCCATCACTTCTCCGTCTTCTAACAAGCCCTGAATTCCTCGCCTACCCCATCAACCAGTTACACTTACCCGGAGTGTGTTCAATGTTTACCTCATTCACGTGTGTTTTTATTGCCCATCCAGGTGGTAAATTGGCCAGGGCTGAAGTCATCAAGGGACAGTCATTGGAGAATTGTGACATCTGAACGCTTGCAGCCGTGACCGCACGTCACCTGAGGTAGGTTTACCAAAGGCACACTGTGTGCAGACGGCACCTACATACTGTTTCACGGACACTCACACACGGACTCGGGAAGCGAGTCAGTGCTTTTGTGCGGGCTTTGGAGCCCAGCGCGGGTTTTCCAGTTGTTGTTAACGTCAGAGCCTGTTTGTAGGCTAATGACTGTGATTTGAGCGAGTGGTAAAAATTGAAAATGTAGGGCAAAGAGAGATGGGCCGGCAAAGAGAGGACAGGCGTGTGTACGTAGATGGACGCTGGCTGCTGTCCGGGCCACCAGCTGACCTATGTAAGTATCCACCTTTCTTTACTCAAATATGTGCACCTTGAATATCTGGCCACCTTGTCGTTCATTTTCATGTCAAGGGACTGAGCGCCTCGGCTTCGGGTTGTGAGTCTGATTGTCGGGCAAACGGATTCCTGGATGCGATCTCTGTTGACGTCTAGGACTGGTCATAGGCGTCGGAGAGAAACGCCTTCGGTTGGTTTGCTGTGTTGTTTTGGCTCCCGAGGATTACATGGCTGATGAAGATCATAGAGCATGCGTAGTTTTGTTTGTGTGCACTTGCATTTGTCTTTGCCTTGAGGATTTGGGTGTTTCCTGGTGTTTGGGACTCGAAGTTGTGACTCCTTTGTCTTGGTGACCACGTGGCCCTGCGTGTTTGTGTCTGTGACTCGGGCGTGAGTTCCTCTCATGCGGATTCATAGATCTGGTTCCCTCCTTAAGTCTTCCTTTCCATGGGTCCTCATTCTGGCCTCAGCGATTAACATCTGCAAGATGGTATTCCTATACCAAGGATGGTCTTTTTAAAATTTTTCTTTTAATGTCCATTTATTGTTGAGAGAGCACTCAAAGGCACCAGCAAGGGGCAGAGAGAGAGGGAGACACAGAATGGGAAGCAGGCTCCAGGCTCTGAGCTATCAGCACAGAGACCCGACACGGGGCTGGAACTCATGGATTGTGAGATCATGACCTGAGCCGAAATCTGACGTTCAGCCGACTGAGTCATCCAGGCGCCCAAGGATGGTCTCCATATGCAGTCAGCTCCAGAAGGCGCTTTCCATTCTAATAAACTAGCACGCCTATGGGGAGCCCTACATGCAAGGAAATCCAGATCTCTGACATTCAGTGAATGATCTCTGAGAAGTGTAGTGAGTCCTCTGAACGATTGACTCCTTAGAAACCAAGGTCATGCCATAGACCTGGAAATAAGGCCCTGGAAATGAAAGACGAGAAACCAGTGTCTTTAGAAGTTACGTAAATAATTCTTAGAATACAGGGTCTGACAGCTAATTAAACCGGCTTTTAATAACTTCCCCACATCCAAGTCAATTAAGCCCTTTATAGAAAGGTATGAAAACAAGCGTCATGGTTTTAATGGTCACAGTCCGAAGAGAATGGCGTGGCGGCTTCAGAAAGTCACTATAAAGGGACTCTCAGTGACGCTGGATTGTATGTGTTAGTTTCTTCAATTAATGAGCGTTTCTCCTGGATACGAGCGCATGTAGTTCCAACCTGCTGTGCTGGTCCATCCAGATGTCTTCCCAGCTGCTGTTGGGATTTGGCAAAGCGGGATTCAGCCTATTACTCTGAAATATTTTGGGGAAAATGCCATATTTAGAATCATTCTGAAAATAATGAATTAGGTACGTTTTCTTAAAATTTAATCTTTGCTTGGTACTTTGCTTGGCTTCTAGAGATGAATAAGGGCTTACACACTTGAACAAGAAAAATTCTGTCTATTAGAAAAAAATCTTTTATTCGTACACTTTATATATGTTTTCTCTTTTTTATATATTATACATATCAGTATGTATTAAATATATATAATGTATATTAAATATATATTGCATATACAAATATATATTACACATATAATGTATATTATATACGTAATATATAAGTTTACAACATTAAATGTATATTAAACATAATATATAAGTTTATATTAAATGCATAGTGTAAATATATTAGGTATATGTAACATATAATATGCACACATATATATGTGTATATAGTGTGTTTATTTTCTTTGAGTGAACCTGTAACTTACAAAGAAAAGTAGTTTAAATACGAGTTTACTTAATATACTTGGTAGGTAGTTTATAAGAAACAATTAAAAATTTCACATCAATATTTTGTACTTTTACATTTTAAAATATTTAATATGTATTACAGAGAAAATACATTTCATGGAATATCTTTAACCCAGATGCTTCTTGTGAAAATTAGACCTATGTAATAATTCTGTTATTATTTTATTATTATTTTTATAATATAAAATTTATATATAAAATATATATATATAAATATATATATAATATAAAAATATATAAAATATATATAAATATATATAAAATATATATATAAATATATATAAATATATAAAATATAATTTATAATATTATATAATATTATAAAAATATTTAAAATGAGACTTTTAGATAATGAACATTTAATTTCTTCACTCTTTGTAAGACATGGTATTTTATTTCTCGTTTCAATAAATATAAAAGTGAAATTTTAAAGTCTGTAGCTAAACAACTTAAAATTTTAAATGTTTATTTTTGAGAGAGAGAGAGACAGAGTGCAAGTGGGGGAGGGGCAGAGAGAGAGGGAGACACAGAATTGGAAGCAGGCTCCAGACTCCGAGCTCTTAGCACAGAGCCCGACGCGGGGCTCGAACTCACGGACTGTGAGATCATGACCTGAGCCGAAGTTGGACGCTGAACCGACTGAGCCACCCAGGCTCCCCTAAAAAACTAACTCTTAAGTGAGCTGAAAGAGAGTCAACCTGTTGCTTTACCAAAGCAAATGCAATGGAGCAAAATTAAAGGAAGAAAACAGGAGAAAAATAAAGTGATGGGTAAGGAGCATGAGAGTATCCACATAAACAACTTGAAATAAAACAGACAAACCCTTTAAAGGAGCAAAAATGGGGCAAAACCAATAGAACCTATCACTTACCAAAATAAATATCAATGCAGTAGAAACACTTAAGAGAGAAATTGTTGGGCCAATGTTTTGCTGTCTGTCCAAGACACAAATCTGCTAAGTATTCAAGCTGTAGATTTAAGGAGTTAAGCGGTGAGTGGATTGTGAAGCTTAAGCTTAAGAAGAGCCACCAGTGTTTAGATGATTCTGGAAATGATTGAAGCCAGCTTCCCAATGAGGCTGGGTTTGAACGAGACAGGACTAGGAACGTATCGGCATCTATGAAGAACAGGGAATTTTGAGAGCTGGGCAGAGAAAGAGTAGCCTACTTTGGAGTCCCAACGCGAACTAACTATCTAGAAATCTCAGAGAAAAACAAACATTGTTACCTAACATGGGCAGTGGACTCATGTCATAGGGATAAGTCCTCTGAAAAAGTAAATTTTCTTGGAACCAGCATAGGCTAACTGAATCCCATGGATAGTCTCTCTCTCTCTCTCTCTCTCTGTTAAATTCTGGTAAGTCATCTGCAGATCAGTTTTTCCTGATACATACCATATAGTCTTTTAAGATTTTAAAGATCTAATTTCTGGGGTTTTCTTAAATTTCTGGGCACTGGCTTGGGTCCGGGAAGAATTTCAGCCGAACCCACGAAACCCTATTACATTTGCTTCTTTCCATACGGATTAATTTCTTCTGAATCTCCTTTCTGGGTTCTTTCCTGAGAGTGGATGGTTTTCCAGGGGATTTCTTTCTTCTTTGCATGCTCTGTCCATGCTGGGCTCCTCTTGGAAACTTTGGGTAGAGCAAGGTTAGATGCTAAGTTCCCTGCTCCATAAAATTGACTACGATTTAACGTGCAAATATCTTGCAAGCTGATGAGGAACCTACAACTGCTATTCACGTGTGCCGCGTAAGGCACGTGACAGAGACGTGTAGAAATTAAAAATCACCGTATAACTTCATGTTGCAATTCCATTTCCACATCAGTGTCTGGAGCTCTAGAGCTGTAACTAGCCAAGATTTGAAATACAGATCTCTCCCAGTAATGCTCGAAATGCATGTTGGCAGAATGCTCATTTAATTCATATACAGTATAAAAAATAGCATAACTTCCTTTTGGTGGTCTAGGGTTTCAGTCCTGTTGAGTTATTAGAAACGATGCACGCCCAAGCCAGCGGGTTGAGTCCCACGACATAAAATCGGCATTGCTGACATCTATCAAGAGTAAACAAATAAAATGAGAAGGGAGAGTTCAGAACATCGCGTGAATATTTATGAACCTTGAAAGAGAGAGAATTGATTATTCTTTTCACTGACAAACAAGCACAAATCTTAATGTAGATAAAAGGTGGCATCCTGAAATTCTATTCTGTTTTATATATTGGCATGATTCCTCAAGGAATTAACTCCTATTTGCTGCAAAATTGAGTTGCGTTATCTAATCAAACTTTAATTCTTAAGACATAATGTGAATTTAATACATTTTTCAAATGATGAGTTACCTAGAAATTGTAAAGTTATTCTTTTATTCAGTTTTTGCCATCACTACAGTCCTAATATTAAAGGCTCAGTTAAATAAAGTTCGTAATTCTTAAAATGTCAACGCACATTTGTCAAGAAGTCACTAAGTGACTGTAAACTTCTACTGGAACACTTAATGACCATAGTTTTTTTGTTGTTTGGTGGAATGAGACATAAATCTAGAGAGAAAGTGTAGACATATAGGTATTCTAGGTTTTTGATACTAATATTGCTTATTATTCACACAAAAGTATCTGTTGTCTCTGGAAATTGACAGGTCATTGGTCTAGACAAGTATTTATGAGTGGTGGTCAAGGAAGCTCTCATAATATCCTGGGTCGTCTTTTTTTTTTTTTTTAATATTTTTATAAGTTTATTTATTTATTTTGGGAGAGAGTGGGGGAGAAGGGGCAGAGAAAGGGGGAGAGAGAATCCCAAGCATGCTCTGTGCTCTGAGCACAGAGCCCCATGTGGGGTTCCAACTCACGAACCGTGACATCATGACGTGAGCCAAAGTTGGACACTTAACCAACTGAGCCACCCAGGTGCCCCCTGGGTCTTTTTAACATGTGCCAAATTCATTCCAGGGCACATAGGAACTTAACTGATGGCCAATCAACTATGTAACGTACATACATTAAAATAATTCAGAATATAGAGTATATCATTCATGATCCGTGCCCTTCCCCCACCAACCAGGTAGTTTAAGACGGGAATGTTTGGCCAAAGTATTGAAAGAGCTGGAGAAAGACATGGGATGGTGAGTCTCCGAAGGCACAAACCACCCCAGAGAAACATTCCCATGCGCCAGCCCCAAATGGCAAATGTTGGCACCATGCAAGGGACAGAGAGCCAGTCTTGAGATGTTTGGACCACTTCTGTAGATTTACAAAGACGCCATGTGGAATTTGACTGCACCTACGTGAGATCAAGAGTCACTCTAGTGACTAAGCCAGCGAGACATCCTTCCCCCTTTTTTTTTTTTTTTTTTTTTTTAGTTTATTTCTGAGAGAGACAGAGACATCATGAGCAGGAGAGGGGCAGAGAAACAGAGAATCAGCACAGAGCCTGACACGGGGCTTGAACCCACAGAACCGTGACATCATGACCTGAGCCAAAACTAAGAGTAGGACACTTGACTGAGCCCCCAAGGCCCTCCTCCTTACGAGTTTCTTAATCATGTTTTGTTTTTTCTAGCTTTCTTCATTGTAAGAATACACTGTATAATGCATACAACATACAGAGTATGGGCAACACATAAAGTTTATGTTATTGGTCAGGCATATGTGTATTTATGATATTGTGCAATATGATATCTTATTTTCCTTAAATTATTTTATCTCGTCTGTTGGCTGTATTTTATACACTCATATGTGCATGCATTAATATCCACACATAATGTGTTTCCCCAAGTGCATAAACACATGTAGATGATACATAAATAGTTTTGACAGAGAAAGACAGTGTGAGTGGGGGAGGGGGAGAGAGAGAGGGAGACACAGAATCCAAAGCAGGCTCCAGGCTCTGAGCTGTCGGCACAGAGCCCGACGTGGAGCTCGAACCCACAAGCCGTGAGATCGTGACCCGAGCCAAAGTTGGACACTGAACCAAATAAGCCACCCAGGCGACCCATATAGGTAGCTATATATTTGATGCTAATGCAAATTATAACTTTTGAAAAATTAACACATGCAGTTTCTTTTTGAAATTATGCATTTTACGGGCGCTTGGGTGGCTCAGAGTGCAGAGTGTGTGACTCTTGATTTAGGCTCAGGTCATGATCCCAGGGTCGTGGGGTTGAGCCCCGTGTTGGGCTCCATGCTGACCATGGGGCCTGCTTAGGATTCTGTCTTTTCCCCTCTGCACCTCTCCCCCACTTGCACTGTCTCTGAAATTAAAAAAAAAAAATAACGATAACAAGATGAATGCATTTTAAATCTGTTGCTGGCATAGAAATGTTTAGTTTGTAAGATTCAAGAGTTCTAAAGAAATGAAAAGGGTGTAGCTGGGCTAATAAAAACCTGCCTCGTACAGTGAAATCCCAGAAAAACTGCTGAAGAATCAGGGGACAGAGACAGCGCCACAAATGTTTTGCCCTGCAAGATAAAATGACTTGTTGCAGAGTGACCAGATCACCAGTAGTTGGGGTTGTTTAAGTGGAAAAGGAATGACGATTGGAGGGTTGACTGTGCTGATGTAAAGTCTAAGGAGCTCTCTGGAAAAGCATCGGGGTTGAACTTGGGAGGCTTTCAGAGAGCTTTGGTTTCCATGCACACGTCCATCTGTGTTCCAAATAAATCTTTAGCAGGGCTACGCGTGACTGAACGCAGTGGCATGAGGGAACTCGGGTCACTTTGTCCTGCTGCCTAACTCAGTACTGTAGACTGGCCGTTTTTATTCTGAGGATTGCTTTTATTAGCTCCCTAAACATCACTTGAATAACTTATTCCTCCTCAAGACCACAAAACAGGACAGAGAGGAGGTAAAACCTTTCTAAGAGTGTGGTGGAAAACAGTGAATCTTTGGGAAGGAAAATAAACATGTGGGCACCTTAATTTCATGGAGATCAGGTCTCTAAAGGCAAATACTTGTCTCTAGCATTTGGAGGCTGCATTCTGAGCTGCAGATTGTGAAACACACTTACTTTTAGCAAGAAATGCTTAAAAAAAAATCCAAATGTGGATGGTTCTGTTTCGTTGGTTGTGGGGCATTTGGCTGAGAATTTGCATTCCTGAGGAAGAAGTTTTTGTTTTATTTTATCCTTTCTTCGATCATGTGTGTCTCTGTCTTTAACTCGTTAATTGGGTGACAAATTCTTGGAAATCGTGTTTTTTAAAATCTGTACTTATAGGGGCACCTGGGTGGCTCAGTTGGTTAAGCATCCCAGTCTTGATTTCAGCTCAGGTCATGATCTCATGGTTCGTGAGTTCAACCCCTGCATCAGGCTCTGTGCTGGCAGTGCAGAGCCTGCCTGGGATTCTCTCTCCCTCTCTGTCTGCCCCTCCTCCACTCATGTTTTCTCTCTCTCTCTCTCAAAATATAGAAATATACCTAAAAAAAGTAAAAATCCTTCCTTATATAGACATGTTAAAACAATTCTGTCTTGGGGCGCCTGGGTGGCGTAGTCGGTTAAGCGTCCGACTTCAGCCAGGTCACGATCTCGCGGTCCGTGAGTTCGAGCCCCGCGTCGGGCTCTGGGCTGATGGCTTGGAGCCTGGAGCCTGTTTCCGATTCTGTGTCTCCCTCTCTCTCTGCCCCTCCCCCGTTCATGCTCTGTCTCTCTCTGTCCCAAAAATAAATAAACGTTGAAAAAAAAAATTAAAAAACAAAAAACAAAAAAAACAAAAAAAACCCAATTCTGTCTTATTATATTAATATCTTGGTACTGACCACCTTCATTTCTTCACCGACCTTGAGACATTGAAGAGTTGCAGTGTTTCTGCATAATTTGCACTGGAACTTTTCTCTCCACGTGAACATCGTCTTTCCCTCTTTCTTCAATGGTATGTTAAAATACATTTAACTAGAAAGTAGTGTTTAATATGTGGTTGACGAGTTGACTTGGACCACTGCTGTCATTGGACATTATGAATTACAGGAGTTTGGAAAGATTTTCTCCGTTGCGCTTTTATGTAATAGTTACGACATACTGCCGAACTTAACGTGACAGGTTTGTATCTTCCCTCCCCGTCACAGAATTGACTCAGTGCTTCAGTATTGCTTATCATTGCTGGTGACACTTGGACATTTTTTGTCTTTGTTTTTGATACTTTTTTTTTAAGTTTTTGAGAGAGCGAGAGTGTGAGTGAGGGGCAGAGAGTGAGGGGCAGGGAAGATCCAAAGCTGTCAGCACAGAGCCTGACGTGAGGCTTGAACTCACGAACTGCAAGATCACGATCTGAGCCAAAGTTGGCAACTCAACCCAGTGAACCACCCAGGTGCCCCTTGGTTTTGTTTTCAGAGACAGAGTATGTGTGAGAAGGACAGGGGCACAGGGACAGGGAGAGAGAGCATCCCAAGCAGGCTCTATGCCCAGCTGGACACAGGGCTCAGTCTCACAACCATGAGATCATGTCCTGAGCTGAAACGAAGAGTCGGATACTTAACTGACCCAGCCACTGAGGCGCCCTGAAGTTGGAGGTGTTTTTTTTTTTTTTTTAAATTATTTGTTTATTTTGAGAAAGCACGCACAAGTGGGGCAGGTGCAGACAGAGAGGAAGAGACAGAATCCCAAGCAGGCTCCACGCTGTCAGCACAGAGCCCGATGCTGGGCTTGAACCCACAAGCCACGAGACTGTGACCTGAGCCGAAACCAAGAGTCAGATGCTTAGCTGACTGAGCCACCCAGGTGCCCCAAACTTGGAGGTTTTTAATACAATTAAGCCACTGGGAGTTTAGCAAGAGCATAGCTGTTTAACATGCATGTGTGTTGGAGGTTGCACAGCATGAACCCGTGTTCTAAACATGAGCTTCACAGCCCTGCGTGATGGGTGTTAATAGTATTAAAGGCAGGCTGTTCAGAGAGGTGCAGGTGTTATTTTGATGGACACCCAGAAGTACTAAAGAGCGCGAGCCCTCTCAGGTATGTTTTCACCAGGCTGTGTCTCCACGTATGTTCTTTAGAACACTGAAATCCAACAGAATGAAACATGGCACTCCGTGTAGAAGAGGATAGAAAAATATGGTGCATCCCTTCAAGTTCCCCTTCCTCTTCTGATTGGGGAAGCATGTTTCCTTCTCTGTGCAGGGTGTATGAGATGAGTAGATAGGAGCTGGATTCTTCTTTAGCTGTGTTGGGCATCATCCTGTGTGTGTGTGTGTGTCTTGAAATTTTGCGTAATATGGCAAAGATGTATGTTTTCACGCCCAAGAGAACCTGACGGTTGTCCGTATCACCACTTAAGACACGTCATATGTGCACGAAACGTTCTGGGCAGTTCACTCAGTAAATACAGGGAAGGACAGGCTGAAGACAGTCTCCCCACATCCATGTGGTACTTAGATGGAAGGCGCTGCATTGCCTGTGTGTCAAGCCTGCAGAGAGATTTCAAAGAGGCATTTCTAAACACGGCGAGTGCTTGATATGCAAGCCCTGTGTAGTCTGAGATGGGAGGGAAGCCAGTAATACAGGCTTCCCTGTACCGGGAAGGCTTGGATAGGCTTAGAAAGCACGGCGAGCCTATAGTTACAAATAGCTGTGAAAGGGGCAGCCTGATCGGGCACGTTGGCATCTAGGTATAATGGATATACGTAGGACCGAGAAAGAAATCTGGGGAATAGGATGGGAGGCATAGAGATACACATTCTAGAAAGCATCCTTGGATCTGAGATTCAAGATAAGCCTCCCGCTGTTTGTCTGATCTGTTAGCTATTAAGGAGTTTTACCTAGAAAATGTTAAGTACTTGAGATACAATTAGATTAATTCTTAGGCTGAGGAACAATAGGTTAATAGCTTAATTATAGGCCCTGTGTTTAGTAAGTGACTAGTATGCTTTTTCTTTCTTGTAAAGTCATTTTAAAATTCTATTTAACCTGTGCTCTATTGTTTATAAATAATTAAAAGGGTCCTTCTCTTTATATAGCCAAGTGGAGGGGGCACCTGGGTGGCTCAGTCGGTTGAGCCTCCGACTTCGGCTCAGGTCGTGATCTCGCGGTTCGTGAATTCAAGCCCCGAGTCGGGCTCTGTGCTGACAGCTCGGAGCTTGGAGACTGCTTTGGTTCTGTGTTTCCCTCTCTCTCTGCCCCTAACCCACTCACATTCTGTCTCTGTCTCTCTGCCTCTCAAAAATAAACATTAAAAAAAAAAAGAAAATAATCAAGTGGAGGAGGACGTTCCCTCGAAGAATTTCCTTCAGCGAGGTGCCAAGTTTACAAATCAAATCTAGCAAAGTAAAAAAAAAAAGGACAAGAGGTCATTCCCAAGTGCATGTTGTCCAGAAATGTAAGGTGGGTTTAACACTGAAAATCAGTCCATGTTTATCTTTAATTCTGTTACCAGAAGATGGAAAGCTATATAATCCACTTAGTAGATGGAAGAAAGCATGTTGAATAAACTCAAGAAAATTCACCAGGAGAGTGGATAAGCAAATTGCAGTGTATTTGCTCAGTGGGGTACTATGTACCAAGCAGAGAAAAATCAGGTACCTATGCAGGCATAGTACGGGTCACCCTCATAGACGTGAGGTTGAGTAGAAATAACAACACAGCTGGGAGTGTATTTATACGTGGAACTTAACGTTTGTAGGATGCTCAACGAGAAGTAACAAGCATGCTAATGCAAGATGAACAGTGGTTTTCCATCCTGGAAAGAGCTTGAGGACGTTTTCCAGTGATGAACTTACTCAGCATTGTGACTGAGTTGGTAGACTCAAAAACCAAAGTATTTGATTATTTAAAGAGAAGAACCCTTTTAATTATTTACAAACAATAGATTACAGGTTTAAGAAGAATTTTAAATGACTTTATAAGAAAGAAAAAGCGTGTTAGACACTAAACACAGCATTTCGCTGTTGGTAATTTTCATCTCAATAAATTGAGGGAGGAAACAGACACACACCCACACACCCTCACACCCCCACACACACAATTATGGGCACAGTAGGCATAAGAAAAAATTGGAAGGAACACCAGCAGCCATAACCCAAAGATGCTCTCCTCAAACATAAAGGTCTTTGAGGCCTTCTCTTTTAGGCCATAAAACCAATATCTGTTTCCTCCAGTGATAACTGTTTAATGACATTTAAAACTGTCTGCCACTGGGGACGCCTGGGTGACTCAGTCGGTTGAGTGTCCCAACTCTTGATCTCGGCCCAGGTCACGATGTCACGGTTCGTGAGTTGGAGCCCCGCATGGGGCTCCGTGCTGACAGTGCAGAGCCTGCTTGGGATTCCTTGGGATTCTTCCTCCCTCTCTCTCTGCCCCTCCCCCACTTGCTCTCTGAAAATAAACGAGTCAACCTTAAAAACAAACTCTCATGGGCTACAGTGATGCTTGAGGGTGTGGTATGTTTTTTCCCTGTCCTTGAGGTCAAGCCATCACACATTCCCATAAGCTGCAGATTGTCAAAGTGTGGAATCACACGTGTCTCCCTAAACGTGGGGTTTGGGATTCCAGGGCAGTGAGATGATGGGGCATCTCTATGCCTTCGGTCTGTCGGTGGCTGGATTTGATCCTTCTGGGGCCACTGTCACTTGATCATGGAATTTGCCAGCCTCCCAATCTCTTACTTAGACTCTGCTTCTGTTTCTACCCATAAACCTCATCAGTGCCCCCATGGGGAGGTTCATCAGTGCCAGTGGGAACAATCTAATTAGTGTGCTCTGTCCGATACAGTTACCTTAACAAATGGATCCCTTCCAGGACTGAAGGTTCTGTGAAATGACATTAGGTGTCACATGAACTTCTCATGCATCATGAGAGGCTGGCACGGCCCAGAGGGAGTCTGGACAGTGTCTTTACTCCATTGTGACCAGTCCCAGTTAATGAGGAAGGTCACCGCTTCTGCATAAAGCCATGACATTTGAATTATTCCACCAAGGTCAACCTTCTGGTGGTCTTTCTTCCCGATGGTGACTCATCTCTTCTACAGGTCAGCGTTTGTGGTTCCCTAGTTTCATGAGAGTGCCCACATCAAAACGTAGAGAAGGTGGGCAAATTTTAGACATTAAAAAAAAATTATTTATTTTGAGAGAGACAGCAAGTGGGGTAGGGTCAGAGAGAGAGAGAGAGGGAGAGAGAGAATTGCAAGCAGGTTCTGTGCTGTCAGCACATCCACGGATGTGGGGCTCAAACTCATGAACCGTGAGATCATGACCTGAGCTGAAACCAAGAGCCAGATGCTTAACCGACTAAGTCACCCAGGTGCCCGTAGACATTTACTTTTTTTCTTTTTTTAATGTTTATTTTTCAGAGAGAGAGAGAGAGAGAGAGAGAGAGAGAGAGAGAGAGAGAGAGAGAGGCAGAGAGAGAGGGAGACACAGTATGTGAAGCAGGCTCCAGGCTCTGGGCTGTGAGCACCGAGCCCAATGCAGGGCTTGAACCCATGAACTGTGAGATCATGACCTGAGCCAAAGTCAGATACTCCACCGACTGAGCCACCCAGGTGCCCTGTTAGAATGCCTTTTAAAATTTGTTGGTTGGGCATCTGACTCCGGCTCAAGTCATGATCTCATGATTTGTGGGTTCAAGCCCTCCATCTGGCTCTGTGCTGACAGCTGGGAGCCTGGAGACTGCTTTGGATTCTGTGTCTCCCTCTCTCTCTGACCCTCCCCCTGCTCATTGTCTGTCTCTGTCTCTCTCAAGTAAATAAACATTGGGGCACCTGGGTGGCTCAGTCGGTTGAGTGTCCGACTTCAGCTTGGGTCAAGATCTCGCGGTTCGTAGGTTCGAGTCCTGTGTCAGGCTCTGTGCTGACAGCTTAGAGCCTGGAGCTGCTTTGGATTCTGTGTCTCCCTCTCTCTCTGCTCCTCCCCCCCCCACACACTCTCTCTCTCGCTCTCTCTCTCTGAAAAATAAACATTAAAAAAATAAAAATTTGCTCGACACACTAAGGTTTTGAGAGCATGCAGCATTTCCTCTTGGCTAAGTGATTGCAGGTGGAGGGAAATGACTACTGTTTATGGCCCGCAATTTATTTCAAGTAAAATAAAAATTAGTTTACATTCTACTTTTCGCTTTGGTCTTAGGCAGTTTTTTTTTTTTAACCTTTGTGTCAACGGGCTTATTTTTCTTTCTTCGTGATTCTTAAAATCTGTTTATTTTATCCATGGTGAAATGCACACCGAAAAGGTGGTTTTGTTTATTTCATATGTTGACTGAATTGCACGCTACCTGAACCCACATATGCATAGTAACATGTTTTAGAACATTTTTGAAAATATTTATTTTCCATTCTCTATGATCATAACCTTGTTGACAGGCTTTAAATTTTGGAAGGAGATCTTGGAGTTTTAGTGAACAGAATACAGATGAAATGTCACAGTGCCTCAAGGACATAGCGTGCCTATATATTTTCTATGGGGGAAAAGAAAGACATAGCTAGCATTAATCAAACTAAGTTTTTAGAACTCTGAATGGTTCTGACATATGTTCTCTTTTATTTTTCATTGGAAATGTAATCTCTGCAAAATGTACGAATTTTGCTTAACTTTTGGAATGAATTTTATTTTTTTTTTGGTTGCTCCATTTTATTGACCTTGATGGAGTGTGAAATAAAATGTTGTTTTCAGAGATAAAAACACAGAATAATTGCAAGATTTCTAGTGTTAAATCTGAAACTGTGGCTTCACAGAAGGTAATGAAATTATTCCAGTCAAAACTATTATTGAAGAAAAATACTCCACATAGAGATTTTTCATTGTATTTATGAGAAATATTTTTGTTAAAGTATTTCTGACTGAAGTACCTTATGGTTTTTAAATTACATGGATATTTACCCTACAAATTTCCAGTTTTTACAGTAAGAACATCAGTACAAAAAGAAACACAACTTGTAGTTTTGTTTGGAGACAATGAACCGTTATATTCCTATGTATGTGTGTTTCTTTGATTCGGTTTCATCTATCTGCAAGTAGAGGTGATAACATTTACAGCTTTTAATCGTAAAACAATTATTACCTCTTTTCTTTATGCCATGTGAAATCATTCTCACCAATTTTTGCAGTTACTGTAGAATTCTCAAATAATGTAAATGTGCATGTCACTTTACAGTAAAGATACACAGAAAAAAATAAAGGTCTATGTGCATAGAAAGATTACTATCTTTTACACAGACTTTCAGTCCATCAAGTGACGACGTGGGGGTGGAAACAGGAAAGTAACCAAGAGTGGTTCCAACCATTCTCAGCTCTTAGTAAGGTCCCATCACTAGACAATGGTTTTTAAAAGAAGAAACAAAAATTGTATTGTTGTTGTTTGTAAGTGTGGCACGAATGGACCGATTCATCCGACAATTATGTGATACCCACTGTTTGCCAAACACAGGCCCGGGCTCTAGATCAACACCTCTTGGCTTGAACCCAACCAGAATTTCCAGTCATTGCAGATTTTAACTTTTTGTGGTGTGACGCAGGCAAGAGATAGTAGAAACAATAAATAAATGATATGTTAGAATACGTCCTATACATCACAAGGGGCAGGCGTGGTATGCACTTAACCATTGTGAGGATAGTACATTTTATGTGTATTTTACCCCATAAAAAAATCAGAGGGAGGCGACATTCAAAACAATTTTACTTGACCAGTCCAATCTCAGACTGAAGTCTCCTGGACCTCCTCCCAGCAATGTTTAAAAATAAGGCTTGACATGAACAACTGTTCCCAAGTTACCTAAGAGTCATCCAGAGCAAAGGTCAGGTGTCAACATTTACAAAGGCCGGTATCTAAAGAAATATTAACTGATGTGCCAAAGAACAGAAAAGTATGATCATGTGGAGGAAACGAAAGTACAGTAGAGGGAAACGGACCAAGAACTAACACCATACAATTAGTAGATCGGGTCATTAAACAATCCTTTATAAATATTCCTCATCAGTTTAAAGTACCAGAGAGAGAGTCAAGGAAAATACAAAAACCAAGTTAATCTCCTAGAGTCAAAAGATACAGTGTCTGGGAAAAAGATGATGCCCACAGTGGGGCGCCTGGGTGGCTCAGTCGGTTAAGCGTCCCACTTTGGCTCAGGTCATGAGCTCACGGTTCTTGGGTTGGAGCCCCACGTCGGGCTCTGTGCTGACAGCTTGGAGCCTGGAGCCTGCTTCAGATTCTGTATCTCCCTCTGTCTCTGCTCCTCCCCCGCTTGTGCTCTGTCTCTCTCTCTATCTGTCTCTCAAAAATAAAAGCGTTTAAAAAAATAAAAGATGATATCCCACGGAATTAACAGCAGACTGCAAAAGAAAAGCGAAATTTAAAAAATTATGCAAAATGAAACATCAAGATTACAAAGCATGGTGAGGAGGAAACAGGGATCAAGTGAACTTTGAGATGACACCATGTGGAATAATATGCTTGTGGCTGCAATTCCAGAGAGAGTGGGAGGGAAAAAAATATTTAAATAATGACATCTCCACCCCTCCACCCCAAATTTAATCCAGCTACCATCAGCCAGTGATAGAGACCCTTTCAAAGGAAACTGGGGTAAACTAATGTTATCTGCAGAGGGGCAAGCATAAGCATGGCCACATTGTCTCATCAGAAACCGCACACCCCCGGGCGTAGGGCAGTGTTAGCTTTCCAGAATTGAAAAGCCCTTTTCGTCCTAGAATTCTGAACTGAGCGAAAGTCCCTCTTGAAGATGAAATTGAAATACCGACTTGTTCAGACACACAGGCTGAAAAAGTCATCACCAGCAGACAAAACGCAGTAAGAAATGCAGAAGATTCCCAGGGACAGCAGGACAGTTGTACGTAATGGAAATCGGGATCCACTCAAAGGAATGTAGCGTGTTGGAAACGATATCTATGAAAGTACATGCAAATGTATGCACATTTCCCAACACTCGGGACAGGATAGCAGAGTAAAAAACCTTTCTGTGGTTAATGACACAGGTGGAATTAAAAGTGCGACACCCCAGCACAAAGTTTGAAAATAGGACATGGGATGCTTCTATGTGGCTAGGACAAGTTAAGCTTGTATGGTATGAACATTAAGGAAAACTCTGAAGAAAAAACAAAAAAGTTACATTTATGGCCCAAACGTGAACAGAGAGAAAAGATCTAAAAGACAGCAGCAAAAATTAAAAGAAAAAACAATTGGAAAGTAATAAAGAACAGTTGAGACAGAGAAAACAGATAGCAAGGTGTATGGGGTGTTACGTTTAAAACCTGCACATCACTGCTCAAATATACATGATTTCTAGGGGGCACCTGGGTGGCTCAGTCATTTGGGCATCCGACTTCAGCTCGGGTCACGATCTCGCAGTTTGTGAGTTCGAGCCCTGCGGAGGGCTCTGTGCTGACAGCTCGGAGCCTGGAGCCTGCTTCAAATTCTGTGTCTCCCTCTCTCTGCCCCTTCCCCACTCATGCTCTGTCTCTCAAAAATGAATAAACGTTAAAACAAAATTTTAAATGCTTTCTGCACACCTCAGTTAAAAGGCAGAGAGATTAAGCCAGCAAGGTCCCATTGTGAGCTGTCCACAAAGACACTGGAGCTGACTTTCAGAGAACATAACTGTCCTCAGGGTTATGGACTTAATAGCAGAACTTTGAAATACATGAAGCAAAAAAAAAAAAGTGTGAAAAGATCAACAAATTCATAATTGTACTCAGTTTTCAAAAAAACATTTTTAATGAAACAAGTACACAGAAAATCAGGAAGAATAAAGAGCTGAAGGATACAGTTAGCCTTTATAGAATACTCAGCATCACAGTATATATTGTCTTTGTGTGCACACTGCGTGTTTATGAACATGGACAATATGTGGGTCATAAATGAAGTTCCTGTAGATTTGAGATGGTTTAAATCCTACATGTTCTCTGGTGACCGTGGAATTGAATTAACAACTGAGGACATTATCTGAATATTCCAAACATTTGAAAAAGAAGCAGGAGGCTTCTAAATAATGTATGTGTCGGGGTGCGTGGGTGGCTCAGTCGGTTAAGTGTCCGACTTTGGCTCAGGTCATGATATGGCGGTCTGTGGGTTCGAGCCCCGCGTCGGGCTCTGTGCAGACAGCTCAGAGCCTGGAGCCTGCTTCCTATTCTGTGTCTCCCTCTTTCTCTGCCCCTCCCCTGTTCATGCTCTCTCTCTGTCTCAAAAATAAATGTTAAAAAAATAAATAATATATGTGTCAATAAGGAAATTACAGAGAAATCAGTGTTGTGCACTGAACAAACATATAAATATGATGTATCAGGAAGTGACGGATGTATGTGTTTCCTGGATTGTGGTGCTGGGAACATGAGTTTATACATATGTCCAGACTCAGCCGATTGTATACATTAGGCAGGTGCAGTTTTTATGTATTTATTATGCCTCAAGAAAGCTGGGAAAAACCTTTCAGTTTCACTATGAAAAAATACGTAGTTTGTAACTAAAGAAGTGCTTGTAGGGTTATTTATACTATGAACACTTATTTCCAAGGAAATAATGCCTTACATCAATGACTTAATCTTACACTTGAGGAGAGGAGAAAATAAACCCAATGTAAGTAAGAGGAGGAAAATAATAATAAAGCAGAAACCGTGATGCATGAAGCAGATCAAGCCACAGAACGTTTGATATCCATGAAAGCAAAGATGGTTCTTTGAGGACATTATGAAATTCTTAAGCCTTTATCCAAATCTTTAGCCCAACTGGAGTCAATTGATTGTGTTTTTAAAGGCTTTTCCACCAGGAAATCACCAGCCTCAGGTGGCTTCAGTGGGGATTATTCTAAACATTTAAAAGGTTTAAACAAAATACTAATTCTACACAAATTGTTTCGGGAACTGAAACTAGAGGGAAGGTTTAAAAATCTATTCAATGAGGGACACTTGGGTAGCTCAGCCAGTGAACCATCTGACTTTAGCTCGGGTCATGATCTCGTGGTTCGTGAGTTCGAGTCCCGCGTTGCGTTCTGTGCTGACAGCCCAGAGTCTGGAGCCTGCTTTGGATTCTGTGTGTCCCTCTCTCTCTGCCCCTCCCCTGCTTGCACTCTTTCAAAAATGAATAAACGTTAAAAAAGAAAAAGTCTATTTGATGAGGTTAAACATACCCTGATACAAAAACAAAGAGGAAAATATCCCTTTTCATGATCGCAGAATTCTTTAAACATATTATCCAAATGAATCTAGCACAGTGTATATGTCAACAGTGTGTGTGTGTGTGTGTGTGCGTGCACACGCGTGCTATTCCAGCATGACAAAGTGTGTTACAGGACTTGTGATTAACATCCTTTTTCATAGTGAAAACCTAAATTTTCTCACGTAAGGCCATAAAGTTGTTCAATAATTTTTTTTAGTTTTAGTGTTCCTTTATTATGCTTTGAGTGTCTATAGTTTTTTTTTTTTAGTGGTAGTATCACTATTTAAAAAAATTTTTTTTAATGTTTATGTATTTTTGCAAGAGAGACGGATTGCAAGCAGGGGGGCGGGAGAGAGAGGGGAGACACAGGATCTGAAGCAGGCTCCAGGCTCTAAGCTGTCAGCACAGAGCCTGATGCGGGGCTTGAACTCTTGAACTGAGAGATCATGACTTGAGCTGAAGACGGTCGCTTAACCGACTGAGCCACCCAGGCGCCCCAACATCACTGTTTGGAGCATCTTCTGTCTTAGTGTCTTAGTTACCATTGTTACATGTTTATTTTATTGATATCCTTGGAGAACCAGCTGGGGTTAGTTTTCTCTATTGTGTTTCTGTTCCTTTATTTTATCAAAGTCTACTGTGATCTTTATTATGTATTTCCCTAGCTTATTTTGTCCCTCTATTTATTCTTTTTTTATTAAAAAGTTTTCAAAATCCCCATTCCACTGTAGTTAGCATAGAGGGTTATGTTAGTTTCAGGGGTACAGTATAGTGGTTCAACAGTTCTGCTCATCAACACTCAGTGCTCATCATGATGAGGGTCCTGTTCATCCCCATCACCCCCCCCCACCTCCCCTGTGATGACCATCAGTATGTTCTCTAGGCTTAAGAGTCTGTGTTTTGGTTTGCCTCTGTCTCTCTCTCTCTCTCTCTCTCTCTCTCTCTCTCTCTGTTTGTTGAGTGAAATCCTATGGTATTTGTCTTTCCCTAATTTCTCAGCATAATTCCCTCCAGCTCCATCCACATGGTCACAAATGGCAAGATTTCATTCTTTTTCATCACTGAGTGACACTCCATTGTGTATATATATCCCATCTTCTTTATCCATTCATCAGCCCATGGACATTGGGCTGCTCCCCTAGTTTGATTATTGTAGAAAATGCTGCTATAAATATAGGAGTGCATGCATCTTTCTGAACTAGGGTTTTCCTGTTCTTTGGCTAAATATGAGTCCTGGATCATAGGGTAGTTCTGCTTTTAACTGTTTGAGGAACCTCATACTGTTTTCCAGAGTGGCTGGACCCATTTGTATTCTTACCAACAGTGCACGAGGGTTCCCCTTTCTCCACATCCTTGCCAACATCTGTTGTTTCTTCTCTGCTTCTTATTTTTTTTTTTAATGTTTAACATGTATTTATTTTTGAGAGAGACAGAGCATGAGCAGAGAAGGGGAGGAGAGAGAGGGAGACCCAAAATCCAAAACAGGCTCCAGGCCCTGAGCTGTCAGCACAGAGCCCAATGTGGGGCTCAGACTCACGGATTGTGAGATCATGACCTGAGCCGAAGGCAGACACCTAACCCACTGAGCCACCCAGATGCCCCTGTGTTTCTTATTTTTAAACTGGAAGCTGAGATCATTGATTTGAGACTTTTATTCTTTTCTAATATAGGGATTTGGTGGTATACAATCTCCAGTAATAATAGCCACACGTAATACATCTCACACATTTGTTTAAGTTGTGCTCTTCCTGGTACTCAGTTCAAAATAGATACTATTTCCCTTTTGATTTTTGTCTTTACCCATAGGATATCTAGGATACTGTCCTCAAATGCTTTTGGGTTTACCAGATGGCTTTCTGGTTATGATTTCAAAGTTCTTCCATGTGGTCAGAGAACATCCTGCTTATGAATTCAATACTTTGGGCCCAGGATCTGGTCTACCTTCGCCAACGTTCTTGAAGTTCACCACAGTCAGCTATAATCTCCTGTTTGGCCCAAGATATGGTCTGTTGTAGACCTTACGTTCTTGCCTCAGTTCACCAGGATAAACTGTATAATCTGCTACTGTGGGCTACCTCTTCTCTAAAGACATCCTAGGTCTCATGGGTGGACTATGTGGTTCCTGCCATTTTGTTTTGTTGAAGTCTTTCTGGACCTTCTGTAGACTGTATTATCGTTGTGGGTTTGTCTTTTTCTCCTTGTAGTTCACTTGAGTGTTCTTCATGTGTTGTGAGGCTGTTTAAGTGCACGGATTTTGAGGAGTGTTATAACAACTGTTAAGGAAATGATCCCTATATCATTATGAAGTGACCTTGTTTATCCCTGCTAATTGCCGTGGAATTTACTCTGATATTTTTTTATCTATTATTTATTTCTTTTGATTGATGTTATCAGGGTTACCCATTTTCTTTCTTCTTCTTGTAGCCTATTTGAGCTTTTATACTTCACACGGTTTCTGGAGGAACCATCTAATTGAGTCTTGCTTTTTTATCCAATATCTGCTTTTTTATTGGGGGTATTTAGGTCACCCACACGTAATGTGATTGTTTTGAATTTAAACCTTGTTTCTTGAAGCGATAGTCTACCACTTTTGTACGTTGGAAAAGATTACGATGGTATAAGGCCATTTCTCTCCTCTTCTGATTATTGTACATTTTACTTGTGTATGTTACGACACTCACAGTACATTGTTGTTACCATTGCTTTTAAATTTCTGTTACCAGTTAAGGACATTTAAATTATAAGGAAGAAGTCTTTAGATCTACCCAGTTGTCATTTTCACTGCTCTTTATTCTTTGGGTGGATGAGAATTCCTTACTATATCATCTGCTTGAATGGATATCCTTCATCTTATATGGCAGGTGTGAGACGACTGGATGGTTTTGTCTTTTCTAGGTCTGGCATAGTATTGAATCTTCCTTTCGTTTATTTCAGGTCCTGTATTTTACATTTCTGTACGTTTACATCTGCTTTTTAAATTATCTTCTGATTCTTTGGCTCAGATTTTCTCCCCAGTTTGTTGGAAGTGTGTCATTGCTGGCTGAAGAAAGTTTATGTTTATTGCTTTGAAATCCTTGTCCGATAATTCCGTCTCAGTGTTGGTGTCTCACGATTGATTATCTTTTCTCATTCAAGTTGTGATATTCCAGGTTCTTTCTATGGGCAAGTGTTTTGTTCAGTCACATCACGGACATTTTGTGTCTTCTGAGCCCCTAGATCCTATTTAAATGGTAATCATGCTGTTTAGAAGTGTGTAGGTCCCGGCTTACTTTTGTGTTCCATGAATCTGGTCATCTTGGTGTGTTATCCAATGTCTCCTCTAAATCCTAGGGACGCCTGGGTAGCTCAGTCGGTTGAGCGTCCGACTTCGGCTCAGGTCATGATCTCAGGGCTCATTAGTTCGAGCCCCGTGTCGGGCTCTGCGCTGACAGCTCGGAGCCTGGAGCTGCTTCGGCTTCTGTGTCTCCCTCTCTCTCTGCCCCTCCCCTGCTCGTGCTCTGTCTCCCTGTCTCTCAAAAATCAATAAACATTGAGAAAACAAAACAAACCCTGGCATTCTGTTCCACACTGTAATCTGGTTTCCCAGCATGCCTTTATATTTAAAACCAATACCAAACACTATTCTGCTTATGACACATTTAGGCAAGAGAGGTGAAGGTCCTCCTCCAATCTGCTTATAACAGATTTAAGCAAGAAAAGTAAAAGTCCTCCTTCAACACCATCTCTGTCATCCCTCTCTGATCTCTTCTCCTTGTGTTTACTCTCCTGCAAGCTTACTTTCCTGCTTCACGAGGTATCTAGGAGAACATGTGACGTCTAAGCCTATATGTTTGCACCCATTGTCTAGGACACAGTGCATTGAGAGTAGGAATGTGCCCTGTGACTGTTTGACCGTTCCCTTAAAGCTCTGTCCTTGGCAGAGCTCCACGTTCTTGCCCATCCGGAGGCAAGGGAATTCATCCCTCCAACCTGGATACCCCAGGATATGGAGAACAGAGATCTGGGAGCACCTAAGCGTGACCAGTGGAGGCGATTTGATTCAGAAGTGCCTTCATCATAGAGGGTATAATTTGTGAGTGGAATCTCTGGACAAAACGGTTCCTGCAAAGGCAGACACAGGAAAAGAACACTGAATTGACAGATCGTCCTAGGAAGTGTTGGTCATCGCTGACACCTGTCATATCCTGAAGCTGCTGCCCACACACTCTGACGATGATCCCTGGGAAGAGGGGTTTATCCCGACTTGTGACAATTCCCAAAGAACGGTCGTCGACAGGTTTCTTTTTTGATAACCTGTGTCTAATTATTCCCACTCTTCTGATAAATCCATTTTTCTCTCACATTACAAAAATGTCAAAGGAAAAGAAAAACAGGCTGAAAGCATGCGTGTGATATTCAAATTATGTCACTGAAGTGTTGTTGAAGTTTTTCCCTTTAGAAATAATTACTTTACAAAGAAAGCCGCAAGGGCCCTTTAGTTTTCCATCATAAAGCAAAACATAGATTTAATGAAAGGGGCCTCAAGGAGGCTTTGGGCACCATAATTAGCTTTCAAATGGATTGTTTGAATTTTTTGACTCATTAAACCCTATTTTAGATTCGATGTGTTCTGTTAATCAATACAGTTCTGTGTGTGTGTGTGTGTGTGTGTGTGTGTGTGTGTGTGTGACATCTATTGGAACAGTGGGGTTTTTGTTTTGATTCTCAAAGCATAAATAACACCGTGATGTGTAAGTAAAAGCCATGCTGTTAAATTTTGGTGGGGCACAAAAGCATCAAGAACATTCCAAGAGAGACCCATGGCTGTATTTTTATGCAAGAGGAAAGCTGCAGACTTCATAGGTCTCATCCCCCGATGAAAGGGTGAGGCTAGTGAGGTCATGTGGTAACTGTTGGTCAACATGCATTTTTAGACGCGTTTTCTCACAAGGTTTTGTCTCCGTGACTATGGTAGATACCATTCTTTCTGTAAAGTCACCACTGTAATTACATGATTTGTATGCCTAGCCACTAACCAGTAACGATAATGATAAAAGCTACATTTATGATGCACGTCATGCAGTCAGAATCCGCATTACCCCCTTCCCCACCTATGATTCTTATCTCCTGAGATCCAAGCCTGTGTGATCCTTGGCTGTGTGCTGAAATTATTGTCCTGATTCTAACCGACAGATTATAGGACAGGTGGCCAGGTGGGTAGGCCAGTTTGCACAGGACCACAAGGGAGTGATGAGGAAAGCTTTGTTTTCTTTTTTTAATATGAAATTTATGGTCCAGTTGGTTTCCATACAACACCCAGTGCTCATCCCAGCAGGTGCCCTCCTCAGTGCCCATCACCCACCCTCCCCTCCCTCCCACCCCCCATCAACTCTTAGTTCATTCTCAGTTTTTAAGAGTCTCTTATGGTTTGCCTCCCTCCCTCTCTCACTTTTTTTCCCCCTTCCCCTCCCCCATGGTCTTCTGTTAAGTTTCTCAGGATCCACATAAGAGTGAAAACGTACAGTATCTGTCTTTCTCTGTATGACTTATTTCACCTAGCGTAATACTCTCCACTTCCATCCACGTTGCTACAAAGGGACACATTTCATTCTTTCTCATTGCTGAGCAGTATTCCATTGTGTATATAAACCACAATTTCTTTATCCATTCGTCAGTTGGTGGACATTTAGGCTCTTTCCATAATTTGGCTACCATTGAAAGTGCTGCTGTAAACATTGGGGTGCAAGTGCCCCTCTGCATCAGCACTCGTGTATCCCTTGGGTAAATTCCTAGCAGTGCTGTTGCTGGGTCGTAGGGTAGTTCTATTTTTAATTTTTTGAGGAACCTCCACACTGTTTTCCAGAGCAGCTGCACCAGTTTGCGCTCTCACCAACAGTGCAAGAGGGTTCCTGTTTCTCCACATCCTCACCGGCATCTATAGTCTTCTAATTTGCTCATTGTAGCCACTCTGACTGGCATGAGGTGGTATCTCAGTGTGGTTTTGCTTTGGATTTCCCTGACGAGGAGTGCTGTTGAGCATCTTTTCATGTGTCTCTTGACAATCTGGATGTCTTTTTTAGAACAGTGTCTGTTCAAGGCTTCTGCCCGTTTCTTCACTGGATTATTTGCTTTTCGGGTGTGGAGTTTGATGAGTTCTGTATAGATTTTGGCTACTAGCCCTTTGTCCGATATAAGATTGCAGTGTTTTCCTGGAGTCTCTTTCTCCTCTGTGAGCTTTCTAGAAGCAAGCTGTGCAGAAAGTAGGCAACCTCAATGGGGAGCCCATATGTCAGGGAACCATGGGCAGCCTCTGGATGTAAGAGTCCCTTGTCTTTTTTTTTTTCTTTCTAATTTTTCAATGTTTATTTACTTTTGAGAGAGAGAGAGAGAGTGTGAGTGGGGTAGGGACAGAGAGAGAGAGGGAGACACGGGATCCAAAGCAGGCTTCAGGCTGTGAGCTGTCAGCACAGAGCCTAATGTGGGGCTCGAACCCATGAACTTGTGAGATCATGACCTGAGCCAAAGTGGGACTCTTAACCGACTGAGCCACCCAGGCGCCCTGAGGGTGACTTTTCTTATGGAATTCTCTGTCAGTCTGTGAATTAAACCATCTCCTAGTGAAGGAACTTCATGTATACGAAACCACAAAAGTGATAAGGAGATGTGAGAAGATCCGAAGTAACATCTTTTGATTTTAGCACACCTCTTTTTTTTTTTATAATTTAAGATCAGTAGTAAACAAACAAACCAGTACAGACATTCAGACTTTGAAAAATAATGCATTTGATTTAATGAGTATATCTAGAAAGTATGCCCATCAGTTGGAAAATAGGCATCGTTTCACGCGCATATAAGACAAGTCTTGGAGTCTAGAGAAAACATATGCTTCAGCTTTTTAAACAGCATTTTTTAATGTTTATATATTTTTGAGAGAGAGCATGAGCAGGGGAGGGGCAGAGATGGAGACACAGAATCCGAAGCAGGCTCCAGGTTTTGAGCTGCAGGCACAGAGCCCTACACGGGGCTCGAACTCACGAACCCTGAGATCATGACCTGAGCTTGACCGACGGAGCCAGCCAGGTGCCCCTGCTTCAGCTTGATTAGGACTTTGTGGGTGAAGTTTACTGGAACTTGAGTTATGGGTCAAGCTTTGGCAATTAGAAAGCCACCAAACAGACAGTGGCTTATTAGGGAGGGAGTTCCCTGCCCGGAAATACGTGTTCCTTCATATTTCCCAGGAGGGTGTTGTCGGGCTCCCCGAGACCAGTCCCGAGTGGGCGGAGTCCCTAGGAGAAATCAGCGTGTACTCGAACTCACAGCTCTGATCCATCAGAGCAGAAGGATACAGAGGAATGCGAGCAAAGGGCAGGGAGCATGGGGTGAGGTCCAGACCGAATTAGGAGCAGAAAGAGTGAGGGGTCCCTGCAGAGAGGAGTCATTTTAGGCCCGCACCCGTCTTCCCCGACCCCGGCCCTGCTGCCTTGACTTGTCTTATGCACACAGCGGCTTCCTAGGACGTGTCGGAACCACAGAGAAATGCAAAAACCTCAGTAGTTCAGGATTTTAAGGGAAAAGGGAAACACAAAAACGAACATTCACACCAGGCCAGGGAATGGCTGTGAGGCAGAACAGAGCCCATAAATGAGGGGTAAAACTCCCAGTGCTGGAAGGAAGCAAGGCCTCCTGCGTCCCGTACCCGAGATGAGGGAGGCCCGGACCCGTGTGCAGCCTGCACTGGCCCTCAGAGCCGGCCCGTCGCCCTCGCCCTCGGCCTCGTCCACAGCTCCCCGTGCTTCCTTGTCACCTCAGAGTCTCTGCCCAGACAGGACCGCGAGCTTCGTTCACGAAACGTGAGATGCGCTTAGAGCCCGGGGTTCTGAGTTCACCTGCACATTATGCCTGCCTCTGCAGGTGACGCCACAACCCCTCTTTCTGAAGATCCGTGGGAACCCTAAGTAGAAGAAGCCCTCTCACCCTCACTCAGGGAGTCGGCTCTCTGCGCGTGATTCCCCGTGAACTTATTTGCGGCAAATACTTTCCTCTGTGGGACCCCTCCACCTGGGGAGCTGGCTGCCTGTAACTCCCCAAAGACCAAACTCATGTTGGGTTACAGTGATGAGGGTTCGGGGTGATGGTGGGGGCTCCAGAGCTGACAGCCAAGAAAGAATTCTTGAGACATCTTTGGTGTAAAAATGTCATTTTGTTAAAGCATGGGGACAGGACCCTTGGGTAGAAAGAGCTCTACTGGGGCTGTGACGGTTAAGTGATTATATCCCCTCGGGTTGGGAGGGGGTCAGGGACAGCGTAAGTGTCTAAGGAATTTTGGAAGCAAGGTTTCCAGGACCTTGAGGGGCTAGCTGCTCTTAGGAAAATCACCATTTTTTTTTTTTTTTTTTTTTTTTACCGTTTAGTAAAACCTCATCCATGAGATCCTTCAGATGTATATCAGGGGCCATAAGCTTGGAGAATATGCCAGCATATTTCTTGGGGGAGTTGAGATGAAGGAAGTTTCCAAAGAAACTCTTATGTTAAAGTACACTTAGAGGATCCTGGAGGGGAGGGGGGGACTTGAGATACAGGAAGTTTCCAAAGGAGTTTTTATGTGCTTAAGGAGACTCCTAGGATCCTGGCGGAGTCAGGATAATGGTAAGCCAAGATTCCCTTTTGCCCCCAGCAAAGTGTCATCATCGAGGCAGCTGAGCTCCTAGAGGGGGGTCACTCTGCCTGTTTCAAGGACTCATCACTCGGCTGTAGGCATTCAGGGAATTTAATTTTTCATTTGCCTTTGCTTTCCCACATCACCAAGGCCAGCACTTAAACCCCCTTCCATCTTGGTGAGGGTGATATTAGGGCTCCAGGAAACGGAGTCTATAGGTGTCTGGGGATTAGGTTGTGGATAAGATTGTCTTTTTCTTGCGGTTTACTAAGTGATGCATACACTGAAGGAGACTCCTGTCCTGCAGGACTGTGATCTCCTTCAGTCATACATTTGCTTTCGTTCCTTTCCCCTGTTTTTGGGTGGCCAGGAGTGTCTGAGGAATGTCACACATACCCCACTGGGGGTGGCGGGGGAGTGCTGTTAGCCTGTCCTCTGCCCTCAGCATGCCCCACACTCCCTCATCAACACTGGAAACCAGATTTCTAGAGTCTTCTCAGCGGAGTTGCTTCCTTCTTCCACTGTCAGAGTTTCACGGCACGTGCGCAGCATTGTCCCTGAGAGAGGCTTGGGAGGCACCGGTGCCCAAAGACTTTATCAGGGGCTGGTCACGTTGCACCCCCTGTCTAGCACATACCAACATACCAGACGCGCAGAAGGAAAGTTTTTGCGCAAGACAACCCACATGGTGCATACGAAGAATTTAGGTGCCGTGAAGCACCCTAATTAGGTAGGGACTGGGGGGAATCCAGCTGAAATCCAAGTCCCCAGATGGCAGGCGAGAAGCAACTTAAGGATAGCAGCCTCAGAACCGCTGTGTTACCTTGTCTACCCGGGGTTAGAACCATGGGCTGCAGAGTTCCCGCCCACCTTGACGTGCTCATTGACCTTCTGATAGGTAAGAACCCAGGGGACTTTCTCCTCTTCCAAGTGGAGTGTGTGTGTGTGTGTGTGTGTGTGTGTTTTAACATTAAGATTAAACAGATGAAAACATATAAAAGGTAGAGAAGAAGGAAGTAACATGTCATGAAATACTTAGAGCTTCTTCATGGGGTTCAAAGAAATCTCCCCATAAAGCTCTGTCTCAGTCTTAGAACATCAGTCCAGCATTAACTCATTCAGCAAGGAGCCTAAATCGTCAATAAGGGATGACACAGGAGAAAGGACACAGTGGGTGTTGAAGGGTTGATAGGAAGAAAGCATTTTCAAAAATAAATGTTTAATTCCCTAAATTCCTAAGCACCTTCTGAAATATTTCATATGTAAATCACTTCTGCTGAGTCACGATCATATGAGAAGGGATTATATGAGTAGTATCAGGAATTAATGAATACTAATTAGAACGTCAACACAATTGCACCGTGAAGTAATTGCCAATATTTATCATGTACATATTACATTCTAGCTGCCATTCTAAGTACTGTATTCGTCTAATCCTTAATTCTCATGGTGACTTGTTAAATAGTTGGTCTTGTGATAAAACTGAATTTATAATTACGGAGGAAGGACACGTCCAGCTACCAGGGAGAGTGAGTGGTGGGGCAAGATTGAGGACCCGATAGTTTCCCTCTTGAGATGATGAAGATGTGTTCACGGGGCATGAAAGTAAATTTCCAAGACGTGTGAGTGATTCCGTATGTGAGTGATTGAAATGAATGAGAGATAGAAGGTTGCATTTCATAAAATATGAAGATTTGAGCTCTTTGTTGTGAGTAATGAGTGCGCTGGGGGTCCTGAGACCCAGATATCAAGAATGACTCTTTGGTCAGACTATGATTATGATTAAGTGGACCAGAAATGTGCCCAGGAGGAGGGTGGAATATCCAGATTCTCAAACATCAGCCCCAATAACACCAATAAACCCTAAGACAAAACCAACTTAAAAAAAAAAAATAGAAAGTTCCAAAACCCAGTCAGGAAGTTGAGCACATAACTTCAGGATGATGTAAATTTGGCGCGTTGGGCCAAGATGAGGCAAGAAAGAAGGTGGGAGTGAGCAGGTTTTTCTCTTTGACGTCAGTATTTTCCCCAAACATGATACTATGGAAATAACCAACAGAGTGAAAGTGAGTAGATATTACCTGGGAACTTTGGGTCCAGATCTGTAGGGAAATGAACCCACCATGTGTCTTCAAGGGAGGACCACTGCCAGTGGCCTTCTGTGCTGCTGACTTTACAGTCAGGCACTGAGGAGAAGCAAAAGTTTGACCTCCAAAGGCTCAGAAAGAGGCGATGCTGGAAGAATGAAAATATCTGTGGCTCCTTTTGGATATTTGTCATTGCATTTTCTGTGTCAATTACGGCTGTAATCAGGATAGCAGTGGGAGTCCCATAAACTTCTCTTTGAGCATCTCACCCCCAGAGTGTCCTAGATCTGTGCCAGAGGGAAAGGACTCTTTGGAATGGCAGTCCATCAATCGAGTGGGACTTTATAATTTCTGTTGGTTATTTGGGTGGGAATTTCCATGTTAAAGCATGAAAATGAAGAAGTCAAAGCTTGAATTGGCTCAAAATGCTTCTCTGAGGTGATCTGTTGACAGAATCGCTTTGAAAGTCACCTCTTTGAGAGACTAAACAATGTAAAGAACTTGGTTCTTTTCCAGATTTATCATGTCTTATTAACATGGCTCACCCTGGTCCTGATGGCTGGCCATCTGCATAGCAAGTTTTCCTCATACTCTCATGTGCACCAATACTTGCTATCAGTTATTAAAATAAATACGTACTCCTTAAAGTGTTGGGAACTCACACACCAAATTCCTTGCTCAAGCTTGTAATTTTTTTCTCTCCTTGTAGTATAATCCAGTGATTTTTAAGAAACTGACCTGATAAATGTTGTGTCTATATCTAGATATAGATAGTGTATCTGTATCTGACCTGATAAATATATATTATGTCTGTATCTGACTTGATAGATGCATGTTGTATCTAGATGTATATATAGATAGTATATCTATATGTGACTGATAAATATATATTGTATCTATATCGATATAAATGGTGTATCTATATCTGACTTGATAAATATATATTGTATCTATATCTAGATACACATATTGTATCCATATGCGATTAGATAAATATATATTGTATCTAGATGTAGGTATAGATAGTGTATCAACATCTGACTTGATAAATATATATTGCACCTATATCTAGATACACATTGTATCTATATATGATTAGATAAATATATATTATATGTAGATATAGATACAGATAGTGTATATATATCTGACGTATTATTGTATCTATATCAATATAAATAGTGTATCTATATCTGATAAATATGTATTGTGTCTATATCGAGATATAAATAGCGTATCTATATCTGACTTGATAAATATATATTGTATCTATATGTACATACACATATTGTATCTATATCTAACTAGATAAATATATATTTTATCTAGGTGTAGGTATAGGTAGTGTATCTATATCTGGCTGATAAATATATATAGTATCTGTGTTTAGATACACATAATGTATCTATGTCTGATTAGATAAATACCTATTTTATCTAGATGTAGGTATAGATAGTGTGTCTGTATCTGACTTGATAAATATATATTGTGTCTAGATGTAGATGCTGTACACTGCCATTGAATATTTTAAAAAATTTAATCCATACTTTGGGATATTATTTAGCCAGACATTTCGTTAATGCCTAGTTTTTGTTCATGTTCTGTTTAATATCTATGCTGTCTTCAACAGTTAATATCAGGCACCATTTTGGATTTGAAATAAAATCTAGAACTCGGGATACCTGGGCAGCTCAGTCCGTAAAGCATCTCTTATTCTGGGCGCAGGTCGTGATCTCACCGTTCATGAGTTTGAGCCCTACATTGGGCTCTGTGCTCACAGTGCGGAGCCTGTGTGGGATTCTCTCTCTCCCCTCTATTTTGGCCCCTACCCCCTTCATGCTCTCTCTGTCTTTCAAAATAAACTTGAAAGCAATTTAAAAAAAATCTGGAACTCTGTCAATGAGAAAGTCAGTTCCTTAATGATTCACACTAGAAGTATGTGTAAGGTACAGAATTAGAAACCTTTATATGTAAGTTTTGCAAAAAGAAAAAGAAGGTATTGTTCATTCAATCAACTAGGTTTGTTAACGGTATGAATTTCAAGAATATGGTACCACATAGATCTGTGACAGTTCCCAAATTAATATTATTTTTGGATACAGTCCTCTGTTAAAGGATCTTTTAGGGAACGGTACTTGGTTTTATTTGTTTGTTTGTTTGTTTATGAGTCCATAGTTTTCTCTGGAACCCCAATATTGCAAGACAGAAAGATTCAAAAATTTATATGTTGGGCAGGCTTTGAACTAGTTTCATACTACTAAATTAATTCCTTGAATTATAACATTTTTCTTGTATACTTGCTGCTGTAGGGTGACTAATCCACAGGGAGGTATTATTGTTCTAAGAGAATTACAGATGGGTTACGAATACAGTTTCGGTATGTGCTTCATAATGTCTGGTTGTAATTACAGTAAGACCCTGACCATCACACATATCCTTGAAGATGGATCTTTTTTTTTGGGGGGGGGCATGACAAAAACATTGGTTGCTGTATCAATGCCGTGTTTCACATCAAGAGTTGTACCAAAGGGACTGTTTGACCTACTGATTTGGTAATACAAAGGCTCAGGATTTTATCAGTTAATTCTGAGACAGGTGTGAGAATTGTGTGCTTCATCTCCTTTCCCTTGGAACATATATAAGGCAAACATACCAGACAGCTTTGGTGATGGTATGGTGCATAGATAACCTTCCAAATGACAACTAGTAGTTCCCTGATTGTTAAAAATGAGATTGCAAGTAATTTTGTGCATGATTGTGCACCTGCACACATGCAGCTTTCTCTATAGTATGTTGCTCGCTCGCTCGCTCTCTCTCTCTATTGATGTATAGTCTATTGATATACGTGGATATATATATCGTGTGTGTGTCTGTATGTGTGTGTATGTTTATATATCTCATCACCAAGGATGAGATATATATAATATTTATATTAATTAATGGCACTTAAGTACAATGGACCCAAATGTGTTTAGACATTTAAGACCATTAAGGAGGTCTTTAAAAAAAAAATTAATGTTTATTTGTTATTGAGAGAGAGAGAGACAGAGCATGAGCAGGGAAGGGGCGGGGAGAGAAAGGGAGACACAGAATTCAGAGCAGGCTCCAGGCTCTGAGCTGTCAGCACAGAGCCCGACATGGGGCTTGAACTCACGAACTGTGAGATCATGACCTGAACTGAAGTTGGACGCTCTACCGACTGAGCCACCCAGGCGCCCCAAATGAAGGAGGTCTTTTGCATTGATAATGCTCAGGACTGAACTGGTTCTAACTTTAGGTAGATCCATTCACCGCATACTGGATGACACATCATCTTCACTGTATTTTTCCCCAGATTGGTATTTCTTGTCTGCAGAGCCTGCTGGCTTATGCTTCCCATTTATCGGTAAACATCGCTGTTTGATTTGATTTGTCACTGTTCTGTTGTTAAGATCATCTCTTGATTTTTTCCCCCCTTGTGCTCTTCATAAACTTTAAAAGCAAAGGCACCAATTTTGCAATTAATTCATAACATGACATATAGAAAGAGATCCCAAACAAATAGTATATGTGCCATAACTTTTATTTGAGGATTTTCTAGCATCTCTTAGTAAATAACCTGACCCTGTTTGACGTAGAATTCAGTAATGCCCGAGGACATAAATGTATAAGGCAGCAGTAAGCTCCCTGTAATTGGTTTTGCTCCAATTACCTTAAGTTAATACCAAGACCACACGCTAGAGTTTGTCTACGTGAGAGAAAGTTCTAAGCACCGATATTTGCAAAATCCTTCAGAGACGAATGCATGCCCATTTGCAAATGTAAATCTGCATTTTCACGACGAAATGTACGTCTTACCATTTCCTGATTATACAATCTGACTTCACAGCAATGTGACCCTTTACACAAGGTGCTCCTTTTCCGGAAACATTCTCGCCTCCTCTTGACTATAAAGTTAATTTGGACTCGGCTGCGTGTGATCTAACCCGTACTTCTCTTCCTCAGTGAAGCCTTCCCAAGCTCCGTGGTCAACTTAAGGCCACCAAGCAGCGTGCACTTTTGGAAATAGTGACCGTGGTTGGTCGGTTTTGGGGGACATAGGGGCCCTCCTCAAGACTTGACGACCTTCGGAGCTCCTGGGTGGCTCAGTCGGTTGAGTATCTGACTCCACGTCATGATCTCACGGTTCAGGAGTTGGAGCCCCGTGTGCAGCTCTGTGCTGGCCGTGTGGAGCCTGCTTGAGATTCTCTCCCTCTTTCTGCCCTTCCTCACTCATTCTCTCTGTCTCTCTCTCAGAATAAATAACTGTACTTAAAATGACAGCCTTCGAAGCCAGACCTCCCTCTTACTCATTTTTTTCATGTGTGCTTTTACCCCAAGCACTGGTACAAAGCTTGCGTAATTAGTTATGTTTGCTGTATACGTTCGTGATGTCACATTGCTTAGGTAGGGAGTGGCATTTAAGGAGATCAAAGAAAGTTAGGACTACCTTCTTCCACTCTACTCAATTTAGTATAAAAAGTTAAATATAGGTGGGGTGCCTGGGTGGCTCAGTCGGTTGAACATTTGACCTCAGCTCAGGTCGTGATCTCACGGTCCATGGGTTTGAGCCCCACATCGGGCTCTGTGCCGACAGTTCAGATCCTGGAGCCTGCCTCGGATTCTGTGTCCCCTTCTCTCTCTGCGCCTGCCCTGCTCACATTCTGTCCCTCTCTCTCTAAAATAAATAAAGATTAAAAAATTTATTTATGTGAAGCATGGGTGACTATTCCCCTCCCTAAATCATCATTAATGTGAATTTTCTGTAATTTGATCCGAGTTTGAGGAATGTGTTTGCTCCCGAGATGGTTTTTAGTCATTGATTAAATTTCTGGATCCATTGTTTTTGCTATTTTCCTTAGAAGTAAAACAACAAAACAATACAAAGAATGAAAGACAGAGTTGGCCTAAATTTCAAATATTTCGAAACAAGCAGAATCAGTGGCAGGTTTGCTGAAGTCTAGAAGAACCTTGAGTCATGAAGAACCTTGTTTGGATTTCTCTATGTAGGCCTCAAGCGTTATACACCAAGTCTTTGCATATGATTGATGAATATTTTTTCACCTGAAAACAAGAGGAAAGTAGGAAAAATTTTAAAGTATTTATTTAGAGAGACCTAGAGAGAGCCGGCAGGGGAGGGGCAGAGAGAGAGGTAGAGAGAATCCCAAGCAGGCTCTGACATGTCAGCGCAGAGCCTGATGTGGGGCTCCATCTCATGAACCTTGAGATCACGACCTGAGCGGAAATCAAGAGTCAGACGCTCAGCCGACTGAGCCACCCAGGAGCTCCAGAGAAAAGTGTGAAATTAAAAAAAAAAAAAAAAAATGACCCACTAACTGTTATTCTCAAGTTAGATGTATCAAGATATGTGAACATGAGTTTATCAGAGTAAAACAAAATAACCTCCCTGTTACAACAGTCGGTTGTCAAATATCCGGGGTGAATTCTTCCTCTGGGCTCTCCAAAGGGAAGAGCGCAACCAGACTGTCACGTCTGCCTGACGAGGGGACGATCGGAGCCCTAAGGCTGCACCTGTTCACGTCTGCCTGGACCCGGTTCTACACACAGAACCCACGGAAATCGAAACAAACAGGCAGCACCCAAACCCTTTGCTATCGCCACTCTCGTGGGGACCTTTCGTGGTGTTGGGGGGGAGGGAAAAGGGAATCTGACAGACTGAGGGCAGACAGTGGTCTGGGGGTGTTGACACAGCAGAGAAGCTTGTACCTTGTGTTTACATGCGGTCCTCAACCTTCTGCCTCATTTGCTGGTTTCCAGACGAACAGGAGTCAGTTTAGCCTAGACGGAGGATTGCCGCTCACACGGACAGGTGTCTCGTAGAATCTGGTCCTCTTCCAGAAGGAGTTTTACTAGGCCATATGTCCAGAGGACGGACTAATAAAAACATTTTAAAATCAACCTTCTAAGACACAGCGTCAACATGTTTACGTTTATGGTCTGTGTAAGACATTTACTACACTTATTACTGGAAAATGAAATATTTACTACGTTCGTTACTGGAAACTATCCGTTTGTACGTGGAAACTTAGTATTCTGTCTGATTGATATTTTGTGAAATAACAACCATAAAAAATCAACTCACAGGGAGAAGCATGATCTATTTATTGCTAATAACTAAATATTCTAATTTTTTTTAACATTTATTCATTTTTGAGAGACAGAGTGCAGGTGGGGGGTGGGGCAGAGAGAGAGGGAGACAGAAAATCTGAAGCAGGCTCCAGGCTCCGAGCTGTTAGCACAGAGCCCGACGCGGGGCTCGAACCCACAAACCACGAGATCACGACCTGAGCCAGACTCAGATGCTTGCTTAATGGACTGAGCCACCCAGGCTCCCTGTAACTCAATGTTCTAATTGAAACTCCCCCAAAGTGAAAATGGGTACATGGCAACAAAGCAGCTCACCGTGTTTGCATACAGCCAAATAGTACCTTAAAAATATATTTTAAGCCTCAGATCACCAAAGGAAACCTTTCTGTGTTCACAGGAAAATCGGTCATTAATCCAGGGTTTCCCAGTCTTCATCTTATTGATACTTGGACCCGGATCATTATTTGTGGGGGGTCCGTCCTGCCTACATCCTGTGTCCCTGGTCTCCACGCCCAGATGCCAGCAGCCCCTGCCCTGACCCCCAATTGTGACCATGAAAAGTTATCCCCTCACGTTGCCCAGCGACCTGGGCAGAGGAGCAGAAATGCCCCCCAGTTGAGAAGGACCGTGTTAACCCACTCGCCCTTGTGTTTTAAATCCACATATCTTCCTGGCGGCGTCCCAGTAGGACTGGGCTCGATTCCTTCCTTTCTTGTCATGTGGGATGTGTCTATTCTCAATTTTCCTTCTTTCCACAAATATTTCTGTGTCGACTGCACGGCCAACACTGTAATGTTGGGGGACCTAACAGTTCACCAGATACCGACCCAAACCATTATTTAAGAGATAATTCTGAAATATTAAGGTGAATACTAAATGTTTATGTTAGAATCTGCCGAAATAGGGATTTTACCCCTGTTCTCCCAGACTCACTTTCCTGTTTATTGAGCAGTGTTGAGCAGACCTCGGCACTTTCCCTCTTATGGGTAAAGAGAAGGGTGTTGAGTTAAATTAACTAGTTTAGCCCTGTGTAGTTGAGACCCAGTATTGCGTTAATTTGACGCATACAACGTAATGACTCGGCTTATGTACTGTGCTGTGACCCCCGTCTGTCATGACACCACACCGTTACGGTACCACGGACCGTCTTCCTGATGCTGTGCCTCCCTGTGACTTCATGGTTCTGGAACTGGGAGCCCTCAAGCTCCCTCTCCCTTTCACCTGTTTTGCCCCTCCCCCTATCAATCACTTCTCCTCTGTCAGCCATCTTCGCGTTCATGGGTCTGTTTCTGCTTTTGGGTGTTTGCTTTTCTTTTTATATTCCACACAGAAGTGAAGTCATACAGTATTTGTCCTTCTCTGTGACTTGTTTGACCTAACTCAGCACCCTCTGGTTCCATCCATGTTGATGCGAATGGCGAGAAATTACGCTTTCTCATGGCTGAGTAATATTCCACTGCATGTATACGTCTCTTTCTTTACCTGTTCATCTATGGACGGTCACTTGGGCTGCTTCCATATCTTGACTATTGTAAATAGTGCTGCCATAAACACAGGGCTGCAAATATCTTTTCAAATTAGTGCTTTGGTTTTCTTTGGGAAAATATCTGGTGTGGGATGACTGGATTATACGGTAATTCTGTTTCTAGTTTTTTGAGGAACCTCATGCTGTTTTCCAGAGCAGCTACCCCAGTTTGCATTCCCAGCAGCAGTGCGAGAGGGTTCCTTTTTCTCCACATCCTTGCCAACAGTTGTTCCTTCTTATCTTTTTGATTCTAGCTATTCTCACTGGTATATGCTTATACTTTGCTGTGGTTTGGTTTGAATTTCCCTGATGATGAGTGATGTTGAGCATCTTTTTCTCTGTCTGTTGGCCATCGGGATGTCTTGTTTGGAGAAATGTCGGCTCATGTCTTCTCATATTTTAATTGATTATTATTATTATTTTGTTTGGTTCTGTTTTGGTGTTGAGTTGTGTGAATTCTGTATATATTTTGGATCCTAATCCTTTGTGGGATGTATCATTTGCGAATATCTCCTCCCCTTCAGTAAGTTGCTTTTCATTTTGTTGATAGTTTCTTTTGCTGTCAAAGGTTTTTACGTTGGTGTAGTCCAAATCGTTTATTTTTGCTTTTGTTTCCCTTGCCTCCAGAGTCATATACAGAGAAATGTTGCTACAGCTAATGTCAGAGAACTGAGCCTGTCTTCTCTTGTAGGATTTTTATGATTTTAGGTCACACATTTAGCTCTTTAGTCCATTTTCAATTTATTTTTGGGTATTGTATAAGAAAGCATCCAGTTCCATTCTTTGGCATGTAGCTGTCCAGTTTTCCCAGCATGATGGGTTGAAGAGTTGATCTTTTCCCATTGCATATTCTTAGCCCCTTTGCTAAGGTTAATTGACCATATGAGCATCGGTTGATTTCTGGGTTCTCTTCTCTTCCATTGATCTGTGTGTCTATTTTGTGCCAGTACCATACTGTTTTCGTGACTATGGCTTTATTTGTAGTGTATCTTGAATTTGGGATTATGATACCTCCAGCGTTGCGCTTCTGTTTTTCAGATTAGTTTGGCTACTTGAGGTCTTTTTTGGTTCCGTGGAAATTTTAGGATTGTTTGTTCTAGCTCTGTGAAAAATGCTACGAGGGAAGATAGTTGATAGGGAATACATTGATTTTGGAGAGTGCTTTGGTTAGTATGGACATTTTAACACTGTCCTTCCAATCCATGAACATGGAATATCTTTCCATTCGTTTATGTTGTATTCTGTTGTGTCATCAGTGTTTTATGTTTTCAGCCTGTAGGTTCTTCACCTCCTTGGTTAACTTTGTTCCTATGCATTTTATCTAAAGAAAGGGAATCCAAACTTTCAAGTTACTCTGGACGCCAAAACTCAAGTGTTTGATACGCCATGAGAGTAGACAAAAGAATTTTGTCCACTTTATATACGTCACCTAATTTAATATACCAGGAACAATGTGTTCTTAGGCACTGTATATCCTGCTTTTCTTTGGGAAGCCCTAACGGGTCCATGCTTGCATCCATTTATAATTGTCTTACATCTTTGGGGCAGTGGAGGAAAGGTTTCCACCCTCTCTGCAGGAAAAGGAAATGTGGTTTCAGTGTGAGCTGTGTGCACATTGCATGTTCTTGGTTCTGCACATATGCCATCATCTTAGCTAGAGAATGACGGTCACATCGTCCATTGATCTTATGAGTTCCGTAAAAAGGAAAATGACTTAGGTGCTGTCAGGAGCCCTGGGACCATTATGAGGAATTTTCCTCAGGATTTCTGCAAATGAAATCACAGGAAAACTCTTAAATATGGCCAGAGTGGGGTGCCTGGGTAGTTTAGTCGGTTGAGTGTCCTGACTTCAGCTCAGGTCACAATCTCCCAGTTCGTGGGTTCGAGCCCTGCATCGGGCCGACAGCTGTGCCGACAGCTCAGAGCCTAGAGCCTGCTTTGGATTCCGGGTCTCCTTCTCTCTCTGCCCCTCCTCAGCTCATGTTGTGTCTCACTCTCTGTCAAAAATAAATAAAGAACAATGCATTTTTTTTTAATATGGTCAGACAGAAGTGAACCATCAGATGAGGGAAATTCAAGTGTTAGCCTCTTGATTGGGATCTCAAGAATGAACCAGAATTAATAAAGATAATTGCATGGTGTGTGAATACCTTGGTAAGAAGAAACAGACATGAACCTTTCTGAGTTGGAGAGTCGTAGTCAACTGTTAGTTCATTTTTATTGCAGTGAAGGCCCCAAGGTGTGTCAGATAGAAACATGGCTCCCACACATGTCCACATCTTAATCTCCATCAGCAGGCACGCGTTACACAAAAATGGGAAACCATCTTGCAGAAGGAATTAGTTGCTAATCGGCTGACCTTGCGGTGGAAAGATGAGCCTGTGTTATCGGGGCCAGGAGTGCACCGTGATCTCAGGCATCCTTAACAGAGTCGACGCGATGTGAACTGTGGAAGCATGGTCAGCCATGGCTGGCGTTGAGGATGGAGACAGGGACATGAGCCAAGGAACGGGGCCGGCCTCTGGATGCTTCAGTGCATGAGAAAACGGATTCACTTTCAGCATCTCCATGAAGGAATATGCTTCTGCTGAGGCCCTGGTTTTGGCCCAGTGAGACCAGGGCCAGATGTCTGAACTACATGAAATGACATGATAAATGTGCATGGCCCTAAGTCACTAAGGTTGTGGTAATCTGTCACAGCAGTAGATAGGAAGACAACACATGTCTAGAGTTTAGCGATAGGAGAGGCTGGAGTTTCCGAAAGCCTGTGTTAAATAATAAGGTTTTTTTTTTTTTTTTTTCCCTTGGGGGCCCTGGGTAGCACAGAAGAGTCTTAACCAGTTGATCATGTTAGCTTCTTCGTGGTGGGGTTGAGTGATAGAGTCTGGAGGTGGGGAAACCAGTAACAAAACCATTTCAGGAGTCTGCAGCAAGGATGGCGGGTGTCTGGCGAAGGGAGCAAACTTGAGACTGATTCGTCAGGAAAGCTGAGAGCAGATTGTAAACTATTGCTGTATGCATTGGCTTTCTGAGCCCACAATATTATTTCCTTGCATTGTTACTGAGTGCAGACTCCGTAAGGCTCACACATGACCTGTGGAACAAGAAAAGTGAGGTGTGGATACGTGCATGGTGCATGGATGTTGAGCTGGTCTTGCGTTACTCAGATTACAGTGCACGTCTGCTGGGCAGTGGGCACATGGGCCCAAGCTTAAGGAAGAAAAGCTCACTAGACACCCACGTTTCGTGGACTTTCAGCACAGAAATGCCCACCCAGCAAAGCTAGAGGCGCGAGTTTTTCCTGGGGGAAATGTGTATCTGATGATAGAACATAAAACAGTGGAAGGTTGAATTCCAACATCTGCTGTGAAGAGAAGAGGAATACGTTGAGCATAAATGATACCAAATCTGAAAGGATAAAGGAGGACACCGGACGGGAGGTGAATATTTTGGCTGTGAAGGCATCCCAGTGTTTGAAGAAACACAAGCTGGTTGGATAGAGCTGGAACACGCTATAAGATGCTCAAGAAATGATTTTTCTCTCAGGAAGTCCTCTGTGAGCTCCCTTAGGAGAGATTCCGGGGTAAGCTTGCGGGGGAAAGGATTGTTGCCGAGGGAAGACCCACCGTTGGAGGTGTAGAGCGAAAGAGAATCCCTGAGTCCCCATCCAGGTATTAGCATTGACCCTTTTGTGTGCTTATTGCATTAGCGATGAATACAGACCATTGAGTCTGAAAATACGTCCTCCCAACAGCTAGAAACTGTGCAGTCAAAGCTTCACTGTGTGGCACAGAACCAGAATAGTGCAATATCAAAAGGCATTTACTCAAAATAACCTTTATATCGGTGGCTGTTCTTTATGGACCATCCACAGTTGACCATAGCTCCAAACGTGGGCACCATGCTGAATCATTTCACCTGCAAGCATCATGGCTCATACCGACCACGCAGTGTAGACTTACTTCCAAGCCTGTACAATATCAAATAAATCCTACTGGACACATGAATAGAGTGATTTTTACACAGTTCTAATGTCCCGTTTTATTAGAGCAAAACCACTCAAGATTCGCATATCTTGTATCTAATACTTTGATCCCTTGTTCTCACGTGAACCTAATTTTCTCCCAGATGACTGCATTTCCCTTGGGGAATTTATTGTCTTAAAGAAAAGAAAATCAAATAACGTGTCTAACATGTTTGTTTCTCTCTGAAGACTGTGAAGAAGTCTCTTGGTAGTATTTTCTCTTTCAGTTGTGTGTGTGTATGCAGTATGTAAATTATAGCTTATATATACGTATATATAATTTCATATGCATAAAGACATTGTGCATAAAAACGGCTGCTTCTGTTAAATTTTAATGTTCCTTGTATTTTTATCCGTATGCCTTGGCATTAAACATACTTGCAAGATGGTACATTTACCGGTGAAAACGGAGCACCATTTAATTTTTTTTTTTAATTTTTTTTTCAACATTTATTTATTTTTGGGACAGAGAGAGACAGAGCTTGAACGGGGGAGGGTCAGAGAGAGAGGGAGACACAGAATTGGAAACAGGCTCCAGGCTCCAAGCCATCAGCCCAGAGCCTGACGCGGGGCTCGAACTCCCGGACCGCGAGATCGTGACCTGGCTGAAGTCGGACGCCTAACCGACTACGCCACCCAGGCGCCCCCCATTTAATTTTTTAAATATGCCATAGACATTTACACCCCCAGCGAATCCACACATCTTGTAAGAATTTTATTCAACCCTTTAAAAGGGGTCCATTCTGCAGTGTCCGCTTTTAAAGGCCAGTGCAATCTAGCTCACCTTAAACGGTACTAAGTTATTGATGTGGGCTTTTTTGGGGAATACTTTTCCTAAGTGGATCAAAATACACCAGAAACTTGTCTGGTGCAGTCTGGCCCCTAGCCCCAGATCCTTTCAGCAGCAGCACACTCTAAGACCTTGGACGAAGGCAGCCTGCTCACAATAATTGACTGCGTAATGGGAAAGAATTGACCTTCTAGAGTTCCCCTTTTCTGTAAATGCATCCTTCCTTTTTCTGCCAACATATCTGTCTTTATTTACTCTCACCCAGAGTCAATAGAAGCACGGCAGGTGTGAGCGGAATATAAATTCAGACTCATTTCAGGAAGGACTCTTTTCATAATGCAACCAAGAGACATCCTTTTCCTTTAAGTGCTGAGCTGAATTTCCAGAAACCACCGGTCGTTGCGTTACAGAGAGAACGTAGGGAGAAGTCAGTGATTTCGGGTTTGACCTCCCGCTCAGGAAACCCACTCTTTTATTCATTGCAGAAATATTTGCAGACTGGCCACCGTGTGCTTGCCACAGAGTCCTCACACCTACGTGGATAGAGGGATTTCCTCCACACGTAGGTATCCTGATGGCTTAGTTTCTGGCAGGAGATGATTCAGAATGTGCACCTACGCAACCTGAAGGAATCAGCTGGCTGCAGGTGCCACCCAGTGACATAACAGGATAGGAGGATGCTGCCACCACGTGCAGGGGGGAAAGCGGTCCAGCAGCCCCAGTGGGTTCCAGGAACCGAACGGAAACCAGTGTCCAAAGCGCGTGTGCTGGTAGAGAAAGCGGACGGTTTAAGTAGGACAGCAGGCGAGTCACATGGGGCATGGGACACACATATAAGGAACTTGGGTTTTACGGTCTATGGGATGGAAAGCCAGTCGTAGTAAGCTTTGGGGTGTAATAATATCAGTCAAAGCAAGTTTAACAGGACCCCCCCCTCCCCCCGCCACTCCAGGCAACATACACAAGTGCATTTGCAGGAGCATTTATCCTTGGGGCAGGGGGTCGAGTAAATGGAAACCTAAGTCTGGAGTAATCGTAACCACAAGTCGATGCACAAGAGGGTTGCAGTCCCAATTTTATTTGCCTTGTTTCAATATGTGCTCAAATTTAGGTTAAAATAGCTGAGTCCCATCGGGCGCCTGGGTGGCTCAGTGGGTTAAGCGTCAGACTGTGGCTCAGGTCATGATGTCGTGGTTCGTGGGTTCGAGCCCTGCATCGGGCTCTACGCTGACAGTTCAGAGCCTGGAGCCTGCTTTGGATTCTGTGTCTCCCTCTCTCTGCCCCTCCCCTGCTCATGCTCTGTGTCTCTCTCTCTCTCTCTCTCTCTCTCTGTCTCAAAACAAATAAGCATTAAATTAAAATAGCTGAGTCCCTAGCTGTCACTGTGCTCTGATTCCAGGCATGCTGGGTGATGTAACTAATCCACCTTTAACACAGGTTTCAAAGAACTTAGATAAATTAACATTGAATCTGAGTTGAGGGTCAAATTTGTGAAGACAGTGCAGACTTGGTTAAAAAGTCAATGAAATAAGATAACCCATCAAATCAAATACTCCCAGTATGGGATTTCGCACATGGATCCTATGCAACACATAATGTAATTATGCCGAATATACCTAAGGAAATAATCTTTGAATATCTGAAGAAATTGCGCAGCTTTGGTAAGACAAAGCGATGGGCACCTTTTTACCAAGTGAGCCTCAGGTATATGAAAGTCACGAGGAAAAGCTTTACACCACACTTACCTCGGGCTGCAGAAGGAGAAGTGAGAAAAACAGGGAGGGGGATAAAGCTGTCCTTGAAACGATATCACCTAAGAATTTTGCTCGGTCGATTAGAGCTCAAAATCTGAGTTTAAAAAGCCAACCACCATGTGTACAAACAGACTCAGATGTAGAATCCACGGATGATCGGTTCAGAATACCAAGACAGAGAAAGAAAGCATCTGTGAAAAGTAGGTAAAGATACAACAAAAGAAAACTAAGAAGCACCACAGAGCAGTAACCATGAGTGCGACCTCAGATTTCTCAGCAGTCTGATAAACCTACAGTTGTAAACCCTGTGGGGATACCCTTCAAGTGCGAGGGTAAAATAAGACGCTCTAGGGCAAACCCAATAGCCTGCGAATTTACCTCTGTGATGGGAACCGGGTCTCCAAGACCCGATGTTCACACGGTCTTAACAGAGGCAAAGTCTCCAGATGCAGGAGTGCAATCTGAGACTGCAGGTCTCAGACAGAAGGAAACATAAGGAATATTCCGAGAGGTGAAATGTGTAGCTAAATCTGAACAAACATTGACTTTATTCCGTGAAAGTAACACCGTCTCCTGGACATGAAAGTGAAATAACACGTAGCCAAACACATTTGACAGGACTAGCTTATAAATTGGAAAGAAAATGTCAGGATGTAGTTGCAAAACCCCTCTGGATCTTTAGGAAAAGGAACAAAATATTGTTTACGTTCAGACTTCCATTAAAGCATGGTTGGCAAAAAAACAAAACAAAAAAACAAAACAAAAAAAACACAAAGCTATACAATAATCTGTGATATAGAACAGATACAAGTGGAAAATAGAGCCCGTGGAAGGAACCGAACCCACAAAGCAAATATTTAGAAATCACTAAAAACTACAGGATATCTTTTGTTTAACACGTGTGCTCCGTCATGAACACGTGAACTTTTTCTGGAGTGCTGACAAAGGAGCCTGGGTGTGCACCACACAGGGAAAAGTTTGGGATGGGTTGTCCATATGGCCATGCATAGGACCAGAATGGTAGCAGGGAGTTCCAGACCGTGTGGGCTCCACAAAAGTTGTAGGGATGCAAACATTAAGGAAACAGGGCTTGTGTGATGCTTTTTATGTTTGTGTGGGAGAGTTTCTTAGTTCCAGCAAGCAAGAGAGGGAATGCGGTGGCTTGTAAGATACGCTGGACGACCATGAAGGATGTTTTGTGTTTATTATCTATATATCTATCCATCTGTCATCCATCCATCCATCATATCATCCATCCATCCATCATTGATCCATCTATCCATCCGTCCATCCACCTAGCGTCCATCTATATCCATCCATCTGTCCATCCATCCATCCATCCATCCATCCATCATCCGTCTGTCTGTCCGTCCGTCCATCCACCTAGCATCCATCTGTCCATCCATCTATCCATCTAGCATCTATCCATCCATTTGTCTATCCATCTAGCATCTGTCCATCCATCCATCCATCCATCATATGTATCATCTATCCATCTCTCATGTACCTATCCACCCATCCATTATCCATCTGTTATCCATGTATCCATCTATCCATCATATTTATCATCTGTCTGGCCATCCATCCATCCATCATCCATCTATCTATCTATCCGTCCATCCACCTAGCATCCATCTATCCATCCTTCTGTCCATCCATCCATCCATCCATCCATCATCCATCTGTCCGTCCGTCCATCCACCTAGCATCCATCTGTCCATGTATCTATCTAGCATCTATCGATCCATTCATCTATACATCTAGCATCTTTCCATCCGTCCATCATATGTGTCATCTATCCATCTCTCATGTACCTATCCACCCATCCATTATCCATCTATTATCCATGTATCCATCTATCCATCATATTTATCATCTGTCTGGCCATCCATCCATCCATCATCCATCTATCTATCTATCCGTCCATCCATCTAGCATCCATCTATCCATCCATCATCCATATGTCCATCCATCCACCCATCATCCATATGTCTATCCATTTGTCCATCCATCTAGCATCCATCTATCTATCCATCATCCATCTGTCTATCCATTCATCTATCCATCTAGCATCTATCCATCCATCCATCATATGTATCATCTATTTATCCATCTCTCATGGACCTATCCATCCATTCATCATTCATCTAGCATCAATGTATCCATCCATCCATCCTATTTATCATCTGTGTGGCCATCCATCCATCCATCCATCGTCTATCTATCCACCTATCATCCTTTTGTCCATCCAGTATCTGTCTATCCATCTATCCATCTATCATCCATTTGTCCATCCAGTATCTATCTGTCCATCCATCCATAATATGTATCATTCATGTGTCTGTCTGTCTATCCATCTATTTATATTTAAATCCAAGTTATTTAACATACAGTGTAGTATTGGTTTCAGGGGTAGAACCCAGTGATTCATCACTTACATACAACACCCAGTGCTCATCCCAACAAGTGTTCTCCTTAATACCCATCAGCCATCTAGCTCATCCCGCCATTCACCTCCCCTCCAGCAGCCCTCAGTTTGTTTTCTGTCTTTAAGAGTCTTTTATAGTTTGCCTACCTTGGTTTTTCTATTTTTTTTTTTGCTTCCCTTACCCTATGTTCATCTGTTCTGTATTAAATTCCACAAATGAGTGAAGTCATATGATATTTCTCTGACCTACTTATTTTGTTTAGGATAATACACTCTAGTTCCATCCATGTTGTTTTAAGTGGCAAGATTTCATTCGTTTTCATTGCTGAGTAAAATTCCATACACACATACATATGCACACCACATTTTCTTTATCCATTCGCCCATCGATGGACACTTGGGTCTTCCCATAATTTGGCTCATGTCGATAGTGCTGCTATAAACATTGGGTGCATGTGCCCCTTTGAATCAGCACTCCTGTAGCCTTTGGATAAATTCCTAGTAGCTCAAAAAATATTAAAACTAGAACTACCCTGTGACCCAGCAGTTGCTTATAATTTATAGGGCTGATGGGAATCTGATGCTCTCTAGATAAAGGAGATCATGGTGGACCAGCTGCATGATTGTGAAAGAGGAGGAGAGCGGGGGACAGCAGGGGATCGAGGGGGGTTGGAGACTCAAGACGATATGGAAATAAGTGTGTGAGATGGTCATTGGTGTGTGGGGAATAGAATATTCCATGCATGGAATAGAGATCACCTGTGCACTGGGGTTTTCTCCATTCGAGACACAGGTTTGTGATCATATCACAGTTTTCCTTTTTTTTGTTTGTATGTATGGCTTCTAGTATCAACATGACAAACTGTTTTAAATAGCTTGGTGACCCAGACAGATGAAACAGCTAATTGGTTAATTTGGTGGGAACAAATGTTCAATGCAGTTTAAAATTAGACTTTCTTCTACTAAATTGAGTTGCAATGTCTTGCATTAACTAAATGTACTGTTTTTTTGTTTTTTTTGTTTTTTTTTTTACTGGAATAAATTAGGTAAGTGATATATTTTCCATCCCGACACTGAGGACACACCACATTTCCAATAGTTGTGTGAGATATTTTGAGGGTCATTCCATCCTAACATGCAATGGAGTTTGTCACTTGTGAGAGCGTCTGTTGACCTGGAAGGGTTAATCCATGTCGGGATCTGTGACACTTAGGATATTGTTTATCCTACCCCAGGCATTGTGGTAAGGCTTCTAGGGTCCCCTTTATGTACCTGCATTGTGGCATACTGCAGAGGGGATCACTTTTGTTGGTGTTGTTAAAAAAATATGTACACATTAAAGAAAAAAAGGATAGCATCATTTTGATACGGCGAATCATCTTATGCCTCCTTAGGGAGCGAAGATATCCTTGTCTGTCACATTTTCGCCGGTTCTTATGTTGCATTTCTTGGGGGACAGGCATGAGGCGAAAGCAAATGGCAGTATTATCTCTGCCATGGCTGTATGTCCCTTGTACAGTTGCCACTTTGCAACTGAAAAGGAAAATGGGGGCGGGCTCCTTGGGTGCCTGGGTGGCTCAGTTGGTTGAGCATCCGACTTTGGCTCAGGTCATGATCTCATAGTTTGTGACTTTGAGCCCCACGTCGGGCTCTGTGCTGACAGCTCGGAGCCTGAAATCTGCTTTGGATTCTGTGTCTCTGACTCTCCCTGCCCCTCCTCATTCATGCTCTCTCTCTCTCTCTCTCTCTCTCTCTCTCTCAAAAATAAATAAACATTAAAAAAATTTTTTAAACATTGGGCTCCGTGAATGCTAATAAGTCAACGTGTGCACACACTCTTTGGCAAGGACCAGACCACAACATGTCGGCCTTCAGTAGTAGAATAAAGGCGGGCTCTGGAGTCCCTGATGGGACTGGAGATCCAACATGTAGGAACGTAGTGACCTAAATAGTGATGGTGAAGGTCCACTGTAAAACACTCACTCGTGCAGCCTTTTCCTGTCCAAAGACTTCATCTCGAAGACTGTGTTCCCCGTCTCCCCTAAAGGTATTTGAAATCCAGTGTCCTCCAAAGGCATTTCAGACACGTGTATCTTAGAATGAGAAGCTGTCAGTAGCAAGGCCGATGGGTCATTCCTATCACACTTCTGGCCCCTTGATGATATCCTTTTACCTTCTTGAGAGCCGTTTATGTTGACAGTTGTGCTTTTCAGTACTTTTATTAGTGACACTGATGCTGTTGTGTCTGATTATTTGTGTGGGTTCATTATCCGGTTCCTATGGGGTAGACACTAATGCATTTTCATACCTGTTTCGGATGCTCTCATATTTTTCTTGCCTGACTGTCTAAACTGATGAGTATCTAACCACAAATAGTTGATTATGTTTTATTAAATAATTTTGAAAAGTTAGGGGTGAAAATAAAGCCCCTAGTTTCATGAGCTCTGTGTGTGTGTGTGTGTGTGTGTGTGTGTGTGTGTATTTGTGATAACAGCACTAACAGAAAAAGTTGGATCCCGTATTTTCACTTGCCTGGAACCTGGATGGCTAGGCTCAAATGGAATTCAGTGAAAACTGATAAATTATTACAGTAAAAACCCCTGATTTTCCAGTGTTCCCATATGTAGTTCTTTTGCCTTGTTTTAGCTGGGAATGTAAGTTACTCGATAAAGTGCTCATGACGTGTTTTCAGTGTATGAAGCATAATGCAGTTACAGCAATAACAAAGGACATTTCTTGAACCTAAAATGTAACAGTAAGACAGTAAAGACCGGGCATGAGTTTGTGAACCATCTAGAGAGGAAGAATCATGTAGCAATCAAAACATTCTGCATTATTAAAAAAAATTATTATTTATATTTGAGAGAGAGAGACAGAGTGTGAACAGGGGAGGGTCAGAGAGAGAGGGAGACACAGCATCCGAAGCCGGCTCCAGGCTCCCAGCTGTCAGCACAGAACCTGATGCGGGACTGGAACTCACGAACTGTGAGATCATGACCTGAGCTGAAGTCAGACGCTTAACTGACTGAGCCACTTGGGGCCCCTTTGCAGCCATTTTAATAAAATTTGTTTTATTCATTGCTGGAGCCTAAAATTATCTCCTATTCCCAAAAAGCGGTCAATAAACACCTGTTGAAAGAGGAAGGATAGAGTGGATAGGTGCGTCCCCAGCGTGTAGCACGGGGTCTCATGCATGCCACTAAATACTTGCTGAATGAATTAATGAAGAATTCAAATATTAAAACATTGCAAAACCACAACCAAGGATTTAGTGACTTAAAGCCATGTAATTCTTTTATTTTCAGTGCTACGACCCAACAGTCTACATGTCTCCACTTGAGTACTGTCTAAATTAGTTGGCCAAGCTTTTAGACAAAATTTGGAAGTTGTTGGAATTAGTTGTTAAGTTGTGGGAAGTAGGAAAAAACGCAGATATGTGGAACCTAGAGTATTTATTTCCTAAGGCAAAGAGAGATTCTGAATCCTGGTGTTTTAGCTAACGCTAATTTTAATGTTTGTTTATTTTTGAGAGAGAGAGTGCGGGGGACGGGGAGAGAGAGACAGACAGACAGACAGACCGAATCCGAAGCAGGCTCCAGGCTGCAAGCTGTCAGCACAGAGCCCGATGTGAGGCTCAAACCCATGAACTATGAGATCATGACCTGAGTCAAAGTCAGATGCTCAACCGACTGAGCAACCCAGGTGCCCCCCAAACATTCTGTTGTAAATAAGATAGTTGGGAGCTACATAGTGGTCCTGGATGATAGTCTTTTCTCAGAGATCTATTATAAACAGTGTCTTTTAAAACACAGATACCAGGGCGCCTGGGTGGCGCAGTCAGTTAAGCGTCCGACTTCAGCCAGGTCACGATCTCGCGGTCCGTGAGTTCGAGCCCCGCGTCAGGCTCTGGGCTGATGGCTCGGAGCCTGGAGCCTGTTTCCAGTTCTGTGTCTCCCTCTCTCTCTGCCCCTCCCCCGTTCATGCTCTGTCTCTCTCTGTCCCAAAAATAAATAAAAAACGTTGAAAAAAAAATTAAAAAAAAACCCAAAAACACAGATACCAATTAGACGAAACGAAGAAAAGAGGTCATTCCACACAGAATAGAAAATGTGCCCTTTTCTTTCTGAAACTCTAATGCAGTCATTGCCTGCATAACTCATTCGCTAATTTTCCGGCATTTGCTAATAGAAAAACAATCTGCATTATTGACCTCTGTTGCTTTGTGAAGTAAAGCTCTGAGTGTATCTGGAAATCTGGGATCATAACACCTCCAACTTTGTTCTTTTTCACGATTGCTTTGGCTGTTCAGGCTCTTCTGCGGTTCTGTACCAATTTTAGGGTTATTTCTTCTCATTCTGTGAAAACTGCTACTAATATTTTGATAGGGATTTTGTGTTGAATCTGTAGATTGCTTTGGGTAGTATGGAATTTTAACAGTATCAGTTTTTCCAGTCCATGAGCATGGAATGTCTTTCCATAGATTTGTGACATCTTCAATTTCATCAGTATCTTCTAGTTGCAGAGTATAAGTTTTTCACTTCCTTGGTTTAATTTATTCCTAGGTATTTTTTTTCTGGTGCAGTTGTAAGTGGAATTGTTTTCTTAATTTCTCTTCCTGATGCTCTGTTATGAGGGTATAGAACTGTAACAGATTTCTTTATATTAATGTTGTATCTGCCGCTGTACTGAACTTATGTATCAGTTCTAATAGTTCAAATCTTTCTAGTGTTTTCCCCACCGTTTTGTAGGGGGTATGTCCTCAAATATAATATTGAATGAATGCAGGATTATCTTTTTTCTGACTGCTTTTCATTCATGCAGAATGTTACTCTTTATGAGGTTGAAGAAGGCGTCTCCTCGCGTTAGTTTGATAAAAATATTGTACAAACTGGTGAGGGACTGGGGACATTAATTTTTTTATATTTTAGAAAATGGGAATTTTTTAGGGGCGCCTGGGTGGCGCAGTCGGTTAAGCGTCCGACTTCAGCCAGGTCACGATCTCGCGGTCCATTAGTTCGAGCCCTGCGTCAGGCTCTGGGCTGATGGCTCAGAGCCTGGAGCCTGTTTCCGATTCTGTGTCTCCCTCTCTCTCTGCCCCTCCCCCGTTCATGCTCTGTCTCTCTCTGTCCCAAAAATAAATAAACGTTGGAAAAAAAAAAAAAAAGAAAATGGGAATTTTTAAGCATTTCCAAGTGGGGCGAAAATCGTATAATGAATTTGAATATAGTCACCACCCACCTTCAGTTATTACCAGCTCAGGCCCAGTGTTGTCAGTTTGGTCCCCCTCTACTGTCCCCATCCTGATAGAGTTTTATATTTCAGCTAATTATTATCATTTTAATTTTTTAAAGTTTATTTATCTTGAGAGACAGAGGGCATGAGTTGAGGGAGAGACAGAGAAGAGAGAATCCCAAGCAGGCTCCACACCATCAGCGCAGAGCCTGACACGGGGCTCGAACTCACGAACCGTGAGATCGTGACCTGAGCCGAAATCAAGAGTCACATGCTTAACCGACTGAGCCACCCACGTGCCCCTTAGCTAATTATTGAAGGTCATTAATGAATAGACTTTGATGGTTAAAATATCCTCTTGCCTGTGTTAGGCGATTAGTTAAAGACCTGTTGTATATGATTCCGAATTACTCCTTTTATCGTGTTAGGATCCTCTCTGCTCTGCGATACTGTGTCACGTTCTGAACTATCGACTATTTGTGCTGCTGCTTCCTTCATCACTGGGCCAGTGTGTTTTCCACGGTGTGACTTTTTTCACTGGCCAGTGTTGTAAACTTAATTTGCTCTATTGATTTTCTCTACTGTTCTGCTGCAAACCACCCCAATTATTTTCTTTGCCTTATTTACTTCTTACGTCCTTCTTTCTATTATCTTTGCCTTCGCTATGGGTTTTCTGACTCTTCACTATTTGTCTCTTCTATTTATACCCCTTTAAAATTCTGGCTTCTCCATTCGTCACCTGACTTCCTGTATGATGATAGTTGTCTCTGAATTCTACACATTTTCTAATTCCCATGGTATTTTTCTTGTGAACACCTGAATTGCTAAGAAGTGTGTTTTGTGATCCGAGTATATGACATGTTTTTCTCTGATTTTTTTTTTCAGTTTCTAGTTTTACCTAACTGTTGTCAGATTGCATATTTCTATAATATGATTTTGTTGGAATGGGTTAGGCTTTACTGGTTAGTGAAAAATACTGCTTTTGTTCCTGGAATGCGGTGTTGTATAAAAGCCCGTCCTTATAATCATTTTAATATTATAGTTTGCATCCGCATCTGTCTTCTAAATACTTTTCCTTTTGTCAGATTATTCCAGAGATAGAGTTCTGATTACACTGATTTTGAATTGGCCCATTTATTTCTTTTTGGCGCGCGCGCGTGTGTGTGTGTGTGTGTGTGTGTGTGTGTGTGTGTGTGTGTTTGCATTGGGTATTTCCTTAGCTGCAAGCAAGGCCAGACTTTTGGTGAATTTTTTTTGCCTCTGATTACCCATTACTGGGCGTTTTCTTGCTTGCCCGACCTGCTGCCCTAACAGGGCTTGTAACACACAGCTGGCGAAATGGCAACCCTCAGGCTCTGAGACCTTCTGAAAGGTGGTTCCAGTTTCATTATTTAAAGGAATCACACTTCTGTGTCTGGAAGGCTCGCTACACAGCAGTATTAGTAACGCATGGAGGAATAGATCTTCACACAGTAACAGTTTCTGGCTGAGTGCGGGTTGAACCTGCTCCTGTATCCTGATCCAGGCTCCTGAATAAGTGTCAAGTCGACCGAGTTGTCAATGCAAATGTTACCAGCGCTTAGGGAAGATGAAGTATGAGACGAGGGATTGCCGTTCCCGTGCACAGAAGGGAACCCGTGCTCACGACACAACACGCACGGAGCGCACAGTTTCACATCACACAGTTATTTACAAAAAGATTTGCAGAGGCTGATGTTTAATATCCTAAATTGTTTCCACTTCAGTAAACATGCCTTAGACATCAATTATTACAGATGTTAAGCAGTGGGGAAAGTGCAAGCTTCTCTGGCTTAGGACAGTCAGCTGTGTTGGAGATAAAACCCTACTTGTGGGGGAGTGATGGGAGGGTCCTGTGCATGGAGACTGTTTTCTACCGCACAGAATTCCTTCTTCTTTCAGTATGACTGCATTCGGATCTCTTCACTCATATTCTTGTTACTGTGAACTGCTGCGACATTATTTCTAGAATTACTAAATTTTTTTAACTTTATTCATTTATTATTACAGAGAGAGAGAGAGAGAGAGAGAGAGAGAGAATACCAGTGGGGGAGGGGCAGAGAGAGAGGGAGATACAGAATCCGAAGCAGGCCCCAGGCTCTGAGCTATTAGCACAGATCCCCATGTGGGGCTCGAACCCACAAACCGCGAGACCATGACTTGAGCCGAAGTCAGACACTTCACCAACTAAGCCACACAGGCGCCCCTGAAAATTGTGAGATCAGGACCCGAGCCAAAGTCGGGCGCTTAGCCAACTGAGCCACCCAGGCACCTCTAGAATTACTATATTTCTTCAGTACCTTCAAGTGGTTAATTCATAATATGTGTGGTGGATATATATGCATATATATTAATAGACGTGGTTTTCAGATGTAACTCAGAGGAAGTGAAACTGTATTTAAGTCGGCCATATTCCATGACTGGTGTCCTTAAAAGAGAAAGGAAAGGGAGATTCGGGTTCAGAAACACAAGCCACGTGAAGACAAGAGATGGGAGGGACGTCCAGGGACGCCTGGAGCCCCGGGAGCTGGAAGAGGCAGGAAGGACCCTCCCCCGGAGCCTGTGGAGAGAGCCTGGCCCTGCCCTGCCTGGACCTCACATTTCTGCTCTCAAGAGCTGGGACAGAATAAACTCTTGTGTTTTTTTGTTTTGTTTTGTTTTGTTTGTTTTTTTAAAGAAATTTCTCTAGTTTAGAACACCTGGGTGGCTCAGCCGGTTAAGTCTTGGCTCAAGTCCTGATCTCCCAGTTCGTGAGGTCAAGCTCCACATTGGGGTCTGCAGTGATAGAGCCTGCTTGGGATTCTCTCTGTCTCCCTCTCTCTGCCCCTCCCATGCTTGTGCGTGCGTGCTTGCTCTCTCATTCATAAATAAATAAATAATAAATAAATAAAATTTCTCTAGTTCTAAGCCACCACGTTTGTACCAGTGTTGACAGAATTATTTACTTTTACTTTTTACCCCCAATACCTCTCCCACTGCTTAATTCATAATATGTGTGTGTGGGCACTTGTGTGTGCGTGCACACAGGCACATTCAGTTAATACGTGTTTTATTGGCATGGCTTGTGCAAAAGGTCAAGGCAGAAGCCAGCCTTCTTCTAGCTGATTCCCACATTAGTCACTTTCTCTTTGCACACCAGATCCAATAGATTCTCCTGTGTGTACAATTCGGCCTTAATCAGGAGCCACCCTAGCTGAACTAGTCACAGGTTAGGGTAACTTAAAAACTGGCCCTGACAGGTGCCAGTCAGCCCAAGTACCCCAGTGTTGCGGTGATAATCTCTGACCTCTGGGTGAACAACACTTACAGCCCGTGGGGCCTTGCTGTCCCTGTGATGTGCTGTATCCTTCTTAGAGTGGTGTCATGCAAGAGAAAATTGGGGAGGGTGGGAGGGGTATTGCAGGTACTTAATAAACGTATATATAAAATGGAGAAATGCCTTGCTCCTGACGCTGTGTTCAAAGAGCAATGTTCTGGGGCACCTGGGTGGCTCAGTCGGTTAAGCATCCGACTCTTGGTTTCAGCTCAGGTCGTGATCTCGCGGTTGTTGAGTTTGAGCCCCCCATCGGGCTCTGCACTGGCAGTGTGAGCCTGCTTGGGATTCTCTGTCTCCCTCTCCCTCTGCCCCTCCCCTGCTCCTGCTCTGTCTCTCTCTCTCAGAATAAATTAATAAACATGAAAAAAAAAGAGGAATGTTTATATACATGGGGTTTTCCAAATTGCTTCCAATAAAGGCCCCCTCGGGGCGCCTGGGTGGCGCAGTCGGTTAAGCGTCCGACTTCAGCCAGGTCACGTTCTCGCGGTCCGTGAGTTCGAGCCCCGCGTCAGGCTCTGGGCTGATGGCTCGGAGCCTGGAGCCTGTTTCCGATTCTGTGTCTCCCTCTCTCTCTGCCCCTCCCCCGTTCATGCTCTGTCTCTCTCTGTCCCAAAAATAAATAAACGTTGAAAAAAAAAATTAAAAAAAAAAAAAAAATAAAGGCCCCCTCCACTGGCCATCATGCTGTGCTAGGATTCACGAGTAGAAGAAACACTAGCTCCTGCCATATGGAGTTTAAACATTATTAAAGTTATAGGAGGTATGAGAAAACTAATGGTGATGCTATTATGACAGTTAATTAAACAAATGTACTTATTTCACAACATATATGAATGAGGTGCTTCAAAAGATCCATGTAGAAAAACGACCATAAAGACATTGGGTTTTGGGAATACCTAATCTGAACCACATAAGTGGACCCGTGGCCCTAAGGGTGTGACTTCCGAGAGAGAGAAGTGTCTGTTAAAACCGCATCTCAGCCGGGGGAATACTAGTGAAAGATTGCAGAAACGCGTCTCGTGGAAGCACAATACGAGCAAACACAAGATTGTGCATCTGGAGCACCAGCTGTGGGAAGAATCTCAAGGTACATTGGGTCAAGTTCAGAATCTTTGCAGGCAGATTCCTAGGGAAATTTCACTCACCTGGACGAGACAGGGGTTGTGTGGTCCCATTTTGAAGATAACAGAAACTAACTCATTTTTTTTTTTTTTTTACATTTATTTATTTTGAGATCAAGAGCATGAGCCGGGGCGGAGCAGAGAGAGAGAGTGAGAGTGAGAGAGAGAGAGAGAGAGAGAAAGAGAGAGAGGGAGAGAGAGAGAGAGAGAGAATCCAAGCACACTCTGTGCTGTTAGCATAGAGCCCGATGCGGGGCCCAGACCCATGAACTGTGACATCATCTCTCTGCAGGAGAGGTTAGGCCAGTTCTGAATTAACAAGTGTACTTTGGGTATTTGGCTGTGGGAGCTCACAGAAGGAAGAGAGAAATGCCTGATCGCAGTTGGGGGTTTTAACAAAGCTCTCTCCATAAAGGATGAGCAGACTTAATTGTCATTTAGAAAGCCTCACCTCTGCAATTTCAGAATACACATCGTTTACAAGGACACATCAGCTATTCAGCAGGGTAGACCATATGCTGGGCTGTAAAGCACGTTTCAGTCACTTTCAAAGGAGTGAAATCACGCCGAGTTTCTGTCTCTGAATGCACACCACAGACGCAACTAGAAAATCTTGCATATTTGGAATCGACAAATGAAAGTTGCGTGGACCCACTTCCCAAAGAATAAGGAAGCACGGAATTTGGAAAGTATTTTAACTGGCAAACAGTGGAAACGCAGCTGTGCACATTTTTTCCGAGGTAGGAACCACGAAATGTAACAGTCTTAAATACCATTCCTGGGTTAGGGGGGCACTGGGCTTTGGAAGAGAGGTTTGTAGCAGAGACATCAGAAAGGGAATCTGTGGCATGGGACTGTGTGAGATCACCAAAGGAGTGATTGCCAGCAAAAGCCGGGGGGAAGCCCCAGGACGGAGCCCCAGAACCTGACAACGTTAGAGGGCGGGGAAAGAGAGACAGAGATGCTAAAGGAATATGAGAAGAAGCCAGGGGCACGGGAGGCCGGGCAGAAGGAAACGCATCAACAGCCGCCAGACAATGAGACAAAGGGGCTGTGGTCCTGAAGGCAGACTCACAAAAGACGCTGCATCTTGTGAGGTGGACGCTGAGAACTGAAAACTGCACTCAGCCCCGGAAGCTGCTAGCGACCGTGACCTAATCACCGTCCGGAGTGGGGACGCAGCAGGACCTTGCCTGCGGGGTCCTCAGGGGAGAGAGAGCTGGCGGGAGGGGAAGGGCCTGATGACCCGGGGCCTTGTGTTGGGAGTTTCGCTGCACATGGGAGCAGAAGGAGCGGGCAGCAGCCTTCTTGGGAAGTGGGTCTGCACAGTTCTGTTTCCTTTAACATGGGAAAACAGCCAGTTGTTTTCTGGACGGGGAGAATGCACTGGGTGGTCGGTCCACTGCTGGTGTCCTTGAGAGCCGTGTGCGACGGAGGGAGCACGTCTGGAACCCAGGCTGCCGTCCTCCAGCGGCATTAGCAGACCACGAGGCCGAACGTGGGACGTGGAACGTGGCTGCAGAAGAGGCCAGGTCGCTGGATGTGGATGCGGTTCAGAGTGCTGGGGTTCTCTGGGAGGAGACCACCGCATCGGTCTCCAAGGGGGTGAGGGGTTAACAGCCTGTCGCAGGGTCCTAGGGCTGTGCCCGGAGCCCCACTTGGAGCTGGCCAGCACAACATGGAGTGTCCGAGTGGCGGGAAGGGCATTCCTGTTCTGCACGAGCGGTGGGGGTGGGCATTGCCGTGCTGCAGTTCCTGGATCGAATCCGAGGTGTGCGTGTTCCCAGCCGGTATGGGACACGGACAGAAGGCCAGAGATTCAGGAAGGAAACATAAGCGTGACGAGGGCCTGATGCCGTGGGGCTTAAGGGGGCAAGCAGGATGCTTGAGGTCAAAGATCAGAAGAGGGGCTCACTGAGCTGGGGCAGGGCTATTGCGTGTTGCAAATAACCTGTTGGGAATTAGCGGGGAGGGACACAAATCAGTGGCGGTATGGTTTCAGAGAACTGCGGGGCAAGGGCAAGATCAGGTGTGTGGTGTGTGTGTGTGTGTGTGTGTGTGTGTGTGTGTGTGTGTGTGTGATTATGGAGGGTTAGCTCAGCAGCGGAATCTGACATCATGACAGTAAAGCGGGAGGGATGGTGTTGAGGGAACGAGGGTCCAATTTGGGGGTGAGGAAGAGAGCGATAGGATTAAATGGGATTCTATGAGAAGGAAAAGGATGCTGTCCTCTGGGAGGGTCTTCAGAATTTGCAGAGGAACTGAAGTTCTCAGGGGAGACCAGGAAGCCACCAGAAGATCCCAGAGTCTGGTCAGGTCCTAGAGTCATTTCAAAAGTTGAGGACAGGGGGCAGGTGGGCCTACATTGGGGTCCTGTGGGCTGCTTCGGGGACAGCGTGCAGTGCTGTTACCACATACACACAGCGATGGGAAGCTTTGGGCCACAACTGATAAGGGAGACAAGTGAATTCAAAGTCCATTCATTAATGACCTTCAAGAATTAGCTAAGGGGCCAGCGGGATCTCCCAGCTTTACCCGCTGCCCGAAGGGTTTCCCCAGTGACTTGTTCCGCCTCGGTTCTCGGACCTGCCCGCCCGGGAGACCGTACCTCCGTCAGGATTCTTGCCGTGAAAGAATTCTTAGATACACGTTGAAGGAAAAACTCAATGCCATACTGCACGCAACTTGGCACTCCGTAAGCCCATTTCCTGATTTTCTCCATTGAACTGGAGACCAAGATGGATAGAAATGCAGACAGTTTGTGCTACAAAACTGTCCGGAACACTTCTCCCCCAGAAATAGAACCAAGAAGTGAATTTCCACCTGGCACCAGGAGCTGATGATGCTGGGAGCAGTCTCCCAAACATGCCGCAGGCGGCCGCCCGCGAATGTAAATGTAAAACTCAAGAGACAAAGTCACGTGTATCCATTTGCCCCAAAGGGTCTACACCCGGTGCTATCCTCGTGTAAATCACTTTGATGAACATGAAAACAAGGTCTCGCATTTGAAGTCAAGAGTTTATGGTAATACAAATCAGAGAGAGGGACTGATTTCACAGATGGTGTGATTACCATTTTTATTACCAACCAAAAAGGAAGGAAAAGAGGAAATATCAAATGCCATATGCATGCACATATCCATCCATACATGGCGTAGGTATAGGGGCACACGCATAGATATAACTTATATTTACTTATAATTTACAATTGATGATGTTGTAATTTACATTTAGATTTGCAACATTCTCCACCTTCTCAGAAGACAACAAAAGTTACGTTAAAGCAGAGAAAATGGAATAAATAGCCAGCTCTCACTGAGTACCTCACTTTGCAGATTCTCCCGACCATACTGTTTTCTCATTGTCTGAGAATGTTTCAATTCTCATGTCATTATTTGCAGCCTGTAACTATACTTCCGTGCATTAGACCCAGGGCAGAAATGGGAAGGATCGTCTGCAGACTCTCTCTCTTGATTTATGCAGCCTATACTTGGGGGAGGCTTTATGTTTTGCTAAATTAGCTCTGTAGTAAAACCTCACACGTGTGTTCTAGTTTTCGTGTTTCTAAAGATGGTTATTATACATCTTGATTTTATTGCAAGTTCCTGTGGTCTTCAGATCAACTCCTCCCACTGTCAAAATAGTCTAACTCCTTCGAAATAGTCAAATATTTTTGTGCCATCAGCGTAACCGTATATATATATATAGGTATATATATATATATATAACCTATATATATATATCTATATCTACATTTATATCTCTATCTATATATCTCTATCTCTATATCTATAGATTGACTTTTCTACTTTTCCATGGCACGACACGGTTTTATTGCCATCCCTGCCATCACAATAAATTACCAAGTGTTAGTGAGATAATGGAACCAGGTTTGTCCCGCGGGTTTGTAAGATACACTTTTCCTTTATGAAAGTACCCCAGTTTGACAGACGAATGTGTGCTTGACATTTTGGTTTCATCAGGGCAAACGTAGAAAACTACGTGCACACAAGTATCTCTGCACACACATACCAATGGGTATTTCGAGCAGAATAATACATCGCTGGCTTGGTTTTCATTTTGTCGGGATCGTCGATACGTTCGTTTACAGGCGACTCACACCTTAAGGGAGGTCCAGTAATTTTCTCATCACAGTCTGAAATTTTCCGATTGGTTTATTAACAGCGTTGGGCTGTCCGCACACTGAACACTTCATTAGGTATTGGCGGTATTATTGGATTTTCCCAGACACTCTGATGACTTCCTCGTGTGTTGGTTTTATTAAACGTTTTTAGGACAGTTAATCCATAATGGAAGTTATGACTTCATATCAGGGGTAAGTGTGTTGAATGACAGGGACGTAGGTACCTACACAGCATGCTCCCAAAGCCTGGTCAGCTCCAAGCATGAGTCACTTCCTGTCCTCTGCCCTGGGGTTCACCGTAGGCACAGAAACGGATTCGCCAGGGACTCTGAGCCTTGATGCTGACAAAAATGCTGCATTCCACCCGTGAAAGCAGAGAAACAGAAAATACAGCACTCGAGAGAATGTCACCAGGCCACAAACCAATATTAATGGTGAAAAATTAACGTATGGCTTCCTTTGGCATCCTGGTGAATTCCGAGCACTCTGTAAGTCTTCTCGTCCATTTCTCACGTCAACCCAAACCACGGGGTGTCATTGTTACCCCATTGCATAGACGAGGAAACTGAGACTTGGGGTGTCTATGCCAGGTTTGAACACGAATACTGTTTTTAGTGACCTCCTGTCATGGAGTAAAACTGACTGCGAAAACTAGGGTTTATAAAAAGGAAGACTTCTTGGGAGCTCTTTTCCACTTGTGAAGAAAAGATCCCAGCCTTCCTTTAATAGGTCAGTTCCAGAAGGGTGGTTTTGGTGATGAAGCAGTGCGTGATCATTGTCTCCTGCATTCATTCACACAGGCAGGTAGGTTCAGTTGCAGACAAGAAAGCAAATACCGCAAGAAAGCAGGTCAGAGCAATGTTGCGCTTTCCCAGTGCATATAAGCTATGTGTCTCCTATACTGTAGCTCATTAAATGTGCCGTAGCATTATGTTTAAAAAATGTATGTGTCTCCGTTGCTAAACAATGCTAAGCATTATCGGAGGTTTTAGCAAGTGATCACGTGAATCTCCATGACAGATATATAATGAGAAAGTGTTAAATACCGTGAGAGTTGCCAAAATGTGACTTATTGGGTGCGGGGTTACCATAAACGTGCCCTTGGTAAACCAGAGAAGAAACACTCTATGCGGAGCACCATAAGACGAGGTGTGCCCATTTGAGTTTATCCATGGGAAGACAGCCGTGCTGTCTATCGGACGTTTATCCTTTGAAATCATCCAGGGTCTGAAGCCGGAGTATTTAAACATAGCGAGAAAATACGTTCTGTTCTCGGTTTGGACAGATTGCTTCTATTCTGTGTGAGGAGAATGCATTGGTCCCTGGGATTGATAAATTGTGTGACCTGGTAAAACACGACTACTGTCTTTCTAACCGCCTGACCTCCTTCCGCCCTCAACAATAGTTTTTATAGTACCTTCCATACTATTTTTAAAGCTGATAAAACTTTTCCCTAATTTCTTTTAGATTTTCCCATAAACTCCTATAGAAAATCTTTAGCTGAAGAAGAATGAGACTCTTACATTGTTAAAAAAAAAAATGAGGGGCACCTGGGTGGCTGAGCATCCGACTTCGGCTCAGGTCATGATCTCACAGTTCGTGGGTTCGAGCCCCGCATCAGGCTCTGTGCTGACTGCTTGCTCAGAGCCTTGAGCCTGCTTTAGACTCTGTCTCTCCTTCTCTCTCTGTCCCTCCCCCGCTCACGCTGGTCTCACTCTGTTTCTCAAAAATAAATAAATGTAAAAAAAAAAAATCAAAAAAAGATGATTTAGCGTGGGCTTATCCAGCAAGCCTTTCCGGACTCCCAGGATCATGGGGGACAGCATCAGATACAAAATCCCAAGCAGGCTTCACACTGTCACTGCAGACCGTGACTTGGGGCTCAGTCTCGTGAACCATGACATGATGAGCTGAGCTGAAATCAAGTCGGACACTCCATTCACCCACCCACCTGGGCGCCACCGTTGAAATTCTTAATATCCAAAATACCTTAACCACATAAAATAAAAAACTGCGTCTGGCCAGCAGCTAGATAATGAGACACTTTGTTACAAATCTTCAAAGCACTTAAGAAACAAATTATAGGGGCGCCTGAGAGGCTCAGTAGGTTGACCGTCCAACTTCGGCTCAGGTCATGATCTCGTGGTTTGTGAGTTTGAGCCCCACATCGGGCTCTGTGCTGACAGCTCAGAGCCTGGAGCCTGCTTCACATTCTGTGTCTCCCTCTCTCTCTGCCCCTCCCTGCTCGTGCTCTGTCTCTGTCTCTCTCAAAAATAAACATTAAAAAAAAGAAACAAAATATAAATCAAAGTAATGTTTCGCATCCTTCCCAAAGGTAAGCACTTAGTACGAGGTGTTACATAGGTACCTGTGTGCATTTTTGTGTACTGACTAACCACGAGTTGTGGTGGGCATCATTTTACACTCATGGGCCTATTCAGGGTTCTTACGTGTTCTAAGGCTTTCCAGGGTCCCTGTAACCGCAGTCTGCCCAATGCTTCATTAAAAAAAAATTGGGGCGCCTGGGTGGCTTGGTCGGTTAAGCCTCCGACTTTGGCTCAGGTCATGATCCCACGGTTCGTGGGTTAGAGCCCCACATCGGGCTCTATGCTGACAGCCCAGAGCCTGGAGCCTGCTTTGGATTCTGTGTCTCCCTCTCTCTCTGCCCCTCCCCTGTTCATGCTCTGTCTCTCTCTGTCTTAAAAATAAATAAACATTGAAAAAATTTAAAAAAAAATTAAAAAAGATTGCTTTTGCAACATTTTCTCCCAAGAACGACAGTACAAGGATGACCATCCCCAAATCCTCCCCGTGAATTTGTGTAACGGTTACGCTTAAGGGATGCGATTTCTGGGCAATGGGATGTGCCTGCCAGCAACGTGATCGTTCCGGAATACTTCCCTGACTGCTGGTGCCACTTGTCTTGTGACTGTCATGGTGTTCGTGTGCGCCCTTGCTGAATTTCTGGCACTGCGTGTTGGTCCAGACCCATCCCGTGTATTTTCTGTCCCGGTCCTAAAACCAGCCATTTCTCCCAGGGGCCCTGGTCCTTCGTCTTCGTGAGCAGTGTGGTGTCAAAACCGAGTGTTTGTGGCTCCCGGGGCCTTGTGTCTTCAGGATCCTATCAGCCGGAAGAGCAGGGAGAGGTGGGTGAACACCAACTCACGTGTTTTTTTTTTAAATATTTATTTTCTGAGAGAGACAGTGTGAGTTGGGAAGGGGCAGAGAGAGAGAGAGAGAGAAGGAGGGAGGGAGAGAGGGAGAATCCCAAGCAGGCTCCATGCTGTCAGCAGAGAGCCCTATGCAGGGCTTGATCCCACAAACTGTGAGATCATGCCCTGAGCCAAAATCAAGAGTCAGACGCTCAACCCACTGAGCCACCCAGGCGCCCCACATTTAATTCTGTATCTGTATGACAGGACATGTGAGGTCATAGTGTCGTCCCTGGCCGCGGTCCATTTGCCACCTGGATCATTCTAGCATCCTCTGTGGCTTATCTGCTCACCCTGGAAAACTGCCCCCGTCGACCCTCTGCTGTCTAGTTGCTGAAATTGATCCGTTCAGTAAATGTGCCTACGGTTCAGAACTGCTACCCCAAACCGCATGGGAAGCATCTTATCCAGTGGAGCACAGGGCTTAAGTCCGATGCCTTGGTCTTTACTCTTACAGACCCACAAATAGCTAGAGTCCCCTTAGCTCCACACTGCCCCACGTCACTCCTGCCTGCAAGCTGGTGTCACACCATCGCACAGCCTTGCCTTCTTCTCTCGTGGGATGCCTTTTATCCTGACGTCCCCTAAACCCGTATTGTTGTCTTGATTTTCATACATTCTGCTCAGTCTTCCAGCTGAAAAGTTCTGTGATTTTTAACCACCACGTAGGGTTGCATATCTACCATAAGAGCGTCCTACGGAATGCTTGCATCGCCCTAAGCATATACCCTGTGCTACCCTAGTGAAGACTCCCTCATCCTTAAAGCCTGGTTTCCCATGTGTGCCGCCATGCTGATTCCAGAACAGACACACCATCTCGTGTTTGCACCCTGCTTCCTCTCACTTACCGTGTGCATTTAGGGTTCCTCTGGGTCTTGCCATGACTTGAGGACTCCCTCCTGTACCTCCAAACACCATCCCATCATCTGTAGGACCACCATTCCTTTGGTCATCTTCTCACTGATTTCCCGGTAAAGACCCACCAAATTCCCAGGGATGGAATGAGGGTAACTAATAGCACGGGGACTTAGTTCTCAACACATGATGTTTTGCTGCTCTGCCTCAGCCCTGCTTTTAGATTCCTTCATCAACATTCCCAATGTGGAAGAATCCTTATTCAGGACATTGTAGGTTTCTGTGGATTCCAGGACCGAAGATGAGGACTGCTCTTTTCTCTGGGCTTACTAGGAGGCTCTTGATTGTGTCATACAAAATGACTGTGAGAGGGAAGCCTGGGGGCTCAGTCCATTAAGCATCCGACTTCGGCTCAGGTCATGATCTCATGGTTTGTGAGTTCGAGCCCCATGGTGGGCTCTGTGCTGACAGCTCAGAACCTGGATCCTGCTTTTTTTTGTTTGTTTGTTTGAATTCTGTGTCTCCCTCCCTGTGCCCCTCACCTGCTTGTGCTCTGTTTCAAAAATAAATAAACATTAAAAAATATTAAAAGGGGCGCCTGGGTGGCGCAGTCGGTTAAGCGTCCGACTTCAGCCAGGTCACGATCTCGCGGTCCGTGAGTTCGAGCCCCGCGTCGGGCTCTGGGCTGATGGCTCAGAGCCTGGAGCCTGTTTCTGATTCTGTGTCTCCCTCTCTCTCTGCCCCTCCCCCGTTCATGCTCTGTCTCTCTCTGTCCCAAAAATAAATAAAAACGTTGAAAAAAAAATTAAAAAAAAATATTAAAAAAAACCCACAACAACCTTAAGTTGCCTCCCTATCCAGACACACAGGGTTCTTCAGCCATCGTGTGATCCCACCCACTGACCACTTGACAAAAGTCTACTGGGCACACCAGCCTATCTATTCTGACACTTACATGGGATTCGAATCTCTTTTTCCGTTTGTGTTAGTTTCTGATGGCTGCTGTAACAGGCATACCTTGTTTTGTTGTTGTTGGCTTTATTGCACTTTACAGAGACTGCCTTTTCTTTACTTATTTATTTATTTTACAAACAACATTTTCGAGAACCCTGTCTCAAGAGATGCCATTTTTCCAACAGTGTGTGCTTACTTCACACCCCAGTGTCACATTTCGGTCATTCTCACGATATTTCAGTCTCCTCTTTCTGTCTCGGTGATCTGTTGCCACTATGACACAGTGAAAACTCAGATAATGGTTAGTACTTTTTAGACAATGTTATTGCATTCTCACCAGACTGCAGTATAGTGTTAGCACCGCCTTTTTTAAAGTTTATTTTTTAATGTATTTTGAGAAATAGAGAGCAAGCGGAGGAGAAAAAGAGACAGAGGGAGACAGGGAATCCCAAGCAGGCTCCATACTGTCGGCACAGAGCCCAACATGTGCTCGAACTCACAAACCGTTAACTTCATGACCTGAGTCGAGACCAAGAGTTGGATGGTTATTGAGCCACGCAGGTGCCCCAAGAAAACTATGTACTGGGACACCCAAAAAATTTGACTGGCTTTATTGCAGTATTGGCTTTATTTTGCTGGTCTGGAACCAAGCCCACAGGATCTCCAAGGCATGCCTATACCACAATCCTCCTGGCTTAGAACAACACCTATTTTCTTACTCCTCTGCTGGTCAGAAATCTGACATGGTCTCTTTGGACTGCATGCAAAGTGTCCCTTGGTGCACAACACCTTCAGTCTGTGAAGCCAGCAAAGGCTGGTCAGGGGTTTCCCACAAATCCATCCACACCTGTGCTTCTAACTCATCAGTCTCCCTCTTCGACGGTAGAGGACCCTTGTGATTACACTGGGTCCACCTGGATGACCCAAGACAGTCTAGTCATTTCAAGACCCTTAATCACAGCTGCAAAATCCATTATGTCGTTCAAGGGGAGGGATGCACAGGTTTTAGGGAGTAGCATGTGGACGTCTTCGGAAGGGAGATGAGAACCATTCTGTCTACCACACAGGTTCAGTCCCACCATTTTTAAACACCTAAGCAAGTGTCCACAAGATTGTCAGGTTTCCCCATTCTTACGTGAAAAATGGGGAAAATAAAATGGGTTCGTGCGGTAAGCGGGGGTTAGGTTCATTCCTGTGCTTAATGACTTCTGTGCTCAGTCTAGCAAAGCTGTTCCCCTGCCCCTCAGCCTTTCTGGTTCTCTGTTTCCCAAGACCCTATTCATGAGTAGATTCACCTTTACTGACCTATAACTGTAGTTTCTGGGCTACAACATAGCTCAGCACTGGTCCATATTGCAAAACGGTCGTACTAAGCCTAGGTAACACCTGTCATAATACCTGGTTGCAAAAATTTTGTGTGATGACAACCTTAAACACTTAGCAACTATCAAATGTCCAGTATTCACTATAGCTACCATGCTATACTATATATTCCTGGCACTTTTTCAAAGGCCACTTCTTAATCAGTGTTTCTATCCCAGACCGCAGATGTCATGAGGATATGTAGCAAAAAATGGAGAGTTTGTGCCCTCTCGGGGAGTTCACGCTGAAGAATGTAGAGAATTTAGCCTTTGTACCTCCGTGAGAGCCGGCACCTGCTTAACTGTTTTCTTTAGATTTGCTCACCTCCTTGGCCTCTCTTGAACAACAACATTTATCATGTTCAGAATGAACTACTTCAAGGACAGTTACTTTGGGTTTAAAAAAAACCCAAAAAACAAAAAACAAGCCTACTTCTGAGAGAGAAGGTTACAACCTGCTAATTTCTCAATGGTTTCAGAAAGTAAAGTATATTCCCAACAATTTCATTGTGGGCTTTGTGCTGCAAATCATAGTCTGGTATATAAATGACATAGAATGTGCATTTATTTGTTTGTTGGTTGGTTTATTTATTTATTTTTAGTGTGAAAAAAGTATTATCTGTATTTAAGACCATGTTATGCATTACCTTTTCAGAAGGTTTTAATATGTTCATGTCCTACTAGCAGTATATGAGAATGTGTATTCTCACCATATTCTTACCCAATGATGAATATAATCTACTTTAAGTCCTGGACTATTGTATTTTATTTTTATTTATTTTATGAATTTATTTATTTTATGAATTTTATTTATTTTATGAATAAACTAATTTATTGAATACTGCATTAATAGTAAATATATGCAGCACTCTCAACAATAGCCAAATTATGGAAAGAGCCTAAATGTCCATCAGCTGATTAATGGATAAAGAAATTGTGGTTTATATACACAATGGAGTACTACGTGGCAATGAGAAAGAATGAAATATGGCCCTTTGTAGCAACGTGGATGGAACTGGAAAGTGTGATGCTAAGTGAAATAAGCCATACAGAGAAAGACAGATGCCATATGTTTTCACTCTTATGTGGATCCTGAGAAACTTAACAGAAACCCATGGGGGAGGGGAAGGAAAAAAAAAAAAAGAGGTTAGAGTGGGAGAGAGCCAAAGCATAAGAGACTCTTAAAAACTGAGAACAAACTGAGGGTTGATGGGGGTGGGAGGGAGGGGGGGTGGGTGATGGGTATTGAGGAGGGCACCTTTTGGGATGAGCACTGGGTGTTGTATGGAAACCAATTTGACAATAAATTTCATATGTTGAAAAAAAATAGTAAATATATTACATACATATAAAATTGTAGAATGTTTCAGATAAAATGTAGAGCCTATAAATAATTTCTTTTTTTATTTAAATGATTGAAAAATTTTAAAAGTATACTCATGATAATTTTTAAAAGGTATAAGGGGTGCCTGGGTGGCTCAGTTGGTTCAGCGTCTGACTTCAGCACAGGTCAGGTCCTCACAATTTCGTGAGTTCGAGCCCCACGCTGGGCTCTGTGCTGTCAACGTGGAGCCTGCTCTGGATCCTCTATCTACCTCTCGCTCTCAAAAATAAACATTTCACATAAATTTAAGAAATAAAAAGGTATAATCAGGTAATTGTGAGGAAAGAAAGTGCCTTCTCCCTAATCTCTCCGTCCCACATTGTAAAGGGAACCAGTTTGCACGCTGATTATTACGTGTGGTGTGCATCGGGATATTCCAAGATGGAAGATCTTGGAAGTGCATCTTTGCAACTCGTAGACTCTTGATTTTTCCAGCATCCCTGGGTTTCTCCCGATGCCGTGTCTGCGTCAGGCATGGAGAAAGTGTGCTCCGTCACGCATACTATAACCGAACCAGGTGTAATCTTGGATGAACTGCACGTCCTAAGCTCATGGCCAGGAAACCAGTCTGTGGAGTTGGCTCCCGTTTCTTGCAGCCTGAGCTCCACACCCTTTCTCATCCCTTTTGTGCAAGAGATCGGCCACTTTCCATGGGCCATTCCCCAAGCCTGCTTTTGCCTTTGTGAGTTCTGCCTTTGGGAGTCGGGAGTCCTGCTGGGGAGCAGAGAGGGCAGCGTGAACATTCTAGAAACCAGAGAGCAAGACTGGAGTCCTACTGGTAACACATAGAGGCATAAATAAAGAGCTCAGCAAATTGCTCTGTTACAGGAAGAGACAGACTGTGTGTTCGAAGAGACAGGGACCTCTTATCACAATAATGAGATGACGAACCAGGACGGATTCCCCTGGGAGGTTTGCTGTGTGTACTGTGGTGTTTTCGATGCCCTGATGGTTTTGCACGTTACAGTTGTCAGTGAAGTTTGTCTTGGGTCCAAATCTCACTGCTCTTCCCAGCTCTGATTTTGTGTATATTTTCACAAAGGCTTTGCCCTTTAATTACCAAGTCTGACTGGATGTCCAGGTGTGTGTTGAGTCTCTCCGTCCGAGTCTAAACTTGGTCGCTTGTTACCTGTCAGATTTTCACACAGTCTTGGGATACTTTAAATCTTAACAGTCTTTCCGTTATAAGCGTCTTTGAGTGGGTAGCACCTACTTTATTCCCTCATTTGCCAGCTTTCTTTGAGAGCCTTTTTTGGTGTGGGAGTGGTGGTAGGGTATATGCATTTTTTTTTTTTTTTTTGTAATTGAAACGTCATTGTAAAGATTTGGCTCCTGTGCTGACGTATATTTCAAAAAGAGGCAAAGGACCGCTTCCCTTAAAACTACTGGAGGTGCTGGAACTCTGTCCTTTCCCTGCCCGCAGACGAGCTATTCAGACTCTGAGGACAGGGCTTTGAGATGAGCACATCATGGGGTCGTCCTACACACTGATGGAAATCACACTGGCAGACGTTACTTGAGGCCAAAGTACTATTGGTTACTTTCCCAAACTTAGACTCTGTTGTACGCTAGTTGATTATTTTTCCGCTGGTGTAGAACAAAAAAATGGAGCTTTAAAACCTCTCCCACTCTCTGTTCTCCCATCCTCAAATTACGGGAAGGTGCATCGTGTATGTGTTCAGTTTTGAAAGTGATGTTCAAAAGTGGTTTGAATTTAGTTATTTCGGTGAATTCAAACCTCACGGCATCTTTGAAGGACGTTTCCATCAATTGTACGTTATTTTGCCTTTTCTCTTGGATGGCTGTAGTATTTTTCACAAATATTCAGCGTGGTTTCTCTGTGTTTTATTTATTTATTTTAATGTTTGTTTATTTTTGAGAGAGAGAGAGCGAGCAGGGGAGGGGCAGAGAGAGAGGGAGACAGAATCCAAAGCAGGCTCCATGCTGTCAGCACAGAGCCTGGTGTGGGGCTCAAATCCATGAACCGTGAGATTGTGACCTGAGCAGAAACCAAGAGTCAGATGCTGAACTGACTGAGCCACCCAGGCACCCCGGTTTGTCTTTGTTTTAATGAAATAATTTATAAAGGGATGGTTGCCACTAGACTCACCAGACTGAAAGAGGTTTATATATTTAAACTTCCACTTAAACTTAACATGTATACTTACATAGAGAGAGCCAAAGCATAGAAGACTCTTAAAAACTGAGAACAAACTGAGGGTTGATGCGGGGGGGGGGGGGGAGGGAGGAGAGGGTGGGTGATGGGTATGGAGGAAGGCACCTGTTGGGATGAGCACTGGGTGTTGTATGGAAGCCAATTTGACGATAAATTTCATATTAAAAAATAAAATAAAATAAATACATAAATTATAAAAACATATACCACATATATGCCCAAATACATATATTAAAGTATGTTTACTGTTCAATGTTAAGATTACATAATTTATATATAAATGAAGAAATGTGATATTTGTACATAAACATATGTTTAATGCAGGTTGAGCCTTACTTTTTCCTAGAAAATAATATATCCGTGCTTGGGAAAATTCGTTTCCTTTTCTCCAGCTGTGAGTGTTGTTTACTTTTTCATCTGTCATCAAAAAGCGAATCCTACACTCAGTCTCCCTTTGGGTCTCTCCCATCCTTACAATCTTTTTAAAGTAAGATAATGTTTTCATCTCTTTTGGTTTTACCTTAAAACCATGGTATTTACTGTTTTCTGATCATGGGATTTTTCTCTAGCAATTTTTTTAATGTTTACTTTTGAGAGAGTGAGCACAGGGTAGGGGATGAGAGAGAAGGAGAGAGAAATCCCAAGCAGGCTCTGCACTGTCAGCATAGACCCCAGTGTGGGGCTCAAACCCACAAACCGTGAGATCATGACCTGAGCCAAAACCAAGAGTAGGACGGTGAACTGATTGAGCTACCCAGGTGCCCCTCTAACAATTTTTTTTAAGTTTATTTAGAGAGTGAGAGAGAGGGAGCATCAGTGAGGGAAGGGCAGAGAGAGAGAGAGAGAGAGAGAGAGAGTCCCAAGCAGGCTTTGCAATGTCAGCGCAGAGCCCAGTCTCCTGAATCTTGAGGTCACAACATGATCCAAAATCAAGAGTCAGATGGTTACCTGACTGAGCCACCCAGGCGCCCCTTTCTGTAACAATTTTACCTTCTTACAGGTTATCTGCAATGCAGAGAGGCTGTCTTTCTCATTCGATTGTCTGGTTAGGTGATGAAATCCAACCTTCAGTGTATTCTGCCTGCTGTTGTTGGTGTAGTTGCTTCAGGCAGAAGGGTAAACCAGGTCCCTGGTTGTCCATCGTAGGCCACGGGGCGGATGGGTTGATTACGAGATGAGAGTGATAACGAAAAACAGTGGTGCAGAGCTTTAACTGGTCTGTTAAGCTGCTACTGGGCACCTTGTAAATCCTTTATCCCCAAGACTGGCGTATGAACGAAAGGATTAGGCTGAGAGTTGACCTGGGGAGCCATACTGGAGAAGGAGATGTTTCATGGGGGACAGTTGGAAGGGGAGAGGGTTCTACTGAAATAGGGGGAGAGAGACGACGGCAGTAGGCAGAACACTAATCCCGAGATGTGCGTGCACCTCAAAGGCTGGGTAGAGAGGAACTTTGCTTTTACTGGGATGAGGAAATGCTGTGGGGACGTGGGACGAAATGGTGGCCGACCCAACAAGTAGATCAGAGGACGTTTTGTACAAACAACAGCCTGTTCTCAGGGTGTGAAGTTAAAGACCGGAGGTATGCTGGCTTTGACTGATGTTGGGCCACGCATCAGGGCTGCGCGAGGTAGAAAGACTTTGCCAAAGTTTTAACAGTAATTTTTGTTTTCATTAATGAGTGAGGACAAAAGAATTTAGTTAATCCTTTGAGACCATGAATGGGAGCTTGGAGGGTCTCTTTGTAGCTGTCGTGCTAGGTAGACAAGAGGGAACCTGAGTCTTAAGTCATAAGTCATACAAGGATGTTTCTGTGCAGAAACCCTTTTTCCAGAACACAAAATAGTGGAAGATCTGTTAGTCACTCTCTTCTTCCAGGATAACGACGCAACTTGGGTACAAATCACCACCGTTCATTTCTAGAATTGCCTGGAAATTTTGTGGTATTTTGATATGTCAGCCATTTTGGGGATGAGGATATTTAAATACATAGTACTTTAAAACTTTTTAACCCCATTTAAAATAGCAGTAGCAGCAAAATGTTACTTGAAGACCACTTCTCTATCCTAATTTCCCATTTCCACCAGTGCTTTGCTGGAATCCTGAGGACAGAGTCATCTCAATGTAAAGACTACATTTGCTCAAGGATTGACTGTTGAGTCACCAAACCATATGCATGTGGGACAACCAGGACAGAAATGTTTGCGGTGACCATTGTGGTCACTGATTTTGGACACCCTCTTTTCAAGACAAGACATGAAAGTGAAAAAGTGGCTGATATTCTCTCTCTGCAGATTCATGTTTACCAGAGCCCTCAACAAACCTAGATCCATCCGTGATCACCTAGTATAATGTGTCCAGGAGGATGTATTAGGTTTTATTTTTCTACAGTATTTTCCTACATAATTCCGCTATTCAAATAATTCTCCAAAAATAAATTAGGGAGGGGGGACATCTCCTTAAAATACAGGGAAGTCGTTGTTCCTGTGATTCTCGATGCACTTAAGTATGGGCACTTGAGTTTTGAAGAGCTGGGTGGAAAATGTACATAGACGGTCATTGACATGGCTGGGATGTATCTGAAAATAATCTTTGCACGAATAAAAATACAGAAAAGAACTATGACCAAGGCACAATTCTTGTATGGGGGTTTTCAAACAATGCATCAAATTCACAGTGTACGTTCAGCTTTCATATATCAAGATGTTGGCATAATTATTGATCTAAAATATCAAACTAGTTTAGAAAAATGAATTATTTAGGCCATATGTTTTGATTTTCCTTGCTCATGAAAATAGGCTTTAGCTGAGTTTTTCCATCATGTCTCAGCATTACGGTAATTTTATCTTTAAAGGAGAACAATATTTATACCCTGAAATGATGGATAACCAAGGCGTGTGGTAGTTTGTTGCATGCTTCTTTCAGAAAATGAGTAAAATTACTGAAAATTGTCCTGTAAGATGTAGGCTGGACTTAGGCTGAAAAAATGCAATTCTTCCTTTTTTCCTTCCTCTACTGAATTTATATTCTAGAACCTCCAATAAAGTCATAGGGCTATACTTCTCAACATGAGAAAAAAAGAATGCAACCAAAGCGAATATCAATACTTGGGAATATACTGGATGAAACCATGCATCGAAGAGTATATAAGCTAAACTAGTGTGTTCGGAATGCCCTGTGGAAGCCCTGTCCCAAATATACCCCTCACCCATTTTCACTCCTTTATGAAAGCAACTATAGCAAATACTCTGTATTCCCTGACTCTTACCTGGTTGTGTTGAAAGAGCTGTAGTGGGACATCTGGGGAGGGTCTTTCTACAAAAAAGACCTTGAACAACTTTGCCTTCTCTGTTACCTGAAACTTCTCATTCTCTGGACATTTATTACCACTGAGATAGGTAGGGGTGTGTGTGTGTGTGTGTGTGTGTGTGTGTGTGTGTGTGTGTATGGATGTGGCAGATGAGGGTACATAAATGGAAGGGTGGATAGCTAGAAAAGATGCAAATGATAGAAAAGACAGGAGACATGTAAATACTTAGAGATGACATATGTACTTCTCAGTACACACATATATACATATACCCACATTGTTAGTGATTTGGGTTCAATAAAATTGAGTCAAAGATATATGCATTTGAAATATTTTCAGGCTTCCCGTCATTACTTTCTGCGATGTTTTGCCGTTGAACATTCACCATTTATTTAAAGATTTCTGCTCCTGCGCCCTTGCTATCTCCAAACCTTTTGAGCTTGGCAACAACTCTAATCATGGAGTAAAGTAGCTTCTACTTGAATGTATCTGCACAGTGCCCTGTGAAAATGCATCACACCTTACTCTCTGTCCAGGTATCCAGAGACTACCAAAAAATAGGCATCCCATCCTGGCAGACCCCAGGTAGGCACCGCCTCTCAGATCATCTCTTCACTCAAGACCCAGCATGTGATCTATTCTGGAGGATGTTCCATGTGCACTCAGGAAGAATGCGTATTTCTCTTTAGGATGAAGTGTTGTGAATAGATCTGCTAAGTTCATCCAGTGCAGTGTGTCATTCAGAGCCATTGTTTCCTTGTTGATTTTCTGCTTAGAAGATCTGTCCTTTGCTGTAAGTGGGGTGTTGAAGTCCTCTACGACAGCTGTTTGGGGGTTTCTTTTTACAACAGCATATGCTGGAAATTTGCACTTACATCCAAAACATTTTGGGGAACATTTTCATAATTTTGCTTCAGGGTACTCTTAACACTTCTGATAAATTTTAATGAAATATGGAAATCTGTCTTCTTATGGACAACACCCAGTCTCATTCTCTATGATTCATCATTTCCAATTTTGGTTTGCATTCACCTCTTCATGTTGACTGGGAAGGTAGACGTAGGGGTACCCCGTCTCATCTTTCCCTGTCCAGACCTCCATGGACGTCCCACTCGTAATGTTAAAGTAAATGTGTGAGGATGGAATAAGAGTCGTTCTTCATCACTCATTTGAAACTCCTGTGTTTCCCTCCTCCCATCACGGTTAGACTGATTTCTTGTCCATGTAGATCCTCAGCATATTTAAACAGTGGGGATAACACCGTCGGTAGAGCTAAAGCTGCACTGAGGTTTTCTGACACCTTCTGGAAGTGTCTGGCGTCTTCTATAATTCTAGCTATTGAACTTCCTTTCTTGTAAGTGGATCTCAATCAAAAGCTCCGTTTCAGCTGACTCACAACTAATGTTTAATAGTTTCAGGAGTTTTAGATATGTATGCTGCCTTTATATTCTTACAGCTGTGTGAACATTCCTAGATTGTAGAGGCTTTTTGTGTGGTGTCTGGAAAATTTAACGGGATATGTTGACGTGTGAGATGTATCCTTCCTATTTTTACCTAAACGGGTCTTAGTTATTCCTTTTCTTTCCAAAAACTCCTCTTGAAAATGGCTTTGTATCCCTGTTGGACTGTGAAAAAATGACAAATTCTGCACAGGAAAGACAGTTCACTGTCAGCATTTTAATATATCGATGAGGCCCACAAATGTGAGGCAGCTCCTCTAATTTAGAGCAAATCAGGCAGGCTAATGTCATGCTCACTGGTGAAAATTAGAGCTTTTCATTTAGATCAGGAACAAGGCAAGGATGCCCACTTCCTGGCCACAGCAGTCAGACAAGAAAACAATTCCAAATTGGTACAGTTACACTGTCACCGCTTATAGATGACATGATACTACCCATAGAAAATCCTAGAGATACCACCAAAAAGTGATTGCAAAAAATGAATTCAGTAAAGTTCCTGGATGTACAAAATATACAGAAATTGGTTGTTTTTATGTAGTAATAATGACGTACAGAAAGAGAAATTAAGAACCTATTTCCATTTACAATTGCACAAGAGTAAAATGCTTAGGAATAAAATTAGTCAAAGGCCTGCACTCTGAGAAGTCTGTAAGACACCGATGAAAGACATTGAACATGACACAAATGCCAAGACATTCCATGCTCATGGATTGGAAGAATTAAAATGTCTGTACTACCCAGAGCAATCTAGATTCAGTGCATTCCCTATCAAAACCAACAGCATTTTTCACAGAAGTGGAGTAATTCTAAAATTTGTATGGAATCACAAAGACCCGAATTAACCAAAGTAATCTTGAGAAAGACTAAAGCAGCAGGTATGCTGATCCCAGAGTTCCAGATACACTAGAAAGCTATAATATTTGGAACAGAATGGTATTACTACAATAATAGACATGTAGACCAATGGAACAGAATCGGGAGTCCAGATATAAACCTACGGTTACGTGGTGCATTAACCAGTGACAAAGGAGGCAAGAATACACAGTGCAGAGAAGTCCGTTCAACAAATTGTGCTGGGAAAACCAGAGCTACATTCATAAGCATAAAAGGACCTCTTTTTTACACAAAAATCCTAAAAGAACGTGGGCAGTAAGGTCTCTGACATTGGCTGTAGCTACATTTTCTAGATGCGTCCCCTAAGGCAAGGGAAACAAAAGAAAAAAGATGAACTATTGGAACTTCACCAAAATAAAAGATTTTGTATAACAAAGGGAACCATCAACAAATTGAAAAGGCAAGCTATGGCTTGGGAGAAGATATTGGAACTTATAGACTTGAAAGGGAGTTCATATTCAAAATATATAAATTCCTACCCCTCAACACCAAAAAAAAAATAAATAAAAAATCCAATTAAAAATGAGCAGAGGACCGAAAAGACATTTCTCCAAAGAAAATATACACATGGCCAACCAGAAAAGATGCTCAACATCACTCATCATCAGGGAAATACACATCAAAACAATAAAGAGGTATCACGTCACATCTGTCAGAATGGTTAAAACCAAAAACACAAGAAATAACACATGTTGGAGAGGATATAGAGAAAAAGGAACCGTCCCACCGTTGGTGGGAATGCAAACTGGTGTAGCCGGCTCTGGAGAACAGTATGGAGGTTCCTCAAAAAGTTAAGGAACCTTGTAATTCCACTGTTGGGTATTTACCCAAAGAACACAAAAGCACTAATTTGAGGAGATACAGTCACTTCTGTGTTGATTGTAGCAATATTTGCAATAGCCAAATTATGGAAGCAATTCAAGTGTCCATCTATTGGTGAATGGATAAGGGTGTGATACACAAACATGCACACACACACAATGGAATATTACCCAACCGTAAAAAAGGAGATCTTGCCCCTTGCTATCACCTGCATGAACCTAGATGGTGTAATTCTAAGTGGAATGAGAAAGACACAATACCATATAATTTCACTCATATGTGGAATCTAAAAACCAAAAAAAAAAATGTATACACAAAAAGCAGAGATAGACCTATAACTACAGAGAACCGATTGCCAGAAGGGAGGAGGTCGGAGGGAGAGGCAATACAAGCTTCCAGTTATGGAATCAGTAAGTCACAGAATAAAAGGTACAGATGAGGGAAGATAGTCAGTGAGTATCGTATGGGGACATGGTAATGACGTACACGTGTGGTGCGTGTGGCAGAACAGACTTGTGGAATCACCATGTTGTGCACCTGAGACTAATATAACTGTCAACTATGCTTTTTTTTTTTTTTAACGTTTGAGAGAGAGAGGGAGTGAGCCCAAGTGGGGGAGGGGCAGAGAGACAGGGAAACACAGAATCTGAAGCAGGCTCCAGGGTCCGAGCTGTCAGCACAGAGCCCGACGCGGGGCTCGAACCCACAAACCGTGAGATCATGACCTGAGCCGAAGTCGGATGCTCAACCCACTGAGCCACCCAGGCGCCCGCCAACTATATACTTCTATATGGAGAGTTTTATGCATACTGTATATATAAAACACGTACACAGAACTTTTAATTGTCTCTTGCCTACTGGAAGTCTTCCTGATAGTATTTGATTAACACATGTTGTATCATATGGATTATATACTGTCCTCTTAACCTGGGGAAAGGATGTTAAAGAGATAGGAGAAAGTACGTGTGCGGTACTCCATTTATTGAAAACATCCATGTCTAAGGGCACCTGTGTTGTTCAAGGGTCGACGGGAGTCCACTGTGCACTCTTACCAATTGCATAAATTCACTCCTATTGGAAATACTTGTTTCGACATTTATTCCTCATCTAAGGTTCATGCTGCTTAAGTAGTAAACTACCTGAGAATCTATCCAGAGTGAAATTCATAATTCATATCCATTTACAAAGAACATTTAGATTTTTTTCAGTCTTAAAAAAGACTCCATGTGCTTGGTAATTTTGTTCACTTGAGGATTGAGGAAGCAGAGACTCGGTGATGTTTACCTTTTCTAAGTTAAAATCTTAGGGGTGATAGGAAGGACTGGAGACTGCTTACCCCATGGTTTCCTGTTGGGTTCTTTCGTAAGGCTAATGTTTCAGGTTTGTTTTTACCATGAAAACTTGCTTAGCGGTTGAAAACAAGAACACATTTCAAACCCGTTAAACATCTGACACAAAGACACAAATGTCTATTACATTCATCAGTGTTTTCCAGCTTTTACATGGATGATGAAGCATGTGTCATCAGTTAATTCTGCAATTTACAGCTAGATTTTAATATTGTTTTCTCTATACCTCTATGCATTTCTCTCCAGTTTACCCGTTTCTTTAATTAAATGACCTCCTTTACTCTGGATGAGCAGTGATTCCTAACAATTACGTTGGTCGCCAGAACCTTCAGTGTGGGAAGAATGTCCCTTTTCTCTCCATGTAAAGCTGTTACGCAGAGCTCTCCATTAGTCTTTGTACATACTTCTGGCTGATGGAAATAAGACAGTATTAGCTCTCTGGGGTGTAATTTGTCACATACAATCATGGGGCCTCCGTAATTGGGAAAGGCCCAGAGTTCAGTATCAAATTACACATAAGAACTTTTCAATTCAGTTCAAGACGATTGTAGTCTGGATTCTGGATTCTGTGCCTAAAACTGCCCGAATCACTAAAACATCAACTCCTTTTTCACCTTCACTGACTGACCCATCCCTGGATCTAACTGTGTAATAATTAGAACAGCACCTGTTAACTCTTCCAGAGGTAATAATCATTGAAATAAGGTAATGTAAAGCAGCAATATGTAGGGTTTTTTTCAGTAGAAAATCTTGTAAGTTTAGCTGAACGTAGATCAACAGCCTCCATATGAGTGATTCTTTAATGTTTATTTTTGAGAGAGAAAGAGCATAAGTTGCGGAGGGGCAGAGAGAGAAAGGGAGACACAGAATCCGAAGCAGGCTCCAGGCCCTGAGCCGTCAGCACATCACCCAACACGGGGCTCAAACTCACAAACCGCGAGATCATGACCCGAGCTGAAGTTGGACACTTCACCGACTGAGCCATCCAGGCACCCCAGGTGGTGACTCTTTAAACAGGTGATATAAAGGCTTCTATGAGGTATAATTGAACTGAACCCACCTGCACAGTTAAATGTTTGCTTTCAAAATGAATTATTTTACAAAATGTACACATTAATTCAGTAATAATGACCGTAATCATGAGTCCATTGATTTTGAAAATGTATCAAGCATCAAAGATATTTAATTATTCTGACACCAGCTTAGAATTACATTTTAATATCTGCCCAGCTATGTGTCGTGACAATTCGCAGTGCTGGGTTGAGATACAGTTTGTGAAACTCAGGATCACTCAGAAGAAGTACAGCTGAATAGTTTATTCCAGACCAGTCTCCCTTATCAGCAGACATGGACAATTAACACACACACACACACACACACACACACATGCACACCCAAAAAAGTTTGCATAAAATATGCATCAGGGTCAACAGGGGTTCACTGTAGGAAAGCATCCTCAATATTGGAACATTTTATATAGTTCTCCCACATTAATAAATGGTCATCTGAATTGATGCTGTAATAAATAAATGCCAAAAAAAGTCAATAAAATTCCACAGATGTTCATGAACAAATCCTTGCAGGAAATTGTAATTCAAAGTAGCTTTCTTAACACGGGAAAGGACACTAGGAGTACCTGTAGTAAATCATGTACGTAGGATACTTAGGAAGTGGAAAATCCCAATTCCTTCTGTCATCACCTCTACTCTGTATTCTGCTGTTTAGAAATGGAAATACAAGTTTTATAAATTGAACAGAGGGAAAATTGTCATATCGATGATGTGATAATACACAGAAAACCTACACGATTCTCCAGAGAGCTGGTCAAACCAATAGGAAGGAGTGTTTGATCATGATGTTAGATACAGCACCAACTTACGAAAGTCAGTTTCCTTCTCTGAAATGGTAATAATCATTTTTAAAATGTGGAGAAGCATATAATTTTACTGGCAACATCAATACCATTTTCTTGGCGTAATATGTTAAAGACTCAATAAATAAGGATGCTGGCTCTCTCAATATTAACCCTCCGGCTCAATAAAATTCACATTTATTCTTATGCAGACTGTGCAAATTATACTTGTAAACTTAAGAACCAGTTATAAATAGTTAAACCTTTGAGACAGTATATGAAAATGTCTGTAATACAGGATTATGAAATACATCAAAAACTAAAACCAAAAATGAAAAGTTTAATTCAGTTAATTAAAAAATTCTGTCCAGTGTTAAAGATAGGTGAGTGAAGCATCTAATTTGGAGAATTTCCAACCTATTTAACCAACAAATATAAAAATATAATACACACATGCGTGCATACACCTTAGTATATAAATGGGCAACATTATAAATGGGTAGCTCAGAGATAATTATTATTTTTTCAATGTTTTATTATTTTTGAGAGCATGTGAGTGGGTGAGGGGCAGAGAGAGGGGGACAGAGGATCTGAAGTAGGCTCTGTGCTGTCAGCAGCGAGCCCGACGCGGGGCTTGAACTCATTAACCGCGAGATCATGACCTGAGCCGAAGTCGGACGCCCAACCGAGCCTCCCAGTGCCCCTCAGAGATAATTATTTCAAACTCAAACATGAAACCTTTCTAAGTTCAAGCATAAAATTTAAATTTAGCTAACAACATATCTTCCTGGCTTCCACCCCCTCCAGCTTCGCTGTCCTGCCAGGAAATCCTCTGTGCGGAGGGCCCCAGGGTTGTCCCGGCCTGTGCCCACTTCAGCCATATCTGTCCTGGTAGGACACCCTCTGTAGGGGGAGCCCCAGGATCCCCCACAGCTTGACCCACTTTACGTTCAGTTTTCCCAGAGGGCAGCCTGTGGATGGAGAGCCTTAGGACTGCCCTGCACCCACTTAGCTCCCATCAAGGTGACCCTAGCACAGAGTGCCTTGGGACCCTCGGGCCATGCCAGCCATAGCTCTAGGCAGCAAAAGTCACCAGGCACACATAGTCTATACAGGGCATTAACATACACAAGAACGTTTCTTCAAGTTTAGGAGAAATAGCTGTTCCAACTGACTCATAGAAACAAACACAAAATCAAGCAAAATGAGAAGACAAAGTAATATGGTTCAAATGGAAGAATAAGGCAAAACCTCAGAAAAAGAACCAAATAGAACAGAGATCAGCAATATATCTAGTACAGAGTTTAAAGTAATGATTATGGGGCACCTGGGTGGCTCAGTCAGTTAAGTGTCTGACTTCAGCTCAGGTCATGATCTCATAGTCTGTGAGTTCAAGCCCCACATCAGGCTCTGTGCTGACAGCTTAGAGCCTGGAGCCTACTTCAGATTCTGTGTCTCCCCCTCTCTCTGTTCCTCCCTGGTTTGTGCTCTATTTCTCTCTGTCTCTCAAAAAATAAATAAATGTTTTTTAAAAATGAAATAATGATTGTAATGTGTTCTCCAGACTGATGAGTGGAAGAGTTTAGTGAGAACTTCAGAGAACATAGAAAATCTTTAAAAAAAAAAAAAAAAGGACCAATCAGAGCTGAAAATACAATAACTGAAATGAAAAATGCAGTGAAATGGAGGGAATCAACAGGAGATTAGAGGATGCAGAGGAATGGCTCAGTGATCTGGAAGAGAGTAATGGGAGACATCTAAGCAGAGCAGCAAAAAAGAAAAAAAAATTATAAAACGAGGATAGGTTACGGGATCCTCTTGAACATCAAATGAACAAACATTCACATTACAGGGTCTCAGAAGAAGAGAGAGGGGCAGAAAACTTACTTGAAGAAAAAAATAGCTGAAACTTCTCGAATCTAGGCAAGGATATCCAGGTTCAGGAAGCCACAAAGTTGCAAAAAATATGAACCCAGGGAGATCCACAGCACGACACATAATAATGTCAAAGATTAAAGGCAGAGTATTTTAAAAGCTGTAATAAAGAAGTAAATGGCTACGCGTAAGGGAAACCTTGTAAGATTATCAGCTGATTTTTCAGCAGAAACTAGGCAGGCTAGAAGGGTGTGGCATGACATACTTACAGTTCTCAACCAAGAATTCTCTACCCAACAAGGGTGTCATTTAGAATTGAAGGGGAAGGTTTTCTAAACAAAAGTTAAAGGAGTTCATCAACACTAGACAAGTGTCACAACAAATGTTAAGAGAGGACTTTAAGTGGAAAAGGCATTCATAATTAGGAGAAAATTATGAAAGGAAAAAATGTCCTATGTAAGACCAAAGATACAGTAAATGGAGAACAGCAATCAGCTGTAAGGCTATTATGAAGGTTGGAACACAAAACGAGTAAAATCAGTTCTATCTGAAAATTTTGTTACGGGGACCAAAAAGATGTATAATATGACATATACATAAAATGTGGAGGGGGACGTAACCATGGAGTTCTTTTACAGTGTGTTTGAACTTCAGCGACCATCAGCTTAATATACACAGCTATTTTATACATGAACAAAATGGTAACCACAACTCAAAACCTATAGCAGATATGCAAAAAATAAAGAGAAAAAAAGCCAAGTAGAACACTTAAAAAAAAAGTCATTAAAAACAAAGAAAGCAGAAATAGAACAAGGAAAGGGGATGAAAAGAAACGGAACTAGTACAAAAACAGCCAGCAATCAAAATGGAAAATAGTACATACCTATAAATAATACTTTCTTTAAAAATTTTTTAATGTTTATTTATTTTTGAGAAACAGATGTGAGTGGGGAGAGGGGGACAGAGAGACAGGGAGTCACAGAATCCAAAGCAGGCTCCAGGCTCTGAGCCATCAGTACAGAGCCTGATGCGGGGCTCAAACCCACGAACCCTGAGATCATGATCTGATCCAACGTTGGATCCTTAACCAGCTGAGTCACCCAGGTGCCCCCATAATACTTAAAATGCAAATGGTACAAATGCTTCAATAAAAGACATAGGGTGACTGAATGGATAAAACAAAACGAAACAAAACCTATATGCTGCCTACAAAAGATTTACTTCAGACCTAAAAATACATACAGACTGAAAGTGAAGAGATGAAAAAAGTTATTCCATGAAAATGTATGTGCAAAACAAAAACAATGGAGCAATAATTACATCAGAAAAATAGGCGTTAGGGGCATCTGGGTGGCTCAGTCAGTTAAATGTCCGACTCTAAATTCCTGCTCAGGCCATAATCTCACAGTTCACGTTAACCCTGCATCGGGCTCCACCAGTGTGGAGCCTGCTTGAGATTCTCTCTCTCTCCCTCTCTCTGCCCCTCCCCAGCTCTCTCTCTCTCTGTCAAACTAAATTAACAAACTTAAAAAAAAGAAAAAAAATTGACTTTACAACAAAGACTTTAACAAGAGACAGAAAAGAGCATTACGTAATTATAAAGAGGTCATTCCGACTAGAGGCTGTAACAATTGGAAAGATCTCCTTGCTCAGCATGGGAGCACCTAACTACACGAAGTAGATATTAACAGACTTAAAGGGAGAAATTGAGAATAATACAATAATACAATAATAGGATGTTACAGTACAGTTATACCAAAATGAGATGCTACCAAAAAAAAAAAGCCAAAACAAACAAACAAAAAACTATAGGCTAATATCTCTGATGAACATAGATGCAAAAATCCTCAACAACCTGTTAGCAAATCATGTTCAGAAATCCATGAAAAGGATCATTCACCAGGATCAAGTGGGATTTATTAGGAGGATGGAAGGATGGTCAATATTTGAAAATCAGTCACCATGCTGCACTACATTAGCAAAACCTACAACTAAGAATACTATCCAGCAAGCCTCTCATGCAGAATAGAATAAAGAGTTTCTCAGGCAAGCAGAAGTTAAGGGAGCTCATACTATGTAACCCAACCTTATAAGAAACCCTGAAGGGAATTCTTTGAGGGGTAAGGCCACACACAGGAGTAAGAAAATCAGGAAAAGTGAAAATTTCACAGGTAAGTACAAACAAAAGTTTTGTCACTTATAAAACGAGTAGAGTGAGTAAGCAAAACAGTAGAACGAATCATCTATAAAAATGGATTCACAGCCAAGGGGTTTGCAAAAGCAAGACTAGGTAAAGTATGACATCAGATACATGAAACGTGGGGGATCATAAAAATTTCATCCTTTTAGAACAGGGTCAAATTTAAGTAAATCCTCCATCAACTCAGTATAGACTGTTATATGCATAGGATATAGTGTAATGCTAATCACAATCAAAAACCTATAATAGATACGAAAAAACTAAAGACAAAGTGTCCAAACATGGCACTAAAAAAATCTATCAAACTATAGACACAAGAGAGTAGAGAACAACTACTAAAACAACCATAAATAAGTAAAAAAAAAAAAAAAACAATTAAAGGTAAGAAGTACATACATATCGAAAATTACTTTTAATGTAAATGGACCAAATGCTCCAATCAAAAGAAAGAGGGTGATGCAACGGATAAAAAGGCAAGACCTAGCTCTGTGTTGCCTGTAAAATACTCATTTCAGACCTAAACACACATGCAGATTGAAAGTGAAGGTACAGAGGGGCACCTGGGTGTCTCAGTCGGTTGAGCATCCGACTTCGGCTCAGGTCATGATCTCACGGTTTGTGAGTTCAAGCCCCACATCAGGCACTGTGCTGACAGCTCAGAGCCTGGAGCCTGCTTCAGATTCTGTGTGTCCCTCTCTCTATGCTCCTCCCCTGCTCACACCCTGTCTCTCTCTCAAGAATAAATAAAGGAAAAATTAAAAAAAAAAAGTGAAGGTACAGAAAAAGTTAGGCAAATGGAAGTGAAAAGGAAACTAGGGCAGCAATCCTTATGTCAGTCAAAAGAGACTTTTAGAAAAGATTGTAAGAGACAAAGATGGACCGTATGTAATGGTAAAGGGAACAATCCAGCAAGTGGATATAACAGTTGTAAACATTTAGGATCACAGCATATGGGAGCACTCAAATGCGTAAAGCAACTACTAACAGACATGAAGTGAGAAACTGGTCGTAATACAAGAATACTTTCATCCGCAACTTACATCAGTGGATAGATCATCCAGGCAGAAAATGAGCAAGGGAACAGTGGCTTTGACACACTGGACCAGATGGACCTAACAGGTATATTCAGAGAATTCCATCTCAAAACAGTGAATACATATTCTTTTCAAGTGTACGTGGAATACTCTGTGGAACAGATAACATGTTAGGTCACAATACAAGTCTCAAGAATTTCGAAATGCCAGAAATCATGTCATCATCTTTTCCAACCATAACAGTATAAAAGTAGAGATTCCAAGAAAAAAATTGGGAAAGAACATAAGTACAGGGAGGTTAAATAACGTGCCAGTGAACAGCAAATGGATCAACCAACAAGTCAAAGAGGAAATCGGAAAATACATGGAGATAAATGAAGATGGAAACACAACAGTCCCAAATCTTTGGGATGCAGCGAAACGTGTCTAAGAGGGAAGAGTATAACAATACAGGCCAACTTCAAGAAGCATGAAAAATCTCAAAAGATGGGGTATTTATCCACGATAGGACTGTCAAAGATGTGGTATATATCCGCGATAGGACTGTCAAAGGTGTGGTATATATCCACGATAGGATATTACTCAGCCACTGAAAAGATGCCGATTTGCCATTTGCAACAACATGGATGGTTCTGCAGGGTATGATGCTATGTGAAACAAGTCTGTCAAAGATAGACAGATACCGTGTGATTTTCTCATACGTGGAAGTTAAGAAAACGGAAGAAAAGAGGAAGAAAAACAGACTCTTAAATGCAGAGAACTGATCATTAACAAAGGCAAGTGGCAGGGGGTATGAGCAGAACAGGTGAAGGAGATTTAGAGTACACTTATGACCAGGGAGTAATGTATGGAATTATGGACTTGTGTTGTAAAACTGAAAATAATAGTGTACTTATGTTACTATAGCTAACTATATGTTACTATAGTTAATACACCTACGTGAATGAAGAAACAACACAACAAAACGAAGAAATCCCTGGTGTTCAACAACTCATTCCATTTCCTTTCTGAGGACTTTTGCCATTTTCTCAGAAGGGTCACAGGCCTCAGCGTTCTTCTGCGTTTCTTAAAATACTAACTTTGAACTGGTGTTTGGTAAGGGGAGTCTAGTGGGTAAATGAAGAGTGCACACGGTCAGAGGATCTATATGCCACATACACTGATGGCAAGTTCCTCGCCAACTCTCACATCTCCCACATCTGTGGGTCATGGTGCCCTATGAATGAGCACAGTAGTTGTCTGGACCATAAATGTGTGGATTTGGGCTAAGTTCAAAATGAAAACAGGGTAAGCGCGTTACCTCGAGGATTACGGAGATGGTCTAGCAGCCCGGAGTGGCCTGGCTTTCTGTTGGACCCAGATTTGGTTGTTAGAAATCGAAACAACCAGAAAAAGACGATCTTACCTCGTATACTTCGTGCTTATGTGACTCCTTGTAACCTGCCATCTACTTATGCTAAAGACGATGATGTAGGAGGGAAAGTCTTCCTTGTTTATGAGAAGGCTGGGCGTACAGCATTGGTACGAGATTGGTATATCGAGAAGTGAAATCAGATCAGCTGAATTAGTCTTGTACGGTGTGTCCATGATTGTTGCAGTTGTGACATACTTACTTAGACACGTGCTAGGAAATCTTGCAAAAGTGTCAAAAAGTACGTATTTGCAGCCCTGTGAGTTGTAAAGATTCTGTTGCAATAACTCTTTGTACTACAAGAGCAGCCACACAAAACATGAAAATGAACAGGTGTGGCGGTGTTTCAATAAAACTTTATTTATAAAAACAGACACTAGGCAGGATTTGGTCCAAGTTCGCTCACGGATATGCTAAAGCCTCCCAGTTGAAACACAAAGAACGTCTCTCCTAAAACCTCATGATGTACTTTAAACGTTAAAGCTTCGTGGTTGCGAAGCATTTGCCTGATGTTTGGTAGCGGTGGTGGACGTCATTTCTGCCCCCATTTTCAGGAGTGGGCAGGTAGAGGTGATGGCTGACTGAGGTAGCTCCTTGTGGCTGATTGCATCTGCCTTCACGCTGCTCACGGGTGGGGCCGGGGGGAAAACTTTCACCGTGACTGTAGTGATCTAGCACTTTGGTCTCCAATAGCTATGGGTTACACTCTCCCAGAACGGTTATCCTTAAAATAGACCCGAGAAAGCCGCCCACGGTTCTTGCCAGTGGCATGAATGTTTCATGCCCTCCGACTACAGAATCTGGGCGATTTTGACTCTCGTCACTTTGGTTCAGTAGAAGCAGTGCGGTGTTCCATGAATACTTGATGCACGGGTAGGATTCGGGATAATAAATCTCAATGCCAAGTGCAGGTTTCTGTCTTGCTACAGGCAAGAGTAACACATATGGATGTGTAAAACTCGATCCATAGGGGGCATCAGCTTTTTTTCTCTTCCGCAGTTCAGCTCCGATGAAAAGTGTCAATGGAAGAATTATGTTCTGACTTCCCGCAGGATTACAGAACATTTCTTCTGACAGTACCTGCCAATTATTTCTTTCCTAAAGGTTTGTGGTTCTACAAGGAAGTTTCCAGTTGAACCAAAAATTTCTCTGCAAGCGCTTTGGTGTTACAGCATGAATTTCTGTAAGCAGTATTTCTCCTTTCCAAGAGAGGCTTGTTGGGGCAACTTACTGAAAAGGCCTTGGAATAGCAGAAAGTGCCCATATAAATAAGCTCTTAATATACGTGTGGTGGCTGCATATGGCTGTCTATGATATAATATTTCTTCTTTGCAATTCTTTACATTTTTTTATAGTTATTTATTTTTGAAAGAGAGAGAGCACAAGTGGGGGATGGGCAGAGACAGAGGGAGACACGGAATCCGAAGCAGGCTCCAGGCTCTGAGTCATCAGCACAGAGCCTGATGCGGGGCTGGAACTCATGAACCGTGAGATCATGACCTGAGCTGAAGTTGGATGCTCAACCGACTGAGCCATCCAGGATCTCAACCATGAGATCCTGACCTGAGCTAAAGTGAGACACTTACCCAACTGGGCCACCCAGCCGCCCCTCTTCTTTGCAATTCTTATCTGAGATGTTTTCTCAGTACAACGATTCTAACATTATTAAGTTCAATTGAAATATGTATAAAAATAAGTTCTAATATAACTATAATTTAAAAATGTACATTTAGGGGCACCTGGGTGGCTCAGTTGGTTAAGTGTCTCACTTCAGCTCAGGTCAGGATCTCACGGTTCATGGGTTCAGGCCCCGCGTCAGGCTCTGTGCTGACAGCTCAGAGCCTGGAGCCTGCTTCGGATTCTGTGTCTCCCTCTCTCTCTCTGCCCATCCCTGGCTCATTCCCTGTCTTTCTCTGTCTCTCAAAAATAAATGTTAAAAAATTTTTTTAAATGTACATAAATACAGATGTTAAAGATAGATGCATGAAGCCACGTATAAATTGTGGCTTTATATATGTACATAATTGGGTTTAGTAAAATTAGTTGTGGTATAATCTTAATTCTATTTTTTTGAAGTTTGTTTATTTTGAGACAGAGTGGTAGCAGGGGAAGGGGCAGAGACAGGGACAGAGAATCCCAAGCAGGCTCCATACTGTCAGCACAGAACCTGACTTGGGGTGGATACCACGAACCATGAGATCATGACCTGAGCCGAAATCAAGAGTCATACGGTCAACCGACTGAGCCACCCAAGCATCCCCTTAATCCTGTTTTCATATTAACACTTCATCTCTGTATTTCAAGTTTTCAAGCCAGAAAGCCCCATTTATAATTTAAAATTCCAGAAAAAAGGTTGCAGTGTTCTGAACAGGATATCAGTACCTAGGCAGTCTTCTTTGGATAATTTCTAAAGCACCAGCAACACAGACACATTTTATAGATTTGCAATCTGAAAAGGAGATACAATGGATTATTTTCAAATCACTAATTGATGTATAAGTTCTGCATTTGTCCCAAAGACACCTTTTCTCCTTAAGGTGCTTATTTAAGTGAAAATCTTTCCTTTTACAACTGGAGGTCCTGGAAACCAAAGAGGATACAGTGAAAATAGATTGGATAGAGAACAGATTTTCATTTAGAAAATGTCGAAAAGATGTGCCCTGTTAGTATATGTTTTTTTTTTTAATATGTTTTTTTTTTCAACGTTTATTTATTTTTGGGACAGAGAGAGACAGAGCATGAACAGGGGAGGGGCAGAGAGAGAGGGAGACACAGAATCGGAAACAGGCTCCAGGCTCCGAGCCATCAGCCAAGAGCCTGACGCGGGGCTCGAACTCACGGACCGCGAGATCATGACCTGGCTGAAGTCGGACGCTTAACCGACTGCGCCACCCAGGCGCCCCTGTTTTTTTTTTTTTTTTTTTTAAAGTTACATACACTGCTTGGAATTTTTAAAAGATCACATATGCTTTTTATTCTTTTCGTTAAGTCAGATTATTATTGATGAAACTGAAGTTTTCTTAGTGCCATCCAGCTCCATAGAGGGGGTGGTCGTCTGATGCTTTACAAAGTAGACATTTCTACAAAGACGACATCCACAAGGTCAACACACACACACACACACACACACACACACACACACACACACATATGCTCAACATCACTCATCATCACGGAAATACAAATCAAAATCATAGTGAGAGATCACCTCACGCCTGTCAGAATGGCAAGAATAAAAAACATAAGAAACAACAGGTGTTGGCAAGGCTGTGGAGAAAGGGGAACCCTTGTGCATTGTTGGTGGGAATGCAAACTGGTGCAGCCACTCTGGAGAACAGTATGGAGGGGCCTCAGAAAACTAGAAATAAAACTACCACAAGACTCAGCAATTCCACTACTGGGTACTTTACCCAAAGAAAATGAAAATGCTGTTTTGAAAAGATATAGGCACCCCGTGTTTATTGCAGCCTTATTTACATTCCCCCGGTGTCCCAAGTGTCCTCAGATAGTGAATTGGTAGAGACGTTAGATGCACGTATTTATGAGGGGTGTGTACGCACATGTACAGAATGGGATATTACGCAGCCATAACAGGAATGGGATCTTGTCATTTGTCCCACAGACGGATCTAGAGGGCAGTAGGCGAAGTGAAATAAGTCAGAGACACACAGCATATGATTTCATGTTCACGTAGAATCCTAAAAACAAAAGAACAACAGCGGGGGAAAAAAAAAAACCCAAGCCAGAAACAGGCCCATAAAGAGAATTGTGCACCTGAATGCCATATAACCCTGTGTCTCAACTATTCACCCTCCCCCTTGAAAGTTATAATGGCAGGACATTTACGTGATTTTGGGTTTGTGATAAATATCCATGTGAATGATCAGTTTTAAGATCTATCTATATCTATTTATCTATCTATCTATCTATCTATCTATCTATCTATCTATCTATCTGTCTATCTATCTATCTATATTGGGGCACCTGGGTGGCCCAGTCGGTTAAGCGTCGACTTTGGCTCAGGTCATGATCTCATGGTTCATAAGTCCGAGCCCCGCGTCGGGCTCTGTGCTCACAGCTCAGAGCCTGGAGCCTGCTTCAGATTCTGTGTCTCCCTCTCTCTTTGTCCCTAATCCACGCACACTCTGTCTCTCTCTCAAAAATAATCATTGATAAAAAAAATATATATGTAAATAAACAAAAATAATAACCATTTATAAATATATATATGTAAAAAACTTTTCAAGGAATCTCTAATATACAGTTTCGTGTTGTCATTGAAAATGTCAGTAAACAACATGTAGCAAATATTTTAAAAATTTACGTTAGAAGCACGTAGATACATACATGTTTTTGCAAATTATTCTCTTTTTGTCACACATGGACCCGGCTAGTTTTTTCTGTGAAATAGATGCAGTTCACCTTGTCTGCAAACACGGGAATGTGTTCCCTCCTCTTGGGAATCCAAGTGTTTTCCTGTTGTCCTCTTTCACTGTAATAGGGAAACGAAGACACTGTCAGTTCCTGTTTGTGTACCCGTAAAAGCACCTCTTTGGTATATTTAGTTCCTTAGTGCTCTTTGTAAATAGTGCGCTCAGATGTCCTCAGCAAAACTCCTGTCTCCCTGACTTATACATCGGAGCACGAGCTCAGCTAACCACGTCCTGCTTCTTTGCTGAAGAACATTGCTGAGGATCATGAAGAGAGGGGTTTTCCGCTTTAGATGATGCAAAACTGCTTCTCAGAAACAGTCTTGTGTTCCCTTTGCTACGATGTCCCAACAATGAGCCGGTGGATGTTTAAATTTTTGCTAAGCTAGTGGGTGTGGAGTTCCATTTAGTTGTTTTAATATTTCTTACATTACTGGTGGATTAAAATATTAAACTGGGTGTTTGAATCAAAAAGCAAATTGACCATGATGAATATTTTCATTTTCTAATGAAATGTTGACATTCATTCCAGTGGGCACTCAGCTTGATTCCTGGAAGAAATTGTAAATATTTCTGGAAATGTGGTAGCAAGGCACTGAAAAGTCTCAAATATTTCCTTTTGTTAAATGCTGATACAACATAGTACGTACTCTTTAACTTGTCTCATACTTGCCCGTAAAAAATGTTTTCTTATGCTTGAAAAGTTCCGTGCTAGAACATGTCGTTTACAAAGGAGCCAGACTTGTGACAAAGTACGTTGTCCGGTATTACACGGAATACACCCACCTGGGGAGGAAAGCTTTGAAACCGTGAAGCACACAGTTGATTACCAACTACACGATTGGAATGACAGAAATTCTAACCACTTGCATAGTTTTAAAAAAATCCTCTAACTCTTTTTAAAAATAGTCAATTTGCTAAGTGTGCACCCTAAACATAAGTGGTACCTAGGAATGTTGATTCACAGTGTACATGTAAAAATACATGCATTAAGAAGGAAAAGAAGCACTTTGCTGACATGCTGCAGAATAGTTTCACAAACAGTTGCTCATATATTCGATACTGAATTGAATCTTAGCTTCGGCCGAGTTGAGCTTTGGTCTGTGTGTGTACCTGTGTCTCTATGTGCTGCTGCGTAGCGACTCACTTTTGGTTTAATCTTGCACAACAGCAGTCATTTTATTATGCTAGTGGATTCTGTGGGTCAGGAGTTCTACGAGGATCCACTGGGTGTGGCTTGTCTTCCATTGCAGTGCTTGGGGCCTCACGTGTGAATTTGCGCAGGCTGGGGGGTCACACTGGTCGGGACGAGGATGATCATGCTGGACCTGTGGTCACTCCTCTGCCTGTCGATGACAGCCAGTCGTCATCTAGGACCTGTCCCGGCTCTCAGATGGAATAACTCTATGTCAGCTCCATGTACTTGGACGTCCCCACTGCCTGGGGGCTGAGTTCAAGAGCAAACCACCCAAGAAAGCCAGGGGGACATTGTGTAACCTTCTCAGACCCAGCCTCTGCACTGACATACGGTCTTATGTCTTCTCTTTTCACAATGTTGCCCATATTCAAGAGTGGGGATAATAGGGATGTCTTCTGTCTGGGAGGCATCTTAAAGTCACTTTATAAGAAGGGACTAGGAGATGGGAAAAAGGACTAGGAGATGGGAGAAATTGCTGTGGACATTCTTGATAACAGACAGTGTGTATGTGTATGTAGTTTCAAAAAATTGATTCCCTTCAGGCATGCAAGTGATGTAAAATATTCATATTCCCCTTTGTGGGAGAATTCCCCTTAATTCTGTTCAGAAAAAAAAATGCATGAATAATCTCTAAAACTAAAAAATAGTGGTCATTTTCCTTATTTATATCAAAATTTCTTCCAGGAAAGGTATCACGATGGAAATCTTGGGCCCACCCAACATTTATTATTTTCTGTTTTTATATAGCCCGCAGGTGAAACTTATGTGAAAGAAATTTATCCATTTCACAAAAGGTTTGTGTAAGTAGGCTATTGCCAATTCTTTCTTAATTTATTTTTTAATGTTTGTTTATTTTTGAGAGAGGGAGAGCTAGCGTGAGTGGGGAAGGGGCAGAGAGAGGAGATAGAGAGATAGAGATAGAGAGGAAAGAGCTTGATAAAGAGCTCAAACCCACTAACTGTGAGGTCATGACCTAAGCTGAAATCAAGAATTGGATACTCAACCAACTGAGCCACCCAGGCATCCATCCCGTATTACCAATTCTTATAGCAAATTCAGGGATCGATCTTAATGAGACTATATGAAATGTTATCTCAGGGAGAAAATGGTCAGTGACATTTTTTTCATTAGGAAATGAAAATGAGCTGATTTTAATAAGATTTTCTTTTTCATGGAGGATGCTTTTTGCCTCACCTACACGTGGCATCAACATTTATCCAGAACAAAAACAAAACAAAACAACAACCACCACAACAAAAACCAGTGTCTTTGCGACATGTCAAAGACATATAGGAATTATGGCGATGACAGTCGCTTATTAAAGAATATAAAGTGGTTGGAAAAAACAGTCAACCAACATGAGCAACACCCTTTTTACAGGTTTTATAGCATTGCGTTGGTGTTTAAAGATGTTGTTAATTGTGGAAGCTACCGTTCTTACCATCAAAAAAGGGGGACATAAAAATGTAATTAGGGAAGCCAAAGTTAAGAAAACAGTGCCTCAGGTAGATGGAAAACATGACCTCTGAAGGGCTGCCACCCGTGGACCTTTTTGGACTGACTCACTGGTTGGCAAATAGGTTGGCTGTAGGCAAAACCGTGGTGAATTTGGCCGTGTCTGTTTTCTCACTTTCTCTGTCTGGCCTCGTTTTTATTAGCTAAGACCAACTCCTGTGATGTCATTCTTCCAATTCTTCCACCTGGGGAAAGCTGTTCATGGGTTTAGTGTCCAGTGAAGAGGCAGTGTGGTGTGTGATGGTGATAGGGGAGGAGGGTGAAGCTTGAATAGTGAAATACGTATCTCGCTGTCCCCTTGCTGCTTGGGTGGGGCTAGATCACAGTCTCCTCTGTGTCCTCCTCTTAATTTAACAGAATCACAGTTACACCCTGAGTGAACCATTAATTGTCAACCTGTCAACAAACAAAAGTCCAGGACCAGACTCTTCCAGAATGTAGAACAGGAGGAAACACTTCAAGACTCAAGTTTATGAAACTAGCATTACCCCAGACAAGAACACAAGAAAAGGACAGACCAGTATCTATGATGAAGATAGATGCAGAAATCCTCGACAAAATATTACACCAAACTGAATTTAACAATACCTTGAAAGGATCATATACCGCAGTCAAGTGTGATTTATTCCAGCGATGCTCCACAGTTTACCATCTGCACATCAGTCAACACGATACATCAACAAAATGAATAAAAACCATATCATGTCAATAGATGCAGAAAAAGCATTTGACAAAATTCAACATCCATTTGTGATAAAAACTCTTAGCCAAGTTGGTGTAGGGGGAACAGACCTCAACATAATAAAGGCCATATATGAAAACCCCACAGCTAACATCATTGTCACTGGTGAAAAACAGAGCTTTTCCTTTAAGGTCAGGAGCAAAAAAAAGGACATCCACTCTCACCATTTCTGTTCAACATTGTATTATGAGCAGTCAGCCAAGAAAAAGAAAAGGCATCCATATTGAAAAGGAAGAAGTGTAATTGTCACTATTTGCAGATGACATCACATTAGATATAGAAAACGTAAACTTAGAACTATAAAAGAATGCAGCAAAGTTGCAGAGTATAAAAATCAATACACAAAAATCTGTCTTGTTTCTGTACACTAACAATGAACTCTCAGAAAGAGGAATTAAGAAAATACCACTCACAAATGTACCAAAAATAAAATACTTAGTAGTAGATTTAACCAAGGAGGTGAAACACCTGTACACTGAGAACTGTTGGACATCAGTGAAAGAAATTGAACACGACGTGAACAAATGGAAGGTTACTCCATGCTGATTAATCGGAAGAGTATTGTTGAATGTCCATACTACCCCAGGCAATCTATAGATTCAGTACAATCCCAACCAAAATACCAAGGACATTTTTTTAAAGACTCAGAGCAAACAGTTTTAAGATTTATATGGAACCATAAAGGAGACCACGTAGCCAAAGCAGTCTTGAGAAAGAAGAATAAAGCTTGAGGTATCATGCTCCCTGGTTTGAAATTATACTTTAAAGCTAATTTAATCACAACAGTGGGATATTGGCATAAAAACAGACACATAGATCGATGGAACAGAATAGAGGGCCCAGAAATAAACCCATGCCTACTTGCTCAATTAAGTTACAAGAAAGGAGACAAGGATATACTTGGGAAAGGATCGTTTCTTCAATGAATGGTGCTGGGAGAACTGGATAGCCACATGCAGAAGAATGAAACCAGACCATTATCTTACACCATCCACAGAAATTAACTCAAAATGGATTAAAGGCTTGAATGTAACATTTGAAGCCATAAAACCCCTCGAAGAGAATATTGGTAGGAAGGTCTTTAACATCGGTCTTGGTTGTGATTATTTTGGACCTGACTGAAAAGCAAAAGCTACGAAAGAGAAAAAATAATTTGGATTACATTAAGCTAAAAAAAACCTTAAGCACAGTAAAAAATAAAATAAAATAAAATAAAATAAAATAAAATAAAATAAAATAAAATAAAATAAAATAAAATAAAATAAATATTTTAAAAAATCAAAGGCAACCTACGGAATGGGAGGAAATACTTGCAAATCCTGTATCCCATGAGGGATTAATTAGAAATGCTACAAGTCAGTAGCAAAATCAGGCCACTTAAAAAGTGAGCAGAGGATCTGAACAGACATTTTTCCAGAGAAGATATACCCATCATTGGCCAGCGGACACATGAAAAGATGCTCAACCTCGCTCATCATTGGAGATTTACAAATGGAAATCGCTGAGGTCGCTCATCATACCTATCAGATTGGTTCCTCAAAAAGTTAAAAATAGAAATAGCAGTTCCACTTCTGTGTATTTACCGGAGGGAAAAAACCACTGATTTGAAAAGATATATGCCCACCATGTGCATTGCAGCATTATCTGTGAGGAAGGAACATGTGATGTATATATTCACAATACTGTTCAGCTGCCAGAATTAAGTCTTGCCATTTTTGGCAACACGGATGGAACTTGAAGATATTATGCTAAATGAGTAAGTTAGGCACAGAAAAACAAATACCATATGATCTCACTTGTTTGTAGAATTTCAAACAACAAAACAAAAAACGAACTCAAAGAAACAGAACAGATTGGTAGTTGTCAGAGGCAGGCGATGAGACGGTGGGGTGAAAGGAGTTAAAGGTACAATAAATATAGCTTTAGTAAGTATATATAATTATAAATAAGTCATGGGGATGTAATGCACGGCATGGTGACTGTAGTTAATAATACTCTTTCGCGTATTTGAAAATTGTTAGAATTATCTTAAAGTCTTTATCACGAGAAAAATTTTTCTGTAACTATGGTGACAGATGTGAGCCACACTTGTGGTGATAGGGGTTTTATTATATATGTGTATATGATAAGATGATTATTATGTATATATAAAGGGAAAAGGATCTGAATGTGTTGTTTATTTACCTTTGTTGTTTTTCATTTACTTTTAAGTATGGTTCTTCAGATACAAAATAAATTCCATTTCGTGTTCAAGAATCTCAAAAGCATCAGACTTCAAAACATGATTTCCTCCATGTATCTATTTTAGGATTTTTGAAAATTTGCCCTTTATCCAGAAGCCCATTTTGTGTAACGTTAAATTAAGTTGGACTCAAAAAGAACAGTTTTTTTTTTTTTTTACACTCAGAGGTTCAATGGGCCAATACATAAATTCTACCTGGCAATACCTAATTATTTGACAAGATGCATGCAACTATAAATTCCTGTATTCATATAGGATATTTTCAAGCTGACTATAAAATTTCATAAGTTGCTTGCATTAAAATATTTCCTCAAGGTCACTTATTTATATCCTCATTGTGCTCATTGTTTGATGATGATTACATGGAAAGCAAAAAATCAGAATAGGTTTCATTTTTGTTTGTGAAATGTATATAAAAGACGAGACAAGCACCCTAGCCTTTGTGACATTATTGCTGTGATCCCACTGAACTGATACAGTTATCGACAAAAAGCACAGAGAAATTGGTGGTATCGCTAGCATGAGAATTGTGTAAAAATTATTAAAATAATGATAGAAGTAGTTGTGTAAAAATTATGATTCCTAACTCATCAGATGAAGTGTTATACTCCTTCTTTCAAATGATAAAAAAAAAATCCCATGTACTCTTTATTATTGAAGGCAAGTGGATTCCACATAGGGAATAGTCTGAAAGCTGATCTAACATGACAGTTATTTAAAACAAGAAGACCCAGTGTTAGCAGAGACAATATCCTTTTATTTCTTCCCCTCTTTGTTCTATTGCGGTCATCATCACGCTGTGTCCACATGCAGGGAAGAAATAAACATGAGTGAGAATTATCCAGATAACTTGTAAAAAAAAAAAAAAATTAGCTGCTGCTTTCATCTCCCTGTTCCAGGAAAATACGTTTGTCTTCTCCTCCTGAGTTACAGGGTATTTAATATATATGTATATAAGCATCTAGTGTGTACGTATTCGGTACATGTGTGCACATAGACATTAAAATCCACCTTCCTTTCTCATCTGAAAAATAGAGATTGATGTGAAAAGTTTGATGCTGCGTTTTTATGACATGATTATTTGCTGGTTCCTCTGTGTGTTTGGGTGTCTCTTTGGGTGTTATTCTTCTGCTTTTTAAATTGTATCTGCTTCCAGCATTTCTTTCAAAATAACGAATCTCAGGTCCCTCTGCTATCCGATCACAGCTGTCAGCCCCCTCAATGCAGCTAAATTAGAAATGGACGTGGCTGCCTCACTCACGATGGGGAGATTTATTCAAGATTTCTAAATTGCACGGCCCGGAGGATGGTGGAAATACAATGGGTGTTTTGCTACCTGCCCCCCCGTGACCTTTGCGGAATTGATGCCTATCTGGTCAGAAGCATTTCCTTTCCTAAATGAAAAAGCTCTGTGTAGCTCCCCAATTTCACAATAATTAAATAAAGCCTCTGCTTCTGCCAGTTCTGTAGGACGCTTTGGACAAAAGGTCCTAAGAAAAGGATTGCACAACTGCTTCCCAAAAGCCCTCGTCGAGACAGAATAAATCAGGCATCTGTCGTGAAACGGCAGGAGCACGGAACACGTGCGGAACCTGGAGCTTGTCACTGGTGACGCTAGTGGTGGCTCAGGATATTGCCCTATAAACCCATACCACCTGCAAACCACACCCCGTGTCCGGGAGACCCCAACGCAGTGTTTGTGAACTCTTGCCCTGTCTACTGTTCTGGTCAACTTGAACCTCTTGACATGATCCCAAATGTCTCCCCATCTCAATGACTTGAACAAGAGACTACACAAATAAGTCAGTTACACAGTTAGCAAACTGAAAACTAATGAAGCCTGATTTCAGGCAGTCATTCTAAAGAAAGCCTTAAGGAACTAGTGTAATTTGTCAGGGAAACCTTGGAAGATCGTAAACTGCTGGGAGGAAAGATCACTTGACTAGCCCTTTAGTTAATAAGACATGCATGGTCTTGATTTGCAGTTAGGATCCAGATTCTCCAGTGATCTTCAAGAGCGTGGACATTGCATGATTCAGTTTTCTCATCCTTAAAGTTTCCCCTTTGCCAAATGAGATAGGATGGGTGAAGACAAAACTGGCATTGAATCATCCGAATGTTACTTCCTAAGAAAGCGAGAGATGGAAAATATGGTACATGGTATTCAGGCCAGAGCTCTCATTTCACAGGTAAAAACACCTAGGACTCTTGAGTAGCGACCTCACCTATAGAAAGAGATAGACTTTGACCCAGAGCTGGACAAAGACTGTGACTTACACACGCCGAGACCAGAGAACTTCGTTATTTCACGGAAAATGATTCGCAGTGCAGTTTAAAACCACATTCTCCTGAAATTCAATTGCTATAGGAGAGGTTTGAAAGATTTTCTTTTATGGAGAAAAGACCCTCAGGAAGGAAAGAAAATGATTCAAAACCAAGCCTTTAAAATTAACTTATGTGTATTGATTGGATGCTGGCAATCAAATATTTGAGCGCCATCCTTCACATACGAAAAATCATTTATATGATAAAAGAATGTCTGAAAGGAAATGTTTAGTTACGACTTTATAATTTAGGCCAGAAAGAAAGTCAATTATTGTGCGATTTGAACTGCCTACAAATAACAACAAAATATTTACTACAAAAGAATGGACTCCCTACAAAAATGCTTTGGAATTAAATAAGACTCTGCAGCTTTTAAATTATCCAGTTGAATCTGACTCACTGGGCAGCATTTTTATTGGCTGATATTTCAACAAAGTGGCTGTGGTATTTAGAATAATGGCTGGCTAAGATTTCCATATCCTAATTCACCGTTGGTAGGCAGAATAATGATTTCCCGACGATGTCCGCATCCTAGATTATGTCCACTGACATGGCAAAGGAAATTTGCAGATGGCATTAGATTAAGGGCCCTGGAGTCGGGGTACTGTTCTGGATTAACTAGTTGGACCCATGGAATTCTAGTGGTTCTTATAAAAAGGAGGCAGAAAAGAACAAGAAAACTCCAAAGTTAAAGGAAGAAGACTTTAGGACTTCAAGGGAAGATGGCAGGGTAGGATTCTGGGCTCACCTTGTCCCGTGGACATACCTAGATAACACTCGCATCAATGTAAATAATCCAGAAAATGACCTGAAGACTGGGAGCACAGACTCACCACAACTATGTGTAGAGAACAAGCCACACTAACCAGGGCGGGAAGGGTGGGGATGTGGTAGGGACGTCACCTGTCCCCATAGGACAGACAGGGGAATGGAGGAGACCATACCCCAGGCATGAGGGAACTGTACTGGGAAGATGAATCCCCATAACGCTTGGCTTTGAAAACTTTTCAAGTTCTTAAAATCAGCGGGACTTAACAAATCAGCAGGCTTGGTTCTGTAAGAACTGGAAGGCAGTGGGAAACTGAGTCCCTGCCCTTAAAGAGACAGCACAAAAAGAGCACCCCCCCCACCCCCCGCCCCCCACCTAAAATTCAGCACAGAAGCAGCAGTTTGGTTGATGCCTGGAGTATACAGGAGGGAGATTTGATTCCTATTACCAGAACAAGTACTGGAGTGGCAGAGATCTTTGGAAGACTTCCCCAAGAACAACAGAACTGGTAGTCGCCACTTCCCTGCCCTGCCACCCGGTCCAAATACACAGGCACCTTCAGCAACCAGCACAGCACCAACATTCTCCACCTACCTAACAGCATGCTCCTCCTTCACATTCCTGTGGACCTGCCCCTTCCTACCACAGACCTTGCAAACCTTGCTAACACAGAGCACCCTGCCCCTGCATTCTTGCCCCCTTCAATATGCCCTCGGTTGGAGTCCATCCATAGTGGTGCCACAGCCTGGCAGTCCTCACCACCCAGATTAAGAAAGTAAGTCCATTCACAGTTACACGAGAAAGCATAAAGTTTCTAAGGATAAACTTAATCGAGGAGGAGATAGACCATTTTCCTGAAAATTATAAGCTATTGAAGAAGGAAATTAAAGATGACACAAACAAGTTGAAAGGTGTACCATCCTCATGGATTGGAAGGAGTAATGTTGTTAAAACGTCTGTAGTACACCAAGCAATCTACAGGTTCAGTGGAATCCCTACCAAAATACCAGTGGCATGTTCCACAAAACTACAAGAATCCCCAAATTTTTGTGAACCCACAGAAGACCCCAAAGAGCTAAATCAGTCTTGAGAAAAAGAATGAAGGTGGACGTATCACAGTCCAAGATTTCAAGATACAGTCCAAAGCTGTAGAATCCAAACACTATGGTACTGGCACAAAAATAGACACACAGATCTGTTAAACAGAGGGTCCAGAAATAAGCCCATGCTCATATGATCATTTAATCTTTGACAAAGGCAAGAATACATACTAGGGAAAAGACAGTCTCCTGCATACATTGTGCTGAGAAAACTGGATAGCCGTATGCAAAAGAGTGAAACTGGACCACTTCCTTGAACCATATACAAAAATTAACTGAAAATAGATTAAAGACCTAAAGAGTCCTAAAGCATAAAACACCTGGAAGAAGACGTAGGTAGTAATCCCTCTGACACTGGTCTTCAACATTTTTGTAGATAGGTCTCCTCAGGCAAGGGAAACACACACAAAAACACAGTACTGGGACTACACCAAAATAAAAAGCAATGGATACCGTCAACAAAACAAAGACCTATTGAATAGAAGATATTTGCAAAGGTTATATTCCATAAGGGGTTAATATCCAAAATATATAAAGATTTTACACAACTCAAGAAAAAAAAAAAAAACCTGAGACTCCAATTAAAAATTGGCTAAGGACCTGAATAGATATTTTCTTGAAAAAGATACAGATGGCCAACAGATCCAAGAAAAGATGCTCAATAAAAAGATAAGAAATAACTGTTTTTGAAGATGTGGAGAATAAGGCACCATCGTGCACTGTTGGTGGGAATATAAATTGATGCAGCCACTGTGGACAACAGTGTGGAGGTTCCTGAAAAAAATTAAAAATAATAATGCTATATGATCTAGTAAATTCCACTACTGGGAATTTACCCAAAGAGAATGGAAACAGTAATTCAAGGAGAAAAAGATGTGTGCACCACTATGTTTATAATAGCTTTATGTACAGTAATCAGATGCAGAAGCAAAGTAAATATCCATCATTACATGAATGGGTAAAGACTTGATATATGTATATGTGTATCAACAATAATATGTAGGATATTATGAATGATATATACATGCATATATATAGTGGAATATTACTCAGCCACAAAAAAGGATGAGGTCTTGCCATTTTGTAGACAACATGAATGGACCTAGAGGGTAGAATACAAAGTGATTTAAATCAGATGAAGACAGATACCATATGATGTTACTTATACGTGGAATCTAAAAACAATGAACAAAATCCAGAAACAGGCTTCTGTAAATATAGAGAAGCGATGGTTGCCAGAGGGGAGAGCACTGTGGGTATGGGGTAAATAGGTGAAGGGAATTCAAAAGTAGAAGGTTTGGGTTATGGAATGAATAAGTAAGAGAGATGAAAAGGCACAACATAGTGAATATAATCAGTGTGTGGTGAGTACAGCATGATGGGTTGAATCACCGTGTTGTACACCTGAAACTAATGCAACATTGCAGGTCACCAAAACTTCAGTTAGAAGAAAAAAAGAAACAGAAGCAGAAGGATCAGGTTGAGAAAGAGGTAGCCCCATAGGTTGGAGCGATGCAGGATCATGGACCCATAAATGCAGGCATTTCTAGAAACTGTTGAAGACAAGCAAACCAATTATCTCCTAGAGCTCTGAGAAGGACTATCACCATTGTAGACTTCTGACCAGCAGAACTGTGAAATACGTTTGTGCTCGTTAGGCCATGGACTTTGTGACACCTTATTATGGCAGCGATAGAAGAGAATACGGTAGCTATTCAGACCAGGAGTTCAGTAATAGAATACACTTAAAAATTCTCCAGGATCCTCTAAACAGTTTAGGATGCAATGCTTTGAAAGGATCCCTTGTGAGCCTGGAGCCACGAACAGGACTTTGTTCACCCTTGGGTTGGCTCACCATCCATTGCCCTGTTCATCTTCCACGAGTCAGCGGTAGCAAATGGGAGACACAGAACCTCTGAGTCTGACACACATAGACAGGAGCATTACTGTCTCAGTTTTATTATTGCCATCCTGGTTTTGAACGGACGCCGACACCTCTTGGGCATAGAACAAGTTGTGTCTCTGTGAGTTGTTAGCTGCTAATAGGAGATGAACGTAGAATTTTCCCCCCACTGAATCCAAGATATGGCAAAAGTACCCCTCTGGTGAGAAGGGCTTTTTGGGATTTAGCCCACAACAGACAACCTGGCAGCTAAGTGATACTTTTTTCAAAGAAAGAGAGGAAGGAAAGGAAAAAGGAAAGAGGGAACCCATCAAACACTCACTTCCTTAATTCATGAAGAGAAATGTAAACTGAAGGTGTCCATCCTTTGTCTTCTACTTTTCCCCCCTTCTTACGGTCTGCCCTGGTTCTAAGTAACCATGAGCCAAAAATCGCCATTGCACATATTTATCTACAGAACCGTGACAGCAGACTGAAGGGTCACTGAAGCACCGTTCTGGCATTTGCACCAACTTCGTATTTCAATATAAATTATAATTTCAGGTATTTGTCTTTCTCTGACTTATTTCACTTAGCATTATATCCTCCAGATCCATCCATGTGGTTGCAAATGGCAAGATTCTGTTCTTTTTCATGGCTGAAAAATACAGTGTAAATGATACTTATATGTGGAACTTAAGAAACAACAAATGAGGGCCACCTGGGTGGCTCAGTCGGTTAAGCGTCCGACTTCAGCTCAAGTCATGATCTCACGGTCCGTGAGTGCGAGCCCTGCATCAGGCTCCGTGCTGATAGCTCAGAGCCTGGAGGCTCATTCGAATTCTCTGTATGTGTGTCTCTCTCTACCCCTCCCCCACTCATGCTCTGTCTCAAAAATAAACATTAAAAAAATTAAAAAAAAAAAAAGAAACAATAACTGAACAATGACAATAAATTAAAAAAAAGAGTCATAAATACAGACAACTGGTGGTTGCCAAAGAGGAGGTGGGTGGATGGCTTAGATATAGGGATTCAGGATACACTCACCCTGATGAGCTCTGAGAAATGTATAGCATTGTTAACTCATACTGAGCAACCGAAACTAATAAAACACCAAATGTTACTTACACTGGAATAAAAAGCCGAAAAAAAAATGTAAAAACTCAAAGTTATTGCAGAAAAAAAAATGCAGGATGAACAAATTATGGGCATTCCCAATAATGACAGGATCACCATGATCAGTGATTTTTTTTTTTAACCTCAGGGTGTCCTATTACACTCTTGGTGAGTTTGTTCATCATGAAATTTTAAAAATTTATTTATTTATTTTTTAATGTTTATTTTTGAGAGAGAGAGACAGAATGCAAGTGGGTTAGGGGCAGAGAGAGAGGGAGACACAGAATCTGAAGCAGGCTCCAGGCTCTGAGCTGTTGGCACAGGGCCCGATGCGAGGCTCGAACTCACCAGCTGTGAGAGATCATGACCTGAGCCAAAGTCGGACGCTCAACCGACTGAACCACCCAGGCACCCCAAAGTTTATTTTTTTAACGTTTATTTATTTTTTTTAGGACAGAGAGAGACAGAGCATGAACGGGCGAGGGGCAGAAAGAGAGGGAGACACAGAATCAGAAACCGGTTCCAGGCTCTGAGCCATCAGCCCAGAGCCTGACGCGGGGCTCGAACTCACGGACCGTGAGATCGTGACCTGGCTGAAGTCGGACGCTTAACCGACTGCGCCACCCAGGCGCCCCCCAAAGTTTATTTTTAAGGTATAATGCAGATAAAGTATACAGTTCAGTGGCTTTTAATACACTCACATTTTACAATCATTGCCAATGCATCATCCCCACAATTTTGTCACTGCAAAAAGTGATACCTGTACCCGTCACTCCCTAATTTTGTCCTTAAACTCTGACAGCCACTAATCTGTCTTCTGTGTCTATGGATTTACCTTTCTGGACCCTGCATATAAGTGGCCTTGTACAATATGTGGACTTTTGTGTCTACATATGTTCAGTTTAGCACATTTTCAAGGTTCATTACAGCGTATATTATAATACGTTCTTTTTATGGGTAAACAGTATTTCATTACGTATAATACTTTACTGATGTGATTGAAATATATACAGTCAGCAGTTCCTATTGTAATACTATAAAAATCCATGTATAAATTTTGTGTGGACAGGCTTTCAGTTGTCTTACGTGTATATCTAAAAATGGAGTTTCTGGGTCTTCTGGTAACCCAGTCTTACCATTTGAGACACTGCCAGCCTGTTTTCCAAAATAAGGGCAGTATTTTATATTGCCACCCACGTTGTACAAGTCCCAACTTTTCTGCATCCTCACCAACACTTGTATTGGCTGTCTTTTTTATTATGGCTATCCTTGGTGTCTTTGGAACTAAAATGAATGTCTTGTTAATGGCCTATTATTGGTTTTTAAAAAATCTATTCTGCCAATCTCTGCCTTTTGATTGGATGACATTTATTTATTTATTTATTTATTTATTTATTTATGAGAGATGGAGAGAGACGGAGCATGAGCAGGGGAGGGGCAGAGAGAGAGGGAGACACAGAATCCGAAGCAGGCTCCAGGCTCCCAGCTGTCAGCACCCCGATGCGGGGCTGGACCCCACGAACCATGAGATCGTGACCTGAGCTGAAGTCGGACGCTCAACCGACTGAGCCACCCAGGCGCCCCTGATATTCATTCTTCTCCCAGCTCTTCAGAGCTTGCTCCTTTTGTTTGTTTGTTTTTGTCTTTGCTGCTGCTGCCATTTGTTTAATGAATTTTCTGAACGGATTCAGTAAAGCCTATATTCCCATTAAAGCCTATATTCCCAGTAAAGCCTATGTTTTTCTACCAGAGTCTCTATTCTGTTGGCGTGGTGCTCAGCCGGTGATCAGATAGACAGGTTTGCTGCAACGGCTAGAAACTCCCAGTGAGGCATGGGCTCGGTATGCCAGTTGGTACCTACCTCTATACTTAGGCAGAGTTCTCACTCTTTCTTTTCTTGTACACATCCTTCTTGTGTTCTTGAAACCCTTTGGTGAATTTCCACGGCTAGTTGGCATCTCTGTGTTAGCTTTCAGTTCCTCTCAGTGCGACGCTTCAAGGTCAGACAAAAACGGAGAGTTATGTCCTTCTTAGGTCTTCCCTACGCACATGCACATCTCTGAACGTGCCTGCATACCACGTGCACATGACCTGAATTGCCAGGACTCCGCCAGAGCTTGTAAAAGTTCCCAAGGACAGGGGGCGCCTGGGTGGCTCAGTCGGTTAAGCATCCGACTCCTGATTTCGTCTCAGGTCATGATCTCAGAGTTTGTGAGTTCAAGTCCCGTGTCAGGCTACATACTGACACTGTGGAGCCTGCTTGGGATTCTCTGTCTCCCTCTATCTCTGCCCCTCCCCTTCTCGCTCTCTACCTCTCGTGAAATAAATAAATGTTAAAAAAAATTTCCAAGGACATCTGATTTTCCAGCTTTTAGGAAGTTTTCAATAGCTTATTTGCCCCAGCTTTTATCACCGCATCAGGTGGGTGCACTGTTAAAACAGTTGCCTCCGGTCTCCAGAGGGTGAGCTCCATCAGGCCAGATGAAGACAACTTTGTGAGTGGGATTTTCTAGGGAACGTCCAGACAGACCACGTCGTATCTGCAGATGGGGTGTTGTTTCTGACGTGGCTGTGAGGCTACTGGTTTTCCTCACGGTTGTGGGATCTTGGTTATGAAGGTGACCATGGAACTTGGAATGAGAATAGTCAACTTAAGACCTTGCAAAGCTTTCTACTAAAATGTATGTATTTTTTGTGACTAAAAGCTCTACGGGTTATTGCTGGCTTTGATTTCCAATTCCTAAAAATAATGGCTTTTGATAAATTTTGCAAGTATTCTTTTATGGTTTAAGGGATTTATTTTGGAAGTCATTACATTTCCAAACAATATCATTCCAGTTTTCCTTTGCGTCTTGCAGGTTTTAGGCTGTTTCCAGTTAAGATGGTGCCATGAACCTCCAAACACCTTCTCTGTCTCCACTTGGGGAAATGGCACGTCGTATTGAGTTTGGGGTTCATTTCCGGTGGCTGAAGAATGCCCTTGTATTACATTTGTATCATGAAACCCATCTCCACTTTGCAGTATAATAAGATGAGCTTCCGAATTGAGTTTCACATGATACAAAATAGCAGAAAACGCTGCCTCCGTAAACGGGTTACGACGATGGCTCGTTAGTCATTCTGCTCTGCTTCTGGGTGACCTCACAAAGTCACAGAAGCAAGTCATGTAGTGGCTCCCAGTGCACACGTTTACAAATTGTCCTTCAAAAGCATCGATGGGAAGGAAAGAAACGTGTTGGGTTCTCAAGTTCAACTTAAGAATACCGTAGCCAAGCAAACACCGTCCACATCTTCACTTTTCTTTTGCCATTGTCTGCACTTCTGGGAAGGACGAGAGAAGCGAGGTAATGGAACAGATCCTCAAAATGTGTCTTCCACGTGCCTCCTTCTGATACACATCTCCATATTCTTGCCCGCGTGCTCATGGTCCACACCTGAATGAAAACATTCATTGCCAGGCAGGTAGAGGACCTGGGTAGTTCTGGGGCTGGCGTTCCATAAATCAATGGTTCAGCTGTTGATTATTTATTGAGCACTGTCCCTGTTAACTGCCATGTGAGTCCACGTGGGAAATTATACATACACACTTGTTGAATGATAGGTCCTCTCTAAAGGACATTCCTTTTTGTGGAACACACCATCTTTGAGCATGTGAGGGCCCTGCATTGGATCAGGTGTCTTTGTTATTCTGTTAGCGTTGGGGAACAACCAGACACAGACGTGACTGGTAGGGTTCGTCCAGACACGGGAAGGGAATGACAATCGAGGTGAGTAATTGTGCCGTGAAGACAGACTGCACGTCTTAAACACGAAATTTCAGTTCCCCAGCCCCCCTAGGCTCAGGAAAACATCCTCCTGGGCTGACCTCCAGCTCATCACCTCTTGTTTTACAAGAGGCTCACCATGCTGACTTGGGAAGAAAAATGAAAGAAAAATGAAATCAGACAGATGAGGATCGAAGTCTGATTTTCTGCTTTGCCCCTTATCGGTGATCTGGCTCTCAATGAATTATTGAGGCGCCTATGTAAATTATTTAAATGCCTATTTGAACTAATAAAACATGTGTGGAAGCAGATGGTAAATTGCTGTGGGTGTAAAACAGCCAATAGATTGGAGCCTTGAGAGGACTTAGGTTTTGTAAGAGAAGAGAGTGAAACACGCCGGGGCAGTTACGGCTTTGACAGAGCTAGTGTTTTACATCAGGGGAGACGTTTTGCCAACCATTTGCAGGGCTAGGGGTAGGGGGAAGGGTGGGAGACATCACCTGGGGTGCAAAGTTCAGGGATATTCAGTTGGGATAAATGTAAATGTCTTACTCAGTTGTTAGGATAAATACAAATATCTTCAAGAAGCAAAAAATCAGTGCAGATAAATCCATGGCGAGCCAAGTCCCAAGACTGTGGATGAGAAGAGGGTTTAGGGGGCGGGGCCTACCGTAAACAGGCAGTATGAGTCATGGAAATGAAGGGACGGTGTGCCTCACTAGGTTGTACCTTATCCTTACACACTGCCCTTTCTCGTATGAATGAGCATCTGCAGGCTGTGCACCGATTCCTCAGGGATCAGCCTGGGTTAGCATCATGCCCACTGAATCTATTTATTGGTGCTAAGGCAGTGGGATCCCGAGTTAGCGTAGAGTGCCCTCTGAGCTGCCGCTGGCTCGTGCTATGGGGGGAATTGTGTCCTCCAAAAAGATGTTGAAGTCTGAGCCCCTCAGACTTCACATTCTGGTTTTGGGAAACAGGATCTTTGCGGATATAATCAAGATGAGCTTATCAGGGCAGGGCCCTAATCCCGCTGGGCTGATATCCTTCTAAGATCAGGACAGAGACAAGACCACGTGATGTCACAGGGGAGAAGACAGCTTTGTGAAGGGCAGTGGAGGCAGAGATTGGAGCTAGGTCTGTAACAAGCCAAGGGACACCAGAGACAGCCGGCAAGAAGCCAGCAGAAGCGAGGAAGCCACCTCCCCTCCAGATCTCAGAGGGATCCTGGACCCCCTGCCAACACATTGATTTGGGACTCCTGGCCTCCAGAACTGACATTTGTGTTGTTTAAAGCCACGCAGTGAGTGCTACTTGTCCTTACAGCCTTAGGAAAACAACACAGAGGGTTTACCCTTACCCCCGATGGCTGTCTGAAATTAGCTTTCTGCAAACTTCCAGTCTGCCCTGGGCCGACCGACCGTAGGTCATCTGGGCTTTGCACAAAGACCACAGGCTTGCCTGCATCACAAGGAGAGGACCTGTAACCGGAAAGGGTGACACTGGGTATTGCCGCTCAAAGGAGGGAAATCATGCTGGCTTTTCAAGAGCCTTCCTTTACTCCCCGTTCTGCTGGCCAGATCCCCACGTGGGGACACAGGCCGTGCAAGCCAGGTCTCATTTTCTGCAGAAACACCACAGGTTAAACATGACAGCACTTGGCTAACGGGCTCACCGGCTTCAGTTAGAACACAACAGGAAATGTGTGTATGTTCTTCTCGGGCACTTTCCTTAACATTTGTTTTAGGTTAACTTCCTAATTAAGCAATTTTTTTGCAGGTCAGTGACCACAGGTTTGGGGAAACTTGAGCAAGTTAAATAACATTAAATAAAACAGACTGCTCAAAAGAAAAGGTGCCGTGGCAATTATAATCAGAGTCGTGCCAGCAAAATGCTAATGAGGCATTTTCTCTTTTTAAAAGCGTGACCTTTTTACTGCCTAATGGAGAGCAAGGTATAAAGCTTTCACAGGGATTCTGTTTTTAGCCATCCTCTGATGGAAAAATAGATCTTTTCAGGAAACCTATTTTTACGTCCCCCTGTGTCTGAAACACCTTCTGTGGGTGTTTGATTTGAAGGCTTAGTTATGTCTAACAAACCCGTCCCCAAACAGGGTGACTGCATAGAGCTGCCGATCTCCGACTTCTGGATCCCCGGGGCAGCGCACGTTTAGCAACAACAAATTGTCATAATATACACCCTAAACTTTGCCTTTTAAATGGTCCAGTTCAACAGCATTCAGTACATTCACATCGTGTGTGACCATCACCACCATCCATTTCTAGAACTTCTTCATCCTGCAGAAGTGAAACCCTGACCCCACGAAACACCGACCCTTCATTCTCCACTTCCCCCAGCCCCGGCATCCATCATGCACCGTCCCTATGAATTTGACAACTCTCAGTGCTTATGAGTTGAATCTTACCGTGAGGTCTTTTTGGGCCTGGCTGATTTCTCTCAGCAGGATGCCCTCAACATTCACCCACCTTATAGCCCTTGTCAGAACATCCTTGCTTTTTAAGGACGTGCCACTGTATGGTGGAACCAAATAATATTCCATTGCGTGGTTGAACCACATTGTGTTTCTTTATTCATCCATCGTGGACACTTGTATTTTTCGGCTACCGTGATCATGGGTGTGCAAATATCTGTTCAGTCCCTATTTTCGGTTCTTTTGGGTCTACCCCTGCTGGATTATACGGTGACTCCATCTTTAATCTTTTCAGGAAATGCCGGAACGCAGCTCACTTTGCCCACATTTCTGTGGGCTTCAATACCCACAGTCTGCCCAGGGATTCAAGGTCTGCACCCTACCTCCTTGCAATGGCAGATGTCCACAACCACACTGTAAATCACTGCCTATATGAATCATCTTTTAGTTGTTTAAACACATTAGCATTTAAATAGGATATTTATGACTTCCAAGTTATGAGGAATATTTGTGAAGTTTTTTCTTAAGACTCTTACTAGCGGGGCACCTGGGTGGCTCAGTCGGTTGAGCGTCCGACTTGAGCTCAGATCATGATCTCAAACCTTGTGAGTTCGAGCCCCACGTTGGGCTCGGTGCTGACCGTTCAGAACCTGGAGCCTGCTTCGGATTCTGTGTCTCCTTTTCTCTATGTTCCTTTCCTGCTCGTTCTCTCTCTCTCTCTCTCTCTCTCAAAATTAAACCTTAAAAAAATTTTAATTTGCTGCAGCTAACCAATGGTAAACATATACTATTGGCTGAAATTTCTTTTGCTGTGTTCTGTTCACAAAAAGAGCCTTACAATTTCTAGATGCAATGTATAATTTTTATTTCTTTTTCTCAGACATGAGTTGTCTCCATTTATTTGGATTCTCTTTAATAACTTTTACTAAAATGATGCACATTGGATGCTTGGTGTGCTGCCCAAAGTGTCCGGAGTTATCAGGGTGCTCTTATTTTTCAACGTTGTCGACCAGGCTTATTAAAAATGCCTCCACTTAAAGGGGCGCCTGGGTGGCTCAGTTGGTTAAGCATCTGACTTCAGCCTCGGCCATGATCTCACTGTTCCCGAGTTCAAGCACCATGTCAGGCTCTCTGCTAACAGCTCAGAGCCTAGAGCCTGCTTCAGATTCGGTGTCTCCGTCTCTCACTGTCCCTCCCCTACCCAGGTTCTGTCTGTCTCTTAAAAATAAATACACTCTAAGAAAAATTTTTAAAAATGCCTCCACTTAAAAGCAAATTCAAAATGTAGTTATTGCCTTTCCTTTTCCTATGCTGGAAAGACAACTTTAACACATTTCTGTCCCTATCCTTTTGGGATCAGCTTAAAATAAACTTGGGTCAGGAAACCATCATGTCAGTTTGTTTTGATTATAGTTTTTTTTTTTTTAAGGTTTTAGTCATTTTTGAGAGAGTACAAGTGGGGTAGGGGCAGAGAGAGAAGGGGTCAGAGGATCCAAAGCAGCCTGTGCTCTGACAGCAGAGAGCTCGACGAGGGGCTTGAACTCATGAACCTTGAGATCATGACATGAGCCAAAGTTGGATGCTCACCTGACTGAGCCACCCACATGCCCCTGTTTTGGTTATAGTTTGACATATATGAGATACCTCTCAGTTCTGCAAACCACGTAAGTAATAAAGCACATAGCACGTAAGGTATTTAGAAAATATTTCCAGAGGATTCTCTTAGTCTCTCATTAAAAGGATTCCCATGCTCGTCAGTGAAATTATTGTTGAGGAACAGAATGGCGTGCTTTTGGAGTTACTTCGGGCTGTGCCCATGTGATGTATGTTGTGTGCCCCACACCTGTTTCTGGATTGCCCCTCAACCTGCGCTCTTTTCTGACATTCTTAACCCAGTGACTGGAGCCAACTTTCTTCCGGTCGGAGTCCCAGGGCCCCTGTGATGCTCTCGGACAGCTCTCATACGTCATGTCGCAACTCTCCATTTACCTCTGCCTCCTTACCACCCCGTGTGTGTCTGCCCCACGGTCTCCATCGTGACGCGAAAGGTCTATGGGAGGTTATAGCTGTACTACCAGTTACTGCGATCGCAGAAGGAAAAACATTGACGTTAGAATATTATGCAGTGGGGCTCAATTACACAGCTACATGGGAACTCTACGAGCTTGTCAGTATTCCCGGGTTTTCTGCACGGTCAAGACGAGACCATTCTCAGGCTTGACGCAGCAGGGGAAAGCAGTAGTGATGGCCAAGAAACGTCAAGGCCTTGACATTATACCCTGTTCGCAGGCTAACACATCAGCCAGGCATAGTTCCGTAGACGCTCGCAGAAGACCGAAGACTTCTGAGTCAGAAGTCTTGATCTCAGCAGTTGGTTATGCTCTACATTGTCCAAGTTCCACATCCTTCGGTTGCCATGAGGGGACAGGTGCAGGGGCATGCTGCACAGTTGGAACAAAGCTTAGGACATGCCCATTCTTACGAGATGCTGCCTGGGACACTTCTGATTTTTGTCCTGGAGGGAGAGGTTATGCCCGCTGTCCTGGACGGCCGACAGTAGCTGCATTCTTCCCCGGAGTGAGGTGCTGCCTCTGCCTTCCAGAAGTGTTCTCTACACAAGTATCCTGTTAGAAAAACGTAAGGAACTATTGCCCCGCTCACGAGATACACAAAACCGTGAGGGGCCCCAGAGGGCTCATCTGCCAACCCCCCGTAAGTATGGCGCTAGGCACTAACACTTACCTTGGGAGGCCCAGTGACCGTTGGTTGACAGACACCGCTAGCCCAGCCAGTGTAGCAGATGCCTAGCCTCAGACTCCTCCACCCTTAAACTCCCCCACGCCCTGGGGGGCTCAGTCAGTGCAGCATTTGACCCTTGGTTTTGGCTCAGCTCGTGATCTCGCAGTCGGTGAGTTTGAGCCCTGTATCGGGCTTGCTGCTGTAAGCATGGTGTCTGCTTGGGATTTTCTCTCCATCTCTCTGCCCCTCTCCCACGTGCTTTCTCTCCCTCCCTCTCTCAATCCCTCTCTCTCTCAAAGAAACACACATTTAAAGTCTTGTCATATCTCCTGCATTGAGTCCACGTGGAACTCACGTTGAAGGTTCACGCTGATGCGCACAAGTCAGCTTTCTGGACACAGAGCAGGATGAGGAAAGTGAACATACGTGGCCCATCTTGTAATGACACACAGTCTGTGGTTGGGCTCTGCTCATCCTACTGAGCCTCGTGCGTGCTGGTTCCATGGAGACCTTCCAAAAGTATTTTCATAGAGCAGCACTATGAGAATTGACAAGAACAGACTTCCTTCCTCTTAAGACACAACAAATCATTGCTGCCTGCTAGACTGTTTCTTCCTATGTGTACAGTCTTGTACACATACCTTCATATTAACAATTTTATGGAAAATCTCTAAACACCGGAATTACTAGATAGGGTGATTGCCAAATTTCTTTCCAGGCAGTGTTATACTCGTTTATAGTCCCATTTGTACTGAGAATATAGGAGGCCTATTTTTGTAAGTCCTATATCTCCCTGCTAAAGAGTTATTCCATTATCGGGGCACCTGAGTTGCTCAGTCGGTTAAGCGCCTGACTTTGGCTCAGGTCATGATCTCCAGTTTGTGAGTTCGAGCCCCACACTGGCCTCTGTGTTGACAGTTCAAGAGCCTGGAGCCTGCTTCAGATTCTGTGTCTCCTTCTCTCTCTGCCCCTCCCCTGCTCACACTCTGTCTCTCACTCTCTCTTAAAATAAACGTTAAAAAATACTTTTAAAAAGAGTTTTTCCATTATTAAGGGGAAGGAAATTGATGGTGGAGAGCAGAAGAAAACTGACTTCTTTCTACTCTAGTCCCCAGGTTGGGTTGGTCTTCACAAAATAGCTTGAAAGGAGGGACCATCGTGAGTTCACAAGCATGAGGCAAATGTCTGCTCTCAATCCTGTGGCAGCCGACCAAATTATGTGGAGGTCAAATACAGCTTTTATGTAACAGTTATTGGATTCCCTCACAGGAGCTGGAAGTAGACAGCTCATCAGGAATGGGAGTGTGGCCAGAAGATAGGGAGAGACCTAAGAGCAAGGGTGGGTAGTCATGCTGTGCGCTCAGATCTGGACTTCCCAGCATAGATCACCAGATGGCCCCTTCAGAATGGGCCCTGTGTTCTGGAGGGTGGGCTATACACAAACATGAGCAGCACGCAATTCAGAAAGGTAGAAGCAGAGGGACTGATGGAGACTGGCCTTAGTGAATGAAAAGAGCAAAAATCCTTAGGTGGGTCGTACAAGACACTTCTTTTTTTTTTTTTTTAACGGAGAAAAACAGCAGGCACGTTTTAGTCTCCAACTAATTCCTTGCGTCTGAGCAGCCAGCTACAAGGAGACAGACGTAGATATGTTTGAAGGTCAGGATACAGAACCTTAGAGGATGACAAGTGACTGGTGATTTTAGTTAGGAAAGACTTTTTATATATTTTATTTTAGAGAGCATGCACACAAGTGGGGAGAGGGGCTGAGGGAGACGGAGAGGAAGAGGGAGAACCCTTAAGCAGGTTTCACACTCAGCATGGAGCCCGACACAGGGCTCAATCTCACATAGCATGAGATCATGACCTGAGCCGAAATGAAGAATCCGACGCTCAACCAACTAAGCCACGCAGGTGCCCCAGCAAGACTTTTTAGACAGAGTTCTTAGAACCAAAATGATTTGAAGACAGAAATCATGGGTCCTGACATTGAGAGGAGACCTTGGCCCAGGATAAAGTATGCTTCCAGAGAAAGTATTAGCAGTTGCTTAGATAAGGTCTGAGTTTTAGGAATAAGAAGGAAGCCAGCACCCACACGCAGGGTTACAGTAGCTTACAAATGTAAGGAAGCTGGTAAGTGGTGGAAAAATAAAATAGCCTTCTGGTGGATTTAGGATGCCTTTGGGCAGCTGTCACATCGAGTTACATGGTATTTGATAATAAGGCAGGCTCAAGACCGCAAGTCTTTCAAGATCCGAGAGGCAGTGCTGTAGATCCCTTAACACTTAGGTGACGTGGCATCACGACGGTCAGAAGCTAGAGACCCAGGTGGCCCTGGCTAGATGCAACTTCTGCCTGGCTCACAAGAGCTTGAAGTGCTTTTGAACTTGAAGTCCTACTTCCTCTCCCTGTCTGAAACATTCAGTCCAGCTTTTTTAAATGGCATTTCTTCCACATTCTCCTAAGCTTTGTGAATTATTTACACCAAGAACATGATCTAGACCATAAGAATGGGTTCCAAGAATTAACACCTCTAGACATTGAGAGTTGTGGAAACCAATTCAAGTTAGCGCCTTGGACAAGTTAGTCCAATGGATTGTGATTGGACCCCTTTACATGGACATTTGTGGGGTTTGGCGTTAGAGTCTTTATGGATAAGCAATGGAATCTTTAAACTTCGAGCTAATAATTTATGAAGAAGTATGTGGCTTGAACATGACTCTGAGGCATAATGTGGTCATTTTCATAGGGCGGTATTTTCACACTTCTGGGTTTCTGCTTGTTTCTCTTCTACGAGCCCCGGAATGGACAGACAGTGGAAGAGGGGAGTGTGTGGGTAGGCAGAGCATCCTTGGCTTTTCCATAGGACTTCCACCGACTTGAAGTGGGTTTTTGCTCTACCCTTACCTTTTTCTCTTGAAGGGTTTTGCAAGAATGGTTGAACAGTATCTCTCGAGAATATGTTGGCATCTGAAGTTTAGACTCAGAGCAGCTCACTAGATTTACCCATTTCTGTTGGACCAACCATGTTCTGAGCTTCTCTTCCTGTGCTCAAATTAAAAGGGCCATAGATTTGTATTTATAGCACATGTCATTAATACGTTTGATTAAGCTGTTTAATTTTAAGGTAATTTTTGAAAGGAAAAAGGCAGGAGAGAAGGACAGAATCAAAATATGCACGTAGAGATCCATTTCTGCACCACACTTGGAACAGAATCCAGAGTCCTGTTTTAAATATAGTCCTATGTTTAAATTACCATATTTTTAAAAATATTTGAGAGAGAGCATGAGCAGGGGGGAGGGGCAGAGAGGGAGAGAGGGAGAGAGAGAGAGAGAGAGAGAGAGAGAGAGAGAGAGAGAGAGAGAATCCCAACCAGGATCCATGCTGTCAGCATAGAGCCCAACATGGGTTTCAATCCCACAAACCATGAGATCATGACTGGAGCTGAAACCAGGAGTCAGACACTCAACCAACTGAATCACCTAGGCTCCCCTGAATTGCCCTATTAATAAAATATGTTAAGTTTAAAATCTGTTTAAAATATCTGCTCAATATTTATTACTTAAGACATAAGTAAACCCAATCTGGTGAATTGTATCCAAAGCCTGTGAAACAAGACCAATCCATATTGATAAGTGTTGATCAGTAGCCACTAAACTGGATTTTTAATTCCTTTCTAAACATGACATAGTCTAGAAGTCAGAACAGGGGCGCCTGGGTGGCTCAGTCTGTTAAGCATCCAACTTCGACTCCAGTCATGATCTCATGGTTCATGGGTTCGAGCTCACATGGGGCTCTGTGCTGACAGCTCAGAGCCTGGAACCTGCTTCAGATTCTGCGTCTCCCCTGTCTCTGCCCCTCCCCTGCTTGCACTGTGTCTCTCAAAAATGAATAAACATTAAAAAAAAAAAAATAAGGTCTTGAGCACCAGATCCAATCTAAAGAGAGATTTAGATCATTTGACAACTTTTCAAAGTACTTTTTATGTCAATGGAGGGAGGAGGAAGAATCATTCCCCTAGAGTTCTGGTTTCTGAAAATTCAGAAGATCTCAGAGCTTGTAGGCTGTTCTTGCTTGCCACCAGTTGGCTGGGTCTCCTTAGCTGCTGCCCTCTTGAGACAGGGCACATGGTCTCCCATTGGCCCTAATCATCAGTCATGGCCTACTTCCCGTATTTATGTAACTGGATTGGCATTGTTGGTATTTGAAGTAGTCACCCCATGTCCTAGATGGGGCCTCAGGCTTTCTGCTTCTCCCATACAAGGGCACCCTTAGCCCCTGAGTCCGTCCACGACATTGGGGCTAGACGGTACCTTTGGCCAGAGATTAACAGTACAAGTAGGAAGCCCATCTCCCCGTACCCCTCTCCCTACCCATCTAGTTGGGACAAGAAGCCTAACACCCGGGCTCAGATTTAGACCCAGAATGTGTAGAGAAAATGGGGCTGGTGACGTGAAGACACCAGTCCAGAGTCACAGCTGTTCAAAGCTTTTGGAATCTGCTTACCCAAAGGCCAGGAGGCAGTGAGGAGTCTTCCCAGAAGGAAGTGCCAGGAGCCTCTAGGGTGGCTTCTCCAAGAGCTCATGGCTGAGACTCACAGAGAGCATGTGCCTTACCATGGAATATTCCTTAGTCATCAACCCTCTCCACCCCTCTGAGACCGCTCACTGGGATAGAACAAGCCGTCTGTCTGGGTGGAGGGCCATCTGGAATAAAAAGTCTACAGGACTCAAGTTGGACCTTTGTGACTTTTAATTCCTTCTTTGAGTTCTGACAAAAGGATTCAAGAAGAGGGTAATGAATCAAGCAAGTATCTGGTCATTGGTGTGTCTATCGAAGTGTTCACCCAGCTTTCAGAATATTAGGAGAAACTCTGTTTTGGCAGAAAGAAGCCTTTTTGCTGTCCATGATCAAAATTGCCTTGTACAGAAAGGCATCCAAACCATGGGGTCTTGAATGTGAGGAGTGAATCCCCTCCAGGCTGTTGGGAGGGTCTCCTTGGGAAGGGTCTCCTTCCCTTTTCTTAGGAGGGCACAGAAGGGGAAAAGAAGACCAATGCTGCTATTAGGAAAGGATACTGGACACAGGCTGCCTCTGGCTCCTCAAACAGGGTCCACAGACCAGCGTCGGTACCACTGGGGAGGTTGCTGGACATACAACGAGACCATGAAACGTGGGGATGGGGTGCAGGAGTTCACATGCCTTCGAGGTGATTGTCAGGTGTCAGCTCAAGAAAAAGACGTTCTCCTCAGAGACATCTCTGCAGCACCTCCAGAAGGCACACCCTGGACACCAGGAGACCTCCACCTGGTCCTGGGGGGACGTTCCGTCCTCTTTGATCGGCACAGGGCTCTCCTCACACAGGCTGGTTCGCTAGTGAAGCAGATCCCATGCAGGAAGAGCTCCCTCATGAAAAGGAATGCTCCCCATCTAAGAATGGCTGGTAAAACAGACCAACTGGGCACTCGGATGTGCTTTCAGACCTAAACCCTCAGCTGGAGGACTTCTGTTTCCAAAGGGATCAGTGGTCCCTTTCGGCTTGGTTGCTCCTAAAATCAGAGGAGCCTGATCCTGACCAGGGAGGGGGCTCAGGCGACATTGGTCTCTCACATGCCATTGCTCCACGTTGCTGATTGCCTGAAGACCTACGGCCACGCTCTAAAGAGCCACACTTAGGAAGAAGACCTACCACGGAGGTAATGTTGTGGATTGATCTGGCAACACACAAGACTCCCGCCCAGTTCCTAGGGGCATTGGATTTGATCTGTCCATTCACAGATGCAGAGACCGAGGCGTAGGGTAATAACCCTATTTGTCAACACCACAGACGTCGTCCATAGCACCCCACGTGTGGGATCCAGCCTTCCTGGTTACCAGGGGCTCCATGAAGCTTTCGGCCATTTGTACTGCTGCCTGCTTGGCATCAGTTATCACCCCTCCCGGTTGTCTAACTACACACGCTTGTGCTTTGATCATACACGCCCCCTTCTGCCCACATCCTGGACACTAAGAAAGCAAGCCAGCCACCCAACCCTCCAACCAGTCAGGCCAGAATTAGCTTTACCGTTAACCTTGGGAATTCAGAGGGCCTGGAACGTCCCTGAGGTCCATATGCTCGCAGAAGAACGTGACTGCTTCTAACTGTACTAGTAAGCAGAACAGCAAGTACAATGAAGCATCTACTGTTTGAGGCTGTGGGGCCCATGAGAAGCGTTCCCATTTGACTGCAGAGAACACCTCACGTTAGATTAGTCAAGGTCACACAGTTAGCAAGAAGCAGGCCCAGGGTGGATTTTAGAACCCACGTTCTTTCTACCGCAGTGCTTATGGAGAAGGGCTTTTTCCCCTGAGTCTCCAGATTACGGGTTCCTGTTTCATGCTTTTGGGAGCTACAACCCTACCCCAAGCCTGAGGCATCTCCCTGCTGGGCACGTACCAGACTTCTGGACTCTGAGTCACCGGCTGGCGTTCTGATCCTCGAGGTATGGGTTTCTGGCAACAAGGCAATTGCCGCGTCACTGTCTTCACCGCTACTGCTGGCCCCAGGCACCGCACGAGCTGCGGTGTGGAGTTCGCTCAGCCAGCCTGATCCACCTTGCCCATGATAAATGGCAGGGCTGGATGTTTCAACAGGGACCTCCTGTGGGCCAGCATTACCCCAAGCATCTGGGATCAGTGTAGCGTTCATCTACCCCGGACCCTCAGGCCGCCTCTCACGCGAGTCCACAGAAGATCATGGCAGAGAGCACATGAGAAATATTTCTTTGGCACATTCACGTAATTGAGGAAGCCTGGCTGAAGAACGATCCCAAGAAGTGACCAACTTGAATGCAACAGAAAGCCTCTGTTCCCTGCAGACTTAGGGGTTGGCCTCGTTCGTAGTGTTGGTGGGAAACTTACCCAACGCAAATTCGTCGGGATCATGAGCGGTTAGAAGTTGGAAAAAGCAGTGACCTGGTGGAAGGATTGGTCTGAGGTGATGACAGTTCATCCCGTAGGAGGCGTAGTGTCTGCGAGTTCTTTCCAGCATTCGCACAAATCCCCTGGGCCTCCTGTTATGACACAGATACCAAGGAAGGCAGAGGTGTGGCCTGAGGCCCTGCTTTTCTGCCCAGCTCCCCTCACAGGCTGAGTGCTGGGGCCTGTCGGGCTACGCTTTGAGTCACAAGTCCGTAGACTTCACGGACAGAGTCTTAAAAAGGAGACAGCAGTCCGCTTACTTGATCCAAGCTACGTACGTGGAGTGCTCTAGAAGCCTACAGCCCAGTTTCACGATCTCACCAGAAGACGAATCCTATAGGAAAGGTAAACTCCTGTCTCGGGGACAGGAGGGGGATGAAGACTGGTGTTGAGGGGGCTAGCAGTACATACGGAAACCACGAAGGGGAGAGAATGAGCCACAGTCACGGAAACAGCGACAGACTGGTTCAGTTGCATAAACAGTGCAGGTTTCAAAATCAGAGAAGGACGAACGAAGCCTGGGGTACCAGCTGACGTCAAGCCCAGCAGACGCTGAGGAGTGCCCGGCCCGCATACCAGCCTTACTGGCGCGGAGCTGGAAAATCCCGCAGCGTTCACAAGCAAGAGATCCGCGCAGGCAAACCAACACCCCCGGGGTGAGCACAAGGTCACAAACAGAGCGAGGCAAGCAGAAAAACTCCCAGACCTGACACGTGAACGGACCTGCTGATCTTGAGCTTTCCAGAGGGAAAACCACCGTGTCCTAGTCGCAGAGGAGTCAGCGTCCAGGAAGGGACAGGGTGTAGCAGCTGGCACACAGCCAAGACCCACGTCTGTGACCCACACACATCGGTTCAGCCCGTAAGGTTATGTGTAGTGTGCCAGCGGAAGGCATTAACCCCCTTCCCAACTGTGTGGGGCAGAGTTAATGCAAGTGTGAATTGAGCGACTGGAGCTGTCACAATTGGCACCCTGTCTCAGCACCCCAGTCACGCACGTTGGCGGAGCGGACTGTCGCTTTGCCCGCGTCGGCATTACCGGCGTCGCCTGGAGCCCTGTTCAGTGTCAGTCCTCGGCCCTGCTCCCAACCTGGCCATCGGGCACCGGGGGGCGGAGCCCACGGCGTGTGTTTGCAGCAGCCACCCGTGCCCATCGGCTGCCGGCTCACGCTTGGGAAGCGCAGCCACAGTCCACGGACCCCGTGAGTGGACACACCCAGCCGGCTTTGGCACACCCGAGCCCCGACTGCAAGCAGCCTCACTAACGGTGCTTTTACAGAGCCAATGAAGACTGAGACTGGTCTACGGGGAGAGCGTGTGGGATCGAACTCGTGGGGGCGGGGTTTTATCGATGCTGAAGAATCATCCGAGCACATGTTTGACGCTCACATCGCGATTTTGATGATGAGAGAAACCAGGAGTGTCAAGAGGGGTCAGACCATCGCACGGGTCTCAAAATCGTGCCATGCTGTGTCTTTAATGGGCTCGCCTAAAATAAGTGTTTCTGGTGCCCGTGCTTGTGGAGACCCCTTCTCACAGGGAGAAACGCAAACTTGAGAAAAACCAACATGGCCGCCTGACGTGATCTCTGACAAAAAGACTGGAAAAGAAATTTGTTCTACGTATGAACACAGATGTACGACTGAAAAGCAAAGAACTTGTGAAGGTTCCTCATTAGACTGATTCAGCAAACACGTGTTATTCAGACACGAAGGGGCAAGACCCAGTAAAACACAACCTAATTGCTTTCCCATCATCTGTCCTGTCCTGGGAAGGATGGGCTGGAGAGGGAGTTAGCACGGGGCTGCACAGTCAGGGAGCTCTGGGACCACAGCTTCTCCAGAAAGCATCTAACCCCTTTTTCTCAGAAGGGGGTAACGTCTACTCTGAGGCTGAAGAATACAGCGTCCTAACATCCCAGCAGAGGGAATGAGGTGTGCGGACACGTGGGGCCAGCACATGTCTCCTGGGACATGCTGGATGCTTACAAAGCCTGGAGCTTTAGGGGGACAGGAGATGACGCCGGAGAACCAGCAGGTGATTCATGGTGACGCTGGCCATCGTCCTCATGATTCTGCAGAGCGAAGGAGGGCCCCGAACCGTCGTGCCCTTCACAACCCCACTCAGTCTCCCTCATGTGGTCACCGGATTGGTCCCCAATCTGGAAAGGAGGCTGGCAAGGTCAGTAGGGAAAAGGCAGCCATGCAAGAAATTCTGCACGGAACTTCCAATAACATCTGCAGCATGACGGAAATTCAGTCATTCGAGCTCAGGATTGCAGAAATGATGCAGTTGTAAGGGACGGCGAGGTGACCTGACCAAACTGGAACACGCAAATGTGCCTTCGTAATTTGTAGTCACGTTAGCAACACCTTGGTGATCGGTTACATCGTTTTTATAAACTAGAGGTGATTGAAGGCCCATCTCCATAATGATGCCAGTCTTACATTTCAAACACTCATGGTTCCTATAATTCAGTCGTCACTCAGCATAAACCACAGCGATCTCCCAGTCCCATTTTCTATGTTTGTGCCCTTTTCTTACCTGAGAGACTGGTTTTACTTCAGTGGATTCGTTGTTAGTTCTCACGCTGCCACAAGCAGACAGGAATGTCTTTGCAGACTTGGAGCCCTGAGATGGCCGCTAGGTTTATGCTAACTGTGTCATTTACCATGACACCTGTGACGATTTTTGTTTTTGGTACTGGGAGCTTTGGGCCACACTCTGTTGGATTGATCTCTGCGGGCACTGGAGACTGAGTAGCTAAGGTCTGCCATTCAGGTTCCTCCTGCCTACGTGACTGGCCTCCCAACCAAAGCCCTCAACACCAGGAGTTGGGTGAGTTGCCCCTGTTGACAATTCTCCATAGCATAGTCACATGGTGGCTGGAACCATTAAACGCTTCCCATACAACTCCCTGAAAGAGGGCAGCGTGCACCCGATTTCTCCTGGACTCCCTCCTCTGTGCCTCTTTTCTCTGTTGATTCTAACCATTGAGTTATTACCCTAACTGGAATTAGTCTGATTCCAATCATTTAATGCAATATGTATCCTTTCCCAACAACTAACCATAACCATGCGTATAACAGCTTTTCTGGGACCTTTAGTCCTTCTAGCAAATCATCAAACATGAGGGTGGTCTTTAAATCCCAGAACATAACATTCAATGTCGAACTTTTGAGTTCACTACAATTTCTCATGATCTCAAGGAGCACCAAACATTGATTTCAGGAAAACATGTGATTATCTTCGTCCACACACTCACATTATTGATGGAATGTAATATGCAATTCCCTATAAGTATTTGTCACCTGACAGTGGGAACACAGTGGTCAATTTTTGTTGACTCAGTCAGCAAACTCACGTTAACATGTGTATTTACAACCTGGAGGGAATCGCCCTTCCTGAAATAGAAAATGCACTGTGTGGCATACCATCCAAATCCATGCACAAATGCTAAGTTACTATGTGTACTCATTTATCTCAATTACCAATTTATTGGATAGAGTAGGTAGGTGTGTCATTCTACCCTGTGTGATAGGAAGTAGAAGAGATTCTGTATCTTGATCAAATCCATTGACTTCAGTATAATTTCTTCCTTTTAATTAATATAAAGCACTCTTCACCACAAATTCCAATAGAGATTCACAAAGCATTTAATTTCTAGAACTATAAAGCAGTTAGTATCTCCTTGTGCATAGCTTATGGTTCCGAAATGGAAAATCTCTGGGACGATGACTGTTTTTACGTCTGTTCTGCCTCTCAGTTTTGGTAATTCATTACTTTGTGGAGTTTATGCTGATTGTTAGTACACGAGCAGTTTGGAAAATGTTTGATTTTTTAAAATTTTGCTTGTCTAGTAAATATAGTATCATAAACAGTGCGTCAACACCGTTTAAATCTTCCCATTTTCCTGAGCCTGCGATGGTCCTCATCTAGGAGAAGTCTACATTGACGCTCATTTCCATGTTTCAAGGTGAAAAGAACTCTCTATTGACTTAACCGTGGCAAGCACATGATGTGTATCAATGAAATCCATAACACGTATAGACATTTGTTTCCTAAACTGTTTATGGGCAGAATTCATACACACAGAAAGAGCTGAAGTCAATGAAGGTTTCATTTCAATATTTAGCTCAAGTCTTTTTCTATTAGGGTGTTGAACTACAATTGTCTGGCATTCTGTCAGCGAGATTTTATAATCGCTAACTAGAGATGGGAGCCACATCTAAACATGATTAATAAAGTGTGTTAAGCAAATGGGAACAGCTTTACTTTTAAAAACGCAGTAATCATGCAAGGGAACTCTGTTTCAGTTGTGAATGTGAAGAGAAAGTATTTTTAACTATCTGTCGAGACCATGAATTAATTCAGATATATTTAAATTTAATATAACATGAAGAAGAAGAATTCCTGGGCTTTATCCATTCCGTAAGAGTCAGTGATGGGTACGAGATGGATGTTTCCATTTAAAAAAATGTTGTATTCTGTTTTTTTGTTTCATTTCAAATTAAGCCAAGATTATTTATCAAAAAGCATCACTGTATGTTAGTTTGCTCGGGTGGCCACAACAAAATAGCACAGATCAAGTGGCTTGGACAACTGAAATGAATGTTTTCGCCATTCTGGAGGCTGGGAGTCTAAGATCCAGGCATGGGCACAGCTGGCTCCTCCTGAGGCCTCTCTCCTTGGCGTGTAGATGCCGTGATCTCCCTGTGTCCTCACGTGGTCATCCCTCTGTGCGTGTCTGTGTCCTAGTCCCCTCTTCTTATAAGCACACTGGTCAGATTGACATCGGACCCACCCTTAGGACCCTATGTTACCTTCATCATCTCTTAAAAGAAACCCATCTTCATGAGTTCATATAGTCAGATTCTAAGGTACTGAGTGAGGGTTAGGCGTCCACATATGAATTTTGTGGAGTGGGAGACACAGCTAAGTCTATAAAAATGGATAAGCCGTATTAGTTCTCATTTCAGAAGTCACTAAGACTTTTCTCACATATTTTGATAAAAATATCAATGTCTTTCCCTCTAAATTTAAAAATCTCCTCTTAAAATGCATGTGTGTGTGTGTGTGTGTGTGTGTGTGTGTAAAGATATATGAGGCAAGAGGCAGAAATTGATGATCTCTTGACATGTTTCAATTAGGAAAAGGAATTGGGTTTTTGAGTAAGAATTGCATCAAAAGTGACATTACTTTAGAACTTTGAATATGAAATGAAGTAACCAGGAATTGCTTCTAGGTTAATTATATTAGAAACTATGTTCCTAGGGGCACCTGGGTATCTCAGTCAGCTGCACGTCTGACTTCAGCTCAGGTCATGATCTCACGGTTCCTGAGTTCGAGCCCTACGTCCGGCTCTCTGCTCTCAGCACAGAGCCTGCTTCCGATCGTCTGTCTCCATCTCTCTCTGCCCCTCCCCCACTGTGCTTGTTGTGTGTCTCTCTCAAAATAAGTAAATAAGCTTAAAAAAAGAAACTGTGTATATGTATATATTACAGTGCCATTGAATATGTATGTTAGTATTTTAGTATATATATTATGTTAAGGACCCACATATAGACCTGCAGAATACCTAGTATAGATCGATATGTCGTGTAGTGTAGATCCGGCTTCGTTTGTCTTTCAAGTGGTAGTGGTTCTCGACTGGGGTTATTTTGCCCTTTAGGAGACAGTTGGAGACCTGTTTGGTTGTCGTAACTGGCGGAGGGCCTACGGCCTTGGGGCTGGAGGCCACAGAGGCTTCTAGAGAGCCCACAGGCACAGGACAGTGTCCCCACCCCCATCCCGGCCAGGGTGAGGCTTGTCCAAAATATAAGTAGAGCCAAGTGCGAGAAATTCTGCACAGAACTTCCGATGACATCTGCAGCATGACGGAAATTTTACCCATCTGACGCCTTCGCTCATTCAAAAAAAAACGTTCTTTTTTAAAAATGTTCTCTTACAGCTTTCCATGATATGTCCAATTCAAATTTGACACAAGGAGGCAGCAAAAATCTTTATGACCACAGACAGGACAGGAGAGAGCCCTCGTCGGCCACTGTGCTATTCTGTCATTACCGAACCTGCTAATTAATTGGCTTCACTTTCCCTCCCCACGTTCCCATCAGCCTGGCCCTCAGCTTCCTGGCGGGGCGGCCCCTAATGAACATTCTAAAACGGAACAATGACTCATTGTCCCACTTCTCCGCTTTCAGCACAACCTGAACGGATTTAAATGTCACTTGGTAGAGTTGCTATAATGGGTGGATGGTGTTTCAGAATTACTCTTGCTACTATATTTTAAATAATGTAAAGGTAAAGGAATTTCAATGTGTCGTGTAAAAGCACATAATAGGAGATTTCTGTTCCCTCCTGCCTCGTTATCACAGTGATTTATAGTGAGGACTCAAATCTAATGAATACTAAATACCTCCACTAAAACTTCACTTCAATTAAAAACTAGGGCACAAGCCCACTTATAAAATAGTAAGATTTTGGAAAGGATTTTTTTCTAACTGCTGACTGGTTTTCAAAACTTAGCTCTCTGACTTAGGCTACTAAGGAAACTGCTGTTTTATTAGTTAGATCAAATAGTATTTTTAAAAAGGAGATAATCTTTGGAAAGGAATTTTGCCATTTCTTTCCTTTTTTCTGGTAGCATTTGCAGACCAAATAAGCCGATGAAAATAGACATATATATATATATGAATGAATGTATAGATTCATGTTCATATATATGAATGAATATGGATTCATATATATATGAATATGTATTTTTTTTAGTAATTAAATGTATCTTTAGTATTTAAAATTGCACAAAAATTTTAAAAGTTGGAATGCTGGACCGTAGCAAGTAAGGGTACGTGACTGGGGCAATGGGTTATGGAATTTCCAAATTAGTTTATATGGCACAATAAAAATAAGGCATAGCATTATTGTGAAATAGATTTGGGGATGCACTGTGGCTGGAACTGGAGGGTATTATGCTAACTGAAATAAGTCAGGCAGAGAAAGACAGAGACTGTATGTTTTCACTCATAAGTGGATCCTGGGAAACTTAACAAGCCATGGGGCAGGGGAAGGGGGAAAAAAGTTACAGAGAGGGACGGAGGCAAACCATGAGAGACTCTTAAAAACTGAGAATAAACTGAGGGCTGATGGGGGGTGGGAGGGAGGGGAAAGTGGGTGATAGGCATTGAGGAGGGCACCTTTTGGGATGAGCAGTGGGTGTTGTACGGAAACCAATTTGACAATAAATTATATTTAATATAAGAAATACATAAATACACTTAACATTTTTAAAAAACAAAAATAAAAAGTAAACAATTAAAATAATGAAAAAAATTAAAAATGGAGGATAATGCATAGGGAGAAGAAGGAAGGGTGTAAGGGCAAATACTCTTATTAATATGGATTTGGTGGGGGCGCCTGGGTGGCTCAGTTGATTGAGGGTCTGAGTTCAGCTCAGGTCATGATCTCACAGTTTGTGAGTTCGAGCCCCACGTCAGGCTCTGTGCTGACAGCTCGGAGCCTGGAGCCTGCTTGGGATTCTGTATCTCCCTCTCTCTCTGCCCTTCCCCTGCTCACATTCTGTCTCTCTCTCAAATCTAAATAAACATTAAAAAATATGAATTTGGTTACCTTGTTCACTCTCCAAGGTGTGGGGAGGAGTATATATTCCTGTGGTCTGTTTCTCCCATTTACTCTAATACCGTGCACTTATGACGGTGTCCTCAATGCGCAGTGTTGGGTTAATGGCATCTAACGGCCCAAGGGTCTAACTTTTGGTATTTCTGTTCTTCAAGGGAAGAACTCAGGTTTCATTGCTGCGTTGAATTTCTGGAAGAGGGTGACTTAGGAGAACACCGTTCTCAAGAAAGGTTAACGCATCGTTCATATTCCAGCAGATGTGACTAATTTGAATTATGGTTGGTGCCATTTAAGATCTACTCTTCGGGCAAAGCAATGCTTCTTCCATTTCTTATTTCCTCTAATGCCACACGTACTAAATCTGTCAGAATGCAGTGTAACTGGCAACGGTCCGCAGTATTTTAGGACATTTCTCTCACATTATTACTGGGGGCATGTAACGACACCCTGAGATTTCCAAGCTGTCTGTTCACAGGTTCTGCTGATCTTATAGTCCAGACGTAGATGAGTGCCTCACTCTTTCCAAAGACATCCAGGAGTACGTGCCCGTCATCTACATTTGAAGTTTTGTTTGCGACCTGCTGCGTATTGTGCCCAGCTAATGAATGTGTTTATCCTCTAAAGGAAAATGGGGGAAACCATTTGCTGGAAGGGATACCATTATGTCTTAAGGTGTGATAGTCACTCTCTGGATCACACATTTGTTATTGTTACTAATATTCATATTATCATTGTTACTAATATTCACATTCATATTTAGATAATAGGAATGCATCCTAGAGGAAAAAAATGCCTCCCACTTTCACATGTGAGCTGGGAAAGTGACATTGTGCTGGAGCGAGAACACGCTCTTCTCTACATAAATGGATATCTTTACAGGCGTGTGGTCTCTGATCCGCACATGCCAAAAGCAGCCCAATTTCAACGGAAAGTTATGGGTGATTTTGGTACACTCAGAAACCCAGAAGTTTGAAAGTTGAAGCTTGCACTATCCCGTTCGCAGATAGTTAAAGGTCAGTATCAAACTTTTGAATCTTTGGGCCTCGACACCATTTTGTAGTGAAATTATAAAGATATGAATAGAAAGAGAGTCACCTGGGTGGCTCAGTCAGTTAAGCGTCCAACTTCGGATCGGGTCATCTCACGGTTTGTGGGTCCGAGCCCTGCCGGGCTCTGTGCTGACAGCTCGGAGCCTGGAGCCTGCTTCGGATTCTGTGTCTTCTCTTGTCTCTGCCCCTCCCATGCTCATGCTCTGTCTCTCTCTCTGTCTCTCAATAATAAATAAACATTAAAAAAATAACAGAAACAATACCTCTATATATTTATATCTCCACTGCAAAATGGTTTTGAGGCCGTGTTCTATGCTCAAACCTATGAACTTAGAGAACACACGTTTGCAAATTTACTCAACTTGCTGAAAGGTATTTGTAAGCCCAAAGGGATCCCACGGTGTCTCTGTCATTCTTGGACACACGCAGAGCAGTGAGACGTCATAGTCCTGTGTCATGGGGGTACCCAGTGGGGCTGGACAGGGTCCCTCTGTCTTCTTGTTTCAGCTCTTGCGGTAAAGAGGTGTCCTTTTCATGGTCTGTTTAGTGCCATGTATTTCCTATTTTGGTGCTTTTTGTTGGCGGGGGGCGGGGAGTGCACCTCACTCTTTACAGCGGTCCCCAAGCGTAGTCCTGCAGTGCTGGTTAGTGATCCTAGGTGCTAGGAGGCTGTGGTGTGCCGTCCCCAGAAAACACCTGTTTTGGATAAGCTTCCTTCACTAACAGGTTGCAGTGTTATTGGCTCTGAGTTCAGTGTTGACTCATCAGCGATATCTATTCAGTAAGGTGTGTTTAAACAGAAAACGCCTAAAGCAGGGTTATGTGTCGACTCGTTAATGCCAGTGTGGTTGACCAGAAGCTCCCAGGAACCTCACTTGGATTCCCCTATGAGCAATGCTTTTGTATTCGTGAATTCAGCCTTCTTGGGGGCTTTAGGAGAATTGAGTGTGAATAGTTATGTTACTAAACTTCTTAAAAAAATTTTTTTTAACCTTTATTGATTTTTGAGACACAGAGAGCATGAACAGGGGAGGTTCAGAGAGAGATGGAGACACAGAATCTGAAACAGGCTCCAGGCTCTGAGCTGTCAGCACAGAGCCCGACACGGGGCTCGAACCCACGAACTGCGAGATTGTGACCTGAGCCGAAGTTGGACGCTCAACCGACTGAGCCACCCAGGCGCCCCTAAACTTTCTTAAAGAGCATGTGTATTAGTTTCCTAGGCGTGAAATAATACAACACCACAGACAGGTACTTAAATAACAGACATTTATTCCTCCCAGTCAAGGAGGCTGGGAGCCTGAGATCCAGGTGGGGTCAAGGTTGGTTCTTCCTGAAACTTCTCTCTTTGGCGTGTAGATGCTGTGTTCTCCCTGTGTCCTCATGTGGTCGTCCTTCAGTGCGTGTCTATGTCCTGATCTCCTCTTCTCCTAAGGACGCCGGCTCTCTGGGATCAGGGCTCGTCTTCTGACTTTATTTTGCCTCAATCCCTTCTTTAAAGACCCTATGTCCGAATACCGCTCCATTCTGAAGTGCTGGGGGGAAAGACTTGAATATATAAATCAATCCAAAAAAGAATGTGTTACAGTGTTGTCTTCTGGTTTATATTAATATTCTTGCTTTCTGTGTTTTTGGGAAAGATTCTAAGAGGCCGTCGTGCTGGGGGATGGGGGAGACTCATGGCGGTGTGTTTGTTCCTCTCCCCAAGGAGAGGCCATGCTCATCTGCTGCCAGATTCATCATTTAAGTCATTTGGATATGAAGTAGCATATTCAGAAGAGCCACAGAGAGAATCACCAAACCAATTTTTTCATCTACGTTAACTAATGCACTGTGAACTCTCTCTGCGTTTGGAGTCTGTATTTGGTACCCTTGTCTCCATTGCCAGCTCAGCACATACCCCCAAGTGCCTGGAAAAATGGACAAGACAGGGCTAGATTACAGACAAACACAGTCACCGCCCACGTAGATGGTGGGAACTGTGAAGGGAGAGGAATCGTCGCTGTAAAATGTCACCGGGGAATCCCCGACGTAGTAGATGGCTGAGGGTTTTAATTAACCTTGGGTTTGCCGGAAAGTGTGAATCGTGGCTGTTCTTAAAAATGCCAAGTGATGCTTCTGTCTGGGGTTTCTAAACGTTGGGAGTACGTGGCTTGTTTTTTGGTTTTTGGTTTTTGTTTTGTTTTTTGGCCATTGCTCCGATTTGTATCACCCAAGTATTATTCAGTATTTTCACTGTCTTTTAACAATGACTCCTCTACATTCTACAGACCTAAGTACAGTTGACGTCTGACTCATTTCTCACAGAAATAAAAAAAAAATTCTGTAATGTATGTAGGTGTTACTTACTAATAAACCCCATGATTATAAGTGTGCATAGGAGGTTCTGGATTCATATAAATAAGATGAAGCATTAATCACTTCAATATTTGAATATAGCACAGAAGATCATGCACCTAATGTTGCTTATGGCCCAAAGACGTAGGGCATGGCTTTATTTTAATTTGTGCACTTATGCATAATTGTTTGACAATATAAAGTTGTTAGTGTTTAAGCAACTTCACATTGAGTCGATGAAGCAGGAGGAAGAATTTTGCTGCCATTCTCGTGATAATGAGGAGTGCTTCCCTGATGTAGTAACTTGACAAATTTCTTTGGAATACTTGTATTGAAGGCTTACTTTCTTCCCTCAAGTATGATTCTATGATGAATCAATGAGTATATCAGAGAGAGGAACATTCTTTGTGCTTTTAAAATTAGAATATATGTGCTTCTGATGGCTTTAAAACCAGGTGTATGTATCATGCTATTATTATAATGCTATTACTTAAACCAAGAATGGAATTATATGTATATAATTTATATATATATGTGTTTATATGTATATGTATATATATAATTCCATTCTTGGTAGTATATGTGTATATGTATATATGGAAAATATTATATATATATAGTATATGCATATATATGGAAAATATGGTGTGTGTATATATATATACATATACATATATATATATATATATATATATATATATATATATATATGGAAAACATTGATTTTCAAATCTTAAGTCAGTATAAAAAATGTTTGGAAAACTCTAGATATCTGGTGTGAAATAATAGAAGATAGATATATTGGTCTCTACCCCTCGTTCCTGACCCAGAGTTCCTAAATCCCTTGGAATCTTCTAGATCATAGGAGCCTTTTTTGTTATAACGAGGTCACCAGAAAACCAAGTCCTGTTTCGAAGCCTGAAACTTTCAGTCCCACCCCCCATCCTCCTGGGAGGGGAGAGGGGCTAGAAATCGACTCCATACTTGATCGTGTTGGGGCACCTGGGTGGCTCAGTGATTTGAGCCTCTGACTCTTAAGTTTGGGTTAGCTCATGATCTCACAGTTGCGGGATCAAGCCCCATGTCGGCCTCTGCACGGAGTGTGGAGCCTGCTTAGGATTCTCTCTCTCTCTCTCTGTCCCCTGCTCATGCTGTCTCTCTCTTTTAGAAAACACACACAAAAAACCAAAAAATGTAAAAACCTTAATTGATCATGCATGCTAGAGCAAGCGCCCATAAAAATCCCACTGAGGTGGGGTTTGGAACTTCCTGGTTGGTGAACACATCCGTTTCCAAGGAGGTCGGTGCCCCCTGGCTTCATGGGGACAGGAGCTTCTGTGTGTGGGACCTTTCCGGACTTATCCCTGGTATCCCTTATGTGCCTATTTGTCTGTGTCCTTTATCATATCTTTTATTGTATAATAAAGTACTAAATGTAAGTTTCTCGCAGTTCTGTGAGCTGTTCTAGTAAATGTTCAAAGCCAAGGGAACTGGTGGTAGGAACCTCAGTTTATAGACAGTCGTCCAGAAGTCCAGACCGAAATCTGAGACTGGGGATTGGTGTGTGAGGTGGGGGCCGTCTCATGGGACTGAGTCCTTCACCTGGGGGTCTATATTGGCCCCAGTTCATGGCAGAAATGAGTCATGATACAGGATGTTCAGCTGGTGTCACAGAGAATTGGTTGGTGGGGAGAAAACTCCTGTACATTTGGTGACAGAGTGTCAGAAGTGAACTGTTCTGTGGAGAAGCGATGCAGAGATACAAAAGTGAGTGTTTGCTTTACCTCTGGGTGTTTTTACCGTGGTATTTTGGAGAGAAGACCGTCGCTCCATTCAGGTTTAAAATAAAATGCATAGGACCTGTTAGGGAAGATGTTTTTTGCATGGAAAAGGCATAACTAAGCATCCTTGTTAGTTTATTTTGTAGCGGGGATGCAGATAGGAATTTGCTTTTTTTTTTTTTTTTTTGGCCATGTGACAAATAACATGAATCAAATGCATCCCATGGATGAATGTGTGTTGGAAGCACTTTATAACCATATCCTAGCAGGGCTCCTTCCTGAATCCAATCAATGAAATCAGGCTGACAGAATGCTTGCTTCCTTTTTTAAAAAAAAAAATTTAATGTTTATATATTTTTGAGAGAGAGAGAGACAGAGTGTGAGCAGGGGAGGGGCAGAGAGACAGGGAGACACAGAATGCACCCAGAGACCGACACAGGGCTCAGACTCACCAACCTCGAGATCATGACCTGATCCAAAGTCAGAGGCTTGACCGACTGAGCCACCCAGGCACCCCAGAATGCTTCCTTTCTCTGACTCAGAGTGTGCGTCGTTCAGACAGAGCAATTTGGACGCGTGCACAAGTGTATTTCCCTGGGAATGAACATGTGGTTGCAGCACACCCGTGGGGCTGGTAGCACTTGGAATCAGGCCAGTGACCGCTGTCCGCTTGCCTTGGGGGAAACCATGGGCGTGCCAGCTGTCTCGTGTGTTCCCACCTTGTTGACACGCAGCGACTCCATCAGGGCTGTGTGCGTGCCGTGGAAGCCGCGTTCCTTTGGTCTTTCGTCCGTGTTAATCCCGATATGCTTTTGTCACGAAGCGCACGGCACATCCCTCGACAGTAGGGTCATGAGCAAACCCGTGGCCTATGCTGAAACCTGCCTGTGTTCCCAGCAAAGTCCTTTGCCTGTGAAATGACAGCTGTGACGAGAGCAGCCGTATGTCGTTGGCTGATGTCCCCAGGCCTGCGTGCACGGAGCTTTCTGGTCCTTGGCTGATCTCCCCAGGCCTGCGTGCACGGAGCTTTCTGGACGTAGACAGATCCGTGCCACTCCTCACCATTGGGTGCAGGAATCCCGGTGCTCCTCTCGGAAGAAGAGTCCTCAGGACTCCCAACAGCCTGGGAGCCAGTTGCCACAGGGGTGCTACTTCCTGGCACCGAGGGCCAGAGGCACGCGGTGATGAGCGCTGCACGGGTCACCTGCTCCAACGAAATGTGCTTTCCTGAGCACAAGAAGGCAGAGGCACTTTGTCAGACTCTTGGCCCTGAGCCTTCCAGAACTCACTCATTTTGACACTAATACCTTTGCAGTGCTATAAATAAGAATCTGTTTTCCCCCGCGTAAATGGAAATTGGGAGGCAGCCCTGAGAAGATGCAAAATCAAAAACAAAATAAAAAACAAACAAAAAAAACCCGAAACCACTGTGGAAGGAACGTGATTAAGTGTGGGCACAGAGAAGGTAGCCGAAATCGTAAAATCACCGTCTTTCCGCTCCTGGCATTGAAGTCAGCATCGTGATGTATTTTTCATCACGGTCAACAAGCTGCCTGTTTCTGAAATGCGCTGGTGTGGTTCACAGAGAGACATTTATATCATTTTTTTTTACAGTGCCCACAGGTGACCTTTCCATATTTGAAGAGAGATTCCACTCACACTGCCTCCGTCCCCAGCTCTGTGCCTGCAACACATTGGTGTCAGGACCTCTTGGACTTTTTTTCCCATTGATTGATTCTGTTCCATAGCTTTGCCCACCCACAATCCCGAAACAGATTTGATCCAGATAAGAACGCGTGCTTTCTTTAAAAAAATTTTTTTGTTGTTGTTAAAATTAGCTATTGTAGGGGCTCCTGGGTGGCTCAGTTTTGAGTGTCCAGCTTTGGGTCAGGTCATGATCTCACGGTCTGTGAGTTCGAGCCCCACGTCGGGCTCTGGGCTGACAGCTAGGAGCCTGGAGCCTGATTCAGATTCTGTGTCTCCCTCGCTTTCTCTGCCCGCCCCCCTCTTGTGCCCTCTTTCTCTCTCTCAAAAATAAATAAACATACAAAGATTTTTTTTTTTTTTTTTGGGACAGAGAGAGACAGAGCATGAATGGGGGAGGGACAGAGAGAGAGGGAGACACAGAATTGGAAACAGGCTCCAGGCTCTGAGCCATCAGCCCAGAGCCCGACGCGGGGCTCGAACTCCCGGACCGCGAGATCGTGACCTGGCTGAAGTCGGACGCTTAACCGACTGCGCCACCCAGGCGCCCCAACATACAAAGATTTTAAATGAGCTATTGTATTCAGAAATGTTAATACTATTCCACAAACAATGTGGCTGAAGACCACGACACATTTATAGACAAGATCATGGACAGGCATGTTGACAGGTCCCACGGGTGGAGAACCAGCTTTCTTCCTGAGCCTGGCAGGAAGGCTTGTCTGCATTCTGTTCTGCTTCTTAATTAGATGTGATGGAGCTTCTCCGCTGTGTCTCAGCCTGTCTGTTCAGTTCATAATGTCAGTCATCTATAATTATGTGACCATATCGCAGACTCCACAACGTGGGTCACTTGGGTGACAGCTCGCCAGCCGTAGCTTGAGATTTTCAAACACATCACCCCCCCTGATCCATGGAGCGTCCTCGCCCTGACGCCTTCTGGTTTGGTTATGCCCAGGTTCTTAGAATGTTTCCCTTGGGAATCCCTTTTAGTTTTTCAACATGTTTGTATTCACCAAGAGTTGAATCTGTGGGACATTTCTGAAAGACACAATTTCCATGCTAGGAAGTGATCAGTAGTATTTCTATTTTACTTGTTTTCGTATTGAGTTGAAACCTTTTAGAACCAAAGATATGAGCATCTTCCATTCATTTACGGAAAGTATCATGTTTATGAACAGGGGATAAAAAAGTACATATTTGCTTACATATACACACCTACATATACATTTATATTCATACATAGTATACATATATATGCACACAAGCAGTTTTGTAAAAACATTTTAATATAGTTTTTTCAATACATGTAGAAACAAAAGAGAAGAGAAATTCTAATTTTTTAAAGTTTTAAAATTTATAGTTGTTATTACTATTTTAATGTTTATATTTGAGAGAGAGAGAGACAGAGTGTCAGCAGGGGAGAGGCAGAGAGAAAGAGAGGGAGACACAGAATCAGAAGCAGGCTCCAGGCTCCGAACTGTCAGCACAGAGCCCGATGCGGGGCTTGAAGCCACAAACTGTGAGATCATGACATGAGCCTAAGTCAGATGCCTAACCAAGTGAGCCACCCGGGCACCCCATGTTCTTTTTTATTTTTTTTTATTTATTTTGAGAAAGAGAGAGCACGTACACAAGTCGGGGAGGGGCAGACAGAGACAATCCCGGGCAGACTCCGCACAGTCAGCGTAGAGCCTGATGCGATCGTGACCTGAGCTGAAGTCAGACACTGAGCTCCCTGAGCCACCCAGGTGCCCTGGGGAATTATAATGTTTTAAGACATGGTATTCTGTGGTATGAGACACTAATTGCCATTTGAAACGATAGTTTCTTATCTTCAAAATTATTGAGAATAAGGAAATCACTCCTGCCCCAAAAAACATTTTTAAGTTGACATGCCATAGTTAAGAATCAGCTTGAGTCTACAGAGAGATGAGAAAGAACAACTGAGCAAGTTAATGGAAATGGGTGACAATTGCTGTTCTTCTCTGAAGGAAAATGATTTATTTCCTAAAACAGGGCTCTCTGCTTTTTCGCAGAACTGTCTTTCCATGAAACCATTGGCCCTGAGTCAGTCCCTAAAATATGTCAAGCAGTGATAAGAATGAACCTGAAGTTGAACACACGCATGCTTTTGCTTGGCAACGGAAGGGCCAGCATCACTGATGTCGACAATCCATTGGTTTACACTGATTTCATTTCTAAAGCAGGTCACACATTTAGTCATGGGCTGAGCCACACGGCACACAGGCAAGGAAGACCATCGCCCGATTGACTGTTCAATTGCAGACCATGCAGCAAATAAAGGTTCAGAAGCTAATGAGAACGAATTAAAAGTAAATGCATTTTTAGAAATTCAGTAAATTAGTCACATTAGGTATATTTCAAGTACCTGGTACGCCCATGGGGCTGCCATTTTGGAAGACGTACCTCTAGGATATTTGCATCATTGAATCAGGTTCTGTTGGATGGCACTGATAGACACTATATCAAAAAGAATTTAGCCTTCCACTGGTCTTCCATATGGAAGCAAAGTAATATATCACACGTCAGAATAAATGCCGGTGGGTTAATAACACAAATACGATGCACAAAATTACTATGCGTTGAAGGATTTACGAATACTACACATAGGTCCTATGAAAACAAAGGCTCACTTTAACAAGATAGAACACTCATGAACCATAAAGGAAAACAGTGATTTTAAAATATAATAATATTGTCAATTATGGAATCTACCCATGATACCATGTAGATTGCCATTTAAATTTTGCTTTGTTGTTAACATATGGAACAACGATGAGGTACGATACTCCATACATATGGTTACATGTGGAAAGCAGACATTGAGATATACTACTTGTACCGAATGCGCTTCTGGATAAAGATTTGGGTTAAATTTTACCTTCCTAATTAAATTATTCCACCTGTCCCACATTTCCACAATGGACGTATAATAGTTTTCAACCAGGAAAATAGTGTAGTATTTCATGTAAAATATAAAAACGTGGCCTTTAAATGTTTAAAACTTTCGAAAGCAATGAAGCATGTGTTGAGGTTGTAGTGTTAAAGCATTCTCTGGAAGCCTTGCTTCTCTATAACAGAGTTGATGGTTAGAGTTAATAATTATTTTCGAGGTAATAGTGTGTTTATTGGGCTTTTAAAAATCCCTAGTTGTATATCTGCAACAACAAGAACCAGTCAGTAGCTCGTGAAGTGCAGGGTTTGTGGCTTTGCTGTTGGGTGAGCAGAGAGTACGGATGGTGTAGGATGTGGGCTGCAACTCCCAGAGCTGGGAAAATAAAAATGGATTGTATTGTTGGGAAGGAGTCACGTTGGGCAGGCAGGGCAGTGGTGTCCCTTTCGCCTGTGCCCACCGACTGCTTCTTTCCCACCTCCGTGGGTTTCTGGTTGGCCCTCATAGCATGTCCCCTCCCTTCCGATGTACAGCTCAGTTTATCTGCTCGCACTTCCTGCAGGATGTGAAAGCCCTTTTCCGTTGCCTGGTGCGAAAGGACGCCAGTACCCAAAATCAGTAGAAAATCCTTACCGTAGGTCATTCAAACGCCCAGTGGTGCACACTTGGGGAAATCAACAGATTTTTCTAGAACATTAGTCCAGTAGCCTCAGAGTCTTGGTGCTGGATTCTCTATGGTCCACTTAACATCCCTCTCCCTGTACTCCACCATACTCACACAGACAATAGGAGGGACTGCCTTCACCAGGTAGACTTCCAAGTGAGAGGTTTTGATGGTGGAAGAAAAGGTGCCGCCAGAAGCTTCCCCTGAAATGTTCAAAATCTTCCTTGTGAGTGAGCTTCTCTCTTCCTTCTGAGTGATGCGAGGCTCTGTTTCTCCACAGGAAAACCTTTCTTCCTTGCACTGCCTCGAGCACCTTGCGTTTCCTTGGCAGAAACCTGACGGGTGCCATGTTGGATTGGTGGCGATGGGGATTTACGTGGTGTAAGAGGGCTGCCTTGTGTGGAAGGGTAGACACTCAACAAGAGATGGAATGGAAAACAAAACACCCGACATCATACATCATTTGAACGGATGTTCCTCTTGGATGGAGGCAGCTCTCTAACCACAGCATTTACATCCCATTCTTAAGGTTGCTGATTTTAGGATAATGGAATACTTTCAGTTCACATTTGCACATGATCAGCACTGTGTTACATCTTAATCTCTAAGTCCGGGCTACCTCCATACTGGAAAAACCCATTCCCTAAAGCATGTGAATGCATCTGTGACTTACCATATGAACGAATTTTGGAAATGGAAGATACTTTGGTGATCATTTCATTTACCACCCTTATTTTATAGCTGGAGGAAATAATGTTGATGCATAAAGAGTAATGAGTTTCATTTGGGTCATGACAGAAATGCTTGAGTATGAACAAACAGGCCCGTAGTGTTATACCCTAATTGTGCAAAATGAGTTCAATATATGTAATTATAATAATGGCATTGCGCACCTACTGAGAAGGATTTGAGAGATACTATAAAAACAAGTATAACTTGAACCAGCTTTAAAAAATAGTGTTAAAACTCCTGAGTTTTCATATTAAAACTCACTTTTTATAGGATACTTTTGTAGCTTATATATTGTACATTACTAAGCAAGTGGCAAAACCATATTTAATTCATTTTATTTGCTAACTTCTAATGTAAATATATGCAAAATTATTTGCTAATGATAATTGGATATGTTTCTACTTTAGGAAATAAGGTTTTCCAAATAAATTATGTCTTTGAGATTATTACTTACTTTTTTTCCATAAATGGACACAGATGCCTGTTGTCTGACCTATTTAATGTGTCCTGACACTAACTTACCTGAGAAGCTAGCACCATTTGCCATGCATTAGGAGGTCTAAATTAGTTCACTATAAACAAGTCCATTTTATAAGACCAGTGCATGTCCATCTGATTTTCTTAAGTTTTATTTTTACTTATTTTGAGAGAGAGAGCACGTGCACGGGGAAGGGCAGAGAGAGAGAATCCCAAGCAGCCTTGGTAGCCGAGAGCCTGACATAGGCTCGAACTCACGAGTCACCAGATCAAGACCTGAGCCCAAATCGAGATTCAGACATTTAACTGACTGAGCCAGTCAGGTGCCCCTATACGTCTAATGTTTTAGTCCCCAAAAGTGTTGAATGTATCCTTAATACCCACAGATGTCACTAAACAAAATAAAGAAGCTCATTCTTTACTCAATCAGGAGGGATAGGATTTTCTTTGGGGCAACTAGACTCAGGTGGCAGATGGCTGTTACATACGGATCCTAAAACACCAAAGACCCAACTGACCAGATCCAGGTGGTCTGCCTTGCTGTTTTGGAAGCAACCTAGACTGTTAGTCATGTTCTAGAAAAATTAGAACTGATAGTTACACAAACCAAAACATTCCGTCAGCTGTGGTTTATTAGCATGCTGTGGGTCGATGGCCACCAAAGACCATTTGGGAAATGGACGGTTCCTTACCCGACTTCTGTGGACTTGCCTCCCCTGGACTGCGCATCGGGTTAGCTGTGTGCGGTGGCTGGACATACCAGCACGCCCAGTGACTTCCTTCGGCCGCTCCCCTGTGACCTGCATCTGGTCTTGGCCGTTTCATAGTTTTCTCCACAAATAGCAAGAAATGGTGCCTGAGTACCCATGAACACTCACTCACTCACTCACTCCATCAAAAGAAAACTGAACCTTCTCTTCTCTCCGCGCCCTGGCCAATCTCATGTGCTTTACCAGAGATCTCTTTGGCTTTTTAAAAAAAAAAAATTTTAGTGTTTATTTATTTTTGACACAGAGAGAGAGTGTGAGTGGGGAACAGGCAGGCAGAGAGAGGGAGACGCAGAATCCGAAGCAGGCTCCAGGCTCTGAGCTGTCAGCACAGAGCCCGGCGTGGGGCTCAAACTCGCGACTTGAGTTCATGACCTGAGCTGAAGTCAGACACTTAACTGACTGAGCCACCCACGCGCCCCTCTGTTTGGGTCTTGACAGCATTTGGCATTGGGTGTGAAGAGATAATGGACAGAAGAAAACGGTGGAAGAGGCAGTCTCCGTTCACCCTCGGGCGAATAATAAAGGTCAAGGGCTGAGAAAATCCCACATCTCCCCACCATCGGTTTTGAAGGCACTGGACGTCTTCTGTGATCCTCTGTCCTGCGTCCTGCCTCCGTGGAAAGAACAATGTGTGTTGCTTACTGCTTTGCTGTTTACTTTAAATACCCCTAGTGCATGTGAACCCTCCCCCTGCAGAGGAAACAGATTTAGTCTGAGCAAATTAGAAGAATCCTCTTTAAGAAGAATTAACACCTATATTTTCTGTCTGTCAAGATCACACCCCTTCTTTCACAGTTAACAAAACCTTTCTGTGAAAGATCTCTGCACCGGTTGCTGGACGTATTAAATATCCATCGTATATATTTTTGGGGTCCTCTGATGCTACAGTGAAGTCGACAGTATTAGTAACTCCTTGAACCTGTGAAGTACCAATCAAACAGCTATCTTTGGGAAAAATTACTCCAAACATTAATTATTATTCCTGAGGGAGAAAACAGTCTCACTGTGTTTCTATTGCTATATGATGTATGCAACAGTTACTGTTCATCTCTGTTTTTTAAAGCAGAAAATATGGTTAACGTTCTGGATGCAGTCTTGTTGGGTTTACTGGGCTAGAGATTTGGACAATATTTAAAAAAAAACACAACTAGTAGAGTGCTTTAGACAACTTCAATCCACAAATGTATTTTACTTGCCTTATGTTGTACTTTATGAAGCCCTTTCAGAAAGAATAAATTTGCTTGAAAGATATTTTTTTTTAGAGGAAAAAGGAACCACGCTTTTAGTTTGGTAGATTTCAAACTAGAAAATTCTTTCAGCCAAGTTGGGATAAACTTTGGTTAAAAAAAAAAAAAAGTCTCACTAGTGTTCTTTGTCTCATATATAAAAAACAAGGCTCAGTCAGTTGAGTGCCCAACTCTTGATTTCGGCTCCGGTCATGATCCCAGGGTCATGGGATCAAGCCCCGTGTCCCACTCTGCACTGAGTGTGGAGCCTGCTTGAGATTCTCCCTCTGTCTCCTTCTGCCCTTTCCCTACTCCGTCTCTCGAAAATAAAAACAAAAAATTTAAAGTACTGCAACTTGTAATTTTATGTTTCTGTAAAACCTTTACTACTTGGAAAGAAAATCGAGGTGGAAATTGTTATCGTCTCTTAATCTACAAGTAAAACTTTTCCTCGATTAATCACTTGTTTTGGCTGTATCCAAATAGAATTCTCCTAGTTGGTGAAGAATTCACTAGTGATGTATGTACATCCGTATGTTGAATCCCATATCCATTTGTTTTTTACAGCAATACAAACTTGAAAGACCTTTAAGAGGGTGTCAGAACACAAAAACCGAAGTCAAGTGATCTTTTTTTATGATGTAAATTTGTGAAGTGTGTTGGTCAGAGAATTCTGGAAATACCCTCAGCATCTCTCCCATTGTTTGCCTGTCACCGGCCCCTCTTGTAGACTGTCAAGGCAGACCCAGGAAACGAGGCACATCTTCGGAATCACATCGGAAGCTCCTAGTGTTATTAGAATAGTGGTTTAAGAAATGACGGTAACACGTGGACACACGTGCTCACTATGCCCTAGGCTCATGTTTACTCTGCTGTGTGGCTCGTTAGCAGCTTGATAAACGTACAATCCTGTGAACCTCCCGGCTGCTGAGCTCTCTGCGGACCCAGCTCAAAGCCGCCTTTCGTTCCATTGCAGACACAAGTAATTGCGCCTTGGTGTGTTGGGGTTCCCTTTGTGCTGAAAAGGAAGTACATGCTTTCGATAACAAAACAGCTTGCCTAATCTGTATTCTCCCTCTTAGATTGTCTTAACTAAGGGGAGGGCGATTCGCCTGTTACTCTGCTGGTACTTCGCTACTCCGGGTGGATGCAGACAGTACCATATCATCTAGGATTAATTCGCAAGAGAATGAGGGTGAACTGAGAATTCCCCGTCGTAAGTGTGGCTTGAGTGTGGTGACTTTCTTTTTCCCCCAAGAGGACTGCATAGAACTAGATAATGGAGTATCTTCACGGTAAACGACCTGTAAAACCCTAACTCGGCTTACTGTTCAGGAGGAACATCGACAGTGATGGGTCATACTGAGGCTGTATGCTGTTTTTTTTTTTTAACTTTATTTATTTACTTTGAGGGAGAGGGGGTGAGAGGCAGGGAGAGAGGGAGAGAGAGACAATCCCAAGCAGTCTCTGCGCTGTCAGTACAGCGCCCAGTGAGGGGCTCAGACCCACAAGCCACCAGATCATAACCTGAGCCGAAATCAAGAGTCCGAAGCTCAGCTGACTGAGCCCCCCGGGTGCCCCCGATGGTACATACTCTTCATTCCATGCGGTGAGAGTGGCACGTCCCCTCTGTGCCCTCCCCCCCAAACCCACAACTCCAGTCTAATTATGAGGAAAACATCAGGCAAAGCCCAGCTGAGGACCTTCTACAAAGTATCCGATCACTAGTCCTCAAAACTCCCAAGGCCATAGAAAAACAAGGGAAATCTGAGAAACAGCCAAGACGCTGTCTGGCTGTCCAGTGGGTGAAGGCGCTCCCAAGACTCACTGTCCGGGGCAATAAACAGACTCTTGTCTGTGGAATCCGGGGGCCATTCTTCCCGGCCCTCCTAGGCAGGAGCATGAATATGGACAACCACCAAATCAGAGTTCGTGCACCCGACGCGATGGCACGTGTTGAGTGATATGCCTTCTCCTTAAAGATTCTGTTTCTCGGAGAGACAACCTTCACTCCTCACTGTGCACCTGTAACTTTCCTAACCCTAAACACCGTATCCTGGAGACTGCCCTCCACAAACACAGGTGTCCTTGAAGCGATATTAAATATTTCTCTTTCGTTTTGTGCACTTGCTGTACAAGTCCCCTGTGTCATTTGACTGTTGTCATGTTCAGGGACACGAGCTGATCCTCACGGCTAGGAGAGGACGTTGGCCAGTAAATCACACAGTGAAATGTGATGTGAAAACAGAACCGACTGATGGCATTTTGTCCGGGAGGCTGGCGCTGTGTACCCGTCACGGCTCCCCATTCTGGGAGATCTGGTACCTCGCATTTTCTGGGACGTGGTAGAACAGCCTATGCCAGCATAGCTGAATGCAAAGACACTGTAGACACCTCAATCTGTAATATTGCAGCCCCTCAGACTGTGACCGTCCCCCCCCACATCTCAGATCCCCCTTCCAGAGAGGTCAGGTAATACCAACTCCCTGGTATTTATTTCCCCACCTGCACACTGAAATCTCTTTTCTACGTTCACTTATCTCTTTGCTGGTACTTATAAAGGAGTTTTTTGCAACTCCCGGATATGCGGCCATATTTTATTCATCACCATTTTATTAAATAGATCAAAATACGGCAGTTAGGATGATATCATAAATTCTGTCTTAGATATCCTACTAGCACAGAAGGGACCTTTAAAAACCCAAGGCATTCAGGGGCACCTGGGTGCTCAGTCCGTTAAGCATGCGACTCCTGCTCAGGTCATGACCTCACGGTTCATGAGTTCATGCCCCGCGTGAGGCTCTGTACTGACCGCTCAGAGCCTGGAGCCTGCTTTGCATTCTGTGCCTCCCTCTATCTCTGCCCCTCCCCTGCTCGTGCTCACTCGCTCACTCTCTGTCTCTCAAAAAGAAATAAACATTGACAAAAATTAAAAAACAATTTAGGTCCAGTAAAGCCAGTAGATCAGGAGACCGTTGAAGAGATACTCCATACCAGCCACATGTGGAAACGCCAGTCAGGACGTACACGGAGCCTCAGTGGGCAGGAGCCTTGATAGTGGTTCCCCTGGGAAGGTATGAGTGAGGCAGGTAAGCAGGTCTGGGGTAGGGTGCTTTGAATAATTCCTGTGGGCTTTAGGGTACAGGGGCCTGTCTTGAGTTGTTCGGTATCTGGCACTCAGGAGGCTAAGTCAGGCGGAAGGTGGTTGGGGTTAGGCTCTGCCTTGGTGGGCTGGCATTTGAAAAGTCCATGCTGGACTGAGCTGTTTGTTATCTCTGAAAATGGGCTAACCTTGGAAGGGGCAGTCTCTCCCGGGTCAGCAAAGTTCCCAAGATGTCACAGCATCAGAAAGCTCATTGTTAGTACAGACCACACAAGGTATCAGTTCACTGAGGCCAGCACGGGACAAGAACCATGGCTCACCCATGGGCACCATCACAACATCTCCTCTTGGCTTAGAGGGTACATCATACCCCCCCAGAGGAACCCACTCAGCACTACAGTCACACACTCAGGAGACCTCAAAACACGTGACTCCCTACCAGCTGTTTCTTGCTACATAAATGAAGCAGTCTATTAATACGGTGGTGATCCTGCCTTTATCACGTTTCCAGGGGAGTAAGCTCACCTCTAAGGACCTGACTCCTTATTACACAGGAAGATTGTTTTCTTATCTTTGTATTCACATCCTGCAAGACACCTGAGAATAAGAGCCGCATCCCTGATGATGAACTGACACCTGAGAAGGATGAAAACGAAGTTCAGCCCCTATCATGTGATTTTATGTACATCTTAGGAAGGTGGTGTTGCCTGTGTTTGTTTAGTATGACACTTTATTGGCTTTTCTCTGGCCAGCTCATTAGGATAATAATAATACTAGCAAAGCTTACACAGACCTTACCACATGCCAGGCTCTTTATACATAAAACCAATTTGATATTCACACACACACCCAGTTCCCTGAGGGAGCATATCTTACTTTCCTCATATGATGATAGATATACATGCCATGAAAATATCAAAGCGGATCATCAGATAGATTTCACACTCAGTTTGCTGATGTGGACATAGAATAATCAGTCAATCATTTAAATACAAGTGTTACAAAAATCTGGTATAAACAAAAAAAATGGAATCCCAGATCCAAGACATTTTCATTCTTTTTTTTTTTTAATTTTTTTTTCAACGTTTTTATTTATTTTTGGGACAGAGAGAGACAGAGCATGAATGGGGGAGGGGCAGAGAGAGAGGGAGACACAGAATCGGAAACGGGCTCCAGGCTCTGAGCCATCAGCCCAGAGCCCGACGCGGGGCTCGAACTCACGGACCGCGAGATCGTGACCTGGCTGAAGTCGGACGCTTCACCGACTGCGCCACCCAGGCGCCCCATCCAAGACATTTTCAAAATGAAAATACTGTTTTAATTTCATTGAGTGTAACATTTATCCCATGTTAATGAAAACAAATAGCTCAGTAATAACATAGATTTGGAAGATTTGTCCTGCAAATACGTTAATCACTTTTAGGTCAATTAACGACCTTAGTTTTAAAGTCCCAAACTAATGGGGCACCTAGGTGGCTCAGTCGGTTGAGCGTCCAACTTCAGCTCAGGTCATGATGTCACGGTTTGTGGGTTTAAGCCCCATGTTGGGCTCTGTGCTGACAGCTCAGAGCCTGGAGCCTGCTTCGGATTCTGTGTCTCCCTCTCTCTTTGCTCTTTCTTGGCTCGTGCTCTGTCTCTCTGTCTCTCTCTCTCTTTCTCAAAAATAAATAAACATTAAAAAACAAATACATAAAGTCCCAAACTAATTATTTATAAGGCATCTATACAAACATAAAATTTAAGAATTCTAAATTCTTTCATCAAAATTGCAATAGAGTTATTTTTTTAAACTGCACAGTTAGAACACAAGATTAGGATTTGATAATATACAATGGATTAAAGTAGTCTTAAATGGGTTTTTTGGTTTTTTCGTTAGATGTAATTTACCTTCATAAAATTATGGATTGTCAGTGAAACTGCTTAAGAGTGTAGCAGACACCAATACATAAATACCAGAAATAAGAAATTTGCACGCCTTCACAATAGTGTAATATCCATATAATAATGGAGTGGTGTAATATCTATATAGTAGGGTAATGGTGGGACACCTGTAAATGACCCCCACCCTGAGGTGCTCCGTCTGGGTCCTGCTATCATTCATAGCCGTCTTTGGGGGTCATGGCTCAAGATACTCTTTAACAAAGTGCATGTGCCCCAAATTGTGAAGTGCTCATTCTAGATTATGTATTCTATTACATAACCTGGTTACAGTGCTACAGACAGTTGATGGTTGAAGAATATGGATACACTGAGACGTGGATTTTTATTGTTTTCTTTTTGATAAATGCAATAGAGTACTATAAACCTATTTTCTCTTCCTTATGGTTTTCTTAATCACATTCTCTTTTCTCTACCTTACTTGATTGTAAGAATTCAGTATCTTATAACACAGAAAGTATGTGCTTATGAGCTTTATATGACCAGTAAGGCTTCTGGTCAACAGTAGGCTATTAGTATTTACATTTTGAGGGGGCGGGGGCAGAAGTTATATGCGGACTTTTGAGTGTGGGTTGGCCCCCTCTTTGTTGAAGGGTCAAGTGCCCATCAATACTCTCACAAGGAAGTTGAAGATGTGCAAATCACAACCATAGTTTGTAATATAGAATGGAAATCATAAAAATAAACATGGCGGGTAGGGGAAGAGAAATCTTGTTCCTTTCTGCTTCTTGCATTTGTGCTTTCTTAGGTCTTTTCTCATCTTTTTGGTGAAGTTTCTGTCTATTTGTTTTCCCCTAAAAACAAACCGAAACCTTATGTATTTTTCATCCAGCCTTCTACCTATGCCCTTTCTCCGTCCCTCCCATCCCTCCCTCCTTTCTGTCTGTTTAGATTTTTCTCATTTAAAAGCAATTTGCCGAATGGACTGACATTTGTATTTCCATACAAATAACAGTTTAGGGGTAAGGATTGTTTCGTATAATAAGCAAAGTGCAGTGTGTTAAAATGAAATAACACACTGCCAAAAGAAACAGCGTAAATAAATGTTAAATGGGTGGATTGCGTTTATACATCATGTGGATCCAATGTGATGTCATTTAATTAAATAGTAATAATTACTATTCTTGTAGCTTTAAAAAAATACATGGCTGCCTATATTTTTCAGTGCCTCACCGCATAATAATGAAGATAGACGTTCTAATTCTTTTTTTCCCTTTCACTCTTCATTTGTATTCCTAACTTTCTTCGACGAGAGTACAAAGACACAGGTGAAATATACATTGAGGGCAAGAATACGGTCTGGAGGGGAAAAGTGTGAGGGTATCTGTCCTGGTTCCTCATAATTGCTCGTAACGGAACGCAGCCTTCTTACACACCCAGAGACAACACCTGTGGACCATCTGGCTTATCAGCCGGCTCCTCGGTGGTGCAGGGTCCAGGCTTAGGTAGGGGAGATCGTGAAACACTTCCTTCAAGATCACGTGAAACGATCGTTTCCCATGTTTATGTGTGAAGTAACCAAATGGCAGACGTTCCACGCTAGAAAATGTGAGGCCCAAGAAAGACAAGTGGAGAAAAAAAATAAATGCCATACAAAAGACCCAGACGTACAGAGGGCCAAGACACGGGGTGTTCTGGGTGAATACTACCTTCCGAAGGCCTCAGCTGACCATTGGGGTCCTTCATCGTATCTATCCTGTGTAGCCGGTGTTGGATGGAATGCTCCGTCAGCTTGGTCCGTGCACAAGAGGAAATTCGTGTGCCCCAAGGTGTGGACATGGTCACCAAGTACCTAGTTAAGGATGAAATGGCTTTCATGGGAGAGGGACTACTTTTCAGATTCCAGTGCTAAAATTACCCGCACTAGGGGGCGCCTGGGCGACTCAGTCAGTTAAGTGTCTGACTTCAGCTGAGGTCAGGATCTCACGGGTCTTGAGTTCAAGCCCTGCGTAGGGCTCTGCACTGACAGCTCAGAGCCTGGAGCCTGGAGTCTGCTTCACATTTTGTGTCTCCTTCTCTCTGTGCCCCTCCCCTACTCATGTTCTATCTCTCTCTCTGTCTCAAAATAATAAACATTAAAAAAAAATTTTTTTTAATTACCTGCTCTAAGTTAGAACCTCATTTTAGATTTTGGTACCTAGCAGATCTTATCTGCTGATTAAAACAAAAAGTAACCAAAAGCAAATGATAGGAAAATTCAAAAACAAAAAACAAACAAACAAATCCACAGAACAATGAGAGTTTGCATTAAGAGTTCTAGGCCCAGTATTTTCTGACAGTCACCCGAATACTGAAAAACTAAAATACTGTTCTATGGATTCCTGCTCATCTTGAAAGAATGGAATATTCATATATAAAAAGAAGGTGTATACACTTATATCATATCCTGTGGCAATTTTTGTACTGGGTCAGTTTGTAAACATTTCCTAGAACACTACTGTTACTTATCCATTCTGTTTTATATCAGCCCCAAACACTTTATTCTAAGTGAGGTGTCACAAACTGTGAACCATTTTTTTATAAATAAAGTTCCATTGGAGCACAGTGCTGCCCATTATTTATGTATTCTTTGTGGCTGTTTTCAAGCTCTAATGGTAGACTTTGGTTGCTGCACAAACATATGGCCCACAAATTCCAAAAATTTACCATCTGGCCCTTTACAGAAAAATCTTTCCTGCGTTTATTGGAGCATTATGTTTGGTTTTGAGTTTGATTTGGGGTCTTTTGCCACAGAGACATTTGTATGTATGCATGTTTATTTTGAGAGACAGTGAGAGTGCACAAGCTGGGGAGGGGAAGAGAGAGAGAGAGAGAGAGAGAGAGAGAGAGAGAGAGAGAGAGAGAGAGAGAATCTATCTTAAGCAGGGTCCACTCTCAGCACAGAGCCCGATCTCATGAATTGTGACGTCACGACCCAAGCCGAAATCAAGAAACAGGTGATCAACCAACTGAGCCACCCAGGTGCTCTAGCCACAGAGAAAATTTTAAATGAACTCTTATGTAGTTGTATAAATCTGTTATTGTCTTAATGGCTCCTGAGATTCATCTTTTGATTATCAAGGCGGACACAGATACGATTACCTACAATTCTGTTTGGACCTGCTTGGCTCTATGTAGGCAAAAATGCCCAGGGGTATGGCTTTGATGTTAAGGGTATTCGCTGTGTGGGGACTTTATATATCTAGTCCATAATACATAGTTTATATGTATTCATAGGTCATGATACACACGTGGCATAAAATCATTACTGCATGTTATATTACCAATCCTGATAAATACGATGAAGAAAAATAAATTCCCTGACTAAAGATTGGAAGGGAACAGTTAAACTTGCCTTTACTTACAGAATCATCATCTGTATGAGAAAAAAGTTGTGTATATAAACTTAGGAATCAGATTTAACAAGAGAACCCAGCAAGATGATTAGATAAAAGATTAACTTATGAGATTATCTTTAAAAATTCAGTAGTGTTTTTCCATAGTAATGAATTCCTAAGTATAATGCAAATATCATTTATTATGACATTAATTTAAAAGTATAAAAAATCTAGGAATTATCTAAGAATATACAAAGTTAACAAAGGAAAATAATCAAGAGAGATGATCATGTGAACCTTGAAAAGCGTGACTAATATGTTAATATGAATTCTGCAGATTTAATCATACTATCAACGCAACACTAATCAAAATTCCCACTGTTTCTTTTAGAAACTCCATTAACATATTCTGAAGTTTATATACATAATAGAAAATAGAAAATAGCTAAGGTAACACTAAGAAATAATAACAAATAGAGCTGTCTTATCAGACAAATATTTTATGAAGCATGTATGATATTGAAAACACTTTGTTGATGGTTCAGAGACTGTAAATAGACTAAGAGAGCAGCACAGAAAATTCCAGAAGTTTGACTGTACAAAAACTGATATGGAGTCCGGTTGGCATCATGACTTACTGCAGAAAGTCTGGCCATTTAGTTAGTATGTGGAAAACTAGCTCCCTCTGTGTAAGAAATAATAGTGCACCTTACCCCATATCCAGAGACCAAGTTGGATTCTAGATAGAGAAGTCTACATGTGAAGAGTAAAGGTGACAAATTAACACAAGAAAATACAGGAAAACATCTGAGTGGTTTAGGGTTGTAGGGACATTTCTTTTTTAAAAATATCAAGTATAGGATAAGAAATTTGACAGATATTTTTTCCATCAAAATACAGGATAAATATACATAACAATTTTTTTGAAGTTGAATGGATGGAACATTTTTACCCTGTCAAATCTTACAACCAAGAAAATATCACCTAGACATTTGAGAAATTCCCACAAATTTGTAAGAAAAATCCAGTGGCCAGGACAGTTACGGGCAAAAGCATGAACACGTAAATAAAAGAAGAAATTCAAATTGCGTTCTTTGAGGAGAACAGATCTGAACATATTCACCATGCTCGTATTCCCCTGGGTTCCGAAGTACACTGGTTCATGTGCAAACCAAACTGTTCCTGTCCCATGTCTACACTAAAGAGACAATCCGTGACATTTTAAGTAGGTGTGATGCTCAGAGAAAAGTCCAACATAGTGTCAAGGTAATTGAGGAGCATTTCCACAGTACTTTCTGCAAAAATTTCCTGATTAGGAGAGAAATATAAAGGCAAGGACGGAATTCTGAGAATGTACTCTAGTGATAAAAGGCAGGTTTATGCCTACTTGTTTACCTTGGGTCTTCTGTATTATCCCTTTGGAATTTCATTTTTTAAAAGTTCCTTTCAATTTTAGGGTAAATACATACCTAAATATAAACAGAATTATAAATATCAGTGTAATGATAGATACAGATGAATAGCTATATAGATAACCACATAGATCTAGGTAGGTATATCAGTACTTAGGTAGATAGCTGGCTGGCTGGAAAGATAGCTGGATGATGAATAGATAGCTGATGGATAGACACCTGATGGATGGATGATTGAAAGATAGATTAGATAGATAGATAGATAGATAGATAGATAGATAGATAGATAGATATGGATGATAGATATAAAAATGGATAGATATAGGGACAGATAGATGATGTGATGGATGGATGACAGATGAGAGATGAAAGATAGAGGGATACATTGATTGATGGATAGATACAGGGATAGAAAGAGATAGATAGGTAGATAATGATGGATGGATGGATGATAGGTAGATAATGGATGGATGATTGATAAATAGAATGGATGGAATGATAGATGGATAGCTAGATAGACATATTTGTAGATGATAGAGAGATAGAGAGACTGATGGATCCATCACCCAGTAATTCTCAAAGTGAATTGTTTGCTCTGGGAAGCCCAGGGTCACCCCAGATAGTGTGCCCGTGTGTTCACTTCCGTTTTCATAATTGCTCAAAGACGTTATTTGCCTTTTGTAATCTCCTTCTGTCACTCGAGTTTTCCAGAAACCATGTGGCATATGATATTGCAACAGATTGAACGCAGAAACAGACATCAGCATCCAACTGTCTTCTATTAAGACAAACATTAAGGAGATTTACAAAGTGAAATAGGACATGAATGTTGCTACTACATTTTATTTTAGAAAATGCTGTTTTCATAACAGTGTAAGTGATACAATGTGATGGGTTTTGATTATTCTATGCACATGAGTTAAGAAAAGTCTATTGTTTTTCACTCTTAAAAATTTCTAATATGGTGACTATCAAGAGTTTTAACCCTAACATAAAGAAAAGGTTTGGGCTTGGCATCAATAATTTTAAGTGAGTTCCAGTATTTTAAAAATCTGTAACCACCGATCATCCAACATGCATCTGTCTGTCACGTCTTTGCATATGAACATACATGTAGGTATATATACATACAAATTTGTTTTTAATATCTGTACTAAAACTTACATGTTTTAGTAATGTAACCAATGTAATCATGGAAATATGTATATATATAATATATGTTGAAATAGATCATGGGCTCTGGAATCCCATCTCTGATTTAATCAAAGCGCTGTCACTTAGGTAGGATTTTGGATAATTTAGTCCCTCTCGCCGGGCCAGTCTCCTCTCTGTGAAAGTATAATAACAATGTGGCAAAAATTTGCAAGAATTAAATGAATTAACATATTTAAAGCAGCCAGAACAACGCAGGCAAATTGTTCCTTACATTGATTTTCGTGAAATGCTGGTAAGGCAGACCCTACATCTGTTTTAATAACAGAAAGTACAATCCACTAACACATGAAATTAAAATGTAGCAGACCAGAAACACATGGCAAGACGAAACATTACACCGCGATTTTCGTTCTTCGCGTGGGATTTTGTCATCAAGTTACACCCAGAATTTTCTGCATTTCTCTGTCTCGTTCTGTGTAACCCTCCCAGACTGGCCGTTTTCATTTCTCCAAACCATATAGTTTGACGTAATGTCATAGCTTCCTGTGTCAGCTGCTAGACAGAATCTCGATTCAGTGAGCTCAGTCTCAGAACGGAAGGAAGGGAGGGGGGGAGGAAGGAAGAAGGAAGGAGGGAAGGAAGTAGCTGTTGTATTATTCTGCAAGCTGGTACCATTTAAGTACAACTGCCTGTCTCTACGGTGAATCAGAGGTGGAAGGTGTCCTGTGTGATGCAAAAAAAAAAAGTTAAATCCCGGAGGATTCTCATTTTTATGTCTCGTTATGTGGGGACCTTCTATCCCCTGTTCCATGAAGCTCCTGTGTGTCACTTGAAAGAAAATAGATGGTCCCCAAATGTGGATTATAGAATATAGATATATGCATGCATATACATGTGCACATAGTTACATGCATATGGAATATATAATATCTGTAATGGTACTGTTTTTGTGAGCTTTACCTTTAAAACAACTAAAAATTCTTCCTTCCCTTCCAAAATACTATTACAAAGGAATTAATATTATTTCAGGGACTCTGTATCATCCTAGGTAATTTCTCCATGTTGTCATGGAAATGGAGAAATGTAATTAATTATGCTTCCTTGAAGCAGAGTGCATCACTCCTACTTCCTTGCTAATATAACATGTTTTTCTTCATCGGAGCACCATTTGATCACACGGTGGGAGATTTAGTTACCTGCTACCTCTGTCTTCAGACGGATGACGGGCACAGGTGACACCTTCCTTCTGTGGGCATTATGTGGCCAAGGACCGTCTGGTACCAAGGAGTTAAGTATTCAGTGAATTGTCCCCAACAGCTTGTAGGAATGGCTTCGTTCGTGGCAGAATCGGGCTTGGTTGGGATGGTTTTTCTTTCAGCCAAATGACAGAGACAGAGAGCGAGAAAGAGAGAGGGTATCTTCCCCAAACTGAGAGGTATAAATTCGCGGGACGCACGTGTGGCCCCATCCAGCGGCTCCCAATTGCTGCTCAGAACACTCTTGTCTCTTTTTCATGTCAGCCTTTCTGCACTTCCTCTCTTATGTCGGCTTTCCTTTTCTTTGCCAGCTGCTGCTCCTCAGTGCATGTGGTGGCATGGCCACCTGCAGGGTTATATCCTTGGAGCTCAGCCGTGGGGTGCAAAGAAAGCCGTCATGTTCTCAGGTTCCCCCAGATCTCCCAGAATTCATGCCGACGACCCAACCAGAGTCGCACGCTCAAGTCTGCATCAGACTTGAAACACGTGAGATTGAGCAAAATGGACAGGATTCGGTCAGTGCACACAGTGGGAGCAGGGGACAGGGCATCCCCCGTGGAATCCCCTGGGTCTAAATTTGGGGGGTGTCCAATGAAAGGTCAAATCTCTGCTTGAAAACAGGGATGCTTGGCTGTAGTGATCCCCGGTGAGACCTGTAGTTGAAGGACAGAGTATGATGCTGGAAGGGGTCCACTCTCGACTTTCTTATCCCTTCCAGATTATATACGCTGTCTCCCAGCCCTGCAGACCATCTGGAATGTGGCCTGGGAACGCGCTTTTGAAATGGGCTCTGAGGGGATTCTGTGTCACTGAAGCTTGAAAGCGTGCTCTCAGAGACCCCTGGCATTTCCTTCGGCAGCTCATACATTTCGCTTTTTCTCTAACGATTGAAGTGTGAACTACAAGTTTAACAGTGGTGTTTGTCTCAGTCCGTTCAGGCTGCTGTAACAAAACCACCGTAGACTGGGGGGCTTGTACACAACACACCTTCGTTTCTCACCCCCTTGGAGGCCGGGGTCGCGGCATCGGCAGATTCTGTAGCTGGGGCAGGCTGCCTTACGGTTCAGACATGACCCACTTCCCTGTGTCCTCATGCGGTAGAAGGCACAAGGGGTCTCCCTGGGGGTCTCCCGCCCATGAGGCTCCGCCTCACAATCTAATTGCCTCCCCAAGGCCCCACCTCCTAATACCATCCCCCTTGGCTTGGGGATTTAACATGAATGTTGATGGGATAGCAGCATTTAGATGACAGCCCTGTTTCTTCCTGAGTCCGTATTAATTCTGATTAATGAGCAAGCCATTTGCCAATCTAATTTATCACTAATTAGTTTATTATGGACATTCAATTGAATTCCATTTAAAAAATGTTTAATATAAGACTTACTGGTTCTAATAGTTTTAACACCAAGTGTGTAATTTATCAGGAAATGTTTTAGAGTTTGAAAGCACGTGGGTGGCTCAGTCATTAAGCGTCTGACTCTGGATTTCAGTTCAGGTCATGATCTAATGGTTCATGGGACCGAGGCCGTGTTGGGCTCTACACTGGCAGCCCAGAGCCTGCTTGGGATTCTTTCTCTCCCTCTCTGCCGCTCTCCTGCTCTCTCCCTCTCTCTCTGCCTCTCCCAAATTCATACTCTCTCTCAAAATAAATAAGTAAACATTAAAAAAAATCAAATAAGTATTGATAACCTTTGAACATTTTATGTTAGACTTCACCAACTGTCCTTATGTTAAAAATGTAATTATGAAAAAATGTGATAATTTATGGTTATGGAATGCAAGGGTAGACCAGATGATGATGATGATGATTACCATAGCAGTTAATGATTTTGTCACCTGGTGCATGGTTTATTCATTTATTAATTTTAGTATTTATTTATTTTTGTGAAAACGCATGTGGGGAAAGGGCAGAGAGAGGGAGATAGAGGATCCAAAGCAGGGTCCAGGCTCTGAGCTGTCAGCACAGAGCCGGACGTGGGGCTTGAACTCACACACTTCAAGCTCATGACCTGACCTGAAGTTGGACGCTCAACCGACTGAGCCAGCCAGGTGCCCCTATTTATTTTTTATTTCCTCTGTCCATATTCCCATGAATGTAAGGTCTTCAGGATTAGATGTCTTTGACAGTTTGGTTCTCTGATGTAGCCCAAGTAGCCACCACAGCATTAAGAACAGAATACCAACTTGATATTGGTTCACTGTGTGAAATGAACGGTAGACAAATGAATCCAGGAAAAACCACACAGGTTAGATTCATGCTATTTCTACCAAAACCTCAAGATGGTCACTGTTATGTGAAACCACAATAGATGCTTCAGTTTCACTGACTCCTACTCATCTGCTCAAAAGTGACATAGAAACGTTAATATGGTAGAAAACAGAGTCCTTGAATGGCATGAGCTGTAAATACGCTAACTGAGAGAACTAGCCATGTGACCATGTGACGTTCTACTAAACCAGATGTGCTCAAGGACAGTAAAGAAACTTCAACTACATTGGGGCGCCTGGGTGGCTCAGTCAGTTGAGCGTCTGACTTCGGCTCAGGTCATGATCTCACAGTCCATGAGTTCGAGCCCCACGTCGGGCTCTGTGCTGACAGCTCAGAGCCTGGAGCCTGCTTGGGATTCTGTGTCTCCCTCTCTCTCTTCCCCTCCCCTGCTCATGCTCTGTCTCTCTGTCTCATTCTCAAAAATCAATAAACATTAAAAAAAAACTTTTTTAAAAATAAAAGAAACTTCAATTACATTGACTTCTGGATAAACTATTTCCAGATTTTTCCAAAATTCCATTTTGCACATATTTAGATAAGGGTAGAGTTCATTTTTTAAGACTTGAATTTCTGTTGTTCTGAAATACTGAGCTGTGCGTAATGTCCCGAGATGGGAAAGCTGTAGGTAAAAGCAGTCTTACCGAGGCTTGGCAACCGAGATAAATTGGGACACCACAAGTGTTCCATCCTGGCAACACTGGAGTGAATGAGGAGACTTTTGGGAAGAAAAAAAAAACCAGTAGAAATTAAAATGATTAAAACAAGGTTTGCCTCCCTCATGTAGTTGCTTATGTGCGTTAATGTTTCCAAGGAAACGCAGTATGCCCTTTGCAGAGAGGAATAAATGTTTTCCTCCCAAAACCCCTCCCATTAAGCTTTACCATTCCTGTCTTCTTGCTTGCACTCAACATTTAAACAATGGACTGGAAGTCATCCATGATACTCGTTTTACAAAGCACCTGTTTTCTGAAATGCAGGTTGGTGTGTGTGTGTGTGTGTGTGTGGGTGTGTGTGTGTGTAAGAAAAGAAAAGGCTCTCTTAATATCTTAATAACAGGATGCTGATACTTGGTGCTTAACTTACTCAGCACACCTCCCTTGCTCTGATGTATTCGTGATTGGGGAAAACAAGATGCAGTGAATTTCAATTGATTTGTTCAGGATTTGCCTGTTCTGTCTCTCACAAAAGTTAATCACGTTTCTTTCCAGATACCACAGATCGAGGACATTGTTCGTATATATATAGATTCATATATATACATGTGACATCCCTTACAGTAACATCCTTTATGTCATGGTCAGCATGCTTGTTAGGAGCAAGTTTGTCATGAAAATCAACGTCTTTGTAAAACATAAATATATATGGGACACCTGGGTGGCTCAGTTGTTAGGCATCTGACTCGATTCCAGCTCAGGTCTTGATCTCATGGTTCGTGAGTTAGAACCCCTGCATCAGGCTCTACGCTGGACAGAGCCTGCTTGGGTTTCTCTTTCTCTCTCCCTCTCTCACTGCCCCGCATGCTCTTTCTCTCTCTCTCAAGATAAATAAATAAAAATTTAAAAAAACATAAATATATAAAAGGAGTTCAAATTGATCAGTTAATAGCAAATTAGGTAATTGCCCAAATCAGCAAATCTTGAATATCATCATTTGTTGAATACAAATCCAAAGTCCAAACATACACACTGTAAAATATTTGAATGGGGAAAATGGTGTTCTCAATATATGTGTGGAAAATCTTTCTTTTTTCATTTCTCACCTTCTTTTTCCATTTATCATGAGCTGATTTTCCCATTTACATTTAATTAATAATAAATATAACTTTCCCTGCAGTGAACTACCACTTGGCTGTGATTTGACACAACATTGTCAGCTTCCAACAGGAAGAAATAAATGAGGTGCCATGACCGTGGTGTCCATTGGCATTAATAAAATAACTAGGTTTGCCGGTAATGAGGACAGCACAAGCTGGAGAGGAGTAAAAACATGCGTCAGGAACACAACTCAGACTATGAACCTCCATCAGGAGGGCACCGTGATTTCACCCTTGGATCCTTTTCTCTGGCTTACGGAAATAAAATACCAGGAGGAGCGTTACAAGAGGATGCCTGAAGGTGTCACGGAGACACTAACCCCACAAGGAAATCCTCCCTGCTAAGCAGGAGGACTGCGGCCATGCACACGTGGTGGGGAGGAGGAAGCCCACGTCAGCAGGATCTGGTTGGGATTCTGCAGAGGCCCTACAGGCTGCTGTTTGCACTTACACGGGGACAGGGATCACGAGTGCTGCACACAGGATGGCAGTTGAGTGTGGGGCCCCATGAGAGATCACATAGCTATCTACCATCGTCCAGCTTTGCATGGAATTTCCAAGTAGTTAGGGTACAGCCACAATCCTGGTCCCAGGTACGAAATCTAGACTCAGCCCCCGGGGGGGTACAGAAACTGGGACAGGTGCATCCACAAGCCCGCATGATAGAAGCCGCACTCCACCCCTCATGATGTGCTCAGGGAGTCTCCATGCCATGGAAGTAGCATCCGTCTTTTCAGAGAACACAGTCAGTACCTTGCAGGAAGTACCTGTCTAGGATGGTTCCTCTAAGTAGACTACTGAGAGCTTTCACATTGTGACCTTCATATATTTCATTTTGTCTGCCTATCTATCTATCTGTCTATCGCTGTAACTATCTATCTACCTACCTACCTACCTACCTACCTACCTAATCCATCCATCATCTATCTATCTATCTATCATCTATCTATCTATCTATCTATCTATCTATCTATCTATCTATCCCTGTTTCTATCTATCTACCTACCTACCTACCTACCTACCTAATCCATCCATCCATCATCTATCTATCTATCTATCTATCTATCTATCTATCTATTTATTTATTTATTTTAGAGAGAGTGTGCATGAGCAAGGGAGACAGGCAGAGGGAGGGAGGGAGGGAGAGAGAGAGAGAACATCCCAAGCAAGCTCCATCGTCAGCACGGAGCCAGACATGGGGGGCTTGGTCCCCAAGTTCCAGGACCATGACCTGAGCTAAAATCAAGAGTCGGACGCTCAGTCAACTGAGCCACCCAGGCACCCCCATACATCTTTTTCATGCACATTCTTTAAAACTTTTTAAGTGACGTGTTGCACAAGTACAGACAAGTTTATCAATCCCAAGCGGTGTGCCAGGTAATGAATTTTTCGCAAACCAAAAGCACCCAGACTATGAAACTAAATCAATCCATGTCAAGAAACACAGCGTTATCACCATCTGAGAAACCCTACCTTTCCCCACTTCAGTTACTGCCCCCTTAGTAACCTTACTTTTGATCTTCCACAGATGTGGAAGGTCACACATGTGTTTGATGGTTTGGAGAATCGTCTGTGTCCTTATGTGTACTTTTTAGTGCATTCTAATTATCATTCATGTGCATTGTTTGCTTTCAGTTGCATGAATGTGTCAAGCGTTTATTTGTACTTTCTTGTAGATGGACATTCAAGTTTTTCCAGGATTGGGGATATTGTGAATATTGCTGCTATGATCATTTACATATCCGCCTCTCCATACACATACATGCCTATTTCTGTTATCATTTCACTCAGTTTTAATTCATCATGATTCCTTTTTTTAATGGTCTGTGGGTTTTATTTTATTTTTTTAAATATGAAATGTATTGTCAAATTGGTTTCCATACAACACCCAGTGCTCATCCCAACAGGTGCCCTCCTCAATGCCCATCACCCACTTTCCCCTCCCTCCCCCGCCCCATCCACCTCAGTTTATTCTCAGTTTTTAAGAGTCTCTTATGATTTGGCTCCCTCCCTCTCTAACTTTTTTTTCCCCTTCTCCTACCCCATGGTCTTCTGTCAAGTTTCTCAGGATTCACTTAAGAGTGAAAACATATGGTAACTGTATTTCTCTGCCTGACTTATTTCACTTAGCATAACACTCTCCAGTTCCATCCACGTTGCTACAGAAGTCCATATTTCATTCTTTGTCATGGCCACGTAGTATTCCATTGTGTATATAAACCACAATTTCTTTATCCATTTGTCAGTTGTGGTCTGTGGGTTTTAAAATGGCATATCACAAAGATAATACAGTAAAACCTTGGATTGCAAGTAACTTGTTTTGTGAGTATTCTGCAAGATGAGCAAACATTTGCAATAAATTTTAACTTGATAAACGAGCTATGTGCTCTGATACGAGTCGTACGTGACTCCCCAAATGTCACATGATCGCTACTGAGCCAATGGTTCTTGAAATTCACTTTGATATACGAGCGCTTTCGATTACAAGCATGTTTCTGGAACGAATTATGTTTGCAAACCAAGGTTTTACTGTGTTTATATGTGGTCTCAAAAGGTTGTCTGAGAACTGACACGGATGCATTAAATGTGCCTGTTAAAAAGAGAGATTAGCACTAGTCGAAGAAAAGTGTAGAGAAAAAATTAGAGAGTAGGGCTAAGAGGAGGTGCTAAGGCTATATTGGTTTAGGGAAATGAAACATAGAGGGATTTTAGATACATCCGTTTAAGTCAGTTTTTCATTGTTTTATTCAAATGAATAAACTCGTACATCCTTATGGCTCTAAAGTATCCCATGGTAAGGCATTTCTAGTTCACGTGACGATGTTTCTAAACATGCAGAACCCAGAAAGCTCAGATCAGGAGGAAGAGTCGGCATGTGGTTTACAAGATGTACACGGTGGATCTGGCCTCCTACTCGCTCACTCTTTATACGCCTGTGTGCTTTATGTGGGAACAGCAACGTTCAGAGCTTATGTAGAATTCTATTTAAAAGTGGCACAGCCTGGAAAGATATCGTTTGCCTAATGGCTCCATCTTGCAGTCGTCACAAGACTATTCCGCTGTTCCGTGAGACCACCTCTTCTTGTTCAGTGATATGCTAATGATAGAAGACTTGAGAATTTCATCAGGGCATCAAGATGTTGTCTTACCTCACCAGAAAACGCTTTCTTTCATCACAGCTCTTTTGTACGGGATAGCAAGATGGAGGGGAAGGCCAGATGGATTGCGATCGTAAGAACAGACACGAGGAAAGGCAAATGCTATGTCCTGGCAAAGTGTCTGTTTTAGCACCAGAAACCCCCTTTCTTTTCTGAAGGAAGACGTTCAATGAACTGTACTTTCCATTAGATGAACATCTCATCAACCCTGTGCTCGGTCCAGAAGTAAAGGCTCAAGATGGGGCACTATTGCAGACACAGTGGAGAATGCCATGTCCAGTCCTAGTGAGTCCAAATTGTTTACCCTGAGGATAATGCCTAACCCTGAAATCATGGGCCTTATTTTTCATAAGTCCGTCAAGCAAGCATGGGGTGGCTGTTGAAAGACAATGGAGCCACCCACAGAATGAGGTTGGGATATTAATCTGATTTCAGGAGCCTCCTGCACTGTTGGCTTTTGAGAACCTTCCCCTGGAGCACCAATATTGTCATCCTTTTGACCTAGTTAGCAAGAATCAGCCTCAAAACACTTCCCCAAACATCCTTAAAGTCTGTTCCTTTCAGGGCCAGACTGTCCAACCACAGAATCATTGTCCACTGGACATGTGTGTGTGCAGATTCTCAGCTCAGCCAAAATCACTGATGAATCACATCTTTTGGGGAGGAGGTCCATGCCACAGTAAAGACTGATGACCCCGTGAGTCGATGACTGAGGGGAAAGCCAGTAGTAATGGGTCGCAGAAGAAGGTGGAAACAACGCCCATGTTTGTACGAACCGTTTGGTCAATTACAAGTGTGGAAACCATGAACATTGTCTTACCTGCTTGTTGAGAAGATATGTGTGAATACACGACTTCCCTTTAAATGGTTTATCTAAGAATTGTTTGCTAACTAACATTCCCATTTAGGTTGCAAAGTATTCTGGTGGGTTTGTGTTTGAACCAGAAGGAAGTTTACCCAAATTATGGAAAAAACATGTCAGATTTTCTGCATGGAGTGAGTTACAGTCACAATGATGAACAAAAATAGGAAGACGTTGGCTATAATTTGAGAGGAAATATATACATATATTTTAATAGCTTAAACTGGTGGGATCGTGAAACTCAGGAGGAAGTTGGTGAGAACATAGGTAGGTGGTGATATATGTAGATCTACAGACTTTTTTTTTAATTAAGAGAAAGATGTGTTTGAGAAGGAGACACGCAAAAGTGGCTAGTTCAGGGTGTTTTGTGCAGCAGAACGTCCGTATTCAATGTTTTACCTCGATGGTGAATGACCACACTAACTCATGTTTGAGCTACCCGGGCAGAAGAAGTGAGTTGATATATTGCAGATTGAAATGCCCACAGGTTGTCGATCCAGGTTGGCCATGTTGTGGGAAATGAAGTCATTCCTCCCCCTCCACTGGAGAGACTCAGTCTTCCTTCTTAATGGAAGAAAGGTTGAGTGTGCAAATCTGAAAATAATCAGCGTGCTCGCACTTACAGCCATAAACATGCAAGACATCCTTATAGGACATGCCAAGCAAAAATCATGGCAGCTAACTGATAGATAATAACGTGTTCAGTGTTTGTTTCCCCCCCACCTGTGATTATGCCTTTGTTCGAGCATTCAGCATTGACCCTCAAAAAGGCAAATCACATGAAGTGTGGACTTTTGCCTTTCACTTCCCAGGAAGCCAAGTGGTGAGGAAAATAATCTGAACTGGCAAGGGTAGAAGGGAGGGTTACCTGCTTTTAGAAACTGGGACCCAAAACTAGCTTTCTGTGCTGGTCAAAAGATATTGGCTAACTCGACAGGGGTTCTGTGCTTGAGTCAAGGATCTTAAGCAGACTGTTGGGAGAAGCATAACCCTATTGGTCTGTTGAATAGATATCATACTTATTATGCTAGCTAATATGTAAAATAGTAGGCAACTTTGAGGAAAATGTATATGGGAATAAAATAGGGAAGGGAACAACGCATAGTGGAATTTTTATTTGGGGAATATGAGAGAGGCACAGACAAAAATGGCAGTAAAGATAGAAAGAGAAGGAGGGAGAGAGAGAATAATAGGAAATCACTAAGTCCTCTCTTTGATCCACAGTTAGCAAGATGGCAGGGTGGGTAACAACCACACACAGCAAATGCTCCTCCTAGCACCATACAAAATGCAGTGCTCTGTGGGACCTCCAAAGAATATACAAACATTCACCATCCATCATGCAGTTCTATATTTGCCAAGTCAGCCGCTAATGAAAATTACAAATGTGAACTACCTCATTTCCCCACCCATATGCCAGTAAGCAGATATTTTTGTACGACAAGGCAGTAAGTAAAAATCTGAAATCTGCAAGTAAAAGGAGACATATCTTGTTTTTTAAAGATTTTATTTATTTATTTATTTATTTTGAGAGAGAGAGAGAGAGAGAGAGAGAGAGAGAGAGAGAGATAATCCCAAGCAGACTGTGTGCCGTCACCACAGAGCCTGACGCACGGCTCGATCCCACAAACCATGAGATCATGACCCGAGCCAAAATCAAGAGTCAGACGCTCAACCTACTGAGCCACCCAGGCGCCCCACGCATCTCATTTTTAAAACCCGCTTCCCAGGAACCAGAGGAGCAAACATTGACATCCCTCAGGACTACCCACGAGGAAAAGGATGGAACATAACAGAACAGGTTTGGGGGATTAGGTGTTGTGAGGGGAAAATAGTGACGGGGGTCATAGGCTTGGACGGTTGAGTCCTAATCCCATACGAAGGAAGCACACGTATGGAAAAACACATCGAGGTGACTCTCCCCCCCTTCAGCCGCAAGCAAATAAGAAAACTGCGGGTCAAGAATATCCGTCTTTGCTCAGCTCAGCTGCCAGGGGGTTGATACTCTCCTGAGTGTCCTTGTCTGGTGCCTAATGTGCACGTGCATGGATGTCCCAGTCCTTGCTGGGACACTCACCTGGCCCGGGACAGCTTCATTGGTGTTAGGTTCGTACAGACTTCACAAATCGGTGCATGGCTCATGCTTGGGGTGAAATGATGACAGAGTCATCTGTCGGACACAGTCCTCTGAACCTTTTTATTCTTTTAATCTTCCTCTAGATTTTCATGTGGGTCTTCTTGTGCCATTGGTGTCTGTGCCTCAGGGGTAGGGCTTCCAGGCATGTGTGTTCACCTTACACAGCTTCTAGAGAGATATCTGACTTAACAGCACACGTCATCAAAGACAGTGTTGTGTCCCCAAGTCTACTGGAGTCACTGTAACATAAAATGCACCAGCTACTTTGGACAGTGCAGGCAGGCAGAACGAAAGACAGTTTAAGTAGTGAGGGAGATGTTGTGTTCAAGAGCCAAGAGATTGCATCCTACTTGGAATAGGGTTAAAATAGTTACAGATAGGCGTTGAGTGTACATGCTGTCTTTCTCCCACAGTCTCAAAATACCAGTGGGAAGGGGACATTCCGAGAGGTGGGAAGATAATGTGTTTGTGGCCACATGTTTACGGTGAAAAGCTTACAAGTATGGGATAAAGAAGTCGAGAAATACAGGTGTAAGCACGTAATTTAAAGATTACGTCATGATCATCATGATGGAGTAGTTAACGTTTTTGAGTGATAATTATGTGCTGTTAAATGCACTTTGTTGTTACAAAGATCATTTTTTTTTCCAACACCCTTGTGAATAGTCACTAAATTTATTCCCATTACACAGATAACCTTGTAGACTGATTTCATCTAAAAGTGACCAGCATAGGCTGAGCTGAATATGTGATTTGAGCCCCAAATGTCTTCCTTCAGTGTCTTTCCTATTATGTAAATTGGCAGGTATGTGTGTGCGTGTGTCTGTGTGTCTGTGTGTTTGCGTGTTTGGCTTCCATGTATGGGATTGTATATTGCAAAATTGTCGAATGGATCAGTAAAACAAAGCTCCTGTACCCTAGATAGCAAAAAACCACACTGAAATAGATAAAACTGGGACTTGACAAAAGCCAGAACGTGCAGGTAACAGTGAACGTAAATTAGCTCTTTTCACCCACAGAAAGAACACGTCAGATTTCAGTTACCAGAAAGGGTTCTATTTCTAAAACTAACCACCGACGCCACAATGTAATGGCTTGAGGACAAGACCAGAGTCTAGTACGACAAAACAGATTAAGTAAGCCATAATACATTCAAGCACACACCTAGTGACATTACTTATAAAACGTAGCAATTTAATTTTTCCCATTTTAAAAATAGTTTGGAAATGTACTGTGATTTCTGTGTATGCAAATGCTTGCTATATAATTAAGTAAAAAATGGTAACACCAAAAAGTTACTTTAAATAAAGAATGAATATCAGGGGCATCTGGGTGGCTCAGTCAGTTGGGCGACTGACTTCGGCTCAGGTCGTGATCTCACGGTTCATGAGTTCGAGCCCCACGTTGGGCTCTGTGCTCACAGCTCGGAGCCTGGAGCCTGCTTCCGATTCTGTGTCTCCCTCTCTCTCTGCCCCTCTCTCATTTGTGCTCTGTCTCTCTCTCAGAGTTTCCAGGGAGAGGGGACTTTGTAATTCATGTTATATCATTTAGTGATGCACTTAGTGTTGCTCAGATAAGTAGTTTTCAAAATTTAGTTTTATTTTTTTAAGTTTATTTATTGATTTTGAGAGAGAGAGAGAGAGAGAGAGCGTGAGCTGTGGAGAGGCAGAGAGAGAAAGAACCCCAAGCGGGTTCCGTACTGTCAGCATAGAGCCTGATGCAGGGCTTGAACCCACGAACCGTGAGATTGTGATCTGAGCCACAATCAGGAGTCAGATACTTAACCGACTGAGCCACCCGGGCACCCCATGTGACTTAGCTTTATTTTTGTAGCGACCTATCACTGAAGCACAATTATGTTAGTTTCAGATGTACAGAGTAATGAATCCGTAGTTTTGTGTATTTTGAATCCATCACCACAGTAAGTTAAGATGCGTCCGCGCACAGTTATTGAATTTTTGTTCTTGTGATGAGGGCTTTTCAGATCCCCTGTCACAGCAACTGTCATGTATAATACACTGTGATTAACTGTAATCGGTATGCTGTCCCTCGCATCCCCAAGACTATCTTCATCTTGTAACTGCTGGTTTGTACATTTTGACTCCTTCACTCATTAGATGAACACGTTTTTATATAAAGTTTTTGACTTGGGAAATAAATCTCAGGAAACAGCGTTACGCTAGAATTTACTTTTTCCTTAATCCAGGTGTGAGTTTTATTTGGGGAAATTGTTCACACTTTTTGAAAATGAATCAAATAATGGGATGTCCTAGAAATCAGGGTTATTACATACGTGTGTGTGTGTGTGTGTCTATACATATACGTATATATATATATACACATACATATATATACATAATGTATGTATATATGTGTATATATAGACACATATATGTGTCTATATATAGGTATACAATTCTATATTATACTGTATGATGTATATTATATGTGTATGATGTATATAATACATTATATACATCTATATAATACACATTTTAATATATAATATACATATATATAAAATACACATTTTAACTGGGTTACCCCTCATATAACATTGCTTGTGTTCACATAGAAATCTCTATCTCATTAAGAAACACAAGACTTGGCTCCCTCCACATCCACGATGTTAGACAGCACTCCCCATACCCAGAAGCAGAGTGGGTGCTGGGGGTAGTGAGGGAGTCACGGCATAATTGTATCTAGGCAGCACACCTTGCAGCGTGCACAGGCTACTCAAGTGTGTGCACTGAGGCTTAATGTAAGTGCCTGAAAAGTGGGAGAGAGTTGGTGCGTTTCAATCTGGAATGCATTACAGGTGAAGTAAGGTGAGAGATATCTAGCGTCAAGTGATAATTACCCTTGACTTTTTTTTTTTTTCCAGTTCCCTGAATTTAACGTTGGCAGTGTGGATGTAAATCCTCTCTGCATGCCATTACACTCACAAGCACGTTTTTCGAAAATGACATTTGTATACACGTAACGTAGATAGAATGTAACATATAATATATACAGCGTGTAATATCCTACCACATGTGTAATATATAATATGTATAATATATGCCACATAATACATTTATATGACATATAGTACATAATTATAACATGTAACACATTATAGTACATTATATATTACATATATAATGTATAATTGTGTGATATATAAATATAAATGAAAAATATTTATAACTTATGAATAAGATAAAGATAATATATATTATATGCATATACTTGGATTTTGATTTCCTTCCCAATACATTCTTTTATTATTTACTAATTTTTTTTTATTTACTAATTTCTTAAAATAAAAAACTGTTAATCCTTGTTCACCCACGGTAACTTGGGTTAACACATTTTTCGTCGTTAAATAGACAACACAAAAAATATATATCTCTTGCCCCGCCATCATAAAATATTTCTTAGAATGTGCACCAAAAGTATATATATGTTTTATTTTATCTCCTTCTTTACGTGTAGTATCCATGATCAAGGTGGATGAAATACCAGACTCTGGTTCTCACGTGTACTAAAAGGAGTTCATTCTATGCTCCCAGAAGGAAGCAGTCTATACTTCTCCATGCATTCGAAGACAAGTGGGTACAAACTAAACTTCTTTGGCCATGATGCCATTATCAGGCATGTTATGTTTACACATCAAGTTATAAGTGACATCTGCAGTGATCGGGTGATAATGCAACAGATTCATGCATTATACTCCGTTTTGAATATCAGCCCTACTGGAGCATGCAGACAGGTTGGGTCTGGTCAGTTTGCTCTTTGGTGTTTTAGGATCAGTATGTAAAGGCCACCTGCCACCTGAGTCTAGTTGCCCCAAACAAAATCCTGTCCTTCCTCATTGAGTAAAGAATGGCTTTCCTTATTTTGTTTAGTGACATCTGTGGGATATGTTCAACACTTTTGTGGACTAAAACATTCGATGTATAGGGGCACCTGGCTGGCTCAGTCACACTGAAAGGACAGAAGTAATAACGTTATTTAGATCCCGCTTTCTGCTCACAACATCTTGATTTGGGGGAAAAATGAACTTTTATTTTTTTAATTGTTTTTAATGTTTCATTATTTTTGAGAGAGAGAGAGAGAGAGAGAGAGACAGAATGCGAGCAGGGGAGGGGCAGAGAGGGAGGGAGACACAGAATCCGAAGCAGGTTCCAGGCTCCGAGCTCTCAGCAGAGCCCCACATGGGGCTCGAACCCACAAACCTTGAGTCATGACTAAGCCAAGGGTGGACACTTAACGTACTGAGCCTCACAGGAGTCCCCAAAAATGCACTTTTAAAGTATTCCTGTCCTCAAGAATACAAGAATCAAGTCTAAGTTGAAAGTTCAAACACAGAGAAATAAAAAAAAAAAATTGTAGAAACGACCAGAAAATTTTCGCGGAAATAAGTGACAGTAACTTTTAACAGCTTATTTCACCAAATCAAAATTGGATGCCTGAAGCTAGCAGCATGAAATCTTCCTTGTGCTGAACTTAGAGGGTAGGAGATTATCATATAAATATCGTTTTCTCTCCAAATGCAGTATAATTATTTGAACTGACCAAGGATCTTTTCTTGGCATGAAAATACAGAAGTCTGTGCTTCTTCTAAAGCAAAATAAATTTGAAAAAGAATAAAAAGAATAATCTTTATTACTTCTAAGGGGAGAAATTAAATCCAATCATAAAGTAATAAAAACACTTTTTGCTCCTAAAGCATTTTTCTTGTTAGATGTATGTGTGTGTGTGTGTGTGTGTGTCTGTGTGTGTGTTTTGGATCCGTATTTTATTAGCTTCCTAGTGGAAGTAGGGATGATTTTAGGATGCTTTCCAAAAGCTTATTCTAGTGAAGAGTGGAGCAGAGTTTTAATTGAATCATGCTCATCTTTGAGGGAAAAAAGTCTAGCTTAGTGAAACATGGTGCTATAAATTCACAGAATTTGAAGTGGAAAGAAATAATGCATATTCTGCATATATATACATATGATCTGCATGGAAATGAGCTCAGGTTTAAAAACGGATGTGCTTGTCTAACTTAAAATTAATTAGGAGAAAGGGGGTTGGAGTGATAGCTTTCTAAACTCCACGTCACCGTATCTGGAAGTCAGTGGTGGTAACTCTTGTCTTTCCGGGCTGGGTGTGAGCATGTGTTCGTTAATAAGGTCCTGGGGTCATATTTCAGAATCCATGCAGGATCTGACACCTGATTATCTCAGCATCCGTGCTGCAGGAGTCAAAAAGGCCCGTCACTTACTTTCACAGTATTTTGAAATGAAACAGGCAGCGTAAACATCACATCTTTTCTCCAGATGTGAGATTAAATGCACAGAGAGTGGATGGAGAGACAGAGACAGAGGCAGAGACACTGTAAGATCTCAATAGACTCTTGGTTGCCCAGAATCTAATGTAAGAATTCAGCTCCGAGGGGACTAGCGCTGTAGGAAACGGGGGTGGGGAGCTGGCCCAGAAGCTAATCTCAGAGAGAGCGCCCTGTTCCTTACTGTGTTCAGTCACTTCGCAGATGAATTATTCTCACTGTAGACATTTGGGATCACAGTTGATAAAGGGCCATTGTCCCAGCGAATATTAACCACCAGTGTTCTCCTGGAAAGGAAGCGAAAACGCCTGTGTTCATCCTTTACTCTTATCAGAGACTCCTAGATAAAAGTTTGCAAGGCTTGAACACATAAATCCCGGGAGAAGGAATCCCCACGACTCCCTCAGACGGTGTTCGCGATTTCTACACAGAGCGTCTTTGCGGAAAGAAGCATAGCGGTCACGTGCGTGGGCCAAACTTCCGCAACGTAATTCAGTCCATGATATATACAGATGCTCTGTGAGACTTTTAATGCCCCACCTTTTTAAGAACGAATTACCATGTAAGATTTAGAGCAAATACAAATTGTGAATACTGGTCTCCACTCTGTTTGGCCTCATTTGGAATATCTTAAATACAGAATAATGGGTTCACGTAACTTTATGGTACAAAGCATGTTAATTTGGGGTAGAAAACAAGTTTTAATATTCAAATGAGTATTAGACCTTAATCATCTTAATGTTACACCAGAGATCTTAATCTTGTAGGAAAAACGAGCTTAAGAAAAAGAAAGAATGCTTTTTTTTATAACAAGAATGTGGAAAGAGTCCCTTATATAATATAAATCGCCATCCACCTTTCCTTTAGAAGCAGACTTCCCTAAAAATTCCTTGAAGAAGAAATGCTTAAAAAGGATGAAGAATTTTGCTTATCACACAGGCGTTGCCGATGTAACCCACTAGCTTAGAGGTTGAGTTTGGAAATGGAGATTCCTACACTAAACTTGGCAATGTTCCTTCTCTCTCTCAGTTTTGTGTAGTAAGAGCACATGACCATAGCTTGCTTACTTTTATTTAATGTTCACATGAAACACTCAACAAACGACACCAGTTGGTTGAATTCGCAAATTTCTGTGCATGGTTAAAACCGCCACACGGGAACATCAGCGAACAGGCCGGTCATTTTTACTAACGCGCAGACTTATCTCTTGACGCTTTCGAAATGCTCTATTGACACGTGTGCATGTCCGCATGAACTTTACGAACTGACGAGCCACGAAAATACGCTCCATTAAATAGTACAAATACCCCGGGCTTGCGTTCCATCAACGTGTGGACCTAATTGGTTGCCGGTGTGGTTTACTGCAATGTCATTACATTTCTTAATAAACTACAAATTGATGATCTTAAGGAAGGATACTTAATATTGGTTATACGTTGTGCTGGCTACACTTTTGGTAACTCTAATTTCTTGCCGGTGTAAATGTCTCAAAAATGAGTTCGTGACCCACACGGACCTAACATGAACAGCCACTCAGCCGTTTCCTAAAAATTATTTCAAACATAATATAAACACAAGGGGGCAGATTGCAGGAATATAAAGTGGGTGGTAGCTTGTTCAGGGTAATTTGTAATCATTTGGAAATGCCAAGTAGCTCCTGTAAACAGAAGGGTTGACCTGTACTGTGCCTCAGGTTGCATAGCATCTTAGTCAGGCGGCAGTGGATGGAAAGCATCTGTGTTGAGGCATTTTATTTTACTTTTAACAACACAGGAAGACAATCTAAGGATTGCTCCTCCTTTCTCTTCTTCAAACATTTAAAAAATTTTTTTAATGTTTATTTTTGAGAGAGAGAGAGTGAACTTGAGCTGTGGAGGGGCAGAGAAAAAGGGAGACACAGAATCTGAAGCAGGCTCCAGGCTGCGAGCTGTCCGCACAGAACCCAACAAGGGGCTCGAACGCACAAACCGAGAAATCACGACCTGAGTCGAAGTCGGACGCTTACCCAACTGAGCCAAAGATTTATTTTTAAGTGGAAAGTGAAGGCGTTTTAAGAGGGGCACCATAACAGCCAGAATGCTTTGCACACATCTTGTGTATAGTGATACCCTTTCTTCCTTTTCTGTCTCCAAAGTTAGAAAACGGCTTATGATAAAATGTCAAGGCTTTCTGCTATCTTAGGCACAGAAACTCTGTCAACCGTTGTGGGCATGCCCTCCTACGTGGAAGAGAGGAACGTCCTTCTGGAATAAAAACTCCAAGCAGAAAGGAGACACGGGGTCCACCCTCTGGGTTATCAAAGTGAATCCATACTTTGTGATAAACAGAGGGGAGTTTTACAATGTGTATGACGTCATCCAGACACGCTCATGAGCCTAGACTTTTTTAAAAAATAAGTATTTATTTTTGAGAGAGAGAGAGAGAGAGTTGGGGAGAGACAGAGGAGGAGGAGAAGGAGGGGAGAGAGAGAGAGAGAGAGAGGGGGAGAGGATATGCCAACCAGACTTCAAGTTGTCAGCACAGAGCCCTAGGTGGGGCTGGAACTCACAAACCATGAGATCCTGACCTGAGCTGAGATCAGGAGTCTCACACCCGTGCCCAGCTGAGCCACCCAGGTGCCCCCCATGATCGTACACCTTTGAAATGAAAGCAGCGGGGCACCTGGGTGGCTCAGTTGGTCACGTGTGCGGCTCTTGACCGGTTCAGGTCACGGTCTCAAGGTTCATGAGTTCGAGCCCCGCATCAGGCTCTGCACTGACAGCATGCAGCCTGCTTGGGATTCTCTCTCCCTGTTTCTCTGCCCCTCTCAAATTCACACACACGCAAAAGTTTCTGTATCTAAGACTTCTGTTCAAAGGCTTTCCCAGGGAACCCTAACGCAAGCCTACTGTCATTATGTCTTGATTTAAAGTTTTGATTCATTCTTTTATGGTTCTTTTTCCACTGTATGAATTTCCTAGGGCTGCCATTACAACCACCGCAGACGGGGTGCCTTAAACAACAGACATGTCTCCCTCCCCCAGTCCTGGATGCTGGGGTGTGAGATCCAGGTGGGAGTGAGGCTTCTGTCCTTGAAGTCATCTTCTCTCTGTGTCCTCACATGGGCTCTCTCTGTGCCTGTGTACTTCTTATAAGATCTGATTGGATTAAGACCCACCCATCTGACCTCAGTTTATCCTTAATTATCTCTTTAAACACCCCATCTCCAAATACACTTCCATTCTGTGGTCCTCGGGCTGTCAGTACCAGCATAGGGCACACAGTCCAGCCCATACTAGCTACCCGGGACTGAAAAATCTCACCAAATTTCCAGCTTTTGTGTTCTAGCAGAGAAAATTCAGTTACCGTTTTAATGCATTGTCCCTTATCATGAAACCACAAGACGTAAAAAAGGAATTAAGGTGATATGTTAAAACAGGACTATAAGAAAACATAGCTTAGAAATTTGCTGACGGTTATTTCTTACAGTTATACATGTATGTGCATATGTGTGTGTGTATTTTCACATATATGCCTAAAATCAGTGTAGGTCGTAAACTAAACAAGAATATGCCTTTTATCACGTTAATGACATATCTAGGATTTAAAAACATTGGTCTTCATTCACACATAACCATTGTACCACTTCCGGGGCACACATATCACTGACTCCGTGCTGAGAAGCTGTAAAATAATTTCAAGTTTAATGACATTTGATAGAAATACTCCAAACATATGTTGTTTAAATTGCATTGGGAAAAATAAAAATCCACCAGACTTAATCTCACTGGGCCATAATTGACTTAAACTCCAAGTTTGGAAACTACAATATATTCAAGCAATGTTTCTAAAAAACGTTTTCAGATGTTTAATAGATATTAGTAGGGAAAAATGCAGTGATTTGTAATGAAATGGGTCTGGGCAACACCGGCCCAAGCTGTGACTGTCAGACATATTTAATTTACCAAGAAGCTTCTAGATTTATTGGCCGGGATGCATCATGGCTCTTCAAGGATGGAATATCTAGGGCGGGGTGTTTCCCCAGCTAACTTTCACACGACGCCTTTTCCTCTCCCCATGACGTACTTTCTGAAGCTAGCTTTGGTGCAGCCCGTTTTAGAAAGACTTGCACCATGGCCTGTTTGTGACTGTTACAGTAGGAGCTCCCCAAGGGCTCACTTGCATTGTTGGGTCATGCACTGGCACGCTGCACAAAACTGAAAACACCGTGTGCGTACGAATCCAGGAGAGATGACATGACAAAGGCATTCACGTGACAAAGGCATTCACGTTGTCAGCAGAAGTGTTTTGTGAATGGTTGTGTGCATATGCCCTTCCTCCTTATCCTTGGTGCTTTGCGAGTGCCCGCTGAGCCTTGCCGCTGGCTCCGTGCATGCCTGCTTCCCCTAGTGATGTGCTCTGGATCCCCATTTCCCGTCCTCTTGGTCTACTTAGATGGGCAAACCAATCAAGGCCCAGGATATTCACTGTTTGCCACGGTTCCCGAAATACAGGGCACCAAACAGAAATAAATGAAATCCACCTCAACCTCGGGCATTGACAGTTCATTTGGGGATGTGGAATACAGTCGACATTTTATAATTAGCCAAGCCGGGGACAAATAACACATAAGACTTTCATAATACGACGCAAAGGAAAAAAAAAAAAAAGAGTATGTGTAACATAAATTATCTCATTTGTACTGATCAAGTCCAGAATTGGAATACGTGTACATAATTGATGTAGTGGAAACCACATGCATTATTCTTGCTTTGTGAGGATAAATTTAGATTTTTATTGGAGACTACTAAGCGTGCATATTTCCCCTGATTAATCTGAACTTCTATACCTGAAATTAGTCTAATCAAAGAAAAATCATCTTGGTATAGCAAATATAAATGCCTTACCTTCTCATTTCAGACTTAATCCTCTCCCTGCTTGCATGCTGATAAGAAGGTAATCAAACTGAGAAATCTATAGGAGTTTATGTCCCTATAAATATTAACAATGTATCCTTAGTGTTTTGTCTCTTAGAAAGAAATTTCATGAATATCTGCCTTCTGGTGTCGAACTGGCAGTGGGGGCCTCTTTTCCTTTCATCATGAATATGTTGCAGTTTACATCTACGGCACTTGACACATTTTGTGTACCCAGCAAAAAAGGACAGTTACTCACAAAGAGCAGGCTGTAGAGCATTACAGAGGATTAAAAATGAAACAACATGAACGTCACACGTAGCGGCATTTGGGACCCACATTTCTAAATGTACCGTCGTCTAAAGTCTGGAAGCTTCATTGCGTGTCCAGAGCAGAAAACCAGTCTATCATTTTGTCCTTTGTCTGTGTGCCCGGTGCTCATGATTAAAGTGCTTGCACTCTAGAAAATGTCTCGCTTCGTGTCTGGAAAAAGTGTAATAAAAATCTTCTAATGAATCTATAACGTACCCTTCTAAAATGGGATTTAAAGAATACCATTCAGTGGCAGAAAGGCTTAGCTCCTTGCGTCAAAACTTGCTTTCATCAGTCTTACCATTAACCCTTGAACATGGGGGCGCCTGGGTGGCTCAGCCGGTTGATCGACTGACTTCAGATCAGGTCATCATCTCACGGTCCGTGAGTTCGAGCCCCGCGTCCGGCTCTGTGCTGACAGCTTGGAGCCTGCTTCACATTCTGTGTCTGCCTCTGTCTCTGCCCCTCCCCCACGTTTTCTCTCTCTCACCCTCTCTCCCTCTGTCCCTCTCACCCTCTCTCTCTCAAAAATAAATAAAGACATGAAAAAAAATACTTGAACATGAAGTGCTTTCTACATCTTGGCCACTGTGGAAAAAATAATATTACGATGTCACCAAATATCTAATTTTGGCGTGCTGATAAGACTTCCAACCTTTTGAAAGCACACACGATAAATCTAGGGGTTCAGAGATGGCAGCAATGTGTTCTTTTCCAGACACTACCTTGCCTGAAGGTAATAGAATATCAACTATACTTCAACTAAAAGAAAAAAAGAAAAAGAAACTATCTCGCAGGAGTGGTAGAGGGCATGACGTTATTTTCTCAAAGCACCCGGCCGTGTTTAACAGGCACATATTAATGCACAAGCGGTGACTCGGGTCTTTGCAAATGGCGGACCCCATTGTCAAAGACATCTAAGGCTTGCTCAAGGGGAATTTCAGGTGTGACTGGAATAAAAGTTTTTATATTTTATATCAGGGTGAACTATATTTATGTTACGATGCCTGAAAAATGTTACTTGGTCACTTTGCATTGACTGAAGACCTAAATGTTGTGACCTGCTCTTTGCTCTCTTTCGCTGGTGCCCTTGATAGACTCTGAGAGTTCTTTTTTTTTCTACGTTTAAATTGATCACGGCTCCCAGTGTTATGGTAAGTTCCATCCTAATGCCTCTTAAATGCGATTTGACCACCCCCACTCCTTATTTAAAATCATCATTAGAGGGGCGCCTGTGTGGCTTAGTCGGTTGAGCGTCCAACTTCGGCTCGGGTCATGATCTAACGGTCCGTGAGTTCGAGCCCCGCATCGGGCTCTGTGCTGACAGCTCAGAGCCTGGAGCCTGTTTCAGATTCTGTGTCTCCCTCTCTCTGACCCTCCCCTGTTCATGCTCTGTCTCTCCCTGTCTCAAAAATAAATAAAATGTTAAAAAAAATTTTTTTAAATCATCATTAGATAAATGTCTTACCATACAAATCTTTGTGTGTGTCTAGACTCTGTGTGTTTACTTGAGTAAAACTGTAATCGTCAAATACACATCTGTAGAAATCTTAATTTAGATACCTATTATGATCTCTGTCTCTATCCATATCCTTCCAATCTGTATCTACAGTTAGATGACACACAACCACATTTATAGGGGGTGGAGAACATTAGAGCGGGGAACACTCTTTTTTCTTTATAGTTGCCATATAGTTTTATGTTTATGCACAGAAGATATTTTATAATAAATAAGGAAGGAAAGGGGAAAGGTCCATCTAAAATGTCATATTTTCGGGGTGCCTGGGTGGCTCAGTTGGTTAAGTGTCTGACTTCAGCTCAGGTCATGATCTCGTGGTTCATGAGTTCAAGCCCTGCATCAGGCTCTGCACTGACAGGTGAGAGCCTGGAGCCTGCTTCACATTCTGTGTTTCCCTCTCTCTCTGCCCTCCTCCGCTTGCCCCCCCCCCCCCCCACCATCTCTGTCCCTCTCTGAAAAATAAATAAAACATTAAAAAAGTTTTTAGAAAAATAAAATGTCATTTTTTTTATGTTTGTCATGTTAATGCTATAGTAGTGATTATTATCCGTAAAATGTATTTTAAAAACTTGTTATGATGGCCTGTAAACAAGGCGTGGTCTGTAGCTATTTTATAAATGCATCTATTAACTTTAAATCAAGAATTTGGAATAGGGAAGACAACTTCAGATGAATGAGTAATGTCAGTAGGAGCTTATAACACGATATCGTGGTTTTATTTCCAGAATATAAGTAAAAATACAGTGCGTTCAAACGCGTGACTTTTTTCACGAACTGGAAAACATGCAGAACAGTATTTATTTAAAAAATACGTTAATGGACGAGGCACCTGGGTGGCTCAGTCGCTTGAACATCTGACTCTTGATTTCAGCTCAGGTCATGATCTCACTGTTTGTGGGTTCAAGCCCTGTGTTGGGCTCTGTGCTGACAGCCTGGAACCTGCTTGAGATTTTCTGTCTCTCTGTCTCTGAAAATGAATACACGTTTAAAAAATGCTTTGGATAAACAAAACAATTAAAAATTTTGAGCTATATATATGATATATGATACACACACACACACACACACACACACACACACACAAAGGTTTCATTTCCTGACTACAGCAAATGACTCATATATCTATATATATGCCCATTTAAAATATATATGTATATATGAAAAAATACTTCGATGGATAAATCAAGACAGTTATTTTTTTTTAATGTTTATTTTTGAGAGACAGAGTGCGAGCAGGGAAGAGGCAGAGAGAGGGAGAGAGAGAAAGAGAGAGAGAGAGAGACACACACACACACACACACACACACACAGAATCCAAAGCAGGCTCCAGGCTCTAAGCTGTTAGCACAGAGCCCAACTCAGGGCTCGAACTTACGAACTGTGAGATCATGACCTGAGCTGAAGTTGGATGCTTAACCAACTGAGCGACACAGGCGCCCCAAGACAGTTAAAATTTTTAATTACGTGTATAAATACCTATAACATATAATGCATATATATATATATATGTATATATGTATGTATATATAATTCCTGACTATGGCAAATGACTCAATGATATTCATAATTATTACATTATCTTATGTAATTCTTAGAATTTTTGATCCGTGACTTAATTATTCATGCTTGGCCTAGTGTAACTTGTAGAGGAGTACTTTTGCAGGAGTTGCTTTTGTCTTTGCGTGAGATTTCTGCTGTAACCTTTAACGTTCCGCCATTTTCCTGTATAGTCACTTCCTCCTAAACCCTAAAAAAGGTTCTGTTTGCGACAAAATCCACCTGACTCTATCTTTGATGTTCTCCTTCTGTCTGTCTGCTTTCCTGTCTTGTCCAGGACTCGTGAAACTCCCTTTAATTCGGTTCAGTTCAGTTTGCCTCAGTGTTGCTAATACAATTTCAGGACCCTTAAAGAAAAATATGTCAGGGCTACCTGTTGCCTTCCTGCTGTGAGTGAGGGGACCCTTCTTCCCTCTCCCTCCGCACGTTTCCAGGAACATCGCCAGTGCTAATGCCCCTGGCTTCGTCTGAGTCCTGTAGGTGTGACACAAGCTGGTATCTGCTGTTGCATGAACTCCTGACCACATCTCCTCGTTTCTGGCTGTTAACCCCACTCCCCACCGGACCTCCCGTGTGACTTGTACACATGTCCTCATTCATGAGGAAGAGAAGGACAGTGACTAGTCTGCCCTGTGCTGTCAGCTTGCTGATGGCTTTGCAAATAGACTTTGGGAGACCAGGTTTCACGTGTGGCTTAGGTCCTAGCTTCAGCTCTGTTACCAAATTCTCGTAATTTATAATAGATTCTTCATATTTCCTCATATGCTTCTTTACTAGATGCTGGTGCCATTGAATAGTCATTAGGATGCGGGATACATACCTGCTTTGCCTGTCTCCAATAACACCAAGCCAGTATGTGTCTCACCTCTACTTTTGAGGATACTTTATATATAAGTTAATCCAGAGCTTGATATTTGTCAGTATCGCTCAGTTTAGTAATTTCATATTACAATTGCAATATATAATTTAGGTGAATGTTGGCAACATTTGATGTGTTTCTTTTTTCTGGAACTCCAGGAGTTTAGGTTATTTAAAATTACAGGAACACATGCAACTATCCTATATTTACATAGAGACCACTTGATTATGGTCCCCTCCTTGAAAATACCACACTTCTGTACAGGATTTCACTGACTCACGTTTTTTCAACTTCTGAATAGCAGAGTAGTAAAGATGACCTTGGGGAAAGTTTAAATAATGGGTATAAGAAAAATAAACCTTAAATATTAAATCTTCTCTTCACAAGTACCTAAAACTTATGAAAACTTGTGTATATATACATGTATATATACATATATGCATATATATACATATATATGCATATATATATATGTGTATATATACACACATACATATATACACATATATACATACATATACGTATATATACACATACATATATATGTGTGTATATATAGGTGTACATATATATTATATATATGTATATAATATATAGGTGTATATATAGGTGTACATATATATTATATATATGTATATAATATATACATATTATATACATGTATATATACACATATACATGTATATATGTATATAATATATAGGTGTATATATAGGTGTACATATATATTATATATATGTATATAATATATACATATTATATACATGTATATATATACATATATATAATATATATACACACATATATATGTATGTGTATGTATATACAGTGTAATTCTAATTGTTTTGGGCAGGAATATGTATATATGTATTTCTGTATATATATGTGTGTGTGTGTGTGTGTATGCACACCCACTTTTTGTTATATAAATACATCCATAAATAGGGGTAGATCTATTTTATGTGCATATGTTGCATATATATTTAGATTCTGCATGTCCATATATATGTATATATTATATGACATATGACATAGAATGCGTCCCTCTCTTATCTATCTCCACAACAGTTCTTTCACATATACATACACACACAGACATACATACTTTTTCCTTTTCCTTTTCCTTTTCTTCATCACCATCCTCACAATTTGCACAATGCCACAGAGAGTCATTCACAACTTTTAAAAATGTTTTACCTAACTATCCGGAAATTTGCAGAGTTTAATTTAAGTGGATGAGGATTCACTCGGTCATTTAAGCAGAAAATGCTCTGGTATCACCCAGTATCCAAGCACTGCTTTCCTAGGACTGTGTTGTTTTTGAAGAGTCAGCAAAGTCTGCCCACCATTCTGACAGCTGGGAGCCTGGTTGCCATTCTCCCTCTCCCCCTCTCTCTCTGCCCCTCCCCTGCTCGTGCTCGCTCTCTCCCTCTCTCTCTCAAAATAAATAAACTTTAAAATTGTTTTAATTTTTGTGTTTAAAAAGAAGAAAAGTCAGTACAAACACTTACTGCGTACCTTCAGATAACAGTGGACTTTGTTTGTATGAACTTTATTTTTCTAGACTTACTTCAGGATAAAAATAAAGTAATAAGGAAATGTAATAGAAAATTTAAGAGACTTTTGATTTTTCAGAAGGCTGAAATCAAACAAGAAAGAGCACTTTGGTATAAAAAAAGTATGAGAAGGAGAGAGCCTATAAAAGCGAATTTTACATGTTTCAGTGTAGAAGTTTTACAACATGTGTTGATTCCCTTCTTTATTTCCATTCTTTAAGAATAATTGTGTCTTTCAGTGACTTTAGTACTGGGAGGTACTGAAAATTAGACTCGGTGGGTGAGGGGAAAGCAAGAACACCACCCTCTGGAGTATCAGGTACCTACGATTCTGTTATTAGTTCTTTGCCGACTTTTCTCTATGATGACCCTGGAAACAGATTGTTCTCTCTGGAGATAATAAATTACAAAAAAACAAGCAAACAAAGAGGCTCTCAAGCTCTTTCTTTTATCCTGATCATTGGAAGGCTCCGATACTCTGCTCTGCTGAAAGGATAATCAAGTTGGGGAGCTTTTATTAGTGTAATTGTTGAATTGCTTTCTCTACAAGCCACTTAGAGAACACTTAACAGAAGGGGCTAACCTGTGGTATATGGCCAAATGAACTTTGTCAGAGTCTCATTTGCTCTTGAACCAGACAAGCAGTTAATGATTAGGAAAAAAAAAATGTGAAGCTGAAAGCAAACATGGGCTAATAGATACTGGAACACGTTTTAGTGGGATAATTTGTAATTAGGTATCTTTGGTTTGTTGGAATAGAGAGCTAATGCCCCCGGAATCGTGACCTCAAAATGGATCGGTTAGCCTCATACCAGAAGACATTTATTTGATTCTAACATTTAAGGAGAAAACATAAATCTCCCGAGACATGCTAAGACTAGCCTTCAACAAATTAGTGTCAAAAGCACAAACTGTTTATGGTTCATAAACTTGTGAAAACAATATTGCTGATACATATGTAGATGATTATTACCTTGTATATTCTCCCTGATGTTTCCAAGGAGCTATCATAAACACTAAGACCTGATTCGTGCTGAGTTTCAGACCCAGATCCAAAGTCACCCTCTTGCAAAGCCTTTTCCCAAGACTCTGAGAGCCACACAGACCACAGTAGAAAGCACAGTGGAGTCTTCGAAGGACTATTTTGTTAACTACGATCATCTTTGCACGAGTGTGCATTCTGTAGGCAACTTCGGAGCCAAGATTCACACTGTGGGAGGAATAGGATAGGTCCTAATAAATAATTCTGCAGTCACTGCCTAGGACTTGCAGGGGACTCCACGTGAACAGGCAGGCCATTTCAAAAATAAAGTCTATCATGACTTCAATAAAAACTCCCAGTGTTTTAAAAATTGTAATTACCCGAAGAAGTTTCTATGCGTTAAGGAACATGGTATCATTAACAGGACTGCAGGTAGCTGAAATTTGCTGAGAGTAGAACTTACGTATGTTCATCACACACAAAAATAACTATGTGAAATCGGGGATGTATTACCTGCCCTGACTTGACTTGGGTGGTTATTTGACAGTGTGTGTGTCTATAAAATCTTTGTGTTGTCCTCCTTAAATGTGTGCAATTTTATTTGTCGGTTGTACCTGAATAAAGCTGGGGGCAGAAATAAGAAGAGGGAAAGAAGCCTACATTCAAAAAAGAAAAAAGGAATCCCATACAGTGACTGTTAACATATCACAGGAATTGGTAATTTTTAAGTTTTTTCAAAAAACAAGTAGGAGGTTTATATCAAGGACATAAATAACTGTACAAAACCCCCCGGGACAGAAAGTCAAATTTAAGCTATGGGAGAACACTTTTAATTCTATCAAGGCAGGACTCTGAAACATTTTTGGGGGGAGGCCTCTGAATTATGACAAACGATATAAGAAAGAAACCCCCAAAGGTTCTTGGAAGACACATTATTCACGCTATTTGCACTGGAAGTTACGTTTCACTGACTGAAACCAGGCTTTATATGGTTGGCACTAAGTAAAATGATGAGATGATAACGGTTGTAAGTTTACCAGTGAGACAAGCCTTTATAATAGTTTTAAGGATTTTAAGTGAAACAGTCGCTGTTTGAATAACCAAACCCACTTAGGCACCATAAAGTTAAAAATGGCAGGGATTTCAAACCATTGGACAAACTTTATCTTTCAAAATTATTTGCAAGGGCCTTCCTCAAGTTGACAACGTATCTGTCAGATTTTGGAGAAAAGATACGTGTTGCACCTGGGTTCAGTTTATTATCTCAATGCTGATAGATGAATGCTTAAGTGATAACAAGGAGTTAAGAAGCAGCCAGGATTTGTCCAAACATGAATGACAGCACCCGCTATTTTATTTATTTTATTTTTTTTAAATTTTTTTTCAACGTTTTTATTTATTTTTGGGACAGAGAGAGACAGAGCATGAACGGGGGAGGGGCAGAGAGAGAGGGAGACACAGAATCGGAAACAGGCTCCAGGCTCCGAGCCATCAGCTCAGAGCCCGACGCAGGGCCCGAACTCACGGACCGCGAGATCGTGACCTGGCTGAAGTCGGACGCTTAACTGCGCCACCCAGGCGCCCCAGCACCCGCTATTTTAATCAGAAACGAGCTTGCAGCCAAAATGAAATGGGGTATACAATTAACACATGAATCTGGCTCTGTTCACACAACAACCTCTAAGTAAATCAGCAAAGCTTCATTATGTGTTATTAGATTCTGTGGTTTTGGCTACATTTCTCCTGTGACCTCTTGCTTCCTGTCATTAGACTCTTGATTTCATTTTTCTTGGGTACACCGCCTTTATCTGAGACCTCAGCGATATGAACAGTGCAAGATACACATGAGTTGTTTTTTTAAGTACTTTGGATTTGATGTGGAGCGTGCACTAATTAAATCATGCCTAACAGTAAATTTTCAAATGTTATTACGGATTTCCATTTCAAGAAGCCCACGCCAGGGGCGCCTGGGTGGCTCAGTCGGTTGAGCGTCCGACTTTGGCTCAGGTCATGATCTCACAGTTCGTGGGTTCGAGCCCCGCGTCGGGCTGTGTGCTGACCGCTCAGAGCCTGGAGCCTGTTTCAGATTCTGTGTCTCCCTCTCTCTCTGACCCTCCCCCACTCGTTCTCTCCCTCCCTCTCTCTCTCTCTCTCTCTCAAAAATAAACATTAAAAAATTTTTTTAAAGTAAAAAAAAAAACAGCCCACGCCAATTAAAAGAATGATATTCAGACAACGGGTGTAGGTTAACAAATGGGAATTGAGAACAGAAATCCCAAACCGTTAATAAGGTGCCGACAGCAACGATGGTCACCGACAGCGACGTAGAAGAAAACTCTACTCCGTTCGAATTAATACTTTAAATGTTCTTGTTTTCCTTGAAAAAAAAAATAATGTAAATGCTTTGAGACATTCAGCCTCATTCCGAAAAACTTGATTAAGTGAAGAACCCCACAACGCCATCATTTGCCTCGAGGAATGTGTAGTCTGTGTAGGAAACAAACTAGACAAATTATATGTAGGATATTGTAAGAGAAACGAGGAATGCATTGCTAATTCAACAGAAGGACATGTTGCCAACAGGCAAGGAGTAAATAAGGAAGGATTTCCGTCCACTAGGGAAGGATGCATGGTGCGTTTCTAGGCACAAACGTGGGTGTGGGGTACGGAGCGAGGTCGAAAAGATAGCTTAGTACCTGTAGCCCTGATGGGGTATCGTATCGTATCGTATCGTATCGCTAACCTCATGGGGTTAGTATCGCTGAGCTTACCTGTGAGTCTGGGCTTCTGTCCATATTTACCTGATACAATATGACAAAGTCACCTGTTGCAGTGACGAGGGTGAAACGCAAGGTCTCCGAACTCAGTGACTGTTGGTCTGACGGGGGTCATAACACCACATGCCCAGGGGGACACTGAGGACACCTGAGACATACTGTGTGTAGAATATGGCATTTTACGAGGTCTTTTTACGAGGTTTTGCTGTCATTCGGTGCCTTCCTGCCTTCCTCCTGGATACTTGCCGTAGCCCTCGTTGTCCTGGGACTGGATTGTCCGTGAGCTGTCAGCCTCCCAAAGTGACAGCTTACAATATATGTCACTCTTTCCACCTTCTCTTTACTGACTTGCACCATAAACCATATTCCATAGATCATGCTATCAAAAACTACATCTGTTATGTATTCAGCTATGTAATACATGAATGGAGAATATACTTAAATATTTATTTATAACTGCATAAAGTATATCAATCTGCATGAGTGTATTTGTTTATTTAATTTTTAAGTTTTTAAATGTTTACTTATTTATTTTGAGGGAGAGATAGAGATAAAGAGAGAGAGAGAGAGCCAGGGAGGGGCAGAGAGAGAGGGAGAGAGACAAAGAATCCCAAGAAGGCTCCATGCTGGCAGCACATGGGGCTTGAACTCACAAACTGTGACATGATGACCTGAGCTGAAACCAAGAGTCAGATGCTTAACCAACTGCTTAAGGTGCCCCCGTGTATTTGTTTATTTAAATAAATTTAATCATTTGCTTATAATTATACACGATTAAACATTCAATGTACATAAGTACAATTATATATTGTTATGACATCAAATATTGATAGCATATATACAACTGTATATGCATTTATAATCTATCGTTTATAATTACACACTATAATTTGCATGTAAATGAGTATAAATTTTTATAAATAATTGCATATACCAGAAAATTACATTTATATTGCATTATATTTTAACTGTCCTTATCATGTGTTACCAAGGCTCTCCGTATATTTTATATTTATATATAGATTTAGATTTATAAAATATAGAGAGAGCCTAGGTAGTACATCAAACATGTATTTAGACAAACAGAATATGAAATTCTACCAAACCTGTGTTTAGGTAAACCAAATATGTGAGATAAAATTATATCAAACATGTAATCTATCAATTGGTAAACCTAATGATAACTATTATTTACTAGTAACTAATAACTATTAGTTTATTATCAAACTATTATTTACTCATCGCATAAGTGCATATGTATTTGTATATAGCATATGCAAGTGGAAATAGCAGCAGTTGTAGAATTTGCACAGAATACACATAGATACGTGTGTCTTGGAAATTAACTCTGTGGAAGTTAACTCTGACACATACGAGCAAGCAGATAGGATCGATCCGCATCCGTACATCCAGACCCTGAATGTACCGAGTTAGACCCCCAAGACCACGGCACTTGGTACCTAATGTAATATGGACCCTGGCGGGAGAAATAAAGGGGCTCTGGGAGCACAGGAGTCCTATTGACACGGTGCGTGTAACTTCCCACCATGCGGGAGCAGGCCACAGGGACTCACGGGAACATTTAGGACCAATCCCAAAGGACAGTTGGGAACAATCGGATGCATGGGGTCTGGAGAAAGGAATACAAGTGTCCATCATTATGAGGACCCACGGCAGGAAGACAGGTCACAGGACACAGCAGCAGACACACACGTCTTGGCCCTTTTCTCCTCCATATTATGTTCAAATCGGACTTTGCTGTGACATCCTCACATCATCATTGTGCTGGAAAAGTCCCCCCTCCCATACCTCCCAGCCAGTGCATGGGCGCATCGAACAAACTTTTCAACGTCGCTCAGCCGTTTTATGTTTCCATACTCCACGGAGAAGAATTTTGGAGTCTTGAAAGGTAGGCCCACCGTCCCCTCTGTGAACCCTTGAGTATGTTTTCGAATTGAAAATATTTTGCATTTCAGGTAATTAATATACTATATGTAACGAACAAGCTTCCTCTTTGGACAACTCAGTAGCATGATAGGATGACAGATATGACAAATGTCTTCCTTAGTTCCCAAGGATCTAGTATTAAGTATCAATGATGAGATGTTTACAACATGGTAAGTGTTTCTCAAGAATTAAATAGGAAGTCACAGAAAGTCTGAATCCTTCATGGCAGGAGAGAGGAACTCCTTCATATATCATGCATTAGGCAATCATGGCTTTTAAAGTGGACCATGTGTGGGACACCTGGCTGGCTCAGACAGTTAAGCGTCCGACCTCGGCTCAGGTCATGGTCTCGCGTGATCTCGCGTGAGTTCGAGCCCCGTGTCGGGCTCTGTGCTGACAGCTCGGAGCCTGGATCCTGCTTTGGATTCTGTGTCTCCCTCTCTCTCTGCCCCTGCCCCGCTCACACTCTGTCTCTCTCTCTCTCTCAAAAATAAATAAACATTAAAAGAACATTTTTTTAAATGTCATCCCATCAGACCACTAGTGAAGTTGTGTGTATTCTTCACACAAATGCCACTACCTGGCACATAGTAGGTGTTCTGAACAGGCCAAACGGAAGGGGACGGGTTATACTTTATCTTATTTTTGTTTATTTTTGTTTTTATTTTTTTGGTTCAAGTAGTCCATACCTTTATGGCAGCCAGTATCTGAATCTCCACAGTAGAGGAATTCGCATATGTCATACTTAGGGAACTAGCTGAGAGCAAGGCTGATTGCTAACTTGTACCAAGATCTCGTAAATTATAGCCAGCACCCTGTTTTTGTAAATAAAGTTTTACTGGCAACACGGCCATGCTCATTCACTTATATTTCATTGTCTATGGCACAGTTAACAGAAGTAACATAGAAAGCAACAGATGGATCTTTTCTAGGGGGCTCCTGGGTGGTTCAGGCGGTTAATTATCTGACTTTGACTCAGCTCATGATCTCACGGTTCTTGGGTTCAAGGCCCACGTCAGGCTCTGTGCTGACAGCTCAGAGATTGGAGCCTGCTTCGGATTCTGTGCCTCCCTCTCGCTTTGCTCCTCCCATGCTCATGCTCTGTCTCTTTCTCTCTCAAAAATAAATAAATATTTAAAAATTTTAAAAAAGACATTTTTTTTTAATTTAAAGAGGACCATGTGTGTCTGCTGCGTGTGATTTTCATTTTAAACACACGGTTTCCATGAACCGCAGAATCGCCTGTGTACTTTTCCATCCAGAACCAAGAAAATTGTTCACACACCCACAAAAACTACTTGCATTGTACTTACTTAAGGAATTAGGGTCCTGTCAACCAAAGAGAATTTATGAAGGAGTTTTGACACCCTCCCATGCAGGCGATTTGAAACCACGGCACTTTACTTGACCATGATTAAATAATAAGTTATTTTGAAATTGACGGCCGATGAAGACCATGTGAAATATAATGTGAATGACATGAGTAGAGTTTACCTAAAAACTGCAGGTAGCTACTTGACTTGCTTGAGAATGTCTGTATTGACAGGTGAGGCTTAATTTCATTTGAGGAAGAAAGAAATCAAGTCCAAAGAAGTTTATAATTACGAAGCTGGCATCACTGATTAATAGTTCATTAAAAGCACTTATCTAAACAGAGAATGCTGTTGGTGTGCACTAATTCCCCAGATCTCTGTTTAGATAAACTTCTTTGAACTTTCAGTATGTCCAGTGACATAAATAAATCCCATGTGGCCTTACATTATGCCAAATTTCTAAATATATATATGTGTGTATATATATATGTGTATATATATATATGTGTATATATATATGTGTATATATATATATGTATATATATATGTGTGTATATACATGTGTATATATATATACACATATGTATATACATATGTATATACACATATATATATATACACATATATATATTATATATATATTTGATAGAGGAAACATTCTCTGGCAGAGGATTTTGAGAGGCTACTGTTCTGTAGAATCTTTTAAAGGAAATTTACATAAGTGAATCCGCAGGGCCATGAAATGATGTTTCTCTGAAGATACCTCGATGCACTAATATTTAGTAACCATGTCCCGCGCCCTTGAGCCTGCTGGCAGCTGTGAAGATACCCTGTATTTGAGATCCCTGCCCACTAGCAAGAAGGACAAAGTCAAAACTGTCTAAACTGAACTCTGGTGCAAATGGAAAGGTTACAGGAGGCGGTTTCTGTTCACAAGCTAACCTGGAATGCCCCATGAAGTCAATTATTAACTCATTCTCTGTCTTGATTTCTTTCTTCCTCAAATGTAATTGACGAAGTTCATTTTTTTTTAAGCCTCACCTGTCAATACAGACATTCTCTGTGCTAAAATCTCAGTATACCTGTCCTTAAATACTTTGTCTTTTACAATTATTTACTTGGACCTTTTTTTAAAAATGTTTATTTATTTTTGAGAGGGAGAGAAGCAGAGTGCGAGGAGGGGAGGGGCAGAAAGAGGGAGACCCAGAATCCTAAGACGGCTCCAGGCTCTGAGCTGTCAGCACAGAGCCCGACACGGGGCTCCGACTCCCGAACTGCGAGATCATGACCTGAGCTGAAGTCTGACGCTCAATGGACCGAGCCACCCAGGAGCCCTGGACCTCTCTCTTTTTTTTTTTTTTTTTTTTAATGTTTATTTACTTTTGAGAGAGAATGCACAAGCAGAGGAGGGGCAGACAGAGGGAGAGAGAGGATCCCATGCAGGTTGTGCACTGTCAGCACAGAGCCCTACACGGAACGCGAACCCACAAACCATGAGATCAAGACCTGAGCCAAAGTCGGACACTTAACTGGCTGAGCCACCCAGGTGCCCCTGTGTTTGGACATCTTCGCAGACTTTTCCCAGCATACGTTTTTGGAAATGTAACTAAAAATTGTCACTGCCCCTCGTGAGTACCTGCCTTCTGCTACCTCACCCAGACGCAGAATGGGGTCCTTGCCTGTATTCCTTCATGGCACACCTTGTTTCTTCCGAGTCTGTCCTGGGGCTTGGCCTGGGCATCTTGCAGGATTCTCTGACGTAGACAGCACATTTCAAGTGTGCTTTCCTCTTTCCTCCTGTTCCAAATCTCAAGCTCTGCACCTACAGGAGAATACAGAGCAGTAGCAGGAGGCTTGTCCCTGCGAAACGCTGACCCTCAGGGACCCTCTCCGTCTTACCATCTTGCAGAATCCTCAATAATGCCAATAGTTTGGAATTTGTTTTTTTTAGATTTTCCACGTCCTAAATACTGTCATCTGAATAGTGCCATTTTTATACCTCTGTTTGTAATCTGTGTGGATAGTGGTGGTTCTCCGTGTGTTATTTCATTAATCAGGGCATCTAGAACAATGTATGAATAGAGAGGCTCAGCATTATTTTAGTGATTTACAAAATACTTTTCCCATGCCTTGCAATTACCCGAATGCCGTAATTTGCAGACTTTATTGCATTAAGGAACACGTCTTCCATCGCTCTGACCTAAAATTTATTTTTTAATGAAAAAAAATTTTAAATATTTATTTTGAGAGCGAGAGCAACACACAATAAGCAGAGGAGGGGCAGAGAGAGGGAGAGAGAGAATCCCAAGCAGGCTGCGCACTGTCAGCACAGAGCCCAACACAGGGCTCAAACTCATGAACCGTGACTCGTGAGATCGTGACCTGAGCCCAAAATCAAGAGTCAGATGCTTAAGCAGCTGAGCCACCCATGCGCCCCTAAAATTTATTTTTTAATCATAAGTGGCCATTGAGTTCTATCATTAGTTTCTCTTTCTCCCTCTCTCTCTACCACTCTCCCACTCCCCCTCTCTGTCTCTCTCAAGCTAAGTAAATAAATTTTAAAAAATTTAAAATTGTACATGCTATAGTACTCTGTCAAAGACTATGAGTCTGGAGTTCTCTCTTGTCCAGCAAGAGAGAGGAGGAAAAATTGAATACAGGAGAAGCTGATGTCGGGGATGAGACAGGAGCCCCGAACAGGGGTTTTATCTCCATATTTATTGAGCCCACAAGATATTACCCACGTGGTGAGCGTGAAGAGAACAAGATCTTACACGCTTGGTGAACATGGAGAAAACAATCAGTAACTTTGCGGAAGAAGCAAAGGGTCTGTGGGGCAAGTGGTGTTTGTGATCAAAGAATAGTAGCGCCACATGGAAGGGAATTTCCTGCTGGCGATATAACAAGTTATTTGTGATCCCATTACAATATCTTGCTAGCTCACTTCGGACGCTTTCGCCCCACAGTGGCGACTTTCTGCCCTAAGGTGTTTTCTAACCCATTTATGTAAGTAGAACCTACTTCCCCACCATACTTTTCATCAACATTTGTGAAATAGTAATATTTTGATATTCTTGTTCATTAGTACAGTAATACACCTTATCAGTTTTTGAAAATTTATCATTTAAAAATTTTTAAATATTCATTCTTGAGAGGCAGAGAGCAGTAGTGGGGGAGGGGCAGAGAGAGAAAGAGAGAGACAGAGGGAGGGAGGGAGACACAGAATCCGAAGCAGGCTCCAGGCTCCGAGCTGTCAGAACAGAGCCTGATGCCGGGCTCGAACCCATAAACCATGAGACCATGACCTGAGCTGAAGTCAGATGCTTAACCAACTGAGCTGTCTGCCACTAAACTTTTTTTTATCATTTTTTTGTCAAAGTTATTTTTAAATGTCATGGTAGTTCAGTGTAGATCTTGAACATCATTTCCTATGGAATGGCTTATAATATTGACTTGACTTTAAAATAAGTTTGATCCCTGGACTCCAGAGTCCTATTCAAATATCTTTCCTATGCTTATTATTTGAGTAACTTTCTTTTTTCTTTTTCTGCCTCTACAACGTAATAAATTAATGTATTTAAATCTGTGCTAAACTCACACAAAGACAGTACTATGAAATAGTAAGAGATTGCTGACATCCTCCGTTGTAATACTTTTTAGTTACGGAGAAAACGACCACCAAATTGTGAGAGGCAGAAATTGAAATTTAAGGCAGGTGGGAAGATGTGGCTCATTTTAAGTTCTCACATACAGAAGTCAGCCATTAATTGTGATATGGGCATGTAAGTTATTTATGTATCTGCTTTTTTTCTTCTATAAAATAAAGGTAATAGGCACTCTATGACGAAGTTAACCCACTGCACGCAGTAAACTACAGTTAGTGCATTCAGTTAAATTAAAAGTAGTTTTAGCTTCCACATCACTGTTGGTGGCAGTTATTTGAAGTTATAAAGCACAGCATAACCCCACTAGAAAAGATGATTTGAGGGCAATGGAATTTGCTAAAATTATTAAAAATAATCACTTGTAGATAACAGTGTTCAGGATATGGGGCGTATAATCCATTTCATCTTTTGTTGCATTTGACAAGGCCGCTGATGATAAACCATCTTTATCTAAGAACTTTAATGTCTTTATAGAAGATGGTTTATGGGGAGTACAAGGGAGTCTTGCCTGGTCATAGAATTAGCACGTGCTGTCAGTATGGCTTAGATTCTTTGATTCCGTGTTTAGCTTCAAACTGCAGTCTAGTGAGAGATAATAGCATAGTGTTTCCAGAGAAGGTATTTGCATTTCTTCAGGACCCAGAGGCAAAGACCCGAGGTCTGGTATCATACTTGAGTATTGCAACTCCTTGGGAATATTTGCCTCACTCCGGTGGCCAATTGTGTGTAGACCTTGCACTTAGGTCTGTCTCTAAGCCTTTCTGTTTCTTGTTAACCGTGATGTTGCTCATTGCCCCAAAAGACAAGATATTTAAGACCAAACCCCTATTTTCTTAAGCAAAAATTTCAGTGCTGTCCCTGGGCAGTTTCTCATATGTACACATATAGTCCGTATATCCAATATATATGGATATGGATATCCAAAATATATGTGGATATTCAATATATATGAATATATTCCATATATTCAACTTTTTGTTTCTATTCATTTGGAGCAGAAGCAATGCTCCTAGTAAGAAATGCTGAAACCGACGAGGGAGAATTATTTAAGCCAGACTTCTCAAAAAACAAACAAAAAATCACTATCTAAAGCATCCTTCCAACGTCAGTACCACTGCAAGAACGTTTGTAAAAATTCACCGTGGATTTAATCCCTAACAGCTGCCAGCCTGCTCCAGTGATGTGTAAACAGCTCATTAATGAGTTTAATGATCTTTTAACAAAATACACCACTTTTCAGCTTCCCTATTTGCAGGGGGAAAACGTTCCACCTTATACGCGATGTTGATTTGTTAGGTGATCTTAACAAAGACATTGCTGCATGTCTGACACACAGCTTTAATTTTATATTTCACTGTGTGAGACTGATGGAAGTGGCAGTATTTCAGCAGTCTTCAGAGTTTCACAGGTGCATTTTCTCCTTTTACATAAAACACAACCTAAAAAAAGTAGAACCTTCGCTAGTCTGATAAATTTTAAGACAACATTCATTAATACTTGATTTAACAGATTCTAAAAACTATCTCTATTACTCATTCCTTGTTTCTATCTCAATTGCAATGGACTTTGTACTTGTAGCCACGTATCAGTTGCTGATGGCAAGACTATCAAAGCTTTAAAGCAATATGAGGACTTGTGCACATGTCCTAATACCAGTATCATGAGTTGGAGTCATAGCAAAATGTGAGGTAGCGTTTTCGTAAGTTGACCTCTAAATAGTTTGTAGGCTCTTACACCTCAAAGTCATGAAGCAAATCAGAGGAACTCGGTACATAGGATGGAACAGCAAAGCAAATAAGAACACATACCCACATGCTTGGTGGGGGGGAGATGTACAATGTAGGGAAAGCAATCATGGGTCTTTGGGTTTCAACTATCCCTTTACTACACGAAGATAGGAACTGATACGACATCAGCATAACTCCGTTTTTTTGTTTGTTTTTTCTTCTGAGTCTCAACGTGATCTGTAGGAACGCAGAAAGGTCCCCTGTTTCTTGTAGTTGTGAAAACTTTCAGCTGCCTCAGAAATACACTTGGGCTCCTAATGTAGTAATAATTCTTTCTTTTAAATTTTTACTTATTTATTTTGAGAGAGAGAGACAGAATGTGAGCAGGGAAGGGGCAGAGAGAGAGGAAGAGAGAGAATCCCAAGCAGGCTCTGAGTTGTCAGTGTGGAGCCTGACGTGGTGCTTGAAGCCATGAACCGAGAGATCATGACCTGACCCGAAGTCAGACGCTTAACCGACTGAGCCACCCAGGCGTCCCAGTAATAATTATGATGAATTGCGGATTGAGGATCCAGAGATTGAATGATGGCCAGAACAGGGACATGGGATGCAGAATTTCACAAAGGAGTTTGACCAGTGGCCACTTGTGTGCAGAGCATCCTACAGACTTTTTTCCGCGGTGAAATCCATGTTAAAATTTGCTGACATAAACGTAACTCTCAGGAGATAAAAAATGAAAACAATCCTAAATTCGATAATTGTTCTGGAACATTTTGTGAGGGAAAGGCACTATCTTTCTAAGTGCTGCTGGTATGAGATACGCTGTTCAAACAGCAGCCTATAAATGACCCATTGGACACAGGCAGGGAAGGATTTGATGCCCTGAGGATATTTTTTTCACTTTTGTAGTGTTTACTTATTTTTGAGAGAGAGAGAGAGAGCGCGCGCGAGAGAGAGACAGCAGGGGAAGAGGCAGAGAGAGAGGCAGACGCAGAATCCGAAGCAGGCTCCACCCTCTGAGCTGTCAGGCCAGAGCCTATGTGGGACTTGAACCTATGAACCATGAGGTTGTGACCTGAGCTGAAGTCAGACATTCTACCTACTGAGCCATCCAGGCGCCTCAGTGCCCTGAGGATATTTGGTAACCATTGGTTAGTATTCTGTAAATTGCATAATTGAATTCGTAATGACCACAAATGCCCGTGACATGTGTGTAATTCAATGGATTCCTGATGACCATATGTGCCTTATAACGCCTGGACAATTCTGACCCGCCCTTCTCTAAGTGAACCAGGTAGTTCCCGTGCACAGGAGGAGACATTGAGTATGCAGCAAAGAAAGGGTTTATTCGAGAGGCATCTAAACTAGGACAACGGGGCAGGGGTGCCTGCATGGCTCAGTCAGTTAAGCGTCCGATTCCTGCTGAGGTCATGATCTCGCAGTTCATGAGTTCGAGCCCCACGTCGGGCCCTGCGCTGACAGCTCAGAGCCTAGAGCTTGCTTCAAGTTGTGTGTCTCCCTCTCTCTGCTCCTCCCTCCCTCCCAGTCTCTCTCAAAAATAAATAAACATTTAAAAAAAAAAAAAAACCTTTAAACTAGGAGATTGGAGTTTAAATCCCTCTCCCCAGGGGAGGAAGGCCAAGGAAATTTAAAGTGAAGGTAAAGGATCGATAAAAAGTTGTGAGTGGTCCCATTAAGCCTTTGGTGACTCCCCTGACTTCCTTTCAGAAGCATTAATCATGACATTTCAGTGTCCCAGCCTGGGACGGCCCTCGTCACATTCATGTTATTATATGGGAACTTCATAATCCCAAATTATGATGCCCCGCCAACTCTTGGAATTACTTACAAGAGCTACCAGCATGGCAGTGTTTCTGTTCAGATGCTTCTTTACGTATCCAGGAGCCTCCTGTTTCCATATCAAATTTTATAATGGCATTTCCAATTTTTTCCACATTTGTTAAAGTTTATTTATTTTGAGAGAGAGAGAGACCGTGCAAATGGGGGAGGGTCAGAGAGAGAGGGAGAGAGAAAATCCCAAGCAGGCTCTTCACGGTCAGCACAGAGCCCGACGTGGGGCTCAAACTCACGAACCACGAGATCGAGACCCAAGCAGAAATCAAGCATCAGACGCTTACCCGACTGAGCCACCCAGGCACCTCGATATTTTGTACATTTTTGATTAAACAAAAACAGAATCGCAATGTCACTGCAGGTATGCAGTGTGCTACTCTGTGCCTGGCAGTTTTCTGTCCCCATCTCAATCCAGACAATGCACTTACCCTCAAATAAAAATAAGCTCTAGGTACTCAAACTAAGTACTTAATGCAGCAGCAGGTCATAGGTCCTGAGCCGGTTTTGTTTCTGACACTGCTCACACAGGGGAGACTTAAGTCTCCCAATTGCCCTCACGTAGCTGTGAAGCAGGCTGTTACCCCAAGTGCCCTCTGTATTTGCCATAAATGCATGCTGTCCACCTGCCTCCCCGCAGGGAAGAACATACACGTTTTTCTGACTTACTCACCTACATATCCGTCTCTGTCACAGTCACACAGTGAGAACCCTGCTCCATTCTGTCCTGGGACTTTGTCTTTCCACTCTGCCCCCAATCCTTGTTCCACCGAAATCCTTTCAACGAACAGTAAGCGAAAAGGACTTCTGTTTTCTTTTTTACATCCCCGACCTCGCAGAGAGACTGTGTGTAAGCCCGTGCTGGGTCTTGATCCCTTGACATACTCTGGGGACATGTGCGCACTCAGTGAAGTTGAGTTTCTGAGATGGCAACATGCACACACTGAGATCATTGTGGTTTGAAAGAGGGCCAAGCTTGGAGAACCGATTCTAGAAGAGATTATTTGATCTGAAGGACAGCGCTGGATCTGGTTGCTTGCTCTCTTGTTGCAAGTCAGAGCAACTCCTGGCCCTTTTAGGAACTTGGTGTCCGTGGGATCATGCAGAATCCATCGTGCTGTAACTGAGCATCGTGTCTTGAAGGTTCATCTGTGTTGCCACATATGGTAACATGTCCTTTTTGAAGGCTGATATTCCATCTTGTACATACGCCCCTTTTCTTTACCATCCCACAAGGACATCTGCGTCGTTGGCACATCTTGGCTATTGTGAGTAGTGCTGCAGTAGAGGAAGATGTTCTAGAGATTCCAGCAAAATCACTGAGGAGAACGGTGGTTGCCGGGGTCTGGAGGGGAGACAGAAATGGGCAGCTGCTGTCCAACAGGTGTGTAGTCTCAGTCGTGCAAGTGGGTGGAGTTTTAGAGGTCTGCTCTGCAGCTCAGCGCCTCCAGTGGCCGAAGCCGTGCACGTGAGCATTTCACGGGAGGGAGGTCTCATGGTGAGGGTTCTTCTTGACAGCAGTTGCTTGGACTCGGTTGGGGTATATTATTCATCCCTGTTATTATTATCATGACCAACTGATTAGGGTACTTGGCAATTTCCAGTTAGAAAGGCCTTTGGAAAACAAAACCATCCCATTGTGTGCCTCTGGTTTCCTTCTGTTGCTGTGAAAAGTCCAGATAAGTGAGAAAAAATAGGAGAAAGGACATATAGATGGTTTTGAAAGACAAAAAAATGGTGGGTCAGGCAGTTAAGCGTCCAACTCTTGATCTCAGCTCAGGTCATGATCTCACGGTTCAGAGCCCTGCATTGGGCTCTGGGCTGAGGCTCAGAGCCTGCTTGGGATTCTCTCTGTCCCTCTCTGTCTGCCCCTCCCCCATGTGTGCAGATATTTTCTCTTCCTCAAAAATAAATTCTTTTTAAATAAAGTAAAAAATAAATTTAAAAAAAAGTGTGATGACCAGGACAGAAGAATATAATATAGGAACACAAGATACCAACCAAAGCAGAAATGAAGTTGTTTCTTATGTGTGCTAGGCATTCCTACCTCCAACCGCATGCATTAATTTTTGATCAAGTGTTTAGACATCTAGCTATTTCAAGGTTGAAATATATAGAAAATAATTTCATCTTCTTTATACCACTGAAGGAAAAGTTGAATTAAGAGCCTCACCATGTTTATTAAAGTGCCCACTACATAAAACATGTTTGATATTCTTATGATTATCATAAGCTTTAAAAGTAATCCAGTGAATACCTCCACATTTTACCAAAAACCAAAAATCAAAACCCAGCTTCTAGTGGAGACGCACTTTACATGAATAAGGGGACAAATAGCTCAACTTAAGGTTATGGAACAATTTAGTGTGGCTTTAAGTTCTTCTAGTTTACGTCAAAGGTGCAAACGAAGTAAATATGCTGAGGTATATTCTTAGTGACCCAGAGCAAACAAGATCACGGGAATATAACGGTCCCGTTCTTTACCCTTCTGAAAATGAAAGCGAAAGCACTAGTAGTCAGAAGATTATGGGATGTTTGCCAGAAGACTTACTGCTCCTGCCTCCTCGTGGAAATTAGACTTGAACTCCACCGTGCAGATGCCTGTTTGAAGCCCTTCACGGTCTGGGCCATGCATCCACAGCAGGAGGTAATGAAATAGCAGTCAGTCCCTTACATGGTTATCTCTGCTCTCCTTTCTACTGAGTGTGCATCACGGTCCCTGGGAAACAAAGCAAATCCAAGTTAATTGTCAAATACAACTGCAAAAATGTCGTATAGGTCATGCCAATCAACATGCCATGCTCTGTATTATCTTCTCTAACTTTTATAATAACTCTGATGTTGGCGTCCTCACCGCACAGATTTCAGAAAAAAAAAAAAAAAAAAAACGTCATTCAAAGCAGAAGTGACTTGCCCCAGTTCACTCCTCTCCCAGACTGGAAACTCCGTTCTAGATGGAAAGCGGCACTAAAAATAACTGACCACCGGCAACACCACTGGAGCAGCGTGAGGACAAGTGTTGTGTGAAACAAGACAAAGAAGAAGAAACCATCCCTTTCTAAGGCAAAAGGCAATCCACCTCCTCAGTTGTTTTCAGGCAGATTCCTACCCTAGGATTTTGTGGGGTTTTCCGTTGCCGTTTCTTCTCTCTCAACTCTCTCTCTTTCTCCCTTTTTCTCTCTGTTGATCGCTAGCTTTGAAGAAGCAATGTTTGTAAGTTCCAGAGCAACAGGTTTCTACCAGGGGGCTTCACTTTCCAGGAAAAACAATCTGTCACCATGGGTCCTGGGCCCAGGAGTTTCTCAGTTGCATGTAGCTACCGTTCCTTGACCGTGGGCTGGGCACGGACCACTTCCTATGGGCTGAACTCTGTGCCCCGAAAATACATATGTTGAATCTCTAATGCCCAAAGGGACCGCATGTGGAGATAGAGCCTTTAAGGCAACAGTTAAGGTAATACAGGGCCAGAGGGTGGGACCCTAACGCAGCATGGCTGCTGTACTCATCAGCAACGGAAGGAGACACACAGGATTTACGGGCACAGAGGAAGAGTCATGTAAACACACAGTGACAGAGTGGCTGTCTGAAAGCCAAAGACACACTTCCCCACAAACCAACCTTGCCAACACCCTGCGTTTGGACTTACAGCCTCGAAGCTGTGAGAAAATAAATGTCTGTTATCTAAGCCACGCAGTCAGTGGTGCTTTATTCTGGCAGCTTCGATATATTGGTTTTTGCAGGAACGCATACCAGATACGTTTAACTCACAGAGATCTCGATGCTGGAGTCCTTTGTACACCGATAAAGAGTGTAAAGACGAGCATTTAGACAACTAGAATCCAGAAAATGAATTTGCTTTCTGTTTTTCTGTCCTGTGGCTCTTTTTTTCCCTTTGTTTCTTTTTGAGAGAGAGCGCGAGTTGGGGAGAGGGAGAGAGAGACAGAGGATCCTGAGCAGGTGCCATTCTCAGCGCAGAGCCCAGTGCAGGGCCCGATCCCATGACCCTGGGATCATGACCTGACCTGAAATCAAGGGTCAGACACTCAACCAACTGAACCACCCAGGCATCCCTGTTTTGTTTCCTTTGAAAGGGAACACCTTATACAATGTTGGCTTGAGAAACACCACCAGTTCCAGAACAGGATAAATGGTAGAAATCAAAACTGTGGTCCATAATTTGGCTGTTGTTGAAAGTGCTGCTATGGAATACTACGTGGCAATGAGAAAAAATGAAATATGGCCTTTTGTAGCAACGTGGATGGAACTGGAGAGTGTGATGCTAAGTGAAATAAGCCATACAGAGAAAGACAGATACCATATGGTTTTACTCTTATGTGGATCCTGAGAAACTTAACAGGAACCCATGGGGGAGGGGAAGGAAAAAAAAAAACAGGTTAGAGTGGGAGAGAGCCAAAGCATAAGAGACTGTTAAAAACTGAGAACAAACTGAGGGTTGATGGGGGGTGGGAGGGAGGAGAGGGTGGGTGATGGGTATTGAGGAGGGCACCTTTTGGGATGAGCACTGGGTGTTGTATGGAAACCAATTTGTCAATAAATTTCATATATAAAAAATAAATAAATAAATAAATAAATAAATAAATAAATAAATAAATAAAAAGAGAAAGTGCTGCTATAAACTTTGGGGTACAAGTGCCCCTGTGCATCAGCACTCCTGTGTCCGTTGGGTAAATTCCTAAGTGTCCATCAACTGACAAATGGATAAAGAAGTTGTGATTTATATACGCAATGGAATACTACTTGGCAGTGAGAAAAAATGAAATCTGGCCTTTTGTAGCAACGTGGATGGGACTGGAGAGTGTGATGCTAAGTGAAATAAGCCGTACAGAGAAAGACAGATACCATATTGTTTCACTCCTAGGTGGATCCTGAGAAACTTGACAGAAGACCATGGGGGAGGGGAAGGGGAAAAAAAAGTTACAGAGAGGGAAGGAGGCTCTTAAGAACTGAGAATAAACTGAGGGTTGATGGGGGCTGGGAGGGAGGGGACGGTGGGTGATGGGCATTGAGGGGGGCACCTGTTGGGATGAGCCCTGGGTGTTGTATGGAAACCAATTTGACAATAAGTTTCACATTACAAACAAAACAAAACAAAAAACCAAACATGGTCCACAGAGCCAATGTGGACACAGTGGTCTGTCCAGTGCAGGAATGATGAAGGTCACAGTCAGGGTGAGTGTGAGGAAGCAAGCTCAGAGCAGGGTTAAGAGACTGTGTTAAGAGACTGCCGGATGAGAATGGAAGTGCCAACAGTCCATCATCTCTGCTCTTCCAAAGCCCACACCACAGCCGTCCAGAGCCAGCAGCCTTCATACTTGCAACTTGCCATGGGATAGGGCTGCGTCAGCCCTCTGGGAACAGCCAGAAACAAAAGTCCCAGTCGGCCAGAAGTAGTCGCTGTTCCCATTCCTAACATAGCGTGTATACTCAACCTAGATTTTCTTCTCTGTGAAGACACATTGCGTTTCTCACTTTATCTTCTAGTACTTGGTTCTGTGAAGAATTCATCCATAGTGCAGCCTACCAGACCAGGTAGTTAGACACGAGAGCAGGAGGGTCCTTAACTGCGGGGCAAAGGAGGTACTTACACGCTAGAGTAGGCTCCTCAACTGGGCGCAAGAGTGCACACCCCCCAAAGAGACGTTTGGCAATGACCAGAGACATTCTTGGTTGCCACTAGCATCAGGTTGGTCAAGGCCTGGCATGGTGATCAACATCAGACAGTGCCCAGAAATCCCAACAATGATCTAGCTCCAAATGTCGTTACTGCTGTAGCTAAGAACATACACTATATGCGAGTTTGAAGGTTTTCTGGTTGTTTCCAAATCACTTACTACATGGATACATTTATGGCACCCAGCCCAGTTGGGATTCGAGAGGCATGTACGTGACCTTGGAGCCTGGCTGCGTGAGTGTGAAGCTGGCTCCAGGACATCCTGAGGTGTGACCGGTGCAGAATTCTAACTCCGAGAGTCCGTTGCCTCATCCCTGCTAGAGGAGCTGTATCCTAGGCACGTCTCAGGTGACAGCCATGCTTCTTCCTCATTCCCCGGTGCTCTAGCAAGATGGGCACATGCCATTTCAATACACCTCCCCCTCTGCTCCTTCGCAAGACAGGGAACTCAGGGCAGATGACCTCAGTGGACCAATAAGAGATGCCTCAGTGCACCTGCTCTAAATTCCTTGCTAAACTGCGCACAGAGCAGAGAATGTCCTGAGCCACAACAGCTTCCAAACGCAGGCACCAACACCAAGATGCTACAGAGTCGACACCTAATCTGCGGTTGTATGCCGGGATAAGAACAGAGGGTGAGGCTTATGCATATGCAGCTTTAGAGATACTTTCCTGTGACCCTTTTGTTGAACCCTGCCTCTGTTTCCGCCTTCTATTTGGCCCCAAACTAGCTTTTCTTTTTGTTTTTGTGAAAGATGACTTCCCAAATATATATATTATATGCTCTCATATAACATAGTTCCGATGCTTATCTACACATTATATGCTTGACAGAGAGAAAATGATATGCACTACACATTTGCTGTTGTATTTATTATGAAACCCCGCAGATCAATTCTAAGAATAACAAAGGTATGTTGGGAAACCCAGATTCCCATTTCTTCCCACGCAAATCAGCTTACTGTTGAGCCTCACAAGCTCTTAGAAAGGACAGAGCATCTTTACGTTTCTTTACTCTTGATTTGACAAGCATTAAATATAAGGAAAGAATTCTTGAGTCTCCATAAAGAATAGGAGGAGGCCTCTAAATCCAAATGGCCACCATGTTTAACAAAACAAAACCAAAATTTGCAGTCCCCCATCGCCAACTTCTTGGAGTAATCTCCCCAGATTTCCCTGTATTCTCCATTCCCCTTGTTAGCAATTCAGCCAAGACTCAGGCTCCTCCCCCAAGGTTGAGGATGTCCTGAATGAATCCAGGAGATTTGATCATTACCCTGAGGCTATATCTCAGGAGGAAAGGAGATTTACAATTCTCTTTCTTCCTCTAAAGCCAGCCTCTTTGGGGTTACTTAGGTGACACTGCCACCATATGCTCAATCACTTTATTTGAAGTTAATGGGATATACAGTCAAATTCTGTGGATGTTCCTGTTTCCTTAACACCTGCACAGGATTCTGTAATTTGTAACACACTGTATACTCTTTGCCCACAGCACTGCGGAAACGAGTGTGATCGCCCCAGTTTCTGAAAGTTAAGAGAGGGAAAATAGCTGTCCTATCTCTGGATCAAGTTGGATTAACGGACAGTGGGGAAAAAAAGATAGTAATTTTCAGACTCCCTTCTGTATGTCATGTTTGTTTATTTTTTGCCTAATGTAGTATCAGGCAAAGAGCATTTGATTCTCTCCTAAGTGAGAATGAAAAATAGTTGTATGATGAATACTTTCCAATTGAGGTGAGCATGGGGTTCCACGGTATTGACATAGGAGACCCTCCTCCAAAGAGTCATCAAGGCCTTTGAATCATTCTGCTCATATACTCTCTGACCTTCCAAGAAGGCTAAGATAAAGAACAAAACTAACGCTTTGCCCTGCTTGTATTTATCTCTTCTCCCCATACTATCCGAAATGCCAAGACTCATGTTCATTCTGGTTGCTTTATTTTAATCTTCTTTTCATCTCCTCTTGGACTTAGACTTTTTAAAATATTTTTTTATATATTTTATATTTTTATCTGTGCTACTGGCCAGAAGAGGAAGGAAAGGTTGGTTTCAGAAAATGATCCAACATTGGTCATTCTCACTTTCTAAGTTGACCACAATGCACCAGGGGACATTTTCACCATTCTTATCCAGGCACTTGATGTGCTGTTGTCCTTTTTGGGACCTTTTCCAGAGATCTTATCATCTTACCTCCACACATCATTGTATAGGGATCGCCCCACGGCACCTCGAGCTATGCTAAATTTATCATCTCAACTAACAAAGCTTCAGATAATGTCTGTGGCTCTTCTTCAACCTTCTCTGCCAAATCACTACAGATTTCTGTAACCACCTAGCGTAGCTACTCTGGGATGCAATTGGAAATTCTTTAGTAAAATATAGCTTTGTTTCTGATTTTGCTTATGACACCATGTTGTCTTCCAAACAAGCTTTCTCGGGGTCTCTTCTCTCTGCCTGAATGCCCTTCCTCAGGATATACACACGCCTGATCCTCCAACTGTTTTTATATGTCTGCTGAGAAGTCTTTACCATGCAAAAAGCTTCCCATATAAAATGATAAGCCCAGGTACTCAGCCAATGAAGAACCAGGGGAAGGACGTGGGTCCTAGGAACTAAATTGTCTGCTGTGACTGCCCCCTGTGCTCCTGTCCATCAGACACCTGCTCTTGCAAGAACGTTGCTTACATCCTCGCTGCACTGTGCTTTGAGTCCCCGTGTCCCTCCTGTGACTAGATTACAAGGGAAGATGGCAGTGTGGGAGGACGCTGGGCTTCCCTCATCTTGCTGATCGCTTAGATTTCACCCAAATCTGCCTGCATAACCCAGAAGACTAGCAGAACGGACTCTCCAGAGCCAAGAGTAGACAAGAGGCCCACGGAAGATGGTAGGAAGGGTGGAGAGGCGGTGCATGCTACACGGACTGGTCGGAAGGAGCCAGGGCAGTGGAGGGGCAGCCAGCCCACCTGGCCAGGCAGAGCCCCCAAGTCTGGCTTGCAAAAGCAGAGGGGCCAGACGGAGTGTGTTCTGACTGCTGGGGGGACTTAACATCTGGAATGTTATAAGTCGACAGCTCTACCTGGAGAGCAGGAGGGCGAGAGGACACCAGGAGGGAGAGGTGTTGAGCCCCAGAGGACAGAGTTCAGCACAGCGGGGAAAAAAGGCGCTGGCCAGCGCCATCTCCCCCTCCCATCCCTCAGCTGAAATCCCAAAGGGAACCAGTTCCCATCACCGAACTTGCTTGCACCATGCAAACACCCAACGCTGTGCTTCTGTGGATCCATCCCTCTGACGGGTCAGCCTGCCTCCCTCCCAGTGCTGCAGGGCCCCTCCTGCAGGAGACCACCAACGGCACTAAGCCTGCCCCTCCCGTCCCTGTGCATCTTATGGATCCACCTTGGCTGATACGCCAGATCCCATTGAAGTAGCACCACAAGCCTGGCAGTGAGCAAGCAGCCCAGAAAGGGGCCACGCCACTCCACAGTGAGTCCTGCCCCTAGGAGAAGGGATGATAAGGTACACGCCAGTCTCATCATGGCCTTAGCGGTGGCCTGGGGATAGACATCGGGTCTGACTGCAGCCCCACCCACCAAAACTAGTTACTCCAGACAGCACAGGGGAAATGCCCTGCAGTTCCCTGCCACTCCAGGGACTATCCAAAATGACAAAACAGAGGAATTCCCCTCAAAAAAAACCTCCAGGAAGTAGTGACAGCTAAACAAATTGATCAAAAATGATTTAAGCAATATAATGGAACAAGAATTCAGAATAATAATCATAAAATTAATCGCTGGGCTTGAAAAAAGCATAGAAGACAACAGAGAATCTATTGCTACAGAGATCAAGGGACTAAGAAACAGTCATGAGGAGCTTAAAAATGCTATAAATGAGGTGCAAAATAGAATGGAGGCGACCACTGCTCGGATTGAAGAGGCAGAGGTGAGAATAGGTGAATTAGAAGAAAATTATGGAAAAAGAGGAAGCTGAGAAAAACATTAAAAAATCCAGGAGTATGAGGGGTGAATTAGAGAACTAAGTGATGCAATCAAACGGAACAGTATTGGTATCATAGGAATTTCAGAAGAGGAAGAGAGAGAGAAAGGGGCTGAAGGTGTACTTGAACAAATCATAGCTCAGAACTTCCCTGATCTGGGGAAGGAAAAAGGCGTTGAAATCCAAGAGGCACAGAGAACTCCCTTCAGACGTAACTTGAATCGGTCTTCTGCATGACATATCAAAGTGAAACTGGCAAAACACAAGAGTAAAGAGAAAATTCTGAAAGCAGCTAGGGATAAACGCACTCTAACATATAAAAGGAGACCCATAAGACTACTGGCAGACTTATCTACTGAAAGCTGGCAGGCCAGAAAGGAATGGCAGGAAATCTTCAACGTGATGAACAGAAAAACTATGCAGCTGAGAATCCTTTATCCAGTAAGTCTGTCATTCAGAATAGAAGGAGAGATAAAGGTCTTCCCAAACAAACAAAAACTGAAGGCATTCGTCACCACTAAACCAACCCTACAAGAGATCCTAAGGGGGATTCTGTGAGTGAAATGTTGCAAGACCACAAAGTACCAGAGACCTCACTACAAGCATGAAACCTACAGACATCACAGTGACTCTAAACCCACATCTTTCCATAATAACACTGAATGTAAATGGACTAAATGCTCCAACCAAAAGACATAGGGTTTCAGAATGGATAAAAAACAAGACCCATGTATTTGCTGTCTACAAGAGACTCATTCTAAACCTGAGGACATCTTCAGATTGAAAGTGAGGGGATGGAGAACTATCTATCATGCTACTGCAAGTCAAAGAAAGCTGGAGTAGCCATACTTATATCAGACAAACTAGGCTTTAAATTAAGGGCTGTAACAAGAGATGAAGAAGGGCATTATATAATAATTACAGGGTCTATCCATCAGGAAGAGCTAACATAAATGTCTGTGTGCCAAATACGGGAGCCCCCAAATATATAAAACAATCAATCACAAACATAAACAACCTTATTGATAAGAATGTGGTAATTGCAGGGGACTTTAATAGTCCACTTACAACAATGGATAGATCATCTACACACAGGATCAATAAAGAAACAAGGGCCCTGAATGATACATTGGATCAGATGGAGTTGACAGATATATTTAGAACTCTGCATAGAAAGCAACAGAATATACTTTCTTCTCGAGTGCACATGGAACATTCTCCAAGATAGATCACATACTGGGTCACAAAATAGCCCCTCATAAGTATAAAAGAATTGAGATCATACCATGCACACTTTCAGACCACAATGCTATGAAGCTTGAAATCAACCACAGGAAAAAGTCTGGAAAACCTCCAAAAGCATGGAGGTTAAAGAACACCCTACTAAAGAATGAATGGGTCAACCAGGCAATTAGAGAAGAAATTTAAAAATATACGGAAACAAATTAAAATGAAAATACAACAATCCAAATGCTTTGGGATGCAGCGAAGGCAGTCCTGAGAGGAAAATACATTGCAATCCAGGCCTATCTCAAGAAACAAGAAAAGTCCCAAATACACAATCTAACAGAACACCTAAAGGAAATAGAAGCAGAACAGCAAAGACATTCCAAACCCAGCAGAATAAGAGAAATAGTAAAGGTCAGAACAGAAATAAACAATATAGAATAAAAAAAAAACTGTAGAGCAGATCAATGAAACCAAGAGTTGGTTTTTTGAAAAAAATAAAAATTGACAAACCTCTAGCCAGGCTTCTCAAAAAGAAAAGAGAGGTGACGCAAATAGATAAAATCGTGAATGAAAATGGAATTGCTACAACCAATCCCTCAGAAATACAAGCAGTTATCAGGGAATACTATGAAAAATTATATGCCAACAAATTGGACAACCTGGAAGAAATGGACAAATTTCTAAGCACCCTCACACTTCCAAAACTGAAACAGGAAGAAATAGAAAACTTGAACAGACCCATAACCAGTGAAAAAATTGAATCAGTTATCAAAAATCTCCCAACAAATAAGAGTCCTGCACCAGATGGCTTCCCAGGGGAATTTTACCAGACATTTAAAGCAGAGATAATACCTATCCTTCTCAAGCTGTTCCAAAAAATAGAAAGGGAAGGAAACCTTCCAGACTCATTCTATGAAGCCAGCATTACTTTGATTCCTAAACCAGACAGAGACCCAGCTAAAAAAAGACAACTACAGGCCAATATCCCTGATGAATATGGATGCAAAAATTCTCAATAAGATACTAGCAAATTGAATTCAACAGCATATAAAAAGGATTACTCACCATGATCAAGTGGGATTCATTCCTGGGATGCAGGGCTGGTTCAACATTCACAAATCAATCAATGTGATACATCACATTAATAAAAGAAAAGATAAGAACCATATGATGCTGTCAATCAATGCAGAAAAAGCATTTGACAAAATTCAGCATCCTTTCTTAATAAAAACCCTCAAGAAAGTCGGGATAGAAGAAACATACTTAAACATCATAAAAGCCATTTATGAAAAGCCCACAGCTAACATCATCCTCAATGGGGGAAAACTGAGAGCTTTTTCCCTGAGATCAGGAACACGACAGGGATGTCCACTCTCACTGCTGTTGTTTAACATAGTGTTGGAAGTTCTGGCATCAGCAATCACACAACAAAAGGAAATCAAAGGCATCAAAATTGGCAAAGATGAAGTTAAGCTTTCACTTTTTGCAGATGACATGATATTATACATGGAAAACCCGAATGACTCCACCAAAAGTCTGCCAGAACTGATACATGAATTCAGCAAAGTTGCAGGATACGAAATCAATGTACAGAAATCAGTTGCATTCTTATACACTAATAATGAAGCAACAGAAAGACAAAGAAACTGATCCCATTCACAATTGCACCAAGAACCATAAAATACCTAGGAATAAACCTAACCAGAGATGTAAAAGATCTGTATGCTGAAAACTATAGAGAGCTTATGAAGGATATCGAAGAAGATACAAAGAAATGGAACAACATTCCGTGCTCATGGGTTGGAAGAATAAATATTGTTAAGATGTCAATACTACCCACAGCAATCTACACATTCAGTGCAATCCCAATCAAAACTGCACTAGCATTCTTCTCAAAGCTACAACAAAGCAATCCTAAAATTTGTATGGGACCACAAAAGACCCCGAATAGCCAAAGTAATATTGAAGAAGACCAAAGCGGGAGGCATCGCAGTCCCAGACTTTAGCCTCTACTACAAAGCTGAAATCATCAAGACAGCATGGTATTGGCACAAAAACAGACACACAGACCAATGGAATAGAATAGCAACCCCAGAATTAGACCCACAAAAGTATGGCCAACTAATCTTTGATAAAGCAGGAAAGAATATCCAGTGGAAAAAAGACAGTCTCTTTAACAAATGGTGCTGGGAGAACTGGACAGCAACAGGCAGAAGGATGAAACTAGACCACTTTCTTACACTATTCACAAAAACAAACTCAAAATGGATAAAGGACCTGAATGTGAGACAGGAAACCATCAAAACCCTAGAGGAGAAAGCAGGAAAAAACCTCTCTGACCTCAGTCCCAGCAATTTCTTACTTGACACATCCCCAAAGGCAAGGGAATTAAAAGCAAAAATGAACTACTGGGACCTCATGAAGATAAAAAGCTTCTGCACTGCAAAGGAAACAATCAACAAAACTAAAAGGCAACCAACGGAATGGTAAAAAATATTTGCAAATGACATATTGGACAAAGGGCTAGTATCCAAAATCTATAAAGAACTCACCAAACTCCACACCCAAAAAACAAATAATCCAGTAAAAAAATGGGCAGAAGACATGAATAGACACTTTTCCAACAAAAACATCCAGATGGCCAACAGGCACATGAAAAGATGCTCAACGTCGCTCCTCATCAGGGAAATACAAATCAAAACCACACTCAGATACCACCTCACGCCAGTCAGAGTGGCTAAAATGAACAAATCAGGAGACTATAGATGCTGGAGAGGATGTGGAGAAATGGGAACCCTCTTGCACTGTTGGTAGGAATGCAAACTGGTGCAGCCGCTCTGGAAAACAGTGTGGAGGTTCCTCAAAAAACTAAAAATAGATCTACCCTGTGACCCAGCAATAGCACTGTTAGGAATTTACCCAAGGGATACAGGAGGGCTGATGCATAGGGGCACTTGTACCCCAGTGTTTATAGCAGCACTCTCAACAATAGCCAAATTATGGAAAGAGCCTAAATGTCCATCAACTGATGAATGGATAAAGAAATTGTGGTTTATATACACAATGGAGTACTACGTGGCAATAAGAAAGAATGAAATATGGCCCTTTGTAGCAACGTGGATGGAACTGGAGAGTGTGATGCTAAGTGAAATAAGCCATACAGAGAAAGACAGATACCATATGGTTTCACTCTTATGTGGATCCTGAGAAACTTAACAGAAACCCATGGGGGAGGGGAAGGAAAAAAAAAAGAGGTTAGAGTGGGAGAGAGCCAAAGCATAAGAGACTCTTAAAAACTGAGAACAAACTGAGGGCTGGTGGGGGGATGGAGGGCGGGGTGGGGGGGGGAATGGGTATTGAGGAGGGCACCTGTTGGGATGAGCACTGGGTGTTGTATGGAAACCAATTTGACAATAAATTTCATATTAAAAATAAATAAAATGGTAAGCCCAGTGTCTCTTCATGGAAAATCACAAAGGTCTTTTTCTCATGCAAATTGTGTTCGAATGGGGAAACACTATTAATGTATAAATATAATATGTCTCGTGCCAGTATGTGTGTGCACTAACAAAAAAGCTAGTGGATTCTCCCTTTTATCAGATGTGGATGAAATGACATTAATTAAGATGTGCTAGGAAAGCAAAGATTGTAAAGAATTTAGGCCTTGAGCTTCCTGAATATCTGGTCTAGCAGCACTGTAGTCACAGGAGAGAGAAAGAAGGAATACAATAAAGAACGTAAAACTTAACAACAAAAAAGGAGAATTGTAAGGCCATACTGGAAACACATTAAAAAGGTTAGAATGTAAAGTACCTGGGATTGTCCTTTTGACTGTCCATATTTTTAAAAGTAGATTCCAGCTCAAATTATACCCCAAAATTTCTCCAAGATGATTTGAGGAGCTAAAGGTAAAAAACAAAATGATTCTAATTCTTAGAAGATAAGAGATGTGCATATTTTGGCCTTTAGAGACTTTTCTCTCCTTAAAACCACGAGCTATAAAATATAGTAAAAACAGATTAAACTTTGGTATCACAAAACATATCCCAAAATAATACTCCAAGCCATCGACGTAAGACATTTCCTCATACTATTATCTCAGAAAAGATATTATCTCCCCAAATTCATAAAATCCTATGAGTGGTTTATCTGAAGCTATTACAAAACAGCAGTGCATTGATGATGCCCATGTCTTATAGCTGCCCAGCATTCTTGACTGACATTTGGAGACACTCAGATGTCTTATGGAGATATACAACCATCTTTACTGTTTCCAAATGTGACACCTGCTTGAAAATTTATTAAAAATAGTGAAGATACTTCCATAGTGTTTGGCTTGTATCTTCCCTCTGTCCATTCCACCTGCTATCACATACACCCTATCAAAATTGCCAATACAGCCCACTGATTCCATCTAGAAAAATTATAGGGATACTTATGCTGATTATAAAATACGCCTATAATTTTTCTAGGTATCTGTGTATCGCAGGGGTATCCGTTGACCTTAAACATGAGGCAGCTTTTTGCATAAGCCCATGTGTGCGGAGTGCGTATTATATCGGTTCATTTCAACTTCCACCAACACTGAACAGAAAAGATAATTTGACCACCAGAAATGGCACGGCCCCAAAGTTATGGCTTTCTAGGAGAGAAATTGGGTGAAGACATAAGCAGTCTCTTCTCCATGCTGATAATTCTGATGTCAGGGAGAAGAAGATATTGCATTTCTCTTGATGGCTGTTATCATCTCTAAGTATGAAAACAAAATGGCAAAAAAAGGTTCTGTTGACAGTCATGGGGTAAAGGTGGGAAAGAATGGTTTAAACCTTGGAGTCACCCTTAGAGAATATAGGTGAATACCTCTCCAGTGGAAAACTATAATGTTTATCTCTATATTGAATGTTCTCCACCACTTGAAATGTTTCTTGATGGTGTCCATTCTGTGGGATATCTCATGAGTATCAATTTCAGAATGCCCTGAGATGGCCATCCACGGACATAGCACAACAAAATCACACATATGCTTTTGGTCTCTGGCTCACTTCCTGCCACACTAGCAGAGTATGTGGTCTGTTTTCCACAAAGACAAAATATTTACTACATTAAGACAAAACTACAAACTCCTGATAGTACGCCTGTGACTCAGTCCTTTCCCATAAATTTTATGGAGAATTATGAAATATCTTAAATATTGAAGCTGTTACACCGATTTGTGAAGTCAACGGGCTTAAGTACCTTCCACATCTTGCTAAGTAATCCCCACATTGAGCCTAGATCAGTGATACTAGTGTGAGAGTATTCTTCCATTACAGGTGTTTTAACTTATATACTTAAAATCACAACCTTTGGAGGCCATCCATTCACATCATTTTTTTCATTCATTCATTCATTCATCTATATATTTTTTCTGTTTTTTTTCCCCTATTTTGTATTGTTTTGTCTTATTTCTACTGAAGTACAGTGGACATACAATATCACATTAGTATTAGGTGTCCACCATGGTGATTCACAAGTCTGTATGTGATGCTGTGCTCACTACAAGGGTAGTCACCGTCTCTCATATACAATGCTATTACAATATCGTTCACTATATTCCCTATGCTATGCCCTTCACCCCCATGACTTATTCATTTTATAGCTGTAGGCCTGTGCTTCCCACTCCTCTTTATCCATTTTCCCCATTCCTCCACCCCTCCCCTTGGGCAATCACCTGTTTATTCTTTTGCTTTATTCTTTTGTTGTTTTGTTTGTTCATACATTTTTTTAGATTCCACATAAAAGCGAAATCATACAACATTTGTCTTTCTTTCACTGACTTATTTCACTTAGCATAATACCCTCTAGCTCCATCCATGTTGTTGCAAATGGCAAAATCTCAGGGGTATTTTCATGTGTAAAATCAATATTTGTTGTTTCGCCCATTCTAATGGATGTGTAAGTGATATCTCCTAGTGGTGACTGGCTTTCTCCTACACAATATATACTGATCAAGTCTTTTGCCCACTTTATGACTGGTTTTTTTGTTTACTTGTTGTCGAGTTTAGAGAATTCTTTATATATTCAATATACAAGTCCTTGTCACTTATGTGATGGGCAGATATTTTCTCGAGAATGCTTCTTATTTTAAATTCATTTAACAGTATGTTTCACATACCAAAAGTGTTAAATTTTTTTTTTAGGTCTTTTGTAGAAAATTTATAAATTGTGATCTTTGGTGTCAATTCTACAAACTGTTTGAATAACCTTAGGTCACAAAAGTTTTCTTCTACATTTCCTTATAAAAAGTTTCATAATTTTGTTTTACTACTACATTTATGATCTATATTGAGTTTACTTTTACTTTTCATAAAAACTTCCGTTGAAGTACAGTTGACATATAGTTTCAGCTGTACGGCATACTGATTCAACAATTACACAGATGGTGAAATTGAGTTCACTTTTCGGTAAGGTATAAGGTTTGTGTTTAGATGAAATGTTGTTGCTCTATTCCTGCACATAAATTTGTTGAAAAGTCTGTTCTTTTTTCCTTTAATCACTTTTTCAAAATGGTTGTATTTGTGTGGGTGTAGTTTTAGATTTCCTGTTCTTTCCATTGACGTGTGTGTCCATTTACCGCAAAACCATATTCTATTACTTTGCGTAGCTTTAAGGAAAGACTTAATGTAGGTCGTGTCAGTCCTCCAAGTTCATCCTTCCTTTTCAAAATTGGTCTTTATCGAGTTTAGGTCTCTTGCTTTCTATATAAATTGTAAGGTAAACTTGTCTAGGATGAGCAAAAATCAGTGTTGGCAGTTCCATAGACAACTATTTGTGTTGATTCTAAAGAGTAATTTGAAGAGAAGATATGTCTGCTCTTTTGAGTCTTACAGGCCACTGAACATGAGATAACTCTCCTTTTATTTGGTCTTCATTGAATTTCTTTCATCAGGACTTTGTCGTTTTCAGCATACACTTCTTGTTCGTGGTTTCTTAGACAAGTTCTTATATATTTTATCTTTTTGGACAAATGTGAATGGTACTGTTTGGTGGTTGTTCTTTTACTTACACTTGTTCATTTCCAGGATAAAGAATAGGATGGATTTTTATGATGATCTTGAATTCTGCAACCTGTTGCAATAAAACTCACTAGATCCAGGGGTCTTTGCTTTTTGGGAAATTGGTAATATCTTTTGGTAAATCGTTCATGATCGTGATTGTTCTTTCTCTTCCTTTCCAACCTTCAATTTCATTTTCTTACCTCAATGTTTTATATTTATTTCATTCACTCTACCTAGCATTTAATTTGCTCTTTATTTTAATTGGTTTTCAGGAGGTCAAAACTCAGATTATCTAATTGGACACTTCCTTTTTAAAAATTTTTTAATGTTTATTTATTTTTGAGAGATAGAGACAGAGCATGAGCAGGGCATGGGCAGAGAGAGATAGAATCCAAAGCAGGCTCCAGGCTCTAAGCTGTCAGCACAGAGCCCAATGTGGGGCTCAAACCCAACTGTGAGATCATGACCTGAGCCCAAAGTTGGTTGTCCAGCAGACTGAGCCACCCAGGTGCCCATTCTTAATTCATAATAAGTATTTGTTATGGTACATATCTCCTTAAGCCACAATGTACTGCAGTCCACAGGTTTGGATTATATTTGTTTCCACTTAGTTTGTATTTTGTCAAATTTTCCCTCAGATTTCTTCTTTTAACCAGAGATTATTGTGTGATTTTTAATTACCAAGTGTTTAGAGATTTTTGTGATGTTGTCATTTTTTAAACGTTCTTAGCTATATTTTGTAGGTAAAGAAAATCGAATTAAAAAAATATATATATTCCCAGGTACCTAGCTGGTGCAGTCAGTAGAACACATGACTCTTGATCTGAGGGTCATGAGTTCAAGCCCCATACTGGGTGCAGAGCCTACTTTAAAAAAAAGAGTAATGAAGGGGTACCTGGTGGCTCATTTGATTAAGCATCTAACTTTGGCTCAGGTAATGATCTCATGGTTTGTGGGTTTGAGCCCCGTGTCAGGCTCTATGCTGACAGGTCAGAGTCTGGAGCCTGCTTTGGATTCTGTGTCTCCCTGTCTGCCTCCTCCCAACTTGTGCTCACTCAAAACATTAAAATAAACATAAAAAATAAATATTTAAAAAAAGTAAAAATAAATTGAAAAGGGTAAAGGAAATAAAATATATACATATATATTTCTATAATTCTGTTTACGTGTGAAATGAGTTTTGCATACTTTTAGGAAATATTAAAGTGACTTTTCCCATTTTGATGGTTTCTAAAATATCTTTTCTTCAGTTCATGTCATGAGATCTTCTGATTCTTATTCTTGCTATTTCCCATGCATGCATTTTTCATGGGATAAGGCAATGGATTGTGCATTGGAATCCTTAAGACGTTCCAGATAGGCAAGTGAGAACAGGGAAGGTAGAAATCCAGTCTCAGGGTGATGTACTTTGACAGAAACCAACGATATAATATTTCCCCTTCTTAACCATTGGCATTTTTCTGAGCTTAAAGCTACTGAGGAAACTAAATACCATTTAAATTTCTGATGTTGTGCTTCCTGAACTAATTTTCAGGATCCTGTTTGCATCAGGGACCTCATGAAGGATGGACTTTAGTTTTCAGATTTTGTAACCCTGCCTCTGTTCTCTGCCTACTACTAGAATCCACTCATGCTGAGGTCTAACGCAGCTAAGCTCGAAGATAGTAATTGGACTATTTTGCCAGGAATCATAGTAATGTCACACATGGTAGTGACAGAAGCATCCCCATTAGGGATGGGATGGAACCTTGTCTTCAAAAGATAAAACACCATGCGTTCACCACCATGTGTGAGGACATGGAAATTCTTCGTGGAATAGCCAGCTCACGGTCTTCTAGTTCAGCTAGTTTACAACAAGATATATATATATCCCTCCCTCCCTCAAGTAAATAATACAATTTGCTCTGGTGAACCTCAATGTCAACCTCAATCTCAACGTCAACTAAATAATATAATTCACTCTGGTGAACCTGGGTCTGGGTGACTCAGTTGGTTAAGTGTCCAACTTAGGGTCAGGTCATGATCTTACGACTCAGGGGTTTGAGCCAATGTCAGGCTCTGTGCTGACAGCTCAGAGCCTGGAGCCTTTTTGAGATTCTGTTCTCCCTCTCTCTTTCCCCCACCCCTGTTCATGCTCTCTCTCTACTTCCGTCAAAATAAATAAACATTTAAAAAATTAAAAAAAAATTAATTCACTCTTCTCTGTAATACTGGTGTCCCAGTGGAGTGATCTGTACAATAAATATATGTGACTTATTTAGAGTATATATCAGAATCTCCAGAACCAGGATATATGTGTGTGTGTGTGTGTGTGTGTGTATATATACACACACACACACACACACACACACACACACACACACACGTATATATACATACATGTGTATGTACGTATAGAAGTTTTCTGGGCAAGTCTAACATGGCCATTGGTCACTTATGCTACGTTTCTCAGGAGTCCACATTCCAGGATTCTTGGCCAAATAAACCAAAACATCTTAGTTGCCCTGTGGATACACATCTTGTTCACTGGCCTCTTCAGTCCTTAACCATAATCTGTGCCAATCGGCACTAGTGTTATTACCAGTGACGTTGACTGGTGTTGTTAGTAGTGATATTGATACCTGCTTCTCAAGGGATATCAAAGACTGTGGTCACACGGATGTCTGTATACCTTCTTTACCCACACCAGGATGTTTATTTTGCAGATGCCTTTTGTTCTTTGAATTAATGCACCTTAGTTTGTGCCTAATTCTGTAAGAAAAAAAAAAGCATTTTAGTCGACTTTATTCAGCTCATTTTAACTTTATCATGATTTTTATTTTTAACCCATCATTATCAGTATCTCCTAGACCTTTGCCTAACTCTCATGGCAAAGGAAATGTCACAGTCAGTTACAAGGGCTGGTGAGCCAAGGAATGACGGTCTCGCTGCCAACCCTTGGCACTAGCGAAGATGACATGTCAGAAAATCTTATCCAACTATTTTCGTAACGTGCTTGCCAATGTTGCTCATGTTAATCGACATGACCTACCTAGTTGTATGGAATGTCACACAATATATTTTTAAATGTCTCAATATGTGTCAATGTAATTGCGTTGAGTTCAGTTTGAAAGTTAAAACGGAACACTGTGGAATGTTGTTTCTATACATACGTGAGTATTCTTAGTCCCCAGTATATTCTGGGTACCATTTTGGATGCTGTTTAAAGTATCATTGCAGCCTATCCATGCGACAATCAAATGACGTTGAAGAACGATTTTAATTCCACTGATAACAGAGCAGTTAGGTAATAAATCAATTTCACTAGCCAAAAGACTGAATAAAGCTGAGACCATTGAAACTAGGCTGATTTCTGAGGCTGAGTTTGGTGCTTGAAACACCATTCCATCTTTGTCGCCAACATGTGACTATGCACTCAACGCACAGTGCTGAACTTGAGTGCCATTGTGACTTTGGCAGAGTTCTAAACATCATGCCTTTCTGGAAGGCCTAAAGAATGCATAGGTTGTGGTCCTGTTCATATACCCATTTACCTCATGTTTCATACCCTATAAAATTCAGGTGAATCTGTGGGAGGACCATGGATGACACAAAGCCAATTTACTAGCCCTAATTACAACTTTGGTGCCAGAAGTGGTATTTTTCCAAAAGTAGATTCTCATAGGCTTGGGGACCTGGCATGCAGCTGCTGTTTGCTGGGATGTGTTATTGTTTTTTTTATTATTAGAATGTGGAATTAAAATGACTCCATCGCCTGGAACACAAATCAGTATACAGTCACGGTCTTTTCCCTGTGCATTATTTTCTCTCTTGCATTCTGTGATATCAAGGTCCTGGACTGTCAGGTATTGTATCAGTCATCATAGTAGTTTGCTATACCAGTGGCATCATACTTTACAGACCAGAGGCTACCTAGCCTGGGTAGGTAGTTCAGGCAGTTAAGCGTCTGTCCGACTCCTGATTTCAGCTCAGGTCACGATCTCACAGTTCGTGACTTTGAGCCCCACGTTGGGCTCTGTGCTGACAGCTCAGAGCCTGGAGCCTGCTTCGGATTCTGTGTCTCCATCTTTCTTTGCCCATCCCCCACTCACACTCTGTCTCTCTCTGTCTCTCAAAAATAAATATTCAAAAAAAAAGAGTGAGGAACATGTGTGCGCGAGACCTCCTCCTATATCAGCCAATTGCCAGAACCGCTGAGTAACCTTTGTCAGGTGTGCCTGCTGGTTCTTGTAGAGAATCTCAACTTCTGCCAATGCCTACAGCATAGGTCTGGTGGTGTCACATGTCACGGGCCAGTGATTGTTCATGACAAGAACTTGACTGCATATAAGTCTCCTCGTAACATCCTGCTTGGCAGTGATGGGCTTTATGGCATTCTGTGTTTTTTCAGTAATGACATTTCTTTTCAGAAAAGCTTTGGTTGGTCTAGATGTTTGACCTCAAGAATCAGTGAGAGACCACAATATATGTGATGAAGTATTTTAAGGACAGTAGCATTTATTTTCTTTTATGTCTTGAGCTACAAAGTGGGATAAATAGTCCAAAACATGTATCCCCAAACCCCTGTAATATTTCTTTAATGTTGAGGATGTGTATTTAAACTTATTTTCTTAAACTAAAGACTTTACAGTGTGATTTACCACAATTGAATGGTGGTATCTTTCTCCATGAATCAGTTACCAAGATGTACCTCAGAGGAGTCTGTGTTTAAACCTAACAAAATATTTTCAACCACAACAATGTTTAATCACTTACCCTGCTTAAGAATCCTTCCAACATCCATCTCTACAGCTTTGTTTTGCACAGTGTATAGTACCTAATCTCACAAACATGTATGAGGTTTCTGCCTTGTGTCCATGTTCATTCGACCCATCTTCCTGAACACTGTGACCAGTACAGGTTAGAGAAATCCAGGGTTAGAGAAATATCTAACTAATGGTCAGCCTACAGTTTTCCATCAGGGAGAACCAGCCCTAACTATGATGATCATGTTAATAGTAAAAGATAAATGATGGGTTAGGGATATAAATATATAGGAATTAAACTGAACCTCTGTTCCTCAGTGGAGCTCTGTAAGTCTATAGCTGAACTGAAACATGATGTTTAAAAAAAAGTCTTAGTCAAGAGACTGATGGTATACAACAAAACTTCACGTATTTTAAATGTATAGTTGATAAGCTTTGATGGATGAATATAGCTATAAGACCTTCTCCCCAATCAGCATGGTGAGCATATCTGCCAACTCCAAAAGTGTCTTTGGAGTCCTTGGTAATCCCCCCCATCCACCCCAACCATCCCTATCCTGTCCTAAGAACCCATTCTTCAGGTTTCTGACACAGTAGATTAGTTGGTATTCTCCACACTTTTACACACATTGAATGTGTGTGTGTGTGTGCATGCATGCGTGTGTGTGTTTTCTGGCTCCTTTTACTTAGCACAGTTATTTTGACATTTATGTATACTGTGGCTTGTGCAGGACATTCCCATTTACCACTGAGTGGTGTTCCATAGACATACCACATTTTTACCCACTTACATAGTGATGGGTGCATACTCGTGCACAAGTCCGTGTAAAGGCTGTGCTGTTCTGTGGGTAGATACTTTTGACTGGAATTCCTGGATCCAAAGTGCATGTACAATTTTACAGTGTATGAGAGCCCATGTTCCCCAGATACTCTCCAATACTCGGTGTGGTCTGTCATTTCCATTTTAGGCATTATAATAAGTATGGAGAGGTACCGGTTACATTTCCGGAATGAATAAAGATGGGAGCCATCTTTTTATGTGTTTACCTGCCATCTGTGTATTTCCTTTGGTAAGTGTCTCTTCAAATCATTTGTTCAACATGATTGGGCAGTTTCTTTTCACATTGTTGAGTTTGGAGATTTCTTTATGTCTGCTGGATACAAGTTCTTTTTCAGATAGACTTGCAAAGATTTTCTCCTAGTTTGTGGCTTCTGTTTTCATTGCCTTAGTGGTATCCCCCAAAGATCCAAAATATTTATTTGATAAGGGTCAGATTTTTTATCTATTATTTGACATATTATTTTCACTCAAGGATCATGCTTTGCTTGATCATGCTTTCTCTTTTCTAAGAAAAACTTGCCTGATCTTTTGGCATACAGTGTTCTATGTTTTCTTTACTTTAGATTTTACACCTAGATCTTGAATCAGTTTTACTTAGTTGCACTGTATGGGAAAACACGTGGGTTAACATTCTTTGCTTTCTTTTCCTTTCTGTCTGGTTTTTTTGTTTGTTTGTTTGTTTGTTTTTTGCATATGAATATCCAAATTTTCCAAAAGTTTTGTCGAAAAGACAACTATTTTCTGCTGAATTTCATTTCTACGTTTATTAAAGATACATTGTCTATTCCTGTTCCTCCCCACCTAAGAATATTTTGTTTTGTGTTATTCTTCCTATTGCCTCACTTATGTTTGGGAAATATTAAAGAAAAGGCAGTTACAACGTGAAGGTTGTATGATTTCCTTTAGGAATAAAATAAAATAAAACTTAGGTGCCAAAACCAACCAATTGCAACTACCTCACGGAACGACTACTCTTCCATTTTCCTGTGATAGTTTTAAGTTTCCCAAGACCCCAAGCAAGTCAGCCATTCTTCTGAGATGACCATCATATCAACACAAAACATTCATCACCTTCTTCCCCAAAGGAGACTCTTTCGTCCTTTTTACTAAGAGGATCTTCCATAAAAATGCCCAATGACCTCATCAGAAAATGTACCAACAGCTCATTTTCATTGTTCCGTTTTCCTAACAGCTTTCTAACAATCTAATCTTTAATATAGTATTTATTCATTGGCTCAGTCATCTCTCCAAGCAAGCAAGAAAGCATAATACTCGTTCCTTAATTTTTACAAATTTGCAGGGAAGAAAACAAATGTTTTCCTATCTGTGTATATCTGGCTATTTTCAAGCACGTTAAAAGAGCCAGAGAGCCTCTTCTGTTTGTTTGGGGCGGGGGGGGGGGGCGGTTTGTTCAATATTTCCATATATGTTTGTTTCATTCCTCACAATGGAATACTATGTGGCAATGAGAAAGAATGAAATCTGACCTTTTGCAGCAACGTGGATGGAACTGGAGAGTGTTATGCTGAGTGAAATAAGTCATACAGAGAAAGATAGATACCATATGTTTTCACTCTTATGTGGATCCTGAGAAACTTAACAGAAGTCCATGGGGAAGGGGAAGGAAAAAAAAAAAGTTAAGAGAGGGAGGGAGCCAAAGCATAAGAGACCCTTAAAAACTGAGAACAAACTGAGGGTTGATGGGGGGGTGAGAGGGAGGGGAGGGTGTGTGATGGGTATTGAGAGAGGACTGACCAGGTGCTGTCCACCCTAGGGTGCATCGGAGCCTCAGAATCAATCTGTGTGTGGTGTGTGACCTTCGAGGAGACCATGGCCCAACGGAGTCCTTAGCCTACGTCTTCCACCGGTCACTTACCTTTGTGCTCAGGACAGACCAACGCTATTCGTGCCATAGAATTGTCCTTTTTACTTTCTGTTCTCTTTTGTTTTGGTTCTAAGATCTTTTTTTTTTTTAATTTCTTGCTTTTGTTTCACATGACCCTCTGCATAGTGTTATATGTGACCTCCTATTGTGAAAGGTTTTACTATAGACAGTTTCCACATTTTATAATGTCCTTGCAGACTTTCTCCATTGTCTCCCTGATCTGGATAATGATCCTGACTAACATAGCATTCCACCTATTACCATCCTCGGTATCTCTCCTTGTGTATCTCTAACATTCTTGTCTGGTCATTTGTTTTCTTTTGTTTCTGAATCCTACCAACATGTGTTCCCTGGGAATGTAGCCTAACATAACCTCATCTCAGGAAGATCATTGTAACTACCAATCGAGGAGAAATTACAGGAAGTCATACGACCCGTAGGTCCCAACTGTCTTTCATTAATATTAGTCAAAACGTAGGTAAGAGAATGATAAATAAAAGCAGAACAGAGCCCTCCTACAGAAACATTCATACCTTGTAACCCATCAAGTAATGGATAAGGTATCTACATCCATCCTCCTGGCCTTCTTGTCCCAGATTTCTCCAGGTCTCTAGCATCTGTCTCCCACTATGGAAGTTTTGTATTTAGGTTTTGTCTTTTCCCTGTGATGGTAGATTGCATTCCACAAGTCCCTTCTCTGTAGGGCGAGGAAGCTTCTGGCTTCCCTGGCCGTCAGAAATACCCTGTTCCCTCAAGGATTCCTGACCAGTGTCCCAATGTCCTTAGAATCTAAGATGATGTAGTTAATCACAAGGCTTAATTTTTGAGATCTGATCCTGTTGAAATTCTCTAACACAGTGCCTCTCAACTAGGAACATGCTCAGTGATCGCAGAGTGTTTTTGTTGGGAAGGCTGGTTCTGTTTCCACATGGCTAGGGCTTGCCTGAAACCCTGCCTCTCCAGCAGTCACCTAGGAGATGTCACTGCTTCTGGTCTTAAAAACCACCCTTTCCAGTGCCAACGGATTGCGACACATCTTTCCCAAGCGTCTCCTGTTTTGAGATCCCTGGAGTACTAGTTCCCCATGTAGATTTCTATGTTCTCAAGGGGCAGCTTGGTTTGACCAAATTGGAGAAGGCTTTTTTTTTTTAAATTTTTTTAACGTTTATTTATTTTTGAGAAAGAGAGAGACAGAGCATGAACAGGAGAGGGTCAGAGAGAGAGGGAGACACAGAATCGGAAACAGGCTCCAGGCTCCAAGGGGTCAGCACAGAGCCTGCCGCGGGGCTTGAACTCATGGACTGCGAGATCGTGACCTGAGCCAAAGTCGGACGCTTAACCAACTGAGCCACCCTGCCACATGGAGAAGGCTTTTTAAACTGTGTGTAGGGTATCGGTTCCCAACTGGGGGCATTGTGCCTATCTGGAGAGACACTTGGACATGTCTGGTGACATTTTTGGCTGTCAGAAAGGGAGAGGGGAGTGTTTATACGTTCCATTTAATGAATGGACAGTAAATATGCTGCTAAACATTCTACAATGCACACAGCTCCTAACAATAGAGAATCATCCAGCCAAAGAGCAATTATGCCAAGGTTGAGAAATCTTGGTTCATATGTATTAACACATTCCTCTTCCACAGAATAGAGCCTCAATCCCTGTCATAGCCTGCAGATCCCTACACTGTTGATCTTTTTTATCCCATCTATAGCTTCTCTTCCTCTCTGTTTTTGTTCCTGCCACAAGGTTTTGCATGTAGAAGCAAGTAGGAATCACACAACATGCCCCAGTGTGTGACACACAGAGATAGGGAAAGGTAGTCATGCTGTGTTCAGTAAGACACATGGGGATAGATGAAGAAACGAGAAACACATAGGGAAGTCCCCACCTAGAACCAGTTTAATAGAGAACAGCAACGCCTCTAGGCAATAATTACCCAGGTAGTACACTGTAGCCTATCTCCCTAGGGTGCTTCATTAGTCTGACTCTGGAAAGCATCACCCTTTTCCTATTAAAAGTCATGCTGTTTGGAAACATTCTGAAGAGGAAAACAGCCCAGGCTAAGACCAGATAAACACTAAGTGTGAGTGAGAGAAATGACATCTATACCTTATCTCAGATTTTCCTCACTAGAAACTCTCACCCCTGGGAGCACCCCTTAAGTCCATGCTTGCCATTGAGAATCCCTCAAACTCATCCATGTGGACAGGAAAAGAGATGTAAGAGAAAAATCTTGGGGCACCTAGGTGGCTCAGGTGGAAGGGCATGTGACTCTTGACCTCGGGGTGGTGAGTTTGAGCCCCACCTTGGGTACAGAAATTACTTAAATAAACTTCTAAGAAATCTGGCAAATTCCATGACCTTCCTAATCCTTCTGGAAACTTATGGAAACTTTTAAGTACACAAATAGATATGGGTGGGGCTAGAATGATATCCTAGAAATTTCAGAGAGGGCAGCTTCCAGAAAGGTCGCCATTGTCTCCTTCCACTGTTTACCTTTGGTTTTACATTTGTATATGGATGGTTTTCACTTGGATTCTGTTTGTTCTTTGTTTTCATTTCATTGTGTGTGTCTTACTAACTGATGGACACTTTACTCCTGTGATGACATTTTCATCAGTCAGGTTCTAGACATAGTCTTCTATCAAAATGTTTAATGTCAGCTAGATAGGAATTGCTTTTATCTACCCTCCCCCCTGCCTCTGTTATGGTGAGTATTAGCTCTCGCTATATTTGCAGCAAACGCAAATGTCAGCAACACTGAATCACAAAGTAGTTCTTCTCAAGTTGTATGGACCCAGTGAGAGAACAAGAGTTCTGTTATCTGTTGAATGATTCTTTTTTTTTTTGTCTTACAGCAACATACTGGAAAATATAGTGTAGTGCAGTATACTGTGAACTTTTATCCCACTTTGCGTTATGAAGAATGTGTCTTCTGTAAGATTCCTCCTACCTGTTGTTTGAGCACGTTCAGCAAATATTGATGAGTGTATGTGATGTGCCAATCACAACCCAACCGTAAAAATTCAGCAGGAATCAGACAGACTCTGGTCACGCAGTGAGTTATCCTCCCGTGAAAGGAAGGGCACAGAACACAAACGAGCTCAGCAGTAATTGCCAAATATACCGCCTGTTCCTAAGTTCTAGGATGAAAAATAAAGCCCAGGTAGGCACATGGAGTGTGCTGGGGCCCTGTTTCAGAAGGAGACACTGGTTCCCTAGGGAAGCGTTTTGAGCAACGCTCTGCCAGTAGTTGGAAGAGTAAGTTACATGTTTATCTGTGGGAAGAACATGCTGGGACCTGACAATAGAAAGTGCAAAAGTGTTCTGGAGGTTAATTTGATTGTGTATATCAAAATTCTCAATGTGCAGTCACTTCGGAAAGGCATCTCCACTTATAGAAAATTGTAAATTATTGATACATGTAAGAATTCACTGTTCACTGGTTTGTTGTTTGTAATGTTGAAACATTTAAACCTGGATTCAAAAGTCTGGTGGCTATGACACATTCAAAATGGAAAATATAAGAAATTAGAAGTAATAAATTACATCTCTGGGAATCAACATTTGGATACTCTCTAAGACTGTTAGTAACTGAAAAGAAACCAGAAGTATGATACTCTATATTTTCTCTTGGTATGTATGCATAAAACAAAGACTGCACTCCAATATATTAATATGTTTGTGTGTTAATGAAAATTCATGCAGATGTGTAACGTAGAATTTGTACCCATCTCTTGAGAGTATCCATTGCTCGCCAGGGGGCATTACGTTACAAGTACGGATGGGAAATACTTTAATATGAACTCATATGTCCATGTATCTATAGACATTTAGGTTATGCTGACCTCATAAAAGTAATAGGGCATACAGATTCATTATCTCTTTCTGAACACTTTGCCTCAGTGATCTCTGTTCTTTGCATGTTTGAAAGGGTTTACTGCTGAAAACTTCTGGACCAGCAGCTTTTTAATGGAAAATTTGATGATGGCAGATTCAGTTTCTTGAGTAGCTAAAGGACTATAGAAATTTTCTTTTTCATCATGTGTCAACTTTGGTATCGTATCTTTCAAGAAATGTATCTATTCATCAAAAGTGTTACAATGTTTGGCATAACTTTGTTGATAGTTTTTTATTACTGTTCATTTCTTTGGGTTTGTGGTGACCACTCCCCATTACTTATCACCATTGCTCCCACACACACGTTTATGAAAGAGAGAAAGAAACCTGGCACCAAAAAGATGCAGATTCTGTCTTTTACTCTTGCAAGTTTTCTGTAATTTTTATAACACAGTACGTATGAGTGTGTATAATATGTACATGCACACACACAGTCATACGTGTGTATGTGTGTATGTGTGAGTGTGTCCTATTTCACAATTTTTTGGACTCCTTTATGCCAGGGTTCACCTTTCAACATGCCTTAAGAGATTCAGGCTCAATTCAGCGACTTCAGTGTCCAGCATTTCCAGGCATACTCCGATGACTGGAGTCAGAACACCAGACGCATACACTCTTTTATTCAAGAAGGATAATTCAGACATCGCCCTTGACATGTTTGTTGCTTCCAACCAAAGCCATAATAATGTTCATTACTGATGCCTTTGACATTTGCAAACTGTAGCCCAGTTGGAGGCTATATTTGTATCAGTATTTATTCTATTAAATACTGGTTAAAGCTCATTTTATTTTCCTGAGGTGTGGACTGGATCTCTGAACTTTGGCACAGCCGTTGGAATGAGTGGTGCATCCTGAGTGCTGATGTCTTAGATGGTGAACACCTGTGTGTCATGGCTAGCTGATACGTGTGCTCTGCCTGTTACAATGGGAATGGCCATTTCCTAGAAGGTCCCGTGTCTACTGCTGTTTGACACGTAATGGAATGGCACGCTCTACATCTTGCGTACTGTGTTAACAGCTTCCCAGCTGAGCTCACCATCTGATGGTTTGTCCAGGCGCTACACTGACACCATGACCCTCTGGGTTGACCACGCCTCAGCTGCTGCCCCATCTTGGATGACTGTGATCCTCCTGTAAGGAAATAGCAGTCCGTCTCCTCACTCCTCAGTTTCATGGGTAATGGTGCTGTGATGGTAGGCAGTTCCCCTCAATTATGACTCATGGTATTGTAGACTGGCTGTGTATAAATCTCAGTGAGGTGTGCACCCTTCTTTCCTTGTGGTAGATAAGATGCTTCCTTGGGACGTTTTTTCTTGACCATTATAGTAAAAATACCCATTGTCCCTTCCGCTGATGGTTTAGACCTCTTTCTCCCTCTCATTTAGGCACCTCTGTGGCTTTTCTGTTTAAGCCCAATCTGAATGGTCTCTGATGGGATGTTGATCCTATGATAGCCATGCTTTCCTGGGTAGTTGTATGTAATGTGGATATTTATGTGTTTTTAAAATTAAACACACAGGTTTAGGATACGTGCATATGTGCACAGACACACAGGTACAGGGTACATGTGTAATCAATTTATTTAATCATTCAGAAATCCTGTAACACCAAACAGGACCTGAATGGTGATGGACAGACAAATCCTGTAACACCAAACAGGACCTGAACGGTGATGGACAGAGACGAGATGGGAAAGGCGAACGTGTTTATGAATAGAGAAAATTATGTGAGGCAGAAAGAAGGAACATAATCTTCATGCTGTTGATCCTGATTCCATGGGGAAGACCGTGTTCCTGGTTCTCAGTGATGCGGCTACAGGTGCATAAAACAGGAGAGGAGGTTGAGTTGAGTGGACTGTACGAGCCTCAGGAAGTACAACATCAAGGGTTCGGAGGACGTTTAGTTGACCCAGTGCACCAATCCCACAGGGAACATCATACTCTCCATCCCCACGATATGGGGGGGGGGGGACCCACTGGAATTTTTTCAAGGATGTGTGTGTGATGGGACCTTTCCTAATCAGGATCCCTTCCAACACTTTGATGATTTCAGAATGAATGTTCATGGGGATGGCGCATCAAACATGATTTTACAGGATCTTTGATGGAGTTACACTCTGGGCTTCTGATTGGAAAAGCTCTCTGGCCTCAGGACATTGTATTCAGCATGAAAGCTACTATTTCTGTTTGACCTTTCTTTCGCCCCTTTCTTCCCAACAACAGTGACAAATGGCATGTGTTAGCCTAGAGCACAATCGTAATTTAAGGCTCGTATTACTTTAAAGGTTTAACAATCACACTTTAAGGAAATCACGCTCTGCCAGAAAATACACATTGAACGCTTGTGTCATTGGCGTGGTAGGAGGGCCTCTGAGGTGGCTGTTGCATTTATGCAAAATTAAACACGGGATGAGCGGGAATAGTGCACATGGAGTGGTGACGCATTCGGACAACCCTCAAGTCAGAACTGACTGTCATCCCCACCAGCATCTGGCTTTCCTGCTTCTCTGGCTGGAAGCAAGCATGTCACCTGGCTGGCTGTCACTGGCATGATTCTTGTGAAATAATGCTTTATCGCCCAAACTGCTTTTTAGCATTAATCACCGCAACTGGTTTGCAATCTCAGGGTAAAAAAAGTAACCTCATGTAACATAAAAAAGCTCTCTAGTGACATAATTACCGAATTGACATAGCGGCACTGATAACACGTCATTCTTACTTACAGTGTTCAGGATGGGTTGGTGCCCTTCTCCTTTTTAGGACACTTCTCTGGGGAAAGACAAATACAAAAGATGAATAAAGGAGCAACCCATCATGGCCATTTCCCAATAATTGTAAGGATTTCTTCTTTTAAATAATGGATTTTATCAAAGATAATTCATGGAAGAGAAAATGTAAAATGAATCAGTTTTTTTTTTCCAGATAGCATATTTACAGGTCAGGTGAGAGATATGTTCAGGGAAAAAAAAAAAAAAAAAAAATATATATATATATATATATATATATATATATATATAGTCACATTACCAGTTTTGCTCATATCTATAAGATTTTCTTCGGGAATATTGTTTTCTCTCATCAACTCCCTGAACTTTGCAAAGTCGTTGTCATCAGGATGAAGTCTTTTGCCTGAAAATCACCGTGCATAAAGCAGAAATTGCCCATTAGAACCCGTAAGAATTTTTGCATGCAGAATGAGGAGAATGAATGGGGAAAGCAAGTCTTTAACTCAGTCTCCAACAGTTACCACTGACTTTGTCCCAGTGTCAGCTGCCTGACCTAAGTGGGTAGGAGCCTTTCACTGCTTTCCCCCTGTGTATCCCATGCACTGCCCAACATCAGCAGCGGGACTCCAGGAAAACAGCAGGAAATCCATGAATTGGGGGCCTAATCCATCAAGAATATCCAGCCTACCTCATCTCTGCGTACACCTCAGACTCTGGCTCTGACATGCACCCCTGGTTCTGGGCCCAAAGAAAAAGCAAGCACGGTTCTCACCTTCCCAACCATAGCCCTGTCACACAGTAACGGGAGACAGCCTGCTTTTTTATGAAAACCAGAGTTTTCAAAGGCCTTTTTCCAACTTGAAACCTAGTATCTCAGAGCTGAAGCACCCCTCTCAAGCCCCTGGGGGTGGAAATCATTGATGTTCACAATAGTGCATTGAAAGGATTAAACAGGATGAAGGTTTTTTGTTGTTTTTAAGTTTCTGCTCTGAGGCTGAAGAGTCTATTTGAAAAATTGTCATAAAATGAAGGAATTGGGGTCAACCCGAAGATAGCCGTGGCTTGAAATGAGTTGACTTGTTAGCAAATAATTTCTAATCAAACTGTTTTTTTTTTTTTTGCACAAATAGGAATTATTCTTAAATGTCTTATGATCTGGTACCTTCAACCTCTACTGATACTCTCACTGAGAATGCTGACGGTGGAAATATTACATGGCCATGACCATCGTCAGGATGATATACATACCAAGCAATCCAAGAATTTCTGTGGTGGTTCCTTCGCTGTCCACATTGACATTATGTACTATGATAGAATGTAAGGTGTAATGAAGAATCTTGAAATTATTTTGACCCGCATCTGTGAGACACAAAATATATATGTAAAATGTATATAAACTGTAGCCTTGCCTTAGTGAATGTAGTGGAGATTGGCTCTACCATGGCCTAATTAGCACATTGGTAACAACATTCTCATATTGGTCCCTCCGACGATGCAGCGAATGTTAACATTGCTTATGACATGGAGACAAGGCCTTTAAGGAACTTTTCCTTATTGCCCCATTCTTCCGATATTAAACATTTCACCCCTTCCAGTCTTACTAAAGTGTTTTCTGAAACGTGTTCCAGTGGAGCCAACATTTTTTGAACAACACGACTTGTTGTTATATGGCATATTATCAATACAAGTTTAAAATCTTTTCCTATTTGCCTTATCCCGGCAATGGAGATGATTTCTCTTCAAGACCAAAATTCAGTTGCCCTTCAAAACCCTGCATAACTGTGTGCTGAGTGCCTATCCTACATTGGGCAATCTTCTGAGTCATTAGCGTCCACCACTTTAATCTAGGTGTATTACCCAACAAACTTCTGGCTGCCATGAACATGTGCATTTTTATTAATATGGTTTTACTTGTGAGGATACACAAGTTCAGATCCCGCCTGCAGGGGCACCTTCCACTCTGGCTCTGCCCATCCACCCCGGCACGTGTACAAGAAATGAAGAAGCATTGACCAACTCAGTGTCCTCACCAAACCTTCTAACATCTGTTCTCTCTTCTGCCCTCAACGTGCACAATGCCTTATTTGAACCACTCATCAGGATTTTATTTGAAACTATGCCACTTTGTGTTTCCCATTCAAATAGCCTTAGTCAGCCCCAGCCAGAGACCAAGTGGCAGTTGAAACAACTTCAGAGTCAGAGTGGCATGGACCTGAATCTTGCACAGGCCTGCTCTTAGGTCCATGAGTCTTGGGTTACGTTGGAACAATTTAAATAAGAGTTTATACATCTCTTCAGATTCTTAGTAACCAAATGTTTTAATGATGATTTTATAAAGAAGGGTTTCATAGGGATGCTTGGATTGCTCAGTCAGTTGACCATCTAACTTCCACTCAGGTCATGATCTCACGGCTCATGAGTACAAGCCCCCCGTCAGGCTCTGTGTTGACAGCTCAGAGCCTGGAGCCTGCTTCGAATTTTGTGTCTCCCTCTCTCTGTGTCCCTCCCCTGCTCGTGCTCGCTGTCTCTCTCTCTCTCTCTCAAAGATAAGTAAACATTACAAAATTTTTTTAAATGAAGGGCTTTGCAGAAAATCTCACTAAATAGGTTTATAGAGGTAGTGCAGGTTATGGAAGCAATGAAGTTAAATCTGTCTTCTGAGCCTCCGGTGTGGTTTCAGGACCACTGCTGGTATTCTGCTTGTCAGTAGGACACCTCACTTTCTCCAGAACAGAGCTGGGTAGGTTACAATTCCTAGCTCCAAAAGAGCTATTACAGTAAGTGCAGCTCATTCTCCCTTCTTAAATTGTCAAATCTAAGTTAGAAGGGGTTACCAAAAGGGAGAAAATTAAAGAAAAATGATAGTGGACATTGATGGCTCAGGCAAAGGAAAAAATAATGTAAGGCTAAGAAGAGTGGAAACATAACTTAAAAAATCTGGGAACATAAGTTACTGAGGAATATGCATAGGGTCGAATGCCTGGCATATAATTCACTTTGTTTGCATATATTTTACTTTTTGCCAAGCCGTTGTGCTGTTTCTTATCTTAGATGAGGGGTGTAACCACAGACTTACACATCACAGTTTTAATCAGATATTTAGACATTAGGCCATTTAAAATTTGGAGTGTTGTTTAGGGTAATTAGGAAGAGTTTAGAATCTAAGTGTTAGCCGACATCCCCATTGCTTTTAACAGAAGCTGAGGTTACGAACAAATGTGCCTGGTGATTAAAATCACTCTGATTTCCTTGGATTGTAGGTTAATCTCCCAAGAATGGAATGCAGTAAGATGTTTTAAGATGATGTTTAAAAAAGTATTCTCTTAAAGCAAAATGAGATTGATATGTAAACCGAGGATAGACCTATTATATTTAGTTCCTAAGGCCATTTAAATTATCTTGAAACATTCTCATATACTCAAGAACTTTATGAAATAAACATCCTGAGCCCTTATGAATGATTTAATAATACTGAAAATTGGAAGGGGCCACCAATGTCCTATGACTTAAGTGTGCACGACAAGATAAAGTGCTTGGATAGATAATTTAGGGGAGTGTGCCTGGTCACATTTCCAATGATTAGTTGAACTAGAATTCAGGCAGACAAGAGTTCCAGAAAGAAGTGGAGACTAAGATTTTGACCTTAATATCTCAGTAAAATATTTGTACTTACAACCAATATTGATAATCTTGTCACGCCCAATGGTTCCCACAGCAGACTTTTCTGTGCACAGTCCGTTCATCCTTAAAAACAAAATGTCTTCGAGTCGATGAAAACAAACTTTGAACCACAATTAACATTCTCTTTGTCTGAATCGCACAAGAATCTGAATGAGGCATCATTTCAGTGCCTGTAAACAACATGCCATTTGAAAGAGAAGAAGTAGGTTTTCCACCATCAAAGGTCACCTGCCAAAAATGTCTTTGTCTACACATGGAATCAGGTAGTTCTAAAGAGTGACTATAAAACAAGTCATATTTAAAGGCACTTAAACATGAAGAAATCTGAATTATTAGAAAAGAAGGCAAAAAGAACATTCCCTTGCCTTAAAGATTTTCTGGAAAAAGAGAAGAAGAGCCATCAAGATGGTCCTTGGCGGTTCTCACAACGTGAGCAAAGATTTCTTACATAATATAATAGACAAAAGCACCCCCCAGAAAAGGGGGAAAAAATGATGGGCTTAATTTAATCAGAACCATAAACTTGTATAAAAACACTACTCAGAAAATTAGACATCAAGTCACACGTGTGCACACGCACAAACATACATCCATACACACACGAGCAAATGCATAAATACACGTGATGCGTGTATGTGCTAGATGGAAACTACATGTGTATTACAAACAATTATATACGTGTCACATATATAACGTGAGAGTTTGTGTATTCCTGTGTGTGTATATGATAAAAAAAATGCATATTTGGAAAAACAGGAAGAATGAATACGGCAGAAATCGTAAAAGAGGAAGTAAACCAACTAAAATGGGGCAAATGGTTGAACAGACCCGTCATGGAAGAGTGGTGTAGGAAACCGTGCTCAGGTCGATGACTCATCAGAGACATGCAGGTTAAAACCCCAGTGGGCTGGTACCTCACATTCACGGGACTGCGTAAAATCAAAAGATGTCAATACCGAGGTTTAGGAAGAATGTGCTGCCGCTAAATATCTGATACGTTACTGGCAAGAATGCAAAAGGCACCGTCACTTAGAAAACAGCTTGACCCTTTCTGTGGTTAAATATGCTCGTGTGCCATGATGCAGCAGTTCTGGGCTACCGGAGAGGAGTTGCAAATGAATATGTGTCGGCACAGACATTAGTGCAGAGCAGTTCGTATCCAAGGTGTTCAAGACAATCACAAAGTGGAAACGTTACCCAGGAAGTGGGAAACGTCATATTGGTACATACACGAGGAACTTTGATTGGCAGTGACGCGAGTGACTGTTTGCATACGGAGACACGTGGATATACGTTCCAAACCTTATGCAGAGTGAAGAAAGCAGAATGAGATGCATCGTGTTTAATTGCAGCGTGTGAAGTTTAATGCGTGTGAAGTTCTGGAAGAGGGAAGGAAAACACGGCATGTCAGGTGTTGCCTATAGATACCTGGGGTGATGGAAATGTATGCATCTTTGGGTGCAGTAGATGTACAAATAGGTCCAAGTTCACTGAACTATGCCTTCACATGGATACCTACCACTACACGTCCTTTGCGTTTCATTAAACCTGATTGCAGGGTGGGCGTCCAAAGGGAAAGTCTACTAAACACAGACGGACACAAATTTGAAAAATGAGAGAAAAAGACCCTAAGGTACTCTTTAAAAAGTTAATGAAAACTGACAGGTGTATCTATTGAAATAGGATGTGTGTGTAATTTGATAATATGTGTATAATTTATTATATATTACATAGAACATATAACCAACTATATATTTTATATACAATCAATTATATAATTATATAACATTGCATATCTATTACATATATGTATGTATATAATTACCTAATTATATAATGTTACAAGTATATTACACACAATGTATGTATATATGCAATGTTATATAATTATTGTATATAATATATAATCAACTATATATTTTATATAGTTATATAATCGATTATATAATTATATAACATTACATATCTATTACATATATGTATCTATATAATCACACAATTATATAATGTTACATGTATATTACATATAATGTATGTATATATGCAGTGTTATATGATTATTGTATCTAACATATAACCAATTACATATTTTATATACGATCAATTATATATTTAATTATATAATTGTATTACATTACATCACATCTATTACAGCTATGTACATAATTATATAACATCACATGTATATTACATATAATATGTATATATGCAACATTATATAATTATTGTATATAATATACTGCAGTTTTATCCATTACTGACTTCGTAGAGCCTTCGAGTGTTATTTATGGACTGCTCACTATATTGCAGGCATATACATATACATATACATTTTTATTATTATATATTATTCCATATTATAATTGTATAAGATTTCATATTATATATATAACATGTTATATATTTTAATACACAATTATATTTATATATTTATAAACCACTCCAAACATAACCCTTTCTTTTCCTTCATGTCAGTCTCTTTTTATTTCTCATTCTTCAAAGTATGTGCCTGTGTTTATGTGTGTGTGAGCAGTGGAGACTGGAAGATTCTTGCATTCTACCTATAGCTCTTAGAAATTAGGTCTTCAGAAACAGACTTCATTCGGTTTCTTATAATCCCCTGTCACCACCCCTTGCAAGTTTTCTCATTTCTTTATACTGGGAACTTTTTGAACTATCATAAGCTATCATCAGTTCCCCCGAGCAGCTCCATCTGAACTCAGAAAGATAGAAATTAGCATTATACTTCCCACCTACAATGTAAATAGATGTTTGAATCTTACAGGCCAGGATCTGTTTGCATGATTTGATGCTTTCAGATGCCCTATATTCCTTTGATTTCAGTGATACCTCCTGCTTCATTTTGTTATCCTAGGAGTCGTCTACTGGAAGTCAAATGTTGGTGTGGAAATCATTGTTATTTCCAGGTGAATTCATCAGCATGTGTGATTGCTGGTGTTTTCAATTTAGCAATACAGTTCAGCTATGCGATCATTTGTCATTTTCTGGTGTCCTCTTTCCACCGCATCTTTACTCTTAGTAAAGAATTTCATGCATGATATTATTACTTTATAGATCTGTATCTGGCTCTGATTTGAACAATGGAAGTAAAAAAAGTGTCTTCATCGTCTGTTACTCTTGAGTTCTTAATAAAATGCCTGCAGGAAATTGAGTATTTTATAAATAATATTTGAAGCAGCAAAGGCTTTGGTGAATTTAATAATGATTAAACATTGCTACTTGGGAGTTCTTCAGGGTAGAGAATGATTGAGGCCAGTGTCGGGAACCCTATGGTCACAGGAGGTCCCTGAGAATCATCTCATTAAAGCAAGAAGGGTGTACCGAATTTCTTAAGAACTCAGAGTCTCACTTTTCAACATCACCGAGGTATTTCACTGCAAACATGCAACTCAGATGCCCTCTCAGGGTCATCAGATCAGGCCTTTTCATTCTGTTTTATTCTTACATGACAGAAAACTTGAAGACCATTCTGCCATTTGGAATGTCCACATCAACTTTGCGCATATAACCGTGGAACGGGCCATTGCTTATCTTGTCAAAGTTGGTGGCTGCGACCAAAAGCGTGTTCCATTCTCCTGAAAGCTAAAAGCAAAGTTTCCATCAGAAACGTTGGTCCAGTTCTTTTGATGGCCTCCAACATCATCCAGCATGGGTTTCCCTCCTCTTTTACATCAGCAGTGAGCTATCTAACTTTAAGGAACAAAAGCACGATTTATAAAATACTGAGAAACCCAAGTCTGCAGCAGAACAAAAAACTCACATAGTCCTGAAATAGCACACTCGTTCTTTTCAAATGCAAGATCTCAAACCCAACAGCTCTTTGGCTGATGCACCTTCTGTTTTATAAGTATGGGGGAAGCAGCCAGTTAATAGACCAGAGCAGACATGTACAAAAGAAATGTGTAAGGAGGTGGTGAACAGAGGGATTCCGAGTTTCCAGGTGCATGGCTAGGCTTAGATGCACATAAATTTGGATATACATAGAAACCCCCCCAAAAGACACACACACACACACACACACACAGGCACACACAGAGGCACACACAGAGGCACACACAGAGGCACACATATGAAGACGTCCATGTCAGGTCATCCTTTTTCTGGTACCTTTGCAAAGTTGTTCCAAAAAGGTGGGCGGCCGTCCGGTAAAGGTAGGTGGCCGTCCGGTAAAGGTAGGTGGCCGTCCGGTAAAGGTAGGTGGCCGTCACAAACCAGAACGACTCCAAGAAGTAAGAGTAGAATCTTCATCTTTCTAACACCTCTTGGTTTCTCCTCTGGAGGAAGCTCAGAAGCAATTACCTGCTGGTGAGAATGTTGACCTCTTTATATGGTAAACATCTGTGAATGTGGCAATGTTTATCTACTTGTCATTTTTTAACAAGAGACCATTGTGCAACACTGAAAATAAACATCCTGCTGGCAGCAATGTATCCCAAAGATCTTTCAGACCTGGGTCATAAACCCCTCCAAAGGACGTTCCGTAAACCCCTTCCATAAACCCCTCCAAAGGACATTCAGAAGGTAGGCCTGCGTACAGGGTCGTTTGGATCAAGCCTGCATATCTCATGTCACACTGAGACTCATTCACTCATTCTTGGAGGGGGGGAGTGCAGGGAACAAACCTGTCCTTCCCTTTCTCTCAGATGAGTTTCAAAGAAATCACCTTCTTTCCCAGCAAACTACACCCTTTTCCTTGTTGAAAGACAGATTTATGTGTGGGCATTGAGTTATGCCCACTCATAAATATAAATGCCAAGATACACACGAAATGTGTGGAAACATTAGGTCTTCCTTTATTTCCCAGACTCTGAAGTGGGTGAACGAGCTGGACGGTACACTACTTTGGAGGTTTTTTGGGGACAGAGGTTTAGAGTGTCCTGAGTGACTCTGACCCTGTGAGTTGATTGTGACGTCAGACAATTTTGTACTGATGGAAAGCTCGTAGGGGCGTGTTCCGCTTGGAGAAAACAGGTTTTAAGTTGTGATTAAAAACTTAAAAAAAACCCCAGTGAATCAGTCGACAAAATAACACTCTTATAAGAAGCTGTTACCATGGCCAATTTCTTCAATATTAAGTGAACTTTCCAGTCATCTTTACAGGCTAATAAACAGTACCAGAGGTGCCTTGGTAGCTCAGTTGGTTAAGTGTCTGATGCTTGATCGCAGGTCAGGTCTTGATGTCAGGGTTGTGAGTTCAAGCCTCGCGTTGGACTCCACACTGGGTGTGAAGTGTCCTTGCCTAAATTAATAAGCAAACAAACAAACAAACAAACAAATAAATAAAGCAAGAACAGTCAACCTTACAACCCTTTTGCTCACTTTTTGTCGGTTATGAAATGGAAAGAGTAATGGCCTGTGGGATAAGAATAGACCAGAATGTCAAGAATATATGGGTATCTTTTGAAATATGATAAGAGCAGGGCTAATATGGTCTAAAACCCAGTCTGTTGCAATAACCCTTCATTTAAAGTGTCCCCCATCGAAACTCATGTGTTGAAATCCAAACCTCCAGAATCTCAAAGTATACTTTCAAAATAGGGTCACTGAAAACATAGTTAATTAAGAGGAGATCATGAGGGACTAATCCAGTATGGCTGGTATCCTTATCAAAAGGGAAATTTGCGCATACATGGAGAAAACAGGGTTATGCTGCCACAAACCAGCGACCTTCCACAGGCGAGAAGAAAGGAAGAAAAGAGACCCTCCTCTAGAGGCTGCATGGAGAGCCCAGGCTGCCCAAATCCCATCTCAGACTTCCGGCCTCTGGATCTGTGAGATAACACATTTGTGTTGTTTTAAGCCACCGCGTTTATTTTGTTTATTGTTTGTACAGCAGCCCTGGAAAACTCATGTTTTCCAGGAGTTGGGATTTGATATTGATTTGACTTAGGCGATTCGGCTCAGTTTGCCCCTGGCTCCTACAGCCTGCGGCTGAGCCATGTGAGTTCACGGGAGACGTTCTTTTCTCTGTGGCTAACAGCTCAATAGGGCAAGAGAGTTCAAGTCTCATGGAAGCTTCTTGGAAGGTGTCAAGAGAGCATTCCTACAAATGACTGAGGACCTTCAGGGAAATCAAGGAGAAAGAAAACAATGAATTTCCTCTGTTTGTAGTTTCCCTAACATTTTTTATAGGCATTTAAAATGGTGACAGATTTGGGCACCTGGGTGGCTCAGTCGATTGAGTGTCTGACTTTGGCTCAGGTCATGATGTCACACATGGTTCACGAGTTCGAGCCCCGGGTCAGGCTCTGTGCTGACAGCTCAGAGCCTAGAACCTGCTTCCGATTCTGTGTTTCCTCTCTCTCTGCGCCTCCCCTGCTTGTGCTCGCTCACTCTCTGTCTCTCTCTGTCTCTCTCTGTCTCAAAAATAAACATTAAAAATATTTTTAAATGGTGACAGGTTAAAATGATTGGCTCACTTTGTTTTTCACAGAAACCATGTGGTCTTCATTATTCTTGGGAGGTCTTTCCTTTCTCCAGAGATGTGGTTTGGCTCTGGGCACAGGACTGGTCACAGTCTGTCTGTCTTGATTTCACAAATTCTTTTTTATTTACTTTGAAGATACTTTCTATTCTCCCCCAAAAGGCAACAAAAACGATTGTGATGAAGGACTTCCTCGCCAGATGAGTGTAATTAATTACACATAGCATAGACTCAGAAGTCTATGCTCGAGAGAATCGTAACTTCAGAGTAATTCTCGTTTGGGCTTTGACCTTCCCTCACCTTTTGATGAAAGTCTCTCAAGACTCCTGCTTCTTCAACTGACCTCTTGCTTCCTTTATTTTGAAAGAGGCCAGTTTGGGTGCTTGAAGCAGATTGTTTCATTTCTTTTTTCCTCTGCTTTTGGACCCATTATTGCATTTCTCTGTTTTGTATTCCCTCTGTAGATCACCCCATATTGTTGCCTCTTGGATGAAAAATGAAATGAAATCTTTTCCGTATCTGACAGTGTTCCTTCCCACATTGTTCATTTTCAGCATTAGGAGATGGATAATACTCTCTCTTCAGTCAACACGGGGATTGAGTTTAATATTTAAGTAACACTGTCCTCCCTGGTTCCCTTTAAATCCACCTCACTTGCCCTCCACATGCCGTTTGGGTCCTAATTACATCCATTACCTAGGTATATTCACTCAGTGCACGCTGAACTCTAGGAGATATGATAGGTTGGAGGCTCAGTTATTAATTTGTGAAGAATTCTGTGGAGATCTCCCTTCCTTTTTTTTCTCACATAGACCCCGATTTTTTTAGACATCTGAGTCAAGTCTTCAAGTACATTCTGCCCTCCAGCCATGTTCTTTGCTTTCTACTTTTTACATTTCTCTGCATCCAGGACAAGACTCTGGTCTTGCAATTCATTTAATATTCTTGCCGTTTCTAGAATTATCTCTGGGAAGCCAGGTGTCCTGTCTTTTCCTTTTGCATTTTCTAGTTTACATGTTCATTGTAAAGGATTAAGCAGACACCTGTCTACTCTGTCCTGAAGGACCTACAGCATATAACTCTTGCCCAAATCCATTAGGTTGTTTGACTCACGACGTGCCAAGAACAGAAAAAGTAAAGGCCTAAAAGACATTTTGATTTCTCTGTGTATCATTTCACTTTTCTTTTTCTGTAAGTTTATTTATTTATTTTGAGAGAGAGCATGAGGAGGGAGGCACAGAGAGAGAGACAGAGAGAGAGAGAGAGAGAATCCCAAGCAGGGCAGAGCCGACGTGGAGCTCTAACTAATGAAACCGTGAGATCATGACCTGCGCTTAAGTCAACAGAGCCACCCAGGCGCCCCTCGCTTTACATGTAATAGTCTTTATGTTAACTCCTCTTGGATTCCCTACCAACATCCAAGTGTTTAGAGTCACCCCTCTTCTTGGATTCCCTACCAACATCCAAGTGTTCAGAGTCACCCCTCTTCTTGGATTCCCTACCAACATCCAAGTGTTCAGAGTCACCCCTCTTCTTGGATTCCCTACCAACATCCAAGTGTTCAGAGTCACCCCTCTTCTTGGATTCCCTACCAACATCCAAGTGTTCAGAGTCAGAAGGATGATAATTATGTTTTTGAGATCTGGACTCAGAGTAGTTAGGTGACAACTCATCCTAGTTTTCTTGGGAGTTCCTGGTTTCTTGGGATGTAAGACTGGGAATCTTACATCGTAGGAAATCCTGTAGTGCTGAGCCACCAGGGGGAACTAGACACCCTAAGAGTGGTGATTAACCACATGGAATTTCAAGCCTTCCCATGGACATCCTGGCCACTTGATGTGGGACCTGGCTTTCTTAACTGTGTGTTTAAAAAGTTCACTGCAGTGCCAGTAAGAGCCATTGTTCTTGCAAACTCTACAAAGCGCTGTGCAGTTTCCCCAGCCTTGCTTTCCAGCTTTACCCCTTTCGACATGCCTCCTGCTACTGTAAGACCCTCTTCGCAAAAAGATACACGGGCCTCTGGGTGTTTCTAGAAGCCCGTGAGCAATTCTTTAGCAGAAAGGCCACGGTCACTGGCCAGTCAGTGTACACCTTACATGCTTCAAAATTACCTCCCACTCTCCTCTTTTACTACTCCTTCCTCATAGTTTCTGTCCTTCAACAGAAATGTCCACTCCAGGTTGGTTTTTGTGTTATGCTTTTGTGCTGAAACCCCGTGCCAAAAACAGTTCCAGGTGCATATATAGGGGCAGGGTTGCCAGATTAAAATACAGGCTGCTTCATTAAATTTGCATTTTACATATAGCATGGGCATAACTTACGCTGGGAAGAGAAAGCTTTGTTGTTTATGTCAAATTCAAAGCTGACTGCCCATCTCCATTTGTGTTCACTGAGTCTGGATCATGGGACTCTGGAGGCTGACCAGTCCCAGGACGTGCAGTCGGTAACCTGGAGACTCAGGGGAGCCGATGAAAGAGTAAATTTACTCTTGATCCACCTTCTTCTTTATGTAGCCAGCCTCACTTCCATAAAATCGGACCACCACAAGTGACTGTAGATCTGGTTACATATGTATATCTGGACTTGATGCATTCAACAGTGTGGTTTCATTTTCAACCACCGAGAACATTTTCAGCGGTGGTGAAGCATGCAGGCACCGAAGGGGTAAATCTCAGATCTCCACACGGGAACAGCAGCACCACAAACACACCTCAGCACCTGTCCTTGTGAAGTTTTCTCTCCAGAAATTCTCTCCTCTCTATGCGCCTCGGAAGCCCACTAAGCCATACAACAATCCCACAAACCTATCCACATAGGGAAAAAGAATCTGCCAACCTCCGTGATGCATCCGATGGCCGTTCTAACTGCGATAAATGCACACGGCAGGCAGTAGTCATAAGCATAGGTATTGATAGGACTAGAGGAGATACCCCATGGTTCCTGCAAATGTCAGAGGGGGCGGCTTCCTGCCTGAAGGTAAGGCACTGCTGTGACTCCCATAGCTCATGCATGTGTTTGCATTTAGTTAGTTTTCAGTGGTTGCTTACTTCTTTGTTTTAGTTTCAGGGTGATGCATTTATTTTGCCAGATGATGGGCATTGCCTTCCTGGGGGGATATGCCGCCGAGCGCCATTCTTTATTACAACATTTATTGTCAATGAACTGTGGATTGTGGTTCCTCCCCCCTGAGGAATGGTTCGATATAATCTAGTCCCACATTGGAAACAAAGGCCCCTGTGAGCACAGATAAATCACAGTGGAAATACGTGAAAGCTCCCTTTGCAAAAATGCAAAAATCGGGGTGGGGGGAGAGAGGGAAGGAACACTGGAAAAGAGTAAGAGATGAAACACACCAGAAAGGTATAACAATTCTAGAGGTAATGCACGGGGCACCTGGTTGGCTCGGTGGGTTGAGTGTCTTTTGGCTCAGGTCATGAGTTCATGAGTTCTAGCCCTGCGTGGGTCTCTGTGCTGACAGCATGGATCTGCTTGCTATTCTCTCTCTCCCTTTCTTTGTGTGTGTGTGTGTGTGTGTGTGTGTGTGTGTGTGTGTGTCTGTGTGTGTCTCAACATAAATAAATAAACATTAAAAAAAAATAAAAGTAAATTTGAAGAATCCCTACTCCTAACATCATGATAGCACACATCGATAGTCACGTGCACTCCAGATTTGACCGCGAGGGTTTGCACACCTGTTTCAGGAAGGGCATACTACTTCACTAAAGTATTACTAACGATAAAGAACATTTGGAAAACAAAGTTCATCTAATTGAACGAATTAATATATCTCAAACATTGCACCGAACAGTGGAAGCACTCTTGTACTCTAAAAGGCAAAGCAAAAATTTTAACCAGCTTAAAACTTGAAGTCTGAAAAATCAAAAGACTAAAATCATACAGATTATCATGCAGGCAAGTAGTGTATCATAACCCAAAGGAGAGATAGAAAGAGCTCATACATTTGGTATTGGGAAATAATGTTTTGTTTTTTTTTAAATGCATCCGAGAAAAACTACACGGACATTTGAAGACAGTTTGAATTTCATGAAAAGCTACAAATTAAACCATGGCAAATCAAGTACAAATAGGAGTATGGTGGAACCGCTTTGGAAATACTGACCCTTACCCTTAGTATCGAAAGCCACTCGTGGGCTTTGAGTTGAGAAATGCTGTGCTTTGACTTCAGCTTTCACCAGATTATCCAGCTGATTTCTTGATAGTCACTGGGCAGCGTGGAAGACCGGTGGGGAGACCACTCAGGGGTCTTGTGAAACCGATGATGGGACTGAGGGTGGCAGTCTGGCTGAGTGGTCACGGTGGTCTCAGTAAGTGGTGTCTGATTCCTGCAAACATTTTCAAGTAGACCCCTCAAGATCTCCTCGAGTTTGAATATAACTTGTGAGTGACGAAGAATGTTCAGAAAGCATTGCAAGATTTGGAAGTTTGGAGACTTCTCACACTCAAAGACTAAATGTGGGTGGGTTTGGGGCACATGATGTTGAGCTCACGTTTGGACATTTCAGATGCGAGAAGTACAGTGGGTGTTTTTATCAGCCAGTTGGCTCGTGTCTCAGACACCCAGCATCAATGGTGGTTTGCATGACTTGGTATTTATTTTGATCTCATGGCCACACAGGCTATGGCTCGTCTGAGACTCTTGATATGCATGTTTTCTCATTCCAGGGCCCATGGTGAGGAATAGCTCTTTATTTATGTGGCATGTGTCCATTCTCGTGCCAGAGGGAAGGGACCGGAGTCTGCTGTGATCCTCACAATCGTGTTTCAAGTTTCTTCTCACAGGTGGCACCTGGCGTTCCTGCGGTAGTGCATGTCATACAGTAAGAACTTGATATTATCCGCTGCAGTTAGCCATGTGAGGTCATGCAAATGTGGGTGGGTCCCGGTCAGTCATGGAGCAACTTTTCTTCATACTTTACCTCACCTTTGCTCCTTACGTAAGCCGCACACTGCTCCAGGCTTTGGAGTGAATTCAAGAGAGAATTGACAAGGAGAAATAGGAGCCCATGAGTCTAGACAACTCTTTTGAAAAATTTTGCAAGAAGAAAGCAGAAAAACATGGCATACTTGGAGAGGAATATGTACCTTTTTTTTTTCTTTTTTTTTTTTTTTAATTTTTTTTCCACGTTTTTATTTATTTTTGGGACAGAGAGAGACAGAGCATGAACGGGGGAGGGGCAGAGAGAGAGGGAGACACTGAATCGGAAACAGGCTCCAGGCTCTGAGCCGTCAGCCCAGAACCTGACGCGGGGCTCGAACTCACTGACCGCGAGATCGTGACCTGACTGAAGTCGGACGCTTAACCGACTGCGCCACCCAGGCGCCCCTATACCTTTTTTTTTTTAAGTAAACTTTTTTATGTTTAAGTTAGGAGAAATAAATCAAAAGAACTAACTGGCACACCAGAAACAAATAATTTGAAAAGAAGTGAAATAATCAAATATAGCAGGAACATTTTTGCAAACGTACAGCCCTTAAATCAAGAGTGACTAATGGGTGATGGTATTGAAGCGATAACCTCACGTTGAACACAAGTCAGCTAGGTAAACGTTGCTATCCTAGGGCTGATAGATTGTCTGGAAGTAAAGGCGGGTAAAGGGTTGACGAGTTGTGCGTGTAACAACTTACTCTGGTAACGCTGTGTTGGCTTCCATGAGGTTGTTGACTTCACACCTATAAGAGGGTTTTTCTCCTGTGCAACTTATAAAGAGTGCATAACCTCCCATTTCAGTGAGAAACATGCCATTTATCTACTAAATGTATATGTAGGGCCATTTGGTTGCCCTGATTCCAGTAAGAGTAGAACAGTCTTTAGTCTTATTGGAGCACATGCATGTGCATGCCATACAAACCTTTCTGCACTCAAGATAAGAAAGTCTGGACCAAAATTTTCTTTGAAAACAAGGCCGGGATTGAATTTATTTGTCAAGGGGGAAAAAAAGAAAAAGAACGTCCAACTCTCTAAAACTGCTATTTTGTTTTGGGCATTAGGATCAAGCAAGCATGTTTCACTGTGGCTCAGTGGGTCCTAGTATTTCTTAAGTTTCCGCCCAGTCAGGAAACCCTTTCAACATCTCCATCCCTGTGTACATGTACATGAAAGTAACAGTCCGTCTCGTGGGCAAGTATGTCCACATCTCTGGGAACAGGCTGCGGGACTTGGAACAACAGTCTGTAAAGACAACGTGGACAAGCTTACCCCCCCGCCCCCGCCTTCGTAATTTCTCGAATTCCCCCTGCGACCTATAGATTATTTCGAATATGGAAATCTTCAGTGCAAGAACCTAACCAGGACCAGAGAATTCACACTAAGAGAGGGCTGTTTTCAATCCTGCTCCTGAGGCAGGATGCCCTATTCAAAGGAGTTGGCTTCCCAAACTTCATTCAATAAATCCTCCTCCACTTTTAAGACTTCTTTACAAAAACAGCAAATGCTTCCTTGGACTTATTCTTATGGCTTCCTTAAAAAACAAACAAACAAACAAAACACAAGTTTTAAGCCTCTTTCTTTATTGTGATTCAAATTACTCTTCAAAGCCTCTTTCCTTGAGAAGTCTATAACAGACAGTTTTCTATTTCCCTCTTCCCTTGTATTGGAAATTGCATCTTTGGTGATTGTCTTCATTGCGTAAATACTCTTGAATATTCTCCTTACGTGTTTTTTTTATTATTAAATGAAACTCTGTGTATGTACGGAAATTTCATGTAAACCATTCCCTATAAAATGCAGTTCCATAAAATACTGTTTATTTTTACTTCACTTCCATGGGTGTTTACGACTATAAAAAGGAACAGAGTTACAAGATCTCCCTTTAAATGCATTTCCATGAGATGCTAGTTGAGAGGACAGTGTTAGATGGAAATTCAGTGAACTTACCCAAATCATCAATATCTTAAATATTAAATTCCAGGAATCAGGGACAGTGTTCAGTTTTCTTTGTGTGACAGAGGTTCTTATCATTTCAAGGCTAGCTCAGTGTAGAATGTAAACACATTCAAGTTGTACATCTGGTTTAAACATTTTGCCCACGTTCCATTTATAATGTGATTTTACCAAGAGATGGCAGGTGGCCAAGGCATTTGTTTCACAAGATGGAGCACCTGGTGGAACACGATTGTTTCTTTTGTGAAAGGGAGAAAGAAAAAAAAATTACTTCTTTTTAAAATAAACATTCCAGAAATTTCTCTTCATAATTGACATAAAACAGACCACATACAACAATTCCTGACGCCTCCCTAAAGCGTTCGTGGAAAGGTTTGGCACGGCTGACAATGCAGATGCTCGAAAGAGATGCCTCTAGGAAAGGCGTTGTCTTTTGTAGACCAGACCGTACGGGGGTTTCCAAAGCACTTGTGGGTTACCAAGAATGAACACAGCATCACTAATGTGTCCTTCCATCGTGTCTTTGAAACCCTCATCTTGCCTATTCATCCTGAACCTCTCTTCTTTTCCCCTTGTTCCGTTAGCACCTCTTTACCGCTATTAAAATTACCAGTGGCTTCCCAGGTCCCAGGCTTCTCCCTAAGGTAAGCACAAAGTGCTTACAGTATGATTCTGAAAACGTATCGAGTATTTCCTTTATCTTATGCGGGTTTGAGTTTGTTTTCTCTTTTTCTAGCTTCGTAGAACATTAATTTTAATCCTTATAAAACATCTGATATTATGCATACAGAGCTGAAAATATCCCTCTAATGACCATGATAGCTGCATCCCACACACTGTAATAGGGTCTGTAATACTTTTCTTCTGTGACCTGTGGGCTATGCAGAAGTAGTTTGTTTAAATTGCCAGATATCCAGGAATTTGCCAGATAATTGTGTTCATTCATTTTTAACTTAATTCTCTTTTGATCAAAGAATATACTTGATGGAATTTCAGTCTTTTAAAATGTCTTCCTAAGTACAGGTTTGAGGGGCACCTGGGGGACTCACTCGGTTAAGCATTTAATTTCAGCTCAGGTCATGATCTCACAGCATGTGGGTTCGAGCCCCGCGTTGGGCTCTGTGCTGACAGCTCAGAGCCCGGAGCCTGCTTCGGACTCTGTGTCTCCCTCTCTCTCTGCCCCTGCCCTGATTGCACTCTGTCTGTCTCATATACGTCTCATACATACATACGTATATGGAAAGAGGGAAATTTTTAAAAATAAAAAAAAAATATCTTAGTGTGTATTTTATGGGCCAGCAGATAGTCTGTCTTTGTGGAAGTTCCACAAGCACTTGAAAATGAGGTCGTTGGGTGCGTATTCTGCCGAGGTGTGTCATTTCAAGCATTTGATGGGGTGCCCACATCACACCTGCTCTCACTTCCGCTGTCTTTGTTCCATCAGTTACCCAGAGAGGACCTCAAGCACCAAATGTGCAATTTAAGGATTTGTCCATTTTTGACTTGAGAACTATCAGAATCACGCTCCCGTCTATTTTCAATCTCTGTTGTTATGTACATACATTTTAATAGCTTTCTGCTTTCTTGATGATTAAACCCATTTATCATTAGGAAATCTCCTTTCTTATGCCCATATTCATGGATTCCTGAAATCCACTTTGTCTGATTGTAGCGTAACTCGTTGTAGCTTTCTTAGGACCGGGGTCTGCGTGGTATATCGTTCCCATTCATTTATTTAAATTGTTTTTAAGTTTCTTTATTTGTTTTTGAGAGAGAGCAAGTGGGGGAGGGGCAGAGAGAAAGGGAGAGAGAGAAGGTCTGAAGCAGGCTCCGCACCATCAGAACAGAGCCCGACTCGCGGCTCGAACTCATGAACCGTGAGATCATGACCTGAGCTAGAACCAAGAGGTGAACGCTTAACCGACTGAGCCCCCCCCCAGGTGCCCTCCATCTATTTATTTTGAACATATAGGATTCTTATAATTAATATGCATCTCTTCTAATAATAGCATGATGGAGGATTTTATTTTTTATCCAGAGCTTGTATTACACACATGGATTGATGTCATTAGGTAATTTATATGTTTCATCTAATTTGTTGAGGTATAACACTTACAGTGAACTACATCCACTTAAAATGTATAGTTTGGTGAATTTGGGGAAATGTATACATCACCATGACCACAGTCTTTCCATAATCAGGGCAGAGAACATTCCCATAATTCCAGAACATTCCTTCCTGCCCCTTTCAGTTAAATCATCCTATTGCAAGCTGTAGGCAACCAATGATATGTTCTCTGTCACTGCAGATATGATTGCACATTTCAAAAAGTCAAACATATGAAATAAGACAGCACGTACTCGCCTGTGTTTGTCTTTTTCGCTCAGCATATGGTTTTGAGAGTTTGTACATAGGCTGCAAATATCAACATGGCCATAATTTCTGAACATAAGTCCTTTTTTTTAAGTTTTTAAGTTTATTTTCGAGAGAGAGAGAGACATAGGGCACAAGCAGGGGAGGGGGTTGAACCCAACCCAGGGTTGGAACCCACGAACCATGAGATCATGACCTGACCCCAAGTTAGATGCTTAACTGACTGAGCCACCCACGTGCCCTGAGCAGCAGTTCTTTCGTAGCTGTATGTACAAATCACATTGTAGTCTAGTCACATTTCATTGCATGGGCATGTAAACTGGAAGGCACTTGCAGTGTAAGCAGCCTTGAACGTACTTGAATAAATATTTGTGTGCCTTTTGGCTTTCATTTGTCTTGGGAAAGGACATAGAAGGATTGCTGGGTTGTATACAAAGATATTTTTAAATAGACTTCATTTTGTAGAACACTTTCAGGGCCACAGTAAAACTGAGAGGAACGTACAGAAATTTCGCATTCTCCTGTCTGCCCCCAGACATGCACAGCCTCCCCCACCGTCATCATCCCTCGCCTGACCTGTGTGTTTGTGAGAATGGACGAGCCTTGCACTGACACACCAGCCCCACCCAAGGTGCACAGTTTACAGCACTTTCAATGTTGTACATTGCGTGGGTTTGGACAAATGTCCAGGGACATGCGTCCACCATTACAGTGCCATACGAGTAGTTTTACGGCCTACGTGCTCTGTGGTCTGCCCCTTCATCCCTCCTCTCTTCCTAATTCCTGGAAACTATTGATCTTTTTATTGTCTCCTTGATTTCACCTTTTTGCAGAATGTCACAGAGTTGGAATCACAGTAGGTAGCCTTTCTAGCATCTTTATTCATTCTTGCCAAAATCTGGAAGCAACCAACGTATCCTTCAGTAGGTGGTGGATATGTAAACCATGGCCCATCCAGACAGTGGAATAGTGTTGAGTGCTAAAAAGAAATGAGCTTTCAAGCCATGAAAAGACATAGAGGAGGAGCACCTGGACGGCTCAGTCTGGTAAGCAGCAAACTCTTGATTTGGGCTCAACGGTTCGTGAGTTTGAGCCCTGTGTCAGGCTCTGCGATGACAGCACTGAGCCTGGAGCTGCTTTGGATTCTGTGTCTCCCTCTCTCTCTCTCTCTCTTTGCTTCAGATTGTCTCTCCCTCCTCTCTCTGCCCTCCCCTGCTCACTCGCATGCTCTCTCTCAAAAAAAAAAAAAAAAAATACAAAAGGCATGCAGGAAACTTAAATACAGATTCCTAAATGTAATTTTTGTAAAAAAAAAAAAAATTATATAAACTCTTAGTCTGTTCAAATCCCTAATAACTTACATCTTAATTAGTAGTCTCTGAATTAGAGTCCTCAAATAAGAGTACATGATAGATCTTTTAGTCTTTATGTATATATTTACATAAATATAATTTTATTACATATATTTATCTAAGTATAATTTTAATTTATTTAAATTTACATGTATGTGTTTCAGTTTACATCTATCCATCTATCATCTACCTATCGTTTATGTACTTAGATAATCTTTGACTTGTAACCCATTCACTTGTAATACTTTGGTCCTGAATATCTCAATTTTGTTTCTTCAAACAGATGTGTATTTAAAATACCTATTCATGTTGGGATAAATTACATCCTGACATAAAGCTGTCTGTTCTCATCGCTGTTGCTTTCAGAGTATTGATGAAATTAGAGGAGAATGGCCCTTTGTGTGCGTTATGCTTGACAGATTGGCCAGTAAATATAAGACACAGGGTCCACATTTCACTTCTGCTGATGCTTGCAAGCCGGGAGTTGGGTTTTGTTTTGTTTTGTTTTGTTTTGTCTTTAAGTTGATCTGTTTAACACAGAGAGTGCACGAGGTAGGGCAGAGAGAGAGAGAGAATCCCAAGCAGACTCTGCACTGTCAGCACAGAGCCTGATGTGGAGCTTGAACCCACAAATCGTGCGATCATGACCTGAGCCAAAACCCAAGAGTCAGCGGCTTAACTGACTGAGTTCTAATAGCCAAGTCCAGTGTTTAGTTCTGTCTGCACTATTGAAATAGCCTCTACCCTCAAATTCCTTTATTTGCAACTTTCAGAATTCATCTCTATAATCTGGGTCCTGTCATCATTGCAAATGCTGGAATCCACCCCACCAGTTTTTGCTAGTCATATTTTTTCAGATCCTGTGTGTTTTCAGAGCACCCCCAACTCAACACCAAGCTGCACCGCCAACAACATGATCTCTCGCTACACCCCCTTGCGTCTTCTCCTTCTCCTTCCTTTTCTCAACAGTCCGCATCCTTCCCCTTCCTTCCTTTTGAGCCAGCTGCATTGCCATACAGCACGTTGCCCACCTTGCCCTCCTCCCATGTACCCATTAGCACCCTTAGTGTTCTTCCTTACCCGAATCACAACTGAGAAGTGTCTTCCCAGAATCGCCGAGTGTTCCCTTCGACACTTCAGTTCGCTATCTTGCTTTATCACGTTTAGCCCCTCAACAGCTACAGACGTACCGTGAATTCTTTCGCAAGGCTTATAGCTGCTCTCATCCCCTTGCGTTCCCTCCTGTGTTTGTCCTTGCGCTCGCACGCATGTTCTGGTGCCCACTGTCTCCTCGAGTTATTTATTAGCAACTAGGGTGGTGACGTTTGCTGTCTCCAGCTCTTTTGGTGAGGAGCATGCTGGACCCTCTGCCCAACAAACCACCCATCCTTCCCTGGGTATGACATGTCCTCCTCCAAGAGTCTGGTCAGGTGTAGTGTCTTTGAGAAATAATCCCTTACTGTTTATTCTCACCTACATAGCCCTTTATATGTGTACGCATCGTGCACAAAAATATGTTGGTGTTGTACTGAAGTCATCATGTTCTTCTGTCCTAGGGAGCAGAAACCCCAAACACGTTAGATTTCTTAATTGAGAGCCTGTAATAAGACTTCATATAAGGCTCACATTTGATTGATCGTTGCAATGATCATGGCTGCCTGAGTGATAGAGATCCTAATAAGCTATATCTGTCAACCACAGCAAACCTTGGTGCTATACTTACAGCAGTCTGGAATCCGGAAAACAAAATGGCAAACATCTAGCTCTCATTGCAGAGGATTGTTCTGCTCAACACCCGCTCAGTAGACCACGTAGATAGTTTGCAGGAATTGCAATGTGAATTTAAATCCACATTGTTCATATGAAAGTCAAGTCCACCCAAGGGATAACTCAGCCTGCAACCTGTCTCTTCCTTTTAATCATTCTACTCCTGATTCACACTGAAAATGATATTGAGTGTGTGTGAGCAGCACATTTTCAAATGTCCTGGTACATTTGGCCACTGACTCATAATTTCATTGGGTTTCATAGCAAGGATCCTATAAACTCTGACCATGCTGGTTAGCTTCGGGCATTTTGGAGTGATTATCTCAGTAGCAGGCCAAACAGAAAAGAAGCAAGGGGAAAGTATAAATAATATTGAGGACTTAATGTAACAAATCTCAAGGAAATGTGTGGTTGTACTCTTTCCCTGTGGAATATAACTTTCTTCAGAACAAGGATTTGGGCTCCTAGAGACAGAAAGGATGCAACGGTCTTACAATAAATTTTATGTATACTGCTTTCTGTAGCACTTAAACATCTTCAGTAAAGAAGTTCCTTCCATGGAAGAAGGAAACTAAGGCGGAACACAATAGCTCATGAAAGAGCTGGCAAAATACAGCAGAATATGGATCATAAGCAGGTGGAACTCAGTAATGAAGAATAAAGGTTGCAGAAATGGAGATGAAATCAAAGAAAAGCTGGAAAGAATACAACCTGCAGGGAAAACAAGAAGAGAGACAGAGGGTAACTAACTACTCATACGTTAGAAAAAATATTGCACGTGGTATAGAGTAACCTTGGCCAAAATACTAGGCTGATTGATAAGGATGAAGATTAGGACTGGCCTCAGTTTCTGTGTGGTGATAATCAGAACGGGTAACACAGAATGTAGGTAAGAAAGTGGGAACCAAATACGTTTCACATCCAGCCACACTGTGCCTTGAGCATCTAGATACATGCAAAATTATTTTTGATGAAGAAGAATTCATTCCAGGGCACCTGGGTGACTCTGTCGGTTGAGCGTCTGACTCTTGATTTTGGCTCAGGTCAGGTCCTGCGGTTTGTGGGTTTGAGAGACATGTTGGGCTCTATGCTAACAGTGTGGAGCCTACTTGGGATTCTCTCTGTCCCTCTCTGTGCAAATCTCTCTCTCAAAATAAACGTTTAAAACAAAAAAACCTAAGGGCATAACGTAACCATGAAAGTGTGTTACGGGACACTTCCAGACCACACACTTTAAGCAAAAATGAAAGGGTCCAAGGGAAAACAGATACAACCCTTCCTAAATATCAGGGAAAAAGTCAACCAGATACCAAACCAACATTAATATATGGCATAAGGAAGTATTAATAAGAACTGATCACAAATGAGTCACACAAAAATCTTCAATACATTTCAAATTTAATCCTGATTTTAAAATGGGAAAACTGCATAAATGTGTTGCTAACCTAAGGGAAAATGAAAACCAGCTAAAACAAACAGAATGCTGCTACTAAATCAGATTTGTTCAGCCCAAAAAGTATCATGTAATCATAGGAGAAATAAGATGGAGTTATCCATGAAAGAGAAGGAAATCACAAAATGCTCATTCTCACTATTCTTGATATTAATAATGCCAAGAGCCGGTGTAAAACCATAAGAGTATAAGGAATTCATACAACTCGGTAGCAAAACAAAACAAAACAAAACAACAACAACAAAAAACATGATAAGAAAAAGGTCGAAGGAGTTGAACGACTTGAATATGAATAGATCTTTCTCCGCTGAAGAGAGCACTCATCATCAAGGAAATAAATACAGATCAAAACTACAATGAGAAACCACCTCACACCTGTCAGAATGGCTAAAATCAACAACACAAGAAACAGGTGTTGGCGAGCATGCGGAGAAATTGGAAATTTCCTCCTGCGCTGTTCGTGGAAATGCAGACCGGTAACAGCTGGTCTGGAGGACCGTATTGAGGCTTCCCACAAGGTTAAAAAATAGAATTACCCTAGGGTCCAGCAATTCCACTTCTGGATATTTGTATTATTGAGCCTTAAAAAAGATGAAAATACTATCACATGAGACAACATGGATGAGCCTGGAGGACAGTACACGAAATGCCATATGCCAGTCACAGAAGGACAGATACGACATGCGTCCACTTATGCAAGGTGCTCATGCTTGTCCAGTGCGCAGAAGCCCACACAGGAAGGTGGCGCCCACGGGCGGTGGCGAGTGGAAATGGACAGGTTCTGTGCGTCATGAGCAGCGTTTCAGTCAACAGGACGACCACGTTCTACAACATGGTGCCCATGGTCATGTAATATTAGACAAGTAATAGAAAATCATAGAGAAGGTGCTGCCATATGAGGATGTTTTATAAAGAGTTAAAATAGATTATACGTACCCATATACATGCATATACATAGCAGTGTCCTTTATCTGTGTAAGCAGTAACAATTTAGAGTATATCATTGCAGGTAAGATCTACTTTACGGTAGTACCAGAAAGTTTAAATTGTGAACGTATTCAGAGTATTGGTAGGAGAGAAACAGGTATGAGGGAGTAGAGAGGAGCCTTGATCAGATGTAAAAGTATACCGGGTTAATGGAGGAAGAAATTCAACAACAAAATGACATAGGTCCTTCCTGAAGGTTCCTACAAATTATATAAATATATAGTGTTAACGTATGCTTTGTATATAAATATAAAAATGTAAAACTATAAAGTGATTTTATCACAAAAATACAAAAAATATGAAAATATATATATGAAAATATAAAATATAAATAAATATAAAATATTAAAAATATAAATATAAAAATATATAAAAACTGTAAAGTATAGAAAATATAGTAAAGATATAAAAACAGGGGCACCTGGGTGGCTCAATCCATTAAGCATCCCACTTCAGCTCAGGCCATGATCTCTTTTGAGCCCCGCATCCAGCTCTGTGCTGACAGCTCGGAGCCTGGAGCCTGCTTCGGATTCTGTGTCTCCCTCTCTCGGTGCCTCTCCCCAGCATGTGCTGTCTCTCTCTCTCTCTCTCTGTCTCTCTCTCTCTCAATAATAAATCAATAAACTTTTTTAAAAATATGAAAAAATATAAAAAACATATTTTCAGTATATATTTTATGTAATTGTCCTTTTCTGTAACTGTCCTTTATCTGTGACTCCACACCCTGCCAGTCAGTGGGGCAGAGATGCATAAGGAAAATCTGGAAGCAGCGAAAGAAGGGAGGAAGGAAGGAAGGGAAGGAGAAAGGAAGGAAGAGAAGAGACAGGAAAGAAAAGGAAAGGAAAGAAAAAAGAAAAGACAATTTTTTTAGGATCAAACCAAAATTCTCACCCACTCCATGTGAGGAAAACAGAGCCCTATACTCTGGGCTGATGGCTCAGAGCCTGGAGCCTGTTTCCGATTCTGTGTCTCCCTCTCTCTCTGCCCCTCCCCCGTCATGCTCTGTCTCTCTCTGTCCCCAAAATAAATAAAAACGTTGAAAAAAAAAAGCCCTATATCCCTTAAACTCATTGGAAAGTATTTCATAATTCCTGTCTTTGATTGAGATTGTTGTGACGTGTGAAAAGCCATGCAGATTGGCAGCTGGTGACCAAGCAGGAGGCCATCTGAGAGCTGACTCCTTCACACGCCCTTGTCCTGGGCCTCGGCTTGAACCCTGTCACCTCCCCGAACTCAGTCCTTGGGGAATCCTCCCCTGTGACTCTCACATGATAACAGGTGAAGAAAACCAGTAGTATCTTGATAACAGCAAATGGACCCGCCACATTGGGAGCCTTAGAATTACCATGCGTCCGTTCCTGCACAGATTTCTTACAGAATAAATGCTTGCTACAGATATACTGCGGAAATAAAGTGCACATTCATTTCAGATAAATAGTAGTTGTAGGGCTTACCTTCCTCCGAGAAACCAAGTTATTAGCAATCCCTATTTTTACTTGTACAACGTGTGATCTAATGGAAGGGAAAGAGAGAAATTGAATCGTTTGTAACAACATTCATTTAAAACATCTTGAGACGTGAAGATTGATGAGAAATGCACCAAAGTAGCACTGTTCTGCTGCTTTGTTCATTAAGAGATAAATCAGCCCATTTAAAAAAAATAAAGACTGTAAAATTTCAGATTTATGGTGAAAAATGACATCCATGTAATATTCCAAAATGTCACTTTTAGTAGTTCTACTATTTGGTAATTCTTTAGTAGTTCTATGTATTTGGTAACTCTTAATATCACCCCAGGATGTTATTTACTTTCCGCTCAGTTTTTCTCCAAACCTCTAACTGCTCTAAACAAACAAAGTCTATTAAAATAAAGCAACAAACCAAAAAAAGACGTGAGAACGTTATTTCGAGATAATAATTTGAGAGTAAAAGCAACTGATATAAAATATGTGTCATAATTAAAAGGTAAAAGGCTCCACTAAGAAAAGAAACGTAAGAAGCAATGGGGACTCAAAAAGAGAAAATGTGCATAAAGATTTGAAATGGACCTTGTTGTATGATTTGAAAATGTCAAATCCTTTCAAGACATACTACTGGCACCTGCTGGAACTGGAGACACTTGGTTCCAATGATCTCTTTCAGAAAGTGTCCATTTTGGTGCCAATGAGACCCAGTGGAACTTCACGTGTCCTCTTTTTCCTTTTTTATTTCTTATGTATATTTTCTTCATGCGCCCTATTTTCTGGTTTAGCTGATGTGGCAAAAATAAAATTACAAAGACCGGCATTGTAGTTGTAATGTGTCAGCTATTCAGGAGTTTAAATCTGTACTTCTGTTTCTTACCATTGCTATCATAGAACAGCTGAGATTAAAACATATATTCTTTAAGAAAGAAAAAATGAGACGTAATTTTCCCCTGTCCTTTCCTGTGAAGTTCATAGAAGAATAACACAAAGAAGAAATGGAAAATGGGCAGCGAAAACTACACAGAGTTTAGCACGCTCAGTCAGGTTAAGTAAGTTTGAGTTTCAGGGGGAGGAACCAACAAAAGCCGCTCTAACCATCAACCAGGATCAGGTTTCTCGGAAGAGCTATGACCACGATCCGAACAGCATGTGAAACTATACAGCAAGGTGATCTCGGGACCCCAAGCAGCCAAGAGGGACGTGGGTCAACTGGGAAGACTGGTGCCATAAAACCTTATTACTAGGATGCCATTATGCCATCCAAGAAGGCTGAGAAAGTCTGGGATGCAGTGAACTGGAAGCACAACATGAACTGTGATGTCCATGGTGACATGAGAACTTGAGACAGGCAGGTCTCAGCGACAAGCACTACACAGCTGGAATCCTCAATCCTGAGGGGAGCCGTTCCCCAGCACAGTGGGCTCCATGCTGGTTGTGGGGACATTCAACAGGACAAGTGAAAGGGGTGCTCCAGGGCTCTGTCTGGAGCATTACCCGGAGGACCCCCCGCCCCAATCTGGTGAAGTTGGACCATCGCGTGACACCGTTCCAAGGTGGGTGGTGAGTATAAAGGAGCTAGCAGCAGGTTCATGAAAGGAGATCTGTAGCAAAGACATAAGAAAAGTTGCACATGCAAATAATACACACAGGAAAGAGAATTACTCAGTTGATCCTTGAACAGCACAAGGGAGGGGGTGCCGTGTACTGCAAAGTGGAACATCCCTTCCTGATATAATTTTGACTCCCCGCAAAACTTAACCACGGATAGCCTATTGACCAGAAGCCTTACCAAGAATGTCAACAGTAAGTTAACACATATGTTGTGTGCAATGTGTGTTAGTACTGTCTTCTTAAAGTAAGCCAGGGTAAAGAAAACGCTATTATGAGGCAGGGCACCTGGGTGCCTCAGAAGGTTAAGCGTCCGACTTCAGCTTAGTTCATGATCTCGTGGTTCGTGGGTTTGAGCCCTGCATCAGGCTCTGTGCTGACAGCTCGGAGCCTGGAGCCTGCTTCGGATTCTGTGTCTCCCTCTCTCTGCCCCTCCCCTGCTTGTCCTATGTCTCTCTCTTTCTCTCTCGCAAAAATAAATAAAAATGTTAAAAAGAAAATCATAACGAAGAGAAAATACATTTATAGGACTTTCGTGTGTTATCTAAAATAATCGGTCCTGTACTACCTAAAAAAAATATGATTGGATCTGCACAGTTCAAACGCGTGTTGTTTAACGGTCAGCTGTATAAGGAAACAGCTCATCACACTGCTCTCCAATGAAATATACTTGGCAGGATCTTCTTGGAATAATCAAATGACATGAATGGCTTCAAAGGAAAACCTTAAGAACCCAGAAGAAGGGGCAAAATTAACCAAGACAGGTCAGCACAGACATGGAAGGCACAGCTGAGCCCTGAGCCCTGTGGGAAAGCATGTAGGTTGTAGAGCGCAAACAAAAACCCACCACGGACAAGACGTAGAAGCACCATGAAATTGAGTGGGAAATAGCACAGACTTAAAAATGGTGTCTAAACTAAAAAAAAAAAAAAAAAAAAAAAAAAGTCAACGTTTTTGCTCCTATTGAACAAAACGATTCTAAAATAACCGCTGTGAAATTAGTGAAATGCAACACTTAACAAATGACAACATGGGCACCTGGGTGGCTCGGTCAGTTAAGCCTCCAGCTCTTGATTTTACTCAGATCATGATGTCACTGTTCATGAGTTCAAGTCCCACACTGTCAGTGTGGAGCCTGCTTGGGATTCTCTGTCTCTGTCTCTGTCTCTCTCTCTCTCTCTTGGTCCCTCCCCTGTGACCATAGTGACCTCATTAGCAGGAGAGGGCAAGGAAGTGTCTACAAAGTCCTAAGAGAAAAGGAGAATAAGGTAGATCGTTTTTTCCTGAACCAAGCCAAGTTGTCCATCAACAGACTAAAATCTAAAATCAAGTGAAAGCTTACTATTATAGTACCATGCACCTTATCTTCAAGTTATAGATATCAATATGTGTACACACAGAATAAAGTTTTATACACACACACATTTGTAGATAAATATACACTGATATACACATATGTGTGTATTTATAGGCATAAATACACAACTCACACCGCACATGTCCATTCTCCAACCAGTCACGGACACACAACTCACAGACCCATGTGTCATTCTCCAACCAGTCATGGACACGCAACTCACAGACCCGGGTGTCATTATCCAACCAGTCATGGATACACAACTCACAAACCCGTGTGTGTCATCTACAACCAGTCACAGATACAGACTTACAGACCCATGTGTCATTCTCCAACCAGTCATGGACACACAACTCACAGACCCATGTGTCATTCTCCAGTAATCACAGATACACAACTCACAGACTTGTATGCCATTTTACAAGTAAGTAATAGCCAGGCTATCCTAATCATATTTCCACTTGTAAAAAAAAAGTTAGAAAAGGAATAAATCCTCTGTTTAAGAGTTCTTTTGATGTTAATTCTTACATAGCTGCTCATAGACATTTGAATGATTCTCTTTTCCCAAAATATTATTACTTTTAAATACAGTATATATTCATGGAACATATCTGCAGTTTCATTTGCCAGAAATCTGAGTCTCCTAGGGATTGGTTACAGTGTTGATGTCATTACATCATGGGAGTGAAAACATAACACTTAGAATTATTTTCACAAGCGATTTCCTTTTAGAAGACATGAAAGGAAAAATAATTCTGTATGACGACCTGATTTAGATACCAGAATGCTTGGAATATAAGAGAGGCAACAGGATGGCCTGCCCTTTTCAGCTATAGCTAGAACTAAAATCCTTCTAAATCAAGAATATGCATAGGTGTGTCCTACAATATATGTAAGGTGTTCTGAAAGCAAGGAATATTAATGCATTTATCATCATGTGGGACTGGAAATAGACATATTCCAAGAAAGTCTCATCCTTGGAGGTGTGTGTCCACAAATGCACCTTCTTTTAACGTTTGGGGTTTCTTTTTAATTTTTCTGTTTTTGAGAGAGAAAGATCACGAGCGTAGGAGGGAGACAGAGAATCCGAAGCAGGCTCCAGGCTCTGAGCTGTCAGCACAGAGCCTGACGCGGGGCTCGAACCCACAAACCTTGAGATCATGACCTGAGCCGAAGTCGGACACTTAACTGACTGAGCCACCCAGGCGCCGCCACAAATGGGCTCTCTTGATGTGTGCATCCTCATGGTTATTAATAGTCACTTGTGCTGAGTGAGCCAACAAAGATTCTCATTTTCCTCCCTTTTAAAAGCAAACACATCTCCATCCACAGGCCGCTGCCTGGCCTCCTGCACATACTCCTTGAAATACCCAGCTCTCCAAGGCATTGGAGAGCAGCAGGCCTGAGGCTGGCCATGCTACAGCTATCCAACCTGTAGTGCCTTTGATCTGCTATCCCTCTGTGTCTGTTGGGTTCCTGAAGACCGCTGAGGGGGGCTATGAATTTTGGACATCATTCTTCCAGCGAAGTTCAGGTGCACTTTTGTTAGCTGTGATGTTAGACCATAGGGGGGCAATCCCAGGAGTGTGGCTGTGTGTGCCAATGGTAAAAAGTGCCCTGTTTACTGTTTCCCATCAACCGCATCAAATAGGAGTAGTCGAAATCCCCTCCCTTTGAGTCAGGGGGGACCTGTGTCTTCCCGGACCAGTTGGTTATTGCAAAAATGACACTGTGTAGACTTTTAAGACCTTGCACTTGCTTCCTGGTTTCTGCAGAGCACTCGTTTACGACATGCTCTCTCTTGAGATGTGGCTTATTAGTAAGCAGCCCTTGTTCCATGAGAGACTCAGATTGCATGGCAAAAGTACATTTTGGTGGTCTGTTCAACCCTCTGCCTAAGCACATTTGAGCTAACAATCCCAGTACTAGGGTTATGAGTGGAATTGGCATCTTGTACGTTGACCATTGCCTACCTGTCTGAGTCTTTCCAGGCAGGGGCATACCCACCCATACTGTACCTTTGTCCAGATTTCTCCCCCCTCCCAAAACTCCATGATCAAAGGTAACTGATGTCCACTATGGAAACTGAGACCGCCATGTCTATGGTCTGTCACAGAAAATTACCCATGCATTGCCAAGAAGGGCTCACCTATGGGGCTCTGGGTCTCTGTCACCACCCTCCATCTCTACCACAAGGCTGTGCCTTCTCTAAGAAGCATCAGTAGGAAAGTAAATCACCAAAAATTATCAGCCCACTGGGATCTCCTCATGAGGGCAACATGGCCAGTGGCCCAAAGGTGAAACATCACAGTACTCGTGAGCTTATGGGATCTGCTCATGAGCAAGATGTCACAAAAGGCCAGGACAGAGGGGTCTCCAGTGTGCTTGGGGCACTCCTGAAGCCAGGAAGGTGAAGCTGTGTGGTAACAGGGTCTCCGCAACCCAGGGCATTTTAAGTCTTACTCATGCTTATGAGCCTATAACCACTTACTACGTGAACAGGAGATAGATAGATATATACATACATATATGTATATAGACCCTCGTATTCGTATGTGCAGCCAACATCTTCACATCCAATTGTGTCTGCTTGTGTAGAACATAGGGACCTGCTTTTCCGTGACTGACAGAACAAAGTGCCAAATGCTTTCATGATATACAGTAGCTCATATTCGCTCTAATCCATGGCCCTTAATTTATTTTTTCCTATCACTTTTGCTTCATTCTACTTTACCCATTTTTTTTTTAATTTTTTTTCAACGTTTATTTATTTTTGGGACAGAGAGAGACACAGCATGAACGGGGGAGGGGCAGAGAGAGAGGGAGACACAGAATCGGAAACAGGCTCCAGGCTCTGAGCCATCAGCCCAGAGCCTGACGCGGGGCTCGAACTCACGGACCGCGAGATCGTGACCTGGCTGAAGTCGGACGCTTAACCGACTGCGCCACCCAGGCGCCCCAATTTACCCATTTTTTAAAAACGCTCCTTGCCTGCAACACAATAACGTGGAACAGAATAGAAATGAAACACCAGTTTTCATCTTGAAGTACACAATTTTAGTGAGAAGAAAATCACCTCACACCGATTTTAATAAGATCCTGAACCACGTGTACCTATTTGTTTTGTCACAGCAAACGACTCAGTAGCAGTGTCACTTGCTGATGCTGGTTTATAGATGATTTGAGGGAAATGATTACCTGTTAAGCTTATAATATCCATTTATATTGTTACTGCTTCACAGTGTGCAGTATAATCAACGTATAAGAATACTGCATGTAGGGGTGCCTGGGTGGCTCAGTCGGTTAAGCGTCCAACTTTAGCCCAGGTCATGATCTCACAGCTCGTGGGTTCGAGCCCCGCATCAGGCTCTGTGCTGATGGCTCAGAGCCTGGAGCCTGCTTCGGATTCTGTGTCTCCCTCTCTCTCTGTCCCTCCCCCACTCATGCTCTGTCTGTCTCTCTCAAAAATAAATAAACGTTAAAAAAATAAAAAAAAACAATACTACATGTATATTATATATGTAATATATATACGTATATTTATATACATATAGATGTATACAATCTGTGTATGTAATATATATGTAATATATAGAATACTATATATATGTAATAGATCTGCAATATATATAATATGTAATATTACAGTATATTTATTATATAATATATAAGACGTTATAATATATAATATTAATATATACATAACATAATACACAATATTATATATTATATATGACATACAATATACACTTATATGTTATATATTGTGTGACAAATATACTATAATTACATATAATTGATAGGTATATATATATAAGACATACGTATTTATAAAATTGATAGTATGTACCCTTGATAGGATGTGATGAAAATGGCACTGTATGTCTATGATCTTCTTCCCCAAAGCCATAACTCCAGTTTAGTCATTGCAAAAGCATCAAGCAAATTTCACTTGAAACATATTCTTTTTTTAATGTTTATTTATTTTTGAAAGAGAGAGAGAGAGAGAGAGAGAGAGACAGAGCGTGACTGGGGGAGGGGCAGAGAGAGAGGGCGACACAGAATGTGAATCGGGCTCCAGGCTCCGAGCTGTCAACACAGAGCCCGACGCGGGGCTCGAGCTCCCAAACCCTGAGATCATGACCTGAGCCCAAGTCAGGGCTTAACTGCCCAAGTCAGATGCTTAACTGAGTGAACCACGCTGGTGCCCCTCACTGCAAAGATACTCTAAAAATACCTGAATAACTGTCCTCAAAACATTTAAGATGATCAAAAACAAGGAAAGTCTGGGAAACTAACTAGAGATGACTGAGGTGTCATTAGGACTAAATGCAATATGATGTCCTGGATATGATCCTAGAGCAGAAAAGTTACATTAGGGAAAACCAGTGAAATCCAAATACTGTACGGAACTTGCTTACTAACAATATATTAAGTATTGATTCATTAAAAAAGGAATTCGTAGCGCCTGTCTGAAAAGCACTATGTTTTAGTGCCTAGCATATTAGATGAACGTGGAAAACAGGAGCTTTTAGTTTCAGTTATAGAAAATGATTTCTAAAGGATGCTCACAGTTTTTAAAACAGAGCAGAAGAAAAAGAAGTAGGTAAGAAGGGAGAAAGAATAAGCAGATCTTTTTAAAAAAGCATCATGACCTCCTCTTGCAAAACCAATGCAAAGCACACCTGGAATTACCTTACTGTTTTCTGCGTTCACGCTCTGCTTTCCATGTTTCTCCTAAATCTTTAGAAACTAGTTTATCACGTCTCTCTTCCCACTTGCTCTTCTTACTCAAAAACTAACCGGTGACTCCAATACGCACATCAGCAGACAGGTGTGACCCATGTGTTTGTACATCGTTTGCACCAAGCACGTTCTGTTTCCTGTACTTAGAAACATGCATACTAGGAACACTCAGTGTCATGATTTGTGAAGTGCCAGTGTGACCAAATATTTGACATTGTCAGGGTGATAGTTTGCTTTCCTTGTTTTTTCATATGCCTATCTGGAAATAACTGTTCTCAAGGAAGCCGGTGATTAAGAGAAAAGGAAACACACCAACACAAGGGAATGCGTGGTGTAGAATTTCCGTTTATCTGCAGGCCATCATGCATCAATGAAATAATACAAGTGAGCATCATAAAAACTGTCTTCCACTCTACAGCAAGTCTTTGTCTTGTTCATGCAACGTCTGTAGTCTCATTCAGTACTGAATATCCGAAGGCGACCATGGTGTGTCATTTAAACAGAATATTTGTTTACACTTGTTCATAGAACTGTTGCTTTCGTTAGGTTTTAGTCTGCCCTGTTTTGTGCCTAGGATTGGAAACACGGCACTGGCACGGATCCTCACTTTTTCAGATCTGGCCCGGCCGTGGACCCGGGAATAGCCTCCTGTGACAAACGCAGTGCTGAGGATGCTTCGGGAATTCGAGATGCAGGGATGGGGTGAGGGAGACCTGGGCTCACATTTGGGACCCGCAGCTCAGCTTGGCCGCCTGCATTTTCCCACATCCTCTTTGATAAACTTGCACCTCATCGGTGTCCTAGTCCAGCAAATATTCCCCTTGCACACGAATGCGCCCCTAACTCTGGGAACCTTATCTTCTGGTTCTACCAAGGATGTCGTTAGGAACTCAGATATATTCCCTTTCTCTCAAAGGTGTGCTAGGGAAATTCTTCACAATCAGCCACATCCCCGTGGGGAAACCCTAACAGAAGAGACAACACTCTCTGAAGAGCCTTAAATATCGCAGACCCCCAGCAGTCTGCCTATGGATGGTCTTGTCGTTCCTTACATGCTAACATTTTCTCCACTAAAACAAAAAAAATCTGCACTCATTTTCATAACAAGATCCAAGTTAGTTTATATTACTTTTTTCCTCTCTAATGCAGATGGTGTCTCCTCTTTCTTCAATCGTAATAAAAACCTTAGGTTGCAAGTGACGTGAGAGTGTTTCACAAGATGAGCAAACATTTCTGATAAATTTTAACTTGATAAACGAGTGATGTCTTGTAATATGAGTAGCACGTGATGCCAAACATCACACCATCACAACTGAGCCGATGGTTCTTCTCTCTCTCTTGCTGAGGGATTGTGGGTGATCATCTCCCATGCTCCGATGCTCAGTGTGTGGCAGAAATGAGTGATTTTTTAGAACGTTGGAAGGTGCTCACAACTGGAACTAGTGTGTTTTTGTCCCTTCCAAGCCCCTGTGGACAGTCCTTTGCTTTTCCAGACAAGGGTAAGCCAAGGAACGCTTTGCTTCATTCTAGGTCAGGCTGCCTGTGGATGTAGACCCTTTCCTCTGCTACCTTATTGCCAGTTCCATTAAATACAGTACATGACAAGAGTTTATCAGTACTATTCTGTAGTCAACATCCATGTGAGCGTATACAATGGCCCCCATGCAGAAAGAGATTCCATTGAGCCAATAGATAGCAGTGACTCTGTTAGTAATACTGAAAGCCGCCTACACAACAACCCTCCTCTTTCTTGTCTCCTTCACACCAGCCATGAAGATTTTCAAAGGGAAGTGCAGGTTAACTTGTTTATTTTTCTTTATATTTTGTATTTTCTTTATTATTTTGTCTTATGTTACAGGATTGTAATCATTTTTACATGACTATTTTTTGCGTTGTGGATTGAATCATCTAAGTCTCCATGATTTCCTGTGGGGAAATTTGCGTTGATATATAAGTGCTTTGCATTACAAGCATGTTTCGGGACAACTTATGGTCACAAACCTAGGTTTTACTGTAGATATTTCTATCAAAATGCGAGTGAGTGTGGATACTGACTATAATTTAGCGGATTTGGTCTTTGGGGGAAGTAATTGCTCCTTTTGAAAAGGAAAAACCAAACCAAGAAGCAAATAGTAAAAATGTTCTGTCCTGCGTAATCAAGAGCGCCTGACATTCGGTGCTCTAATTGGTAAACAAAACTAGCAAATACCACACCAAGCCAAACTGAATCCAAGCCATCAGTTACAACATAACTTCACTGAATGAAGCTAGGAAGGTGCCCTTCAAGAGAAAAACCTGGTAATCCATAAAAAGCTCCCTGCCCCAACCCCACCAGACACCGGGAATGGAAGGTCCAGGGAGATTAAACACCACTGGAAAACATGACAGATAACATTCACAGGAAGCTATTATCACAATAAAAGCAAAAGCGACAATTAAAACTGTTCAGCTACAGCAAATACTCCGAATAGTACCTAACACAGTAGAGAAGAGCTAACACAGGGTAAATTATTAATGAAAGACCATTAATCAAGTGTTTCCTGATCAGGAGTGCCTCCAAAGAAAACAACATCAGCCCCTTTACCTCTTTTCATCATTTGCCTGTTTTTTTTGTTTGTTTGCTCGCTGATGCAACGTGTGCATGATGTTGCCTTTGTGCACGTCACGTGTTTTTCAACCGTCCTCCTCTCTTCGCATCCACTCCCATAAGCTGTGGATAAATTGATCCTTGCTTATCTTTTGGATTCCTGAAATTAAAGATTTTGGTCTAAGCTTTCACTTTACTTTGTCACATTTTGCGGATTACTTGATAATCTCATGCTCTCTGGTGAATCTTTCATTATGCTTTGGACGTTTTTAAACACTTCAGGCTAGATTTTTATACTCTTTGGTAGAATTCTATGATAATCCCCCTATAGTTTGGCTTTGGGGTCCCGAATCCTTGCTTTGCCTTTGTCATCCAAAGGGGCTTCTTCTCTTGGGTTTTGGTGATTCCTTCTGTGATCTCATGTTTGATTCACCGTAATCCGTGGCATCTGCCCACTAAAGGAGAGTTGCTTTCCTCCAGAGACATTTGCTGTTTCTTCTGCAAGGACCAGGCATAAATACTGACCTCAGGTTAACATAGCTCCTACCAAGAATCCAGAACTCCTACACAATGCTCGGGTCATGCTCCCTCATCGTGGTGGAGGGGCCCCAGCTTGAAACTTCTGACCCCATCTCTAGTGTTAGCTATCATCCCAGCAAACAAACCAAAACTCCAAGCCCTTGACTTTGCCCACCAGACCTACATTTTTTGCTGTAACTCATTGGATTTTGTGTTTCTATGTTGCTGCTGTTTTGGTGTAACATTATTTTTCGTTCTTGGAATTGTCTTTCTTTTTAAAAATGTTTATTTTACTGTGGGAGGAACACTCACCAAGAGATCTGCCATCTTAACAAAGTTATACGTGTACGAGGCGGTATTGTCAACAATACCGTAAATGTTGTCCAGTAGATTTCTAGAACTTACACATCTTGCTTAACTAAAACCTCATGCCCATGGATTCATGACTCCCCATATGCCCCTGTCCCCAGCCCCTGGCAACCACCATTCCTCTTTTGGGTACCATGACTCTCACTATTTTGGTTGCCACATGTAGTCAGATCACGCAATATTGGTCTTTCTGTGACTGGCTTATTTCACTTAGCATAATGTCCTCAAGGTCATCATGCATTGTTGCCCCAGAGCAGAATTTCCTTCTTTTTGAAAGGCCAAACACCGTTCCATTGTATGTATATAACAGCTTGTCTTTATCTGTTTGTCTGCCACTGTCTGTTTTGGTTGTTTCCACACCTCGGCTGTTGTGAATAGTGTTGCCAACAACATGAGGATGCAGCTATCTGTCCAAGATCCTGATTTCCGTTCCTCTGCATAAATACCTTGGGGTTTTGTTTTCCATGTTGAGAAATTGATCCGTTGCTAAAGGGCATGGGTATAGAAATTTATGCAAGGTCCAGTTTTTCTGTATTAGAGGCCTCTTTAGGGAATGCACTTTTGTACCCTTACGTAGGTCCTCCAAGATGCCACTCAAAATGCTGTGCGGATCATGTTATTCCCTGGTCTTGCTCTGCTTCTAGAATGTAAGTTAAACTCCTTGACATGACATACAAGGGGCTCTGTGATTTGTCCCTTCCATATATTTTCTGGACTATCACTTGCCCCCCCACCCACATGCACACCAGACTCCAGGCATGTTGGATGATGTCGAATGCCCATAATGTACAGTCCACATCAACGTGTCTTACTTAAGCTACTGCTTCTCTTTAGCAGTGTTTTCCATCTCTGTCGAGCTTCAGTACAGAAGCTTCAAACCCATTCCTTCTATCTTGTGTGCATATGACGAATCCCATTTGTTGTCCTCTCTTAAAACTTGCTGCGGCCACCTGATTGAGCTCTAGCCATAGACATGTGGATGAATACTACTTACAAGACTAATGAAGAAGTATCTCCAATGTCTTTCTACACATGCTTTCTCTTTCATTACCTGTGAGGTGAAACTGTGATCACTAGGTCTGTTTTCTGGAGGTGGGGCTATACACATCTAAGAAATGAATGGCAAGGGGGTGCCTGGGTGGCTCAGTTGATTAAGCATCCAACTCTTGGTTTCAGCTGAGGTTGTGATCCATGGTTTTCTAAGTTTGAGCCCCGTGTCGGGCTCTGTACTGACAGCACGGAGCCTGCTTAGGATTCTCTCTCTCTCTCTCTCTCTCTCTCTCTGTCTCTGTCTCTCTCTCTCTCTGCTCCTCCCCCACTTGGCCTCTCTTTCAAAATAAATAAACTTTAAAATAGATAAATAAAATAAAAACTGGGTGCTATGTATTTAAGATGGAATTTCCTGAAGAATCATCCTATTACTGTGTCTTCTAGGTGCAGTAATTCTGGTGAGTATCAGTGAGGCCATCACCCTTCAAAAGCATCACACTGGTCTCAATGTGGAGAAGAGAAGAGAAGAAATTTGTAGAGAGCAGGCTTCTGTGTATTGACACAATATTTACAAAGAGTAAGGAAGGGTGTCTTTGATGTGAGGAACAGTCCAGCTGAATTATGTTCACTTCTGAAGAAAACTTGTTACTTCCTTTCAACCAAAAAATGACCAACTGGTTGATAAAACACCTCTTTGGACATCCCTGGAATTGTATACTTTGTCCTTTATGTTAATCATCAATAGTCCAAAGGAGATGTTCACAGCATATTTTCTGGACAACTTCTCTGTGGAAATTCCATAATGACGGAGACATTCCTGAGCCTCACAGATTTAAACTAACTTCATAATTGCCCAGTGCCACTTGACGTGTTATTTTGAAATGTCCCTTTCGTGTTAACTTCTTCCCCTGTGAAACAGGTACTTCTGTCTATTGAGGTGAGCCAGTAGGCAAGTTGGAAACTTAAAATCCTAGTCCTACAGAGCAGTAAGTGACCTTAAAAATTACTCCCCTTGTGTTCTATCACATATTTGTAAAAAAAAAAAAAAAAAAAAAACGAAATTAATAGAGAAAGACGTTAGATGCTTCACCCTGTGTCACCCGCACATAAAAGGCTGCGTGTGGCACGTAATCCCGTGACTTCTGATGCACGGCCGTTGCTTGGCCTACGAAACTACATTCGATGAGTCACATTTAAATCAGTCACCTACAGTGGATGACGTACAGATGCTCAATTATCAGTGGTATAAACATTTATTTTCCAACTACAGCACCCAGAGGATTCTCCCCAAAGGCAAGTTCATCTGCTTGGGAACGTTGTGTGATCTGCCTGCCTCACTTCACATCGCGATGCTCCTGAACTCTCAGTCCCAAAGTTGATTACTCGTCTCATCTTTGCAGCTTCAGCTGATTAAAACATGAACTTTTGGGGGCGCCTGGGTGGCGCAGTCGGTTAAGCGTCCGACTTCAGCCAGGTCACGATCTCGCGGTCCGTGAGTTCGAGCCCCGCGTCGGGCTCTGGGCTGATGGCTCAGAGCCTGGAGCCTGTTTCCGATTCTGTGTCTCCCTCTCTCTCTGCCCCTCCCCCGTTCATGCTCTGTCTCTCTCTGTCCCAAAAATAAATAAACGTTGAAAAAAAAAATTTAAAAAAAAAAAAAAAAAAAAAAATGAACTTTTGCCGCCTAGCTTGCGTCCCAGCACTTGTGGAGAACGTTCAGTCAACAGTGATCACAACCTGACACTTAGTGCAGCTCAGGAATGGTTTTCTGTGCAAGTTTCCATGTCACTGGAGCTTGACAGAAGCACTTTCTGATGTTAGAACCTATTCACATGAGAAAAGGTAGATTTCTTCTCTCGGTTGGATCGTACCTCCTTCTGTGACAGGAGCTCGGTCATCTGTGCCCACGGCAGGATCAGACGTTGAACAAGCATCCTGGGCCGTAAGACTCTGGGCTCACAAACGCTTTTCCAAGACCTGTTTTCTTACAAAGGCTCATTTTAATTATTTCCAAATGAAAATCCTGATGTCATAAAGGATAGTGTCATGGCAAATTAAATAAGCTGCAGGAGAGACCCAGCTTTCGAGAAATGTCAGCATTCCCTGAAGTAGTTCTTTTTCTTTACCTAGAAGGAAGGTGTGATGAACATGGATCAATATTTATTGAGTACGGTGTTAGTTTACTAGGGCCTGTAATAAGAAAATACCACCAATGGAGCGACTCTGATAACACATATTTACTGCCTTCCTGTCCTGGAGGCTAGGGGATCAAGATCCAGGCGGGGTTCAGGCCGGTTTCTCCTGAGGCCTCTCCCTTCGGCACGTAGACACCATGTTCTCCCTGGGTCCTCATGCGGTCGTCCGTCGGTGCGTGTCTGTGTCCTGGTCTCTTCTTGTAAGGACACCTGTTATACGGAATTAGGGTTCACCCCTAATGACCTCAGTTTACCTTAATGACCTCTTTACTTTTTTAAAGTTTATTTATTTATTTTGAGAAAGAAAGAGCGTGAGCAGGGGAAGGCAGACAGAGAGGGAGAGAGAGAATCCCAAGCAGACTCCTCACTGTCAGGGCACAGCCCGATGCAGGGCTAGAACCCACAAGCCATGAGATCATGAGCTGAGCTGAAGCCAAGAGTCAGACCCTTAACCAGCTTAGCCACCCAGGTGCCCCTAATGACTTCTTGAAAGGCCATATCTCCAAATACAGCTACGTTTCGAGGTATTGGAGGAATCAGGGAGTTAACCTAATGCATTTTGGGTGACACAATTCAGCCCATTACAAGTACCTACCCACCTGTATTGGTTGGTGTGTCCTAAGTACATTTAGATGCTCCAGATATGACAGTGAAAGTAAACAGAAGACAGGACACCTCGCTGATGAAACCTGCAGTCCAGTGAGGGACATTGGAGGTCAACAAACCATATGAAGACCAGAGGAGTTACAAGCAGTGCAGTATAGAAAATAAAGTGAGTGTCTGATCATGAGTAATGGAGCACAGGGCTGAAAAAAATCCATCTGTTGGTTAGAAGATACAGTGTCTGAGAATGAGATGTGAGAGCTGAGCCGCGAAGGAAGGGCAAAGTCCTAGCAGAGGACTAGAGTCGACAAAGGAAAAGTAATTTGGGGAAAAAACAGAAAAAAGTCTTTAGATGGGAATGGAAACTTCAAGGAATGGGAACTTGAAGGAACAAATGAGGCCAAGAAGATACGATAAGGGTGGAGACCGGGGAAGTACACTGCTACCATCATTTCAGGGCTAATAAGGCATGCGATGAGTTTGGCATTTTTTTAAGTGTTAGGTGAAGGCATTCAGGGTTTTAAGTAGGGGATGTCATATTTTGAAATTATCTTTCCAGCCGTTATATGGGAAATAGAATGATGAGCTCAGGGTGAGTGACAGCGATGGAATGTTGTTTTCAGGGACGTACAAGGTTACTTGGCTGATCAATCAACTGGATGATAGTGATATTTACTAGAAGGGAAGAAAAAAAACCCAAGGGAAATGACTCTTTATGAAAGGTAGGGAAAACAATCTGGACTTCCATTTTGAAAGATAATTGTGAGTTAATGATGTCAGATACAAGTTTTAGTGTGTAACAGTGGATTTGATATTTCATAATGTATCAGAGTTCAACTTTATTGCGTCATGTGATTCAAAGGTCACAATATTGAATGACCTCAGTTCTTGTCTTTAGGCAACTGTTCTCAAAAATGGTACTACAGTCAATTTTTATTTTCTATCCAAAGGTGAACAGCATTAAAACCTGAGAGAACATATAATCTTTACAAACGTCTATGAAAATACTGACATCTGAATGTAGGACAATGATACCGAAATTCAAAATGGAAGCCAAAATTGGAATTGGATCTCTACTTGTTTTTTATTTTTTAGTTGTATACTGCAGGTTTTATTTTTGTTTATTATTGAAATATATTTGGAATAGAATGTGTAAATTTAGCGTGTGCAACGTTTTGATTTGATACATTTATCTATAGTAATAGGACTTCCATTTTTTTTTACAGTTAGCTCCTGTAATCTTTACGCTTACCACATTAATCTGCCTTGGTTTGGAATTATAAATTTTTCTCTTATACTTTTCTTCAGTTTCTGGTGTTGAAAGACACATGAGCACATCATGCTGTGATAACAGATGTTTTCAAGATGTTTAATTCCGTTTCTTTAATGTTTATTTGTTCTGAGAGAGAAAGGAAGCACAAGTGGGGGAGAGGCAAAGGGAGAGAGAGAGAAAAAGAGAGAATCCCAAGCAAGTTCTGCATGATCAACACAAGAGCCCAACATGGGGCTTGAGCTCATGAACCATGAGATCATGACCAGAGCTGAAATCAGAATGAGATGCTTAACCAACTGAGTGAGCCAGGGGACCCAAGATATTTAATTCTTACAACATTTAAAATTTGTGCCTCAGCCAAAATATGCTAACACTGGATTTAACCTTTTTTTTTTTTTTTTGGAAGCCCGAGAAGCACTTTGGGAACTGGAAACACCCATTAGACATCCCATGAACTGGGGACTCCATTCATTCATTGATTCATTCACACGTTCAGCAGATATTTAATGAACACCAACTATACCCATTAGTAAGTTAATGCAATCATAATTTAACAACAATAATAATATTGTAGTTGGAGTGCCTGGGTGGGTCAGTGGGTTGAGCATCTGAGTCTTGATTTCTACTCGGGTCAGGATCCCAAAGCCATGAGATCAAGCCATGCATCGCGCTCTGTGCTGAGTGTGGAGCCTGCTTAAGATTCTCTCTGTCCCTCTGGTCCTCTCCCTCACTTGTGTTCTCAATGAATGAATGAATACCATTGTAGTCACTGCAATAAATCTGAGAATCTCAAAACATGTTTTGCTTTTTTGACCTCTGCACAATCCTTTCTCAATCAATAGGATTGTAGAATTCCTAAGGCTACACACATAATTCTCCACCTCATACAGTGTCGAGTACATTGCAGATGCTACATAGTGTGTGATGAATTGAGTGATTCCCCTAATGCTCAATAGTCTTGGGATTTTCTTTATAATGATTCTCTTTATGAATGTGTTAGAACTGTGCCATCGTAACATGATCTGTACCAAGAAGATTTCGTTTTAAAAATGTTCATCTGAAGAAAGTTGTTTATCTAAGCAATCTGTATTAGTCATTGGGATCTGCCATCATTTTCGTGGAATGGATTTTGTCAGCATCCCATATAAAATACAAGAGTCCGCCAGTTTTTCAACATCCGACTCATGTATTTTATTTTCTTAAACAACTCTTTTCTTAATGTTTTATTTACTTATTTTTGAGAGAGAGTACACAAGCAGGGCAGAGAGGCAGAAAGAGAGAGAGAATCTAAAGCAGGCTGTGAGGACAGAGCCCCACACAGGGCTTGTACCCATAAACCCTGAGATCATGACCTGAACCACAGATGGATGCTCAACCAACTGAGCCACCCAGGCACCCCTGAGTCATTTTTTAAAAATGTTTACAGCAAACAAATATAAGAAGTGGATTTTCTCCCTAAATACGCCTGTAAGATTGGAATCTTAAAAATAAACATCAGTTTAAAGTTTTTTCCAGCCAATTCTCAGAATGAAATATAAGTGTTCCCTGACTCTACAATTATACTTGAAAGAGAGAAAATAATCTTAAAGTCTCTTATTTAAAGAAACCTCATTTTAGGGGCGCCTGGGTGGCTCAGTCAGTTAAACGTCCGACTTCAGCTCAGGTCACGATCTCGCGGTCCGCGAGTTCGAGCCCCGCATCCGGCTCTGGACTGATGGCTCAGAGCCTGGAGCCTGCTTCCGATTCTGTGTATCCCTCTCTCTCTGCCCCTCCCCCGTTCATGCTGTGTCTCTCTCTGTTTCAAAAATAAATCAACGTTAAAAAAAATTTTTTTTTAAAAAAGAAACCTCATTTTAACGTAGCACAGAGAACGCTTCTTGTACTGCCACAGTGCTAAATCGATGACCTTGGGCAAGTCCTTTTCTTTGAAATGCCTCATTTTCCTAGAAAATAAGATGATCTCAGTGGTTGATTCCAGTACGATGAAACCACGCTTCATGCAGAAGGGGAATAAACCTAATGGACCCCGTGAAACAGTATTTATTTCAGGAACTAAAAGCAGCTGAGCGTGAAGACAATGTTCTTGCGTTCACATTTTATGTCTGGACGCACAGGGACCTGTCAATTCCAGAAATCTGGAAGCTAATGAAACAATACCTGTGTAGGATTGCTGATTCTTCCGTTTAATTAGTACATTAAAATATTCATTTGAGGAAGAGTCAACCTACTTTGTTTAATAGGTCATTCTTTCAACACAGGTGGTTGTTTTTGTTTTGTTTTTTGTATTTTCATTTTTAGCAACAGAGTTTATAGAGAGAGAGCATATTGGCAAGTAGCATCCGTTGGTTGAGTGCCTATATAATAAGGAATGTTACAATGAAGTAGATGTCAAGACTCTTCATTTCCATAACTTGCCCTAGAGTCAAATCATCCATCGATTTTTTAAATAAAATTATCCTTTATAAAAATAAATCTTAAATTCCCATCTCAAATATGGAAGTCTCTGTGTAGAAGACGCATAAATTTCTTACAAGACTAATTTATCCACACGTCAGGTTGCAATGTTCTCTATAACTGAGTGCGTGCTTACCTACGACACAATTGCTGATGATGACCTCATCCATTCTGGAAGATCAGCCTCATGGCTTTTAATGATACATCCATAAAGCTCTGGATTCATATACTAAGGCACATAGAAAGGTAATGTATGGCGTTACTCCAAGGACAGGGCACAGTCCTTGAGATGTATTATAATTGATTGGCAAAAACTGATAACTATAGTTAGCAAGATTATCACTCCTAGTATTTCAAATAAGCTTATATACATATTTTCTCCGTGAGAAATTTAGAAAAGTTTCTTCTAGTTGCAAGTCTGCAAGTCTGTTGACGTTTGAATTCAAATATCCTTCTACATGTGTACATTGCTGTTATTCAGTAGGGATGTTAATGACCTGTTTTACATTTTTCCAAAAAAAAGGTTCCTGCTGTATATTCCAAACTTCCTACTCATTCACTATTGCCAGCTCCCGAATCCAACATGTAGTACCATCTTCCTGCACAAATTAAGGCTTCATCAGTGCATGGGGTTTTAGGAGTGTGTCTGTGTGCGCGCATGGTTTAACCTTGGGCGCACGTCCTGAATTTATAAACAGTTCTATGTTTCATCTTCCGTTGTTTCGAGTGGGTGATTTCTCTCAAGCCATTGAAGCACCGTTTCGTTTTTATCCTGAAATAAGGCAGGTAGACAGACTGAGCTACCTCCCCCTAATTTTCTCTCTGAACTTTTGAAAGATGCTCACCCAACCTCCTCCCAACGAGAGTCACGTCCTGTGCATTATGCAACCCCTATTATTGTTTTAAGTGAAGAGTGAGTGGGGCGCCCGGGTGGCTTAGTCGGTTGAGCATCCGACTTCGGCTCAGGTCGTGATCTCACAGTTCGTGAGTTCGAGTCCTGCATGGGGCTCTGTGCTGATGGCTCGGAGCCTGGAGCCTGCTTGGGATTCTGTGTCTCCCTCCCTCTCTGCCCCTCCCCTGTGTAGGATCTGTCTCTCTCTCTGTCTCAAAAATAAGTAAAAACATTAAGTGAAGAGTGAGCATTCTGAATGAACTTATTAGCAAATGCACTTGAAGCAAAAGTACGTGGTATTCTGTAGGATAGCAGTGTGGCTAAACAAATGACCTGTAATTCCAAATGCTCGGCCTTCACTCTTGTGCATTTCTTAGGATGCTGTCCGTCCTTCCCCTAGTTAATGCTTCCCCAACAAATTTGCCCTCAAATTTGATGCATCTTTCTGGGCACAGCCTTGCCAAGTCTGTTTAATATTCTCCTTCTCTTGTTTGCAGTATTTTATTTATTTGTTTGTATATACCCTCGCTGCTTTAATATAACGCACTAGGACAGTGGTTTCTCAGACTTTAGGTAAGAATGTTACAGAAAGTTAGTTGAAACACAGGTTCCTGCAAAATCACCTGAATCAAAAGGTCTGGGGTGGGGTCCATACATTTTAATTCCTAGTACATTTCTAGGTTTATTCGTTGACCAAACTGAAAACCCTCCTTGGATTAGCATGGCACTATAATAGAATGAGGGTGGGTCACACATTACCTACTGAAAGTTGCATTCCGAGAGAATATTACTGTGACAAATGTAAATATTATTCTTTTTTTTTTAACATTTTATTTTTTTTTTTTCAACGTTTATTTATTTTTGGGACAGAGAGAGACAGAGCATGAACGGGGGAGGGGCAGAGAGAGAGGGAGACACAGAATCGGAAACAGGCTCCAGGCTCTGAGCCATCAGCCCAGAGCCTGACGCGGGGCTCGAACTCACGGACCGCGAGATTGTGACCTGGCTGAAGTCGCACGCTTAACCGACTGCGCCACCCAGGCGCCCCGTAAATATTATTCTTTTATTCAGCTACGTGAATAGGGAGAGCTTGTTAAATATATGGACACAGAGTAGAAGTCAGCTTTAGTTGGCCAACTTGTTGTTTTTACTCACATTGTTATTTCCGTATGTTTGGCTTACGATAGAGTGGAAGCCTTTACAGTAAATTTAGGGACACGTTATTTTGTCAGGACGTGTAGAAGGGGCAGTCAAGTACAAAAAAGACAATATGCTAAAAAATACTGTGTCTTGATTCCATCACATCTTTTCTAAATAAGACTTTCAAGTTATTAAAACAAGAACAAGATGGAAACTTTATGACTTTGTTATTCCAGTTGTGATTCTGTAGGGCAAAGAAAGTCATTTCCACATCTCCTTAGGTGTTCTTTTTCAAAAGTCATTTTCTTAACCTTTTTGGGAAGCTAAGAATTTTGATATGACATATATATAGACTTGGGGCATGACATTAAAAAAAAAGAGGATATTCACCCATTTGGAAGGTTTCAAAGGCTATAAAATACAGGATGTATTTCCGTATTGTATTTTTTATATCCTAGAGTATCTGATTTTTTTCATTAATATTAACTTTTCTCCGCTACCAATGTTTGGAGACACAGTTACTGAAATCTACTCTTCAGGGATTTAAATAAGGAAAAATAATTGAACAGGGGCACCTGGGTGGCTCAGTCAGTGAAGCGAGCGACACTTGATTTCAGCTTAGGCCATGATCTCACGGTTCGTGGGTTCAAGCCCTGCATCAGGGTCTGTGCTGACAGCTCAGAGCCTGGAGCCTGCTTTGGATTCTGTGTCTCCTCCTCTCTCTGCCCCTCCCCTGCTCTCTCTCTCTTTCTCTCAAAAATAAATAAACATTTAAAAAAAGGAATAAATAAATAAACTTTGAAGCAGTAATTGAGCATTCCTATAGTCCAACATCGTACGTGTCAAATATATAAACACCAGAAGTCACAATGTCCCAATTTGTGTGGTTTGGCACTTGGCCACGTCCATGCTTCCTGGATGTTCGGCTGTAGGAAGAAATTGACCCCCCAGTTCCAGGTATCTCCTGGATCGGCACACACACAACACAGACACAGGCACGCATGTAGCACCTTTTAGCTCATCTACTGGTAACTGCCTGTGCTGAATTTATTTTCAATCAAAGGAAAGTTTTGGTCAACTCTATGTTTGAAGTAAATTCCCAAGCAGACACTGTGGGAGCATGGGGTAGAGGAGGATGCACTCCTTACAGGTGTTGTGTACGTGGCTGGAGTGTGTGGCGGTTCTCTGTTTCCTGTATGCATTTTCAGTATATTCAATTATTGAAAATGTATGATTTTTCAGTATATTCAATTACTGATTTCTCTGTCAGCGGCAGATCAGTGTCTGTCAAACCTTGATAATCAAATGACATTGGAAATTAGAACCTGATCATATTACAAAGGACCGTAGACGGAGGGGCTCAAACAATAGAAATGTATTTTCTCACAGTCCAGCAGGCTGGGAGTCCGAGATCCAGGCATGGCCAAGGCTCGTTCCTCCTCAGGCCTCTCTCCTTGGCATGTGGACACCATTTTCTCCCCGTGTCCTCACGTGGTCATCCCTCTGTGCATGTTTATGTCCTTCTGTCCTGTTCTCTTTTTAAATAATTTTAAACTTTAATTCCAGTGTAGTTAACATACAGTATTATATTAGTTTCAAGTGTACAAGGTAGTGATTCTCATCTCCTCTTATAAGGATAACAGTCCTGTTGGCTTAGTGACCTCGTTGTAAGTTAATCACCTCGGTAAAGACCCCCATCTCCAAATAGAGACCTGTACTGAGGTCCTGGCGGCGAGGGCTTCCACACAGAATTTCTGTGGACCCAGTTCAGCCATTAATATTGTAAACTCTCAACATTTCTGGAGTTAACAATGCAGGGAAAATTGACCAAGGATCAAATCTTCAGTCCTCCATGTAATTAGAAGAAAAAGCTAAGGAAACACTTGCTACATAGTGTTCAACATAAGAAGAGGAAAAGAGGAGGGGGGGGGACCTGCTAAGGGCGGAGGCAGAGAAGAAGCTTGTCCATGAGTGACCACCTCTACTAGGGATCGTCCCCAGGAGTGAATTCTCCATGGCTGAGCCTCTCCATGGCTGAGCCTCTCCAGGAGTGAATGTCTCCAAGGGCGAGCCTCTCCATGGGCGAGCTTCTCCATGGGTGAACATCTCCATGGGTGAACATCTCCACGGATGAATGTCTCCATGAGTAAGCATCTCTACAAGGGAGCTCCTCCACTAGGGAGCATCTCCATCAGTGAATGTCTCCATGGGCGAGCCTCTCCATGCCCATTCTTAATTCATAATAAGTATTTGGTGTTGCACATACCTCTTTAAGCCCGAATGTACAGTATTTATTGTATTAAATACTGGTTAAAGCTCATTTTATTTTCCTGAGGTGTGGACTGGATCTCTGAACTTTGGCACAGCCGTTGGAGTAAGTGGTGCATCCTGAGTGCTGATGTCTTAGATGGTGAACACCTGTGTGTCATGGCTAGCTGATACATGTGCTCTGCCTGTTACAATGGGAATGGCCATTCCCTAGAAGTTCTACTAGAAGTAGAAGTTCTACTACCTAGAAGTCTACTGCTGTTTGAAACGTAATGGAATGGCACGCTCTACATCTTGCGTACTGTGTTAACAGCTTCCCAGCTGAGCTCACCATCTGATGGTTTGTCCAGGCGCTACACTGACACCATGACCCTCTGGGTTGACCACGCCTCGGCTGCTGCCCCATCTTGGATGACTGTGATCCTACTGTAAGGAAATAGCAGTCCGTCTCCTCACTCCTCAGTTTCATGGGTAATGGTGCTGTGATGGTAGGCAGTTCCCCTCAATTATGACTCATGGTATTGTAGACTGGCTGTGTATAAATCTCAGTGAGGTGTGCACCCTTCTTTCCTTGTGGCAGATAAGATGCTTCCTTGGGACGTTTTTTCTTGACCATTATAGTAAAAATACCCATCGTCCCTTCCGCTGATGGTTTAGACCTCTTTCTCCCTCTCATTTAGACACCTCTGTGGCTTTTCTGTTTAAGCCCAATCTGAATGGTCTCTGATGGGATGTTGATCCTATGATAGCCATGCTTTCCTGGGTAGTTGTACGTAAAGTGGATATTTATGTGTTTTTAAAATTAAACACACAGGTTTAGGATACGTGCATATGTGCACAGACACACAGGTACAGGGTACATGTGTAATCAATTTATTTAATCATTCAGAAATCCTGTAACACCAAACAGGACCTGAATGGTGATGGACAGACAAATCCTGTAACACCAAACAGGACCTGAACGGTGATGGACAGAGACGAGATGGGAAAGGCGAACGTGTTTATGAATAGAGAAAATGATGTGAAGCAGAAAGAAGGAACATACTCTTCATGCTGTTGATCCTGATTCCATGGGGGAGACCGTGTTCCTGATTCTCAGTGATGCAGCTACAGGTGCATAAAACAGGAGAGGAGGTTGAGTTGAGTGGACTGTACGAGCCTCAGGAAGTACAACATCAAGGGTTCGGAGGACGTTTAGTTGACCCAGTGCACCAATCCCACAGGGAACATCATACTCTCCATCCCCACGATATGGGGGGGGGGGACCCACTGGAATTTTTTCAAGGATGTGTGTGTGATGGGACCTTTCCTAATCAGGATCCCTTCCAACACTTTGATGATTTCAGAATGAATGTTCATGGGGATGGCGCATCAAACATGATTTTACAGGATCTTTGATGGAGTTACACTCTGGGCTTCTGATTGGAAAAGCTCTCTGGCCTCGGGACATTGTATTCAGCATGAAAGCTACTATTTCCGTTTGACCTTTCTTTCGCCCCTTTCTTCCCAACAACAGTGACAAATGGCATGTGTTAGCCTAGAGCACAATCGTAATTTAAGGCTCGTATTACTTTAAAGGTTTAACAATCACACTTTAAGGAAATCACGCTCTGCCAGAAAATACACATTGAACGCTTGTGTCATTGGCGTGGTAGGAGGGCCTCTGAGGTGGCTGTTGCATTTATGCAAAATTAAACACGGGATGAGCGGGAATAGTGCACATGGAGTGGTGACGCATTCGGACAACCCTCAAGTCAGAACTGACTGTCATCCCCACCAGCATCTGGCTTTCCTGCTACTCTCTGAATGGCTGTCACTGGCATGATTCTTGTGAAATAATGCTTTATCGCCCAAACTGCTTTTTAGCATTAATCACCGCAACTGGTTTGCAATCTCGGGGTAAAAAAAGTAACCTCATGTAACATAAAAAAGCTCTCTAGTGACATAATTACCGAATTGACATAGCGGCACTGATAACACGTCATTCTTACTTACAGTGTTCAGGACGGGTTGGTGCCTCTCTCATTTCTAGGACACTTTCCTGGGGAAAGACAAATACAAAAGATGAATAAAGGAGCAAGCCATCATGGCCATTTCCCAATATTTGTAAGGATTTCTTCTTTTAAGTAATGGATTTTATGAAAGATAATCATGGAAGAGAAAATGTAAAATGAATCAGTTTTTTTTCCCAGATAGCATATTTACAGATCAGGTGAGAGGTATGTTCAGGAAAAAAAAAAAAAAAAAAAAAAAAATATATATATATATATATATATATATATATATATATATAGTCACATTACCAGTTTTGCTTATATCTATAAGATTTTCTTCAGGAATATTGTTTCCTCTCATCAACTCCCTGAACTTTGCAAAGTCGTTGTCATCAGGATGAAGTCTTTTGCCTGAAAATCACCGTGCATAAAGCAGAAATTGCCCATTAGAACCCGTAAGAATTTTTGCATGCAGAATGAGGAGAATGAATGGGGAAAGCAAGTCTTTAACTCAGTCTCCAACAGTTGCCACTGACTTTGTTCCAGTGTCAGCTGCCTGACCTAAGTGGGTAGGAGCCTTTCGCTGCTTTCCCCCTGTGTATCCCATGCACTGCCCAACATCAGCAGCGGGACTCCAGGAAAACAGCAGGAAATCCATGAATTGGGGGCCTAATCCATCAAGAATATCCAGCCTACCTCATCTCTGCCTACACCTCAGACTCTGGCTCTGACATGCACCCCTGGTTCTGGGCCCAAAGAAAAAGCAAGCACGGTTCTCACCTTCCCAACCATAGCCCTGTCACACAGTAACGGGAGACAGCCTGCTTTTTTATGAAAACCAGAGTTTTCAAAGGCCTTTTTCCAACTTGAAACCTAGTATCTCAGAGCTGAAGCACCCCTCTCAAGCCCCTGGGGGTGGAAATCATTGATGTTCACAATAGTGCATTGAAAGGATTAAGCAGGATGAAGGTTTTTTGTTGTTTTTAAGTTTCTGCTCTGAGGCTGAAGAGTCTATTTGAAAAATTGTCATAAAATGAAGGAATTGGGGTCAACCCGAAGATAGCCGTGGCTTGAAATGAGTTGACTTGTTAGCAAATAATTTCTAATCAAACTGGTTTTTTTTTTTTTGCACAAATAGGAATTATTCTTAAATGTCTTATGATCTGGTACCTTCAACCTCTACTGATACTCTCACTGAGAATGCTGACGGTGGAAATATTACCTGCCCAATACGATCGTCAGGATGATATACGTACCAAGCAATGCAAACACTTGTGTGGTTTGTCCTGCTGTGTCCACGTTGGCAGTATGTATTATGAGAGAACCGAGGCTGTCATAACCAATATTGAAAATATTTCCATTCGTATCTGTGAGACAAAAAATATATATGTAAAATGTATATAAACTGTAGCCTGGCCTTAGTGAATATTGGAGATTGGGGATAATTTAGGGGCGTGTGCCTGGACACATTTCCAATGATTAGTTGAACTAGAATTCAGGCAGACAAGAGTGGAAATACTACGCAGCCATGACCATCGTCAGGAAGATATACGTACCAAGCAATACAAATGGTTTTGTGGTGTTTCTTCTGGTGTTCACGTTGATTGCGATAGTATTTGAGGTGGCATAAAAAAGATTGAAAACATTTTGATTCATATCTGTGAGTGAGACAAAAAATATATATGTAAAATGTATATAAACTGTAGCCTTGCCTTAGTGAATGTATTGGAGATTGGCTCTACCGTGGCCTAATTAGCATATTAGTAACACCATTCTCATATTGGTCCCTCCGACGATGCAGCGAATGTTAACATTGCGTATGACATGGAGACAAGACCCGTAAGGAACTTTTCCTTATTGCCCCATTCTTCCGAAATTAAACATTTCACCCCTTCCTGTCTTACTAAAGTGTTTTCTGAAACATGTGTTCCAGTGGAGCCAACATTTTTTGAACAACACGACTTGTTGTCATATGGCATATTATCAATACAAGTTTAAAATCTCTTTCTATTTGCCTTATCCCGGCATTGGAGATGATTTCTCTTTAAGACCAAAATTCAGTTGCCCTTTAAAACCCTGCATGACTGTGTGCTGAGTGCCTATCCTACATTGGGCAATCTTCTGAGTCATTAGCGTCCACCCCTTTAATCTAGGTGTATTACCCAACAAACTTCTGGCTGCCATGAACATGTGCATTTTTATTAATATGGTTTACTTGTGGCAATACACAAGTTCAGATCCCGCCTGCAGGGGCACCTTCCACTCTGGCTGTGCCCATCCACCCTGGCACGTATACAAGAAAAAAAATAAGCATTGACCAAATTAGCGTCATCACCATACCTTCTAATATCCGTTCTCTCTTCTGCTCTCAACGTACACAATGCCTTATTGGAACCACTCCTCAGGATTTTATTTGAAACTATGCCACTTTGTGTTCCCATTCAAATAGCCTTAGTCAGCCCCAGCTAGAGACCAAGTGGCAGCTGAAACAACTTCAGAGTTGCATGGACCTAAATCTTGCACAGGCCTGCTCTTAGGTCCATGAGTCTTGGGTTGTGTTGGAACAATTTAAATAAGAGTTTATACATCTCTTCAGATTCTTAGTAACCAAATGTTTTAATGATAATGTTATAAAGAAGGGCTTCGCTTGGATTGCTCAGTCAGTTGAGCGTCTAACTTCTGCTCAGGTCATGATCTCACGGCTCATGAGTTCAAGCCCTACATCGGGCTCCGGGTTGACAGCTCAGAGCCTGCAGCCTGCTTCAAATTTTGTGTCTCCCTCTCTCTGTGTCCCTCCCCTGCTTGTGCTCGGCGCTCTCTCTCTCTCTCTCTCTCTCTCTCTCTCTCTCTCTCTCTCTCTCAAAGATAAATAAACATTAAAAAATTTTTTTAAATGAAGGTCTTTGCAGGAAATCTCACTAAATAGGTTTATAGAGGTAGTGCAGGTTATGGAAGCAATGAAGTTAAATCTGTCTTCTGAGCCTCCGGGGTGGTTTCAAGGCCACTGCTGGTATTCTGCTTGTCAGTATGACACCTCACTTTCTCCAGAACAGAGCTGGGTAGGTACAATTCCTAGCTCCCAAAGAGCTGTTATAGTAAGTGCAGCTCATTCTCCCTTCTCAAGTTGTCCAAATCTAAGTTAGAAGGGGTTACCAAAAGGGAGAAAATTAAAGAAAAGATGATAGAGGACGTTGATGGCTCAGGCAAAGGAAAAAATAATGTAAAGCTAAGAAGAGTGAAAACATAACTTAAAAAAATCTACTGGGAACATAAGTTACTGAGGAATATGCATAGGGTCGAATGCCAGGCTTATAATTCACTTTGTTTGCATATATTTTACTTTTTGCCAAGCCGTTGTGCTGTTTCTTATCTTAGATGAGGGGTGTAACCACAGACTTACACATCACAATTTTAATCAGATATTTAGACATTAGGCCATTTAAAATTTGGAGTGTTGTTTAGGGTAATTAGGAAGAGTTTAGAATCTAAGTGTTAGCCGACATCCCCATTGCTTTTAACAGAAGCTGAGGTTACGAACAAATGTGCCTGGTGATTAAAATCACTCCGATTTCCTTGGATTGTAGGTTAATCTCCCAAGAATGGAATGCAGTAAGATGTTTTAAGATGATGTTTAAAAAAGTATTCTCTTAAAGCAAAATGAGATTGATATGTAAACCGAGGATAGACCTATTATATTTAGTTCCTAAGGCCATTTAAATTATCTTGAAACATTCTCATATACTCAAGAACTTTATGAAATAAACATCCTGAGCCCTTATGAATGATTTAATAATACTGAAAATTGGAAGGGGCCACCAATGTCCTATGACTTAAGTGTGCACGACAAGATAAAGTGCTTGGATAGATAATTTAGGGGAGTGTGCCTGGTCACATTTCCAATGATTAGTTGAACTAGAATTCAGGCAGACAAGAGTTCCAGAAAGAAGTGGAGACTAAGATTTTGACCTTAATATCTCGGTAAAATATTTGTACTTACTACCAATATTGATAAACTTGTCACGCCCAATGGTTCCCACGGCAGACTTTTCTGTGCACAGTCCGTTCATCCTTAAAAACAAAATGTCTTCGAGTGAGTCGATGAAAACAAACTTTGAACCACAATTAACATTCTCTTTGTCTGAATCGCACAAGAATCTGAATGAGGCATCATTTCAGTGCCTGTAAACAACGTGCCATTTGAAAGAGAAGAAGTAGGTTTTCCACCATCAAAGGTCACCTGCCAAAAATGTCTTTGTCTACACATGGAATCAGGTAGTTCTAAAGAGTGACTATAAAACAAGTCATATTTAAAGGCAATTAAACACGAAGAAATCTGAATTATTAGAAAAGAAGGCAAAAAGAACATTCCCTTGCCTTAAAGATTTTCTGGAAAAAGAGAAGAAGAGCCGTCAAGACGGTCCTTGGCGGTTCTCACAACGTGGGCAAAGATTTCTTACATAATATAATAGACAAAAGCACCCCCCAGAAAAGGGGGAAAAATGATGGGCTTAATTTAATCAGAACCATAAACTTGTATAAAAACACTACTCAGAAAATTAGACATCAAGTCACACATGTGTGCACACGCACACACATACATCCATACACACACGAGCAAATGCATAAATACACGTGATGCGTGTATGTGCTAGATGGAAACTACATGTGTATTACAAACAATTATATACGTGTCACATATATAACGTGAGAGTTTGTGTATTCCTGTGTGTGTATATGATAAAAAAAATGCATATTTGGAAAAACAGGAAGAATGAATACGGCAGAAATCGTAAAAGAGGAAGTAAACCAACTAAAATGGGGCAAATGGTTGAACAGACCCGTCATGGAAGAGTGGTGTAGGAAACCGTGCTCAGGTCGATGACTCATCAGAGACATGCAGGTTAAAACCCCAGTGGGCTGGTACCTCACATTCACGGGACTGCGTAAAATCAAAAGATGTCAATACCGAGGTTTAGGAAGAATGTGCTGCCGCTAAATATCTGATACGTTACTGGCAAGAATGCAAAAGGCACCGTCACTTAGAAAACAGCTTGACCCTTTCTGTGGTTAAATATGCTCGTGTGCCATGATGCAGCAGTTCTGGGCTACCGGAGAGGAGTTGCAAATGAATATGTGTCGGCACAGACATTAGTGCAGAGCAGTTCGTATCCAAGGTGTTCAAGACAATCACAAAGTGGAAACGTTACCCAGGAAGTGGGAAACGTCATATTGGTACATACACGAGGAACTTTGATTGGCAGTGACGCGAGTGACTGTTTGCATACGGAGACACGTGGATATACGTTCCAAACCTTATGCAGAGTGAAGAAAGCAGAATGAGATGCATCGTGTTTAATTGCAGCGTGTGAAGTTTAATGCGTGTGAAGTTCTGGAAGAGGGAAGGAAAGCACGGCATGTCAGGTGTTGCCTGTGCTACCTGGGGTGATGGAAATGTATGCATCTTTGGGTGCAGTAGATGTACACATAGGTCCAAGTTCACTGAACTATGCCTTCACATGGATACCTACCACTACACGTCCCTTGCGTTTCAGTGAACCTGATTGCAGGGTGGGCGTCCAAAGGGAAAGTCTACTAAACACAGACGGACACAGAAATTTGAAAAATGAGAGAAAAAGACCCTAGGGTACTCTTTAAAAAGTTAATGAAAACTGACAGGTATATCTATTGGAATCGGATGTGTGTGTAATTTGATAATATGTGTATAATCGATTATATATTATATAGAACATATAACCAACTATATATTTTGTATACAATCAATTATATAATTATATAACATTGCATATCTTTTACATATATATGTATGTAATTACATAATTATATAACGTTACATGTATATTACCTACGATGTATGTATATATGCAATGTCATATAATTATCATATATAACATATAATCAACTATATATTTTATATAGTTATATAATCGATTATATAATTATATAACATTACATATCTATTACATATATGTATCTATAATCACACAATTATATAAGGTTACATGTATATTACATATAATGTATGTATATATGCAGTGTTATATGATTATTGTATCTAACATATAACCAATTACATATTTTATATACGATCAAGTATATAATTAATTATATAATTGTATTACATTACATATGTATTATATCTATGTACATAATTGCATAATTATATAACATCACATGTATATTACCTACGATGTATGTATATATGCAATGTCATATAATTTTTGTATATAACATATAATCAACTATATATTTTATACACAGTTATATAATCAATCATATAATTATATAACATTACATATGTATTACATATATGTATCTATATAAGCACACAATTATATAAGGTTACATGTATATTACATATAATGTATGTATATATGCAATGTTATATGATTATTGCATATAACATATAACCAACTATATATTTTATATACAATCAATTATATTATAGTTATATATTGTATTATATTACATATCTGTTACATCTATGTACATAATTACATAATTATATAACGTTACACATATATTACATATAATGTATGTATATATGCGATGTTATATAATTATTGTATATAATGTACTGCAGTTTTATCCATTACTGACTTGTTAGAGCCTTCGAGTGTTATTTATGGAATGCTCACTATATTGCAGGCATATACATATATTTTTATTATTATATATTATTCCATATTATAATTGTATAAGATTTCATATTATATATATAACATGTTATATATTTTAATACACAATTATATTTATATATTTATAAACCACTCTCTCCAAACATAACCCTTTCTTTTCCTTCATGTCAGTCTCTTTTTATTTCTCATTCTTCAAAGTATGTGCCTGTGTTTATGTGTGTGTGAGCAGTGGAGACTGAAAGATTCTTGCATTCTACCTATAGCTCTTAGAAATTAGGTCTTCAGAAACAGACTTCATTCGGTTTCTTATAATCCCCTGTCACCACCCCTTGCAAGTTTTCTCATTTCTTTATACTGGGAACTTTTTGAACTATCATAAGCTATCATCAGTTCCCCCGAGCAGCTCCATCTGAACTCAGAAAGATAGAAATTAGCATTATACTTCCCACCTACAATGTAAATAGATGTTTGAGTCTTACAGGCCAGGATCTGTTTGCATGATTTGATGCTTTCAGATGCCCTATATTCCTTTGATTTCAGTGATACCTCCTGCTTCATTTTGTTATCCTAGGAGTCGTCTACTGGAAGTCAAATGTTGGTGTGGAAATCATTGTTATTTCCAGGTGAATTCATCAGCATGTGTGATTGCTGGTGTTTTCAATTTAGCAATACAGTTCAGCTATGCGATCATTTGTCATTTTCTGGTGCCCTCTTTCCACCGCATCTTTACTCTTAGTAAAGAATTTCATGCATGATATTATTACTTTATAGATCTGTATCTGGCTCTGGTTTGAACAATGGAAGTAAAAAAGTGTCTTCATCGTCTGTTACTCTTGAGTTCTTAATAAAATGCCTGCAGGAAAGTGAGCATTTTATAAATAATATTTGAAGCAGCAAAGGCTTTGGTGAATTTAATAATGATTAAACATTGCTACTTGGGAGTTCTTCAGGGTAGAGAATGATTGAGGCCAGTGTCGGGAACCCTATGGTCACAGGAGGTCCCTGAGAATCATCTCATTAAAGCAAGAAGGGTGTACTGAATTTCTTAAGAACTCAGAGTCTCACTTTTCAACATCACCGAGGTATTTCACTGCAAACATGCAACTCAGATGCCCTCTCAGGGTCATCAGATCAGGCCTTTTCATTCTGTGCTATTCTTACATGACAGAAAAATTGAAGACGACTGTGCCATTTGTTACGTCCACATCAACTTTGCATATATAACCGTGGAATGGGCCGTTGCTTATCTTGTCAACGTTGGTGGCTGCGACCAAAAGCGTGTTCCATTCTCCTGAAAGCTAAAAGCAAAGTTTCCATCAGAAACGTTGGTCCAGTTCTTTTGATGGCCTCCAACATCATCCAGCATGGGTTTCCCTCCTCTTTTACATCAGCAGTGAGCTATCTAACTTTAAGGAACAAAAGCACAATTTATAAAATACTGAGAAACCCAAGTCTGCAGCAGAAATAAAAACTCACATAGTCCTGAAATAGCACACTCGTTCTTTTCAAATGCAAGATCTCAAACCCAACAGCTCTTTGGCTGATGCACCTTCTGTTTTATAAGTATGGGGGAAGCAGCCAGTTAATAGACCAGAGCAGACATGTACAAAAGAAATGTGTAAGGAGGTGGTGAACAGAGGGATTCCGAGTTTCCAGGTGCATGGCTAGGCTTAGATGCACATAAATTTGGATATACATAGAAACCCCCCCAAAAGACACACACACACACACACACACACACACACACACACACACAGACACACACATGAAGACATCCATGTCAGGTCAGCCTTTTTCTGGTACCTGTGTAAGGTTGTCTTGTAAAGGTGGGTGGCTGTCCGGTAAAGGTAGGCGGCCTTCCGGTAAAGGTAGGCGACCGTCCGGTAGAGGTAGGCGGCCGTCCGGTAGAGGTAGGCGGCCGTCCGGTAGAGGTAGGCGGCCGTCCGGTAGAGGTAGGCGGCCGTCGGGTAGAGGTAGGCGGCTGTCCGGTAGAGGTAGGCGGCCGTCCGGTAGAGGTAGGCGGCTGTCCGGAGGAGGTAGGCGGCTGTCCGGTAGAGGTAGGCGGCTGCCACAAACCAGAACGACTCCAAGAAGTAAGAGTAGAATCTTCATCTTTCTAACACCTCTTGGTTTCTCCTCTGGAGGAAGCTCAGAATCAATTACCTGCTGGTGAGAATGTTGACCTCTTTATATAGTAAACATCTGTGAATGTGGCAATGTTTATCTGCTTGTCATTTTTCACAAGAGACCATTGTGCAACGCTGAAAATAAACATCATGTTGGCAGCAATGTATCCCAAAGATCTTTCAGACCTGGGTCATAAACCCCTCCAAAGGACGTTCCATAAACCTTCCATAAACCCCTCCAAAGGACGTTCAGAAGGTAGGCCTGCCTACAGGGTCGTTTGGATCAAGCCTGCATATCTCATGTCACACTGAGACTCATTCACTCATTCTTGGAGGGGGGGAGTGCAGGGAACAAACCTGTCCTTCCCTTTCTCTCAGATGAGTTTCAAGGAAATCACCTTCTTTCCCAGCAAACTACACCCTTTTCCTTGTTGAAAGACAGATTTATGTGTGGGCATTGAGTTATGCCCACTCATAAATATAAATGCCAAGATACACACGAAATGTGTGGAAACATTAGGTCTTCCTTTATTTCCCAGACTCTGAAGTGGGTGAACGAGCTGGACGGTACACTACTTTGGAGGTTTTTTGGGGACAGAGGTTTAGAGTGTCCTGAGTGACTCTGACCCTGTGAGTTGATTGTGACGTCAGACAATTTTGTACTGATGGAAAGCTCGTAGGGGCGTGTTCCGCTTGGAGAAAACAGGTTTTAAGTTGTGATTAAAAACTTAAAAAAAACCCCAGTGAATCAGTCGACAAAATAACACTCTTATAAGAAGCTGTTACCATGGCCAATTTCTTCAATATTAAGTGAACTTTCCAGTCATCTTTACAGGCTAATAAACAGTACCAGAGGTGCCTTGGTAGCTCAGTTGGTTAAGTGTCTGATGCTTGATCGCAGGTCAGGTCTTGATGTCAGGGTTGTGAGTTCAAGCCCCGCGTTGGACTCCACACTGGGTGTGAAGTGTCCTTGCCTAAATTAATAAGCAAACAAACAAACAAACAAACAAATAAATAAAGCAAGAACAGTCAACCTTACAACCCTTTTGCTCACTTTTTGTCGGTTATGAAATGGAAAGAGTAATGGTCTATGGGATAAGAATAGACCAGAATGTCAAGAATATATGGGTATCTTTTGAAATATGATAAGAGCAGGGCTAATATGGTCTAAAACCCAGTCTAAAACCTGGGTGTCTCAGTGGGTTAAGCATCTGATTTCGGCTCAGGTCGTGATCTGCCAGTTCATGAGTTTGAGCCCCACATCGGGCTCTGTGCTGACAGCTCAGAACCTGGAGTCGGCTTTGGATTCTCTCTCTCTCTCTCTCTCTCTCTCTCTCTCTCTCTCTCTCTGGCCTTCCCCCACTGGTGCTCTGTGTCTCTCTTGCGCACGCACCCCAAAATAAAGAAAAACAAAAAGAATTTTTTAAAAGTAACTATTAGAAAGTATAACAGAAAGCAATATGCTCATTTACCCCCCTGCATGCTGTACAAAAAACAAGAGTTTATTTTCACAAGTACTCATACCAAGGGTTTCTTGTGCATTCAGTAGGTCCCTGTTGAGCCCACACCAGCTGGAGAACACTGTTGCACGTCTGTAGCAGAGAAAGCAGTGACCCACGCACATATGATGCCCAGAGCTTCTGTTCCCACAAGGGGAGACAGGAATAGATAAATGCTCAACAGAGAAAATCACAAATATGAATGACGGTCCCTTGGAAGCATAACACAGGTTACCAAAGCACAGAGTGGTACAGGGTCATTTAAGCAGAGATCCGAAAAGAGGGGAAGGAGAAGGTCCTACCGTTATCTTGGTAAAATGATTCCAGAACGGGAGACTAGCGACTCCAGTGTCCCTTTAGAAACTGATCTGCCCTCATTAAACACCCGACTCCCCGTTACACTCCCCCAGCCCCTTACAACCACTGTAAGGGTTCTGCCTTCTGTGTCTATGAATTTGCTGCAAGTTCCTCATAGAAGTGGAATCATACATCATCCATGCGTTTGTATCTGGCTTATGTCACTGAGCATAATTGTCTCGGGGTTCATCCATGTGGCAGGTGTCAGAATAGTCTTTGTTTTTAATGGCTGAGTAACATTCCATCAGATGTATATCACGTCTTGTTTATCCATTCATCCATCGATGGACACTTGGGCTATTTCCATTCTTTGGCTATTGTTGATAGCACTGCTGTAAACATTGGGGTGTATGTGCCCCTTTGGATCGGCATTTTTGTATCGTTTGGATCAATACTTAGTAGTGCAATTGCTGGGTCACGGGGTAGTTCTAGTTTTAATTTTCTGAGGAGCCTCCATACTGTTTTCCAGAGTGGCTGCACCAGTTTGCGATCCCGCCAGCGGGGCAAGAAGGCTCCTCTTTCTCTACATCCTTGCCAGCATCTGTTTCCTGAGTTGTTCAGTAAAAAGTGAGTTACTATGAGACTTTGGTAAGTCAGTAACATACCGTAATCACTAGGGGTATCATCAACAGATTGGTAACAGTCTGTATCTTCAGAGCTCATGGGAAAGGAATAGAAAAGGTGGAAAAATAACCGGTTGGAAAAAAGGGAAAAACACAGATTATCACTGGAAGTGTATATGTATGGGCATATAAGGCCCTGTTAAATTTTATGTATATAGTAGTATAGGGTATACCTACATTTTATCTATCTATATCTATCTATCTATATCTATCTGTTTATGTATCAATCTATCTATCTATGTATCTATCATCCCATCACCCACCCATCCATCCATCATACCCGTTTGTCTGTCCATCCATCCATCCATGTATCCGTCCACCCGTTCATCCATCTATGTATGTTTATATATGCACAGTAATAAAATTCATTAAAATGTAGTACTGTTTCCGTGTAAGATACAGAGAGAATTGGACTGAATGAAAACAATCCGATCGATGCATGTTATTTACCAGATACACTGCTCAGATATAAAAATGCAGAAAAGCTGGGGAAGTATCTGCCCTGAAAATCATCAAAATATTGTGTGGCTTACAGCCTCTCTCGCTTTCTCAGTGTTGTGTAAAGAAAAAAAATCTCTAGCCCCCTGGGACACTGAAATATATATGATATAAAACTGGGAAATATTCGCTTACACTTCTCCTAGAAACATTTTCATATACAATGAGGCTTTGATGTGTAGCCTTTGATATTTGCTTTTGTAATAAAAGAAATAAGTGATCTAACCGCGCCCCCTCCCCCTAGTTGAATGATAAAACTTGTCTTATCTGCCCCGAAGGCAAGTGGTTACAGCTCAGACTTCTATCTAGGTTCAGCCCCAAGGCTCCTGGAAGACTGGAGTCCACTTGGGGTGTTTGCACTTGAAGGAGGAATGATCCCATGACCTTGAAGCCATTTGTTTTTTTTTCCAATATATGAAATTTATTGTCAAATTGGTTTCCATACAACACCCAGTGCTCATCCCAAAAGATCCCCTCCTCAATACCCATCACCCACCCTCCGCTCCCTCCCACCCCCCACCAACCCTCAGTCTGTTCTCAGTTTTTAAGAGTCTCTTATGCTTTGGCTCTCTCCCACTCTAACCTCTTTTTTTTTTTTTTCTTCCCCTCCCCCATGGGTTTCTGTTAAGTTTCTCAGGATCCAAATAAGAGTGAAATCATATGGTATCTGTCTTTCTCTGTATGGCTTATTTCACTTAGCATCACACTCTCCAGTTCCATCCACATTGCTACAAAGGGCCATATTTCGTTCTTTCTCACTGCCACGTAGTACTCCATTGTGTATATAAACCACAATTTCTTTATCCATTCATCAGTTGACGGACATTTAGGCTCTTTCCATAATTTGGCTATTGTTGAGAGTGCTGCTATAAACACTGGGGTACAAGTGCCCCTATGCATCAGCCCTCCTGTATCCCTTGGGTAAATCCCTAGCAGTGCTATTGCTGGGTCATAGGGTAGGTCTATTTCTAATTTTTTGAGGAACCTCCACACTGTTTTCCAGAGTGGCTGCACCAATTTGCATTCCCACCAACAGTGCAAGAGGGTTCCCGTTTCTCCACATCCTCTCCAGCATCTATAGCCTCCTGATTTGTTCATTTTGGCCACTCTAACTGGCGTGAGGTGATATCTGAGTGTGGTTTTGATTTGTATTTCCCTGATGAGGAGCGACGTTGAGCATCTTTTCATGTCCCTGTTGGCCATCCAGATGTCTTCTTTTTTTTTTTTTTTCAACGTTTATTTATTTTTGGGACAGAGAGAGACAGAGCATGAACGGGGGAGGGGCAGAGAGAGAGGGAGACACAGAATCGGAAACAGGCTCCAGGCTCTGAGCCATCAGCCCAGAGCCTGACATGGGGCTCGAACTCACGGACTGTGAGATCGTGACCTGGCTGAAGTCGGACGCTTAAACGACTGCGCCACCCAGGGGCCCCAATCCGGATGTCTTCTTTAGAGAAGTGTCTATTTATGTTTTCTGCCCATTTCTTCACTGGATTATCTGTTTTTCGGGTGTGGAGTTTGGTGAGCTCTTTATAGATTTTGGATACTAGCCCTTTGTCCAATATGTCATTTGCAAATATTTTTTCCTATTCCGTTGGTTGCCTTTTAGTTTTGTTGGTTGTTTCCTTTGCTGTGCAGAAGCTTTTTATCTTCATAAAGTCCCAGTAGTTCATTTTTGCTTTTAATTCCCTTGCCTTTGGGGATGTGTCAAGTAAGAAATTGCTGGGACTGAGGTCAGAGAGGTTTTTTCTTGCTTTCTCCTCTAGGGTTTTGATGGTTTCCTGTCTCCCATTCACGTCCGTTATCCATTTTGAGTTTATTTTTGTGAATGGTATGAGAAAGTGGTCTAGTTTCAATCTTCTGCATGTTGCTGTCCAGTTCTCCCAGCACCATTTGTTAAAGAGACTGTCTTTTTTCCATTGGATATTCTTTCCTGCTTTTTCAAAGATTAGTTGGCCATACTTTTGTGGGTCTAATTCTGGGGTTGCTATTCTATTCCATTGGTCTGTGTGTCTGTTTTTGTGCCAATACCATGCTGTCTTGATGATTTCAGCTTTGTAGTAGAGGCTAAAGTCTGCGACTGCGATGCCTTCCGCTTTGGTCTTCTTCTTCAAAATTACTTTGGCTATTCGGGGCCTTTTGTGGTTCCATATGAATTTTAGGATTCCTTGTTCTAGTTTTGAGAAGAATGTTGGTGCAATTTTGATTGGGATTGCATTGAATGTGTAGATATCTTTGGGTAGTATTGACATTTTGACAATATTTATTCTTCCAATCCACGAGCACGGAATGTTTTTCCATTTCTTTATGTCTTCTTCAATTTCCTTCATAAGCTTTCTATAGTTTTCAGCATGCAGATCTTTTACATCTCTGGTTAGATTATTCCTAGGTATTTTATGCTTCTTGGTGCTATTGTGAATGGGATGAGTTTCTTTATTTGTCTTTCTGTTGCTTTGTTGTTAGCGTATAAGAATGCAACTGATTTATATACATTGATTTTGTATCCTGCAACTTTGCTGAATTCATGTATCAGTTCTAGCAGACTTTTGGTGGAGTCTATTGGGCTTTCCATGGATAATATCATGTCATCTGCAAAAAGTGAAAGCTTAACTTCATCTTTGCCAGTTTTGATGCCTTTGATTTCATTTTGTTGTCTGATTGCTGATGCTAGCACTTCCAACACTATGTTAAACAACAGCGGTGAGAGTGGACATCCCTGTCGTGTTCCTGATCTCAGGGAAAAAGCTCTCAGTTTTTCCTCATTGAGGATGATGTTAGCTGTGGGCTTTTCATAAATGGCTTTTAAGATGTTTAAGTATGTTCCTTCTATCCCGACTTTCTTGAGGGTTTTTATTAAGATTGCTGAATTTTGTTAAAGGCCTTTTCTGCATCGATTGACAGGATCATATGGTTCTTATCTTTTCTTTTATTAATGTGATGTATCACGTTGATTGATTTGCGAATGTTGAACCAGCCCTGCATCCCAGGAATGCATCCCACTTGATCATGGTGAATAATTCTTTTTATATGCTGTTGAATTCGATTTGCTAGTATCTTATTGAGAATTTTTGCATCCATATTCATCAGGGATATTGGCCTGTAGTTCTCTTTTTTTACTGGGTCTCTGTCTGGTTTAGGAATCAAAGTAATACTGGCTTCATAGAATGAGTCTGGAAGTTTTCCTTCCCTTTCTATTTCTTGGAATAGCTTGAGAAGGATAGGTATTATCTCTGCTTTAAACGTCTGGTAGAACTCCCCTGGGAAGCCATCTGGTCCTGGACTCTTATTTGTTGGGAGATTTTTGATAACCGATTCAATTTCTTCGCTGGTTATGGGTCTGTTCAAGCTTTCTATTTCCTCCTGATTAAGTTTTGGAAGAGTGTGGGTGTTCAGGAATTTGTCCATTTCTTCCAGGTTGTCCAATTTGTTGGCATATAATTTTTCATAGTATTCCCTGATAATTGTTTGTATCTCTGAGGGATTGGTTGTAATAATTCCATTTTCATTCATGATTTTATCTATTTGGGTCATCTCCCTTTTCTTTTTGAGAAGCCTGGCTAGAGGTTTGTCAATTTTGTTTATTTTTTCAAAAAACCAACTCTTGGTTTCGTTGATCTGCTCTACAGTTTTTTTAGATTCTATATTGTTTATTTCTGCTCTGATCTTTATTATTTCTCTTCTTCTGCTGGGTTTAGGCTGCCTTTGCTGTTCTGCTTCTAGTTCCTTTAGGTGTGCTGTTAGATTTTGTATTTGGGATTTTTCTTGTTTCTTGAGATAGGCCTGGATTGCAATGTATTTTCCTCTCAGGACTGCCTTTGCTGCGTCCCAAAGCGTTTGGATTGTTGTATTTTCATTTTCGTTTGTTTCCATATATTTTTTTAATTTCTTCTCTAATTGCCTGGTTGACCCATTCATTCGTTAGTAGGGTGTTCTTTAACCTCCATGCCTTTGGAGGTTTTCCAGACTTTTTTCTGTGGTTGATTTCAAGCTTCATAGCATTGTGGTCTGAAAGTATGCATGGTATAATTTCAATTCTTGTAAACTTATGAAGGGCTGTTTTGTGACCCAGTATGTGATCTATCTTGGAGAATGTTCCATGTGTACTCGAGAAGAAATTATATTCTGTTGCTTTGGGATGCAGAGTTCTAAATATAAGTGTCAAGTCCATCTGATCAATGTATCATTCAGGGCCCTTGTTTCTTTATTGACCGTGTGTCTAGATGATCTATCCATTTCTGTAAGTGGGGTGTTAAAGTCCCCTGCAATTACCACATTCTTATCAATAAGGTTGCTTATGTTTGTGAGTAATTGTTTTATATATTTGGGGGCTCCTGTATTCGGCACATAGACATTTATAATTGTTAGCTCTTCCTGATGGATAGACCCTGTAATTATTATATAATGCAATGTAATCTCTTGTTACAGCCTTTAATTTAAAGTCTAGTTTGTCTGATATAAGTATGGCTACTCCAGCTTTCTTTTGACTTCCAATAGCATGATAAATAGTTCTCTATACCCTCAGTCTCAATCTGAAGGTGTCCTCAGGTCTAAAATGAGTCTCTTCTAGACAGCAAATAGATGGGTCTTGTTTTTTTTATCCGTTCTGATACCCTATGTCTTTTGGTTGGTGCATGCCTGAATATATTTTAAACTCCTGCCCTGAAGAAGCTTTCTCTCCGACACGAGGGAATAAATTGAATAACTCACTAGGAAGACTCCTTTCAAACAAGGCTATGTTATAATGCTGTCAAAACTTATATAATTCCATACATGATATCACAAAAGAAAACGCAAGTGAGCCTGTGTGTACTAAATTAGAAAAGCTTAATATCCTTTTTCAATAGCAAAATAAACTTGATATGTCCCCTAATGTATGAGGCATTAACTGGCTTGTATATAAAATTATGTCACAGAAAATAAAACTGGCTGAGAACGTATAAACAAAACAAAGTTATTTACAATATATCCAGGTTTTGAAGTGACCAGCAAGCTGTCACAATGAATTTCCTATAACAGACAGAGAGGATTGTGGATATTAAAAAGGTAACAAAAGATTGTGGAGTGGTTAACTTGGAAGAACTCTGTGTGCACAATAAAAGACAGTTACAGAAACACAGAGTTGCAAGATAACCTTCACATTTTAATGAGAGAAATTGGCACTTTCCTGTAACTCTGCAAGTGCACATATGCTAAGACAGATCAGTGCTACTCCTAAATATTTAACCAAGAGAAAATGAAAATATGTCCAGCAGACGTCTGCACAAGGATGCTCATATTGGGTTTATTCCTAATGGCCCAATACTAGAAACGGTGCAGGTTTTCATCAGTCGGGAAATGAATGACAAAAGTGGTAATACATTTATACAATGGACTACTACTTAGTAATAAATAGAAATGGGTTACTGATACACACAATAGCATTCATGGATCTTTAAAAAAAAAATCATGCTGAAAGAAGCCAGACTCAAAAATACAAACCGTATGTTTTCATTTACGTGGAATTTGAGAAAAAGCAAAATAAATCTACCGTGAAAAAAAATCAGGATGTTCTTCCTTCTCTGGGTGGAGGTCAGAACTGATTTGCAATTTCTGGAAGGAGCTGAGTGCCGGTGAGTTCTACATCTAGACAGGCTGGAGGCACACAGGTGTTACGCCTTCTTCAAGGTGCCCACGTGTGCACGCTGGCTCTTGACTTGCCTTCCGTCTTCAGGACAATGCGTATAGACTCCCTTCAGCACATTCTTTGTTCAGACTCTCGGTATCCGAGGCTGTGTTAAGTCTCGCCTCAGAGAAACGTCGGGCGTGAACTTGGAGAAGGACAGGGGTCTGGATTACGTCTTTGTTTTCTGTAAATGCGTATTTCATGTTTTAAAACCCATTTAACATTGATCCACTATTGACAGGGCTGTGAATAATATGTTCAGGAAATGGGGTGAACGGTTTCAGTGTAACACACATATCCTTTTGGGAAGCAGTTGAATGTATAAACTCAAACAGTGTCCCTAAGGGTAGATTCAAGTATTCGACGTGCATGATTTCACTTCCTAAATTCATACACAGAACCCTGTAATGATATCTGGAAACATGCAAAATGGAAGAGAAATGTGTTCTTCCCCTAAAAAAAATAAGGAAAGAAACCAAAGTAATGATAATCAGGTACGTCCCTATCCCTGTGTCCAGTATAAAGGCCATAGCTTCTCGCCAGGGATATTAATCCAAATTTAGTTCCACTTTCTGTAGATACAATCAGCAGCATTTGTGTAGTTGTTATTTATATTAAGGACTGGGATATCTGAGCTGAGCCTGTAGGTCATCGTGAAGAGGCCCGAGTGTGCATCCCCTTGCGTGTGAAACACCAACGACTGCCTCGAGTCCTAGACTCAGAGCACCAAATGCATTACTGACCGTGCAGATGCCAGAGGTCCGCATGGTCGCTGCTTGCGAAGTGAAATGGTAACATAAATGAATAAAAGCTATGAACAAAAACCAAAAGAGCTTTCAACAGCACCAAGGCTTCAGGCGTTCATCCATTGATCAAACAGGTAGAATATAATTCCAGAGTGAGAGATCCGATCATGCACACCAACACCTGAAACACTTTGCTCTCCTCACTCGGGGAATTTAGGTTCTGAATACAGATATCTTCATCTGGGAGGATTGGCTGAAGAAGGGCACTTTCCTTCCTTCTTTCCTTCCTTTTTCCTTTTCTTTCCTTTCTTTTCCTTTTTTCTTTTCCTTCCTTCCTTCCTTCCTTCCTTCCTTCCTAGAGTGAGAGTGTCCTCATGCACGTGTGCTTAATAAGGAGAGGGGCAGAGAGAGAGAGAGAATCCCAACTAGGCTCCGTGCTGTCGGTGCAGAGCCCAATGAGAATCTCAGTCCAGTGAACCATGAGGTCATGACCTGAGCTGAAATCAAGAGTGTGCCCCTCAACTGACTGAGCCACCCTGGCACACCCCCACCCCACTTTTTATTCTTATTTTTAAAGAGCACCAAACAATCTTGCAACATTTAACATGCCAAAACCTTCAGTGTCTTTGATAGGAAAATGAGAACTCTCTATTTCTATATGTGCATTTGTAAATATAAAAAAACAGGGGCACCTGGGTAGCTCAGTCAGTTAGGCGTCCAACTTCGGCTCAGGTCATGATCTCACAATTCGTGAGTTCAATCCCCGCGTCGGGCTTTGTGCTGACAGCTCAGAGCCTGGAGCCTGCTTCGGATTCTGTGTCTTCACCTCTCTCTGCCCTTCCCCAAGTCATATTTTATATTTCTCTCAAAAGTAAATAAACATTAAAAAAATTTTACAAAAATATACGCATACAAAACAAGTAAAGACCATTTACAGTATATGAGAGCAGTCCTTTGACAACAGGGCAAGAATACTATGCAATGCTCATTGTGGTGGTGGAAATTAAAGTTAATATTGACATAGTCTAAAATGTGAAGGGACCCTTTCTCTGCATAGCATGCTGCTCTAAAGAGACACATGCAAACACACGGACACACCACACACACACACACACACACGCACACAACAGTAGTATCAGGAACAAGAACTTGGAAATAATAAAGGAATTTATGCTGTTCAAATCTGCCGTCATTGAGACAGAACACTAACATGAAATTCTTTAAACCTGTGAAAACCAGCCTTAAAACCTTCTAGGCCTGTGGAATAGGGTTAAGTTCTGGGACCTTTCAGACTTTCAGTCTTCTCCGACATCATAGTGGAGATTATTAGCACTTGCTCCAAAAATGGTTGTGGAAATCAATTTAGATAGATTAATTGCCTAAAACGTTCATTAGAGAGCCTAACACACACTATACTTCAATAAATGGAGACTCCAAATGGAATGTGGACATTCCATTTATATTCAGGGATGTTACGAATTGGCTGGAATATCAGAATTAATTTGTACTCTAGGAGAAAGCAGAAGAGAATTTGAGTAATAGGTATGTCCTTGAATCCTTAATATGGCTTTCATTCTCCTCATGTCTCTGCAGGAATTAATCACACAGGGAGACCGTGTGTCCTGAAAAAGGGAACATATCTGAGCTGATGCTACCAAAGAGCCACAGTCCTCATCCTTGAGTGAAGACCATCTTGAGAAAGGTACCAAGCGTTGAGAATGTCTTTGCAGTTGGAACTTCAGAAATTTTCTGGGAACGTGGTTTAGAAATCATGCTCTGAAACTCTGATATTTAGCAATGTCTTTGTATTTGTAGAGGAATTGCAAATGGGAATTTGAGGATGTTTTCAGGCAGCCTTAAACCTTATCATTGATCAAAAATTTCAGGATGTTAAAGAAGACTGTTAACATGCTATTTTCCACCTAATTTTTTATATTGACATTTTGAGGCCTGGAGATGGATTCCGTTCAGGGTAAGTAGTATTTGAAAAGAAAAGACAAGAAAAGAAACAAAACAGGATTTCGTCCATTAAATGTTTTGTTAATCTATTCCAACATTTTTTTTGAAGTCTAGGCAGTTCAAGATCTGCTCAGTTTCTATTTTGTCTACTTTCGAAATGTCAGCCGTCATTGACTAATTTCATTCTTTCCTTAGAGAGGGCACTTTTCACGGGATTGTCCTCAGTAATGGAAGGATAGTTAATGAGCTAAAGCAAAGTTACTTGACTTCTTGGTTTGGGTTGAATTTAAATGGCATGGCTGGCAATGTGATGTACTGCTCATTGGTGATTTTAATAACCAAAGTGATTTAACTTATCTGGACCAAGTGCCCTTTTAGTTAAATGCATGTAACCAGCTGCAGAATTGTACTTTACAATTTTAAAGCAGAGAAATCTACCTTAGTTTTAAGAACCTCACAAAAAATGTGTGGTTTTTTTTTTAACATGAAATTTATTGTCACATTGGTTTCCATAGAACACCCAGTGCTCATCCCAACAGGTGCCCTCTTCAGTGCCCATCACCCACCCTCCCGTCCCTCCCACCCCCATCAACCCTCAGTTTGTTCTCAGTTTTGAAGAGTCTCTTTTGCTTTGGCTCTCTCCCTCTCTAACTTTTGTTTTCCCTTCCCCTCCCCCATGGGCTTCTGTTAAGTTTCTCAGGATCCACATAAGAGTGAAAACATATGGTGTCTGTCTTTCTTTGTATGACTTATTTCACGTAGCATAATACCCCCCAGTTCCATCCATCAAGTGACGAATGCATAAAGAAATTGTGGTTTCTATACACAATGGAATACTACTTGGCAATGAGAAAGCATGAAATACGGCCTTTTGTAGCAACATGGGTGGAAACATATGTAGTTTTTAAAAAGTGAGAGATTAATGTCTAATCCAAGGATTGCCTACAATTATGAAATGTAGTCAATTCTGAGATGCCACATCGTATTCAGTCTAGGGTCACTGGATCTGATGACCCATTCAGAGATCTGTCTTAACCTAACACCAAACAACAGAAACAGATTTTATTTTTATTTTATTTTTCATTCTGAATCACTTCCTCCTGATTCTGTATCCAGCACTGACTTATACTTGGAATATTAGCACTGTATAAATAAACAGAGGGGGGGGTTGCGTATCACAGGCGTTTGAGGGTTCAGTAAATATGTCTTTGTATTTTGCTAATTCTTGTATCTTATATCCTGGTGATTATTTAAACAACACCAAATGCAATAAATGTCTTCTAAAATGTGTCCGACTATATAACTCACACTTCCAATAGACACCCTCACCCAACAAATGTTTGTGCATAGATGTGTTTGGTTATTATTGATGTCACTATTATAGAATAAATTTGTCACAGAATAGTAGCCATAAGGGTGGAGGCACCTAAAAGACCATAAAACAAGCGGGACAATAAATCTGTATATAAATTAGGTGGGACAATACATCTGTATATAAATTAATGTTCTCTATGAGACTTATTTTAATGAAGAATGAATTATCCCAGTCACCAATAATGTAAAAGCAGAAATTAATATCTGTTAATAGGCAATTTAGTACCAAATGACTGCTCCTTAATAAAACAGTGCAATTGTTTTCTCTTCTCTTTAAGCGACTGGGTTCTGCGCAATCTTTTCTAATATACTGAGCTAGGCTGTTAGTGAGGAACGTGATTTTACTGAGCACTTTATTCTCAGGTGTGCTAACCATTGCTTTGGCAATCTTAATAAACCGTAAAGAGTGCAGCCTAAGTGCCTTAAATGTGCCTGAATATCATGTTTCATAGGAATGTCCTTGAAAATGGCCCCATTAGGATGATGTACGTCCCTCGTATTTTATGTGTATGATGATTGCACCCTTGTGAGCCTTTCAAGAAATCTGCATCTAGTGGCAGTGTATAAAGGAAGCACACTGTTTCCGGATTTTTGTTGGCGGGACTTTCTGAATTTTTTTTCTCTAAAGCTGAGAGAAAATGTTACGTTTAGCATCCTAACCTCTTCTAAGCGTGCAGCTCAGCAGTGTTAAGTGTATTCATGGGGTTGTGCAACTGCATCCCCGGAATGTTTTTATCTTGCAAATCTGAAACACTGTAGCCAGTGAACATTAATTTCCCTACCCCCCCCCCACCCGCAACAGGCACATCCTAGGTTTACCTTTATACCCTTCTGCTTTCTGCTTCTAGCTTTTGACCCCTTTTGAGCCTTCCTGTGAGTGGAATTCTCTAGGTTGTGTCCTTTTGTGAGTGCCTTATTTTGCTTAGCGTCCTGTCCTCCAAGTCCATGCATGTTTTAGCATGTGATGGGGTTTCCTTTTCCAAGGCCGGCAAAATTTGTTGGCTTTGACACCGGAATGAAATGCAACAACTAGTAAAAATAGATAAGGTCACACCAACCTTTGAACACTTTTGTGCGTTGACATAAACAATCAACAGAATAAAGAGACAGTCTGTGGAACCGGAGAAATTAATTGCAAATCAAGTATCTAAAAGCGGATATCGTGAAGAATGTTGAAGGAATTTCTGCAAGTCAACAGCAACAAAATAAACCAATTTAAAAAAAAAAGAAAGGGCACAGGGCTTGAGCCCTTTCTTAGTGAAGAAGACAGAATCAGCAATATGCAGAAGAAAAGGTACTCGTTATCACTCACCATTAGAGAAACATAAATCAAAACCACAATGACTCATCACCTGACACTACAAGGTGGCTACTATAAAAAAAAAAAAAAAAAACCCAAGAAAAAACAAGAAAGACCAAGTAACAAATGTTGATGAAGATGCAAACTTAGAACCTTCACACACTGTTGTACTCATTTTGCAAAACGGGTGTAGAGGTTGCTCCAATAATTAAACGTTGAATTACTGTATGACCAGCAATCTGACTTATGGATATACAGCCAAAATAATTCAAGCAGGCTCGTGCAGATGTATGAACACATCTGTGGTCATCGCAGTATTACTTACAGTACCCCATGTGCTAAAAGCAACCCAAGCGTCCATGAGTGAATGAATGGGTAAAGAAAACATGTGTTATATGTACCATGGACTGTTACGCAGTCCGAAAACTTAATTTTCTTACAGATTTTTTTCCCCCAAGGTGCAAGTCTGGCTGTTTTAATAAAGTGAATGTTTTATTGATTGATTGATTGATTGATTGATTGATTTTCCAATGTTTCTTTTTATTTTCGAGAGAGCGTGAGCAGGGGGGAGTGACAGAGAGAAGGGGACGGAGGATCCGAAGTGGGCTCTGAGCTTGACACACTGACAGCACAGAGCCTGACGTGGGGCTTGAACCCAACAACTGCAGGATCACGACCTGAGCCAAAGTCAGACACGTAACCGACCGAGCCACCCGGGAGCCCCAGGAAACTGACTATTTTAGAAGCTAGGTGCCATGTGCCGAACAATGATTATACCTCAAAGTCGGACGTAATGTTTGTAAAGTAGGAGACAGAGACGAACAGACAAAAAATGGACTCAGGCAAGCCTGAGCAGTGTGCAGACAATTCCAATTAAACCTTAAATCCGAAAGCAAAATGAAGAACTCAGGTAAAAAGGAAGCATACCACATACGATAAAATTTTAACAGAGACTTTTCTATTAACTCTCCATGTGAACAATTCAATTCATTCGGAGACCACTTTGTCAAAGACTTTTATATGAAAAGTTTTGCTTGATAGATTGATACAAAGGGGAAATTCTATGTTCCTTGGGAAAATAGAGTTTATTTCAGTTTAATGACACATGCATATTTATATTTACCTGACTTGCTCTATTATTTAAAAATAGTTCACATTACTAACATGTACTGTGGGCATGTGCGTGTGTTATGTAGAACTCAAACAAGATGGTGTATGTGAAAATATTTTGAAATCTATAAATGCAGGGACACCTGGGTGGCTCAGTCAGCTAAGCGTCCAACTTCAGCTCAGGTCCTGATCTCACAGTTCATGGATTCAAGTCCCACATTGGTCTGTGTGCTGACAGCTCAGAGCCTGGAGCCTACTTCAGATTCTGTGTCTCCCTCTCTCTGCCCCTCTCCCGCTCACGCTCTGTCTCTCTCTCTAGAATAAACATTAAAATTTTTAAAAAAAGAGAGACACCTATAAATCCACAAACCATCACCCACGCTCATGGATGACAAACAGGAAGTCCACCTAAGTCAAGTACCCGCCTCAGGAGAGGCAGGACTCAGAGCCAGGCCTTACGAGGTGTCATTTTACGTTCTTTCTGGGCAATCATGAAGAAGTCATCTTAGCATGTCATTTTGGCGTCGTGTTTGCATCACGTTAGTATACCTGGGGGGTACAGCACACCCCATCTCATCACAGAAGTTAATTATGACCATCATCATCATCATGACATCAGGGATAGTCATAACGAAGTGTGTGCATGTGTGTGTGTGTGTGCGCGCGCATGTGTGAAATAACTCCCCAGGTGACCAGCACCATATTCATTCTTCTTGGCCATACAACCCCCTCCCCCAATTGTAATTGCTTCCCGTAAATTCTCGCCTTTGCTTCACAACCATTACTTAAAACATCAAAATAGTATCACATTTAATAAAAATTTGATAAAGTGAAATATTAGCAAAGAAGCAGCATTTGCTTTCCATAATGCAAATAAGCCCGATAATGCTCTGAATATCCACAGTTAATTATTTTAAACCATCTAATCAATGAGAACCTTTGAACCTCTAATTTTCAATTAGAAGCAATGCAGATTTACCACAATAACAGAAGTAATTTCGAAATCTAGGATCTAATCCTATAAATGGTTACATGCAATATCGAATTTAATATAAGTTGGCATTCACAGGGGAAAAGGTTTAAAATACCATTTTATTAACATTGTACTATAGAAGTCAAAAATGTTTCAAAATTCTGGCAGGGTACCTAATTTATATTTAATCTCATTTGAAATATTCCTCTGAATAAATCAGACTCTAAGGGAGCTATTCAAATGAGTCCTTAAAATGATAAACAGAATGGGAAAATTTAGGCAGAGAACAGCTGTACTGTATTTGGCCACATATCACTATTGTACTCACATATGCAATCAATACGGACTCAGTTACTAGAAATAATGGAAATCGTAATACTTCACTCCGGTAGTTTAATATGCGTGCATGACTTATTGTGCTTTATTAACCAAAAGGAGATTATACTCTTGTATGTGAGGTGTTATTATTGTTTTAGAATAGGGAGAGCACAGGTATAGACGTATGAAGAGAGTATCTACGGAGGGAGAAATAGTGCTGGTTGTAAGAAAAGACTGGGAAAGGAGTGAGCAATTCTGGGATCACCGAATCCTTTGGACAAGCTCATTAAGAAGTGTACCCACGGCAAGGAACAGAACCGCTGACCACTTAGAGAAAAAGCACAGCGTCCTCGGGCATCTTTGATCTAGGACTGCCCCCGTGGCCGTGAGCAAGGTACGTCATCTCTTGGACTTCAGTGGGCTTGGCTCTGTTTGGGTTCAGAATGCCTTCTGACCGTGTCTCCTTGCGGTAAAATCAGATGCCACAGTCAAATAAAGGGATGCATGGCCTTAGGGTTACACTCATGGAGAAGGCGAATATTACAGGTCAACCACAACAAAAATTCCTATCCAGCTTACATTCGACTTCTAACCATTGCTAAGTTCTGGGTATATTCGTTTGATACAGGATAAGAGGGACATACTGCTACTTTGAAACCGTCCTTGATGGATTATACAATATCAAAACGTACTGCATAATAGTAACAACCACAGTGACTCCCTAAGTTCCAGACTCAAAGAGACCTTAGTGTTGACCCTTGAATGACAGGGGAGTTGGGGCACCAACCCCCTTGTGCAGTCGAAAATCCACATACAACTTTTGACTTCCACAAAACTTTTTTAAGTGTATTTATTTTGACAGAGAGAGAGAGAGTATGAGTCAGGGAGGGGCAGAGACAGAGACAGGGAGAGAGAGAATCCCAAACAGGCTCCTCACTGTCAGCACAGAGCCTGACGCAGGACTCAGACGCCCCAGCTGTGAGATCAGGACCTGAGCCGAAATCAAGAGCTGGACCGTTAACGGACTGAGCCACCCAGGCACCCCTGGCTCGCACAAAACTTAACTACTCATGGCCTGCTGATGCTGGAAGCCTTACTGGTGACATAAGCTGTTGATTCACACATATTTTGTGAATCAAGGGAGACTGCACTGTATTCTTACGATAGAGTAAGCCAGAGAAAAGGAAACGTATTAAGAAAACCATACGAAAGAGAAAATGCATTTACAGGACTGTACTGTGTATATCGAAGAAAGCCACCTGCACTGAAACCTGTGTTGTTCAAGAGTCACCTGTATGTCATTGAACAATAGGCCTGAGTCATAAATGGAAGGACATTGGGGGGGTGGGCACCACAAGCCTCATAGTTACCCACTGGCATGAGCCAGGGGAAACGGAGAGATTAAGAATGGGCATTTTAGAACAGAAATGGGCGTGGTGTCAGCGGGGAGGATCGTGTTACATCAGGGGTCACCCAGAGCCCGCGTGACTGCAGAGGGTGAACTCTCTGGACTGAGCCTGTCACCACTGCTGTGAGGAAGTCCTTCATCTAAACCAGTTAAATCTCCCTGAAAGAAACTTGCAGTCAATGTACAAATTTAATGCTCGTGTTGAACAGACTTCGTACCGATGCCTCAAATCATGGAGTCCTTCTCGTCTCTCTGTCTCTCGTTCCCCACGTTTAATCTACCAGCGGTATTCAGACACTTCACACGTCATCCTGACCGTCTCCACCTCAAGCACTGTCTCTCCCCAGGAGCATCTCACACGGGTCTCCCTCGCTCTGCCTCTCTCACGGACAGCATTGTGTCCCCTGAAAATTCATACGTTAAAACGCTAACCCCCAGTGCGACTGTATTTGCAGATCAGGAACTAGTTAAGATTATATGAGGTCACAGGGTGGGACTCTCTCATTCCATAGAATTTGCGTCCTTGTGATGAGAGACACTCTTTCTCTCTCTCTCTCTCTGCACAAGCACAAAGAAAAGCCACATAGGACACAGTGAGAAGGTGACCATCTACAAGCCAGGAGGAGAGTCCTCACCAGGAATCAGCCCCTGTCCAGCCTGGATCTTGGGCTTCCGGCCTTTGGCACTCCAAGAGAATCCGTTTGTGTCATTGAGCCACCCAGTTTGGAGTACCTTGTAATGGCAGCCTGAGCAGATTAATGGTGCCTCCTTCCGGGGCTCCCGGGTGGCTCAGTCGATTGAGCATCCAACTTCGGCTCAGGTCATGATCTCTCAGTTCATGAGTTCGAGCCCCACATCGGACTCTGCTGACAGCTCAGAGCCTGGAGCCTGCTTCAGATTCTCTCTCTCTCTCTCTCTCTCTCTCCCTCCCTCCCTCCCTCCCTCTCTGTCTCAAAAATAAACATTAAAAAAATTTTTTTAAAATGGTGCCTCCTATCCACTGCCATCATCAACGCCAGATTCTCCGCCCATTATTCTGCATGCCGCCTCTTACCACAGACAGAATGCGCTGTTTTACCACCGGCGGGGACCATCTCTGTCCTCAACACAAGCCTCCAGTGTTTTATAGGATCTTCTCTCCAACTTGATCTCCTCTGAGTCGTCCGTGTTCACCTGTCACGGGACGTCTTCCGTGTTTTTGCCCAAGCCTCATAACGCTGTTGCTCACTAGGTGGATACTTGTCTGCTTCCTCCCTGTGTTTTGCTTTGGCATCTCAAGGAAGGAGAGCCCAAGACAAGGCGGAGAGTAATGACCCCTTCCAGGTGCAGGACCTCCAGGGTGGATGGGAGAAAAGACAGCAGGCAAACGTCAAAGCAGTCATGCCGCCTTTTTGGTCTTTGCTTCACCAGTGGTCTCAAAGCAACATATCCGAGTGGGTCTGCAGTTGTGTTGACCGTGGAGCGCCGAAAAGAAAGCCCGCGTGCGTGTCCCGTTTTGGCTGTAGCACATTAGCAGGTGGAGAGTGTGCCTCTGCAGACATGTGAAGCAGAAGAGAGAACATGTCCAAATCATCAAGGTTCACATACTTACCATTCATCTTGGTAGGGAGCCTGCCTACTTTCCAATTATTTCTCTTTGAACAGAAATGGCTTATTAGTGTTTCTGACAAGTCTCTCCAGTTCTCCACGAAGATATATATATAGATGAAGTGAAATCTCCCTCTATCCAAAAAAAAAAAAAAAAAAAAAAAAAAAAAAAAAAAAAAAAAACAACACAAAATCAGCACAAGATTTAAAACCAGGACTGAGGTCCAGCAGCCAGACCTGGAGGCTGTCTAATAACTACGGGACTATACGGCAAGACCCCAAGGGCTGCTCAGCCTCCCCTATAAGACGGTAGGTTTCAGGGGTGCCTGGTGGCTCAGTTTTAAGTGTCTGACTTTGGCTCAGGGCATGATCTCACGGTTTGTGAGTTCGAGTCCTGCGTTAGGCTCTGTGCCAACAGCTCGGAGCCTGGAGCCTGCTTTGGATTCTGTGTCTCCCTCTCTCTCTGCCCCTCCCCTGGTCACTCGCTCACTCTCTCTCTCTCTCTCTCTCTCTCTCTCTCAAAAAGAAAAAAAAAAGACTGTGGATTCCAGGAGAGCAGACATATGTCTGGATGCCTGAATTGATAAACAGACTCATGTGTTTTCTGTTACGCAACATACATTGATCGGCCACTGTTGAGGTTCCTAAGGCTGCCCTAACAAATTACCCCACACTTTGTTGCATAAAAGAACACAAATTTACTATCTTGATGGTTCCGTAGGTCAGAAGTCCAGAGTGGATCTCACTAGAGTCACATAAAGGCATCGCAAGGGCTGTGCTCGTCATGAGGGTTTTTCAACAACAAAAAAATCTCCTTTTATATATATTCCTCCTTTTACAGTATGCCCAGATTTCTCTGCTTGCGGTTCCCTTCCAGCCAGCAAGTGTATTACTCTAATCTCTTCCCGGGTAAAACCCTTGTGGTTCCTGTTGTTCCACTTGCATAATACCGGCTGATTTCCCCATCTCAAGAGCCCTTGATCACATCTGCAGAGTCCATTTTGATGTGTGACATGGTCACGTGTGTCTAGAGATTAGGGTGTAGACCTCTTTGGCTGGAGAGAGACATTTTCTGCTATGCCAAAGCCATATTGCGTCAAGTCCCCACAAGGGAGAAAAGAGGTCCCATCCATCTGCCACTGTGTGTCTCAGTCCTGCTTCCCATAGCCCATGGCTCACCTCCACACTTCAAGTTTGGCCCCGTGGTTGTTTCTGGAGAAAGCAGGAGCATGCGTCCTGGTATGGATCTCTTCCAAGCTAATGACCAGACAGGCAATTTTCTGAAAGTAGAATTTCATGAGCGAAGGGCCAGTATCCTAGAACCCCGAGATTTCAGCGTACTTTCTGGGTGGCTCCTCCGCATGGGAAGATGAAGTGTCCATTTGGCTACATGGCCCTTTTGAAAAGAAGGGATCAGCAAAGGAGCTGTGGGGACCTTCTGTGTCCAACACACTTACACCCCCAAGAATAAAAGGCTCCTGGGGAACACAGAGCAGCATTATTTACTATTGTAGCTCATGAGCTTGTATTCCTGGTCCTTAGGCACCAATAATTATGAAACAAATAGAGCAGTGGTTAAAAGCTCCAGAACAACTTGATGGAGAAGGTTGACATGCCTCTGCCTCTTCCAGATCATTTCCACAATACAGAACAACAAAAAGGTGGCAAGTTGAAAAAGGGAAACACGGCAGTCATGTTTCGTAAAATGTGTGTATTTTCTTACTTGCCTTTTTAAAGAGAAACCACACTTGATTCTTTCAAAAATGTGACTGCAGGAGCTAAAGTGGCCTCCAGAGTGACGTCGTGCATACAGATCACAGGCGGGAAGCATCAGTCACTGAGAATCGGAAACCTCTGAAGCCAGCAGGAAGACCCAGTCAAGAAAAGGCTGAAAGCTGCAGGATCTCACAGTGTCTCCCTGTTAGTGCTTTAATTTCTGACGCGAAACGTCTCGGTGGTGGAAATTGGCCGACTTGGGAAACACAGATTAGCACAATTTGCTCTGAGAAATGTAGCCAACGTGTTGAGATGTTTCTTCTAGTTGTTACCTTGTTATGGTGACAAAATATCATGGCAGTGAAATGGCATGTCCAGGAGAAGTGCCCAGCAGAGTTCATGAGGGAAAATACAACGCATCGCTGATACTTCTGTGCCGATAAACTAAAATCTTGCACAATTCACGGGGTCCACATAGCATGGTGGGACAGAGTTTAAAATGCGTCCTCAGTTTACGTGAAGTCCTTTCTTTGGTCAAAAGATACCCTTCCCCATCATCCGTGTACACAATTCTAAGGAAATAAAAACAGCCATACCCAGTGACGTCCTGTCTCAATTCTTGCGTTTCAGTTGCTAGTGATTTTGGTAATTTTCCCCCTGTGTACTTTTGGTTCCGACATCAACGTTTTCACACCTCCAAATCCCTAGTAAAAGCATTTCATTTTCTGCATCTCAAAGTCAGATGCAGAGATAACAGTGAAGAGGTTTAAAATAATAGCATTTTGAATGAAGCCCATTTGAAAAATGATGCTTGGAAGGGTGAATGCGTCTGACAATACCAAGTCTGGAATGAATACATGAGTGGTAGCTTCACTTGGAGTTATTGTCATACGGCATTCATGAAACACAAGAAGATTTGTGAAAATGTTCATTGACTAACTCAGTTTGCGGAACTATTCTAAATATAAAGAACGTTAGCATTTTCGTTAAACATTGGAGGTATCTGAGAATGTGTATATACACGTGAAATTGCCTCACATAATGTTTCATGTGCAAAAATGAAAACATAATATATTTGTGAATAATCCACTGTAGAAAAACATGTTTAAAAGATCGCATTAAGGGAAAGTGTAGAGAATCAGCCTTTTAACAGAAACCACAGGGTGATTTCAGCGAAAAGGCACTTCTGGTAAACACTGGTTTGGATGATTTTGCACTTCCAAATTTAGAGGTGTACCTTTTATATTTAAATATTCTTGTAGCTGATTTATTAATGTAAATATTTGCCACATATAATTTATGTTATCAGACATATATTGAAGAAATATGTGCTGCTTATGCTTGTGTATTTTCTCCCCTCATATAAAAATGTCCAGAATAATGCTTGAAGTGACATGATATAGGCCAGAGTCTTGTCTAGGCAATTCACTGTCGTCTCCGCCATCACACCCTCTTGAGAAAGCTTGTTTTTGTGGGAAAATGAAGTGTGAAGCATTAGAAAACACGCCTCAACAAACGTAAGAGACTCTTAAATACAGAGAACAAACTGAAGGTGGTTGGGGAGAAGGGGAGTGGGGAATGCGCTCGCTGAGTGGGTGATGGGCACTGAGGAGGGCACTTGTTGGGATGAGCACTGAGCGTTGTGTATAAGTGCTGAATCACTAAATTCTATTCCTCTTAAAAAATTTTTTTAATGTTTATTTTTGAGAGAGAGAGAGAGAGAGCACAAGCAGGGGAGAGGCAGAGAGAGAGGGAGACACAGAATCCGAAGCGGGCTCCAGGCTCTGAGCTGTCAGCACACGAACACTGAGAACATGACCTGAGCTGAAGTCAGACGCTGAACCAACTGAGCCCCTAAATTCTATTCCTGAAATCTTTACTTACAGTAACTGACTTGGATTTAAATTAAAAAATAAGTGACAACCTTTGTAAAAAATAAAAAAAAAATAACAGAACCAAAAAATACAATAATCATAAAATAATAAAATAAAAAATAAGAGAATAAAATAAAATAAAATGTTGTTCTAAAAAAATAAAAAAGAAAGTAAACATGCTTAAAAACCAAGACAGGAAAACCAGATATCTCAACAGCGAAGCAAATGTGCACCAGACGCGAGAGGTGAATGAGGAAGCACAGAGAGACACTGCCATGCTGGCCATCACAGGACACACACAGCGGGAGCCCCTCAAACAGGTGGCCATCATCTGCAAGGACATGTGGACGGACACACAGCAAGCTGCTTAGCTTCTGTCTGAACAGACAGCCTCGTCTCATATCCAACCATGACCTCATCTCTTACCTACCCACACACAGGGAGCAGATGAGAACCAACATTGCGCTGTCCTCATAGCCCCCACTGGGGTCTGACTGGGAACCCAAACCAGGGAAGTGTTCTGTGTTTCAAACGTGTCCCTGTCATTTCTTCCTGAGACAGGAAGATACACCGAAGGTACAATGGGGTGGTCGAGCAAATTACAGGGACTCTCACCGTCTTAGTCCATTTGGGCTGCTGTAACAGAATATTCTAGACCAGGAGGCTTATGAGCAACAGACATGTCTCATAGTTCTGGAGGCTGCAAGTCTCAGATCAGGGTAGCAGCGGATTTGGTGTCTGGTGGGACCCCACCTTCAGGCTGGAGGCCACCGTCTTCTGTGTCCTCACATGGTAGAAGGGAGCTCTGTGGGGTCTCTTTGCCATGGTCCCTGATTCCTCACCCTCATGACCTAATCGCCTCCCAGAAGTCCCACCTCCAAACCATCACACTGGTGATTAGAATTTCAGCATGTGAATTTTGGGGGACACTTTCACACCATGGCACTTAGTAACACTTCATATTGGGATGCAGACTTTAACAAAAGAACAGGTATCCACAAAACACCTTACGGCACATTCCAGGAGGTGCGGGGATGGGCAACGAATAACCAGCATATTTCTGATCCCCTCCAGTCACCCTTTGCTCTCAACAGCAGCAGAGCTAGAGGCTGCCAGCTTTACACGGACCCCTCGTGAAAGCAGGCACCCCCTCTTAGCTCTGCTGATAGAATGGGCACGTGTCACACGCCTTATGCATGTCTGCTCCCGAGACCCAACCAGCAGAGGTGCCTCTTCTCAAAACGGAAAACCATTAAAGTCCTACGATTGCCTCCATTCCCACATTCTGTCTTGTATTCCCAGTCAGTTGATTCCCTGGAGCTTCCTGATTCTTGCAAGCCCCATTGGGTTGTAGAGCTGATATATAAATCTGTCTCCAAGGTGGGAGCCTGCAGGTTGCTCTTGGGAGTGACCCCAAGGTGACCGATCAGCTCTAAGGTATCAGGATCCTGATTATCACCAGCTATGTTTAAGTGTCCAGTAGAGAAAATCCACATTCAACTCAGACCAGCTTACTGCTTACAGCAGCAAACTCCTATGATCGGATAAGAGATTGAATCCACCTTCTCATATGTTCCGAATATATCTGAATTTCGTTGAAGACGGTGGACCTTTCCCTTGCTGTAAATGATGAAGTGAAGTGTCCCAGCTGGTCAGGGGTGGTGCCCCCACGTTTGCATTTCTAATGAGCTTGTGGATGATGCTGACCCTGTGCAGAGACCTTCACGTCACAACTTCTGCTTTCATAAATGGAGAAGTCTACAGTTGGAATAATTTTTATGTTTTTAATTTTTTTTAACTTTTTTTTAACGTTTATTTATACTTGAGAGAGAGAGCATGAGCAGGGGAGGGGCAGAGAAAGAGAGAGAATCCCAAACAGCCTCCGTCCTGTCAGCACAGAGCCTGACGTAGGACTCGAACCCACGAACCATGAGATCACGACCTGAGCTGAATCCAAGAGTTGGACACTCAACGGACTGAGCCACCCAGGTGCCCCTGGAATAATTTTTAAAGTAGTAAAAATTGTATTTGATCCCACAGTGAGTGCTACATGAAAACAGAGTGATCACTGAACACATCGAATGTATTAAGTACGTCAGTTGAGTGAACCATCTGAAATGTAATTGAAATCTTAAATTGTGTTGTGCCTTATTTAAAGGCAATTGCTGAAAAAGCCACCGATGACTCTCCGTTCTTACAATGTCAAACAGTAGTTAAGTTCCGAATGTAAAACAGATTATGAACGGAAGCATTATTTAGCGTCCAGTATTTGGTTTTTCTGCAACCCAAATGAAAATGCCAGCAATCAAAGCGTATTAGCTAAGTAAGTCCCTGGCCACACTCTGGAACAGCACAATTACTCTGGTAATTTAAGTACCAAGCAAAATTCCAGTACAAGTAAAAGAGAACTTCTTTCGAATGTTCATCTATGATCTGTGGTCCTCTCTACAATTCTAACTGTTTCTACTTTTTCTCTATATCCTGGGGAAACCTTGGGATTTTCAGGGGACTTACCTGTCATCTGTAACTAACATTCCTCAGATATTTGCTCGAGGCTATGCTATTTTGATCATTTAATGAGACTGTCCTGTGTCTGCATGGATTTATCAGCGTATCTATTTATAACAGCACTTGAGAAATGCAGGCTACTGATCACACATATTTGTGTGCATTCTGGCATTCTGTGCCCTGAATATGAAACTGATATTTTTTCAACTTGTTTTTTGTTTTTTTATTTTTTATTTGTTTTGAGAGAGAGAGAACCAGAGAATGCATGTGAGTGGGGGACCGGCAGAGATAGAGGGAGAGAGAGAATCCCAAGCCAGCTGCATGCTGTCAGTGCAGAGCCCAACGTGGGAGTTGAACTCACAAACCGTGAGATCGTGACCTGAGCCCAAATCAAAAGTCAGATGCTTAACCTACTGAGCCACCCGGCACCCTTTGATACTGATATTTTAAGGAAAGTTCTGTAGACATTGCGTATATCCTAGAGAAAACTGCCGTCCTTTGTCCTCCTTGATATTCATGTGCTAAGATTGCAAGTACGTAGGGGCACCTGGTTGGCTCAGTGGAGCATGAGAACCTTGATCTCAGGGCTGTGAGTTCCAGCCCCACGTTGAGTGGAGAGGTGACTTAAAAATTTTCAAAGAATAACGTAAAAAAAAAGACTGCAAGTATGCAATTGTGCATGTGTTTCTGCTTTGAAAAGTATGGTTATTAAAAAAATAATAAAAGTATGGTTGTTCTATTGAGCGTATCCCGTTAAAGGTAGAAAATCACTGTTTCCGGGGCACCTGGGTGACTCACTCAGTTGAATGTCCGACCTCGGCTCAGGTCATGATCTCAGGGTTCGTGAGTTCGAGCCCCTCGTCGGGCTCCGTGCTGACAGCTCAGAGCCTGGAGCCTGTTTTGGATTCTGTGTCTCCCTCTCTCTGTGCCCATCCCCTATTCATGCTCTGTCTCTCTCTGTCTCAAAAATGAATACACGTTAAAAAAGTTAAAAAAAGAAAAGAAAATTCATCTGGTTCATGGGTTCCAGCCCTGCATCAGGCTCTGTGCTGACAGCTGGGAGCCTGGAACCTACTTCGGATTCGGTGTCTCCCTCTCTCTCTGCCCCTCCCCCTCTCATGCTCTGTCTCTCTCTCTCTGTCTCTCTATCAACAATAAACGTTAAAAATTTTTTGAAAAAAAAAGGAAAGAAAACCAGCATTTCCCATAGTAGTGACTAAAGGGTTGATGAACCCTAACGCAAGACAGTGTTGTTACTGCTTACATAAATGAGTCAGATACAGCAATACTTAATTGAGATACTTAAGTTAACAGGAGAGGCTGGTTTTGTGCCAGTGGAAATGTAAGAAACAGCAGTCTGTGGGAAGGAAGGTTTTCGCTGGGTCCTCCCAGAGAGCTGTCCGTTTCACAAGAGCTTTGAGAAAGCACCCCAGAAAACACCGTCCTTGGCCACTTGGGGTGAACGTCGAGCCCTCGTCCCCACGGACATCTTGGATCTAGTGTGGGAGGCTCTCCGAGTGACCACGGCCCAGAAATGGGGAGGTTGAGGCGTCCATCTACCTGCATGTGCAGAGCAGTGACTGGCGTGGGGGCTTCTGTCCTGGCCCACACTGTGGCCAACCGTGCCCCCCAGGCCAGAAAGGCAACAGCAAGAGAAAATCACCAACCAGAGGATTTCCCTGTCAGGACACCTGGCCGCAGGCTTGAGTGCCACGGATGGTGTGGGATTTGCATCAAGCAAGGTTACACGCTCCCTCCCGTGCTGGTGCTTTATGTCGTTGCTTTAACGCGGTTAATTTCAGAGAAGACAGAAGCGGCCAGAATTGGGCATTGGGTCATGCAGCCTCGACCGTGTGAGCGACTATCTCAGAGACGTGGGCCACGTGAAAATAGCAGAAACTTTTCTTCATGTTGCGATTATATTTTAGTAGAGGAGGTCACGAAACAAGTTTGTGAAGATGGTCTGTTTTTAAAATGTCATTATCTCACATGTTATGTGTGTCCCAACAGACCCCAGTGAGGACCACACCTCTGTAACTTTACTCAAAAAGTTTAAAAAAAAAATTTTTTTAACGTTTTTATTTATTTTTGGGACAGAGAGAGACAGAGCATGAACGGGGGAGGGGCAGAGAGAGAGGGAGACACAGAATCGGAAACAGGCTCCGAGCCATCAGCCCAGAGCCTGATGTGGGGCTCGAACTCACGGACCGCGAGATCGTGACCTGGCTGAAGTCGGACGCTTAACCGACTGCGCCACCCAGGCGCCCCTCAAAAAGTTTAAACTAATGTGTCCGAAGTCCCACATTCCTAAAGGTACCTCACTTGACCTTCATTGAAATTCTGACACCATTTTACACCATTGTTCCGTATCTCAATGTTCAGTATCTCAAAAGTGATCATTAAATTACAAAAGAAAAAAGAAAGAAACAAGCAAATAACAGCTGCCAAGCTTTCAATATCCTAGCAGAGAAGTACACAGTTTTTAAGTAGCATTTTTACACAAGAACCAAGGACACGTGTATAATTGTGTTGTGAATTTGTATAATGTCTAAGTTTCTTGTTACACACTGTATAGGAAGGGGAGAAGAGAGGGTCTCCTTGCTGTAAAAATATATGCTGTGGGGTGCATGGGTGGCTCAGTCAGTTAAGCGACCGACTTCGGCCCAGGTCATGATCTCAAGGCTCAGCCCATGAGTTTGAGCCCCGCATCGGGCTCTGTGCTGACAGCTCAGAGCCTGCAGCCTGCTTCAGATTCTGCGTCCCCCTCTCTGTCTGCCCCTCTCCTGCTTGTACTCTCTCTCTCTCAGATACAAATAAAATATTTTTAAAAATTTAAAAATATGTTCTGTGGACAACATGTGATAGTTAAAGAGCCAATCCATAAGTCCTGTGATGTGCTGATCATTGCTGGACATACCCACACTTATTAGTGTCACCACAAAGCCTTTCATATTTAGATAACTCTATTTCAGTTTCTCATCTGGATTAATGATATGAAACTCTTCCGTTGTTAAAACTTTAGCCAGAGGCTGAAATGGTGACAGTCTTTTTTTTTTTTTTTTATCTGCTGAAATGATTTTTTTCTACTTCACCTATTTAAACAAATATATTCTCTAATTTAGAATGGTTAAACTCAGGGTTTATTGTCTGCATTCATTGATTGCTTTTGGAATCGAGGCATTCATCTTTATGATAAAAAAAAAGTATCATTTTTTTTACATTTGAGAGGAAAAGGAAGGAAGGAACAAATTTTAAAAATTCAATGAAGGGGGCGCCTGGGTGGCTCAATCAGTTAAGAGACCAACTTCAGCTCAGGTCATGATCTCACGGGTTGCGAGTTTGAGCCCCACATTGGGCTCTGTGCTAATAGCTCAGAGCCTGAAGCCTGCTTCAGATTGTGTGTCTCCTTCTCTCTCTGCCCTCCTCCACTTGTGCTCTGTCTCTCTCTGTTTCTCAAAAATTTAAAAAAAAAAAATCAATGAAGAATTCGTAAGAGACAGTGTATGCCGGGAAGATATTTCTAGCAAGTTAGACACCTGAGGCTTTACCCTAAAGGATTTAGCATTAATTTAGCATGTTGTCAGTACAAAGATATCTAATATTTTAGATATGTGAGAGAATTTATGGGGTACGTATTTCTATCTGAGGGATAACATGGATACACAGTAGATGCACTAATGAACAGAAACACAATTACTAGGATTGCCCAGTCTTTGATGGGCACTCTTGAAAAATACACATACAGTTAGCTCCGTGAAATAATTTCTCCGGCTTGCTGATGGGTTATTCACTAGAATTTTGTATAATCTCATACCGAGCACTGGAACACGACTGTTATTTAGATGACCAGAACTCTCTTTACTTGCTAGTTATGTGTATATAGATCTACGTATTATTGCAATGTATCTCTATCTTTATTCCTTTCATCATTGAACCTAGTTATGTTATTACTTGCCTCACAGAACTCTTTAGCACTCCATTTTTTTTATTAGTGTCTTCTTACCCATGCACTGCGCTTGCCTCTATGTTTGAACATCAGTCCAACACTTGGTACATGTTTGAGAAGCGGCTGTTTAAATTATGAGGAATTTCTTTCAGAGGAAATATTGTTCTCAATTAGGTGTAATCCAGGCTCTGTCTGTGATGTTTAAGTAATATCCATCGCTTAAACCCTTGTTTACTTATAAGATGGACATAGTAGAGCCTACATCCTAAGGTATTTCTGAAACTAAAATGATGTAATAGAAATAGTTTGCAGCGTGGGGCATGCTTCATCTGCACCAGTCGAGAAATGGAAGCAGATATTGTTGTTGTTATTATTATTATTATGTCAAAGTTTACCAGTGGAAAGGAACAAAACCTCACAAATTCAATAAACAAAAAACCAGACGGGTATACACTGGAAAACAAGAGGCTGTAAACTTTAAACCAAGAGCCTTCGTGTTCACTTGATCAAAGTATGCCTTGATAGACTGGTGTAGAATTTCTTCTACCGCGAAAGACCAGTAGGGTTTCCTGCTTGCATGGCTGGAAGGAATGTCCTATCATCGAGTAACACAGATCTTCGTCCTTGAAATACCCAAGTCCTCAGGGTCTCTTTCCAGCGGAATGATGGTTAGGTCCCATCTCTGTCAGACCATATCCACCTTATGGGTCCTCTGTTCGCAACGGGAGTTTCTACTCGCTAATTGGCCATCGTGAATCAAGAATATCACCTCCAGCTATTCTGTGGCTGCCCTTGATGGCATGATCAATGGCCTCAGCGAAAAGTGTTCTCCCGATGCTGATGATTTTGTGCATTGTGACATGGATAGGTGATTCGATCGCCAGTGTTCCTCCATTGGGATGCAGGGAAAGTAATTGCTCTACTCAAAAGATTGTTATGAGAAATACATAACATAATGTAGATAAATGGCTTAAGTATCTCAACCACATAACAAATATTCAATAAATATGACTTCAGGGAGTACGAATTTACCAATGCTGTTACGTGTGGAAGGAAAAAGTACATCATTTTGACTTCTAAGTCAGGATGAATGGGACGTAAAACAGCGGGCATCTCTGGACACTCCCAACCCAGGAGGGGCTGTGATTCAAGGAATATAAGAAAAAAATATATTCAGGAAGCAGGGCACGTTTTGTCTGCATGAGTTCCAGCCCATAGAGTGCAACACGGCAGAGGGTGCCGAAGTTTGGTTTCTAGTACGCGGTCGTGTAAGACCGCATTCCGCTGAAAACCGTGAGTAACAAGGACCCAGCCCTGCTTTGGTTGCAGGAAGGAGCCTGCCCAGGAGAGAGGGTGGGGGAGGGGATGCGTGCTTCTCATGAGGTCCTGGCCGTGTCGTGCAGGGGCCCGGTGATGGCAGGACCCTGGAGTCTCTTCTGAGGAGTGTGTTACATACTTGGAGACTTTTAATCCTGGGAGATGGATGGCGTGGTGTAGAATATAGTCGTCTTGTATATGCTTTACAAATATAACTCAGCTGTCAACCAAGGAAGGCAGGGTTCCCACGTCAGCTCGACCAACAGCCCAGAAGGAGATGATGGCAGACACAGAGGTAGCAGATGTTGGGGAAATCCGTGGAGTCTGCATCGAGTTTTCAGGTGGAATGCATGTTGTAGGTGCCCGGTGATGCAGTTGTTTGGGTTTTTCCTTTGAATTATGGACAGAAAAGGAATCGAGCATGCATTCCAGATTTTTTTTTTATCAATTGGGTTTTTACAGTATGGAAATTCAGAATTAAGAGCAGGTGAGCACCAGGGCACCTGGGTGGGTCAGTCAGTTAAACAACTGACTGGGACTCAGGTCATGATCTCCCGGTTCCTGAGATCGAGCCCCGCATCAGGCTCTGTACTGGCAGCTCAGAACCCGGGGCCCGCTTCGGATTCTGTGTCTCCCTCTCTCTCTGCCACTCCCCTCCCCTCTCTCTCTATCTCTCTCAAAAAGAAATAAATATTTTTTAAAAAATTTTAAAGAGCACGTGAGCATTGAATAGGTTCTGTTAACGTCAGGGAAATGAAGAGGTGTGTTTAACTATGTAACCCTGGACATTGGCGTTATTCACCCAAGAAGAAGCATCTATGAGATTAGAAAAATGGGAGTCGGGCACACCTGGGTGGCTCAGTCAGTTAAGTGGCTGACTCTTGACTTGAGCTCAGGTCACGATCTCACGGTTCCTGAGTTGTGTCTCCATGTGGGGCTCTGCGTTGACATTGCAGAGTCTGCTTGGGATTCTCGCTCCCTCCCTGTCTCTCTGCCCCTCCCTGCCTCGCTGTCTCTCTCAAAGTAAATAAATAAACAAACAGAAGACATCTGGGAGTCTGGAGTTACGCAGATGTAGATGGCTTTTAAGCTCCAGCAGAGCCCGGGAGCCATTACTAAATGGTCCTCACCCAGGCCTGGGACTTTCTCATCATGGACAGCACAACCGGGAAGAAAGGTGTGGAAGAGGGCGTTGGTATCAGATCCCACTGAGAAGCCCAGAAACACAACCGCACAGAACATCACTGAGTCTGGCACATGAATGTCTGTATGTCCCCGTGGAAGTTCCCAGCATCAATTTTCATGGTTCAGTGACTGCACAGTACTGATCCGAACAGACAGACAGGAGCAAAGAATACGCGAGGATATGGAGAAGATCCTTCCTAAATCGAAACTCCTGATGATTCTAAAGTAATCTAGAAATGTCTGCTCCAGTACAAAACATAATTACATAGCTGTGGATGTATTAATGGCATATTGTTAAGCTCTTAATTAAAACCAGGCTATTCTGATCACAACCTGTGGAAAAAATATCTATGTTGTCCTGGTAAAAATTTCTCAGAAAACAGGTTTATAGTATAGCAACATTATATACCAACTGACATACAGGAACATTTCCATTATTCATGAAAATGCTTATCGAATATTGGAAGAAAACACAAGAAAATATCAAAATCTTTGCTTCTGAGTAGTAGGCATAAAAGTATACATTTTCTTCTTTCTTTCCTTATTTCTGTACTTTCCACAACGTTTCTGTTTTTTACAATGCATTTCAGTGTAAAAAGGATGAATTCCTCACAACTATGGTCCTTGAATTATGCTTCCAGACTTATGGGGGGAAAAATCATTTAAACCCATAGCTCACACACGTTAAAATGAACACAGCCGATGCATTATTAAATATGAAAAAAATTAACCACAAACGCAAGAATGAAATGAAAAGGGAGAGATCATTATGTCCTTGGGTGCAGGCAGATTTAACTCAGGTCAGTGAAGATTTTGAAGGAAAACAGCCGCAGTGGATATTGGCAGGTACCTAAGTGACACTTTGCTTGTCCTGTGACAAAGCGGCATTGCCTACGCGCAGGCTTGTCTCGTTCCCTTGCGCCATTTTGTATTTACGTACTGTCTTTAGTATAATGAGTTGGATGAATACTATTGTACTGTAGGAAAATGCTTTCCATTTCTTCTTCAGAGACATGTTTCATGGATAGATTTTATCCCTTCTCATAAAGTGTAGAACCTGGAACCAGCTTGGTATTCTCTCTCACGCCCTCTATGTGCCCTTCGCTGAGTCGTGGTTTCTCTGTCTCTCAAAATAAATAAACAAACTTCTAAAAAAACTGGGGGAAATTAATAGCGTTTGGGAAACAGAAAACCCTTTGGAGAAAAATTCCTTATACAATCACCCAGTATTTTTCCCCTAGAGACCTAAGATTGTGTTAATCATATGTGTTACCTGGGTTTCAGATAATTTACAAAGTACAGCCAAGGAATAATAGTTTATAAATGTTGTGAAACTAATGTACTAAGGCCCAGGCAAAGGAAGTGACGTGACAGGGGCTAGCTACAGGTAGAGACAGTATCACCACTCAGAGATTTTTCAGATATTTTCAGCTTTCCTTCTGGCCCTTATTCAGAAGGTAAAATATATAATACCCTAATAAACACCATGTAAAACGTAAGGGCCACCTTGCCAGGGGCAGGGAAAGTAGAAATGTCCACAGCCCATGGCTCACTTGATAGACACACGAGATGCTTCCAATTTGTGGCTGCGATGGTGACCTAGCCTGTGAATGGCAGAAATGCAGACATTAACCTGGTCATTCCAGTACTAACTGGCACCAGTGAGTGTCATCAGCTATTGATGCCGAGAAAGTTCACAGTGTGTCTGTAGATCAGGACATCATGTTGTACATACTACATACACACAATTTTCATTGGTCAGCCATACCTCAGTAAAGCTGAAAGGCGTGAAAAGAGGAAAGAAAGAAAAAGAAAGGAAAGATGGAAGGAAAGAGAAGGAGGGAGGGAGGGAGGGAAAGAAGGAAGGAAGGAAGGAAGGAAGGGAAAGAAGGGAAAGAAAGAGATGGAAGGAATAAGGAAGGATGGATGGAAGGAGGGAAGGAAGGAAGAAGAAGGAAGGAGAGAAGGAATAAGGAAGGAGGGAAGGAAGAAGGATGGAAGGAATAAAAGGAAGGAAGGGAAGAAAGAAAAATGAGAGAAATGGAAAGGAGAGGAAAGGAAAGGTATGAAAGAGAAAGAAAAAGAAAGAAAGAAAGAAAGAAAGAAAGAAAAAAGAAAGAAAGAAAGAAAAAAAATGAAGGAGGAAAGGAAGGAGGGAGGGAGAGGAAAGAGGAAGGAAGAAAAAGGAAGGAAGAAAAAGAAAGGGAAGGAAGGAAAGAAGGAAGGAAGGGAAGAAAGAAAGGGAAAGGAAAGGAAGGGAATAAAGAAAAGGGAAAGGAAGGAAATAAAAAAAGAAAAGGAGGAAAGAAGGAAGGAAGGTGGGAAGGAAGGAAGAGAAAGAAGGAAGGAAGGAGGAAAAGAAAGGGAGGAAGGAAGGAAGGAAGGATGGGAAGGAAAGAGACGGAAGGAATAAGGAAGGATGGATGGAAGGAGGGAAGGAAGGAAGAAGAAGGAAGGAGAGAAGGAATAAGGAAGGAGGGAAGGAAGAAGGATGGAAGGAATAAAAGGAAGGAAGGGAAGAAAGAAAAATGAGAGAAATGGAAAGGAGAGGAAAGGAAAGGTATGAAAGAGAAAGAAAAAGAAAGAAAGAAAGAAAGAAAGAAAGAAAGAAAGAAAGAAAAAAAATGAAGGAGGAAAGGAAGGAGGGAGGGAGAGGAAAGAGGAAGGAAGAAAAAGGAAGGAAGAAAAAGAAAGGGAAGGAAGGAAAGAAGGAAGGAAGGGAAGAAAGAAAGGGAAAGGAAAGGAAGGGAATAAAGAAAAGGGAAAGGAAGGAAATAAAAAAAGAAAAGGAGGAAAGAAGGAAGGAAGGTGGGAAGGAAGGAAGAGAAAGAAGGAAGGAAGGAGGAAAAGAAAGGGAGGAAGGAAGGAAGGAAGGATGGGAAGGAAAGAGACGGAAGGAATAAGGAAGGATGGATGGAAGGAGGGAAGGAAGGAAGAAGAAGGAAGGAGAGAAGGAATAAGGAAGGAGGGAAGGAAGAAGGATGGAAGGAATAAAAGGAAGGAAGGGAAGAAAGAAAAATGAGAGAAATGGAAAGGAGAGGAAAGGAAAGGTATGAAAGAGAAAGAAAAAGAAAGAAAGAAAGAAAGAAAGAAAGAAAGAAAGAAAGAAAGAAAGAAAGAAAAAAAGAAAGAAAGAAAGAAAGAAAGAAAGAAAGAAAGAAAGAAAGAAAGAAAGAAAGAAAAAAAAATGAAGGAGGAAAGGAAGGAGGGAGGGAGAGGAAAGAGGAAGGAAGAAAAAGGAAGGAAGAAAAAGAAAGGGAAGGAAGGAAAGAAGGAAGGAAGGAAAGAAAGAAAAGGGAAAGGAAGGAAATAAAAAAAGAAAAGGAGGAAAGAAGGAAGGAAGGTGGGAAGGAAGGAAGAGAAAGAAGGAAGGAAGGAGGAAAAGAAAGGGAGGAAGGAAGGAAGGAAGGATGGGAAGGAAAGAGACGGAAGGAATAAGGAAGGATGGATGGAAGGAGGGAAGGAAGGAAGAAAAAGGAAGGAAGGAGAGAAGGAATAAGGAAGGAGGGAAGGAAGAAGGATGGAAGGAATGAAGGAAGGGAGGAAAGAAAGAGAAAGATAAATGGAAAGGAGAGGAAGGGAAAGGTATGAAAGGAAGAGAAAGAAAGAAAAGAAAAGAAAGAAGAAAGAAAAGAATGAAAAATAAAAAGGAGGGAAGGAAGGAGGGAGGGAGAGGAAAGAGGAAGGAAGAAAAAGGAAGGAAGAAAAAGGAAGGAAGGAGGAAGGAAAGAAGGAAGGAAGGGAAGAAAGAAAAGGGAAAGGAAGGAAAGAAGAAAGAAGCAAAGAAAAGGAGGAAGGAAGGAGGGAGGAAAGAAGGAAAAGGTGGGAAGGAAGGAAGAAAAAGAAGGAAGGAAAGAAGGAAGGGAGGAGGGAAAAGGGAGGAAGGAAGGAAGAAAGGGAAAGAAAAGGGAATAAAGAAAGAAGGGAAGGAAGGAAGGACGGAGGGAGGAGGAAAGGAAGGAAAGAAGGAAGGAAGGAGGAAAAGAAAGGGAGGAAGGAAGCGAGCATATGCTTGTAGTGTGTTTCCATTGCAAGCTGTCCAGGGAGTGAAGGAGGAATGCGCCCTGTGCGCCCCGGCCTGTGCCTTCTGTGCGCTGCATTTCCTCCATTAGCGGCCAGTGGCTGTGGACTTCCTCCTCGCCGGGTGTAGACAACACAGTGCCCCTTACGTTTGTCCGTCCATGCGTGGTCATTATCCCCCAGGATGGCTGCTCCGTGGCCCTTCTTCCCGTTGTTGTTAGTGACCTCCCTGGGCTTCCTCCCCCCTCCCCCCAGGAGACAGGTGCCCGTCCCGATAGATCTTACTGTGGCCAACGTCTTGCAGTTTAGCCTAAAAACACATTTCCTGAGGATGGCCTCATCACACGTGGAACTCTTCCTGTGTGATGCCTGTGTCTCCCCGCACCCATTTATCTTATGTATAAATGTATTAAGTTACTTGTATATATTTATGATACATTCATACATCTTAACACGTTAAAATTCTATATAGATTCATAATTATAGTGCAAAAACTATAATATGTATTTATGCCACTTGACGACAGCTATACCTATATGTACATTTGTATGTGTAATTGTACACATCGTATAAGCACAAAAATATACGTAAATATATAAAGCAATATGTGTTAACAAATGGGTGAAAAGAGTAAATTAGATTCTCCTGATTTGATGTTATATATATTTCTTCGGATAGTCTTGTAGTCTTTTCAGATTCACAGAACTAAGTCCCAAGCTTTGGGTTTTTGTTTTTAAATTTTATTTTTAAGTAATCTCTACATACAACGTGGGTCTCGCATTCATGACCCCGAGATCAAGAGTCTCATGCTCTACTGACTGAGCCATCCAGGTGCCCCTAAATCCCAAGTTTTAACAAGGAGTCATACCATGCAGACGAGGAAATATTTCCACTTGCCAGCTGTCCATGACAAAGTTCTTTCTCCTATAAATAGCAAAAATAACATATACACTCCTACCCATGGAGACTGTCCTGGTAAGAGAGTTGATTCCTGTTTACTCTTCAGTAAAGCCATCAGAAATGTCATAAATGCATCATTGAATATACATTTTTGGTTGAGTGGAAGCAGTAAAAGAAAATTGTACATTTAGAAAAGATCTTCTGAAAATAGATGAGATCTTGAATAATAAACTAAAATGTGTAATTCTTTAAAAAGGTGCATGGAGTTTCTTCCTTCAAAAAATAATGTCCCCTTGGCACCAGTGAAATGTCATGCTTGGTTAACGTAATGAATCTTAAATACAGTTAATTTGTTAATGATACTTGGAAATATTTCACTCGAAGAAAATCATGATCACTTGGATGTTTTCCCATACAGGAAATCAGTGTAGCCTGCCTAAGTCAAGGTTTCCCTTAAAAAATTGTAATACATTAGAATCATCTTGGAAATTAACACCATGCAAAGCTGCATTTCATTGTCACAAAGAAGAAATGAAAGATGGCCACAAGACAGGTTCCTTTACAGAATACTTTATTGATGGGGCGACTGGGTGGCTCAGTCAGTTAAGCATCCGACCCTTGATTTCTACTCAGGTGATGATCCCACGGTTCGTGGGATGGAGCCCCACATCGGGCTCTGTGCTGACCCAGCAGAGCCTGCTTGGGATTTTCTCTTCCCTCCCCCCTCACCTCTACCCCCCCCCCATGTCTCTCACAATAAATAAATAAATGTTAAAAAATACTTTATTGACTTGTCACATAATAAAGGGTTAATGTAGAAGACTTGACAGATGTAGGAACAGGTAATGTGAGCAATCAGTCCACTCCTAACACACACCATAGAGTCTCGCCCTTGCTAACGGTGCACTGAACTTTCTTCCATACTTTTCTATGAACATGTACATGGTCTACTACGATCATAGATAACCCCGTGTGTAGGGTGTCCTGCATTACATCTGCTTGCCCCGTGTCCATCTGTTCATCCCATGGGTTCATCTACCTTTATCCATCTTATGAAGCAAGCTCTTCCCCTTATATTTTTTCTTGTTTGTCAATACTATCCTCACGCACCTACGAACTCATGAAATTTGTTAGTATTTTCTAGAATCTACTAATCAAAACATTCTTTATACTATCTCTCAAGCTTTTTATTTTTATACCGACACAACTTTAGACACTCAGAATGTATCCTATCACATCATAGCCCCTATTGGTTTTGTATTTTCCAATATTTTTCTATTATTCCAAAACAAAATTTATTCTTACCTGGATCCCCAGTACGTTTCCAAACTCAAGTTTCGCTAATTAGTTACACACCTCAGGTGTAGAATTTCTAATAATAGCTATCTTATTAGTGGGGCCCAGCTTTTGGGAGACCATTTCTCTTCTTTATTGTTGGTTAATTGTTGTTTTAGTCCTTGGAAGGACAAGTCCGGCTCTGGGATGGCTGTTGACTCTGGCCCACAAGCGTCTGGACAACAACAAGCTCATTCCTTTATACCAGTTTGATGGAGAACTGGTTATCTGTGCAAAGATGAGGGAAGGGGAGGGTTTGGGAAGCACTGATTTAGGAATAAGTTTTTCTCATTGAGTAATCATCAGGAACAAGTAACTTGGACAAGATTGGAGGACTTTCCTTTCCCATGCAAGGATTCCACACTGATAGAGCGGATCCATGATGTGGGGGCCCAGGCTCCGTCTGCCTTCCCTGGACCTTGACAAATTCTGAGATGCTCACTTACCTTCCTTTATTCTGCCTGGAAGAAATTGGCCAGTGACCCATGCATGGCACACACATCCAGTCAGTGGCCTTCCAGGAGCGTCTTACATACTATTTTGCTCATACCTTCCTGTGCAGACACTACCCACACCTTGCTGAAGGGAAGCTCAACAATACAGGCCTTTTAGCAGCTGCAAATCCAGCCTAAGACACAGACGAATTATCATTTCGTTTTGCTTTATTTCCGTTTGTCTCCGTAAAGAAAACAAGTCAAGGGGACTGTCTGTAGGTCTATGACCTCTGCCGTCAGCGCGGAATGTAACGCAAGATACTAGACATGAACGTTTCAAAAGTGAATCCACCAAAGATTTAAGATGGTGAGTTTGAGAAAACTCTTGGTTTGAGCTCGCGATAGTCAGACTGGGACTAGAAAGTGTTTTTACGAGAAAGGATTAGAGCTACTCTTTATTTATTTATTTTTTCAACATTTATTTATTTTTGGGACAGAGAGAGACAGAGCATGAACGGGGGAGGGGCAGAGGGAGAGGGAGAGACAGAATCGGAAACAGGCTCCAGGCTCCGAACCGTCAGCCCAGAGCCCGACGCGGGGCTCGAACTCACGGACCGTGAGATCGTGACCTGGCTGAAGTCGGACGCTCAACCGACTGCGCCACCCAGGCGCCCCTTTATTTTTTTTTTAAAAGACAGTAGACCTCTATGTGGTCTAGTAAATGGAAGCATTTAAAAAGCAAAGTCAGAGACCCTGTGCGTCTCTCTCCATAATCTCCGCAGCGTATTGGGAGGCCAGCACCGTGTATCACCACGAACACGAGACTTCCCTAGCTGTAGGTTACTACAGCCCTTCTGAGTCTGTTTGTGTCAAGCGAACTTGGCTTTGATTTTGGCACATATGCCTGAACAGGTAGGGACGCATGTCACTGGGAATCGCAGGGTAGATTGGCATACGCTCAACGCAGACTTCCAAAACCACGCTGGAGTACAGATACAAAATTTGGTAACAGATTGGACGGCCAGAAAATATTCCAGGCCACAGAGGGAGGCCAATGGAACTGTACATCAGGGTTAATACTTCCCTGTGACTTTTTGAAGGAGTAACCGTAGAAATAGAATGAACTATAACCATGTTGCACAGCGGGAAATTCTAATGCTTCCATTCTCTCACAGAAGACTGATCAAAATGACTTATTTTAACTTAATGAGTCGAAGATTATAGAGTTCCTGGAAAATATTAAAGCCTTGCCTTGCGCTAAACCTTTAAAGTCCCATTATGTGTGCATGTTTCACTGGTAAAAGTGTTAAAATTAAGCCCATTCAATATCCTCTACTACTGAATCCCCTTCTGTAAAGTAACATTTATAAGCTATCATAGGCAATAAGTATTCACACCTAGGGTAGAAGGTCAAGGATCCCTTTGGAAAGAAATCTCCAGATTATCTCTCTACCAGAAAATACATTTGAGCATACATACATTTTCTATATAATTTAAAGGGGCTTACTGACAAATCCACATGTAACCATCTTTTGATAAAATCAGGCAGAACTGGGTTTAAAGTCTAGAGCTCACTTTCTAAGTTCCTCCATTGTTCATAGACAACAGGGTGCAGCCATGAACCCTCCGAGAATTATAAAGAAGACTCCGTGAAATTTAAAAACCATTACATACAGTGATTTAGGCATTCTTTTAAAAACTCTTCTTCTTTCCCTCTCTGATTGTTTTCATTGCAAGAGTTTGATCCTTCCTTCAGATTCATGGCTCTCTCTGTCTCTCAAACTGTGCCCTAATTTCATTAGCCAATCGTGCTTGATGATGAGAGATGAATATTTATTTCGGCTTTGTCATGTGACTTCTCTGCCAACGCAGATTCCGCACATCCAGGGGACCAGGCGTCAAGTCATTGTGAATCAGCCACAGGTACAAAAGATGTAAGAAATAGATGCTAGGGGTGCCTGGGTGGCTCAGTGGGTTAAGCGTCCGACTTCAGCTCCCGTGGTGATCTTGCGGCTCATGAATTCTAGCCCTGTGTCGGGCTCTGTGCTGACAGCTCAGAGCCTGGAGCCTGCTTCAGATTCTGGGTCTCCCTCTCTCTCTGCCCCTCCCTTGCTTGTACTCTGTCTCTCTCTGTGTCTCTCTCCCTCAAAAATGAATAAGCACTAAAAAATTAAAAAAAAAAAGAAATGGATGTTAGATAATTATCACAAAGGAGTTCAGAGATTGAAATGAAACAGCTAGAGATTAATTACCTGACAATATGTTAGCTCTAACCCTCAAAACATGCAGTAACTGAATATAAACAAAGATTATGGTTTTTTTAGGCGAGTCTTTTGGATTTTTTTTTCCGGTTTGGAAAACTTATTTGAACAAAATGACTTTCACTGAGGGGATGTCTAAATGACATTGCCAATATCACCACAAAATTATACAATTAAATTTGCTTTGCAGACAAGTTCATGCAATTTACCTGCACATAATCTCTGCTTCATAAATTATATGTCTCTCTTCTCTCTTTTGAGGTTCATTGCAAAATAACGAAACATAAAATATAATTTTAGGCTAGTCAACATAGTTTATAAGCTCTTGAATTATGCTATATTTTGTATATTCTGCCTTTTCTAAAATGAAGGTATCCATAAAATGGAATAAGGGAGTTTGTATAGCAGACCATCAACTTAAATTAGAAAAATAGATTCTGGGCATACAAATATATATGTTCGTTAGCATTAAGTGTAGAAAATACATTTCTTATAATTCCTCCATTTTATAGCTACGAAATTGAAATCCAGAAAAAACAAATGGCTTGTTAAGGATGAAACAGCTAGTTAATCTCCAGGCCAGACATGACTCTGAAATGGTTGCCCACATGTATTCATTTTCCAGGATCAATGTATTTAAATTTTTAAATGCTATATATGTGAATTCAGTGTTTGCTATATAGGACTGTAGAAAGATTACATAGGACTGCATTCCATCATAGATTCAATCTATCAAACCTCGAAAATTTGTTTTCAAAATTTAGGTAATTACTGAAAAATTTTAAATTCCTACTACAAATCAATATTATAATTTATATTACACGGATGTGTTTTAGTGTGACTGTACTAAAATAACCTTAATGATTATGTTCACAGAGTAGGCTATGCACGGGGATCATGTTAATCAGTAGAAAATCATGAGACTAGTTCCAGAATGCAGGTACTTTTTTAAAAAATCGGTAACTCATTAAAAACTCGGAAAACACTGCACATATGTTTTTAAGGAGCAAATGCTCAAACATTTGTAACCATATTAAACATACATATTTACCTTATCAACACACTTGCATTTCAAGTTACAGTATGAAGGGCCACTGGGATCCAGTGATATCTTACCAACACTTATATACACTTAATTATATACACAGCAATATACACAGCAATTACATACACTTACCTACAAAATGAGCTAGGGTTTTATGGAAACTGCAGACAATATTTACCTCCCAAATGAAAAGACACGCAATCATTCGATTGGATATCAAAGATCTTCAGGCAACTGAGCTGAACCCTAACAAGGAAGAGTATTTTCATGATGGGTGATAAAGAGGCACATTGCTTGTAAAGGGAGGTCATGATCAGAGATGCAGTGAAAAAAATAGGAAATTTCACTAAAACCTGTGCCCCAGCAAAGGTGGACCATCTTTACACATCTGTTAATATATTTTGAGGAATTATAAAGATACCTTATTATACGTATCTGAGATACTGTATGTATATACATGCCTTAGAGTAATTAACATATAAGTAATTGTATATGACCTATATTTAATTATATACTTTATAAATTTTATGTAGTTTATTATATATAATTTAATTTGTTTATGGTGGAGCATAGTAAGACTCTTCCAAGAAGGTAATAATCCAAAACACGAGGCCACACAAAAAGTCACCGCATCCAAAACCAGATGTGAACTTATTTGGACATTCTTTCCAGATACAACTTATAGAATCATACCACATGGGCTTTTTAGGTTATCCCATAATAATGGCCGATAAAAGCTATTCAAGGAAGGCTTTGGGGTTCATAGGGATGCATTAAAGTAATGGGCAAGTAATGGATATTTTTATTATAACTAGATTCTTTTTTTCTTTAATTGCTTTAAAATAAATTCCATTAAGAGAATTCCTGAGACAAATAATTATACTGGCAATTTTATTATTTTTTTTAATTTAGGCAAATGGACCATTTTATCATTTCAGCCAAATGTAGTAACGTAGCTATTTAGTTTTATTATTTTTATTGAAAACTAACTGACATGCAATTTTGTATTAGTTTCAGGCATACAACACGGTGGCTCAATATTTCTTTTTTAACTTTTTTTAACGTTTATTTTTGAGAGACAGAGAGCAGGCAGGGGAGGGTCAGAGACAGGGAGACACTGAATGTGAAGCAGGCTCCAGGCTCTGAGCCGTCAGCCCAGAGCCTGACGCGGGGCTGGAACCCATGAGCCGTAAGATCACGACCTGAGCTGAAGTCAGACGCTTAACGGACTGAGCCACCCAGGCGCCCCAGTGGCTTGATATTTATACAGAGTACAAATGGTCACCAGGATAAGTATAGTTAGTATGTGTCACAATACAGAGTTGTTACAATCTTACTGACTGGATTCCCCATGCTGGTCATTACATCCCTGTGTCTTTATTTTGAGTGTAGCTCTTAATTCCCTTTACCAACTTCACCCATACCCTCAACTGTCTCTCTTTTCTTTTTCCTCTCCCTTCTGACAACCACCACTTTATCTTCTGTATCTGTGAGTCTGTTTCTGTTTTGTTTTGTTTTTTTTTAGATTCTACATATAAGTGAAGCCTGAATAATATGCTATTTCCTATATATATATAGTCATATTAGTATACATAATATAATATACATATAGTAATATTAGTATACCTAGTATAATATAATATATATTATTTATGTTATAATGTGTTATGCATTACATATTATATAATTACATGTATATATTATATACATATATAATAATATTCTGTTTCATAAATTCATGTTAATATATATGTATATACCTAACTTCTTTATCAGAAAGACAAGAGTAAGGAGCATTGGTGAGGCCGTGGAGAAAGGGGAACCCCCGTGCACTGTTGGTGGGGAAGCAAACTGGTGCAGCCACTGTGGACATCTGTAAGGAGGTTCCTTGAAAAATTAAAACCAGAAATCCCATGGCCTCCAGCCAGTCCACTTGTAGTTATTTGTGTGAAGGAAACGAAAACACTGATTCAGAATATGGACATTTTAAAAGTGCTGATTGCAACTCGTGTTTTTTGTCACGTGTGACGGGAACTGCAGATGTGAAGTTAGGTTCTTGGAGACACATTTTATTTACATATTGAGGAGCGAGGAGGATTCATTATATTCAGGGAGAGTTCATTCTCTCTCTCGAGCTGGGTTTCTTCAGGCTGCCCACTAGTCTCCTCTTGCCTTTGGACTTTAACTTGGACAGGAAATATGCCATCAGATCTCCTGGCTGTCCAGCTTGCCATTCACAGATCTTGAGACTTCTCAGCCTCTGTAATCAAATGAGTCAATTCCTCATAATAGAAATAGATACATAGGTACATAGATAGATAATATATAGTAGATAATACATAGATGTTTGATAGATATCTCTATACTTACCTGTTTAGATCTATCCATCTATCATATCTTTCTACTATGTATCTATCTATCCATCCCTGCATCCATCCATCCATCCATCTATCCATCATATCTATCTATCTATCTATCTATCTATCTATCTATCTATCTACCTATCCATCCATCATATCTGTCTATCTATCTATCCCTGTATCTATCTACTATCTATCCATCCATCCATCCATCCATCCATCCATCCATCATATCTGTCTATCCATCCATCTTCCTTCCTTCTTTCTTTCTTTCTTTCTTTCTTTCTTTCTTTCTTTCTTTCTTTCTTTCCTACCTACCTGCCTATCTATCTGGTCTCCCATTGGTTCTCTTTCTTCAGAGAATTCTGACCAATATGAATAATACAGAAAAAACTTTAGGATCAAGATTTCTTAAACTGAAAAATGAAATAGTGAGTCATATATAATCCATCATTAGTATTTTGGAAGTCCGTGGAGTCCACTGTGGTGACACAAGAATTGTGGCATGTCTTCTGATGATTAGTGGGCAGGGTCCACTTATGCTACCCATTTTGATAAGACAGAGGAGAGGTCTATATGAATAATTGTTCCCTTTCATCTCACTAAATCAGATATCCTTCCAGACACACATGTAAATGAGAAGACCTGTTGATAACTATCCAGTCTGGAAACTAAACCCATTGTGCTTGTGAATACTATCTTGTGCATGGTTCTAATACACACTCAGTTCTCAAGGAAGACATTTTAACCCTATACATTTATGGAAAATGGTACTTTGTTTAAAGCTCTTTACTAGGGAAACATTTCTCTCAAGACCAGTAATAGCAACTTCTACCTAGGTTAGAAGTAAATTTTATTTGAAGTAACCATTCTGTCTACACCACTAAAACGCTAAGGGAGTGAACACTGAGTTTCTTAATAATCATTCAGAAATAACTTGAATCCTGGGGCATAGTGAAAACATTTCCTGCACTTTAACTATCATTTCTTGCACTTTAAACACCATACTTGGTAGGTAGGTGATCGTTTGCTGTGATTCTCTGTTGCCCATTTCATTTTTCCTTAGCATGAGAAAACATGCAGACAGATATTTCCTCCACCGAAAAGTAGAATTCAGGAAAAGAAAGGTGCTTGATGATCATGGGATTATTTTCTTCATTTTGGTTTTATTGCTTTTTTTTTAATTTTATTTTTTATTTTTTAAAATTTACATCCAAATTCGTTAGCTTTTCAATGTGCTCTGCTCCCTTCAAACACTAAATGTTTCCATTCTCCATTATTTGAATTAAGTTTTTCCAGTTTGGGAATTTAAACAGCATACACGCTTTGTGACTGTTGATGATTTTGCATGGTGTGCCATTGTACAGAAAGTGAGAATAAGTAATTTAGGACACCCAAACCTCCCTAGTACATTCCTCCCTTAAAACTTCACTGAGGCCCAAGTAAGAGCAGAATCAGATGAGTTTGGAACATGTGGCAGGAGCTTGACCCAAGCGATGTATATACTATATTCTCCCATGCAATTTCAGGAAGGCTGTTATCTGAAAAGGTACCCTTCACGCAATCTGTGATTTATGAATTGCTGCAAATGGAATATCCTTTGAAGAAGATTTTCCGACCAGACATGGATAGGGTCAAACCAATTCCAGATCCCTAATCTCCGTATGTACCCATCTTGAGTAAATTGCTAGCAATGCCACTGGAAGCAGAATTGCCTTAAAATAGTTGCCAAGTCTTCCGGTGAAAGGTGACCAGGTGAAAAGGCTATCAGGGAGATATGGCCAAGGAAAGTGCTGCCTGGGAAGATGAAGACAAGATACAGAATTGAGGTCCCCCAGGCACACTGGCCTCCTAGTCTCTGCATTCCCGTGACTCATGTCTAGTCCACAAAGCACAACCACACCGAGATCACTTCCACACAAACGGACAAAGAGCGATGGTTCTAGACCCTGGAACAGGTGCAGTGGCTTTCTGCATTGGCTCGGCATCCAATTCCTGAGCAAGCCCCCTCCTGTGAAAGGCCTTAGGGAACTCTCGTGTCCAACAGGACATGACAGAAGTTGTCACAGACGCCAGTGGGTCAGCATGTCCCTTCTCCTGTGCACATGAGGACGTCTGGGAGGGACACAGGGGGCTTTAGAGAAACCACGAGCCAGCACATCTGGATAAAGTGATGCCAGAAGAACGCGGGGGAATGAACCACTCAGTACCGATAGGAAGAAAACATCTGATGCCCAAGTAAGGAAGTCCAGGGGCTGGGGTCGTGCACAGAGAAAATATTTTCTACCCTATTGTGTTATTTGATCTACTAACATCCTGGCTACATTATTTCAGATTTAAAAATTCTGATAAGAGCGCTAGCATTTAGAACATTTGCAAATCGGGGCGCCTCTGGGTGGTTCAGTGGGTTGAACGTCCGACTCTTGGTTTCGGCTCGGGTCATGATCTCATGGTTAGTGAGTTCCAGCCCCACATCGGGCTCTGTGCTGACAGTGTGGAGCCTGCTTGGGATTCTCCCTCTCTCCCCCTCTCTGTGACCCTTCCCTGCTCAACGTGCTTTGTCTCTGAAAATAAATAAATAGACTTAAAAAATAAAAATACTTGGAAATCTCAAAATTATTTTCTTCAACATGAATTTTAATAACTGGGTAAATTAAATCCTCTGTTTCTTTTACCTTGGATAAACATTTTTCCATATTGGAAATGATCAGTGAAACATTCATTATTTCTAAGCCTAGATATTGGTATTTTTCCCCCTTATTTAGTGATTCAGGGAACAGTGCTATCCATAACATACAAATGATTTAGTATGCAACCCATCCAACATCTACTAGCAGTTAGTTATTAAATGCTAACTGGGTGTCTCAGTTGGTTGAGCATCTGACTTCAGCTCAGGTCATGATCTCATGGTTTGTGGGTTCGAGCTCCGCGTCGGGCTCTGTGCTGACAGCTCAGAGCCTGGAGCCTGCTTCACATTCTGTGTCTCCCTCTCTGTATCCCTCCTCCACTCACACTCACTGTCTCTCACTCAACATAGATAAACTTAAAAATATATGCACATATATAAATACTAACTCAGTGAGGCACAATGTGCTATAAACCCAGTGAATTCAGTATCAAATAAAACCATCGCAGACCTGGGAGCCTAGATATCAAAAGAGAAGTCCAGAGTTTGTAAATGTATCATATTGACGTGACCAGTCCCCATCAAGTGTGAAAAGTCTACTTGATCTTTGTCTAGGCAAGCTTGCCTTCAGGACAGAGTTCAATTTGGGACAGTCATAATACACACGATACATAAATATTATTCTATTTTTTAAGTCTATTTATTTTCAAGGTATCGTTTATCAGAACCTCATTCCTTTATGGGGCAAAATGGTTTTGATACAAACATATAGATTTGCCACTTAGGGTATGTAAGAATTCGAAATGGCTATTTTTTTAATGTTTATTTTTATTTTATTTTTGAGAGGGAGAGAGAGCACAAGTGAGGGTGGGCAGAGAGAGAGGGAGACGCAAAATCCAAAGCAGGCTTGGAGCTGTGAGCAGAGTCCGAATCAGGGCTCGAACCCACAAACGGTGGCATCATAACCTGAGCTGAAACCAAGAGCTGGACACTTAAGCAACTGAACCTCCCAGGTGCCCCAAGAATTCAAAACAGGTATTAACATGAGCCCCCACAGTGAAGCAGGTTTCCACACTATGTTGTGAACCTCCAAACGAGAGTCCAGCCCACCCTTCCACTTCTCATTGATAACCGTATTTTATTTCCCTTGTACTTTGTGATCCTGTGTGTGATTCATTCAAGCCTTAAGAAGATTAAGTCTCAATTAATGGAAATGTTCTGTGTGGTCCATTCCAGCTTCCTAGAGAATTTTCTCTTCTTGAATAACTCAGCACTGTCCCGCATAGCCGGCTCACCAGATATTACTTTAAGCAGAAAATAGAGAGCCTACATCTCTCGTGGAACCAAGATTTAATTAGCAAGCCCTCCACGGAGAATTGACAATACGCTTTCCTAACTTAGGGAGACAGTCCATGAATGACCCCCTTAGGAACCTTCCTGTGCCAGGAGGGCGTACTGGGCATGTTTGGGAAATATCTTGGGGGCTCCTTTTTAATTAGCTTCTGAAACTCGTCAGTCAGGGTCATGGTCGTTGCCTTTCGGTTACTGCATGAGGAGAACAGGTCCGTTGAAAATGCAGACACACCATGGGTCTCTGGCTACAATGGTTGCCTCACGAAAGCTCCTCGCCGGACATTTTCGGCTAGTTTTCTCATAGCAAACACATCCCCTCTGTGTGCTCATTATGCATAACTTCACTCTGTGTCTGAATGCTCAACCAATCAATCCAATCGAAACAAGGCATTACTCATGACTCGGTGGGATTTTTAAATATCATACTGGGGGCGCCTGGGTGGCTCCCTCGGTTGAGCATCTGACTTCAGCTCAGGTCACGATCTCACAGTTTGTGACTTCGAGCCCCACACTGGGCTCACTGCTGTCAGCCTGTCAGTGCAGAGCTTACTTCAGATCCTCTGTCCCCCTCTCTGTGCTGCACCCTGGCTGGCACGTTCCCAAACATCAGGAAATACTTTTAAATAAACAAATAAGTAAGTAGGTAGTATTCTCAAATGTAATGTCTTTAATTTGTGGCAGTTTCTTGAAAGGAGAAGTGCATTTATGAATAAATACCTCGTTCTCTTCTTTGAACACATTTGTGGCCATATATTTAATTGCAAGCATGGGTTTAAAGCTCTAAAGATGTCTTAGAAGGGCACCTGGGTGGCTCAGTCAGTTAAGCATCTGACGTTAGCTCAGGTCATGATCTCACAGTTCATGGGTTCGAGCCCCACATCACGCTGTGTGCTGACAGCTCAGAGCCTGGACCTTGCTTCAGATCCTGTGTCTCCACCTCTCTCTGCCCCTCCCCTGCTTGTACTCTGTCTCTCTCTCTCTGTGTCTCAAAAATTAATAAACATTAAAAAAAAAGATGTCTTAGAGATTGTTTTTACTCAATTATGCTTTCATGATGACTAAACTCAATCCTAACAGGTGCCTAGACGTGTGTGCCTGCCCAAAGCCTCACGGCCAGTGGTTTCTCATTGCCACTGAGAATTGAAAACACTTGAATTTCCATTGCGAACTTAAATTTTCCACCACTAATATTTGGAGAAATTGGAAAGTAAGGGGTTGAGGGTCACATGCCATCCACCTTCTTTGTTGGGGCAGTTGTAATCACATGGGAACAGCGATGAAAATGATGGAGGAGTGATATTTGCACGTCTGTGCTTCACGGTCCGGAATGAATGGGTCCACGTACATGCACTGTGCTTCATCATCTTGGTGTTTCAGTGACAATGTGCGGGTGAACTTTCTATGGAGATATTCACACTTACTCTTAAGGAACCCGTAGGTGGTTTCTCTTCTGAATGAAGCTTTCTTGTGAAACATAACCTGCCTCCGCTGAAAGGAAGAAATAAGACATGAGCAGCACTTCTCCTATCTGTCCTGACCCCTCCCAAACATCCATGCTTGTATTCCCTTGCGAAAATAGCACTATCCCCGATGTTTACAGCAGCACTGTCGACAACAGCCAAATTACAGAAGAAGCCCAAATGTCCATCAACTGATGAATGGGTAAAGATGTGCTATTTATATACACAATGGAATGGTACTCAGCAAAAAGAATGGAATTGTGCCATTTGCAACAATGCGCATGGAACTGGAGGATATTATGCTAAGCAAAATAAGTCAGAGAAAGACAAATAACATGTGATTTCACTTATGTATAATTTAAGAAACAGTAGATGAACATAAGGGAAAGGAAGGAAAAATAAGATAAAAACAGAGAGGGAGACAAACCAAAAGAGACCCTTAAATACAGGGAGCAAACTGAGGGTTGCTGGAGGGAAGGTGGGTCGGGCGATGGGCTAAATGGGTGATGGGCATCAAGGAGGGCGCTTCTTGGGATGAGCAACGGGCCAGTATAAGTGATGAATCACTCGTTTCTGCTCCTGAAGCCAACACTACACCATATGTTAACTAACTTGAGGATAACAGTAAATAATAATAATCATAAATAAATAACACTATTGTGAGTTTCTTGGCTATTACTTCCCACTGTGATGGACCTTTGGCTCAAATGCAGACTGCAGACCGAAAAATAAACCTGCAGTGGATATATTTCCTTCCCAGTGTCAGCACTGTGGGGATTTTCTTTTCCCCAAATCCCATTCGTCACTTGGTCTGGTCCAACTGTTTGTCTTTAGCTGCTCCACGGGGTAGGTGGATTGACCTCAATGGTGTTATAATTCTTATTTTCCCATGCGCAGTGAAGTTGACTGCCATTTTGTATGTCTATGGCTTATGCAGATATTCTGTTGTGGAGGTTCTCGAGCAAAAACCTTGTCATTTTTGCTATTCATGTGTCTTTTCCCTTCTCAGTTTCAAGGTGGTCTCTTTAAGCCCTTTGTGGTTACACGTGTCACAAATGCCCCACCCCCTCGCATGGCTGCGTTTCACATTCTTCATGGTAATGTTTGGTGAAGGGCAGTTGCGAAAAGTAACGCCCCCAACTTACCAATGTTTTTCTGATAGTTAGCCCTTGTTGGTCTTCCTTAAAATCTCTTTGCCCTGAGCTCATGCGAATATCATATAATATTACCTTACAGACCAACCCTGTCCAATTCAACTTTCTGGGATGATGTCAGTGTTCTGGTCTCCACTGCCCAGCGCAGTTGTCTCCGCCTACATATGGCTATGAGCAATTAGATGCGGCATGTACGATTAAGAAGCTGAATTTAAGTTTTATTTAATTTTACAATGTTTTTAATGTTTCTCTTTCTTTTTGAGACAAGAGAGAGACAGAGCATGACCGGGGGAGAGGCAGAGAGAGAGGGAGACACAGAATCCAAAGCGGGCTCCAGGCTCTGAGCTGTCAGCACGGAGCCTGATGGGGGTCTCAGACCCGTGAACTGCGAGATCATGACCTGAGCTGAAGTCGGACGCTCAACTGACTGAGCCACCCAGGCGCCCCTAACTTTTATTTAATTTTTATTCGTTTACATCTGAATTGGCATCTGTGGCTCGTGGGTCTCTTATAGGATAGTGCAGTTATAGATGCCTTATAGTGTTACATTCTGCATTTGCCTCCTTCCCATTGTTGACTAATCACGTATCCGTGTATAATGGGCTCATATCTGCCTTCTCTGTTCTGCTCCATGGGTCTAGATTTTGACCCAATGTACAGTTGTAATGACCCTTATTTTAACATATCTTTATATCCTATAAAGCAATGACACTCTCGCACAAAGTTCCTAAAACTCTTGGAATTTCTCAAATGATAGGACTGTCTTCCTAAATTTGTGATGAGTCCCATTCAGCTACCTGAGTTTATGCTAAATGTATATTTAACCAATTCGTTTCCCTAACAATTTGATGGATTGTTGGCCAGTGGGGATCACTTTGAGTCTATAGATCACTTGGTGGAAAATTCAAACCTATACAGTATTGACTATTTGAATCCATAAATAGGATTAGAAACCTCCGTTCATTTCGCTTTTTATTAATTTGTCTTGTTGCTGATTATTTTGTTTGTTTCATGATGTCTTCTTCCAGTGTTTTGTTTACATTTGTTGTAGGTAATTATTTTTGTGATGCTGTTGTAAAGGACTTTATTTTTAAATTTTGTTTTCTTCTTTATTGCTGTTACAGAAAAAAAAAATCAGTGTTTTTTTGTGTGTTGATTTTGTACCTAATGCCATTTCTGAAGTCATTTATTAATTATATAACTATATCCTACCTACTTTTGGATTATGTTGGTAGTACAAATATTGTACTTTATGTCATATAACATTTCCTTGTCTAACCAACCAGGAAATGACTACTAGTATAATGTTGCAGAGAATGTGTCTTTTGAAGACTTAACTTGATCCCCATTCAAAAGCAAAGTCTTAAATATTTTTCTGTGGGGGCGCCTGGGTGGCTCAGTCGGTTAAGCGGCCGACTTTGGCTCAGGTCATGATCTTGCGGTCCGTGAGTTCGAGCCCCGTGTCGGGCTCTGTGCTGACAGCTCAGAGCCTGGAGCCTGTTTCAGATTCTGTGTCTCCCTCTCTCTGACCCTCCCCCGTTCATGCTCTGTCTCGCTCTGTCTCCAAAATAAATAAACATTAAAAAAAATTTTAATATTTTTCTGTGAACTATGAGGTTTATTACACACATTTAAAAATGTGTATCATTAATCTTTTTTGGAATGATCATTTTAAAATAAAATCATTTTTGAAAATTGTTATATTTCTAGTTTACTTATGAATAAAAAAATTTTAATTGTGATTTTTAGCCCTACTCAGTCAAAATAGTGAATTATTATGATTATAAATTAAAAAAAAACTAAATTAGAATTTCACAGTAAGATATATTTTCTAGAAAATGTTTTGTATAGAATTTCTGTCAGTTATGTCATGGGAAATGGTGGCCTCTAATTATTTCTCTAATACTATCCTTCAGTGACTCTGGTACCCAAATTATGCTGGATAATGAAAAGTATTAGGAAATCCAGTCTTGCTATTACGAGCTTGGCATTATGAGCTAAAATGGATTATTTTGTCCTGTTATTTTATTATGAAAAACTTTGAACCTGTAGTAAGTTGAAACATTTCTACAGTAAATACCTATATACCCCACCTGGTTTCAGCCATTAACAATTTTACTTTGCTCCCTTTAATCAGTTATCCGTCTGTATATCTGTGTATCTGTGTAATCTATCATCTAGGTATCTGTGCATCTGTCTGTCCTCTGTCAACATATCTATCTTGTATCTAACTATATCCGTCTAATATATTTAATATAGGATTACAATGTAGGATATTAATAATATACTATACCATTATATAGAATGTGTAGCATATAGATAGCTACATATAGAATAGAGCATATAGAATATATAACATGCTACATCTGGTAAATCTATTTCTGACTTTTGTACTCTGTGTGTTGATCGACTTACCGATTGATCCTCGTGCTGGTACCGTATTTCTTGATGACTGCTGCTCTGTATTAATTCTGAAAGTCAGTTAGTGTAAGTCCTGAAATTTTGTGGGGTTTTTTTCCAAGGCTCTCAAGGATATTCTGGGTCCTCTGACTTTGCATATAAATCTTAAAATCAGCTCATCAACCTCTACCAATAGCATGTTGGGTATTGATCCGAATTGCATTGAACCTGTAAGCTAATAAGGGGAAAATGTCGCAGTGTTCCTCTACACACCCCAGTTGGCCACGACAAATTGTGTGACCATATCCAACATTAGTGGGATGGGCAAGCATACACCTTCCCAGGAGGTTTTGTTTGAGGTAGTGTGATGGCTGATTTTGTGTCAGCTTGAAAGGTGTGTTTGGCTGAGACTGACAACATGCTATTGGTAGAGGTTGGGCCTCGTCTAATCAGTTGAAGGCGCGGCTAGAACAAAAAGACCAGCCTCGTCAACTATGCGGGAATTCTTCAGCAGAGGCCCTTTGAACTTTGCACCACGGAAACTTTTTTATCTCAAGCTTGCCAGACCACCCTGCACGTTTCAGGTTTTCCATCCTGCATAATCACATGAGCCAATCCTTCTGTGTATATGTGCATACGACTGGTGCAGTTTCTCGGGAGAACTCTCCCCAGTACAGGTGGGGAGGCAGCACCGGTTGCTTCTCAGTCACTGAAGTGGCCGCAGTCACCACACGGAACCTCTCTAGCAGTTACTTAGACACGTGGTCGCTTGTGTAGGCTGTCGCCCGTGTCCCTTTTTAACAAGTTTAATCCGCCAGTGATGGCCTAAAACCTGATCATGTAATGTTTAAACTCAACTCTGGTCCCATCAATCTTTTTGTTAAATTCCCCTTTATTCACCTACATTAACTTCCCAACGTGATCACACATTGGAGCGATACACTGTTGTTCTTGACGAAATCACTCACATTATGCCTGAATTCGTCCACATTTTTCCCGGTTAACAAGCTTGACCTCAGTTAAGGTCTTGCACTGCTCTTACGATGTGTATCAACCTCCTACACACCATCAGGTTGTAAATTAAGCGATCCTGAAATTAATACCCTCGTGGATTATTTCCTATCACCACTAAAAGGAACCTTCTGAGTGTGTGCGGCATCCCAGAGGGGGAAAAATCTTCTTTTTTTTCTGCCTTAGTACTTGCATGAATTATTAAATATGCCAACAGCAGGGTACATTTAAAATTCTTTCTGCTGGTTTTGAGATGTTTCATCAATTATGGAATAAGCCATATTGAGTAGGTAAAATGCCTAACGTCTCTTACTGCTTCCGTTGAGTGATACTGATCGCCTGTCAAGATCGTAAGCATTGAGTCGCTATGGAGCCAGTGACTTTAACATCATATTCAGTACAAGTTAAGGCTATTTTTCATAGACCCAGGTAGGAAGCACTAAACTCAAACCAGTGAAGGGCAAACATGAAACGGGGTAACGCGCTGACTTCTGTGTTAGAAATTCCTCGGATGAAGCTGGTTATCCGGTAAACTATAGGGGAGCCTTTAAAATTACTAGTCTGATTCTATTTGTATCTTCATCAGTACTTTGCTTCTTCTTTTTTTGGGGACCAGCTGAAGGTTGTTCAGTAGGAGGTCAAGAGGAAGTAAATCCCATGGAAATAGATTTTCTTTCCCCAATTTCTCTGCAAAATTCTTGGCCTTTCCTCTTGGCCTGTGTACATCCCTGGGTCTGAGAAGTCCCCTCCGCTCTACCTAGAGCTCAGAAACAGTGAAGATCAAGCGGAAGTCAAGTCCTTTTGCTGGAAGTTTAGATGCTGAGTAACTGAAGACGATAACCATGCAATTGCACGTGACGAAAATCTGTGTGATGACAGCTAAATATTTTTGAAATATTGATACATGTAAAATTATGTATCACATATCTCATGTGTATCAAAAGTAGTAAAATTCATCCTGCTATATCTAAAAAACATTTTGCGCAGTTGACTGTGATCAGTGTTCGTGGGTCTACTCCACAAACATATCCCTTTGTTGTCCATTGTTGCTTAGCCCCTGCTTATAATTGTTCTGTGTCCATATATATTCTCTTTTTTTTTCTTTAGTTTATTGGTTTATTTTGAGAGAGCACAAGCAAGGGCGGGGCAGAGAGAAAGAGAGAATCCCAAGCAGGCTCCGTGCTATCAGCACAGAGCCCGATGTGGAACTTGAACACAGCAACCAATCATGAGATCATGACCTGGGCCAAAAAGTGGGGCACTTACCTCATGTTTGCTATAGGCTTGTGCCTTGTATAAATTTACCTCATTCTATAGAAACCTATGTTAACTATATTTCTTACTCAATATTATCCTTATAAATACAACTTAACACAATAGCAATTAAATGATATGCACCAACATATAGCTTTTCTGTTGTATGAATGGAACAGGCTTTGTCTATTCTCTTGTGTTGCAATATCTGCATTGTTTCCAGGATTATTTTCCTAAAGCTTTTTTTGTAATGAGTGCTGGTTTGAAGATGCTTGTGCACACCTGCTCTATTTCATCGAGAGGTAGTCTGGTCCTAGGTATGATACTGAGGAATTGAAGTGTTGGCTCCCAGCATACACTCATCTAAATCTAACCTACATGTGTCCAAGGTCCTGTGGTCCCACTGGCCCATGGCTACAAACATCTGTTTCCATGGGACACTTCAGTGTTTCCAATCTGTTGCTGGTAACACATATCTTACTGTATTTCTTTTTTCCCAATTCCTCAATTCCTTTGAAGATGACAGCCTTTCATTTACTGTGTGGCCAAATTTTTCTTTCTATGAAATGTCTGTTAATGCCCTCACATTTCTTTCCTATTGATTTTTTTCTTTTTAAAAAAATTTGACTTGATTCCTTTATGTGTTATGCATATTAGCATGTTTTACTTGTAAATATTGCAATATTCTGCTTATAGACTGGGATATTTGGGGATTTTGAACATGTTTATTGAGTAGAAATTATGACTAGAAATTTAGTTATATGTGAATAGTTCCTCTGCCATATTCCATCATAGAATTGGAAATACAATTTCAGGCTTCTCAAATCATGCCATTTTCCCCTTTTTGAGTTTGAAACTGAAGGCAACAGCATTTTGCAAGGATTACTTGTAGAAAGCAAATAACTGAAAAAATAGTGATTTGGCCAAAAGGAATGGTTAATGCAGTTCTACTGCTTGATAGTGCTTTTATCTTACTCGAAAAGCATTTCTCCTTGCCCACCAATAAAGAAATTTTCCCTTAAACACTTTGTCTGCTAAGGTTTAATAGGAAAAAAATCATCTGGTTTAAAATAAAAAATGTAAGAGCAGACAAGTTGGGTCAAATAGAAATGTTAGATTTAAATGATGCTTTATGTACACAAATGTTTATATACATATATAATTTTGTTAAATGTTTTTAGAACATTGCTACATTATATATTTAACTGTGCATATATACGTTCACATACACATCTGCGTTTCTGTCTATCCATCATATCTTTATCATCCATCTATCACCTGTCCATTATCCTCTATCCATTCATCATATCTCTCTACTCTATCTATCATCTATCTATCTATCTCTGTCTCTGTCCTCTTTCCATCCATTATCTATCTATATCTGTCTACCTACCTACCACCTGTCTAGCAATCAATCGTCTGTCCATCTATTTGTAAGTCATTTATGTGTCTGTCCTCTATCAATGGAAAGCGTAGAAAACTACACTGATAGTAGCAATTCTTTCCTGTAGGTGAGGAGGTAATTTCTATTTTCTCTGATTTTTCTATGTTTTCCAAGTTTCTAAGATGAGTTTAATAGATATTTAATTTCAAATTTAAATATTTACATATGAATAGCACGATACCAAATTTTTTTGAAGATGTCTGTGATCGGTTGCTCTCTTTTCTACAGTATCAGTTTTGAAAAATGTGTCTCCCTTGTGTGTTTATACGAAGACTGATACATCATCTGATATGGGGGGAGACATCTGCAATGGGGGCAGGGGAAGAAAGTCAACCCATGCGGGGACCACTCCAATAAGAACCTTTGTTTCCCTGTTAAAGCTTGCTTATGCAGAAGTCCCTGGGGCGCCTGAGTGGTTCAGTCGGTTAAGTGTCTGACTTCAGCTCAGGTCATGATTTCACAGTTAGGGTTTGAGCCCCACATGGGGCTCTGTGCTGACAGCTCAGAGCCTGGATCCTGCTTTGGATTCTGTGTCTCCCTCTCTCTCTGCTTGCACCCTGTCTCTGTCTCAAAAATAAATAAACTTTAAGAAGAAAAAAAGAAAAAGACCCCAATGCTAAATACACATGGAGGCAAACAAACTTTATACCAAAAAATTGGGAAAAAAAGGTTAGTCACTTCCTCAGAGTAAAGTGATTCTTGGTCCCAGAAAGAAGAAAGGGTGAATGAGACAGGACACTTCAAAGTGTCAATTCTAAATAGCTGATGGCTTTCTTCTAGTTACAGACCATGAATGATTTTCCCTCATTGAAGTAATACTTATTCTAAAACACTCCCAGCCTTGTCGAATTGACTTAAAAATTTCCAGATATTTTAGCAGGAACTTTTAGACCCTCAGACTTACGAACAATGATATTGGGGGTGGGTATAAAAATAGCACAAGTCACTATATTATCTTTTTCTTAAAAGTGTTACTGGTTACGGGCACCAGGGTGGCTCAGTCGCTTAAGCGTCTGACTTTGGCTCAGGTCATGATCTCACAGTTCGTGAGTTTGAGCCCCACGTCAAGCTCCATGCTGACCTCTGGGAGCCTGGAGCCTGCTTCCGACTCTCTCTCTCAGTCTCTCTGCCCCTCCTCCAGTCATGCTTTATATCTCTTGTGCTGTCAAAAATAAATAAACATTACAATTTTTTTTAAGTTTTACTGGCTAATGTGTTCACTATCACCCCCCGCCCCCCCACACATATACACCATCATCATCTCCATCATCACCAGCAATAAAAATGAGAAGCATATTATATACACAGCATTGGCCAAATTTTCCCCAAGACATAATCCATTCTTCGATTATAAGATCTCATTTCTCATTAAACCAAAGTAGAACATGTCACAAAGAAAACATAAATAGCATTTGTTTCTATTGTGAACACCTGAAACTCTAAGAATGGGCATGCATCTATGTAATGTCTTAGCGTATTCATTTGACATAGTTAACAAACATGTTGTGTTTCTGAGAGGCATTTGCTTGCAGGAAACAACTAAGTCATTGTCTGGGCGTAATTAAAAGACATGTTAGCAAGTTTATCGATACAGGGTTAGACAGATCCATTTGAGGTGATGGATTGCTTGCCATTATACGTGGCATTGCCTTTAGCAGCACGAGGGAAGACTCCAAAGAACTGTGTCCATCATGTGTGAGTCTCGTACTTACGAGGAAGAGGGCGGCTTATTTTAATCAGGTCCCTTCCGTATAGGATCAAGTCCATCCCACAAGATGGATTTTGTCTACTTGGATCCCTTCCAACAAGGAGAGGCAGAAGAATATTCACCTCCAGTGGGCCCAAGTTCTCTTCATTCGAACTAAGATTTCATAAGATGTTAAGAAAACGAGGAAATTAAATCAAATGTTTTGTATTTTTCTGTTTTTAGAATTTCATTCTCAAGCCCACTGACGATTTCTCCTCTGTCCGTTTTCTTTAAGCTTCGTTAGTCTCTCTTCTCTTCTCAGAGTCTCCTTTTCAGTGTTTCTCACCGAACTGGCTCACTCAGTAACACAAACATTCTCAAGCACCGTTTCTCACCCCCAACCTATGACCGTGGTAGACCAGATTGCTCTGCTGTGGGCTGTCCTGCTCAATGAGCAGCATCCTGGATTGTACTCCCAGCTCATTGTCATAGCCTGAAGTATCGCTTTCTGTTGACAAATGTCCCACTTGACTTCACTCGTCTCGACTCTGCCAAGGACGCAGAGGGTAGATGAAATCACTTCCTGGTCGTTCCACCTCCACATTCTGTCCAGAATTTACTCCCTTCCCTTCAGTTCCACGACCACCACCATCATCATCCAGGGAACGGGTCACCCAACTGCAGCCTGTGAACCAAGCCTAGCCAGCTGCACGTTTTTTGGTTAATTGTGCTATTGACACGCCAGCCATGACCATTTACGTACTGTCTGTGGGCATCCAGTTATTGCCACAGTACTGCCCGAGAGTTGACAATTTTTGCTAGACATCCTATGGCCTGCAAAACCTAAAATATTTATTCTTTATTTGACTCTTTTTATGAAAAAAAGAAAAGTTGCAGACCTCTGGGTCATCTTCAGGGATGTCCTGTTTTCACTCTTGTTACGGTCCGATGGGTGTTTTCCAGAACCATTGGAGTGATATACTTCTCTGGAAAATGTCTGTGTGGTTATTTGAGCCTACTGTCTAGAGCCGTGCATCTCTTTGCAGCAAACCCAGAATTAAATCCAATGTTCACATAGCCCCTTGTTCTCCCTTCCCTCAGCCAGTGAGGTCTTCTGGTTGGTCTCCCAAGTTCTTGCACATTGGGTCCTTCACGGTGTTGTTTTCTCTGCCTCCAAAATGGTGCACGGCCTTTGCCTGGGTCCCTCTTCTCACGCTTCCAGTCTTAAACTAAACAGGACATCTTTATGTTCCGTCTTCATGGCAGCCTCCACCCATATCAGCTACACACTCTCCCTGTGAGTGGTTCCTAGTAGTGCACTGTCTACAAACGTTCTTACCTGCAGTAGACACAACCCCCAAACTCATTGCAGCAGGGTGGACGCAGTGTCCGTGTGATTGTATACGCAGCTCACGTCTGTCCCACCAGGACATGCTCAGTTCTCTCACCCGCCTCCACACCTGGCAGTAGAATTCCACAAGGCAAGGGGCAGGTGACTGTCCCTGGGGCTTGGTTCTCAGTGGGTATCGTGTTTTAATGGTAACTTCTGGAGACCCACTGAATGCATAAATCCTAGACATTGCTGTAAACACAGTCCCTATTGTTATTGTGCCGTCCTGCACTTAAAAGTTTGTCAAAGGGGTAGATCTCACGTGACGAGTTCTCACTAACACACACAGGGACGGTAAGCAACGTTTGGAGGTGATGGACGTGTTTACTTCAATTGTGGTGCTGATTTGCTTGTGTAACCATATGTCTATGCTCCTCAAACCGTACGTACATGCTAAAGATGTACAGGAATCGTCCTATGACGGTTATACCTTACTAAAACTGTAAAAAGAAATAAAACAAACATTAAACTTATTTCACGGACTATATATAAAAAAAGAGAGAGAGAGCTAACCAAGGTAAGAAGAACTTCTTAAATTACATATCAAATGTCAGGAACCCAGGAAACAGTTCAGTTCCTCCGAGCCTTCCAAACTTTTTCTTGAAACGTTGAAAAAACACATACTATGCAAATCTGTTAAATTGATACCTATTTTGATTAGTGCAGATCCCAAAACTTATTATTTACAGGGATTCTTTTTTTTAACATCATTTATTGTCAAATTGGCTAACATGCGGTGTATACATCTGCCCTTGGCTTCAAGAATAGATTCCTTTAATTTCTCACTTACATACAACACCCAGTGCTCCTCCCAACAAGTACCCTGCTCAATGCCCATCACCCATTTTCCCTTCCCCTCCCCCCATCCACCCTCAGTTTGTTCTCTGTTTGTAACTGTTTTCTCCACTTTTGAGGAAGCTCCACTCTGTTTTCCAGAGCGGCTGCACCAGTTTGCATTCCCACCAACAGTGCAAGAGGGTTCCCGTTTCTCCACATCCTCACCAGCATCTGTTGATTCCTGAGTTGTTAATTTTAGCAAAACACGGACACAGACCAATGGAATGGAATAGAGAACCCAGAATTGGACCCACACGTGTATGGCCAGCTAATATTTATGGGGATTCTTAAAAACACAGAAACAAAAGTTCTTCAGAGGACAGATTTGACGATGTACTAGCTAGCCATAACAAGTGCAGATGTGAAAACGTTGTGGACAAAACTGGAATTCATGTCTTGCTTCACTGAGTCTCTCTGCCAAATCTTCACTCATCATGTCTTGCATCTACATTATTCTTGAGTAAATGTCTTTTGACTATCCATTTAAAAACTTCCTAATTTATGTTACCAATAAACCTTCCTCTGTCTGGATCATAGTACTTTCGTTCTTAGTTGAAGTAGACTTCACATACAACGTTCCATTAGTTTCAGGTCATGGTATTTCATACGATGCTTTGAAGACATTCATTTAGACCTGACTTGGGCAGGACGGCAGGTACTTTGGCTTGGTCTCCCGAGTTCTTCCACATTGGGTCCTTCGCAGCACTCTTTGCTCTGCCTGCAAAATGGTGCCCAGGTTTGAGTCCAGTGCCAACGCTCAAGGCCGGCCTGGCCTGTGTTTAACGCACGAATGGAAAGTGAGCATTCTGGGAGTGGTGAACTTCACGTCCAGGTAATGCCCGCATCCCTGGAGTCTGTAGGCACATTGTGTGACACCGGAAAGCGTCAGCACAGCTAATCAGCTCTGTTCTGACAAACACCCCGCGCAACTGTGTCAAAATGAGATTGCCGGGCAAAGTAAATATTTAATTAAGAAACAGCTAATCAGAGTCTCCTTAGCTTTTCTCCATTTATAGTTAAGCAACTCCATCTAACACCATTTCCATTAATATTTTAGAGTCCCTTCAGTGTGTTTCATTTCAATTTTCTGCCTCATTATATTTTACTGACCATCTTCCGAGAATTGATTTTGACTGTGTTACTGATGGAGATATATATGTATATAAAACTTTTGAAATTTACTTAGAATTTGAAATCATACCATCGTCAGCCTTAGAATTGATTATTTTATTTAATCTGGGTGTCCCTCCATAGACAGAGTTAACATCTAACCGCTGTGGAACTATAGTTAATTTGGTTCCTCATAAATTTTCATTAAATCTTCAAATAAACATAGTCAAGCTCTCAGACACTAAATGTGATACATTGCTGCTAATTACAGAGGAACAGATACTTCTTTTTTTTTAATGTTTATTTATTTTGAGAGAGAGTACAAACGGGGGACGGGCAGAGAGAGGGAGAGAGAGAATCCCAAGCAGGCTCCATGCTGTCAGCACAGAGCCCTATGGTGGGTCTCAGTCTCATAACCATGACATCGTGACCTGAGCCAAAGTCGGATGCTCAGCGGACTGAGCCACCTAGGTGCCCAGGAGCAGATATTTCTAAAACAGGGAAAACAATCTCCATTACTCTATTTTCCAAAATCATAAAAAGGAGCAAACCATATCTGAAACTTTCATTGCGTATCTAAGATTTCCAGATTTTGTTTTGTATAGGGGAGCCTTGATTTATGAAAACTATAAAGACATTTTTACACTTGCTACTTGTAGTCTGCAAAAAGAAATTAATGAAAATCAGGCACACATTGTGGATAGTAACCTAAAGCCGATATTCAAAGATAGTACTACAGTAGGCTTTTCGAAGGCCCCTGGATACACACTGCTGGTACTCTTTATCCTTTTAGAACTCTGCAAACTTCATTTTAACATACATACAAGTGTCTGACCTCATTTTGGATTAAATTAAGCATGATGGGTGCACATAAAATTAATAAATTAAACGTGATGGATGCACACAAAATTAATAGAAGTATTTCTGAAAAATGATAGGAACAGGGTGTTACCTGAGGATCCGTCTCTCTCTGATCAGTATATATTTGATATATTATATCTCTGATACATATAGATATATGTTTATGTTTATGACATCATATTTATATATATTTATATATATGGCATAGAGACAACTATGATGTTTATATATATCTCCAATCTGAGCTATAATGGCGCTTACTAACATGTAACAAATTTACACGGTGTGTATGTCAGTGGTTCCTATGTTTTTCTCTGTCGTGGTCAGTAGAAGGTTTACAGACATGTTTACCATAAGGAGTCAAAACAGAAGCATGTTCCTGCTTTCTCTGTGTCTGCCTTTCAGATGTGTGAAATTTACCAGTGGTGGAAGGGCTATGTCCACACAATGTTAAGTGTCAGTGATAAAGATAGGGAGAAAAATAAATGTTGAGACTTGGTAAAAGATAGATAGGGATAGATAGATAGATCCATGTATACATACATATGATGGATGGATGGATGGATGGATGGATGAATGGATGGATAGATACATAGATAGATGATAGATACATAGATAGATATGATGGATGGATGGATAGGTAGATATAGTTAGACAGATAGAATGAATTGGTGGATGGATGGATGAATGGATAGATAGATACATAGATAGATGATAGATACATAGATACATAGATATGATGGATGGATAGATAGATATGATGGGTGGGTGGATGGATGGATGGATGGATAGATAGATACATAGATACATAGATACTTAGATATGATGGATGGATGGATGGATAGATAGATAGATAGATAGATAGATAGATAGATAGATAGATAAAACAAAGAAATATGTATACATGGGGGTTAAGGCTTCCATGAAAACTGAGGCACTTCTGGGTGGAAACTTGGGTGAGGCACTTATGGGTGGGCACTTGTGTTTTTCTCACAAGGAAAAAAATAAAGCTACTTCAACCATTCCTTATGGAAAGGATGTAAAAATCAAGTGAAATATAAGGTAAAATATCAACAGACTTTACTGTTGAAAACAAAAACAAAAACAAAAAACTTAAATGCATCCATGCCTGATACGAATAATGCAGGATGTTCGGAAAAACACCAAGAGCATCAGAAAAGGAACGTATCCTGGCTTGAGCTCTGAGAGACATGGCTGCACCAGCAGATGTGAGCACTGATATTCCACTATGTCCCCATATTAATGCTGCAAAGACAAAGACCAGGGACTTTGCCCCAAAGGGGGCATCCTCCTAAGAGAGTCAGCTCTTCTGAACTTGGTGCAGCAAGAGTTACACCCTTTGCTTAAACAAGTGGGAATTCCCCAGCAAGTGGCAAAATAACTAAGCCGTGTAGATAAGAAGGGATGAGCTTCAAACACTGTAGTGTCTGTGATCATTGTGATTTACAGGCTGTGTGTTTGGTCTTTGCCACGTTTCTGGCTAGGAGCTCCTAAAACCCTTGGAATTTCCTGTGAGGAGAGTATCTTTTGTTATGTGAATGAGGTGATTTAGGAAAACACCTAAGGAGGATAGCTGGTTGCCAGGGAAACCAACCTTGTGATTGGAAGGTTGGAACTTTCCATCCCAGCTCTGACTCCCAGGGGAGGGCAGTGGGGCTGGAAGTTGACTCCAGGGCCAAGGGCCAGTGACTTAATCAGTCATGCCCATTTGATGAAGCCTCCGTAAAATCTCAAAAGAACAGGGTTCGGAGACCATCCTGATTAGGGAACCAGAATGTTTCCACTTGCCTCTCTTCCGGACCCCAAACGTCCTGGGACTAAAGCTCCTTTGTTCAGGACCTTGTTCTGTGTATCTCTTTATCTGGCTGTTGATTCATATCCTTTGATATCCAGTAATAAACTGGTCATCTCGTGGTTCTGTGAGCCACTGTAGCAAATTAATCAAACCCGAGGAGGGAGCCATGGGAACCTCCACTTTCTAGCCTGGTCCTCAGAAGCACAGGTGACAAGCTGTACTTGTGATTGGCACGTGACAGGGGAGGAGTGTGGAGAGTAGACATGTAGGGCTGAGCCCTTACCCTGTGGGAGCTGGTACTTTCTCCAAATCAATGTGTCAGAATTTAGTTGAATTGTAGGGACACCCAACATGGTGTCAGAGAATTGCTTGTTGGTTTGGACAAGCCCCCCCCACCCCCCCACACACACACTGGAATTGAGCGCAGGACCCCAAAAGAGTAGCTCTTGATGAATTAATAGGTAGGAAGACTTGCGCGATGAACGGGTTTAAAAATCATTGTAAATCTGTACTCATTAAGACACCATTGTATTGTTGCAGGATTTGTCAAAGATGCCATAAGGTACATGAATATATTGAGACTGATCATATGACTGAATGGGACTGTAAGTAATTGTGAAAAGAAGGACTTTTTACTCCTTTCCATGCGGGGTATATTTCGCAATGACTGCAAGAAACAAAACAAAACAGAACAAAACTGTGGTTTGTTATAAAATACAAGGATGCCGTGACAGGCAGGGTTGTCCAGTGGCCAACTAGATTCCTGCCCCCTGGTGATACATACCCTGAGCCACTCAGGTGCGCCTCCAGGACATTTTTATATCGTGCTCCCATGTAAAAGAAAATGTAAAAAGATTCACCTTGAGGATGCCACATTCAGCAATATGGCGTGACTCCAATGTTCCATCCAATCCCCAGGTCCCAGCTGTGAGCGTCACCACCAAAATATCCCCTATGTGTTTTGTCCATTTGCCTTTGTATCTGAAGCACATGCTGTTTGTAATGGTCAGAAGCGCATTTCTGCAAAACAAAACTTATTTTTAATAGTTAAGGGCCGGGGCGCCTGGGTGGCTCAGTCGGTTGAGCTGCCGACTTCAGCTCAGGTCATGATCTCGCGTGATCTCGCGTGAGTTCGAGCCCCGCGTCGGGCTCTGTGCTGATAGCTCAGAGCCCGGAGCCTGTTTCCGATTCTGTCTCTCCCTCTCTCTCTGACCCTCCCCCGTTCATGCTCTGTCTCTCTCTGTCTCAAAAATAAATAAAAACGTAAAAAAAAAAAAAAAATTAAAAAAAAAAAAGTTAAGGGCCCAGTCAACCAAGTAGTTGGCATTGCCATGGAAAGAACTATCTCCAATTGGAAAACAAATGCATTCGCCGTGAAGTTTCATGCAAAGTGTCTTTACTGAAGAAGTCTGTACCAACACTGAAATTAAGTAAAAGATAAATGTCAAAAAAGAATAGTTGATGTGTTACTTTTCTTCTTTAAGGTAATCAAGCATCATTGCATACAGTTGTGTCTATAGTTGCTTTCTCCTAGTGTGGTCTGCTGTTAGAAGCCTGCTTTCTCTCCCGCAGGGGTCTCTGCATTCTCCTGACATCTGACAGATCACTGCACCAGACAGGAGGAGGAGAGCAGGCTCAGAGCCGTCTGTCACCGTAAGTCTCTTCTCGTTGCACGGGTGAGCTTATTGTACGTGAATCCTCTTCACGTACGTGAAGTACACTTCAGCCGTGGGGAAATACTCTGTGACCACATTTCTACCAAAGAGAAAATCCAAAACACAGTAGTTATCAAGAGAACATAAAATCCTATGGTGCTTTATTTCTTTATGCATCTGCAGAAGAAACTTGTTAGCTGTAGAACCAGTTCTATGTTATTAATGCCTAACGGGGTAGGGAGTATTCAGGTTGGCAGTCTCATTGTCTGATTATAAAAGCTGACGGAAGTCTACGTAGCGTGAATGTACAGTTTGGTCCTAGTTCAGACCCATCCGTATTGCCTACAAAACAGCACATCCCAAGGGTGGTATTGATCGAAACATTGACAGTGAATGGCTTCTTGGCTTCATGCCGTTGGGTCTATCATCGCTGTTTTTCCTCCGTTACTTCTCTTTCTTTGCCTCTTATGTGCAGACCACCAAGGTGTGTGCCTAACGAAATGATGTCGTTGCAGTAAGTCACATGGCAAGGAGAAGTGGAGTTTGCTTTCTAAGAAAATCAGTTAAAGCAAACTGTACGATTATAGCGTCCTAATGATGGCGGGAGATACTTGCTGTTTAATACAATTTTGTTTTATGATCATATTTCACCGTTCGCCGTTAACTGCTTTCCTGATACAAGCCTTTGGGATATAAGCGTTAGGGACCTACCACTTACCTGCTTTCCAAAAACTCAGCAGGTGACGTTTTAAGTTTATTCAAATTAAACATATCCGCGGATTCTGTGCACAATGATTTCTGCTTGAAGAACGGGCTGTTTAAATATACACGTATTTCCTAATTGAAAATATACATGCATGTTTATTTTGTGATTTCGTTGGTGTCTTTTGGACTTAATTGCGTTGAGCTGGAAGAACGTGGTCTGTAGAATGCAGACCCGAAGGCATTTGTTAAAGGCGAGTCTCTACAGTATTTCCCCTTTTTGGAAAAAGACTGGGATGCTTGGGCATACGCCAGGAAGGCTGCCAGGAGCTTGCGGTGGGGCGCGTTGGTCTAATTACTCACCGCAGCAAGAGAGAATGCAAAGCACAGAGACTTCCGCTGCCTCAGTAGGACGGCATTAGAAAAAAACCTGTTGTGGGGTTTCCCTATGGGTGGGAGCTGTGGGGAGGTTCTAAGGAAGCAGGGCTCTAGTCTGGGCTGGACATCGTTGGCAAGTGGGGATATTCGTGTGGCTGCGTGTCTCAGGAATTGTCCAGAACAGGCGGCCTCTTGGTAAAGAAGCAGCAACCCGATCAGCCGGAGGAGGGACCTGTTGGGGATTCTGGGATCCGGACAATGTTCCTCGTCCGTCTGTGCTCGGCCGCGATTACCAAGGGCTCCCGTCTTTGTCTTAATTCCTCGTGGTGACACCGTGGCCTCGTCCGATGTTTATATATCCGTCCATTATTTCATCTCTCTCCTTTCTCTGTTTACAAATTTATATAACATAATACCCATTTTTTTCATCTGGTCTTTTAATTCTTGCACGAGAGGTGCGTCCACAAGGTTCAATCCAAGCCACGGAGTAATCTGCACAAGTTAAGTTCCCCCTGCGTTGCACGACGTTGCTCAATCAGGGCAGGGACGACCCTGCCATTTCTAGAGGTTCCACACTGAGGAGTGAGACAGTTTTTTCTTGCTTGTGGACCCAGTCAACAACACCAAAAGGGACAGTGAAGGTTTTGTGAATGACAGGCAGCACAGCCGATGAACAGCCCGCTGGAACTGACCCCCATCCTCTGTGACGTTGATTGGAGACAAATATGGTATAAACCGTGTGAAGGCTCTGAGATTTGCAGGTCGTTTGCAGTCACTCTGCCCACAGAAAGCTGGACAATGAAGGGGCGCCTGGGGGCCTCAGTCGGTTGAGCGTCCGACTTCGGCTCAGGTCATGATCTCGCGGTTCTTGGGTTCGAGCCCTGCATTTGGCTCTGAGAGCCTGGAGCCCATTTCAGATTCTGTGTCTCCCTCTCTCTCTGCCCCTCCCCCACTCATGCTCACTCGCTCTGTCTCAAAAACAAATAAACATTAAAAAAGATTTTTTTTAAAAAGATGCTGGGAAGTGATAAAGCTACTTTAGTCTCTGTGAAAGATGTCGAGCTGCCCCCATGCTTCCGGGATGGACCAGTCACAGAACATGATCAAGCACGCTCCTGAAACCAAGGTAGCGCTGTATGTTAACTATGCTAGAATGAACATGACAAACTTAAAACCACAAGTGAGCATAGCGTTGTTCCAGCTTTGGCTCTTTGTACAAGTCCAGGATGTGAGCAGTCTAGTCTTAGCAACTACGTTTTCAGTAGCGGGTGTCAAGGAATAGTATCATCTTACTTTAGGGATCATGGAAATAAATTTCATTTGTAGTCAGGATGTTTGGCAGCCGTAACAGGCAACATCGTGCCTCACCACCACCAAATTCCTAGGTGGAAGTCCTCTCCCCAGGACCACAGAATGGGGCTGTTTTTGAAGACGGGGCCTTAAAAGAGGTGACCACATGAGGTCAACAGGGTGGGCCCTGACCCCCTACGACTGGCATCCTTATAAGAAGAGGAGATCAGGACACAGAGAGGCACAGAAGGATAACAACGTGAGGACACAGGGAGAACATGGCATCTACACACCAAGGAGAGAGGCCTCAGGAAGAACCAACCCCAACCCCGCTTGGATCTCAGACTCCCAACCTCAGACTCCCAGCCTCAGCCCTGCTTGGTCTTAGTCTCCCAGTCTCAGCCCTGCCTAGACCTCAGCCTCCCAGCCTCCAGCCCTGCCTGGATCTCAGACTCCCAACCTCATGTCTGAATCTCAGAGTCCCAGTCTCAGCCCTGCCTAGACCTCAGCCTCCCAGCCTCCAGCCCTGCCTGGATCTCAGACTCCCAGCCTCAGCCCTGCTTGGTTCTCAGACTCCCAGCCTCAGCCCTGCTTGGATCTCAGACTCCCAGTCTCAGCCCTACCTGGATCTCAGACTCCCAGCCTCAACCCTGCCTGGAATTCAGCCTCCCAGCCTCAGCCCTGTGTGGACCTCAGACCCCCAGCCTCAGCCCTGTCTGGATCTCAGACTCCCAGTCTCAGCCCTACCTGGATCTCAGACCCCCAGCCTTGGCCCTCCCTGGATCTCAGACCCCCAGACTTGGCCCCGCCTGGATCTCAGACCCCAGCCTTGGCCCCGCCTGGATCTCAGACCCCAGCCTTGGCCCTCCCTGGATCTCAGACCCCAGCCTTGGCCCTCCCTGGATCTCAGACCCCCAGACTTGGCCCCGCCTGGATCTCAGACCCCAGCCTTGGCCCTCCCTGGATCTCAGACCCCCAGACTTGGCCCCGCCTGGATCTCAGACCCCAGCCTTGGCCCTCCCTGGATCTCAGACCCCCAGACTCGGCCCCGCCTGGATCTCAGACCCCAGCCTTGGCCCTCCCTGGATCTCAGACCCCCAGACTTGGCCCCGCCTGGATCTCAGACCCCAGCCTTGGCCCTCCCTGGATCTCAGACCCCCAGACTCGGCCCTCCCTGGATCTCAGACTCCCAGCTTCCAGGACCCAGAAAGAATGAATGTCTTCTGTCTCAGCCAGCCAGAATGTGGTGCTTAGAACAGTGATAGCGCACTAGTAAACAGCTCCGTACCTTCTACTGGGAGTCTGTGAGACGCCTGCTAACCACTACCGCCTGATGATTGCCACATTCTTTAGAAACCGTGTGTCACTTAGCTCGTCTTTCGTGAGGCTGCCCGTGCGTGTTCCTCCTACCCACGAGACGATACCGTGCGGTTCCAGGCAGCAGGGGAACCTCCTCAATGTCCCACAGATCTTTTGTGTTTCTATCTTAACTGTGTCACGGCAGGTACACTGTCACGTAGATACACATAGTAGATCTACATATGTACGCACATGTGCACACACAGACATGCCCTGTCTTGTGCCCTCCCCTTTTTCCTCCTCCGTGTCTTTCTTTTATGTGGGATGACTATCTTGCCATGAGTTACATTGTGTGAATTCATTAGAACCTCCTACAGAAGAAATATTCATTTACTGTCCCAGAATATGCCCATTCTTTTTCCTGCTGCAGTCAGCTGGGATTTCTCTCACTTAAGCTGGAATCTGACTTTCCTTCTGCATGGTTGTCAAAAAGAAGAGAATACTGTAAATGGAAGTCTCTCCTGCCAAGGAGTTCGCTGAGTGTATGCTGGACAGTTAATCAAGCATCTTGAAGCCAGAATATTATGTGGACGCGTCCGCATTCCTAGTAGAGAAAACGGCAGGTGAAAATCAGTAAGAACAGCTAACGGCCCCCAGAAAATTGTGCGTTCAATTTCCTATAAGCTGTTACGATCTCTAAAAAGATTCATATGTACACAGCCCGTATCTATAGCAAAGACATAGAATGAAGAAAACAGCAGATGAAGTTTATTGTCAAAGACATTCAGCAATAATGCTATGCTTGTAAAAAAAAAAAAAATCCGTATAATCCAGCAAAGCATAGACCTCCCAAGACATCTCATGCCAGCCCGCTCACAGGTCCAAAGAACCGATAGACTATTAGACAAGTTGAACTGAACGGTAATTTTATCCTATTTGTGTGTTAATGTCCCGGTAATATTTCCCAGCCATCCTTTTTATTATTCTTAGAATTGCTTTTTCTTTAAAATCATAATGTTATACAATGTTAGGCCAGAAATGAAATCTAGAAATATTCTGCAAGTAAAGTGCCTATTTTGCAGACGCTTTTAGGAAGTCGTACTGGTATTAAGCAGCTAATAAGTGTGGCAGACAGAGAGAAAATGTAGCGGGTTTCTTCCCAAGCCCAGCATCGTTTCTGGACACATTTTAAGTTAGCGGCATACATTTCCTGTCTTTATTCGCACTATCCTGTAACCAGCATTATGTCACTCTTACCGTATTACCCGCTTCATTCATTCATTTTATGTTAATACGTGTGTTTAAGTAGCAATACGAGGTGTTACATTAAAAAACAAACAAACAAAAAAAGACCACCAGATCCACATTCCAGTAGAAAACCATACTGTTTCCTGGAACCTATTTGTCCAACATCATAGATGATGTGGTTCATATATAAGCATAATATGTGGAGTGTGCATCTATGTATAAAAATACACACACGTTTCCATCAGTCCACGTATATGTATTTTACTAGAGCTGAGCAAATTTTACTGAAGCTTATCCAACTGTGTCTCCTCTGTCTTGTCGAGTTAATACGTTTTCCACTGGGCCCATCTCCCACTGGTTTGCAGAAAACTCAATCCATCTGTGATATTTAAACTGATAAGTAAAGGGGCACCTGGGAGCCTCAGTCAGTTCAGCATCCGACTCTTGGTCTAGATAAGATAAGCGAGCCCTGGTTTAGATAAGATAAGATTAGATAAGGTAGGATTAGATTAGATAAAATAAGATTAGATAAGATCAATTGGGAAGTAAAGTTGGGGTGAGTCGATAATATTTCCTTTGCCAAATACCCTCTCGGTGAGGTCAGGTGGCAGCATGGAATGTGGTGGGGCAGGTGCAGGGCTCAAATTATAGGTGGTGGCCGGGATGCCGTATAGCTCGCTGCTGTCCTGCCTTTGGCTGACACTCTTGGGCTTGCAAGACGGGCTCTGTGTTTCCTCCACTCAGAGGGGTGTGGACAGATCCCAGTGCTCCGTCTTCACCCTCTTTCTACTTTGGTCTTCTGTCATGAAGCCGCTTGTAAAAACTGTACTATTTGTGCGAAGGTGCTGTGTCTCTGCCCGCCCTCTCCAGAGCCATCAGCATGTAGGAGAGGAAGTAAAAGAAATGAGATTATTGAAAGGGAATTGATACATTGCAGACTATTTCTATCCCCAGATTAACTAAAGCACGTCAATTAGACTGTGTTCTTCTCCTTTAGAAGAAAATGTAATATATTTGGGAATTGGTGTTGTAAGCTTTAAAACATTTTTCAGAGAAATTCAATAGCTAATGCTGTGGTGATTTATCTTATGTAAAAGGCACAATGAAAGTCCAAAATATCAATAATTTTGTTAAGTGCGAGGGAAATATGTTTGGGGAATTACTGAAATGTTAGAAGAAACAATCCCATCTTGTACCGTACATCTATTTTCTCCCCACTAACCAAATGTGAAGTCGAGAATCATCAGTCGTGGATAATCATTTGTAAGAACTTGTTTGATCTGTGTTCATGTAACGTTGCCCGGAATTACCAGAGTATTCTAAAACTTCAGGGATTTCAAAGCACATCAGAATAGGTTGATTTTACTGGTTCATTGTCTCCTTTGGGTCTATTCTTGTGAATCACCGCAACTCAATAGCAACCAGCCTAATACTGTCAGACAGATGTAATCTTCATTACTCTGAGGAGGGTAGCTGCACTCTCAGGCAGCATGTGCAGATTTAAATGTTTAGTGAAAGTGCTACTACACACGTAGTTAGCCAGGTTTCATTGCACTTTGGCCTGCAGTAAAATGGAAATAAATTTCCTGCTAAATTCCTCATTAGTGATCTGGAAATGACCACGAAAATAAGATACAGCAGGAAAGTGGCTCACGTATGGCTGCACACAACGACATTGACGGTCTGAACTACTTAATGTCTAGCCTTAAAAAAAAAAAAAAAAAAAAAGGTTCAGAAGTCTCTCCAGGACCACAACACCATTGTTTTAAATGTTGAACACAAAATCAAGTGACGTCAATAATGATTTATACAAATCCCAGTATGTATATATAATCAGCAAATATTTCACATGGGAGCTAAGAACACCCAATGCAGAGAGGGTAATGTCTTTTTTTTTTTAATGTTTATTTATTTTTGAGAGAGAGGGAGAAACAGAATCCGAAGCAGGCTCCAGGCTCTGAGCCATCAGTACAGAGCCCATTGCAAGGCTCAGACCCACCAACTGTGAGATTATGACCTGAGCCAAAGTCAGAGGCTTAACCAACTGAGCCACCCAGGTGCCCCGAGAGGATAGTGTCCTTAACAAATGGTGTTAGGAAACCTGACGAAACACACGTGGCGAAAGGAAATGGGACGCCTGCCTCATACCACTCGCAGAAAAGAACTCGAAATGGACAGCCTTAAACCCAACACCTGATGCCATGAGACTTCTAGAAGAAAACATTGGAAAGAACCTTACTGATACAGGTCTTGGCAGTGATGTTTAGACCACGACTGCAAAAGTACAAACAAAAAAAGAACTCCATGAACTCAAAACAAACAGACAAAGAAACAATGTGATTAAAAACTGAGCAGAAGAACTAAATACATGTTTCTCCAAAGAGGACATCCAGGTGGCCAACAGACATGAAAAGATGCTCAACATCACTCATCATCAGGGAAATACAAATCCACATAGTGAGATGCCACCTCACACCTGCCAGAACACCTACCACTAGTAAGACAAGAGACAACAGGTGCTGGGGAACAAGTGCTGAAAAGAGAACCCTTATGCCTTGTTGGTGGGAATGTGAATTGGTGCAGCCAGTATGGAATATGAAGCTTCCACAAAATGTTAAAAATAGATCTCCCATATGATCCAGCAGTTCTATGTCTTGGTATACACCCAAAGGAGATTTTTTAAAAATTTGATGAGATATATGGACTCTCATGTTTATTGGAGCAGTATTGACAATAGCCAAAATATGGACACAACCTACATGTCCGTCAACAGATGAATGGATGAAACAGATGTGCTACATATGCACAATGAAATATTATTCAGCCATTTGCACTTCTGAAAACATGCATGGGCTTTGAGCACATTATGCTAAGTGAGATAAGTCAGAGAAAGATAAGTAGTGTATGATATCACTTACACACGGCATCTAAAAAAGACAGTGGGATGATAGTTACCAGAAGGGGGTGGGGGATAAGAGTGATGGTGATTCAGTGCACAGATGTATAATGAATGGTAAATAAGTCACAGAGATGTAATGTACAGCGTACTGAATATGGGCAATAATATTGTACCAGAAGCATTTAATGTGATAAGTATCATTACATCAGCTATCATACTCCAGTGTATCAAAGTAACAGGCCATATACCTTAAACTTACAGAATGTTCCATGTCAAATTTGCTCAAAACATTTCTTTAAGTTTATTTATTTATTTTGAGAGAGAGTGTGCACACGCGTGCACATGGGAGAGGGGCAGAGAGAGCGGGAGAGATCTCCCAAGCAGGCTCCATGCTGTCAGCACATAGTTCATGAAGTGTGAGATCATGCCTGAGCCAAAATGAGAGTCAGACGTTTAACTGACTGAGCCACCCAGGCAACCCTACTCAATATTTTTTTAAATGATTTATACTGCATTATATAACTTTATAAAATTAAGTTTAATAAATAAGTTTTTAAAATTGAAGATATTTGTTACTTACATTGACGTGAGCAGATGAGTAAAGGAAATAGCATGTAGACTGAGCTAAGTTATCAATTATATTCTCTTTCTTCTCTTGGCTTGTGAGTCCAGAATCATTATAATGTTAACAATGGATGGATGGATGGATGGATGGATGGATGGGTGATGATGGGTGGGTGGGTAGGTAGATGGATGGATGGATGGATGCATGGATGGATGCATGGATGCATAGATGATTGGATGGATGGATGGGTGGTTGGACAGATGGATGGGTGGGAGGGTGGATAGATGGATGGATGGATGGATGGATAGATAGATAGTTGGACAGATGAATGGATGGTAGACAGTTGGATGGAAAGATGATGGATGGATGGTGAATGGATAGATGGTTGGATAGATGGACAGATGGATGGTTCGGTGGATAGATAGACAGTTGGATGGATGGACGGATGGATGGATGGGTAGATGGATGGATGGATAAAATAAAACCATAGACCATTGATGCCAGTGCACATGATTATCCCATATCTTTGCAGCCGAGTTACTGAAAAAATAAACATTGATTTTTGTTTTAAGATAATCTATGAATGTAATTTTCTTAATCTTCACAGTGAGCAATCACATTTAAACTCTAAATACCATGGTTTTACACAAAGAAATGGAGTTTGTTTTCTGAAAAGAAAGAGCAAAGAAGGAAGTTGAGGGAAGCACAAGTGTAAAGTTTCTCTTAATCTCATCTCCTGCCCAGAATATCTGGATAAGCTACGGTCAGGGTTGGGGGCTCTGTGCACGGGAACCAACTACAGTGAATGAATTCTTGTTGGCAACACACAGACAGCTATACCTGACCACTGGGTGCCTTCATCCTCAGACGGTTGTTCAAAGGGAGCACTGTCCCAGGGAACCCATGTTGTGTGTCTCATCTGAAGGAGCCGGATGGGCAGCTGGTATGCTCATCTTCTTATCTCTTATACCTTCCCTGCCTCTTCCATTCAAGAGCATTTATTTATTCTAACTGCCCAGTCTTCACCAAGACTACGTGAATTTCAACTCCAGGCTTAGAGGCCATTAATTTTGTATTTGCTTATGTGATCAAGAAAATTGGGGTCCTGTGGCAGGCAGGATGTAACCCAATCCTCAGGGACCTACGTCTCTGTACAGAACTCTCTCCGCTTGAGTGTGGAAAGATCCTGACAATACACTGAACTGTCACTCTCATGATCAAATTTGTTACAAGGCATGATTGACTTTAAGGGAGAGAGAGATGATCCTCCTTGGGCCTGACCTAATCGGGCTAGACCTTCAAAAGGACCTTCTTCAGAGGGTGAAAGCAATTCCATTACAAGGAGGTTCCCCATTGCCAGCTTTGAAGATATACAGGACCACATGAAAAGCAATGAGAAGACTGCTAGGAGCTGAGTACAGCCCCATCAGGAAAACCAGCAAGGAAATGGATTTGAGTCCTCTAACCACAAGGAAGTTGATTTTGCCACAGCCACTGAAGCCTGGAGAAGGACCCTAGCTCAACAAGAGTGCAGATCAACACCTCAATTTCAGTCTTGTGAGCTCTGAGCAGAAGACACTCACGCAGCCAGTTTGATTGTGATTATATGTGATACTCAGGGAAAACCACACTGATAACACAGAAACAAATCCTCTCTGTGACAGTCTTTCTGGTCACCGCAAGATCAGTTCTGTTTTTCTTCATTGAGCATTTGCATATCTAAACAGGGCTACCCATTCTTTTCCAAAAGTGAGATAATCCCCTCACCACCGCAGTCTTGTGGAATCCCTCACTCACAGATGACTCATGTTACTTTTTCAGATTCCCAAATACTATGTAAGCACAAACTGATTTTTTTTTAAATTTTTTTTTCAATGTTTTTTATTTATTTTTGGGACAGAGAGAGACAGAGCATGAACGGGGGAGGGGCAGAGAGAGAGGGAGACACAGAATTGGAAACAGGCTCCAGGCTCCGAGCCATCAGCCCAGAGCCCGACGCGGGGCTCAAACTCACGGACCGCGAGATCGTGACCTGGCTGAAGTCGGACGCTTAACCGACTGCGCCACCCAGGCGCCCCAAGCACAAACTGATTTTATGAAATATTTATAATTGGCTTACATTTTGTTAGAAATGTGGAAACTTGATCCCTTCAACAAGATTTTTTTTTAATTTTTTTAATTTTTTATTTTTTTTAAATGTTTTTATTTATTTTTGAGACAGAGAGAGACAGAGCATGAGCAGGGGAGGGGCAGAGAGAGGTAAACACAGAATCTGAAGCAGGCTCCAGGCTCTGAGCTGTCAGCACAGAGCCCGACACGGGGCTCGAACTCACGGACTGTGAGATCATGACCTGAGCTGAAGTCGGACGCTTAACCGACTGAGCCACCAGGCGCCCCAACAAGATTTTTTTTAATGGAAACTGTGCCATAGATCTATGACAAAGACATTGTACTAGAGACAAATATAAAAATTTATACTTTCTATTTCTCTAAGTCTGTTTCACCTGCAACATCACAGATAACAAGATTATATTTTAAGTGTTAATGATTTATTGTCGTATTTCAGATCCTTAGCATATATAGAGAGTGGGGTATTGATGATTCTTTAAAATTAAATTATTTTCTTGTCAGAATTAAATACATTACCTGATGAAGGGTGTGGTTAAAATGACCCATTCTTGACTATTCTCCACACTCCTGATAACTCATGTGAATATACATCTTTAAATTGCATATGCATGAATTTCAAGTAGGATATGCTATAGAAGAAACACATTAGACTTTAGATAGCAATTTTGCCAATTTGAGAAAAATCATCCCATTTCTGTCAGTGATGACAGATCCGTTCAGCTCACATTTATGTCCTCAAGAATTGTCCAAACCAGGTAATTATTGCAAACTGAAATTTCAAGGACTTCTAATTTTGTATTTTAGAACTGTCAAAGGCTTGTAATTAGAAGGTCAGTAGGTGTTCTTTTTAAAATGCCCCTAATGAGTAGGTACGTAGATGAAGATCCACAGTTCTTATTGTTATGATTCAAAGATTTATTAATTTCTAAGACGTGTTGCTTAGTAAGGTTGACCAGACGGCTGAGGATAATGTAGGGGTTTATAGAAAACTTTCTGTATTTCTGGGCTCCGTTAATATTTCTTGGTTCTCACTGGAATAAGTACACAAGTAAAGACGTCCCATTTCTCACTTTCATTTTGTAGACATTCCAGGAAACACAAAAGAAATAATGGGCCAGAACTATTTCTAATTTACCATATAAGAGAAGCAACTTTGTCTCATGGCCTAGTTCAAAAGGGAAAAACATTTGGTGCCATCCTGGAGTTGACAAAGTGGTCAGCAGGGCTGTGAGGTTTCAGGGACACAGCAGCTACTGAAATAGCCACATGGCTGTGGGAAGCAGGGGTCGATGCAAGGCTGATTGGATGACTTGTCAGTAGATGTCCCCCACAAGTGGCATATACCACGAGTGTACTCCATCTTTAATGGAGTGTACAGAATTCTCCAGGTAGACTCTTTGCAGAAGACTTTTGTTGTTCTGGTATCGGAGGTAGGATTCACCAAGGTGACATTCAGAGAGAGTCTGATGGAACAGAATACAATTTGGTGGTGACAGCACAGGTTGATGTCCTCATCTACCCTTCCAAGCCATGTTTCCCAGTGTGAATCACTCTTCTCCTATCAGTCCTACAAATCATGCACATTCCTTGAATTTAAGAAAAGGTAATGCACAAAATGCAAGATTCAAAGAAGTGAGTTCACGCTATGGAGTGTCAGGCGCCTGGAGCAGCCAAATGAGTTGGATGACCACAGGTCAAAAATGAATGTTCTTCCATTCTTCACAGACACCTGTATCCAGATAAGCTCAGGGGAGATTCCAAAATCCTAGCATTCCAGCTACCCCACCCCCGGGCATAGGATAATAGCAATGACCACGTCTGCTCAGAGGGATCCATGGCATCTTAGAAAGGGCTGCTATCCAGCATGGCAACAGATGATCAGAGTGGTCACACTCAATGGGAACACATGGAACGCGGCAGAGGATGAGGTCAACCAGATGGTCCCAAAAAGATACACGGCACTGGCCAACACAGCATATCCCTGAAGACCTGATTGGAATTAGCATATCTTAAAGGATGCCTTCTTGCTACAAGAGGAACTCCAAAGGCCAGATGTTCCTTCAACTTCTACCCTGCCCATTTCCCCAAGTAAGTAGGTAAAACCTTAGAAAAAGTGTGTCATGTAAGGAACTGAATTCACAAAAGTAAATTTCCAGCCCCTTGGTTGAAATGGGAGCTACAAAAAAAAATTTTGGTTACTATAGAACAGTAAGTGTATCACTTTCCACATGTGTTTGGGGTCAGAGGCTCATACCCAATATCAGCATTCTCTTTAAATTCTTCCTTCCATGAGTTGTGCTTTGGTGATTTTAGAGTCAAATGTCACTAAATCCCCATCTCTTTGTGTGCACCCATTAGCATGCTCCTAGAACTGCTGTGGGTGTTAAATTCTGTTAAGAACCATGTAAAATGGTCATTTTCAGATTGCTGACTTGTCAGAAAACTCGTAATAGATCTTCAGGAGAGATGTCTTTATAAATAGCGGCATGCAAATGACTGACAAAGTTAATGCTGGAGATGATGTTGAGGCTACCCTTGGAATTTCCTTAGAAAGCAGTGCTCAGAGTTTCTCCTCTGCTGAAAGTCTCAGATACTCTGCTAGTAATTAGATATCGATTCCACCTGTCAATGACCATTCTGCCATGAGTCTTCTCCCATGAAATGACAAATGTATCCAGCCAGAATTCATCCTGAAGCCAAATCCAAAGGAAAACATTTTATTTACATAATGTCTGCGGGGAAGGAAAATTAATCAGAAATTAAAAGGTGGAGCTAACTTTTGAACATAAATTACATTGGCACAAGGAATCTAATATAATTGTTTCACACACTTGTCTTTATATGAGAATTTATGTTCTCTCTCTAAAGGAAAATAAAGACCAACATTTCAAGGAGAATCAGTAGCCTCACTCCTACCATCTTGAATATGGGAAGGGGTTAATGGTTTGCAAAACAGAGCGTGCCATGTGTATTTGCAAGAGAGCAATATAAGTAGTAATACATGTACATTATAGACATTCCAATTTGAATTATCCCACACTGTCTCTTGTATTGGTTTTTTTCCCTTTCTTTTTGAAAAAAATAAAAACACCTAAAAATATTTTCAACCCTGACATGTTTAATTTTCTTCATCATTATGAGATGACGCTCCTTATTATATTCTTGTATTCATTTAATCATCCATTTATCAAATATATATTAACATTCTATGATTGTTATGGAATAGGATGGATTACGGAGTAAGGTTGGTGCCAGATACTAGGAAAATACTCGTTGAAACATGTGATCCCTGTCCTCACAGATTTCAAATTCTAGTAGTTGGATAAACAGTAAGTTTGCATCAATAAGCAACGATAAGTGAGGCTCACCACCCATATTCCATACAAGCTCCAAGAGGACTATGTCTAGTGTGCAATGAATATAGGGTCCATGATGGCTAAGACACGATCAATGCATTAATACTGGATAGTGTATGAGTTATTCCCTTTGCGTGTTCCAAATTTGTGATATGTGCTGCTGAGTTTTTGGTCCCAGAATTATCTTCCCCTAAGTTATGTACAAGCTTAGACCACAATGCTTTTATCAGTCAACATGGGCCGTCATAAGAAAATACCACAGAGGGTTACCTGGGTGGCTCAGTCGGTTATGCGTCTGACTTCAGCTCAGTTCATGATCTCACAGTCTGTGGGTTCAAGCCCCACATCAGGCTCTGTGCTGACAGCTCAGAGCCCGCTTCCGATTTTGTGTCTCCTTCTCTCTCTGCCCCTCCCCTGCTTGCACTCTGTCTCTCTGTCTCAAAAATAAATAAACATTAAAAGAAACCTTAAAAGAAAATACCACAGAGAGGTGGCTTAAGGGACAGACATTTGTATTCTCACAGTTCTGGAGGCTGGAAGTATGAAATTATGGGTCAAGGGAGCTAGCATGGTCTTGCACTGGAGAGAGCTATCATTGTAACTTGAAGATACCCACCCTGCTCTCTGATGTCTTTCCTTATAAGGGCACTAATCCAGTCCTGAGGGCCCCACTCTCATGACCTCATCGAACCTTAATGAACACCCATCTCCAAACACCATCTCCAAACACCATCACAAAGGGGGCTATAGCCTCAAATGTATGACTTTGGCAGGGACACAGTTCAACCCATACCCATGCTGAAGGCACTTCACCCTGAATCTATGAAACTGCACACAAACTAAAAAGCGGCCAGCCTTGGATCACAGTACTGTATTTTTGGAGAAGAAGATAACAAGACTTTAGGTCACTAAAATGAACATAATGATTGAACACATGTAAAAAAAATATCCAGACTATATATTTACAGGCAGGGATACATTCGGTCAATCTCAAAATACATCAAAATATTAATTTGATCTAACAGTAAATTCTCAAGATCATTGACCATGATCAAGTGAGATCTATTCCCAGGATTCAAAGGTGGTTCAATATTTGCAAGGCAATCGATGTGATGCATCACATCAACAAGAGAAAGGATAAATACCACATAATCATTTGGCAAAGTACAACATCCATGCATAATAAAAACCCTCCACAAAGTAGGTTTAGAGGGAACATACCTCAACATAATGAAGGCCATATAGGAAAAACCCATGCCTAATATCATCCTCAATGGTGAAAAACTGACAATTTTCCCCCTAAGATCAGGAAAAAGACAAGGATGTCCACTATCACCCCTGTTACTCAACACAGTACTGCAAGTCCTAGCCACAGTAATCAGACAAGAAGAAGAAATCAAAGACATCCATATTGGTAAGGAAGAAGTCAAACTTCCGTTATTTCCAGATGACATGATACTATATATAGAAAACCCTAAAGACTCCACCAAAAACCTACTAGAATGGATAAATGAATTCAGCAAGGCTGCAAGATACAAAATCAATATACAGAAATCCATTGCATTTCTATACACCAATAATGAAGGAGCAGAAAGGGAAATCAAGAAAATAATTTCATTTGCAGTTAAACCAAAAAGAATAACATGCCTAGAATAAACTTAACCAAAGAGCTGAAGACCTGTACTCTGAAAATTGTAAAACAGTGATGAAAGAAATTTAGGAGGACACAAACAAATGGAAAGATATTGCACATTCATGGACTGGAAGGACAAATACTGTTTTAATGTCTATACTACCCAGACCAATCTACAGATATTGTGTAATCCCTATCAAAATACCAACAGCATTTTTCACAGAACTAGAACAAACATTCCTAAAATTTATATAGAACCACAAAGACCCCGAATAACCAAAGCAATCTTGAAAAAGAAAAGCAAAACTGGAGGCATCAGAATACCAAACTTCCAGTTATATTACAAAGCTGTAATGATCAAAACAACATGGCACTGGTTCAAAAACAGACACATAGATCAATGGAACAGAATAGAAAACCCAGATTTAAACCCACAACTATATGGTCAATCAACCTTTGACAAAGCAGGAAAGAATATCTCATGGGAAAAAGTCTCTTCAATAAATGATGTTGGGAAAACTGGACAACAACATGCAAAAGAATGAAACTGGATCACTTTCTTACACCAGACACAAAAAAATAAATTCAACATGGATTAAAGACCTAAATGTGAGACCTGAAACCATAGAAATCCTGGAAGAGAACACAGGACGTAATTTCTCTGACAGCAACCACAACAACATTTTTCAGAGTGTTTCCTGAGGTAAGGGACACAAAAGCAAATATAAACTATTGGGACTCCATCACAATAAAAAGCTGTGAAGGAAACAATCAACAAAACTAAAAGACAGTCTACGGAATGGGAGAAGATATTTGAAAACAACAGATACGATGAAGGGATAGTATTTAAAACCTATAAAGAACTTACCAAACTCAATACCCAAAAAACAACCCAGTTAAGAAATTGGCAGAAGACAAGAATAGACATTTCTTCAAAGAGGACATCCAGTTGGTCAACAGACACATGAAAAGATACCCAACATCACTCATCATCAGGGAAATACACATCAAAACCACAATGAGATATCACCTCACACCTGTCAGAATGACTAAAATCAGAAGTTACAAAACAACGGGTGTGGTCAAGGATGTGGAGAAAAAGGAAGCCTCTTACAATATTGGTGGGAATACAAACCGGTGCAGCCACTCTGGAAAGCAGTATGGAGGTTCTTTAAGAAGTTAAAAATAGAACTACACTTTGATCCAGTTAATTGTGCTATTGAGTATTTACCTCCAAAATACAAAAACCTAATTCAAAGGGATACATGCACCCCTGTGTACATATGAGCGTTATTTACGATAGCCAAGTTATGGAAGCAGCCCAAGTGTCCATCGATAGATGGATGGATAAAGAAGATGTGATACACACACACATACACACACACACGATGGAATATTATTCGGCCACAAAAAATAATGAAAACTTGCCGTTTGCAGCAACATGGATGGGTCTTCAGAGTATAATGCTAAGTGAAATGAGTCAGTCAGTCAAAGACAACCATATCATTCCACTCGTGTGTGGAATCAAAAAGAAAACAAACGAACAAAGGAAAAAAAGAAGAGACAAACCAAGAAACAGATTCTTATATAGAGAACAAACTGGTGGTTACCTCAGGGGAGATGGGTGGGAGGTTGGGCTAAATGGGTGATGAGCATTAAGGAGAGCACTTGTTGGGATGAATACTGGGTGTTGTATGTAAGTGATGAATCACTAAATTCTACTCCTGAAACCATTACTGCACTATATGTTAACTAGCTTGGATTTAAATAAGATGTTTAAAAACGCTAAATTAATTAAGAGAAAGTATGGCATTGAACTAACAAAACAAAGAAATAAAACCCTCAACCACAAATTTTAAACAAAAGTTAACTCAAAGGGGATCATTGATTCAAATGTAAAAAATGTTATTTTTAAAGAAAAAACAGGAATACAACCTCATGAAAATGAAAAAATGTTTGCTGTTTGTACGCCTGTGTGAAGACAGTGGAAAGACCAATGACATACTGGGAAAAAGCGTTCACAAACTCCATATCCAATACAGGACTAGTATCTAGAATACATAAAGAACAGTCAAAGACCCAACAAAAAACAAAGATCCACCACAAACACGCAGAACACAGAAGACTTTTAGGGCAGTGAAACTGTTCTGTATGATAGTGTCATGATGGATCTATGTCATTACACATTGTCAAAACCTGTAGAGAATGTACACCACCAAGGGTAAACCACCAATGTCACTTAATAACAGGGTATCTGAGAAACTGCATGCAGGTGAGAGGCATGTGTGGGGAATTCTGTATGTTCTGCACCGTTTATCTGTAAACCCAGTGCTGCTCTGAAGAACGCGGCCTATTAATTTTTTGAAGAACAAAAACATAACTCAACTACGGCAGCTACATTTTCCTCATTTCACCGTGGACTTAGGGAAAATCCCTTCATGTTTGGCACATGGAAAATGCCACCTTCAACCCGAGGCAGTTCTGTTGACACTCCTGGAGAGCCTTGCCAGTCAGAGGCCATCAGAACAGACCACATACGGCTGCCGGTCACCCACTGAGCCACAATGAGCTGGGAGTCACTGACACCTGGGGCGTTGCTCTGGGTCAGCACACCTGCACCTTTAACTCTGCACTCCTCTCTGGGCACCTGTTTTCTCCTCATCCTTTTCCCGCCTGCACACAGCCGGGGCACACAGAGAAGAACATGATGTTTCACAGGCTTGTCTTCAGAAGGGAGACTGTTTTCTCCCCTCTCCACGCAACAAGCAGTGTGACCAACATATGCTCTGAATGTGTGACTTACACTTAACAGAACTCTATGATTTGTGATCTGAGTTGCACCTGTAACGCTACAACTACAACTAAATGTTGCATCTTACGAAAAGACAAATGGAGGTCCTTGGTCCCGGCCAGAACCAAGCCCTCAAGACTTTAATGAAAAATGAACTGGCTGGGGTCACTCACTGGCTTTCTATCTAGTTAGCGCACTAGCTCTTGCAATTTCAATCTTGACTTAACTCGAACCTAATTCTTGAAGGAAATGGATTGCCACTGGTACTAAAATTACTCCAGATAAATTGCTGGCGGCAGGAGGCACACCACGTTTAAAATAAGTCTTGCAATACATAGGAATGTTTGAGAGTCATGAGGAATGAGTGTTAATGTGGAAAAAGAATGTAGAATTGGTGAAGACTCAATGTTAGGCAGCTAGCCCCCAAAAAGTAAAGCATTTTCATTGTTTTCCGTGGCACACAATAACTGCTTTTAAAATTATTTTGGAATTTAGAATAGACTATTCTAAATATGACTATAATATTTATTTTAATATTGGGAGCCTGATAAGATAAATGTTAAAATACAATGCCATAGTTCATTTTATGATTTATACTTATGTACAAATTCAGAAATGATTCTTGTGGTATTTCTAAGAGTAATGAATTAGTAACTCTACCTCAAGCTAATAACTGAAATATTTTTTCCAAAGGGCATTTTCCCCCCACATTTTTCAGGTCGGACTAAATATATTATTCTTTAAAGATGAAGTTGCTCATTAATATTCTGAGTCATTCTTTACCCATAAACAGCAATTTGGGTGAGAAGCATTAAGTGGAATTGAGTCCAAAGGGCAATAATATTAATGTTAAACAAACAAAAATCTCCACCTGACCAGAATGCCGTGTCTACATGTGACGTTCTGGAGACAGATAATAGGCCAATGTTAGGAATTATTCCATCCATCATAACCCACCAAAAAATTTATATACGGTTGATCTTTGAACAACACAGTGGTTAAGGGCACAAACTCACCTACGCAGTTGAAATCTGCATATCTTTGGACTCCCCCAAGAGCTTAACTATTGTTGACCAGAGGCTTCATTGATAACATAAAGAGTTGATTAACGTCTATTTTGAGTATTACATGCATTATACACCATGTTCTTACATAAAGTCAGCTGGAGACGAATGTTATTAAGAAAACCATGAGGAAGAGAAAGTACATTTACAATACTGTACCGAATTTATGGAAAAACTCCATATGTAACTGGACCATCAAAGTTCAGACCTCTGTTGTTCAAGGGTCAGCTATGTAAGTAAATGCATATCCATTCCTTTAACCCACATCATCTTTTAGAATACAAATTTATGGCAGTTGGACAATAAAGGGAAGATCTGGAAAATAATCATGCATATTAATGTTGAAGTATAACATTAACTTCAGAATTTTTACATATTCTCCCATAACTATACCCTTGATCAAACTAATACCTTAGCTCCAACTTTGTCTTTTTTTGGGGGGGGGTTCCTTTGGAAAAGAGTGGGGAATTGTTTCTTCAAACGCTAATGCTTTCTTTGCTCTGCATGTAAATGAAATTTTAAAAGATCATTCACGAACGATACTGGGAGCTATTTGGGACTGAAGTGTGTCCTCCCCAAATTCATGTTGAAGCCCTAAGCCCCAGGACCTCAGAATGGGTCTGAATTTGGAAGTGGGTCTTTAAAGAGGGGATTAAGCTAAAATGAGGTCAGTAGGGTGGGCCCTGATCCCATAGGACTGGTGTCCTTATAAGAAGAGGAGTTTAGGACACAGACACACACACAGTGACGACCACGTGAGGACACAGGGAGAATACGGCATCTACTAACCAAGGGGAGTGATATCAGGAGGAACCAGCTTCGGCCCCACCTGGACCTCAGACTCCTAGCCTCCAGGACTGAGATAATAAATGTCTGTTGTTTAAGCTGCTCAGTCCTGGCTACTTTGTTACAGCCGCCTAGCTGACTAATACAGGGGCTGTCTGTAGTTCTCAATCATAAATACTGTATCCACTAGTATTGAGTGGTGATTAAGAGAGGAAGGGGCATAATCTACCATAGCCATTATTTCAGAGGCACAAAAAAACCGCTAGTTATGTGTACCATAGAGCGTTTTCCTGTAAAGGAGACCCCATCTCCTCTTATTTCCTGGGCTACTGATTCTCTTTCACCACATCGGAAGGCCTTTATGAGATCTGATCTTCCGAGGTCTGCTTTCCTCTGTTCCTTCTTCACAGCACAAATTCGGGAGTGGAATCTATTTGTCCCTCTTTGAAATATTGTTCCATTGCCCTGGATGTCCGCCTCTCCAGCCAGATGCTTTGAACTTGTATTCCTGTCTCTGAGGGTAGCCAGTGGCTTTTTTTTACATTTGCTTTTTTGGGGTTTTGTCTGATCTTTAATTACTTTCTTTTTATTCTGAGATAATTGTAGATTCACATGCAATTGTAAGAATTAATAGAGACCTCATCTATGCTTTACCCTGTTGCCCCCGGTAGCATCTTGTTAAGTTGCAATACAATATCATGTCACCACCATATTAATACAGGCAAGATACAGATCATTTCCATCAAAGGACCTTCACGTTGCCCTTTTAGACACATATCTACCTTTCTCACTTTCTCAACCCCCCTAAACCTGGAAACCACTAATCTGTTCTCTGTTTCCAGAATTTATTTTTCATTTAAAGAAAGTAATATAACCGAAATTGGACAGTATGTAATCTTTGGGGATTGACTTTATCTGGTCAATAATTCTCTCATAATTTATCCAAGTTGATGCAGGTATCAGTAATTTATTCCTTTTTATTGCTGAGTTATATCACTGTATGGAAGGTCCTCTTTACCTACGTGGGAAGCCTGGGTGGTACAGTTGCTTCAGCATCCACGTCTTGATCCTGGCTCAGGTCTCGATCTCGGGGTCATGAGTTCAAGCCCTGCATTGGGCTTAGCACTGGACATGAAGCCTACTTAAAAAAAAAAAAGTCCCTCCTTATCTTTATTCCAAGATCCCCCATGGATGCCCAAAATCTTAGATAAGTAAGGAACCTTTGGGAATAGGCCATGTTTTTTCTTACCCACACATACCTAGGATAAACTTTGAGTTATAAATTAAGCACAGTATAAGAGATTAGCAACTAACTAAAAATAGCATAGTGGTAACAGTATACTATAACAAAAGTGATGTGAGTGTGGTTTCTCTCTCTCCCAAAATATTGTCCTGTGCTCTCCCTTCTCCTTTTTTTTTTAAATTTTTTTAAATGTTTTTATCTATTTTTGAAGGAGAGAGAGACAGAGCACGAGTGGGGGAGGGGCAGAGAGAGAGGTAGACGCAGAATCTGAAGCAGGCTCCAGGCTCCAAGCCATCAGCACAGAGCCCGATGCGGGGCTGAAACCCACGAACCGTGAGATCATGACCTGAGCCCAAAGTCGGATGCTCAACCAACTGAGCCACCCAGGCGCCCCTCTCCCTTCTTCTTGCGAGGACGTGAGATGATAAAATGCCCACGTGAGGAGATGAGGTGGGGTAGGTGATGCAGGTGTTGGGATGCAGTGTTAGGTTACCGATGACCTTCTCGTGATCCGTCAGGAGGAGCGTGTGCTTCCAAAACCACGGATGAGGGGGGCCAGTGCATGTGGATGTGTCACAGTTGTGCGTCGTTGACTTGCTGAGGAACTTCCTGGCGGTTTCCAGTTCAGCGCCATGTGCCTAAAGCTGCTAAGATCATCTGTGTACAAGAGCTTACGTAGCCATAAGTTTCCACTTCTCTGACATAAATGCCCGAAAGTCCTGGGCTGTATGGTAGCTGCTTGTAGACTTCTTGGGAGAAATTACCAAACTGGTTTCCAGAGAGACCGCTCCATTCACGTGACCATGGAACATTACACATGATGATAGGATTTCTGTACACTCTTGCCAGCATTTTGTGACCTCACTTTGTTTTGGGGTTTCTCTTGGTCATTCTCATAGGTAGATAGTGGTATCTCACTGTGGCTTTAATTTGCAATGTCGCTAATGCCCAACAACAGCAAATCTCCTATTCCATACAACCTTTTTGTCTTTGTCCCATTTTCTAATTGGATTGTATGACTGTCTTTTTTTTTTTAATGTTTTTTAAGTTTATTTATTTAGAGAGAGAGAGAGACAGAGAGCACAAGCAGGGGAGGGGCAGAGAGAGAATCCCAAGCGGGCACCAGAGTGTCAGTGCAGAGCCCGACAACAGGGGTCGATCCCACGCCCCTGGGATCATGACTTGAGCTAAAATCAAGAGTCAGATGCTTAACTGACTGAACCACTCAGGCGCCCCAAGGATTGTATGATTTTCTTTATTGTTGAGTTTAGAGAATTTCTTACATATATTCTAGCTATTAGTGCTTTGCCATTTCTGTGGGCCGCAAATATAAATAAATCTTTAATGTTATTTCTTATTTTTTGCATCACTTTATGAAGTTTCCAACAAGGAGAATTTTGAGATCTGACTTCTCTGCGATTTTCTCTTTTCAGACTCATTTTGTGAGAAATGTTTTATATGAGTTCTAGTTCTTTATATATTTTTACTGTAAGAAAAAATAGCTATGTTTGCACGTAATTGATTAATTGCAGTTTCACTGAACGGTTAAGTGCGTTGCTGTATATTTTACGCTATTTTCTGGTCTTCTTTTATAACATAAAGTGGATCATAACATAAACACATGAATGAGGAAAAAAGCCAATTTATTATATTTCATTCTCCTATTCACATTGCTGAACAGATATTTTATGACAAGCCTCCGCTATATGGATTTGATAGACTATGTGCAGTGAACAAAATCAGAAAGCCCATCACAGTAGATACATAATTATTGATTAAAATTTGATACTATTCTGAAATGTAAAAGTAAGAAAATTAGCTATCAGGAAGAGAAGCAAATACCCTAATTTGATAAACATGCTTAAAAAATCCAGCCTCACTATCATACTTGATAATGAAACATTTGGAAGGACCTCTCCCTTCAAAATTAGGAACAAAGAAAGTATATCTGTTATATCTTGATACATGTTCAACATTTTGGGTAAAATGCTCATCACCACGGGGAAAAGTATACAAATTTTAAGAAGAAAACATGCACATTTTCACAGATAAACTGATGTGTCCGTCAAAAAAAGGAACACAGTTTTCAATTAATAACTCAGCAGTTATTTGATATAAGATCAATACAATTATAAAAAATTACAGATATTTTCCTATTTGTCACCAGATAGTAATACCATGCTTTTTTTTTAATGAAAATCATTTACAATAACAACAATGTACAGTTTATGTGGGGATTAATCCAGGAAGAATTACATGACCTTCTGAAACTTTTGAAATAAATTACAACATTGAATTTAAAATGCAAAAAAAAAATTGATTTATTCTTTATGCTTTTGAAGTTCTTTTATTTATTTTTTTTAATGTCTTTATTTTTGAGAGAGAGACAGAGCACAAACCAGGGAGGGACAGAGAGAGAGAGGGAGACACAAAATCCAAAGCAGGCTCCAGGCTCCAAGCTGTCAGCACAGAGCCAGACGTGGGGCTCGAACTCATGAACTGAGAGATCACAACCTGAGCCAAAGTTGGATGCTCAACCGACTGATCCACCCAGGCGCCCCTGTACTTTTGAATTTCTGCTTATTGTCTGTGATTTATCTTTATGCAGTGGGTTTTTCAAGAATGACCATCGGGACACCTGGGTGGCTCAGCTGGTTAAGGGTCCGACTCTTGGTTTTGGCTCAGTTCATGCGTGAACTCACAATTTGTGAGTTCGAGTCCTGCACTGGGCTCTGTGCTGACAGTGCAGAGCCTCCTTGGGATTCCTTTCCATGTCTCTTACCCCCACCTCAAAATAAACAAACAAACAAATAAATACTTTAAAGAAAAGAATGATCACATGTTACCATAGCAATTGGCAACTGTGTGGGATGGCAGGATTTACAATATTTAGAGGCAAAACTCCCATCAGAGAGGAAAGAACTTTTGAATAATGCAGAAAATTCTTCCAGGAGCCTGTAAGAGAAAACTCGCCTTCCAGGCTTACATATTTGACCCTGTGTAAAATTCAGAAGCCACAAGCACTTTCTCTCTTCTGGACAGGTGTTCACAGAATTCCTATGCGATGGATGATACACATTTTCTGAGGCTTGGCCATTATGCAGACTTTAGTGGCATCCTTACAAAGAAGGAAAGAAATAGGAATTTAGGCACTGACCTTGTACAGTAGAGGCAAGAAGGTGATAGGCGATGCTTGATGGCTTGACCTTGAGATCATTTCATATTTCCAGGCCAAAAACACTGTGTGGTTGGTAGATCAGCACAGATATCATGCGATGAACCATCCAGTCAGAGGTATGTGTATATCAATCTGAGTATTTGTTTTTGAGCAAACTAGTTATGAGTTCAGCATTTCATATATCCCTATCTGTGTATATGAGGGCTGTGCCAAGGACTTAAAAGTGTCCAAGCAGTATTTCAGGATGTAATATATCACTTTGCCCATGGTAAGGGGGGACCGCTAGGTCCCGGGATGAGAGAGAGGATGGGGAGGCGGTGAATGTTAATGTCAAAATCTGCCCCTGCCTCCCTGACAAGTTGTTGAGAAAGCAGATGGTATTTCTGTAGGTATCGGGTGTTATCTCAGACGGACCTTTCTAACTCCCAAGTGGTCTTGCCTTGATGGTTCTCAAACATTCCACTCAAAAATGGGTAAAACCAATGAAAACCTGTCTGTCTTGTTCCATATCGAAACAGTGTTTACCCCCTGGCAAGTGTAGTGACTGGGGATGGGTCACAGATGGTTTCCAAGTTCCTGATAATAGGCTCTCTCTATATCTGGATATTGCCTATAAATTTTCATGTTTGTAAAAAGTGCATAGCATTTTGTATGTATTGATTGTAAGGTTTTTTTTTTTTTTTCATTTTTTTTTTCCAACGTTTATTTATTTTTGGGACAGAGAGAGACAGAGCATGAACGGGGGAGGGGCAGAGAGAGAGGGAGACACAGAATCAGAAACAGGCTCCAGGCTCTGAGCCATCAGCCCAGAGCCTGATGCGGGGCTCGAACTCACAGACCGTGAGATCGTGACCTGGCTGAAGTCAGACGCTTAACCGACTGCGCCACCCAGGCGCCCCGATTGTAAGGTTTTTTTAAAGAATGTTTTGTTTTGATCAAATGTAGTCTTTGATCAATGAGAAAAAACACATTTTTTTTTTCCCAACCATGTAGTAGAAAGTTGATTCCTTTCAAAACAAATTTTCTTAGTAGTAAAGCAGATGCATGCTTTTGTTGTGGGCACAGACATTCAGTAAGGTGATGTTAGCAGAATTGTGACCACTCAGTCTTGAGCAACAATTGTTCGTTCTTTCTTTCTTTTCTTTCTTTCTTTCTTTCTTTCTTTCTTTCTTTCTTTCTTTCTTTCTTATTTTTAATATTTACTTTTACTTTTGAGAGAGAGACAGAGTGCGAGCAGGGGAGGGGCAGACAGAGAGGAACACAAGAATCTAAAGCGGGCTCCAGGGGCGCCTGGGTGGCGCAGTCGGTTAAGCGTCCGACTTCAGCCAGGTCACGATCTCGCGGTCCGGGAGTTCGAGCCCCGCGTCAGGCTCTGGGCTGATGGCTCAGAGCCTGGAGCCTGTTTCCGATTCTGTGTCTCCCTCTCTCTCTGCCCCTCCCCCGTTCATGCTCTGTCTCTCTCTGTCCCAAAAATAAATAAACGTTGAAAAAAAAAATTTTTTTTAAGCGGGCTCCAGGCTCTGAGCTGTCAGCACAGAACCCGACGTGGGGCTTGAACCCATGAACCATGAGATCATGACCTGAGCCAAAGTTGGACACTCAACAGACTGAGCCACCCAGGCATCCCAATAATTGCACTTTTTTGAACAAAATTCTGCACAAAGAATACTATAGCCAACACTGAAGTGAAACATCTAGCAATTCTGCAGGGCCAAGTGGAAGAAAACATTCTCTTATTTTAGAATAACATGTATTTTAGCTGGTCATACAAAGAACGTAGCTTTGACATAACTGGCCATGCTTTTTAAACACAGTCATCAAATAGGAATAATTTGGGACCCATTTTGTAGGATTTGTCTTTCTATAAAATGTCATGAAGCTCTCCTTCAATGAAGTCATTAACAATGTCTTTCTGCATCTTGTTTTCAAATTGCATAAGGACATGTTCGTTCAATTACATCCTTGGGAGTAAATTTTAAAGAACCTTACACATGATCATTTCATCCACCAAAAGCCCTAGTAATAAGGCTAATTGCTTGGTAAATTCTTGCTTGCACTGATTAACTTTTTAAAAAAATAATTTAGCAGATTATAGTCACACAGTTACCTGAGAGTAAATCTGAGAAGTATAACCTATACACAATCAGTGCTAATTTCTTAGAATCATATATTTATGAAATGCTAAACACAGAAATATTTTATGGCTGTGGGACTTGCATGCTGAATTCTAATCATTGCCTTTCGGTAATTCTTCCTATTTTTTAATGTAGAATCCCTAAATCTAAAATTACAAGCATCCAAACAATTATTAAGGTTGTGTTGCTCCCTAAAATATGTCTTTAAAATTTATTTCAGTAGGGGCACCTGGGTGGCTCAGTCCGTTAGGCATCTGACTTCGGTCAGGTCATGATCTCGAGGTCCATGAGTTCAAGCCCTGCATTGGGCTCTGTGCTGGCGGCTCAGAGCCTGGAACCTGCTTTGAATTCTGTGTGTCCCCCTCTCTCTGCCCCTCCCCTGCTCGCACTCTGTCTCTCAAAAATAATAAATAAACATGAAAAGATTTTCAAGTAAATAAAATTTATTTTAGTAGGCAATACTTTCATGTTTCAAAATTTAAAAACAAATGTATAAACAGATACACATTGAGAAGCCTCACCTCTGAACATGCCCTATACAGACAGCCCTGCCGACCCCAGTATTTTTGTATATTTTTGTATATTGCCCCAGTATTTTTATGTACTTATAATCAAATTTGACTATATATGAAAATAGAATAAACACAAATATATATTTAAATAAACGTGCAGAGAAAGTGTATGTATGTATATATTCAGTATGCCACGTGTCCTGTTTGGAGTAGGGCTTCCAGCACCCTCTCCCTTTACCCAGGTGCACATGTATCTAAAGGGTAAGTTTTCAAAGGAACATTGTTGGTCCAGTTGGCAAATGCCCTTGTCGTTTTAACCAGTTTTACGTACGGTATCCCTCTTGCCAAAAATATATGACAATGCACCTCTCCCAACAGCTTTGCCAACAACGTGTGTTATATAACTTTGGATCTTGAGAATCTCTGGATTTGACCTCGTTTTACGGTGCTCTGAGTCAGGTGCTATTATAAACCGCCATATTTTAGATGGATACATACACACACATGCACACATATACACACACACTCAAAAACACAAAGACCGCCTCCCCCCGCCCCACACACACTAAGGCACGAGATGCCTATGAGTTCTCCCAAGGCTGTCAAGCTGGGACTGGAAACAGCCCATTCATTTTCCATCCCAGGTACCGTCTTGAATTCTGGGAAGAATCACAGCTGGACAAAGTCATGTCCACGTTGCTTCAGGAGTGTCCCTACTATGCTCAATCTGCCTGATTCACACCAGGAACTCATTTCTCGTCAGACAAGAAGATTCTCTATTGATCCTCCAATTTCTCTGCTTCTCCAAGTGTCTTAAATAACTGTCCCTCTTGTCCTAGACTCAGACATTTCAGATTTGTCCCTCCTTTCACTCATCACCTATCCGTCCTCCTTTGCACACTCTTGCATCAAAGGCAAGCGAACCTTTCACAGCACATGCCTTCTGGAGTTCCTGTCTTTGTTAAACTCTGTCTCATTGCTAAACTCATTCAGGTGGCTTTGAAAACCATCAGTGATTAGACTTCCCTTTCCTTTTCGAAACTATTTTCCCCCTACAGGAATTTCTATGTAAGTTTCCTAGAACATCAGAAATGCTTTTATTCGTTCATATAATTTATTCTTTCCTTCCACAAATTGTCTTTAGTGCCCCAAGCATTCCAGGTGCTGATGGAGGTGTTGAACAGATCATCTGCCCATGCTTTGTGAACCACTTTGATTTCTTTGTGACCACTTGGCGTGTCAGAAAGGGAAACTTTGTCCGATTGCTGAGGGCTTGCGTTACGGTGCCCAAGAGCATCCCAATATGGAATTAATGAGAATCCTTGAAAGGCAAACATCCTTCCATGCAGAAGGAAGACCCATGCCTCTGTCCCTTAGGCTGCACCTGTCATGGTATGATGACAAAGAAAATGAACACTTCATATTAAATAAATAATAAAAATATAGGTATTTAATTACCACCTATACACTGTAGACTTTTGCACATAGTATATACACATGTATATGTATATAACACATGTATACTATGTGTATTATACTTGTAAGAAGTCTATAATATATTAGCCCCTATATTATATTAAAGCAGTACATATCATATATTAGCATATGTCATGTGATAGGTATTAATTTATAGTATATAATGTAACGCTGTGTATTAAAATTATAGTATTCTATATATTGTAGTATGTACATATAATGTGCATGTATGTATGGATACACAAAATTATGCATAATTTTATTACTTGTATGTACGTGCACATACCCTCCCCACGCGCATATACACAATTACTGCATCTTCTTCATTATGTTTAAAACAAAAGTAAACATTTCTACTACATTTGTACGTAGCAACATTCCCAGGTTTTTTTTTTTTTTTTGAGATTTCCTGAAGAAGCACAGCAAACATAAATCAGAGGAAAGTAATTTTACTATCAACATTTTAGAAAGCCCGCAAATATCCTTTAAGATTATTAAAGATGCATTTGAATGAGCTCGGCTCCGTCCTGTCCCTAATTTTTATCAGGCATGCTGGCTTCAGAGCAGCTGATGTGGTTCTTGATTTCCCCAGGGGCTCCTGAGACGCTGCAGGCTTTCAAATCAAGGGAGCCCTACTCCCCCAGAATGAGAATGAGCAAATTTCTTTCCTGCCAAGAATTCAGGAGTGCTTGAGAGAACAGAGTGTGCTTTCTCAAGAGTCTCCAGCAAAATATCTCTAACAAACATGTGGAGGGGTTAAGAGAGAATTCTTTATTCCCCAGCGTTTTAAGAAACAGTTCAAGTTTTCCACTGTGCTGGATAAGTCTATCATGGCTAAAATATCAAACTGGTGTTCAGAACAATGCAAATGACTTTGTATCATTGGAAGTAAATACCGTTAAGAATTCCACATTATCATGTAGGAATAAGCCACATTCCCCACTAAATGCCCTGTGGTGGCAAGGACTTCAACGATACAGGGAGAGGATGAGACAGACCTCAAGTTCATTTCCCCTAATTCCTGTGCCTAGGGATTATTACAACACCGTGTCACCTGACTTTACATTTCCAGTCACCCCAGCATCGGGGCCGGGTTTCAGAGTTCCTACACTATTTCACTTTGTGTGTGTGGTCTGGGGCCACTGATTTTGGCTGGTAGGTGGCAGTTCGGGGGATCTTCTATACAGGTCTCTGACGTTCTTGACTTCTTACTCTTCCTCTACCGAAATCCTGTGTGTCTAAGTGCTGACAACATAGGCAACAGCATCTCTGGTCCCATTGGTAGAGACTCTTAGCAGGGTCTGGCATTTCCAAATGTTTTATGAAGTCAAAGCTTCTAGACTTTAATTCTCCAAGATTCTTGATTCACTGAGCATAGGAATGGGCCAGGGGCCAGGCACTGTAAGGGGCATACTATTTTGAGGACTCAGTGAGCAGAGTCCAGTGAATTAGGACTAGGACTTGAACAGGGATTCCCAACAGGGTACCGTGTTGGCTCCCAACTCAGGATCATTTGGCAAAGTCGATATTTTTGGTTGTCCCACCTGGGAAGGAATCCTGTTGGCATCGAGGGGGTAGCTCCTAAACATCCTGCAGGGCACAGATTTATCATCCTGCAGCTCAGAAAGTCAACAGTGCTGAGAGTGAGAATGTGTTCTGGAGATACTGGACATGGGATAAGACGGGATGAAGTTCTGTGACCCCACTTATGGGTAAGGATGGAGTCTCTATCAGGGAGAGGAGGCTGTGTTAGGATTCCATGGGAGTTGGCAACATAGAGAATCCTAGGCTGAGTCTGGGGACTTGTCACGGCACAGTGCTGTAATGATCAGGGTCTTCGCTCAGACCCCTGATAGTCGGGCATCTCTTCTAGCCGAGGCACTCCACATCTTGGGATCTGGATTCTTTGTCCAATGCCTGAAGACACACTTCCTGATCCTGGCCTGGTCATGCTCACTGAAGGTTTGGGGAAAGGCCCTGGAGGAAAACATACCAAGAGGGTTGGCAAATGGCCAGCATGCCTGGGTCTGGCTCGTGCATGCACAGATTTCTTCCTGTATCTGGAACTGATGTTCAGACTCAGCCCTTCGGCCAAAAGTGGGTCTTACGCAGACATGCACCGAGATGTCGATGCACGGTTTGTCCTGAAAAATGAGTGGCCACGCACCAAGACTTCTGCATAAGAACCAAGGAACATCCATGACTGTGTGAGTGGATTTCCCTATTGTTTTAAACCTTGTGGCATTGCTGGGCTTTGTTTATTAGCTTCGTTGTGTAACTGGGCAGAATGAAGATGTGTGTGACTTCACTCCACAAACCTCCCTTGGTGTGCGTTCCTTGGGTGGAGTGTAGACCAGATCTTCTTTTGAAGGGATTTCCTCTGAAGGCCTTATACGAGCAGTCTGTATTTTCTTGTGGGTTTCGATTTGTTTTTCAGCTTGATTTATCTTTAGAGCTAAATACAAGTGATAGATGCTTTCCCCCGAAGAGATCTGGGTGACATGGTAGTTGCATGTGAATAAGATGCTAGTGTTTGTTGGCTACACTGAAGGACTTGTACTGAGCTGGCACAGAGAATGTACCCAGTTCTCTGCATCCAAACAATAGCCACGTCTTACATTGTTTAGGAATTCCTCCCGAAGGCCAAGCAAGGTGTGGCAGCATCCCCTTAAATCAGGAACACATTATTCAAGCCAAATGAATACTACAAGCAACAAAGCGCGTACCTTGCTAGGCTTTCAGACACAACTTGGTACTTGACGGCAAATGTGTAATTTAAAATTGATCAAAAGTGTTAAAAATTAAAAACAAGCATGCAGATGTAAATTTTTCAAAAGTTTGTTTTTCTGTTACCAACATCATTTAAGTATTGTTCTTTCTTTGTAGAATAACGCAAACGTGCGTGCGTTATCCAGTGAGTAGATACAGGAGTCATATTAAATAGATGAGATTCAAGTGCATCTTTGGAATTTTGACTGTAAAGCCATACTTCTAAAATAATCTGAATAGTATATTCCCAGTCGTGGAGGAATTATTTCCCAAGATGGGGGAACACAGGTGTCACTGTTCCAGAAAAATGATCTGGGTCAGGTTCCAACTCTGATAGTTGATCCTTAATTTATTCGCACATGCTTCTAACTCTCAAGACTTTGCAGTGTTCTTTGACCGAGGGCCACTATGTTTTTAAAGTTTTATTTATTTTATTTTTTTGAGAGTAGGGGCAGAGAGAGAGAGGGAGAGAGAGAATCCCAACCAGGCGCCGTGCTGTCAGTGCAGAACCCAAAGCGGGGCTTGAACTCATGAACTGTGAGATCATGACCCGAGGTGAAATCAAGAGTCAGACGCTTAACCGACTGAGCCACCTAGATGCCCGTGGGGCCACTATTTAAATCATTAGGTTGCCAAGAGAGGGGGAAAAAATGAGTTTCATTTCATTCCTACACCACCTAATGTATGTGAAAATCTCTTGGTAAATTATTGCAGGTTCTCTGCATAAAAGGACTGCAATTAAATAGATTCAGGTTGGGAATGAAAAACTCTGCCGCAATTTTGTGGTAATTAGGAGGGCACACTCTGCCAGGTCTCCTAGGGAGAGCAGACTTGACTTGTTCTTTTCCTCCTTAAGCAGGTTCTGAATCTTTAGAGTTCTATCCTGAATAAATAGTATGGGTATAAAATATTCAGTGATTGTTAAAGTGCATTTTGGTATACCGCTTTGGTTTCCAAATAATACATTTTCTTAATGTCGCTCTTTATTTCCACCCTTTCTCTCCTCTTTCACATACGTGTACACACAGGGCATTTCACCCCCAACTGGTTTCCTCCCTCACTTCTTCTGTATAGCAAATATTTGCCTCTACAATTGTAAACATGGTCCACAGTTCGTGACCTTAAAGCAAATACCTCTCTCAGGAGACACAGGCACTTGATGGAAATCCCCACCAGCCTACATTTCCTCAGTACACACTGCTCTTTGATAATAATAATATGTACACTTGACCCTTGAATGACACAGGGGATACAAGTGCCAACCCCCATGCAGTTGAAAATACACATATAACTTTTGACTCGCCCAGAACTAATAGCCTGCTGTTGACCTGAAGCCTGTTGACATAAGTGGTTGAACCACACATATTTGGATTTCTCTAAGCTACAGAAAAGAAAATGTTATTAAGAAAGTCATAAGGAAGGGGTGCCTGGGTGGCTGAGTCAGTTAAGTGTCCGATCCTTGATTTCGGCTCAGGTCATGATGTTGCAGTTTGTGAGATCGAGCCCCATGTTGGCCTCTGTGCTGACATCAGGGATCCTACTTGGGCTTCTCTCTCTCTGCCCCTCCCCACTTGTGCACATGCCCTGTCTCAAAATAAATAGATGTGAAAAAAAGAGAAAGTCTTAAGGAAGAGAAAATACGTGTAGAGTCCTATACTTTAGTGTAAGTGAACCTGTGTATTTCAAACCCATGTTGTTCAAAAGTCAACTGCATATGTACGAATGAATGGAAAGTGAGTCTGTATACTGTTATAGACCCAGATGTGCCTTTTAAAAAATGTTTATTTATTTATTTTGGGGAGAGAAAGCACGGGGGAGGGGAGGGGGTAGCAGAGAGATGGAAACACAGGCTCCAGGCTCTGAGCTGTCAGAGCAGAGCCCAAGGCGGGGCTCAAACTCACGAGCTGTGAGATCATGACCTGAGCTGAGGTCCGATGCTTAGCCAAGTGAACCACCCAGGCGACCTGTCTAGGATCCTTAAAATCACTCGACCGCCCCCCCCCCCCAACGCTTCTTGTGGAGGGGTCCTTCTCTGTCGTTTATCATATAAGCATCCTGAGACCTCTTCATGCCTCAACTACAAGCAATCAAAAGCAGCCATGGCATCCTGTCCATTGGAAGGACCCACTACCTCCCCCTTGACATCTCTTTTGTTGTTTGAGTTCAAGCCCATATTACTTAAAAGTCCCATACAATATCACTGTTGGGGGGTGGGGGTACAAAATTATGATAAATGGAAGTGTCCTCTTTGCAAGCCCATGCGTATAGATTTTACTGTCTTGTTGCCATCTGTCTTATCAGCATTTCTATCATCTGCTTGATATCAGTCTATGGTCAAGCCAATCTATTAATCAGAAAATCGGCCATTTTAATGGGAGGCAGTTGAGAAAACAAACAATTAAGTTGGTTGCTTTATGTCACGTAGACAGCAGTACCTAGAATCATACCATCATGTCAGTGTCAAACCTCCAGTAGTTTATCCAAGGCCTCGTTGTGGCTACGAGAATTGGAATCTAGATCTATGCAGTGGATGGCCGCTTTAGGGCAGATTCCACAGTGGAAACCGGGGCTCGCTGTTCAGTCTTTGTTTTATGATCACTTTCTAAACTTCTGTATTGAATCTCCTGTGATGACAAGTGTAGATACCTTTTTACGTTGATCGTAATTAACACCTTAAAAGAATATTTGCCTTAAGTAATCTTGATAAAATAAATGAACAGTAATGCTAACTCAAAGAGGATATCCTGATAGGATTATCTTACCCTGCTGTATTTTAGCCATAGGGATGGTGGTTTTCATCTTTTTTGGTGTTGTTAACTAGTAAGATCGCATTTTTTTCTTCCAAATCCATGATGTTGAGACTTAACGCCACTTTAGCAGGAATGCCCCATATCACACAGGCGAACGGGAATAATGATGCAGGCTTAACCAGTAGTTTTCAGGGAAGGACTGGGAAGATACATGGGAAGGAAATGTTGATCTAAATGGGAAATCCAATGTATGGGAAGGTAGAGAGTTGTCAAGGTTTGATACTCCTAAGAAAGAGCAAATTTAGGTGCAGTGGGAAAGGCCAGCCTGATTTCGTGCAAACACAGACTGAATGAAACAGGAAACAACCATGAAATCCTTGCCACTTCAGTGCCAGAGGAGGCAAACCCAGATGTCCATAGGTTCTGACCAAGTGAAGTTGAAGCTGTCATAATGCATTACATCACACTCAGTCACCCTGGCAACAACACAGAGCCTGGGGGCTCGGTGACAACCTGGTTCCCAAAGCCCCTAGAAGCTTCTTCAGAGGCTGGTTGCCATCTCTGTCAATGAAGAGTCAGTTCTTGGTGAGTCTTCTCTGATTCCTCAACCCTGCTGATCCCGTGGGCAAAGCACTGACCCCCTTGCGGAATACCGTAAGTAAAAAGTGAGCCAAGGGGCACCTGGGTGGCTCAGTCAGTTAAGTATCCGACTTTGGCTCGGGTCAAAAAAGAAGGAAAGGAAAGGAGAGGGGAGGGGAGGGGAGGGGAGGGGAGGGAAGGGAAGGGAAGGGAAGGGAAGGGAAAAAGAAAGAAAAGAAAAGAAATAGTTAACTTAGGGGTGCTGGCATAGCTCAGTTGGTTAAACATCCACCTTCAGCTCAGGTCATGATCTCGTGGTTCGTGGGTTCTAGCCCCATGTTGGGTTCTGTGCTGACAGCTCGGAGGCTGCTTCAGATTCTGTGTCTCCCTGTCTCTCTGCCCTCCCCGGCTCATGTTCTGTCTCTCTCTCTGTGTCAAAAATAAATAAACATTAAAAAAGTTTTTTAAAGAAATGGTTAACCTAGCTATATTGTTATTATAATATAATGCAGGGAAATATATGTATATATATACACACACACACATATATGTGCAGTAAATATATATGGTATGTGCATATAAATGCTATAGGGAAATAAATTATGCAGAACTCTACTTAGGATCGTAGAGGCAATTCAGGAGGTTTTTTTTTACTGTGATTCCAAGGGGTTTTCCATCAAGATAGCTAATGCAATTAGGTCATTATTAGCAAAATTATGATTAAGCTTCTTAAATCATGTAGCTGTTTTACACAATACACCTGAAAGGTACACTTTTAGAAATTTGGCAATGTAGACACCATTCAAAGAAACTGTCTTCTTGGAATCTGGGTAGTGGGGGAATGTGTTTTGACTAAAATCTTCTATCTGGCCTTGTTCAGGGTTTATGTCAGGAGAAGTAGAAAATGGTGTGGCTAGAACAGTCTCAGTCTTGGTCAAAACCAATACCTTGTTTATGTGATCATATTCCCTCACAAATTGTTCTTCTGTGGAATTTATTAATATCCACTGATGTTAATATCACTCACGTTATTAAGAAGGCTTCATCACTGGGTGTTGTATGGAAACCAATTTGACAACAAATTTCATATATTAAAAAAAAAAAAGGGCTTCATGTGTGTCTCAGCATTCCACGAGCCTTAATGAGACTACAGCACCCTTCTGTTTTTTTTTTTTTCCAACAATAGAGAATTTTCAAAATACAAATAGTGAAAAGGCTACCTACTACTGCTGTCTCAGAAAATTAATTGCTAGCATTCTGCTGAAATTGCAAACAGCACACACTTAGTAGAAAGAATCATTATTGGGGGGGAGGAAAAGTGATGGTTTTGGCTTCAGTTGAGCTTTTAGATACAAATATCGGGAAGTGTTTGTAGACTTGTAAATTTTTAACTTTCTGAGTGTTTGATTTTCGGGAGAACTGGAGTAAGCGTTTCTATGGAAGTGCTTGAGGAAAAGCCGCGAATATCTGCCTACCAAACATTGCATCATCTCTGTGCTGGACACAGCAGGCTTTCTCTCGGCATGGCTTTGGTGCTTGTCTTTCTGAGAGTCAAGGCTCAGATGCTGTGTTCGGCCACAGACTGATAAATAGGAGCCATACGTCCTGCCGCGGAAGTTCCTCAAGAAGATGGACATGATGTCTACGGCAGCCTCAAGTCATGAGCCGGAGGGAAGATGGCGACTTCCATTTCCCTGAAGGCCGTTAAGTCCCAAGTCAATGGGGACCGGATGCCCAGTGGTGTCACAGTCGGCTGCTGTGACACCACCGTGGATGGGGCATGCGGTGCGGACATCGAATCTGAGCCTTTTCATCTCTAAGCCGAGCACAAAAGAGTAGACGTTCTCTCTTTCCTCCTCACGTAGTGGCATTTGGCCCACATTGTGGGAAATATGTGGCATTCTGAAGCACCCGCTGTCCTATCGCCATTGAGCCAGGGGTGTTGTGGGTACTCAGAAATCAGAGTCGTGCTTCCTAGGAAGGCTACCAAGGTGTTCTGTGCGCATAACCCATGTGTTAGATTAGGAGAATCATTTCATTCTAAAGTCATGGGTACTTCCAAAGATACAGAAACTTCACTAGGAAGTGGAAGGTACCAAAAACTCTCTGATTTAAACAATGGTCAAGAAGAACACGGTGAACAGTCCATAATCTGGAGATACCTTGTCTATGAAAAATGCATTGCTACTTTGCAGGCCATCGTCCAAGCTATGGGACATGGTGACGGGTGAAGGTATGTTGGTTCATGTTTGTTTTCAGACTTAAGGAGTGAGTGGAGAATACTGGCTTCTGTACCAGCCATCCTTAACATCTGTTTCATTGACGAACTGCATTTAGGATCACCTGGAGGCTGTTAAACAGCCCCATCCCTCAGCTTCCCTCCACCGACTTGCTGGACCAGAATATCAGAGAAGGATGTGCACATACCTGCACATTTAACAAGCTCCCAGCTGCCTTGAGTGCATTTCATGGCTGGGGAGACGGAAATCTTGGTGATCATGGAGAAAGATGAAAAATGGAAACCAAGGCCCCCTAGTGGGGCTGTTGGTAGAAGGACAAGGCACTGAGTCTTGTGCTGCCTGTCATACTGGGGGCGGGGGCGGGGTGGGGGGAGGATTAAGGCTTTGAGTGCTCCAGCAAAGTCGGATAGGAATAGACTCTCTTCAACGTCAGCATGGGATTCGGGTAGGAAGTAAACGCACAAGCTTGGGAATACAGCACAGAAAAGGGCAGTGTTGCTTGGGAGTGCGTCCCACAGGGAGCTGGCCTGTGTCTCTGCCTGCAGGGCACAGCTGCAAATGCTGTTGTCAACGTAGATTTAAACCGAGGGGCCGGGGGGGACTTTCCTGGCCCCTGTGGGACTTGGAATAAGGAGGGCTGTCTGAAATCCACGAGGAGATGGCAACTGGGATCGGGAGTTCCTGAAATGGAAACGTTAGCCCCACGGTGCAGAGTGGCTTGAAGAGTCTATGAAAATGGTGTGATGTAAAAATGATCCCTGCACAAGCAAGCAAGGGAAACCGTATTAGGGATCCTGCTCCCCTGTGGGATTGGAGTCATGATGAGAAAAGGGTTCGCCTTCAAAGTTTATTCTGCACAGCACTCTGGGTAGCAACCACAGCCTCGTGATATGTATCAATCATTGACATGAAAAGAGCAAAGCCATGGGTAATATCCTTGGACCTGAAAGAGATGATATAGATGGAGGCTTTGATTAGAAAGAAACAACCTTGCATCCGTCAAGATGAATCACCCTAAGATTTTACCACGAAACATCACCAACAACAAAGTATTCCATGCAGATGGACCGCTTTCACCGCTTCCGATGATAAGAGCATCACCATTAAAATACTGCACCTTCATTGCACGAAGGACATTCTTTGAAGTGCTGATAGCTATCACAGAAGTATATTGACTTGTTCTCTTGTGAATGCTGCATCGGACAGTATTGCCAATACAATTTTATTAAAAATGGGTCTTTCTCTTTATAATTTTTGAAAAAGAGCCAATTTCCATTTCATTTGCACAAAACTATGTTACTTTCTAAGCCTTTACTCTGAAAGCTCCAGAGAAGTGGCTTCTGAACAGCAACGAGGAAGTACGTTCAACTGACGCATCCGGTGAGAAAAAAGAAAGACATACTGACAAGTCCACCGTGTTGCCACGTTGCCAGAGTCCCGTCTGTTTCACTGGTGAATTCTGTCACCTCAGCCAAAGTACGGAAGGACGTGGAATCCCCATGCTTCGTTAGCAGCGCACATGTTCTGGAGAACTCACATGTAGGGCAGTACCAGTAGCTACGTGTCAGGAGGAAGTGGTCACTCCGTCCCAGGAATTCACAGCTTTTGAAGAAGATTTGGGGGGTAAGTATGAATGGAATGGGCGAAACAGGAGTGAGGAAATCACCTGGCAAGTGGGTCAGTCGGCATTAGTAAGATACAGTGATGATGGACAAGCTGTTGGAGCCATCCAAAACCGTGACTGAAAAGAGAACTGTCCTGCTATGCTGAATGTAACCAGGGTTACAGCAAGTCACATGCACCCGTCAGTGTTTCCTAAACACGCATGTGAAAATATATGCAGGTGTGTGTATCTATTCTTATGCTTTTATATACACATTGTATGTATACAGTATGTACATCATATGCATATACTTATATATCATCTACATGTGTATATTGTATACATATGCGTATATATTATATACATATACACATTATATTATATATTAAATATGTATGCTTATATATCATATACATGTATATATCATATACATACATATTATATATATATAGTACATTATGTATTATACACATATACATAGAACAATCATGTACATATACTTTATACACATTATATATGTATGTATTATATACATATACATATAATAATTATGTATGTTTATATACATTATATACATATAATTATATGCATTATGTATACATTATGTATACACATGTATATTTACATATGTAGGTGTGTCCATATTACAAGTATATGGAAATCTCTCTGTATAAACAAAGAATATATACTGTCTAATACATGTGGAGTGAGACTATATATTTTCTATAAAGATCTAGGGGGATTTGGTTTATACAGTTAGCCATAAGGTAACAGAGGACACCAAATACAGAATAAAACAGGAATATACTTTCACTGCAGTAATTTGGGTTATGAAATATAGAACATTTTTTAGCTTTTGATGCAGCTAATGAAAATGGAACCATGCGGGGATATATGATGTTTGTATCTCATGTAGTTTTATTGAAAAGGATGCATTTTCTCTGGTATTTCCTTGAATGATAAATTTGTCATATATCCCAAGTTTTGGAGCATGGACCAGATGCAGAATGGCATCTCGCTCAGCAGCAGTGTGAAAGGCTCGGGCGAGTCTTTTCAAAAACAAGCAAAGTCAGGGACACCTGGGTGGCTCAGCCGATTAAGTGACCAACTCTTGACTCCAGCTCAGGTCATGATCTCACGGTTCGTGGGTTCGAGCCCTGCATCAGGCTCTGCGCTGACAGTGTGGAGCTTGCTTCTGATTCTCTCTCTTTCCCTCTCTCTCTGTCCCTCCCCTGCTGACTCTTCCGCACTCAAAATAAATAAATAAACTTTAAAAAAAAATGCCTAAAAACAAACAAGCATGGTCAGCCCCAAGTTCTAGTGCTTGTGAATAACAGACCTACACCCCGCAGCCGTGGAGTGGAAAGGCAGCCATGCTCACCGTGAGGACACAGGTCAGCACCCCAGGGAAGCTGGAGGGCAAGCATAGTCCTTAAACACTCCCATCCAACCGCTGTTCATGCTCAAGATCCTAGGATTGCGTTCACCCGGAAGGTTCCGTGACAGGTAGTAGTCAGAGGTTCCCCCATGTGGTCTGCGGTCAGCGTGGGTGTAGCGGCTGATGTCGGCAGATCCTGACCGTGAACAATGGCGAGGTGGATGGTGTCAGCCAGGCTCAGAAGCCACAAACACCTGCAGTGTGGAGCGCACGTCCCAGGACACCATGGTGATGGCTCGTATGTCTTGTATTTCTTGAAAGCTGACAGGGACATTAATGATTTAAAAGGCTGTTGAGCTATCTATCTATTACAAAGACTTTTTTTTTTTCCTCCCTCTCAAAAGTCCAGGCCTGAAAATAACGGCATTTGATCCATTTGGCAGCTTCCCAGTTGGTTTCTTTGAAAAATGTTCTCTGAAATGCTGAAATGATTCGTTTCGCTGAATGTCTGGTCTGATGCTTGAGAAAGCATTGAAGGCACATTAGAAAAAAAACCTTCAGAATTTCCGTTGCCATTGGAGAAATATTTGATTTTGTCTTTTTCTAGGTGTTCCCTATAAAACAGATGAAGTGAGGGAAAAAACTTGCAACCCATAGGATGATAAAAACTGCGCACCACCTGGTAATAATAAGAAAAGCTACAGTTAATCCCCTCTTTCACTCTTAAAAAGAGAATGGCATCATGAAGAAAAACGTTACGTCTTCGTACACAGCATGGGGATGGGGGCATTTCAGGTGGAAAGTACCAGAAAGGAAGTCGCCTGAAAGAGCTCAGCAAGTAGTTTGATTGATAAACAGCCTTTGGCATGTGGTGGACATTGACGAGATGACATAATGAGAATATCCCTGAAGTTGAAATATTTGAGCATTTCCTCTTATGCACCTCGTCTAGAAATGAGGACGGGGAATGTGCTCATAGTTAATGAACCGAGAGGGAAGTTGTCCTCACGTAGCCGTATGTGTGGGCGTGTGCGCGTGTGTGGAAAGCTGGCCCTCCTGTGCCCCTCCCGGACCTCCAGCCATCCCAGCATTCACACAGCAACCTAAGTCTACATCTGCCAGCAAGAATAAATCACTGAGGCATGCGTTGGAAGTAGAAACTTGCACAGCAAAAACACAGGCAAGTATACGGAGAAGGTGAAATATTTTATGTCCAATATGAAATCAAATTTCCCTTAATATGCATACCTAAATGTAAATTAAATTATATATAGAGAGAAGCAAGTATGTGCATCAACATCCAGAAAGTGGGGATATGTGGTGGGGGCAAGGAATGGGACATTTTTTGGCTTTATTTATAACACCAATAAAAAGCATAAAATTTAGTCAACTCTTACGGCTCTCACATTGTACGTTTGAAGTATCTTCTTAATCCACTTAATGTTGTACCCAAAATGTGCAAGATCTTTGGGGATAAAAGCTCAAATACGGTTTAAAATTTGTTAAAAATGGAGAAGTATGAATATATATAGATAAGGAAACTCAATACTCTTAAAAATGATAGATCTTCTTAAACCAAATTCAGTATCACCCCAGAGAAAATAGGCATCTTTTTTGTGGAAATTGACAAGAGGTTCTAAAATTTATGAGCAAAGATGTTAAGATGCAATAAATAATACCCCAGAAAAAAATTGAAATGGAAGAATAGATAGGTAAAAGAGCACCTTCCATGCAGAAGAAAAATACGTAACCATTTGAATAGTGTGGGGGTGTCACAAAACCAGTATACTCATCAGCGTGATTCTAAAATCTCTGTTGACACCATCTTCAAAACGTGTTTTAACATAGTATGAACCACCTCCCACCCCAAACCAGGAAAACAAATGAAAAATGGGATATAAAGAGGCACCTGGGTGGCTCAGTTGGTTAAGTGTCCAACTTCGGCTCAGGTCACTATCTCGCAGTTAGTGAGTTCAAGCCCCGCATCGGGCTGTCTGCTGTCAGCACAGAGCCTGCTTTGGATCCTCTGCTCCCCTGTCTCAGAAATAAAAAAAACATTTTAAAAAATGGAAAATGAAAAGATTAATGGCGTTAAATTCATAAAACACAAGGTCAGCTCTGTGCATGTGATTCCCTCACATGCCACTGGCATCATGTGTCACAGCATCATTGGGTTTTTAATTTGCAATAGGAACCATCCCACATTCAGCAGCTCAAACCAACAAATATTTATCAGCTCTCGGCCTGCCTGGGTCAAGAGTGTGGGCACTGCAGAGTGGAGGTCTCTGCAAGGCCATGAAGACTTGCTGAGCCAGGGCCGCATTCTCATCTGAAGGCTTGTGTGGTGTGGGTCTAGGTCCAAGCCCACTTTGGTTGCTGTCAGAATTCGTTTCCTTGTGGGTGTCATATTGAGAGCCCCAGCTCCTTGCTGACTGTGAGATCAAGGCCACTCCAGGGTCCTCGAGGCCATGCATAGCACCTTGTGGCCACACAGTGTTCCCACAGGCCACAGTGTTCCCACAGTCCTTCTCCCAATACAGAAGCTTCCCTCTTCAAATTCAGGGAAAAGAGAGGACTCCATAGTGATTCTGCCAGAAAGATGAAGTCTTATGTAAGGAAAGGAAACATTGTCATAACAGTCCTATGCTGTCACAATTGCCATAGATGGTAACCTAATCACAAAGAGGCTGTGATTATATTTGTCATATTCTCCTGGTTAGAGCAAGTCTGAGGTCTCATTCATGCTCAAGGGGAGAGCATTACATATGGTTAGAACCACCAGGAGGTGGAGTGATGTGGGCTACTCTTGAATTTCTCCATCACAGAGAGTTGCTTCCCAGTTACTAGATAGATAGATAGATACTTAATTGAAGTATAGTTATGTACAATATTATGGGAGTTTCAGGCATACAACATAGTGAATCGACACTTATATACATGACAGACTGCTCACCACAATGAATGTAGCTGCCATCTGTCACCATTTTTAAATGTTAAAAAGAACCATATAAACCTGAAAGCTATCCTAAGTGTACTTAAATTAGATTAGATGTTTTTTATTTGAGTATAGTTAACAAAATGTTACATCGGTTTCAGGTGTACAACACAGTAATTCAAGATCTCTGTCCTATGCTATGCTCACCACAAGTGTAGACACCCTTTGTCCAATAAGCCATAAATGTCCACAGATTCTTATCTGTGTTTATTTTGAATACAAAGTGTGTTTCATGCTGGTTTTCTTAGTGGTTCTTTTGATCTGGTGATGAAGAGTATATTGATTTTTATTACATGTTTTTATAGATATGAAGGCCTTAAAAACCATGTGTTTCTTGATATTGTCAAAATCCTAAGTACAAATAATTAGTTATGGAATATCACATCTCTGTGTCCCAACTGTGAGAAGAACATAGATGTAGTGCTGATATAGTCCTTCTCAACACACATGTAAGTGTTTAGAGATACACTGCATTTATGATTGTCAGGGAAAAAGTCCCTGGTCTCAAAGAACTATCAAAATTATTAATAACCCTCTGTGGATTGATCAGAGTTTTAGGACTCGAAAAATGTATGGCTATAGTATTTATAATGTGACCAAAATGTTCGTTAAGTCAGGGCAAAACTCCATTATACAATTAAACAGATGACTTAAAAAGAGCACATAATCTTCGTGAAGCAAACACAGCTGCTTTGGAAACTTGGAATTAGGCCATTTTTTTTTTAATGTTTATTTAAACATTTATTTGAGAGAGCATGTGAGTAGGGGAGAGGTACGGAGGAAGGGAGAGAGAGAGAATCCCAAGCAGGCTCCTTGCTGTCAGCACAGAGCCCAGCACAGAGCTCGAGGCCACAGACCATCAGATCGTGACCTGAGCTGAAACCAAGAATCGGACATTTGGCCAACACCCCATAGACCATTGCATTAAAAAAACAGCCAAGCAGCAAACAAACAAAAACACAGTCTTCTGATATTCCGCCAAAGTGGCAGCACGTCTCCCTTACGTTATCCAGCCTTTGCCCACTGGTAAATAGCCTAGACCGTAAATAGCCAGGGTACCTACAAATCCACACGGTCCTGAAAGCTGTCGGCCACATGTTCTTTACTTCAACCAGCATCAAAATGCCAAATCATCGTGCAGTCCAGTTTTAAATGCACCCTCTTCCGACGCCCCTGCCTGGGGCATTTCTGTCTACCTAATAACTAAGCATTTTTCAGGGAGCAGGAAGAAGCCAGCTTCATAAAAATGGCAAACAGTAAGCGAAGCCAAAACGATGTGTATAAATATATATGGTGCCATAAAGCCGCTTGAGAAATCCTGAAAGACTCATTTGTGTCTTCCTTTCTTAATGTGTTCATAGCCACCTTTAGCTCCTGGCGATGGAAATTAAAAGATTTCCCACATAATTGCCTCATTTCTGTCCTTTTCTGTCTCTTGTTTGGGTTCATTTAGAGACCTTTAACCAATCTCAAGTTCCAACTTTGCACCCCCTCATGGCGCAGAAACTAATGAAGCATATTAGTTACTCTGAAAACACTGTTACTGTTGGGAGATGGAACCAGTGACATCCACAGTGGCAGTGCTGAGCTAATTTGTGTCACGGATTGAAACGCGTGTGGCCATCTGAAAAACCTTAAGTGTTCGGAATGGTCATCGGTAATACATCTTAAGTGGGCTTCGTCTTCCTGCCCTGGTTGTTCACTAGCAGGGCAACTAGGTAGCTCATTTAATAATGCGTTGTTTTTGGAATATGCAGCGAGTACTCAACAATCGGAGATCCATCCGAAGGAGTGCATGCAAGCAGAATCTGGGACACTGCAAAATGCATTTACTCGGCCACTCTATGAATGTCCCTGTTCGCATGATGCCACTCTACGAACCACAAAGACGCAAGAACAATAGACCCCAAGTCTCGTAATTTGGCCTGGAGGCATCATCTCTGGAGAATATTCTTGAAAATCGACTTTATGAGTCCGTGGATATATGGGCATTTGTAAGAGCTTGTGTGCACCTGAGACTTTGCCGTTCCCAATATTTTCCATGCTTCTGGATGTCTTCACAAGGGCCCTCTGGTAGCAAGTTTTTATGACAGAAGAACGCTCTGTAGGTACTGTGATGTCCAGTTTATGTCTGTAACTACCACATAAGTAGTTGATATGGGTTGCATTTTGTCCCTTCCAAATGCATATATTGAAATGCCACCCCCTTGTAGCTCAGGATGTGACTTGATTTGGAGATAGGGTCACTGCAGCTATGATGAGCTCAACTGCCATGAAATCCTCCTGGACTGGGATGGAACCTTGATCCAGAATGACCGGTGTCTTACCAACAGAGGAAATGTGTACCCAGAGACATGCACAGAGGAGGAACACGACGTGGACATTGGTCATATGCCTCCGTCAACTCAGAAACGAGCGAGAGTCTTGAGAAAGAGCGTGGCCCTGCTGGCTGGTCTTGAACTTGTCTCCTCCAACAGTGTAAGAAAATAATGGTGGTTAAAGTCACTCGGTTCCGCACACTTTGCTTCGGCAGCCCCACGAGTAGATGCTGCCCTCTTTCAGTGCAATGCATAGAATTCACACCAACTGGCTTGAGCAGGAAAGGATATTTTTTTTTTACACAATCTGCAGAGAGCCTGATTTTGAAGGCTTGTGTGGCTGCAACAAAATGCAGCCACCCAGCGGGAGCTTCTACAACATGAAGGATATCGGCACAGAGACACCCACGGCGGGAAGACAGTTGTGTGAAGCCACAGGCACAGACATAGTGATGCATCTATAAGACAGGAAACAGCGCAAACTGCCAGGAGCCACCCGGAGCAGAGAGGGAGAAGCATGAGGCACTGTCTCCCTCACCTCCCCCTGGAGGAACCAATCCCTGCCACCATGTTGATTTCAGACTCTGGCCTCCAGAACTGCCTCTTTGGGCCCCAGGGCCAGTCAGATCTCCACCTGATCTCTTCCTACTCTGTCCCCCTCTCCCACTCCCCAGGATGTAGAAGGGACAATGGGAACTTCACTGAGTCTAATTTCTTTGTATTGACAGCATCCAAAACCTGGTTTTCTCAGGAAACACACGGCAGGGGTCCTTCCAGAGACCTGCCTGTTGTGTGCGCCGGCCAAGTGGAGACGTCTCTGAGAATTCTGCATCCGTTTTGCAGCAGCAAAAAAATCCCAGTGCACATCCTAGTGCCTTCGCATTTGAACTTCAAGGGTTGTTTCCTCTGGATCTGGAACGCTTTCGTGACTCTCTTCCAGAAGAATCAAAATCATGGGTGAATTGACACCTTTGCTGCTATCTTGTTAAAGACAGATAAGCCTTCACAATGTCTCTACACTGATGCTGTAAATAAATATCTTTTCCCATTGTTCTTGTAACTTTCACATTTGGCATATTCTCAGTCATTGAATAGATCAGTTTAGACACAGATATACGCATACATGTCTTTGAATGTCCGTTTATAGGTAAAAGTAGTGTTGTCTTTTATTTTTCTAATTTTACAGCATTTCTTATACCTTAGAGTATCGCACAGAGCCTGAGACAATGCTGAACAATAGTGATGATAAGGGACATCTCTGCCTGACCGATATTGCTATAGCCTTTCCCTGTGTATTGCTTCTCATTTCAATTTCACAGAAAATTTTAATGTTTTATCTAAAATTTGATCAATTTCTTCATTAGTTTCTAATGTTATAATCGTATAGGTTTTGTTCCTCCGGAGTTTTGTTGATATAATAGTTTATTTAAATGAACTACCATTAATTTCCAAAAACATATCCTTTCCTTAGACAAGATGCATTATTGGGTCAGCATATTGTTGAGTGGGACTTATTAAAATATATTTAGGCATATATTCCTTCCCTGCTTGCACTCTCTCTTTCAAAAATAAATTTTAAAAAACATTTAAAAAAAATTTTTAAAGGATCATACAGAATTTGTCTTTGATAATGTCTGGTTCTGAGAGCCTTTACAAAGGACATCAATACAATAACATTTCACATCTCTTTTAGGGTAATTGACAGTTACAATTCTCTGCCTACATGTGGGTCAAAACTCTCCTTTGTGCGAACCCTTTCTTCTTATTGCGAACACTTCACACTGAGCCCTCCCCATCTTCATTACTGAATCTCTGTTACAAATATAGCCTGTTTCTCTGTTTTTGCAAAGAACTAGCCTTTGCACTTGTACATGATTATTTTCTGTTGAACAATTTCCAATTTTATCTTAAACACTTGCTCACAATTTATTGATTATGTGATCCATTACAATTTCTTCAAGGGAATACATTGTTCCCAATGCTCAATATTTTTCTTTAATATAAATTTGCAGCTGTATAATCTGTACTTAGCACATATTCACCATGTATTTTAGCGTCTGTATGAGATACACATCTTTTTTTTTCAACTTTCAGCTGAACTTCATGTAACAAATTTGATCACTATATTTTTAAGGAACTATTTCTTAATTTGTGAACAATTAGTATTTTGGCATTCCTTTATTATTATTTTCTAATTGCCTAATTGAAAATAGGTAAATAGAAGCAAGTCTATCAGATTTCATTTTTTGAAAAATTTTGTGATCACAGACATAAACTTTTTTCACAAATATTCTAGGGATATGAAATAAGGATTTACGTAGATTTTCCTTTTTCCTTTATCCATATGCATGTGCGTTTTTTTTTTTAATGTTTATTTTATTTTTGAGAGACGGAGAGAGAGAGCACAGGCAGGGGAGGGGCAGAGAGAGAGGGAGACACAGAATCCAAAGCAGGCTCCAGACTCCGAGCTGTCAACACACAGCACGACGTGGGGCTTGAACCCACGAACCATGAGATCATGACCTGAGCCGAAGTCGGATGATTAACTGACTGTTGGAAATTCTGGTTTTTAACTCTTTTATGTTGTTATGTTTTTATATTTCTGATACTTTTATTTTTCCTGAGCCTTCATATTTTGTGACCTTGTCTAATTGGTGTTTATCCATCTTTCCTTTGGATACCTTTTATTTTTTTCTTGTCTCATTGCTGCAGCTAGGACTTCCAGTACTATGTTGAATAATAGTGGTGACAGTGGGCATCCTGTCTTGTGCCTGATCTTAGGAACAATGCTTTCTGTTTTTCATCATTGACGTTGACGTTGGCTGTGGGTTTTTCATAACTGGCTTTTATTGTGTCGAGGTATTTTCCCGCTAAACCTACTTTGTTGAGAGTTTTTATCATGAACTCATGTTGAATTTTATCAAATACTTTTTCTGCATCTGTTAAGAGGATCATATGGTTTTTATTCTTTGTTTTGTTGATGTGATGCATCATGTGGATTCATTTGCAGATATCAAAGCACTCTTGCAGCCCAGGAATAAATTCCAGTTGATCGTGGTGAATGATTTTTTTTAATGTATTGTTAGATTTGGTTTGCGAATATTTTGTTGAGGATCTTTGCATCAATGTTCATCGGAAATGTTGACCAATTGTTTTTTATGTTTGTCTGATTTTGGTATCAGTGTCATGTTCGTTTTGTAGAATAAATTTGGAAGCTTTCCTTCCTTTTCTGTTTTTTGGAATAGTTTGAGGAGAATAAGTATTAACTCGTATTTGAACATTTGGTCGAATTCACCTGTGAAGCCATCTGGTCCTGGACCTTTGTTTGTTGGGAGTTTTTTTGATTACTGATTCAGTTTTGTTACTAGCAGTTGTTTTGTTCAGATTTTCTCTTTCCTCCTGATTCAGTTTTGGAAGATTGTGTTTCCAGGAACTTACTTATTTTTTCTCGGTTGTCCAACTTTGGGCATGAAATTTTTTGTAGGGTTCTCTTACAATCTTCTGTATTTCTGTAGTGTTGGTTGCTCCTTCTCTTTCATTTCTGACTTTGCGTTCTCTCTCTGTCTCTTTCTCTCTCTCTCTTTTTTTTTTAGTGATACCATTCTTTTCCTGAATTGAATGGTTTGTATTTGTCATTGTGTTTTTCCATTTTCTTAAATGTCACTGCCTGCATCCTCACACTCTTAGCAAAAACACGGATAATTGCCCTTGCCGATAAGACACTCATTCTGAGCATTTTCTCCTTTGGTACAAATCCTACCTTCCTTCCTAAACTCTTCCTTAAAATCTTGGGTTTCAGGCAGTCCATCCCTTTTCTTGCCCAAGCATTATTTTATCTGTTTAGGACATACAGCTGGTCATGTCAGTACTAAAGGGTAGCCATTCACTAATTTCAGAATTGACTTTTGTTCAAAGCCAGCAAAAGAACCACATAGAATCCTTATGCGTATGCACAAAATAAGCCATTTTTCCTTCAGTAGAGCTTGTGTTTGTTACAGTTACATGAATATTTTAAAAATCACCATTCTTATAGCCACATTATGAGATGTTTTATGTCAGCTATAATAAATACATTTACCAGTCTTACAGTTCATCTTAACGGGTCAACATCTGTTTCACAAAGTGTGTACTTTGCTGATCTGTATTTGAACTCCATAGACACAGCCAAATATTTATAGAAAGCCGAAGCCTGTGGTTTGGCTTAATGTGTGAGCAGCACACGGGAACTTCCCACGTGATGCTCACCAAAGATTATACTACTCACTCCGGAAGCAAAGAAATAGCACAGTGCAGTTCAGGTATTGATGACTGTGTTTAAGACTTTTTTAAACACAGTCTTCTATTTCTCCCTAATAGAATCTGAATCGCAGAGCCATCAGAAGGAGGTAAATCACATATCAGGAGATTGTTTAATGAACTGTAGAGGATGTCAAAGGAACAGCTGTAAATTCCCTGAAAATTGGACATTGTCAGGACACATCTGGCACCTACTTTGAGATAATTGCAAAAGGAAATACCCCCTGCCATGAGTTAACACTGTTTTTTTTCTTTTTTTTTTTTTTACTAAAAGCTGAAGTGAACATAATTTGTGGTTTGTAACGTGTAATCTCTTGTAAGGACCCGGTGATTTACGGATCTGCTCACCCCTCTCTAATTTACATGTCGTATTAGCCAGGTACTCTATGAATTCTGTACAAAGTAAGATCGACTCCACAACAAACTCCCTGATTCTGCTTATTTTAAAGGCATCTCCCACGGGAATGATATAAGCTATGCCCTTCATAAGCCCATTAACGTGCATTGAGAATGGATATAACATTAGCAAACAACACATCGATTCCAATCACATTATAAATCTGTTCTTCCTGAACAGAATGGGTGTTTAAATTCTAAATTCAGCCAATCACAGAGAAGAAAATATAACAACAGGAGTTATTTACTATTGCTGGAAAAATCAGAAAAGACTAAAAGCCTGGTCTCAATTTGACCAACACATGTGCTATTTAAGGGTTAGCAAGCAGGTAGAATCATGCTGTCTCATAATGTCAAGTGGTTTTTTTTTTTATTATTTTCAAAAGACAAACAAAATTCGAGTTAAGTATACATTTGCTTCGACTGTAAACTTCCGGAAAGCCATAATCATTCGTTGTTTTTTTTTTTTTACATGTAAATCAATTATATCCCATCCTTCCCCTTAATTACCAGTGAGGCTATTCTGTAATCACGAATGTAGATTATTATATAAGCGGGATGCTTTTGTATATTGAGCCAAGAACTTGAGTTTTAATTGATTGTATCTAGGATTATTCATGGGAAACTGAGAAACATTATGTCTAGACAGGATAAACTGTAGTGGGCTTACCAGAACTGGTGTCAACAACATTTTTTGTTTATAATAGTGGTACTTAAACATCCTCCGTATGTGTGTGTGCGCGTGTGTGCACCAGTCCTTCATTAGTGAATGCTGTTAGCAGTATTTCAGCATAATTCACTCAACTACATTTTGAACATTTACTATTCTCTGTGCAGTGGAAAGCGTAAAAGGGAGAATGATAGAACGTTTTCCTCCCGGACAATTTTCTGCAGTAAGAGAATTACAGTGAATAAACAAAGTAGAATGAGCCAAAGACAAAAAAAAAAAAAAAAAAAAAAAAAAAACTACCTTTAGTGGACCCCTTCTTCCCTGAAAAAAAAAAAGTATTAAAAATTATAGATTATGACCACCGTGCTATAAAGATAAATTGAATTCCTGATTGACTATGACATGAATCTGGATATTTGTTTCCTGAAATGAGGTTACTCTTGGGATTTCGGCAACTGGAGGGGATTTTATTATCGGTGACAGCGTGCAGAGGGGCAGACAAGAGCCAAAAAGATGAGTGCCCAGTACAGGCAAAGCTCCATAAGAAAACACTGGGATTCATGAACACCCAAGAGATCTATAGAGATGACAGGCAAACCCAATACACAATACACAATTGGGAGTAAAAGTTAATTTTTTTTAACATTTATTTATTTTTGAGACAGAGAGAGACAGAGCATGAATGGGGGGAGGGCCAGAGAGAGAGAGGGAGACACAGAATATGAAGCAGGCTCCAGGCTCTGAGCTGTCAGCACAGAGCCCGATGCGGGGCTCGAACTCATGGACCGTGAGATCGTGACCTGAGCGAAGTCGGACGCTCAACCGACTGAGCCACCCAGGCGCCCCAAAGTTAATTTTTTTAAAGCAGGCTCCATGCCCAAGGTGGGGCTTCAACTCATGACTCTGAGATCAGGACTCCTATGCTCTACTGACCGAGCCATCCAGGTGCCCCAAAGTTGTTGTTGTTGTTGTTGTTGTTGTTGTTGTTGTTGTTGTTTTCATAAACTATTGCTCATAGTATATTTCTTACAAGTTTAATTGACTCAACTCATATTGATTGATTGATTCTTTATATACCATATGTAAATAAAAAACTACTTTGATATAAATGATGCGTGGGCCTTTGCTAGCTAAAATCATGTGTCACAATGTACCTTAGTCATGCAGCCAAGAAGGAAACACTTTCTAATGAGAACAGTCATAGGGCAAGCCAAGGGTGACTGTTGTCCCCAGCTTCACCAAGGACAATGTCATCACTGTCCCGGGACTCATTAAGATAATACCAGAAATTGCAAATCAAAACACCCTTTGGATCTGTTTTGGAAGGATCTCTAAACGCCCTTTGGATATTTCCTAGTACCACTGGATTATAATAAAAATTCCTTCTTGCTCCTTCCTACCATACCTAGAGAGTGATCATTCTAGCCAGTGTGTAGGACTCAGGTAATACACCGAAGAATGAGGATCCCTTGCCTGAAATAAGGCCATCATGTAGTGAACGCTGATGAGGACTGTTAAATGAAGTTGTATTTGCCCTAACAGAAATATGAGCAAAATTCTAACAGAGATGGGTCCTGGAGAATTTGCGGAGAAGGCACATTTGTGGTGAAGCTGAAAATCTTTCACTGATGTTGAGGGCAAGATTTCTCTCTAGAAAGGGAAGAAATGTCAAGAATAAAGAATGTTTCTTATGGTCAGCTCCAAAGGATTAAACCTTACCCCATTGCTCCTAATGGCAATTTTTATTATGATAAATATCTGTAAACAATTTACATGATCCAAGTGACAGGGTAAGGGCGTCTGGTTCCAAATTGGAATAAGAGACACTAGACTTGAGTCATAGCCAAAATGAAAAGAAATCCAAGAAGAGCAAAATATATAATATATATCAAAGAATAGACAGTATATAATAATTATATAATAGACCTATTTATATCTCCTGAATTTAACAGGTGCTATAGTGCATGGTAAAAACAAAAGATGATACCACAATTGCATAAGTTCGAAACTAAGTGTAAGCTTGTATCAACATAAGATAAATGGGTATCAGAAACACCCCAGCCTCCAGGATCCTAGGGATCAAGTCAGATTTGTCATTAACAAGGAAAAATACAAGCCATATGACAGTGACTCCAATATGCTATTTTGGATTTTAAAAAGTAATTAGATTTCTGAAGAGAAAATTAGTTGTTGTAATAATTTCAAAAATAATTACAATTCCATCTGTGCTGAAATATGTAATGACCTTTCCAATTAGGAATATAAATGTATTCTTCTGTTCTATTATTTTTTTAATCAGCATATAAATTGTAAACTTGTTAATATGAAGATGTAACTAAATACACATTGTATTACTAAAAAGTTTTCAATTATGGTCAAGCGTACTATACAGAATCGCCTCTGAAATTCAGAGATGGTTGTTCATGAAGGTCACAGGAATAAATACAAGTCAAACATAACTACAGTTCCAAGCAAGACTCATAATGTGATAAAATGTCCCTTCACCTTCCCATACAGTAATTGTATTATTTCAGTGCCCGGGACGGAGAGTGGAAACTTATCTCTCCTTGATATGCCTGTACACTTTGTGACCTTCTCTATGCAGAAAGCTGAGAACCAAAAGAACAAATATGGAGAGACTTACAAAAAAAAAAAAAAAGTGTGTGCTATGCTTGCAAAGAACATTGCTGAACATTTGAACCAATGTGTTTCTTGGAAATTGCTAACTTTTCAGTGCAGAATCATTACTACTGTCTTATACCTGGAAGCTGTATAAAGATTATGGGAAATTTTAGGGAAATATTCAGGAGCCTCCCTGTCAACCATGCTGTGTGGACTTCCCGACTCACTCTGTTCTCCCCCTGAAACTACTTAACATTGTGTGTCAGCTGTAATTCAGTACAAAAAAGAAAGTCAATGGGTGTACAGAAGGAAAGAGTGGTTATTTTCTGCATAAGAACCAAGGATCATCCGATGATAGGAGCCTGATTCCTGATCGTGTGTGTTTCCTTCTTACAATGTGTAGACAACACATCGTGTTATCCCTCGCGGAGGTTTAACCACTGTTCTTTGGTGACCTGGTCACCTCCCTCCACTCTACACCGGCCTTTCAAAAGTCCACAGACTGCCTTCCCCAGACCCCTCACGAGATGTCATCCTCGTAAATGGTGTCTGGATGATGGAAGGGGTGGGAGGAAGAAGACGCATGTCTAAGGGAGCACAGCGCGGTCGACATCGCCCGTCTCTTGTGGTCGTTGGCATGTGACTCTGGGCTGGCGGTTGACAGTCCCAGCAACAGGCCTCATGTGTTGGTCACTGATGGAGCTCGGGGGCTTGGGAGCTCTGTCCCAAGGTTCATGACAGCTTTCTGATGTGCACACATCACACTTCCCTCCGTCTGCTCTGTGGTTCTATTTTGCACGATCAAACCGCTACCCTTAAGACCTCCGGCTTCTCTGTGGTTCTATTTTGTACAACCAAATCACTACCCTTAAGCCCTCCATTGGAAAAACCTGCCATGTGTTGTTTTCTTGATTAGGACTGGATGAATTCAGCATCTCTCCAGCAGGATGGCGTTCCTAAAATGGGAATCAAGGCGGTTAGAAGCTATAGGTGTGTCTAGACAGAAAGGAAACGATGCATGTGGGTGGTATCAGTAAGGCTTCCCCAAACTGGGTTGGTGCATGGGCATAATAGGTCCCAGGGAGAATAGAGACACACGACCTGCACAGAAATTGTTTATTCTTAGTCAAGACTTTGTATAGCCTGTAATACATGCTTACCTTTCTGGAGATTTCAGGAATCTTCCAACAGCAGAAACATGAAAGAGAAGTAGTATAGACTGGGGTCGAGAAAAAAATATTTATCGGGATATTAAAATAAAAATAACCCTAAAGGTGTAGACGAGGGCTACTATTAGAATAAACCGCAGGGAAAATAGGATTTAAAACAAGTTTAACAGGGGCACCTGGATGGCTCAGTCGGTTAAGCGTCTGACTTCAGCTCAGGTCATGATCTCACAGTTCGTGAGTTCGAGCCCCACGTCGGGCTCTGTGCGGACAGCTCGGAGCCTGGAGCCTGCTTCGGATTCTGTGTCTCCCTCTCTCTCTGCCCCTCCCCTGCTCACACTCTGTCTCTCTCTCTCTCTCTCTCTCAAAAATAAACATTAAATTTTTTAAAGAAAATAAAGTTTAACAGAATCGTTCGATGGAAAGAGATAGCAATTCTGAACTTGCCCATCTTATCTTACAATGTCAAAATCAATACAAAAATATACATATATGGACTCAGAAGCTGTCAATTGAACAATTGTCATGAGATTTTATGATACCTCTTTCAAAAACACGTAACTGACAAAAATTAATAAAATGAAGATATGTGTTAGAATCAACAAGAACTCTATGTAAAACAAAGCTTAGGAACAATGTAAAATAACATCTAAATACATTGAGATATATCAGTATTGGGTATGCGTAGACTCAGTAAGGCAAATATGTCACTTCACCTTCAGATTTGTTTAGAAAAGTGTCAATTCTGCACCAAGTGGGTTTGAAATTCTTACTCTATGTTTTCTCGACATAACAAACTGTTCCTAAATACCTATATAGAGATATAGCGGGCATAGAAAAGCCCAACAAAATTTTGAAGAAGGACAGGGGACAGTTCTTGACTTTCCCCTCCCAGAAGCCAAAACTTCCACAGCTGTCACACTTAGATACGGACATACATCAACTTTCATCTTACAAAGTTTGCACATGAAGAAGCCGGCAGAGAACGTTCCACATACAAAATAACTAATACAGTAGAACTGTTCTTGTAACCTTTACTTTTGCTTTGGGCTTTGTATGAAAGATATCAATATCAGTGACTTAATCAGACCGCGCTTTATTTTTCTCAAATAATACTAAGTTCAGGTATATAGCGGATACAGTGGTCAGAAAAGTCATTCTGCACCCAGAATCATGCAGTTTTCTTCTCCATCATTCCGACAGCTGGGATTTCCGACTTATAGTTCGAAAAAAGCGGCTGTCTGTGTTGTCACCACAGTCAGCAAGAAAGGGACTAAAACTCCTATGTCTGAAGGATCCTTCATTTAGGAAGAGAGGAGTTCTATTCTGGAAACCCACCCACTATTGACTTGAACCCACACGGAATTTTCTCAAACTGCACACCACAGCTACCTCTATCTGCACAGCATTTGGAGAGGAAAATCTGTGCAGCTGTGAACATCCACCGTTGTGATCACATCACAGATCTGTGGGGAAGAAGTGCGTGGATATGGTGATGTCAAGTGCAGCATTGCCCCAGCGGAGGGTAAGGGGAAACACACAGAAGAAAAATCTCTGTGGTGCCTTCGTTCATTAAATTCCAAATGAATGGCAAAATGTCAGTGCAAAAAGCAGAGACCTCAGACTTTCACAAGAAAGTATTGGAGAACATCTTCATATCAGTGTAGACAATAATGCCTTAAGCCAAATAGTACAACTACAGAAAAATACACAATATTTTGTAAGACAAAAGCACTGTAATTACTTGGGAGAAAACAACAATAACAACAAACTCTGGAATTAACCCATTGGGCTTTTCCTACTCTTTCGTGGTTGAACACCTTAGAGAAATATTTGCAAAGACTACAATGTATTAATGTTTAGACTTCTGTATTTTGTCTCTAATAACTGTTTAAAATCCTATACCTGATTGAATTGCATTTACTGATTTTTTTAACCACAGCAAATTGTGAATCATAACTGTAGAAGTGTAGCCCATTGTGTTCCAATAAATTTGGCTAGGGAAACTTCGCATCATCTTTGTGAAGAATCATTTCATATTTTTCCTTTTACACAATTCTGTGTAAATATCTCAGGTGAAATTCAATATATCTAATTTTCAAGGCATGCCCATAAAAGAGGGAAAGGCAATTTGTAGATGCAATTGTATATGTGTGGGAACATTAAGATCCAGCCAAGTCTCAAAATTGAATAATTTGGGGAATTCTCACAAAGAGAAATAAAACAGTGGAAAAAATTGGTTTGGAGCTCCACATCATAACTGGGCCCGTGTTGTACAGTTAATGCCTGTATAGTAACATCCACCCAAAGTGTGGAGGAAAAGAGGTATTTTTTATCATGTTCTCGTGCATTTTTATGACTATTGCCCTGCAATATTTGCAACAGAACATGGACATTCATCTTGCTTGCCTTTGTTACCCATCAAGTTGCCATTCCCTATAAATCACCGCTGAGCTAACATCACCCCAAATTATATTCTACACAGCTCTCCCGTCCTGAATAGAGCCTCATGTTGTAATACGTATTCCTGGCTCTGAATAGGGCACATATTCTCCTATAGCACGGAGTTCAACATGTCTTGAGCGATGATAAATCTTGGAAATTGATCGTGTATTCTAAACCCCTCCTTATTAAGTGCCTGTTGTTTGAAAAGCCTAATGTATATTACATACGCATTTTAACAGTGTGAATAAGATTAAAGTAAGAAAAGCCTTCACAGGTAGTATTTTTTACCTTCCAGAAAATGTTCCCTAGTGTGTATTAACTTATGAGATTTCAGCATTAAGATCAACCCAGCAAAACACAATCCTGCCCAGATATGAGCATTCTTCAAGAGATTTCACTCATGATCAGGGGAATCATTATTAATACTGGCGGCTGGCTGTTATGAGCTTAATAGAAAAGCTATCAATAATAATATACAAAGATAATTTTAGCCTACACTTGCTGCTGATAAACAGAATAATAATTTTGAAATTGCACGTCGAATAAGGATCTATGGAAAAGAATACGGCAAATTACAGAAACAAGGAGTGATTTCCAGTGTGATCACCTGAGGGCAGCTTTCCATGTTGACAAGATGCAAATCTGTTTGAAGAAAGCATTGACTACCCACCCTGTTAATGTGTCCGTTCCATTTCAGAGGAGAATTCTTTCCACAAAAATATTACTGAGCTCTGAGAATGCTGATTTTAAACATTGGATTCAAGAACAGTGATAATGGAATCAGAATAATAAGAAGTGATGATTTGGGGCATTGTAAGTGATTGTTGAGTGGAGAGTACCACCATGCTCTTTCTTGAAGGGTCGTGCCCTGAAAACTCTGCTTCCTGACTCTGCGCCCCTACATTGCCTCCCACCCCTGGACCCAAACACTCGGCCGTTTCTGCTCGACCCCTGAGATGCACCATTCATCCTTCTGCACCTGTTCTATGCTCCCAGAGCCTGACCCTGTGTGCAAGCTCACAGGGCCTCCCTGCCCTCTGGTTTCCTTCCTTCCTTCCTTCCTTCCTTCCTTCCTTCCTTCCTTCCTTCCTTTCTTTTTCTTTCTTTCTTTCTTTCTTTCTTTCTTTCTTTCTTTCTTTCTTTCTTCTTTCTTTCTTTCTCTTTCTTTTCTTTCTTTCTTTCTTTCTTTCTTTCTTTCTTTCTTTCTTTCTTATCTTCCTTCCTTTCTTTCTCTTTCTTTCTTTTTTTTACAGTTTAAAAAACTAATTTTAATTAGATGACAACATTTTCCCACTTTTCCTTGTTTATTTTTTTTATTTTTATTTACATCCAAGTTAACATATAGTGTAGTATTGGCCTCAGGAGTAGAACCCGGTGATTCATCTCTTACATATAACACCCAGTGTTCATCCCGACAACTGTCTGCCCTTCTTAACACTCGTCACCCATCTAGCCAACCCCCAACCCACCTCCCTCCAGCAACCCTCAGTTTGTGCTCTGTATTTAAGAGTCTCTTATGGTTTGCCTCCCTCTCTGTTTGTGTCTTATTTTTCCTTTCCTTCCCTATGTTCATCTGTTGTGTTTCTTAAATTCCACATATGAGTGAAATCACATATTTGTCTTTCTCTGACTTATTTTGCTTGGCATAATATACTCTAATTCCATCCACATTGTTGCAAATGGCAAGATTTCATTCTTTTTGATTGTCGAGTAATACTCCATAGTATGTATATATACTCGACAATACTCCATAGTATGTATATATATTGTATGTATATACATACATTGTATGTATGTATACATATTGTATATATACATATATACATTGTATGTATACATATTGTATATATACATATATACATTGTATGTATGTATATATATATATGTGTGTGTGTGTGTATATATGTGTGTGTGTGTGTATATATATACACACACACATGTACACACACACCACATCTTCTGTATCCATTCATCCATCGATGGACATTTGGGCTCTCTCCATACTGTGGCTATTGTTGATAGTGCTGCTATAAACATTGGGGTGTATGTGCCCTTTTGAATAAACACTTCTGTATCCTTTGGATAAACTCCTAGTAGTGCAGTTGCTGGGTTGTAGGGTAGTTCTATTTTAGTTTTTCGAGAAACCTCCATAATGTTTTCCAGAGTGGCTAAACCAGTTTGCACAGTGAAAAGGGTTCCCTTTTCTCCACTTCCTTGCCAGCATCCAGTTGTTGTCTGAGTTGTTAATGTGAGCCATTCTGACAGGTGTGAAGTGGTATCTCATTGTGGTTTTGATGTGTATCTCCCTGATGATGAGTGATGTGGAGCATTTTTAATGTGTCGGTTGGCCACCTGGATGTCTTCTTTGGAGAAGTATCTATTCATGTCTTTTGCCCATTTCTTCACTGGATGATTTGCTTTTGGTATGTTGAGTTTGATAAGTTCTTTATTGATTTTGGATACTGATCCTTCATTCACTATGTCATTTGCCAAAAATCTTCTCCCATTCCATTGGTTGCCTTTTAGTTTTGCTGATCGTTTCCTTCTCTGTGCAGAAGGTTTTTATCCTGATGAGGGCCCAATAGTTCATTTTTGCTTTTGTTTCCCTTGCCTCTGGAGACGTGTCAAGTAAGAAGTTGCTGTGGCCGAGGTCAAAGGGATTGCTGCCTGTTTTCTCCTGTAGGATTTTGATGCTTTCTTACAATATACACAAAAATAAAGTAAAACTGGATGAAAGACCTAAATGCCCTCAGGTTTCTGGTTGAGCTTGGCCAACTGATATCAGAGGGTTGGGGACAGCATGGCCCGTGGCCATCTATTTCTGTTGTTGGGCCCCTCTCTGCAGCCTGCTCTCACATGGCTGTTTACCTCTCTTCCCCTTCTGCTTCCTACTTCTTCTTGCTGTTATGAAGGCCTGCGACCTTCAGGCTCTGACTCCACACGACGCATGACAACATTTATATTCCTTTCTTACCAACCCAAGAGTTCCACGGTGCAAACGTCAGCAACTACAGACACAGGTGTTCATGTTCCGCATTTCTTTGCACAAAAGATGTCTTACCATCCTCTTACTTTCCTCAACTTATTTTTTTCAATGTCTGAAATTTGTTTTACTTAATATATCCTGACCGTCTTATTGTAATGCTGCATAGACCAACCAGTTCCTAAATGCAGGTTTGGGTTTTGTGTCTGTGTGTGGCAACCTAGATTTCCTTCTTACACGTGGGGAATGCTTTAGTGAGCATCTGATTCCATATAAAAAATGCAGCAGTAAGTACCTTATGCATATTTTTCATGGACATGTGAATCCATTTCCAGGATAAATCCCTAGCAGTGGGACTTGCAGGTCAATTGTAGATGCGGTTGTAATAGTTGGAGATTTATAAGTCCTGCTTTATTGGGAGTCAATGGCAAATGCTTATGGTCCTGCTGGAAAAGTGTGAGAACATTTCAGACTTGCTAATACAAGCCTAAGTCAAATATTACAGTTCTGCAGAACTGATAGGTAAAAAAAAGAACGTACTATGCCTTTATTATGTCTCTTTATTAGTGGATTGTGCATTTTTCATATGACTGATAATAATTTATATTTCACTTTTTGTCAACTCGGGTTAATTTTCATTCTCCTTGGTTTATATTACCTCTCCAGGATTTTATATATACATACACATTTCTAGAATATTTTTACATATTTGGAAGTTAGCCCGTTGTAATGTGATTTGCAAAAAAAAATTTCTCAGAGTGTTGCTCTCTTGCTTATGACTCTTTCAGTATAAAGACTATTACAACACAATTTTAATCAAATTTATTGAGACCTCTATAGCTGTTGGGTTTTGAGTTTTAATTAAAGCTTTTTGGGGCACCTGGCTGCCTCAGGGTTCTGAGTTTGAGCTCCACATTGTGTATGGAGATCACTTACAAATAAAATCTTGGGGTGCGTGGGTGGCTCAGTCGATTAAGCGTCAGACTTCAGCTCAGGCCAGAATTTCACAGTTCAGGAGTTCGAGCCCTAAGTCAGGCTCTATGCTGACAGCTCGGACCCTGGAGCCTTCTTCGGATTCTGTGTCTCCCTCTCTGTCTGCCCCTCCCCCCCTCTCTCTCTCTCTGTTTGTCTCTCTCTCTCTCAGAAATAAATATTGAAATTTGTTTTAAATAAAATCTTAAAAGAAAATGAAAGGCTTTTACACAAGGTTCAATAATTATCTATATAAAATAAACAGATATATGCTATTTACAAAACAATTACTATCTGTATAAGTGGCATATAATATACAATATTATATATTATGCTTGTAATTATAATATTTATCAGGGGTCCTTTGCCTGCCTATAAACAAACCTTTAAATTGGGCTATTTTTTTAATGTTTATTTTTGAGAGAAACAGAGTGCAAGTGGGAGAGGGGCCAAGAGAGAGGGAGACATAGAATCAGAAGCAGTCTCCAGGCTCCAAGCTGTCAGCACAGAGCCTGATGTAGGGCTCAAACCCACGAACCATGAGATCCTGACCTGAGCTGAAGTCGGATGATTAACTGAGTGAACCACTCAGGCGCCCCCAAATTGGGCTATATTTTTGAGGAGCAAATATGCTAACTTGGGGCTGGCTATAAAATTAAGAAAACTAGTTTCTATCTCATTTTTAATTTGCAATAATATTTTTATGGATATTAAATTTCTTAAGTGATAATGTGACATAATTTACTTCATAGACATATAACTGAACATTTCTTTCTGTTGGCTGCATCTGTTCCCAGCTTTATCCCGGTGTTTTTTCTGCAATTTGAATCCTCAGAAATCTCAGAGGTCTGTGTGGCCTTCTTACAGGGGCTACCGAAGGGCTTGTCCCTTTTAACGGCTGTCAAATCAGGGTGGAGGACAAAGGTGGGATATACGAGAACATTTTCCAATAACACACCATTGAGCGCTGGACGTGGGACCATTGGCTGATAGGGTTTGTGTCCACTGTAAGAACCGGTGGCAATAAATGGGGCTGTATTTATGACCCCTTAATAGCCTTTAGAAATCATGGTTTATGAAGAGCTTCATATCTGTGTTTTGATGCCCTGATAGAACATCTGGTAAACCATTGATGAAAACCCAGACACGTTGTTTTAAAAGCCAGATTGGGCTGCATGCGTCATGCAGCCTTGCATGCAGAGGCATCTGCATTGGTGTCACGTTCCCTACTGCTTTATCCCATATTCGTGGTCTAGCCATATGTCACCACAGGACATTATTACGTGCAATTCTGATCATCCACAGCCTATCGAAACTTGCAGTGAGTGCGTGTGTTGGATATAACTGGGTGTTTTCTGGCTTTATGCATTCAATCAGCAACAGATTTGTTGATTAAGAGAAAAAAAGCCTGAGAATCCGTTGTTTTGGAAATGAATTTCACGAGATACAGGGCAGGATGTGATTACTAAACGCAACCTTGTCTTTGTTAAAACCACACAACTAACATGTGTGGTTGAGTTGAATTAGTACACGTGTGGTCTAGTGGCCTCGCCAGGCAAATCTTGAAGGGATATTTTAGATGAGTAACACTGCCAGTTACAAAATATGAGTGGCGTTTGCCTTCTTATATGTGCTGACTTAAAACCAGGAACTAGGATTCCTATTAGGCAGTCAAGCCAGAGCAGTTGATTCTAGGTCTCTCCTATGGGAAGTGTACCCAGTTACCACCCCCAAAGGAGCCTCTTGTTAGCTCGATGTCTATAACCGAGTTTCCCAACCTCAAGTAATTTAACCACGTAGACCCTGGATGAAGCCCGCCACAGCCCCAGTGCATCAAAATGCCCATCAAAAGCTCTGCCCGCCTTTCTGACGGTCCCCAAGCTTTGTCAACTAAGGTGCTGCATATTCAGTTACAAGATCACTTTGAATGCAGTAAAGCAGCTCAGACCCTGAAGCGGCCAAGGCCTCTGGACGGCTCTTGGTTCTTTCTGTGAAATGCGCGTGCAGACTCAACTTGAGTATTTTCTCTCAGCCCGACAGTCCAGAAATGAAAGTACACAATGTTCTCCGCTTCTAACACAACGTAATTGTTTCCATTGGTTTGCTATGTACTGGGCTTCTTCCTGGCTTGCGTCGGGAGAAAGGTCATCTGCTTTTTGGGATGCTCCGCGGCCCCCTTCTGAGTTACATCCCGAATGACAGCTTCTCGCAATGCAAGGTCCCGTTCTAAGAAATGTCTCCGTGGCCTTATCAAAAGGCCAACGTGTGCGTCTTTTCCGTGAGGAGGCTGAGACATACCCACGTCAGATACAAAATCTGAACATACAGAACGCACTTGAAAGGTTTGAAACTATTCTGAGTGTAAGTGTGGAGGCGATTTGGATTATGACAACAATGATGAAACACAGTAGAGTTAGTGCCATCATTTATGGAATATATATGGATATCATACTCAACTTGGTTGAATTTGTGTAGGTAAATATTTTTTGTTTATTGTACTTTATTTGAAGATGATAGTTGCTGGGGCGCCTGGGTGGCTCAGTTGGTTAAGCGTCCGACTTCGGCTCAGGTCACGATCTCCTGATTGGTGGGTTCGAGCCCCGCAATGGACTCTGTGCTGACAGCTCAGAGCCTGGAACCTGCTTCGGATTCTGTGTCTCCCTCTCTCTTTGCCCCTCCCCTCCTCACGCATGCGCTCTCTCGTGCTCTCTCTCTCTCTCAAAATAAATAAACTTAAAGAAAAAAAAATTGCAACTATGTGGTGACAGGTATTAAGTATATTTAGTGGGGTGATCATTTTGTGACATATACAAATATCAAATCAGTATGTTGTACACCTGAAACCAATATAACATCATATGCTTTAATAAGGGGAATGACAACAGAAATTGGGAAGCCAGCCAGACAGACGCAGGTCAGAAGGCTGAGCAGAGGCTTCAAGCAGTGGGTTTGTGACCAGTGAGAAAGTGGCAGACATCCGAAGAATCCTCCGTTTGGCATCAATCAAAGAAACTGTTGCTAACACATTTGTGAATTCACCTGGTAGCATTTTAACCCATTCATCCATATATTCGAGTCATGTTGTTTGACATACGTGAGTATTCTTTTTCTCGGTGTGAGTGCATACCCGAATTTTAACTGCTTTTGTATTGAAAACAATGCTACTTTCTATGGTATTTTGCACCAACTGGACGTCTAAATACTCTTCCAAATTTGCAAATTTGGCAAATTTTCAATTTCACACGTTTTTGGTACATATTTCAACACTGCCCTTCACACTGGCATCTGAGAATTCCCATTTCTTCAATAAACTGTAACACAACCCTTTGTCTCCCAAGAGAAAATGCTACAGAAAAAGTTAGTAGTCTCTTGGGGCGCCTGGGTGGCGCAGTCGGTTAAGCGTCCGACTTCAGCCAGGTCACGATCTCGCGGTCCGGGAGTTCGAGCCCCGCGTCAGGCTCCGGGCTGATGGTTCGGAGCCTGGTGCCTGTTTCCGATTCTGTGTCTCCCTCTCTCTCTGCCCCTCCCCCGTTCATGCTCTGTCTCTCTCTGTCCCCCAAAAAATAAATAAACGTAAAAAAAAAAAGTTAGTAGTCTCATTGAGCTGGGGAAGAAAAACGTTAGCACATTGAGAGGAAAAGTCTGTTGATGTATGAAATGTTTTTGCAGCACGCTGAATTTCCCTTTGTTTACCTGGGTTGAGAGTGGCAGAGCCTGGGGAGGAAATATGTATTAGCCTTTAAGGAAGGTTACAGCTTTCTTTAAGCAATAGAAATTCTGTGAATAGATCAGAGTCCTTCGTAATCATGATTCATTGCCTCTCAGTGGTTGTATATTAATTTGCAATCGATATCACTTAACTAGTATGCACTAATTAAACCTTAATTTCACACCACTCCCTCCAGCTTGTACTGTTTTGTGAACATTTAGTGGACTAAGAAAGCTCATATTTTAGGAAAAATTGGGTTGATTTTTGGAAAATTTTAAACCCTCTTCTTACTTCTGACTGTACCACTGGCACAGTGTGTGAAAAATTATAAAATGAATAACCTTACGTTCCAAAGTGGCAGGAATAGAAAAGAGATCATCTAAATTATGCTTGGGGACATTGTGGTCTTTTTAGTTACTTATCAGGCACCTGCCCTGGGGGTGATTCTACTCAGTTTTGAAGGCACGGGATCTGAGCAAAATGCCTGCCACCATTGTGCACTAGGAGGTAGAAACAAAGAAAGGTAGAAACAATGCATGAATTAGTCTGGGTTTTTTAGAGAAACCAAACCATGGATCTGTCGCTATAGCTCTGTACATCTGTATCTGTGTCTGTGTCCATAGACCATACAGACATTCCCTTTCACACTATTTTAAAGACAAACAATCCAGCTTTACTGGATTGACTCTCCAGAGGAACAGGACCAATACGCTGTGTTCGATATAGATATAATATATATACTTATCTTTTTTTTTTTAATTTTTTTCAACGTTTTTTTTTATTTATTTATTTTTGGGACAGAGAGAGACAGAGCATGAACGGGGGAGGGGCAGAGAGAGAGGGAGACACAGAATCAGAAACAGGCTCCAGGCTCCGAGCCATCAGCCCAGAGCCTGACGTGGGGCTCGAACTCCCGGACCGCGAGATCGTGACCTGGCTGAAGTCGGACGCTTAACCGACTGCACCACCCAGGCGCCCCATACTTATCTTTTTAAGTTTATTTATTTATTTTGAGAGACAGACAGTGTGAGTGGGGGAGGGGCAGAGAGAGAGGGAGAGAGAATCCCAGGCAGGCTCTGCCCTGTCCGCAGAGAGCCCGATGTGGGGCTCGAACTCACAAACTGTGAGATGATGACGTGAGCCGAAATCAAGATGCAAATGCTTAACCGACTCAGCCACCCAGGCGCCCCCATATACTTACGTATTATGAAGAATTGGCCCATGTGGCGAGGAGACAAACCCGTCCCAGGATCTGTAATCAGCCAGCAGGAGACCTGGGAGAGCTTATGGAATCGTCCCATCCAGAGTCCACAGGCCGAGAAGCAAGTCATCCAATGGAAAGTGAGTTCCAGAGTGATTCTGAATCCAAAGGCCAGAGAAACCACTGTCCCAGCTGGAAGACAGAGAAAATTATTTCTTACTCAGCCTTCTATAGTATTCACACGTTCACCAGATTTCACGAGGCCCACCCACAGTGGGGAAGGGAAAATCATGTGCTCCACTCTGTGTCTTGATTCAAATGCTAATCCCACCCAGAGATGCCCTCATGGACACGCTCAGCATCATGTTTTATGAAATACAGTGAAACCTTGGATTGCAAGTAACTTGTTCTGTGTTCCGCAGGATGAGCAAACACTTCTAATAAATCTTGGCTTGAAAAACGAGCGATGGATGTCTGGCAAGAGTTGTACATGATGCCGAATGTCACATGATCACAGCTGAGACAGTGGTTCTTGAAACTCGCTTTGATATACAAGTGCTTTGGATTACAAGCGTGTTTCCGGAATGAATTATGCTCGCAAACAAAGGTTTTACTGTATGTGGGAACCTCAGAGCTCAGTGAACTAGACACATCAGATGAGGCATCCTGATGGGTGAAGTGTTGATATTTGTCACGATTCCTGAGTTCAAGCCCCGTGTCTGGCTCTGTGCTGACAGCATGGAGCCTGCTTGGGATTCTCTCTTCCTCTCTCTCTGCTCCTCCCCCACTTGTGCTGTCTCTGTCTCTCTCAAATGCATATTTAGTAAGAAAAAAAAACCAATCTGAATGACATATATACACTTTTAAAAATGTAGGTGAAAATTAAATGCATTAGTGGAAAACTGATTAATTGCTCCCAAGACATCAAGAAATGAATGAAGCAGATTGACAAGGCCCAAAGAATGCCCGTATCAACACAACAGATTTAAAATCAGTATATCAATAATTAAATTTAATACAAAAGGATTTAATGGTCCCTGTTAAAGAAGACAAATGTGAGACTCTGGGAAATTGCATTTTCCATAGATGCCCTCAACAGCGTCTCACATGCCACACGAGCTTGTACAATCTGGCCTTCTCATGCCCTGATCAAAAGATTGAATCAAGGGGCGCCTGGCTGGCTCAGTCAGTGGAGTGTGCGACTCTTGAACTCGGGGGCTGAGTTCTAACCCCACATTGGGCACACAGATTATTCTAATAAATAAGTAAATAAGAGATAGAATGGAATTCCTGCCCCTGCACTGGGACAGGGTTTTCATGGTGGAAGAAATGCTGTAGGCCATCTGTGGCTGAGTCATACAAGACCGTGAGGCTTGTACACGGTCTCTTATGGTGTTATCCTTGGACCGTGAGCATCCTCATGCACAAAGCATAAATGCCCGCGTTGTGGGGAATCCATGCCACCCAGACAGGTCACGTGTAGCAGCTCGTCACATATAGGTCATCCCAGCCCCAGACCCAGACATGGGAATGAAGAAACCTCCCAATTATCCTGGACCCAGCTATGTAGACACATGCGCCCCCTCCCCAGGCTTCCCAGCCAAGGTCCCAATATCATAGTGCAGTGCACCCTGCCTGAGCTCACAGAACACGTGAGCATTTGGGGTCATTTGTTACACAGCAATGGTATCTCCAACAGACTGCATGAACAGCAACAAAACTTCTAGCCTGCCTCACTTCCTAGAGGCATTCCTGAAATACAAACTAGTTAAAGTAAAACAATAAAAAAAAATAGTATGTGTTTCCAACACTAAAAACGACATCTGTCATAGCCATATCAATGTCTGTCAAAGCAGACTTCAATTTTAAAAAAAAATTCAAGGATCTCAATATGGAGATTTTGTCATGGTAAAATAGTCAAGTTGTCTGAAAACCGTGGCCATTTGCAAACCGTAAGCACATGAACATGCGTGTACAAATATTTCTTTATGTCTCCGCTTTCCGTTCTGTTGGGTATAGACCCAGGGATGTGGCATGATTGGACTAGATGGTAGTTCGGTCTTCAGCGTGTTGAGGGAACACGGTTGTATTTTCCACAGAGCTACGTCCTTTCACATCCCCACCAACACTTGTTATTTTCTGGGTTTTTGTTGTTATTTTTTTTTCTTTTAAATAATAACCATCCTAAATGGGTGTGAACTGGCATCTCCTTGTGATATTGACTTGTATTTTCCTCGGGATTAGTGATGTTGAACAGCCTTTCGTGTACTGATTGGGTCTTTGTATCTCTTCTTCAGAGAAATGTCTAGGGAAGCACCCCAGTGTCCATTGACAGATGTATTGATGAGCAAAATGTTGTCTATGCATGCCGTGGAAGGAAATGCTGACACATGCTAAAACATGGATGAGCCTTGAAAGCATTACACTAAGTGAAATAATCCAGTTACAAAAGAACAGATACTGTATGACTTCACTTAGATGGTGTTCCCTAGAGGAGTGCCATCCACAGACACAGAACATAGATGGGGGGCACCAAGGGCTGGGGGCAGGGATAGGGTTAGCATTTGATGGGACAGAGATTCAGTTTGGGAAGATAACAAAGCCTTAGACATGCTCAGATATGTTAATCCCACCTAGAAGTACCCTTAAATAATGGTAAAAATGGCAAATTTTATGGTATGTATATTTTACCACAGTTAAAGAAAAATGATTTTTAAAAAATTAACGGAGAAAGAGAACATTTCTGCAACACATGCAACCAGAAACTCTTATGCAGAAAATACAAAGAAGCAACCTGTTTTATAATCATCTATAATAGGGGTACCTGGGTGGCTCAGTCACTTGAACGTCCAATTCTTGATTTCAGCTTAGGTCATGATCTCAGGGTTCGTGCAATCAAGCCCCACATCAGGGGCTTGGGATTCTCTCTCTCTCCCTTTCTCTCTGCCCCTCCCCTGGTCACACACATGTGCTCTCTCTCAAAATAAATGAACTTAAAAATATATATATATATATATATGAACAATAGAAACTAGTTAATCACATATTACATATGTATATATACCATATATATTTTATTGCTGCATTACAGTATAATAATTATTATCTTATCACAGTAGATATAAATATTGTTATTAAATAGTCAATGACTGAAGTGATAAATTGACTAAAACCACTATGGAATATCATACAGTTTAACAAACTACATTAAAAAACACACAGAGTTCAGGGCACCTGGTGGCTCAGTCAGTTAAGCATCTGATTCTTGATCTCAGCCCAGGTCTTGATCTCAGCGTTGTGAGTTCAAGCCCTGCATTGGGCACCATGCTGGATGTGAAGCCTCCTAAAAACAACAACAACAACAACAAAAAAAACACCACAATTCTTAGTGTGGATTTGCATATGGAATGACTGTAATTCTTATACATGTTATGGAGAATGTAAATTCCTATGAGCAGTCTCGAAATCTGGTTTGTCAGTGTCTCCTAAACTAAATCTGCAAAGCCTATCATCCATTCATGGCACTCCTGGGTCTGTAGCCCAGAGGCCACTGGGACCTGTGTTCTCAGTGTATTTATAGCATCACCATAATAGCCAGAACACTGTACCCAGCCCACCTGTCAATCAGTGTTTGAATCTGCAAATTCACTGGGTTTCCTAAAGCATAGATGTCAACAGATCTCATCCATGTGGCACAATGTGGCCCCATCACATGAGCATAATAATGAGTGCATTAAGCTCTCACGCAAAATAATGCACAAAACACAAAATAATGCATTCTTCTGATAGACTTATACAAATATCAAATACAGCAAAACAGGTCTGTGGTGGTAGAGTGGAGACATTCTCCAGAGGAAAGGCAGTCATTGGTGAGCCTGGCCATGGTCATGGTGAGCTCACCAGTCATGGTGAGCATGGTCTTTTAGCATGCCTGACATACCCATTTCTTAACTTAATTGGTGGTGTTCAGTTTGTAATAATCCCTTAACACTCACAACTTTTATTTGTATGCTTTACTGCCTCGATTTTCACTTCCATAAAAATGTTTCAAAAAGTATGTAGAGAATATTAACCTTTAATTTTATATCTGGCATATATCCATAAATGTGTGTATATGCATATTCATATGTATAGACACATACATATGCACACACATGTATATGCATTTAAACATTTATAAGTATATGCAAATAGAAGTGCCCAATGAACCCAGAAATGCAAACTGTATTTTATTTACTTTTAACTTTTTAATTTTAATTTTTTTTTGAGAGAGAGAGTGTGTGAGCAGAGGAGGGGCACAGGGAGAGAGAGAATCTTAAGTAGGCTCCACACTCAACACAGAGTCTGATGTGGGGCTCGATCCCCCGACCCTTGGACCTGAGCCAAAATCAAGAGTCAGACACTCAACTGAACCACCCAGGAGCCCCCAAACTGTATATTTTAAATTAATATAATACATACATTTATGTACCTGTGAAACAATTTAAAATAGTATTGATATTAATGTTAATTGAATAGATATTAATTTCTTTGATAAGAAATTGATCATTTCCCACTACTAATATGTAATAAATTAACACAACTTAATGCCTTACAAGAAATGCAGATTTGTTTTCATATAATCATGGATGTCAGTCCAACCTCTAGGTTTTGACAAGGCTATGTTCCTTCTGGGGGCTTCTGGGAAGAATCTGTCCCTTGCCGACTTCAGCCCCTGAGATGCCCACATCCCTCCTGTTCTCAGATTTCCTACCACTAACTCTGATATTCCTTACTTTGGATCCACCCAGATAATCCAGGATAATCTCCACATCCCTGATCCTTAACTTCATCACACCTGCAAAGTTTAAAAAAAAAGAAGAAGAAGAAGAAGGTAAAATAGTCCCATCTTCTGGGAATGACAGCAGAGATAGATGTCTTTGGAAAGCTATGTCATGGGTTCATCTCTTTGGACCGTCAAGGTCATGAGTATTCTACTTGATTATACAATCTCATCTTCGTGATGTGGTTTCTGCCAGAACCACAACCACCTTCAATTCTGTGGCTCTGGGAATATAATATCCAGCCTCGGAAAAACGGTTTCCTTCCAACAGTCCTTGACCGTGTCAACATGTAATGTGTTCATGTTCAGAGATGCGAATTAGCTCCAGGATCATTGAACCTCCATTAACGCAAAGAATCCTTTCCATTATAAAATCCCTGTTTTTCCATGTTTATTTTTTTTTTCTTACTCCTTTAACTCCTAACCACATTTCTCATTGGATGAAACATAGCTGGACTGAAATGTCAATTCCTTGTGTTAGACTACTGACAGAAAAACTGGATTGGGGGGCGGAAACAAAAAGCCCACATGTTACTCATAATTGGGAGTTCATTTGGGACCCACGTGGACATATGTGTCATTTGGACTAACCTTGTAACACTTAATCATTTTCTAATGTTAGTTTCTTTACTACCACCCAATGGTTATTCTCGGGCATAGCTGGCAGATGGTGAGTCCATATGCCACGTATTAAAAATACACTCTAAGAGACATTGCTTTTAAATATGAGATCATTTCTGGTATTTTTTTTAATTTTTTGGGGGGGGTCATGATAAAGATATGATAAGTCTGAGAGCAAGACAGCATCAGCAAGAAAAGGTGGTACCTTCCCAGCCATCTTGGGACCTTGCCTGAAATTCTTTGAAGCCATCCAAAAGTCTTCAGGCACTTTCTCTGGGTGGGAGAGGATCACTTCATGTGTCATGCACACGCCATGAGATGTGAACTTTAGGATCTGGAGGAAGAGCTAGATGCGAGTGACTTCCAGATGGACAGAGGTCTCTTAGCCGGGTCATAGGACTGGGATCCTACACATGGCAGCCCTATTCTTATGGAGAAGGAAAGACTAAAATAGAAAAGGGGGATCTGACCAGCTGACACCGTAAGTACCAGGCATTAAGAATAAACAAAACAAAACATCTGTCAGCTTATACGTACAGTTAACAAATAATTCCTCACGCCTACCCTCATCCTGACATTGTGGAAATAAGGACATAGGCCCTGTTCTTAAGGATCTCCCGTATTCATTTGCTTATCCCATTTCTTCTGCTATTCATCACTCTGTTGGAGCAGATTTTGTGCAAGGCTCCTTGAGCTCAACATTGGTAAATCCAGTAGAAAATTTCCAGTCCTTCTTGACTTCTTGGTCAACATTTCACACTATTGTCCCAAGAACTGAGAGCGTCCACTTCCCTTGTCTTCAAAGACAAGTGTCTCCTGATTTTTCTCTGGTCTCCCCAGTCTGTGCTTCCCTGTGTATTTTGACATTCCTTCCTGCTCTACCTGTCCGTCAGGTGTTCTTCTCCACCAATAACACAGGCTTTCAGGGATGCTTCTTCTCATGTCCACTTGGTGCTTCTTTTTTCTTGCATCTGTGCTGGAAAGCACCAGGGCCTCCAGCAAGGGGTGAGGAAGATGCTGGCCTCTCCCTAGGTGTCCCTTCTTCAGATGAAGCATGAAGTGCTCACCACCCTCAGCCCATCCTTTCTCTCAGGTTATCTGTCACGGTTGTAATTTGATGCTTCTTTGGTTATTGACCGGTGGCTGCCACACTACTCGACTATGAGCATCATGAAGACAACAGAATGTGTTTATGATGCTTACCTTGTATCCCTTATGACGCTGTCCACCAGATTCTCAGACACTGTTTAAATAATGACTTGCTAATATAGTCCCTCACGTAAGGGACTATAAGGGAAGTCCCTCCCTTCACAGAGCCTCATGTAAGAAGTTAGGGGCTGGATTGGTCAGCTTCGATAGTTAAAGTTAGGAATCATGGTGGAGGAGAACACGTAAACAAAACCAGACAACCAACATCATGGTGCTGTGTGGGATACGTGCATAGTGTCTAAATGGGACACATCGTGGGTCAGTGTATGGATTTTCTACACCAAACAAGTCAGCGATTCTCTGGCTGTCCTACAATGTTACTCATATTGACATTGTGTACCTGGATTTAGTGCAGGGCTCACAGGCAAAGGGCTCCGTCCTACAAGCCTGCCCCCACTTCAGATACCAATGGAAAGTAGTGGGTCCCTAGGGTACCTACAGTGCTGTCCAACCTGGCTACAAATTGGGTTTTCCACAACTCACTCCTGGGTTTTAAGAACTCGTTATATCAGCTCACAGAACCCCATGAAACATTTTACCTATCACCCATTTATTATAAAAGATGCTACAAAGGGTATAAGTTAACTCTCCAATGAAAAGGTACATAGAGTGAGTTCTACACTTTGGGGCACCCCACCATGCTGGCATGTGGATGTGCTCACCATCCCAGAAGCTCTATGTACCCCTTCACTTGAGCTGTGTATGGAGATTGCATTACATAGTCATGATTGATGACTCATTGGCCATTGGTGATCAGATCAGCCTCCAGCCACTCTCCCCAGAGGTCAAGGTCAGGGGTTCAGACTGAAACCTCCAACTCTTTAATGACGTGGCTGGCTTCTTCGCTGATGAGCCTCTATCCAGGTGCGATCTACTGGCCTGCCAAGAACCACCTCGCTGACATAGACCCAGGTAGCTTAAAAGGGACTTGATGTGAGGCAAGCAGGATGCTCCTCTCATCCCCTGACCCTTGGGGAATCACGAAGGTCTTAGGAGCTCTGTCTCAGGAACCAGAGACAAAGACTAAATGTATGTTTCTTACTGTATCTCTATATCATGCATAGGAGTTCTACACATGAAGAGAGGGGTCAAAAACAATGATGGCTAGATCACATGTAAGCGTAGACTTCATTTTGTAAGAAACCACCAATGTACCTTGCAAGGTGGCTGCACATCTCTGCATTCCTACCAGCAACAAAAGGGAGTTTTTGTTGCTGCACACTCTTGTACAGAAAGTAGTTATGTTTATGTATTTCATGATTTACAGCTTGTCCATATTCACGGGTGACTCACCTCCCCATCAGTTTTGATGACAGTTGACTCTTGAACCACATGGGCTTGAACTGTGTAGGTCAACTTATACATGCATTTATTTTTCTAAAAATTGTTTTTAAATGTTTATTTTTTTAAGAGACAGAGACAGAGCATGAGCAGGGGAAGGGCAGGGAGAGAGAGGGAGACACAGAATCTAAAGCAGGCTCCAGGCTCTGAGCTGGCAGCACAGATCTGGACATGGGGCTTGAACTCATGAACTGTGAGATCATGACCTGAGCCAAAGCCAGATGCTTAACCGACTGAGCCACCCAGACACCCCTGTTTTTTAATAAATACAGTACAGTTCTCAAAATACATTTTTGTTATGATTTTCTTAACATTTTCCTTTCCCTTGCTTACTTTATGGTAAGAATACAGCTATAATACGTATGACATGCAAAGTACGTGTCCGTTGACTATTTATGTTATCAGTCAACAGTGCACTGGCTACTGCAAATTTGGGGGGATTTCCGACTCTTTAGGGGTCTTGGGCCTAACCCCAGTTGTTCAACTGTCAATAACCAGGGATAATAAACCATTGGTATTTTTTTTTTAATTTTTACTGATTTATTTTGAGAGAAAGCACAAGCTCAGGGCGAGGGCAGCCCACAGAGAGAGGGAGAGAGAGAATCCCAAGCAGGCTCCTCTCTGTCTGCACAGAGCCCGACTCGGGTCTCAAACTCATGAACTGTGAGATCATGACCTGAGCCAGGATCAAGAGTCATATGCTTAAGTGAACAAGCCACCCAGGCATTCCACACATTGGAATCCTTGATGTGTCTGAATGCCACTTAGCAGGTGTCCTAACTCACCTATCAGAGGAATAGTTGGACCACAGAAGCCCAACATGACAAGTGCTTCTTCTTAAGTCGTATGATCTCAGAGGCATTCGTTGCCTGAGGCCCTTGGCCACTACCGTGAAATTGCATGTTTGGAAATTTCACATTATAATTTGCATTATAATTCCATTCTTCTCCATACACAGTAAAAATTATAAACAGATAAAATGTCCTAGTTTATAAAGACCTAAGAGTTGCTAATATCCCCTTTATTATTATTGTCCTTGACTAGATCAACCTTAGTTGTCATCCTCAAACATGAAATGGTTTATAATCCAACAAATTGGCTAGTGGGAGGCTTCGTAAAGACCCTGAAGTTTAACTTTTTGTTCATGTCTAAGGTGTGATTGCCACTGATTGGGCTGGTGTAGTCATGATGGTACTGCTCTTGATGGTGGCCAGTAGACCAAGTTCAGATACAACGTGCATTCATGGCGGTGGAGGCACTTCCAAGGAGAAAAAAAGCCTATTAGTAATAATTTGCTACATTTCTTTTTATCTTCCCTAATAACTGCTGAATACATATTCATATATCCTGTGGCCATGTCACATATCATATATTTTTAACAAATGGGAAAAAAGTTAACCTTAAATTGGTAAAAATGCATACGATAGACATGAGTTGGAAACTATTTACACATAGGACAAATTGGTCCTAAAGTGTTATCTAGGCAAACTTGAAACAAATATAATAACCACAGAAATATATATGTTACCACTTGAGAATAAAACAGGTTGGAAATCACTGAGTTGATCACTTTTTATAATTAATTTCAAACAATAAGTTTACACTTTTATTAAAGGAAATCAAAATATGTTTGGAACTGTGATGATCTGTCATGTATTGATTTGGGACACTAAAAAAAGTACATTTTAAAAATCTAATTGTTGGACACATTTAGAGCTTTTTTTCCACTGGATTCATAATGATATCTGGATGTTAAACACGGGCAAGTTGTTCAATTATATTCACTGAGGTTGAAGCGATGGGAAAATAGACCAATGTCTTCTTTAGGTTGTGTGGTTGAGGCGTTAATAGTCATTAACTGATCATTATCTGTTTCGTAAGTTTGTAGACATTTTGCACTTTGTCATAATTCATGTTAGCTTTACTGCTTTGTTTGGTGATGCTTTGATGTACTCGCTCCAGCACTGAAATGGTGTTCTAGTTCTCAGGTATACGGATTTGCACAAATTCTATGAAATACAGTTGGAGCATTTATTCTTTCAATCTATGGGGACTTGTACTAATACGAAAAAATATATAATGGACAGCATTCATCCTGCTGCTATTTCTTAGCACAGTATAAATTATTTTTTGAGTTCAATGGAATGTTCCTCCAAATCCAGGAAGAGGTGCCTTTTTCTTACAGTTTCACAAGCTGGGTCTTATGACAAAATGAGTTGGTTTGATTGAAAAGAATGATGGCTTCTATTCCAAAAAGAACCAAACTGAAAACTACTGACTATTTTCTGGAACAAACAAAAATTACACAATGTAAGTTTTAATGTTATGAAATTTTTCTTCAGGAATTTTATAGAATATCATCATTCTTTCTCTCAAAGCAATGAAAGAATAAAATAAATACATATTTATACATATTGTCACCTGTATGTCAGCAATAAATATTAACTATTTGCTGGACAATCTGCTAAATTTTTTTTTTGAGTAAGTTTTTGTATATTTTTTTAGAATTTACATAGTGCAAACGTTGGCAAAATAGGGAAATTTTTAAAGAAGCCATTTTCCTTTTATACTGAGTGCTTTTAGTAAGGACAAAGAAAATAACCTTAATTTGGTTTAACAAGCTAAATTCCAGTTCAATAGATGTATCTATAACATTGGCTTCATAAAGCAGAATAAAGACAACCATAGTTGAAAATTCAAATAGGAAAAAAAATAAAAAATAAATAAAAATAAATAAATAAATAAATAAATAAAAGAAAATTCAAATAGGAATGTATGGGCCAAAAAAAGAAAAGGAAAAGACATTTTTTCACCATGGGCACCAAAAAGGCCATAATGAATTGGAAGTCCTGGTGACTAAGTTTCTCACGCCCATGTGCAGATAGAATAAAGGAGGCAAGGTGGTCCCTGTACTGGCTGGTGCAAGGATCCGTCTTTGATGTGCACTTGGTTAGGCTACACCACCTGGATTCATCAAAGACTAGTCCAGGTGTTAATTGTGAAGGCATTTTGCCCATGTTTAACGTCTGCAATATGTTAACTATAAGTTAAGTAACATATTCTAAAGTGAGCTGCACTCATCCAATCAATTGAAAAGACATAAAGCAAAAACTGATGTTTCTTCGAGAATGAATAAATTGTGCCTAAAGAGTGTAGTCTCAACTATTCCAGCCTACAGACCTGTCGTACAGATTTCAGACTTGCCTATTTCCACAAATTGCGTGAGCCAGTTCCCTGAAATTCAGGAGATAGATAGATCATAGGTAGATAGATAGATATATACGTATTATAAATAGATAGATGATAGACATCTATAGAGATGTAGACATATAGAATTAAATGATAAATAGATGATGGGTAGATAGATATGGATACATAGGTATAGGTAGATGATAATAAGACAGGTGATAGATACACAGAGTGATGAGAGATAGATACATAGATGATAGATGGATGAGAGATAGACACATAGATATATAGATAGACAGATACATACATGGATGAGAGATAGGTAGATGATGGATGAGAGAGGGATGGATGGATGGATGGATGGACACATAGATACATAGATGGGTAAGTGATAGATAGGTAAATAAATGATGGATGATAGATAGATAGATAGATAGGACAGATGAATAGATAGATATGATGGATAGATACATATATATGTAGATGGATGAGTGCTAGGTAAATAGACAAATGAAAAATGATAGATGATAGATGGATAACTAGGTAGGTAGGTAGGTAGATAGATAGATAGATAGATAGAATGGATGAATAGATAGATATGATGGATAGATAGATACATATATATGTAGATGGATGAGTGCTAGGTAAATAGACAAATGAAAAATGATAGATGATAGATGGATAACTAGATAGGTAGGTAGGTAGATAGATAGATAGAATGGATGAATAGATAGATATGATGGATAGATAGATACATAGATATGTAGATGGATGAGTGATAGGTAAATAGACAAATGAGAAATGATAGATGATAGATGGATAAGTAGATAGATAGATAGAACAGATACATAAATAAACATCCTCTTGGCTCTGTCCGTCTGGAGAGAGCCCTACCTGGTAAAGGTGGGACTAATCAACCCTGAGTATCTTAATGAGATAAGGCTGCCGCTATGACCTGGGACCCATGCCGTCTCATGCACTAAGTCCTGATGCTACCATACCCAGTGCAAAAGCCAGTGGGTGATGAAAATTACCTAACTCAGTACCCCCAGGGGTTCTGATCCCTCAGGAAAGCCACCGTGGGGCACCCCCCAGGGGAAGACCCTGCAGGCAAGCTGAGGGCACAGGGGTCATGCCAGTGAAGGGTAGGAGGAAGCCATGGAAAATATCAAGACTGGAACTGATACCCATATGTACTCTCCCCGAGGGTTTCACATGTGAGTGTGTGCATGTGTGTGTGTGTGCATGCCTCCCTGTCTACTTGCTTTAAAATATGCTGTGGTCAACTATAGCCTTATGACTTGAGTTATCATCCATTCAAATGGGGATCAGAAGGGAGAGGGAACACCTGTCCTGTGATGGGTCCAGAGCCTCGTGGATGAAATGACTCCCTATTTATGGAAAACTGAAACCCTTCTGTGTCCATGCCTGTGCTGCGTGGACAGTGTGTCCTTCCCTCCATTTGGGCTGTCTGTCTGTACCAACCGAGGCTGGAGAGCCCAGCATCCCATCTACCTGACTGCTCTCCAGCCGTGGTCCTTGCTGCAAACTGTTCCCAGTTGTGTGTTGTCCTCCACACCCTGCAGGGAGAAAGAAGCCTGGTGAAGACCCTGTCGGAGCATCTTCTGTCTGTCTGTGCTGGTTGTACGAGTTCAAGGTGGTCCTGTCCTCCAGAGTTAAAGTGCCAGAGTCAGTCCCCACCTCACCGCGTGTGGACCAGTCACCTCTGCGGGTCCTACACGCAAACTCTGAACCCCAGGTTTTCGTGGTGGCCTCCTTCCTTACTGCAGCTCTTACGACAGCGAGGCACCAAACTCTCGCACTCGATTTTGTGCTGCCAAAGACACCGGTCAGTGGATTCGATCCCCTCCACTGAGCTCGAGGCGATGGGATTTGTTTTTCTCCTGGTGGTGTTTCATCCCGAGTGTTTTCTTTGAAAAACATCTCTGCTTCAGAGTCCTACAGTGCAATTGAGCCAGAGGAGAAAACCCGTCTGTTCTCCCCAGAAGTAGGAGGTGGGCTTATTCACTCAGGAGGAAAGAGAGAGAAAGAGAACTAACATATTTTTAAGAGAACAGAAGTCCCGTCTGAATGTTAAAATCCAGAAGAACACTTGGTGGGGCCAAGATGGGACATGGTAACCAGTAAAAGCCTTCTTATGCAGGAGAGCAGTGAACTTTCTGTGCTTGGATCCAGGAAGTGGGATCCAGGACAAAGGAGGAGGATGAGACCCTGCAAAATTATTTAAAGAGGATGCTTCTGTGCTGAAGGGATCTCTGTCTCTTCAGGTGGCACAGAACCATGTCACGGGGGCTGCTATGATCATGATGCGTCTGCTTGAGGAGCATAAACTTCTAATATGGACTGTGTATTATCATCATTCCTACCTTCCTCTTGGCTCTCAAAATGCTACCGCAGCTCAGTCTGCCATTTTTGTGGGGAAAAGGAAAAATCAAACTGCTCCGTAAAGTGCTGTAACATTCCATCGTCTATTTCTAGCTGAATTTACATTTCCCCCTGGTGATTCCCAATGATCGTTGTATTTTGGAAGCTTATAAGATGTTGCTTTATTGGAATACAGTCGTGTTATCGGCAAACATCATTCCTGGTGTTTGGGTTTCTCTAGAAAGTGGATGAGGGGAGTCGTCTGATTCTCAAAAGAACGAGATTTGTTTTTGACGATTTCAATTATAGGTTTGCACAGAGTGAGTGCTCAGTGTGGTGCCTAAAAGGTCTGCCCATTTGCCTCAACTTGCAAGATCTTGATGTGCTTACCGTCCTTCTGAGCCCCCTTAAGACCCAGGCTACGCCCCCGATGCCATATCACCACCAGTGCCTTTCTCTCTGCCCACACCTGCCTTTTGCGATTGCTTATAAGCCTGCTTCCTTGGAGCCATCCATGATGAACCTCCCACGTGCCAGCCTCCACCCCAATGACAGATATGGCAGGACATTTCCTTCTGAAGTCAAATTAACAACTTAATTTGTGTACAGTGTTGAGTATGTAACCCCCCACACCTCGTCCCAAATCCACATTAATAGTAAACCGCAGAATGTGACTTCATTTGGATACAGGGTATTTGTAGATGTAATCACATTAAGATGTGGGTTGGCTCCCATTCAATCACTGGTGACTTTCCACAAAGGGGGAAGTTGGGGTCCAGAGCAAAGGCCACGTGAGCCACAGGGAAGATGGCCCTGTGATGTTGGAGGCAAGGCCAGGTGATGAATCTACAGGCTGAGGGTTGTGGACAGCCAACAAAAGTACGAGGGAGAGAAGGAAGGATTATCCATCAGAGCTTCTAGAAGGAAAATAACACAGCCCACCTTGACTTGGGACTTCTGGCCTCCAGAACTCAGACAGCATAAACGTCCAAGATTTAGCCACCATGTTGGGTGGGATCACCCCCTACATCTGTGACGTCCACAGGGTCTCAAGCACATTCATACCGTCAGGTTGCATTCGGACAGCATTTTCTGAGCAGCAAGACAGAACTTAGGACAGAAAGGTCAGGTTTCGTCAAGGGCACAGCCTCCTCTTGTTGGACCTCCGAGGTCCATGTACTCTGCCCAAACAGCTACAAAAAAAAACAAAAAGCAACTCCTTGTCACCCAGCCCTCTGGAAACTGTCAGCATAGCCTTGTGATGAATTCTGCCAGAAAACCATAGTGCCAGCGAATCCCGGGCAAGATGGTGAACTGCGTCCACTTCTGTGTTGGAAGTAAAACAACCACAAAAAAACAAAACAAAAAAAGAATCAACCTAATGGAGATGTTCTTAAAGCAAATAAAGAATTAATTGGGATCAAAGTCCACATTTCACTGATCTCGCCTGCTGTGCATGTGTTCGTTTGGGTTCCCATTACTTTCAAAACCTACTAAAATGTATACAGGGCTGACACATGGACAGATGGAAATACTACTTTCAAAACATTCCAGTGTTTCGAAATGCCGTCACGAGCAAGTCTGCTGAAAGGTTGCTACAACCTTTCCTAAAACATGGCCCTTGGAACTGGAATTGGTACAGACCATATTTAAAAAGAAAAACCCACAGCCAAACCCATGAACACAGTGGATTGAATAGTCACTCACACGCGCACATGTAAATTTTCATCGTGCCTGTAAAGCTAGTAGGAACATGTAGTGTGGGATTGTGAAGACATTTTATTCATTTCTTTTTTTCTTCCTGAGTATTCTCAGCATGAAACTCCATGGGAGCTCGTGAATTTTAATGCATCCTGTATGTCCACTCCCAGAGAATGAGGGCTTTCCTTTGTCATTACTCTTTTTTTCCCTTATAAGTAACATTCTTGCGGCACCTGGGTGGCTCCGTTGGTTGAGCGTCCACCTCTTGTTTTGGCTCAGGTCGGATCTTAGGGTTCCTGAGTGTGAACCCCGGGTTGGGCTCTGTGCTTGTCATGGAGCCTGCTTGAGATTCTCTCTTTCTCTCTCTCTCCCTCTGCCGCTGTCCCCGGTTCACACACTCTCTCTCGCTCCGTCTAAAATTTTAAAAATTATGGGGAGCTTGGGTGGCTCAGTCAGTTAAGTATCTAACTCTTGATTTCAGCTCGGGTCATGATCTCACAGTTGGTGAGTTTGAGCCCCGCATCAGGCTCCGCACTTCCAATGCAGAGCCCGCTTGGGATTCTCTCTCTCTCTTTCTGCCCCTCCCCTCTCCTGCACATGTGCACTCTCTCAAAGTAAATGAAAAGACTTAAAAAAAATATTTTAAAAAATTAAAAACACTGTTTACAATACCTTGTAGGATCACAGTACATGAGTTCATACATTCAATAAATTCTTATTTCAAGTTATCCTTACTGAATGGAACTAAGGTCGGTCCCCACTACCCTCCAGCCGTGTGTTCACCACCGGCCCGGCCTTCCAACACGGCCTCAGCTGATTGTAGGCAGCACCCATTTTCCTTTGTTCTGCCCTCCATCAAATCTTCCTTTCTTCTCTCAGGGCTATGCATTCCCTCGCTATACCCTGTCAGATGACATTCTCTTCCTCTCCAAACCAACACCCTCATGGCAACATGCATTCAATACTGATTGCATAGCATCTTATCTTTTCTTGCAAGTGTGTTTGGCCACTGGGTAGAAACAACATTCTTCACACAGCAGAGACTTGGGACATTTTTGGGGCCCCTGGGTGGCTCAGTCGGTTGGGCGTCTGACTTCGGCTCGGGTCATGATCTCGCGGTCTGTGAGTTCAAGCCCTGCGTCGGGCTCTGTGCCGACAGCTCGGAGCCTGGAGCCTGCTTCGCATTCTGTGTCTCCCTCTCTCTCTGCCCCTCCCCTGCTCGTGCTCTGTCTCTGTCTCTCAAAAATGAATCAACATTCAATTTTTTTAAATACCCTTGAAAATCCCTAAAAATTCAATCCATCCACAAACAGCATTCCACCATCTTTAGAATTTATCCGACAGAAATGATCTAGACACTGTTAATATCTGAGCAGTGTTTTTGTTAGACTACGTATATTGATTGTTCTTTCAAAATAAGAAAGCACAGAGTTGTAACCCCGCATCACATAATTCTCTGTTTTGGGGTAATTGTGTGGCATCTACTGTCGATTTAAACAAAAGGTGGGTAGGTAAGTTAACATTTTAATAAGCCTCTGAAAATGGCTCAGCAGTAAAACAGTACAAGACACTTGGAGAATGGTGTGATGAATTAAAAATTCAATATCTCATCTTCCTTCTTTTGGACTTCAGCTGATACACTAGTACCGATTTGTGCAATGAGAAAGAGTACTTTGGTAAAAAGAATCCTGACTCAAATGGGGGTATTTACTGGGCTCATTTGAACACGCATACTGTTTAATTGAATTTCGAGTATTCTGGGCACAAAATGAACGGAGAAGAAACACTCTGATTTTCACCCCCACGTTTGGTTCAATCATCAAGATCCATTATTTGCTTTCAGTTTAACTGATGATCCATACACTCTGACGGTTCCTATTTCAGAATAATCATGTCTGATTTATAGGTAAGGAGACACAGATCAGTCCAGTGGAATCGTTGCTCTAATCTCACCAGCCCCATCCTGTGTCAATCCTAGGTGCTTCCTAGTGCTGTTATGTCAGCCTCGTTGAATTTCCCGATGTCCAGATGTGCAGTCACACCTCCCTGATACGTGAATTTGCAGATAGATCCTGTAAGAACCTTCCGTCTCACCATAAGAATCCCGACTGTTATGATTCTGGTTAGTTAGCTACCACTTACTGAACACTCATTCTGACTCAGTAGATCTGAAGAAGGGCTCGGTATTTTGCATCCCTCACACGCTCAGGTATGATGCTGGGGCTGCCTCCTGGTCCGCGGACCACACTCTGAGCGACAAGGCTACGCAGGACAGTCAAGTGGGGCAGTGAAATCTTGCTGCACTATTCGTCCACCCAAAGCTCTTGATCCAGCTGAACACAGGTTATGTACTAGACTAGTCTGAGTGAAATGGAGACACACATCTTTGAGATACAGACGAGGCTGCATCATAGAATCTTGTATAAATGTCATTTCACAGACCCCAGACGATGGATTTTCTGAGGGGGGGGCATGCTGCTTTTTTATTTCAGGGTTACTACCAAGTGGAATGCTGAACTCTGGCAATGCATGAGCAAAAGCATCCTGGAAAGGCGGCACCTGGAGAGTTTGTGGCTGGAGACATGAGTGTTCATTCATTATAAAATTCTCCCAGTTTGGAAGACGTGGGTCTTGCTAGTTTTTCCAGAGAGGGTTGAATAGGTCACATGTTCTGTCCCAGGGGCTCAGGGGCTCAGGTGCACAGCACTGCTTGACTCCTGAATTCATAAGACAAGTGTATTATCAATTATAATTATATAATATTAATTACATAATAGTAATATACTACATTATATGCTATATACTAATACATAATTCATAACATGTTAATGTATAGTTACATAATTTACAAATTATAATTTGTGAATTTATATACATTTAAATTATATATAATTTACAATATCAACTATTTAACATGCAGGTAGAACATGGCAGAATATTGTAAATAATCCCTATTATAAATTATATTATTACAATAGTAATCTGTTAATATTAATACTATTATAACAATATTAAAACTGCTTATTACTTATTTAAAACTGATGATAGTAATACTTTCATTATAATATTAATATTACAGGGGAACAATGTCAATGAGAAGTTTATTTCAAGGCACACACCAACAAGAAAAAAATTTTTTAATTATTTTGAATTGACATTTTTTAAAAATACATTTTCATTAAAATTTAGGTTAATGTGTGCAATATATGGCAACTCTCCTTCAATAAAAGTAAGTACGTGAAAATAACGTGTGGGATATGTAAAAATGTTGTTACACCACTTAATACAAAGCCAACGTACGTAGTTCATAATTACTGTACTGTTGTGGCCAGTGTCACTAAGAAAATCCTTATATTTAATGCCAGCTATAATATCTAAAATGTTTTCCATGAACTGTTTCCATTTTAAACAAATTTACCTAAAGTTGTATGCTAGAACATTCCGTGCGTGGTGTTTAATTTTATGATTAGCGTGCAAACAACTGTGGGAAATGTGGCCGTAAGTCAACAGGAATATTCTCTAGAGCTGTGCTGTCTCGTACAATATCCATTATCTGAATATGGCTATTTACATTTAAATATAAATTAATTTAATTGAATATTCAATTCCTCACTTTAAAAGAGCTGCATGTCAAGTACTTGATATAATGGCTGCCATATTGGTTAGAGGAGATACAGAACATTTCTGTCATCACAGAAATTTCAAAAGGACACCAGTGATCTAAATGACAGAGATTTTTTATGCTCGTATATTTACTTTTCACTGGCTCTAGCACTCAGACATAAGCAGAAACACACACACACATGCACACACACATCCAAACACACTTTGGTGAATGTTGATACCAAAATTTAGAGTACCAAGAGAGACTAAGGATTGGTAACCACTGCAGCATAATCCTACAAGCAAAATACAAATGAATTGTTTTCATTATATAAGCAAAGAGACATTGAACCTAGTGAATTCCAGTTATAGTTCATCTAATGAAATATTTATTCAAATTTTCATTTGTGCAGAAAGGTAATTTTGTTAATGGAAAATAAGAGACATTACGGTAGCAATGATCTTTTGTTTTTCTAACTCAGTTCATCAGAAACACTCATATGTTCTGCCTCACTAGAATTGCAGAATTCAAATTATTTCCTGAAAATCCAAAGAAGCACATTATTTTAGAGTTTAAAAACCTCCACATGGATGTTTATAGCACGTTTATTCATAATTGCCTGAACGTGAGCCCAAGCAAGATTCCTTCAGTAGGTGAATGGATAAATAAACTGTGGTCCATCCAGAGAAGAGAATATTATTCAGCAGTGGAAAGACGTGAGTTGCCAAGCTATAAACACTCACAGAGAAAACGTAAATGCATATTATTCTGTGAAAAAAGCCAATCTAAGAATGCTACGTCCTGTAGGATTCCACCTCTGTGACATTCTGGAAAAGGCAAAACTATGGACCCCGAGATCAGTGGTCACCAGGAGCTGGGAGGGAGGGAGGAATAGACAGAGGAGAGAGGAATTTTAGGGCAGAGAAACTACTCCATGTGAGTCCATGATACGTACACTTTTCATTCTGCATTTCTGCAAACCCGTAGAACGTACAACAACAGGACAGAACCCTAACGTAAACTGTGCATCTTGGGCAGTAATGGTATGTTATGGTAGGTTCACAGAGTTTGACAAATGCGCCGTCTGGTGGGGATGTTGTAACAGGAAGCCACATATGTGGGGCCAGGGATATAGGGGAAATCACTGTCCCCTCTGCTCAGTTCTGCTGTGAACCCAAAACCACTCCGGAAGATAGAGTGCATTTTTGGCAATGTGCATAAAATGTTATTGTTTCCACTTTGAACATCCTTTTTTACTGCAAGAATTTAAGACGAGGAAAATGATCTGTTTATATGAACCTCAGTATTGACGATCTCTGTTTTTCTTCATTTCTGACATTCCACATTTGCCTCTGTTATGATTACTCTTTCCTCTACAGAGTTTCTTTTAGCATTTCTTTTAAAAAGTAGATCTCAGTGACAATTTGTCACAGTTTTTCTTGAACCAAAATGTCTTTATTTTGGCTTCATTCCTGAAGGGCATTTTTTCCCCTTCATATAGACTGTAGCTTATGTTATTTTCCCTCAGAAATTTAAAGAATTTCCTCTGATATTTTGTGGTCTTTATGATGGCTTTTTTTTTTTAATTTTGTTTAAAATTTTTTTAGTGTTTATTTTTGAGAGAGAGAGACAGAAAGAGTGCAAGCTGGGGAGGGGCAGAGAGAGAGGGAGACACAGAATCAGAAGCAGGTTCCAGGCTCTGAGCTGTCAGCACAGAGCCAGACGTGGGGCTCGAACCCATGAGCCGTGAGATCATGACCTGAGACGAAGTCGGATGCTTAACCGACTGAGCCACCCAGGTGCCCCTTTATGATTGCTCTGTAACGATGGTAGGATATCTACCCTCTTCACCAACTTTTGAGTGTGCAACACTGTATTGTTAACTATGGGCACAACGTGTTGGAGAACTTTTTTTTTTTTTAATTTTTTTTTCAACGTTTTTATTTATTTTTGGGACAGAGAGAGACAGAGCATGAACGGGGGAGGGGCAGAGAGAGAGGGAGACACAGAATCGGAAACAGGCTCCAGGCTCCGAGCCATCAGCCCAGAGCCTGATGCGGGGCTCGAACTCACGGACCGCGAGATCGTGACCTGGCTGAAGTCGGACGCTTAACCGACTGAGCCACCCAGGCGCCCCAGGAGCAACTCTTTAAAACTGACTCCTCGGGGCATCTGGGTGGCTCAGTCAGTTAAGGGTCCTACTTTGGCTCAGGTCACAATCTCGCGGTTCGGGAGTTCGAGCCCCGCGTCAGGCTCTGTGCTGATGGCTCGGAGCCTGGAGCCTGCTTCGGATTCTGTCTCCCTCTCTCTCTGCCCCTCCCCTGCTCACACTCTGTCTCTCTCTCTCTGTCTCTCAATAATAAATAAACGTTAAATTAAAAAAAATAAAAATAAATAAAATAAAACTGACTCCTCTTGTATAACTGAAACTTTATTCCACAGAATAGCCAAGCCTTACCAGCCCCTTCCCACCAGCCCGTGGCAACCACCAGCCACTCCTCTGTGTCTGTGAGTTTGACTATTTCAGTTGGCTCATAAAAGTGGAATCAAGCGTGATTCTCCAAATAACGTTCACGCATGGCCAACGGGTATATCAACATTACTCATCATCAGGAAAATGCAAATCAGAATCACAGTGCATTATGACCTCACTTCTCTTAGGGTGGCTTTCATTTAAAAAAAAGAGAGAGAGAATGGGTTGGTGAGGATGTTCAGAAATTGGAACCCTTTGCACTGTTGATAACAATGTAAACTAATGTAGAAACTAGGAACACCTGTACGGTGTCTCCTCCGATATTAAAAATAGGGGCCTGGGACGCCTGTGTGGCTCAGTTGGTTAAGCATCCGACTTTGGCTCAGGTCATGATCTCGCGGTCTGTGGGTTTGAGCCCCACGTTGGGCTCTGTGCTGACAGCTCAGAGCCTGGAGCCTGCTTCTGATTCTGTGTCTCCCCCTCTCTCTGCCCCTCCCTGCTCACGCTGTCTCTCTCTTTCTTTCAAAAATAAATAAACATCAAAAAGCGTTTTCAATTTAGAGTTTACTGACTTCTTGGATATGCTTTTCCTCAAATTTGGGAAATTTAGTAGTATTATTTCTTCTCCTCTTTTTTCCTTTTATTCTGCACCAATGCCTGTGTTCGCTCTTTCTGGAACTTAACGGAAAAGAGCCACAGACATGTTGATATCACCCTGCACATCCACCGGTTTCTGCCTCTCTGCTCTTCCGATTGGTTGACTGATGTCGATCGATCTCCAGGTTGACTGTGTCTGTGCTGTGATCGTTCCATCATGCCTTTGGACTTGTCCCCCGTGCCTGCCATGACCTTTGCTGTACTGCTCTCTTCTGAAATTTGCTTTTGGTTCTGTTTTGCTGTGTGTATTCCTTAGCCGTAAGTTTTCTGTCTTTCCTGTTATTTCCAGAATATTCGCCTGCATCTCTTGGAATGGTGTGATAGCAGTGGCTTTATTAATAGCTTTGCCTCATAGCTTGCACGTCCGCTTGGCGTTGGTTTATGTAGACTGTGTTTTCTCTGGGCAGGTGTTGAGATTATTGTCCATTCCGTCTCACGCGTCCAGTACTTTTGGATTAAACCCTGCGCTTTTGTTTTTAAGTTTATTTATTTATTTTGAGAGAGACAGAGCGGGGGAGGTTCAGATGGGGGGGGGGGACAGAGAATCGCAAGCAGGCTCCACACTGTCAGCGCAGGCTCGAGGGCACGCACGGTAAGTAAGATCATGACCTGAGCCCACATCGAGAGTGGGAGGCTTAACTGACAGAGCCATCCAGGCGCCCTTAAACCCTGGATATTTTTAACCTTATGCTGTGAAACATGAGATCCCATTAAAGCCTCCTGGAATTTTTTTTTTTCGTTTTGTACTTCAGCAGGTGCTCGACGTGGTTCACTGCAGCTCACAAATTCTAACGTGCCTTCAAGGGCTACGGTTCCACTTTAAGTTTGCTCTTTCGGTCTGTCCCACGCGGGTGCTGCCTAACGGCCTGTCTGCTTCCCCGGGTGCTAGCTCCTGTCCTCTCTTTGCTATGTTGCCTGCCCTCAGTTCCGTGTGTGCAGGGCTCGGGTCCGCCAGGCTGGCCCACGCACGGTGCGAGGGTCTCTTAGTCCACCTGCTTCTACTTGACATTGCCTGCAAAGTTCAGCTCACGGAGCCACTACTCCTGGCCCCTCAGCTGGCCCAGAGCTCGGCTGCATCCTTTGCACGACTAGGTTCTCTGTGGACAGACCAACGGAAGTCCTTGTGGACGCGGGAGCATCTGTACCCAGAGTTGCTGCCAACGCTCTGTTTCTAGAGCTCTCGGGGGGCACCCAGGAGACAGCCACAAACTCTGCTCTGCAGGCCCCCCTCTGTGTGCTCCTTTGGTGCAGTAGAGACATCTTCTGGCCACTTTCTCCATCCACCTGTGCTGCGTCCTCCTGGGACTCCAGCCAGACCCCAGCCAGGGGCAGTGGTCACAGAAACTCCCCTGGCCCACTGCACATTTCTCCTCGCCGTCAGGGGTCCTCGTGTTACTGCTTTGTACATCCCGTCCCGGATTCCATGCTCAGAGCCAGCGTGAGGGTGCATTGTGTTTACGCTGTATCCATCGGTCCTGAGTTCCTGCCCGGTTTCCCTGCTCTCCCTTCAGACCTTCGCGAGCGGCTGCAGGGGCTCAGAAAGGGTGCATCCATCAAATAATTATGCCCTGAAATTGAAAATGGGTTTGGGCACAGGGGCGTTCACCAGGGATCCAATCTTGAGGAGGTCCCGGGAACTAGTTGGCCGTGACGGGAAGCTGAACTAAACGTGTCAATCCTCCAAAACAAGGTCAAAAGCATTCTCCTCCCGCTCCTGTTCCACATTGAGGGCTCAGGACCACCACCATCACCCAGGAACGGTCTCTGGCCACAGCCAGAGGCTATCTCTTGCCTTTTCCAAGGCCACACAAACTCTGTCTCTTGGTTTTTATCTTCTGTCTTCGATTCTCCACTTTTGCCCAAAGATGCCATGCCGTCTGAACTGGCGTGGTGTGGAGACCAGGAAGAGGATGACGTTACTCCAACAGTGTCCGAAGGTGACCTCCTGCTTTGTGACGTCCTTCAATCATAACGACAAATCCTGGGAAGGAAGATACATTGAATATTCCCTTCATAGGGAGCAAGACAGAAGACTTGGTTTGGCGATCAGATGCGTAATGGGGCTGGACCAGCTCAGCCTGCAAACGGGTCGGCCGCACGCGGAGGGGCGAGGTCCCCCCATGTGCCAAAGCCCTAATGGCTTTCATAAAAAGTGAGGGCATTTCTCCCAACGCATGCCGCACCTTGAACACGAGACCCGGCAGGCACAGCTTCCCGCAAGTCTGCCTTTGAACATATCCAACAGGCATATATATTTAAACATCTTGATGTATCCCTTTCACTTTTCATGCAGGCCCCTGGCTTTTTGGGAAAAAAAAAAAGAAAGAAAGAAAGAAAGAAACTTTCGCAAAGAAGTTCTTTATAGCTATTATTCAAAAGACCCAACTAAGACAAACCCTCAGCCACCCCCAGGAGGTGAGCCATCCGTACCGTGTGTCCTAAAATGCTGGCTGGCTTTTTCTCACGACATGTACAGTTCCAGCAGGTTCTGGAAGGCCCCGCCAGGCGCACACCTGCAGAAACCGACACGCCAGCCCCCGTGTAATTTCATAAGACGTCTTTTGTTACTAAACCAGCCTTCCATCCTGCCAGCCCGGGCCTCCGCTGGAGGAGAAAATAGGTCTCCGAGGTTGCTGTCTTCTCTCCCACCTGCAGTTATTTTTAGGGCTTGTTAATATTTAAGAGCCTGTTCACTAATTTCAGTGTTTTCCTGTGCAGACCTGAAGCCAAGTGCTGTAAATCATTCCTTGGGTTCCCCTCGGACACGTTTGCCAAGGACATCGTCTGCCCTCCCAGCATCTGCCCGGCGGCCCTGGGGTCGGGAGGGGTAAGCGGGAAACACAGGGGAGCATCCAGCCCAGGCTGTGTCCGCCTCGGCCAAGTCCCCGATGGCCCCTGAGCCCGGCCACAACGCCAGAGGCTCAGCTGCTCCCGCTCTCCTAATACCCCATTTATCTTTCAATTTGGTCAGTGGACAGATGAGCTGAGAGTGCACACGGCAGGAGCGTGCACTTGGGCCAGACAGCAGGACGCGGGACGGGTTCCTCCAGCAGCCAACTGGACTCAGTCAATTACCCAACCCAAATATTTGTCTTTGCCCGAGTCACAAAGCCCTCCTCACTCTGTAGATCTGAGGAATAAATGCACCGTTTTCCGCAGCCAGGCCTGCCGTGTCTCAGGCAAAAACCTTCAGTTATTTAAAGCAGTTCAGTCACTTGCGTTGGTAAGTGCTTGGACTTCATGGCTCATTAAGTGCTGGTGAGGTTTCCAAGACTGGCAGGAGAGGACCAAGGAAGAGATAAACGAAGACTTAGCAGAATCAAAAAAGAAATTTTTTGGACCTTGTGCTTTAAACAGACAAGCAAACAAAAAGCGTATTTGATTCCAAAGGAATTCCTGTGTTGATTAAAATATGGGCACAACGAAACTATCAGATTCTGGATCTTCTCCCCATCAGTGGTAGTACCTTTTTAAAGATAGGGTGGTCTTGTTGGGTGAGGTATGAGTGTTGGAATAAAAATATTCTAGTTCCTTCAGTACGCAGTGAATTGCACGGGAATCCATGGCCATGAAATTAGACCCAGTTTACATTTACGATGGGCCGGGGTCCTGGGTGGCTCAGTCAGTTGAGCATCCAGCTTCGGCTCAGGTCATGACCTCAGGGTCTGTGGGTTCGAGCCCCGCGTTGGACCCTGTGCTGACAGCTCAGAGCCTGGAGCCTGCTTCGGATTCAGTGTCTCCCTCTGTCTCTGCCCCTGCCCTGCTGGTGCTCTTTCTCTCTCTCTCTCTCCCCCTCAACAATAAATAAACATTAAAAAAAGAAAAGGAACACACTGTTTAAGAATACCTATATCAACGTGCATCCCAAATGCTCAGAGCTTTATCTAAAAGATGCAGTCAGCACCTGACTTGCTGTCATATTTTCTGTGTATCCCGTTTGGCTCAAATACGCAGCCCAGTGCAGGCAGTCGTGCTGAGTCCAAAAAATCACCCTCCACCTGCTCGGACACCGTGAATTGCTCACTTTAACTTAGCAGTATGCATCTGATATGTGACATGAATGAGGGAATTCAGGACAACATTTCCAATGACCAAGCATTTGCAGATACTTTTGGTTTTTCCCCCCTTTTTCTGTTTGGTGCTTAAATTGGTCTGTATAGGGTTTAGTCCCCAAACCACACGCCATACACATTTCTTGGATGACATGAAAGGATATTCAAGGGCAATTTTTCCACCCTGATTCTCACCATATGTGTTCATTTTGGATGGGATGAATAGTATACCCTTGTTGAAAAAATTAATATTTAATTCTTAGTTTCCTTTGCGAACTGAGAATGGTAAAACTCAGTAGGATTTGGTCAACATTAACGGATATGGATGTGAATGTTTCTCACACATAGTGGGCACTCAACAGCTAATAAGTTAATGGAAATTTCATTTTTATATGCAAGCTCTAAACCCCTTCAATATTACATGGAAATTCACTTTGTCCTCCTAAATTATGTCTATCCAATTTTTTTAACCTTAAATCTTCTGTTTTGTTTTGTTTTTTAGATTAACAATAAGATTTATGTTGGAATTTAATTATAGCTGCTAAAAACTTAATCATGAATAGAGTTAAAAGAACCTCAGGGCACGTTTTCCTCTTAATGAACATTGACAACTCTATGGAACATAAGGGTGTTAGAAAAATATCTCTGTCACATTAATAACTGCACCAACCCCAGAGCCATCTGGACTCTACTCCAGAAACCTTCCCTCCCCAAAATTTCTTTAATGGCCCCAACCTGGGAAATGTCACGAATTTTTCCATGATAGGGCTGAACATATGTCATATTTCTTTCCTCCTGAGTCTCTTGACGGTTCTATAAATCTAAAGTTACCCATGTACAGTTGCACACAACACATGACAAATAAATTGTGTTTTCCAATGTTGTGAATATTTGTTGTTCTTGCTTTTTTTCTCCTCCCTCTAGTGCCTGGTTTGAGACAGAGAATTTGATTTGTACATCCATGCTTGGGATTGAAACACTTTTTCTGCAGGTGACAGTGATTTCAGAGAACTCCAGAATTCCATGTAGCTTGAATTTACATCTGTCCAGACCATTCCTCAGTGAACCTCAACCCTCCTGCCTAGGAGAATCACTTCAGGGGATGATGCAAACAGTGAAATGCCTGGTCCACTCTTGGAGATTCTGAGTCAATCAGTCTGAGTTTGGGGCTTTTGGGGGAGGGTCTTCATGTGTGAGGACTTACCATCCCTCCTCCCCGGTTAATAAGAGGAACATACGGCAAAACTGAGAACTTTACCAAATCGGGGGAAAGTCGTCACCTATTTCCCTGTTGCACACATTCGGTAGAAAGACAGATTCGGAAGGTGGAGCCCTGGATCAAACCCTAATCGAAATATACGTCTGAGGGCTTTGAGCATTCTTGCGTCAATAAGACAGTGTCTTGAATTTCCATTTGCAGAAATATAGCATGGGCACGTGGTATTACTTGGATGTTCACAAGCTCATGGCCTTGGGAAAGTTTTGTTCCATTCTACACATGAGGTAACTGAAGGGAAGGCCTAAGACGTTTAGTAACTTCCCAACGTTATGTAAGAAATGGTCTGCAAGAGACTCCTTTTAGACCTGAGGACACCTGCAGATTGAAAGTGAGGGAATGGAGAACCGTCTACCATGCAGATGGCCATCAAAAGAAAGCCAGGGTAGCCATATTTGTATCAGACAAACTCGATTTCAAAACGAAGACTGGAACAAGAGAGGGAGAAGGACATTATAGCATAATTAAAGGGTGTGTCCTTTAAGAAGAGGTAACTATTGTGAATGTTTATGCCCCCAACGTGGCACAACCCGAATATGTAAATCAATTAATCACAAACATGAGCAAACATATTGATAATAATACTGTAACAGTGGGAGACTTTAATACTCCCCTTACAACGATGGACAGATCATCTAAGCAGAAAATCAACAAGGAAACAAGCTCTCAAAGAGACACGGGACCCGATGGACTGAGCACATATATTCAGAACGTTTCATCCCAAAGCAGCCAAAGTTATGTAACAAATGATTGGTGGGGGTGCCTGGGTGACTCAGTTGAGCATGCCACTCTTGATTTGGGCTCAGTTCATGATCCCAGGGTCGTGGGGCCAAGCTCCATGTGGAGCCTGCTTAAGATTGTGTCTCCCTCTCCCTCTGCCCCTCTTTCACGCTCTCTCTCTCGCTCTCTCTCTCTCTCTCTCTCTGTAAAAAGCAAAAAGGAAGGAAGGGAGGGAGGGAAGGCAGAAGGAAGGAAGGAAGGGAGGAAAGGAAGGAAGTAAAGGAAGGAAGGAAGGAAGGAAGGAAGGAAGGAAGGAAGGACTGGGGGAACAGACATCCAAACTCAGACCCTCCAGTTCTTAAATGGAACCTCCTTTCCATCACGCCATATTGCCTTACAGGCTGAATTCTATAGAATATCAGTCCAACTGGCATCTCAAACCAAAAAAGGTTTCATGGGGGGCGCCTGGGTGGTGCAGTCGGTTAAGCGTCCGACTTCAGCCAGGTCACGATCTCGCGGTCCGTGAGTTCGAGCCCCGCGTCAGGCTCTGGGCTGATGGCTCGGAGCCTGGAGCCTGTTTCCGATTCTGTGTCTCCCTCTCTCTCTGCCCCTCCCCCGTTCATGCTCTGTCTCTCTCTGTCCCAAAAATAAATAAACGTTGGGAAAAAAAAGTTTTAAAAAAAATAAAAAAAAATTTTTTTTTTAATTTAAAAAAAATAATAAATAAATAGGGGCGCCTGGGTGGTGCAGTCGGTTAAGCGTCCGACTTCAGCCAGGTCACGATCTTGCGGTCCGTGAGTTCGAGCCCCGCGTCGGGCTCTGGGCTGATGGCTCAGAGCCTGGAGCCTATTTCCGATTCTGTGTCTCCCTCTCTCTCTGCCCCTCGCCCGTTCATGCTCTGTCTCTCTCTGTCCCAAAAATAAATAAACGTTGAAAAAAAAAAAAAAAAAAAAGGTTTCATGGGAGAATGCATCCACACTAAATAAAAGTAAAAAGGTGCCTATTACTTTTGTAAAACATATATTTCTGGTTGGGTGTTTTTTGTTTTTGTTCCTGTTTGTTTGTTTGTTTGTTTTAGGCCAGAGGCAATTGAACTCATATGCAAATATCCTGACTATAACTGGATATTGGTTGAGAATCCAGGAGGGCATTCTGGGAAATCTGCGTGAAGGTAATCGAAGATACGTACGTTAAGAAAAACAGCACGTTTGTAACGACTAAAGAGTTTCCTGTTGACTCTACACATTGTATGTGGAGATAGTCTGTAGAATTAGTAACGGTACCACTTGTGATAGCATCAGTGACTGATTTTACTTCTGTTGCCGTGACAATTTTTATCTATTGAGACTCTGTGATGGATGCCCCCGCTGGCCTTCGATGCCATTGTGCCTTGAGGTTTTAAATTCAATAATTAGGGGCGCCTGGGTGGCGCAGTCGGTTAAGCGTCCGACTTCAGCTCAGGTCACGATCTCACGGTCCGGGAGTTCGAGCCCCGCGTCAGGCTCTGGGCTGATGGCTCGGAGCCTGGAGCCTGTTTCCGATTCTGTGTCTCCCTCTCTCTCTGCCCCTCCCCTGTTCATGCTCTGTCTCTCTTTGTCCCAAAAATAAATAAATGTTGAAAAAAAATTTTTTTAATAAATAAATACATTCAATAATTGAATTTCCTGAGGTACCACCAATTGGCTGCAGCTTCTCAGGGATTCTCTGCTCATGTGTGTTTTGGTTTACAAATAGCACAGAATTCTTCGCGTCTGCTTTTCACCTCACCTTTTGCTGAAATGCTTCCTTTTTTGACAACTCGCGTGTCTTTTCTTCCCACAAATATTGTTGACCCAAGGCTGTTGGGTCGATTTTGGGAAGGGCGTGGCTTTCTGTAACATCTGCATACAACAGAGGCATTGACGTGGTGTGTTTGACATCCGTGAGGGAGCTTATAGTCGGCGTTTCTGTTAAATTCCTCTTCTTCGGTTTTCATCAGGGATTTGCATTCAACTTTGTCCAGCACCTAACATTCTGTTCTTTTTACCAAGCTGCGTCATCTTCCTTTGTTCAAACCCGTAGAGTGCCCAAGTGGGGTACACGCACACACACATACACAGAAATAGCAGTGGCAATGTTCACATAGACCATAGACCATGGTCACAGGAGACCATGCTGGAATGGGGGAATCCTCGTTGATACCTTCATCTGGAAATTGGGCGTATGTCTCGCCTTGTCCGACTTCTCTTGGATGAGCTATCCTTCCCCTACCTTGATGTCTGTGACCATCTCCATGGCGATGACGCCTTCCCAGTGGATACCTCCAACAGATGTCTGGTCTTTGCCCATGATTATAGATCCAACAACCCATCGGAACCATCACTTAGCTACGTCACAAAAGACGTTAAGCCTCCTCGGTCTCAAGCTGACTTGTGCATCTCGGTGTCCGTGAGCTCTTCTGCTTCCAGTCAGTGGTCCCCATTTTTACCAAACAGCAAGGTCACCAACCAAGCCTCAAGCCAACAGTTACTCGTGACCAGAGAATTTGTCTTCCCATCCCCACCCACCCAGTGCCTCCTAGTCATATGTCAGTATTCACTTTGCAGTCCGTCCATTTCCACAGCCCTTTTCTCCCTGTAGACTTCTACTCAATAGGCTCCTGAGTCCCCTGCCTCCCTCCTGCCATCTTCTGAGTAAAACTCATTAATGCTGCCCCATGACCCTCAGAGTGAAATCCAGATTTCTTACCCCACTTTCCAAGATATGGAGAGCTGGTGACTTACCTGAAGGTCTGATAGCAGATGAAGAGTGGGTGAAATACAGAGAATGTCCAGGGTGTGAAGGGGGCTTGGGACGAGGGTAGAGGGTATCAGCCCTCAGTGAAGTGGAAAATAGGCAAAAGACCTCTTTCTCCTCCCTGCTTCACTCAGCAGTGCCTGACTCAGTGCCGCTAGATGTAATTTATCAGTTAATTACACTGCACCGTCAAGAGAGCGTTTGAGACATGCAAAAACGTCTCCCGTCTGCTTCCGAGTAATAGATATTCCCAGATGCGCCTCAGGTGACAATATGTGACTGTCACACATTCATCAGTTAAGAAGCATGAGCTGTGTGGGGCCAGGCTCGTGAGCTGAGACATTTCATATGCATTTGTCAATGATTTCATCAAAACAAACTCAATTTGCAGTCTCGTAAACAAAGTGGCAGAAACAGTCTTCTTCTCTAAAAACCTAACTTTCTTAAGTAAAAACGTACCTCAGTTTAACCAGATACTTGAGAGAAGGGATTTTGTCTTTACAAAAATCATCCAGCTAGTCAGCGCGGGGCAAATAGAAGCACATTATTTCATAACCTCTGATTAATGACTACCAGTGACACTTAATATCAAAGAAGAAAAAAACGGATGTTACCGTACCTGCCGCTGGGAATAGTCCTGCTGAAACAATCAAACTCCAATCTGATCAATCCTCTGGGTCAGCTACAGATTCACAAGAAAACAAGACCGACGCGGTATCGTCAGGGCTCATGATTATACCCTCAGACTGTGGGCTTATTACACAATTTAGGAAATTAAACACTCTCTATTCTTGGTCTTCAGTATGACGTGTAATATTTTAAGTATGCAAAGCAATTGCAGATTTATTTTTCAATGGGTCCTATGTGTCAGAGAGAATCGCAAAGTACTTAGTGATGGATGGTACTGTTTATTACACCTGCTATTGCCTTTAAAATAATCTGGATGGGGGTGGGGGGTAGATAATGATGAACAAAGTTTAGCCATGAACTGAAAACTATTGAAGCTGGGTGATTGGTACATAGACATTCGCTCCTTAAAGCTTTCTAGTGTTCAACTGTTTCTATAAAATGTTACATATATACACACACATGTACATATATATAATTATGGATATAATATAATCTGAAAGTTGTCACTTAAAGTATACAATTCAAATATAACATATAATTGCATATTGGTACTGTAATTTAAATAGCATGCTATAATTCAAATAGCACTTTAAGTTGTAAGTTAAAGAATACAATTCAAATATAACATATAATATAATTGCATATTGGTACTGTAATTTAAATAGCATACTATAATTCAAATAGCACTTTAAGTTGTAACTTAAAGTATAGAATTCAAATATAACATATAATTGCATATTGGTACTATAATTCAAATAGCATGTATGTGTTACATGAACACAAAAATGAATATAATATATATTATGTATATGTGTGTGTATTATTATTGTATCACCCGAAAGATGTGATTTCACTGCGTGCAATTTGAAACAAAATCCTTTCCCCACAAGGAAATCTCATTTTGCAGAAGCCTTGAAACCTTATGCTTGACGGGATAAAGTTGAAACTGTGTTCAACCACCTTATGCCAAGGAAAAGAACACACAAGTTAACAAAATAGGAATGAACTGAACTTTGCAACTACACCCCGGTACTTAGAGGTTTATTCTGGAAAACAGAACTCAGAGAACAAGGAACAGCATGTATTGGTCAGCTGTTGTAAATTTTTTTTAATGTTTATTTATTTTTGAGACAGACTGTGCGTGGGGGAGGGGCAGAGAGAGGGGGAGACAGAGAGTCCGAAGCAGGCTCCAGGCTCTGAGCTGTCAGCACAGAGCCCGACAAGGGGCTCGAACTCATGCACCGTGAGATCGTGACCTGAGCCGAAGTCGGACGCTCAACCGACCGAGCCACCCAGGCGCCCCTCTTAGAAAACAACCAAAGGACGGAAAAACTCCCAGCATATAAGCTGGGTGGTGAGCCTGGATGAACCAGCCTGGCGCCCACCTCGACCTCAGAGGTGCAGCCTCCGGAACCGAGCGACCGTGCATTTCTGGTGTGTGAGTCACTTTGTAGTGCTCTGGTTGGCAACAGTTGTAGCAAACAAATACGGACTGGATTCCTCAGCTGGCGAGTAGGACCACTCACGCCAGGTTTCGGACAGCTCTGACCTGGGTTTAACACCTATCAGCTGAGAAGCCGTATGGGCAAGCCCGTGAGGGACCCAGGAGCGTGGTCAGCCCTGCCTGTCCCTCGCACATGCCCATCTCCTTTCCATGTTCAGGCATCCCCCAGAGAGCGAGGAACGCAGAGGCCAGGGGAGACGAGGGTGGTGTGGCTGCAGCCACTTGGTCGTAGGCACATGGCGGCCCCAGGGGCCCAGCCCACAACCACTTGAGGGGTCCTTGCCGGACCGTCTACGTGCTGTGGTGCGTCCGTCCGTGCAGTGTGGCCAACCCCCAGCAGAGGCCCTGTTCCGAATGGTGTCACGTTCACGGGCACATGTATGCCCACCTTCGCAGACCCAAGACTGCAGGGTTCAAGGTGAAGACAGAGTCAAGGTCTGGAAGGGGATGAAACATTAGCAGAGGCAGCAAGACCCAGATGCAGGGACAAGGAAAGGGACGTGGCGTCCGAACCTGGGAAATGTGATCAAAGTGATCTCTGTTGTTGAGCAAAACTGATTTTTAAATGTGGTTTCGGGGCGGCCGGGTGGCTGAGTCGGTTGATTAAGCGTCTGACTCTTGATTTCGGCTCAGGTCATGATCTCACGATTCGCTTTCTTATAACACATTCTTTGCGGTTTTTGTTTTCATTTTTTGTTTGTTTTTTTAGTTTCGGGAGAATTAAGAGTTTGGAAAGACAAAACACCAAACCTATTTTGCCATGAACCATTTGGAATTACTAAGAATGTGTTTGATCACTGAAATAATCTTACACGTTTTACATTTATATCCTTAAAAGTTCATTAGGGTTATTACTGTTGTCCTGTTCCTGTTGTGAGGGATAGATTTTTCCTTTCACTCTTGATTTCAATTCTCCTGTGTATTAAGCCACTAAAAATTATAGGAAGTGAAATAATCCACAAGCAATATTGTTTCCTATTTCCTGTTTTCAATAATTGGATTTATTTAGTAATGTCAGGAAGAAATATGTGCACTGATCCTTTCGAGGACCAAATACACTTCTTTACTCAAATCTGCCTACCTATTCTAGTCTTCAGTCCCATGAGTAAGCACCATGTTGCGTGGTTAACTTTAAATATGTGTATCTATTTTGTTTCCAACCCGAGAGTCGTGGGGATACCCAGCTGCTCCAGATTTCTGGAATTTAAGAGTCTGTGGACACGTGTCACTTGAAACTCTGCCTTGCTGCCTAGGGACATCTGGTAGCTTAGGGTCCCAATGAATGCAGCTGGCGTTCTCTTAGAGTGTCGAAAACTTCACTGTGAAAGATAAGGACAGTGTCCCTGTGCCCCAGATGTTACCACAAGTACTGCAGAATCCCACCTCACAGGACCCCGGCACTGGGCTTGGCCTTGGAAACCATGAGATCATGGCCTGAGCCAAAATCGAGAGTCAGACGATTAATCAGCGGAGCCACTCAAGCACCCCTTGGTTATTTTCTTAATGGAAAAAAAAAAAAAGTCCGACAAAGGTTAATCTTTGTAGGGCCTATTAAGATATCTCACTTTGTGTGTCAACGTGATCGGCTGATATTTGGTCAGACGTGGTTCTGAGTGGTTTGTGATGATGCGTCTGGATGACATTAACATTTGAATTGGTAGAGTGACTAAAACAGGTGGCTCTCCCCGTTCTGGGTGGGCCTGGTCTAATCAGGCGAAGATCTGCTAGACCAAAACTGAACTGAAATGTTGACCCATCTTGGGTCTCGAGCTTTGGTCTAGAACACGATCTACTTTCCTGAATCTCCAGCCTGCCGGCTGTAGCCTGTGGAATCACAGGAAGGGTTTCCAGCCCCCATAACTCCAGGAGTCAGTTCCGGGTAATAAATGGGTGCCTGTCCACAACCATACCTGTATCTGTATTGTCTATATCTCCATCTGCACTTGTACCTGTGTCTCTGCATCTCGTCGTATTTGTGTTTCTGTAGACAACCTGAGCGGTCCTTCTAGGGCCGTGTTTGTGCTCACTTCCTGCATCAGCAGAAGAGGCTTTCCCTGAAAACGTGGTTCCTACTGTGTAGCTCGGTCGGATCCCCAGAGGCTCATACTTTCCCCCCTACAAATTGTGCAAAACAAGCTTGTGGTTTTTAAGCGTTGCAGGTGAAGACGGGGGAGGGGCGCCTGGGTGGCTCAGGTCAGTTCAGCGTCCGACTTCGGCTCAGGTCGTGATCTCACGGCTCGTGGTTCGAGCCCCGCGTGGGTTCTGTGTCGACAGCTCAGAGCCTGGAGCCTGTTTCCGATTCTGTGTCTCCCTCTCTCTCTGCCCCTCCCCAGTTCATGCTCTGTCTCTGTCTCTCTCTCTCGCAAAAATGAATAAACATTTAAAAAAATTTTGTAGTAAAGAAAATAGTACCTCTTTAAACTGGAAAAGTCTGAGATGGGGAAAAAATACCTAATAGGCATCCTATGAAGGATGATTATTTTGCATGTGGTAGTAAAATCTTACGAGTGCAGCATCTGGGACCTGCAGTCGAGCCTCCTCATGGACACATCTGGTGCCCTGTAGCTCATGTTGCAGGAGACCCAACCAGATGGGCTCAGGCAGGGTGCACTGCACTATGATATCGGGACCTTGGCTGGGAAGCCTGGGGAGGGGGCGCATGTGTCTACATAGCTGGGTCCAGGATAATTGGGAGGTTTGTTCATTCCCATGTCTGGGTCTGGGGCTGGGATGACCTATATGTGACGAGCTGCTACACGTGACCTGTCTGGGTGGCATGGATTCCCCACAACGCGGGCATTTATGCTTTGTGCATGAGGATGCTCACGGTCCAAGGATAACACCGTAAGAGACCGTGTACAAGCCTCACGGTCTTGTATGACTCAGCCACAGATGGCCTACAGCGTTTCTTCCACCATGAAAACCCTGCCAAACGGCCCATAAGAGGCTGTGTCCTGAGTCAAATGGGGTTCCTTTTGCAGAACGGTTGTTGCTGAATTTGCCCAGAGAGGGCTCCACGAGGTCCCCTACTTGTAAGGCAATGAAACCCTCTTCTTCTGAACCGGAGAAAAACAGCCCAGTGTTCCTGGTCTGTGCAGCATCTGGGACCTGCAGTCGAGCCTCCTCATGCACACATCTGGTGCCCTGTAGCTCATGTTGCAGGGCTGCTGGAAGTTTTCATTGAGGGCCATATGCTTGGAAATATACCAACCAGTGTAGCAAACAGCCATGGTGAGGGGGTGGGGGCTGAGGTGTGGGGGGCACCTGGCTGGCTCAGTCGCCCGAGCATGCGACTCTTGATCTCAAGGTTGAGAGTTGAAACCACGTGTTGGGCATAAGATCACAAAAATAAATACATAAAGAGATCTGAGGGGCTGGAAAGAGAAACATATCAAAATGTATCTCATGTATGTATGTAAAAACATATATGTGCATGTATATATTTGTGTATTTATATTTATAGTGCATATATATTTATAAGCATATACATTTACTTATTTATACATGTATTTTAATGCATATATTTTATTGTTATAATGAACATATATCACACATAATATGCAATATAAAATATAATTTTATAATGCACATATATATATTTTGTTAATGTTTATTTTGAGAGAGAGAGAGCACAAGCAGGGGAGGGGCAGAGAGAGAGGGAGACAGAATCTGAAGCAGGCTCCAGGCTCTGAGCTGTCAGTGCAGAGCCCAGCCCTGGCCTCGAACCCACAAACTGTGAGATCATGACCTGAGCCCAAGTCAGACACTTAACTGACTGAGCCACCCAGGCACCACACGCACATACATATTTTTATAATGCATGTATATTAATACCATACATTTTGTTCAAATGTACGTTTTCGTATGCCTCCGTTTTCCACTGAAAAATCCAATAATGTTTAAAATAAAATAGGAATGGGGCGCCTGGGTGGCGCAGTCAGTTAAGCATCCGACTTCAGCCAGGTCACCATCTCGCGGTCCGTGAGTTCGAGCCCCGCGTCGGGCTCTGGGCTGATGGCTCAGAGCCTGGAGCCTGCTTCCGATTCTGTGTCTCCCTCTCTCTCTGCCCCTCCCCCATTCATGCTCTGTCTCTCTCTGTTTCCAAAATGAATAAAAACGTTAAAAAAAAATAAAAAAATAAAATAAAATAAAATACGAATATTTTCCCCTAAAATTAGTTCTCTGCTTAAATATAGATGTCGTGTCCAAACTATTATTCATGAGATCTGATCATAGGGTTGGTTTGTCTGTATGTGAGTTTCCACCACATTTATACGGACCAAGCTAAATGAAATCCTGGTTTTAAGTACAAGTTCTGCAGTCAGGCTTTGGGTTAAAATCTCCCCTTCTCTCTCTTTTTTTTTTTTTTTTTTTTAACATTTATTTATTTGTTTTGAGAAAGAGAGAGAGCAGGGGAGGGGCAGAGAGAGAGGGAGAGAGAGAAAATCCCAAGCAGGATCCCTGATATCAGCATGGAGCTCAGGGCCGGAACCTGTAAACCGTGAGATCATGACCTGAGCCGAAAACAAGAGTTGGACACTTAAGCGAGTGCCCCACCCAGGCGCCCCTCTCCACTTCTTAAGTCTGTGACCATGGCCTATAAAATAGGACTAACAATGGCTAACATTAACAACGCGGGCACAGGTTTATAGCAGCACTGTCCACAATAGCCAAAGTACGGAAAGAGCCCAAATGAGTATTACTCGGCAATCAACAAGAAGGAAATCTTGCCATTGGCAACTACGTGGATGGAACTGGAGGGTTTTATGCGAAGGGAAATGAGTCAGTCAGACAAAGACAAAAATCCTAGGACTTCACTCACATGAGGACTTGAAGAGACAAAACAGATGACCACAAGGGAATTGAAACAAAACCAATATAAAAACAGGGAGGGGGGCAAAACAGAAGAGACTCTTAAATGCAGAGAACAAACCGAGGGTTGCCGGAGGGGTTGTGGGAGGGGGGATGGGCTAAACGGACAAGGGGCATTAGGGAGGACACGTGGGGTAAACACTGGGTGTTTATGTGTCACTGATGAAACACGGAATCCTATTCCTGAAACCAAGGCTGCACTATACGTTCCCTAACTTGGATGTACATTTTAAATAATTAATTAATTATAAATAATAAGTAAATAGACCCAAAATGGAGAATTAAATACACGAAAATGGGACTAGAAGAGGAGTCTCCTCTCTCCCACCGCGGGATCAGTATGACAAGCCCGTGGCACAGCCTCCGGACCCCAGTGTGCGCTGCCTGAGGGCAGCTGACCGCTTTTGCTGTGTTAGCAGCCACGGAGGAAATGATACTTCCCTTCATGAAATCTGAGGCAGAGCCACGAAGCGGCTTCGAACGACTCACTCTGACCCTGCTTCGGGTTCCAAGGTGTCTCCCCGTCCAAAGGACAGTGCGTTTGCAACATGGGTTCTGTTTTCTCTTCCATTTGCACCAAGAAGTTTCTTCTGTGTCTGGTCGGCCCAGTCTTTCCTTTTTCTCGACTTTCTTAATCCTTTTCTTTTTTGTCTGTCAGAGACACCATCACCTGAGAAAGAAAACAGTGAAAACACTAAATATCCAAATATCCATTGAAGCAAAGGTGAAAACACAGGCTTTCTAAGTGAGGGAAGTTTCTAGTTTCTGATTTTTTTTTTTTTAGTAACAATGACTTGGGAGCAAAATCTCTGTTGTTGATTAACCTGGCTCTCAATTTGTATACATATACAACAAATTGGAGACAATATACGTATTCTTTTCTACCGGAATATATCTTACCCGCGTGAATATCGAAGTATGAACATAGAAAGATGTATCAGCCTAAAGATACTAAGTCAACAAACCGAATTGATTTTTTCTTTTATTTTTTATTTTTTTAACAAACCCACTTTTTGAAACAAAACCTAAATTTTTTACCTTAAATATGTATACATATATATATGATATCATATGATATCATATATCACATATATATCATATATATCATATATATCATTTATCATATATATTTATCATATATATCATATATATCATATATAATAATATATTTATCATATATAAATGATATATATATATAAATCCTCCTTGCCCTGATTATTTTAAGGCACTTGTATAACACCAAGATGCAGGTAAGAATACTTCAAGTCAGGAGCTTAACCACCAATGGTTTAAAGTAACTGCACGCAGAGGCGCTTGGCTGGCTCAGTCGGTTGTGCATCTGACTTGGGCTCAGGTCAGGATGTCACAGCTTGTGGGTTCCAGCCCCGTATCGGGCTCTGTGCTGACAGCTCAGAGCCTGGAGCCTGCTTTGGATTCTGTGTCTCCCTCTCTCTCTCTCAGACCCTTCCCTTACTCATGCTCTTTCCCTCTCTCTCTCGAAAATAAACATTAAAAAAAAACCAACTTGGGGCGCCTGGGTGGCTCAGTCGGTTGAGCATCCGACTTCAGCCAGGTCACGATCTCGCGGTCCGTGAGTTCGAGCCCCCCGTCGGGCTCTGGGCTGATGGCTCAGAGCCTGGAGCCTGTTTCCGATTCTGTGTCTCCCTCTCTCTCTGCCCCTCCCCCGTTCATGCTCTGTCTCTCTCTGTCCCAAAAATAAATAAACGTTGAAAAATAAATAAATAAATAAATCAATCAATAAATAAATAAATAAACATGAAAAAAAAATTTAAATAAAAAAATAAAAAAAAAAACCAACTTAAAGTAACTGAATACTTAGTCTCCGTTCTACTGTTTGGTTGACTCAACCAAAAAAGGTCAAGTGATTGATCATCTGGATTTATGTTTGAATATGATTTATTCATGCACTGCCTGCATGGTGGAAAGACCACACCCCCATTGCTCTCACAGATGTGGAGCGGGAAACCTTGATTCACAAGTGGGCTTCCTGCCCAGGGAGCTCAAAGAACTTGGGTTGGTCCTTAGGCTGATGGGCAACCTCTCTCCACGGGACAGAGAACAGTGGACTGCTCTTTTGTCTGCTGTCTACATGCCCGTGGTGTCCACACTGGGTCCCTGACGGCCGTGACCCAGTGCAGACAGAACGGGAGGGGTCGGTGTTCTCAACGTAGCTCGCGGAGTCATCAATAAGAAAACGGAAGCTGAAAGGGAAGGATAACACCGTTGGTGTTTATTGCTCACACTCAGTACGAAGTGCACTAAAAGTAAGGAGGCAGACATGTTCATGGTAAAATTATTGTCTTTTTTCTTGAAAAGACAACACCAGGCGATGAAAAGGCAGGTCAACAAAACATTTGTACATAATGGTGATGGCACTATGATTGCTGTGATTATCTTCCGAGAAAAGAACCTTCAGCACGATAAAGCAGTGATCTTAAAGCCACGTTCTTTGTCACACAAATTAGGCCTAATGGACTCTATTATAATCAAATACCAAAATTATAGGGTAAGGTGTGTCTGCAAAGATTCTCCCAGGGACGGTTAAAACAGGGGACCACAGCAAATGTCACGGCTTTGTAATAGGCGTTGAACCATCAAATGGAGTCCCAAAATGGAATCTATGCAGATAGAAAACAATACTTTAAAGAAAAATAATGACATGGGAGAAGAACCCCAATATTACCTTGAATGAAATGAAACATGCAAATTCATATGCACGAGTCTCTTGCTGCCTAAAGTTTTAAAAATGCACAGCTGCAGGCAAAGGCTGAAAGAGCGAAAACAGATACGTTTTACTTCCCTGTTTTGTCATCGTTTTCCCTCTTTTCACGTCTTCAAATTTCATCTTCCATATTTTGTACTGGAAAAGAACCCAGAGGAAAAAATGCATTTTCGCACATAGATGTAAATAAGGCCACCGTGAAAACGTGTAATTATCATCGACCTCCAGAAGAAGTTTCAATATCAAAAATACATAAGACTTTTGCAATCGGATTTTTGGAGGGAAGAGAGTAAATATTCCTTAAATGCCACTGTGTGACCTTCGCCGGTTTTGAAGACGTCTTGTAGCAATATTTCCCAAATGTGTGGAAGGCCACTTGGAGAGGACAAATTTTCTGACCTGCAGACACCCCGCACGGCCACTCTGATGTGGACACACCGTCTTTCTGTCAACGAGAGGCAAAGCCACCAGCTACAGATATGGACACAATTCAGAAAAATAAGACTCTCTGAGTTTCCCACACGGAAGGAAAAATGATTGGAAAACTGATTTGTTGTGTAAAGTCGTAAGCAAACTATTTGACGGAATGTTCTAGAACACAAATAATATTATAATACATTTTTTCTGTTGTATTTGAATTCGGGGCAATACACAATTTCATTCTCTTGATCATGTTTTCTGAATTATTCACACATCACCGAACTTTGCTTACGTGAGTGAACTCTTTAATTTGCGGCAGAAAATATTGGAAAATGAATGACCATTTATATGATGCAATCATCGTGAACCCCAAAAGAAGGGCTCATTCAAACAGTATGCACACTCGTTTCAAAACACCCCTACGGTTAATTTCAGCCACCAATTTGTTTCATATCTTCTGTATTTGTCAACCAGTAAATTTGCTTTAAAAATACAAATGCAGGGGTGCCTGGGTGTCTCAGTCCGTCGAGTGTCCGACTTCGGCTCGGGTCATGATCTCACAGTCCGTGGGTTCGAGCCACGCGTCGGGTTCTATGCTGACAGCTCGGAGCCTGGAGCCTGCTTTCGATTCTGTATCTCCCTCTCGCTGACCCTGCCCTGTTTGTGTTCTCTCTGTCTCTCGAAAACAAACATTAACAAAAAAAATTTTTTTTAAATACAAATTGAGTGGGTAAACAAAAGATCCCACAGTCTTCAGGTCACCTCGCTTACACTCGAATTGTGTGTAAGACTGAATGAATTTTCCATGTTCAGTGTTTGCTTTTGTCTCCTTTACGGACACTGGAAATTGAATCCAGCTTATTTGGCTTGAGAAGCCCGTCAGTAGGCAAACGACACGCTGATTGTTCTACAGACAAATCATTTAAATCTACCCAAGATTAGAACCATCTGGACAAAGGTGTGTTTTCATGTCTCAGACTTTCCTCCTTCGAGATCACGTCCGTTGTGATCATTTGTACCAGGCACATCCCGGTGGCACATTCCCACCGATGCAGGAACACAGCAAAGAGCAGAGAGTGGCTCCCTGAAGATTTATCTGTCAGCTACAGTAACACATCTGCTTGCTGTGCATCCATTTCTGAAAGTAATCGGTTCGCGCCATAACATAATTAATAGCTGCTTCATGTCTGTTGGGGGCGTCTGCCTGGCTCAGTCAGTAGAGCGTGGAACTCTTCATCTCGGGGTCGTGAGTTCAAGCCCCACGTTGGGCGTAGAGATGACTTTAAAAAAAAAAGAAAAGAATCTGTTAGCGCATCAGCCGAGAGTCCAATGAAAGACGCGGAGCTAAGCTAACAAATTCATTTCTGGGTCCTCAGTTGGTCACCGGTACCCTCCTATCCTTTGGGTACAGAACAGAATCTCACGAGCTCACCTTGTCCTTTCTCCCTGCCATAAATCAAGTCTTCCCTCCGGCAGCCTGGAATTCCTTTTAATCACACCAGTATTCAGAAATCGAGATTTGGACACTAACTGTTTGATCTCTGTTCTCGTGTCATGGTTTCTAGATCTTTCCACTACACTGAGCGTGTAGTCTTTACAAATTAGCAGTTTGTATTAACATTTTTCCTTGAAATTTAGCATGACAATTTTTTTGGTTTAATTTGTTTTAATGTTTGTTTCTTTTTGAGAGAGACAGAGAGACAGAGCATGAGTGGGGGAGGGACAGTGTTTTTAAACTTACTTGATTACTGTGTATTTTGTTTTCTCTTACAATGAAAGCCTTTGCTCTCATGACATCACTCTATCCGTTTGGGCTGTTACCAAAATAGCATTCACTGGTTCTCAATTTTATATAAGGTCCGATTCCTTGTTTTCTTGTTGGTAGTAGTAACACTAGGTTTAAAAAAGAAAAAAAACCTCAGATTTAACTTTATAAACATATAAAAATGCGAATATAAAATATTTATATGGTGTGAAAGTCTAAACCTCAGATAGGCATTTATGATTAGTTTTCCATTTCTTTTACCCAGATTGTTTATCAAAAAAAAAACCCAAAAAGGTTCATACTTGTTATTAGGACTATAATCCTAATCTAGACTTTAATGAGATCTCAAACAGGCATTTATGATGATTTTTCATTTTAAAATTTACCCAGATTTTTTATTTAAAAAAAAAAACAGTTTCATACTTGTTATTAGGACTGTAATCTGAATCTAGATTATAATGAAATGCCTCAATTATTACAAGAAATTGTTTTGCTGAAACACAACCATAAAGGATTATGGGGAAGATGGGAATATCACTATTTTTTGAACAGTTTTTTAAATCAATGTGTATTTGTTTTTGAGAGAGACAGAATGCGAGCAGGGGAGGGGCAGAGAGAGAGGGAGACACAAAATCCGAAGCAGGCTCCAGGCTCCAAGCTGTCAGCACAGAGCCCGACACGGGGCTCAAAGCCACAAACTGTGAGAACATGACCTGAGCCGAAGTCGGACACTCAACCGACTGAGCCACCAAGGCTCCCTGAACATTCCTTGAATAGTTAGTGTTTCAGTAAAAAGGCATTTGGAGAAAAAAATGAATAAATAAGGAGTAACTAATGAGTACAAGTGTCTATTTTTTCTCGTCCTCGTTAGTATGTGTTTCAGCGAGGTTTGCTGATGCAGGCTTGGCACGTATTCTGTGCACTTATCCGCCTTCCTTTTGGTTCCGGGTGTTTTAATATTTTATGGCAGTCGTTACCACAATCATGACGCGGAACAGTGCTGTCACCTCACACTTGTCCTCTGGGCTGTTCGGTACGCAAACTTCCTCCCAAACCACAGCTCCCAGAAGACCCTGAACTGCTGTTGGCTGCTTTGGTTTCGCCTTTTTCAGAATGTCACGTAAAGGGGATGGGAGTAGTGCAGGCTCGAGTGTGGCTCTCGGTCACCCCGGATAAACCGCTCATTCCTCTGTGACTTCCAGTCCCTTCATTCGTGAGCTTTTTCTTTTTCAGTGTTGGATAACATTCACCAGAATCTGTTTCTTTGTTCACCACTTCATGGACATTTGGCTTGTTTCCAGCTTTGTACACGTATGAATACACTTATCAACGTTCACATACACGTTTCTTTATGAGCAGAAGTGTTACCATCTGGAGGGAGGTAGGATTGCTGATTCACTTGCTGAGGACAGACTCACCGTCATCATTAACTGCCAAACGACCATTCTCAACGTATCATTGTGCCCACGAGCCACGAAGGGACTTCCGTTTTTTCTGCGCCCACACCAGCACCTGGCTGTATCACGTTGCTGTTTTGGGGGTTTTCTTGTTGTTGTTCTTTTGCAAGATTATACTGTGTGTATAGTGGTATTTTGCATTCCTTAACTACTAATAATTTGGAGCATCTTTTTCTTTTTTTCTTTTTCTTTTCTTTTCTTTTTTTTTTTTGCTTATTTGCCATACATCTTCTTTGGTGAAGTGTGTGTTCAAATCTTTTATGCATTTCTTACTATTGCTTGGGTGATTTGTTCTCTTTTTTATTTAATTTTCTTTTTTTCTTTGTTTAATGTTAATTTATTTTGAGACAGAGAAAATGCAAGTGGGAGAGGGGCACAGAGAAGAGAGAGACAGACAATCTCAAGCAGGCTTTGCATTGTCAGCACAGAGCTCAGCTCGGGGTTCTAACTCCAGAACCACGAGATCATGACCTGATGTGAAATCAAGAGTCGGACGCTCAACCAACTGAGCCCCCCGGGTGCCCCTGTTCTCTTTTTATTTAATGTTGAGGGTTCTTACCCATGCAAGATTCAAGTGCTTTATCAGACATGTGTTTTGCAAATAACTTCTCCCAACTTGTGGCTTTTTTTTGTTGCTTTTTACTTTCTTAGCAATATTTATTTTTCCTTTGCAGATGATGCTTTTTGAGGAGTCCTATCTGGAATATAGTTGTCTAGTAATTTCCTACTTCAAAGACTTAACCATATCAACTGGCCAGGGAAATGGACAAGATGATGAATGTCTGAAGAGGGTCAGTAGGAAAGAGTTGACAGTGAAATTACCACCTATTGCCTTTCTTGTAAACACACTCCAGACAGACCTGCTGGTAAATGTTCTACTGCTGTTTGTCAGTGAAACATTTCTTCTGTGTAGAGTGACGTGGGAAGGTTGTACCTATCTGACAAAGGTTGCTTATGGTAAAGATCCAGAATCGGTGGATTTATGGGATGTGGATTTAGGAAAAATATCTCATGACCTCTGTCACCATCAGAGTCTAGAATGAACCTGTGCCATGACAGAAATCGAACTAACGGCAACCTGTAAAACTGGATTTGAGTCCGATGCATTTCAGGGGCATCTGGCTGGGTCACTTGATGGAACACGCAACTCTTGATCTTGGGGCTGTGAGTTCAAGCCCAGTGTTGGGCGTAGACATTATTGTTTTTTAAATACATTTTAAATCTGTTTTTTTTTCAGTATATGAAGTTTATTGTCAAATTGGTTTCCATACAACACCCAGTGCTCATCCCAAAAGGTGCCCTCCTCAATACCCATCACCCACCCTCTCCTCCCTCCCACCCCCCATCAACCCTCAGTTTGTTCTCAGTTTTTAAGAGTCTCTTATGCTTTGGCTCTCTCCCACTCTAACCTCTTTGTTTTTTTTTTGTTGTTGTTGTTGTTTTTTTCCTTCCCCTACGCCGTGGGTTTCTGTTAAGTTTCTCAGGATCCACATAAGAGTGAAACCATATGGTATCTGTCTTTCTCTGTATGGCTTATTTCACTTAGCATAACACTCTCCAGTTCCATCCATGTTGCTACAAAAGGCCATATTTCATTCTTTCTCATTGCCACGTAGTACTTCATTGTGTATATAAGCCACAATTTCTTTATCCATTCATCAGTTGATGGACACTTAGGCTCTTTCCATAATTTGGCTATTGTTGAGAGTGCTGCTATAAACACTGGGGTACAAGTGCCCCTATGCATCAGTACTCCTGTATCCCTTGGGTCAATTCCTAGCAGTGCTATTGCTGGGTCATAGGGTAGGTCTATTTTTAATTTTTTGAGGAACTTCCACACTGTTTTCCAGAGTGGCTGCACCAATTTGCATTCCCACCAACAGTGCAAGAGGGTTCCCGTTTCTCCACATCCTCGCCAGCTTAAATCTGTTTTTAAGGAGAAAAATCTTGGAAACATCTTTTGAGCTTCCAAAACCATGATAGAATCTCATACATTAGAAATATGCACGTGACAGAGACACCCTCCCAGGATGCACAAAGCAGTCTTCCTGGTTAGTTCGCATCGTGGTAGCTTAAACTCAAAGCCTGCTGTCCTTGTACATGAGGCAAAACCACACAGAGAGTAAAGGCAGCCTGCCCCCCATCTGCAAATACTTCCCCCTTATTCATTCCAGTTACACCTGAACTATTGAGTCATAATGCTAGGACAAATAAAGAAGTTGTGAGGTTTGTCTTAATTGCACATCGATTTTGAAACTGCCCCCAGTGTGCATGCATTAGTCTAAATTAACCTTTTGCGTCTCTATTTCCTCAGTGAAGAAATGTTTTGCCTTATGGCTCTGAAAGATTCTGAGAAAAGAAAAAGAAAACGACAAACAGTGTGACTAATGTCACGCTCATGTTAATAAATGAGCTCAGGGGCGCCTGGGTGGCTCAGTCTGTTGAGCATTTCAGATCAGGTCATGATCCCAGGGTCCTGGGATCGAGCCCTGTGTCAGCTCTGTGCTCAGCATGGAGCCTCATATATACTATAAGTAGTATATATACTATATAAATAAATGTGTTTTATTATCCATATAATATAATACATTTACACATATATTACATATAATAAAAATGCACATGTAAATATATGTTCACATATAATACACATATATATATGTAATATGTTTATACTCCCTGCTTGGGATTCTCTCTTTCTGTCTGCCCCTGTCCCTTGCATGCACTCTCTCTCTCTAAAATAAAAAGTAAATAAATAAAATTTTTTAAAAATAATAAATGAGTCCAATATAACTATGAATTTGTAAAGTCATTTTTCCAAGGACATTAAGTCATTACTTATATCCCAGTGGTATGTAAACAGATCTCCCCGTCATCAACACACACGGTCATATTTATTTTATTTATTTTGTGTTTATTTATTTATTTTGAGAGATAGAGTGAGCAGAGGAAGGGCAGAGAGAGAGGGAGAGAGAGAATCCCAAGCATGCTCCAGTCTGTCAGCACACAGCCTGATGCAGGGCTGGAACCTACGGACCAAGACATCATGACGTGCGCTGAAACCAAGAGTCAGATGCTTAACCGACTGAGCCACCCAGGTGCCCCCATGGTCATATTTATTGACAGACACATACACATATCTACACACATACACACATACATATATTCTACACACATACACACAGGTGTATTATATATATAATATATATTGCTTACGTATAATTATTTTGTACATTATTTGTATAACTATTTTGTATTATTTTGTTTATATATAATGTATGTATATAATTATACTTTTATACACATATGTGAATATATGTGTATATATAAACATTTGTATGCTTATATTTATATGGGCATCTATTTAGTGTATATAATTTACATATAAATGTATTTATAAATATGAATTATACAAAAGTATAATATATGTAAAATAATATAAATTAAAATATGAATAATATATATGGGAATCTGTTTATTATATATAATTACATGTAATTATATATAACATGATATTTATATAATATATATTCATATATAAATATATACAATAATTGTATATAAACAAGTTATTCAAAAATTATAAATAGTTTATATAATTATGTATAATATTTATATATTATAATACAAATTATATAGACTATAGAAAAATTATTAAACATAATTTTATATATAATTATATTTAAATTATATATAATTTAAATATAATTATTATATATAAACAGATGCCCACATAAATGTCTATATAATTATGAATATATTATCCATATATGTTTATTTACTATATGGTATACATTTTTACAATATAATATATGCTGTACAGATTGTACAATATAATTATATAATATATAATTAAAATGTATATTATGTATATATAAATAGTATATATAATATATAAATGTGTTATATTATCCATATAATATAATACATTTACACATATATTACATATAATAAAAATGCACATATAAATATATGTTCACATATAATATGCATACATGTATGTAATATGTTTATAATATACACACTAAAGTAAGTTATAAATATGTGTTTATTAAAACAAATATATAATAATAAATGTATACATGTTCATAAATGTTCATACATGTACATAGAATCACACATTTGTGTGTATAACTATAGTTATGTGCCTAAATTATACTTAAATAATACAGTCTAGTATATATATCATGGTACATATATTCTGATATATATAGTACACACCTACTAGTATACTATATTACATGTTACGTTGTTTTATATATTACATCGTATCATATCATATTATATGTATGAAAGGCCCAGGATCTGACCCAAATGTGAATGTATAAGTTCTGGAAATGAATTAGCAGAGCAGTGATCTCAATTACACAAGTTTTGCCACAATACCAGAAATAAATTATTGGCAGATTAACATGATCTGAAAGTACTGGGTCCCCTCTAAGCCCTGAAATAAGAAGGCACCATCAGAGAAAATTCAAGGACATTTGGGAATGTGAAAAGCCAGAAAATAAAACAGGCACTGACCAACCATCCAGCTTTTGTAGAAAAACTTGTAAGTAGGTGATGTGAACCCAGGAAGGAAAAAAAATATATATATAGCAACAGTTAAGAAGAAAAGACTTTAGGGGCGCCTGGGGGCTCAGTCGGCCAAGTGCCCGACTGTTGATTTTGGCTCAGGGCACGATCCTGGGGTCCTGAGATCGAGCCCCGGGGATGTTGGGCTCCTTGCTGGGTGTGCAGTCTGCTTGGGATTCTCTCTCTCTCTCTCTCTCTCTCTCTCTCTCTCTGCCCCCCCATTGCTTATGCTTTCTCAAAAAACTTTTTAAAAAGTAAAATAAAATAAAGAAGGACATTTAGGAAAGGACCCTTTCTCACGCCTCAGGGGGCAGATCTGAGCACCAGAATCCCCAGGGCCACCGCACCACAGTTAGTGCATGTCCCCAGAGATGACGGATAAAGCAATTGCAAGGCATAATCGAATACAGACAGGCCTCTCTCTCTTCAGGGACTTGGTTTAATAAAACAAGAGAAAAACTCTGAAGTGCTGTGCTAACAATGAAAATCTCAAGATGCTCATGTGCCTCTCGGTCCGCGGCCTCATTTATGACTCTTGAAACCGAAAGGACAACCCTGTTTTCCTTCCTAGCCGCAGTCTCGCGTTAATAGTACCGTCCCAACTTCCACCGATAGACGGTATAGATGCCGATACTCTGTATCCTCTCCTGCTCACTTCCTGCTTGTGGCTTAGATCCACAGACAACAACGACAACAGACCACGTCACAGCTGTGCCCGCGGTCAATGTCCACGCCATACCTCCCTCTGCAACCTAGTTCCAGGAAAATGCCCAACGAAGCCTAATGTTTGTTTCCATAGATCAAGGTTGCATCGTTTCTTTCCATTTAGAACATAATTAAATTGCCTTTGTATCCACCTGTGTTTCTAACACGCTTTTGGGTGTCTCAGAGACAGTCTAATTAAGCATCCAAGACACGAGGCATTAAAATATTTGCCATGATAGCTGCTAAAGATACAACCTTCTTTCCTAACTGGTGAGACAAACGTGCCCAAATGTATTTTGTGTAACAATTTGCATCCCTGGATAAACTCCCGTAATCAGAGAGCATGCCCTAAATTAATAGTCCACGCTTTGTCAACATAATTGGTTTGCCATTTTGCAGGGTGGCTCGGGGCTATTAGTTCCTAAATAACAAAAACGGTATTTTTCACACATGATATCAGGTCACAGAACACGGACGCATAGTACACTTGCCTGTGCCTGCTCAGGACTTCAGTGTTTCACTTGCAAGTGAGGACGGGAATTTTGTGTCTCTTCGTGGGTTCGAATGCTTGCAAAGAGGTTATAAAAGTACCATCAAAAGCATTTCTAGAGGCGCTGGGTGACTCAGTCGGTGAAGCCTGTGACTTCGGCTCAGGTCATGATGTCACAATTTGTGAGTTCGAGCCCGCGTTGGGCTCTGTGCTGACAGCTTGGAGCCTGGAGCCTGCTTCCGATTCTGCGTGGGTGTCTCTCTCTCTCGTTGGTGGTCTCTCTGTCTCTCTCTTTCTCTCAAAAATAAAGCATTCTTTGTGTCCTGTCTTCCAAAAACTATACCACAAAGAGGTGGATTATAGGCACACTTCATATTCACGGTCTCTTGCACTGGATGAGCAAGGACCATCTGTAAAGCCCATTAGATAAAAATGTAACGAAAGTGGTATTTTGTAGCATCAGGTTCGGTTTAATCAAACTAAGATTACAAACCCACCATTGTTGATCTGTTGGATCATTTGTATTTACTAATGCAACACAGACAAGGCTGTAATAGGTGGAATTCTGAAACTGACATTTTTATAGGCCAAAAATGCCAATTCCCTGTGGTCCAAATGACTAAGGGACGCTCAAATGTATTCTGAGATTTGTCGGTCTCTGGCTGAGAACTGGTGATTGGCGTCACAGAATTTAATGAGGATAATAGGGCATTTTGATGGTTTTCTCCTTTAACAGAAATAAGAAAATTTCAGGAAAAGAGGTGTCCCCCTGCCTTTTGAAAAATTGAAGCCCAATTCATAGAAACACATGGTCCACAATTTAAAAAACACTTCCTTGACAGAAAAATCAGGGACATTGGGTGTAAACCAATTTATGAGATAAGGCCACGGTCAGCCTTTCCATGCATGACAAAGACGAAATAACACAATACAACAAAAAGTGAATTTTAAAACCACAAACATTATATAATTTTTATAATTCTATAAAATCATATAAAATGTTTAATTAACACCCCTAAGAAAAATTATAAATTAGATGGATTAATCCCTATTATAACATTATAAAAGTTGTCCCAAAGCCAAGGGGCTTTGTATCTGTTTTAAGTTACATGAGAAGAGAGAGCTGGTAAGGGGAAGCTGTTTTTACTGAGTGTGCAATTGATCCCGATGGTTTCATTTCAGATTTCGATGAGGGAGAAATGCTATTTGGAAATCAATTAAAGTCGCTTATGGCGAATGAGTATCTGAAACAATATTGCACGTAAAAAGTAAAATCTCTTTTAGCTCAGAATGTGTATGCTCGTAGACACGTTGAATCTATCAGGGTGGGAAAGAATATAAATGAAGGAATGCACTGAACTTAAGAGGATTTATAGAGCATACATGAACAGTGGTCCAGGCAGTGCATTGTGTGGGTTGTCCTGTGTCTAGCCTATAAATCTTCTATGGATACAGGTATGGGGAATCCACCGTGGGTGCATTTGAATTTGTAATCCACCAGTGTTTACCTCACATTGTGTTTAGTTGAACATTGCCAAAGGCCATGGGGCGCCTGGGTGGCGCAGTCGGTTAAGCGTCCGACGTCAGCCAGGTCACGATCTCGCGGTCCGTGAGTTCGAGCCCCGCGTCAGGCTCTGGGCTGATGGCTCGGAGCCTGGAGCCTGTTTCCGATTCTGTGTCTCCCTCTCTCTCTGCCCCTCCCCCGTTCATGCTCTGTCTCTCTCTGTCCCAAAAATAAATAAACGTTGAAAAAAAAATTAAAAAAAAAAAAAAAACATTGCCAAAGGCCAAATTTGGGATTCGATGCCTGCACAGAATCGCTTTCGGTGTCAAAATACTAGGCTGTAAAGTTTTCCAAGTGAATACTTGTGCACTTTTAGCGTGATTCCCCACCTTTGTGAAAGGGACATGACCCAAACGTACCTGATGGGATCCTTGGAAAGTTTAAACGTAAGTTCAGAAGTATCAAGTAAAATTAAATTAAATTAAATTAAATTAAATTAAATTAAATTAAATTAAAATTAAATAGGGACACCAGGGTGGCTCAGTCCATTAAGCATCTGACTTTGGCTCAGGTCATGACGGTTCATGAGTTCAAGCCCGCATCAGGCTCTGTGCTGACAGCCTGGATCCTGCTTCGGATTCTGTGTCTCCCTCTCTCTCTGTCCCTCCCCCAGTCACACACACACACACACACACACACACACACTCTCTCTCTCTCTCTCTCTCTCTCTCTCAAAAATAAACTTTAAAAATTTTTTGACAAAAAATGTTACTCTTTCCCTATGTTTCTGCCTCAAAGAGGTTGCATGCCTGATGCTACTGAAAACATGTAATTGGTCACTGTGTAGACCATGAAGTTCACATAACTACTTGGAAACTCTGCTGATCACTGCCCACTGGGTTTTGATGACAATCAACAGTTTGTAAATTTCCACTAGTCTGTGATTCCATAATGATAAAAAAATAAACTTAGTGATACAATAAATGGCATCTTCTGAGGACCTTCTCTAGGAAAAAGGGACATCAAAGTGCTGGACCATCATTTGGGCGCCACATTTGGAACTGGTCCAACTGACTTGCATCATCACAGATGCCTGAGAGATGACCAAATACCTTAAGTACCCCCACAGTGTTAAAAGCAAGAATTACCAAGTGAGAGTATGTTAAACTAAAAAGCTTCTGAAACTAACGGAAACAATCAGCAAAACTATAAGGCAACTGACGAGATGGGAGAAGATGTTTCCAAATGACATATCAGATAAAGGGTTAGTATCCAAAATCTACAGGGAACTTACCAAATTCAACACCCAAAAACCAAATAACCCAGTAAAAAAATGGGCAAAAGCCAGGAACAGACATTTCTCCAAAGAAGACATCCAGATGGCCAACAGACACATGAAAAGATGCTCAACATCACTCATCATCAGGGAAATGCAGATCAAAACTGCATTTGGGTACCACCTCACACTGGTCAAAGTGGCTAAAATTAATAATTCAGGAAACAACAGATGTTGGCAAGGATGTGGAGAAACGGGAACTCTTTCGCACTGCTGGTGGGAATGCAAACTGGGGCAGCCACCCTGGAAAACAGTGTGGAGGCTTCTCAAAAAATTTAAAATAGAACTACCCTACGACCCAGGAAATCCAATTCTGAGTATATATCCAGAGGAAACAAAAAAGGATCTTGAAGAGAGATTGCCATCCCCAAGTTCACTACAGCCCTGTTCACCATAGTCAAAGTGTGGAAACAACACAATTGTACGTCAACACTTGCATGGATAAAGACAATGTAATAGATGCATATGCATACCTACCATGACATATTATTCAGCCTTTAAAAATCAGGAAATCATGCAGTTTTTGACATGGTGGCCATGAAGGACCTTATGCTACGTGAAACATGACAGACACAGAAAGACAAATGCTGTGTGATCACATGTCTATGTTGACTCTAACACAGTTAAACTCAAGGAAGCAGAGAGTAGATTGGTGGCTGGCAGGGGCTGGGGGAGAGGGATACAGGGCAGAGATGATCACAGGGTATGGCATTTCACTTATGCAAGACAAATTCTAAAGTGAATATTTGCCCCAAACATGGATATGCATCATTAGCAAGGACCAGGGAGGTGGTTTTCTGAATGGTCGAAGCATCAGGGCAGTGATACATTCCAAGGACTACCAGCTCCCGGCTCCTTGTGAACTTTTATTGGGAAAGTACCACATGGCTCGTGAGGTTCTCAGTCACCCTCCTTGTGTTCAGGAGCCCAGCGCTTGGCGGTCAAATGGCCCTTGAGGTTGGGCAGCCACTTGGGTTAACATTTCTCATTGTCTCCAAACTTTCTTTTTAAAGAGATTTAACATTTTTTTTAATGTTTATCATTTTTGAGAGAAAGAGAGAGAGAGACTGAGTGCATGCGAGCAAGGGAGGGGCAGAAAGAGAAGGAGAGAACCCCAAGCAGGTTCCACACTGCCAGTGCAGAGCCTGACACAGGGCTCGAACTCATGAACTGTGAGATCCTGACCTGAGCTGAAATCAAGAACGGGGTGCTTAGGGGCACCTGGGTGGCTCAGTCAGTTAACCATCTGACTTCGGCTCAGGTCATGATCTCACAATTCGTGAGATCAAGCCCCATGTCAGGCTCTGTGCTGACAGCCCGGAGCCTGGGGCCTGCTTCGGGTTCTGTGTCTCCCTTTCTCTCTGGCCCTCCCCTGCCCATGCTCTGTCTCTCTGTATCTCTCTCTCTCTCTCAAAAATAAATAAATATTAAAAAAAAAAAGAGTTGGACACTTAACTGAGCTACCCAGGCACCCCTGTCTTCGTTAAAATTTAAAAGAATTTTAAACACGCCCCCAAATCCCTAAATCATGAAAGAGCTCTAATGCATGAATCGGTGAAAGCTTTGACACGGCCCCGTCCCCTCCTCATGAAGACTATTTCAGTTTTTGCGAGGTCAGCACTGTTTGGTACAGTCTTCACTGCGTTTACCCATGCATCTAGAAACATCGCTTATTTCCCTAGAAATGAAAGGTCCTATTTTGCATGTCTATAAATGCGTCCAGTTTCCTTGTTCGCATGCTCTTTCTTCCTGGTCGAGTTTCTCCGTTTGTCTTCCTGGAGAAAGCTGCGGTCTGATTTTTATCACGGGTCCAGAGGCAGGGAGGCCCTTTGGAGGAGGGGACATGCTGATAATCGGATTTACTTTGCAAAGCCTCTGCCTCAAGTGTGGTCATGCAGGGCTCTGCCTCTAAGAAGGATTAGCTCATCCCGTGGAAAGAGAGCGGAGTTGGCTCAGAGCATCAATGGGAGTTAAGCTGGGTTTGGCAGTCGAGGGAATTTAAAGTCACCTGAGTCCTAATAAATCCCGTAATCCAGTTCTTTGAGTCCCATGGATGCTGTTGTGTCTGGCCCTGTCTGCGCAGCTCAACCACAAGCAACAAAAACAAATGCTGGACACCATGGCCCCGCATGCTCACAGAGCCCCTCTGCAACAGAAAACATAAATCAAACGCTCTGTGTTTGGGTTTTCCAGCAAGAAACAGCAGGAATCTAACTCAGGCCTTCCGAGGACCACATCCAACCTACAGAGCCTAGGTCACGGCAGGTCCCAGAAATTCTACTCCCAGTCAGTCGTATTCTCTGGGAACCAGGCAGTAGCGCAAAGAAATGTTCGCGGCTGCGTTGTTTCAAGGAGCTTCGACGGGCATCGCTCACCCCATCTGCCAACCATAAAATGGATCAATCCATTGTGGGGTATTCATAGAATAATACGCTAGACAGCAGACAACGGAAATAAACCAGGACCCTTGCAACACCTGAATGGATCTCATTATGTGGTGTTGCAGGAAGGAGGCCAGAGATACAAGCCTACATACGCCATGTGCCCCATTTATATGAAACCCAACGTTCACGCTCATGGGCGTAAACATTTATTAGAAAAGCACAAGGAAGTAATTGTCAGCATGATCCAAGACAGAAGTTACCCCCAGGGTAAATGGAGCAGGCTCTGGGGAGAGCTTGGAGGTCCCAACAATGTTCCCTTTCTCAACAGGGTGCCCTTTCTGTGTTCTCCTCATTCAGAAAGCCGCTCATTGATGGATTGTCAAGCCGTTTTTATGAACGGAAGTCTCATGTCATCAAAAAAGTTTATGAAGAAAGGAAACACCAAGGTCTAAATTGTGTACATAATCTTTATAATGGAGCAAGAACGTTTTATTTTCTGGGTTGGCAATAGAGGGGAAGACAGGCAAGGGGTCTGAGGCCGGCATTGAGGGCAAGTTCATCATCCCCAGGCTCAGCCGCAGCACTGCGGGACCAGACCCGTTCTTTCCATTTGGAAAGCTTTATCACTGTCCACCGCTTGAAGAGGAGATTAGGTTGGGTACAGTGGACAATGTGACCAATGCATCAGGGTTTACGCTTCAGGGAACTCTGCATTTTGTTCATCATCTTGCTGTATAGTATTAATGTGAGATATATGTGCTAATCTCTATGTATAATGTACTTCCATCCATGTAACCATCCGCCCACCCATCCAACCATCATTTCTTGATTTCTTTCTTTCTTTCTTTCTTTCTTTCTTTCTTTCTTTCTTTCTTTCTTTCTTTCTTTCTTTCCTTCCTTCCTTCCTTCCTTCCTTCCTTCCTTCCTTCCTTCTATCCATCCATCCATCCATCCTTTCTTTCTTTCTCTCTTTCTATCCACCCATCCATCCATCCATTTATCCACCCACCCACTCATCCATCCACCATCTACTGACCCACTGATCTACATAGATAAAAATGATAGAGAAATAAATAAATAGATATTGACAGATGATAGACAATGGATGGATGGACGGACGGACAGACAACAAACAAAATATTCTACTTTGCAACTTTTAGCTTTTAGTTGAATCAATTATACTTCTCAGTTCATGGCCTGATATCACCACCCTTGATCACTGGAAGCCCCACCTCTACCTTTCAATTTTTTTTAATTGTTTTTGTCATTTATTTCCATAACACGTTCCCTTTCTACTCTGTGCACTTTTACATCCGTTCTATTGAATTTCATGCATACATTTTTAAATTTCTCCTCGGCGTTATGTACCGCTTACCCTCTGCAGGATTCCTCTTTCTCCTCCACCTGTGAGTGGTATCCACCGTTCACCCTTCAGCCCTCATGACACCTCACTCAGCGGACTCTTCTATATCTACTCTCCCACCACACTTGTGTGAACCCTTTATCATTCACAAACATTCCACTTTTTATTTCCTTGGGGGCAGTGAGATATTAACTATTTAGGTATCCATCCCCTCATTGAAAGACCTTTTAGGTACGACACTTTCTAGACTCAGAACATTTTTGTAGAAGGCCAGGAAGAAAAAAAATTGTAAGTAAGTGAATTCTCTGATTTCTTTGTGTGCTTTTAAAATGAGCACATCAGGGGCGCCTGGGTGGCGCAGTCGGTTAAGCGTCCGACTTCAGCCAGGTCACGATCTCGCGGTCCGTGAGTTCGAGCCCCGCGTCAGGCTCTGGGCTGATGGCTCAGAGCCTGGAGCCTGTTTCCGATTCTGTGTCTCCCTCTCTCTCTGCCCCTCCCCCGTTCATGCTCTGTCTCTCTCTGTCCCAAAAATAAATAAACGTTGAAAAAAAAATTTTAAATGAGCACATCATTCTGGGAAATTGTGTTGGGTGTCTTGGAGAGAGTGATAGTTCTGAGAGATGCCTAAACTGGGAAGGAGGCAAGGAATTTACTAAGCCTGCAGGAATTTTTTCAGAGAGTGGAAGAGAGATCACCGGTATGGTCTGTTGGTTTTGCAAGCAAGGAGGCTACCTGTGCCCTCATTCCTAGCTCTGGAATAGCTGCATGACTCTCCCGTGGCAAATGTCCCTCCCCGTTCTGTACACGACGTGGAGCCCACTAGCTGCCAAAGGCTAAAGAAACATACAGGAGAGAAAAGAACCACAGAGAAACAACAGCTGAATTCTGTGATATAGGTACACGCTTAATATTTGTGTGTGTGTTTTTTTAAAGAAGGATCCTTAACCATATTCTTTTCCCCTGTTGACTCGATTTTCTCCCCCACTCCCCACACTTGTAAAGTGGCAAAAACCTGGGATTTCCACACCAATAACTTTCTGAAAATGCCAGGGTGTAACAACATCATTTTGTTTTGATTTGAGAACATCGAGTCCCTATTATTTCTCCTTTAGACCAGCATGATCCATGGAGAAGACAATCATCCCACTACATCTGTGATCTTTGTGTTTTCCTCCACCAGAGGTGCTTGATAGGACTCAAATCCATCTCCAAAAACGTTACTCCAAGTTACATATACTGATGGGCTTATTCAATACAGCATTTTCTTTTTTTTTTTTTAATTTTTTTTTCAACGTTTATTTATTTTTGGGACAGAGAGAGACAGAGCATGAATGGGGGAGGGGAAGAGAGAGAGGGAGACACAGAATCGGAAACAGGCTCCAGGCTCTGAGCCATCAGCCCAGAGCCTGACGTGGGGCTCGAACTCACGGACCGCGAGATCGTGACCTGGCTGAAGTCGGACGCTTAACCGACTGCGCCACCCAGGCACCCCATCAATACAGCATTTTCTTGAAATCTGCTGTGGAGTTTCACTGCACTTAAACTTTCCCAAAACAAAACGTTTACAGGGTTTTCCTCTGTTTTGTCTCTTCGCACTGTCCTTGGGAGAAAATTCAATGGATGTAAGACACAAATCTTTGAGTCACGTGGAAAGAAAAATAAGGAAAGAAGTAACGGGGAGATTAATCCTCTGTGAAAATACCCAAACTGAAATCGTTGAGATTCTTAAGTACCTGGGATGTAGTGGAGACACGGCTAGTGTGCTTCTGGAGGGCATTTACTGAGATTTATCCAGAAGGCACACCTTTCTGTAGGTGTCTTCCCATGACGGGCACGATGGAGCCACACCTGCCAGTGAACAGGTGACTGATATTCCAGACCCTGCTCAGTGACATCAGCACCCATTTGTGAAGAGACATCAGCACCCCCTTGCAGGAGACCTACCTTCCCTTCGTGTCCACACCTGAAACCCTCCGGTCCCCTATCCCCCCTCCATGCTGACTCCTGCCCATGACCGCATCACACTGCCTCCTCCTTGGAAACTCAACGAGGTCCTGTTTGACTCATGTCCTGTGCAGCTTAAATTCCACTGTTTTTACCTGTGTTTCCATTCTCCCTATATTCAAGACCCTTTTTATTCAACCACTCTTTAATTTTACGCTCTGGGGGTGGGGGTTCATAATTTATGCTCACATACAATTCACACACACACACACACACACACACGTCGATTTGTGTTGCGAAAGCATCCTGGCATTGTTGGAATTCGCCCCATCAGGATCATGAAAACAGTGTTATTTGCATTCCTTGTAGAAATCTTGCATCATTAATCATAAAAGATTTTAACCTCTAGGTGTTGGTATCCAATTATGGCAAATCCACAAAATAATGCTTTAGAGGTTTTCCTTCTTTATACACCGTATACAGTCTGAAAGAGGTTATAAAGCTTTGAAAAAGTGTGTTACATTATGTACGATTTGTAGGAGAAAACATTTACACTTGTGCCCCTAAAACAAAAATCCCGTGGCTTATCATCCTCGATAATTACGGGATCATTGTCATTATTGGAGTGATTTTTGTTTCTTCTGAAAAATCATTTCATCTAAGCCTTCAAATTTTTCATCTATCATTCGACAGTGAATTAACTCACATATTATAAAATTTAGCTCCTTTCTGCTTTCGTCTGTATCTTGGAACACCTTCCCCTGCTTTTTTGTTACCATTTCTGTGTTTTAATTGCCATTAACAGAGTTCATAATTTTCTATTCTCAAAACCCCTGACGCTGTATTCAGGTCTGTATCCATTATCACATTCTGAGTAAAATCAAGGAGGATCCCTTTACACCTACATTATTAGGGCTGTTTTATTTTTTTGTCTGCTTATTTTTTAATGTTTATTTATTCATTTTGAGAGAGGGAGGGAGACACAGAACTGAAGCAGGCTCCAGGCTCTGACCTGTCAGCACAGACCCCGACAGGAAGCTCGAACTCTCAAACCTTGAGATCGTGACCTGAGCCGAAGTCGGACGTTGAACCAACTGAGCCACCCCAGCGCCCCTAAGGCTTTCATTTTTAATGTTTGGTTTTTTAAAAATCTGCCCGTTGAAGAGGGTCTCCTGTCTGTCTGTGCATCTGTCTCTCTCTCTGTCTCTGGCACTCATGTGTGCACGAGCTTGTGTATTATGGTCCTTCAGAAACACGGAAGTCCTGTAATCCATGGTTACACTTCACGATATAAATTCATAGATTCAAAGTGGCGGGTTGACTTACCAACATAAACCGGACATTGATTCCTATTTACAAAGATTTGGGCTCAAAGAAAAAAAGTAATTACCATCCTACCTTCCCTATAATCATTTCCTCCTCTTCCTCAATATTGTATGATTTCTAGTTTTTCTAGACATTTCTACACACTCTTGAATAATCTCCATAAATACCTATCGTAATACATCATCTTTAAAATGTCCACTTACTTTCATCTGTCCCCATTCACTTCTTTCCTATTCTCGGTTTTATCGCCCTACTTTGCATTTGTGTAACAAATTAGGCATGCCAGCCTCCTTCGTCCGTCCGTCCGTGTGCTTTCTAGCATCAGTGATATGTTAAATATGGATTTATTGCTCATTCCCTTCACTGGCTGGGTTTGGATGCACGTAGTATTATGTTTTATTTAAGAAAGGCTCTTTTATGACTCCCAAGGTGTCCTATGCTTGAAAATACCTTTTGCTTAGATTTACCCTTGAGTGTCGATGGCTCTGCGTAGGAAATGTGGGCACATCTATTACCTGCCCTGGGATCTTGGATGTATTGTTATCTTCCCAGCTACCATACCACTAACTTGGGCATGAGTCATTCTCCATTGGAGGAGTAGGCATTATGCATACATTCACCCGTGTCCTGTCCTGAGACCGTGAGCATCTTGCTTCTCATATGTTTTGAATTTCTGTTCTTAATTTCATGCAGCTTTGGACTCAGTAGTCAAAGCTCCAGCTCTGTCTGTCTATCCTGTTGTCAGGTTTTCTGCCTCTTGCACAGTGCTCTGTACGTACATCCATTTCACTTTCAGAACAGCATGACTTTTCTGTCTCCTTTCCGGTGGCTGTGTGTTTAAGGTTTCCTTCCTCTCCTGCAATATTTCCATTCCTTCTGCGATCCCAGGCATTGCGTCAAAGAGATGCTATTTCAAAGACTCCATAATGGATGGACACACATTATTTGTGTCGTCAAAACATGACTTGTGAAGTATCATTGCACGTTCTCCCGAAATTGTATTTCCTGCTGTTTCTTGTTTCACGCCTCCTACTAGCTTCTGGTTTGCTTTTCTTCTCTCCCTCCTTCCCTCCTCCTTCTCTCTCCCTTCTTCCCTCCCTTTTTCCTTCGTTCCTTCCTTCCTCCCATCCTTCCATCCACCATCTTTCCTTCCTTCCATCCTCCCTCCTTCTTTCCTTCCTTCCTCCCTCCCTTCACTCTCTCCCTCCCTCTCAACCTTCCTTCCATCAAATCCTTCTATCCTTCCTTCCTTCCTTCCTTCCTTCCTTCCTTCCTTCCTTCCTTCCATCCATCCATCATATCTATGTATGCATCTTTCCTTTTTTCCTTCCTTCCTTTCATCCATGCATATGTAGCCTTCCTCCCTCCTTATTTCCTTCCTTTATTCCTTCCTCCCTCTTTCCTTCTTTCTTTCCTTCCTTCCTTCCTCCCTCCCTCCCTCCCTCCCTTCCTTCCATCATATCTATCCTTCCTCCCTCCCTCCCTTCCTTCTTTCATTCCTTCCTTCCTCCCTCCATCTTTCCTTCCTTCCTCCCTTCCATCCTTCCATTCACCGTGTCTGTCGTTCCTTCCTTCCTTCCTTTTCCTTCCTTCCTACCTTCCTCAGTCCCTTCCTTCCTTCCTCCCTTCCATCATATCTATCCTTCCTCCCTCCCTTCCTTCCTTCCTCCCTTCCATCATATCTATCCTTCCTCCCTCCCTTCCTTCCTTCCTCCCTCCCTCCCTTCCTTCCATCATATCTATCCTTCCTTCCTCCCTCCCTTCCTTCCTTCCTCCCTTCCATCATATCTATCCTTCCTCCCTCCCTTCCTTCCTTCCTCCCTTCCATCATATCTATCCTTCCTCCCTCCCTTCCTTCCTTCCTCCCTCCCTTCCTTCCTTCCATCATATCTATCCTTCCTCCCTCCCTCCCTTCCTGCTTTCCTTCCTTCCTCCCTCCCTCCATCTTTCCTTCCTTCCTCCCTTCTGTCCTTCCATCCACCATGCCTATCCTTTCTTCCATCCACCGTGTCTGTCCTTCCTTCCTCCTTCCCTCTCTCTCAACAACCTTCCTTCCATCATATCCTTCTATCCTTCCTTCCTTCCTTCCTTCCTTCCTTCCTTCCTTCCTTCCTTCCTTCCATCATATCTGTCTACATATGCATCTTTCCTTTCTTCCTTCCTTCCTTTCATCCATGCATGTGTATCCTTCCTGTCTGCCTTCCTTCCTTTACTGTTTCTTTCTTTTACTGCTTCTTTAACCGGGTGTATTTTTGAGAAGATGCCACAATAATTTACTTCTCACAGTTTCTTGATTTTGAGTGCAGATCTTTGGCTCTAGGCTGGTCTTTGCTGGAGAACAGGGTGGCAGGCACTGGGGGCATTTCCAGGGTACTGTGGCAGGCTCAGTCTAGGTATACCATGTGCCTGCGCTTTCCCAACAGCTGTCTGTGCCTTCTGGACTCAGCCTGCAGTTCGCATATCCTCTCAGTGTTAGGGTAATTAGGGACCAAGGTGAAGTCCCATATGGACTGCTGTGTGCATGTGTGTGTCTGCGTGCATGTGTGTGTATGTGTTGGTGTGTGCTGTGTTAATGAGTGACGGCAAAATAGAGCCCCGACGTCACATTTTCTACTAGAATACCATGACACTCCACTCATTTCTCAGGTGGTGCATCTATGGATCTTATTGCACTTCTCTTCCTGACATTTTGTTGGGGAGTCTTCGGTCACCCCTAAACACGTCTCACTCTCTAGAGCATGCCATTCCAGGGACGGGAGCATGGGTTGGGCACGTTCGGAATCTACCACCCAATTTTGGAAAACTCTGGGGATGGATGAACACGTTCCCCCAAAACCTCCATTAAAACCATCAGACAGTACGGAAGGGGTCATGGGTGTGAGAAGCTCATTCTATGATGATGCTATCAGGGATTGTTTGGATCCCAGCCAAGTGAGATTACAAAATATTTCCTGCAAAATGTGGCAGTTCAGCTGAATTAACGAGGGTACTCGTTGGGACGAGCACTGGGTGTTATAAGTAAGGGATGAATCACTAAATTCTAATCCTGAAACCAATACTAAACTATGTTAACTAACTTGGATTAAATAAGTAAATAGGGGCACCTGGGTGGCTCAGTTGGTTGAGCGTCTGACTTCAGCTCAGGTCATGATCTCACTGTCCATGAGTTCGAGCCCCCCATCGGGCTCTGTGCTGATAGCTCAGAGCCTGGAGCCTGCTTCGGATTCTATGTCTCTCTCTCTCTCTCTCTCTCTCTCTCTCTCTCTCTCTCTCTCTACCGCACCCCTGCTCACAGTCTGTCTCTCTCTCTTGCTCTCAAAAATAAACATTAAAAAATTAATTAGTTCATTAATGAGTGAAAACAAAACAAAATAAAGTAGGTTACAGTACGTGACTGGGGGCCTCATTTGTATAACAAAACAAAAATGGTCGAAAGGGATTAGGATAGCGTAGAATCTAATACAGAAAATGAGAGTAGGAGGAAAACAAGAAACGTTGAATGCTCAACATTTCATCTGAGAAAACAACACAGAGACTTTCAGAGGAAATGCAGGGAGAAAAGAGCTTGCACGTCTTGTTCGTGATGCACGGATGTGGGACGTGAGATAATCCTCCCCATCTTCCAGAGGAGGGAGCATGATGCCGGGCCTGGTGGTGATGGGGTCTCTCTCCTCACGGCCCTGGGGGCTCAGCCTCATCGCTGCACCTGTTAGGGTGTTTCTGGCCCACGCAAGGGCACGCAGAGTTCAGGCAGATTGCACACGGTGCATGCGGTGTGGACGACAGCTTCCACCCCACAACGTGGCCCCTTCTGTGGCCACCGATTTTCAGAGAAAGAATCGCTCCTGAGGGGACATCATAGGAGAACAGCACACGGAAACACTGAGAGTTGTGGCACCTTATTTGATCATGAGGACAGCCCCATGGCCGCGTCCTGCAACTTGCGTATTTAGCCATCTCGTGATGAGATTTTCTAGACAGGCAGTAAGCGTCCCCAGGACATAGCGCTGTGCTACAAATCATGACCTTGCTGCCTGTTGCCTACTCTCCAGACCAACAACGACCTGGGACCATCATTGCGGTCACTCTTGCCGCACAGTGTCTCAATTTCTTGTTCTGAATGAATTGGGGGGGGGTGGTAAAAATTACAAATGTATTCTTGTTTTAATTTTTCTAAGTTTATTTATTTATTTTGAGAGAGACGGAAAGAGCTGGAGCAGGGGAGGGGCAGAGATAGGGAGAGAGAGAGAATCCCAAGCAGCCTCTGCACCGTCAGCACAGAGCCCGACACGGGGCTCCCCCTCACCGACTGTGAGATCACGACCTGAACTGAAACTAGGAGTCGGATGCTTAACCAACTGAGCCCCCCGGGCGCCCCAGATACAAATAAGAAAGCCATCGTAAAGCTCTCAGTAAAAGAAACACTTGTTGGCATGAACACACCGTGCTGTATTTTAAGAAAATATGATGATTACAAATAGGAACCGTTTGTCATAGGTCGCCCAGAGGTTGCTGGACACTGAAAACCAATCTCCGGTCTGTAATCCACCTGCTTGCGTGTTTACCCCTACCGTGTATTTCATAGACTAATGGGCTGGGGCCACATCGTTCTGCTGACGGTAACCTCTCAAAGGATTTGTACACCTTCTTCTTACTGGTCGTCTGCCATGGCCTCAGCTCCTCACTGCTCATTTTCCCTCAAGTCTGTCTTACTCCAGGAATAAGTGCCATCGATCTCTGTTTAACATAAAGCACCAGGGAAATCCCCACTAATTCTATTCAGAGCTGTCGTCCCAGGAGAATTTACATTGAAATGTCCAAATGCCATTTTGCCAAAATTGTAATATGTGGGTGCATACACATACATATATCATGGCAGTACATTGTGCGCTATTCTTTGTTAATTGTCTTTATTATTTTAGAGAGAGAGTGTGAGCAAACGGGAGGAGCAGAAGCTCAGAGAGTTTCAATCAGGCCCCATGCTCAGTGTGGAGCCCAAGGTATGCTTTGATCCCACAAGCCTGGGATCATGACCGGAGCTGAAATCAAGAGTCGGACACTCAACAGACTGACCACCCATGCACCCTCGTTATTCAAGCCTTTAAAATCCTCAAAGCTTTTTTCCATCTGAGGCTAATATGTATTGTGACTCTCGTACATGGTTCAAACCTGTGTCCTTCCCAGCTCAACTGTCTCTATAAGAGTGTGTGTGTGTGAGTGTGCACGTAAGCCCAGGCATGAGTGTATCAATGCCTACATACAGCATACATACTTATATTTCCTGTGCTGTCCAGTGAAATATCCAAGAAATAGGCACCCCGTGGCAGTGAGCAATGAGCACATCTTACACCCAGATACTAGTGTCTAATATCGGTGGCCAGTAAAGGAACTAAGTTTTATAGATAAGGCTGATTTCAGTGTTGGGCTGCGTAGATATAAGCCTGCAATGTCTGCCAATGCCAAAAAGTGCTCAAAACTATTAGAACAATTTTTCTAAAGGGCAAAGGTGCTCCCATTCTGGGAAAATTTGAATACCGAATATATTCAGTATAGTAATAGATATTAAACATTTGAAAAACAGCCACGTATGTGTCCATAACGAGTACACATATATCTATGTATTTGTATATATCTACACATAACGCATGCACATATCTACATCAATAGCTATATATCTATCTATATGAAAAAAGGACTATTATTTACAAAAAATGCCCAATCCTGGTTGGCTCCATCGGTACGAGTAGAGTATATGACTCTTGATCTCGGGGTTGTGAGCTCAAACCCCACCTTGGGTGTGGAGTTTACTTTAAAAAAATAAAATAAAAGTACCTCCCTTCCAACAGCTTGGCTGAGTGAGCAAAATTCACATTGGCGATGGATGGCTGAGGTTCTTTGAGACGTGATGCACTGAGGAGGCCATGTCACCTAGCTGGCATCCCACATCACGAGACACGGTCTGAATCTACTCAAGAGGATGCCAGAAGACAAAAAAAAAAAAACAAGCAACAAGCAAACAAGGGAATAAAAAGCACAGTATCGTTTCCATTTGTGGCCAAAGTTAGGAACTATTTGGAGATGCGTTTACCTGGGACCCATGAAAGATCTATGTTTAAAAAACAACAACAACACAAAACATTGATGAGAGAAGTTAGCATCTATATAAACACTGATCTGTGGTGTGGCTATGACCAGCAGAGGGAAGCAATCAGAGATGATTTTTTTTTGAAACAGGCTTCATGCCCAGCACAGAGCCCAAGGGAGATCTTGAACTCATGGCCCTGAGATCAGGACTTGATCTGAGATTAAGAGTCAGGTGCCTGCACTACTGAGTCACCCAGGCCCCCCTCACAGCCAGTTTTCACCAAGAACAAAGTCAGATAGTTGGGGTCCTTGTTACTCTTGATCCTTCTTTCGACTGGCGTTATTTCCATCTCCTGTCATTTCGTGACATGTCTAACATCTTGGAATCGCAAACCTCTTTCAGGCTGCAGCGGCCCCATTGCTAACCTCTTCACATCCCCCAGTTCAGCTGACATCTAATTCCCAGGCAGGCATTGCACACCCAACATTCACCCCCTGTTCTCGGGGCTGCCTTGGGAACAGGGGTCTCGTGCCCTAATTACTTGTGTTCTTGCAGACGTTCAGTGCAAAACGGGCTAGACAAATGAAGAAATGCATAAGTGAGTAATTTCAGGAGGTGATGAATGTCACCCCCAAGCACATACGGGACAGGAGTGTTAGAAAGATTGGGTGAGGATCTGGGCTGCTTCCAGAAAGAGAAATACAGTGAGCATGGCCATTGCCGTGAGATCAGAGAGCGTGGAAGGAGGTGAGCTAGGGCGGGAAAGGAGAACCAGGATCATGTAGAGCCAAAGGGCCATGGCTCAGTGTTTGCACTGCATCAACAAACAAAGGAAAAGACATTGCTATATCGCCTGCACCGGCCAATAGTCAGATTCACATTCTTACGACCTCTTCCAAATTTGAGGGGCAGCATTTATTTTTTCACTTAAAGACAACAGTATTGGTTACAGTAACACACTATTGTTCCTTCATTATCATTACCCCCCTGCTACGTAGACTACTCACGTGGCTTTGAATGTGCTCCCTGGGACCCGTAGTTGCTCATTTAAAACATATTACAACAACTACTCAAAACTATACAGTTCCTGGGGCGCCTGGATGGCTCAGTCCATTAAGCATCCGACTCTTGACTTTGACTCAGGTCATGATCTCATGGTTCATGAGTTCGAGCCCCACGTCAGGCTCTGTGCTAATAGTGGGGAGTCTGCTTGGGATTCTCTGTCTCCTGTTTCTCCATCCCTCCGCCCCCCCCTCAAAAATAAACTTTTTTTTAAAAAAAGAAACATATACAGTTACTTAATAAAGTATAAGTATGCAGGGCAGTTGTACTAAAGGCATAACTCATGACTGATTTCGTTAGCAAATGATCCATATTTGCAACATGTTGTGCAGAATTTAGCTGTAGAAAACCATAGTAATGATCTCTACCACAGGTGGGACCTCGTGAAAAGAGTATTTGTTTCTTGGTATTTTTTTTCCCCAGATGTTTGGATGATCCAACTACTTATCTATCATTTCTAAGTTAAAAACAAATGCACTGAGGGGCAGGCTTTCTCACCTAAACAAATGTATCCCTAAAGACAACTAAAAAAACAAATGCCATGTCTCATCCTAACTTGGGAAACTGAGACGGTGCGTATATGCTTCTCAGCCACTCTCCTTGTGTGTTCTCCCAGGGAACCCACATTTACAATATGTTCACGCACAAGGAAGTCTCCATACATCAAGCAATTATTGTTTTTCCCATAGACAAACCACAAGATTTGTCAGGGGGAGAAGAAAAGGTGTGGTAATTAAAACAACTCTGGAAGGTTTACGGAGAAATATTTCAGAGTAAACGTCACTTGGTGCAGCTTGCTGGGTGTTTACACACGTTTCGTTTAAAAAAACCAAACTGACATCAACTCCAGTTTCGAGAGCCCAGTGAGGACAATTTCGAAAAATTAGAAAAAAAAAAAAACCAGTGTGGAAAATAAATCTGACGAGACGCTGGGAAGCTTGTCCCCGTATCCAGAAAGAGGACACAGTGGTTTGACGCTCCTTTGCCACGTTCTCAGTCACGGGCGTAACCACAAGTATTTGTGGAACCTCCACACCATGCAGAAGAGTCAGGTCCTCCCCAGGCAAACAGAAAAGTAGCCCCATCGAATCCCATCAACTCTGATCTGTTCACGTTCGTCACGACGCTTGCAAATCTGGAGCCCGAGATATTTTCCCTGTGCACGAGAAGTTCAGGGAATGAAGGTGCCGTTTGTGAACGTTCGTTTGAAGGTTTGCACCTGGTAACGGAATAAAACGTGCTTCACCCGTCTATGAATTGTGCAGCGTGTCTCCGGCATTTCTAACTCTGTTCCTCGGCTCCTTGGTGGGTGAGGTGCTCATCGCCTCCAATGCCAATGGACGGATGTTGGAACATCAGCATTCCTTCCTGGGAAGGTGGGCATCTTGGAAAACTGGATATCCAACAAAGACGCACAGAACTATTCATTCCCTCCGTAAATGTTGATTGTGGACATACGGTTGGCCAGAGTCTGTAGCAGTTGGTGACGTTATCTAGTTTAATTAAACCAAAATAACTTTGGGGAGGGGGCGGTATTTGTCTTTCCAGTGAAGACCCACATGGCAGCCCTTGGTGAAAGCCTGATGTGAACATCTTCTCCTTCCCAACTTGCACACGCAGATGCTAATTTTAAATTGCTCTGCTGTCTGAGAATGGCACGCAGTCAGAGAGCCTGATGCCTCGGGGAATACCAAGTGATGTGTGATTTTTTTCCAGAACGCGGGATTGAAACACGGGATCCACCTCATGTAGATCAGTGTATTCCATGTTAACACTGGCTCCACAGACAGCCGTCTGTCCCACTGCCTCTGTCTGGAAATCGCGATGACGTTGCCTCCCAATCCCATTAGAGACCTTCTTTGCCGATCTTCAATGTCTAGTCTTTATTCGCCTAGAAATGCCTCTCAATCAGTTGTTTGTAGAATTCTCTGAGAGGCTCCAGGAGAGCCCAGCCCCCCGGGCGTGTTGGCCTGTCCCCGCAGCGTGCCCCAGACACAGTCCCGTCCGCACTTGTGCTACAGACGCTTTCATAATTCCCTTCACCCTTGCCTGTCACTTCTGATTATTCTCAGGGTTCACAGTCTGATGTATTATTAAGTAGACCCAGTATGACTCTGCAAATGGAAATATATTCAGAAGCCTGGATGTGGCACTCACTCCAGGGCTTATCGAGTGCACACGTAGGTGGAATCATGCTAAAAAGACTCTGTTTACATGAATTTCAAAAACAATTAATGTGTGCAATCCAAGAGATTTTGAAATATCCAAAGTGTCTGTTGAATCACATGTAATTTAAAATATTAAGTCTATAACAAAATCAATGTTGTAGGATCAAAACACTCATTCAGTTTGCACATTAAAACCTCACTCTTTTTACACATTAAAATGTAACCCTACTTTAAAGAGAAACACAAATGCCTATTAGAGATTCAAATTTATTAACATTTTGGTAGTAATATTAGTAAATTACATCAGAACACTAAAATCTGTACAAGAAAATAAAACATTTGTTGTAGTTTTGTTTCTATAAAATGAACACAATCTATTTAAATTAAAACCTTATGTATGTTGAATTTAGTGTTTTGTTCTACAAGAGGATGTTATGTTTTGGGAGAAGAGTGAGTTTACAAGATAGATGATGGATAAATAGATGGCACGTAGATAAATACATTGATTAATAGATGCGTAGATCATAATACATAGATACATAGATGACAGGTAGGTAGGTAGGTAGGTAGATAGATATAGGAATGGATGGATAGTTAGACGAGAGATCATAGATAGATAGATAAACTGACACATACATAGATGATAAGTACGTAGGTAAGTAGGTAGATACGTAGATACGTAAATGATAGGATAGATATAGTGATGGATGGGATGGATGGATACATAGAATAGACTAGATAGATAGATAGATAGATAGATGATAGATTGGATGGATGGATGGATGGATGGATGGATAGGAAGAAAGAAAGAAAGAAAGAAAAGAAAGAAAGAAAGAAGGAAGGAAGGAAGGAAGGAAGGAAGGAAGGAAAGAAAGAAAGAAAAAGAAAGAGAGAGAGAGAAAGAACGAACAGAAAGATAGAGGCAGGTACATGAATAGATATTTACTTCTGTGAAAAAATTCAAGGTCAGCTAAAGTAACATATTGACACAGATGTATAGAAAAGAGTTTGGTTTGACTTTTTCTTCAAATTCCTGAGTTTCACACGATTGCAGCAAAGCTAGGCGCAAAACTTACCGTGCACGGTGTCCCTACCTTTTGCATCATCCATCAAAACGTACAGAGAGTACATATAAGCAAGTTAGGGAAACTCCCCAAAAGGCCAGCCCTTCGTGCAGTTTTGTTCTAATCAGTGTTGTTCACCGTCCAGCTCCTGCAGTGCCGTGCGTTCCGTTGTGTGTCTCGGGAACTGGTGTCGTACCGCGGTAGGTTTTCCAAAATTTTGGTGACACACTGAAGCATCATATGCTGCTGCTGAGTTCCATCCTGCTTATTTCTGGCATCAGAGCTGCCCTAGTCCCTGATCTCCTTTGAGAAACTCCAATCGTAGTTGACGTCAGTGATGAGGCTCCTTGCTGCACCTGAATGAGAGCCTCGGCAGACAACGGGAGGCCGAGGGGAGCCCTGCAGCCTCCCACTCCTGGATATCCGAAAGGAGAAACATGCTGTCACAGGTTCTCCCACCTGCAGCCTAGAACCCAACGCACTCAGACCAAACATGGACCCACTTGATAAGCAAATGACAGAGATATGGTGGACCATTTCTTACACGTATAACCCACTTCACTCACGCAAAGAGATAAAGGTTGGCACTCCGTGTCCAGGTATGAGTAAAAGTTTTTGAAACATGGGACGCCTGGGTGGCTCAGTCACTTGGGCATCAGACTCTGGATTTGGGTTCATATCATGATCTCACGGGTTCCTGAGTTTGAGCCCACCGTCAGGTTCTGCACTGACAGGACAGACCCTGGTTGGGATCCTCTGTCTCCCTCTCTCTCTGCCCCTCCCCTGCTCTCTCTCTCTCTCTCTCTCTCAAAATAAATTAGTAAACATTAGAAAAAGTGTTGGGGTGCCAGTGTCTCAGTAGGTCTAGCATCCGAATCTTGATTTCAGCTCAGGTCATGATCCCAGGGACATGGGGTCAAGCCCCGCGTCGAGCTCAGTGCGGAGCCTGCTTAAGATTCTCTCTCTCTTTCCCTCTCTCTCTGCACACCTCCCCTGTTCATGCTGTCTCTCAAAAGTAAATAAATAAGCTTTCTTTTAAAAGGACTCAAAAAATGTTTTGAAACTTAACTCAGAGTACTTACATTTCATTAGCTATCATCATAAATTTCTTCCCCTTCCTAGTGACAGCTGAAGATGTCCAGTTTATTTACCATTCGGTTACCTTCAAAACCTCTACAGGACCACCTCACTTCTGCATCTGATGGCTAGATTATGCAGATAAAAGTACATCACAGGCTGTTAGAGTTGAATTTCCAATAAATGCCAAATACATTTTCATGTAAGTCTGTCTTGTACCACCGTTGGAATGCACTTTACCTAATAGTGAATTTGGAGTCCATCGGAAATTCAGATGTAACTGGGCATCTTGTACTTGGTGAAACAACACTAATTCGGAAAGAAAAGTAGACTGGAACCACCACCCCCGCCCACACCACACACACACACACACACACACACACACACACACACACATTTCAGATGCTGAACTGGGCACAGAGGATCCCCAGTTTGTGTGCATTGTGGTTCCAGTGATGGTCTTGGCATCCCCGCGAAGCTCTTCCCCCGGCATAGCTGAGAGGGGCGGGCTGGCTGCCTCCTGAAATTCACGGCTATTCATCCCCACATCTCTGATGTTTGTTGGCTCCTGTCCTGGGACTCCTGCTCTCTTGGGAACCAGTGCGACTCCATATGAGCAACAAGAGCCTTCTCTGGGGATAAATTACATGTTAGATTAGGAAAAAGTAACAATTTACTCTGATACATAAAATTAGGTTTATAGATAGCGCTGTAGATATTTAATATATGGTTTATATATTTAACTTTGGTGCTAAAATGTCTATTTTATGTGATTGAGTATTTCCCTTCATATGGACATAATTCTGCATCTCTCTTCATATAAATGAAAACATAGAAGTATTAATGAATATATATACGTATATGTGTTATATTAGTATGATTATCTATACACGTATACATTGTTTATATGAAACTTCCATATTTTTAGTTAAACAATAGTTAGATATTGTCAATGCTAGCAAATTTATATTTCATATGATACAAAATATTACATGTATGCATTTCTTTATACACGTGTGTCTGACCATCCATTCCCCTATCCATCTACCCATTCAACCATCCACCCATCCATCCACTCATCCATCCACCCATTCAACCATTCATCCATCCATCCACTCACCCATCCACCCATTCAGCCATTCACCCATCCATCCATCCATCCATCCATCCATCCATCCATCCGCCCATCCATCCACCTACTCATTTGTCATCCATCCGTCTACTATTAATTTATCATCCATCCATCCACCTATTGATTCATTCATCCATTTACTTATGATCCATCCATCTACCTACTCATTTATCATCCATCCATCCATCCATCCATCCATCTATCTCATCTATGCCTTTCCATTCCTCTCCACATGTGTTGACCCAAAGACCATCCTTAATAAACAATAGCATGTTAAATCCCATCCCAGAATCTCTATCCTAGAGAAACTAACCTACATGCCATCCCAAAGGCAAGGGACACTGCATCTTCTTTACATTCTCTATGGCCACTGTCAGAGTGCTCTTCTAAAAAAAATCATCCATTCATTGATTCTCTTATTCGTTGTTTATTTATCAAGCATTGCTTAGCACCTAATGTTTTCCATAACATATAGCTGGTGTTGAGGATACAGAGCCCATCATTTGTACTCAGAGACCCCACAGGCTAGAAGATACTGAGGAAAAAGAGTCAAATCCTCTTATATGTGATTTAATAAAAGTTTGCAATTGGCATTTTAGAAGCAGCAGGAAGGTTGGGCTATACTGTTCTAGTTGGAATGGCACATGGATTTTTGACTCCTGAAATGTCCTGTTTGCACAGGAGACTTGAATGGACACATTTGATTAAGCAGACCTACTATAACTTCTTAAAAATTTTTTTCAAAGATATTTTTTAATGTTTATTTATTTTGGAGAGAGAGACAGACAGAGTGCAAGTGGGGGAAGGACAGAGAGAGAGGGAGACACAGAATCCGAAGCAGGCTCCAGGCTCTGAGCTGTCAGCACAGAGTCGGACGTGGGGCTCAAACTCACAAATTGCAAGAGCATGACCTGATCCAAAGTCAGATGCTTAACTGACTGAGCCACCCAGGTGCCCCAACCTATTACTCTTTTTAATGTTTATTTACTTATTTTGAAAGAGAACGAGAGAGAGAATAATCAAGGAAGGAGCAGAGAGAGAGACAGAGAGAGAGAAAAAGAATCCCAAGCAGGCTCTGTGCCCAGCACAGAGCCTGATGTGGGGCTTGATCTCACCACCCCGGCATCATGACCTGAGCTGAAATCAAGAGTCAGGAGTTCAACAGACTTAGCCACGTAGGCACCCCTACTACTTTTATTTTAATAAATGAGTTGGAAAAAGAGGAGGAAGACAAAGAAATGGGAAGGGACAGCAGTGTGAAGGGCAAACTGAGAAATTCAAACAAATATCCTATAAAATATTTAAACTCTTGTTTTATGTTAACCAAATAACTAGTTTCTTTTTTGATTTTTTTAATTTTTTTTTCATTTTTGAGAGACAGAGCATGAGCAGGGGAGGGGCAGAGAGAGAGGGAGACACAGAATCAGAAGCAGGCTCCAGGCTCCGAGCTGTCAGCACAGAGCCCAACGCGGGGCTTGAACTCACGGACCATGAGATCATGACCTGAGCCAAAGTCGGACGCTTAACCGACTGAGTCACCCAGGCGCCCCATAACTAGCTTCTTAATCACTTTCTATCTCTGTTTATCCCTCTAACTCATAGGATGGAATGTCTTATTCATAACAAATCTTGAGTGGGTCATACACAAGACTTCGAAAGTAACTCAACCTTCTGAAATGGGAATTATCCTGTATGATTATGTAGCATTGTTTCATAATTTGCTATTTTCAAAATCAGGTCCTCTTTCCTGAAATCCATTTTGCATGTTCTTTCAAAATTGTTTTCATAAAATGTTATGTCTTAGTAACATAAATGAGTTGGTCTCAGACAAAAACATACATTTGGCACCAAAGAGTACTCTGCCCAAATTGGATCTACATGTTTCCGTGCCCCTGCAATGCACTGAGAAGAAGGAGTACGGTGCCCCACGTGACCACATGTGTCTCTGCATGTGACATGGCAAAGGACCCAAGTAGTACGGGATCGTGGGATGCTCGAAACAACCCCCTTGGAGGAATATATGCACAGCGATAAAAGAAAAGTTTGTGTGCCAGTCTTCACACCGTTTTCTATTTTATATTCATGGAAGTGATGCTCTGAAATCCTAGTACTTAAAAGACCCAGGGGTTCTCTCTTGATCCTCAGGATAATTTTTCTTTCTCTTTCTTCCACTTTAAATTGCATGGAAGCTCATCGAACACTTGCATAAAATCCACTCTGCTCTGAATTCCGTTCAGAAGGATAGTTCTGATATTCATGTTTTAGTTCATTTGCTTGAAATGTAGCTCATGTTAATGAAAGCGTTTCTGAAAGGCTCTCAGTACATCTCCCCTTGATGCCGAAAATTTTCAGAATTATAACATTTATTCCCTGAATATATTTTGGGGATGAATGGAGGGAAAAGAGATGTTTCTTTCAAGGGGAGAAAGAATGTCTGTGGAAAGAAAGGATTCCTTTATAAACTCTGAGAACAACTAACCATCTTATCTGAATCCATATAGCTGACTATAAACAGTAAAACCTTGGATTGTGAGTAAGTTGTTCTGTGAGTGTTCCACAAGACAAGCAAACATTTCTAATAAATTATAACTTGATAAATGAGCGCTGTCTTGCATTATGAGTAGTATGTGACGCCACATGTCACATGATCACAGCTGAGCCAATGGTTCTTGAAACTTGCTTTGATATACAAGTGCTTTGGATTACAAGCATGTTTCCAGAATGAATTATCTTCGCAAACCAAGGTTTTACTGTACTATAAATACACATATGTTTAAAGGAAAATTTAAGATCATAAGTATATATGCACATGCAAGTTATTATGATTCTTTGTTTTATTTAAAATAAATCTCAATCTTGGCATTTCTTATTACATGCTCCAATTTTGAATGATAGTCCCTTCTGTGGAGAGACAGGAAGCAGCATGAATCATGTGTAACTATAAAGAAATAGTGTTCTTTCACTGAAAGTGGACATAGTTCATTTTCCAGATGGCTTTTCGAGGAAGGAGAACTTATTTGCTGTCTGTAGAATGTGGCAGCAGTAGAAACCACTCAGAGCCAGAACAAACAATCCTAAAATTTGTATGGAACCAGAAAAGACCTCAAAGAGCCAAAGAATCTTGAAAAAGAAAACCAAAGCAGGAGGCATCACAATCCCAGACTTCAAGCTATACTACAAAGCTGTAATCATCAAGACAGTATGGTACTGGCACAAGAACAGACACTCAGATCAATGGAACAGGATAGAGAACCCAGAAATGGACCCACAAACAGATGGCCGACTCCTCTTTGACCAAGCAGGAAAGAATATCCAATGGAATAAAGACAGTCTCTTCAGCAAGTGGTGCTGGGAAAACTGGACAGTAAACATGAAGAAAAATGAACCCGGACCAATTTCTTACACCAGACACAAAAATAAACTCAAAATGGATGAAAGGCCTAAATTAAGACAGGAAGCCATCAAAATCCTAGAGGAGAAAGCAGACAAAAATCTCTTCGACCTCGGCCACAACAACTTCTTACTCAACACATCTCTGGAGACAAGGGAAACAAAAGCAAAAGTGAACTCTTGGGACCTCATCAAGATAAAAAGCTCTACACAGTGAAGGAAACAATCAGCAAAACTAAAAGGCAACCAATGGAATGGGAGAAGATATTTACAAATGACATATCAGATAAAGGGTTAGTATCCAAAATCTATAAAGAGCTTGTCAAACTCAACACCCAAAAAACAAATAATCCAGTGAGGAAATGGGCAAAAGACATGAACAGACACTCCTCCAAAGAAGACATCCAGATGGCGAACAGGCACATGAAAAAATGCTCCACATCACTCATCATCAGGGAAATACAAATCAAAACCACAATGAGATACCATCTCACACCTGGCAGAATGGCTCACGTTAACAACTCAGGCAACAACAGGTGTTGGCGAGGATGCAGAGAGAAAGGATCTCTTGCATTGTTGGTTGCAATGCAAGCTGGTGCAGCCACTCTGGAAAACAGTATGGAGGCTCCTCAAAAAACTAAAAATAGAACTACCCTACGACCCAGCAATTGCACTACTAGGCACTTATCCACAGGATACAGGTGTGCTGTTTTGAAGGGACACATGCACCCCCATGTTAATAGCAGCACTATCAACAATAGCCAAAGTATGGAAAGAGCCCAAATGTGCACTGGTGGATGAATGGACAAAGAAAATGTGGTATACACTTGCACACATGTGCACGCACGCACACACACACACACGCACACATGATGGAATATTACAGTGATCAAAAAAGAATGAAATCTTTGGTTGCCATTTGCAACAGCGTGGATGGAACTAGAGGGTGTTACGCTAAGCAAAATTAGTCAGAGAAAGACAAATATCATATGACTTGACTCATATGTGGAATTTACGATACAAAACAGATGAACATAAGGGAAGAGAAGCAAAAATAATATGAAAACAGGAGGGAGACAAGACATAATACACTTTTTAGTACAAAGAACAAACCGAGGGTTCCTGAGGGTTGCTGGGCTAACTGAGCAAGGGGCATTAAGGAGGGTACTTGTTATGATGAGTACTGGGTGTTATATATAGGGGATGAATCACTGGATTCTACTCCTGATATCATTATCGCACTATATGCCAACTTGGATGTAAATTCTTTAAAAATAAAGAATAAATTAATAAAAAAAAAGAATCCACAGTACCAGGTTTATAGAAACAGGTTAAGTAACAATGTAAGTTCACACATAGGATGATAGCTAAATAAGGAAAATTGTGAAAAGTGTTGCAGTTGGTCTGTGGAAAATACTTGCTTAGTTTAGGATTTCCAAACCTTTTCTGTAATGTGGTAGACAATACGTATTATCTCCTTTGTGAACCACATGGTCTCTGTCTCAACTACTTAACTCTGCTTTTTTACCACGACATCAGCCACAGAAAATACATGCGTTGAATGGGCAATTCTGTGTCTCAATAAAACTTTATTTACAAAAACGGTTGGTCAACACATGGGCCATAGTTTTTCAGTCCCCGTTCCAGATTGAGACAGCCATCATTAAAGCATGGGATAAACACCGAGGTGCCATATCCCACAGAGTTACTTTTGAGACTGTATCAACCCAACTACTCTTTCTTCCAGGCACTGATGACAGAGAATGGAAGGATTCAACCAGCGAATAATTTCATGGTCAGCTTCAGGACCCTCTGGAATAATCTACTTTTTCCAAGATAAGATGACTCTTTTGGGTAAACAGCCTCCTTCTCAGAATAATTTCTCTCTCGTAAAGGTGAACCCTATTATCACATCAACCCTACTCAGCACTGTTACACACAGTTTGCCCCAATTCAATCCAACACCTACATCAAAAGGCCCGTCTTAGAGCCCTTTGAGTGAGGCCATACCTTCCCTTGATCTCCTCTTTTTAAAATATTCTTAAGACTCTCTAGTTGGTGGTCTGCCTTTGCTGTGCTTGATCAAGCCATTATCCTGAGCATCTTTTTTTTAAGATTTTATTTTTAATCTCTACACCCAACATGAGGCTAGAACTTACAACCCCAAAATCAAGACTCACATGCTTCACCGACTGACCCAGCCAGGTTTCCCCTGAGCATCCTTTTTGAGGACTGGACGTCAACAGGGAGGAAACAAAAAAACAACGCTTGTTCCCAATAAGATGTCCTAGTTTTCATCTTTTCCTATAGATTCAGGGAGATAGCCAGTCTTCCCCCTTTAGCAACAACAACAACAACAACAACAACAAATCAGAAAAGCTGTCATGTATTCAAATCCTTGTCTTCTGAACAAACGTTGAATGTACTGGTTGTTTCATATTAGAAGAACAGAAAGGGGGCACCTGGGTGGCTCAGTAGGTTAAGCATCCGACTTCGGCTCAGGTTATGATCTCACGGTTTGTGAGTTCAAGCCCCGTGTCAGGTTCTCTGCTGACAGCTCAGAGCCTGGAGCCTGTTTCGGATTCTGTGTCTCCCTGTCTCTCTACCCTTTCCCCCACTTGTGCACTCGCTTGCTTTCTCAAAAATAAATAATAAAAACATTAAAAAAAAAGAACTTGTAGTCTTCAGGATTGGATTTAGTATGAATAACCCTTACTGAGTGCTTATTAAGTGAAAAATGAACCCCATGCCTTTAAGGAAACACTTACATGTTTAACACTGAGACCTAGAACAGCGGAAGTTGGTGCCCTAGGGGGTCATCCAGTCCACCATCAGCGTTTGTAAATAAAGTTTTATTGGAACACAGACTCACCAATTTATTTGCATTTTGTCGATTGCTGTTCCCATGCTTCAAGTGCAAAGCTGATCGTCGTGTCAGAGATGAGTGGCCTGAAAAGCTAAAAATATTTTGTCTGGCCCTTCAGAGAATAAAGGCAGCTGACACCTGACCTACAGAAACCATCTTGCTTCCCCCAAACAGGAAGACACTGAAGAAGTTCCTAATCCCAGTGAGGTCCACTGATTGGCATGTTCTTTCCCACCCTCATGGTCCTAGTAATGTCAACGGACAAGCTGTAGACTAGTAAATGTTTAGCACGCTATTAAGATAGCCCTACTTTACCACTTCCAATGTGGGGACACATTTTGGTATTAAAAGTTTTAAGAATTTGTTTCTAAATTGTTAACTTCTGATATAAAAAGAGCTGTATCCTGCTGCCAGAAATCATAGTCACTCTTGTTTGAAGAGCTTATTTTTGGTGCACCTGGGTGGCTCAGTCAGTTAAGCGTCCGACTTCAGCTCAGGTCATGATCTAGTGGTTCGTGTGTTCAAGCCCCACGTTGGGCTCTGTGCTGACAGCTCAGAGCCTGAAACCTGCTTAGGATTCTGTGTCTCCCTCTCTCTCCGACCCTCTCCTACTCACACTCTGTCTCTATTTGTCTCTCAAAAATAAATGAACATTAAAAAATAAATCATTTTCTTAAATTTTAAATTAAACTCTAAGCCCAATGTGAGGCTTGAACTCACGACCTCAGGATCAAGACTCACATGCTCTACCAACTGAGCCAACCAGGCACCCTAATCCTGCATACCTTTAAATATAACTGGAAAGCTAATGCTTCTAAAGAACGCATTAATTATCTCCATATGATAGGTATATTTTTCAGAAAAATCCCTAATTTTTAAAGATGCTTCTTGTACCCCGTAATTAAAGATACCACCACATGAGTGAATTGCAACCTTATAATAATGATTTTTTTTATTATTGAACAGAGATCAAGATAATACAACTTAAAATAAATACAAAGATAACTATTCTCAAAGTTGGTGCTATATGTTTAATATAACAGAACACAATAGATTTAGAGACTTATTTGAAAATTGGATTTTTTTTGCCACAGATTACTTTGTATTAATCGAATTCCTTTGATAAGGACTGGTCTGTTTCCCAGTATCTAAAAATGGTTGTTTCTTTGGAAGCCACTGTCATTCCCGCTGTGAAGCTAATTACAGCTTCTACCCTAAACAAGGGTCATTAAAGACACAATCGCGTTGAAAATACTCTCAAAATTCCCCTAGAGAAACAGATTCCTATTTTCTGCTCAGCAGCAGATTCTGATACTTCCAACAGATTTTGACATAGGCAGCAACACTCTGATTTTTATCTCTTCTAAATTTATCTACTTCCCTTTTTTTTTCAAGTTCCTGGACACTTTGGTGCTTTTCTCATTTGTTTCTGCTGTGCCACCACCAAGGCTTTGCATCGGTAATTCACAAATAAAAACATCACTAGGTTCCCCTATAGTGCTCTCAAAATATGTGTCTAGTTGTTAAAGAAAATGTATGTTCTACAAAATTCAGGTGAGAAGAAAGAAAAGTTCACCTGTAACCTTAGAAGTATGTCATTCCAGGGGCACCTGGGGTGCTCAGTAGTTGGGCGTCCAACTTCGGCTCAGGTCATGATCTCAGATCATGGTCTGTGGGTTCGAGCCCCGAGTCGAGCTCTGTGCTGACGGCTCGGAGCCTGGAGCCTGCTTCAGATTCTGTGTCTCCCTCTCTCTCTGACCCTACCCTGCTCATGCTCTGTCTCTCTCTCTCAAAAATAAATAAATATTAAAAAAAATTTTTTAAACAAGTATGTCATTCCAGGGAGCCTGGGGGCTCAGTTGGTTAAGCACCTGACTCTTGGGTTTGGCTTATGTCATGATAATGGAGGTTCCTGAGTTCAAGCCCTGTATGGGGCTCTGTGCTGTCACTGTGGAGCCTGCTTGGGACTCTCTCTCTCTCTCTCTCTCTCTCTCTGTGTGTGTGTGTGCCCCTTCCCCTTCACACTCTGTGTGAGTGCGATTCATTCATTCGCACTCTCTGAATGAATGAATGAATGAATGAATAATAAACTTAAAAAAAAACACGAAGTATGTCATTCTGGGTTTTTGGTGCATTTTCCAAAGTTGATATGACAGATTGATTGCATACATAGCTATGATTCTCCAGCCGTGAGAGTCACAGATGACTTTCCATTTCTTCTCATCAGTCAATGGAATCTATCTCTCCAACCTTTCTTTTTTTTTATTATTTCTTTTGAGAGAGACAGAGTGCAGCAGTGGAGGGGTAGAGAGAAAGGGAGACACAATCACAAGCACATTCTGCATGCCAGTGTGGAGCACGGCTTTGGCAGGGCTCAATTTCACGAACCGTGAGATCAGGACCTGAGCCAAAATCCAGAGTTGGACACTCAACCCACTGAGCCACCCAGGCGCCCTTATTTTCTCCAGCCTTTCAATGCGCTCCGAGCTCGTGATTGCTTTGGGCAGTAGGATGCCTGCAGACACGTGGTGTCAGCCCAGACTTGGAGATGCGTCTTGTACATGCACGTCTTCTCCCGGATTCCATCACTCCCCAGCCTAGCCCACCGGACCGGGACATCCCATGTGGAGCAGTGCTCAGCCACCCCAACGCTGGGCATCCCAGACCAGCCAGCCGACGGCCACTCCGCCAGCCAGCCTCAGACACATGAAGGAGCCCGGCCAAGACCCGCTCCATCTAGCCAGGATAACCACAACCTGTGAACCCATTCGACATGCCAGTAACTGTTGCTTTCCCTCACTGAGTTTGCAGAAACTTCTTGTGTAGCCATTGTCAACAGACCCAGTTCCAATCATACCTACCTTTGCACCTAAATGTTACTTAAATTTCCCTTCTTTCTGTAATACCTGAGAAGGATAAAGCAGTTTCCTGTTGTTGGAAATGTACGTTTCTCAGAATAACCTAACAAAGACAAAGAGGTTCTTCCCCAAGTGTTTGCTGTGCACATGATTGAGTGTGTGTCTGAGGAAGGTGGGGCAAAGCTATCAGCACATACTAATAAAACACTAAATTTTTAACAGCAAAAACACTCCCCCTCCATTTTTTTTTTTTTTTTGGCCTTGTATGGTGTTTCTCTCAGTACTTTACAGGCTATTTCTCCAGTGTTTTCCAGCTCGCATTGTTTATGACTAGAAAATGCCATCCTTCTTATCTTTGCCTTGGATAGGACACATTTGTTTTCCGTGGCTCCTATTAAATTTTTATTTTTATCACTGCTTTTGACCAAATAGATGATGATGTTTCTTGCTGTGGAATTTATGTTTCTTCTCCTTCAGAGTCATTGTGATTCTTGTATCTCTGGTTTATATCCTTTTTATTTATCAAGTTACTTAAAAACAAAGTTTAATTTCTTCAAATGTATATTTTCCTCTGTCTCCCTTGCAGTGTCCTCCTGAGGCTCAATCATGTGCAAATTATAGTACTTGCCATTAGTCCGTACCCCCCCTCCCCCATGCTGTTTCTTTTTCTCGTTCCTTAATTTTACATAATTTTCTGTTAATGTGTGTTACAGCTCACAAATTTTTCCGGGTGCCGTGCCTACCTGGCTGTGAATTATATCCAGTTCATTTTTCGTTGTGCATCTCAGATATGACCTATTTTCTCTCCAAGTCCCGATTTTTTGTCCTTTTTTTTAATAGCTCCCCATATCTCCTTACTATATTCACTTTCCTCTGTTTCCTTGAGTATGAAGCCTCGCCAAAGCCCTCTTGTCCTCACGCCATTCTGTGTTTATGCTGGTCGCCATGTGTCATGACTGCTTGGCCCCTATTTTTCCCCCTTCTTTTCATCCCCACTAAGCCTTTTTGTTGAATACCCACCTACTGTCCTGTACACATGGCTGGGTGCTATTTCTGGAACATATCTCTGTGTATGGTTTTCCTTCGTACTTTGGCTGCAGTGAATTTACCTTCAGGTCTTGATTTTGAGTTTGGGGGGAGCAGCACAGGGAAGTCTCCCATGTGGAGCTCATTCGGTCCCACTTTTTAGGTGATGCCACCCTGAGAACGTTGTGAATGGTCCTCTGCGTTAGGTCTTCCCTCTCTGGCTGATGAGGGCTGCGTGAGCACCAGGGATTACTCCAGCTAACCCCTTCTGCGTCCTGGGTCTCGTCCACACCCCGGTGCATGTACCCTCATTCTGTCAATTTTCATAGGGCGCCCTTTGGCGGAGTTCCTCCCTAATCGGTTCCTTCTGTGCATTAGTTTGCAGATCAAATTCTACTTGTGTCAACTGCCTCAAAGCTTATCCTCTCCTCCAGGAACAAAGAGACACCTCTTGAGCTCTGCTGTGTTGCCTGTCCTGAACACCAGGAAGCCGGGAACGGAACCCACAGGGCATACTTGATTTGTTTTTCCTCCCCCTAGTGATCACCACCTTGTGCTGCCTACCGTCCAATATATGAAATGTCCACGTCCCGTAATTTTGTCAGGTGTTCCCATTTTGTGAACTGGTAGCACGTATCCAGCCTGGGTATTCCATCATGGTCACAAGCAGATGTCTGGATATTCAAGTTCACTTGGAGGGCTATGTTGAAGTTAAAAAAAATTTTTTTAATGTTTATTTATTTTTGAGAGAGAAACAGAGTGCAAGTAGGGAGAGGGGCAGAGAGAGAGGGACACACAGATTCCGAAGCAGGCTCCAGGCTCCGAGCCATCAGCACAGAGCCCAATGCGGGGCTCGAACTCATGAACCAGGAGATCATGACCTGAGCCGAAGTCAGACGCTCAGCTGACTGAGCCACCCAGGCGTCCCATATGTTGAAGTTTTATTCTGCTCTTGGTAATTGTTGTTGTGTGTGTGGGGGGGGGGGAAGGAATGGACAGGATGGGGGGTTTGATCAGCTAAAACTTGTATCGAGGAAGGCTGTGTTGAGCTAAGAATTCCTTTGATGATACCGACTGGTGTATAAGTTTTCTAGTTCAGTCGGACTCTTTTTTGTCATAATCTTTTTTATTTGCGAGGTGTGGGAAAGGGAAGAAATAATTGAGAGGTAGCATTGTGTGTCCGGTATTTTTTTCTTGCAAAGTTCTATTGTCTCTTTCTTCTTCCCTATGCCACCCATGCTCAGAACACAGCATTTCATCGTTTGTTTTCATCTGATTTCTTCCCAAGAATTGATGCTTTTCCAAGCCCATCACTGTGAAATTTGTAACTTTCCATGCCTCTAGTTAACACTCTGATATTCTAGAACCCTCTATGAACGTTTTTGCAGTTAGTGTGGATTTCTCATTTTTAGTAGTACAATAGGCGGCTTGTTGCTCCTGTTCTCATTTTGGGGGAACATTTTATCTAGAACTCCCCCTAGTTCTCTGCCCAAGATCTTTTGCATCTACATGGGATCTGAAGGAATAGCTCTTCTGGAAATTGATTTCTGTTTTTTTGCATTCTTATTTTAGTAAGTGATGTCAAGTTTATACTCTTTTCTCTCATGCAGTTAGGCAGTAAACATAGGTTTGCTTGGTTTTATGTAGGGCTGTTTTGCGTTCTTGGACTTTGGGGACTATAAGTTTCTTTGAAGACTGTGTTAGGAGATGTAACTTTAGGTGACTCTCATTATATCAGTTTCCTTCGACTGTTTCTTTTTAAATGTTTATTTATTTTAAGATGGAAAGCGTACGAGCTGGGGAGGGTCAGAGAGAGAGAGAGAGAGAATCCCAAGCAGACTTCATGCTTGGGGCGGAGTCCAACACAAGGCTCAATCTCACTAATGTAAGATCACGAATGCGAGACCATGACCTGAGCCATATCAAGAATGAGATGCTTAACTGGCTGAACCAACCAGGTGCCCTCTCTTTCAACTATTCTTTAAGAGCCACTCCAGTTTGGTATCCTATAAGGAATCAATATTTCTGTGTATCTTTGAGATTCTGGAAATGTCTCTGTTATTTCTTTCACACATTTGTATTCTCAGAAATTTTTTAGTTAAACCAAACTGATTTCTGAGCCATATGCGTTATTTGGATGTCGTATTTTTTTCACTTTCCTAATAGCTAATAACTGATAAAACTGTCATTAAGCTGTGCTGTAGATAATAGTTACATATAAGCAGAATAGTACATATGTGCTTTTGTTATGACTCAACAGTAAAAAACCATTACCCACATTTAACTGTCCTGAAGAATAGACTTATAGCTTACTACTTTTCTCATAGTTACGAATTGCCTACAGTTTTACTAAATTCTAACATTCTGCTGCAATTTTCTCTGTACCCTGTTTGAATTCCAATAAATCCTGAGCCACAGAGAGTTTTTCATTTAAATATTGATCATTAATGAATGTGTCAAGATTTCTGAGGGTGGCTTAAGCTTCCACATATGTATGCTCTTTAAATGTACTTTATAATTCAGAACAGACCCTACAGGGGCACCTGGGTGGCTCATTTGGTTAAGCGTCTGACTCTTGATTTCAGCTGAGGTCATGATCTCATGGTTTGTGGGTTCAAGCCCCACAGTGGGCTCTGTGCTGACAGTGCAAAGCCTGCTTGGGATTCTCTCTCTCCCTCTCTCTCTCTTCCCCTCCCCCACTAGTGCTGTCTCTGTCTCTCTCAAAATAAATAAGCTTTAAAAAACATAAGTAAACTTAACAAAATTGTTAAATGCCAAAAAAACCATCAAGTATGATTTTGTGAATAATATCTCCATAACGTCAGCTCCTTGCCTCTCAGTTCACACGCGTGCCCTGCACACAACCTTTACTGTTACAGATTTTTAAATGGTGATGATTACTGAACATATTTAAGATGCAAATCCTGTGTATGCGATTGCTTCTTTCAGTTTTAAGGGGGGAGTGGCCCAAGTCCTAAAACAGTTCAAGCATTCAATATTCCTTCAGGAGCATTACTAAGCTGCACGATTAAATCAAGTGGGGTTGTGGGCAAGCTTCCGACGAGGCCAGTAGGAGTAGTTTCGGAGTGCTGGTTAGGGTCACCTGTCCTGGGTGTCTCCCGTGGAGAGCCGAAGGCGAGGGTGTCACACGCTGTTCTCAATAAGGGCGAGATCTCAATGCCGCATCTCCAAATGAAACTTTTTCATAAACCTTCACGCATTTTGTCTTTTGTCACCTCGCCCCACCAGACACAGGAGCAAAGAAGCCGGAGGCTCTAACCCAACCTGGGGCTTTGGTTTCAAAACCAGGAAATGGTTTAATGCGTTTTGATCGCTTCTTAAAATTTCGAAACTCAGTTTTCATTTAGAAAATGTTTGAGAGGAGGATTCACTCTTTAAATTCTAACCACCCTTGTGTACACCCTTCTTTCTCAAGAGAAGGCAGGTGCCCCTGCTCAACTGCAGGCTGAGTTCAATTTCTTTGCCTACATTGGCAGATGACGTCTCTGTGTGGGATGTTGGATTTGCAGTTTGTCAAAGCTTGGAATTGAGCCCCTGAGGCTGGACAGTTTTCTTCCTCACTTTTCTACAGAATACGGCAGAATTCATGATGGATGCAAACCTAGCTTTCTTTTTTTTCCCCTCTGCTTGGTATGGGGTACTTACAAGGAAATCCTTTAAAAAATTCCCCAAAACTACATGTGTCAGAGTTTACTTTAATTGCTGAAAAAGCAGTGTTTTTTTTTTTTTTTAGCCATGTGTTTATTTTTTTTTTAATTTTTTTTTTCAACGTTTATTTATTTTTGGGACAGAGAGAGACAGAGCATGAACGGGGGAGGGGCAGAGAGAGAGGAGACACAGAATCGGAAACAGGCTCCAGGCTCCGAGCCATCAGCCCAGAGCCTGACGCGGGGCTCGAACTCACAGACCGCGAGATCGTGACCTGGCTGAAGTCGGATGCCCAACCGACTGCGCCACCCAGGCGCCCCTATTCTTTTGATAACTACAAATAGCATCTATAATGTTTTATTATAATTATTTATCTAAAGTCTTATGTGTTTTTTAAATTTTTTTTGAAGTTTGTTTTTGAGAGAGAGGGAGACACAGAATCCGAAACGGGCTCCAGGCTCTGAGCTGTCAGCACAGAGCCCGACGCGGGGCTCGAACTCACGACCTGTGAGATCATGACCTGAGCCGAGGTCAGACGCTTACCGGACTGAGCCACCCAGCCGCCCCTAAAGTCTTATGTTTTTGATAAAGACATCACAACCCACATATTGCCATACTTATTTTGCAGCATGCTAAAATGTAAGAGTGCAGTTTCATTGTGACTCTATTTGACCTAAAACTTAGTAATACAGTTTGATTTAAAAAGCACGACACATGACACTGTATCTGTAATATCCAAACGAAAAATACACACCTAATGAAGGGTTCAGTGTCAGTAAGAAAAAAATGCATGCGACGTTTTTGCAATGCTCTGACAAATTTTAATTAAATTTAAATTAAAATAAAAATTAAATTTAAAACAGCCTCCAACTCTTGATCTCTGCTCCTCCCCCATGCGCACTCTGTCTCTCTCTTTCTCTCAAATAAAATGAACTAAAACGCACACACACACACACACACACACACACACACACACACAACTGGCTGTTTCTGTCAATACAGCTCACATCAGGGCCATGAGTTCAAGCCCCGTGCTGGGCACAGAGATTACTTTAAAAAACACTGACAGTGTGGAGCCTGCTTAGGATTCTCTTTCTCTGTGTCTCCCCCTCTCTCAAAACAAATAAATAAACTTTAAAAAATTTAAAACATAAACAAATTTATTATAATAAATTTAATTCACTTCTAAATAAGTTTTCCTGACATACTACCAAAATTAATTTGAAATACCATAAATAAATGTACCTCATCTGTTTTGTATTTTTATTTTTTTAGAAGTTTATTTATTTATTTTTTGGAAATCTCTATACCCAACATCTGCCCGCACTCAGCACCTGCAGACCAAGAGTCACAGGTTCCACCGACTGAGCCAGCCAGGCACCCCTACCTCATCTATTTTAATTTTTTAATGTTTATTTATTTTTGAGAAAGAGAGAGAGAGAGACAGAGCATGAGCAGGGGAGGGGCGGAGAGAGAGGGAGACGGAGAATCCAAAGCAGGCTCCAGGCTCCGAGCTGTCAGCACAGAGCCCAACGTGGGGCTCAAACTCACAGACCGAGAGATCATGACCTGAGCTGAAGTCGGACGCTTAGCTGACTGAGCCACCCAGGCGCTCCTTAGGTACTCTTTCATATTTCAACTTATCTTCCAGGCTGTGTTTCCGGCCATCTCTTCGGGTTTATCCCCCAAGTTACCCATTTCTCTCATCAGCTGTATCTACCTACCTAACCCTACCCTGGTGTTTCATATTTCAAAAATTACGCTTGTGGGGTAGCCTCAGGCTCTTCCTATGCCTGTATCTGCCATCACAACACTTGCCCTGTTATAGACCTGATGGTTCCCACGTGCTGATTTTCCTAAGTTGGTATGTTTTTACTTTTTTAAATTTTGTAATGTTTATTTATTTTTGACAGACAGAGAGAGAGAGAGACAGAGCATGAGCAGGGAATGGGCAGAGAGAGAGGGAGACAGAGAATCCCAGTCAGGCTCCAGGCTCTGAGCTGTCAGCACAGAGCCCTATGCGGGGCTCAAACCTACGAACCGTGAGATCATGACCTGAGCCGAAGTTGGACGCTCAACCGACTGAGCCACCCAGGCACCCCTACCTCATCTATTTTAAAATTAGATGGAAGTCAGCCGCTTTCTGGGAAAATAGACATCAGGAAAACATGATTAAGAAGATTTAGTGTCTGAATTCTGAATACTCTTAACGTTGCTTCAAGGATTTTAACCCATATGCATAGTATTTAGAACCCCTCATTTCCCAAAGTGGTGAACCTACATTTTTGGTTAAAGTTTGCAAAAAACACTCTTGTCCTGGTCGTGTGATAGTAATAAGTGTGTGTTCTATGTGGGTTGCCTCCGATGACACCTGACAGTAAAAGGAGGTGGGAGAATGTCAGAAATAAAGGAAGCACATTGAATTGTTCCACACGAAACGGTTGGAGCACAGTGCGCCAGTCATTGTGCAGCACGAGGGGGACAAACCCAGGTGTGCCGGGGAGAGCAACTCTTTTTGGAGGGGTCTGCAACTCGGAATCGTTTCAGGGAAGGGAGGTGTCCACTCAGTCAAGCAAAACAGCACTCTTGTTATACGCGTCTTACGGTCACACCATGTGCAAATACACACCCTCGCTCTATGCATGTGCAATCACACCCATGTGCAAATACACACTTTGTTGTTACATGCATGTGCAACCACACCCACGTGCAAACACTCTGTTGTTACACTGTTGTACATGATGCATGTGCAGTCACACCCACGTGCAAATACACTACTCCTCTAAGGAGAGCTCACAGCTCTAATGAGACCTGCATTAGTGTCCAGCCCCCCAAATGTGAAAGTAAGACTTCCCTTCTCTATAATCACAGGATCCATAACAGGATAGCAAACAATGACACTGTAGAAAGTGTGTCATCCAAACATGCGCCCACTTTCCACACAACGTCTTCCCTACAGCACGTTGTACTTGAGTAGGGCAAACAGACATGAACAAGCAAATCCAGCAAACATAGCTCCTTGAAAGGGCGTGCTTGGCTCGGACAACCAGGGGGTGTGGATGTGGCTTCTGCTCTGATAATGCACTTGCCACAAACCTGCTACATTTTGCTGTAAGCCGAAGCCTTTTGAAAGTCGGCATTCTAGCTGAGACTCACCCAATGCAAAGGACTTAGTCATTCCAAGAGCAGAAGGAAAAGAATACCCGGGCAGGAAGAGCATATGCAAAAAAAAAAAAAAAAAAAAGATACAGGGTTACAATGTGCTGTGCCCACCAATGGACAGAGAAGCTGGAACCAAGTAAGTGGGCAAATTCCCAGCAGAAAAGCTTTGAGGACAGCCAGAGGTTGGGGACTGTGCCTAGGTATGCACTTTACTCCAGGAGATATAATTAATTACATATTATATAAATTAGTTTTACATGTGAATTATAACGGGAAGCCATAGTGGATTGTTCTGTTTGTTTTTACTTATTTTTATTTTTTTAATTTTTTGATTCTTTTAATGTTTATTTATTTTTGAGAGACAGACACAGACAGAGCATGAGCGGGGAAGGGGCAGAGAGAGAGGGAGACACAGAATCGGAAGCAGGCTCCAGGCTCTGAGCCGTCAGCAGAGAGCCCAACGTGGGACTCAAACTCAAGAACCGTGAGATCACGAGCTGAGCCAAAATCAAGAGTCGGTCGCTCAACTGACTGAGCCACCCAGGAGTCCCTGGTGGATTATTTTTGAGCACAGACCATTTTTTAAAAATCCTGAGTAAAATCTGTAATTCTGCCATGCGGCTGCAAATTATGGCCATGTTATAAAGCCATATAATTCATTGAAATATTAGCGTCTTGTCTTGTCCTCTTATAATGTGCTTGTTTGGGTCCATTGTCGTGACCCACCGTGTCTCAGGTGTTCCGTGAACCCGCAAGTAAAAGGCTAGTGCTGACTGGTGGATGATAATACACACCTGCTTGGTCACAGGCGTAAAAGTACCCATCTTGCTGTGTTTCAAACACAGGTCACAGACTGGATATGACAGAGCAGAATTCTCATGAAGCATTTCAGACACCACTGAATTGTTTTCTAAAAATGTAACAGCCTTGGGGCGCCCAGGTCGCTCAGTCAGTTGAGTGTCAGATTCTTGATTTCAGCTCAGATCGTGATCTCACGGTTCGGGAGTTCGAGCCCCGCATCGGGCCGTGCGCTGACAGCTCAGAGCCTACTTGGGATTCTGTCTCCCTCTCTCTCTGCGCCTCCCCTGCTCTCTCTCTGTCTCTCAAAAATAAATAAATAAATTGAGACTTTCAATTATAGCACCACTATTTCCTGCATTTTGCAAATTAGACACACGTTTCCCCAAAAGGCTGAGTCACTTCGGTGGGCTCACAGGCTGGTAACAGACAGGATGTCAGTTTGAATGCAAACAGTCCAATGCTGTGACCGGCTCTGGAATCTGACACTCCAGACCTGAAGCAGAGATTTCCGGCTTCCACAGGAAAATATAACACCAGGCACAGCCACTGTGCTCAAAGGAATATATGAAGTGCTAACCGGCATGTTGAGTTTCATTTTGAGCAAACACGGTATACCAAAGTTACTTTTCTTTGACGTAGTTTCATAGTTAGAAGAATGAAATATTGATGCGCATGTGTTGGGTATTTATGTAGAATCACTTCATTTTCAAAACCGAGTGCTTTTCAAATAAACTGAATGCAAATTTCAAGTACAAATTTGTGATCCTGAGTTTACTGCGTTATTTTGTCAGCATTTAGGTTGTATTTTGCATAAATTTGCCGATTGCTTCCATCGCTGTCACTAGGACAACGCAGTTCATTTTTGGGTGTCTCAAGGAAAACGAGTCTGATAAAGGAACGAAGGAAAAAAACACTTGTTTTTTCAGATTCTGGATGCTTCACAACGTCATTCTCCCTCTACATTATTTTTAATTGCTTAGACCATTTTTTCCAGTGTTGGTCTTTCACATCAGAGAGCAACTTTCTTATCCTTTTCTCATTCTTCCTCATCCGCAGGACAGAGCAGGATCCTGACTTGCGTTGTGTGATGCTCAGATGTTTTGTTAATATTTCATGTTTCTCTCCCACACACCTGCCCACCAAATTGTTGCTACTCTGGGACCCACTGATTATTCCAGCCAGCCATCGAGCAAAAAAAAAAATTTGATTCTAAAATTTATTGGGGAACATATTCCACGTTCACGAAATATTTATGCGGCCTCTCTCTCTAAGGAAATCTGTTCAGTGTTGACGTGTCATTTTCATCTCTGCGTGTCTCCTGAGAAACCTTTCGCCCCGTTGCTTTCTAAGAAAAGTCTTAATCTAAAGTGGTACCGTGGTTATATGTATTAGTCCATGGTATATTTGATGTGAATTCACTTCGCTAGAAAATTTACCACTGAACAAATAAGTTTAAATGAATGGCTAAGGCAATGCTTGCAGAAGAAAGAAAAGAATCCTCATATAGGGTGTTATACGTCTTAGAAACAGGTTAAGACTTGCTCTCTGGATGTCTCTGTGTTTTGGTAGGAGGAATCCTGTGCTCAGGAAGGTTCTAAAGGGCTCCACTGAGCCTATAAATCATACAAATTACCATACTTTTGATGAATATATATATTTGAAGATATTTGCACACACACATATGCTCATCAATTTTTATAGATGGTATAAATTGCACTAGGTAGTATTCATTTCGTAATAATATGTTATATAGGATATAACTTATATAATTTTAAATGAAATATTTTATAATATATGTGTGTGTGTGTGTGTGTGTGTGTATATATATACATATATATATATATATTAGAGTGACAGAGCATGGGCACAAAAAGGGGAAAGACAGAGGCAGATGGGGAGAGAAGGAGAATCTTTTTTGTTGTTGGTTTTTTTTTTTTTTGAGAGACAGAGAGAGCGCACAAGCAGGGAAGGGGCAGAGAGAGAGGGAGAGAGAATCCCAGCCAAGTTCTATGCTTAGCACAGAGCCCCACACAGGGTTTGATCTCCCAACCATAAGATCATGAGCTGAACCAAAATCAGGAATTGTACACTTAACCAACTGAACCACTCAGGCACCCCAATACTTAGATAGATAGATAGATAGATAGATAGACAGACAGACAGACAGATATAGACTAAATGCATCACATAAACTATAGATAAGACTAAATAAAACCTATGTAGATTATTACATTATAGATTATATTATGCAATGTTGTTATGTTATATATGATGTGTCTAGATTTACATATATAATATCTGGACAAAATCTGTCTCATTATTATATATTATTATACCTAATCTATAGTATATATTATATACAATCATACATAATAGATATATTATCATACAAATAGATGTAACATACATAAATGTTTTATTATATACTATATACAATTATATACTATATAATATATTTTATTTATTAGATATATGATATAAAATAGATAAGCATATATTATGTTTTATTATATAATATATACAATTATATACTATATAATATTACATTTTATTTATTACATATACGATATATAAAAATAGACGAGCATATATATTATACTGTGATATAATACATATAATATGTGATATAGTACATACTATATCTATATCCATGTATATCCACACACGTGGAACGAAACTCCCCTGATCGCTCTCCCCTCAAATGTACACGATAATCCCCTGCATAACCAACACAGGCTCTTGTCCAGTGTTGACTTTGGGTTTTGCTTTTCATTCGCCGGAAAACAAGCAATGAACACTTCACAGGGACCCCCTTAAAGTAAGGTTAACAGGGGACTCTTGGTTAACAACCCCAGATTGTCGACTGGACGGTGGGCGGTCAGGAATTCTAAACAGCCGTGAAGGGGTTCACGCAGGTCCCCCACAGTAGTCGATAAAATTGATCCGAGCTTCGAGGGTGCCTGGTGTCATTTACCCGTTCTTGGTATAAAGTTATGTTAGCTGAGCAAATTCTGAACCTGCCCACTTTTTCTTCCTGTTGTTTGAATTCAGGGGGCGACTTCTGTAAACACTTTGGATCTAGTATTTTGGCAATGCCTGGACACACTCGGGCACTGGTTATGTCTTCCACAAATGACTGAATACACAGTTCATTTGTCAGGAAGGAATTTTGATTTTCAATGTATTTATCAGCCAGTTGGGGAGTATTTCCATATTTTAACAACTAGGACAGCTGAATATTCGTTCTGGCCATGAAACCAAAATCTGAGGCAGAAAATGCATACAGGATGTGGTGCTTATGAATTATGTCTGGGGATCCCAGAAGGATTTAATTAATGGAAGATTCTGGGGCACCTGGGTGGCTGGGTCGGTTAAGTGCCCAACTTCGGCTCAGGTCATGATCTCATGGTTCGTGGGTTCTAGCTCCGCTGTCCTGACATCTTGGAGCCTGGAGCCTGCTTTGGATTCTGTGTCTCCCTCTCTCTCTGCCCCTCCCCTGCTCACACCCTGTCCCCCTCTCTGCTCCCCCCCCCCACACACGCACACTTGTGCACTCTCTCTCTCTCAAAAATAAATAAATGTTTAAAAATTATAATTAATGGCAGATTCTGATTCAGTAGGTCTCTGGCCCCCCAGCTTGAGAAGCAAAAGAACAGACCGGCATTCACTCGAGACATATGCTTTTCAAAACCAAATTTCTCTGAGGATCATATGCCCCCAAATCTCCACCCATTACAAAAAGATTAATTTACTAATATGTGTTCCTTAAAAGCAGACGGTGAAAGCATATCACTAAGTATGTCTCTGCAAATGGTTGAACCGGTTGCTTTTCCAACAAAGCAGATAAAGCAGTGGACCCTGAAAATAATGGACAGTGGGAAGCCAGAATCAGATAGAATGACACAGCTCTGCGACTTTCTTTAAAAACCTCTGGGGAGAGTACCAGTAGTTTCTAGGTTTACAATTGGAAATCAGGTCACAATGCCCCTAAAGCACATCACCGTGATGCCTTTCTAACCGTGTCTCTCCCTCTCTGACACAGGATTTTTAAAATGTACTTATTATTCCGTGTCAAATGAAGTGACATTCAGAAATTAATTCTCAGAGACTGAATTCACTAGAGTCCAGAATTCACGAGAGCACATTTTAGCAAGGTTGGAAAGAGTGATAATTGAGTTTAATTGTGGAAACTTACTTCAAGCTTTCCTTGATATTTTGTCAAAGTATATAAAAATTATAGGGTGGAAGAAGAAACACTTCCTAACAAGTGTTTTTCTTTAATTGAATATTGATATACAAAAAGTATTGAATACAGCATTCTGAGACAAATTCATTCCTTCCTTCTTTCTTCCTATCATCCATCCATCCATCCACCCACTTATGCATCTATCGATCATATCATATCTATCTATGTATCTATCAATCATCTATCCATCCATCTATCCACCCACCCATCCATCCATCCATCCAATCCATTCTATCTATCTATCTATCTATCTATCTATCTGTCATCTATCCATTCTATCATCTATCAGTCTATCCATCATTATCTGTCTATCTATCATCTATCTGTCTATCCATCATTATCTATCTATCTATCTATCTATCTATCATCTGTCTATCCATCATTATCTATCTATCTATCTATCTATCATCTATCAGTCTATCCATCATTATCTGTCTATCTATCATCTATCTGTCTATCCATCATTATCTATCTATCTATCTATCTATCATCTGTCTATCCATCATTATCTATCTATCTATCTATCTATCTATCTATCTATCATCTATCTGTCTATCCATCATTATCTGTCTATCTATCTATCTATCTATCTATCTATCTATCTATCATCTATCTGTCTATCCATCATTATCTATCTATCTATCTATCTATCTATCTATCTATCTATCATCTATCTGTCTATCCATCATTATCTGTCTATCTATCTATCTATCTATCTATCTATCATCTGTCTATCCATCATTATCTATCTATCTATCTATCTATCTATCTATCTATATTTCTATCTATATTTCTATCTACCTACCTATCTATCCATCCATCATCTCTTTTGTCTGTCTACCTGTATGTCTGTCTAGCTGTCTAGCAATTTATCCATGTATCTGTGTGTCTATCCCTGTACATCCACATGTACATGTGTGTATGCATGTGTGTATAAGTAACATTTAAACAACCTTGCCACACAACAATTTAGTGCATTTTCCGAGACAGACACTTTATTCTGAGCAACAGTAAGCTTGCCTCAGTTTGCAAATTAGTATTTACCATCATGTAAATCATCACTAAACCTACTCTATGAGCAGAACGGCTTTCTAATTTTAGAAAAGGATTCCTGCAGCCTGATGTGCCTCATTTGCCGGGGTCCACACGAGGTTAGGGAACAGTGGTGCCATGATATTTGTCCAGCAGCAAGGTCCAAGCCTGTGACCTTCCACCCAACTGTGTGGATGATCAAGGCGAAGGCAGCTGGGATGTGCAATTCCATGCTCCCTGTGTGCTGTGCCCTGCACTGAATTTTTCGCCACTTGGCACTTCTCCATGGTCACCCGTGACCAAGTGGGGACGTTGTAGACTTGGGCACTATTGAAATTTGGGGCAGGATGATTCTCCATGATGGGGGTGTCCTCTGTTTTACAAGATAAGCAGCGACCCTGGTCTCCACCCACCAGATGACAGTTGAGACCAGCAAATAATCTCCAACATCACCAGTGTCCCCTTTGGGGTAAAATCACGACAGTTGGTAACTGCCATTGTACATGAAGCTGAATTGCCATCTTCCTATTGTTGTACACATTTAAGCCCACACACTGCCCTTAACTTGTGGTTTATGAACAGGAATCTGCTCCCTTGCAAACTATTTGTCTCACTTACTCTAACAGTCCTAAGCTGCAGACAAACTTCATGCAGTCGATTTCTCAAGACTTCTCCTGAAGCAGGAAACTCACTTTGCGCTCACACACTATCACACGGTGTCCCTGGAGTGCTTTAAAAAGTAATTAGGGGGCATCTGGGTGGCTCAGTCGGTTGAGAGTACAACTTCGGCTCAGGTTATGATCTCAAGGTTCGTGAGTTTGAGCCCCACATCGGACTCTATGCTGACAGCTCGGAGCCTGGAGCCTGCTTCAGATTCTGTGTCTCCCCCCTCTCTGCCTCTCCCCAGCTCGTGCACGGTCTCTCTCTCTCTCAAAAATAAATAAATGTTAAAAAAAATTTTTTAAGTAATTAGGACATTTCTACTCTCATTATTGTGTGTGGGGAAGGTCTTTCCTGCTATTTGACTGCCGTATACATTTACAAGTGGTGTCTGTGGAAAGTCCTCATGGCAAAGAGTCCAGAAACACTCACCATTGGAAACCCAAGAACAATATGCTCTACAGAGAAGGATATGCATTTGCTTGTTGCCAGAGTCCTTGGGTGTTGATTTAGTAGAGGGATTTCTCAACCCGTCATTAAAAAGTAGTATCATGGTGGGGCGCCTGGGTGGCTCAGTTGGTTGAGCGGCCGACTTTGGCTCGGGTCATGATCTCGTGGTCCGTGAGTTCGAGCCCCGCGTCGGGCTCTGTGCTGACAGCTCAGAGCCTGGAGCCTGTTTCAGATTCTCTGTGTCTCCCTCTCTCTGACCCTCCCCCGTTCATGTTCTGTCTCTCTCTGTCTCAAAAATAAATAAACGTTAAAAAAATTTTTTTAAAAAAAAGTAGTATCATGGCATACATAAACTACCAAGGATAGAAGTCACTGACATGACGTAATTTTACTCTCCGTTATGAACAATGGTTTCTTCTTGGCGATTTCTACATGAAATGAGACTTTCTGAGAAAAGAAAGCCAACTTGTTGCAGATAAAATAAATAATAACTGAAGTTTCTCTGAGCCTCTTCCCGCTAAAACAATGACCCTGGGAGAAAACATAGTGAAGTGTCTAGAGTAGGTGTTGAAATCTGATGAACTCAATTGGAGATTCATTTTCTGGGTTCAGCACCACAGATTGTATGTATATTCATGTAGAGTATAACTAGGGTATGAGAAGAAATCTAATATACTTGACCCTGGAGGGAGTGCACATTAGGGTCATTGACCCCCTGCATAGTCAAAACATCTGGGTATAAATTTTGACTCCCCCAAAACTTAATTACTGATAGTCTCCTGTTCACAAAGTTGATCTAGTCGATTAGCCCATATTTGGAATGTTCTATGGATTATATACTTCATTCTTACAGTAAAGTAAGCTAGAGAAAATATTAAGGAAACCATAAGGAAAACACATTTACAGTACTGCCCTGTGTTTATTAGAAAAAATCCGTGTTATCAGGGGACCCACACATGCTGTTCAATCCCTCATTCAAAGGTCATCTGTAAAGATAAAGCACAGTTTGGACGGGGCTGGTTCGGATCTGAGGGAGGATATTTTGTCAATGTGGTTTGCCGTCCCATTTGCATTTGGTTAATGGCTCATGGCTCATTTTTCTTACCATAATTATTAGAGCCTTATCTATTTAGAAGACACACATTTCAACCCTCTTTAACATGGAGTCCTTAAGATAGTTACAAAATAAATTTAATATTCTATTATTTCAAACTCTCTTTTAACTGTAAAACTTGGCACGTGATACGGCCTTCAGTGCACGAAATGTATGAATCACTTTAGATGACATGATTTGTTTCAACATACATTTATGGTAGGACGAGACTTCTCACCTTCTTATAGGCTTGATCCAAATAAAGTATTTGTGGATTACTTTTATAGTTGAAATATAATTAAAATAGGAAACTATGGCATTGTATGTGAAAATGTATTCACTATCATGATCATAAAATAAATTTTGAAATAGTAGTTTGCATTCAAAATCATTCCAAGGGTGTTTCTAGCAATGCAATTTAGTGGGTCCAGTTATCTACCCTTTCATCTCAACGGCCAATGAATTCTATAAAAAGTTAATTATTGGATAACCTTCCTTTAGTTATGCATGAAAGAGTTTAATGAAGGGTTTGTAATGGTTACGTCTCTATATTGTTTACTTTTTGGTTTTTTTTATATGTATAATCAATAAATAATCCTGCTTAGGCCATTATTTCACCAGATAAAGTTAAATTTGATTAATTAATTGCTTAGAAGTGGACATCCATGGCCCTGGGGTTTACATCTGGTCTAAATTGAATTAACCAATTGACTTTCCCTGTCACTAATCTTTGGGATTGTCATTTTGGAATTGTATTAACCTTACCCTTGTATTTGTGTTATCTGACCTTCCCTTGGAATATTTATTATATAGTGAAGCCTTGCTTCTAATGGGGAAATGAACAGCGATTTGCAAAAATGATATGGTTTAAAATAGCATTACTGCAGAAAAAATTATGTAGAAATAGTTCAAATAAAGTGAAAGGGATATTTTTTTCACTTAACAAAATCCACTTTTCAGGGACTCATGTCTTGGGTACGTGTATACTTTTTTAAATGAAAAAGTAGGTAGAAAAAAATCTATCTGCAGAACATCAAACTCAGATTTCCACTTTTCTATTAATAAAAGTATTTTCGGTGGTGAAAATACTTATGTTATGCATTCACATCGTTCCAGAGTACCTGGGGGGAAAAGTGTATCATTCTAAATAGCTTACAGTGATTTTTTAAAAAATGGATAATTCAGCTCTAGTTTATATATTATCTATTGTTCATGCATGTTCAGAACTCTGAAATTCAAGATATTTATTTATTTACTTATTAAATTTTTTTCATGCTTATTTATTCTTGAGAGAAAGAGAGAGAGACAGAACAGGAGCAGGGGAGGGGCAGAGAGAGAGGGAGACACAGAATCTGAAACAGGCTCCAGGCTCTGAGCTGTCAGCACAGAGCCCGACTCGGGGCTCGAACCCACAAACCATGAGATCCTGACCTGAGCTGAAGTCAGACACTCAACCGACTGAGCCACCCAGGTTCCCCAGAAATTCAAGACATTTAAACACAAACTGTCACTGTGATTGATTTGTCTTAAGATCTTATAAAACATTCATTGCTTTCTTTTTCTTTTCTTTCTTTCTCTTTTTTCTTTTTTCTTATTTTTCTTTTTTTGCAGCCCTTCCTGTTTCTTTGGAATAATTTGTTCAGGATCATTATGTACTGAAATGAATACACATAATGCATAAATATGTATTCAGTTATTCCAAATGCTGAGATGTAGTTCTAGAAATGAATCACTCTGATACACTCATCAGTCCTTCATCCTCTGAGAGACACCAGATGATGGGGCTTTACTACCTGCATGGTGGTTTAGGGGAGGGTTCCTCTTTCCCTTTCCATGATGGATATCTCCTTCTGAAGGCTATGTGCTTGGTCATAGAACATTATGTTTTTTAATTGTCTTAATGTTGATTCATTTTTGAGAGAGAGTGTGAGAGAGAGAGAGAGACAGAGCACGAACAGGAGAGGGGCAGAGAGAGACAGGGAGACACAGAATCCAAAGCAGGCTCCAGGTTCCGAGCTGTCAGCACAGAGCCTGATGCAGGGGTTGAACCACGGACTGTGAGATCCTGACCTGAGCTGAAGTCGGAGGCTCAACCAACTGAACCACTCAGGCACCCATGGCCATCGAATATTCTTGACGAATGAGAGAATTATAATATCGTCTGCTTATATCAGACAACGTATTAAGGCGATAATTACCCATATTTTGAAATATCACGATACACAGTAAAGTTGGTGTATGGGCACAAAAACAGAAGAGAAAAACAAAACAAACAATCCGGGCACTAGAGGAGGAACAGAAAAGCATTTCTTTCTCCAAGGCAAAGAGCGTTTCTGGGAGGTAACGGGCAGGAAACAGATTTACCCTGAATGGATTTACTGGCAATTGCAATTTATGGCATACACGACCCATTTCCAACCCTGAATTCAGTGGAAATACACACGGCCACTGCAAAAACTTTGGAAGTATTCAACATGTGAGTTAGGCAGAAACCTGATGATGTTTGCATAGATGAGTGTGTGTTGCACGCAAGGGAATTCTTGATGTTATGGATTTCAGGTGCACGTCAAAGCAGCTCTGATACGGGACAGCTTTGAGCGTCTGAAACCTTTTAAGATAACCGCGGATCAATTTGCAACCCCGAGCAAAATGGAAACATGTGCAAGAGAGCAGCCTGAGACTAATCCGAGTTGGTGTTTTCCAGCTGGATGAATCATGTGCTGCTGGCTCCCTTTGGTGCCCTCATCCCCAGAAATTAACGAAAACGGATCTTTCCAAGTGTCATACTGACTTTGCATTTTTTGTTAAAAGCCATTTACTGAGGGCGTTTCATGGGCATATGGGTGCAGTACTCTTCGGAGATGCAAATATAAATATGATATCGAGGAATCGGCAAGTTTAACTTTAAGGTTTATTTATTTATTTATTTGAGAGCGGGAGTGAGCAGGGAGGGGGAGAGAGAGAGAGAGAGAGAGAGAGAGAGAGAGAGAGACGGAGAATCCCAAGCAGGCTCTGTGCAGTCAGCACATAACCCCACGCGGGGCTTGAACTCACAAACCGTGAGATCATGACCTGAGCTGAAATCAAGAGTCAGCCTCTGCTCAACCAACTGAGCCACCCCGGCACCCCAAGAAGCGACTCTTATGGCCCAGGTCGCCGTTGTAGCCTCTGAAGGTAAATGAACTAGACAGGTCCCACTGGGGGAGTCCCCCTAGCTAAGGGGAAGAGCTACCTGGTCACACCTTTACCGTACAGGGGTCGCCTTCATGATGGGCACCTATGGGACAGGAAGGCGTGGAACTTGAAGGAAGTTGGAGAAGGATTCACTGAGCACTGGTGGCTGAGCTGAGAAGCCGAGATGCACCAGGCGTCAGCAGGCATGTAAAACAAATGGAGAACGGGGACTTCCAGGGATATAAGAGGCGATTCCAGGGAGAAAGAACAGCGTGACCGGGCAAAGGAGTGAAGAAATGGAGCGAGTTCTACAAACCGTGATGGCGGCCATCATCCTGAGCTAAATGGATGTGTCCTTCCCTAAGTGAATAACTACCCTATCAGACGCGGATCATCTGTCACTTAATTTCTATTTCTGCTTTTCCATATTGCTCTGCAACCATGGTGCCATTGAACACACGGAACCTAGCTGTGCCTTTGAGGACCAGTTCATATGGGTCTCAAGAATTTGCCAAAAAGCCACAAAAAAAACAAATAAAAGTGATTGCAAGACGCTAGGTGATCCCATTTTTGGTATGCCTCTGCTATTTTGTTTATTTTCTTCATGTATCACTTATATTTTTCAAGTTACACTAATTTCATCTCTGACACACAAATAAACGTACAAAGCCAAGGATCTCCAATCATTGAACAGAAAGAGAGAACAGGGCAGAGGAGACTCAGAGGAGAGAGAGAGAGAGAAAGAGAGAGAGAGAAAAGAGGTTTAAAAAAAAAAACAAAAACAGACATTTCCTGTAATAAGTGTGAAAATTAAAATTAGGTTATGTTCTTAGAGAATTCCAAGCAATGAATAAATCTTTTTAAAAAAATATTTAATGTTTATTTATTTTTGAGGGGGGGGGCGGGGGAAGGGCCAGAGACAGAGGGAGACACAGAATCCGAAGCAGGCTCCAGGCTCTGAGCCATCAGCACAGAGCCCGATGCGGGGCTCGGACTCACGGACCACGAGATCGTGACCTGAGCTGAAGTCGGATGCCTAACCAACTGAGCCACCCAGGCACCCCAAACAAGGGTAAATATTAAATCAAGAATACCTTTAATACAAAACCATAGGAATCAAAAACCAAGAAAGATGTGTAAAAGTTTGGAATATGTTAATTATTTCCTCTTACATTTGAGGGAATTGAAAAAGATCGTAAGTTGGACCTCTTTATAAAATAAAAGATATTTGTCACTATGTATGTTAAAAAGAGAAGACTGAGTTAAAAATGTGGTGGAAACAAGAGAAAAAGTCAACAATGTGTCATAATACAAGAAACAGGATTTCTGCCCCTAATCTTCCCTTAAGAATCCTCTGCACCTGTTTCTTGGGAAAGACTGGGATTTTAAGACTGAATGTTTAGTGAGAGGAGGAAGGGGAGAGAGAAAAATGGAGAGACACGGAGACAGAAAAAGCAGGAAGGGCGGTGGAGAGGAAGGCCTTTATTGAACACTAATCATACTGACAATTCCAAAAACTGAGGAACATCGAAATATCCAGGTAAGAGTAAGAAAAGCATTTTGTATAAAGAAAACGACCAAGACCCCGAGAGTCAGAAGGAGACAGACATGGAATGTCCTCAGAATCTCAGAAAACGTATCTTTCCCTTACAATTTTATATGCAGTCAACAAAGCATATAGGTCAACATCAAGACACGGAAACTAAGAACGTTTACTGCCCACATCTGTTGATGATAAAATTTTACTCAAGCACGCACCTTCATCAACATGATATTTTCTTCCTCAGGGAACCTAACAATTGTTTGTCAAGGTTATAGTTTCCTTTAGCTAAACAGTGTGGGTACACTTGAGTTTTATTTTTAGACATTTAAACATATACTTACAGGAAGACACATCTCCGCATAGAGACCATACATAAGCCTCTCTCTATATATAACTCCATATAATCTCTATAATATATAGACTCTATATAAGTTATGGAGACACATCTATTTATAGAATACAGTGGCAATGATAGAAATCTACAACATTTATAAATTATTTATTCCCACCAGAAGTGGAAAAACCTGAAGGTCCCTAATATTTTCCTTTCTTCCATGATGATTGTTTAAGACAGTTTTTATATGTAACACTGGGTGTTACCAGTGGGTGTTACCCAGATGAAACACTGGGTTCTAGTGGTGAAACCAAGCCCACACTGTACGTTAACTAAGTTGAATTTAAATAATAAAAAAAGGGAGAAAGGTCTTAATTTTTTCAAGTAGTCTCAATCCACAACATGGGGCTCGAACTCACAACCCCGAGACATACACACGTGCTCCACCGATCAGGCCAGCCAGGCGCCCCTGAAAGTACTTCATTTTAATGTAATTAAATGTGTCCATGTTTCCCTTCACGATGTGTTCAAGAATGTTTTCATGGAAAAAAATTACGAATACTCACCCTTTTGGATAGGAAATGCTTCGTTTCAATTTAATTATCATAGTCAAAACCGGGAGTAACGTAAGAGATCTTAAAATGCAGGGTTGATTTAATGAGTTGTGGAATGTTCGTACCAAAGGATACAAAAGGAAAATAGTGTTGAGGCACCTGGCTGGCTCAGTGGATACAGCAGGCAACTCTTGACCTCACGGTGTTGATTTCGAGTCCCAAGTTGGGCATAGAGATTTTTAAAAAAATTTTTTAACATTTATTTATTTGTTTATGTATTTATTTATTTATTTTCAAGAGGGAGAGGGAGAGAGAGAGGGCACACAAGCAGGGAAGGGGCAGAGAGAGGAGGGAGACACAGAATCCAAAGCAGGCTCCAGGCTCCGAGCTGTCAGCACAGAGCCCAACGTGGGGCTTGAACCCATGAACCACGAGATCATGGCTTGAGCCAAAGTTGAATCCTCAACCAACTGAGCCACTCAGGCGCACCCCCCCCCACCTTTTTTCTAAACATTTATTTATTTATTTTTGAGAGAGAGATTATTTTTTAAAGATACTGTAACTATTTACCGACACAGAAATGTATGGAAGTAGAAGCATATACAAGTTGGATGACATACTGATGATCTATTAATTCACATAGGTTATTCACATAAAAACACGTGAGAAAAAATAGTTGACTTTTTATTTTGTTATGCTTTTATAATGAACATATATCAGTTCCGTAATAAACAATATAATAAAGGTGAAATCAGAGAAAATAAACACATTACAGAAATGCAAAGTATTTCCCAGCCTGGGTGTGAGGAAACTACATCGACTCACTTTATTGGACCCTAAACTTAGTTACAACTTGACACTTAAAACTTGCTACATGAACTTACCTAATCCACTCAGAGATCATAAAGTTTACAGGGGGAATAACTGAATGCCAGACGGAACTAAGACTCACCTTCGCTGCCCAGGGGGATGTGGAGAGCGAAAAAGGAAAACATCTAGGAGAGCTATCTTGAGAGTACAAAGCAAACCACAGGGCACATATTTTGTTAGAAGCGTTGCAGAAAAAAAATATAAAAAGGAAGAAAATCTCCCACCACCTGGTATAAAATGCCATATGCTATATTTTCAGAAAAATGACTGTAAAAATTTAATGACGGTGAACAATTAATCCAACTTTTATAAAGTCCATAAGAAGTTTCGTGCTTTACTATTTGAAATTTAAAATATTAGTTAAGAAACATCCCACGTTTATATGAATATATGTGGATTCCAGAAAACTGGGTAAATAATTTGTAGTGAGGATAAATCAAGTAGGGGAACGGTATAAAATACTGAAGCGAACAATGATGATTTTTGTTTGTTTACTTACTAAATCTGACCATCTCCCTGGAAACAGAGTATTTAAATTTTACTAACATATAATGTCAATATATTGTCTCCATAAATATGTGATTTTATTTTACTTTATTTTTTTAATTTTTAAACGTTTATTCATTTCTCAGAGACAGAGACACACAACATGAGTGGGGGAGGGGCAGAGAGAGAGAGAGAGAGAGAGAGAGAGAGACGGACAGAATCTGAAGCAGGCTCCAGGCTCTGAGCTGTCAGCACAGATCCTGATGCAGGGCTCAAACTCATGGACCTCGAGATCATGACCTGAGCCGATGTCGGACGCTTAACCGACTGAGCCACCCAGGTGCCCCTATAAATATGTGATTTTAGAAAATTAAGTAAACTCTATATGCAGTGTGGGGCTTGAACTCCTACCCCCAAGGCCAAGACTCACACGCTTCATCGACCTGGACAGCTCAGTGCCCCAAAATACGTGATTTAAAAATCAATGTGCATAAGAAAATAATGTTGGGAGTCCTGTGAAACAAAAGACAAGACTTTTTACCCGCCTGCCCAAATTCTCCATATCTGTGGAAGTTGTTGCTGTAATGCCTTCCTATATTTGAAGGAAAGAAGAAACCTGCATCGATTAGTAATTTGGTGAACATGTCGAGGGACAGCCTCTTGTTAGTTAGAAGTTCATAAAGATTAATAGGTTTCTCATTACAAACTAACCAGAGGCAACCAATATCGGAGCAAGTTTCGAATAGTAGTAAAACGATGTAGCAATTTTTGGAAAGGGATGTCAGTGAAAAACTATAATGGAAATGACAAGTACTGTCAATTGGGAAGGCATTTTCACAAATAAAGAATATGGAGAAGTGGGGCGCCTGGGTGGCTCGGTCGGTTGAGCGGCCGACTTCGGCTCAGGTCATGATCTCGCGAGATCTCGCGTGATCTCGCGTGAGTTCGAGCCCTGCGTCGGGCTCTGTGCTGATGGCTCAGAGCCTGCAGCCTGCCTCGGATTCTGTGTCTCCCTCTCTCTCTGCCCCTTCGCCGCTCATGCTCTGTCTCTCTCTGTCTCTCAATAATGAATAAACGGGGGCGCCTGGGTGCTCAGTCGGTTGAGTGTCCGACTTCAGCTCAGGTCATGATCTTGTGGTCTGTGAATTCAAGCCCCATGTCGGGCTCTTTGCTGACAGGTCAGACAGAGCCTGGAGCCTGTTTTGGATTCTGTGTCTCCCTCTCTCTCTGCCCCTCCCCTGCTCATGCTCTGTCTCTCTCTGTCTCAAAAATAAATAAAACATTAAAAAAATTTTTAAAAATGAATAAATGTTAAAAAATTAAAAAAAAAAGAATATGGAGAATTTACACCATTGGGTGAGTCTGCAAAAATAGACACACAGATCGGTGGGAGATAATGGTGCATTGAGGAAAAATGCAGGCCCGTATTTCCACTCATTGAATGACATATGGCACCACAGAGAGGAAGAAAGAGAGAATCTCTGGATATGGAAACAGAAGAAACAAGAATACGGAGTTCTGTTTCATACCACCCCCAAAAGCCAATTTTGATTACATTGTAGCCCTCAGTGTGCAAGGTTACACAGAAGCCTCATTTTATTCTGACAATTTTCAATTAATAATGATGGGAGGGAGACAGAGCCTGGCCATCCAGCCAAAATCTTCCTGGAGCCTCCTCACTCCCCCTCAGCCTACAGTGTTTATATATATTTTACGTGTTTTACCATTTTTCCTTTCTTTGTTAATAAAACAATGAATCTGATTTACATTCATGTATGGTGACTGTGTTAAATATGGGTTACAGTTTGTTCTTGATGTGTTTTCAAAACTTTTCTCTACTTTGCATGGTCACTCTTAGGGTACAAAACAGGACAAATTTGTTAATCTAATTTGAGGAGAGAGCATTTGAGGAATGTATTCATCCAATTTGGAGAAAGAATATTTCATTGAGAGTAATGTTATGTAAAAAGAAGCCAACTGGGGGCGCCTGGGTGGCGCAGTCGGTAAGCGCCCGACTTCGGCCAGGTCACGATCTCGTAGTCCGTGAGTTCGAGCCCCGCGTCGGGCTCTGGGCTGATGGCTCAGAGCCTGGAGCCTGTTTCCGATTCTGTGTCTCCCTCTCTCTCTGCCCCTCCCCCGTTCATGCTCTGTCTCTCTCTGTCCCAAAAATAAATAAACGTTGAAAAAAAAAAATTAAAAAAAAAAAGAAGCCAACTGTCCAATTGATGTTCAAACTTAATTATTACATTTTTATTCTTTAAGAAAAATTATTCTGTTTGACCAAGTCATGCGAAAAAGGGCAGAATTTCTAGATAAGCAAGTTTATATACATACAAAAAAAACTGAGAAATAGATAGTTTGCCATTTTATTTGCCATAATGATGGTATTCATAAACAACGATATATTGTAAGAGAATTGTTGAGCGATAAGTAGATGTACCAGTAGTAGTAATTATCAGTAGATGTCAGTTGTCTGTGTTCATTTATTAGGTAAATATTTTAAATTAAAAATTAATTTTTAATACATTAAATTTCAAAAGATGGGTTAAAATGCAGAATAGAGTCAGTTTTTAGAGTATTACAATTCTGGAAACATCATTGAAGAAATTATACCAAACTCCCATATAAAGATCTAAGGATGTAAAAACATACAGGAATAATTAAGAACGGTCTTACACACTTACGATTGAAATTCAGGAATATTACAGACGGAGGGAGTAATAAAGGCAATTTCTAAACATTGAAACAAGATGTCTAAGCTTATTTATTTATTTTGAGAGAGACAGACACAGCGCGAATGGGGTAGGGGCAGAAAGAGAGAGGGAGAGAGAATTTCAAACAGGCTCCATACGGGCAGCCCAGAGCCCAACGTGGGGCGCGAACTCACAAACCGTGAGATCAAGACTTGAGCTGAAATCAAAAGTCAGATGCGTAATGGACTGAGCCACCCAAGCATCCCTACAGGCAATTTCTAATGGGACTGTACTCGAATTGTAAAAAATGCTCTTTTCTAGATTCAAGAAGGTGAAAATCAAAAATTCACATCAGGATTGAAAAAAAAAAAGGGCCTACTTTCTGTATTTATTCAGAATGTATAAAAGGAAAAGAAAAACCAAGCCGAATACAGGTGGGACACACAGAAAAGTCTGAATAAAATACAAAGTATCCTGCTTCATTCCTGTATAAAACAAAGAAACAAACAAACAAAAACACATCTAAAATATAAGGACCCAAAAGGTTTATATAAAAGTGTTAAAGAGGCAATGAATGACCAATCAAAGCCAAACTAGCATAACTATGTGAATATCAGTTAAATAACTTTCAGATAAAAGGGGTTAGGGTTACTGCTACCATACTGATGTAAAATGACATTTTATGTGGCATCTAAATTTGCATGCAACAAGTAACATAGCTACAAAATATGAGGGCAAAAAAACTCTGCATGAAAACACAATCACCCTAGTCAGACTCCCCTTTCTTACCAGGCCAGTTGGAAAAATAGAAAGAGAGAAAAAAAAAAAGCTTGATTAACAAGCTTTATCTAATCGATAAATATAAAACGACAAGTACAATCCTCTGCAAGCAGAGAATTTTTTAAACTGGCTACAAATTAGGTTCCAAAGCAAGCAAGTTTCAATAAACACCGAGGACAAGTATTGTACAAACCATATATTCTAAGAAAAAACTGTATTGATTAGAAACAAATATAAATGTGAATGAATGAATGAAATATTAACCACATAAACACCTGCCTGGAATTTCAAAACACATTGGTAAAATAAAAAAAAAATCACATAAAGACATTAAAATGGAAATGTAAAAATCTATAGAAATGAACAATAATAATTACAGCATTGAAACTTATTTCATGTACTTTGAGAAGAAATCGTGTGTCCTTCGGGAAATAACAAATCAGGCTGAAAATCAGTTACCTTATGCGCAATTTAAGAAGTTGGCAATGATAAAAGAAAGATATCCAGATAAAGAAAAGTTAAGTAACAAACATAAGGACCTAACGTAATAAAACTCAGATAACTTTTGGACTAATATTTACACTGAGAATTTCCAGAGGCTCTGAGATATTATATTCTAAACACACAAGAGAATTATCAAATATATATATTATAATCTCCATATATTATCTCTATATAGTGTATAACATTTAATATGGAATATGTAATCTACCATATATGATAAAAAGATTCAGGACCCCATGCAAACAAGGTTAAATGTCAACAAATGTATCACACAGATTGTGCATATGGGAGGTAAATACTCATTTACTGTGACAATATTTGACTACAATGTACAAAATTCTTAGAATGCTAGATAACGTCTTCAGAAAAAGAGAATGCTTGGCCATACTGGCCTGACGTTTGCTACAAAAGGCAAGCTCCCCATGGATGTAATCAACGGTGAGATTTTTCTAGGGTGTCCCTCACAAGTAACTGAATCGTCACTACCCATAATAAAGGCGAAAACTTTGCTGGACATCACTGCTCCTCGCCTGAAGAGGAGGCTTTATCCCAAGAGACTCTTAAATACGGAGAACAAACTGAGGGTCGATGGGGGTTGGGGGAGAGGGGAAAGTGGGTGATGGGCATTGAGGGGGGCACCTGTTGGGGTGAGCCCTGGGTGTTGTATGGAAGCCAAGTTGACGATAAATTATATTCATAAAAAATAATAAAAAAATTAAAAAGTATAAAAAAATAAAAGAAACTCACCATAAACAAAAGATGAGGGTTTCTCTTATGGGCACCTTCAAATATTTTAAACAAGCATGCTTCGCCTTTTTTTTTTTTTTTTTTCCTTTAAAACACCTGTAATTTGTAACTGTGTGTTTGGCGTGAATCCGGGTTTCTGGAACCCGGCTCCTAAAGCCCTTGGAATTTCCTGTGCTGACAGCCATAAAGGTGTCTTTTGTTAAGTTAATGAGGTGACTGTGGGCAGGGGGCTGGTCGCCACGGCAACCAAGCCTCTGCTCCCTGGGTTGCAATTTTCCGCCCCACCCCCGGCCCTCTGCGGAGGGGGAGGGCCGGAGGTTGACTCTGTGGGCCTCCATCCGGCCTGTTGGGAAACTTCCAGAGACATCCCCAGGGAGGGGGTTCAGAGAGCTTCCTGGCCTGTGGACACACGCAGGTGTGGGGAGAGAGGTGCTCCCGGAGAGGCCACGGGAGTTCTGCCTCCCTTCCCCACACCTGGCCCTGTGCATGACTCCTCTGGCTGGTCCTGAGTCCTGTCCTGTCACCATCAACCGTGGCCCGGTGAGTACCATGTTTCTCTGAGTTCTGCGCCTGCCCCAGCACCTTCAGGCACCCGGGGTGGGGGTCCTGGGGGCTCCACTCCGCACCCAGGGGTGGTAGACACAGCTGCCAGCCTGGATTTGGGATTGGCATCCGAAAGGGGGTGAGTCTTGCAGGGCTGAGCCCTGAAATGTGGGACCAGGCGCGAGCTCTGTGTAGACGTGTCAGAATTGAGTTGAATCCGTGGTGGGGGGGCGAAGAGGCCCCTCCCCACCCTGGAACTGCTGACCTGAATCTCTTACTCTCTCCTGGAGGTGTTGGACTGTTTCCCTACCCCTTCCACATTCTTTTCCCCCAGAGCCCCCCAACTTTGTTGGTTTCTCCCAAGTTCACTTCAAAGAGGGTGGTGGGGAATTGGATTTTAAAATAAAATTTGTTCTTAATGATCAGGAAAAGGCTGCCGTCAGAATTCCACTGAGAAACTGCGCGGATTAGCAGACGGTTCTAGGTGACCAGAGTATCAGTTTGTTCGTTGTTGCTCGTGGCAAAATTACATCTCATTCTGTGCAGCAGTTTCAAAGTTAATAAAGGGACCCACGTGCCCCCAGATTGAAATGGAAAAGGAATAAATGGTGATACATTAGGACTGGCTTGGAGCTCAGATTCAATCTCGGAGCACTTAAACAATTTACTTGAGATTCGATAACTCATTACGGAAAAGAAAATGTTCGAATGCGCTAAGATGTGGAATGAGAAAAAAAAAAGTCAAATTCCTGCATCTCACTCTTGCACAATCTTAATGAGAAACCGTGATGGGCTTTGTATTTATAAATAGACTATGTATGTTAACCTATTTAACGTCTTACCGTTATTATGTTGATACGTATATATAGCATAACATGATGCATATAAACATATTACTATAGGTTCATGTATTGATACGTTGATTAATAGGTTTATGCTTGAGCCCACGCGGAATGGAATTTTGGACCCTACCTTATTCTCTGTATTGTAGAAGTGATTGCAAATAAATTATAAGTAAATTCAGCAAGGGAAACAATCTGTGCATGGATGATGCACAGTTCAGTATTCATATTTGGAAACGTTTGTCATCTGCATGTTTAAATCTAAGACTTAGGGAAGAAACGTAAAAAAAAAAGAAAGATGGTCCAATTTTGGACTTTTACCAGAAATTCATGAAAATCTCACTTTCAGGACTGACCTTTATGTTGACTTGGTGTGTTTTTATTATGGATAGCTGTGTTCCATACTCTCTTTAATGACTTGCGTTGCATGTACCTTGCTCTGTTCGTAACGTTTATCCAAGCACCTCGACTCAGGCAAGGCACTGTGATGATAGAGTCACAGCTTCCGGGAGATCTCTGAGATTTTTATCTTTCTTAACAATTTTGCCCTCTGGTTGCATTTCTTAAAGACCCTTGAGAGGAAGAATTCGGCTCGAGTTAGCATTCTGGAGCTGAGCCATCCCTGGGTCACGGACTGGGTTCAGTTTTCAACCTTATAGCTCAGGATGCCAAAATCTCTAAACTGGTGAACGTCCCTTGGCATTTTGGGCAAATGCCCATGGCAGCACTTTTCATCTTCCCCCGTATTTAAATCTCAGAGAGCCATAATGACTATTAAAACAGGAATCTGGGCACAAAAGAACTACAAAATCGAGGCTAGGCCATCAGGGTATGAATAACAGATGTTAGGAGACATCTATTAACTTTTTAGGTAAGAAATATTATATAGCAGTTGACTGTTAGTATAGAAACAGTCTATAGCTCTAGAGGGGCGCCTGGGTGGCGCAGTCGGTTAAGCGTCCGACTTCAGCCAGGTCACGATCTCGCGGTCTGTGAGTTCGAGCCCCGCATCGGGCTCTGGGCTGATGGCTCAGAGCCTGGAGCCTGTTTCCGATTCTGTGTCTCCCTCTCTCTCTGCCCCTCCCCCGTTCATGCTCTGTCTCTCTCTGTCCCAAAAATAAATAAACGTTAAAAAAAAAAATTAAAAAAAAAGAAACAGTCTATAGCTCTAGAAAAATGGGATGTAGAGACAGAGCACTACATAATTTTGAGAGGTTGGACCAACACGTCAGTATACACAGAAATAATGAAATTACAAACACTGACTTGGGCAATTTTTAAAAAAATATTTTTTATAGTTTATTTGGAGACACAGAGAGTGAGCATGAGTGGCACAGAGGCAGAGAGAGAGGGAGAGACCGAGAACCCCAAGCAGGCTCCACGCTGTCAAGGCAGATCCCGATGCGGGGCTTGAACTCATGAACCATGAGATCATGACCTGACCCAAAGTTGGTCCATTAACCAACTGAGCCACCCAGGAGCCCCATAAAATCCAGTTTTATTTTTGTAGTGAGGTATAACTGACACCCACAATTATGTTAGTTTCAGGTGTACATCATTGTTATTTCTTTATTAAAAATTTTTTTAATGTTTATTTTTGACAGAGAGAGAGAGAGACAGAGCATGAGCAGGGGAGGGGCAGAGAGAGAGGGAGACACAGAATCAGAAGCAGACTCCAGGCTCTGAGCTGTCAGCACAGAGCCTGATGCAGGGCTCAAACTCACAGACCGCAAGATCATGACCTGAGCCAAAGTCATATGCTCAACCGACTGAGCCACCCAGGCGCCCATAGCTTGAGCAATTTTAATGAAATTATTTAGAGTTCTCTAAAATTCATGGATCATCTATGCACAAAATAGGGGGGTTTGTAATGACCTCTTCCGTATGCGTGACTCTCTTCCTCTGCGGTGATGGCTCAGTTTCATGAGATCTCTAAGCAGGATGCTCTGTATTTTTCTCTTAAGTCACCTCTGTAAAAACTCTTCATGGCTTAAAAAAAATTTTTTTTAATGTTTATTTTTGAGAGAGAGAGAGAGAGAGAGAGAGAGAGCGCACGAGCAGGGGAGGGGCAGAGAGAGAGGGAGACACAGAATCCGAAGCAGGCTCCAGGCTCGGAGCTCACGAACCGTGAGATCATGACCTGAGCCAATGTTGGATGGTTAACCGACTGAGCCACCCAGGCACCCCTCTTCATGGCTTTGAAAGAAAGGGTCTGTGTGGGGCTACGATGGTGTATACATGCCATCATACATCTGCCCAAACCCCAAAAGTGCACAACACCAAGAGTGAGCCCTAATGTCTAGTATGGACGCTGGGTGATGATAGAGTGTGGATGCTGTCCTAACAGCCATCTCTGCTGGGACTGTTCATCATGGAGGAGGCTGTGCGTGAGTGCAAGCAGAGGGGTTTGGGGAGTGGGGGAGGGGGGACATCCCTTTACCTTCCCCTCAATTTTGCCATGTACATAAAACTGCTCTGAATAATCAAGTCTGTTGTTTTAAAGATGGAAAATGGGCATTGTGTTCCTGCAAACGACAGACGGAGAGCCAAGTGGATTTTGATCCTTGCACGGAGCAGCCATTTCTGTGTCACTTGAAGTATATACTCAAGTCTAGACCGATACGAGTAGGTTGGGGCTTAGTTACTATTCCAGGAGGCACTGACTCCCAGTCAGCGTGCCTTCACACCAAGACCTATATATAAATATAAACCCTTCTGTGTCTACCAAGAAGTCTTCTCAAAATAGCTACTTCTCAACTCTCAAGACCCCCGCTTGGCACGTGGCTCCCCAGCAGAGACTCTCGCTTTCCTCAGGGTACTGTTTCTGATGCCCCGTTCCTTCTCCTCGTCTCAGGTCCTCATCAAATGCAGCATCTTCCAAGTTTCTCCAGGTTTCTTGCAGAAGGATGCAGGTTTTTGTGCAAACGTATTTCTTTGGTCCTAGTGATGACGTTTGATTAAGGCAACCTTGTCTGTATCACAGAAGGCTCCCCTCCTCCCTTTGTCTCTGTCTCACACAAGTGGATGTTTCCTCCTCTGACATTAGCATAGCCGAGAGGATTCGAGTATGAAGCCAGTGCTCCCCATGTTGGATGATTCTGTCTTCTCTCCTAGACATAGTAAAAGCAGACAGCAGAAGGTAACCTTTCCCCCAACACGGACCCTTTTCCTCTTTGCACGTGATTAAACGTGTGTGTAATGTAGCTATAATGATGCCTGCAAGATTTCTATTCTGTTGATGGAGTTAAACAGCAGACAAATTTGTTCCTAATGGCGTGTTGACTTGGAACCTTGGATGGGCAGTTGACTTTGTGGTTGGGGAGAAGGTTATAAGGATCGCTTACAAATTCAGAATGCCATGAGCCATTCCGAAAAGGGAAAATGGTCCTCATAATGATAATGACCTCCACTTTTATGATATCTTGCATCCAGAAGGATCATAAACGGCCTAACAACACTACTACAAATGAATATGAGGGTCATTTCACATACAACTAAAATGTGTCCGCGGTTTCACAGACCACAGCAAGATCAGTCAACAATTTAGACGGGGAACTGGAGGAAAAACCGTTCAAGGCACAAGTGGCTAGGATGTGCATGAGGTCATTTTACAAGCTGGAGCTGGTCCACAGATTTAAGAGTGAGATTCCCCCCCCCCCAAGTATTTAGGAAACGGAGATGGGGGAAAAAATGTCGTCCTCCAGCAATGAGACCTGAAAATCACAAAAGAACATGAAAATATGAAGTCACATTACACGTAGTGGATGATCTCATTTCAATCTGTAACTAGATTCAATGTATTAACCTTGGTTAATACATTCGTATTCTGTGCCCATCACAGCTGAGTGTGGATGCTGTCCTAACGGCCCTCTCTGCTGGGCGTCTGATGCTTCATTTCGGCTCAGGTCACGACCTCAGGGTTCCTGAGATTGAGCCCTGGGTCAGGCTCTGCACTGACAGTGTGGAGCCTGCGTGGGAGTCTCTCTCTCTCTGCCCTCTCTCCCCTGCTCACGTGCTCTGTCTCTCTCCCTCAAAATAAATAAGTAAAACTTAAAAAAATCAACATTTACCAAACCCCTTATTCTGCAGGAGACCCATGAGATGATCGGAATCAGGCCTAATAAGAGAATTTTGTTTACCTGAACCACTCTGTGTTTATGGGGAAAAAAAAGTCAAATTACCATATTGCTGGCCACTTAAGTCTGCCTGCTGATGGAGAATGTACTACTTTTCTTTTATTAGTCTACTGTCAGTGAGAGGCATACGTTATAAGTTAATGTTTTTGGCATTCTCACATTGCGTATCAGTGTTGGTCATTGGTCATTTTGAATTTTCTTCTTCTGTCGTGATGGCTCTACTCTACATTTACAAACTCAGGTTTTTGAATCCTTGTGATTAAGGACCAGCTCCTGTAATAAAATAAAGTTAATTCTTGGGAAATGTCCAACATGTTCTCCTGTGACCTATCACTTGATTGTACATATATATATATATATATATATATATATATATATATATACACACACACACACACATATATATATGTATATTAAATATATATTAGATAAAATAATTGACAGATATGATAGATTAATGGCTATGATAAATGCATGGATGGTACAATGGACAGATGGATAGATAGATAAATAGATAATTTAACTGTTGCAATGTCTTTGGTTCAGTATATGGAATAAATAAGGGAAAATGTGTGATAGATAGATAGATGATAGATGTAGGGATTGCTGAATGGATGGATAGATAGGATAGATAGACAGATGGATGGATGGATGGATGGATGGATGGATGGATGGATGGATAAATAGATAATTTACCAGTTAGGATTTCTTTGGTTTGGTATATGGAATAAACAAGGGAAAATGTATGTTGAAGCATTTATGTATTTTTTCATGCAGCCAAAAGTCTTATATTGTATGTCTAAGAAGAATCATTCAAATACAGCAAAATTAAGAGTGAAGTTTTCCAAAAAAAAAAGGTGAACTTTTCCTGCCCAAACAAAAGTTGCAATTTCGTGGATTCTGTGGTTAAACCGTGTGTGGGTTACAAGATTCTCGGCATTTTTTTTGAGACGCACTTTTTGATACAAGCTTTACATTTAACTTTATTCCAATATACAGACTCAGAAAATGTATAATTTTAAAGTAGACACAACAAGTAATTCAATTCATGTTGGTGGGTACCTCATGAAGATATACCTATGTCTCTATCTGTATCTATCTATATATCGATAGCTATAGCTATCTATACTGTATCTATCTATCTATCTCTGTATATATGGCAAGGCCAAGGATGTAATAGGGACCGTTACTGCACATGATGTGAGGTACTTATGTGTAATATCTGTTTTAATCGTTCCAACCTTTCCAGCTAGCGGACACGTTCTCAAATCTGCAGAAGAGAGGTGGATGGACTTCAGAATCTCTCAAAGGTGATCAGTGATCGCTTTTTCCTATTTCCATCCCCAAACCGTAGACATTTCCTCCTAAGTATAACAAGTTGTTCCTTTATTGCTTGTGCAGAAGACTTTGTTTCTCTGTTACGATGGTTTGGTTCATGGAGAAGGAACTTTTTCATTAGTAATTAATTCTCTTGTGGAAAACAAATGCACCGTGTATGGGTCGGTCCATATCTGAGCCTTCTGTGCAATGTGTTATCCCCCTAAAAAGGAATAAACGTGAATTATCTTTAAAAAAAGTTAGGGGCGCTTGGGTGGCTCAGTCTGTTAAGCATATGACTCTTGATTTCAGCTCAGGTCATGATCTCACGGTTTGTGAGTTTGAGCCCCACATCGGGCTCTATGCTGACAGTGTGGATTCTGCTTGGGATTCTCTGTCTCCCTCTCTCCCTGCCCCTACCCTGCTCTCTCATAAATAAATAAACTTGGAATTTTATTAAAAAAAAAAAACAAACAACAAAATTAGGGGAGCCTTGCTGGCTCAGTTGGAAGAGGGTATACCCATTACTTAAAAAAAATTACTGAGCTGCAATTTATAGCATATATTTAAAATATGTATTTATAGAGGGGTGCCTGGGTGGTTCAGTCGGTTAAGCGTCCGACTTCAGCCCAGGTCACGATCTCGTGGTCCGTGGGTTCGAGCCCCGCGTCGGGCTCTGGGCTGATGGCTCAGAGCCTGGAGCCTGCTTCCGATTCTGTGTCTCCCTCTCTCCCTGCCCCTCCCCCGTTCATGCTCTGTCTCTCTCTGTCCTAAAAATAAATAAACGTTAAAAAAAAACCTTAAAAAATATATATATTTATAGATACTAAATATATATTCATATATTAAATATATTTATAATTTTATACATTATATCAAATATATAATATTTATATATTTGCATTTTAACATATTTTACATATTTGTAAATATGGGTAATGTATAAGTAAATATAGAAAACATAATATAAATGGAAAATATATATAAGATATATAATATGAATATAACATACATGTGTAAAATGTAATATATAAATGTGTAATAAATATATAAGATGTATTAAAATATGTAATATGTGACATCAAATTAGACAAATACACACTATCAATATATAAAGCTACATATGTAATAACCATAAATATGCAATATATAAGTATATAAAATAAATATAACTTAATATATAAATATAACAAATATACTCTACCATATGATATATACATTTGCATTAAATATTATATAACAAATATCGTCTAGCAATATATAATACATATATAACATAATATGATGTAATAGAATATAAACTATCTCTTTTTTTAAATGTTTATATTATTTATTTTGAGAGAGAGAGAGAGAGAGAGACAGAATCCCAAGGAGCCTCCGTGCTGCCAGCACAGAGCCCGGCACAGGGGCTCAAACTCAGGAACCGTGAGATCATGACCTGGGCTGAAAGTTGAGCATCGGATGCTTAACAGACTGAGCCACCAGGCGCCCCAAACTGTCGCCTTTTATACTATGCCCCTGGCCCACCAGATGGCCAGGTGGCTACTGACGTACCACCAGATGTATCTGTCAGGGTCCAGTCAGGGTGACTCAGACGTCACTGTGTGATAGGGGTTCGATACAGCAGGTGGATAGACAGGTGCTCCAGACTAGGAAGCAGCACCTGAGCCCCTGAGCTGCCGGGGGAGGCTGTGCTCAGCAGGGCTGGGCTAATCTGTGACGGTGGCTCGGGCAGAATTGCAGGGAACACCTTTGCTGCCCTGGCCGGCGCCCCGGAGCGTGTGTGATGGAGTGCTCCAGGAAGCTGCCGGAACTGTCCACTGTTGTGTGGCAGCAAGGACCCCTTTGCTGCCCCCTTCGCGGGACCCCTTTGCTCTCCTCCTAACTCTCAGGTTCCCCCTAGTGCCTTCTTACTGGCCAGTAGTCTAGTAACAGACCAAGAAAGAAGCTGAATGCCAGGCCCGGGCTAGTCCCCCAGCTGAGTCCGAGGTTGGCCGAGGATCATCAGGTAGACCTGTTGGTCATCCTCGTTCCGTGTCAACTCGTTAACCACGTCCTCCAGGGAGATTGCACCTGAGAAGTCAAGAAACCACAGCCCTTCAAAGAGGCTGTGTCCCAGGTTGTGACTCCCTGCAGCAGACAGTTTGGTTGGAGACAAAGTGGAGGAAAAATACAGGAAGCCTGCTGGGCATCGTGCATGAATGGTTTCTTCAACTGTCATCTCACAACTCTTGGTGCTACAGGGATACTGCTCGTCGAGGACAGTGGTGGTTTTCCTGAGAAAACACGCCGAGCAGATCTAACAGGCTGTGCCTCCAAACCTTCTCTCGTTGCCCCTGTAGGGAGCCCTGGCCTCCCCCTGTCTCCCCACCGCAGATACTCACATGAACACTTGCCTCAGACATCCTCTAGGCTTTGCATCATTTCAGATAATTTCAGTTGGTGGGGATCTGGAAAACCATGACCGTTTCTTTACCATGCTTTGCATTTTTCCCCCATTAATGTCTTGCTTCTCACTGCAGGAAAACAAGAGAAATTAGCAAATGTATAAGATGAGACTTTGGGGGCAATGTGATAGGGAAGTGGCTTTATTATTTTGGAGGGCTGTGAACAGAAATCCTGGAGGTCCTGGGGAATTTCTCAAATCCTGATGTTAAAGGTGGGGAAACAGTATAAAGAGACTTTGCAAGATGGGGATAAGTGTATTCCTTTTGTGGAAGAAACGGACAGTGGATTTTGCAGTCCCTTCTGCTACACCGTTTTGCAGTCGATTTGTGTTAATACTACTCTGGCCCAACACCTTTCCAGACTGAGCCTCGGTGGTGATGAGTTACAGTGTGAAGGATGCATGTCCCCACCCAGCCACGTCCCCATCTACCCACACGGATCTTGGAGAGATGCTTTCCATAGTCCAATGTTGAACGCGGGGAACATTCGGTTTGTTTTCGTCAGAAATGTGGCTTTGCTCCAAAGTTACATTTTATAAGGAGGTGTTTCTTTTCCGGAATTTAGTGGGAAAACTGAGTGTGGTCTGTCTTCGTCACGATAAAACATCTCAGAAGTACCTGTTAAAAATTTTAACTTCAGGTTGAGATTTTTCTGAATTGAGGGTCAATATTTCCATAAAATGTAGGGCCATGTTTTATGAAACTTTGCTAAAAGGAGAAGTAAACACTCATTCAAAGCATGAAAAAGCCACTTGGTGAAAAGATGCCCTCCCTCCCCTAAATTGTGCGTAAAAATATTGTGTGACATGGAGATCATGTTCCCTTTCATTTCATTCCCTTTAGTAACCTAGAAATAACAGTGGGTAATATGGCGGTCGTCAAAACCTTATGTGTCTACAGGGACCAAAAAATAAAGGATTTCTTCTTTGTCTTTCTTTTTTTTAAAATTTTTTTTCAACGTTTTTTATTTATTTTTGGGACAGAGAGACAGAGCATGAACGGGGGAGGGGCAGAGAGAGAGGGAGACACAGAATCCGAAACAGGCTCCAGGCTCTGAGCCATCAGCCCAGAGCCCGACGCGGGGCTCAAACTCACGGACCGCGAGATCGTGACCTGGCTGAAGTCGGACGCTTAACCGACTGCGCCACCCAGGCGCCCCAGTGTTTTAATTCTTAATAGGGCATCCTCAACATTAGGGTTCTTCTTTTTAACTGCAGGTAGTGTGGTTTGGTCCAATTTCATTAATTTGACATAAGGCACCAAGTCTTACCAACTGTTGCATTTGCACAGTTAGTACAAATGTCAACACAGTGGAAAAGGCAAATGAAGTAGTGTTGTTATGAAAATAATTTTTTTTCAACGTTTATTTATTTTTGGGACAGAGAGAGACAGAGCATGAACGGGGGAGGGGCAGAGAGAGAGGGAGACACAGAATCGGAAACAGGCTCCAGGCTCTGAGCCATCAGCCCAGAGCCTGACGCGGGGCTCGAACTCACGGACCGCGAGATCGTGACCCGGCTGAAGTCGGACGCTTAACCGACTGCGCCACCCAGGCGCCCCTCTTCTTTGTCTTTCTGACGAAGAGAGTGCATTAGAAACCTCCAGGAGGTGGGCTCCATTGGGTGAATGCACTTCTGTGGATGAGTAACGATTGGCCAGATTCTTCTTATAACTAAGGTGTATCCCAAATGGGGTGTGTTAGGTGAATCTCACTGCTGTGCATGCTAATATGAGCGCTCACAGAAATCATTCTCCTGGGGAGATGCCTTGAATCATCCTGGGCTCATAACACATGTCGACCAAGGTCCCTGATTTCAAGATTGTTGACCTACTGCTGTGTTCAGACCTGGGCAAACTGAGAGCTCCTGATTCCTGCGAAAGTCAGCAAATAACCAAGGAAGGGAGGAATTAAGTCTCCTTCGGGGACTGGAGGTGGGGCAGAACAAAACTCAGGAAACATCATTCCAATTGGTTTTGGATTTAGAAGGCAGACGTGGTTTCGGATCAGACTACAGATGCTCTGTGCAGCCACATAACGTGGCTTATGTTGGACAAGCGTAGAAAGACGATGTTCGATACTTGAATAAACCGACTCTCGGTTTCTTAACGGTGGGGATATAAGGCTTACGATGCAATCCTTTCTGGCATCTACACTTCTCTCTTGTCTTGCCATTTGGGTGGCCATCAGGAGGAGGAATTATGAGCCATGCTAATATGATCCAGGCGGTGCCGTTGATTTAACGTTCTATGGTTTCAAAATATCTCGTGCACGTTTATTCAGTTTTTACTCCATCTCTGTCTGCCACATTTCGTTTCTGTTCTTGTATTCATTCATTCATTCATTCATTCATTCATTCATTTGATATCTGAACTTGTTGCTGAGCTGTGACTGCGTTGTCTCATTGTCTGTCTGAACCTTAAATTCAGGAAGTCACGACACATCCCATGATCATGAACGCATTCATCTAAAACCTACTCATAAAACTTTTGGGGCTTGATAACTTGTATTAATGATAGTCTGTTTTATTAGGACTGTCTGGTAAACCTGCATTCGATTCTTTTTTGTTTGTTTGTTTTTTTAATGTTTTATTTATTTTTGAGACAGAGAGAGACAAAGCATGAGCAGGGGAGGGTCAGAGAGAGAGGGCGACACAGAATCTGAAGCAGGCTCCAGGCTCTGAGCTGTCAGCACAGAGCCCGACGCGGGGCTCGAACTCACAAACTGCGAGATCATGACCTAGCCGAAGTGGGACGCTTAACCGGCTGAGCCACCCAGGCGCCCCCGCATGACCACACCTTCCAGCATACCGGTCTTCAAGTACTTTTGATGTGGACCGCGTTATCGGATAAATAAATAGATGCTTAACACTTAACCGACTCCCACATGCAGAAAACAAAAAGCTATGTGTATCATCAACTTTTTGATTTCCTCTTGCGAAATACAAATCACAATAACGCAAAGGAGGGATGTCCCAAAGGCACAGCAAACGAAAGACCACATTCAGTAAAGGGGCCAAAACCCAAGGGAGAGTCCTGAATTTTCTCTCCTGTCTAAACAGCCGTATGGGAAAGGAAACGTCACGGTTACAGGTGTTTGGAATGGGGGTTAAAGCAAGAAATGAGGAGACTCCCACACTTCCCAAGGACAGCCTGGCATTTGGTGAGATTTCTTCACGTTCTTCCGTTTCTCGCCTAGCAGCTGCTCTGCTGAGCCCTGAAAATACGAGAGGCAGGAACTAGCCATTCCCATCCTGGAAGTACCCGGGGACCGAATATATTCCTGTCATCTCTGCGTGAATTCAGGCAAATCACAACTGTTTTTGCCATGAGACAATGGTGATCACTGTAGAATAAAGGCGAGGAGACATTTGCCACATGATCATAGAAATCATTCAAAGTTCAAAGAGCTGGGAGGAGAATACTTAACCACACAGTGTCAGAATATTTGCGTGTGGGGAAGAGAAAACATTTCAATAGATTTTCATTCTCAGTACTCTTTGGTAAGATCTATATAATTTAATTTAAAATATCAGCCCACTGGGGTGCCTGGGTGCCTCAGTTGGTTAAGCATCCTACTCTTGATTTCGGCTCAGGGCACAATCTCACAGTTCCTGGGTTCGAGCCACATGTCAGGCTCTGTGCTGACAGCCCGGAGCCTGCTTGGGATTCTGTGTGTGTGTGTGTGTGTGTGTGTGTGTGTGTGTGTGTGTGTGTCTGCCCCTCCCCAATTGCTCGCTGTCTCTCAAAATAAATGAATAATCAATAAAAAGTTAAAATATCCGCCCAGTATTGGTGCAACAACAGAAAACATGGGTCACCAGAAAGATAAACAAATCTCAGAAATTTCTCGTAGCCTACGAGCACAACAGAATCTGGCCATGTTGATTTGGACAAGGACACGGGGTAGTGGGATCTTGCCTTCACCCCTCTTCCTCCCACATTGATCTCTGTACAAACCATGCTACAGTTATTGAAACTAAGAAATTAACTTTGGCACAAGATTGCAAAGTACACACATAATTCAAATGCCATTTCCTTTTATGTATTTGTTTTTCCCAGTCCAGGATCCATTCTGGAATCCCACATTACATCTTGGCCACGGCGGCTGACTGTCCTCCTGCATGGGGAAGGCCCTACATCTTTCCTGATCTTTCGTGACCTGAACACTTGAAGAATCACGGTAAGTGTTTTGTTGAATATCTCTCAATCCGCACCTGTCTGATGTTTTGTGGGAAGGATGCACTCCTCAAACCGAAGAAGCTTCGGTTTGAGAAAGTGGGAGGAAATGGGACGACCCACTAACAACAGCACTAAATTAGAACCCATAGGGTTACTTGAAAATCAGTGAAGTTCCTGCAGCTATCGGCTGTAATTTCATGACTAAATGGGTAACAAGAGAGACCCCTACCTTAGAGAAGAATTTCTGATACCTCTGGAAGGAATGAGGCCAATATAAAGTCCGAACTAGCCAAGGAAAGGACAATGTTTTCATGGTCTCCAACCATCTCCCACAGATACGTAGTAATTACAAAGGGATAAATGATAACTTTAGAGAGGCAATGCCCCACAGACCATAATTAATCTGGTAACGAGATGCCCTGACCATGTCTCAGCGTCACAGAAACATTCTTAGCATCACAGGAGTACTTTTAACCCGCCATGGGCGTGTAGCTATTCACAACACACGTCTTCGGGAATCCAAACTGGGTCACATATGCTGTAACACACCCCATTATTCCAGCCTGGCTGCATAACCTAAAGAGATTCTCATGTATTTGCACCAGAGGGATAAAAAAAAATGGCATTGCATCATCATGAGCGCGCTGATCGAACAAAGAACGAAAGCCATCCAGATGCTCACCGAGAGCAGAAGGTGTAATGTCTGGAGGAAAGAGTTGCCCAAATGGCTCCACCGTATATCATTTGCGTAGAGTACGCAAAGTGTAGAGAAATGTGTGGATCTACACGTTTGTTCTAAAAATCTAACGTCATGTGTGGGAGGAATCCCAGCATATGCGTGGTTTTGGTTGACCTTCGAGCAGGGGTGTCCTGTCCAATGCCTGGACTCTCGCCAGCGGTACCTTGCTTTCCCAGACCGTGAAAGTCTCCCTGTTCTGTAAACTCAATTTCCCTCACCGTGAATTGGGAACACCTTTGTCCAGACCTGTGTCTGACCCCGTAAACATCCCCTGTGCTTTCTGTTCTGCCTCCTGGACTTTGCACCCCCGTCCGCAGGCCTTCTTGTTGCTGTTGGTATTTTCCTTTTGTTTTGATATTAGGTCGATTCTTCCCTTGTGTAGAGATGATCTGTCTATGGCAGGAAATCCTACTCAGTGTCTCCCTTCCTTCTTCGTTTGCCGTCAGTGATGTAGACACAGTCGTGTGTCGCATTTTTCCTTGAAGTGTTGTGCGTGTGCAACTGTTTGATACTTTCTGTCCTCAGAAGAAAAAAAACAAAACAAAACCATGTGCTAGGTTGCCTGGTATATTTATCTCTTGAACCACATTGGAAGCAACCAGCCTTCCCCTGCCCAGCTGTCGATCTAGAAAGTGATCGTTTTATGCGCGTTTTCCTGTGGGCGGGGCACATACATGGCAGCCCTGACTGTCTTAGAAATAATTCCCGTTGTCTGCTGTCTTGGTAGGTGTTTGTTCTTTCCACCAAGTTGCATCTAAATGTGGCTTCCATTTGCTCTGTCATCAAATATTTATTGAGTTTCTACGACCGTCCGGTTGTTAGACAATCAGATCAGATTGTGCACCCCTGGAGGAGAATTGGAGGTCGACCCCATCACCAACTGGTGTGGAAACTCTGTCCTTCCCTCCTTGGCCAGGACAGAGCTGTATGTCAACGGGATCATAACGGCGTGCAAATGCAGCCGAACAGGGGTGTGACCTGGTCGTGCAATGCGTAAGTCCGGTGGAAAGTTCACTTAAAGCAAGTGGCTTAGATCTGAGCTCCAAGGGGGGTGTTCCTCCTATGATCAGTTGAAACATAGACATGAATCAACACTTGCAACGCCTTTTGAGGTGATAGACGGGCAACAGGGAGAAGGTAGAACATGGCACCCCGGGTCCGTTTGTCCAAAAGTTCACTTGCAAATAAAGGGTCTCTACCAGTGCCCATTGCTTACCCCTCTCCTCCATTGGCAGCCTGTCCTTAGAGGGAGGCAGGAGGTAGGTCAGCAAAGACCAAATGCATTCAGTCGTGGCAATGAAATTGAGTGCATACGTGTGGCCTCACACCCTCAAGACCTGGGGCCTCCATTGGACGGGAAAGGTCACATACAGGTGTTTGAATTACCCACTGTCTTTCAGCCTTCCCAGCAGATCTGTCAGCAGCTTGCTGCTGGGGCGTTTTTAGAAAAATGCCACCTCCAGGAAATATCTCTATTTTATTGTGGATTTAATTTACATTGTTTTTTTTTTTTTTTTTAAATTAATGTTTTTGAGAGAGAGAGACAGACAGAGTGAGAGCAGAGGAGGGGCAGAGAGAGAGGGAGACACAGAATCCGAAGCAGGCTCCAGGCTCCGACCCGTCCGCACAGAGCCTGACGTGGGGCTGGAACCCACGAACTGTGATATTGTGACCTGAGCCGAAGTTGGACGTTTAACCGACTGAGTCACCCAGGCGCCCCACATTTAGTTTACATTCTTTTTTTTATTTATTTATTTTTTCAACGTTTATTTATTTTTTGGGACAGAGAGAGAGCATGAACGGGGGAGGGGCAGAGAGAGAGGGAGACACAGAATCGGAAACAGGCTCCAGGCTCCGAGCCATCAGCCCAGAGCCTGACGTGGGGCTTGAACTCCCGGACCGCGAGATCGTGACCTGGCTGAAGTCAGACGCTTAACCGACTGCGCCACCCAGGCGCCCCTTAGTTTACATTCTTGAGAACTATGGTTTTAATTATCTTCTCATACCTGGATACACAGACACATCTCTGACATCAGTGCCACAGTAAACGATGAGACCTGCATTGTGTCTAGCTTGTTTATTTTCATACAGTTTTAAAAACTATTTACATCTTTCCAAGATGTAAATCTCTTGGAAAGATCTATCTCTGGCCTCACAGAAGGAATCATTATCTTTTTTTTTTTAAGTTTATTCATTTTTGAGAGACAGAGCATGAGCAGGGGAGGGGCAGAGAGAGAGGGAGACACAGAATCCGAAGCAGGTTCCAGGCTCCGAGCTGTCAGCACAGAGCCCGACGTGGGGTTCGAACCTACAAGCCGTGAGATCATGACCTGAGCCGAAGTCAGACACTTAACTGACTGAGCCACCCAGGCGCCCCAGAAGGAATCATTATCCTAAGTTCGACCAACCCAGCACTTAAAAAAAATCCTTCTTTTGTTTTTTTTCGGTTTTTGTTTTTTAAAGTAATGTCCACGGACCAACGTGGGGCTCAAACTCATGACCCTAGGTTCAGGAGTTGCACGCTCCACGGACTGAGCCAGCCAGGTGCCCCAACACAGCATTTTTTTAAATAATTCTCCTAAATGTAAGCATATCTATAATAACTTTAGGAAATTATGCAATTTAAAAATCTATAAATAATATATGATACCATGCATTCACTTCTCTCACGTTGTTATTTTGTTTTGAGAAATATTCCTATGATTTCATGTACATGCAGTTTACATTTTTTTTTAATTTTTTTTTTTAATTTTTTTTTCAACGTTTATTTATTTTTTGGGGGGACAGAGAGAGACAGAGCATGAACGGGGGAGGGGCAGAGAGAGAGGGAGACACAGAATCGGAAACAGGCTCCAGGCTCTGAGCCATCAGCCCAGAGCCCGACGCGGGGCTCGAACTCACGCGAGATCACGCGAGATCTCGCGAGATCATGACCTGAGCCGAAGTCGGAGGCTCAACCCACTGAGCCACCCAGGCGCCCCTAAGACTTTGTTTTAATGTGTATTTGTTTTTGAGGGAAACAGAGAGCAAGCACGAGCAGGGGAGGGGCAGAGAGAGAGGGAGACACAGAATCGGAAACAGGCTCCAGGCTCCGAGCCATCAGCCCAGAGCCTGACGCGGGGCTCGAACTCACGGACCGCAAGATCGTGACCTGGCTGAAGTCGGACGCTCAACCGACTGCGCCACCCAGGCGCCCCGCAGTTTACATTTTTGAAACAGGCATTCAGTGGTGTATGTTATGGGAGTAGGTCACACAACATAACTTTCTTCTATTCACGGGCATTTTGGTCCTTTTCAGGTTTTTTTTTATGTTTGTGGGTTCTCTTTTCTTTCTTTCTTTCTTTTTAATATTTATTTATTTCTGGGAGAGAGAGAAAGAGAGAGACAGAACACGAGTTGGGGAGGGGCAGAGAGAGAGGGAGACCCAGAATCTGAAGCAGGCTCCAGGCTCTGAGCTGTCAGCCCGGAGCCCCACGCGAGGCTCGAACCCATGAACGGTGAGATCATGACCTGGGCTGAAGTTGGATGAGTCACACGGGCGCCCACATTTATTTTATTTCTTTCATGCAATGCTAGAGCACACATCCTGTCTCACTCCTAGCACACATACACGAGGTAGTCCCAAGGAATACATTAAAGCAGGTGCACAGGATTCAGCCTTTTCACTGATTTCAACCTCATAGGTAGAGACAGTTTTCTCTTTCAGTTGTTACAAATGCACACTCCCATCGGAAGTGCCTGGGGATCCTTACCTCCCCACCGGTCTTGCCTTTATCAAGTGTTCCGACACGTCAGTACTTGACAAAGCGAGGTTCACAATCGAATGCACTTTTAGGTTGCAATTTTGAAATGTAGCACTACTTTGAGGATCTTGTCGTTTATTTCATCAATCTTCATAGGAACGAAAACCCCTCAGCCTATTCATATATTTTGCCTGATTTTCACGGAGCCACCTGTGTTTGCTATAAAGTACAGACTTGTGTGTTCAGGTCGTATGTACCAGCCTGTGGCATTATGGATGTTGCAAATAGATTAGCAAAAGGTGCAATTTGTTACATTGTGTGTATGTTGACTTGTTGAAACAAATCGATGTATCGTTGATGTTCAGTTTTATTTATCACTTATTTTTTTAAATGTTTCTTTACTTGAAAGAGAGCGACCGGGCAGGGGAGGGGCAGAGAGAGAGGGAGAGACAGAGGATCCAAAGCAGGCTCTTTGCTGTCAGACGCGGGGCTCGAACTCACGAACGGTGAGATCATGACCTGAGCTGAAGTCGGATGCTTAACGGAGTGAGCCACCCAGGCGCCCCGACCTTCAGGTTTAAAATGTATGCATAGCGAGGCGCCTGGCTGGCTCAGTGGGTTAAGCATCCGACTGTTAATTTCCGCTCAGGTCATGATCTCCAAATTTGGTGAGATTGAGCCTCGCATCGGGCTCTGCACTGACAGCACAGAGCCTGCTTGGGATGCTCTCTCCCTCTCTCTCTGCCCCTCCCCTGCTCTCTCTGACAAAATAAATAAAACCTGAGAAAAATAAAATGAAGTACGTATGGCATAAACAGCTCCACACGCCCGTGGAAAATCTTGCAGATGTAATAATGCACCAGCAACACAGTGCAGAAACGGGTCCTCCCTGTGGCCATGAAAATCATCATCAGTGCTGCCCCTGTCATCTGTCTGTCACCGCCCACCCCACACAAGAAGTTTTCCCCTGCCTTCGTTTTCATTTTCTTCCCTTTATCCACTGCTGGACCGGACGTGTTTCCACGTCCTCCTGGTTTTCGCTCCCGATCACGTGTGGTTCGCTTAGCAGTGCACCTGTCTCTCTAACTCCTCTCCTCTCTTCCAGCCTATTTGCACTAACGGGACACTCGCTCTCTTTTCTCGCCCCGCACCTGCCCGACTTCTGCGCCGTCGTTGTTAGGACTGGGACCCCCACGTCCCTGCTGGCGTTCCCTTAAGGGCGGTCTCCAGCTTCCGCAGGCTCCAGGGGTTTGCATGGACATCTCTGGAGACATCTGCTGACCACAGATGTGCTCTCCTAATGTTCACATTAGGAGCATGTCCAGATCTAGCTTGGGTATTTGGTGATACCTTCTAGGATATTTTTGTTGTTGTTAATTTTTTCAAGGTCATTTATTTTGAGAGAGAGAGAGAGAGCATGAGCAAGACAAGGCAGAGAGAGAGAGGCTGAGGGAGAATTCCAAGCAGGCTTCACGCTCAGCCCGATGGGCTCAAACCCACGAACTGGGAGATCGTGACAAGAGCTGAAATCAGATCAGATGCTTAACCGACTGAGCGACCCAGGGGCCCCTTCTTGGGCAGTTCTTAGCTCTTCCCTATAGAGTGACTTGAGCATTTGCACAGTAAGGTTGTTCCACTTACTCAACTTCCCGTGGCTGATGGCTCCTACCGGATGTGTTCCGCAGCCCACGTTGATCGTGGTCACTGACCACGCACACCTTCCAATCCTCAGTGGCCGAGAGGTCTAAAAACCCTGTGGGTTTGGACACCACCCCCACTGTGACAGTGAACTTCCTTGCTTAGAAAGATGTGCAAAGTTATAGTTCCTTCCAGAAGGTGAATGATGCTACTGTCTTAAACTGATTTGACACAAAATGGAAGGAAATTCAGCGCGGTCCGAGGAAACCCCATCAGGTTATAATTTATCAACAGTGCTATTTGTAATTTTTATATTTTTCGAACTGAAGACTCATTTATTTATTTATTTTTTAATGGCTACCTTTGGCTTTTCAGGAAGCAATGAATCCCGCTGTTTGAGATGAGCAGATGGCAGGGGGCGGGTTATCTCAGTCTAGGAGAGCAAGTTATGTTCAGATAAAGATTGTCACAATTATTCTTCTCACTGAGCACTCTTCAGCACTCAAAGTGTCAGTGGAAACAAACGTTTGTGGAGAGTGAATTCTCGCCATGCTATTGTAACAGGAAGTGTCCCTGGATTCTGTGACACTAATACTTCTTATTTAATCATAAGTTTCTGCTTCCACTAGTGGGGTCTCTGATCTTAATAATTTTAGGGGCCTTCAAGGACCCTGTGACTGGACTTCTTTAGGCAGCTGGTCAAAATTAGATAATTGTAGACAGATATCAGTATAGAGAGATGATAGCAAGATAGATATGACAGATGCTAGGTGGATACCAGTGTAGATAGATGACAGAAAGATACGTAGATAAGACAAGTGACATCTACATAGATATGATATGATAGGTGATAGGTAGATAGACAGATATAGGGATGCACGGACATAGTTAGGACTGATGATGGATAGATAGATAGATAGATAGATAGATAGATAGATAGATAGATAGAAATGATGGTTGGGTGGATGGATAGATAAGACCAATGATAGATAGATGATAGATAGATAGATAGATAGATAGATAGATAGATAGATAGATACATACATACATAGATATGATGGATGGTTGGATGGATGGATAGATAAGACCAATGATAGATAGATAGATACATAGATAAGACCAATGATAGATAGATAGATAGATAGATAGATAGATAGATAGATAGGATGGGTGGATGGATGGATAGATAACAGGTAGGTAGGTAGATAGATACATAGATAGATACAGGGATGCATGGACATAGTTAGGACTGATGAGAGAGAGAGAGAGAGAGAGAGAGAGAGAGATACATACATACATAGATATGATGGATGGTTGGATGGATGGATAGATAAGACCAATGATAGATAGATAGATACATAGATAAGACCAATGATAGATAGATAGATAGATAGATAGATAGATAGATAGATAGATATGATAGATGGTTGGATGGATGGATAGATAAGACCAATGATAGATGATAGATAGATAGATAGATAGATAGATAGATAGATAGATAGATATGATGGGTGGATGGATGGATAGATAATAGGTAGGTAGGTAGATAGATCCATAGATAGATACAGGGATGCATGGACATAGTTAGGACTGATGATAGAGAGATAGATAGATAGATAGATACATACATACATAGATATGATGGATGGTTGGATGGATGGATAGATAAGACCAATGATAGATAGATAGATACATAGATAAGACCAATGATAGATAGATAGATAGATAGATAGATAGATAGATAGATAGATAGATATGATAGATGGTTGGATGGATGGATAGATAAGATCAATGATAGATAGATAGATAGATAGATAGATAGATAGATAGATAGATATGATGGGTGGATGGATGGATAGATAATAGGTAGGTAGGTAGATAGATAGATACATAGATAGATACAGGGATGCATGGACATAGTTAGGACTGATGATAGAGAGAGAGAGAGAGAGAGAGAGAGAGAGATACATACATACATACATACATACATACATACATACATATGATGGATGGTTGGATGGATGGATAGATAAGACCAATGATAGATAGATACATAGATAAGACCAATGATAGATGATAGATGATAGATAGATAGATAGATAGATAGATAGATAGATAGATAGATAGATATGATGGATGGATAGATGATAGATAGATAGATAGATAGATAGATAGATAGATAGATAGATAGATAGATATGATGGGTGGATAGATGGATAGATAACAGGTAGGTAGGTAGATAGATACATAGATAGATACAGGGATGCATGGACATAGTTAGGACTGATGAGAGAGAGAGAGAGAGAGAGATACATACATAGATATGATGGATGGTTGGATGGATGGATAGATAAGACCAATGATAGATAGATAGATACATAGATAAGACCAATGATAGATAGATAGATAGATAGATAGATAGATAGATAGATAGATAGATAGATATGATGGATGGATAGATGATAGGTAGGTAGATAGATACAGGGATGCATTGACATAGTTAGGACTGATGATAGAGAGATAGAAAGATAGATAGATAGATACATAGATATGATGGATGGTTGGATGGATGGATAGATAAGACCAATGATAGATACATAGATAAGACCAATGATAGATGATAGATAGATAGATAGATAGATGATAGATAAGATGGATGGATGGATGGATGGATGGATGGATGGATAGATGATAGGTAGGTAGGTAGATAGATAGATGCATACATACATACAACAGATGTGATGTATTATACATATGATAGATGGATGATAGATGATAAATAAATGCTGGAGGTAGATTGACGTGATGGATACATGATACAGAGATACATTCATCATTTAGGTATACATAAAATTATGTAATTCTGCATATATAAAAGATGGAATTGAGATGTATGGAAATATGATCATGTATGTATGCCTACATAGATAACATGCGTGCATATGTCTATATTGTCAATTACATATTTTATGCACATACACATAACAAACATCATTTAAATATGTGTATGTAAGTGTGCATGTGTGCATGAGTCCATGTACACACGTTTCAAACCCCTCCATCCTAGTCGTTGCAAGTCTGTATCTCCAGCCTACAATTCCATACTGAGATCTGGACCCTTGCTTACAAGTGTCCGGGACATAGACCTTTGGTTATCACATAAATGTCTTGAATTCATTTTGCCCAGAGTGAATGCACACTTAGGGGAGGAAAGGTCGTGTCAATTGTCCAAATCTTTTAACTCCATTCTGTCTATATTTTTCAAGGTGTGATGACTTCCAGCAGCCATCAGCATTCCCAACCCAGGAACTAGGAAACACCTCATTTCTTTCTCCCTAAATGTGGCTGTGCCTGACCTTTGTCTCTTCAAAGTACCTACGACAGGTGACTTGGATGGCACGTTATGAACGTTTAGAATGGCCGGAGCTCAGCAGCGTCCTGCTGGCACATAGATGTTGATCAATGATTTTTCTTGTCTGTTTAGTTTAGTTTTTTTTTTTTTTCACTCATTGTTTATGAACAGATTATTTCGCTAACTCTGAATGGTAGGTACGCAACCGTTCAAGAGTTTTTTGGGTTTTTTTTTTTTTTTTTAATTTCTCATCATTAAGCTGGTGGCATTATTTTATGTAAATAAGGTTATTTTTATAGTCAGAGTTTACTAAATTGAAGGCAATTTACTTTTACTTAGGAAATCCTTGGGATATGGTACATGTCCCCGTATAATTATAACTATTCCCTCCCACCCACGGATATGTCCTAGTATGAATGATAATTATAGGGCCGACCTATTTATACCTCAAAAGGAAGACCTTTTCGTGCATATTGCTGTGAATTATCAGGACGGTGGCAGGGATTAAAAGGAGTGGAAAAGTAGGACCACTTCTATAGAATCTTGCTTGTAACCTTGAACTTTAAAAATGCCGTAGAAACAATTTGATACAGATTATAAATTACACCTCTTTACTAGGAGTCCTGTACTCGGCAACATATACTTATTCTAATGTAGCCTTATTTTCCCTTCAGGGTGTAATTTTGTGATTAATTCAATTCAGTTTTATTGCATTTATTTTAGCCATGAGTCAGTCATTTTAAGGTCTGAGCTGAGTTTTTTCCAAAACTGTTCAGAATGGCAAGAACATTGCTGCCCTGTCACGGTTGTATTTCTGAAAGAGAATTTCTGCATCTGGTATTTGGAATATATTCTTGAAAAGTAATTTTGTCTTGGGAGTAAGTAGGAGCTTAATGTGCCCACATTAAGTGTGCTAGAGAGTGGGGAAATGGTAAAAACTGTAGTTCATTCTCAAATTCATTGCCGTCAACATTTCTGAGTTCCTAGAAAATGTCACATAAATCCACCAGCACCAGAATTCCCTATTCCTGGCAAAAACGAACTTCTTTATTATGGTTTCTGTGAAGATATTCTGAAAATATGAATAGAGTAGAAGAATGCCCTAGAGTACTTTTGGAAAATTAAGAGTTCCAATCTTTTTTAAAATGTATTTATTTATTTTTATTTGAGAGAGAGGGAGACAGCGCATCCCAAGTCAGCTCCAGACTCAGTGTGGATACCCTCACTGGGATCATGACCTGACCCCAAATCAAGAGCTGGACACTCAACTATCTGAGCCACCCAGGCGCCCCTTATCAGTAGCAATCTTTTTTTTTAAAGTTTTTAATGTTTATTTATTTTTGAGAGAGAGAGAGAGAGAGAGAGAGAGAGAGAGAATGTAGAGCATGAGCAGGGGTGGGGCAGAGAGAGAGGGAGACAGAGAATCCAAAGCAGGATCCAGGCTCCGAGCTGTCAGCACAGAGCCCGACGTGGGGCTCGAACTCACGGACCATGAGATTATGACCTGAGCCCAAGTCAGATGCTCAACCTACTGAGCCACCCAGGGGCCCCAGCAGTGGTCATCTTTACATTGCAGAAGGAAACTTGTGGAACCAGTTGGATTTTATGGAATGCCAGGGGGACAGGCAATCAACCAAAAAGCACATGGTGTGATGATAAGTTTTCCTAATTCCAGGCATCTAGTTAAAAAAACAAAACAAAACAAAACCAAGGAACCAGAAGATTATGGCCCGGCAGTCATTTTTGTAAATGCAGCTTTACTGGAAAACATCCATACTCATTCATTTATGGGTTGTCCATGGACCCTTTTGCACTAAATCAGCAGAGCTAAAGCTTGTGATTTAATTGGCATGTCACTCTGAGTACGTTTAAGGGGTACAATGTGTTCATTTGGTACACTTCACATACCGCGATCTAATGATGAAGGTAGGGTTAGGTAAACTGTGCATACATCACATAATGACCGCACGCGCATGTATGTGTAATGAGAACATTTAATATCTACTCTCTTGGCAATTGTTCAAGTATATAATATACTGTGGTTGACTCTGACCACCGTGCAACTGTGCATTCCCTCAACTTATCTTTTCACTGGTCGTTTGTACACTTGGACCCATGTTCATAGCACCATTATTCATTAAAGCTGAAAGTTGGGAACAACCCACATGCCCATCCCTGGGTGAATAAAGACAATGAGGTCCATCCATACAGTGGAGTTCTATTCCGCAGTTGAAAGGAACAAATGTCTGATGCAGTAGAGCACGAGAAAGAGCCTTAAAAACCAAAAGCCAGTCACAAAAGACTACATACTCTATGATCCTTGGCCTGAAGTTTCTGCAAAGGCCACAGTTTTCTTGATAAGTAGATGACAGATGCCTGGCTGGCTCCATCCATAGCTCATGCGACGCTTGATCTTGGGGTTGGACGTTCAAGCCCCACATTGGGTGTAGATTTTACTTAAACATAAAAAATAAAAAATAAATAAAATATAAATAAATACAAAAAATAAAGAGGAAAGATGAGTACTTACCTGGGCTCGATGTCGTCCTCACTACACATGGGCACAGGCACCTGTTGGAACTAATGTAAATGTTCTGAAATGGGTTTCTAGTGAAGATTGCACAGCTGTATAGATTTGCTGAAAATCACTGAATTGTACCTTGCAACGGGTGAAAATGTGGTATGTAAATCACACCTTAATGAATTGCTAAAAATGTTCTTTAAAAACTTGGCAAAAAAAAAATTAAAAAAAAAATGGGGCGCCTGGGTGGCTCAGCCAGTTGAGCGTCCGACTTCGGCTCAGGTCACGATCTCACCATCCGTGCGTTCGAGCCCCGCATCGGGCTCTGGGCTGATGGCTCAGAGCCTGGAGCCTGCTTCCAATTCTGTGTCTCCCTCTGTCTCTGCACCTCCCCCGTTCATGCTCTGTCTCTCTCTGTCTCAAAAATAAATAAATGCTAAAAAAAAAAATTAAAAAAAAAAATAAAACAGAGACTGTCTGAGACAGACAGACAGAGCCTGCCTGAGCCACCATGCCTAAAATACCTACTATCTGACCCTTTATAGAAATAGTTTGCCGATCTCTGGCGTAGAGATTTATGATTGCTTAAATATTTTCATAAGATCAACAGCCAGTGTCTATGAGGACATGAACTTTCAGCAGCAGACTCTACAATTAAGTGTGAGAGAAATCCTTGGATATATTTGGAGGAAGAGGTTTTCCCTCTGAGGAAAAAAAAATACATGGTTTGTTTAAAAATGTAACATCTCTGGGGAGTGTGTATAAACTTTATTTCTTATTCATATAAACTTTAGAATCAGTTTCTTGAAATGCATAAAAGAACTTGCTGGGGTTTTAACTGGGATTGCATTGAATCTCTAGATCAAGTCAGGACGCATTAGCCATCTTGACAATATTCAGTCTTCCTTATCCATGAACATGGAATGTCTCTCCATGCATTATATTCTTCTAATTGTTTTTTCATCAGAGTATAGTAGTTTTCCTCATATAGATCTTGTAGTACAAGTTTTGTGCGATGTATGCCTAAGTATTTCATTTTTTGAGTGCTAATGTAAATAGAGATTTTTAAAAAAATTTCAATTCTACCTGTTCACTGCTGGTATACAGGAAAGTGCTTTTTATTTATTCATATCCTGGAATCTGACTATAATTGCTTTTCAGTTCCAGGAGACGTTGTTAAACCTCCATGTGGGTATACCTGGTGAGGGTCGGAAAAAACACTGAGTAAAGTGGTAACTGTCTTGAATATTGCTTAAGAATAATAGTAGCAAATATCTATTTAAATATAGTCATTCAAGTTCTAAAGCAATATTCTTCTACTTATTTTTTAAATTATTATTTGGGACCACTTGTTAAACTTTGTGGAAAAAAAGAATGATATGATATAGGAGTAAAACCCAAATTCTTTTCACCAGAAGAAAAAAAAATAGCAAACAGCTAATGTGAGGGGTTAAACAATGAGCTGATATTTAATGATGGGAAGTTTGAGAACATTTAACAATTGCATCCCAAATGCACCCATTTACGGCATCTGTATTTTGCATACAATATAACCTCAAAAATAGGTATTTTTTTATATGAAATTTATTGACAAATTGGTTTCCATACAACACCCAGTGCTCATCCCAAAAGGTGCCCTCCTCAATACCCATCACCCACCCTCTCCTCCCTCCCACCCCCCATCAACCCTCAGTTTGTTCTCAGTTCTCAACAGTCTCTTATGCTTTGGCTCTCTCCCACTCTAACCTGTTTTTTTTCTTTCCTTCCCCTCCCCCATGGGTTCCTGTTAAGTTTCTCAGGGTCCACATAAGAGTGAAACCATATGGTATCTGTCTTTCTCTGTATGGCTTATTTCACTTAGCATCACACTCTCCAGTTCCATCCACGTTGCTACAAAAGGCCATATTTCATTTTTTCTCATTGCCACGTAATATTCCATTGTGTATATAAACCACAATTTCTTTATCCATTCATCAGTTGACGGACATTTAGGCTCTTTCCATAATTTGGCTATTGTTGAGAGTGCTGCTATGAACATTGGGGTACAAGTGGCCCTATGCATCAGTACTCCTGTATCCCTTGGATAAATTCCTAGCAGTGCTATTGCTGGGTCATAGGGTAGGTCTATTTTTAATTTTCTGAGGAACCTCCACACTGCTTTCCAGAGCGGCTGCACCAATTTGCATTCCCACCAACAGTGCAAGAGGGTTCCCGTTTCTCCACATCCTCTCCAGCATCTATAGTCTCCTGATTTGTTCATTTTGGCCACTCTGACTCGCATGAGGTGATACCTGAGTGTGGTTTTGATTTGTATTTCCCTGATAAGGAGCGACGCTGAACATCTTTTCATATGCCTGTTGGCCATCCGGATGTCTTCTTTAGAGAAGTGTCTATTCATGTTTTCTGCCCATTTCTTCACTGGGTTATTTGTTTTTCGGGTGTGGAGTTTGGTGAGCTCTTTATAGATTTTGGATACTAGCCCTTTGTCTGATATGTCATTTGCAAATACCTTTTCCCGTTCCGTTGGTTGCCTTTTAGTTTTGTTGGTTGTTTCCTTTGCTGTGCAGAAGCTTTTTATCTTCATAAGGTCCCAGTAATTCACTTTTGCTTTTAATTCCCTTGCCTTTGGGGATGTGTCGAGTAAGAGATTGCTACGGCTGAGGTCAGAGAGGTCTTTTCCTGCTTTCTCCTCTAAGGTTTTGATGGTTTCCTGTCTCACATTTAGGTCCTTTATCCATTTTGAGTTTATTTTTGTGAACGGTGTGAGAAAGTGGTCTAGTTTCAACCTTCTGCATGTTGCTGTCCAGTTCTCCCAGCACCATTTGTTAAAGAGGCTGTCTTTTTTCCATTGGATGTTCTTTCCTGCTTTGTCAAAGATGAGTTGGCCATACGTTTGTGGGTCTAGTTCTGGGGTTTCTATTCTATTCCATTGGTCTATGTGTCTGTTTTTGTGCCAATACCATGCTGTCTTGATGATGAGAGCTTTGTAGTAGAGGCTAAAGTCTGGGATTGTGATGCAAAAATAGGTATTTTTTAAACAAAGGGGATATTGTAAATCTGGAAGTATCTGAATACTTCATGTTATGCATCATCTTGTTTTCATTGCAAATATATCATTTACATGGAATATATCCTTTTTCCTCTTTCAAATAACAGCACATAAAAACCTTCACCCACCCTCCCCACGTACACACTTTCCAACTATTCTTGTGGTTCTTCCAGGAAGTTTAAGATCTATGATTTTAGACGGCAGTGTGCACAAGTGAGCTCTATTTCATTTCCTCTGTAACGTAGCTCCAAGGTATGATGTATTCTTGGAATTCCAAATGCTGAGAATGAGTTTCTATGAAGGATACTGTTTGCCCACATAATGAATGTTTATCACAAGGAAGGATTCTGCTTCCTTTTTAAAAAGCTTTTATTTAAAGTACAGTTAGTTAGCATACAGTGTAATATTAGTTTCAGGTGTACAATTTAGTGATTCAACACTTCCATACCCTGTGCTCATCACAGCAAGTGCACTCCTTAATCCCCATCAACTGTTTTACCCATACCCCACCCACCTGCCCTCTGGTGACCATCAGTGTGTTGCCTGTAGTTAAGAGTCTGTATCTTGGGTTACCTTTCTCTCTCTCTCTCTCTCTCTCTCTCTCTCTCTCTCTCTCTCTCCCCCTCCTTCCCTCCCTCCCTCCCTCCCTCCTGTATCTTGGGTTATCTTTCTCTCTCTCTCTCCCTCTCCCTCCCTCCCTCCCTCCCGCTCTCCCTCTCTCTACCCCCTCACTCCCCCCTCTCTCTCTTTCCCCTTTGCTCATCTGTTTTGTAACTTAAATTCCAAATATGAGTGAAATCGTATAGTATTTGTCTTTCTTTGACTAACTTCTTTCATTTAGCCTTATAGACTCCCTAGCTCCATCCATGTTGCAAATGGCAAGATTTCATTCTTTTTTTATTGTTGAGTAATATTCTAGTGTGTGTGTTTTGTGTAAATACCGAACAGTGTGATTGCTGGATCATAGGGTAGGTCTATTGTTAACTTTTTGAGGAGCCTCCCTACAGTTTTCCACAGGGGCTGCACCAGTTTGCGTTCCCACCAACAATGTGAGAGGGTTCCCTTTCTGCATAGTCTCGCCAACATCTGTTGTTGCCTGAGTTGTTAATGTGAGCCATTCTGACAGGTGTGAGGTGGTATCTCATTGTGGTTTTGATCTGTATTTCCCTGATGATGAGTGATGTGGAGCATTTTTTTCATGTGTCAGTTGGCCATCTGGATGTCTTCTTTGGAGAAGTGTCTATTCATGTCTTTTGCCCATTTCTCCACTGGATGATTTGTGTTTTGGGTGTTGAGTTTGTAAGTTCTTTATAGATTTTGGATACTAACCCTTTATCTGATATGTCATTTGCAAATACCTTCTCCCATCCTGTCGGTTGCCTTTTAGTTTTGCTGATTGTTTCCTTCACTGTGCAGAAGCTTTTTATTCTGATGAGGTCCCAGTAGTTCATTTTTGCTTTTGTTTCCCTTGTGTCAGGAGACATCTCGAGTAAAAAGTTGCTAGGGCTGATGTCAGAGAAATTACTACCTGTGCTCTCTTCTAGGCTTTTTATGGTTTCATATCTCACATTTAGGTCTCTCATCCATTTTGAATTTATTTTTGTGTATGGTGTAAGAAAGTGGTCTAGGTTCATTATTTTGCGTGTAGCTCTCCGGTTTTCCCAACACCATTTGTTGAAGAGACTCTCTTTTTCTTGTTTAATATTCTTTCCTACTTTGTCACAGATTAATTGATTGTGTGGTTGGGGTCTATTTCTGGGCTTTCTGTTGTGTTCCATTGATCTCTGTGACTATTTTTGTGCCATTGCCATACTATTAGGATCACTATGGTTTCGTAATATAACTTGAGGTCTGGAATTGTGATGCCTTCAGCTTCGTTTTTCTTTTTCAAGGTGGCTTTGTTTATTTGGGGGTCTTTTGTGGTTCCACACAAATTTTGGGATCGTTTGCTCTAGCTCTGTGAAAAACACTGTTGGTATTTTGATTGGGATTGCATTCAGTGTGTGGATTGCTTTGGGTAGTGTAGACATTTTAACAACATTATTTTCTTCCGATCTGTGACCATAGAATGTCTTTCCATTTTTTTTGTGTCATATTCAATTTCTCTTATCAGTGATTTGTAGTTTTCAGAGGGCAGGTCCACGTTGGTTAGGTTTATTCCAAGGTGTCTTACTTTTTTTGGTGCAGTCATAAATGGGATTGATTTTCCGATCTCTTTCTGGTTTTTCATTACAGGTGTATAGAAATGCAACAGATTTCTGTACATTGATTTTGTATTCTGCTACATTTACTGAATTTGTCTATCACTGGTAGCAATTTTTTTTGGTGGTGTCTTTCGGGTTTTCTATACAGAGTGTCACGTCATCTGCAAATAGTGAAAGTTTTAATTCTTCTTTGCCAATATGGATGCCTTTTATTTCTTTCTGTAGTCTGATTGATGTGGCTGGGACTTGCAATATACTGTTGAATAAAATTGGGGAGAGTAGACATCCTTGTCTTATTCCTGACCATAGAGGAAAATCTCTCAGTTTTTCCCCATTGAGGATGATACCCATTCTGAGTTTTTTGTATATGGCCTTTATTATGTCGTGGTCTGTTCCTCAACCCTACTTTGTTGAGGGTTTATTCTCATGAATGGATGTTGTACTTTGTCTAATGCTTTTTCTGCATCTATTGAAAGGATCATGTGGCTCTTACCCTTTCTTTTATTAAAGTGATGCATCACATTGATTGATTTGTGAATATCGAACCACCCCTGCAGCCCAGGAATAAATTCCACTTGATCAGGGATGTTAAGTGTGTGGTTTTCTTTTTTAATGGAGTCTTTTACTGGTTTTGGTATCAGGTTAATGACAGCCTCATAGAATGAACTGGGAAGTTTTTCTACCTTTTCTATTGGAATAGTCTGAGAAAAATAGGTATTAATTCTTCTTTAAATGTTTGGTGGAATTCGCCTGTGAAGGCATCTGACCCTGGGCTTTTGTTTGTTGGGAGATTTTTGATTGCTGATTCAATTTCATTGCTAGTTATCAGTCTGTTCAAGTTTCTTATTTTTTCCTGTTTCAGTTTTGGTAATTTATATGTCTAGGAATTTATCCATTTCTTCCAGGTTGTCCAATTTATTGGCATATCGTTTTTCATAATATTCTCTTATAATTGTATTTCTGTAGTGTTGGTTGTTATTTCTCCTTTCTCATTTGTGATTTTATTTATTTGAATCCTTTCTCTTTTTTCGTGAGAAGTCTGCTAGAGGTTTATCATTTTTATTGATTTTTTTTCAAAGAGCCAGCTCCTGGTTTCATTGATCTGTTCTATTGTTTTTTAGCTTCTTTTTTTTAATGTTTATTTATTTTGAGATAGAGAAAGAGGGGGAGGGAGGGTCAGAGAGAGAGAATCCCAAGCAGGCTCTGCACTGTCAGCACAGAGCCTGGTGCAGGACTCAATCTCTCAAGCTGTGAGATCGTGACCTGAGCCAAAATCAAGAGTCGGATGCTTAACCAACTGAGCCACCCAGGCACCCCTGGTTTTTTTTAGTTTCTGTATTATTTATTTATGTTCTACTCTTTGTTATTTCCTTTCTTCAGCCGACTTTATGCTTTGTTTGTTGTTCTCTTTCTATCTGGTTTAAGCATAAGGTTAGGTTGTTTGTGATGTGACGTAGGTCTGTATTTCTATCTGCTTCCCTCTTAGGACTGTGTTTGCTGCGTACCAAAAGTTTGGGACCCTCTTGTTTTTATTTTCATCGGTTTCCATATATTTTTTAAATTTCTTCTTTGATTCCGTGGTTGTCACACTCATTCTTTAGTACCATGTTGTTTAATCTCCATGTATTTGTGGTATTTCCAAATATTTTCCTGTGGTTGACTTCAAGTTTCATAGTATTGCGATTAGAAAAGGTGAGTAGTATGACTTCGGTCTTTTTGTATTTATTGAGGCCTGTTTTATGACCCAAGATGTGATCTGTTCTGGAGAATGTTCCACGTATTTTTGAAAAGAATGCATATTCTACCGTTTTAGGATGAAATGTTCTGAATATATCTGTTATATCCATCTGGCCCCATGTGTCATTCAAAGCCATTGTTTCCTTGTTTGATTTCTCTTTAGATGGTATGTCCATTGATTAAGTGAGTTTTAAGTCCCTTACTATAATTGTTTTAGTATCAATCGCTTCCTTTATGTTTATTATTGTTTTGTATATTTGGGTGCTTCCATTTTGGGTGCATAAATATTTACAATTGTTATATCTTCTGTTGGAGTGTCCCCTTTATGATTATACAGTGTCCTTCTTTGTCTCTTGTTCTAGTCTTTGTTTTAAAGTCCATTTTGTGCTCTTTAGGTATGGCTACTCCAGCTTTGTTTTGACATCCATTTGCATGGTACATGTTTCTCCATACTTTCACTTTCAATCTGCAGGTGTGTTTGGGTCTCTAAGCAGCCTCTTGTAGAAAACGGATAGATGGGTGTTGGTTTTTATCCACTCCGACACTGTGTATCTTTTCATTGGAGCATTTAGTCCATTTCCATTCAAAGTAATTACTAATAAATATGTATGTATTGTCATTTTATTACTTTGTGATGTTTCTGGAGAGTTTCTTTTATCTTTTCCTGTCTTTCATGTTTTGCTGACTTTCTTTAGTGATGTATTTGGAATTCTTTTTCTTTAATCTTTGCATGTTTGTTAGTGGTTTTTGATATATGGTTTCCATTAGCTTTGAATATAGTCTCTTCTGCAAACAGCAGTCTACATTAAGTTGATGGCCATCGAAATTTGAACCCATTCTTTTCTCCTCTCCTCTCTACATTTTACGCATGTTACTGGATTTTATACCCTTTTGCCTGTGTGAGTTCCTTGACTGGTGTTTTTACGGAAATATTCATTTTTACTGTTTCTGTGTTTCCTACCTTCATACTGTCAATTTTGGTCTGTTTTTCCACTCAAAGCGTCCCCTTTAGTATTTCTTGCAGGGATGGTTTTGTGGTCATTAACTCCTTTAGTTTTTGTTTGGCGAGGAAACTCTTGATCTCTCCTTTCTGAATGATAGCCCTATTGGATAGCGTATTCTTGGCTGCAGGTCTTTCCTATTCAGCAGTTTGAATATACATGCCACGCACTTCTGGCTTTGCCAAGTTTCTGTTGAAAAACATCCAGCTAGGCTTATGGATATTCTCTTGTATATTGCTGAGTTCTTTGGTCTTGCTTCTTTTAAGAGTTTTTCTTCAGCCCTATATTTTGCACAATTAATTATAATACATCTTGGTGTGCCCTTGCTTTTCTTGATTTTGATGGGAGTTCTCTGTGCCTCCTAGATCTTGATGTCTGTTTCCTTCCCAGACAAGGGAAGTCTTCAGCTGTGATTTCCTCAAATAAATCTGATGTCCTCCTCTATTTCTCTCCTTTTTCTGAGACTCCTGTGGAACGAATGTCACTACGTTTGATGAAGTCAACGGCGTTCACTAGGTTTGTTTTCGTGTTGCATGATTATTCTTTCATTGGCTTCTTCAGCTTCATTGCTTTCTGTTACTTTATGTGCTAGGTCATTAGTTGTTCCTCTACTTTTTCCAGCATTCTGTTCGTTGCTTCACGTCTGTTAGCAATCTTGGGTATCGCATTCTGCATCTCAAATTCTTAACTGTTTTACCTCTGTGGTAAGGCCTTCCCCGAACTTCGCCATTCTTCTCTGAAGCCCAGTGAGTGTCTCTGTGATCATTGCTTCAAGTTCTCCATCGGGCATCTCTGAAGCCCAGTGAGTGTCTCTGTGATCATTGCTTCAAGTTCTCCGTCGGGCATCTCTGAAGCCCAGTGAGTGTCTCTGTGATCATTGCTTCAAGTTCTCCGTCGGGCATCTCTGAAGCCCAGTGAGTGTCTCTGTGATCATTGCTTCAAGTTCTCCATCGGGCATCTCTCAAGCCCAGTGAGTGTCTCTGTGGTCATTGCTTCAACTTCTCTATCGGGCATTTCTCAAGCCCAGTGAGTGTCTCTGTGATCATTGCTTCAAGTTCTCCATCGGGCATCTCTCAAGCCCAGTGAGTGTCTCTGTGATCATTGCTTCAAGTTCTCCATCGGGCATCTCTGAAGCCCAGTGAGTGTCTCTGTGATCATTGCTTCAAGTTCTCCATCGGGCATCTCTCAAGCCCACTGAGTGTCTCTACGATCATTGCTTCAAGTTCTCCATCAGGCATGTTACTTATATCTCTTTCACTTATTTTGTTCTTTCATTTGGGATAAATTCTTCCGTCTTCACATTTTTTGAAGTTTCTGCCTTCTTCTGTGTGGTTGGAAACACCCGTTATGCTTCCTGCTCCTGAAAGTCATGTTCTTATGAAGAAGACATCATGTAGCGTCCAGGGCCTGGCACACTCCACTCTTGTGTTTTGACAGCCCTGTCCCTTCTGCAAGTCACCTGCAGAGGCTCTTGTCACCCACTGTGGGCGTGTTTGGTCGGTCCCTGAATGTGGTGAGGGTTAACTAGCTGTGCTCTGGTCTGCTTGTGAAATGATATTGGACACCACCTCCACCAGAACTGAGGCCCTGCAGAACACTCTGGTTGGGAGATGTGGTGCGGGCAGGGGTGTGTGCAGGTCTTCAGGGGAAAGGAGTTTTGGGGGCTGGGGCTGATCCTGCTGCCCCTTTTCGTGTGTGCATTTTCACACTTCCTTACTTTACTTTTAACTGACTGATTTTTCGAGTCTTATCTTCAAGTGGCTAATTTTTTTCGTTGCATTCCTTTACCAAATACCATGTACTTGCTTCTGGACACATTTTACATGTCTGTGAAATCTGAGAATTGTTCTTTCCACCAATTTGATCATTATGTGTGTGTATATATATATTTCTTTAGAATATTTTTTATAGTTTTTTTCTTATTTTGCTTAAATCAATTTCATAACTCATGCTTTAGCTTCATTGTAATAATCGTCAGTTTTAGTTTTCACCGTACATCTTATGGTTCCCTATACTAAATTTTTTAAAGATGTATTTATTTACTTATTTACTTATTTATTTAGAGAGAGGGAGAGAGAGAATCCTCACTTGAGTGGGAGAGGAACAGAGTGACAGAGGGAGACCCAGAATCCCAAGCAGGGTCCACACTGTCAGCGTAGAGCCTGATGCAGGATTTGAACCCACCAACACTGAGATCGTGACCTGAACTGACTTTGGATGCTTAACCTGACTGAGCCACCCAGGCACCCCTCCCAATGCTAAGTTTTTAAAGTAGGATATTTGATTAATGAGTCTTAGCTCAGAGATATACTTTACCTTTCTCTTTTTGCCTGGTGGCCAGCAATAGACCCTTAATGAATAAACCACCTTTTTGACAGTTAAACTTTAATCTGAATGTCTCTGGATGTCCCCAGATACTTTACAAATGAATAAAAGGTGACTGATTTGTAAATAAACATGTATGACTCTCTCTGTGTCTCTGTCTGTCTCCCTCTCTGTTTCCAACGTGCTCACATAGACACTCACATGCTTGAAGCACTAAGGAATACCAGGCATCAAAAGCCTTCTTTGCCACCTTCATGAACTTCCAGGACAATTAGCGGGGTCGTAGACCTTCAGCAAAGTGACCTGCCTGCTCTCGTGGGTTTGTGGGTGATTCTGTTCTGATCTCTAAGAGGGCATGCCATTTGCACAGGAGGACATGTTAAGGGATCGCAGTCTGCTCTATTGTCTGTCCCACCTAAGGTAGAGAGCCCCTGTCCCGGTTAAAATTTCCATGACTTTTAGCTCCTTCAAAATGGTGCTTTAAACTAGAGCTTGACGATTGGCCTAATAATGACTGTTAGGCAAAATTTGTTCATTAAGTCTCTTAGATCACAAACATCCAGATGAAATTGGAAATGATCTTAGGATAAAATATGACCAGATATTCCAGTGCTAACATGAATGCTTGTACATATAGTGCACAAGCTAAATATTTGCTAAATTCCTTGGCATTTAGGCCGATGAACTGTTTAACATATAATGCTTGTTTTATCAATAACAGGAAAGTTAAATTTATTATAACAATTAAAGACACTAAAGTTTTTTAAATGTTCAATTTTAATTATTAGCGTTTTTCTGTGAAGCAACATTTTCTTTTCTTTTATTTTAAAAAAAAATTTTTTTTTCAACGTTTATTTATTTTTGGGACAGAGAGAGACAGAGCATGAACGGGGGAGGGGCAGAGAGAGAGGGAGACACAGAATGGGAAACAGGCTCCAGGCTCTGAGCCATCAGCCCAGAGCCTGACGCGGGGCTCGAACTCACGTGAGATCACGCGAGATCTCGCGAGATCATGACCTGAGCCGAAGTCGGAGGCTCAACCCACTGAGCCACCCAGGCGCCCCTAAGATTTTGTTTTAATGTGTATTTGTTTTTGAGGGAAACAGAGACCAAGCACGAGCAGGGGAGGGGCAGAGAGAGAGGGGGACACAGAATCGGAAACAGGCTCCAGGCTCTGAGCCATCAGCCCAGAGCCCGACGCGGGGCCCGAACTCCCGGACCGCGAGATCGTGACCTGGCTGAAGTCGGACGCTTAACCGACTGCGCCACCCAGGCGCCCCAGCATTTTCTAGGGTAAAGGAGATTCCTCTTTTATTGATGAGAAGAACACGTAATTTTGTCCTTTTCTGCATAGCAATGTTATTAACCAGGGATAAGGATATTATGATTGGCCAGATATGTATAAGATTGCCACAACTCTAGATTTACTTGAAGGTGATGAGTAGGATTCTTTGAATGGTTGATGAATGATATTGCTGACTTCATAGATTAGAACCCTGATGTGCACAATTTGAAATTTAGAGTTGATTACGAAATTTTCATGATCTGTCATTACTTAGCATAGTGTCCACGTTGGGCAATAGCATTGTGAAGGCAGGGAGATAATTAAGACTTTGTGAAACAGAAAACAGCTTGGGAAGGTGACAAGATAACTGTCACGCCCACACCTCTCAACTGGCATGGTTTCAGGATGTTTAGTGGCCTTGGGGAGTCCTCAGAATCTCTGGAGTATATCGTATGTTCCAAATCTCTCTAGATTGATTGGGCAGGTCTGCTTGGTCTAATGATTCAGTCGTGTTTGGTATCTTTTTACCAATCCTCGGTTCTGGTCTAGCCCTCCGGAGATTTAATTATCTTGGAAGTAGACACCAAACCTTTCATTAATTTACTAAAACACGAGAGCATACAGGGTTTAAGACCAGAACTGGAGCCCTAGGAATATAAATGGGGAAACACAGCTCTGAGCATTACTGGTTTCTATGTCTGGCACACAGATTTTGAGTTTGGAAGTCATCAGAGATGCATCTTATATGGTGGGATGCACACACACACACACACGCACACACACGAGTACATCTATAAAATACTGTACATGGAAATACTATGAGATGTTTGTGTACTCACAATGGGTACTCTACGTGCATGCATACAATGTCCTGTGGATGTAAAAACAAGATTGAAATGATGTTAACCAGATTTTATAGCCAAGTATGATCTATTGCTAAAATCAAGTAGATCGAGCATGAAAATGGGAACTCAGAAATAACATGAAATATCACTAGCGTATTCTGTGGAACCCACAGGGACAGTCTAGGATGAAAATCCTGATGTGTCGTACATCAAAGGAGAATGGACCATGTGAACAGAATCAAACTGAAGATAGAAATGCACAGCTAGTATTTCAGAGTTGAATTGAAACTGGAACTTTGATTTTAGATGTCTGATCGATTCCATAGAGATCAGATAGCTAGCGAATGGAATAAGGAAGGAAGCATGTAGTGAATAACTTTTTCTGCATAAAATATGCCAGGTGGTGTTATCCAAGTTTAAAATAGGTGAAGGTATGATGACTGAAGTTGAAATAAAGGAGAATGGTGCAGGAGGCTTGCATCTAATTCATGGAGGAACTCTACCCTCAAGGAAGTGGGATATAATTCCTCAATCTTTAGGGAAGGGGGTGTGCATGAGGTGACTTCCTTCCAAAAAGTGCATCAAACCTGACACATTCATCAAATTCTAGCCATTTGCCAAGTCTGTTTAGTAAACCTCAGAAGCCAGTAGTCCCGTGGGGCACCTGAGAGGCATAGCTGGTTGAGCATCCAACATCAGCTTAGGTCATGATCTCACAGTTTGTGGGTTCAAGCCCCGTGTCGGGCTCTGTGCTGAGAACCTGGATGCTGCTTTGGATCCTGTGTCTCCCTTTCTCTCTTTGCCCCATTCCACCTTGTGTGTGCTCTCTCTCTCTCTCTCTCTCTCTCTCTCTCTCTCTCTCAAAAATAAACATTAAAAGAAAAGGAAGCCAGTAGTCCCTAACTAAACAACTGTGTGCTGTATACTGGAAAGTCTGAAGAAAATGGCAAAAAAAAAAAAAAAAAAAAAAATCCACCCACAATGAAGAAGTTCACACATTTGTTCAGATGTCGTGGAGTCCAAGCGTGGAGAGAATCCCTCGGATCTTTACCTTCAAGAATACAGTTGCTTTCCCACAGAGACACGTTCCGTTACAAAATGGGCTGGATTCTGGGGCTGAATGTCAGTGCTGGTCTTCGCTCTAGTGTTTAATGGCCCGGGGTGAAACATCATCTATTCCGGGAATTGTTTCCAACACAAAACCGTGCATGGTTCCTTCACTGTGGATTTCAAAATTGAGATTTTTCAATCTCACTGCTCTGAAGGAAGGATTTGTTTAGATTCCATTTGCAAATGCTGGTGCAGCATACAAGATTTCTCCTTAGGAACTGATTAGAAATCTCACTTCCTCTAAGGAGTGTGTTAAATTTGTCAAATACTGACAACCCTGACATCCATGAGCCATGGGTGTTTACTCACAGACAAGAGTGCATGCCCTCCAGGGTGCAGAGAGGCTAAATATTCCTCTAAAAATCTGGCGGACCTCTCAGTACTCTTTTCCGTGAGAAGCGACAGGTTTTATCAACAGCCCCGTGTAGGCGTTATTTCCACAAAGTTCCTCTTGAGGAAGCAAAACCCCATCATGTCAAGATTCTCGTTTGTACATCTTTGAAGAGTCTGCAATTACCACCAGTGTAATTTGCTTTATTCATCTTATTTCATTATCTGCCTCCAAAGTCCCCTGATGTCCTACATTCTCTTTTGCATAAGGGATTCTTTTAAAGAACCCTAATGTTGAGGATGCCCTATTAAGAATTAAAACACTGAAACCGATGAAAGCAGAGAAAATAATGTTAAAAAAATGATAAAAGTAGACCGTCTAGGCGATGCACACAAACCTGCCGACAGTATCCACTCGGTGAGCTGCCACGTGGGATACGAGGCAGGAAACCTTTATGGGATCAAGAATGAAGAACAGCAAGAGACCAAGAGAAAAACTCAGATTGGCCTCAGGCCGCATGGTCACCCTTGGTGCGTGGAGACTGGCCGTGCCAACAGCCTGGCTGGCCGGTCCCACGGAGCATGTACAGGGGCACGGAAGCCAGCCCAGTTTTGTGATGTGGAACCCGGTGAGAGTGTTGAGGACAATGTCATCTCAACAACCAGAAGGTGATGATATTTTTACCTTATTTTTTTTTCATGTGTACCATCAACATTTTTTCTTTATCCCTCATGATATTTTAAACCTATTAGGGTATCTTGACAAGAACACTTGACTAGGTAACATTGGAGGTTTTTTGGGGCATCTGGGTTGCTCAGTCCCTTAGGCATCTGACTTCAGCTCAGGTCATGATCTCACGGTTCATGAGTTCGAGCCCCGCATCGGGTTCTGTGCTGACAGCTCGGAGCCTGGAACCTGCTTCGGATTCTGTGTCTCCCTCTCTCTCTGCCCCTCCCCTGCTTGCAGTCTGTCTCTGTCTCAAAATTATCAGGTAAACATTTAAAAATGTGTAATGAAATATTTCGGGGAGCCTGGGTGGCTCAGTTGGTTAAGCGTCCGACTTGGGCTTGGGTCATGGTCTTGCGGTTTGTGAGTTTGAGCCCCACGTCGGGCTCTGTGCTGACAGCTCAGAGCCTGGAGCCTGCTTCGGATTCTGTGTCTCCCCCCACCCCAACCCTCCCCTGCTCACACTCTGTGTCTCTCAGTCTCTCAATAATAAATAAATGTTAAAAAAATTTTTTTTAATGTATAATAAAATACTTAGAGATGGAAAGCCTCCACTAAGAACCAGTAATTTCAAATTTAATGCCACTTTGCCTATTTTTGCAAAACACTTTTTTCTTATTGCTAAGTTAGTATCCTTGTATAATTTACAAATGATTGTTTGACACTGGATAGAAAGTGTATGTTACTCAATTTAAGACATGATATTAAAGCACTTCATCCATAGTAATGTCCTTTTTTGAAATATCTGATCGGTTTTATTTTTAAGTAAGTTCAAAGTTATCCATTCAAACCTTCCCTGGTCTTTGTGTTAAGCCGTTTATGTGAAAGCTAACTGCTGGAGGAGACCTGTTGACCCTACTGTACTTTATTTTTCTGAGACCAGCACTGGGCAGTAGAACTTTCTGGAGTGGTGGAGAGATTCTAACCTTGTCCTGTCCTATATTGTAATCCACATGTGGCTACTGAGCCTTGAAACGTGGCAAGTGTGACTCACATATGCAACTGTTAATTGTTTGTTTTAATTAACTGAAGTTTAAATACCCATAGAGAGCTAATGGCTACCATATTGGATAGCCCCGATCTTATCAGAACTCCTTCCATTTCTTCACTGATTCTTTTTCCCTCTCATCAAGAAAAGATTTCACGGCTTGCATGTATCTACATAGAGAAGATTCTTACAGATTTACCAGGAAGAATCACCTGTGCTTTGTATTTTTTCCTTTATGATCCCAAACTTAGTTTCCTCCCACTATTGGACCTTCCTGGATACTCAGTCTACAGTTGCTTTTCTTGCTGTCTTTCTTACGGGTCTTTCTTCCGTAAATTGGTTTAGGTCTAAATGATTATTATGTATTCAATGAGTTGGAAAAATTATATAATTATTTATATAATTAAACCCTATTGATTAGAAGCACAGGATTTTTGGTGAGACTTTTTGGGTTGAAATACCATTGACTGGCTAGATGAAAATATGGCTAGAACCGTCATTGACTAGCTGGCCAAAAATTGGAATTTGTGAACTCTGTTCCCTCGTCTAAGTATTGGGGTGGAATTGTAGTAGCATGATAATTGATGGGTACTTACAAGTGAACTGAAGGAACAACTTATGACTTAGGTTTATCGCTGTATGAAGAGAGAACAATTTTTGACATCGATTTTAATATAAATAAAGATTTACTTGAATCTATTAAACTGTATTTAGGAATAAATGAAGCCGTAATAATTCATGCCGTAACGTTATGTGCGCCCTGCCTCCCGATACACATTCCAAGTTGTTTTACCTTAGGAACAACATCTTTGCATTTTGTTTGTTTGTTTGCATTTGATTGTAAGTGACAAGCCCCCGATTTTTGCACAATTGACAGAACTTCTAATGTGGTGGATATCAGTTCAGGTATAGCGAGCCAGCAGGTGACCGTAGCACACTTGAGGTTTTCAGCTTTCCAATTTCACCTTGAACTCCTACATTTAGTAATAAACACATGCTAAACGTTATAAAGCGACCCTTTCTTCTCCGAACAGCTAATTTGTTGAGTATGTGAAGCACTCTAAGGAGATCCTATAATTAAACATATTAGACCCAAAATGGGTAATGTCGCTGCATTTCAGAGATTGTTTTGGAAGACACTGTCTCCATTCCCTTGTTAGCTGGAACAGTGGATTTGATTTTAACTGCCAGGATGCTGCCTGCAGAATTGAGCAATCATTGTGGAAGTGTGCGTAAGCGTCTCCCAAACTAAAAGCATGGTACATTGTTACTGGGTTATATTATGCGGGCAAAATAGCTTTTTAGAATCATATTTGTTGGTTATAGCTTTGAGCTACGGTGCGATTATGCAGCTGGATAGCTTCTCTCTGGTTGTATTTCAGTTCCCTTTGCCTTTGGAGTGGAAATATTAAGAAAATATAATAAAGAGGCAACTACGCTATGAGAACTCCAGTATTATATGAAACAATGCACAATTAACAAGCAGAGATGATGCTATTCTTTTTAGGTTGTTTGAAGCCAACGTCTAAGCTTATTGAATTGAGGCGTGAAAGCCTTTATGTCTTACGACGAGCGCGTTTCGTTTTGGCCAGCAGTGAAGACGTACCACCAGCAAACCACAGATGAACCAGGGAAGAGAATTTGTCTGAGTTAGTAAAGGCATTTTGCTGAATGTATGCGCCTCTGTTTATAGAATGACCTAATGTCCTTGCAGTATTTATCAAAGACAGAAGAAGAAGAAGAAGAAAGAAAACTTCCTGAATGAAAACAAGTTAATGAATTGAGTCGGTTCATTTCAAACTCAAATATTGTCTATGGAGAATAATTCTAATCTTACCACCTCCCATTTTATAAAATTCTCAGACTCCATAAGAGAGACAGAGAATCCCAAGCAAGCTCCACACTGTCGGCACAGAGCCCGATGTGGCTCCAACTCACGAACCGTTGAGATCATGACCGGAGCTGAAATCAAGAGTCAGACGCTTAGCCGACCGAGCCACCCATATGCCCCTGTTCTCCCTTTCTTTTCCTGACCCGCGCGTTAACACTGAGACTCTAAACAAACAAACGAAAACAGTCAGGCATGCACGTGTATAGCAAACGATCCCTTTGAAGACAGCCCACAGGATTGCATTAAAGCAGTCAAATCAGGGGCGCCTGGGTGGCTCAGTCGGTTAAGCGTCCGACTTCAGCCAGGTCACGATCTCACAGTCCGTTAGTTCGAGCCCCCGCGTCAGGCTCTGGGCTGATGGCTCGGAGCCTGGAGCCTGCTTCCGATTCTGTGTCTCCCTCTCTGTCTGCCCCTCCCCCGTTCATGCTCTGTCTTTCTCTGTCTCAAAAATAAATTAAAAAACGTTAAAAAAAAATTAAAAAAAAAAAGCAGTCAAATCAACCTGTGTACTAATTCTGGGAATTAGGAATCCAAGTGCCAGAAAGACGCATCGTGTGCCCAGTACTGAAAGATGCGAGTTCCTTTTGCCTTTAGCGTCGTCTTTCTGATTTACTGCATCATCTCCTCTTTAACGTCGTTAGTATTTTAAGTAATGACTTCAAAAGTACTCCCAATGTCAGATGTGGAAGCGGTGGAATGAACAGCTTGTGTCTCATCCCTTCTGTCTTCCCAGTCCTGTTAGGCTGTGCGTCTTTCCCCCACAGCCCTGCAAGACCACTGAGAGAACCCTCTGGAATTGAGGAGCTTTTTTTTCTTCTTCTTTTAATACATAGTGTTGACTTGAAGAGTAGGCATGGCTTGGGGTAGAGTCATGTTGAGCCTGGTGTTGTGTGCAGTTGTCTCTGTTCTCGCTCTGTGTTTTTTTAGGAAACATCGGGCATTGTACTGTGTGTGTTTCAGTTGCTAAGCATTTTCTTAATTAAGTTTTATTTGGATGCCATGTTATTTTTATTGACGTATGAAGACAGATGTTGCCCTGAAAATTATCCAGGTATTGATTTTTATGCAAGTTCCATTGCTGTATTAAACAGTAGCTTCTCTTCTTCAGAGCTGCGGCACCCCTCCCCAAGGATTTGGGTGTGGACATAAAGGCAACTGGGTGATGTGATGATTCATTTTCTCTTTATTTTGTACTAAATCTGCCAAACCCGAAGGAGGTTTATTGCATGCTTTAACATTGCGTTTTTATCATCTTCTGATTGTTTTTTACTTATATGGTTACTGTCATGTTGATAATACATACAGCTTTATGACACAGGATCAGAAATTCCACGTTCGCTCATTAAAGGTTGTCGTGATTCTGGTTACCATCCTTAACCGAAAACTCCACATCCATGACAGTCAAATGACCTCAGTTACCTCCTTTTATTTGCATTTAGCTGGTACCTTTTTGCCCAGCACTTAATATTCAACCTTATTTTGTATCTATGTTCCAAGTATTTTCCACTGAATAATCTAAAAAATCTGATTAATTTTAAAATTGCAAAGTTGCTTTTTTCAATTTAACAGGAAATATAATCCATTGTGCCAACCAGTACATTTTATTTTATTTTGCTCTATTCTACTCTATTCATTTTTTTAAGTAGGCTTCACGGTCAGTGTAGAGCCCAACACGGGGCTTGAACTCATGACCCTGAGATCATGACCTGAGCCGAAACCAAAAGTCAGAGGCTTAACCAACTGAGCCATCCAGGCACTACCATTTTATTTTGTTTCTTTGCTTTCAACTTTCTTTACAGTTATTGTTTCTAAGTTATTTTTAGCTTATTGTAGTAAGAACACTTAACATGGGATCTACTCTTTTAACGAAGTGCATAATACAATGTTTTCTTTTCTTTCTGTATTCCTGATTGCTTAATTTAGGTGATAGGAATTTCCTTCATCCTATTCATTATGTGGGATGTTCAAACAGTGTATTTCTTCCTTTAATTATTCTTAAATATAACACTGGACTTTTTGAAACATATCTAGTGTTTATGCAATAAGTCAGAAAGCACATATGAAAGTTAACTCTTGTGGTATCCATCTAAATATCTATCTGCCTATTTCTTAAGTTGTATGTTTTCAGTTTTTTTTTTCCCCATTCAGAACTGTAATCCATTTGGAGTCTATTTTGTGCATGGTGTGAGGTAGGGAATCTATTTTATTCTAATTTACCCCAAAGTCCCCACTGATTAGTGATACCATCACTGTATTGACTTCATTTTCTTGTATGCTTGCGTCGATTTCCGGACTTTGTCTTCTACTCAACTTGTTTATGAAATGTGCAACAATATGGTAGTATTTTACTGAGAAAAGATTGTTCATATGTTTTAATGTGGAAGAACTGGTGCCCTCAATTAAGATTGCTTTTTGATTTTTCCATGGTTCTGCTTACCTGCAGCACTCCAGAGCTCTACGGGCACTGATGAGCACCTCTTCTCCCTTGGCCCCCTCACACCTCTGGACTGGTTAAAGCTTAGTCATTTTGCTTGTGCAAATCCAGAGTACAGCTTGTTGAGGGCAGTCTTCTCCACACCTTATTAAAAACAAGTCTTTTTTTATAAGTTTATTTATTTATTTGGAGAAGCGGGGAGGGACGGAGAGAACAGCAGAGAGAGAAAATCCCAAACAGGCTCTACACTGTCGGTGCAGAGCCCAATACGAGGCTCGAACTCATGAACTGCGAGATCATGACCTGAGCCAAAATCGAGCATTGGATGCTTAACCGACTGAGCCACCCAGGCACCCCTGTAAATAGTCTTTTCATTGAGCTTTCTTCTGTACAACCTGTGAGGAGCTCTGTTTCCCAATGCTCTACCATTCCCTGGGGACTTGGCCATCACTGTACCCTTCCCTATGCTGGGAAACCATTTCTTGGGGTCCGTAAGTATGCCCAGTGCCTCATTTCCTACTTCTCTTGAGTCCTCACTTAGAGCAGCATGTTCTGTCAACGTCACTCATGAGGCTGTTTGCTTCGTTTTTCCCTTCTGTGTTAGGTCATTTCTTTACAAAGACTCTAAAGTTCCAGGGTTGATCACTTGAGCTGACTTTGCTGAACTTCATCCAGAATGTGCCTCCCTACTGAGGAAAGCGCTCTTACTTACGTGTGTAAAAGGAGGTACCCAACAACAAGTTTACATCAATCACTGTAGCTTAGTTCTTTCCAAGGTTCTCCCCCCCCCCCCCCCATAATATCAACTTTCTTCTTCCCTCTTGGGCTCCATTAAAGGAAATTTAATAGCGCAATGCCAAATTCAGGCTCCATGGAATATAGAAATTCACATCCATGCTTATGCATCTGTTTTCAGGTATCATGCCGTGATTGGTAACCAGCAAGCTTGACCTGTAGTTGAAGAAAAATAAAAACCCTACAGGAGCTTCAATGCAAAGCATTTCTTGCTTCACTGGACAGATGGCACAAATGTCATCTGGGTGAAAAACAACACATCAGTTATAGGCTGTGACTTAATAATGGCTTCTTAGAGAATAGCACCCCTTTGTTTTGCTTTGTGGGCGGATCTTTCTAAAGTCTGTGGTCGCATCATTAGCTGTCCGCTTGGCGATGAGAGAGGACACCTGATCCTCTTCTGTGCCACCCTTCGCAGTTGACCTTTGTCACCTGACTGTGCTTAGTAACTGTGCTGACTCTGCCCCCTTTGTTTACTTTTACAAGAATGAAAGAAATCCAGGCAGTTAGAGGGGGAGGAAAGACTCCGTAATAAACTGCCTTCTTATGGAATTTGGAAATGCCCTTTTTCTGAACACCTTCCATACCTGACTGCAAGGATTGTGCAGTCAGGTTTCCTGGTTTCCTAATTTCTCAAGATTTTTGGGTTGGGGGAGGAAAGAGAACTGCCCTATACTATACGTAAGGAAAATTATAAGGCATTTGTTCAGAGCATCACTAATATTTTACAACATTATTGATAATGATTAGGTTCTCATTTTATTGCTATGATGGAAAGCCAGAAATTATGAAAAGTAGAGTAGAAGCCCATTGAATTCACTCTTGACTCTATAGAACCAAATAATCTCACATGATATCCTCTGCCCTGGAAACACTTGTTCAGAGCAAGGATCAGCAAACACATTCCCAAAGTCTTTCTAGAAAGGGACAGTGTTGAATATTTTAGGCTTTGCATACCTTGTCAAAACTACTCAACTGTACTTGGTAGCAAAAGGGAGCCGTGGAAAACATGCTGGTGAATGGGTGTGGCTGTGTTTCAGTAATTTCGTTTGGATACTGAAAGTTTAATTGCTTATAAGTTTTGCATGTCATAAAGTAACATTCTTCTTCTGAGTTACTTGTTTCTTTTCTTTTTTTCTTTTTTTCTTTTTTAATTTTTTTTCAACGTTTATTTATTTTTGGGACAAAGAGAGACAGAGCATGAACGGGCGAGGGGCAGAGAGAGAGGGAGACACAGAATCGGAAAACAGGCTCCAGGCTCTGAGCCATCAGCCCAGAGCCCGACGCGGGGCTCGAACTCACGGACCGCGAGATCGTGACCTGGCTGAAGTCGGACGCTTAACCGACTGCGCCACCCAGGCGCCCCTGAGATACTTGTTTCTAATCATTTGAAAACGTAAAAGGAGTCTCCCGTGTTTAACTCACACAAAAATAACCAGTGGGCTAGATTTGTCTTGTTGGCTGGGGAGTCTGTGGACTTTGTTTTAGAGTAACAATATATCCGACCCACAGGGAGAATGGCTGTCTTCTGAGCCCTGTCATTGATCAGTCCACTTCATTCTTTCTTGGATCCATAGGGGGAAAAGAGACAAAAAGGAAAATGGTAGAAGGAACCAAGAGTGACGTGATTTGCTTTGAGTTTTCCCTTGAGCTGTCTTCACTCACAGAGTCCTGTGAGCATTTCTGAGTCCTGTTCCCCAGTATGTGTTTCCCACAGACATCCTTCCCCGGAATCAGAGTGGGTGGTTCTCTACAGTCCCGATGAAGTCGTGTTTTGGTTTGGGTAGTCATTTTTATTTTTATTTTTATTTTTTTATATGTTATTCTTTTTTTTTTTCAATATATGAAGTTTATTGTCAAATTGGTTTCCATACAACACCCAGTGCTCATCCCAACAGGTGCCCTCCTCAATACCCATCACCCACCCTCCCCTCCCTCCCACCCCCATCAACCCTCAGTTCTAAGTTTTTAAGAGTCTCTTATGCTTTGGCTCTCTCCCACTCTAACCTCCTTTTTTTCCCCTTCCCCTCCCCCATGGGTTTCTGTTAAGTTTCTCAGGATCCACATAAGAGTGAAAACATATGGTACCTGTCTTTCTCTGTATGGCTTATTTCACTTAGCATCACACGCTCCAGTTCCATCCACGTAGCTACAAAGGGCCATATTTCATTCTTTCTCATTGCCACATAGTACTCCATTGTGTATATAAACCACAATTTCTTTATCCATTCATCAGTTGATGGACATTTAGGTTCTTTACATAATTTGGCTATTGTTGAGAGTGCTGCTATAAACATTGGGGTACAAGTGCCCCTATGCATCAGCCCTCCTGTATCCCTTGGGTCAATTCCTAGCACTGCTATTGCTGGGTCATAGGGTAGGTCTATTCTTAATTTTGTGAGGAACCTCCACACTGCTTTCCAGAGTGGCTGCACCAGTCTGGGTAGTCATTTTTAAAAGGCTTCGTGTTGATCATTTACCATGCTCTGGGTGCACTGCCACGGGCCTGATGTCCATAATTTCATAAATTGCTCACACCAGCTCGGTGCATTCTGAGTGAGTCTTTCCTTAGCTTACAGTTGAGGAAATTGAAGGTGTGCAGTGAGGCACATCTTCTGAAGTCACAGAGTTTTAATGAGGAGGGACCCGTCCTCCATGAAATGATGCCACATCCCACAGGCTAAAAATTATAAGGCAATACTGTCAAATGGCTTTCCTCATTACAGAGTTGTGGCTTTGAATAAGAAAGGAAGGGACGAAAGGAGGAAGGAAGGGAAGAAGATAGAAAGGTAAAGTTGCATCTACTATTTCATTAAGGTTTATTTATTTTGAGAGAGAGGGAGACAGAGAGAGAATCCCAAGCAGTGTCTGCACCATCAGCACAGAGCCCGATGCGGGGCTCGAACTCGTGAACTGTGAGGTCATGACCTGAGCCAAACCCAAGAGTCGGACACTTCACTGAAGGAGCCACCTTACATCTACTGTTAATGAAAAGACACGGGGACCGTTCCATTGATTGTTTCCCTTGGCATGCACTAAATTTATTCACACCTGCATTCATACCTGTGGGTCCATCCCCAGAATTTTATATGGAGACCTCCTTTCACAAGAAAACAAAGACAAATGATATCTGTGCCCCAAATCGTTTGTGTACAAGTGAAGCCACCTGTCATGTGCCCATCCTCTTGTGTGGCCGGGCTTCTAGTCCTTGCTTAGATGCTTCTGTTTACCTTTAGAATAAACCTTACATTCTCCAGGTCAGTTTCCCTTTTTAATCTGATAATATGCCTTTGAAGGAGCTTCTAGCCCTAGAGATAGCATATGTGCGTTAGAACGCTTTAGACTCTAAGTGTAATTTACACAAGCCCAGACTCCTACCTTTAGCAAGAGCACCCAGCCTGGTCTAGGAACGGACTCAGGTTGAAAACAACACCCGTGGATGTTCTTTAGCCGTATAGGTGGGGTGGCCATGGTCTTGTGGGTCGCGTCTGTGTTGGCCGAAAGAACTGTGGGCTGTATACCTCTTTCTTTCCCACTGTATTACTTGAGTTGGTTACACATGATCTCCAATCATGTGAAAAAGTTAAGAAATAACAACACGATCAGAGTGGCCAAAATGAACAAATCAGGAGACTATAGATGCTGGAGAGGATGTGGAGAAACGGGAACCCTCTTGCACTGTTGGTGGGAATGCAAATTGGTGCAGCCGCTCTGGAAAACAGTGTGGAGGTTCCTCAAAATTTAAAAATAGACCTACCCTATGACCCAGCAATAACACTGCCAGGAATTTACCCAAGGGATACAGGAGTGCTGATGCACAGGGGCACTTGTACCCCAATGTTTATAGCAGCACTTTCAACAACAGCCAAATTATGGAAAGAGCCTAAATGTCCATCAACTGATGAATGGGTCAAGAAATTGTGGTTTATATACACAATGGAATACTACGTGGCAATGAGAAAAAATGAAATATGGTCTTTTGTAGCCACGTGGATGGAACTGGAGAGTGTGATGCTAAGTGAAATAAGCCATACAGAGAAAGACAGATACCATATGTTTTCACTCTTATGTGGATCCTGAGAAACTTAACAGAAACCCATGGGGGAGGGGAAGGGAAAAAAAAAGAGGTTAGAGTGGAAGAGAACCAAAGCATAAGAGACTCTTAAAAACTGAGAACAAACTGAGGGTTGATGGGGGGTGGGAGGGAGGGGAGGGTGGGTGATGGGTATTGAAGAGGGCATCTTTTTGGATGAGCGCTGGGTGTTGTATGGAAACCAATTTGACAATAAATTTCATATATTAAAAAAAAAAAGAAATAACACGAAATAATACAATAAAGTAGACCTGTCTCGTGCATGCAGAGACAGAGCCAAGTGTCCGTAGACATCCAGATGGCTGCATTTCCGCCACTGGCCACTGGGAGGCTGATGCCTGCGTCACGGGGACATTGCCCACCTTCGCATAGATGTAGCTGGTGGTGATTGTTGTCCTACTGGTGGTGATGCCCAGACTAGGACTTGACCCCATGGCGTCCTGGCCTTACAGATCCTCTGATCTGTACAACAAAGGCCGGCCAGGAACCACAATCCCATCAGGAGCCTGGGTCTTCAGTTCCTTGGGGACACTTGTGTCTTCTCCCGGTGCCCTGTCCGTTTCACACAAGATCTGTGCATCCCCAAGTGTGTGTAAGAACCGGCATCTTCCTCACTGACCTGTTTACTCAGAGTCCCGATGTGCACTGGGCGTCTGTGCCTCCCCTGTCACACGTGGCAAATAGCCTCACTTTGGAAATGTCTACAGGGAGCTGATGGGCCCACAAGACCGTTGTCTCTAGCCAAGAGCTGATTTTATCACCATTCCATACGTCCTTGGGTAAAACCCTTGCCCCCTCCCTGCCATTTCTACTCACCCATTCTCATTCCTCCCGCCGAATGCACACACCCCTCTAACAGGTGTCCGCCCCTCCAATATTCAGTACTGAAAAGTATCTTTCCTGCTGCATGCTTGTCTGACTCCCACGATCTGGAATCCTTCAGCCAAAAAAATGTCACAATCCGAAGGACCATCAGGTAGCAGCTTTCTAGAATTGTGAGCTGGTAAACAAACAGCTCCCTCCTGACTTCTTGCCTCCGTTAAATGGATTGACTGGGAGTTTCGAATCCTGCCTTTCTTAGAAAGGGCGATGCAAGCGTTTACCCTTTCTCTGTTAAATTCCATGTCTTTTGGTGTGCCCTTTTTAAAAATTTTTAAAAATATTTATTCATTTTTGAGAGAGACAGAGCCGTCAGCACAGAGCCCGATGCGGGGCTCGAACCCACAAACTGGGAGATCACGACCTGAGCTGCAGTCAGACGCTCAACCAACGGAGCTGCCCAGACGCCCCTAGCTCGCCCTTCTAGTTTTCTCTACCATGTAACGTACTGCTCCAAGCAAGCTGTCCATCTGTGGAATGAGTGTACCTTTCGTGCCTTCCTGCAGGCTCTGGAGAATCTTGTGAGACAGGAAAGAGTCAGGGGAAGTGTCCTGTTTGTGTATGGCCCTGAGGAACTTCCTTCAGAGACTCATACTTCTGGGCCCTTTCTGAGGATCCTAACTCGACCAACTGCAACATAATTTGATTGTTCTGTGATCAAGCTGAAAATTCTCTGTATTCTGTGTAAGAAACCACCAGATGGGGCGCCTGGGTGGCGCAGTCGGTTAAGCGTCCGACTTCAGCCAGGTCACGATCTCGCGGTCTGTGAGTTCGAGCCCCGCGTCGGGCTCTGGGCTGATGGCTCAGAGCCTGGAGCCTGTTTTCCGATTCTGTGTCTCCCTTTCTCTCTGCCCCTCCCCCGTTCATGCTCTGTCTCTCTCTGTCCCAAAAATAAATAAACGTTGAAAAAAAAAATTAAAAAAAAAAAAAAAAGAAACCACCAGAAACTTAGGCAGACATTTTCCAATCAAAAGTTGGAATATCCATTATTTTAAAGATTTTTTTTCATGATCTTTTATCAAGTTCAAATAGCGTTTTTTTCCCCCTTCCTCTGCTTTTTTGTTTTAATCAAGTATTTTCTTGTGTTCCGTGTAATTACTGATCACAGTGGGATCAAATTAGAACTTGATGAGCACTGCATATGTAGGAAATCTGCAAATATTTACGAATTAAAGAACACGAAGAAAAAACAACACATACGTTTCTGAATCACCATTGGTCAAAAGAAACGGTCCCTAAGGAGATTTTTTTAAATACTTTGTACCGACAGACAATAAAATAAAAATCTATCTAAATCTCTTGCTAGCAGACAAAGCAGAGCATGGTGGAAAATTTGTATCTTTCTATGCTTATACAAAAGTATAAAAGTATATAACCTCAGCTAAGTTTCACCGAGCTCACAAATAAAGAAAATAACAAGTCTAATGGAAAACAGCTAGAAGGAATGACAAATTTAATATTACTTCATTGAAACTGAAAACCGATTCATTAACAAAATCCAAAGTTGATTCCTTTTTTAAAGTTTATTTATTCTTGAGAGACAGAGAGACAGAGCGTGAGTAGGGGAGGGGCAGAGAGAGAGAGAGAGGGAGACACAGAATCCAAAGCAGTCTCCAGGCTCTGAGCCATCAGCACAGAGCCTGATGCAGGGCTTGAACCCACAAACTGCAAGATCATGACCTGAGCTGAAGTCGGACACTCAACCGACTGAGCCACCTGGGTGCCCTAGAAGTTGGTTCTTTTACGCACACCTACACACACAGACACACACACACACACACACAACACACACACACACGGTGTGCATGTAAAATTTGGTGACATCTGAATCAGATCTGTGGTTCACTTAACAGAAGCGTTGCATCAATTTCAAAGTCCTGGCATTGATATCATACTACAGTTATGAGATTTTTGTGTAAGCTGGGTAAGATACAGGTGACTGTCTTTTTCCCAGCTTATTGGGAATCTCACATCATGTTTTGAAAAACCTAATTCTTTATAAAGTCAGTGAAGCTTGGTGTGTAATGAGACATCATAACAGAGAAAGTTTTAAAAAGGATCAAGATCACTAATAAATTCCCAACACCATTCCAACTGTACCCACACGGAAAAGGAAACATCGAAGCATGAATGAGAACCCCGTGGCAATAAAATAGACCACCTTTTTGAAATGGACAAATTCTTGAAAAACACAAATTATGTGAAGTGACCTACAAGAACAAGAAAACCCGAATGGCTGTAAATACATCTGAAAAGTTGAATTTTAATAAGCTTCAATAAGTAAAACTCCAGGCCCACGTGACTTTTCTGATGACCTCTATAAGACATTTATGAGAAAACACGTTTTTCTTAGAATCTGATACAGAAGCTTTAAAAATAAAAACAGTAGATAAGCATAATCACTCTGCTTTTGATATGCTTTTTGAGTGCTGCTTTACCAACTGAGTACACAAAAGGGGAAAAAATGATCAGCCTCAAATTTTCCTCCTAGCACGCAGAAACGGGAATACTAAATGGATCATAAGCCAGTTACATTTAAAAGTATGGAAGGTGGGGAGCCGGGCTGGCTCTGTCAGTGGAGCCTGCAAATCGTGATCTTGGGGGTCGTGAGTTCCCGCCCCACGTTGTGGGAAGAGATTACTTAAACATAAACTATTTTAAAAACAATAATAAAAGTATAGAATGTTAAATTTAAGAGAGATTTTTGTGTCACTGAAGGAGGAAAAAATATATTATTTTTAAAGTTTATTTTTAGAGAGAGAGAAAGGGAGTAGGAGGGGGAAGAGAGAGAGAGAGGGAGGGAGGGAATCCCAAGCAGGCTCCACTCTGTCAGCACAGAACTGTGAGATCGTGACCTGAGCCAAAACCAAGAGTCAGATGCTTAACTGGCTGAGCCACCTGAGTGCCCCAAAATCTTTTAAATTGTACATGCACAGAGAAAATTAATGTCTTTATTAAAATGAAAACATTTCATCTTCAAAAGGAAAATAAAATTCACAGAGTGGGAGAATATATTTGCAACATCTATAGCTGACAAAGAGATTATATACAGAATTGATTTTTAGAATCTTTTAACTTGATAAGAAGAGAAATCACACTTTAAAAAAAAATTTAATGGGTAAAGAACAAGCACATCAACAAAAAATTCAATTACAAGTACGTAAATGATAAGTTCACTTCAAAACATATATAAATGATCAATTCAAAACCTACATAAATGTCAAGTGCATTCATTGATATTTGACACCACTTCTTAGTGAAATCCAAATGAAATCCCAAATGAAATATTAACGCACACTGAACAAAAGGGATACAAAACAGTTGGATAAGCCCACATTGGTAGCTCACTCACACAGTCCTGTTGGCAATGTTAATGGTTAAATGACTGTGGACAAAGTTAGGGCGTAGGCTCATACAACGAAATATAATTTCCACAAGACACGGACATATAATGAAATATAACGAAATATAATTTCCACATGACACGGACATTTCACCCCTAGGTATCTACCCAGGAGAGATCAAAACATGCTTTTGCCCACAATGTGTGCATGAATGTTTGTGGTGGCTACAGTAATAATGATAATGAGACACTAGGTACAGTCTGACTTCCCATCAGCAGGTGAACGGAAGGCAAAAGTGTGGCCTTTCATGTGATAGATCCTACAGACCCCTTTCTAGGTGAATATCCATAGGAAATGTCCAGTCTCCAGCCTTACTCATGGTCACCAAGGCTCCGTCACCTTGGGTCACCAGGGTCCGTCGGTGACTGGATGGATAAAGAACATGCGATTATCTAAGAGTATTCTTAATTGTGATGAGCACCGAGTCATACATAGAATTGCTGAATCATTATATGGTACACCTGAGATATAGATCAGGTATATCAGGCACGTTATGGTAATTATAGTTGAATAAAAAATTAGAAAATCATAAAAGAACCGGTTATGGGTACACATACATGAGGATATTACTCAGCCGTTAAAAAGAAAGATTCTGCCATTTACTGCCACATGGGCAACCCTGGAGGACTTTATGCGATGTGACACAAGCCAGACACACAAGGACAAATACTGCATGATCTCACTGATCCATGGACTCTGAGAGAGTCACCTCATAAAAGCTGAGAGTTGAATGGCTGTTGCCAGGGGTTGGGGAGTGGGTGGTGGGAGACCTTGGGGAAATGTTGGTCAGAGAGTACAGACTTCCACTGATAAGCAAGTGCTGGGATCCAGTGCGTACCATGGTGACTGTAGGATTGCGTGTTTGAAAATTACCAAGAAAGTGGACCTCGTGTGCGATGAGGGATATGTTCATTTGCTTGATCATGGTAATCATTCCGCAGCGTACATGTGTGCTAAATCATGATATTATACACCATAGGGATGTACATTTTTTTGTCAATTGTGTGTCAATAAAGCTCAGGCTTAAAGAAAAAGAAAGAAAGCCTAAGAACCATCTGTCGCCTACATCCCCGTGCAGGAATAGGAGAAACGCAGCGTTGAGTGACTAAGCCGGGCACAAATGAGCATTTAGCATATGCTTCCGTTGATAAGAAGATCGAGGCAAAGCAGAACTGGTATGTGCTGTTATTGATCAGTCGGGGTCAAGGATGGAGGGGAATGGACTCCCACTGAGAGGAGGCATCTGTCCCAGGTGACGGAAATGTGCTTTATCCTGAGTGTGGCGACCTTGGTGGGGGATAATTCACAGGTGCTAACACTTCGATTTTCTGTGAGAAACCACTTTTTAGATTTGTGGACTGTCTTTATTGTTCTATATTTAGTGGACTATCATTCTCTTTATTATTCCCTTATTGTGATTTAGTTTGATCTCCTTTCATTACATGAATATTCCATTTTTTTTCCTCCTCTCTCTGGGTTTAATTGGCTTGTCATTATCTAGGTTCTTAGATTAGAAAATTAGATCCCTGATACATCATATTTCTTCTCTTCTAACCGTATAGATAACATGATGCAAATTTAAGTGTCATTGCATTAGGTACTTGCCCCAAACTACTAGATAGTGTGTTTTTATTTATCCCGCACAGATTGGGAGAAGATATCCATAGTGCATCAGTTGATAAAATGAGTTTTGTCAAGATTACTTTGGGAGCAGATAAATAAATGCTACATAGAGATACATAAATATTCACTTAAGTTCATGATGTGCTTAAATAAATTATCACACACAGAGCATAGATTATTTATATTAATGTACATTGGTATGCATGTATGTATACTTAAATTTATAATTTAAATATTTTAGCAAACACAAATTCTTTTTAAAAGGATTGGAGCAGATGTGTCACAACAGATAATATACAAATGGCAAAGAAAAAAAAAAAGCCATAGAAGAATGGTCAGGAGGAGCAGACAGTTTTGTAGTTCTTATCAAATTATCCCCACATATTCCCTGACCACATCATATAACTCCTAGGCATTTACACAAGAAAAATGAAAGTATATGCTCCCCAGTAGACTCATCCATGAATTTGGTAGCATCTTTATTCTTTTATTTGTAAATGTTTATTATATTTTTATTTTTTGAGATAGTGTGTTTATGTGTGCATGAGAGAGAGACAGAGACAGAGAGAGGGAGAGAAACCCAAGCAAGCTCTATGCTGTATGTCCAGATCCTATGACTCAAGAGATCATGACCTGAGCCGAAATCAAGAGTTGGATGCTCAACCAACTGAGCCACCCAGGTGCCCCTGCCCCAATAGCATCTTTGTTCTTAATGGCACCACACTAGAAGGAGCCAGATGTCCTTCTCTAGGAGAATGGACAGCCAAGTTGTACTATTTTTCGTATAATAGGAAGCTGTTCTGTAGCCAACGTAATAGCAAATGGCGGACCAACACAACAAAATGGGTCAATCGCAAAACACAAGTCAAAGAGGGTAGAGGAAAAAATGTGCAGTGTATGGTTCCATTTACATCCAACTTTGAAGACGAGACACAACTAACCCAGGGTATTGAATTACTGAACTGTGGTCACTTCGGAGGAATAGTGAGGGTTGACCAGAATGTGGTTTTTGTTTTTTAAATTTTTTTTAACGTTTATTCATTTTTGAAAGAGCATGACTGGGGAAGGGGCAGAGAGAGGGAGACACAGAACCTGAAACAGGCTCCAGGCTCCGAGCTGTCAGCACAGAGCCCGACGCGGGGCTCGAACTCACAGACTGTGAGACCATGACCTGAGCTGAAGTCGGACGCTCAACCGACTGAGCCACCCAGGCGCCCCCAGAATGTGGTTTTTGTTTTGTTTTGTTTTTTAATATTTTTTTAACGTTTATTCATTTTTGAGAGACAAAGACAGAGCATGAGCGGGGAAGGGGCAGAGAGAGGGAGACACAGAATCTGAAACAGGCTCCAGGCTCCACAGAGCCCGACGCGGGGTTGAACTCATAAACCGCGAGACCATGACCTGAGCTGAAGTCGGACGCTCAACCGACTGAGCCACCCAGGCGCCCCCAGAATGTGGTTTTTGTTTTGTTTTGTTTTTTAATATTTTTTAACGTTTATTCATTTTTGAGAGACAAAGACAGAGCATGAGCGGGGAAGGGGCAGAGAGAGGGAGACACAGAACCTGAAACAGGCTCCAGGCTCCGAGCTGTCAGCACAGAGCCCGACGCGGGGCTCGAACTCACAGACTGCGAGACCATGACCTGAGCTGAAGTCGGACGCTCAACCAACTGAGCCACCCAGGTGCCCCCAGAATGTGGTTTCTGTGCAGTGGTAGGAATACCCCTCTGCTTGCTGTGGATGATGTATACTTGTATGGATGATGTCTGTATGATGTATTCATACATACTTGATAATACTGATTGAACTATAGATTAAAATCTATGACTTTCGCTTATGTATATCTATTAAAAAAAAATAAGTTCTGTAGTCCCACCGGGCATAAATCAATGAATACACACATTAGTTCGATAATACAGGAACATGGCAACCCAATCACAGTTTGCCCCGAGAGGACTGGAGAACCCAAATACACAGAACTTGACGAGTTTATTCCGGGGTCAGGGTGCAGAGTGTCTCTAGTTTCATGCTTAGGAATCATAAAGCTTCGCTTAATTTGTATGGGATACCTCTGAGTTCATCCTCTTTTCTCCTCAGCACTACAACTTACAGAAGTGCTCTGACTTAGAAGCTTTTTCTCTCCTTTACTAATAGAGAGTAGTCCTGCTTCAAGTTAGGACTCTAACTAAGTTTACATCTATTTCCTTTTCCAGGAGGAGTCTTTTTTTTCTACCAGGCTTGTCTATGTTTCTGTGCCTACAGCTCTGCTGGGGTATCTTCCATTGGACCCAGATGCTTCTCTCCACCCTTTGCTATGGAAAGAAACAGATTGCTTTTATCAAGCTCGATCAATACCGCTCATTCCTTCTCCATCTAAATGCTACTGAATTTCTCTCCAAAATGAAGCATGATAACTTTACCGTGTCCTATTTCTGGTACGATTTGATTGAAATATGTATCGAGTTCTTATGTGACCTTCTTTCTGTATTCTGGCTTATGAAAGCAAACATGGCAGTTATTTCTGTTTCTAGGTTATTAAATGACGATGCCTTGTTTTTACTTTGGGCCTCCTGGGATTCTTACTGTGATCAGCAGTCAGCTATCCAGAATCATCTTTTTTTTTTTCCTGAGATAAGTAACAGTTATTTCTGCTGCAATTTACATTTACAGTTTTTCATAATGGTATGCATTTTTAAGTAAGTGTTTCTTTTTCTGGAACCCGGTATTACATTATTTATCTGTTGTATTAAATTTTCAAAAATAGATGAACATCGAAAGAATCATGTATTCAATACCCATCATTTTGTTTTAAGGAAAGTTAACATTCCACCAGAGTTGCTACATAAATACACAGGTATTTGTGTATGCGGGTAGGTAGGTAGGTAGGTGGGTGGGTGGATGGATAGATAGATAAGATAGATAGATATGATGGATGGATGGGTGGGTGGATGGATGATAGATAGATAGATAGATAGATAGATAGATATGACAGATGGATAGATGATAGGTAGATAGATAGATAGATAGATAGATAGATAGATAGATATAATGGATGGGTGAATGGATGCATGGATGGATGGATGGATAGATAGATAGATAGATGATAGATAGATAGATAGATAGATAGATAGATAGATATGATGGATGGATAGATGATAGGTAGGTAGATAGATAGATAGATAGATAGATAGATAGATAGATACAGGGATGCATGGACATAGGACTGATGACAGAGAGATAGACAGATACATACATACATACATACATACATACATATGATGGATGGTTGGATGGATGGATAGATAAGACCAATGATAGATAGATACATAGATAAGACCAATGATAGATGATAGATAGATAGATAGATAGATAGATAGATAGATATGATGGATGGATAAATAGATATGATGGATGGATGGGTGGGTGGGTAGAGGGGTGATAGATAGATGTGTGTGTGTGTGTGTGTGTGTGTGTGTGTGTGTGTGTATAGATGATAGGTAGATGTAAGAAAGAAACTCATAATTTGAGACCCCGTTGATCTCTGTTTGTGTGTGTATAGCCATCCTGTGCTTCACTGGGGATTCAGCATCCTTGCTGGCCTCCATGAACTAGAAGCCTGCCTGCAGGAGCTTCCCCACCCACTCCCCAAAAAACCCAGTTGTCTCCAGACAATGAGACATGCTCACTGTAAGGAGAATCTCCCGTAGTTGGACATAGAGTATTCATATATAAACATGTAGCTACAGTGTATTATAGGTATATAATCAACCGATTCAAATAAGTACAGACACCGTAGAATTTTTCCCCCAAATAACTTACTGTGCACCTCCAAAAATAACAGAACATTTTCCAACATGACACCAATTCAATTGTCATATCTAATGAAAACAAAGCAAATCTTCTGGTATCATAAAAGCCCATTATTTATCCGATAATACATGTTCCTTCACCCGGGATGATCATGTCTCTTCAGACTCTCTTACTGTGGCACAGCCTCTCACTTCCCTTTCTCCTGAGACCTCCTATACCTGTTTGCGCCGAGATCATGGCTCTCACAGCACAGCCCCCCCCTGCCCCCCCAGACCCTGGATGCATCTGATCGTGTCTCTTGAAGCCCGCAGGTACCCTCCCCCTATTTTCTACTGCATTAGAAATTGTATCTGGAGGCATGATTCAGTTAATGGTCCCAGGTGAGAATTCTTCAGTGATGCCCAACCCTTTATGTGGCCTTCGGATAAAAGGGTAACATAACCCTGGTACCCCTGATTCTGGATGGACGACTGGCCTCAGGTGACATCAGCCGGGTCGCATCCTCTGTAGGGACATGGGTTCCCGCTTCTGAAATGCGGTGGTTCTCTCATCACTAAGTGCTCACCGCCCACATCCTCTGCGTTTCCAGACGAACTGGTGGAGAAATTGGTACACACACATTTGGCGTATGGCCACCTCGGGGTCCTCAAAGACGGCACGCAGCAGGTGCAAAAGCGGTGTCTGTTGGCTTTCAGCTAAATACAATGAGCTTCAAATGTCAGCTGTCACTTTGTGCCAAGGTTTTCCCTTCTGTGTTTTTGAGCCATACAGTTGTAAGAAGCCAGAGTCAGAAATGAGTCACACGATGACGGGTCTAACATCAAGAGGCAGAAACGAGAGGTCACCTCGCCTCTGCCAGCATCTGACGGTTCTCAGGACGATACCAGATGCTCGTTAAGATCTGAAAACCGCGTTTCTTTTTGCTAACAGTTACCTCTTTCCTAGAGAGACTTCTGAGTGTTTGTCTGATCTATAATAGACATTTTGCCATTAAGAGTCTGACACTCGGTTCAAAGTGGCATATTTGCTAAAAGTTCCAAGAAGGCTTTTGGTATAGTGTTTATTTGACTTTTTTGAAACTGAATTTCATATCGCACACACACGAAACTTGTTAAAATGTGAATGACATACATAGGATACGCACACTTGAAGTGGAGAGTCGGTTTGACAAAATTGTTTAATTTGCCAATAAGTTGTTTAATTGGCAATTTCTGTTCTTACTAACCTCCACACGGTCCAAGTATTTTGTTTTAATCTTCCTTTATTTTTGAGAGAGAGACAGAGACAGAATGCAAGTGGGTTGGGGCAGAGAGAGAGGGAGGCACAGAATCCGAAGCAGGCTCCAGGCTCCGAGATGTCAGCACAGAGCCCGACGCGGGGCTCGAACTCACGAACCATGAGACCATGACCTGAGCCAAAGCCGGCCGCTTAAGTGACTGAGCCACCCAGGCGTTCCAGAAATTATAATTTTAAATAGTCAGTGTATGGGTGTGGGGGTTGGAGAGAGTGAAGCGAGGCGTGAATTCTCAGAATGGGGGCGTCTTTTTGGTCTTGCCACAATCGCGAAGGCGTGCCTAGCACGTGGACAGGTGAGAGACACATGCAGAGGTGCTGAGGTCCCAAGTGTTGCCTGTATGTGTCAACAGCTGTACATCAGAAGAGGGGCGGGGGCGGGGGGTAGCTCAGCTACTTGAAGTCATTCAAACTCTGGAGGGAGTCTGTTGTTTTTTTCCCTCTTACTGCACAGGTTGAACTAGCAAACCCCAGTCGTTTGCAATTCCGTGACTGTGATAGTCTGTGGTCCCAGTTCACCCCACCGCCGGTGAATCATCCCGGGGAAATGTGTGCTGGCATTTGCTTCCTCTCCTCCAACGGTTCCGATCGCGGGCGGAAAAACTCTTGACGGATGGGCGGTGAAGGGATAGCACTTTATCGCTCATTCTGCTGTCTTGGAGGAGATTTCGCCGGCGAACCCTTCGATCCAGGACTCAAGCCATGCGGTGGGATCACATAGTACAAGTTTACACAAATACAAGCGTGGAGCCCTGAGTTACACTGGCTGAATTCCCTCTGAGGCTACTGTTTCCGGAGAAAGTGGATTAGTTGCTTCCTCTCTTAATCTGGAAATTCCTTTTTTTTTTTTCTCATGAACATCCCACTTTATCATTGCTCAGGATGAAAGCCTTTGCTGCTTTATAAAAAAGGAAGATGTGTTTTCATCATCTTGAACTGTTCAGCTACAAATCCTCTGGAGTAGTAAGTACTTCATTATTCCCGTATTTCCTGTACGACAGCCACTTCACACCTTCAGATCCATTTTCTTCTTCTTCCTCGTAGTGGGCATTTCTGCTCTGCTTGTAACGGATGTTTCAATGCGGCTCTCCAATATAACACCTGGTCCCCGGGGGACCATTTGTTAGTAACGTAATTCCAGGCACTGCCTTACATTTTATCTGTAATCGTGAAACCTACACAGGGATTATTCTTCCTCTTCTGTCTACACCTACCCCTTCATCTCAGAGCCAACCATAAGTCAGCCTGGATTTCTGTAGCCAGAGGACAGGTGTTCGTCCATCACAACACTGCCCAGTGCATCCACAGGTTGGGTTTGTTTTTTTTTTATGGAGGATTCATAGCTTTGGTTTCTTGACTTGGATGGTGCCCACTTGTGTGTCTTGCACATTTCTTCCTCCAGGAGTCTCATCTCTCCCAGGATGAACCCTTAAAGTTCACATTTCCAGCTTCCCTTGCAGCGGGACCCGAACCAGTCACACAGCCTCCTCCAGTCACAGGCATTTTTTATGCGTGGCGATGGCAGGAGGGTGTCCAAGATGGCAGGTGCACTGGGGCGAGGTCTCAACGTCGACCTCAGGCGGGGCGTCACGGATGGGGTGGCAGTCCATTTGCAGCGACCTGCCAAGTGACCATGGCAGTGTCTTCCCCAGACGCATTCATAAGTTTATATTCAATGTTGGCCCTGGCACATTCTCCTGTAACCTCGTTCTCGGCCCCTCCCCAGGTCTCAAGATCTGTGCAGTCTCTTTCCGTAAACGTGTTTCCGCCTAATCGGCTAGAGTCACACATACTCAGAAGCTAGTGGCCAGGGGTCCTGTCAACGTTGTGAAGTAACAGTCAGCATCGCCTCCAAAGCCAATGGGACTCCGTTGTTAGAACTGCCTTCCTTTCTCAGATTTCTTCGACAGAGTGGGCAAAACCAAGCAGCAGACCGAAACATTCAGTGAATTTTTGCAACATGCGTGAAAGTGTCGGACGTGAAGTCCACACGAGACGTATAAAGGAGGTAAACGCACAGCAATAAGAACAGAACGGTTGTTGTCCTTCAGTCCATTGACTCAGCCACAGTTGGTGCACGTTTAGGGAAAACCCGTTCGGTAGGGCTTGTAGCTCTGGAGATGCAGCCCTTTAACTGCTGATGCTGGAGAAGTTTGCAGGGAGGGGTCTGGGCTCAGCGGCAACGGGGACACAAGCGGTAGAATCGCTTTCGTGCCTTTCTCTCCAGAAAGGATGTCATGTTTCTCTCAGGTGCAAATGGAACTGGTCTCTGCGCGTGCATGCACATGTACAAACAAGCATACACACACATATCACACAGGCACATACACACCCCATGTGTACATGCACACGTATACCACACATGCCCGTGCACACCCCACGTATGTAATATACACATATACCACAATGCATGTACATGCCCCACGTGCACATGCAAACACACATACCATACATGCACATACATGCTCCACGTGTACATGCACACACATACCACACATGCATATACACACTCCATATGTAATGCATACATATAATGCACATGCACACCCCACGTGTAATACACACATATACCACACATGCACACACAATCCACACATGCATGTACACACCGCATGTGTACATGCACACATATACCAGACATGCACACACACACCTCATGTATAATAAATACACATATATACCGCACATGCACACCCTACATGTACATGCACACACATAGCACACATGCACGTACATGCCCCACATGTACATGCACACACATATACCACACATGCACGTACATGCCCCACGCGTAATACAGACATACACCACACACGCACATGCATGCTCCACATGTACATGCACACACATACCACACATGCATATATACACTCCATATGTAATGCACACATGCACATCCCACGTGTGCATGCACACATAATGCACATGCACACATATACCACACACAGGCACATATAAACTGCACATGCACATGCACACCCCACGTGTACAGGTACACATACCACACATGCATACCACACATATATGCACATGTAGTCAGAAACATGCATGCATACACATCCCACACATGCACATACACACCCCACGTGTACATGCACACGTATACCACACATGCCCATGCACGCCCCACATGTAATACACACATATGCCACACATGCACATACACATCTCACGTGTACATGCACACACAATCCACACATGCACGTACACGCCCCTGTGTAATACATATACCACATGTGCACGTACACACCTTACATATAATACGCCCATATACTGCACATGCACACCCTACGTGTACATGCACACACCTATACCACACATGCCTGTGCACGCCCCACATGTAATACACACATATGCCACACATGCACATGCACACCCCATGTGTACATGCACACACAATCCACACATGCACATACACGCCCCTGTGTAACACACACATATAACACACATGCATGTACACACCTCACGTGTACATGCACACATATACCACACATGCACACACATGCCTCATATAATACACACATATACCACACATGCAAATACATGCTCCACATGTACATGCACACACGTACCACACATACATATATACACTCCATATGTAATGCATGCGTGTAATGCACATGCACACCCCACGTGTACATGCACACATATACCACACATGCACATGCACATGCACACCCCATGTGTACATGCACACACAATCCACACATGCACCTACACTCCCCTGTGTGATACACACACATGCCACACATGCATGTACACACCTCGTGTGTACATGCACACATATACTACACATGCACACACACAGCTCACGTATAATACACACATATACTGCACATGCACACACATATACCACACATGCATGTACATGCCCCACGTGTAATACAGACATATACCACACACGCACATGCATGCTCCACATGTACATGCACACACATACCACACATGCATATATACACTCCATATGTAATGCACACATGTACATCCCATGTGTGCATGCACACATAATGCACATGCACACATATACGAAACACATGCACATATAAACCACACATGCACATGCACACCCAACGTGTACATGCACACACATATACCACACATGCCCATGAACGCCCCACATGTAATACACATGCCACACATGCACATGTACACCCCACATGTACATGCACACACGATCCACACATGCACATACACACCCGTGTGTAATACACACATATAACACACATGCACATGCATGTACACACCTCACGTGTACATGCACACATATACCACACATTCACAGACATACCTCACTTATAATACACACATATACCACACATGCATACCCTACGTGTACATGTACACACATACCACACATGCACATGCATGCTCCACGTGTACATGCACATCCACATCCCACATGTACATGCACATATAAACCACACATGCACACCCATGTGTACACACACATATGCCACACATGCACATACACACTTCATGTGTGCAAGTACACGTACCACACATGCATATCACACATATATGCACAGGTAGTCAGAAACATGCATGCACACATATCCCACATGTGCACATGCACACTCTATTTGCACATGCACGCATATGCCGCATGCACTCGCATATCCACCACCGACTCCACACATACGTGAACACGTACACAAAAACTGCATGCACACATACAGTACACACTCACATGCACATCACACTCAACACATGCATGCAGACACATGGACGCACAAACACACGCCAGCCAAGTGGAAAGCAGCCCATCCTGTGTCAGCGTCCACGTAGGGGTTCCTGTGTGGGCATCGACCCTGGAAGGTCTGTGGGGAAGCAGCAAAGACTCCTCTCCTGTTCTGAGCCAACTGTGTGCTTACAGATGCTGCTTATAATGTTATCTAAGGCGAGAGAGTTCCCTTTGCCTTTTTATCAGTCGGCTAAGGGTGTTGACCGCTTTGCACGCACCCCATGCGCCTAACACGGCAACTCGCACCTCCTGGAATTCTTTCGAGACCTGTTCACGATCCAGACCTGAATCCCCCCCACTCTTTGTGTAGCTTAATTTGAGGGATGAGGCTCCTGATTCAGAGCCAATCAAAGGAGGGTGATTTTCTCTCGGGAGCATTTCTTTTCTTTGTTTTTTTTTAAGCTACTTGCAAGTGGTGATTCAAGTATTTGAGACTCCCTATGAAGTGCGGTGTTCCTTCAATTCTGCTCTTGTGTCGTGTCCTATTCAAAGGCCTTGTTGGAAAGAAAAGTAAGGCCCAGAGTTGGTCAACCGTGAAAGCATGGTACTCCAAAGTGAATGAAAACAGTTGGAGGAGGAAGATGCTTGGTGGTGAATTTAAGTCTCAACCCAAGTTGGAACCAGATGCCGATAACCTTGTGTCTGGTAACGTAGCTTCCTTCTCAGAGCACAGATCTGGTCATGAGAGGGTGGGCAGCACAGCATAGATGGCTCCGTAAGTGTGTGTCATTTTAAGTAAGTCAGGATAGGTGTCCGTGTGGAGTGTGGCACTACGTTGAATTGGAAAGTAGGCATGGCCACCCCCAGCACCTGCAGACTTGATCCCGCGTCTTTGTGGAGGCAGGACCTGTCCTCAGTAAGGTTCACCCGTGACCCTGAATGCATTTCATCCAGACTCCAGTCTGTGCCTCTGCAGAGAATACACTTCCCGCTCGCTCAGCTGTCCTACCTCAAGACTTTTGTTCATCCGTGTAGCGTGCATTCATTGAATCCATCCCGTGATAATTCTAGGAGTACCTCCTGCTTTGCTCCCTGACCATCCCGTCCGTGTTCTCTCTGGAGGGAACCAAAGGTCCCTCTTCTTCCAAGGTGTTCGGAATAATTAGGCTTCTTTCTACAACTTGGCTGTTCCTTGGGGGTCGTTTACATGTGTGCCCATGTTGATAGGTGCTCTTGTGTGCACAATTTGCACAACAGCGGAAAACTCTTCGATGTCTCTGCCTGTGGAAAATGCGTCATCAATGGTGGAATGACCAGTGTTGTGGACAGAATGTGTGTGCCCCCACCCAAATTCATATGTCGAAGCCCGAACGTCCAGTGTGGCTCCTTTAGAGTTGGGGACTCCAAGGAAATAATACAAGAGAAATGAGATTATCAACCTTTTAGGATTAATGTCCTTATAAAAAGAGACACCAGGAATCTCTCTCTCTCTTTCTGTCTCCACATGAAGACCTTGGTAGAAGGCCAACATCTAACACCAGGAGGAGACCCTTCCCAGACCCCAGCCACACAGAAATGGTCATCTTACCCATCCAGCGTCTGGGACTGTGACACAACACATGTGTTCTTTAAACTGCCTCGTCTGTGGTATTTGTTGGGGCAAACCGAGCGGTCATTCAGGGTTGACGTCAAAGCACAGGTGGACGGCCACCCAGCTGTTGTCCGAGTGACCAGCTCATTCATTGGTTTTCCCACTTTATAAAAACAGTGGTAGAGAAACAACAGTGCATGTCTTTCATAAGACGTAAGCTAAGCAAGTCAAGAGGCAACCCACCCTGTATCCTGCTGTCCTGTGTGTGTGTTCAAGGGCGTACGGGATTTTTCTCTCTTTTTGTTTCCTTTATTTAATGACGTACATGCCTCTCTTTCCACAGTGGTTTGCTGTTTCTCTTTCTAGTGTCTCTCAGTGCACTTGAGAGAGAGAGAGACAGAGACAGTGCAAGTAGGGGACGGACACACAGAGAGGGGGAGGGAGAGAATCCCAAGGCGTTTCGGCACCTTTAGCACAGACCCCGATGCGGGGCTGAATGCCACGAAACCATGAGATCATGACCTGAGCTGAAACCAAGACTTGGACGCTTAACCAGCTGAGCCACCCAGGCACCTCTTCTAATGTTTTTTGGGTTTTTTTTTGTTTTTTTAGTTTCATTTATTTTTGGGAAAGAGAGAGACAGAGCATGAACGGGGGAGGGGCAGAGAGAGAGGGAGACACAGAATCGGAAACAGGCTCCAGGCTCTGAGCCATCAGCCCAGAGCCCGACGCGGGGCTCGAACTCACGGACCGTGAGATCGTGACCTGGCTGAAGTCGGACGCTTAACCGACTGCGCCACCCAGGCGCCCCTGTTTTTTTTTTTTTTAAATTAAATGCGCTCCCAATATTTTTTTGATAATTATTGGATTTAGAATAGAATGTATCTATATTGCATTCGAGCTCCTTACTGGCAGTATAGGTAAAAAGTTAAGATTTTTTGTTTATGTATTTTGTATTCAGCAAATTCACCAAATTACCTTATACCTTCTCATGTTTGTTTGTTTGTTTTTAATCTTTTCTTTTAATCTTTATTTTTGAGAGAGACAGAGAGAGAGAGAGAGTGCGTGAATGGCAGAGGGTCACAGAGAGAGGGAGACAGAATCGGAAGCAGGCTCCAGGCTCCAAGCTGTCAGCACAGAGCCCCACGCGGGGCTCGAACTCACAGACCGCCAGATCGTGACCCGAGCCGAAGTCGGATGCCCAGCCGACTGAGCCCTGCAGGTTCCCCTTCTCGTTGGTTTTTAATAGACTTTCTCAGGTACGCAGTCATGCCGTGAACTGAAGCGCTCCTATTTTCATTATTTCCCAATAGTTGTCTCGTGTTTACATTTATCCATTTCATTGCATTTTTGAGAATCTTCAAAAGGATTGTTGCGTAATGGTGCAAATAGAAGGCCCCCTCCTATCTGCCTTTTAGTCTCAGACTGGTATTAGTTTTAGAAGAGTGTTTCAGTTATTTGAGTTTCGTTTGGCTTATCTTATGTATGCTTTTATTATTGCCTTTTTATATCGGGCCGCATAGTTATTTTCAAATATGTTTTCCGTGCCTCTGGGTGTAATCGTACAGCTTTCTTCCTCCATTGGATTAATCGATTAGATTGATAGGTGTGCAGACGTCAGCAGACCCTTACATTCCTCATAGCAGCCCTGCTCGGGAAACGTCATGTTTTACTGTCCGCGTTGATTTCACTTCGGCTCAGGTCATGATCTCGCGGTCCTTGAGTTCGAGCCCCACATGGAGCCTGGAGCCTGCTTCAGATGTTCTGTCCCTCCCCCGTCTTGTGCTCTGTCTCTCTCTCTCAAAAATAAACATAAGAAAAATTTTTAAAAAATACATGTAAGACACCTACATATTTATTTTAGCAGTATAATGTATTTTTCCATATTATACCTGCCTCATAAAGAATTGCTTATCATAATCTATAACTAAGCATTAAATAACTCTTTACCTTCTAGGACGTATTTTAATTTGGAGAAGAAAAATGGGCTGGCTTTTGATTAAGTTTTGTTCTGTATACTTGAGACTCTGTGCTGCTCGATTTTTATTTTTCTGCTCTTAAAAACCACAGTGCATTTACATTTTCACAAAAGTACCATCTTTGAGCTCACATATTTTAGACAGCAACAATAATCCAGGATTTAGTTTGTCTCCCAATTAAATTCTACCCAGAGTTAATAGTGGTCTAAATTGAATTTTATTGTGCTGTCTAGTTGCTTACAACAGTTAATCAGCAATAAAGTTGCTAGATTTTCTATTTTTGTTTTGAAGTTTTTTCACATCATCCACTAATGAACATGTTTTGGAGAGCTATATATAGCCTTTTCCTCTCGAACATTAAATACAAACTCAATCAGGCACCGTTTCCCACAATGTTTATGCCACTTTTAAATGTTAACAAAGAGAGCTAGGTTTTCAAAATGTTTCTACTCTGAAGAAAAAGCTCGTCTCGTACTGCCTGTTCCTGTTGTGAACCTGAAACATCTACTTTGATTGTGTGTTTTTGAAGTTAACCGGTATTTTTAATTTCCAGACCGCTGAGTCATGCTGAGGTGTTAAATCAGGAAAATCATCACACACACCTAAAAGAGTTGGGGCAAACACAGAGATGCATGCTCTGTCTCTATGACTTAGGAAGGGACCCCAATAAAATGAAAAATAAAAGCAACCAGCCCAGAAAGAAAACAGCAAGTGAGAAGCTGCTTGATCTGAGAGACCGAGAGAGAGAGACAGAGAGAGAGAGACAGAGAGAGAGAGAGAGAGAGGAAATCTTGGAAGGCGTGAAATGGACAAAGTTTGTTTTAGCAATTGCAGCTGATAATAAACAATACTGTTAATGAGTTAGGGAGTTCTTTTGAGTCTGGATTTAGAGGAGAATAAACAGGAAAGCAATGTGTCACATATTGTAAACATTTACAAATACCTAAAAGGGGAGAGTAAGCAAAATGTCCATAGCAGAAAGCATCAAAAAAATTATACTGCTAAAATAAATATGTAGGTTTCAGTCTGTTGAGCATCCGACTTCAGCCAGGTCACGATCTCGCGGTCCGTGAGTTCGAGCCCCGCGTCGGGCTCTGTGCTGACAGCTCGGAGCCTGGAGCCTGCTTGGGATTCTGTGTCTCCCCCTCTCTCTGCCCGTGTCCTGCTCATGCTCTGTGTCTCTCTCCAAAAAATAAAAAAACAAAACACATACCCAAATAAAAGCACCTGGAACAGGCAAGGAGAAAAAGGCAAGATGATACTTGTAGAGTCTGTTAATTCAGCAGCTCAGTCATCCAGGAATGTTGATGAGCTTCTTGGTGATACTCTGGCCTGTGTCGTTGAAATTCTCTCGCCCTCAAAGTGGCTGCAGTGGCTCCAAGCATCACATATCCTTCCATGCAATGTTCCAAACCAGGACGCAGGAGAGCCTCTAATATCACATCTTCGTTCTACCCTGATACCTCTGAGGCCTCAGTGACCAGAATGGGGTGCTGAATGGGATTCCACAATGGGATAAGGCCCTGCAAATACGGAGGAAAGGACACCTATCCTGGGTCCTTCTCTGGAACCTCCATTCTGCTTACTCTGCTAATAATATTACCACTCAACCTTTTCTTCTTTCTTTTTGTTTAAGTTTGTTTATTTTTGAGAGAGCGAGCCCTCGCAGGGAAGGGGCGGAGAGAGAGGGAGAGAGAGAACCCCAAGCAGACTCCGCACTGTCAGCCCAGACCCCGATGCGGGGCTGGAACTCGAGAACGGTGAGATCCTGACCTGGGCCGAGATCAAGAGTCAGACGCTCAACCAACTGAGCCACCCAGGCGCCCCTCATCCTTTGTTTCAATTTGAGTTGGCTTTGAATCTTTTTTCATGTCTTAATTTTACCATTTTCCTTTAAAAAAATCTCAGCGTGTCATTTAAAAAACATGCAAATTTGTTTTACGTTTATCACCTTTCCTGGCAGTGTCTTTTGACAGGAAAATTTGTCTTCTGTGTATTTATCTGGATAGTGGAGACTGAATGCTTGATTTTGTTTTGTTTTTCATCTTTTCTTTATGTGTCTGGTGTTTAGGTTTGGCTATTGTTTCTTCTTTAGTAATAATTTTTAGCATGGTCGGATTATAGTCACACCTTGCTTCCCACCCCCATTTCCCCTTTAATTTGGAAGCAGGGCTAATGTGTTTTGTTTTGTTTTGTTTTGTTTTCCTGACGATGAATACATGAGTCAAGTTAAAGCAGAAAATACAACGATACCCAATGAAAAGTAAGTCCTTCTCCTGTGGTTGACCCCCAGGGCTCCCCCTAAGAATGAATCACTTGGAAAACGTCCTTGGTCATCTATTCACATATTATGTCCCATTCTTCACAATATATTTCAATTTTGTCCTTGAAATGCGTATGCCCATATTAAGTCTTTCTATTATCATTAAATACAAATCCCCCTCATTTTTTTTTTGAAGGCCTGCATCTTATTCTGTAAAATTTACTTAACCTCCTTGTGGAGAAATTGAACTTATCACAACCTGTGAGTCCTTCAACTCATGCTGCGTTATCTTTACACTAATGTTTTGGGGCACATGTGAACACATGTTCTTTGGGTGAATTCTGACCATTGGGATCACAGGGACAATGATGGTGTGATTTTATTTATTTTTCTTTTAATTGTTTTTTTAATGTTTATTTATTTTTGACGAGAGAGAGAGAGAGAGAGAGAGAGAGAGAGAGAGAGAGACAGAGAGAGACAGAGAGACAGAGCATGAGCGGGGGAGGGTCAGAGAGAGGGAGACACAGAATGTGAAGCAGGCTCCAGGCTCCGAGCTGTCAGCACAGAGCCTGACGCGGGGCTCGAACACACAGACTGAGATCATGACCTGAGTCAAAGTCAGATGCTCAACCGACTGAACCACCCAGGCGCCCCAGTGAGGGTGTAATTTTAATCTTGCAAATGTTGTGGGAGTGTCCCCTAAAGGGGTTGACTAAATGAACCCTGTCATCCAAAAATGTAGGAAGAGTTTTTTTTTAATTTCCCTAAGCTTTTCACCAGCATATTCTAACACTTTGACAAAAGTTGATAATCTCGTATGTGTGGTTTACTATTTACATCTGTCTTAACGTGTAGGGTGGAATATCTTCCTGATTAAAAGCCATCTTGGGGTACACTTTTAAATGTAGCTAGTGGTTTCATTTTTAAGTCAAACATTTATAAACTGTATGAGTCGATTAGCTTATCAAAAAATATTAACTGTGTACCTTTGTGTGTGTGTGTGTGTGTGTGTGTGTGAGGAATTATATATACATTTTTAATGATTTATTGTTTAATTTACATCCAAATTACTTAGGATATAGTGCAATGCTGATTTCACGAGTAGATTCCTTAGTGCCCCTTATCCATTTAGCCCATCCCCCCTCCCACAACCCCTCTAGTAACCCTGAGTTTGTTCTCTATATTTATGAGTCTCTTCTGTTTTTCCCCCCCTCCCTGTTTTTATATAATTTTTTCCCTTCCCTTATGTTCATCTGTTTTGTCTCTTAAAGTCCTCAGATGAGTGAAGTCGTATGATTTTTTTTTTAAATTTTTTTTTCAACGTTTTTATTTATTTTTGGGACAGAGAGAGACAGAGCATGAACGGGGGAGGGGCAGAGAGAGAGGGAGACACAGAATCGGAAACAGGCTCCAGGCTCTGAGCCATCAGCCCAGAGCCTGACGCGGGGCTCGAACTCACAGAACGCGAGATTGTGACCTGGCTGAAGTTGGACGCTTAACCGACTGCGCCACCCAGGCGCCCCGAAGTCGTATGATTTTTGTCTTTCTCTGACTAATTTCACTTAGCATAATACCCTCCCGTTCCACCCACGTAGTTGCAAATGGCAAGATTTCATTCTTTTTGATGGCCGAGGAATATTCCGTTGTATATATATACCACATCTTCTGTATCCATCGTTGGCCATTTGGGCTCTTTCCATACGTCGGCTATTGTGGATAGTGCTGCTGTAAACAGTGGGGTGCGTGTGCCCCTTCGAAACTGTGTACTTTTTCCAAGGTTTTTGATTGGAGTGGGCATTTCGCATTGCTTTTAAGTACGCACATCCATAGTCTATTACAATCCTAGTTTGTACTGTCCCGAAATAGTTTGAAAGGTATTCTTCTAAAGTTCAGTTTCTCCTTAGGAATGTGGATTTGGGGATCAAAGATTCTTTCTTCACATACGTTAGAGGTTCTAGTCACCTGAAATGTGTGCACTGAGTCTGTATCTTACCCCTGTTTCCTTCCCGTGTGTGTGTGTGTTACGAACTCAGACCTTGTGCATATTTGGAAAGCTGGCTTTCTGCATTGCTGATCTCGGTACCCACGTGGAGAAAAGGAACCTTCTAGAGACACTGCATTCTGGGGATAGTGACTGGGGCATATGGACCTGTCAGGGGACTGTATCACGGACGGGTAGGGACACCTTCCCTTGACCCTTGTCAGACTTGATCCCACTGCCTTCAGGCTTGGGTTTTCAAATAGGAAATTTTCAAATAGGAAAATTTCTGTCTGAACACAGGTCTCCTTCCTCCGAAGCAAACGCACTTCCCTTGTGCCAAATGCTGAAACCTGCTCTTTCTCTCTGGAATTTTCACCTTGCTACGTCTGTTTTTTGGTCATGGTGTGAAATCCTTTTTCTACGTGGCTGAATTTGACTTGCAAACGGTGTTGAGGATGTCTGTGGACATGTTCTTAAGGGATGTCGACAAAAGTTGCCTCTTTCGATTATGGACACGTTGATGACCGTATTGTATTAATTCTTCTAAAACTTGTATTAATTCTTCTAAAACGTGGGGCGCCTGGGCGGCTCAGTCGGTTGAACGTCCGACTTCAGCTCAGGTCACGATCTCGCGAGATCTCGCGTGATCTCGCGTGAGTTCGAGCCCCGCGTCAGGCTCTGGGCTGATGGCTCAGAGCCTGGAGCCTGCTTCGGATTCTGTGTCTCCCTCTCCCTCTCTCTCTGCCCCTCCCCTGCTCGTGCTTGGTCTCTGTTTCCCTCAAAAACAAATACACATTAAAACAGAATCTTAGGGGCGCCTGGGTGGCTCAGTGGGTTGAGCCTCCGACTTCGGCTCAGGTCATGATCTCGCGAGATCTCGCGTGATCTCGCGTGAGTTCGAGCCCAGCGTCGGGCTCTGTGCTGATGGCTCAGAGCCTGGAGCCTGTTTCCGATTCTGTGTCTCCCGCTCTCTCTGCCCCTCCCCCGTTCATGCTTTGTCTCTCTTTGTCTCAAAAATAAATAAACGTTGAAAAAAAATTCTTCTAAAATGTTTGGTGGAATTCTCCAATGAAGCCATCTACACTGGACTTTTTGTGGGAAGGTGTGTGTGTTTGAGTGTAATCACTAAATCTCATAATAATAATTATTATATTACAATGTCATAATATTATGAGATTCAGTTAGTAATTATGAGGAATAATATTAGTAGTAGTAATTGTATTATTATTATTTAGTAATTTGAGTCAGTTTTGCGTCACGTTAACCAAAAATGTGTCAATTTGTTGATCTTTACCAAAAAACCCCTTTCATCCCACTGATTCCTCTGTACGGTTTTTCAATACTCTTTTCATCTATTCACACCTTAATATTTACCATTTCTTACCATCCACTTGGGTGTAGTTTGCTCCTCTCCATTTAGGTCTTAAGGTGAATAGTGACATTGTACCATTTTGAGATTGTCTTCTCTCTCAGGGTACGTTTTTATCTTAATAAGTGGCCCACTAAGCCCTGGTCTAGATGCTGGTCCAATACATTTTTGGAATGTGTAGGATTTGATGTTGGCATCTGGTGTTGTAATGCGGTTTTCGTGTTCATTGGTCTCGAATTCTTTTCCCATTTCCCTTTTGATTTCTCCCTTGGCCGCTCATTCATTTATGAGCACACTGTTTGATTTCCAGATGCCCGTCAGGCTCCCACACCAGTTCCCTCCCATCTGCTCAATGTCAGTCCGTCCACGTTGACCGAGGCGCCTTGTAGGACTTCCTCACGTCTAACCGACAACGTGCCCCATGTGTGTTTGGGAAATATGCGTGTGTGGAACGAGGCTCTGTCACGGGGCAAGCATTCCGTTGAGTCCGACTGTGAGAAGAGAAACACACTGTAAGTGGTGGATATCCAGGCAGCATCTAGGTGGGACATTGTCACCCTTCCAAGGAGATGTGTTGCCTGCAGACCTGTGGGGGTCCGCTGGTTCCTGCGAAGCTGGGGGAAGGGGATGGACCGACCTACCACCCTTCAGGGTTCTTGCTCTTCCCAAGATTCACCCGTTGTTCTAGAACACTCCTTCTGCTGATGCTGCAAACTTTTGCTTAATTAAGAGTCTTGAGGCTTTTAAAAAAAATTTTAAAGGTCTTTATTTTTAAGAGAGAGGAAGACAGAACACAAACAGGGGAGAGGCAGAGAGAGAGGGAGACACAGACCCCGAAGCAGGCTCCAGGCTCCGAGCCGTCAGCACAGAGCCCGACGCGGGGCTCGGACCCACGAACTGTGAGATCACGACCTGAGCCGAGGTTGGATACTTAACCGACTGAGCCACCCAGGTGCCCCCAGTCTTGAGGCTTTTAATTCTGACAAGCAGGTGTCCTCAGTGCTTTTATGGACGAGCAGATTTTTAGTCTTTATTTCACAATTTCTGAGGCAATCCCTGTTTTCATTTTATTAATTTTGGCTCTTACCTCGATGTACATTGTTCTGATACCTTTCAGTAATGGTTTGTGTGTTTTTGTCTCACTTCCTCAGACACCTGTTTGTCTTGTGAATTTTTGGCATTCACAAAAAAGATATGTGTTTATTCTTTTAAGTTTATTTATTTACTTTGAGAGAGAGAGTGAGTGAGCAAGCAGACGGGGACAGAAAAAGAGGGAGAGAGAATCCCAAGCAGTCTCCACACTGTCAGCGTGGAGCCCAACATGGGGCTCGAACCCACAAACCATGAGATCATGACCTGAGCTGAAACCAAGGGTCGGACGCTTAACCTACTGATCCCCCCAGGTGCCCCCAAAAAGATACACGTTGAGATGTACGGCTTCTCTTTCCCTCTGCATCCAAGTCAGCGTGCATCCCACAAAGCTTTCACAAAGTCACATTTTAGTTACCGTTAAATCCAAAGTATTTTCTAATTGTCGGTGTTTCTCCGTTTTGTCCCGTGGGTTCGTTAATTGTGTTTGCCTTAATTTACGAGCCCTTGGGAGTTTTCCAGCTGTCCATTGGCTCGGTCATCTCTGCTAGTCCCACCGTGATGACTGTACGTGTCCTTGGCATCTTTGGTCTATGCCGCATGGTGACATTTGTTTTACGACTCAGCATATGGTCAGTGTTGTGCACTTAAAGACGATATGCAACACGTCACTGCCGGCCACGTCACCCTGTAATGCCACTCAGGTGCCATGGGGTTTCATATGCTCCTTGTCGTTTGCAATTTTTTCCTTCCTATTCTATCAGCTGCTTTGATACACATGATAAAGTGGTTTGCATCACAAATGTGTCTGTTTCTCCTTTATGATATGTGAGGTTTTGATGTAAATATTTGGAAGTTCTTTTTTTTATTTTAAACTTTTTTTACGTTTGTGTAATTTTATTATATATTTTCCAGCACAGAAGGGGAGGAGAGAGAGAGGGAAAGAGAAAGAATCCCAAGTAGGCTTACCACTGTCAGCACGGATCCTGATGTAGGGCTCGACTCACAAACCATGAGATTGTGATCTGAGCTGAAGTCAGACGCTTAATCAACTGAGCCACCCGGGCGTCTTCTATTTTTTTTTTCTTGAAGATTTTTAAAAGTAATCTCTACATACAACATGGGGCTCGAACTCACAACCTTGAGATTAAGAGTTGAATGCTCTACCGACTGAGGCAGCCAGGCGCCCCATAAATTCTTAAAATCTCTTTCATTAGTCACCACTGGATTTATAATTTTATGTCTCTAGTTAAATTATGAACTAGCCCACACTGTCTTTTATCGTGCTTTCCATCTTGTGTTTCATTTTGTCTGACGGTAGTATTTCTGCACGAACTTTATTTTGGTTAGTTTTCTCATAACAGTTTTTCCCATGATTAAAATTTTAACTGTTACCTATTTTTGTGTTCAGAGCTTGTCTCATGGACCCTACATATATTGAGATTTTATTTCCATTCGAAATGGAATGTTGGCTATTTAGAATGTTAATATTTATTATAATTAAGGTATATTTACCTTCTGTGATAGATTAAATATTTTTATATTAAGGCATTTCTCCCTTTCCCGTTGCTCTTATAGTGGTTTCTTTTTTCAAATGTTTGTTATTTGTTTTTGTTTTTTAATTTTTTTTTTTTACTGTTTATTTTTTATTTTTGAGACAGAGACAGAGCATGAACAGGGAAGGGGCAGAGAGAGAGAGGAGACACAGAATCTGAAATGGGCTCCAGGCTCTGAGCTGACAGAACAGAGCCCGATGTGGGGCTCGAACCCACGAACTGTGAGATCATGACCTGAGTTGAAGTCAGACGCTTAACCGACTGAGTCACCCATGCGCCCCTCAAATGTTTGTTATTTGTTTTTGAGAGAGAGAGAGAGACAGAGCACGAGAGGGGAGAGGGCAGGGAGAGAGGTAGACTCGAACCCATGAGCCGCAAGATCATGACCTGAGCCGAAGTCAGATGCTTAACCCACTGAGCCACCCAGATGCCCTCGGTGGTTTACTTTTTTAACTCCACTTTGGCGTTTGTTCTGGAAGATATCAAATGAATGGATGCCTTCAAGTCTTATGGAAGTGAGCATGTTTACTGTAGTGCCTCATGAAAATGCCATGAAACTATAGTTTATCATCATTTTCCTTCTCTCACCTTGTTTTCTACTGTGTTCATTTGCTTTCTAGTGTGTTCATTTACTGTGTTAACTTCTTTCTCTCACACACACCCAAACATACACTCATTGATAGATAGATAGATGATAGATAGATAGATAGATAGATAGATAGATAGATAGATAGATAGGATGAATGGTAGAATGGATGGATGGATGGATGGATGGATTGATGGAAGATAGATAGATAGATAGATAGATAGATAGATAGATAGAATGGATAGATAGATGATAGATAATGATGGATGGATGGATGGATGGATGGGAGGATGGATGAGTGGATAGATATATTGGATGGATGGATGGATGGATGGATGGATGATGGATGGATGGATGGATGGATGGATGGATATAAGGAAGAAAGATAGATATGTTGGATGGATGGATAGATGGATAGATAGATAGATAGATAGATAGATAGATAGATAGGATGAATGGTAGAATGGATAGATAATGATGGACTGACAAATCAATGGATAGATACATAGATGATAGATAGATATGATGGTTGGATGGATGGTAGGATGGATGGATAGATAGACGATAGATAGGTAGATCTGATACGTGATAGGCAGTAGATAGATGATAGATATATTACCAGAAACAAACAAAAGATCCCTACAAGAGAGCAGTAATGAAAGGCCGGAGGGAACAGTGTTCATGTTAGATCTGAGCAGCAGATACATCACCAGCCCTGCGTGAAGATGCCACAGCTCTATCTGAATCCCCTGTGCCTTGGCTGTGTTTCTCCTGCCAGGACATCCGGGCTGAGGTGGTCCAGCCTGGGGAGCATCTTCCCTGCAGAAGGGTGAATTTCTCAAAGGCTGTTTCCTCTCGAGAAGCACTGACCCCTCAGGAGCAACCACAGCACACCCAGAGAGAGGACTCACCCATGTCCACGTGTGGGTTCTTGATACATGAATCACGAGTGAACCTTCCCAGTTGGCCTGCCTGGTGTGGAGGCTCCTTCAAGGAGACAGCAGCAGAAAGAGTGGTGAGGGCTCAGGCAGCGTTCTCAGGCAAGGATCCTTACACATCTCTCCTGTTTATTTGTGTGTCACCGGGAGTGGCATTGAAAGGATTGCCTTCACATCTTTGCAAGCGCTTTGTGCCTTATGAAAGCAAGTGTTGACTTCAGCTGGCACCCAGGATGCGAAATCTTTGCTGAGTTTTTAAAGAAAAACACTTCATCGAGTCTAGGGCCTCTTCAAGAGTCCAGGCAAGTCAGTGAGCACGTTCAGCCACCTGCTGACTGCCTCCCTTTGGAGATACGCACACAGCGAGCGGGTCCCAGTGCTCCAGCCTCCGCAGGACATTGCCCGCGTTCACATCATCACATTCCCTGTGGGCAGATCAAGGTTCACCAAAGAACCTTGAGGTGAACTAAGCAGAGTCGCTGCAGAGACTCAGGGACCAAAGTCAGCAGGCATGACCGTCCATCCCATCCCTCACTGTTTCCTTTCCTCCTCCACCAGAGAGGTGAATCTCAGATACATCCTGGTTCCTGCAGCACAGCTCCCTTCAAAATCAGTGCTTTGTGAACAAAAATAAGACACAGGATTTGCAGCTTGTATAACAGCACAAGGTGCACATCGCTTAACGTTTACAAGGAAAGTATTGGGAGCATAAGGTTGTGTCCACTGAGAAGGCAAATCCGTCTCTGAGCCTTCAGCCACTTCCCATCCCATGGAAGGACTTTGCTTGGGTTCATCTCCTTTGGATTGGCTCTCTCACTGACTGCTAACCTGGGAAACATAACTTTTTACTTGGGTTCTCACTGCCCCAGTGGTTTCTCAAGGACCCGGTGGGTCGAACATCACCAAAAGGTTATGTGTAAGTGCTCACCCCAGAGCCTGTGAATGGGACCTTCTTTGGAAATAGGGTCTTTGAAGATGGAATCAAGATACAATGAGGTCACAGTAGATTATAACAGGCCCAGCATCCAATGACAGGTGTCCTTGCAAGAGACAGAAGAGGAGACACAGACACAGAGGAGAAGTCATGTGAAGACGGAGGCAGACATCTGAGGGACACGGCCACAAGGCAAAGGACACCTGGAGCCCCAGAAGTTGGAAGAGGCAGGAAGGACCCTCCCCTGGAGTCTTGGGATAGACCACAGCCCTGCCCCACCCGGATCTCAGACTTACGGTCTCCAGAGCTGGGAGGGGACACTGCCCGAACAAGGCATGTCCTTGTGTGCATTGTACTGCAGGTTGTTACTGGGTTGGATTGTGACACCTCAAGAGAGCGCATAAGTCAAAGTCGATATCACAGAAATGACTACCCTACCAACTCCCTCAGCCCCACCTCACCCACTGATAAAGTCTCCCAGCTGGTGTTGCCTGGCCACTGCTGTTGTCCAGCGATTTGGCCTCACACTCAGCCTCTCTCTGTATCCCTCCTTCCTAATTTCTATCCTTCCTCTGTAGCCAAACCACACGCGTCTGTTTTGCATAGCGTTATGGCAGCTTTTGATTTCTTTGTTCCCTCTGCACCCTTTGCTAAGGGCTCTTGGCACACTTAAGATAAACTATGAAACAGGGGCGCCTGGGTGGTGCAGTCGGTTAAGCGTCCGACTTCAGCCAGGTCATGATCTCGCGGTCCGTGAGTTCGAGCCCCGCGTCAGGCTCTGGGCTGATGGCTCAGAGCCTGGAGCCTGTTTCCGATTCTGTGTCTCCCTCTCTCTCTGCCCCTCCCCCGTTCATGCTCTGTCTCTCTCTGTCCCAAAAATAAATAAATGTTGAAAAAAAAAAATTAAAAAAAAAAAGATAAACTATGAAACAAAAAAAATCCTTTGAAGAAGAGTCTACCATTTCTGGGAATTAAGGTAGCATCGTTCTCCTCAGTGACATTTATAATAACGCATGGCTTAGGAAAAACATTTTTCCTAAATTCTATGGCACCAAATATTTTAGGTTCCCGCCCCCTACTCCCCCCTGCAAATCCATCCAGAATTCTGGTCAACTAAAGACTTTGGGCACATCTCATGATGTGACTGATGGTCATGTTTTCACATATATACAGGAATGTGTTTCTTTTACAACACAAATTCATTGATAAATGACATCTTTGTGTCTCTTCCATTGTATACACCCGTGTTTCTTATGAAACTATTCGGCTAAATCATCCCAACTTCATGGGTTATCTTACTGATTTTCCTACGCTTTGCTTAAATATTTTCAAATGCTTTCCTTTCTATGTCTGTTATGGCGACTCCTTGGAATTTATTTACTACACCAGCCTGGAAGTCTTCGTCAGTTATTCTACTGAGAAATCCAGCCTCTGTGGGGCCCTAAAGAGCAATTGTTCTTTGTACCAAGATGTCTAGGATGCAATTAGATGTCAGTTAATCTCACGGTTAATAGGCCTGCACTGGTTTTAAGAGCAAATCGGGTTGTGGTGTTGGACGCTGTGATTGTGCAATGTGACAATGGTTTCTACCCAGTTTCTCATGGGAAGCCACATCACTTGGGATAAAGACATTTAATTGCCTATTTCTGAGGAAAACAGACTCACCCGTGTATGGAGGCTGAACTCCCTAGGGTTGGACAGACAGTGTTGGCAAACTAAAATGAGTGCAAAGCACAAGGAAAAAAGAAGACACCATTATGGTTTAATTCTATAAAAGTATTTAGCAGTAATTAAAGGACATCATCTGGGACTGAATGTTAAAACTTAAATAAGTAATTGGCCAGCAAGACCTCGTGTGCCGATTTCACACTGGGGGAATATGAACATCCTTCTAGGGTCTGGCCCAGAATAAAACTTTTTCTTAGTTTCTATGCTAGAAGATGATCCCTGTAGTCCCAATAAGGAGAGATGTGAGCGTCTCGTATAACAGAATGCCTGATGTCCTCACCTGTTTGTGTGTTCTTGGATCCAGTCATCCCAGACAAATACCTCATCGTCATCAAATCCTACGTGGAAGGTTCGAAAGTCATTTCCACGTAAATACCTTCCATCCAGCAAGACACCCTCACAACCGTGTTCTCCGTCAAAATTGTTTAGTTCTCTCCTCCAAACCGGAATGATTTCTAAGCATCAACGTGATGACGACCTCCAGTGTTGAGAGTTATTTTAAATTTAGAGTAAATCCAAAGTATAACGTGAATGCAACAGTGATCAGTTAAAGACTGTTCCTGTAGACAAGCTATGATGCCCTTGCCCCATCCTTAGAGGATCTGAAACATCATTTTTGTTCCTTCCTGTAGTGATGGGTTTGCACTGAATGGGTAATTCTCATGGCCGCCCTTCCCTGGATTACCACAGAGGCTCTTAAAATATCAGTCTGAGCGGCACAATAAAGCTCAGTGCTGTCATCCCATGGTGTTGGTCTCAGGAAAACAGAGGCATGGAGACCCTGTGGAAAAGATAAACCAATGCCAAAGACAGTAGGTAAATAGGAAATAGACAATAGGAAAACAGAAGCGGAGCAAAGCATTCATATCAGAGCAATACATTTTCCGGTAGTCACACTGGCTGGAGCAGACACATCCCCCTTATCCTCATGGGTGATGTATTTCAATAAGTTGTAAAGACACTGAAATTGACCTCCTTCCACAATCGGTCCCCACTGATACAAACATTCTTGTTGTGTGCACAGGGGTCCGTGGAGTTGGCGAGATACACACACATTAAAAAAATATTTTTAAATAAACAAATGCACTCTTTGTATGTGGATGTGTGTGTTCTGGAACAGAGAGTGAATTTATGTTTATTTTATTTATTTATTTATTCATTTATTGATTTATGTTTCATTTTTTTAAAATTTAAATCCAAGTTAGTTAACATGGAGTGTAATATGGGTTTATAGTTCATTTTACTTATTATGTAATTATTGCTATATTGGCTTCACACATGAAATTTTGTAGAGAGAAATTGATTTGGGGGAAACCATATTTTCTCCAACATAATCATCCTGCCCCTTCTACCTGGATGCCTGAAAAATTGTATTTTATGGGGTTTTTTTCTTGCAAATTTTTATTTAAATTCTGGTTAGTTAACATCCAGTGTAAAAATGATTTCGGGGGTAAAATTTAGTGATTTGTCACTTCCATATAACAGCCAGTGCTCATCCCAACAAGCATCCTCCTTAAGGGCCATCACCCGTCTAGCCCGGCCCCCACCCGACTCCCTCCAGCCACCCTCAGTTTGTTCTCTGTCTTTAAGAGTCTCCTATGGTTTGCCTCCCTCTCTCTGTTTTTATCTTATTTTTCCTTCCCTTCCCCTGTGTTCATCTGTTGTGTTTCTTAAATTCCACATACGAGTGAAATCATGTGATGTTTGTCTTTCTCTGACTTATTTCACTTAGCATAATGAACTTGCTTATTTTTGGAGTAGGAGTCCAAGCTAACTAGAAAGATTTCCTCGTGTGTACGTAAAAGCAGATTACTGCATGGGTGAATGCTGAAAGGATTTGGAAATACTGGACCCCAAATCGGAGGCCCCATAGCAGGACCCTGTTCAAGAAGCATGATTGCTTCTCCATTGTTACCATGGGACCCTACACAGTCCTGGGATTGCATCACATACAGTGAGGGGGCAGTAACAAGTGATCTCCTATAACATAACGAAAATCAAGAGGGAATTTATATTCTCTTTCTGCAAATACCGTAAAACCTTGGGTTGCTAGTGACTTGTTTTGTGAGGATTCAGCAAGACAAGCAAACATTTCTAATAGATTTTAGCTTGATAAACAATATCTTGCCATACGAGTTGTACGTGATGCTGAACGTCACATGGTCACAACTGAGGTCAATGGTTCTTGAAATTCGCTCTGATATACGAGTGCTTTGGATGACAAGCATGTTTCCGGAACGAATGATGCTCGCAAACCAAGGTTTTACCGTAGAGCAAAATAAGACCTTAGTTGTTCTATATGGTATGTCTTCTCCCTCAGAATTGGTGATTTACGATTATGAGTAGCAAGGAGAAGCAACCCAGGAACGTATTTTCAATTATTAAACAAAGATCTCTGCTTTCTCATACAAATACTTTTTACACTTGTTCGAGGCTAGGAAACAAGTCTTAATGACCACGCGCGTGTAGGAGAGCCCAATCGTCTCACCATTTTATGAATCACTTCATGCCGTTCTTTAGAACATTAGACGTAGAATCACTTAAGCATGTTACCTGATTAAACAAAACCCCCTCTGTAGAATACATTTAAAGCCTTATAAATAAATGTACTAAGCCGTGAGTGTCCTAGCTTGTGTCCGCGTTCTAGGATTTAACATGGAGATACAGATTGGTTTTGCTTTAACATGCTTTGGTCCCCCCTTTTCTGAGCAACTGAGAATCCATTCCCTCCTGAATGTGCCCTTTGGCTGTGACAAAACCTTCCAGAATTTGCTGTCTTCTGTAGCATCTCTTTTGCAAAGGAATGTCCTGTCCTAAGCCGGTTTGGAGCAGAGATTCATGATTTCCCAGACAGTCATCTCAATCCCCATGGATTTTCTCATCCTTTCCATCCCCCCCATCCCCAAGATAAGAGCCTAAACCTGGGATAGACAGATAATCCGTTCTGCTTGCCCTTCCATTCCGTATTCTCACAATCTCAGGGTACCCGATGGTCATCAGCTAACCCATTTACTTTGAAGAGCATTGCCATGTGGCATAGCATGAGTATAGACTGGTAATCCTGAACTAATGTGCCAGACGAGGGAAATGCGCGTATATTCTCACATCTCTGTTCAGCAGATATCCTACCTACTCCGTTAGAGAGACGTAAAGCAGACACACGTGGTTATTTGAGGTTCAACCTCTAGACTTGTGTCTAGCTGACATCAGGGGTAGTGTTTGCAGGATTTCATTTTCCCAGACCAGGTCCCACTCTGTCTACAGCACTCATCCGTGGCTTTCCTCTCAGCCATGTCCCAACTCCACACCTGATCTTAGAAATAGGACTTTGCATAAGGGAGAAGCTGGAATATGACCCGCCTGTGTTGTTAGTTTCGAAGATCATCATGCCACATTTCCCTTGTATTTGGAGCTTCCCGTTGGCCACAGAGCTCAGGCCATGTGTCACCACTGGAAGGAGGTCACGGGCCATCCGCCATGATGTCTCCAGTGGCACCGATGGCTTCCTACTCGCACTAAGGAAGGGATGCCTGTCCAGGGGTCCAACTCCAGCTTTCCTGGCTTTAAATAACGTTCTCAGAAAATGCAGACTACTTTCTTGCATTTTTAGTGTTTATTTATTTTGAGAAAGAGTGAGTGGGGGAGGGGCACGGACAGAGAGAATCCCAAGCAGGCTCCACGGTGCCAGTGCAGAGCCCGACTTGGGGCTGGAACCCAGGAACCATGAAATCATGCCCTGAGCCAAAATCAAGAGTCAGATACTTAATCAACGGAGCCACCCAGGCACCCCAGCAAGCCACTCTTCAAAGGAAATAAATGTAGGCTCTAAATACAATTGCATTTCTTGTGTGTAGCCACCCTTAATCTTCCTAAAGCCCTCAAATCCTGATTCAGCCCTCGGTTCTCTCAGTCACGTGACATTTACATGTCCCCTTTGCTCACATGTTATTTTCCTCAAGTTGTAACACAGAGGTTCTTAACTTCAACGCTGCTGGTGCTGAGAGGCTGGATAATTCTTTGCTATGGATGTAGGGGGCTGCCCTGTGCAATGTAGGCTGTTCAACAGCATCCGTGGTCTCTACCCACTGGTTTCCAGAAGCATCCTCTGTTGTGACAACCAAAAATGTCTCCAGACAGTGCCTAATGTCCCCTAGGGTGCCCCCTCATAAGTGTGACCGCTGTAGACAACTAATGGCTCATCCGCAATGCCTCTGTAAGACAGTAGGTATGACAGTGGCGGAGACTACGTCCTATTGCATATGAATATACCCGGGGCTGGAGCACAGCCTGTCTTCGTGAAGTCCTCAGTCAATATTTATTACATTAAATTGCCTGAATCCAGTGTTTAAAAATTCCTTGAAATAGTGCAAAAGTTTTCCCTGTCATCATGATCTTCTTTCATGAGATGATGGTTTCTAGAGACAAGGACATTCCATAGATTGAACCACAGCCAGGAAACTTGGAATCCACATAAATCTTAATTATCATAATATGCAAAGGCAAAAAAAAAAGGCAACCTGGGAGTGTCATAGGGAGATACAGCATTCATGTTTACTCCATAACTCAAGGGTTAGGAGCAGAACGGACCAATTATTATCACAGAGATTTATTTTCACATGGAAATTAGTCCATTTCCCTCCGCTTATAAACAGCCACCAGTGCATCAACCTTCCAGATAGTTTCTGGTGTGATATTTCCATGAAGAGAAGGCACAGGTGAGGGCTTCCTGGATCAAATCTCTCTCTTTCTGGGCACTTTGTCACCTCTGAAGGAGGTTGACCGTGGCACGTTCCTCGAACCTGACTCTTTCCCCGTAAAGAGAGATCATCTCATCTCCAGCCTTGTGAGTTCAGTGCACCTTGTGACAGATTTCTGTGTGGGCTTCAGGCTGTCCGTTTAGAATTGCAGAAATGGTCAAATCTGGGGAGGGGTTGTTTTCCAGGATGAGAAGCAAAAGTCCTGTTTTTTAAAAAAAATTTTAATGTTTATTTAGTTTTGAGAGAGAGTGGGGGACCGACAGAGGGACAGGGAGACAGAGAATCCAAACTATGTGGTAGGATTTGTGCTATCAGCATAGAGCCCACCGTGGGGCTCGAACTCATGAACCGTGAGATCATGAGCTGAGCCAGAATCGGACTCTCAACTGAGTGAGCCACACAGGTGCTCCCCAAAAGTCCTCTTTGGAGCATGTTAGATCTGACATGCCGGTAGATGTGAAAAGTGACATGATTGTCAACATCTGGAACTTTTCATAGAAATTGGGGTCCTAAGTGTGTGTGTGTGTGTGTGTGTGTGTGTGTGTGTGTGTGTGTTGTATTTTTTCATTGTGCTTCTAAGTGCTTTTCAAAGAGTTTCCTTCTCATTACCAGCTCCTCTTGGAGTTTCTATAAACGTGGTTGGGCCTCCTCCTTCTATAAAATTGCTTAGAAGAATGCTCTGCTCGAGAGTAAGTCTTGTATAATAAAAGACATTCGAGCACAGCCAAAGTATCCATCCAGCGATAAATGAGTACAAATGTGCACAGTGTAGCTACACAGCATGGAGGTTATTGTACAATAAAGTGTAAGTTGTGCCCCAAAATATCTTAAGTGCGAAAATGTCATGAACCGGAAGCACGGAATGATTTCTGTACTATTTTTTGCAGGGTTTTCCAGAGAAACAGAACAACACGAGGGTTTATTTTATGGAATTGATTTCCTTGATTGTGGACACTGGCAAGTCTGAACGTGTTAGGGCAGGTCAGCAGGCGGGATTTCCATGTTAAGAGGCAAAGTTATTTCTTTGCCAAGAATCATCAGTTGTTGGTCGTAAGGCCTTCAACAGATGAGATGAGGCCCACCATGTTGCTAAGGGTGATCCCCCATATACAGAGTCAGCTGAGTGTAGATGGGCACCACTTCTACAAAACATACAACAACCCCATCTCAGCTTGGGTTGGATCAAATAAATGGCCACCATGGCCTAGCCAAAGCCAGGTTGACACATACAATTGATGGCCACATTCTATTTATATTAAAAAGAAAGTAAATGTGTATGTGTGTGTGGTGGGGGGGGGGGTAGATACATGTGACACTGAAAGTATTTCACTGAAAGTAAGTCATTGCTGCAAAAAGACAAGGTGTAACGTGTATGGTGTCCTTACTTGGAAGTAAAATCTGTGTTTTTTATAAAACCCAAACACATAAACACACAAACCCAAGAAATCCAATCTGATCTTCTATCACAGAGTAAAGTTGGAGACAGCATCCGCAAGCTCAGGACCTTTCACACACTGGCCTGGAAAGGTGGGCTGGGGCCCCAAATTTGATGTGAGTCAACCTCAAACTACAGAGTTAGTGTCAAACTTTAGGCTTAGAACATCAGCTTCCTTTTACCTTTATATACTTGATGATCTTAAAGTACATTTTTAGGTTAACTTAGTAATGTCATTTTATGTTAATTCTGATATTTACCAATCAAAAAGAGACTCAAGAGCCCGTATCACTGCAGAAGGCAGCATGCATAGCTGCACATTTTTTTGAGAGCGATTCCATTACCAAGGGACTGAAAAGGATCATATCATAGACTCACACATGCTGTTCGTAGGACTTCTTCCTGAAAAACGAGTCAGAGGCAAGCTGCTTTTATTACGTGACAGGGTCCTCAGCATTATGAGTTTCAAGTTGCTGAAAGGAATCTTAATGTTCAGTTATAAATCAATCCATTAAAAGAGTATTTCCTGTTTCATGATTTGATTTTAAGTGAAAAGGTCTGGGTACAAAACCTCTAATATAATAGAGACCCAATTATGTGTGTGTGTGTGTGTGTGTGTGTGTGTGTGTGCGTGTCTGTATGTAGATAGATACATATATATGTACATCTATCTATATATACATCTATGTATCTTTGTATCTATGTATGTATGTATGTATCTATCTATCTATGGAAAGATGTAACAGTAATAGCAAAGTTGAGGAAAGGGGATGGATGGATAGAGGGAGGGATGGATGGAGGGGAGAGGTGGATGGATGGATGGATGGATGGATGGATGGATGGATGGATGGATAGACGGAGGGAGGGATGGATGGAGGGGAGAGGTGGATGGATGGATGGATGGATGGATGGATGGATGGATGGATGGATAGACGGAGGGAGGGATGGATGGAGGGGAGAGGTGGATGGATGGATGGATGGATAGAGGGAGGGAGGGATGGATGGAGGGAGGGAGGGAGGGAGGGATGGATGGAAGGGAGAGGTGGATGGATGGATGGATGGATGGATGGATGGATGGATGGATGGATAGATGGATGGAGGTGAAGGATGGATATAGGGGAAGGGTGGATGGATGGATGGGTGGATGGGAAGGATGGACAGATGGAGGAGAGGGATGGATGGATGGATGGATGGAGGGGAAGGGTGGATGGGAAGCATGGATGGATGGATGGATGGATGAATGGATGGTGGGGAGGAAGGGATAGATGGATGGAGGGGAGGGAGGGAGGAATGGATGGATGGACAGACAGATGGATGGATGGATAATGGGATGGATGGATGGATAGGTAAATAGATGGATGGAGGGGAAGGATGGATATAGGGGAAGGGTAGATGGGTGGATGGGAAGGACGGATGGGTGGATGAGAAGGATGGACAGATGGAGGGGAGAGATGAATGGATCGATGGATGGAGGGGAAGGATGGATATAGGGGAAAGGTGGATGGACGGATGGGTGGATGAGAAGGATGGACGGATGGATGGATGGACAGATGGATGGATGGTGGGGAGGAAGGGATGGATGGATTATGAAGGATATGTACATTGAAAAAATGGACACAAGAACACCAAAATTCTCATAGAAATTGGATAAATTGGACAAAACTCCCTGTGTCTCCTCTCCATCTCTCTTTTCCTGTGGAACTGATGGGTTAGATTTGCCTCAGTCTCTTAGGCTGATAAAGTCCAGGATCCCAGTGTTGGGCACAGCAGGACGGGTCTGCCAGTTGGTTTGCTATTGTTCTAGATGGCTTGTACCCACTAGCATGGCCTTTATTCTCAGTGCAACACATCCCGGACTTGAGAAGGCATTCTTGCCTCCTCTCTACTTCAATCCCTTCTGATCTTTGAGAAGCTCAGAATCCGGGGTGAGGCCATCTAACTAATGGAAGACAGCTCCTTTATAAATTCCTGTACACAATCTGGTACCCATTTTTATGGATGGAGGGTCTATAGAGGAGGGTTCTGCACTCATTGTGGGCTATGGATGGATGAGATTTTCTTTCCCAGAAGAGGCTGGGAAACATTGCATGGTCCGGAACTTCTCTACTTGGGGAAAGACCCCATCTCTCTCTCTGGCTTTGGCTCACCATGATCTTCTTCCCTTCAACTGCTGAGCTGGAAAGGGGACTGGCATCCATGCCCGAACCCCATCAGCAGCTACAGTGATGTGGAGGAGCAGATACCACTAAGGCTCGTATAAAAAAATCGAATATGCATATTAACAACCTGTTTTGGGGGACCTGGGTGGCCCCATTGGTGAAGCATCCGACTCTCGATCTCAGCTCCGGTCATTATCTCGCAGTTCCTGGGTTCAAGCCCTGTGTCAGGCTCTCCTGACAGTGCAGAACCTGCTTGGGATTCTCTCTCACGCTCTCTCTGCCCCTCCCCTACTTATACTCTCTCTCCCTCTCTCAAAATGAATACATAAGCTTAAAAAATCTCGTTTCACTCTCTAAATACAAATTTGATTTTGCAGAGGATTGTCTGGAAAACTTCATTTGAATCCTGGGTTGGAATACATAAAAATCAAACATTTGTTGTAGGAGCGAAAGGCCATTGTGAACCGAGTTAGAAAACACATTTGGACACTATGTTTTCCAGAAGAATAATGAAGAGTTAAGTCTGTTAGTTACAGATAGTTAACCAACTACTCATTCTATGATATAGTCTTCCTTATGATTTTCTCACCACCATTTTCTTTGCTGTAGCTTATGTTATCGTAACCATACGGTCTACAACACACAGATACAAAACACGTGTGAATGGACTGTTTATGTGGTCGGTTGTGCTTCCGGTCAAAGGTTGGCTGTTGCTTTTTTGGGGGGGGGAGTCAGATGCTCTACATGGGTCTTCAAAGGTGTAGGGCTGGGCGTTGTTCAGGGGTACCTTGTAGTCATACACCCTGGTAAGTCTGTTCCGGAAATGCAGGAGCCCCGTTGGGACTGGAACGATGAACCCAACTCACAGTCACAGTGTGAGGGGTGCCACCTTTTTCATGGGGATGGAGGGACACAGTCTTCCGGTGGGAATGTTGATGTGTCCCTCAGGCTGTGGACCAGCTCTGTGCTGGGGGTGCGACCTGTCTCATGGGGTTGAAGGGACACAGCCTTCCGGTGGGAATGTTGATGTGTCCCTCAGGCCATGGACCAGCTCTGTACTGGGACAATCCATCTGCTCATGCTTCAGCCTCTGTGTTGCCCCCACTGTGGCAGGGCCTCAACGTGTCGGAGACAGATCCTCAAGACGATTTAGATCAATTCCCTCGTAATGGTGATACCTGGACGGGAGTGACACCTGCAGTTTTGGGATTGCTTTTCCAGTTTGGTGCCCCTCCTTTACACATTTTGTGCTTCTTGTCTATTTTTTCTATCTATTTTCATTTCTCATTATTACTGGCAATTACACCCTACGAGTTATTGGTGGATTATGAATTATAGAATATTAAGCGGTCACTAGGGTATTTTTTGTGGCCAAAGTAAATTGGGAAAAAAACTAGCAGGGAATGTATCTATCAACCCATCAGTCCACACACAAACACACACACACACACACACACACACACACATACACACACACACACACATCTTGTGGATAAAGAATCTTGACTTTGAACATTTTTGTGAGAAACAGGTAAGAATGTAGGCTTCAAAGGCAGCTCACCTGGGAACGGTTTTTGGAACCGGTGATTGTCTCCTAAAAGCACACAGTTGCTGAGCAAGATAAAAATGCCCCCACTTAGGGACACCTGGGGGACTCCGTCGGTTAACCGTCCGACTTTGGCTCAGGTCATGATCTCACGGTTCATGAGTTCGAGCCCTGCGTCGGGCTCTGTGCTGACAGCTCAAGCCTGGAGCCTGCTTCGCATTCTGCGTTTCCCACTGTCTCTGCCCCTCCCCGCTCACACTCTGTCTTTCTCTCTCAAATATAAATAAACGTTAAACAAATTTTTAAGTGCCCCCACTTAGAACACACAGCACTGGAGAACGGACTGAATAATACTCGCATTGAAGCTTCAGCATTCATAGTAGCCAACTTGAGGGTTCAGTGTGTGCTTTCAAGCATCGTGTATTATCAGGTGCTTACTCACACTGGGTTGCAAAGAAATTAGAAAGAGGAGGAGCTCTAGATGACAACTTAGAGCTTTCTTCAGGGCAATTTAATTATAAAACTGAAGATCCCTCAGACATTGTCTCATAATGACAGAGCGGTATGCAACACGGGAATGAAATAGATCCTATCTTTAAAGGAGATGTGACCTCGTGGCTTTTATTCAGGTGTTCACAGTACGTCTTCCACCAGAAACAGCATTTCGACATAAAGAGACGCAGCTTCTGAGGACTAACTTTATTATCAACTGCAAAGAAGGGAACATAATCCCATTTAAAAAGAAAGAAAGCGTGTCCCAATCTTGGTGGGACCTTGATTTATTTTTGCTTACCCTTTAGAGATAATACATTGGGATGAAAGAAGTCTTTGAAGGAACGAGAAACAAGAAATAAGCTGAATTATTCATTTTTATGAAACCTATTATCGTAGGTTTATAAGACTCCATAGCACTTGGCCGGAATATATCAGAGTAACTCCATTTAAAAATATTTGGACAGAAAGAGATTACACTATTAAGCAACTTGGTAGATAACTTTCCACTCTATTCTTGGTATGCCGGAGACTGGATGTCATGTTTTTCAATGGGGTCTTGGCTGGTGTGAAGGAAAATGAGGCAAACAGATGAAATTGCTCTACTGGGAACCATTGTGTAATTCATTTTGTAAACCATTTGTTTTGTAAGTGGCAACCCCAGTTTTGAGTCCTCTAATCCCCCTGAGTAGGCGTTCTATTCAGAATACTGTTTCAGAGGGAACATGTCACCCCGATGATCCGTCGTGGTCCTCTGTAAATGGACAAAGGCCTTAGGAAGCTGTTACCCCCAACTTCAGACAAGTTGAACTCACAGATTTGCCCAGAAACCAACCACCTACCGACAGATACTCTCTTCCAGATCTTTATAGTATGATCATAATGTTGCGTACAGGAAATTTATTTGTCCACCTGCTATAAATACCAAAAAGGAAGTTAAGACGACCCTCAGGGGCGCCTGGGTGGCTCAGTTGGTTAAGCAGCCGACTTCAGCTCAGGTCATGATCTCGTGGTTTGTGGGTTTGAGCCCCGTATCGGGCTCTGTGCTGACAGCTCGGAGCCTGGAGCCTGCTTCCAATTCTGTGTCTCCCTCTCCCTCTGTTCCTCCCTGCCCGCACTCTGTCTCTCTCTCAAAAATAAATAAAGATTAAAAAAATTAAAAAAAAAAGTGTTCTGTATTCAGGTCCTTCGTCCAACACGCTGTTCCTTCTGTGGCACAGACCTGCCCGTGCTGCTCCCAAACCATTTCTCCTTCCCTAATAATAGGCAGATAGCTGGACGGTGCTGTAAGGTCACACTGAACTATTAAAAAAGAGACAAGACTCCCAAAACAGGATCACCGGTGCAAACTCAAGCCCTATGGTGCCAAACTGAGGCTGAACACACAACCTAAGTACAGTTTCAACCTCATCTGGGAATGGCGTCTTTTATTTCAATATTTTAAATATTTTTTTAAAGTTTATTTTGAGAGAGAAAGAGAGCAGGAGCTGGGGAGGGGCAGAGAGAGAGTGAGAGAGACAGAATCCTAAGTAGGCTGCACGCTGTCAGCTCTGAGCCTGACACGGGGCTTAAACCTGCGAACTGCAAGGTCATGGTCTGAGCTGAAGTTGGACGCTTAACGATGCAGCCACTCAGGAGCCCCTTGGGTCAATGTTGTTTTTTTTGTTTTTTTTGTTTTTAATTTTTTAAAATGTTTATTTATGACAGAGACAAAGCATGAGCGGGGGAGGGGCAGAGAGAGAGAGGGAGACATAGAATCCGAAGCAGGCTCCAGGCTCTGAGCTGTCAGCACAGAGCCCAACGTGGGGCTCAAACCCATGAACCCCAAGATCAGGACCTGAGCCGAAGTCGGATGCTCAACCGACTGAGCCCCCCAGGAGTCCCTTGGTTCAATGTTTTTGATCAAAAATCAGCCGAGGGACAGCTCAAGGGACCATATCTGTTTAATTGCTAAGTACATACAGTACATTGCACAAATTAAATCTGTACAAATATCATGTTGATCATTGATGTATATTTTTACATAAATTGATCATTTTACTGAGTATTAAAAAATGAACAATATTCTATATGAAAGGCTATATAATATTCATCACATAGTAGAAATGAAGTTGCTCCTGGACTGGGGACCACCCTCTGCAAACCGCATCCTAACTGGTCTCATCCTCTTTTTTTTTTTTTTTTAACATTTGTTTATTTTTGAGACAGAGAGAGACAGAGCATGAACGGGGGAGGGTCAGAGGAAGAGGGAGACATAGAATCTGAAACAGGCTCCAGGCTCTGAGCCGTCAGCACAGAGCCCGACGCGGGGCTCGAACTCACGGACCGCGAGATTGTGACCTGAGCCAGTCGGCCACTTAACCGACTGAGCCACCCAGGCGCCCCTGGTCTCATCCTCTTAAATCAACATTTAATCTTAATCAACATTTAGACAGGGCGAAATCCCAAACATTGCTGTTATGAAAGTTATAGCCTAAAGGGGGAGGGAAAGTTTACTTATCATGGGCAGAAGGAGCCCAGTGAATACTGCATTGAGCCTACATGGTCATGGTATGTTGTACATATGTGTGTGTGTTTGTCATTTTTTTATGGCTGAATAAAGAAGATGACTTATATGTTGCACAAATACACACTGTGGAGTATGATTATTTCTGTTTGTCCATCAAAGGCTGTTCCTTTTTACATCTAGCAAAGATGATAAAAACCACTTAAAACATATATATGTGTATAGTTTAAGCATATATGTATATACATATACGTATACATATATGTATATACATATACATATACATATACATATACATATACATATATATTCACAGAAATCATTCACAGGTTTTCTTCTTTTGCATTCACAGCATAGCAAATAGAAAAGACAGCTTCATTAACAACGAGACGGATACCCCCCTGGTTTCTGGGTGCAGAATGTTCTGGGCAAGCCTGGGCCAGTAGATTAGTGCCAACCTGAAAAATTGATACGATTAGAAACAGGTGTAAACATGATTGCCAACCGACAGAGCCGTCCCCCTAAAAATAGTGCTCCGTTTCCATCCGCAACTCCAACCCTTGATGTGTGTATCCTTTAAGCGCGAGATAATTTCCTCTCCTCTCTGATACCTTCATTTCCTAACGTTCAAAATGCACCAGCCACGAAACACACACGGAGCTCGGAACATTAATAAGGGGTTGGAACATGTTTCTTCCTGAAGGTTTTATATATCTTCAGACACACTCTCATGTGAGGCCGCATGGGTAGGTGATAAACCCAGTTCTCAAGGAATGTAACGGGCGTGAAAGTAAGATATTGGAGTTTGTATTTACTCTGTAAGTCAGATGCCTGACCTCAAAGTCTCTGACCTCAGAAAGACAAGCCATTCCAGGTAGAAAGCACAGGCTTACTACTCACTTCCCCTGAGGAGTCAAAATTATATATATGTTTGCATGAGGGAGACTTAGAGCCCAGAATCCTTTTGCAGAATTGTGGTCTTTAAAAGACAAAAAATAAAAAACTGTACTTATCAAGGGTATAAATTAGAGAGTTACGTGAAGGGCAGTCCTGACCACGAAATCAAAAATGCATAATTTCCCTGAAGAAAGACGACATCTTTTGGAGACTGAGGTATAGGGTGCGTTAAATTAAGTAAATGCTGGGGCACCTGGGTGGCTCAGTCGGTTAAGCATCCGACTTCAGCTCAGGTCACGATCTCGCGGTCCGTGAGTTCAAGCCCCGCGTCGGGCTCTGGGCTGATGACTCAGAGCCTGGAGCCTGCTTCCGATTCTGTGTCTCCCTCTCTCTCTGCCCCTCCCCCATTCATGCTCTGTCTCTCTCTGTCTCAAAAATAAATAAACGTTAATTAAAAAAATAAAAAATTAAGTAAATGCTGCACCCAGAAAGCATGCCTCTTCTCGGATGCTAAAAACATCCCAGACTGACAGCAAGTTAAGGACTCCGTGTCCCAGGCTCTGAAAACAAGCAAGGTCACTTTTTCCTATATATTTGAGGGATCCGAACTTGTCGGCTGGGTTACAAACATCATACTGCGTTTAATTATCTTCAGCAATGTCCACACCTGATGTACCATGGAAATTTTCAGAGAGTCCCAAAGCAGGTAATCGATAGATTATAAGCTTAAGAAACGAGATGCTCGTCAACCATCTCCCTGCGAGTCCAAATGAGAAAGGAAGATATTCTGAAATACGGGTTTTGGGTCTCGTAAGGCTCCACATTACACAAAGAATGTATGGACAAGTTGAGATGACTTTGATCCATAGAATTCCTGTGTTTGAGGAATTTCTCGAGGGGCATGAAAAAATGAGAAACTAAAATGTCAACCAGAAAAAGCGTCCCAGGTTAGTTTATAAGGTTTGTTGACAATACTCGTATTTTTCTTTTCTATAAACTAAGCCGATAGTAATTTCAGTAGCAATAGACGCTTCCAGTATAAACAGAGGGCTTACGTGTTCACGTCACAATGAACTTAACGAGCAGGAGTATATAGAATAGCCACTGGTGTAGGAAGACTTCCATGAAATCATCAATGATTTTATTTTCATTTGTATCATTTCATATATTTAATTTAATTAATTTATTTATTTTTGGTGTTTACTTATTTTTGAGAGAGAGAGAGATAAAGCGTGAACAGGGGAGGAGCAGAGAGAGAGGAGAGAGAGAGGGAGACACAGAATCCGAAGGAGACTCCAGGCTCTGAGCTGTCAGCACAGAGCCCGACGCGGGGCTCGAACCCACAAACCGTGAAATCATGACCTTTGCTGAAGTTGCACTGTTAACCCACTGAGCTACCCCAGGCACTCCTCATGTATTTTAAATCTGTGGGTTTTATCCCCAAAATGTAATCATTTCAATCCATCATCTTAAATAATACATCAACCTCGCATAATTTATAAAGCACGACCTCACCTCTTGAATTATTTCTCCATAAAATAAGCTTAGTTTCTCACATATATATTTAATTTAAGCTTAACAGGTGCTCCTTAATATTTCACATTGAATTTACACAGTCTCCCTCAACATTAAACTGACGGAGTCTTTTCCCCAGTGAAGAACTTAGTGCAGAAACATCCCACCTCTACAAGGCACATTGAGTAAACATTCATCGTGTTGAGCCCTACAGAAAATTCTGTGCCCATAAGTGCAGCCTATGCAATTGACTAACATGCCCAGATACTTTTCTAAGATAGAATTTCCATTTTTGCACCGATGGAAAGGCCCTTAAATTAAATTCATGGAGGCCTCCAAAGTTAATGTTCTCCGAGTCAGGTACTTCACAGGCTGACGGGGAGACCACACAATCTTGCTTTCGCTACGTCTTAGAATTTTCACTTGACTTCAGAGTAAATGGAAAGAACAGATCAAGTTACTGAGTGAAAGCCATTGGTTAAAATGAGCCTCTTCTTTCTTGCCTTGGGCATGGTTTGCGATACCCTGCATTCTTGCTCATTTAACCCTGAGCTGTCAGCACAGAGCCCGATGTGGGGCTCCAACCCACAAACCGTAAGATCATAACCACCTGTAATTCATAAACGCATTCGACAGCCTACTTTCAGTATGCATCGACCCGATTCCTTTGTTGTTTAACACTCTTCCTTCCGTATTTCCATCTGAAGATGTGGGAATATGTGCTAACCCGTTTTCACCCCATAAATAACACTTGTCTTGCCGCGTTTCCTCACCTTCTTTTCCAACCCCATGCATCTGACGACCCTGTATAATCACCCTCTCATTCGGCCGTCTTCAACACACAGCTTCTGCAGAATCCCCATAGCTTTTCTAAAAAGACGTGGTCATGTCTCCCTGGAGATCGGACAGCATCTCAGGCCTGGAAAGTCTGTTGTCATTTTATGGGTTTTCTTGACGGGTCTGAACACACAGCCTTGGCTGTACCGTTTAGAGACCATGATACCAGTCAATCGGGAGAAACTGTTGCCCGTAAGTTAGGAATATATAGGTTAGATCAAATACTAAAAGGGAAACTTGTCTTCTGTCATTACATCCAGACTCTGTGATCTCCTACGGAACTGGAGAATGTCAATGTGTGTTTTCCCCATTTTTACATGGCATTTGGAGAACATTAGTTATGGGGCACCTGGGTGGCTCAGTCACTTAAGTGTCTGACTCTTGATTTCAGCTCAGGTCATGATCTCACGGTTGGTGAGTTCGAGCCCCACGTCGGGCTCTGTGCTGACCGTCCGGAGCCTGCTTCAGATTCTGTGTCTCTGTCTCTTTCTCTTTCTGCCTCTCCCCCCACTCTCTCTTTCTCTCTCTCTCAAAATAAATAAATAATATTTTTTAAAAAAAGAACCACTATGTGATCACAGTACAAAATGCTCCCAGCCTCAATAAAATTCACACGTCAAAAGTAAACTTTGAAAACCAGTGCAAATGTACTTATAATGAGACTCCTATGTTTAGTAGATTAGCACAAGAAAGTGTTCAAATTGCTTTCCTTTTTAATTTTTAAAAAAATTTTTAAATTTTTTCTTTTTTCAAATTGTTTTAAATTAAAATTCAGCGTTCTCTTTTTATTTAAAGTGGAACTTGAAAATATTTTAAAATGCACTTTAGTCTGTTTTTTTAAGTGTAAGATTTTTTTCCTGTTTATAAAAATAAGGCATGCGATAAAAAGACCATTGTCATTAAAACTTACAACACCATGGGGCGCCTGGGTGGCTCAGTCGTTGTGTCCAGTGTTGGCTCAAGTCATGATCTCATGGTCTGTGACTTTGAGCCCCGCGTCGGGCTCCATGCTGACAGCTCAGAGCCTGGAGCCTGTTTCAGATTCTGTCTCCCTCTCTCTCTGCCCCTCCCCAGCTCATGCTCTGTGTCTCTTTCTCTGTCAAAAATAAGTAAACATTGGGGCACCTGGGTGGCGCAGTCGGTTAAGCGTCCGACTTCAGCCAGGTCACGATCTCGCGGTCTGTGAGTTCGAGCCCCGCGTCGGGCTCTGGGCTGATGGCTCGGAGCCTGGAGCCTGTTTCCTATTCTGTGTCTCCCTCTCTCTCTGCCCCTCGCCCGTTCATGCTCTGTCTCTCTCTGTCCCAAAAATAAATAAACGTTGAAAAAAAAATTTAAAAATAAAAAGTAAGTAAACATTAAAAAAAATAAAAACAAAAACATACAACATCAAACACTTAAGCATTCCTCTCTGATGAACGGATTCATGATTTATGCCTAATCCCATTGGGTTTTCTTTCCCTGGGGCTTTAATGTGAGTTAAGTAAATATCCTTTGTAGAAGGTCCGATCCTGAAGTATCTGAGAATCTACAGCATGTTTTTGATAAAATCCAGTTCAGGGAAAAACATCATACTTTTCTGTTACATCACAAAGTCCTTCTTTGCAGACAAAACAGATGAGGCCGTCCCCATTTGGGTACATTTTGCCCATGACTGGCCGAAATGTGGACATTCCCCCTTTTAACATATAATATGGCAATGTGACAGTTGGACCCAAGGAGCTTTGATTTGACCACAGACCAAGGTCCAGCATTGTTGATGAGCACAACTCTGCTATTTTGTTTCAAGAGAGCACATGGTCTGGACCATGAACATCGTCCCGGAGTGTAGCTTGACCCCATGAGGGGTGTGTATAGCCGGGCCGAGGGTCACTGTAACTCCCCATGAGCTCAGTGCTCTGTGCATGGGGTGCTGGGTTGGGTGGCCATCAGCATGACTAATGCATGCCCAGGAAAATGAAGACAGGGCTTCAGTCTGGCATTGAGAGGACAGTTTACCCCTGCTACTCGTAGATTTCAACCATCCAGGATCTTAGTGGGGGCCGGGAAGTGTAAAGTTGTAAGATTTTCACTGGGTGGTGGGTAAATAAAATGAAATGGAATAACATTCAATAAAATAAAATAAAATTGAATTAAATTGAATTAAATTAAACTAGATTAAGTTAAATTCACTGGGTCCTCTTTATTGAACTATCTTTAACGGGCTAAAGTAGCAGAATATTTTTACGCAACGCCGACTTCTCCCTTTCCCCAAACGATGTGCAGGACCGAGGCTATATTACAGTTTTACTGAGAGCAATAGAATTTCAAGGATCTCCTTGACGTTTTCTTCAATAAATATATTTTCCACATCAGCTGTTTTGAGTTGTGTTGCTGGGATTCCCCCCCCCCCCCCGCCAGTCGTCACACAGAACGTATTTTTTGGATGGTTTCCAAGAGTTAAGACGATGCCCTGTCATTTGTGACGATTTGATTCAGACGGCACAGGTCCAGGAGTGTCCGTCGGTGATGGGGAATCACCAGAATGGGCTGTTCCTATTATTTCAAGGGAAACAGATGATGGAAATCCAATAAAAACCAGACCACTAGCAAAAGGGATATGTAAAATAACTTGTAAGAAATTCCGTGGAGAGGGGAAAAGTTAAGGAAAAGCCAGCCAGTTCTCCTTTTTAAAGACAAAAAGTTGAAATTATCATTTGGAACCAGAGGTTGGATCGCCTGTGTTTAACATTTCTAAGTAAAAGGATTCTTATTGCTCCATTTTCAAAGGTCTGAATCTTTAAGTTTTACATGATATTTGTACACATATGTGTGTTGTCTATTATCAAGAGATTGACTCTTATATTCTGGAAAAACCACGTGCTCGAATTGTTGAACCACGTGTGTGACCGATTCCCATACGAATGGGGATACTTAGATTGTTTCTGGGATGGGAGAGACAGTTAACAATCATCTGGTCAAAGTCTCTGGTCGTTCACGCATCTTCCCAACATTCCACCGATTTACTGTCCCGCCTACGCCTGTGCATTTCTAGGGACAGGAGATTCGATGCCTTGAAGGATACAAAGGAGAATTTGTAACGTTTTACTGAGACATGACAGAAGGGTACATTTGATAACACAAAACACTGCCTCCGTATTCCTTCAAGATTAAGACAAAACCATCGGATCTTTACCCTACCCTGAGTTAAATGAGACACGCCATACTTGATTGCAGTGGGTTCCAAATATATTCTGTGTCATTGTGGTTGCAAGGCTAAAGTAGGTTCCTATAGTTTTCGGGTGGTTTTTTTTTTTATAATATTGGTGCACTGTATTGTGAAAGTGTCTAACACCAAAGCAAATTTCCTGCTTTAAAATTCTGTCGCTTTTCGGGGCACCTGGGTGGCTCGGTCGGTTAAGCGTCCGACTTCGGCTCAGGTCATGATCTCACGGTCCGTGAGTTCGAGCCCCGCGTCGGGCTCTGTGCTGACAGCTCGGAGCCTGGAGCCTGCTTCCGATTCTGTGTCTCCCTCTCTCTCTGCCCCTCCCCTGCTCACACTCTGTCATTCTCTCAAAAATAAATAAACATTTGGGGTGCCTGGGTGACTCAGTCGGTTGAGCGTCCAACTTTGGCTGAGGTCATGATCTCTTCCCCCACTCACGCTCTGTCTCTGTCTCTCAAAAATAAATAAATGTAAAAGAATAAAAAAAAATTCTGTCACTTTTCCAATCTCTCATGCTAAAGTTCTTGTTCTCAAATAGACAGAAATATTTTTCAAGCCACCCCACCCCCCTTTTTTCCTAATTGGGCTTTTAAAAATATTCCCAGGGGGCTATTGATTATCCAGTGTGAGTTAAAGGCAGGGACGTCTGTCTGGGTCAGTCGGTAGATCACGAGACTCTTGATTTCAGGGTTCTGAGTTCAAGCCCCACATTGGCTGTGCAGATGACTTTTAAATAAGGTCTTTTAAATAAAAGGCAGTTTAAGAAAGATAGGTTTATTATTATTATTTACCTGTCGCATTACAAAATGCAAGGATGGACGGCAGGGGGAAATACATTGACGTTCAGCTGTGTCGATCATTCATTGTGTGAGCTGGGGTAGATCACGTTTCTCTCTGAAGTATCCTCTTCCCAGTGCGGTCTTTCCTACCTTTTATTACGTTTTCATCTTTCCAGTGTTGTCATCCTGGCAAGAAAAAAACCAAACCACAATAGCGTCAAGTTTAGAGTCCTAACCATGGTCAGGGATACACGCGCGGACCTCTTTGGCCATCCAGTTGACAGGCACCATTGTGTGATTTCAGGTGATGAGTCGGTACTTGGATAGACTGCATTAGCGTGAGCACGGGAGCCTGAGCTCGCACCGCGTGGGTCCTGTCACATAGTTACCATTTCTTTTCTTGGGTGGAGAGCTTGGAACATCTGCTCTCTTAGCAGTTTGGAAGTGTGTGATACACGAGGGTTGCCTGTAATCTGTGCACCTGATTGGTAGAATTCACGTATTAGTCGCACGCTCTACCCTTAAGCAACGTTCTCTCACCCGCTGTCCTCCTGGGAACCTCCATCCTACTGTGTTTACGAGTTAGACTTTTGTTCTTTCTTTTTTAAGATTCCATGTATAAGTGAGACGTTCCAGTATTTGCCCTTCCCTCAGCTCAACGCAGTCCTGGTCCCTCCCTGCTCCCTTCTGTTTTTGTGGCTGAATCACATTCCACTCCATGTGTCTCCCGCGGCTTTATCTGCACAACGGCCCGAAGTGTACTCACCGACGTGATGCATCATCCATCAGCACCACCTCGTTCCAGACCTTTCGTTCTTGCCCTGCAAGCAAACCCACCTCCCAGAAAGCGGTCACTTCTCCCGCTTCCCTCCTGCCAGCCTCTGGTACCCACACATCTGCTCTGTGTCTGCACAGATTTCGCAATTCCGGACCGTTCGCGTGAACGCGGTCACACCCTCTGTGTCCTTCTGTACTTCTTTACCCCATGCTGTGGTTTCAAGGCAGAGTGCGTGAGAGCTGGCTCCATTCTGCGTTCCAACCGTATCCTGTCTTACGGATGGAACCCATCCTGTGCGTCCATTTGTCCATTGATGGACATCTGGACCACTTCTGCTGTTTGCTGCTGTCGATAGGGATTCCGTGGTCCTCCGTGCACACGTGTCTGTGGAAACACCTGCTCACGATCTCTTCCCTCTGTACCCAGGACGGGAGTTGCTGGGTCCTCCTCTACTGGGTATTGCTTGTTATGTTTTTGTTTTTGTTTTTTATTTCCACACACTTAAATGTGATTTCCAGAGGCATACGTAAGCACGAAATTTAAAGACATTCTTTGTTGCTATGAAACGAGTAGTATGCATTTAAGTAATCATTTTCTACTGCACTCAGTATATAGACGCAGGGTGTCTGAAAACATGAGCAAAATATATTTTGATGTGCAAATTTGGGCATGATTAATCCGTTCTCAGCATGGGGTGCTCTTGGAGCCAAGTCTGCTCTAAATTCACTTAAATAGGAGACACCCCGCCCAGTTAACATGGCCTAGGAATCCACAGGCACTTGGAAACAGTTCGAGCGTGAACTCTATGGTGCACACCAGATATTCCCGGCAATTCTCCCTGTGTCACTTCTCCGGCAATCGTCACTTGCAGGCCACAGACACCTTCGTGTGCTGCACCGTTTCTGTAACACAAATCTGTGCCAAGATTGAATTATTTATAGGATAATACATTGGTTAAAACGTCTGCCAGTCTCACTCAAAGAACTATTTTTTTTGCCTTGTTAACAAAGATTAACTAGTACAAACATGTAGCAACATATTCACCAAACTACCGTGCAAAAGCAAGGGGTAAGGCTTCCGTGAAAGTCTCCAGGCACAACGAACAAAAAGAAACATCCTGATGGACGGATGAAGGTGTGCTCACTGCTCTCAGATACCTGCAGAAAGGCCTCCCCTGCTGGAGCCCCAGATCCGTCTTGCACACACGATGTGATGAATTAGGGAACGGGACAGCTTAAGGAGCCCCAGACTGGTCCCCGTCCTCTGTTGCTCTAACTCTTAACATTTGTTTGCATAACTGAGTGCAGCGGCCGGACAGGGTAATTACCGCCATCCTTCTCCGAGCCCATTAATCTGCTCTAAACGGTGGGAAGCAAATGAAGCAGAAAGGAACCCAGTGGGGAAATATTTCTTTTGTGTGTGGCAAATCTTGGAACGCCAACTTGCAATTTATCTCACTGTTTCCAGACCCTTTGCAATTATGACACCAGGTAAAAGGAAGACATTCAGATAGGTTTCTGGACACTTGGTGGATGTTGGCTAATGAACGTTCTGATTTTTTTTAATGTTTTTCAATTTTTTGAGAGAGATACAGACAGAGCATGAGTGGGGACCGGGGTAGGGGGGCATAGAAAGAGAGGGAGACACAGAATCCGAAGCAGGCTCCGGGCTCTGAGCTGTCAGCACAGAGCCCGACGCGGGGCTCGAACCCACGAACTGTGAGATCATGACCTGAGCTGAGGTCGGACGCTTAACCCAGGCACCCCATGAACGTTCTGTTTAAATGGGACCCCTGTGGTCATCTGCTCATTCCGAAACGACAGACTCTTCAGCAGTTACCATCTTCTTGCCTAAGAACTCGAGCTAATACTTTGCAAAACATAACCAGGGTGGGAGCATTTTTTTTTTTTTGGTCCTCTGTATTTTTTATCTTTCTTCACTTAAGGTAATTATTTTCTTTTTAGCCATCTTTCCTTTCTTTTTATTTTTCTCCTAAATCTCAGTGGATTTGTACTGGAAGATGTATTTTCAACTAAATAACCATGAAAACCAAACACGTTCCAGTTTGTGGTGTGCACGGGAAAGAAACACAAAACTTGCATCTTTGAGTGTGTGCATTAGAAAAGTAGACAACTGGTCTAAGCTCCTGCTTTGAAAGCCAGAAAAATAAGCCAGAAAAATTTTGTGGCAAACCCAAAATAAGTGGGAGAACAAACGTCATTGAGAGACAAAATAGTTAAAGAGGTAACACCAATTAATTCAGAAGCTGCCCCTTTGGAAAGTTCAAAAATCAGTGAATTTCTCTCTCTCTCTCTCTCTGTCCCTCACACACACACACAAATATAACCTACCTAGCCCTGGGTGTATTTAACACGTTTGCAATAAAACATTTCCCCAAAGAAAACTTGAAAAAGAGATGGTTTCTCAGATGGAACTTTAAAAAAAAAAGTTTGGAATGAATAATACCAAAAACATACAAAATCATCCAGAAAATACAAGATGATAAAAATTCTGTCTCATTTTGTGAAGCTAGTTTTCTCACAACCTAAGACATCACAGTAAAAATAAACTACTCATGAATAACCCTCATGCATCTAGATGCAAAACCCTTAACAAAATATTAGTAAATCGGGGCACCTGGGCAACCCAGTGGGTTAAGCATCCGAGTCTTGGTTTCCACTCAGGTCATGATTTCACAGTTCATGAGTTCGAGCCCCATGTCGGGCTCTGTGCTGGGAGTGCAGAGCCTGGTTGAGATTGTCTTTCTCCCTGTCCCTCTGCCCCTCTCCTGCTCACACACTCTCTCTCACAAAAGAATAAACAAACATTTTAAAAAAATACTAGTAAATGGACTCCAGCATTGCTGTTATAAATGGGCGTATATCTTGGCCAAGTTGGGTTTAACCATAGGGATATGAGGTTGGCTTAGCACTCAGTTAATCCATTCTTGAGGTCAACATATTAATAGACTAAAAATGAAAATCTATATGATAAGAATCACTTGCCAAGAATAACTGAAACAGAGGAAACAGTTGACAAAATTCAGATACAACCACTAAAAATGTACCTTTTCTGCAAGAAACCATAAGAGAAATTATTTGTGATGTTTGATTTTTTTTTACACGTGTTTTATTTATTTATTTAAGTTTATTTATTTTGGGGGAGGTGGGGCAGAGAGAGAGAGAGAGAGAGACGCTTCACAATGTCAGTACAGAGCCCAGTGTGGGGCTCAAACTCACAAATTGTGAGATCATGACCTGAGTGGAAACCAACAGTCGAACACTTAACACACTGAGCCACCCAGGCACGCCCCGATGGTTGAATTTTCTATTCTTAAAAACACACTTAGGAGTGTGATAAATTAACCCGACAAGTTAGGAGAAAAGATATACGAATTAAGTAACACATAAAGTTATTTGTTTTTTTAAATCCGAATATTTTAAGAACTCTTAACCATGAACCGTAAGAAGCAAAAATAACACAATTAAAATCATTTAAATGCCCAAGCCATTTCAAGAGGCATTTTATCCAAGAAATATGCAGATGACCAATAAACACATCAACTAGAACCCCTTTAGAAAGTCACTTGAGGGGCACCTGGGTGTCTCAGTCTAAGTGTCAAACTTCAGCTCGGGTCATGATCTCACAGTTTGTGAGTTCGAGCCCCACCTCAGGGTCTGTGCTGACAGCTCGGAGCCTGGAGCCTGCTTAGGATTCTGTGTCCTACTCTTTCTCCGTCCCTCCCTTGCTCGTTCTCCCACATACTCTCTTTCTCTCAAAAATAAATAAACATAAAAAAAGAACATCTGTTGAAAAAAGAAAATAATTTGACTTTTTCCCCCATAAAGTTAAATGGGGGACACTTCACCCTAGACTGTCTCTTGTATGTATTTCTCTAAGAGAATTAAACACCTGTTTCTACTCAGTGACCCCCCACGGGATTGTCCAAATCATTTTAAGACTTAATGACCAGAAATGGGAAAGAACCCTGATGTCTATGGGCATCACTGCACCTGGATATATAAAAAAAATTCATTTTAGGTTAAGACAAAGTGAAAGATGAAAATGCTGGGGTCACTGCACACACCCCCCAAAAAACCTGACCTTCTTTCTTTTTCTAGAGTTTAGGGAGAAGTGATTGGAACAAAATTTCTGGTTATATAAAAAACCTGTTTCCTGAGGTATTGGGGGCAAATTCCAACAGAGGGTGAGGAACAAAATTGGGTGCAAAGTCATCTCTCAGATAAATTGATTTCTAAAACCCCCTTTTTTAGGTAAGAAAAAACGTATCTCCTATCTTATTATATCTTTGACCCCAGGATTTTCATCGTTCACTTTGTCTTAACCTAAAATGAATTGTTTTTATATATCCAGAAATGTTGTTCCAATCACTTATCCTTAAACTCTAGAAAAAGAAAGATAAAATGAGAAAAAAAGGCAGCTTGATGTGTCCTGTCTATAAAAGAGTTCTCTTTACTTTGAACTAAAAGGCTTTTCAAAATTAAGCCCGATAAACAAACAATGTTGAAAAAAAAAGAATTTGAAGTTATTTAGCAAAAGGTAAGTAGACATAACAGCTCCAGGCAAATTCTTTCAGTTGGAATTTGATCAGGAAGATGCGAAATAGAAGCATAAACTTATTAGCCGTCCCCACGTTTGCAATTTTTTCCAAACGTGGAATTGGGATAAAGAAATCTAATCCATGTGACAGGTGGTTTTGAAACTTGGGGCAAGTGTCTTGAATCCAAACTCCAATTCTGCTTTCATTTTATTTCTATTATTAAACAATGCAAATCAAGGTGCCTGATTTGGTAAAAACAAAAAACTAATAATCATGTTAACAGTAATAATCAAAGACCAGAGGGCTATTTCAGAATTCAAGACGAGATATGGTCTCTGTCTGCCCTCGATCCTGTCGACAGGACTTCAAAACAAGAAACTCGTCATTAACTGAACTCAGGTAACGTAACCCAGAGTCATTATAGGAAATTTGGCTGAAAGGTTTAGCGCAGGGTAATTAACTGCATGAAAAATGCTCCTCTTGGACCTTACTCCTTTCTAGAACTGATTCTTTATTGTGAAGTCAGTTCTCATGCGACCATTTGAACGGTCTTGGAAATGAAGAGATGTCAGTGCACCACAGGTAGACCAGCAAAGAGATACAACAGGCCTCACTCCCTCCACTCCCCCCCCCAAAAAAACCCCCTCAAATCTCATTCAGGGAAAGATAGCTTAAGGTAGATAGCACCAAACACAAGCATTGTCAAGAGGCAATATATTGCATTTTGCTTGTTAAAGTTTGCAAAGGAAAGATAACAGGTGCACAGAAGCAGAAGCAGATAATGACAATCAAAGGTGGGAATAAAAGTGTCTTTGATACATGCTGTCTCTCTGAGAGAAAAAGAAATCTGATCCCAAAATAGCCCCTGTGCACCCAGGACGAATATTAAACCCGCGTCCAATCCTCAGATGCCAGCTACAGAATACACTGTCCCCTGGGCAGAGAAAGTGCCTTCTTTGGGTGTAGGGGAAAGTTGGTTCCTCACTTACAGGGATTCTCAGTCAGCAGGTAGAGAGACAAATTCGGTCGTGAGCCAAGAACAGTTGGGTTGTTTCAAAATGTAAAATTTAACACACACACACACACACACACACACACACACACACACTTCGCCCCTCAGAAAGAATAGTTCTTGCAAATTCAGGTCATGACATCTACCTTTCATGTGTAAAATATTTACCATCTGGCTCTTTTCAAGAAAAGGTTTGCCCAACCCCTTGCCTACTGGATAGCAAAGATTTATGGAAAGGAAGAGACAGTGCGCTTTTGGCCCTACGTTTTTCCAGCCAGCCCTAAAAACGCGCATAATAGTAACTGAATCACTCAGCGAAGAAGTAGAATCATGATGCTACCACTCTGCTTAAATGCTTCCTTTGACATCTCACCTTACAGCTTAATATGCTTTCATGAACAAAAGCTGGTCCCGCACTCCTGATTCTCTCCCCAAAATAGACAACTTCGTTTCGTTTGTCGTCATGTTATGTGGAGGTCACAGATGCTGTGACTGGGCGCGTGGGTGGCTCAGTCGGTTAAGCTCCCGACGTCAGATCATGATCTCACGGTTTGTGAGTTCGAGCCCCGCGTCGGGCTCTGTGCTGACAGCTGGGAGCCTGGAGCCTGCTTGGGATTCTGGGTCTCCCCCTCTCTCTGCCCCTCCCCCCAGTCTCTCTCTCTCTCTCTCTCTCTCTCTCTCTCTCTCTCAAAAATAAATAAACATTTGAAAAAAATTATAGACCTTACATATTTAACCTGGCTCCCCCGTACCCCTAAAGAAGGTTTCTTGCAAAGTGTCAGGAGATTGTGGGGGCTAACGGATCTCTGATTGATAACGGACTGTCTTGTTCAGTGCACGTTAGGGCATGCCTTCAAGCAACACGTTCGGCTCAGTTCTGTTTCTGCACGACTGTCACCGAGGCTGGAGAAGGACCTCTCATGAAACCGTGCAGAATCATGTGTGACTTTACTGTAGCACATTTCCCTCTGGCAAATGGGTTCGGCACGATGAATGAGTCTGTTAATTTCAGTGTCAGTTGTGGACAATCGCATTGTTGATGCAGGAATTTTTGCTGGAAACCTTTTCAGCCACGGTGTTAGCCAGGATTCTACAGAGAAACACCACACACACTCACACACACACACACACACACACACACTCACTCACTGATTTAGGGGCACCTGGGTGGCTCAGTCAGTTGAGCATCCAACTTTGGCTTAGGTCATGATCTCACAGTCTGTGAGTTCGAGTCCCGCGTCGGGCTCTGTGCTGACAGCTCGGAGCCTGGAGCGTGCTTCAGATTCTGTGTCTCCCTCTTTCTGCCCCTCCCCCGTTCATGCTGTGTCTCTCTGTGTCTCAAAAATAAATACAAACATTAAAAAAATTAAAGGAAAAAAAGAAAGTCTGGGGGAATTTTCTCTTCCATCAACTGATTAGATGTGGCCCACCACATCTTGGAGGGCTCTCTATTCAAAGACTAGTGGATAAAATCTTAATCTTAGCTTTAAAAATGCCTTTGCAGCAGATTCCAAACTAGTGTTTGACTATCTGAGGCCTGTGGGGACATGTGAAATTAACCCTCAAAACCATTTTATCATACATTTGCCAAAATTAATTTATGACTAACAAAATCTGTGGTTGTATGTTTAACTTGTGTAACTTTTTGTAAGATAGATACCTTTTTTATCATCATCCTGCTGACCTGTTGAACACTTTCCGGTCTTGGCTCAACGAGTCTTTGTTATTACGAACGGCATAATAAAATGAGAACACTCTTAGAATATGAGAGTCAGAAAATCGACTTGTTTGGGTTTCTGTTTAATCTGGGCCCGTTTAGTCTACTTTACAAATATTATTATCATCAAATATTTTAAAAAATACTCGTAAAGTCCAAAAGGTAAGGTGTGTAGAGAGCAAACAAAGTTCTTGGTGCTGGTTTACCTGCCTTAAATGTTATTACATGTTTACAGACGTTCCAAGCAAACATTCATTAAAGGCTTGCACGGTTTTGCATCCAGTTTCCCAGTTATATTAACATGGATTTGTTGTACTTTTTCCCCAAACACGCATCATCATTTTAAACCTAGAAAAGTAAATATGTATGTAAATATAAATTAAATAAATGTATCATTTACACTTTTCTCAAGTAAATGAGTGGACTGAACCCCCTCGAATAGCTTATTCCTCTCAGCATGGCTCAAGGTGTTCTGGCGTATTCTTTCACAAACATGCGTTTTTTTTTTTTTCAGCTTGGCCACCATGTTTGCGTTCTGACGGAGCTGAATCTATCAAGCAGTGGCTTGATCTCTGGGGCTTAATCTCCAAGGAGACTCTGGAAACCAGGAAGCTTTATCATTTTTGGGTTCTCATGCTTAATTCTCGAAATCTTGCTCGAGAGACAGGAAGCAAATGTTTATCGCTCGAGGATTATTCCTGCTTGCACTTTTGCAGAAATCTCAAAATTTAGGAAGCGTCTGCCTTTCTGTTTTGCGGTAGATTTCCTGATGTGGTTTACTCTGAATTTTGTAGTTGGGGTTAGGGAATCACTAGCAACATTCTTGTCCTCCTAAATTCATTATGGAGGGCTTTAGGGACAATACCATTCTCTCGTGAGTCAATTTCCTTGCAAATATCTGAGTAAGTTTAACTTCTTCGTATAAGGAATTCAGTCGGGTATGCAAATCTGTTTTACATTTAAGAGACTCGGGGTAGAACCTTTTCTTGCCCCTTTAGCTCCTGGTGGCTCCTGGCGATTCTTCCTCTTCCTTGACCTACGAGCCACATGGCTCCCATCTCTGCCCCGGCATCACATGGCATTTTCCCTCGGTGCACATTTCTGTCCAAGTGTCCTCTTTGATGCACACCTCAGCTATATTCCATTAAAGCCCCCCCCCCCCCCAATGACCTCATCTGAACTCCATCATATCTGCAAAGACCCTCTTTGTGAATCAGGTCAGCACGGACAGGTAAGGGTTTCAGCAAATCTTTTTGGAGGGCACAGTTCAACCCATAACATCCGGACGCTGACTTGGTTGGTCTCTCAGATCAGTGATGGATCGTAAGTTGTCATCCTCCAGTAGGCAGATCTCAGTGACCTCGGTGAGTAGCCATTTCGGCAAAATACCCTGTTTGCTAAATAAAATACGCAGTGATTGAGCCAAACTCTTGTACTTAGACCCCCGAGTTCAGCTATGCGCTAATGTTCTGTAAGCAAGGTTTAATAATGAGCAACCATGCACTTAGCCTGTGTGGAAACATTGAAAGTGCCTGATTTACTCTGCAAACCCCGTGCCCAAACTCAAGAGACTCCAGAAAATCAAAACTACTTTCCCAGGTCCATGTGGACCCAACATTTCTTGCAAAAAAAAAATACCATTTCAGGAGGAATGCCGTATTTGGCTAATTCTGGTACAAAACACCCATTGGAGGACATTTCTCAATGACTTAAAAACCCTGCTTGTCTCTCTGTCTCTCTATTTCAGCAGCCTCCAGAATGACCAGGTATAATACCGTCTGCGAGATTAAGGTTGTCCACAGTGGTCGTACTGATATTTTGGACAGAATAATCATTTGTTTGGGGGTATGCCCTGTATACACTAGTAGGTAGGTGGTAGGTAGCATTCCCAGCGTCTTGCCTGCTGCTCCCCCCGCCCCCAGATGCCATTAGCATCCTGTCCCTGAGCTGTGACCATCAAAAGTGGCCCCTTCTAGGGGCGCCTCGGTGGCTCAGTCGGTTGAGCGTCCAACTTTGGCTCAGGTCACCATCTTGAGGTCCGTGAGTTCGAGCCCCGCGTCGGGCTCTGGGCTGATGGTTCAGAGCCTGGAGCCTGTTTCCGATTCTGTGTCTCCCTCTCTCTCTGCCCCTCCCCTGTTCATGCTCTGTCTCTCTCTGTCTCAAAAATAAATAAAATGTTAAAAAAAAATTAAAAAAAAAAGTGGCCCCTTCTTACGACCGCCATGTAACAGATGCTACATCACGTAATTTCCATGAAATGGGCAGCGAGGATTGGGGCCGTTGGGATGTACTCAGAAATACTTACCGAATGGATATGAGTTGCACAGATTCATTACATTTCCTACATTCTTGTCTTGCATTTGCTAAATGCTTTCAAAAGTCTTATTTGAAATACTAATGCAGAGTAGCTATGGAAAGGAAGCCTGATTTCCAAGTGGGAGATGAGAAAACAGGCTGGCGGGGGAAGCTGGGTGTTGGGGGCTAGACCCGCGTTCTAATTTTCAACGTTGACGCGTCTCTTCCTATGCTCAGTTTAAAACATTCCCAGGTACTGGTTCCTGAGCGATACTGGACCCTTGTAATTAGCTTTGGGCACCGCACGTCAGCTCCCCAGGAGGCTTTCATGAATAGGAGGTGACAGGGATATTTTGGTTGTTTGTGTGGGAAAGACAAGGGAGGCAGGCAGTGAACCAAGTTCTTTGTGTGGCTCTGTCCTTCTTCCAGCACTGCACAGCTTTGTAAATTTTCTTTAGAGGGGATGGGAGCGGTCTTGCAAAGCAGTCCCCATTCACGGCTCTTAGTTCTCTCTGCATCTGTCCAAACCCTTAGGTCCACCCACAAGCCCGAGTTTTAACACTGATGTGTTCTTTGACCTGTTTTTTGCATTTTATAAACTTGGCACCTCACCAAATATGCCTGATTTTTTTTCGTTTTTTTGTTTTTTTTTTTTTTTTGGTTAGGTGGATTTTCTGATTCTGTGTGTAAGATTCTACTCATGTTGTCTTACACATTTGGGTATTTATTTAATGCATTTGAATATGCATTTGAAGTTCCAGTATATGAGTTTACCTCTATTTTTTTCTATTCTAAAATTGATGAGTAATATTATTTCCGGTGTCTTGTTTCTCAGGACACTTTTTGTTAAGTGTCTGTATGTACTCCCGGCGGGTAAATAGGTATATGAACAGTGGGATTGCTACATCATACCAGGTAATGCAAGATTTATTAAGTGGCTGCACCGTGGTATATATATTCAACTGGTTGTATAACAAAGTTCTAGTTTATCTACAGCATCATTAGCACTTGGTATTTCCTGCCACTTTATTCCTAGATTTTGGTAAAGGTATAGTAGTATCATATTGGGTTTTTAATACCGTTATTTTGATGACAGGTAATGTGAGAACCTGTTCGTATTGGTGTTGGCATTTGAGTGGTGCAGTTATGTTGGAATGTCTGTGTTTTTATAGAGTTTTAATAGGAGTGATAGATGAATCAATGAATGGCTGGATGGCTGGATAGAGAGATAGGTATGATGGATGGATGGATGGATGGATGGATGGATGGATGGATGGATAGATAGACAGACAGACATAGAAATAGATGGATGGTTGGAGGGATGGATGGGTGGGTGGATGGATGGATGGATAGATAGATAGATAGATAGATAGATAGATAGATAGATAGATATGATGGATGGATAGATAGATGATCGATATGACAGGTGGATACATAGATATGACGGATGGATAGATAGATAGATAGATAGATAGATAGATAGATAGATAGATATGATGTATGGGCAGGTGGATGGATGGATGGATGGAAAGATGGATAGATGATAGATAGATAGATAGATAGATAGATAGATAGATAGATAGGATGTATGGGTGGGTGGATGACTGGACGGATGGATCGATGGATGGATGGATGCATGGATAGATAGATAGATGATAGATAGATAGATAGATAGATAGATAGATAGATAGATATGGATGGGTGGGTGGATGGATGGATGGATGGATCGATGGATGGATGGATAGATAGATGATAGATAGATAGATAGATAGATAGATAGATAGATAGATATGATGGATGGATGGATGGATGGATGGATGGATGGATGGATGGGTAGAAGGATGGATGGATAGATAGATAGATAGATAGATAGATAGATAGATAGATAGATAAATAGATAGATATGATGGATGGGTGGATGCATGGATAGATGGATGTATGGACGGACAGACAGAGATAGATGGATGGATGGATGGATGGATAGATAGATAAATAGAATTCTTTCTTGGCTACGTCTATTAAACTTCTATATTTTCCCACTTAGTTACATTGTCAATCTTGTGATGGTGTCATTGATAGTAAAGGAGATTAATTTTATTGTGGTGCAATTCATTAACGTTTCCCTGCATGTTAGCACGTTTGCGTCGTATTTTAACAATTTGGTTCGATCAATGTCATGAAGATATTTCCTCTTTTCTCCTATAAACATTGTATTGTTCATTTGTATATACCATACATCTAGAATGAATTTATCTAAATTGTGTTAAATCGTAGCAGTTTACATAAATGATGTTAAATCTTAGTAAAGGTGCACATTCCCCACCATTCGTTGTTCAGACCACATTCCTCTCTGCGCTTTAGTGTCAAACTTGTCATAGGTCAGGTGACCGCATACGTAGTATCTCTGTCAGGGCTCCCTTCATCCTGTTCCATTAGTCAATCAATTGCTTTTTGTCTGTGGCAGTAAAACCCCACTGAATTCTAATAACTTAGAGATATCTACGCGCTGTCCTGAAGTTTCAAGGTGTCTTTTAGGTATGCATTTTCCTTCGTGTCTCCGTGTGAGTTTTGCAATCAGTTTGTCAATATGTAAACTGGTGAGATTTTTTTTTTCAACTTTTATTTATTTTTGGGACAGAGAGAGAGAGAGAGCATGAACGGGGGAGGGGCAGAGAGAGAGGGAGACACAGAATCGGAAGCAGGCTCCAGGCTCTGAGCCATCAGCCCAGAGCCTGACGCGGGGCTCGAACTCACAGACCGCGGGATCGTGACCTGGCTGAAGTCGGACGCTTAACCGACTGCGCCACCCAGGCGCCCCTAAACTGGTGAGATTTTTATAGCAATTGGGCTAAATCTGTAAATTAGGATAGAAACAGTATCCTGATTCATGAACAGGATGTACTCCTCCATTAAGTAAGTTTTCATGTTTTTATAATAATGTTTGGCAGTTTATAGTGTCCGTAACTACTATATCTCATTACATTTATTTGGAAATATTTGATATTTTGATGTTTTAACTGTCCCATTTTGTAATGTGTTTTTTATTTGCTCTTCTGGCCTATGGGAATAGATGTTTTCATTGTTTGAATCCAGACACGTTCCTAATTTAAGTTGCTATTTCTGATGGCATATCTGTAGATCCTATGAAATTTTCTACGTAGATGACCTTGACTTTTATGAATAATATATCTCATTTAAAATAATATATGTGCATATATGTATCCTGAGTAATGTGTTTATGCATTCAACATTTGCTTTAAAAACATAAAACATAAAATTATAAACATAAATCTCCAGTACAGTGATAAATAGAAATGAAAAAATTATAATAACAGATATATCCTTGTCTCCTGCCAGATATTTGTGGAAAAGCTTCAATAATAAATTATTAAGAATAATTTCAGGGGCACTTGACTGACTCAGTCGGTTAAGCGGTGGAATCTTGATTTCAGCTCATGGCATGATCTTGCGGTTCCCGAGATCGAGACCTGTGTGGGGCTCTGCGCGGACAGTGAGTGAAGCCTGTGTTTGATTCTCTCTCTCCCCCTCTCTCATCCACTCCCTGATCACACTCCTACTCTCTCAAAATAATTAAACTTAAGGGGCATCTGGGTGGCTCAGCCAGATAAGCGTCCGACTTCGGCTCAGGTCATGATCTCGCGGTCCGTGAGCGCGAGCCCCGCGTCGGGCTCTGTGCTGGCAGCTCGGAGCCTGGAGCTTGCTTCGGATTCTGTGTCTCCGGCTCTCTCTGCCCCTCCCCCACTTGTGCTCTGTCTCTTTCTCTCTCTCTCAAAAATAAATAAATGTAAAAAACACTTTTTAAATAAATAAACTTAAATTTTTAAAATATATTTTCAGCCATACAGGTATTGGAAATAACCTTTGTCTGATGAGAAAAATTTCTCAAAAGCACAGTTAAGAGTTTATTTAAAAACATCACATATTCTTTATTCCTGTGTTGTTGGTGTTGAGGATTTTAAAGGGTTAAATTCACCTTGCATTTCTAGGACAAGGCCAACTTAAACACATACTGCTTGCATATGCTGCCCCTGGGTTCAGTTTGCTCATGTTTTATATATAATATTTGCCTCTGTGTGCATGAGGGAAATTATATTAGTGCTGTTTTCAAATTTGGATAATGCGATCCTCATAAAATAAGTGGGGATTTTTTTTTTCGCTCTGTCTTCCATGCAAGAGTTTGTTAATGTTCAAGAATTCACCACATATCTGTTGTATCCACGGGGGCGCCTGGGTGGCTCAGTCAGTCAAGCGCCCAACTTTGGCTCAGTTCACGATCTCACAGTCCGTGGGTTCAAGTCCCGCGTCGGGCTCTCTGCCGACAGCTCAGAGCCTGGAGCCTGCTTCGGAGTCTGTGGCTCCCTCTCTCTCTGCCCCTGCCCAGCTCACACTCTGTATCTCAAAAATGAATAAACGTTAAAAAAACAATTTTAGAAACAGTGAGTAACTTAAACATTCATAGGGATTCCCAGGTTTCTATTCCTGAATTGTCCAGTTTTGTCATGTGTGAACGAATGGGTCTGCGGCACCTAAATTTGGAATTAAATGAGCATAAATTTGCACATAGTATTCTTTTAAAACACCTTTACAGATTTTTGTTCTATTTCTTTTTGATTTTAATTTCAGTGTCATTCACACACAGTGCTGTATTAATTTCAGGGCCCTTTAATATACCCTTAATGTTAGCAATATGTGTGATGATGTCACCTTTGGTAGTTCTTTTGGTGATGGTAGCCCCTGTTCTATCCTCTGAGAGCGTCACGAGACGTGTATAAATTATATGACTCTTTGCGAGGAAATAATTCATGGCACCCTTGATTCTTTGTGTTTATTTTATCATTTTATTTTTATGTGGTTAATGTTTCTGAGCTATAATATTTATTCTTCCTTTTGTATTCTTGGGTCTATCGCCACTGTCTTGTCTTGGGTTTTTATCTTGGATTTTGTTTTGCTGTGCCGCACGCATGAGAAAGAAAACCCAAAAATTGTTGACCAACCTTTGTTTTTCTGAGCGAGGTCCCAGCACCTGTATATTTTGAGCAAATTCCATTTGAATTCCATCGTGCCTGCTTTCACACATTGCATTTTCATCGCTAGGCAGGTCATGTTTCCCCCCAATTTACGTTGTATTTTCTTGTCTGACCGATACCTTATTTGGAAATGCATTGCTTCATTTTCAAATAATTGGGAATTTAGTGTTTATTTTCTTGCCATTGATGCGCAACCTGATTTCACTGAGAGCAGAGAGTGTTTGCCATAAAACTCAGTCCTTAGACTTCACTTGTATGGCAGCAGATTTATACAATCAGGCGGGTGTTCAAAGTGTATTTAAAAGAAAGTGCACTGGGGGCGCCTGGGTGGCGCAGTCGGTAAGCGCCCGACTTCAGCCAGGTCACGATCTCGCGGTCCGTGAGTTCGAGCCCCGCATCGGGCTCTGGGCTGATGGCTCAGAGCCTGGAGCCTGTTTCTGATTCTGTGTCTCCCTCTCTCTCTGCCCCTCCCCGTTCATGCTCTGTCTCTCTCTGTCCCAAAAATAAATAAAAATGTTAAAAAAAAAAAAAAAAAGAAAGTGCACTGTGTTTTTGTTTCTATCAGTCTGACCACGTTTATGAATATATCGTTGAAGTCATCTTTACCCTCAGCGCTTTTCTCCTGAATCTGTATTGGTTTCTGTGATTTGTGTTTTAAAATTACCCACCGTGATTTTGGATATTTTTATTGTTTCCTTTCTTTTCTGTCCATTTGTGTTTTTCAGTGCTGTGTCATTTACATGCATACGAATTTCAGATGGTGACATCTTTACTGCATAGGTAATTTTTCTTTATAAAATCTCCTTATTCTTCACAATTCTGCCTTCAAGTTTGTGTAGTCTGACATTTAGAACAATTATACCAAGCTGCCTTGCTTTATTTTCGCCTGGGTTCACAATTTCTTTTTTTTACTTAAAATATTTTGCTACCTTTCTACTTAAGACATTGCTGTACTAATCAGCATATAATTGGATCTTGCTTTTTAATGTAGTCTGGAAATAGTTTTCTTTTAATAGAAGTTATAATATTCAGACCATTAACATCTAGTGTAACTGATATATTTAAACTGAACATACTCTATTAATTGCTTTTTATGCCTGCTCTACGTTCCTTTTAAGGAAGATCGTCAGTCTATATTTATGTTTTTCCAGCCATCCATTAGCTTGTTACAGAGCATTTCACTCTTCCTTACTTAGGTATTCTTCAGGTTAAAACATGCTTCCTTTACTTAGTGAGGCTGATATAAATGAGTCATTCTCCCCTTTTCCTAATTGAGATGTGATTCACAAGCTGTGAAAGTCACTGTTTTACAATGTACAATTTGGTAGCCTTTGGTATATTCATAAGATGTCAGTATGGCACCACTGTCCCGTTCTGGGTCATTTGCAAGACCCCAGGCAGACTCCCCATAACTGTTAGCCCTTCCATGACCATTCACCTTCCTCCCAGCCTCTGGGAGCCATAAATCTACTTTCGGTCCCTATGGATATCCCTCTTGTAGACATTTCTTATACCCAGTATCCCATAATATGTGGTCTTGGGAACTTTCTTGGGGTGGGTACTTGCATTTCCTTGGCGTTCAATTTCTCACTCGTAGGGTAACTGCCTCCTACTGATTCTGAGCTCCGGGAGCCTTAAGAGGAGCACTGCACGAAGCAAAGGTGTTGGGAATGTTTGGGAATCACAGACTTCTATTTTAAAATATAGATTACTTTACAGGAGCACCTGGCCAGCTCAGTCAGTAGAGCATGTGACTCTTGATCTTGTGATTGTGAGTTTGAGCCCCACGTTGGGTGTAGACATTACTTAAAAATAAAATCTTTAAGGGGCGCCTGGGTGGCTCAGTCGGTTAAGCGTCTGACTCTTGATTTCGGCTCAGGTCGTGATCTCACGGTTCGTGGGATCGAGCCCCTTGTCGGGCTCTGCACTGACAGCTCGGAACCTGCTTGGGATTCTCTCTCTCCTTCTCCGTCTGCCCCTCCCATGCTCTCTGTCTCTCTGTCTAAATACATACAATTAAAAGGAAATAAAATCTTTAAAACAAAATAAAGATAAAAATGGATAATTCTGCAAATGATCATTTTATATTTTCTAGAAATATTTACTTGGTATTGTCCATAATACCTAGGCTCTAAAACTTAAGGAAATAAGTCGATCAGACATGAGTATTGACATAGTTTTTCTTCAAACATGTTAGGTCAAATTTCTGGAATTAAGGAACTAAATCATTAGCCTCATTGGTACCCAATACATAGCCAGTAAAGTCCCAGAATTATAGATACAATCCTGAGAAAAACCCATAGTCCACAATACACATGCTTACATATCACATTAGTATGTCCCCCTTTCTTCTTCATGAAATTCTATGAAGACCCACCAGTATGTGCTTAACAGTTTGTATACGTATTTACGTGTGCACATATTCACATGAACATCTCTACGTGGGGTTTTTTTTTCATATTTTGATTAAGTAATGCTTAATATGTTTTATAAAAATGACAGAATGAAACTCATAACTCTGTGAGATACAAGTGACCCCTCTAAATGCCAAAAACTATAGATATAATTAAATGTAATTAATTGGGCATCACAATTAACATCCGTGATGGGCTTGGGGGGAACTTGGCCCCATCTTAAGTGCACGTGCATCATCTACTTATTTCTATTTGGTACTTCAGTTATGAATCTCCACGTTGTTCAAAATAAAACAAAAGCGTGTTTGCGCTTTAACTTTTCATTTTGTCGGGTACCTTTTCTGTCTCTCTCTGGTATTAACTAACTCCTTAACCCATCACTCAGGCATCAAGCTACTAAGGTGGTTTAATAAATATTATAATTTCCTTCATTAGAAATTATGTCACCTGTCCTGGAGTTGACCTTGGTCCTTTCACTGTGAATATATTTAATTAAAACAATGAGTATTGCAGCTGATGTATATCTATATTTGATTAACCACTGTTATTCTTTCTTCCTATCTCTCTAATGAGGTGTCTCTCTTAGGGTGTCGACAAATGGTCTGCACTCTCTCATTAAAAAAGAATGCCCTGATTATAAATCAAGTCTCACTGAATGAGCTACGTTAAGCTGACTAGTGAAGTAAGGTCCCTGGGAGATCAATTAGGATATAATATAGACGATCTGGCTCCATAACTGGTCATGATTTATAGAACATGCACTCGAAATCGAAAGGGGCATGTGTGGTAATAATTAAATCTTTGAAGGTTGTTAATAATTCTCCATTTTCCTTTTGATTATGTCCTAAATAAAATTGTCCACTTAACTATGAGTTCATCAGCCTGCTTCTATCCTGAAAAGGCGTTTATTTTTTATGTTTTTTAAAATCGTATTACTTATTTTGAGAGAAAAAGTGCAAGCAGGGGAGAGGCTGGGAGAGGGAGAGAGAGAGAGAATCCCACGCAGGCTCCGTGCTGTGAGCTCAGAGCCTGACGTGGGGCTCAATCCCACGAACCATGAGATCATGACCTGAGCTGAAATGAAGTCGGACACTCAAATGCCTGAGCCACTCAGGCACCCCTAAAGATTTTATTTTTGAGTAATCGCCACATGCAACATGGGGCTCAAACACACAACCTGGAGATTAAGACCCTCATGCTCTACCGACTGAGCCAGCCAGGTGCCCCATGCCCTACATATTTCCATCATTCTTTGTAGACTGCTTAGAAGGTATCACAACTCAGTGCTACTGGGAACATACACAAGAGCCCCAAGCGGAGATTAAAATCCCCTGGGGCGAGTGAGTCCACAAGGACACGGGTGCCGTGGTTCAGAACAATCCTGGGAGCTTTGTGTGTCCACAGATGGGGAACACCCAGGGCATGCGGATGCCTCGAGGACTTTCTCTTCAATGTAGTTTAGTCACCGTCACACAAAAACTATCATCATAACCATCTTGAAGTATAACAGTTCGGTGGCACCAAGTGCAGTCATCGTGTCGTGCAACTGTCCCACCATCCATGTCCAGAACATCCTCTCCTCCCAAACTGAATGTCTGTCCCCATTAAACACTAACTGCCCTTCCTCTCCTCTGAGGACACATCCCCTCGTGTGTTTGACTCCACCCCCTTTCTGAGCTCCTGAAACGTCTCCCAATTTCCACCTGCAGACGACGGGCGTCCCGTCGGTCCTCCATCCCTCCCGCGGCTGTCTTGCGGCTCAGCTCTGAGGCCTTGGTGCCGATGCCTCTGGTCTGCTGCTCCAGCGTTGCCTGTCTCTAGCTTTACTGGGTGCAACGGTGTCCCCCTAAATCCACACCCACCCGGAACATCAGAATGCCACCTCACTTGGAATCAGGGGCTTTGCAGATATCGTTAAAGATCTTGAGATGAAATCCTTGTAGATTTTACCTTGGGCGCCCAATCCAGTGACTGGTGTTCTTACGTGAAGAGGAGACAGAGACACACAGGAGAAGCTGCGTGAAGATTGGCACAGAGCCGGGAGGGACGTGGCCACAAGCCAGGGGACTCTTGGAGCCGCAGCAGCTGCAAGCGACAAGAAATATTTCATCGAAAGCCAAAGCAAGAGAACCTCTCAAACTAAAAGTTCCTAAAACACAGCATAACGCGGCAACGTAGGTGACTCGTCGTAATCACGTTTTACCTACACGATGGGGGAAACCCTCCCGCGTAGATGGGGATGTAACACCGTCCGGCAGAGCCTGTGTTGTGCAAACCCTGGAAGGCATTCTGGGCTATGTGCATTGCCTCTGCCCAGACTTCATCATCCTTGTCACGTGTACGGGTGCGTGTTTGGACCGAAAGGCATGAGATTACCACCCCGCAGACTTTGTGTGCCATCCAGAGACTTCCTGGCCAGTTGAGCACTAAACCCTTCAACTTCCCTGGGGAAGAATACGTCTCGCCACGGTAGGAATGAAGCTGTGGTAAAGGATAGCTCCTCAGTGCTGGCTGCTTCCTTCAGTGGTGGTGCTTACCCTACAATGAAAGATTCGGAGAAAGCCAGACTGTCCTCTCAAAAATAATCGACGCTTCTTATCTAAATAAAGACAACAAAACCCACATGATGGACAAAGCCCGGGGTCTTTCTGCCAAACCACTTAACCTCGTCAAGTCTATGTTTTTAAGAGTGTTAGACCTGCAGACATCACATTGAAGCCAGGAATCTCCAAGGCCGAAGGCTCGTTCTTATTTTCATCATTCAGTTATCGTCAACAACAACCTGCTCTTAATATGCTATCTGCAGACAGACAGATGATGCCAGAAATAACCTGATCTGAAATCAGAGCTCATGCTTTATTCATCAGGTCTGGTTTATATTATTTCTGGCACTAACAGCAAAATTAGTGCACGGCTCCTTTGGAGAATAATTTAGGACTCATCGATTGCAAAGAATGCCTGATAGAACAGTATCTACCCGATGGACGCAGACAAGTTAGAGACTGGGGCTCTTGTCTACTCGCTCTGCTGAGTTAATAGAGAAGGAGGGAACACAATCTTGGTTCTTTCTCAGCGATGCCTAACCGCAGAGCCAGGTAGGTCATGATGATGTCAAAGAAAGCCCTGATCTACCCCTATGACACCTTCACCATAACAATAATGCAGAAAGTGCAGGAAGGCACTAAGTGCCACCTAGGAATGCAGCAGAAAGAAAAGTCAAGTGGGCTCAGCATGTGCAGAGAAGCAAACCTGGTCTCAGAGGCCACATGGCCCAACCATTACTGTTGAACCCACTTGGGTTGGGAGTGAGCAAACCTACCTTACTCTCCTGCCTCTGCTTCCATCAGAATGGCAGTCTGGGATGTGGCTTGCATGCTCCAGCTCTCGGACGTACGTCTCCCACAGCACAGGTACCTCACGCATTGGAACACCTGGGCCACCTTGTTGTCATGAAAATCCCATCCCTTTTGGCTTCTTAGGTACCGTCCTTCTTTCTACCATTTTGTTTCATCTCCAAGTCCTTGGTTGTCTCCTTTCTGTGTTTTAGAGTCCTCTTCCAGACTTCCCTGCCAACGGCTCAAACGTATGGTCTACAGTGTACTCACTAGCCCCCCTACACCTCCCAAATTCTGTCTTTGCTCAGGATTCATTGCACTGATTCAAGTTCATGTTCATCCAGCCAGTTCTCAGAGTGATGTCATGGCCGCCTTCTCCTTTTTTGTCCTCTCAGATTCAAACTTCTGATTATGCGTTGTGTTTGTACATTGTTCTCTGTCCCCGCGATGATCATGCTCATTCTGTCCACTCCATTCTTTTAGCTTCAAATATTTGCAGTCCGTATCCATGTCCTAGAGCTACCGTAATGAAATACCACCAGCCGTGTGGCTTACGGCACTAGAAATATACCCTTTCCCAAGTCTGGAGGACAAAATCCAAATTCAGACCAGCTGGCTGTCCTGAGCTTGTGGCCACATCCCACGCACCTCTGCCTCTGTCTCCACATGGCTTCTCCTCCGTGTCTGTATCTTCACATGAGGTTCTCCTCTCTCTGTGTCTGTCGCTCTGTTTCTTCTCTTCTTACAGGGACACCTGCCAGTTTGGATTAGGACCCACACTACACCTGTCTGACCTCACCTTAACTGACATCTTAATTATATGTTGCAGAGACCATATTTCCAAATAAGGTCACATTCCCAGCTCCTGGGGAGTAGGACTCCAACCTGTATTTCTGAGGGGCACCATTCAGTCGATACCGTGGTTAAAATGCTAAATTAACTATGTTCCCTCCAACCTCAATATCGTCATTCAATACATGTCCAAGAGTTTTCTTTCTTAAAAACAAAAATGCTTACGCATTAAGTCACCTTACACCACTTCTCAGGACATATCACTGCTTCCTCTTGACTTACAAAGTTCGTTGAGATTGAGTGACATTATGCATTAAGCGTCTACAGCCTAATCACCGGTGTCACAACTGCATCACCTCCCTGTTATGTGCCACATCGTTTTGTCCTCGTTCTTGTCACCAGGGCTCACTCCATCCTTTTTCTGTAATACCCTCCCTAGAGCAATCATGACTCCACTAAGGCCTGTGAACACCGTCCTACCCCCCGCATGGTTATTTCTACCATCTTCCCCTTCTGGAACTTTCCACGTACCCTATTTTAGTATCTGTGTTTTAAGGAAAAGGAAAACTTGTTTGTTGACCCCATACCATGTATCAGACAGAAGTATAGATGCTTCACCACCAGTTTCTTGCTTAATCTTCGGAAATGCCTCTCAAACCAGAATTATCCTCCTTTCAAAAATGGAGGAAGTAGGTCTCAGAGAGGCAAAGACACCCAAGGTCACGGGGCTCCACATTGGCAGACTATCATTTCAACCTGATTGTGACCCCATTACTCATTCCACCTACCCAAGTCACCTCTCAAATTTGTGATCACGATGTCCCCTTGGTGCCAAGATAGCTTTATCTCTGGATTCCTATAGCTTATATCACAGCCTTGAACTTTCCCAGGTATAGATATAAAATGAGAAGGAAAATATAATTCCTCTGCCTGTTGAATTCTCTTTGAGTGCAGGACCTTATCTGTGTTCAGGCTTAAATAATGCTGTAAACAGTTCACCAAAAGTAGAGCCAGTGCACCTGGATGGCTCAGTCAGTTTAGCATCCGACTTTGGCTCAGGTCGTGATCTGGTGGTTTGGGAGTTCGGTCCCAGCATTGGGCTCTGTGCTGACAGCTTGGAGCCTGGAGCCTGCTTCAGATTCTGTGTCTCCCTCTCTCTCTCTCTCTCTCCCCCTGCCCTGCTCACGCTTTCTCTCTCTCTCTCTCAAATATAAATAGACATTAAAAAAAGAAAAAGAGGGGGCGCCTGGGTGGCGCAGTCGGTTAAGCGTCCGACTTCAGCCAGGTCACGATCTCGCGGTCCGTGAGTTCGAGCCCCGCGTCGGGCTCTGGGCTGACGGCTCAGAGCCTGGAGCCTGTTTCCGATTCTGTGTCTCCCTCTCTCTCTGCCCCTCCCCCGTTCATGCTCTGTCTCTCTCTGTCCCAAAAATAAATAAATGTTGAAAAAAAAATTAAAAAAAAAAAAAAAAAAGAAAAAGAAAAGGTAGAGTCATTGGTTCATTGAAGACCAATTCCCAGGCATAAAAGTCTGAACCACTTTTATGCCTGCACCCTATCCACAATGGTAAAACCAGATTTTACTCCTGGTTTTCAAGTTGTGTGTCACCCTCTTTGCCTTGACAGAGACATGCCAGAACCCAAAAAACTGTGGTAAATCTGAACACAAATGTTGCAGAGTCAACCAGGCACAACCCAGCACAGCTTAATCAGTATGCCTGACTTAATCAAGGCATTTCCACATGGGAGCGCTTTTAGTGTTTATTATACCCCAATTAAAACGGTTTTCCTTTCTGACAAGTTCTGAGCCGTGTGCTAATCGCCTTGCCTGGATAAACTTGACATGAGAGGAGATTTTGTTTTTAGTTTAAACTTTGGGACATACTGAATCTTACTTCAATTGGGTGTTTGAAGCAGGTTTTGCAGCAAAACAAAAGTATTTCATTGAGTGACTTGAGTGCGTACGTTCGAATAAGATTTTTTTTTTTTTGCTTTGGCAAGTGTCTTCTCATACATTCATTCATTTTCTCATATATATGTGGGTGTGTGTCTATTCACTTATTTGCATGATGCATGTCATTCTCTTTGCTCTTTTCGTGGATCTGTATAAGAAACCGTTAGGCAATACCAAATTTGTTTGGAAAAGCAGTAAGTCCAGATACACATCTTCACCAGCTCACATTCCCCAAACACTAGGCATGCCCATCTGACCCTCTCCCTAATCCTGATTAAAACCACTTCTAGAACTGGAATTGATCAAATTCCAGTGGAATTAAACTGATTTCTACTTGTAGAACTGGAATAGATCAAAATGAATGCACATTTTAAATTGTGGTGGGTGTTGCAGCATCGCTTTGCTGATGTTACAATGATTTACAGTTTCACCAATTATGTAGAAAGTGTTTCTCCATTCTCTCATCAATTTGGTGAGTGTTGTCAAACTTTGTCATCTTCTCCAATCTAATGAGCACATGTTTTAATTTTAATTCACATTTCTCTTAATATAAGATTAACATATCTTCTTAAATCAAATAACATTTGGTGAATGATCTATTTGTGCATGTTACCCATGTTTTACTTTTTTTTTTTTAAAGTTTACTTATTTATTTTGAGAGAGAGAGAGTGTGTGTGAGTGCGGGACAGGCTGCGAGAGGGAGGGAGAGAATCCCAAGCAGGCTGTTCAATGTCAGCACAGAGCCCGATGTGGGACTTGAACTCACAAACAGTGAGATCATGACCTGAGCTGAAACCAAGAGTGGGACGCTTAACCGACTGAGCCACTCAGGTGCCCCACCCATGTTTCTCAATTGGACTTGTTATTAACTTATATGTGTATATCTTAAGTACACGTTATATTTATTTTATACACTAAAATAGTTTTACTTATTTTTATTTCTTTTTTTTTTTTTACTTATTTTTATATCTTTTGGTTTTGCTTATGGTATTTCCCCGAGCAGTGCATTAAATGTACTCTAGTATACCCATCTTTTATTTATTTATTTATTTATTTATTTATTTATTTATTTATTTATTTAAAAAAATTTTTTTTAACATTTATTTATTTTTGAGACAGAGAGAGACAGAGCAAGAACAGGGGAGGGGCAGAGAGAGAGGGAGACACAGAATTTGAAACAGGCTCCAGGCTCTGAGCTGTCAGCACCGAGCCCGATGCGGGGCTCGAACTCACAGACCGTGAGATCATGACCTGAGCCAAAGTCGGACGCTTAACCGACCGAGCCACCCAGGCGCCCCTACCCATCTTTTATTAAAAAAATTTTTAATATTTATTTTTAAGAGAGAGACTGAGCATGAGTTGGGGAGGGGCAGAGAGAGAGGGAGACACAGAATCTGAAACAGGCTCCAGGCTGACAGAGCCTGGAGTGGGGCTGGAACTCATGAACCGTGAGATCATGACCTGAGCTGAAGTCAGACACTTAACTGACTGAGCCACCCAGGTGCCCCTCTTATACCCAACTTTTAAAGAAATTTATTCCTGTGCTATGAAATCACTTATCACTCTGAGATTATTTAAACAAAAGTTTCCCACCCCTTTTTCTTGTACTGTATTATTTTCCTATTTCCTTTGAAATATGTGATCCATAGGATTAATCTGTTGACTGACAGGTAAAGGAGAGTGTTGATAAGAATCACCTTTTTGTTTCCCCAAGTGGTTGTTCCTTTACCTTTCTTTATATACATCCAAATATGAAGGAGTCCATTATGTATTAACTCGTTTTATACTTTGATATGAATTTCTGGATGCTCTATTTTATGCAAAATGTCTACCAAACCGTATGTAACAAAAGTCAACCCATTAATTAATTAGGCTTTATATCAAATTTTGTTTACTCTTATTTTTTATTTGTTTTCAATGTTTATTTATTAGAGCACAAGTCCCCACCTGAGCATAGAGAGGGAAAGGGAGAGAGAGAATCCCAAGCCGACTCCACACTCAGCACGGAGCCCGACAGGGGGCTCAATCTCACCACCCCAAGATCACAACCTGAGGTGATATCAAGAGTCGGACGCTTAACCAACTGAGTCACCTGCGTGCCCCACATTTTAGTTTTAAAGTATTATATTTGAGAAAATTTTGGAAAGGCATTCATGTAGAAGAGTCTTGGAAAATGCAAAACTGATAGGCAGAGATGGTTCCCAGTGACATTTTAGTTGTATTTATTTCCTGCACACGCTTCAGATGCATGAAAATGTTGACATATGTATGTAATCTATTTGAATATTTTATTCCCCCACATTAGTCTAATGATCTTGAGATCATATCTTCCTGATCACATGGCTAATACTATTAATGTACAATTTACGTCAAATGGAGAGCCTTATTTTTATTTTTTTCACGTTATATTTACAAATAATATCTTCACGCTAATTTCATTTGTGTGATCTATCACAGTCTTATACTAGGCTACAGCTAGTTATATCATCTGACCAAAATTTTTATTTTGCTTTGTTCCAGAGGACTCTTATATCATCGGAGGTATGTCTTCATTAAGATTTTCAGAGTCTTGGGGCGCCTGGGTGGCTCAGTTGGTTAGGCAACCTACTTTGGCTCAGGCCATGATCTCACAGTTTGTGGGTTCAAGCCCTGCATCAGGCTCTGCGCTGACAGCTCAGAGCCTGGAGCCTGCTTCGGATTCTGTGTCTCCCCCTCTCTCTACCCCTCCCCTGCTCACGCTCTGTGTCTCTCTGTCTCTCAATAATAAATAAACATTTTAAAAAAATTAAAAATAAAAAAAAGATTTTCAGAGTCTTGGCTCAGCACCATCTGGCTTGGTGCTTTTGGTGAGGGCGGTCCTTCTGTCCTGGGTTTAATGTTACCAGACGTCCATGGTTTATAAAAGTTCATACTTCGCTTTGAATGAATTTCATCCTGACTTTCAATAATCCCCAGTGTAACTGAGTACCTAAAATGACTTTATTCATAAATGTTGCTAACATTTGAATTTATACTAAATTTGGAAGCGATCTTTTTTTTTCTACTGTATGAATATTTTGCATATATCAGTGAGCATTCAGAAATCATGTGTGCCTCCCTCCCTCCCTTTTTTTCTGTGAGTGCAAGAATATAATTTTTCCTTCCTCCCTTGTTCTGCAATACATGTTATCGTCCATTCATTTACTCCGCAACAAAGTTTTGCTATGCATGTAAATAGAGTCATGGGAAGCTGCATGCTGAACGCAGAGTGAGGACACGTGGATTTAATCCCAAGATGTTCTTGTTGTGAGGTTTCGTACTCTTAACCCCATAGATGGGGTACGTGATTCCCCATCTATGAAGCACATTTACTCGCGTGCAATAATGGGAACCACTTAGGGCCACTCTCCTTTTGCGAGTGCCTGTCCACAGCGTAACACGAGACTGGCTATCTATACTGGCTGCAGGAATGCAACGCTGAATGGGCATCTGGTTGGAAATTTTATCATTGCTATGTGACTTCTGTCTCAGTGTTCTTAAATCTGCGACAGCATTTCTCAAGAACGCTATTTATCCAGTGCAGGGAGCCGCAAGCTGTCCTTGGTTGCCATGGCATCTTCACTTTGGCCCCACTATCAGGCAAACGACCTTCAAGAACTGTCCAGTGTCATGAAGAATCCTACATGAGTGAAAGCAAACCCCTTCCTTCCTTTAACCTACAAGATATGAGAGCTTTTTTTTTTTTGCCTTTTGTTGTTGTTGTTGCATTTATCTGTGAGGAAAGAATACAATTAAATTTGAATGCGTTTGCTAGACTTGCAGGTGCCTTTTGACCTTCACGATTGCTTGATGATCCTTATTTCACACCTACCAACAGAAAGCTCGGAATGATTTTTTATGCCTTGTGACTGAATGTCAGGGAGCACAGCTGTCTGGATCACTATGCCCTTAGTAATCATCAGCATCACATGTGTCTTTTTCATGTTGATTCAACAAGTATTTACGGGGTGCCAGCTTGTGTGACAGGTTCCTCCAGCTGCCTAGGTTTCCTGATGAGCACAACAGATGTGATATCCAGGAGATTACATTTTTCTCTTTTCCTGTTAACTTTTCTTGCCCTCTCCTTCTCTTTCTCTTCCCTCCGTTGGCCATCTCACCAGGTATCGGGTCTTTTGGTGGCATTTCCATGTCACCGTCTCCCCCACTTGCTTTTCTTGACTAGAACACTCTCCTCCACTCATAGCAGTAAACCCAGCCATCTCCTTCATGTCTCTGTTTGGTTGCTTAGCGGACATCCCACACTCACCTTCTAACCTGCTGTTTCCATGTTTCCATGCTTCTCCATTCCATCATTTCAGATGCTCTCAAAGTCTTTGCTCATCTCCTATTTTCTTTTCCCCACTACATCAGTTATTCACACCTTCAAGGCATGTGCAGGACACAACCTCTCATGCTTTACTTTGGTAGAACCATCCATACATTTCTACTTGTTTCATGGAACAGCGTAACTGGCCTCTCTCTCTTCACTCTGACCTCTCTTTATTCTCAACACGGTGGCCTGTGTTCCTCTTGGGAAAACATGAGCCGTCTGTGTTCCTCTTGTCAGCATGCCTCAGAGATTCATGTCTTTTCTTCGGGAGTAGTAGCCAAAGTTGCCCGAATGACTACAGTTCTGACGTAATCTGGCCCCTTCGGTCTATGAACCCCACATGCATGTGGAAGTGTCACTTCTGAGCACCGACCTCTACTTGGTCAGCTGCACGGACCTCCATGCTGTTGCCCCAATATGCCTGGAAGATTTGCACCTCCCAGATTAGTCTCCACTAGTCCTCCTCCCTGAAACATCACCCCTCTCAAACGGAACCATACTCAGCCCTCTCACTGCTTCTAAACCCTGCTCAAACCCGACATCTTTGAGAGACCTGCCCTGATCATCTAGTTTTAAAATCTGACACCTCCCCACCTTTATATTTCTGATCATTCATAGCCTGCACTGTCTTCTTTATTTTTTCCATAGCTCTTATGTCCTCCTAAAATACTAAGTCGTGTATTTGTTACGCTCTTGTGGGTCTACTAACTCAAATAGTTTCCATAAATGTACAGGTCTTTGTCATCTTGCTCCCCCAAAATGCATCCGTAAAGATCCCATTTAATCTTTAAATGTTATTGAATTAATGAGAGATTTAATTGAAGAGCATTCAATTTAGGCAAACTTCCAGGACAGATAATGATAAAGTCCTTCCCTGCCGTGGTAGCGTTTGCTGTCCAGGAACCAGCGACTTAAAGCAAACAATTTACTCGGGAACAGATAACTTACCTATTCTTGTAAAAATGAACTTTAAAAAGATAAAACATATCTCTGCTAAAAGGCAAAGGCTGTTTACTCAGTAAAGTCCAATACTTTTATAAAAATTAACTTGAAAATGTTAAACAGACTCAGTACATTTTTGTATAAACAGAAAACCTAATATGGGGTAGTCATTGGGATTTTCCAGTGGGTACCTACCTCAAAAATATATTCAACGAGAATCTTTTCACTTTCTTTATACACGTTGAGGACAGCTTTTGTGAGTGATATGTGCTTTCAGTACGTATTCCTGCTACAAAAGAGCTTGACTCTTTTTTTTTTTTTTTTTACAGTTCATGTATTTATTTTGAGAGAGAGCAAGCATGAGTAGGGGACGGGCAGAGACAGAGGAAGAGAGAATCCTAAGCAGGCTGTGCACACTCACAGCAGAGCCTGAAGCCTGACTTGGGGCTCAAACTCACAAACCGTGATACCATGGCCTGAGCCAAAACCAAGAGTCGGGCGCTCAACTGACTGAGCCACCCAGGTGCCCCAAGCTTGTCTTTTTTGCTGAATACTGCCTTTTGGTGAAAAGATGTTCTGTAATGTAGTCTTCTGTAATCCATATTTTTATCTATGTTTGCTATCTCCTTCTTTGGAGTAGCAAATTATATTTACATGTGTGCTACTGGTAAAAGGTATGCCTTGAGCCAAATTATGTAGCAAATTTATAATATGTATATATATATCCTCGATTTATACGATGCATATATATCCTAGATTTATCTTATATATAAATATATCTTTTATATAAATTTTATACAGCTTTAACCAGGAGATATATGTCTCCTAGATAAATATGCCAAAAAGAAAATTGGTTTAACATTAAAATAAGAAAAATTAATCCAAGATGAAAAGAATTCATACAGATAAAGAGGAATATTTTATGGTGGTTCATGGAAAACTTAGGAATAGTTGGAAGAGTTATAGTTTTAAAGCTCAAATAATTACAAGAAGAAATTCAAAATTTACAGTAACACACACCAATAGGTCACAGACTAAGGGCATAGGGAAATTAACAAGCATAATAAATCAGCATAACACAAGGATAATTTTTTGTTCTAAACACATGTATGACATCAACAGGCCATGCTCTATTTTACAGTGACTTTTAATATATTCACGTTATGCATATCGGGTTTACTAAACCTAACATAATAAAATAGTAAATGAAAAACCCAATCTACCTGAACACTATCTTATTTGGATTCTAAAACTGTACTTTTAAACACTCAATAATTTAAGGTGGAAATCAAAAGAGGACATCAAAAGGAGTCTACATCAAAGGATGTGGCATATATACATCAAAATGTATTCTTTAGACCTCAAAAAGATTTTCTTTTTTAAAAAAATTTTTTAATGTTTATTTATTTTTGAGAGAGAGACAGAGTACGAGGAGGGGAGGGACAGAGAGAGAGGGAGACACAGAACTGGAAGCAGGCTCCAGGCTCCGAGCCATCAGCACAGAGCCCGATGCGGGGCTCAAACCCACGAACTGTGAGATCATGACCTGAGCTGAATTCAGACGCTTAACCCCCCAAAAAGATTTTCTAAATGGACTAGGCAACAACCCATAAAGCTAAGGAAACAAATGATAAAATAAATGCAATGCATATGAAACGATGGAGAGAAGAAAATGTCTTCGCATCAACACAATCAGTAGATGAATGGATGAACAAAATGTGGACTGTATGACCAATGGAGTCTTGTTCGGCCTCAAACGGAAGCAACTCCTGCAATATCAGAGAACGTGGGTAAACCTGGAGGACATTGTGCCAAGTGAAACAGGCCAGACACAGAAGGCCAAACACTGCACGACTCAGTTCCGTAAACAAGCACGATAGCCAGTTTTTCAACTTAAATGAGAAACATCAAACTATCAATTTGTTGCACAAATATAGGAGAAAATCTTAAGGATCTAGAGCTAAATCGATGCCAAAAGCATCCATAACGGAAGCAAGTTACACCTGAAACTAACTGAATATTGTGTGTCAATTATACTTCAACTTTTTTTTTTTTTTAAAGCAGTTCATGCATCAGACTTCTTCAGCATTAAAACCTGGCTCTGCACAGGTTGTCAACCCAGCCTGTCTACATGATGAGGTATCTACTTGACTCTTGAAGCAGACAGTGGTATTTGAAAAGGACTTATATTAGATAAAAATTGATAATACTCAGGCAAATAGTAAAATATAAATTATATGCTCAGAGAAAAGACACAATGCAATTATTTAAACTCCTCAAGTAAACACAGAGAGAGCTGAACAATAAAAAGAACAGAAGGCTGAATATAAGGGGAATAAAAACAACAAATACAATAAATAGAATGGTTACAAATGTGTTAGACATTAATCCAACGACATCAGTAATTAAATATTAATGCTGAATAGACAGATTAAAAGATTGTAGGGGTGCCTGAGTGGCTCAGTCAGTTGAGCGTCCGACTTAGGCTCAGGTCACGATCTCGCGGTTCCTGGGTTTGAGCCCCACGACGGGCTCTGTGCTGACAGCTCAGAGCCTGGAGCCTGCTTCGGATCCTGTGTCTCCCTGTCTCTGCCCCTCCCCCACTCATGCTCTGTCTCTTTGTCCCAAAAATAAATAAACGTTAAAAAAAAAATTTAAATCCTAGGTAGGTTAAAATAAAGGGATGGAAAAAGATACGCTGTCCTTGCCCTAATCAAAACAAATCTGGAATAGACATATTAATTTCAGACAAATCAGACTTCACAACAAGGAAAGTTATCAAGGATAAAAATATCAATACATAATGTTGAAGGGGACCATTGTTCATGCAGATACATCAGTCATAAATATGCCAAAGACCAGACTATCCAAATACACGAGGTGAAAACTTATACAACTTATCAAAAATTGTAGAAATAGAAAAATCCACTCTAAGCTTGCAGACCCCGTAGATCCAACAGGCAGAACATCAGTGAGGACATAGTTCATGCACATGTCACTGTCCATCAATTTGATCTCATTGGCATTTAGAGAATATGCCAATGAGAGACCAGGGGACACATTCTTCTCAAGTCCACCTGTTATAGGTGCCAACATAGAACACATTTTGGATGATGAGACACAGCTTACCAAATTTGAAAGAACAGAAATCGTATGAAACATGTTCTCAGCCCACAATGGAACTGAGTTTGAAATCCATAGCACATAGATGACGAATCCTCAAATAATTGGAAAGTAAACCATACCCTCCTGGACAACATATGACGGGAAAAACCCAGGTTATTCAAACAGGCTAGGATGTAGTGAAAACAATACCTCAAGGGAATTTTAAAGCATTGAATGAATATATTAGAAAAGAAGAGGGGTGCCTGGGTGGCTCAGTCTGTTGAGCGTCCGACTTTGGCTCAGCTGATGATCTCTTGGTTTGTGGGTTCAAGCCCCATTGGAGCCTGCTTCAGGTTCTGTATCTCCCTCTCTCTCTGCCCCTCTCCCACTCATGCTCTGTGTCTCTCTCAAGAATAAATAAATATTAATTTTTTTTTTGAAAAAAAGAGAGGCACCTGGGTGGTTCAGTGGGTTAAGCACTCCAGCTCAGGTCATGATTTCACGGTCCGTGAGTTCAAGCTCTGTGTCGGGCTCTGTGCTGACAGCTCAGAGCCTGGAGCCTACTTCACATTCTGTGTCTCCCTCACTCCCTGCCCCTCCCCCACTCAGCTTTGTGTGTGTCTCTCTCTCAAGAATAAACAAACATTAAACAGTTTTTTAAAAATTCTTTAACATTTTTTAAAAAAGAAGAAAGATGTAAAATCTATAACCTAAACACTGGCCTTAGGAAAGCATAAAAAGGAGATGAATTTAAATCTAAACCAAATGACAGAAAAAATCATAATATAAGTTAGAGCAGAGATCAATAAATTAAAAAACAGGAAACCCATGGAGAAAAATCAACAACGCAAAAAAACAGGGTCTGTGAAAAGATCAATAAAATCATAACTTCGCGGCAAGCTAACCGAGCAAAAAAGAGAGAAGACACAATTTTGTAATACCACATATGGAAAAAAAGCCATCCGTAATGATCCCATAGACATGAACATATAACAAAGGAGCATTATTAATATCTCTCTGCCCACGGGTTTGATAATTTAGATGGAAAGGACCAATTCCCTGAAAGACTGAAACTCATACAAGGAGAAATATGTAATTTCAATAGGCCTATTTATATTAAAGAAATTGAATCAATAATTAATGACCCTCCTAAAAATGCATGAGGCCACGCAGTTGCACTGGAGAATTCTACCAAACCTTCAAGCGATAAAAATGTATTAGTTTACCATGGCACACGTCCCACAGGATGGATGGCTTCAACACAGACATTTACTTTCTCACAGTCCTAGAGGCTGGGGGTCTGAGATCCAGGTGGGCTGAGGCTGGTTCCTCCTGAGGCCTCTCTTCTGGCTGTGTAGATCCAGTGTTCTCCCTGTGTCCTCACATGGTCATCACTCTGTGCATGCCTGAGTCCTAATCTCTGACAAGGACAGCAGCCCTGTAGGATGAGGGACCACCTTCATGACCCCATTTTAACTCCATCACCTGACCTAAAAGACCTTATCTCCAAATATAGTCATAAATAGGTATGGGGGGGGGGCTGTTAATTCAACCACTGAATTTTGGGAGATAAAATTCAGGTGAGAGCAAACAATGCTAATTTTCTAAATCTCATCTACAAAAAAGAAAGCACTTCTTAACTTATTCTATGAGGCCAGTGTCACCCTGACACAAACACCAGATACAGACATGACATGAAAGGAAAACCACAGGCCGATGTCTCTCATAAATATAGATGCAAAAGTCTTCACCATAAACATTAACAAATAGATTGCTATAACATGTAGAAGTAAACATACACAATAGTAAATCAATATGTGTACCGTATGCAAAGTTGCCTCCACACTTGCAAATAAATTTTTGTAATCAACAGTGTTAAGAAAAATCAGATGATTATATCAATTGTTCCAGAAAAAGCATTTGATAAAATCTAACTCATGATGCAAACACTGAGCAAACTAAGAGCGATAAAGAGTGATATTTCCTTAGCTTCATGCAAACAATTTGCTTTATGAAAAACCAGATACCCTCCCATAAGATCAGGAGCAAACCAAGGATATCCTCTCCCACTACTCCTATGCAAGCCCATGTTGGAGGTCCTAGTCAATGCAATAAGACAAGAAAGGAAAATAAAAGCTACTCAGTTTGGCAAGAAGAAATAAAACTGTCATTTAAAAAAAATTTTTAATGTTTCTTTATTTTTGAGAGGGAGAGAGAGAGAACGCAAGGGGGGAAGGGGTAGAGTGAGGAGTCACAGAATCTGGAGCAGGCTCCAGGCTCTGAGCTGTCAGCACAGAGCCTGACGTGGGGCTCGAATTCACGAACCGTGAGACCATGACTTGAGCCAGATGATTAACCGACTGAGCCACCCAGGCACCCCCCACAACTATCATTTACAAAAATATAGATGACATGATTGTTATGTCAAAGAAATGTCAAAGAATCAATAACAACAAAAACTTCTGGAACTAATAAAGGATTGCAACATAGTCTCATGACCAAGATTATTGTATATAACCAGTTTTTTCCTATATGTAAGCAATTTGACTTTGCAATTAAAAACAAAAGCTCAGGGTTAGGGTGCCTGGGTGGCTCAGTCGGTTAAGCGTCCTACTTTGGCTCAGGTCATGATCTTGCGGTCCGTGAGTTCGAGCCCTGCGTCGGGCTCTGTGCTGACAGCTCAGAGCCTGGAGCCTGTTTCAGATTCTGTGTCTCCCTCTTTCTCTCTCCTCTCCTGCTCATGCTCTGTCTCTCTCTTCTCAAAAATAAATAAACGTTAAAAAAATTAAAAAACAAACAAATAAAAGCTCAGGTTGCCTGGGTGGCTGAGTTGGTTGAGCATCCAACGTCAACTCAGGTCATGATCTCGCAGTTTGTGGGTTCGAGCCCCACATCAGGCTCTGTGCAGACAGCTCAGAGCCTGGAGCCTGCTTCAGATTCTATGTCTCCCTCTCTCTCTCCTCCTCCCCAACTCACGCTCTGTCTCTCTCTCAAAAATAAATATTAAAAAAGACTCATTTAATAAGCACCATAAAAAGGCAATCAATTATTACAGGTGACCAGGGAAAAACCAAACAGCCACTTAAATTAGCTGTTTATATAGGGCTCTGTGTAAAATAACAAAATATTTTAGACAATCTCAATGTCTATTAGTAGGGAGATTGTTATATATCCATGATTGTTTATAATATACAATACAGATTACCATGATATATACTATTTGTATATACTTTCTTGTATCTCCAAGCTATATTGTGTAGTACATAAGCACCATGTAATATTATTGGCAAAAACGTGTGTGTGTGTGTATACTAATTGATGATAATAGCTATTTCTAAAGAGACAGCTGTGTTAAGGAAGCACTATTTGATGGGATTTGGTCCTTATTTGAGTTTGCAAGAAAGAAAAAGCAAGGATAATTAAATAGTGTTTGCTTCATAAAGTTAAAATTAAAAAAAAAAAACTAGTAAGAATTCATTCCTGACTAATTGGGACAATTATGACAGCAGTGTAGAAACATGAACATTACCACATTATTATAAAGTTATCTACAATTTAAGGAGTACAGGGAAGAAGAAGAAAACCTGTTGAATAATCCAGACTTTGGAAATCGTATCTCATTTAACCTTCACACGATTTCCGTGAGCTCACTAGCATTATCGCCTGTGTTACAGGTGGGGTGATTGAAGCTCAGAGAAATAATTGTGAGCAGGGTCACAACCTACTGAAGAGCCCTCATTGGGCACTCATTGAACATGGTCCGTGGACTTTAAATGCTCATGTTCTTTGGCACTCAAATGTCCTCACTTTATATTCACAAAGCAAGTAAAACTCATCCCAATGAGAGATATTATATAGAAGTAAAATATTAGACTCAGCATCATTTAAGAGGATATCATTATAAGATCCATTTCTATATTATGGAGCCATTCCTGCACCCCAGTAAATGACCCATAATAACAGTGATTTGTAGATCTTGTTATAAAACCTTCTAATAAAAATTCCTATGTAAGTATTTAATTCATTTCAACAAGAATTCATTAGCTTGTTTTACCCACGTAAGCAAGTTTAGGAGTAAAGTTCCTTCCAAAGGTTTTCGGACGTCACCGGGTGCCACATGCTAGGGCTCACATGAGAGTTGCAGATCTAAAAAGGAGGGAGAAGAAGATGTCAGAAGGTGCCGACTGTTTTGAACACACGCGGGAAACTCATGAATCACATAAAAATTCAAAGGTGCGCTCTTTCCACTGCGGATCTATCCTGGGAAATATACAGAAAAATAAGTATATACACCTAGCCTTAATAGAAAATGGCCATGACCATTTACTTAACCTTTAAGTCTACAGAGTGGGGTTGAATGCCCTCCTTTATCTATTGGTATCAGACTCGACTTATGTTTTGGAACATTTCTACTTGCTAGGCTGATGACATAACCATTTTGTTTTAATTTTCAATATAGATCTTATGGTTTCATTGCCCTCAACTAGAGTTTACTCCATTTAAGGAAAATCTGTCCTCTTTTTTTTTTTATCCATTTCTCTCTTCTTTCCTTCCCCTTCCTCCCTTCCTCCCTTCCTCCCTCCCTTCCTTCCTCCCTCCCTCCCTTCCTTCCTTCCTTCCTTCCTTCCTTCCTTCCTTCCTTCCTTCCTTCCTTCCTTCCATCTTCCTTTCCTTCCCTCTATGGGCCAAGAGATCTCACATGGTTCAGATACAAAACTCAACATGAAAACAAAATTCAGTGGAGTCCAGTCCATCAAAAGATGTGGGCATCTAAACAAATGCAATCACTGTGTAATTGTAGAGCAGACTTAAGTACAGAGAAGGGATGAAGGAGAGATTGACTCAGTCTATCCCACAGCTCAGGAAAAGCTTCTCGGAGGAGGCAACATGAGAACCAGGATGTAAAGACAAATTAGCTTTCCGCCATGTTCATTTCACAAGAGAATGGCACAATCCAGGCTGAGAGGATGACACATGCTGAAGGATGGCATGCGTTTGGGGGGGGATCTAAACAGTGGCATTATTTGGGAATGCCAGCAGAAGGATCCAGAAATAGAAAACCTCAGAAGCAGAAGTTGGTGGCCAGCAGGTATGGGTCTCGTGTTCTATATCATACACAACAGGGGATCCAGGGAATGACTTCAGATAGAGGACAAACATCACTGTACTATTTGTTTTTCTGTTAAAGGATTATTTCAGGTGTTAGAACCATTAACAGGAGAGTGAGGTCACCAAGACGGTGTGTCATTTCAATACCTGTGTGGGGAGCAGATTCCGGAGAAGTGGATGTAGACCTATGTGGAAGCTTTGATGTTTTCCACATTGTAGCTGAGTCAGAAGTAAGGGTGTGGTCCATCCAGGGACTGGAGGGCAGGGGTTCTAACCCAGTGGGATGTCAGAATGCAGTCTTTCTTTTTGGTAGCCTTAGGTCACAGTGATCTTGTGTATAGCTTGACCCATCCTTTCCTGACTTCCTTCATGAGAAAAACTTCTGGTAGGATGTCCAAGGCTACAATAATACACACCTGTGTTCTTACGATCCACCCGTGTCTCTCTCCCATCTCCCAGTTCACTCAACGACCCACTAGAAGAGCCCAGAGACTCCTTCTTTATCTAAATACCACCTAACCCCATCATGGGACTCCACCGCATGAACTTGTGTCATCCTAGCCCGTCCCCGAAGCCCACCTCCTCTTGTCATCACACCAGGGGTGACAGATTCTACAGATGAACTTGGAAGGTCACAACAATTCCATGCAGAACATTCTGCAGTGCTACACCTGTTCCTTCTCTGGGAAATGTCACCTTGTCTTCAGGCATGACTTTGAAGCTTCCATGCCCCCTGTTCTGATTCCAGTGCTTTGTGAAAGTCCATGACTATCCTCTCTTGAACTCTAAAAGATGTTCTGGTCAATCTAAGAAATTCCTGTGTTTGCCTTAATGAGCTAAAACGCCTCCCTATCCACCGCCAATGAGCCCATACCTACAAAGGCATTGACATCACTATTTTCTTTACCAATCAGGCGACTATTTTTTGCCTTTCAAATAATAACTTTAAGCCAGTAATAGCTAGGTGAGTTAGGTCAATCAGTTTTACTGAGTATCTGCAGCAAGGTCTTAACATGTCTTACTTTTTTTTTTAAGTTTATTTATTTTGAGAGAGAGAGACTGCATCCGAGGGAGGGGCAGAGAGAGAGAGAGAATCCCACGCAGGCTCTGAGCTGTCAGCACAGAGCTTGATGAGGGACTCAAGCCCATAGACCTCAAGATCATGACCTGAGCCAGAGTTGGATGCTTAACCGACTGAGCCACCCAGGCGCCCCTCATTCTTGGTTAGTTTCTAAAATTGTTCTCTCCCATTAGGTATGCAAGTTCAGGAAAAAGAAACCATAGATTCACAGCACATGGAGGTCCCGTACAGCTTCCTATTGGGAATCCATAGGTATCCGGAAATCCATAATGTCCATCTGCCATGAGCATTTCATCATTCCAGTGAATGCTTTTGTCTTTGTAAGAGCAATTACTCTACAAAAATAAACCCTGATCATTTTATGTAAATTTCTGAGGCACACCGGGCAGTTTTTCATCTAGGAATGTTAGATCCTCTCACTGTGGAGTGGACTTTGAGTTGTCTCTCAATAAAAACATGGTCGACTCATGTAGTTAACATTTAAAAAAAAATAAAAGTTAGGGGCACCTGGGTGGCTCAGTCAGTTGAGCATCTGACTCTTGATTTCAGTTCAGGTCATGATCCCCGGGGTTTTAAGATCGAGCCCCGCCTCTGGTTCTGTGCTGAGTGTGGATTCTGCTTAGGATTCTCTCTCTGTGTCTGTCTCAAAATAAGTAAATAAATGAATAAACTGAAAATTAACCCAAGAGAAGTCATCTTCCATATTTTTAAAAAAAATTTTTTAACGTTTATTTATTTTTGAGACAGAGCGAGACAGAGCATGAATGGGGGAGGGTCAGAGAGAGAGGGAGACACAGAATCTGAAACAGGCTCCAGGCTGAGCGGTCAGCACAGAGCCTGACGCGGGGCTCGAACTCACGGACCGCGAGATCATGACCTGAGCCAAAGTCGGAATCTTCCATATTTTATTGTGAAACACAACCCTGAACTTACAGCAAAACTCTGAATGGAGGCGATATGTATTGGGGACTATGGTGTGAATAGTTACTGTAGTTTTAAAATCAGTAAGTTAGCCCATTACCAAACTCTGGGCATTTGCAGACCTGCCTCTGGTAGGCAGAGAATCAAACAAGCAGATGTGAAAAGACTGTAATAATGACTGTGGGTACTCATTTCTAGAAGCAAGAAAGAACCACATTAGCACCCACTGTGAGAGCTGGCTGTGGTCCTGGGGGTAACTGGTCTACTTTTGCTGTAAATATTTTCTGTGCGTTTTGTACTTTGCTATTTACTTGCTGTCTGTTCATGTGTGGGAATTTAGAAGTAGCCAGAAACTGGGGGGCCTGGGTGGCTCGGTTGGTTAAGCATCCGACTTCAGCTCAGGATCTCATAGTTCGTGTGTGTTCGATCCCTGCATCGGGCTCTGTGCTGACAGCTCAGAGCCCGGAGCCTGCTGGTGATTCTGTGTCTCCCTCTCTCTCTGCCCTTCCCCCGCTCACGCTCTCTGTCTCTCAAAAATAAAAATAAACATTAAAAAAAAAAGAAGTATCCAGAAATTACGTAGTCACTCCTTCAACTGGGGTCCCAGAAACCCATTAAATTTTTAATTAAAGGATTACCTCATCTTGGTTCTAACACTTGATACGGGATATTAACTGAAAAGCTACCGTATAACAATTACTTAGGAATGAGAATTTTTAGCCGCTGTGTTAAAGGAAATAATTAGTCTTACAGAGGTATTTAGCATTCGGCTCACACCTGGAAAAATAATGATCGTGACAATTCAAGAGCGCATTTTGATTATCCATCCACGATGAGAAATGGCATACCATAGTGTGGCAACATGTCTGTGAATGTGTGTGTGCGTGCGTGCCCGTGCACATAGGTGTTGACAGGGAGGGCCACGTTCTTTTCAACAATGCAGAAGTTTGAAACTTTTATTTTTATTTATTTCTGGTTTTTGGAATTGGCTGCCATCCAAACTTTGTGCTGCAAACACGTCCCATGGAAACTCTGTCCCCGTGCGTCACTAGGCAAACATTTCTGTGCATGTGTCTGGTGTGATTCACGCCCGTGGGAATCCAGGTCTTTGATCCTTTGGAGCGTGGTAACAGAATGCGGTAGCCCTTGACAATTGCAAATAGATCAGAACCTGATGGTAGGTATTATTATTCTATGATTAACCACATAAGGACAGTCTTTCCAATGAGCCTCACAGTTACTCTCCCTGATGGTCCCAACTTTCGGGGCTCTCACGTCACTGTGGGAAGCAACCCAGCCTTCCGAAGTCTCCTCCTCACCTACCGTTCTCGTTCCCTACTGCTTCGCCACTCTGCTTAAACACCACTAATGCCAAAACTCCTAACTGCTAAATGTTACTAAGGATTTAGTATCTGCCAGGTGCTAGGTTAATACCCCTCTGCTGTGTATCAGTGCACTCCCCGTGCATCCTCCTACAGATGATTATTGCATCGCATCAAAAACACACATTTTATTACTCGTACACCCATATATGGTGCATCCACGATGAGATTCGTGTTCGTGATGCCAACACAAAAAGAAAACACAAGTCACAACCTCAATCTAAATTAGAAGCAAATCACAGCCTGCCTGATTGATGCAAGAAATGCCCTCCACAGCCGGAAAGACGCAAATACTGAATTTAAAGAGGTCTAAACCATTACTGACCTGAAAAGCTGGGACTTCCTTGTGGAAAAAGCCAATTATATAGAAAGAAATAAAAGTGCACATAATTTCCGTCAGTGCTCGATTGCAAAACACGGTAGGTGTCTTGACAGATTGCCCTAGAAATAAATGTGAACACAGAATTCAATGCAAATTAAAATACCATTGGGGTGCCCGGGTGGCTCAGTCAGTTAGGTGTCCAACTCTTTTTTTTTAATTTTTTAATGTTTATTCATTTTTTTAAATTTATTTTTGAGACACAGAGAGACAGAGCATGAACGGGGGAGTGTCAGAGAGAGAGGGAGACACAGAATCTGAAGCAGGCTCCAGGCTCCGAGCTGCCAGCACAGAGCCCGATGCAGGGCTCGAACTCACGGACCACGAGATCGTGACCTGAGCTGAAGTCGGACGCTCAACCGACTGAGCCACCCAGGCGCCCCTGTTTATTCATTTTTGAGAGACAGAGAGAGACAGAGCATGAGTGGGGAAGGGGCAGAGAGAGGGAGACACAAAATCTGAAACAGGCTTCAGGCTTTGAGCTGTCAGCACAGAGCCCGATGCGTGGCTCGAACTCACAAACTGTGAGATCCTGACCTGAGCCTAAGTCGGACGCTCAACTGACTGAGCCCCCCAGGCGCCCCAGGTGTCCAACTCTTGATCTTGGCTCAGGTCAGGATCTCACAGTTTGTGAGATCAAGCCCTGTGTCAGGCTCTGTGCTGACAGCACAGAAGCCACTTGAGATTCTCTCTCTGCCTGTCTCCTGCTTGCTCTCTCTCTAGTGCTCTCTCTCAAAAATAAATAAACATTAAAAAATTAAATTAAAATATCATTGAAGATTGGAGACCCAATATAATGTTTGTAGATAAATGCTCGAGCATGTTAGTTATGATCGCAGCAAAAAGAATCTCCAGAGAATATACGTAACTACAGTACTTAAAATAACTTTAATTTCATGGAATATGCAACGCAGTCTCGTTTAAAATATCAGGAAACACAATGTGTGGAACATGAGCGGTGAAATAGCGTTTAAAGTATTTGAAGACTTTTTCAGGAGTTAGACCTAGCGATTACCCATCTATGCTTTATACACACATATTAAATCTGTCGGATCCCACACTGAAGAATGCAAAACATAAAATTACAAGCCGATCGGGTGGAAAGTAAGAAAAATCTTATCAATCCAGTAAGCAGACACAGAAGAAAGAGATAAAAAAGAACACCTGATAGAAAAAAGAGACACATCATGTCCTATCAAAAAACTCCCATATTGACAGTGCACATAACCGTGGTGAAACTTGGAAGAAATAAATGGGTAAAAGGAATTCAAACGAACCCAGTAAGTACGTATGAGTCAGTGTTCTTAAACAGGATTCATGCAAATGACAGGTTCGTGTAAACATGAAAAGTAACACGATACTATCGAGCATTCACGCATACACATATGAGCAGAGACCTGGATTCACATGGATGTGAGTCCACCGGAGAGATTCAGGAAAATGCTCACTTGGTGACGCACGGGGACAGATTTTCCATAAGGATAAGGGCTGGCTCATGGAACGATTTGTTTTTTAATATTTATTTATTTGGAGGAGAGCACAAGTTGGTGAAGGGCAGAGAGAGGGGCACAGAGGATCCAAAGCAGGCTCTGTGCTGACGGCAGTGAACTGAATTCTCCTGACCTCTCTGATCTTTTTTTAAAAATGTTTATTTGTTTACCTTGAGGGGAGTGGAAAGGCAGAGAGAGGGAGAGAGAGCATCCCAAGCAGACTCCCTGGTGGCTTCATGAGTTGAATGTCCGACTTGGCTCCCACCACGCTTCAATGTATTGCTGCTACATGGGGGCTCCCAGAACTACATCATTCTTGTTTTATTTTCTGTGATTGTGTTTCTTAAAATAAAAAAGAAAAATTTGTATTCTGTTAAGCATGAAGAACTATCACAGTGGATTATAAATGGAATCCCGAGGAACATGATCTTTTGAAAGCTTAGGAATTCAAATAAGCCGAACTCACAGAAAGCATTCAAAACAGGGTCACTGTGCACCGCGACAAAAATATTTGGAAGACCGCGACTTGAGCCAAAACCTCTCTCGTTTCCACGCTGGCTTGCGGAAGTTTGGAAAACATCCTGGAGTTTGGGACAGAAACCGAGCTCAAAGAGTATCTGTGACTTTGAAGATGTTTGCTACTCCTGGGAGCCCGAGGTATCTCCTTACATGTAGCACGTGGGAGAAGTAATTTAGGCTTTAGTGAAGTGTTTTGAAAAAATGGTACAAGAAACATGGGCTTGACCCTTTTTCTCTTTTAAATTCAAGTTAGTTAATACTTCTATCCAGTGTAGTCTTGGCTTCAGGAGTGCAACCCAGTGATTCAACTCTTACGTGGAACAGCCAGGGCTCATGCCAACAAGTGCCGTCCTCAGTGCCCATCGCCCGTTTGACCTGATTCGTCACAGGAAGGCTTCATAAATGTCCCCTGGATCAAACGGGACTGTCATCCACCATCGAAGCTTCTCTGGAAATCGGGACTCAGATGACAAGAACGAATGCACACCAATCCTAAACGTGTAGTGAGTGTGGTGTGTCTGAGACGGGGCCACCCAGTCAGCGTGCCTTCTACTGATGATGACATTTCCCTTTGTTGTGTCATAACCTGTGGGTCACTGGTGCTCATACCCCCTACTGACCAAAGCCCTCCATTCGCTTGAGGACCCGTAACATGTGCCATCAACTTCGCTCTGGGGACGCACAGTGCGGTTGCAGAACTGAGTTTCGAACGAGTCCTTGGCACTTTCCTATCAAACATGGGTTTCCAAGGACAGCGGGATTGTCATGTTGTTGAGGACCTCACAGAGGAGATACAAATACAGCAACCAACTCATTCTGTGTAAGATGATTAGGGACAAAAGCGTTACAAATATTGGAGAATTTAACAGCACGCAATGAACTTAAGTATAACTCAAAAGACCATGAGTGATAGGAGGACTCCTGACATCATGAGTCGGAAATTTAATATAAGGCTTAAAAAAATTCTTTTAGTGCCTATTTACTTTTGAGGGACAGAGCCAGCATGGAAGGGGCGGAGAGAGAGGGAAACAGAGGATCTCAAACAGGCTCCATGTTGACAGCAAAGAGCCTAATGTGTGGCTTGAATTCACGAACCGTGAGATCGTCACCTGAGCCAAAACCAACCCAGACGCTTAGCCGACTGAGCCACCCAGGCGCTCCTGGAAATGCTTTAAAATCCACAGACAGGCTTGTGGTGAGAAACAACACCTATACTTTTTAAACTATGGTTAATTTGGGGCACTGTTTTTGAAAATGACAGAAACTTTCCTCTTTCACGTTTGAGTGAATCACGTTCAACAACATACGCGTGTATGAATGGGTCCCAGCTCTTAATCTTGAACTTGAGTCCTTTTGGGGCCTTGAAGGCATCTTTCAATGATGTTTAAAATTTTTCTAATTCTTTTTAATCCACCTTCACATAAGTACTAGCTTCTTTATGGGAAACCAAATCCCATAACACTTATTACAGAGAGAATTGCCTTGGCTTTTGGGTTTTGTTGAGCCACAAATTTAAACCAAGTTCAAAATAAGAATCTGATGGAAATAAAAAGACTGGTTGTTGCCTTTGTTTTTGTGTTTGTTTTTGTTTTTGTTTTTGTTTTCCCCACAAGCTGAAAGGCCAGGAGAATTGATTTTAAGAGTAGGACGGTCTGGGGGCACCTGGGTGGCTCAGTCAGTTAAGCGTCTGACTCTTGATGTCAGCTCAGGTCATGATCTCACAGGTCATGAGTTCAAGCCCCGCATTGAGCTCTGTGCTGACAGTGCAGAGGCTGCTTGGGATTCTCTCTCCACACCCCCCTCCCACTCACTCTCTCTCTCTTTCAAAATAAATCAACATTTTTTCAAAAAAATTAAAAACTGTGGGGTGCCTGGGTGGCTCAGTCGGTTCAGCATCCAACTTTGGCTTCGCTCATGATCTCGTGGTTTGTGAGTTCGAGCCCTGTGTCGGACTCTGCGCTGACAATATGGACCCTGGTGGGATCTTCTCTCTGTCTCAAAATAATAAATAAATAAACTTTAAAAAATTAAAAAATTTAACGATCCTGTAACATTTTGAAGACCAATGGCATCTCTTAAAGTGTTGCATTGGGGCTCAGTTTACTTGAACGGCCATCTCAAGAACGTAAGAACGTCCATCCCAAATCCGCAGGTACCGTCTGAGGTATGTGCATTTTCAGGAAGCGTGGGACTGCGTTTCTGATTGTCACTGGCACCGGTAGTCTGAAATCCCCCCCAGATTGTGGAATTACTGCTGATTAGTTGCCCTTTTTCTGAGTGAAAATTGTGTCACTCAGCATGTGAGTGTCGGTAGCTCTCACACCTGACTCACTTTAGCAAAAGAGCTGTTGTGTGACTGTTTTCAGGGATTGGGGAAACCGGTAGGAGTTCACTGCCCTTTTCCACGTGAGTTATGACACACACCGCCTGTCCCCTCTTGACCTCGCTGCCTCCCATATCCTTCCCTCGAGGCTTTACACGTGCCGGGCAGCCCGAGCTGTGAAGACGTGCTTGCACAGGCTCAGATCTTGGAGCTGCTCTGACCTGGGTTAGAATCCGTGTTCAGGCTCTTCGGGGGCAAGCGACTGAGGCTGCGTGCCCGTCGGTGGCTTCACATTTCCCTCGTTGGTGCCGGAAACAGTCCCGGATGTGCTGTGATTGTGGCAAAGTCCCCACCTTTTCTTACGAGGATGATTTCCATAATGGTTGTTCTGAGTATGGAGAGGAAAACTCACTTTTTCTTGTGGGGCCCTGAGAGTTTAGATGAAAACACACCGTTGTCAGGCTGACAACATACAATAGGTCATAACGCCTCAAGCCCTAATCACCTTGTTCGACTTTGTAGCCAACACCTCGTCTCAGGTTCAGACCCAGGACCCACTAGTCTGTTTCTGTCCTTACAGTGTCTTTTCCAGCATGTCCTATAAATGGATCAAATATGCAAGGTATTGAGACTAGCTTCTTGCACTTAGATGAACACATCTGAGGTCTTTTCCAGAACATTCTATGAATGGAAGAAATACAATGCATGGTATGGAGGTTGGCTTCTTGCACTTAGATGAACACATCTGAGGTCTTTTCCAGAACATTCTATGAATGGAAGAAATACAATGCATGGTATGGAGGTTGGCTTCTTGCACTTAGATGAACACATTTGAAGTCTTTTCCAGAACATTCTATGGAGGGATCAAATGGAATGCATGGCATGGGGACTGGCCTCTTGCACTTAGATGAACACATCTGAGCTCTTTTCCAGAACATTCTATGAAGGGATCAAATGAAATGCATGGTGTGGATGCTGACTTTTTGCATGTAAGTGAATACATCTGAGGTCTTTTCCAGAACATTCTATGAAGGGTGCAAACAATGCATGGCATGGAGAGTGGCTTCTTGCGCTTAGATGAACACACCTGAGGTCTTTTCCAGAATGTTCTATGAAGGGGCCAAACAGAATGCTTGGTATGGAAGCTGACTTCTTGTGCTTAGCGATACACGTTTGACGACTTTCCCAGAATGTTCTATGAAGGGACCAAACAGAATGCCTGGTATGAGGCTGGCTTCTTCCACTTAACATGAACACTTTTGAGGTCTTTTCCAGAATGTTCTATGAAGGGATCAAACAGAATGCATGATATGAGTCTGGCTTCTTGCACTTAGATGAGCACTCTTGAGGTCTTTTCCAGAATGTTCTATGAAGGGATCAAACAGAATGCATGGTATGGAGGCTGGCTTCTTACACTGAGATGAACACATTTGAGGCTCAACCAGGCTGTTCCATGTATGAGTGCTTCAGCTCTTTTTTATTGCTCGACTCAGTTCCATTTTGTAGACGTGCTCCAATCGGCCTGTCCGTCATCCGACAAAGGACATCTGGACTGTTTCCACTAGTTTTCATGATTACACTTGAAGCCATGACAAACACTGCTCATTGACAGGTTTGTGAATGAGCATAAGCTTTTTATTTCCCTTAGGTAAATTCCTAGGAGGGGGATTTCTGGCTCATGTGACAATTGCAGGTTTAGGGATACGAGAAGCCACCAGACTATTTTCCAGAGTGGCTGTGCCGTTCTGTATTCCCACCAGCCCCAGGTAACATGATAGTCTCCATACTCCCTATCCATACTGTTACTGGTATTTTTTAAACTGATTATACTTTAGACATTCTCATCAGTAGGTAGTAGCATGTCCCTATGGTTATAGTTTTATTTTTATTTTTTTTATTTTAAAGAGAGAGCGAGCAGGGGAGAGGGGATGATGGAGAGAGAATGTAAAGCAGTCTCCATGATCAGCATGGAGGCAGGTGCCAGGGCTCAGTCCCACAACGCTGGGATTCAAGACCTGAGCCGAAATTAAGAGTCGGACAGACACTCAACTGACTGAGCCACCCAGGCACCCCACTGTTATAGTTTTAAATCACATTTGCCTAATGACTAAAGATGTTGGGTTTTCTTTTCAAGCACTTATTAGCTGAATATCATCTTCTGTGTAATATCTGTTCAGATTATGTGTCCAAATATTTCTAAATTGTTTATTTGGTGTATTGGATTGGGATTATTATTATTATTACTATTGTTACTGAGTTTTAAAAATAGACTTTTGGGCGCCTGGGTGGCTCAGTTGGTTAAGCGTCTGACTTCAGCTCAGGTCACAATCTCACGGTTTGTGGGTTTGAGCCCCGCATCAGGCTCTGTGCTGATGGCTCAGAGCCTGGAGCCTGCTTTGGATTCTGTGTCTCCCTCTGTCTGCCCCTCCCCCACTCATTTTCCCTTCCTCCCTCCCTCCCTCTCTCTCTCCCTCTCTCTCTCTCTCTCTCTCTCTCAATTAATAAATAAATAAACTTAAAACAATACACTCTTTTATCTTGAAATAATTTCAGATTTACACAAGGTTTGTCATAGTTTATAGAATCCTTGTAGATCCCTCATCTAGTGCCCCTCCCCATGATTATTATTATGCCACTAATTATCTGTGGTATGTTTGTCAAAACTACGGAACGGCCATGGGTATATCATGATGAAACTGCACACACTTTCCAGACGCTGTTACTTTTTCCAGTAACCTCCCCAGCCCTTCAGTTCCAGAATCCCGTATAGGATATTGCGTCGCACTCGCTTCTCACGTCTCCACATTCTCTCTCTGTGGCCGGTTATCAATCTTTCCTGCTCTTTCCAAGACCTCAACAGTCTTGAGTACCTGCCACGTATCGGTAATTTGTATCAACAGGAGAAGCAGAGGTTACCTTCTATGTAATTCGCTGTAGGACCAACATGGAAGGTACAAGAACAAGTTTTATTTTTTTTCATGTTTATTTATGTTTTGAGAGAGAGAGAGAGAAGGAGACACAGAATCCAAAGCAGGCTCCAGGCTCCAAGCTGTCAGCACAGAGCCCGACATGGGGCTCGAACCCATGAACCGTGAGATCATGACCTGAGCCGAAGTCGGACAGTCAACCAACCGAGCCACCCGGGCGCCCCAATACAAGGACAACTTGTAGAAGGAACTTAGGGTGCCTGGATGGCTCAGTCGGTTAAGCCTCCGACTTCAGCGCAGGCCATGATCTCACGGTTTGTGAGTTCGAGCCCTGCATCCGGCTCTGTGCTGACGGCTCAGAGCCTGGAGCCTGCTTCCGATTGCGTGTCTCCTTCTCTCTCTGCCCCTCCCCCCACTCGTGCTCTGTCTCTCTCTCTCTCTCTCATAAGTAAGTAAGTAAATAAATAAATGTATAGAAGGAACTGGAAGCTATGTGCTTTTGTCTCTGTAGGGCCCAGCCTTATTTAGATGTTCAGCATACCTTGAGCGAATGACTGAATGAGTGAATGAATGAACCAGGGAGGGAAAGGTGTGATGCCTGTCATGCTGTGCGTGCAGGAAAGCCAGAGCCACGATGAGTTAGCATGCTGCCTACGATCACGTCACAGTACGTGGAAGCTGCATCCATGCTCCGTAAATATTCTCAGTTATGTTACGTCTTCCCGGCTGTGAGGGACCCAGTTTTGTCTACAGATTGGGTTCGTCTCTGGTGGGTGAAAATCTTCTGTGCTACCCACTGCAGGGTCTATTAACTTAATTAGGCTCAATGCATGTCCCTTCGGCTGAATTCAAATTCCGCGTTCGACTCGTTTGTTTGTTTTGTTTTGTTTTCTTGCTCTGTGCCACCCCCCGAGGGGAACGTGTCTTCCCTTGCTCCCTCCTTTGGTTTCCTCTTGCAGCACGAGCCTGTTCTGGAACCGACATCCGTAATCAAACATCTGTCTGGAAAGAGTGCACCATATATCTGTTTTTCGATTGCAGAGAACAAATACATACACGCGTTAATATGGCTTGGACAGAAACACTGAACAAAGTGTGGTTTCAGCACATCAGGTAGGAACGCTAATTATGCATAATCGACGCTCTCCGGGCCTCGGCAGCTGCAGGTGTAGTTAAAACAAAGCCGAGCCCTTGAGGGGGTCGCGGGGAGATGCCAGGTTTTAAGAAAAACTTCTGTCCCTGAAGGCAACCTCCAAGCGGTGGGTCCTCAGCGCTCAAATCAACATCGCCACCTGCTGGCCGCTCTCCGGAACTGCAGGCCCCTGGCGGTGACCCCTGGGTTATTCTACACCTGTTCTGGGCTATCCTTAGAGCTCTTTCCATCACCGTGCGTATTAACATGCACACTGGTGTCAGACGAAGCCTCATGCACGATGCCTGTGTTAAAGATAGTTACATTTTGCATATTCACAAATATAAGGATAAATCTGTATATATATTATGTAAATATATGTGGTACATTGATATTCTAATATATATTGTATTTAATACATGTTGTATATATTTATAGTAAATATAGATGTTAAACTATATATAAACATATAAAGCTATATATAAATATATAAAGTATATATTTATGAGACCATATGTATGTATATATATACATATATATATATACACATACATATATAGCAGTATATGTATGTAAAACTATATTTATGCATGCAAAGGTCATCATGGGTGCTGATCCAAATTTCTTGGCTAGGAATGCATAAAACACCGGTTGTTGGACATTCCTATATACTAGAATCCCCTGGAACCTTTCAAGTATCACATTTTCACTACTGCATTTCAAAGCAATAAAATAAAAGCCTCTGAGGGCAATATGTAGGCCTGTGTACTTTTAAGTGCTTCCTGGTGATTCCAGTGTGCAGCGAGGTGTAGAGGCCCCAGGCAGCGTTTCCAGACTGCATGGCTTAGCTGAGAAGGACGCCCACATGCGAACTGAGGGGTTACATGCTACATGGTCAGATGTCCCGTCACAATGTTGCCATTGAAAGCAACCGTGCAAACTTCATTGGAGCAGGAGCTAACCTAAAAACATTTCTAGCACCTGCCATGAATTACAGCTGCTTGCTATGAGGACAGTCCCTGTTCAAGTTTGTTCCTGTTCTGTTTGCTTAAAGGGGTTATTGCCTGTGGGGTGTCTGGGTGGCTCAGTGAGTTAAGCATGTGACTTTTGCTCAAGTTATGATCTCATGGTTTGGTTTGTGAGTTGGAGCCCTCTGTCGGGCTCAGTGCTGACAGCTCAGAGCCTGGAGCCTGCTTCAGATTCTGTGTCTTCCTCTCTCTCTGCCCCTCCCCTCTTTCTCTGTCTTTCAAACCTAAATAAGCATTTTGTAAATTAAAAATAAAATAAAATAAAAATGAACATTAAATTACCTTAGTTACTCAGGTAATGTATAGATAAGAAAACAAAGGGAGAGAATAATTAAACGAAACATCCAACAACTACTAATCAGTACAGGAATTTATAAAAGTCAGCCCGCAGACTGCCTCCTGCCGGTGTAAATAAATAAATAAATGACATCAAATTAGTGCTTCTTTAGTCTGATTCTCATGGGACCTTGGGGGTCAGGAAGAATTCTTTTCCTGCCTGATCCCCAGAGTTTCCAAACACAAAGCAATACCAGTTCAAAGGAGTTTGTGGGCAGATTAAATGAAATAGCGAATGTACAAAGTGTCTTAAAATCTGTAGTCTGTTGTAAATTGCCATTTCCAGTCGCCTGCATTGTTACATCAGGCCCACGGGAGGGTGGGAATTATGCAGACGCAGTCTGACGTACACAGTGACCGAGCACATCATACATCTAACACACTGGGATAATCAACCGTGAGCAAGAAGGAGTTTCGTCCCTTCCAAAACATACTATCTATTAAAGCCACAGATCCATTGCCAAAAAATCTGGTGAAAATCCAACTTAACCAGCCTTCCCCTTGGGTACTGCACAGACAGGAAGACCTTGCCAGGTTAAAATGTTACTAGCAGAAGTTGCAATTTCATAGACGCACCTTTGCAAGATTTTATAACACCTGCCGGACATTCTTTCTGATGTAAACACTTGCCCTTGGAAAATCCTGAAATTACCTTATAGGTCTACAGATAGGCGTTTTTCCTGCTCCCTGCCACTAGCTGTGCCATCAATGTTCGGAAAATAATAAGAATCAGGAGAGAATAAAGGGATAGGAACATATCTGAGACGTTAAATGGAATGAATTTGTTGAAGTCCCTTGGGTTTCTTCTTGAGGTACTGGAACAATGATTCATACACATTCCCTCATTTCAGACATGTTCTGATGGGTGGAAAATGAAATTTGACCAATCCTTACCAAAGGCAAGTTTTAAATGTTTTTTAAGTTTTTAATGTTTATGTATTTTTGAGAGAGAGACAGAGAGAGTAGGAGCAGGGGAGGGGCAGAGAGAGAGGGAGACACAGAATCAGAAGCAGGCTCTAGGCTCTGAGCCATCAGCCCAGAGCCCGACACGGGGCTCGAACTCATGGACCGTGCTATCGTGGCCTGAGCCGAAGGCAGAGGCTTAACCAACTGAGCCATGCAGGCTCCCCTAAAATGTTTTAAGACTTCTTGTCCTACTTAACCTTGAGTATAAAGATGATGCTTTTTCATAAAAGGTTTGAAATAGACACCGCATGGCTCATTTCACCTGGAAGGGGAGGAAAAAACTCCAGTGGAAACTGTGACACATGCAGGACGATGACAGAGTGTCGCTTCAAGGCTCCCTTTCTATTCTCTGGAACAACCTGAAATGCATGAGACTCAGTCAGAGCGACTTTGGAAAAATAGAAAGCCCAGGTCCCACGTTTCCAGCTGCTCACAGTTGAATTATTCAGCTGAGTCCCATGAACCACCGCGCAGAAGACTGAAATCATTTACATTAATTTTCTTAGTCTCTGGTAGACGGAACCTCCATGCACATCATTATAAAGGCAGCCAGGTCTGACCTCCTGTTCGTAGAAACCCCAAGGCACAGACCATAACCCAAAGATGCGGATCGTGAGCATGCAAATCGGCAATCGATCTCGAGATGCTTTCAGCTTCCTAGCTAGCTTCCTTTACATACTTGGAGGATAGGGAGCACTGGAAAACTAATAGGGTTTTTTTGTTTTGTTTTGTTTTGTTTTGTTTTGTTTTGTTTTGTTTTGTTTTTGTTTTTGTTTTTGTTTTTTTTTGTTTTTTTGTTTTTTTTTTGCTGATGAATTGGCCTTCGAGGAGGTTTACATGGAAAGTGCTCTGTGTGTCTGGTTTTTGGTTTTAATTTAATTTTAAGGTTTCTATTGTTTTTTCTTGACTGTGTTTGACATATAACATAAGTAAGTTTAAGGTGTACAGCATGTTAATTGGGTATGTCTCTATTAATCCATCCATCCATCCAATCTGTCCTATCTATCCATCATATCATGTCTATCTATCTATCTATCTATCTATCTATCTATCATCTGTCTATACATCCATCTATCCATCATATCATATGACATCTGTTCTATGATGTCTATCCATCCATCATATCTATCTGTGACATCTATCATCTATTATATGTATCTATCCATCCATCATATCTATCTATGATATCTATCTATCTATCATCTATATTGTATGTATCTATCCATCATATATATCTATATATGATATCTATTATATTTATCTATCTATGATATCTATCTATCCATCCATCATATCTATCTATCTATCTATCTATCCATCCATCCATCCATCCATCCATCATATCTGTCTATCCATGTATCAATCCATCCATCCATCCATCCATGCATCCATCCATCATATCTATCTGTCTATCCATCTATCAGTCCATCCATCCATGCCTGCATCCATCCATCCATCCATCCATCAATCATAGCTATCTATTATCTATCTATCTATCTATCTATCTATCTATCTATCTATCATCTCTCTATTATATGTATGTATCATATCATCTATCTATATATCTATCTATCATATCATATGTATCTATCTATGCATCCATCCATCATATCTATCTATCCATCCATCCATCCATCCATCATATGTATCTATCTATCCAAGATATCTATCTATGTATTATCTCTCTATTATACGTATGTATCATATCATCTATCTATATATCTATCATATCATATGTATCTATGCATCCATCCATCATATCTATCTATCTATCCATCTATCAATCCATCTATCTATCCATCCATCCATTCATCATAGCTATATCTATCTATCTATCTATCTATCTATCTATCTATCTCTCCATCCATCCATCTATCCAGCCAACCATCAAGTGTACCTATTATCTATCAATCCATCTAGCTAGGCATCATGACTGTCTGTCTATTGTCTACCATTTGTCTATCCGCCTATCCATCTTCCTGTCATAGTATAGTTGCCATTGTAGGGGAAATGCTGTGGAAATTCCTCTAAAAATAAAAAAAACACAAATTAAGTCTGCCAGCAGTTCCTCTTCTGGGTGTATATGTACCCAAAGGAAATGGAGATAGGATGTCAAAGAGATCTATCTACTGCTGTGTTTATTCTTTGGACTTTTTCCCGATGCTAATATATATAAATTTCCAGGAAGGCATGTGCAGATGGAAAGTTGGTTTGAATAGTTGGCACAACAAGAGAGAACACTCAACATGGGAGTAGTAAGCTGAAGGCAACCCCAAAGATCCTATTCGCCAGAATCTCTTGATAAGTTCTCTTACATGGCAAAAGGGACTTTGCAGATATGATGAAACATCTTGAAACTGGGGAACTCTCCGGGCACAGTAGCCAGAGAGATTCGAAGATGGCAGGGACATGGCTACAAACCCAGGGATGCCTGGAGCCACAGAAGCTGGAGGAGGCAGGAAGGACCCTCCCCTGGAGGCTCTAGACAGAGCACGGCCTCGCCTGGATCTCAGCAGCCCTGCCCGCCTGGATCCCAGAATTGTGGGAAAATCAATTTATTGTTTTAAGCTAGCAACACTGTAATTGTTTAAAAGCAGCCACATGAAACTTTAATACACCACAGAAGGCTGTTCTGGCTACCTTTCAGGTAGGGTGCAAGTGCTGTTAACGTTTATTTCATTTACGATTTTTAAAATTTTTATTTATTTTAAAAGTTCAAGTATAACTAACACACCGTGTTATATTCATTTCAGGTGTATGGTATAACAATTCAACAGTCCTACACATTACTAGGTGTATTCTTGTAGCTTCTCATTGTGATGAAATGCACACAATATAATGTTTACCATTCTAACCATTTTCAGATGTATACCTCTTTGGCCTTTAGAGCATTCACAGGGTTGTACAACCATCACCTCTGTCTAGTTGCAGAGCATTTTCACTTCCCACTAAGAAAGCCGTACGCCATTGGAAGTTACTTCCATGCCCTCCCCAGCCCCGGGTAGCCTCGAATCTACATTCTGTCTCTATGGATTTGCATATTTTGGACTTTCATATAAATGTCGTCCAACACTGTGTGGTGCCCTGTCTGGCTTCTTTCTCTGGGCACAGTGCTTCCCAGGTCCATTTATACCATGTCACACCCACTACGATGGCTGTACTAGGAAGGAAGGAAGGAAGGAAGGAAGGAAGGAAGGAAGGAAGGAAGGAGGGAGGGAGGAAGGAGGGAAGGGGGAAAGGAGGAAGGAAGAAAAGATAGATATGCATGGATGGAAGGAAGGGGTGAAGAAGGGAGGTAGGAAGGAAGGAAAAACAGATAGGATGGATGAATGAAAGGAACAGAGGAAGGAAGGAAGGAGGGAAGAAGGAAGGGGAAAGGAAGAAAGGAAGGAAAGATAGATATGATGGATGGATGATAGGAAGGGAGGAAGAAAGGAGAGAGAAGGGAGGGAGGGAAGGAAGGAGGGAAAGATAGATATGATGGATGGATGACAGAAGGGAGGAAGGAAGGGAGGGAGGAAGGAAAACAAATGTTGGCAAGCATATCAGAGATTGGAAAGCATTTCCTTCCTGATGGGATCCTTTGCTTCTGGATGAGCTTGTGGAGAATCTGAAGGAAGGAAAAAGCCCAGGTAGCCACTGAATCCCAAGAAAAATCCCAGTGAAATGGATAGCTACCAACGTCTAACCATCTAGACGTTTCCAAGATCAAAACAAAATAATATGCCCTTTGTAGTTTAGTGTCGTGGAGACATCTAAAACCCAGGTCATGTTACGTCATCTGCAGGCAGGAAAATGCCCACCCCCTGACACTGCAGTCATCACATATTCTACCTTCCTCATTGACATAGCTGAGCCCGCCTTCATTTTGCAAGTTTCTTGGTAAAAAGCTCTTTTTACACATCTCAGGATACGGAAAGATTTGGGAAAGAAATAAGAAACCATATTAAATGAGCGAACACAGACTTGCAAGTTATGTATGATCTCCCATGTTTCAATGATTTCTCTCCATACACAGAAGATGTAAAGACACCAGGGCAACGTTATTTCTGTTTGGTAGATTCCTGGATGTCTTGAGTCTTTAATATCTCGCTTCTCTACATGCGCAGGTTAAGGATACCAGAGGTTGGGTCGCCTGGGTGGCTCGGTCGGTTGAGCGTCCATCTCTTGATTTCGTCTCCGGTCATGATCTCACAGTCATGGCATTGAACCCCACGTTGGGCTCTGCACTGAGCACACATGGAGTGTGTTTAAGGTGATCTCTGTCTCTCTCCTTCTGCCCTTCCCTGACTCACGCATGGTCAAAAAAAAAAAAAAGAGAGAAAAGAGAAAGAAAGCAGAGGTTGGATTTGGACCTAAATTCCCCGTGGGTGATGAATATTATTGATGCTGGAAAAGCTAATCCAGGAAGACCCTGTTGTTTGTGCATCTCATGGGACGTTCCTCGAGGTCACAAGTCTTCATATTCTTTCTTTTTTTAAATGTTCCTTTATTGTTCAGAGAGAGAGAGCGAGGGGTGGGCAGGGACAGAGAGAGAGGGAACCACAGAATCTGAAGCAGGTTCCAGGCTCTAAGCTGTCAGCACAGAGCCCCACGTGGGGCTCCAACCCACGAACCGTGAGATCATGACCTGAGATGAAGTTAGAGTCTTAACCGACTGAGCCACCAGGTGCCTGTGATCAATATACCGGGTTTTGTTTTGAGTTTGGCAAACCACATGTAAAAGTAGACAGTCACAGTTCTTGACAGAGAAGGATGCCGGAATTACAAGGTACCTGGGAGTATTATCTTGGGGAAATTTTAGTAGTAACTGCAGATCCGTACAACATGGAGCAAAGAAGAAAAAATATGAAATGAAAACTACCCGAAAAGATGCAAAACGAATTTAATGTGGACGTGCCCCCAGGTGTTACGAGTGATTGCTGTTGAAAGAATCCAAAGATATAATGAGAGGTTGGGGCTTCATTTCAAGTTGTAAGCATTCATCCACTGGCTTGAAATTCAGTTCAAAAATTGTGAAAACATGCACCAAAACAGGTTTTAAAATCAGGCTGCCTTTAATTAGTACCCTTGAGATGAATGTGTGTTTCTTTGGACTAATTCCCTCATTTCCAAATTGTACTCTGCGACCTGTCTCTTACATTGAAGGTGGCACTTTCCTAAACATGTGTAAATAAACAGACATAAATCAAGGACAGACGACGTCACGGCCGCGAAGGAGTAGGCGCCTGGGAAAAGGTTTCCCGTGCCTTGGAGATGTTCTGGGCCTCCTTGGGAATGCTTGCGTCCCAGAGCGCACAAGCAACATCATTAACCGAACCACTAATTAAAGCTAGGAGGATCAGCCTCCTATTACAGGATCAGCTTTTTCAAAGGAGATGTCTTCCAGCTGGTTTAAACAGAAATGGATTCATTAGTGCGGAAGCCCTTAATTAATAGAATTTGGAAGAGCTTCCGAGAGTGATACGGATATGGCAGAAATGACGTGGGCAGGAGAAACATCCAGGCAGACCACAGCACTGCCCCCATGGAAACCACCAGCAAGGACTGGAATTATATATATTACAACATATAAAGTACATAAATATAGTGTAATACTATATTACATTACATTTTATATCTTATATATATTATATATCGTCATATGTGTCCCCTTCATGTCTGTGGTAACCAGAAAGGCTGAGTTCAACCATGCATCCTTCACAGCTGTCTGGCTTCCATTAGCCCCATCCAGAATCCAAACCCAAGTGAGGATTCTTATTTTTTTTTAATTTTTTAAATGTTTTTATTTATTTTTGAGACAGAGACAGAACATGAGCAGGGGAGGGGCAGAGAGAGAGAGAGAGAAAGACACGGAATCCAAAGCAGGCTCCAGGATCTGAGCTGTCAGCACAGAGCCTGACGCGGGGCTCAAACTCACAGACTGTGAGATCATGACCTGAGCGGAAGTCGGACACTTAACCGACTGAGCCACCCAGGCACCCCAAGGGAGGATTCGTTCAGGTCCTAGTACGCGGGCTAACTCCCCAGGAATGGGTGTGGTGTCGAGAGATAGACAGTATTTCATAAAAACGTTGCTATCAGCAAACCCAACTATGCATCGGTAAGAAAACAAAACAGCAAAACAAAGTTAACGTCACGATGAATCCTTTAAATGTTAACAGTGTGTATTTATGTCGACCATTCTGTGTGGGAAATATACGGAATCGTGTTAATAAGCAGTCGGCGTTCGTGGAGGTGTGTAATGATTCTTACAGGCGCATTGTCAAATAACACTGAAGATTATAGCCTGGTGTATTTTTAAAGTATGACCATGATATGAGCCATAATATTATCAAATAGCATTTGCCCATCACAATTCTACTTCCATGTAATTTAAAATGGGAAGATAATTTCCACTGAGGGGAAAAAAATCAATAAAGGAATCTTCAGCAATTTGGAAAGATTAAGAGTTTATCAAAAGTACAACAGTGGCTGCATTTTAAAAAATAATGGGCTTGTGACTCCAAACAAGGAGGTTTAACTGGCAAGAATCAGCCATTTCAGGGAGAAACAATCTTTGGTACTGATAAAAATAGGAATACAGAACGAGAAATGTTACTAATGTATGAACTACATTTGAAATAAACATTATAGGAACTCCTGGGTGGCTCAGTCCCTTGAGCACCCACTTTGGCTCAGGTCATGATCTCACGGTCCGTGAGTTTGAGCCCCGCGTCAGGCTCTGTGCTGACAGCTCAGAGCCCGGAGCCTGCCTTGGGTTCTGTGTCTCCCTCTCTGTACGTCCCCCTACTCGCTTTCTGTATCTCTCTCCCTGTCTTCAAAAATAAACATTAAAAAATTAAAAAAAAATAAAATATATCAATATAAAAGTACATATGCGTGTCTATTTATAAATTATTTAAAATAATATATAATTATATGTATATATAAGTTTTGAGTTTACATATTATTACAGAATAATTTATAATTGGAAATAAGGATGTATTCAAATTCACATAGATAACCCTACTTATGTATCTACGCAGAGAGAGAGAGAAGGGACAGTGTACCAGATACGTCCGTTGATATCAAAAAATATACCTTTGTTACATATACCCTTCTTGCATAAAGCCAGTTAGAATTCAGGGTATATTCTGTAAGTATACCGCCTACTTACTCCAGCTAATGCAGTATTTTTTGCATGTTTGAAAATGCACTAATGAAGTGGCGTCCTGGATCCTTCTATACTTATCTCATCAATGTGAAGTAAATTCCCCCCAATTAGGGTACTACCAAATTCAATGTTAAAAACCTGAACCTGTCCTAAAACAAATCAACATGTTTTTTTCTGAATTGTCTGGGTGGATAATTGTGCTTTCCTGATAACCATATGGACTTTGAGCATGCATAAATCGTATTAATTCTTAAAACATCAACTCTGTTTACAATATTGGCCATGCCTGGAGCATCTGGGTGGCTCAGTTAAGCGTCCAACTTCGGCTCAGGTCATGATCTCACGGTTTGTGGGTTCAAGCCCCGCGTCAGGCCCTGTGCTGACAGCTCGGAGCCTGGAGCCTGCTTCGGATTCTGTGTCTCCCTCTCTTTGCCCCTCCCCCACTTGCACTCTTTCTCTCAAAAATAAACATTAAAAAAATTTTTTAAGAACAATACTGGCCATGGCTTTGTCAGCTCACCACTGTGAATAAGCTACAGGTCTTGTTTTCTTTTAAGTTTATCAACTTATTTTGAGAGAGGGACAGAAATGGAGAATTGAATGGAGGAGGGGCAGAGAGGGAGAGAGAGAATCCCAAGCAGGCTCCACACTGTCAGCACTGAGCCTGATGCAGGGCTTGAACTCACAAACCATGAGATCATGACTTGAGCTGTAATCAAGAGTCAGACACTTAACCGAGCCACCCAGGCGCCCTTAAGCTAAAGTCTTAATAGGGGAAAACAAGTTTCAACTACACCCGGGGATTCTTTCCTAAGTCTTGAAGGATGGATTTAGAAACCATAAATAATTGATTTCTACAAGGCTACTTTTCGAATCTCCAATATATAGGTCAATGGATGTATTCAACAAGGTTGCATTTTCTTTACTAGCATGTACTGTTCCAGTGGTATACCAACCACTGTCTGAATCAGAAGCCAGTTCTTGGGTGAGGAGATAGATCAAGTTAACATCTTCATCAACTAAACATCCACTGATAAGAGAAACAACGAAACAAATTTCAAGTGGAAAGTCCCCATATATTCAAAAGCCCAGGAGATTTTTTCTTTTAAAGCAAAGCCAAGGAGCACAGCACGAAAATACATTTTATGGGGTAGTTATTTTGTAAACCTTATTTCTCTCTCGCCCTATTTTAATGAAGAAATATGTTCTGTCCTTGAAGCTTGAGGTTCTCATGAATATTTTTCAACAATTAATCATTGGGGATTTCTCAAATTGAAAACTCTGTAACGAGTACTTGAAATTGCATATTCAAACAGTACAGCCACTAATTCTTTTAATTGTTTAGATTGACCTTGCTTCTCTGGGAAAAATCGGCTCCTGTAGAAAGCACAAAATAATCATTCCTTGACTAAAGAAGACTCAATTAGATTTAATTTGTCCAATCAGGAATGATAAACAGAATATAATTTGCCTTACAAAAGAGGAAAGCATCATCACGGTCACTTTCGGGAGCGTCGTAAAACACTGGCATTGAATTTCATCCGAGGCCATAGATTGACAGGCAGATGTACCATGGCTGTTGTACTTCAACGTGTAATTATCCATCTGGATATTTTTGGCCACCTCTGAAAACAGGTAACCACGTGGGCAGTCTAAAGCAGAATCAACAAATACTGACACAACATGCTGAGGTTGGGCTTAACGTCTTTCTCGGTGTAACTCATCACACCGTCATCTATCATCAAACACTCCCACGATAAATTGGTACCCCATGAAGATGTCATACTACAAGGCAAATAATGAGTCTCATCAATGAATCATTTTGAAGAACACTGAACTCTGCCTTCTGCAAAGGGACACATTTTAGAAAATGGTTCTTCATCTTAAATTATCTTGCAGAGCAAACTGTCACCTTTTTAAAAAATTATCTCAGACACCAACTGTGTCCCTCCTCACTGGTTTCCAACCGTCTATGGGAGTCTTACTCACTGTTGTGATGAATGAAAAGAATCCGAACATCACAGAGAAAAATTGGAGAAAAGGAAATTGGTGCATGGAAAATTAGTCATCCGTTCTTGAAAATTATTTATTACACACTTCAAGGGCATGGAACAGAGAAAGTAACTCCAGAGGCGATGATTATTGAGTTTGTGTTCTTTTGACACACACGCTGTGATCTAAAATCAAATAGGATAAATTTTAAGAACCATCTGTCTTCGAAATGTCTGTTCGATATATGCTGAATTTTTACAGATAATAAGGTGGTAAATTAGGATATGCCATCTATTGGAGATGTATGTTTGCAGTATTAGTCTCTGAAGTCTGGATTAACTGTTCTGAAGAATTCTGTGGTCCTGGGAGAAATTAAATGTTTGTGTACAGTTTTTCTTACATTAAGCATTTGACTAACCATGTGTTATATATATAACATATAACCCCTCAGGTAATAAAATTTATTTTAAAAAGAAATAAATTAAAACTTTTCTTAGACCAGTCAAACCTTAATAGTAACCGCACTATTTGCTGACATTTGTAATCAAGTGTTAAAAATATAAACTTCAAGAAATCAACAATTTATAATATGTTTTACCCATTTGGAAAACAGACTGTATCAAATATGAACACATATTAATCATACGGCCGTGTAATGCCAATCCTAGGTATCCACCACAAACGTGACAACATATGTCTACCCAAGATGTGCCCATGAATTCATAGTATTTTTATTCAAAATAGCACACATAAAAAAATTGGGAACAAGCCATATGTTCGTCAAGAACTGAATGCATAAACATATTTTGTTTACCCATTTATACAATGAACACTATTCACTAATCAAAGGAACATAGCACTAGTAAATGCAACAACAGAGATGAGTTTTGGAAACTAGGCTGACTGAAAGGAGTCAGGCACCGACGTCTACCTACACTCATGCTGCCATTTATATGAAATTCTAGAGAAGACAAAGCTACAGGACTGTCCATGTTGTCCATGTTGGCCCGGGCCTGGGAGTAATGTGGAAGGGTTGGCCACAAAGGGCTAGAGGAACTTGTTAGCATTCTTATGTCTTCATCGTGGCAGTAGTTACCCCCAATTATACAATTAACAGAAGTTTACACACTTTAAAAAGGGGGGGATTGGGGCGCCTGGGTGGCTCGGTCAGTTAAGCGTCCGACTTCGGCTAGGGTCACGATCTCGCGGTCCGTGAGTTCGAGTCCCGCGTCGGGCTCTGTGCTGACAGCTCGGAGCCTGGAGCCTGTTTCGGATTCTGTGTCTCCCTCTCTCTGACCCTCCCCCGTTCATGCTCTGTCTCTCTCTGTCTCAAAAATAAATAAACGTTAAAAAATTTAAAAAAAAAGGGGGGGGATTATTGTACATCCACTGTACCTCAGTAAAGCTGGAAAGTATGTTACTTTGTATACTAAACTGTCATGGTTGACTTGGTGTATTCTCTCACCTATCTGCCATCTATCACCTACCATGTATCCTCAACCAACTGTGTTTATCATCTATTATCTGCCTATCTATCCATCCACCCATCCACCCATCCACCCATCCATCCATCCATCCATCCATCCATCCATCCACCCATCCATCCATTCTGTCTGTCTATCTATCTATCTATCTATCTATCTATCTATCTATCTATCTATCTTATCTATCTATCCATCCACCATCTATCTATCATTGTTGAGCCAAATGTCACCAATGACACATAACAGGAATCTGCTGTGGTCCCATACCAAAGAGATTCAGGCAGGTTGCTGGCAAAAGCCTAGAAAATCTTAACTCCAACCTTGATCTACTTCAATCTCTTTGGAAACAAAGACACTAAATCACCTCCTCGGCTTGTCCAGTTAATTGTCTGAGAGTTCTCTGGAACTGCTCTTCGTACGACAGACTTCAAGAAAGGACCGAGGGTCCTCATGGCAGGCAAGGTTGGAGGATTTGTGACGACCCATTTTCCGGACCGGACATATCTTCTACGTCTTGTTCTTCTCTTTTGAGTAGATAAGAACCTTGTGGCTGAGCTCTGAAATGCACATATTTATCCAATTTAGCTTATTTTTCTTTTATGTAGGGGGAAACAGGCCCCAACAGACAGAGGAACGTGCCTAACATCACTTACCTAGCAATGGTCAGGACTCAGTTGAATTAAACCCCAACACAATAAGGTGGGATATAAAATGGCATCCATTACATAACACATAAATGCCCCAAAATGCATTAACGGTGTCCATTTCATACCTATTTTCTGTATATCGCTAGCAAACATTTTATTCCACCAGAGACCACTACTGATATATATTTGTAGCATCTCCTCTTGAAAAATGCATTGCATTTCCATCTAGAATATGAAAAAATGCTATTAATAATTGATGCTACTTTATAGTACAATTTTATTCCACACCCAAGTTCTGTTGGCCTTACCATAGCTATCTAGGTGGATTTTTTCTTTCCTTTGTTTCCTTTCCTTTCCTTTCCTTTCCTTTCCTTTCCTTTCTTCTTTTCTTTTTCATAATCCAGGAGTTTTAGTGGTTGCTTCTGTAGCTTGTTGGTGTGAAACCTTATTTCTGTAGGAAATCAGCAATAATATCCTTTCCCTCTAAATTTTCACCACCATCCATTCACGTGTTCTGAGTTAAACTGTACAGGTAAGACATAAATCTTAGTTATCATTTGTGTAGAGATCTATTACATATATTTAAATAAAAATAATCACTTAAATTATTCCACATTGATCTCTTCCCAAAAATAGGATTTAAACGTGTATGCAGATTTAATCAAACATTGATTGAAACTTGAATTGATTCTCTAAAATAAAGCTAAGGCTTTTTTTTTGTTTAAACATTTTAGTGTACCTTGAGATCATTCCTCGAAATCTTTGAAGCACCCATTGTTCACCACCTGAAATTTAACTACTGGCATTTATTCTTAAGGGATTATGTTACTAGGCAAATAATTCTTCAATGGGCAAATCTTTAAGTTAATATGCTTTATTGTGAATTACCCAATCTAGCATTCAGCTGGCACGTTCTCTTTAAGTAAATAGTGGGCAGCATTGTAAGGCAGTGAATTCTGGACATTGGGAAAACCCAGTAGAAGCAACAAGGATGCTTAACACAAGACAGAGTAAAAGACACCTAGGGATTTCCCCATCCATCTGTATTTGATGAATTTCTTGCAAGGGTGGCAAGGTATTATTGCACAGTCTTGGGAACAGTGAAGCTTTGGACAGGTGGCGTTGCGCTCACTCAGAATTCAGGGATATAATCACATAGCTGTGGGTCCCACAAGGTCAGTGCTGTGCCTTGACCAGAGAGTTTAGCAACAACAGGCTAACTGTTGAAAGCATCAGTGACCTTTTTCCAGTGGCTGCTCTAAGAGAAGCCTGGAGAAGCAAGAGAGGAATGAGAATTGAAGATGTGTCTTTAGAGAAGCATTAAGTGATGGGGATGCAGAGGTGGGGTTTGGGAGAGCTCCAAACACTTGAATGTGTTCTGGGTCCAGCTCACCATTTCACAGGAATTACAGCCTTCATTCTATTCTGTAGTAAGGTCTTCCTTTCTCCTTTTTCCCCCTTTTCACTACATACTTGACTTCAACACAACAGGATTGAGGTTATTTGTAGAGAGATGCACTCGTTTTTTTATTAAATCTCGCTTTTTAAAGTATTTTTGTGTGCATTTCGATGGGGACATAGCACCAAGTTTCCTTATTTTTCACTTTGCTGTTTGCTGTGTTGGTTGAGTTAGGTTCATTAGTTTTGTTAGAAATTGTCAACAGGAGGGGCGCCTGGGTGGCGCAGTCGGTTAAGCGTCCGACTTCAGCCAGGTCACGATCTCGCGGTCCGTGAGTTCAAGTCCCGCGTCAGGCTCTGGGCTGATGGGTCAGAGCCTGGAGCCTGTTTCCGATTCTGTGTCTCCCTCTCTCTCTGCCCCTCCCCCATTCATGCTCTGTCTCTCTCTGTCCCAAAAATAAACGTTGGAAAAAAAAAATTAAAAAATAAAAAAAAAGAAATCGTCAACAGGAGAGATGGACTGGGTTTTTTTTTAATGTTTTCAATGTTTATTTATTATAGAGAGACAGCGTATCAGCGGGGGACATGCAGAGAGAGAGGGAGACACTAAGTCAGAAGCAGGCTCCAGGCTCTGAGCTGTCAGCACCGAGCCCGACGCGAGGCTCGAATTCACAGACCTTGAGATCGTGACCTGAGCCGAAGTTGGTCGCTCAACTGACCGAGTCACCCAGGCGCCCCAGGATTCTTTCTTCTTACTGGAATTTTTACCCATCAGCTGGATGACAGTGTTCAGGTAGGTGACTATTGCTTCATCGCATGGCTGTGATAGCTTACTTGTCCTAGGCGCGTGGAATGTGTAGTATTATGACATTTTATGTGCATATGTGTGTGCGGGTGCTCACATGCACATTTTCCTTGTAAGATTGCGTAACAGAAGGGTCAACCCTTTATTTTCTCCATGTTCCAAAAGATTCCTCTTTGTTTCCACTTCTAAGTAACCATCCAAATGGAACTGATTCCCGAGCATGATGAAAGGGAAAAAAAAAAAAACAAAAACATTTTCAAGCACACAGGAACAAACCTTTTGAAACAGGAGGAGAAGTGCTCATGTGTCTCAACAGACCACGCGGAATACAGTTTACTCAGTAATTGCGACCACGATAGCTGTTTATTTTTTTCACTCTGCGGCATTTCTCCCTCTTCCGCCCATGGCTCCGTGTCTGGGGATGTGCAAGTTAAGTTCTGGCCCGTAAATCCTATGAACAGGAGTCATGAAAATTTATGGTAAGAGGTACAGTTCTCCTTTTTCCTGGGAGTCCTGCAGGCGATCCCTTATCTGGGTTATGCAGAGCAGGGAGTGTTTCGGGGCCGGCGATCACGTGTGTTGTGGTTAACCGTGTAGCTAGAACATTCTGGTGCATCTGAAGAAGGCCGGCAGGTGTGAAGTTCCTTGAGAGGGACTTCTCTGAAGGTCCTGCAGTCCACAATGGTAGAGATACAGATGTTGAAATGGAAGTAGGCGTAGACACAGGCGTAGAGATGTGTGTGACTGTGTGGACATCCAGTCTGGTGGCCCTTCTCCCCGCTGTCCCACTTCTCGATCTTTGCACGTGTGGTTGCTGCTCACTTCTTCGGACACCCTTCCCCTCCTTGCTCCCGATGTCAGAGCGGTGGGAGCCTGGCAGCAGGAATCACCCTGATGGTGACGGTGTCCTGTCGTGCAGGACATCACATTCGTGGAAGATGTGGAAGGGGGACCCTGCCTTTCCGTCACAGCTCACTGGAGACACGCTGTTGGCCACACAGATGATTCTTCTTTACCGACTTTTAGTACTTTTTCTTAGGGAGTTGACTTCTAGTTTTTTTCTCCCCTTTGAGACTTTCATAACAATGTTTAGGGTAGTCTCATTAATGACCAAGTGTTGGAGCAGTGCTTTGCAAACATTGTGTGTGTGTGTGTGTGTGTGTGTGTGAGTGCGTGCAACACACAGATTGCAACTTTACTTCCCCTGAATCTTATAAGGTGACGGAGCATAAGACGATAGACCGCAGTGCATTCTCTAATGTTCTCTTGGGCGTCTTGTAACAAACACAGCTTCTGTTTCCACAGGTCTGGGGTGTTGGGGGGCTGAGTGTCTCATCTCCCATAAGATGGTGATGCTGTGAGGGGCGCCTGGGTGGCTCAGTACGTTGAGCATCAGACTTGGGCTCAGGCCATGATCTCGCAGTTTGTGAGTTCGAGCCCCGTGTCGGGCCCTGTGCCGATGGCTCTGGAGCCTGCTTCGGATTCTGTGTCTCCCTCTCTCTCTGCCCCTCTCTCCACTCATGCTCTGTCTCTCTCTCTCAAGAATAAAAAAACATTAAAAAGAAAGATGCTATTACTGTGTAGCAAGGGAAACATGGGCCAGCGAATCACAGCGCAGAGACCAATTGGGGCCCACCTGATGTGTGTGTACATCAAGTTTTACTGGCGCCCAGCCAAGCCCATTCTCTTACGTATTTCCGTGGCTGCCGTCCTGCTCCAATGCCAGAGTCGAGCAGTCGTCACCCAGACCGGACGACCGGCAAAGTCATTATGTGCAGTGTTTGGCACTTTGCAGAAAATGTTGGCCATCCCCTAGGTTAGGAATTCACTTCTTTATGAAAGCGGGATATACGCTTCCCTGTATTAAATTTCCTAGCATCGCTTCAAGAGGCATCTGCCATTATCCTTTCCACTTTGCATTTCATTGTGTTGGTTGATGGCATGGTACACGTTTCGTGTGTCCATTTACTTGAGGTCCTGTTACTTGCCTGATAGAGCCTTTGCTCTCTCTCCCTGGTGAGGGATGTGCATTTAGCTCCTGATAGGTTTTATACTGCTTCCCCTGGCAGTGGGGGTGGATGCCAGCTTCCAGACTCTTCATTCCTCTCAGATGCTGCCATGTGGCCAAATCAAGTCTGCCTGCCCACTGGTCTCACTTGGAAGCAACCCCTTCCAATGTTGCTGATCTAATCTAGCTGGCACAAGGGAATGAGTTTGATTGGGGATCGCTGACCCCACATTCTCCTTTGGGTTATAGCCCGAGCCCGCATAGCCAGCATTTTATTTTCTCCTTGATAACTGCCTGGTGCCCTGTTGCCAAGGCTTTTGCTCCTTTATCCTGGAAGATTTCCTGGAGTGCCCCGCACTGTGGGGCCTCCTCCAACATCTGGCTTCCCTCTACCTGCCTCTTGTCTGATCTTAGAGGTGACCCTTGCGTCTGGGCTGCTGAGAAACCCCCACCCTGACTATAGGTGTTGCTGTAGGCACACACGTTTGCATTTGTCTAACACATCTGGGCATGTGGATCAGCCATTTCTTCAGTTTTGGTCACCCTCCCGAAACTGAGAACAAATGCGTTTGTACTCAAACATGATCAACTCCATGCATTTTAATACAGTCGTCCTGTTTGCCTCTAACCCTGGTAGCATCCTCTAGATGGACAGTCTTTTGGGGTAGCGTTTACTTTATGCAGAAAGCTTGGTAACGGACAGATATTGCCACAAGATAGCTGATAGAAACCTTTCGGTTTGCGTTAACTAACAGATTACAAAATGGAGGTTCCTTTTCTTTGCCTGAAATCTCCGAGGTGCCCCAGGAAGGTCAAATGCTATGAGCATTACACATTTCTCAGAGCGTCGAAATTAATGGGGCATTCGGACTTTTCTGCCTGCCTCATCTATGTGCTGTTCACTGGACCACAACAGCCACCTTTGAATTGGCGTGAAGGCGTAGGTGTTTACCCAAACAGGATGGCAGGTCGCCAGTATAAACACAAACACAGACGGATTTTATGAGGTGGAAAGCAGTCTGTTCCAGCCAGGTATCTTCACAGATTTAAACCAAGAGTTTCTGTCCAGAAGGACTACAGCAAAATCTCTCCTTCTACATATTCTTTCCCAGGTTAAGGTCAAGCTCCTTGCTGATATCATCCGTCATGTATATTTCTTTTCCCTCATGAAGGATTTTGTATAAAATCGTCTCTTTCACAAATATCAGCTTTCACTTACTGAACGTCCCCTTCATCGCAAAACCACTGGGGTTCTGCGTGGCTACGTGATGGTGGAAGACTGGAGATTTGGTCTAAAGCAGTATTTGGGGAACTTGAGACGTCATTGGCTTCTGTGTGCACATATATGTACCTTCTGTGCCTACTTCTCACGACCGTAGGAAGGAAATCGGAGAGGGTGCGTCCCCGAATTCTGCATAAACATAAACATGTCCTACAAAGTCCGGGACCTGTATTTAAAAGAAGCCGAGTCTCTCAAATTTCTGTAATGGATGTGTTCTCCAAAGAGAGTTTTTGGTGCTTTTGATTGGGGAAGAGGAAGGAGAAAATACACACACACACACACACACACACACACGCGCGCGCGCGCACACACACGCGCACACACACACACACACACACTGCTATGGATAGAGACAAACTTAAAACCAAATCAAGATGCCAAGAATGCTTCACCAAAAAGAAAGGAGTATCTTCTTTTTAAGGAACACATTTAACCAATTTCCAGAGTAGACAATGCAATTGCTTCTGTTCCTAATTTCTTGAACTGGGTTCTCCTGGACTCAGGGTGTGGACTAAAGGCAGGCAGAATGCAAGTCTTGTGAAGTTGCCCCCGCCATGATGATTTCCACCCATATAGGAAGACATAGGGTGGCTCTCCTTTAGAACATAGAGGGTCTCATGGACCCAACAAGGCAGGCTCCCTTTCCAAACTCAAACTAATGTGGCAGTAGACAATGACCGTTCCATTGAAGAGACCAACGCATTTATTGAAAGGGATTAAAACTCAGGACCCAGAAATATTAGTTAATGCTTACAAGTACTCGTGCTTTATTAACAAAGAATACAGAGTAAATCCTTTTTTTTTTGCCTCCAATAAATTTTCAAGGCTTCTTTATATCTAGCCACATCTTACTGTGTCTGTTAACATTCAATCATCTGCAATATTGGAAGCCTCATTAATTATTAAAAACAAGCAAACAAAGATTGAAAGGCGCACCATAGCACTGGCTTTTAGCCTCAATTCAATAGATTTCTGTTGAATAAATATTGGTAATTCTATAAACACCTTCACAAATTGTTACGGTCTTCATTAGCAAATGAACCTTGTCTTGTGTACATGTTAAATAATTTCATTTGGAGATAATTGGTTGTAAGGTGTTTTAAATTACACTCTTTGAGAAAAGAGGGTCAATTTCAATTTGAAGAAACCGTAAAAGAGTTTCAGACTGTGCCAGGGCGTGACGTTCATGTCGTAAATCAAACCTCATTTTCTGCGCAGAATTACTAATTCATTTTGCTTGGATCCTAAAGCTCATTTGATCACAAATAGATATGGATGTACAATAAGATAAGCCCACAGACACCTAATCTGCAATTTTGGACATTTAACAGTTTTTAAAACCTTTTACGTTGCGAATCTCTCTTCCTTAGTACCCGCAACGCTTTGATATGTAACTGCATTTAAGAGGCATGGGGAATTTGGCCTGAGAAGTCTACATTTTGAGGATTTTCATGTTGCTGAGTTTGATTGTTATAAAGCAGAAAGCCTCCAGCCTCCCCCCCCCCCCGCCCTGCTTCTAACCCTCTCAACCTGTTCCAAATCCCTCCACCTCAAGGAAGCTGCCCAGAAATCATTGACTGAAATGGCCAGCTTAAGGGGGAATAATGGATTGCATTCAATAATTTCTATCATTCTGAAGACCTTTATTTGATGTGAATAATATTATTTCATCTAAATTGCTTACTTGTGAACATAGAAACCTTCCAATAATATTGAGACATCCAAGGAAATACGAAAATTGTGCCTCAAATGTAGAGATATTTTTCTCCCATAGCAAATCATGTTTTCCTAATCCTAACCTTTAGCAAATTGGCAATGATTCCCAGTAAATTACTGAATTTTGTCTGATGTTTGAAAGGAAAAGTTTTCCTGGGTAAATACTCCCATTGTTACATACTTCTGAAGAGAGAATTTTTTTTTAGTTTTTATTTATTGATTTTGAGAGTGTGAGAGAGCATAAGCCAGGGCTGGGCAGAAAGAGAAGGAGAGAGAGAGAGAGAGAGAGACAGAGACAGAGAATCCCAAGCGGGCTCCACAGTCAGCATAGAGCACCTTGTGGGGCTAGAACTCAGGATGGGAAGGTCTTGCACACAGAATATAAAATGGAGCAGGAAGTGGTTGGGATTCCCAGAGCGAGGCTGTCACCAGGACCAGAGCACTGGGATATTGAATCTACCGGTCCCATTATATCAAATGCTATCATGACTAGTTGGGATGCACTCATGTGATATCCTTACATCTTCAAATAATGATATCCCAGAATCGTGTGTTTATTCCCCCCTGTAAGGTCTTTCATATTCTTCTCCAATTTCTGTTTCCCCCACCACAGATAGTAGATTGTGTGTGTGTGTGTATGTGTGTGTGTGTGTGTGTGTGAATGTGTGTCTGTGCATGCCCATGTGTACCCTTGCAGATATATTATCTCTAGGGGCGCAGACGTAATTCCTTCTGATACAACAATTGAATTGAAAAGTAATAAAACTTGGTACCTCAGAACCAAGGCGGATGAATCCATCTGCCCTAAAATAGCATTCCGTATTCTCTTCTCTGTGCCAAACAGAATGGGAGACACACAATGGACACTCCAACTGGCTCATGAGAAATGACAGGCATTTGCTGATGACAAAGTAACAATCCCGGACTGAGTGAAATGTCCCCTCCTAGAGCGAATATGCATAATCTCTGGTCACGACCTCCGTCCGAAGCCTCAGGACAAACGTATGCATCCATTTGAATGTTAGCGACCCAACGGAGCCTCCATTGAGCTTGCCAGAAGCTGGCGGCTTCATGGAATGTCCCCTGACTGGGTAGTGCCCCCCCTGAGAGGACTTGCTAATTTCTGAGAAGGCATCTCAGTCTCAGAATGCACGGTGATCTGGAAGATGTTCCAGATTAGTCCTAAGCGCAGGGGTGGGGGGAGATTAAGTGGGCTTTTTACTCGGATCTAGAATATCCCAATCGTATTCTTTGGCAAACTGCTGCCTGTCTTTCTCCCCAGGACCTCCACTCTTCTCCTCCAAGTCAAGAGGAGGCTGAGCTAAGTTTTGAACCTTCTTCAGCTCTCTAGTGTATGTGCCTGGGGCTGATGGTGAAAGCGTAGCTCATATAATGAGCCAGCCTCACCTTGGTCTTGCAACCAACATCAATACCCTCACCAACAACCAGAGACTTTCAAACTGCACTTGCTACTTAAAATAATTGTTTCCCTTGTAACCTCTGTGCGTAGACACTTCAGATACCTTTCACTCCCAGCTGAGGCAGGAAGGAAAGTGTGTGCCCAGACTGGGTGCAAAGATATTTATGTTGATGTTTTTAAGTGACCATCTGTTACCTTTGATTTGATGTGTACCTGATTCACACTTCCTTTTCCTTTAACCTGCCACATTCTAAAAATATCTGTGCAAAATACTCAGTACACAAGTTTGTTTAAAGATACGACAGATAGCACCATCGAGGAAAATATGGGGGGGAAAAAGTCTGTACAGTATTGGTCAAAGACTCTTCTAATTGCTAGCTAGACAACTAATTAAATTACATCAGCTCAGTATTTTTAATAACCAATTCCTGTACGAAAAGAAACATGTAGACATCACAGAAATTCATATTGTCTGTTAGTTTCCAGTTTTCAAGACTGGGATGCATATTTTGAAAATCTCAAGTTCAGAAAATATTCACCAACACCCAAGTTAAATATAATGTCCATAAAGTCTGGCTTCAGAATTTTTTTTCCAAAGGCTTTTTTCAGCTGATCAGTCCTTATTCTATTCTATTCTATTCTATTCTATTCTATTCTATTCTATTCTATTCTATTCTATTCTATTCCATTCCATTCCATTCCATTCCATTCCATTCCATTCCATTCCATTCCATTCCATTCCATTCTTCTTTTCATTTCCAAACATTTCATTTAGGGAGGTCTGTTTAGCCATGGGAATGCATTCAGCACTGATGAGGCAACCTTTCCTTACTTTTCGAAACAAGCTTTCTGATGGATGTAATCATACAATGCTAGAGACTTCATGATTCACCTGACGCAGATATATGTCACCTGTGTGCTGGTGGCATGTGTTAGGGCTGGGGACAGAGAACTTACTGTCCCCTGTGTACTTCTGTTGACGTAGGAAGTGTATGTATTCCTGAGGTCCAACCATTCATCATTTGTGTTCCCAACACTATAAACAAAATGCTGTATCAAGAATCTGAAATACGGAGGGACGCCTCGGTGGCTCAGTCGGTTAAGCATCTGACTTCTGCTCAGATTATGATCTCGCGGTTCATGTGTTTGAGCCCCCAGTCGGGCTCTGTGCTGACAGCTTGGAGTCCGGAGTCTATTTCAGCCCATCCACCAAACAAAATCGAGGACCATGACGAGCATTAATTTATCTAACATCCTCCTCACGAACACGTCTCCCCATCTTGACTTAAACATCACGGCAAATCCTGCATTCAGGGTTTTCTTCCTTTGGTTGAGTGAACGTATGTTTCATCAACACGTGCTCTTGAATGGGGATACGTGTTTTATTTTTTCCTTGACTTTGACAAAACAGGGTGACGGAGGGGGGGGTCTGTCACCTGGTGGAACTCACGGTCTTAGTGTGGAAATCTATCAGACATTCGCGGTGCTATGTATGAACGGGAACCCTGAGCTGAAATCAAGAATTGGAGGCCTAAGCAACAGAGCCACTCACGCTCCCCTGACCTGTTTTTCAAGGAGGATTCCCCAATTTTTCTGACCCACAATGCATGAAGGATGCTTTCAGATCACATCTGCACCTACGCTTGATGTCCACGGGCTCCGGGTGGGGGGGGGGGTTGATAGATACCATGTCCCCTTTTCTCACGTCTGATGTAACGATGGTACCTCCCCATTTCAGGAGGCGTTTGTTGTGACATTTTTATGCATTCTTTTAACCCCTTAAGTAAGTTCCTTTGGATTCCTAATTACAGACAGTTTTGACAGAGGAGACTCAAATATTATCACTGCTTTTTCTCCTTCCATCCAGGTGACTTTATTTTTCTCTCAAAATCCAACCCCGTGATAAATCTCTGCCATGCAGGGACATCCCCAACTAGGACATGGCACCCTCTTTTGATTTTTGGTACCTTGTTGGGTGAAACATATTCATAATGCGTTTGGATTTTTGAAACCAAATTCCTAAGTGCAATGGACTTTTGTTTGTTTGGTTTTCCCCCCCACTGCCTGTTAAACTCACATCAGCCTTAACAGGAGGATGGGGGCCATTACATGTGTATCGTTCCCCTTTCTTCGGTCACTTGTATAAAACTGGGATGATCTGCTTCTTGAATGGCCCGTGAACGTCCTCTCTGTCGGAAGCCCTTTTAACCACTGCTGTAGTGTCTTCACCACGTACGATTTTCATTCCTGTCACCTCTTGGTAAGCCAGCCCGAAAAAAGATTCTTAAACTTTGCTTAAGAATGACGTCCCTCCCAAACACCAGAGTCTGTAAAAGGGTGATGATATTCTCCTCTGCATTTCATCTCTGCCTTACCTGCATTGATGACCCCTCCTCCATTCATTCATTCATTTATTTATTTAATTTTGAGAGAGATTGACAGAGACAGAGTGCAAGCAGGGGAGGAGCAGAGAGAGAGGGAGACAGAGAATCCAAAGCAGGCTCCAGGCTGTGAGCTGTCAGCACAGAGCCTGATGCAGGGGTTGAAGTCACGGACTGCGAGACCATGACCTGCCCCGAAGTGAGACGCCCAACCGACTGAGCCACCCAGGCTCCCCCATCCCTCCTGTATTTAAAATGTAATCCCCTTGTATTGTTAGCCAGTTGACTCGAGAAATACTAGCCATACAGCCCCACTTCTTTCTATCTTGTCTCCTCATCTGTTAGTCAGTATTGCCGGAGACCTACCTCTTTTTCCAGTTTGTTACAAAGAACAACTCTTGCTTACGTTGAATTTCCCGGTCCTATGGTTATCATCTCTACTGTCTGTTTCTTCTCTTACTTGCGTTATCTTTCCCTTTATATCCTTGGGGTTTGTGCTACTGTTCTCATCTGTTTGTTAGATACTGTTGTTACCTTTATGTGAAATACTTCATTCTTTTCAAGATAGTGTGTTTTCTCATGTAAATTTTCAGGACGTGATATCCCCCCGTGACTCAGTCATGTATATTTCTAATAATACTTTGGATTTCTGGTTATAAAGCCTCCTGTAACCCAGCGCTGATTTACGTAACCCCTGTTCGTATGTTTTATTAAATAGGCAAGAATTCATTACCTACCTTCTCATTAATGTATACGTTAGTGTCCATCCGTGTCAATAGAATATGGAGGAAGGGGTAGACAGAAGCGTGGTCTCCAAGGCACTTTATCTTTGGCGTGTCTTGAGCGTTCTTATGACTTAATATGTGGTCAACTATTACAACGGTCTGTAGGTGCTTAGGGAAAGATGTGTATTTTGAACGGTCTCCCTGACACCCACACTCTCTTTGGGACATTTTTCTGCACCACTTCCAAATTGTTTTCAGAACTGCACACTCTTCCAAGGCTGCAGACCTCCCGACCTCCGCAGGCCGCCGGGGTGTGTGAGGACATCAAGGTGTATGGGTGGGGGCCGGAATTCACAGGGGCGGGATGGGGGCCAGCACGGTGCCTGCCCTCTTCATTCCCAAATGGGCAGTTTTGAGATGCAGCTCAACTGCCATCGGAGGGGTCTGCCCAACACCTGTTTTCCTCAGCTTCTCACAAGGTCAGCCCTCCTTGCCGCCTTTATGTGGCTCAGGAGAGGAGCCGCCTCAGAAGCCTGAGGCCACAGTAGGGGACAAATAAAACAAAACCTCGTGTCGCCCCACAGTTCAATGTCACAGACGTGCGTCGCTGCCCGAGGCTCAGGCAGCCATCACCTTCTGCAGCCCGCCCGCTGATGCACCTGCTCAAACGGCCCCAGCTCCACGTGGGCCGGCTCTGTCTGCTTTGTTCCTTGCTGTCCCTTGCCATTCTTCAAGGATCCGTGTCGGCAGAGGCAGCTGGCGGCTTTAGGAGGGGACCTGCATCATAATTCAGGGCACACACAGCTCTCTGGATGGACGGTTCTCTCCACGCCTGTGTGTACGTGCACCTATGCGATTTATCTTCCCGGTGCCCGCCTGCCAGAGTCCCCCGAGCAGGGCGCCCAGAAGAGTCCCAGGGCGTCAGTCAGCCCCCTCGTCCCTGTCCCCTCTGGGCTGATTCCGCAGCTACTGGTGTCAAAGAGCCTACCTATTCACTGACCCTCTCCCATTGTACGCCTTAAGGGCAACTAAACCCTGCCATCAAAAAACGTGTTCGACAGCACGAGGACCTGTTTTGAAACAACACCAAGAAGAATCTCCCTCCTGCCCACCCCGTGGCAGCGATCTGGGGGCAAGATGGGCACGCTGTGTGCCGCGAGCATTTTACGGTCAGAATTGAGTCGGCTCGTCATGGAGGGCCCGTGGGTAGCCCTGAAAATGAAGCTGCTTACTTTGCAGACTTGAGGATGCAAAGTGCCTCCCTGATAACATGCCGTTTTCATTTCCCCGGGACCACGTGTGTAATTAGCTGGCGGCACAATGAGGACCTTATGTTGTCCTAACCTTTTCTTCCTTACCCGTTCTCCGGCTTCTAAACATGCTTTTTACCTTTTCTATCTGAAGCCAGAAAAACCACAACATCCCAAAGGGAAGAATGCCGAAACCTGACCGGTGTAGAAGGGCGTCGTCGGAAAAAAAATGGGGAGTTGCGCGAGATAAATCATGAGTAAATTTATGTTAATATTTTTACAATTAAAAAACCAAAGCTGAGTGACTATCAAATCAGTTCCAAATAATTACTTGCAAGTATATAATATGAACACGCATGTAAATTATCGTGATGTTTTCAGCCAACACTAGATCGTTACTGTTCAGTCATAAAACTAAGATGTAGTGTAGAAATAACTCAGGTGCAAAATGTTATACGGGAATCTATTTTGTAATTCCCAATTTGTCTTGCTTCTTGTTTGGTTGATACAACCTCCACGATCGAACTCTGAAACAGGCCCTATGATTTCAGAGCTGAACTCTCCAGATGTAAGGTCTCCATTTAAAATCCCGGGTGACCAGTTTCACTGGGAAACTAATTTATTGATTTTCGTTTTTTTCTGCATATAAATGATATCCTAAAAAAAATCTTGGATGATTTTTTAAGTAGCTTTATTTTAAGTAGACTGACACATGCAAATGCATGTTCTCCGCCATATTGGTTCCTGGTGGAAGTTGGAACCTCTTTGCATTGATCCTGTCAAGATTCCAAAAATATGGAAGTCTTCTCCAGGAACTACAGTGCATTTTCATAAATCTGTCTTCTACCCACAGTCCTTGTTTGGATCTCATTTCGGCCATACAATTACATTATGGAAAGAAAAGTATTCCTCCTCACTTACCTCTTCCATACTCACCCAAGCCGCATCTAGACTCTCACTCGGCATCTTCCTTCTGGAAAATTGTAAAATAATACAATTATATGTATATATGGCAGTCATGGGTCTTCTGATCCATGATCTTTGCCAATACGGTGCCCATCATGGCCTTGAAAAGGCAGGGACAGATTCCTGGAAGAGGCACCATAGTGATGAGCTAGAGGGAGCTTAGCTTTATTGTTCTTGTGTCTAAACTTCAAGGTATCTGCTCTTCTGGTGCTTTGGGGACCGAGAGGCACATTTCGCATCGTTTTCACCTGCAAGGTCAGCTGCGTCCAAATTCTACACTCTGAGTGTCTTGCTTCCACCCAGGTGCCACCTACCTCCCCAAAGCCCATTCATCTAACACAAAGACACTAAATGTTTATTGTGACTGTGCCAAGGGATGGGGAAACCAAGTAGAAAAAAGACTAGGGTGAGTTTCTTCTTCAGCAGCTCACAGTAGCTGAGTTGTGAGGTCACACTGAAGGGTATTGTGGCATGTACAGTGGGTCCTTCGTGTCCATGAGCCATATAAGCTCAGTGGCGGTGACGATGGCTGGACCATGGCAGAACTCACTGGGACGTGACAGTTGGGATGGGCTGCTACATGAATGCTGCTTACATCCCTCGTTCTACTGAGTGCATGCAAGTTCCAGATCTCCTCACATGCCCGCCCAGGATAGCCTGTCCCCTGTGTCCCTCTGGCTAGAGCTCAGAACACAGGGCGAGGCTCACCGTCTACACTGTGGTGCCTACCTTTTGCTTTGCCATACTAAGCATATGAATGTGACTGTGCTGGTCAGCCAACAAAGTCTAGCCATGGCTGAAACAAAATCCTTACTGCTTATCAAAGCAAAACACAACATTTTATATGCCTGTTCATAAAGCCATACACCCCAAAGACAAAAGAAAAACAGAATTAGCCATTATGTATGGGTTGTATTTTTTCAGTAGGTAGAGTCCCCCATTAACCTACGATCACTAACACCCTAGAATAGGGGACAAATTGAGCACTATGTAATCACTAAGAGGTGATATGCTTCATAATAAAGTCCCTTATTCTTTCCTTTTTCAAGGAAAAACCAAGTAAAAGAGGGCCATCTGTTCACAAGATTTGGAGATAATTACAATGGAGGTGCTTTTGGGAAATGCTTAAAGTTTTTAAATTTTTAAAAAAATTTTTTGTTTTACTGTTTATTTTTGAGAGAAAGAGAGGGAGAATGAGTGTGTGAGCTGGGGAGGGGCAGAGACAGAGGGAGACACAGAATCGGAAGCAGGCTCCAGGCTCTGAGCTGTCAGCGCAGAGCCCGACGCGGGACTCGAACCCACGGACTGTGAGATCATGACCTGAGCTGAAGTTGGATGCTTAACTGAGCCACCCCGGCACCCCAGGGAAATGTTTAAAATTATTTCCAACGTAGAAGGGCAAATACTCAAGAACAGTTACACCAATGTGTCATTCGGAATACTGGTGGGGGTGACTAATTTGCATTTCTGTGATTTTTATACATAGATTTTCTGCTACTAGAATTTAAGGCGTCAACACTTTCTACTCTTCTGAAGATCTCCATTTTCTTGGTCTCCAGTCTTTGCTTTTCCAAACATCGTTCAACAGAGAAGCACCAAATACAAATGGCAAATAGACATGTGTAACACGAGCCGCTAAAATAGTCTCATGGGATAGCTGGACCCTTCTGAAATGTGTTTCATACATGTAACGTTTTTCGTAATAGCCTGATGCTATAGTGTTGGCATCAGTGACGTCAGTGCTACCATTAAATGTAGGATTTTTGTGTTCTCTCTGCAGCACTGCTATGTAAAAAGTGCCTGATTTTATTTTATTTTGTTATTGTTTTAAGTTTATTTATTTATTTTGAGAGAGAGAGAGAGCAGGGAAGGGCAGAGAGGGAGAATCCCCAGCAGGCTCTGTGCTCTCAGCCCAGAGCCCAACACGGGGCTCCGTCCCATGAACTGTGAGATCATGATCTGAATCAGAATCAAGAGGTGGCCGCTTAACTGACTACGTCACCCAGGAGCCCCTGAAAGTGCCTGATTTTAAATCATGCCCACATAGGGCAGCTGGAGGAGTCCCTGCTAGAAGTCAGTGTTCTGAGCTGGCCTTGATCACACACACGTAAAGACTCCGAGGTCCCAGGGACCGTTCAATACAGGCCTGCCCCTGGTGTGGGATATTCCGGAACCAAGAAGGGGCCTAATCCCATCTACTTGTGGCAGCAAGTCCCTCTAGGAGGACACTCTGAAAACATTGTCACTCACCATGAGGAGTTATCCTGCCTTCCTACAAACGCTCAAGTTTTCCAAATGTGCTATTTCTTTTTTAAAAAATTTTTAAATAATGTTTATTATTAAACATTTAATGTTTTTATTTATTTTTGAGACAGAGAGAGACAGAGCATGAGCAGGGGAGGGGCAGAGAGAGAGGGAGACACAGAATCCCAAGCAGGCTCCAGGCTCTGAGCTGCCAGCACAGAGCCCGACGCGGGGCTCGAACTCACGGACCGCGAGATCATGACCTGAGCCGAAGTCGGATGCTTAACCCACTGAGCCACCCAGGCGCCCCTAACTGTGCTATTTCTAATTTGAAAGAAACCAATGAGCCAAAATACATTTAGTCTTCAATGAGAACACTTACATTGTTGTTTTGTTTCAAATGCAAACTCAGATTTCTATCTCTCCCTCAAGGAAAATTGCATTAGAAACTATGGGTCTTCAAATAAAATGCTGATTTATTTTGTTTTAAAAAAGAAACCACGGTTTCCTGTGTTGATACTTCATTCCAATTTTCTACCTTCCCTTGGTAGGAAAGGAAGGGGTGAAATGTTGCGTAAGGATTCTAACTCAGCACTGAAATATCCCAATACCAGTCACCCGGTGTTTTGAGCTTGGGGGTGGGGGGAAAATGTGACCTGCTTATATAATATCCAGATATTGTCTCCGGAATAAGTAGATCAATTACAGTTTCTCAGGGATGTTTCAATGACTTGACTACTTTAGTAAAAACGTTTTTAGCTACCTGATTAATTGCCTGACTTCTGCAAATTGTCTGCCACCATCATGTAAATCACTTGGAACAGGAGGCTGATGCCTTGTCAGGCAGGAGGATTGGAGGTCCGGCTCAGCTTAATGGAAGCCATGTCGATGTGAAATTAAAAAAGAGAGAGAGAGAGAGAGAGAGAGAGAAACCCGAAAAGGGACTGTTTAGCTATAACCTAAGGACAAAGTAAGGTCGAATTGCTGCTCGCATTATTTTGACACATGCAATCCCAAGGCTGGTGCTCTTCACCAACATTGCCATTGCAACCTAAGGGAGTCTGGGAGTTGTGTATATTCCACCAGAAGACGTAGCTCCAGGGAACTTGGATTCCCTTGAAGATTCTGCTTCAGAAAGTCTAGGCTGACAAACAGCAATGCGGTTTTTCTGAAAGCTTCTCAGATGTGTCTACAGATCCATAGGGCTTGAGAGTTCTCGTGTGCGGTTTTTCCCAAAATGAGATTGTTTTTGTGAGGGAAAGAAGGAGGAGATGATGCCGTGGGTCTTTGAGGTCGAATACGTTTAAGAGGGTTTTGTTTCAGGTCTCCTTTTTAGACATGGTCTACACTGGTGGAAGTGTCCAACACTGAAGCTCCTGGTGGGACGGAGTGGGTGAGCAAATTGAGTTTGTTTAAACCAATATTTCTCATGTGGTAAAACCATAGTAACCCTCGGAGAAAGTCTGTTCATGCAACCACATCATCCCCTGACCTGTAGACCCCAGTGGTTACAAGAGAGTGTGTGACTTCAGGCAGCGTAGGGAAGCCCAGCCCCAAACACCAACATCCTCATGGCGGAGGGACCCTCCCCTTCCCCTGGGCAGATCCCACAGGGGCTAAACAGAGAGACCATCACAAGAGTTAATCCTTTTGTGTTTGGATTTTTGGTTTTTCATTCACATTGGTGGTCTCTGTCGCTTGGCCGCGATAGTTCCCCAAGTAGCCCCTCATTAAGTGGCTTTAGCAAAGCCACTAACTCTACTCCTCCTTTGACAGAAAGGAGCTAACGTAGGTGAGTTTCAGGTCTTCCCTGAAATGTTTGCGTTTTCGTCCAGATTTAGTGAGATGTAACTAACTCTGTTTCCAGGTATTGGTCCTGCTCAGAGACATAGCACATTTGATACGAGAGTAAAGACCCAGGGAGTTTGTGCCTTGGATGTCTCTTGGACGTTGGGTGTTCACTTGTTCCTTTCCTGTGTCTCTGAGTGTCTGTCTCTCCCTTTATGCCCCCTTCTGTATCCCCCCACCTCTCTCTCTTTCCTTATGCTTTTCCTTTCAGTGAAGCTTCTAGATATGTAAACTCCGTGGAGTCCGATGAGTCCTTTCAAACACCCAACGCTTGGGAAATCTTTGCGAACATATAAACGCGTTTTGAAATTTTTATCACGTTGTAAAATTTTCATGCACTGCTCCTGTTCTGAAAAGAAAAACAAACAATCCCAAATGTCTCTAAAAGTGAGTAATTTCAGGGACGAGGCTTCTTCCCGAGGCTTGTGCTAACTTGTCTGCCAGTAACCCCAACTGCTCAGTGAAACTCCGTGTTTCCAAACCCAATGCTGGCTTCTTCGCCATTGCCCGTACCAGGGAGACGAAAGCAATTTCACCGGGTGAAAAAATGGTAGGATTGCATTTCACATAAAATGTCAGATTGGTCTCAGGTAGAAAAGTTATAGTTTTGCTATGTGGCAACCATGAAAGTGATCATGTCATTATAGATCATATTGGCCGTCAGAAAACTCCTGTGTTCTGGGTTCAGGTTCATTTACTTGTTTACTCCAACTGTGAGCAGCTAAGATGAATTACTTCCCCTTTCTCTTCAACATCCAGGCTACTGTGAATGCCTACTGATGTCTTTATCTTCCACACTCCTGAAAAGGGCAAGCTCTAAAATGTGGACATCGTGGGGCGCCAGGGTGGCTCGGTCGGTTGGGTGTCTGACTTCAGCTCAGGTCATGATCTCACAGTTTGGGGGTTCGAGCCCCGCATCGGGCTCTGTGCTAACAGCTCAGAGCCTGTAGCCTGCTTCTGATTCTGTGTCCCCCTCTCTCTCTGCCCCTCCCCCATTCATGCTCTGTCTCTCTGTGTCTCTCAAAAATAAGTAAATTTTTTAATGTGGACATCGTATTGGCTACCGAAGCCCACGTGACAACAGATTGATGGAAGAGCCTTAAGTCAGTAACCTTCTCATTTAAGGTTATTTCTGAAGACTACAGATTTCCTCATTCCTGGCTCATTACGGAAGTCTCTAAGCGGTGGACGTTTTCATCAGGCAAAGGTGGGGCTGTGGGGCATCACTCAGGTGCACACATTCATCCTTTCTCGGGAAGGTTCTGCACCCAGTACCAACGTGTGGGTTTTGCCACCACTGAACAATTCTGTGACACCAACAGGGTATCCTACAGTTCAACTCAATCCTGACACTACCTCCCGGGAAATAGGGTCAGATCCCACACGGTAAGGACTCAAGTCCTATGAGACTGCTGCCCAACGTCAGTTGCCAGTTGGAAGCCCAGGTTGTGACCTGGCTGGCTGCGAATCAGGGTTCTAACCGCCCCGTTCTTGGTCGGATTCGTCTTCTAGAGCGGCTCACAGAACTCGGAGGAACATGTTACTAGATCACCGGTTTGTTCTAGAGAGATACAACTAAGGAGCAGCAGGATGGAAAAGACAGAGAGGACTTGTTTCCTCACACTTGGTCCTACAACCCAGCTTCCGTGCCCTCCCCAGATGAGCCTGTCTCCCCGAACTTCCTTGTGTTCGCCAACCCCAGAAGCTCTCCAAACCCTGCCCTTTCGAGTTTTTATAAAGCACTCAGCACTTAGGTATGGTTGATTAAATCCTTGGCCATTGGTGACTGAACTCAACCTCCAGCCCTTCCCCCCTCCCCAGAGAGATGGGAGGTTGGGACCCAGTTCCAACCCTCTCCTCAGGGGGTCGGTTCCCCTGGCAACCAGCCCTCCCCCACCCCCCCACCCCCCCACCGCGTTCTGCGGGGAGTAGACCCCTGTCGCCTCCTTAACCTAACAAGGGCACCTTTATCACTCTCATCCCTTAGGAAATTCCAAGGGTTTAGGTGCCGGGCAGGGCAGAGGACCCAATACAGATTTCTTACATGCACAGCTCTTCAGGACTTCACTTCTTGGCTCTGCTTTGCTGTGCCCTCCCATGTCAGACTTGGATACTTCTCTGCTGTGTTCATCTACGATTCTCTGCATCCCAGAGTCCAAACCCCCTCCTTCATTACAGGAGCCAAGCTCTCCTTCAGGGTCCTTTGAAATCAGATCTTGCTCAGGCCTCTGATAGCTTTGTTTGTTTCATCATTAGTATTTAGTTTAATTTGTCAGCTTTTCTTTTACATATCTAAACCAACTTCTGAAACTTGTGGTCACGAGTGCTTACCAGACAATACGATCTTTAAAAAAGTTCTTTTTTCCCTGATAGTTTCTTTGTCATGCCTGAAATTTCAGATGAACCTGCTCAGGGTGTTTTACCTTAAGAACAAAAACAAAGAAGCTTCTGGGGGCACCTGGGTGGTTCAGTCGGTTAAGCTTCTGACTCTTGGTGTCGGCTCAGGTCATGATCTCACGCTTCATGAGTTCGAACCCTGCATCGGACTCCGTGCTGACACTGCGGAGCCTGCTTGGGATTCTCTGTCTCTCTGCCCCTCCTGTTCTCTCTCTCTCAAAATAAATAAATAAACTTTAAAAAAAATCAAGACTCTGTATTTTTGTAGGAATGGATTTCTAAGTTTCAAAAATCTGGCTTTATGCACAGCCGTGTATTTCACTCGATTTTTTTTCTACAACAGTAAATTATACTAATTACATAAAAGCCAAAAATGTTACAGACTCTGAAAGTATTTAATGCATAACTCTGATTTTAATCTTTAAAAAGTGTAAGTATTGTACATGTAAAATTAAATATAGAAAACAATGGCAGATGGCCAAGAATCCTCTATACAGACTTAAAAGGTAACTAATATCTCCCCTTCTACTTGGTTCTGGAATCTCTCCATTATTAAAATGAAAGTCTTAGAGATATCAACAAAGTCATTTCACATTGACTAAGAAGATGTTATGGCCCGGAATATGGTCTAACATCCTAAATAGTTTGTGTTCTCTTGAAAGAAATGTCTCCTTGGCTATTCTTGGGTGGACTGTTTTATTATTACAATTAAGCCAAGTTGGTTGATAGTGTTGAACAAATCTCTGATATCCTTAACTAATTTTTCTGTCTCCTTTCTCTACCAGTTGTTCAGAGAAGGATATTTTAATCCCTCACTTAAACTGTGAATTTCTCTGGTGGTCCTTCCATATCTGTTTTGTTTGTTTGTTTTTTGCATTTTTGAGACATTGTTATCGGGCGCATCGGCATTTAGGATTTTACATCCTCTTAATAAATTGGCCTTTTTATTGTTAAGAAATAATCCTTATCACTGGTCATAGTCTTTGCTGTGACACATCCTTTATGTGCTAGAAATGTAGCCGCCCCAAATTTAACCTCCTTGTGTCTTTATATTTAATGTGTTTTACAGGAAACATACACAGTTGGGGATATATAGGCAGCCTGTCTAGTTGGTAGCATATAATAGATTTGAGACTTGCCTTTGTTCATCTTCACTAACTCTGCTTTTAATTGGAGTTTACAGACCATTCACATTTAAGTGATTAGTGATTTGGCAAGGTTTAAAATACCACGTGCTGTTTGTTTTCTTCTTCTTTGTCTCATTTTGGGTATTTTGTTGTTGCACTGTCCTCACTTTCCCATTTTTTGCCTTCTTTCATATTATTTGAATATTTTTTAGAATTCTCTTTTTTCTCCCTTGTAAGCTTGTTCACTATGATTTTGCTATTTTGGTGGTTACTTTAGGGCTCACAGTTCACATCTTTAATGTTTCACCATCAACACGCAAATGATACTACACTTCACGTAGAATATGTGAAGATGACTAAGTTTACTTGCGTTTCTCTCCTCCTCAAACCACATCAAATTTGCTTAAAGAGTTGTCTGTCTTTTGAAGAGATTTAAGTTGGGGCACCTGGGTGGCTCAGTCAGTTAAGCGTCTGACTTCAGCTCAGGTCATGATCTCACGGTTCAAGCCCCGCATTGGGCTCTGTGCCCACAGCTCAGAGCCTGGAGCCTGCTGGATTTTTGTGTGTCTCTCTCTCTCTGCCCCTCCCCCACTTGCACTCTGTCTCTCTCTCTCTCTCTTAAAAGTAAATAAACATTCAAAAAATTTTTAGGGGGCGCCTGGGTGGCTCTGTTGGTTAAACATCCAACTTCAGCTCACGTCATGATCTCACAGTCTGTGGGCACAGCACAGCCCCGCATTGTGCTCTGTGCTGACAGCTCAGAGGCTGGACCCTACTTCGGATTCTGTGTCTCCCTCTCTCTCCGGTCTCCCCCACTCATGCTCTGTCTCTCTCCCTCTTTTCAAAAGTAAACATTAAAATTTTGTTTTAATTTAAAGAGATTTAGGTGATAAGGAAAACTTTTAACAGCACAGTTCTAATTTTCATGTTGTTATCATATTGGTTTAAACATTCAATTATCCTTTAAAGAGATCCAAATTGTAAGAAACTGTTCTTACACGTAATCAATGTACAATGTTTGATGTTCCACATTGCATTGTATAGACCCATATTTCCATAATCACACCTGATATCATTTTCCTATTTGAGGATGCTTTTAACATTTCTTGGAGTGCTGTCTATATTAACACATTCTTTCTGCTTTTGTATGTTTGAAGCGTCTACATCTTCTGTGATTTTTTTTAAAGTTTATTTATTTGTTGTGTGTGAGAGAGAGAGGGAGAGAGAGCGAGCAAGGGAGGGGCAGAGAGAGGAAGAGACAGAGAATCCCAAGCAGGCTCCAAGCTGTCAGTGTAGAGGCTGATGTGGGGCTCAATCCTATGAACGGTGAGATCATGACCTGAGCCGAAATCAAGAGTGGGACGCTTAACCAACTGAGCCACGCACGGGCCTTACGTATTCTTTGATTTTCAAAAGATTTACGTGCTGGTTATGTGATTCTAGATTGAATTTCTTCCACCTTGGTACCCTGTAGATGTTATTCCACTCTCCCCCTGCTTGCCTCGTTTCTCACAAGAATACTGTTCAATCCTACTCTTTGTCGCATGACATGTAACCTGTCTTTCAGGTGTGGATGCTTTAAGATTTTTCTCTTAATCGCTACTTCTCAGTAACTTGATTGTGGAGTACTAGGCATGTCTCTAAAATACGGCATAGCATCATCTCACAAACTCAGTAAATTGGAGTTTAATTCATAATGTTTGTGTTTGTTTTGTGTTTGAACTTTGTGAAGTTTGGGATTATAAATTAATATCAAAAATGGAAAATGCTTTGTTATTATTTCTTCAAGTATTGTTCTCATAATCGTGTTTTTCAGGAGTTCAATTACGTATATACTAAGGTGCTTACGGTTTTTCCACAGCCCACAGAAGTTCTATTCTTTTTTTAAAAAAATCTCTTTTCTCTTGTGTTTTATTTTGTAGATTTTTCCCCCTGTAGCTTTAAGTTCACTAACTCATTTTTTCTGCCAAGCCTACTCTACCCTTAATCCCACTCAATGAGTTGATCATCTGACTTATTGTGGTTTCCATCTGGATGATCTGTGCGGGTGTTTTATATATCTTTCATATGGCTAGCTTTGTGAACGTATGAAACACAGCTGTCATAACTATTTATTTAAATTTTTTTAACGTTTTTTATTTATTTTTGGGACAGAGAGAGACAGAGCGTGAACGGGGGAGGGGCAGAGAGAGAGGGAGACACAGAATCGGAAACAGGCACCAGGCTCTGAGCCATCAGCCCAGAGCCCGACGCTGGGCTCGAACTCACGTGAGATCACGCGAGATCTCGCGAGATCATGACCTGAGCCGAAGTCGGAGGCTCAATCCACTGAGCCACCCAGGCGCCCCTAAGATTTTGTTTTAATGTGTATTTGTTTTTGAGGGAAACAGAGACCAAGCACGAGCAGGGGAGGGGCAGAGAGAGAGGGAGAGGGAGACACAGAATCGGAAACAGGCTCCAGGCTCCGAGCCATCAGCCCAGAGCCTGACGCCGGGCTCGAACTCACGGACCGCGAGATCGTGACCTGGCTGAAGTCGGACGCTCAAACGACTGCACCACCCAGGCGCCCCTGTCATAACTATTTAATGTCGCTGTGCATATTTGACCCTCTGTGTCACTGAAGGGGCCATTGCCATTGATCAGTTTTTTTCTCTGTCTTATGTGTTATATTTTCCAACCGCTTCTCATGCCTGGAAACTTTTGTTTGGATGCCAGATGTTGTACAATTTATCTTGCGGGGGGTTGCCTACTTTTGTATCCTGTAGGTATTTCTCAGCTTACTTTTAAGGTGTGTGATATGCATGATCAGATGGACACAGAGTAGTAACCAAGTTAGACCATATTGTGGACCTATAAACAAGTGTCTGTAAACTCAAAGAAAATCCACTCATACAATAATGGTACCTGACCCCGGCGATATTGAATCATAATAAAAAATTGAAACATACCTAGGAAATCCACTAACATCAGAAACTAACACACTTTTAAATTACTAAGGTGTCAAAGAAGAAGTGAGTAAGGGAAATTAGAATGAGTCTTGAACAAAATGAAGGCAAATTTAGTAGACGTGTGGGATGATATTAAAGCATTACCTAGTGGAAATGTATAGCTTTAAATGACTATGTTGGAAAAGAATGAAGGTCTTAAGTCAGTGACCCCTGCTTCCACATTAAGAAGCTGGACTAAGAACCTGTCAAACCCAAAGTAGACAGAAAAATGGAAACCATGTAAGGGAATGAAAAGGAAATAGAATAGCCAGGGTAAGAATACAAAAATTGGAGTAAGGAGTATACAAAAACAGTGATTACCTTCCCCAATAACTAGAGACATTCTCTTCCCAATAATAGCAAAGTAATATTTAACACCCTTGAGTTTACAAATAGAAGAGATTGCCACACTCAGCATTTTCTCCTTTTCCCCCACTTTTTACAGTAGAATTTCACTCTGATTTCCTAAAGTCAGGCTGTTTTCTTTCTGACCCATCATTTCCAATGGCTTCTTTGTTGGGTTTCCTTTGACTTTTCTTTTTATATGCTAATATTCCCGTAGATACACTTCACATTTCCCCCCTTTCTTCTCCAGAACAACACCCAAGCTTAGTGACCCACCTCTTTGATAGGGTTATTCCCACACTCTGTCAGACTCTTGGCATCTCACGGAGATTCTCATTTCACCCCAAACTTCATCCAGTGTCAAATATCTGTGTGTCTGCATGTGACCACAAGTCCACATAAACATTGTCATATCCCGGTTTCTTTATAAAGGTGGAAATCCCACCGTAGTTTCCTGGAACAGACATGTGCTCACTGTATTTGGGAACATGATAAAAAGGTCATCTGCTCATTATTATAGCTAAGAACTACATAGAATCACATATTCTTCATCGATATGTATATATTTATGAGTTTATGTGTATAAACGTGCAAAAATCATGTAATGCGAACTCCTCTATATGTATGTATATAGAGCATATATACACATACATATAAAACAAAAATACATAATTATACTTTACATAATATATAACACATCATTCTAATGTAATCATCATTAATATATCATGTTAACACATAATGCATGATATAAATGTTCTATTAATATTAATTTATATAATCATATAACAGAAATATTAATTTATATGCAATTATTAATATAATATATAAATGTTAAGTATTACATAATATGAGTATTAATTTATATACAATTGTATAACATAAGTATTTATATATAGTATATCAATATTAATTTATAGAATTATATAATATAAACATTTATATATAATCACATAATATGTTAGTATTAATTTATATGCAATCATAAACTATGTAACCATATATATAACAGTGTGTCGATACTAATTAATATAATTATATAATATAAACATTAATTTATATATAATCACATAATATGTTAGTATTAATTTATACACAATCATATAATATATAACCATTAAATTATATATAATATAGTGCATCGATATTAATTTATATAACTACATAATATAAACATTAATTTATATATAATCACATATGTATTAATTTATACACAATCATAATTATAAGCATTAATTATATATAATATAGTGTATCGATATTAATTTATATAATTATATAATGTAAAGATTAATTTACATGACAATGTGATACAGGAATATTAATTTACCTATAATAATACATCACAATAGAGAAATATTACTTTTCACGTCATGTATGTAACAAAAATCTCAGGATTGAATGGCAAAGCCCTGGACTTTGATCTGTATCATCTGCCATGAAAAACACATTTTTCCCCCCCAGGAGATAAATTCTAAATAATGCAAGTGAGAATGAGAAGTGAACAGACCTACAACGTGCCCCCCGCGACGTAGAGTGATGTGTCCCAAATAGGTTCGCAGAACCGGTGCCTCCTTCGAGGGGAGGTGCATTCACGTGGTGGAAAGCGTGTGCGTGCACCCTGGGCCTTGTGCTCCACGCCGTGGTCCGGGTTTATGCCGCACATCAGAGCCTTTCCTGTTGTGCAACTCTTGCCTCCCACCCCCACTTGTGAAGGAACATCCCGTGCCTTCATTGCACGCTTTCCTGCAAAGCCTTGAGTAGGTCTACGGGGAGAAGCTCCGAGAGCATCCTCAATTATGCTTCTAATTGTTTCCGCCTGAATCTCTCCGGGCAGGAGATACAGTGTTCTTTCCCCGACTTTTCTGCCTCTGAGTAGAAGCTTCCGGATCTTGGCGGGGAGAGCAGGAGCCAGCCTCTCCCATCTCCTAATTGGTATTCACTCAGGGTGTTCACAGTAATTGTGTGGAGGGAATCGGAAGGAGGCTTTCTGCAGTGGGGGCTGCATGACATCAGCGTTCTGGGCTCCTGGAAGGACGCTGCAACGTGGCCAAAGCATCCACAAGCTTAAGCTGAAAAGCACAGCGGATTTCTTCCTGCTCACCGTGCGCTGTTGACACGGGCTTCTCAAAACTGTGTCTCTCTTTATACTTGTAAACGTTGAGCCCCAGAAATGCGGTTCATTAGAAACAGAAGAAAGAAAGGCAGAGAGAAGCCCATTTCCCTCTTTTATTTCATTGCTAGCTTCGAACGCACTCTTGCCACAAAGCAAGAAGAATCAGAGAGAAACATGCTTTGTGTGTGCTGATTGTGTGTGTGTGTGTGTGTCATTGTTCTCCTAGAAACATGATTTGTTTTTACATGTAACATTACCCTAAAGAACAGCTCAGCAAGCCTAGTACTTTCCTAGTGCTGCTGTATCAGGGTCCCACAGGCAAAGCGGCTTCAACAACACACATGTGTCCTCTCTCAGTCCTGGAGTTTGTGAGTCCGAGATCCAGGCGGGGCTGAGGCTGGAAATCTTAGATCCAGGTGAGGTCGAGGCTGGTTCCTCCTTGGCGTGTACATAATGTGTTCTCCCTGTGTCCTCACGTGGTCATCCGTCTGCGCATGTCTGTGTCCTGATCTCTTCTTTTAAGGACCCCAGCCCTAGGGGATCAGGGCCCATCCTAATGACCTCATTTCACCTTAATCCCCTCTTTTTTTAATGTTTATTTATCCTTGAAAGAGAGAGAGAGAGAGAGAGAGAGAGTGGGGGAGGGGCAGAGAGAGAGGGAGACACAGAATCTGAAGCAAGCTCCAGGCTCTGAGCTGTCAGCACAGAGCCCGACATGGGGCTCGAACCCAACGAACCGTGAGACCGTGACCTGAGCCGAAGTCGGACGCCCAACCAACTAACCCACCCAGGCATCCCATTACTCCACTCTTTAAAGACCCAATCTGCAGATATATCCACATTCTGAGGTCCTGGGTTTAGGGCTTCAACATATGGATTATTTTGGAGGGGCTGTGACTATGGCACAATTCAAAGCATCACAGCAGTATTTAAGGAGAGACTAGATTTCCCCGCATAGGCTATGTCTGCTTAGGTAAATCAACATGATCCTTAAGCACATTTTAAAATTATCTGATGGGTATGCAAAAGGCTCTTTAGCAATATGAGCCCCCAAAACGGAGGAAACAAAACCTTGGCCCCTTTCCTTTGATGGCATATCTGAAGGTCCACATAACTACAGGGATGACATCTCCCAGCCTCCCCCAGTCTAATCAGGGACACAGCAGTGCAAATTAGTCACAGAGCTGGGACTTCCCGTGCCTCTTAGTTAAATATACTCTAAAGCTGGCTTTACATGTTTTATCTTGCTGTAAAACCCAATTCCCTCCATACAGGTCTACACGTCCTCGAACTGCTCTAAAAACGAATCCGCCCTCCCCCTCCCGGTTTAGTCTTATTCAACGATAGAATGAAACTACGTCCCAGGTGATTCTCCTCTGTTGCTACATATTCGTGTTTTGGGGAGGGGGCGTGCGGAATCTGAGTCACAAGAATCACAGTATGAGTAGCTGGTGACTCTTGGTCTGAAGACGAGGGGCTCAGGGCTGTTGGGAAGTGTCATAAATGCAATCCTTTCTGTAGTGGATACATCAAGAAAGAAATATATAAGGATATTCTGCAGATTTATGGTGATAATCCAGGAGAATAACTAAAACCATAAAGAAAATAAACTTCAGTTTACCCGTCCGCCCATCACAGGCTAGAAATATTTGGTCTTCCTTTGTATCCTGTCTCTGTCTGTTTCTCTCTCCTTCTTCATTTTAGTATATTATTATTATTTTAAATGTTTTATTTATTTTTGAGAGAGAGAGAGAGAGAGAGAGAGAGAGAGAATGAGTGGGGGAGGGGCAGAGAGAAAGAGGGAGACACAGAATCCCAAGCAGGCTCCTAGCTCTGAGCTGTCAGCACCGAGCCTGACGCAGGGCTCGAACTCGTGAGCCATGAGATCATGACCTGAGCCGAAGTTGGAAGCTTAAGCAACTGAGCCACCCAGGCGCCCCGTATATTATTATCATTATTTTAAGCAGGTTGAATGTGGAGTCCGGCTTCTACTTGAGGTCACTGCTATTGGGCTGTATCGAATAGGCAACGTGATTCTAACACGAGGCACTCACTAATTCTTACTGAAATGTGTCTCTCAAAGGTCGCTATCGGTGCCCATTAGCCCACAGATGGTTTCCTATGTCACAGACATTTGACAATTCAGTGTGAACTCAGTGCACATCCGTGCAGGATGAAATTGCCAACCAAAAGAGGAGGCATTTCATGAAGCCCCTCGAAGCAAATATTCCCGACCACACCGAGTCCCCGACCAACGCGCACCTGGCCATGAACACCCAAAGAAACTCTTCACTAAGCTTAGCAACTCAGCAAGTTTTCAACCATGTCCCCAAGGACACTTGGCTCCTGAGTCACAAGGAACGAACTGGACCTTCCCCCTCTGTCTCTGTTTTATTCTCATGGCCCACTGATGCCCCACAAGTTTGCTCAACCAACTGTGTTCATTCCAGCAGCCACGTGCTTGGCCACGTTTTGACTCTGAGAAAATGGGCTGACTCACTGACGGTGGCTCCCCTGTATCCATCCAGTATCTCCTTTACCTCTCAGATCGCAACACTGGCTTTCTCTCCTTGCTTGCCATTCAATGCCCACGATCGTTCTGAGTTTTAAGGTTACCATGCTTTCCTGCCCTGAAAAGAATGAGGCTAATTTGCAAAATCCCATTTTAACATCACACTTTCCTGTTTGTCTCCAAGTACACATTCTCCTTCCTTTGGGGGCATCTTAATGATGACAGACAAAAAAACCAAGATTTCCATTTTCACTCTGTTTCACAACCAGGGTGATCCTTTTGTTTCTGGTGAAAATGCCCTTCCTCCCTGTTACCCACCTGCATACCTATTTCCTTCCTTCCCTCCTTCCCTCCTTCCTTCCTCCCTTCCTTCCCTCACTCTCTCCTTCCCTCACTCTCTCCTTCCCTCACTCCTTTCCTTCCTTCCTTCCTTCCTTCCTTCCTTCCTTCCTTCCTTCCTTCCCTCCTTCCTTCCTTCCTTCCTCCCTCTTTCTGTCCTTCCTTCCATCCATCTTCCTTCCTTCCTTCCTTCCTTCCTTCCTTCCTTCCTTCCTTCCTTCCTCCCTCTTTCTGTCCTTCCTTCCATCCATCTTCCTTCCTTCCTTCCTTCCTTCCTTCCTTCCTTCCTTCCTTCCTCCCTCCCTCCCTCCCTCCCTCCCTCCCTCCCTCCCTCTTTCTGTCCTTCCTTCCATCCATCTTCCTTCCTTCCTCCCTTCCTTCCTTCCTTCCCTCACTCTCTCCTTCCCTCTCTCCTTCTTTCCTTCCTTCCTTCCTTCCTTCCTTCCTTCCTTCCTTCCTTCCTTCCCTCACTCTCTTCTTCTTTCCTTCCTTCCTTCCTTCCTTCCTTCCCTCACTCTCTCCTTCCTTCCTTCCTTCCTTCCTTCCTTCCTTCCTTCCTTTCTTCCTTCCTTCCTTCCCTCACTCTCTCCTTCCCTCTCTCCTTCCTTCCTTCCTTCCTTCCTTCCTTCCTTCCTTCCTTCCTTCCCTCCTTCCTTTCCTTCCCCTTCTTTCCTTCCTTCCTTCCTTCCTTCCTTCCTTCCTTCCTTCCTTCCTTCCTTCCCTCCTCCCTCCCTTCCTTTCCCCCCATTTCTTCCTTTCTTCCCTCTTTCCCTTCCTTCCCTCTCCCTCCTCCTTCCTTCTTTCCTTCTTTCTTTCCTTTCTTCCTCCCTCCCTTCCTTCTTCCCTCCCTTCCTTCCTTTCTCCCTTCCTTCTTTCCTTCCTACCCTCCTTCCAAGAAGCTAAACACATCTGTCTCGTTGATAGCGTGAGCATAATATACACTATCCCCCCACTCATGGGATTGTCTAGATGTCAAAATAGGAAGATGCCCTATTTCTTTCAAACCTGCTTTCCAGGTGGGTGGCATATATACATGGCTCTCCACAAAGCTTCCCAAAGAGAAAATACTCTAACAAAGAGCGTTATCATTCAGTCAGCCTACTAGACATGAAAGCCTGCGTGCGGAGGGCTTGCATCGCAAGAGCCCTGCATTGACACAGATGCATGGTGCGTGAACGTGCAAATTTAATGCTTACCAAAGACGAATGGATTCAATGCATGCCCCGTCCTTCACACTGGTTTGCAAACCCCTTCCTCCACCTTACTGCTTCCTTCAGAATTGTGGGTTTCCTGGTGAAACTGGCACCCACATCTCCCTCTCTCTCCATTGGTAGAATGTTCTACTGGGCAATACTGTTAACCTGTGTGTCATCCCCTATCCCGCTTTACATCTGTCTTGTCCATTTAGCTGCTCCACGATCTCATTCCCGGAACATCATGGCCCCTGACAGTGTAGAATCTGGAGGACTCATTTATCATTTCTTATACGTCTCTCTGCCATCATCACCACATTGAGAGTAACCCCAAATCATACCTTTATTTCTTATGCAGAACTTGTGGTAGGTCAATGCTAAAACCAGTCTGTGCACATCGACTATGGCTTGAAGAAAACGTGCAAGTCGAATGCCAGTGATGGATTCTTGCTCCGTGTTAGGGAGGGGACCCGGCAGGAAGGTGATGAGCAGTAATTAATCTGACTCTTCTCCAAGGGGAAAAGAAAAGTCACCATAGGGGAGCCTTTTGACAAGGCACACTTGTAAAATTCAAAAGGATGCAATTACAGGCTTATGCTCTCAGAGTAACTAACCCTTCCCAGGAAGAGGTTGATATATACTTAGGTGTCTCCAGGGGATGTTGGAGTATTATCTTATGGGAAAGTCGATGATTAATTATCATGGGCCTCCACGAACCACTGAAGCTCAGCTTGTGCCCAACTTGATTGAAAGCCCGTGTCCAATGCAATTACCAGCTTGTCGATCAGATTTCTCAAAATAGAACGTGGAACGTCGCATGGGGCGGGTTACAATATTTATGTTGCATTAATTGTGATGCCCAACATCAAAAACACAACGTCCAAAGAGAAATTTCACTATTTCCTTCAAAATTCCATGATGGCATTAAGATTAAAAAAAAAAACAAAACTATTGCTAGTAGTTGAAGGATCATAAAGTACAAATAAGTAACCACCTGCTTAACTTTTAAATTGCATATGGTTGAGGCACCTGGATGGTTCAGTCAGTGGAGCATGTGATTCTTGATCTTGTGGTTGTGAGTTCCACCCCCACATTGTGTGTAGAGATTACTTTAAAATAAAATCTTTAGGGGCACCTGGGTGGCTCAGTGGGTTGAGCGTCTGAATCTTGGTTTCAGCTCAGGTCATGATCTCGTGGTGCATGAGTTGGAGTCCTGAGTCAGGCTCTCTGCTGTCAGCACAGCTGCCCCCCCCCCCCGCTCCTCCTCTGCTCGCTCTGTGTCTCTCAAAAATAAATGATGATTGGGGCGCCTGGGTGGCGCAGTCGGTTAAGCGTCTGACTTCAGCCAGGTCACGATCTCGCGGTCCATGAGTTCGAGCCCCGCGTCGGGCTCTGTGCTGACAGCTCAGAGCCTGGAGCCCGTTTCAGATTCTGTGTCTCCCTCTCTCTCTGCCCCTCCCCTGTTCATGCTCTGTCTCTCTCTGTCTCAAAAATAAATAAACGTTAAAAAAAATTTTTTTAAAAAAATAAATAAATGATGATTAAAAATGTTTAAAAAACCAAAATCATTAAAAGATAAATTAAATTACATAGGGTCAAAACGTGTAATAGATGCGTCTGATGACAAAAGTTTGAAGATGTCCTACATCTCCTTGGAAAACCTTACACACACACAAATTAAGATATGAATTAACACATTTCTATAAGAACAAAGTGTAATATGAGAACACATTAGCAATTTGTTGACATGGAAACATCTTACAAATAATGTTGTGCAAGTCAGACAGAATAACTTTGCATGTCAGACACACATAGTAGGCATACATACCAACCTTAAATTCTACATGTGTGTGGGGGAAATGTCATATGGAGAAGAAGGAAGAGAAGGACATGGGAGATGAACACACGGACACCCACACAAACTAGAAGTCAAAACTCTCGTGCTCAAAACACTTCTTTATTCAGATTATGTCCTCTTTTTCCTTGCACTACACCACTTCCCATCCCTGGAATGACAGCCCAGAGACATGCTTCTCAAATTTCAGCCGACCAGAGCCTTGCACAACCTGAAGACCTTCTTCCTATTAGAATTCCCATCATTTCATGCTTTCAGTGCTGCCTCCACCCCCACTTAGAGTGTGAATTCATTGCATGGAAGTGAAATAGTAATTCTTGATTTATGACATATGCTCATTACTGGTCCACACATTGCTTCTTTTATTCTCCTTCCCTTCCTCCTTCCCTTTTTCGTTCATTCCCTTTATCTCCCTTTATCCCCCACCATCCAACACACACACACACACACACACACACACACACACACACACACACTGACCTTAACAACAAGCTGTAAATACTACACGTACTTCATTCCTTTTTCCTGCCACAGTGCCTTCAAGAAATTCACCTTGGGCTGCCTGGGTGGGTCAGTCAGTTAAGTGTCCAACTTCGGCTCAGGTCATGATCTCAGGGTTCGTGGGTTAGGCCCCCCATCAGGCCCTGTGCTGACAGCTCGGAGCCTGGAGCCTGCTTGGGATTCTGTGTCTCCCTCTCTCTCTGTCCTTCCTCCACTCGTGCTCTGTCTCTCTCTCTCTCAAAAATCAATATTGAAAATGAAATAAAAGTGTGATCTACAGCTTGTGCTATTTTAGCAATTTCATTTCTTTCCTTTAATGCATTGCAAAGTTTCCTGAACATTATTAGGCTTTGTCCTGCCTGATTTCTTTTGATTGCCGTATAATATTTCCTGGCATTACAATACAACACAGTTCCATTTACAATTGTGGCAAGTGCTCGTTTATTGCTTTTGACCACCATGTATGTCATTATAGTGATAAATGAGTTTGCTCACAGGAGAGGTGTAGCAGGAAGGTGCTACATCGAGCATGTAAATATCCCACACGTTGAAAAGCAGATGACGATGTCCTTGTCTATGTGCAGAGTCCTGCACTTAGGGGCTTAAGTTAAACGTCATTTTCTCAGAAGATCACATGGCTTGCATTGCACATAAGTGAGGCAGGAGTGAGCCAAGCAACAAAACAGGTAAAAAACAAGGTCACCAGATTCAACACAGATTTCGAAGAAAATAAAACTGTTGGTATAGAGAGAACACAGCAGACCACTTCTCCCTCCCTGAGTATAAAGGAAAACAATGTAAAAATGAGAAAAACCAGGGCGAAAATAAGAACGAGATCACATCACACATAGTGATCTCTGCCTCAGAAACAGTAACCGGTCTCAGAAGTTGCTTCACAATTCCAGCTTTCCTTTAAAACTAACCAATATATTGGTTGTCTCTATTCCTGACACCTGAAACAGCTCTAGGCACTTGGGAGTGCTGAATACAAATCTTTAAACATAGAGGATGCCTTACGATTTATAAGTAATTTTTACATAGAACAATCCATATAATCATGCCCTCCATCACTGGATAAATTTACTGTCATTAATTCCCACTCCATGCTGTGCTCCGTAGCTCTTTAGGCAGAATATGAGACCAACAGTGTAAAACATGAATAAAATAACTGGGATCAACAAATGCACCAGGCTTTTTTTTTTAAGTTTATTTATTTTTGAGAGAGAAAGAGAGCAAGTGGGGTAGGGGCAGACAGAGAGAGAGAGAGAGAGACAGAGAATCCCAGACAGGCTCCACACTGTCAGCACAGAGCCTGACACAGGGCTCGAACTCACAAACCATGAGATCATGACCTGAGTGGAGAAATCAAGAGTCAGATGCTTTAGCGACTGAGCCCCCCAGGTACCCTGACAAATGCACCAGTTTTATGAAAGAAAGGATTATTGAAAAATGGATTTTCTTCCCAGTGATGATCATTTTACAGGTTTTCCATGAGAATGCGTATTGCTTTGCTAATGGAAAGAGATCTGCATTCTTTAGAAAAATCACACCCTTCACACCTAGGACGTATGAAAAAATGGTGCGCCTATGGTAGGCATGGTCCATATGATTAAAGGGAAGCTGGTTGCAGTCTTGCACAAGAAGAACTCTGAATCTCCCTATTGCAAATGCAATTCCAACAAGCAAGCCCTTTGGGTGCTCCGCTGTTGGGGACACGCAGTAGGTGGAATGACAGTTGACTTGTTTTCCTTTACTCTGAAATCAATTACAAGCCCACTGGACATGACTCGATAATGAATATTTGCTAATTAAATCTACTCTCATTTTTTAGATCAGGATTTTAGCTGTTGAAATCAGTGACCCAGACTTGATAATATTTCTGTGCCGGAGACTTACCAGCGACGAGGCGCCTGAGCGCTATTTACTAACAATGAATAGCAAACAGGAAAACAGTGGAGATTCAATGGATTCAGTTGGTGGCCTTTAAAATCCCCCCCCCCCAAAAAATGTTATTGTCCACCATTGAGTGCCTGCAGTATTGCAGACGTCATGTTAAGGATTTTTCTTTCAATAGTTCATGAAGTCATTATACTAACATGCTGAGGCAGCTCATGCTTGTTTTACTTATGAGAGAAAGCCCACAGAGAGGAAGACACATTGCACAGGATAGTTACTAGTGGAGTCATGGTTAGAATGGTGGCGCCCACATCTAACAAGAGCCAGATTACTGGGAAGTATGAATAAATGGTCTTCTGGATGGGCAAATGTTTTCTTTCATCTTCCCACCCCTGTTCCTCTTTCATTTGTGACTAAGGGGTGGCCAGAAACAGAGCATGTGGTGATTCTTCCAGAGGACCACACAGCAACGTTTCCTGGGCCATACAGTAGGGTTCTGCATGACTCGGGAACAACACGCGTCCCCATTTGCTTGGAAGGAGAGTGGCCTCCAGAGGAAACTGCCAGTGTCTTGACAGCTGCCTCGTGGTTACATCCGGGAAACGGAAGAGAACTAAGCCTCCAGAACTATCACCCGGAGACGTCCACAACCTGAGCTTTGATTCCTGTGAATAGGTCACCCTCCATGGCAAAGGGGGCTTTGAGTATGTTATCACATCAAGGATCTTGAGGTGATGGGATGGTCCTGGATTATCCAGGTGGGCCCACTGTTGTCACAGGGGCCCTTATCAGAGGAGGACTTGAAGATCAATGTAGAGAGAAGATGTCCTCACGGAAGCAGAGGTGTACTGAATCTGCCCTTCAAGACTCACTTTGGACTTCTGGCCTCCAGAACCATAAAAGAACAAATGTGTGTTGTTTTAAGCCGCCAAGTGTGTGCTCATTTGTTACAGAGGCATAAAAACACTCATACGCCCTCCCACCACGGCCAGCCTGGCCGTCCCTTCACTGTGGAGGAATTTGCAAATTATTTCCCTTTTACATTACTCAGTCGTCCAGAAATTCATCTTCAGTAGAGGAGCCAGTGACCATGGCACCTCCTTGGAGGGACCAGGTGACCGAGATGGCCTATTTTTTTCATCAGTGTATTCACCAAAGACCACTAAAACGCAAGTCGGGATTCTTAGCATCTCACAATTGTGATGTAAGACAGCTCTTACTGACGAAGAAAACAAAGGCACTAAGGTATAAATTGGAGATTTCCTCCTGGACACTTTTCATCCAAATACCCATTACCTATTCGGTAACTGAAATAGCGTCTGATGTTGTATGAAAACTGGTAGGATTTTCTTCCTTTCTTTCTTCTTTTCTCCCTCTCCCGCTATAACACGTGAATGTTGCAAACCTACAAAATAAAGGGAATTTAATCCAGTGCTTCTCAAACTCAGGGAGAGCATCAGAACCACCTGGATCGTTGTTAAAAACACAGATTGATGCCTCCCCCCCCCCCCCCCCAGGGATTCTGAGTCCGTAGGGCCATGGTGTCACTGGAGAAACTGCAGCACCAAGAATTCCCAAGGGAGAATGAAGTTTCTGGTCTTTGGAGGACATTTTGGAAAGCACTATTTTAGTCTTTAGTCTCCGTAAATAATCCAAGTGATTCTCAACTTGGGATATTTTAGCCCCCAGGGGACACTTGGCAATGTCAGGAGACATCTCAGCTCTCATCTTTGGGGGTGTGGGATGCCTCCAGCACCTAGTGGGTAGAGACCAGGGATGCTGCAAAATTTCCTACTTAGAGTGCACCACGAAAGAATGGTCTGGTCCAAAATGTCAATGGCTTTCTGGTGGAGAGCCCCAATGACATACAGCGAGATCCACACATGCTATGGCTTTTTGTCTTTGAGCAGTTTACTGAGTGTCCGTAAGCTTTAATTTGTCAATATATAAAATAGAAATAAAATGTTAATAGAGTTATAAAAAAGATGAGATGAGATAATGCAACAAATTATGCAGCCGATTGTAAACTCGCCGTAAAAATGTATTGATATAAAATATATCCCTCCACTTTAATAATATATAATTTCCTAGTCAAGCAAGGCATATATTCAGAATCACAGGGGGCTTTGAGGTTCTATTATAAATAAGCAACCTATTGTCACATCAAGCTAATCACCCAGCAAAAAAATGCATATTGGCCTTTCCTGGCAAGATGCGTCTTTTATTTTTTAATGTTTATTTATTGACTTTGAGAGAGAGAGAGCAGGGGAGGGGCAGAGAAAGAGGGAGAAAGAATCCCAAGCAGGTTCCGCACTGTCAGCACAGACCCCACCACAGGGCTCGAACCCACAAACCGTGAGATCATGACCTGAGCCAAAACCAAGAGTTGGACGTTCAACCGACTGAATCACCCGGGCGCCCCTGGAACGATGAGTCCGGAGAACTGAAAGAACAATGTGTCTTCTTCTGTTTCCACCAATGGAAACTTCCGTTTCTTGATAGCACCTGAATCACCAGACTTAACATCAGGCCAACAGAAATCCATTCCAGCCCGTGTAGCTGATCCACGTGGCTACCTTATTTGAAACCCTCCACTGTGCTGGTTAACTTGCAGATGAACTTGCCATGCTGATGAGAAACGATGGACACGTCTTTTACAAAAGTGTGTCCAGGGTTTCGCCAGGAAAATATCAGCCCTCGTTCAAGCATCGGCAAAGCGTTATTAAAGACTGGGTATGCGTGGTTTAAAAGTGTTTATTTACCGCCCCCCCCAAAAATGCTCTTGATATTACAAAATTTATGGTTTTTCAAATGGTATTCTCCAAAGTCTTTCTCTCCAGGGCCTGCTGTTTTGATATTTAATACATGAGATGTGTCAGATAGAAGGTTGAGGAGGAGGAATGTCTATCAAAATTGCTAATAATTTAGAGCCATTATGCCGGGGAGCTTTTCAGAGGAAGAAGCAGAAAGGATGAGACATTTCAACGTGGCTCTGACATCCCTCTCTGCTGTTCTTTCCACCCTCAGCTCTTAATTGCCCGCGGACGCTTCTCCAGTGAGTGCCTGACGGTTCTGCCTTTCCGGAACTCGCACACGGGGGAGTAAACAGCCTTTATTTTTGCGTAAGAGTCTTCAAATGCAACATTTATAAATACAAGAAGCAAGCCGGAGGGCCAAGGACATGGTTACGCATGCTAATGGGTGATGAATATTCTCAGCACTGGTGTCTACATAGTGCTGAAGGAGAGAGAGCCCACTGGACTCCTGTAGACACCTGCCTGGCTGACGATGCCTTTTTGTCTGATCTGAGTTAGGTTCACTCCAAGGCAAGTGTCAGCTCTTGGGGTTTCCTTGCTGTGATGGACTATGGCAGGGACACGGGCCCTCGGAAGTGATTATTTTGACGCTTTGGCAGTTGTTGTAGATATATGTAGATATATATATATCTATATATAAATATAGATATATAGAGAGAGATTTTTTATAATGGGCTAGGCTGTTAAGTGGATGCCACCGAGGAGGAGAAATGATTGCTTGGATCTCTGGAAAATGTACGAAAACGTCAGTGGGAGATTTTTGTCCTTCCGCGAGACGTGTTTACTATCGTAACTGTGAGAGAGAGCAATATTACCACAGTTACGTGCAATGCCTTCTCAAACTAACTTTTTGCTCTTGCTTTTTCTCAAAAAACATATCTTTGGTATCTTTGAATGTGGGCGTATCCCACAAACACAGCAGTCATTTCCTTTCTGAACTTTTGAGAACAAAAGACTTTCGCCCTAATACGAACTTTGTCCTGATGATAAGAGTCAAAAATGGAAGAAGGCCTCCAGTGTTGATCTTGCATTTTGGTCTGCCTCTCCAGACCCCCCCCCCCCCCCCCCCGCCGCTCAACTCTTAGGTAAAACAAGCACAAAAGCATTGGGTCCATGATCTTACTTTCCAACCACGTGTGGGCTCCAGTTAGCTGACATTTGACTGATGACCTCATCACACTACTGAAGCTGTTCTAGCCAGGATTTTGTTTTTAATTTTTTTATTAATGTTTTTATTTATTTTTGAAGGAGAGAGAGAGACAGAGCATGAGCAGGGGAGGAACAGAGAGAGCGGGAGACACAGAATCCGAAGCAGGCTCCAGGCTCTGAGCTGTCAGCACAGAGCCCGACGGGGGGCTCGAACCCATGATCCGTGAGATGGTGACCTGAGCCGGAGTCAGACGCTTGACCGACTGAGCCACCCAGGCGCCCTGATGATGGATAATATTTTAATTGAAGCGACACCAAAAGGGATTTGAGGGCAGCCATGGCCGGAGAACTGGAACATTCTAGTCTAGGTTCTAAAGAAAGCTCAGTGCGAGGCAAGCTGGTTTCCCTCGCTTGTTCATGCATTCATGAACAAGGGACGTGTTTATCCTGTGCCTCGTGTGCTGTTTGCCCCATCAGGGTCTGCACTGATGCCGTGGCCTACAGTCAAGAGATGGAGGAAACAGAAACAGTCGGGTGGAAAACCCTGGCCACGTTTTCCCCGAACCTGAAGCTCCGTTCCAGAGACCTGCAGTGTAAGTCACCAAGGAGGAGCCATGCTCTCTAGCAAGCAGGAAACGACCTGTGGGGCCAGGCTGCTGGGGAGGCACTCTCTCCATGCCGCCTCCCCACTCTTCCCTTTGGATGCGAGCACGATACTGTTGGGCACTCCGCTCGGAGATGCCCGCAGATCAACCGTCAGGAAGCTGATTGCAAATAATTTGATCATCACTCAACACCTGAGAAATACTCTGTTTCTCTCACGATTACACAACCTCACGGCGAACGTGGATTTATTTCACTGAAAAATGTGTGAGGCGAAAGTAGCATGTGCATCAAATCAAGGAGTAAGGAGGAAAGCTCCCTGTCCAAATGACAGACAAAGGGAGATGCGGTCATGCGCTTGGTAGCCTCAAGGATCCCTGTTCACCGTCAGCGTTCAGTTCTTCGGGGACGTTGAGGCAGGGTCCTCACAGTTGTGCTCCCGACAAGCCACCCTGATGTCCCCACTCACTCCCTCCGTGGTCCCCCAGCGTCCTCTGAACACCTCCCACTTCCGGTTCTGATGCATTCTTCTGCTGTGTTCACCTCTGCCCCCTGGCCTCCTCACTGCTTCCAAGAGCGTTTCTTGCAGGATTTGTTAACAAACACAGGTGAACCACCTGTCACTCAAAAGAGCAATTCTCAAAAGATGAGTTTTCATTGGAAAGGAACTTCAGCTTCACCCAGGAGGCCAGCAACCTGGGGAGAAGGCAGACTCCTTTCCCAAAGCCAACTCTGATTTCTGCCTGGCCCACGGGTCTTTAAAGGGTTTCATCAGTTAAGGGAGTGCAGTGGTCTGTGATGTTCCTGGTAACAGGCAGGCTCGACGACCTCAGCTACAGAGTTATCTTGGTGCTTTGAGGTTGTGCGAGAAGTTGTGGTTCTTGGTGCCCAGGGAGTGGTTTTGTAAGGTCTGGTTCTTTGGAACCCCCAAAGGCAGGGCAGGTGGGGGGAATGTTGTGCAAAGGTACTCTGTTCTTTCTGCACAGGAGGGCAGGCTCAACAAATGCACACAGCTTGGTCAGTAAAGTCATTTGTGTGATCTTAAAAAAACAAAAACACGTGCTCAAAGATTGCCAAGGTTATCAGAAAACCAAGGGCCTTCAAACAGACCTGTGGGCCTCTGTGACCTGGGAACGTTGAGGTCCTTCGCTCCACAAAAGCCACCGGACTGCAGATCTCAAAGGAAGTAAATTAGTTCCGTTACAGATCAAGGGCCTTAGGTCAGCAAAGAAGGAGCGTGTTAACTTGAAGCAAGTTAACCCTTAAACACTGGCTGCAGTCTCTAGGTAGCTGGGACCAAAGGAACAGTGCTTGGAGAAGCCACCTTAATGAACCAAGGTGTCCAGCCATGTTGATGAAGGACGCTCCTCCCTGCAAATCAGTGAACACTCCGTTTTCCATACATCCTTTGGGATCTGCCGTCCAGTGGCTGCCGTCCAGTTCCAGTGGGAACACGTGGTGACATTCATTTTTATCACTCATTACTGTGGCGATGGCTAACTGTACTGTTCATGGTATGTCTGCCTCCATGATGCGTCGTGCAAATTAATCATGGGATTTGTACCTTCACAAATGTGACGTAATTACTAATTCCTGATATTTTTATTAAAATTACAGATATGCAACCGGGAAATTGAGAGAGAGCTGCACACAGGATGTGTGTGGCCATAGTTCTTAATCCTCTTGTCTTTGGAATAAAAAGTGGGACTCCGTGTTCTCCCTGTTGTACCCCTCATAGTTTTTTAGCTTCATGCCCGGCTATGTCCTTCTGCTCCAGGAAAGGAAAAACTAATAGAAAAGCCCAGTTCTCTGTTCTTTTTTGTGCCAGTGAAAACCCCAAATCTGGGACGCCTGGGTGGCTCAGTCAGTTGAGTGTCAGCCTTCAGCTCAGGTCATGATCTCACAGCTTGTGGGTTCGAGCCCGCATCCGGCTCTGCGCTGACAGCTCGGAGCTTGGAGCCTGCTTGCGATTCTGTGTCTCCCTCTCTCTCTGCCCCTCCCCTGCTTCCATTTTCTCTCTCTCTCTCAAAAATAACAAAGCATTTTTAAAAATTAAAAAACAAACAAATCTCTCTTTTTTCCGTGTTCTTTCTACCCATTTTCAGATGTTGGGGAGGAAGAATTTCCTCTGCCATTCAAGGTCCTCCTGGTTGGATTAAGAATCAAGTTGACACGAGGCAGATGAGCATGAGAAAATCACGTTTACTTTCCTACGTACGGGGAACCCACACAGACACAGAAATTCCAACGACAGGCAAAATGAGGTACATGTGTCATTCTGAATTAGGGGAAAGGGGCTAAGGGTCCGGATCTTCAAAGGAAAGGAACGTAGTTCTCAGGAATACGAAGAAGGAAATGTTTGTCTGTGATCAGAAACCGGTCTCGTGGCTGTTCCTAAATTATTTGCAACCAAAGAGAAAGTGAGAGTCTCTTGTCTGGCCCACGTGGAATGATCCTTATACTCTGGGCTGGGGAGAGGCTGAGCTTTCCAGGGCGTGTCGTTTAAACAATATCAGCCTCCTAAAAACTGAGAAGAAAGGAAGGTCTGTTCACCAGACAGCCGTCCCCATCTGCTGCCAGCAGTCACCTATGCGTGGAGTACCTTACCCTTTCTCCAGTCCCCAAGCCGTGGCAAGCAGGGAACAGCCTCTTTAATTTAACACTGTGAATATGAAAATAAATAAGCTCACAGGGTACACGCTCTGTGAAAATATACGGCCAGGAATAATAGCTATCTTCGACCTTTGCCTGCAACATTCATGTGTTTCAATTAATTTTTAAGACGGTCTGATAGTATAGAAATGTACGGGGAAAGACATCCAAATAATTGTGGAAGAGAGAAGCTTGAGTTATTTGTAATCATGTGGAAAATTAATTAGAATTAGATAATCACAGCTTTTTACAACGATGGGATATTTCATTTAAAAATTCATTAATTTATGTATGAATAACAATCTTTAATTTAGTCACTGTATTTTAGCATCTAATTATTTGTGGGAGAGCCATAATTCGCTAATTTTGAGTATACCCAAATGGATTCATTTGACTTCTTAACAACCAGAGGACTAAACTGTGAAACATGGCAAAACCTTTTAAACACGTGGCGCCTCAGGTTGTCATCAAAATCTGTCATAACATAATATTTTAAGGCTGCTAAAAGCATCCTACGGTAGGGCGTTAATCAATACTAAGAAGAAAATTAGTGTTGGTGGTTATGAAATACACGTTAAAACATTTTCGTTAATAGTTTGGAGTTTCAAGTAATGCACAGGTTCGGGGAGAAATCTTATGTGAGGCAGGGGGATTCTGAGACACGTGTGCAGCTGTGAGTGTCGTGTCAGCACTAAAACAGCTCCCCGTCCTTGGCTGGTGCATCAGTCACGAGCCTCGTAGGGTTCAAAGCTTATGAATGTTTACAGGCAACGCCTGCAAGGTTCAACTCTGAGTCATTTGTTTGGAAGAAAATAAAGTATTTGTTTCCGCACAGCCGTGTTATTAACAATGGCAAGGTTCCCAAACAACCCCCCAAAAAATCTTCTCTCTAGCCTGCCACAAAAAACACAAGGTACTCAAGACTTTCGGTGCACAACCATAGGACATAACACCATGGTAGTCATAAATAAATGAATATAGACTCGAATGTTTTAAAATCACAGTTTCAGAAACCTCTTAAACGTTGAAACACAGAATGAAGGAGTTTCCTTTGGAGGATGATGAAGTGTCAGATGTAGCACATTATGGGAATTCTGCAGACTCATTCTGGAAGCTTTGGAGGAGCTGGTACGTTTGATTTCTTAGCACTGGCTGCAAGGACGGAGGTTGGACCAGAAGAGGACGTGTGGGCAAACATTCCCTGAGAGGCAGGGACTGTCGGTAGGAAAAAACCCAGAAAGGAACAGAACAGGGCTTGGGGAGTGATCCTCGTCACCCTAACAAAAATGATGCAGACCTAAACCTTGGCGACAGAATTCTTCGGCCAACACTCGGCGGAGCCGTTGAGAATCTGGTCAAAGCAAACTGGAGGGCGGAGTCCATTCAAAGGTACATACTAACCGAGCGAGCGCCCAGTGCAAAATCCCTACATAGCATTTGAGAATCCAAGGTCAATTTTCAACATGCAAAGCTTAATTGCGGGGTCAGCCTTTGCTGGTTGGCTCATTTGTATACGGGACTTAAATGTTTCCAGAATTTCAAAACGCATACCTTAATCGTAAGGTCAGTGTTTGCTGGCTGGCCCAGCTGCCTATCGGAGTTAAATATTTCTAAAAAGATACTTCCTGGGGCACCTGGGTGGCTCAGTCGGTTAAGTGTCCGACTTCGGCTCAGGTCATGATCTCGCGGTTCGTGAGTTCAAGCCCCACGTCGGGCTCTGTGCTGATGGCTCAGAGCCTGGAGCCTGTTTCGGATTCTGTGTCTCCCTCTCTCTCTGACCCTCCCCCATTCATGCTCTGTCTCTCTCTGTCTCAAAAACAAATAAAGGTTAAAAAAAAATTTTAAAAAGATACTTCCTTGCTTTTGATGGTGACCAGCGTAGCTGCCCAGACATCCAAGCTATTTTCTGATGTGTCAGAGTGACCTCAGGCCATCTCCATTGAATGAGTAGCGACCTCATTACCCTAAAGATGTAGAAGTTGTACTTAAAAAGACTCTGTTTGCTTTGTTTCCATTTATTTCTTGCATATTGGAAATGTAAGTTTCTGAGACTCCAATTCTCCCGTTGCATTTTCTCACACAAGCTACCGGAGGGGGATTTCATAGATGTTTCCTCAGTATTTACCAAATACTTAGCATTTCCACTTGTGGTTTCCAACTCAACATATCTGAAAATGACTCCGTTCAATGAAGCCAGGTTTTGGTCTTGGGTCGTTCTGTTTAGAGGTGATAATTGGGCTGGGGTTTGAGACACCGGAACATACTTTTTGTCTTATGGTTTCCTTCCCCCCAAAATTATGGAACTGAATCTGTTGAGCCGTGCTTTTCCATTTTACCGCCATATCCTCTTTATTGATGCTGGTAACAGACCCACTGATGCCTTCTCATGTGCAAGACCTTTGTGAGCACAGCCTAGTTTCCTTGGTATTGGAATGATGTTGAGTACATTAGAGTTTTCCACATATTATATGGCATTTATTATATGAAAGCTGTTTTAGATTCTCGCCAAAACTGGGGGTAACTCATTTTGCTGATCTAGACTTACATTTGATTTTTTATTTTTATTTTTTTTTCTTCAACGTTTATTTATTTTTGGGACAGAGAGAGACGGAGCATGAACAGGGGAGGGGCAGAGAGAGAGGGAGACACAGAATCGGAAACAGGCTCCAGGCTCTGAGCCATCAGCCCAGAGCCTGACGCGGGGCTCGAACTCACGGACCGCGAGATCGTGACCTGGCTGAAGTCGGACGCTTAACCGACTGCGCCACCCAGGCGCCCCTGATTTTTTAAACTACAAACAGTGATCACATCTAAGGACAAGAGACTTAAAGACCTGTCAAAGATATAGAAGGTACGGGCCAGGGCAGACAGCACGTTTTGCCTAAAATTGGGTATTTGTTTCAAAAGAATGGACCATAGGATCTTGGGCAGAAATCGTGCAAAAAAAAAAAAATTCGACCATGAGGATTTGACAGGATTCTTGGGCTGGCATAATTTGTGAATTGTGATAATTTTGAGGTTCCTTTGGTTGGAATAATGTGAAGTCGTATTATCCTAAGAAAGATGCATGCAGGTATTGGCATGACATAGTTGGCATCCATTCACAAAATGTTTATTTTCCCCTGTGTGAAGACTGCAAAGACATCAGTAAGTGTATGAAGGTGGGTCGAGACATTCAGATCTCAGCAGTGGCACGTAACTTAGCATCTCTTGAAACACCGTCGACAGATAATGCATACTGCTGTCCACAGTAGGTGGTGACCCACTTATGGGTAAAATAGGGCCTGATTTATGTTTCCATACTAATGAAGAATATCTTACCACAGTAGGAACATAATAGCATAAAGAAAAATCAAGAAGGAAAAACACCTAGGGAAAGCAGTAGGACTTAATCAAAAATCCCAATGTGACACCAATTATAAATTTTGAATTGCCATTTGAGAATGGGCATGTCAATATCTTGAGGCAGAGATAGAAACTTCCATTTCGTTTTATTTTATTTATTTTACATTTATTTATTTTGAGAGAGAGAGAGAGTGAGCAAGAACAGGGGAGGGGGAGAGAGAGGGAGAGAGAGAACCCCAAGCAGGGTCCCTCATATCAGCACAGAGCCCACTTCAGGACTTGAGCCCACAAACCATGAGATCGTGACCTGAGCCAAAGTCAGGAGTCACAAGCTTAACCAACTGAGCCACCCAGGTGCCCCTAGGAGGTTCTGTGTTAGAGGGAACATTCACATGAGGGCAGAAGTTTTGGTTCTCTATTCTTGAAATATGTGGTTTCAATTCCAACCAAAGAATCTTTTTCAGGCATATCTCATGACACCCGTCTGGGTGTCCTTAGAGAAATCATTGAACCTCAGGGGTCCTAAAGGCCAGTGATAAAAGTCTGTAGCAAGACGCTTAAAACCAAATGAGAATGTTCAACGTTTGAAGCATGCATGCATTATTCTAGAGAGAGACTCATAATGTGAATCAGATGCTCCAAGGCTCTGTGATCCCAGAAATATTAACAACCACTAACAATTCCCTTGAGTCTATTTTTTTCTGATTTTTCAAATGATGGAATGGAGCACACTGACCTTAAAGTCAGTAGTAGCTCTATAATTGTAGGCATCTGTGAATTATATAGTAACTTCTTAGAGACAGACTTCCTCTCCCCCTTCCCTTGGTATCCTATCTCAGCATGGCCTCCTAACACCTCCACAAGGAAATAAATCACGTTGAACCAAAGTAAGTGATCACAAAGACAGAACTGCATCTGTCAGTGCCCACAGATTCAAGATTCCCTTTGAAGAACGTGTCAGATACCATGGTTTATTGCATCACAGGGAAATATTGTTTAGAAATAATAGTAACTGCTACCTAAACCATAGGAAAGTGTCTTCAATCAATCAGTAAGTCCAATAATGGCATGTTGCTACAGTGCTGTTTCATTCAAAGGATCAATCATTTGCAACAAATCCACCCGCATAACCATTTTCCAAAACTAATAATCTTGCACATTTATGGGGAACTTTTTCTTTTGCAGTGGGTGTTCACCTACTTTGAAATCATTTAGTCTTCATTTAATCTCATTGCCCTCACATATAGTCACATAAATGTGAAGATAGGTAGCCATATTTTTCAGCGTTTAGGGAAAAAAAAATACCATCCCAAACCATGAGATATTAGGAATGTCTCCCCAATATGGCACAGACAGGAATGGATGGGAAAAGTACCAATCAGGTCACGGTTGATGACAGTGGCAGGAAAAAATAAAACCTTAGCAGAAACACACCTGTAACACAAACAAGGAATGAAAACAGACCCGTATATGCTTGTTGTAGCAAAGGAGCCATGTCTGAATAAACCGTGGTGTAATCATTTGGCATTATGACTTGTCTTCAGAAATTATATCAATTGACTTAGGGTCACCGCCCAGAGTTGCCGGCTTGAGTATGTATCCCTCATGCATATATTGTCAAAAGTGGCAGCATCCAGTTGTGCCTGCCCTCGTGGTGGAAATCAGCTTTTAATTTACGCTGCACAAGGTCTCTACGTGTATCCCATGCTATGTCGCACAGGGGCTGGGTAGTATTCCTTCTCATGTTGGGAGACCACAGACCGTGAAAAAAGGAATCTCCCCATATGTCCATTTCAAGAAGTAAATTTGAGATGTTGTATTTACAGGTCCTGTCTCTGGTAAGTGGAGATTCTTTGCTATTCTTGGTTTGTTTTTTTGTGTCACAGAAATTGGGAGTGTTGGCAAGATACGATGCAGTAAGCCACAGAACATTACCATTGCGTGGGGAGCCCACCTAGCCATTCAACAGAGGAACAGAGAGAACCCCACATACGTAAGGGACAGAATTCCCAAACATTGCTCTAGGATATCTCAAAGGGAGAGTGCAGGGTGGCAAGGAGAATGGACTGGAGGCAGCGGATGAGACATGGCATTCATATGCTATTTCACCCCAACTTACCTTGGTGGCACCACATGGCCACCATCTTGGACCTTTGACACAGTTCGTAAAAACAAGAGGCAACTCTTCACTGAAGGGAAGGGCCAGTGCCCCACCCTTGGCATCCTAGGAACGTGCAGTTGAAACACAGAGGAGGTAGTTTAGGTAGAGCTTTGACCTCGAGCCAGAGAAGGAGACACGTGGGTTATCTGAATTCCCAAGTATATTTCACTTGGCCCGCAAAATGGTTTTTTAAAACGTTTAACCTGTAAGTACTTCAAGCCCCAGACACATTCATCCGTGCCCTACATTCTCCACCATTTCCCTTATTATTACCCCTGGCCTTAAAGGAATTTGAATTTCCAAACAGTGCAGAGGATTGAGTGCTCTCACACTCAATAATTTTGTAAATCTAAATTTACCTAGGAGAGACGGCAAGACAGCAAAGAAATGTCCACTTAAATAGCATTACGATTTCCATCTTTAATAGAGTGAATACATGTCTGGTCTAGCTCCAACTGTAATCATTGCCTGGTTATTTTTTTTTTTAATAAGACAACTGAGTGATTTAAAATCCAATTTTTCTTCTTTAGGGCTTTATCTATTTATCATTCATTTCTAAGTGGAAAATAAGTTAGGCAAGCATAAAGTATTGGTTATAAACTTAGCATATCAACAAAGCTCATGTGCAGAAATCCTCAACAATATAACAAAGACCAGAATTTGTTATTAGCCCGAAATAAATTTTCATTAGGAAGGATGAGGGTATCCAGCAGTGGAATTAGGATATGAGGTGGTTTACCTTGAATATCCTTCACACGCGCCACTCTGAGGACTAAAAATTTAATAAGAAGTTATTGGATTAAACTTTCTTCTTTGAAAACAGTGACAGAATTACATGGGCTCTGATCATAATCATCCGTTAAAAAGACATGTCAAGGGAACCAAGTGCCTTAAGACAATGTAAGACTTTGAGGCAGGGAAGTTTTATTATATGGACAAGTTTGACTATGGCTACAGCACAGAAGTGAGCAATCCTGGGTGAACACAGATGTCACCTTGTGCCCTAGGAAGAATTAGGGGCATCGCCTCTAGCAACTTAGCTAAAGGTGTTCTCTTAAGCTGGGAACTTCTATAAAAGACAAACTAAGGAGGAATTTGGCTTTCAAATCCATAGGCTTAAAGACAAGACAGAGTTCTCCTAACAAAGTGTTTTGCATGTATGCGTTGCCTTCATGGCCACCATGGTTTAACACGTACCACACCTCTTTAAAAACCTCAGGTGTTTCTCTGTTCTCTACCCAGGAGGTGTTAAAGGTGCCACATCATGCATGAGTCAGCTAGAGCTCAGAGAAGCAAAATATTTTGACTGCGGTAAAACGGGTTGAGTTGCTTTTCAAGAAGCCTGGCACACTTTACCATTCATGCTCAATCTTTGGAATCCTGTCCAAAGGAGTAGGGATATGAAGAGGAAGCCCAGAGAAATCTTATTTCTTTTCTTTCTTTCTTTCTTTCTTTCTTTCTTTCTTTCTTTCTTTCTTTCTTTCTTTCTTCTTTCTTTTTTCTTTCTTTCCTCCTTCCCCCTCTCTCTCTCCCTTTCTTTCTTCCTCTTTCTTTTTCTTTCTTTCTTTCTTTCTTTCTTTCTTTCTTTCTTTCTTTCTTTCTTTCTTTCATCCTTCCCCCTCTCTCTCTCCCTTTCTTTCTTTCTTTCTTTCTTTCTTTCTTTCTTTCTTTCTTTCTTTCTTTCTTTCTTTCTTTCTTTCTTTCTTTCTTTCTTTCTTTCTTTCTTTCTTTCTTTCTTTCTTTCTTTCTTTCTTTCTTTCTTTCTTTCCTGTTTCTTTCTTTCTTCATTTATGGATATAGTTACGATGTTTCAAGATGTACACCTAATCTCATGACTCACCCCTTAAGAAATAGGAGATAATAGGGCGCTTGGGTGGCTCACTTGGCTAAGCATCTGACTCTTGATTTCGGCACAGGTCATGATCTCATGGTTCGTGAGTTTGAGCCCTGTGTCTGGCTCTGTGCTGACAATTTAGAGTCTGGAGCCTGCTTCAGATTCTGTGTCTCCCTCTCTCTCTGCCCTTCCCCTGCTTGTTCTCTCTGTCTCTCTCAAACAAAAATTAAAAAAAAAAAGTTGAAATGAGATGATCTCCCTTTTGTGATCCAACCACGTACCCCCAATTCTCTGAACCATGTCTACATATCTTCACAAAGTCACCAGCAAGTTTGACTTTTATGTGCTCATGCACTATTCAAGAGCAGCCTGCTTCAGCCTGATTCCTGCCAGTATCTGAGTTACTGAAGTTGCCTTTTCATCTCCAAAGATAACTGTGGACCAAGCCCACAGGACCTGTTTCTTAGGAGCATTCCACTCAGCTGTCCATCCGCCCCTTGAGTCCATCCTTCCTTCTATGACTGGGAGCTCATTTTCCTACCTCATTGAATGGTTCATCTTTATGATCTCTTTCCATGGCTTTCTTCCCAATTTTTAACACTGGGGAGCTCGACTAGCTTGGTTTGGGACTTCTGGGCCCTTCCCTCCATCTACTCTGTCTGTAGGTAACTATATTCGTCCTCACACTTTACATCCCATCTCTGTATGGGTTGATTTCCAAATTACTATGCCCAAGGGCCCCTTCTCTAAACTCCCATCTTATATAAGCACTTGACTTCATGGTTTCCCCAGAGTGTCATCCCACGAGATCTCCAACTTACCAACCCAGAGACAAAGCTTTGATTTTTCTCTCCAGACTTGGAGGAGGAGGAGGAGGAGGAGATAGAAGATAAAGGAGAAAATCAAAGATGTGAGAACAGAGAATAGAAAATACATGCCAGGTTCAGTCCCTGAGTCCCATCCTTGGCTGGCTGGCCCAGGTGACAACCGGCCTCTTTTGTGGAAGTCTGCTTCTGTTCTGTTTTGGTTACTGTGAAACAACACAAACTCAGCATCCTTAATCATCACCTCTATGCACGTTGTTCCCTAATCAGATATCTGTATCATGGCCTCTCCTCTTTGCCCCAGATTCACATTTACAAAGGTCTCTCAGATATTTCCAGCCACCCTCCCTGCCGGCACCTAAATTTCAACAAATCTCGAACCTAATTAATCATCCCATCCCCAACTTCAACCTTTCTCACTGGGCTCCCTCTTGTCTTAATGGCTTCATCATTTTTATAGTCAAGGTGGAATCCTTTGGGCTGATCTGTCATCCGTGCTGTGGTCATCCTACTATTTGCCAGCCAGCGGCGTTTTGCGGATGGACGTGCAGTGTCCAAGCACTCCCCCACATTTTGACCTTTGCCTGGCATTGACTGTGTCCTCAATAACATCTTCAAAAGACAAGTGGAACCCCTCCTTTGTTTCCTCACACAGGGCCCCTCATAAGAATCCTATATTCCCATTCCTGCTGATGTCTTCACCTTTCCCTCCTCAGCTCATGCTAAATGAAAATTTCCACATCACCCATCCAATGCCATTCTTGGGGGTTTCTTCTCCCTGCTTGTCCTCATCGCTTGTTGGTTCCTTACTTCCCCATCCTTCTCTGTGGCCTTCTGGTCCTCCCTCTCCTCTGACACCAGCTCTCCCTCTCCCTTCCACTCTCCTTCCTCCGCTCCCCTGGACTGTATCCTTCTCTTCCTTCTTCCCCCCACCTTTCCCTTTTTTGTACCCCCTCTGCCACCATCACTGCTGTTCTCTCCAAGATGTATCTGTGTTGGGTGATTCCTCTGTTTCTCTCTCATCTCCTCAAAGGCCCTGCAAGATGGATGTTGCCCTTGTCGCTTGGTAAACAAGACGTCTGTGGAATGTGGGGTAGGTCCCCTCACTGACCCTCAGCCAGTTGCCCCGCAGCTCAACCAGTATCCATTGCTGAGTTGGGCGCCCTGATCATGGGTCTCCATGCTTTGTTGTTCCCATCAGCAATCACACAAATGGTACCGTCTTGCATTTCATTATTATTTTTTTTTGTATTTTGTTAACTTTATTTATCTTGAGAAAGACAGAGTATGACCACTGAAAGGGCAGAGAGAGAGAGAAGGAGAGAGAGAATTCCAAGCAGGATCTGCACTGTCAGCACGGAGCCCAACCCAGGGCTCAGTCCCATGAACCGTAAGACCATGACCTGAGCTGAAACCAAGAATCAGACACTTTTTTTTTTTCAACGTTTATTTATTTTTGGGACAGAGAGAGACAGAGCATGAACAGGGGAGGGGCAGGGAGAGAGGGAGACACAGAATCGGAAACAGGCTCCAGGCTCTGAGCCATCAGCCCAGAGCCCGACGCGGGGCTCGAACTCACAGACCGCGAGATCGTGACCTGGCTGAAGTCGGACGCTTAACCGACTGCCCCACCCAGGCGCCCCTCAAGAATCAGACACTTAATGGACTGAGCCACCCAGGCGCCCCTCAGGTACACGATCTCGAATTTCAAAGTGAGTTTTAAATGTTACAGGAGGTCACGTTCCCCACCTTCCTCTGCTCAACTTCGCAGAAAAACTCCTCAATCACTGTTGAAATTCACTAACTTCCCTTTTCTCTCCTTTATGTTCTCTTGAGTGCATTCCTATCGACTATTATCCCCATGACTGGACTGAGCCACTTGTTGGACAATTTGTCCAACGATCTCTTCGAGGACAAACTCATCGGTCATCTCTTGGCATTCCTTGTTGTCCACATCAGTGCTGATTTACCAACTTTCTCCTCTAGTCTTTTTGCAAACTGCTGGCCCACCTCATTTGCTTCCATTCATTCATTCAATAAAGACAAACTTTATTAATAAAAGTCAACCCTTCTCTGCATCACCTCCACCCACCAGAACAAATGCACTTTCTCTTTCCAGCAAAGATATAGACATGTCTCTAAGACGGATGCTTCACATTTGGCTTCCCACCTACTGGATGTGTTGTCTTTTCCACTGAATTTTTATCCTCTAGGGGCCAAAGCTGATAAATTTTGCTGTTTCTCACAGTCTGCAGCATATGGAAAACTCTCACTAAATATTTGTTAAATGGATAATAAAAGAGAGAATGGATTTTATCATTTCTCACTGTGTAAGCCTAACATCTCTACTTCGCTTAATAAAATTCACAAGAGAGTGGATTGTCACTTTCACGGTTAGTTTTTATCTTCAAGATAATAAGAGTAGTTGCATGATTCCAATTCCAGTCAACAGCCAACTTTTTAAAAAATCATTTCTCACGTTATTTAAGTTTCTCTGATGAGTTTGAAAATTCTATTTCAGGTTGCAAATGAAAAATTTAATCACTGCTTTTTGGTTTGGAGTATCTCCATTGATGTCCCTAGTTTATTCTGTACAAATGCGGTCCTTTGATATTGTGATGCAGGGAGTGAGGACATTTTTTTTACCGTGACCTCTCTGCTTGGGGAGCTCAAAGTCCCTAAGTGACACGTGTCCTGACTGTGTCTACCACCTGCATGGAAACCTTTACTCCTTGCCTGCTGCTTGTGGAGTAAAACCCAAAACATTTTCACCTGCTGCTATGTGTCTGGGGAAAATTCTCATTTCGGTTATTTGTAACTGAGTCTGAACTCGGTTCGCACTTCGACTCACATTCACTTTCCTGATTCTGTCATTTCCACTTGTGTATCACAGAGTCGAGAACCTAAGCGTTTCCAAGAACTGTGTTTATGGCCTTTTGTTGACCAGGAATGGCCCCTTCATATCCTATGTCGTCAAATCCAAGATGCTTTTCAAGGTCAACTCACTCAGTCACTCTTACTGGGTAAAGTACTATTCCCACTGAAATCACTCGTTTTCTCTTATTGATTGCTATGGGCTCATAGCTGAAGACACCACACCCACAGCCTGTAGGATCTTAATGGTTTTTATACCACATGACATTTGTGCAGAGAGGGGCATGGCTGATTTTGTTTCATTTTGACTGCCTCAAATAATTCATTTGTATTTTTTTAAGTTTATTTATTTTGAGAGCAAGACAGCATGTGAGTGAGGAGGGCCAGAGACAGAGAGGGAGAGAGAGAATCCCAAGCCGGCTCTGAGCTGTCAGCACAGAGCCCAACACGGGGCTCAAACTCACAAACCATGAGATCATGACCTGAGCCAAAGTCAAGAGTGGGACACTCGACCGACTAAGCCACCCAGGTGCCTGGTAATTTTGGTTTTAATTTCATTAAAACACAGTGTGTTTGCCTTCAAAAGTCTTCATCATTAATGCCATTGGATGGCTGTATTTTGGGGAGAGGAAATGTGAAATACTGAGTTAGGATCCAAGCACACAGTCAGGGCTCTGTGAGTCTGTAACTCATGGAGAATATGTTACCCCCAACAGTTAACGGTTGACCTTACACTGATTTCCTGCTAGGTCCTCACAGATACAAGGATGCCCCAATAACACGTGTCACTGGCAAAGCTGTTGATTTCTAGGGCATTTTTTTTAGTGCATTATATTTTTAATTCCTCTGCCACTCCATGATACTGGTTTGCATTTTTATTTCTCAGGTGAAGACTTGCAAATCAATCAGAGCATTAAGTGGATCTCCAGAAGTTTCACAGCAATTTAGAAATGAAACCAAGATTTAATACCAGCCTGCTTAAAAAGTATGTATTCGACAGGAAGCGAAGGTATCATGTGATGTATTTATTTTTTGGTATCACGTTATCTAAATGGTTGCGATACATAATGAAAACACTGCCTTTACACAACAGGAGAAATCAAACATTTCTATAAAATATATATTTTTTAATTTTAAAAAATGTCCTTCAAAATATCCATCATCATATGGGCACTTGGTTAAGCATCTGACTCTTGATTTCAAGCCCCACGTGGGGCTCTGCACTGACAGTGTGGTCCCTGCTTGGGATAAGTACATTTATAGTGACTTACAAACCTGTGAAACCCACCCACAATTATACCTTTGCATGTAACAAAAAGAAATGTATTTATGTATGTATGCATTATACTTACGTATATGTTTAAATATCACTTCTTTTTAATGTTTATTTATTTTGAGAGACAGCAAGCACAAACAGGGCAGGGACAGAGAGAGGGAGAGAGAACGCCAAGCTTGAGCACAGCCTTGAACCCATGAACCGTGAGTTCGTGACCTGAGCTGAGATCAAGAGTTGGGTGCTTAACCAGTTGAGCCAGCCAGGGGCCCCTAAATATCACATTTTTAATTTAATTTTTTTTAACGTTTATTTATTTTTGAGACAGAGAGAGACAGAGCATGAAGGGGGGAGGGTCAGAGAGAGGGAGACACAGAATCCGAAACAGGCTCCAGGCTCTGAGCTGTCAGCACAGAGCCCGACGCAGGGCTCGAACTCACTGACCGTGAGATCACGACCTGAGCCGAAGTCGGCCGCTCAACCAACTGAGCCACCCAGGCGCCCCTAAATATCACATTTTTATAACCATTGTCACAGTTGCAAGTTGTGGAGGCTTTGATCATATTATAATTCAAGATGAATTATATCTATATAATACGTATATTTATGTGTATATATATTACAAATTAACATTACATATTACATATTACATAATACAAATATGTATATATTTATATATATTATATAAATTACTTATATAGCATATATACACGCCATAAAACCTTGGTTTGCAAGAATAATTTGTTCCAAAAACATGCTTGTAATCCAAAGCACTTGTGTATCAAAGCGAATTTCAGGAACATTGGCTCATTTGTAATCACGTGACATTGGGCATCACGTACCACTCGTTAATGCGAGACATCTCTCGGTCATCAAGTTAAAATGTATTAGAAATGTTTGCTCGTCTTGTGGAACACTCGCAGAACAAGTCACTCACAATCCAAGGTTTTACTGTATATATATATAAATGATAAATACATATGAATATTTAGGTGCCGCTTGTAATTTACTTTGTATCTGCTGACATTTAATATTCTTTAGTATGATCATAAGCAACACAGAGCAAGACAAGTTCACCTACCTTAAAAATACTACCAAATGGGGACGCCTGATGGCTCAGCCGGTTAAGCGTCCAACTTTGGCTCAGGTCACGGTCTCACACTTTGTGAGTTTGAACGCCGTGTTGGACTCTGCTGACAGCTCAGAGCCTGCTTGGGATTCTCTCTCTCTCTCTCTCTCTCTCTCTCAAAACTAAACATTAAAAAAAAAACTACCAAGGGTCTGTGTGAACTCTGACATCCATCCTCTCTGAGGACATCCCTGTGTCTGGCCATGTGCTGACAGCTCAGAGCCTGGAGCCCGTTTCAGATCCTGTGTCTCCCTCTCTCTCTGCCCTTCTCTCGTTCATGCTCTGTCTCTCTCTCTCTCTCTCTCTCTCTCTCTCAAAAATAATTAAATATTAACATAAACAAATAAAATAAACACTTGTCACCTACCGAGAGTATTTGCTACAGGACCACACCGTATCACTATCCCCCCATTGTCATCCAGGGTGCCATGTCGATGATGCACGCCGTGCAACAGATGGGAAAAATCCTCATGCAACTTAACAACATGCTCACGTTTTCCTGTAGTTCTGCCGAAACACAACTTTGTGAGAGCTCCCTCCGTTAAAGCCAAGGTAAGCCACACCTGCTACAAAAGCATAGCTCCCATGTCCACAAAGTCTCTGGTAGCCTTGAACGTCTGATTCTCCTTCTGGAAACATCCTGTACAGACTAGAGTATAGGCGGGTGCGTGTGTCTTTTCCTTGGGTTTTTGGATTTTTGTTGTCATTGGGAAGATGCTACAATGAGCTGGTGTTCCCGGAGCTGTATCTGTAGGAATTCTTGGAGGGTTGCATTTGAAATATGTGCTGCTCAACAAAAATACTGTTTCTACCAAACTCCCGGAGGATGAACCAATTTAGAATTATGTCTTTTTATTTCTTTTTTATTTTTTTAAATGTTTATTTGTTTTTGAGAGAGAGAGAGAGAGAGAAAGACAATACAAGCTGGGGAGGAGCAGAGAGAGAGACACACAGAGAATCCGAAGCAGGCTCCAGACTTAGCTACAAACACAGAGCCCCACATGGGGCTCAAACTCATGAGCCGCGAGATCGTGACCTAAGGTGAAATCAAGAGTTAGACTCTCAACCTCCTGATCTGTAGAGACCATCATCCACTCTTTTTTTTTTACTAATGACAACCTTCGTCTCTCAGGAGTGGCTGGAAACGCTCCCTTCTGGGTTTCATATTTGGGGAACACTTCTTCGTGTCCTCCTCAAGGCACTCGGGGGTCATTTTTTCCTTCTCTGTCAAAGTTTACAATAATAACTTACAGTGTGGAACATGGCGTTTTGTGACCAGTCATTTTTCCTGCATCTCTTTAAAAACTTCCAGACTTTTGAGGGCAGGAGGTTGGGAACCCCGACCCAAGCCAGAGGAGGTACATGCCCATCACACTCAAGATGAACACACAATCCAAAGAGAAAGCTCATAGGCCAACGGTCCATGTTGCTGCAATTTATATTTTCGCTCTAATACATACCCAGTTTTAATATAGGATCCATGTTGATTAACAGACTCAATGTGTATTCTCAAATGTATAATAAAATAGAAAGAAAAGCCATAAACTGTGCCAAAAATTGATATGCCATCAAGCCCAGTGGCTCCGGGCATTAAAAAAAAAAAAAACTAAATCATGAATATTTCTTATTCAATTCTCTTGGGCTGAGCAATGCATAACCAGCTTCTGTACAGATTAGATAAAAAAAAAAACCATTGGATGGATATACTGAATTCAGCTAAAACATTATATTCTAATGCATGTGCCATTTGAGATATATCTTACTCTTTTTATACAGAGTGAGTCCCTGCCTTTTATTATTTTTTTAATAACATCAGATTACCGTGGCCACAAATCAACTCGTGAGACCATAAGCAAGTTACTGAACTATTACTATTTTTTAAATTTATTTTGAGTGTGGAGGAGATTGAAGAATATTCACAGGCTGGTTCAGAACTACATTCAAATAAGCCATCAGTGAAGGCTGGGCGTATCAGACAAGCTCTCAGTGCTTCATCTGTACGCCTTCAACTTGTCAGAATACTTGAATACCCTCTCCTTTCATAATAAACTGTCCCAAAGGTCATGGAGCAGGATAAAAAAAAAAAAACAAAAAAAACACGTGATAAATGTTCTCATCTTTTGCATTGCAATGGAAAGTATTCAGTGAGCTTCACGGAGACTGAAAACTTAGCCCATGGCTTTTATACTGAATTTCTGGTCTCCTTTTTTTGTTATTGACATTTGATAATAGCAAAGAGAATAGCACTGATACTATTTACCTTAAGATGTTCCATTAGCAGACACACCCACGGAATTAGCTTTGTAGAGCCCTGTCCCCACGCACTGTGAGGGCTCCCTGACTGTCGCATCCTCTCTGGAGGGAATCAAGTGCTTTCCAAAGGACATGCGTTTTTCCAGTTAGGCGTTTAGGGGGTCGGTGTCCTTTTAGAAGCTCCCCCCAATCTCAGAATGTGGCGTATTTATTTACAGTGGCACTCTCACAGTTAAGTCGCACCCTCGTGTTTGGTGAGTGGCGAACATTTTCACAGAGTGACCCAGTGTCTTTGGAGAAACAACCCCAAGGAGTCAGGAAATTTAAGTTGGGTTGTACGATAGCAGACACTGAGCGTGTCAGGTTCATGGGGAATGTAGCAACAGCAAGGAACCAGCAGGTGCTGGGGATATGCTGGGTCAGAGTTTGCACAGACACGACCCTGTCGGTTCTGTTCTAACTTGATTAGAAAACCCTTAATCGAATACTGATGAGCAAAGTCCTTAAAGCAAAACGCTGACTTCAATATACGGTGTAACCTCTCCTACAGTAGCCAGTGAGAAGACCCTTTCTTGTTATGAAAAAAAGTATATTATTCTTTTTTGCTTTGCCTAAAATTTGCATGGGTGATAACGCTATTTCTAGTGCCCACATCGCCGGGTACCTGTTCCTTTGGCATTTGCAAGGTTTTCCCCGGGCTGTCAGAATACCTGGAAGGATTCTCTAGCAAGGAGAATCTCTAGCAAAAAGAGGCTGTGTCCAGAATGAGAAAAGCGACTCTATAAAGAGACCACAAGACACATTTAGAATACGGAGGTATAGAGGGTATATACTGTTTTCAGAAATCAGTTTCTATTTCTGATTAATGACCTCCCTGTTCCCCAGATGGATGCATATGTAGTTTAGGTTACCCGTTAGGGCTCAGATAATTCTCCTGACCTCTCTGATCTTTTTTTTAAAAAAATGTTTATTTGTTTACCTTGAGGGGGGTGGAAAGGCAGAGAGAGGGAGAGAGAGAATCCCAAGCAGACTCCCTGCTGTCAGCGTAAAGCCTGACGCGGGGCTCAGTCCCACGACCGTGAGCCCAAGTCAAGAGTCAATGGGTCAACCCACTGAGCCACCCCGGTGCCCGCTCAGTCTGTCCTCTCTGATCTTGATTCTTAACGTAATCCATTCTGAAAGAGAATGGGAACTGGCATCAGTTTTCCTTTTGTGTTTCATTCCCGAGTTCTCCCAGTAAAGGTAGACGTAGTTATGAGGGGCAGGCATATGAGGACATAGTTTTTTAATCCTAGGAATTGGCTAAGACAAAGTGGGCCCCTGGCCATTCAAAAGACGAAGGCAAATCAAACGGAAGTAGATCGTTTGTGGGGAAATATAACGATGCCTTTGGGTCAGGCCTTACGCAGTGTTCTCTCTCTTGAATGGAAGCATCCAAACATGGAAAGAAGCCTTCCTGATGTTTCCATTTTCCATGAGCCACCACTTGACCTTATTAATATTCCCTTATAATCTCTGTGGAGCTGACCTTTTGAAGTAATTTATATTATTAATTATTCCCTCCGGATACTTTCTGAGATCAAGAAAGGTGTCAGGATATTGTCGACAGTGACCACCTACTTCCTATACGTGTTACTCTGCTGTGGCTGCTATAAGAGAAACCGTGGACCCGGGGGCTTATGAACAAGGGACACTTACTTCTTACAGTTCTGAAGGCTGGATGTCCACGATCAAGGCACCTGTAGATGGAGTTTCTGCTGAGGGCCTTGCTTCCGGGTTCATGGACATCATCTCACTGCACCATCATATGATGGAAAGGGCGGGGGGCTTTCTGGAGTCTCTTCCAAAAGGACACCTAATCCCACTATGGGGACTCCACCCTAAAGTGGAAGGAATCCTGCCCCACTGCCTAACACCATCGCCTTGGGGGTTAGGATGCCAACATACGAATTTTGGGGAAGGGGACACAGGCATTCGAATACAGATATTTACCAACATATATTTACCATGTACCCACTACTTGGGTAGGTAGAAACTGTTACACAAGGTCTCTGTGCTCACTGACTTTATATTTGAGGTTGATTTTCAGTAAACAATAAGGAAAACACGCAGATGTTGGAAATCACCATACACAGCATGACTTTAATAAGCAGGATGAGGGGTCCGTAAGTGGAAGGAGAAGGTATATGCAGGGGTCACTGGTGATCATGGGTCTGTCCATGTGAGCCCACACTCACCTCACTAGCCATACAACAGGTGTAGACACCAAGCAGGTTCAAGGCTAAATTTGCATCCATTGTACCATGGGAGTATTTGAGCTGAGAATGCAGATCCCTCCAGGCCCCTTAAGAGAAACACCGTTAATCATCTGAACTAGTCAGTTCTCTTTTCACAGGTGCCTCCAAGTAAATGACTATTTATTCCCTCAGCTGATGGATATCAATAAATCCAGAGACACCATCCCCATATGGCCCCAGTGTCAAACATATTCCATCGTGACTTGCAGAGAAAAATCATACGCAGGGACAAAGTCGCAAGGGAGACCCAAAGAAGCCCATCTTTCTAGAGCCTTCAAGGGGCCAAGGTGCTCCCACATTTCCATGGCTGCAGGGACACACGAGTAGTTGTGAGTTCAGCTAGTCACGCCAGGAATGACATGGGAGCATCGCGCCTTCTGGCTTATGGACCTACCTCCTGCCCACCGAGAACTTCCTTCAGACCAGGAAGGGTGAAGAAATGATACCCCCAAGATTTATTACAGAGCATTACTTATATAATTTGTTGGGCAAATAAAAAGAAAAGAAAAAGAAAAAGGAACAATGATAGAGACAGTCTCCCTGGATTTCGTTTCTTTCTTTCTTTCTTTTTTCTTTTTTTTTACTTTTATGATTTTTACTTTAAAAGTCATTTCGAAGACATCCCCTTAGGTAAAATAGGATATTCTTTATTTTATTACAAGCAAAAGAATCAACTTTAATTCACTTCCCTAGAGATTTTCCAACTTCTATAAAGATGATAATGTGCACAATAAAATTTAACTGACTTCTAGAAAATCTACTATTAGGAATTTCATTTGAAATCATCTTGAACTTTTTAAAGGCTCTTTTTTTTTGATGTAGTCGGATGCTCCTCCTTCTTCAGAAGGAAGAAGTCTTCAGACTATGACAGATTTTCCAGAAAGGCCTTTAATTTGGTGCCTCAGGCTTCTACCTTGAAAATAAACATGGGATGTGAAACAGAGGAGCCTATTTTGATTTTGTTGACACTAAGTTACAAAATAACAAGGACTCGATTGTGGATTTTAACAAGGCCGTTAACATGATAAGAAAGCTTGCTGTTAAACCACAAGGACAATTCGGGTCAAACCTTACAGTTTTCCAAATATTTATTAAAGTTCTTCACCAACTTCTTTCTGCAACTATGACAACAAGAAAACAAAAGTCTATGAATGCCATTTTCCAGGATGTGCCCTGAAAATGTTTATAGTAAATGTGCTTCCACATAAATTACTCAATGAACTAGACATAAAATGTAATTATGTTATGTTATTAAAAAGTACATCAGAAGGACCAACATTGGGCACATAATTCAATCCAGTGCCTAAAACCTATGCCCTTCATGTTTTTAAAATAAATATTTGATGCTTTTGTATTTTTCTTTTTAAAAGACTTTTTTGTGTTTTTTTTTAATGTTTATTTTTGAGAGACAGTGAGCAGGAACATGGTGGGGCCGGGGGGAGGGGGGGCGGAGGCGGGGACAAGGATCCAAAGTGAGCTCTGCTCTGACAGCAGAGAGCCCCGTGCGAGATTCGAACTCCCGTACTGTGTGATGATGACCTGAACCGAAGTTGGATACTCAACCAACTGAGCCACCCAGGTGCCCCTAAAAGACTTTATTTTTTAGAACAGGTTTAGTTTCATGGCACAGTTGAGAAGAAGAGACAAAGAAGTCCCATACACCCACTGTCCCCCACAAATGCACAGCCTCCCCCGTTATCCACGTCAATCAAAGTAGGACATTTATTACAACTAATGAGCTCACAGTGCCATGTTCTCATCCTGTAAAGTCCATAGTACACATTTGGGTGCATTCTTGGTGTTGGACTTCCTGACTTTGACTAGGTGTCCACCGTAGCTTATCATACAGAATAGTTTCACTGCCCTAAAAAATCCCTTGTGCTCTGAATATTCATCCCTCCGTCTGCCCCAACCCCACAGTGCATATAGTGGTTCTGTTTCTCCAGGGAACCCTAACACAATGGTTCATTCTTTTCTCCTAATTATGGAGGAAACACTGTTAGATAAATCTGTACATTCAGTTTGACCAAGATCAGACGGGTAAAAGAAGAAAGGAAAAAGGAAGAGAAAGGTTTTCTGCCCCCTGGGATCAAGAACAGGAACAAATGTGGCTGATCAGCCGTACAAATGTCCAGCACCCATCACCCCACAGGCAAAATTATCTCACTGGCGTGGTGGACCCTGGAGGAGCTCACAGCTGAAGAAGTTCTTGCTGAGAAGTGAGCTGTGTGGCACCACATGGCGTCATCTACCTGTGGGTTGACCAGTTGTACAAAAGAGTTCCATGAAGTATATTGGTCTCCCCCCAAAAGCCAAGAAGAGACCAGGTGTAGGGTGTTGGGGGGGGGAGGTCATCTGTGTCTCCCTGAGTCAGTGGTTAGCTTGAGCTCACATCACATAATCGAGTCACCAAACCCATGGCCTTGAGATGCATTCTGGACTCTGGAGCCTGGGAAGCTGCAGCCTCTCCTGAAGAGAAATACCCCTGCAGCAAGGCAAGCCAAATCCACCCTTTTGTAAAGAAAAATCAGTGACCCCTTCTAGGGGCCACAAAAGAAGACATCAATCAGATAAGATCGGACCCCTCTTTTCAGGGGACAAACTCAGTGGGCAGAATAATGGCAGACGGGTTTCATCAAGCTCAGTTGTATGACTTAGGAAGAGTGAAAAACGAAAGTACCCCTCTAACGGGTTGTAACTCGTTGGATGCTGCTGCATAAACACCATCTGAGTCCCTTCTCTCCTCCCTTGTCTCCTTCATTTCTTCCTTTTTCTCTACATGTATGCAATGTGCAATAGACACGTGCTTCTTATAAAGCTTTCAGTTGAAAATGTAACTCAAAGGATGAGCAAAAAAGATATCTGCCCTTGAGGACTTCATACTCTGTTGCAGAACCCTGACTGGCAAAGTAGAGTCACGATGGGGCTCCACGATGGCTGGTCTTCCCAGGAGTGGACATGAGAAAGGAAGAACTTCTTCAACAAGATACTCAGTGATCTTAAGGACAAGCTACTACCATGACGTGGCCGGTAGTGGTAGTGTCTCACATGAAGTGACCCAAATCGGAGTATGAATATTAAATACGTTTCAAAATTAGAGCAGGCATTGAAAGATATTCCTTTCGTGGCCCAGTTGGATTTGCTTAACTCATTTGATATACGGCACCATGTGGCAACCCGCACCAGCAAGGTCTCAAATAGAATTTCTAAATGTTAGATCAAAGGAGAGTGAATGGAGAAACAAAAAAGGATCCAGCAACTTGATTTGTAAGACATCTGCCGAATGTTGGGAGGCTCAAGTCTGGCCGCAGGTGGCTATGCGCCAAGAATGAGATGTGAGATCTCAGGGATCCTGTTTCCACAAGACGTCCAGTGCCTCAGTCTCCCCACTGCCCGTTGGATGGTGCACACCGCATATCCACAGCAAGGCGCACAATGCATTGCAGGAAGGATCAAGCAGTAGAGCACGAGTTATTCTTTTTATGGGATACATAATCTTAACCAGCAAGACCAGATAGCAGGCATGAGTGATACCAGAATGCATTTGTAAAGAAGCACAACTCACATCAAATTATTATCGCGCTGGGTGTAGCCATATACAAAGGAGCTGACATTGGTTTCGAACCCCCTTTGGAGATTCATGCGTCACATTTACAAAATTGCGTGAAAAATGCCAACCTTTATTCTAGAATTGGAATGACTATATTTCCGTGGGCATGTGTCCCTAAAATGTAAGCGCTCTTGCAATGTGCAGACAAAACTCCCTTACTACGTTGGTGGATGGTTTATATGGCAGGATGCTTTACCGATGTCCTCATCTTTGTGGTTTTCTCAATCCTCCCCTCTTCCTACCCAAGGTTTGAATGGTGGTGCTTTCCAGGAACCAGACCCTAGTTGTCCTCGAGCTCATTTAGGGGACTTTTTGTTTTTGTTTTGTTTTTTGGTAACAAAGCTCCCTCAGAAATTTTAAAGAGAGATTTCCCTTTCTTACCTAGAAGTTTCTTGAACCATAAATTCCCAACAGAGCAGTTCCTCAGAAAGTTAAACATGGACTTTCCATATGACTTAGCTTGACTCCATATGACATCCCCCGCCTTCAAACATACCCAAACCAGTTGAAAGCCAGGACTCAACACACCTTTGTACACCAATGTCCACGGCAGCATTAGTCACAGTGCCCCAAAGGTAGAAGCAGTGTAAAAGTCCAGCAGATGAAGGGAGAAGTATATGCAGTAGAATGGGGCACAAACATACAATTGAGTTTTAAAAAGGCAGGAAGTGCCGCCATGCTACAACATGGATAACTTTGAGGTCATTATGCTGGATGAAATAGGTTTGTCACAAAAAGACAAGTTCTGTATGACTGCACTTATATGGAACGTACAGGGTCACATGCATAGGGACGGAAAGTGGAGGATGGCTCTCAGCATCTGGGAGAGGGGGCTGAGGACTTAGCATTTAATAAGGTGAGAGCTTCAGTTAGGGAGATGGAAAAGTTCTGCAGACAGACGGTGGGCATGGTTGCACAACAATGGAGTGTATTTTATGCCGGGAAACTGTGCACTTAAAAATGGTTAGAAGGACACATTTTAGGGTCACCTGGTTGGCTCAGTTGGTTAAGCATCCAACTTCGGCTCAGGTCATGATCTCGTGATTCATGAGTTCGAGCCCTGCATTGGGCTCTGTGCTGACAGCTCAGAGCCTGGAGCCTACTTCAGATTCTGTGTCTCCCTCTTTCTCTGCCCTTCCCCTGCTCACACTCTGTCTCTGTCTTTCAAAAATAAATAAATGTTAAAATGGTACATTTTATACCCCCGAAACACATATAATGGAGGCCAGCAGAGAGAGAGAGAGAGTCCCAAGAACAGTTGGATTGAAGGCAGGATCCCCATGGAATGGGAATGTAAGAAGGGGTGCTGTGTCTCTGGAACCCAGTGGTTCCCAATGCTAGTGTCCCTGAGGCAAGAGTGAGTCCACAGATGGACGTGGCTGGAGGCCTGGCCCAAACGTGCTGAATCCTGACACAATCTGACTGACCTTCCTGACTTCCACGTGAACCATTGGTGCAGATCTGGGAAGCAGCATCAATCACAAGAAAGCTGCAAGGGTGCAGAGTGATGCAGGGGGACTCTACCACTGTGTTGGGGCCCCACGTGGCCTCCTAGCTGCTCACAGATGCCTGCTGTCCCTGGTGCCTCAATGCCCACCCTCCAGTGACTAATCAAAGTTTATTACTGCTTCACATGGAGGAAGTCAGGATGATATACGCTTCATTTCCAAGGTTAAATTACATTAAAGTCATGTAGGGATGCAGACTGGACACACAGACTTAGTGGGAAATCTCTGTGCCCTCCTCCCCAGGTCCTGACAACTTCTTGTCTCCATGTATTGGTCTCTGACTTCATAACCTCCACCACCACAAACAGAAAGCTATTTTCCTCTCTCCATAGTTCCCAGAAGCTAAAATGGAAATATGTGAACATCCATGAAGCCAGGAATTTCAATTCCTGCATGTGGAGGGGCAGAGAGAGAGAGAGGGAGAGAATCCCAACCAGGCTCCGTGCTGTCAGCACAGAGCCCAATGCGAAGCTTGAACTCAACAAACCGAGATCATGACCTGAGGCGAAACCAAGAGTTGGATGCTTAACCAACTGAGCCACCGAGGTGGCCCTTGAATGTATTTTTCCACCAAGGCCTCCAGGTGTACTTTTTCATGTTTAAAATGGAAGAGGTGACATCCTTCAAATTTGCATGTTTATTCTCAGAATAGCACAGACAGTGTAGTTCAGTCTATGCTCTCAAGAACTATCCCTGGCTGCATAAATGAAAGAAATGTCAACCTTATACATACTAGTTCCTATCATACAAAACCATCTATACCCCTCTGAGAATTTGTGCTGCCTTAATATTCAGATGCACCGTGAATATAGGCTGATGGTCCTCAGGACTATGTAAGCTAGCATTTGTTTAAAAAGGAGAAGCTATGAAGATAATCTCTCCAAGACATCTTTAAGAAAGCCATTCGTACAAACAGATCATAAGAATGCAGGGGACTAAATGATGGCACAGGAAGAACTTGGGATGAAGGCTTTGGTACAAGATGGAAAAGCTAATTGTGAAGTGTTCCTGCTTTTAAAAAAGGTGGTTATGGGGTAATGATTTTGCATTCAACATGAAGATTTTCTTCATTTCATTTCAATTATTTTTCTCTTTCGCCAAAGCCAGTCCGTGGGCTAGCGAAGAAAAGCGAAATGCCACGTAGCGTGTACACACAATGAAAAATGAGGCAATAAACCTTAGAGAAAATACATTTCAAAGAGGTAATTCATAATCCCAATTAACAACATACGGGAACAAGACTGCGTCTGCGTCTAATTTTAGTAGGAGAGGCAGGAAAATTTTCAAAGTGAACACAGTATCATTGTCTGAAGCATTCAACACAAAGAAACTATAAATTCAGCGCGAAGCAGTCTTGTTGATAAAATAGGAGTCATTTTCACGTCATAATATAATTTATGGAACATTTTCGCACACGTAAGTTTCTTGGATCAAACGTCTTTCTGAAGGAAGGAGGCCATGGGCATTATCTCTATTCTGCAGAAAACTAACAGAGGCTCATAAATACTGAAACTTGTCAAATTCACACACACACACACACACACACACACACACACACACACACACACCGTCATTTTAGGCTATCTACGTACACGGTTGCTCTTCCGCGGCCTTTAAATGCGATAGTCTGCATCTAGGCATGGATTTGAGTTCATCGCGGGTAGTTTTTCTCTTCATATTTTTCCTACTATTGTCTTTTTTAAGATGCCATTTCTTCGTTGTATTGAAGTATAATTAACATACAATTTTATATTAATTCCAGATGTACAACATATCGATTCAACAATTCCATACATTACCCAGGGCTCCTCTCACTAAGTATAGAGTATTCCTCAGTCACCCAACAATGTATTACAGTATTATTGACTCTATTGCCCATGCTGTGCTTTTCATGTCCGTGGTTATTTATTTTCTAGCTCTTGATCTCTTTTCCGTATTTCACCCATCCAACTACCCACCTCTGTCTGGCAACCAGTAATTTCTTCTCTGTATTTGGGAGTCTGTTTTGTGTGTGCATCTGTTTTGTTTCTGAGATTCCACATGTGAGTGAAATCACATGGTATTTGTCTTTCTCTGACTGTCTTATTTCAGCTAACAGAATAGTCTACAGCTCCATCCATGTTGTTGCAAATGGCAAGTGTTCATTCTTGTGTATGGCTGAGTAATATTCCACTGTGTATACGTACCACGTGTTCCATATGCATTCATCTTAGTGATGACACTTGGGCTGCTTCCATAATTTGACCGTGGTAAATAATGCTGCAATAAACACAGGCATACCTATATCTTTTCGAATTCGTATTTTTGTTTTCTTTGGATAAATAAACCCTAGAATTAACAGGATCATATGGTATTTCTAGTTCTAACTTTTTGAGGAACCTCCATACCGCTTTCCACGGTGGCTGTACCAATGTACACAGAAGACACGTGACATGACACTTTAATAGCAACGTGGCACTGATGTCATCATAAGACTTGATTACACATGAGGGTTATTTTATTTCCCACTTACTCACCTGCAAAGTTAGTTGAGCTAACAGTACAGTTAGCACTAAAGAGTGGCTTGGGTCTGAAGGCAAAAAGACAGTGTCTCCGCTTCTGTTTCTACAAAGGCAGTCCATCTAGTTCAAACATTAACCCAAAACACATGAGGTGCAATTGGAAGAAAATCATTCAGCAGAATGACCCCTGCATGGCATGGTGTATCGCTCAGGACGTCGTAAACATAAATGTGAATGTGCTCACCATCCCCTTGAGATCTTCCTAAAAGCAGATCCTACTTCAGTGCCTGAGAGTCTGGCATGAAGTTCACCCCCAGGAAATTGTCGTGTTGCTCATTCAAGAACCATTCTCTCAGGCACAAAAACCTAGATTTTGGGGTTTTTAAGGGTTTTATGGTCACAGCCAGGCACACCTGTGGGTTTCCACCTGTCAAGATGCAGCCATTTGAACACGTTGGCATCTCACCCAGGGTAGGCACTTGACAATACTATCAGGTTTTTATCAGTTTTTTTTTGAGATGAAATTCATATACCATAGAATGCGCTGTTGAAAATGTACAAGCCAGGAGCACCTGGGTGGCTTAGTCAGTTAAGCGTCAGGTCATGATCTCATGGTTCGTGGGTTCGTGCCCCACATCAGGCTTTGTGCTGACAACTCGGAGCCTGGAGCCTGCTACAGATTCTGTGTCTCCCCCTCTCTCTGCCCCTCCCCTGCTCATGCTCACTCTCTCTCTCAAAAAATAAATAAACATTAAAAAAATAAAAAGAAAATGTACAAGCCAGTGTGTGTGTGTGTGTGTGTGTGTGTGTGTGTGTTTTAGTATATTGAGTTGTCCAAGCATCTCCACTGCCTATCCCAGATCATTTTCATCACCACAAAGGGCACATTTTCACGCATGGCTAGTCCTTCCTGATTTCCACGTCTCCAGTTGGGAACCACCCGTCTACATTCTGTCTCTATGGATGTGCATATTCAAGGCAGTCCATTCATATAAATGGACTCCTACATTGCGTCTTTGATGACTGGCTCCTTTCACTTGGCAGAATGTTTCCTTTGCCATGTTTTAAATATGCAGTATCATGAATACTTCCAATCAGGATGCTAGAAAAATACCACTGCTGTAATCGACGATGTGTGTAATTCCCAGAGAATGTGTGCATCCTGGGAACAGATATTTCTTATGTTGACCTGCTGGACTAAAATCACACTCCCTCGAACCTAGGTGTTGATAGATGCTCACGTACATCACAGTAGGCTTCTGTGGTTTCAAACGCAGATTCCAAGAATATCATGTTTTAGCATCTACCCAGCAACGAACCAACAGAGACCAAGACCAAAGTACATTTCAGGTTTTCTAACCAAATTCCAGATGTCTTTTTTTTCTCTCCTTCTCATATTTTCTGACTTGTCTCTGTTTTCCAATTAAACACAGCAAAAGCATTTCTGTGTTTGTTTTCCCCCGAATCGCTTAATAATCCAGGAACAGCTAGGAATGTTATGAATCACTTTGGTGCATCAATTACTCTGTCGTGTCCTCCCAATGCTGCTTTAGACAGACATACTGACAAAATCTAGAAGAAGGTGTCAGTTGAGTCGTGGATTCTCTCAGAGTAATACTTGTCTGCTTTTTAATAACGTGCAGTTCTCTTTCAGCACTATGCCAATCCTCAAACTACGATTTTGCATAAAAATTACTTGATTTAAAAAAAAAAAAGAAGTGTTGAGTTCATCAACACTAAGTGCTGGGAATTCAGCTAAATAATTCTTTCTCTAACTAAGCTCGACAGCCCAGCACAAAACGCAAAACCAACAATTTTCCTTTAAAGATCAATACTTTATCAAGGTTTATTACAGTGAGGAAATATTCCTTCTTCGATGGCTTTTCATCCTCTTTCTATCAATAACACCATTCTCCACTTCTGGTAATAGCTTGCCATGGATCATTAGATAAATGCCTTTTTAATAAAGAGAATCCAGGTGTACTGGTAAAATGCTATGATTGAGTATCTTTAATCTCTCGGCTTCATTAGGCAGGGACAGGCTATCACGCTCTTTTCTTATTCATTCGGCTCGAGCTGCCAACCTTTCCCTGTGGCTATTAATGATGACAGCTCATTCATTACTTTATGAGAATAGAGAAACATTTCCATCTTCATTCTACGTATTTCTCCATCCCCCAAGACTGGCAATTTAGAAACCCGCTTCCGCACCCCCAGAACCCACTGCCTCCACTGCCTTCCCTAGCAGCCACCGCCAATATCGCCATCCAAATGCAGAGTTGAGAGTCACCGGTTCAATTGGTTCTGAGTATTTCCCGCCCCCCCCCCCCAGTTGATTTAGGTGTCACACACACACACACACACACACACACACACACGGAAATCAAGGCGTTGATTATGATTCATAGGACATCAAATGACAATAGCACCATGCTTTTTTCCTTCTGACAAGGCACGTGGTAGGGATAATGCTCACTCTGCAAAGGAGAACCCATTACCCAGACCAGCGGGCTCTTGACAGAACCTGAGAAATCACTCAGGTCCGGAATCACAGCTACAGCACAAGTAGAGGGAAGACTCTTCTATTTCCATTCATTTATTTTTTTTAATGTTTTAGTTTATTTTCTGAGAGAGAGAGAGAGAGAGAGCACAAGTGGGGTAGGGACAGAGAGAGAGGGAGACAGAGGATCCAAAGCAGGCTCCGGGCTGACAGCAGTGAGCCCAACGCGGGGCTTGAACTCACCAAGCACGAGATCATGACCTGAGCCAAAGTTGGACGCTCAACTAACTGAGTCACTCAGGACCCCTTCATTCATTTCGAACAAGGAGTAAGACCCCTCTTCTCTTTTAACCACATGGAGGAAGAGGGGTGGTTTGGGGAAGATTATTTTTACTATGCTGGGAAGACTGTCATTACTCTACTTGTGGTCTACCACTAAGATTTATAGATTTAGAACAGGAAAGTCCGAGGATAATTCTAAGCTTGGGATTTTTCCAGGCAGCCAGGTAATGAAGGAGTCAGAAAGTGGACAGAAGCTGCCGGCAAGTTGTACCTGCCTGAGAATGGAATTGGCAACCATGAAGCCTTTCAACAGGTGAATGCAACAGGATATCGTTCAGGGATACAAGGAAACAAGCTGTCAACCCGTGGAAAGACATGGAGAAAACTTAAATGCATGTTCATAAGTGAAAGAAGTCCATCTGAAAAGGCTCCCTATACTATGATTTGAGCTCTATGACATTTTAGGAGAAGGCAGAACCATGGTGTCAGTAAAAAAAAAAATCAGTGGTTGCCAGAGACTTGGGGGTGGGGAATGAGCAGACAAAATGCAGGAAATTTTTAGGGCAGTGAAACTATTTTGTATGAGTCTGTAATGGCAGACACACGTCATTATGCATTTGTCCAAACCCAGAATGCCCAAAACAAAGATAGAGCCAGTAATGCAAACCATAACCCTTTATTAATAATATTCGTATTTTTCATTGTTTATCATAAATGTTGCACACTAGTGCCAGATGTTATTAATAGGGCAGATTGTGTAAGCAGGGAGAGGGGTACGTGGGAACTCTACTTCCAATTTCTAAAAAAATAAACCCGTTACTTTTTAAAGGGTTTGGTTGTCCCAAGAACGGTGGCGTTTGCAACCATTTTGGAATGGGTCGTGGCCTCGGGAAGGAGCTTAAAGAAAATCATTTTGCCCGAATTCCACGTGAAAATGGCATGATGGTAGGTGATGCATTGGTTTTCTTCTCCTGAGATCTGGGCGACCGTCCAAAGAGCATCTACGATATAAGTTAAGCATAGATTTTATTAAGGGTGGAGAGAAAAGTGCATGGTCTTTGAAGTGAAGGAAATAAGAAACTGAGTTATGACATAACAATGCATTGTAGACAAAGACAGAACGGTGTGGTTAACATTGGGTATGCTCAAGATGCACGTACATGTCTACCCGTGAGAGAGAAGGCACACGTCACAGTGAGTCCAGACCCATGTTGGCATTTGTGATTGTTTAAAACAGACTGTAGGAGTTGCCTGGGTTTCTGAATATCTTTTGAGTCACAGTGGGGTTCAGAAGTTAGTTCATTTCCCTCTGCAATCTCTACCTTCTAGAAAGTGATAGAATCACTGTTTTGTGACTAGAAATCACAGTGTCTTCTCTATCAATTGAGAGGCACGTTTATATTATTCTATTTGCTGATCTGAGCTTTGTTGTGATTACGGAGAGAGAGAATCCCAAGCAGGCTCCCAAGAGTTGTTCGACACCGGGGGACTGACAGGATTTTGTCTGCATGGGCCAATGGGAGCCTCAGTGGGTGACATACTACCGAGGAAAACACAAAAGGAACGGAATACATGTCGCTGTCGTGTGCAGAGAATATATATTTCTTTCCATCAGATTTCCTTGCCAAATACAAAAACACATCATTTTAGAACATGACTGTCAATATATACAAATCACATGTATCTTTAGATATGGGCCAATCCAACAAGAGTAGAATCATGCAGAGCTCAGTGATGTCCTAGCTTCAATCTCGTTGGGATGGTCTGATTCTCGTACCGGGGGCAATGTGCGTGGGAGACGGGTTTGTGCGATGCCGTGTATGAAAGAACTTTAAAGCACTAAAACCTGTAACTTACTGTAAATGTGTACATATGTAAATTAGCATATACTATCATAATTATAGACACACATCACATAGATACTGTTATAACATATATTCAATACATATAACATGATGTTATAATGATTTATTTCTTTATTTTTAAGTTTATTTATTTATTTTGAGGGAGACAGAGAGCAAGTGGGGGAGGGGCAGAGAGAGAAAAAGAGACAGAGAATACCAAGCAGGCTCCACGCTAGCAACACAGAACCCAACGCGGGGGGTTCGAGCTCAGGAAGTGAGAGACCACGACCTGAGCTGAAATCAAGAGATAGACACTTTAAATGTGTGCCAGGTGTGCCTATAACCATTATTTAATATAATCATATTACACGTAATATATGTTTATCATTTATTATACATTACATTATCTAAACATAGCAAATAAATTAACATACTTCTACATATTAGTTGTATGTACGTAAGAGATATATTACATATATAGTATATATTATACACATGTCTATGTACATTATATATAATACATACATACTATATATAAATATATAATACATATATACTACAATATATACATATATACATATACAATATATACATATATACATATATAATACATATATACAAATATATATTACATACATGTTATATATTATAGACACATTGTATATAAGTAAATCAATTTAAATATAAGGGTCTTCATAAAAACTCTTCAACTGCAGTTTCCTTGAAACCTTATTCTTTTTTTTTTAAGTTTTTTATTTATTTTGAGAGGCAGAGACAAGGTGAGGGAGGGGCAGAGAGAGAGAGAGAAAGAGAGACGGAGAGAGAGAGAATCCCAAGCAGGCTCCACACTGTCAGCCCAGAGTCCTACATGGGGCATTTTCCTGCTGCCATGGAGGACCCATCTTTATGAAAAATGTATCCTTTCCTCTTTTGGCCTCTTCCTCCTCTTTCAGTGATCATAAACATTGGTTTCTGAGGGCAAATAGGGCTTCACAGATACCCATTTGTATCTCACAGAAATACCAACCTTTGGGCTGCCACGAGGCTGGGCTCCAGTTAGGGGGAGAGAAATCCAGCAGAGATATTTAATAGAATTGTGGGAGCAGGGGTGAGCTGTGGAGGTCATGACCAATGAGTCCTGCACTCACTGTTGAGGTGGAAAGCAATAGGTAGAAGGGACTCCCTTTCCCATCTCACCGTGATAGGCAGATAAAAGCCAAATACGCCCAACGCTGTGTTACATGTGGCCAGTCACTGCGCATAACTGGCGGAGATTGGCTGCTTGGCCCTACAGTATCTCCTGGTCTCCTGTTCCTTGTCACCGTCTAGAATTCCCATCACATCTCCACCTTTACACAACACCACGGGGTTAATTCTCATCAGTGGGCTTTGGGCAAGACCAGAGGGTGCCATTGGCAAGCTACGTTCATCCTGTCTGATGGCAAAGCCCCAATGCTCAGGGTCACCTCTACCTGCCTTGCACAGGTAAAGCCCCCTTTTAGTCTTTGAAAGAGCACCTGTTTCTCCCCAGTGTGGGCAGTAACCCCTGGTGTAGACTATGAGGTTAGCAAGAAATGGATTCTTGTTGGGGGAAGCCGTTGTGACTGTGGTCGTCTCTACCGCAGGCACCCTCTCGTGACAACTACAACAGGCAGACTGAGATCCATGACTCAACACTATGGGCGAACCACTTTCACAGGGAAAGTCAGCGTATTCATTGTTTTAAAAACACTGAAAGACATCTAGCGTCTCAGCTGTTGAGTGCAACGCAGTGGAGACCTTCTGTCCAAAGCATAGGAGGACCATTATTTTAAGAGTCTTTACGCTGCAAAGCCATCATTCATTTTAGGGTGGAGAGAACCATGCTTTCCACCGTAACATGACTGGGCTCTTGGCCCATCCACAGGAACATCATGTTGAAGTTTAAAACCTCTTCCTTTTTCTCTGCATTCGGCATTTTCTCTTGCACGCCTCCCAGGCAAGAAAGCCATCAGAAAGGTTAAATGAATATGAAGGTGATGGTTTCATACAATAGAATAATTTCGTTTAATGAAAAGAAACTCCATGTAGCTTGTTGCCTTGGGCTGCAGAGATGGGTACTCAGTAAAAGGTCAACTTGGTATTTTTTATTGTTTAGATTACTTTTTCTTCCTGTCCCTGCCAACACTTGGTGCTTGGCTAAATGAAAATAAAGGACAGATAAGCTCACGGCTCGACATTATTGTCCTCTGCATACAAAGTTCCACATTCCAGGTGGGTTTTTTTTTTCTTTTTTAAATGTTTATTTGTTTATTTTGAGAGAGAGTGTGTAAACAGAGGAGGGGCAGAGAGAGAGAGAATCCCAAGCAGGCTCAGAGCTGTCCGCACAGAGCACCACACGGGGCTCAAACTCACGAACTGTGAGATCATGACCTGAGCCGAAGTCAAGAGTCGGTGGCTTAACTGACTGAGCCACCCAGGCGCCCCAAGGGGATTTTTTTCCCCCGTAAAGAAAGCCTTACCCTTGTGAAATAATGCATCGTTGCTGTGCTCGCATTAAGGAAACTTCTTGAAGAAACTTCTCTGTGTTGTATGGTAAACCTCCATGTGGGTTGGTTCCCTCTTTTCAAACCTGGCAAAGTGCAAAGACGACCCAAGAGACACCTGCCTGATTGGGACTTTGCCAGTGTGAGAACATAGCTACACAACGTCCCTCCCAATGAAACACCTTCCTTGGAGGACACGTCTTTGTTCAGTACTTGGGGTTTAAAGGAAGCCAAAGGAAAGGCAGAAATCAGAAACAGATGCGAGCATCTGCCAACCCAAGAACATACACGAGGAAGAATTCGTTGTTTGTTTTCCCACCTTCAGGCAACAATATCTAATGATTTTTGAACACGAGCAGCCAACATGGTATATGTATTGCTCAGGCTGGCGGGAATATCGATGGCGGGCCCGGTCATGTCCCACAATCAGTTAATGGTGTGGATCTCAAGTTTTCCTTCATCGTGGGTGGCTTCTCTGTTTCTGAGTTCTCAGAACGCCTCCGTGCCTGCATTTCACTCTACGGTACAGTTATCGGCACAGTGGCCTGGTCCTTCATGGAATTATTGTGCTAAAACGAACCCGCCGTACATCCATTGATAACAACTGTCCGGAACGGGCAGATCCGGACACAGAAAGCTGAGTCGTGGTCTCCAGGGGCTGCGGGAGGTGGGGAAATACAGAGCATCTGGTTAGCACGCACCGTGTTTCCTCTGGAGCCGGATAAAAACGTCCTGGGACCAGACCGTGGTGATATGGCACACTCTGGTGAGCACACTCAGTGTGCCGCTGAGTTGCACACTTTCACCCGTTAATTTTACGTGAATTGTGCTTCAACGAAACAAGCATGCACTTGCGTGTCATTAGCTCTGAGCAGCCAGTGGGTACAGGCCAGACTCAACGCTCCTCAATGTACCATGAAGGTGCCCAACACCTCGTACCTGTGCAAGCTCTCTGCGAGCCAAGTCGGTCCCAGGACACACCCGAAACCTAGGGAGATTCATGATGGCGGCCAGGAAAAGGGCAGCTTCTCCCGTGCACAGGAAGGGGGTCGGCGGGGAGGCTGGGGCTGCTCCTACCTGGGCATTGCAGGGAGACCGCTGTCTCAGGGCAGGAGTTACAGGATCTGACATGCAAAAGACACAGCACGCTATGGGTCACAGTTTGGGCGAGCCACGTAACCACCTGTGGGACACCAAATTTCACAAAACGTTTCCCTGGGAAGCTCATACATTCGCTGAGCCTTGAAGGGCGGGTGCGAGTTCTCAGGGGAGACAAATGGGGGGAGGGGGACCTTTCCGTCTGGCGAACAGGAGACAGCTGCAAACTGCAGGTGCCAGATCCCCCGGTGCCACTGAGCTCCCTCTGCTGTTAAAACGGAGATGAGCCGGGCAGGGCGCTCGTCACACACGGTGTGCATGTGCTTTGATAGACATGCTTGTTTGATACAAGGTGCCTGTGCCGTTTCCACTGACCTGTTGACACTTAATTTTCCGTACGTGCCTACGGGATCCAAGGGTGCATTTTGCATAATGTTGTTGAGTGGGGAAAGCCCCCACTCTCACAGGCCTCTGCTGTTTTGGGGTTCAGTGCCACGTTCCTCTGCTTCATCGGGTCTGTCTCGGGAGAGATCACGGACGTGGCTGGGAGCCAGGCTCCAAAGCGATCTTAAGGCAGGGACGGGAGACCTCTGTTGCCTGTCCGTTCAGATCCGGTATCTTCCCACTTTGGGAAATGTGCCTGGGAACTTTGCAGGGAACGTATTTTTGCGAATGTAAACTCAGAGACATTCTCCCAGGCCATCTGTTTAAAAGGACTGATGCATTTTATATTACAAAGTGGAATGCTTACGTAAGTGTCAAACTGAGCATTGTCTCTTACTGGTGGCGTCTCCACCAAAGTGTAAACCATAACGTGGATGCAAATCTCACCGGTTGCATTCAAAGACTCGTAATTGATTCCTAGGATTGGATTCCACAGGAAAATGTGCTCGACGGTCAGAAGCCCTTGCTACTTTATCCTAACTGTGGTGACGATCTGGAAAGGAGTCTTGGTCACTGACCCAACAGCCAACGGTAGGTACCGTGTGGTCTCAAAAGAGACAGATGTTTGCGAACCCCACGATCACATGCCAATCATGTACTCATCCTGGCAAACGGCCAAACAGGAAGGCATCCATTTCCAGCTTCTCATGAGTGAACTAAGCGCTATGTTCACGCATAGACCTTGGTGAAGGCGCTAACGAAAAATCATCGTGGCTGTGATGACAAGAGCAATGAATCTGGTGAATTAGAAAGCCGCGTGGGACAGCCACTGGCAAAACAGTACGTATTGGAAGGACCCGTTCCTGAATGTCTCACGTTTCACGTCATAAAGAACAGCCTTTCTATTCACAGCAGAGGTGGGATAGACTCTGTACGATATTGCATACGTCTTTACAAATGTGTGGAGTTTTGAAACATTCTCCAATTCCCACTCCACTTTGCCATACAATATTTTTTATTAACTATATGTGAAATGTCTAATGGATACGATACATTGGGCTAGTCCCTGTGGATATGAAAACATTTTTTAATGCGTATTTATTTTTGCAAGACAGAGAGACAGAGCTTCAGTGGGGGAAGAGCAGAGAGAGAAGGAAATGCAGAATCGGAAGCCGGCTCCAGGCTGTCAGCACAGAGCCCCATGTGGGGCTCGAACCCACGAACCGTGAGACCATGACCTGAGCCGAAGTCGGATGCTTAACTGACTGAGCCACCCAGGTGCCCCTGAAAACATTTTTTTATATAAAAGGACACCTGTGTTCAAGGCATTTCCTGGTCCTGTCTTGGCCTCCATGCTTTCAATCATTTCTCCTTCAAAATATTAGGATCCGCAGACTAACCCTACACTCTATGTTAACTAACTTGGATTTAAATAAAATCTTGGAAGGGAAAAAATTCAGAACACAAGGAGACAGGTTCCAAGTCCAACATCCTGGACAAGGCAGAACTATGGAGATGGTAAACAGATTGATTGGGGGTCTCCAGGGACTGAGGGGACAGCAGATGGACAGACAGAACAGATGCGTATCATACATCCGTCAAACCCACAGAAGGCACAGCAAGCGTGAATCCTGATGTAAACTAGGACTTGGGATATTCTAAGCTATCGGTGTAGGTTCATCCCAGGTTAAAAAAAGCACTGCGTGGTGAGAGAAGTTGGTAATGGGGGACGCCGTGGGCATGTGGGGCAGAAGGAGGAACATAGCAGCTCTCCATACCTCCCTTGCAATTTTTGCAGTGAACCCAATCCTGCTTTTTTTTCCTTAAGATTTTACTTTTTTATTTTATTTATTTTTTATTTTGAGAGAGAGAGAACCAGTGTGAGCAGGGGAGAGGGGCAGAGGGAGGAGAAAGAGAATAGTAAGCAGGATCCACACTCAGCATGGAGCCCCACACTGAGCCCAAATCAAGAGTCAGATGCTCAATCAGCTGAGTAGCCCATGTACCCCCAAAACCCTGGTTTACAAAAAAAAACTTAAGTCTTAGGCACACACACATACACAAGAGGAAGGTTTTAGTTTTCAGAAATTTGGAATACTGTTATCTGCCAATTCTTATCTCCACTTGAGAAGGAGAGAGAGAGAGAGAGAGAGAGAGAGATTGTTCTGTCCTGTACCTGCTGTGAAGATGATTCAGCCTTGGAATCGGCTCTTGGTCAGAAAGTTCCGGATCCTCCCCGGCTAGTTAGCATTAACTTGAACTTCAGTCCTGGTGGGCAGCACATTTACACATGTGCCCCAGAAGAGCCCTTGACTCATCCTGACCATCTTTCTCCTCAATGAATTCAGCGGTCTCAAATAATAACATATCATGGTAGCCATTCACCTGTCTAAGGCACATCCTGATACTATACCTGCTTTTGGTTTTGTTCCGTTTTGTTTTGTTTTACAACGAAGACCGTTAAATCTTAGAGAACCATGAAACAGCTTGCCCTGGGGATCAAAGAGTCTGCAGGTTGACAGTAACGTCTTCCTACTTCCCTACACGGGACCGTCTGTGCAAACCCACCTGCTGGTGACGTTCACTTTCCCCAGGTAGATGTTCACGAGCTCAAAGACCATCCTGGTTAAAAGCCTGAGAGCCACGCCCTGGAGACACCAGAGTGCTTCTCAAAGCTTGACTAGGACCTATGTTCTCAACATATTTCAGACCGTTAATTAGTAAGGTGGGTACGAAAGGGGTTTCTACATGACGTTAGAGAAATCTTTGTGCCACAGCAAATTATGCACATGCACTGAGCCCAGCAGGGAAAGTAGTATTTATTCCATTTACACATAGGCGAATGGATACCTCCAGGAAGAGATCCACCAAATGGCACCGTGTCTCACACTGTAGTGACCAAAATCACCAGCCTTACCGACCTTCAGTGGACTCACAGTTGTGTTCTGATAACAGCCCTCGAAGCTGGGATGCCTACAGGTCAACACTAACTCCTTTCACATTGAAATAAACTGATTACCATTTATATTTGAACAGTTTAGAGCAATTTGGGACCCATTTAAGAAAAATGTTTGCGCAAAACTGGAATTTAAATTTGTTGGAAGATTGGTGTTGATTCAGACACAAGCCACAGAGCTTCAGGTCACAAAGCCCAAAACACATCCCATGCAGATGAGGTCCGGGTGACAAAATATCATCCTGTTTCCCACCACGGCCGCCTCCCACCTCTAGAACTCCCTGTGAAAACCCCCCATTGACACATTCATTTTCCAATCTCCCGGCTGAGATGAAAATGATTTCCCACCACAAATTGCCTGCCGCAGCCAAAATGGATGGCTTTTCAGGCAAACACGTTAACGTTCCCACCTGAAGATTTGCTTCTAAAAGGTTATATTTTTCCTCTTCACTTTAAAGATTAAAATATCCAATTGAGCAGAGTGGGTTTGAATTATGCAGCGACGGGGAGTGTGGGAATACGTTCCCTGTAAACAGTCTCTGAGGTCTCCTGCCTTCTGCCACCTTCGGGGGGACGATGCCAACCTTTTCCTCCACGCGACCCAGCCAGGAAGCATTCCTTTGTACCTTCCGAGTCAGGCTGGAGCCCACGTTAAAATTTAATTCTAATGAATACTGACAGAAATGGAGAATTACTTCGGAATGTGATTCCAAGTCTTAATTGTCCATTCATTAGCGTGTTTTTGTTTTTGTTTTGATTTCACTGGATTTTGGACATTCGCAAAACTCTTACTAGTTGAGGAATATAGAACACCCTCCACAAAGCCTAATGATAAGCCTAATGATATTTCTCTCCGAAATTTTTCTTTATGTCTAAAATTCCCTTTTTTATAAATCATATTGGATTAGAGTCGACCCTAATGAAGGCATCTTAACTTCATTATTAAATGAAGACCTTATTTCCAAATAAAATTGAATTCACGAGGACTGGGGGTAAGGATGTTAGGATTTCACATATCTTTTTTGGGGGAAACATAATTCAACCCACACCGCCACCCCAAAATTAGCATATGTTGTAATATGCCCTCCATTAATTATCCTTCCATTATATATATATATATATATATATATATATATATATATATATATATAATATGTTTTAGGGGCTCTTGGGTGGCTCATTCAGTTGAACGTCTGGGTCTTGATTTTGGCTCAGGTCATGATCTCATGGTTCATGATTTGGAGCCCCATATCGGGCTCTGCATTCACATCATGGACCCTGCTTGGGATTCTCTCTCTCTCTGCCCTTCCAGCCCTCTCAAAACAAATAAACATCTAAAAACTGTCAAGAACATAAACTTATTAATATTTGTTCATTGTGGGTGGGTTTTTTTGTAGGTTTGCATTTGTGGTAATTTTGAGACTTAAGAAATCCATAAACAGTGTGAGCAGCGGTGGTTTATAAACAAGATCATAATATGAAATGCTAAGAGATTACCTGGCGATTTATCCCATCTGTGGCTTGGATTCCTCACTAGACCGTGGAGTGCTTCCTCATACAAATGTCGGTAGAACACGAGGGGCCTATATAATCTTCAATTCAAAGTCTATCAGAAGCCTACCCTGCGTGTTTCCACCTCTGCAATCTCCTATCACCCCCTGCCTTCTGCTTCTGGTAACGGCCGGGTCTTGGAGAAGTCAAATTTCTGCCCTGTTTATATGCCTTTCAAACTTCAGATGCATCTGTAATCCACACCTGTAAATGAGTGGGGGGATTGCCTATGTTCTTAGACACATGATGTACATCTTTAATATGCCTTCCTTTCCTGCTATTTAAAGACTTCGTTTTTTAAGCATACATTTAAATTAAAACCACGGTGAGAAATGGTAACTTTGGGCAAGTAAAACTCGGATGTGCTTGTTCGCTACACCCAATCCAAATGATGTCACCATCGGTTCTCAGCCTCACCATAACAAAGGCATGACACTCTTGAGTTCTTTTGCAGGAGTGAGGCCCGCGCTCTCACGGAGCATCTACTCAGGAAGTTGTCAGACAGCCTCTTAAATTGCATTTACTATAATACAGCTTCCAGAGGCATTGGAGATGCCAGCGCCTTTGACGGCTTGCATGGCTAAACCAAGTCTATGCAGTTATGGACCAGCTCCAAGAGAGCCTCAAAGATAAATGACTCCCGTAAAGCCCACTGTCACGTCGGCCGTCCTGGCTGAAAACCAATGTGCTGTAAAATTGGACCTCTCTGTATCCTCACTTCCCAACAGGGTGTGCTAATGGTCTGTCTCTCTTGCATGTAAAGAGCAACGTGGATCATTAAATAGCCAAGTCGGAAGAGAACCACTCACAGCTCAAAAGCTGTTACCCACACAAGCAATATTACTTCTCAGTATATTTTCTGGACCGTTCACATTTTTGTTCTCTCTTCTGTTAACAGAGTTCACCCGTTGCAATGCTGGGTGTTGGTTCCAAGAGCTTATCTGTCTCCTTTCCTTCCAGGAGAGACACCGTGCCATATGGTTAGACTCTGTGCATCACGGACTGAAGTCAGGTGTGTCACGATAGGGAAACTGGCCTCCACACACCTTGCCCCCGAATGATTCTATCTCAGCCTCCACCTGCGAAACACCACACAGTGATGTGCAGAAACGCTCAGAGCAACCATTCCACGACATGTTAACCCAAATGCGAGGCCAATACCCACATTCAAACCAGCTGTTTGTTTTAAGATAATACCATAAAACAGTGCTGAATTCCAGGGGGTCAAAGTGGTGTTCAGTACACCTCCAAAACTCTGCGTAGGCTTTTACCATCTTGTATTTTCATCCCAGGACTTTCTGCAAATACACAAGCCGGTCCGTACTGTACCTTGCACACACATCTTGTTTTTACGATGATGTTAATACATTCTGCACATCATCACGCACACTGCTTTGGTCACAAACACCTGTGTGCCTTGGAGACGTTCCCAGCAGCACATAAGTCAGCCTCACATTGTCATCCTACCCCTGTGCCGTGCGATAACGCACTTCCTGGAGGAGGTAAGTCCATTCTATTGACCAGATCACACTGCACACGTGAGTTCTCCTATGTCCAACTGCCTGTAGCCAAATCTTTCCTAAATAACTCTCAGGCATTATAAACCCAGTGGGTTCAAGCCATAAGGTTGTCCTGCTTTTTTCCTTTTCAATTAAGATCAAGGCCATCTAGACCCCACTAAGAGGCTTCGGGACCATTTGTGACTCATTGAAATCGGTTCTTTTTTCATGCCGTGTTATTTACCAAAAGGTGTGGTTGGTTACCCTCCCTGTGTGCCTTCCTGCAAAAAATATATGCTGAGGTCCCAACCCCAGGGCTTCAGAATGTGACCTTATTTGGAAATTGGGTCATTGCAGGTGGAATCTAGGATAAGGTCATACCAGAATAGGGTGGCCCCTAACCCCATATGACCAGTGCTCTTATGAGAAGGGGGAAGCAGGACACCTTGATTGTGGTACTTTGTTATGGCCTGGCCCTGGGAAATCAGCTCACCCCTAAAACCCACTTATATCTGCCCCTCTCTGGCAATGCCAAATCTCATAGCTTTTGGCTCCTCACCAAGGCCACGGCACAACCTTCCAGACGCCAATTCATGCCACCAATAAATATCATGTCCTGAAGTATAGATCAGTGTGCATTTCCCCCGCTTGAATCATTTATGCAATTGCACGTTTACCAGTGAGATTACATCTACGGTCTTATCTATCATGCATTGATTGATGGATATTTGATTGATGGATTGATTGGGAAAACATCCACTGAGGGCTTCCTAGATACCAGGAGTTGATATGGGAACCAGCCCCCAAGTTCATTGCTCTCTCCTCTCTGGAAATCTCCCTGAATCTCACTGTGGAATATCAACTCTTACTTTGCTGCTGCCTCCTTGACATTCTCAATCTCCAAAACTTATGTGAAGTCACAGGTCCTCTTTGCTCGGGGACAGAAAAAGGCCCTCATGCTATCTCATTAGTCTTCAGAGCTAGCATGAGGGAGTCCTGTCTCATTTTATTTATTTATTATTTTTTTAATGTGTATTTATTTTTGAGACAGGGAGAGACAGAGAATGAGCAGGGGAGGGGCAGAGAGAGAGGGAAACACAGAATCCGAAGCAGGTTCCAGGCTCTGAGCTGTCAGCAGAGAACCCGACACGGGGCTTGAACTCACAAACCGTGAGATCATGACCTGAGCCAAAGTCGGACGCTTAACCGACTGAACCACCCAGGTGCCCCGTGGTGTCTCATTTTACATATTGTTTTTTTTTTTTTTTTTAATGAGTGAAGCAGAAATTTAGACACAATTAAGAGCCAAGGAACAGTGACACAAGAATATTTGTAACTGTGGTTTATGCTCCTCAGTCCCTTCATGCAGCACGGTCAACACCCCTGGACAGTGCAGGTCCCTGACCTGGGGCCCCTACTGCCGAGGGTCTCCTGTATCACAGACACAAGTCAACCTATAAACACACAGAGTTAATAAGGGACACATTGGACACCCTGTCATGCAAGATCTAGGTCTCACCTCTGGCAGAGACTAAATGCAGCCTCAACTATCTATTCCCACAACTAACACCTTTCATGTCCCCAGAAACTTCCCCAAGAATTGACCTATGTTCCTGAACTCGAAGGTGACTTATGCTAATGCCCCCAAGGTCTGTGGGTTACAGCCTTGCTCTTGCTAAGGCAGACGCTGCTTTGAAGCGTGGACACGTATTTGAGCTGCAGAATTGCTTCCGTGAGTGAAAAAATGCATTAATTGCTCAAGCACTTCCTCTCAGAGCGACTACAGAATGAGCGTGTGCAAGCCATGGCTAGGAATGGCTTTTCCACCGGTAGATGGCTGCACCACAAAAGGCTGTATAAACACCCACATAATATCCTCAATTTTACCTCCTAGGCGGAAGCTGACAATATTTACTCTCTGGCTCTTTACAGAAAAAGCTTGCCAAGCCCTGATGCAGAAGATTGTTGAGTAAAAAACATCATTCCCAGCACCGCCAAGCATGCGCTAATCTCTTCTCTGCGTCTTCCAAATTGTGGCTCCAGATGTTGTCCCTGATTCATGGGGTGTTCACGAAAGCTGGCAAGGCCACCGACAAATGTGTTACAGTAAGCATGGAACAATATTTCAAAAAGTCATACATGTGTAGTTTCATATGTATTACATGGAAAATATGTATATGCACGCAGTGCTAGACATATATAGCGATCTCAATATTTAAACATTTATATTTCATATCAAAGGTTTGATACATATGTGCATATACGTATTTGCATGTTATAGGTATTTATATATGCATAATGGTGCTATATGTGTGTGCATGATGATATGTGTTTGCATAGGTACATAATGGTGTGTATATCTATATGCATAGTGATATAGTGATATAACACGTATTTGTATATGCATAATGCTGTGCATATGTATTTGCATAACAATATATGCATAAGGATACATGCATATATGCATAATACATATATGTATCACACTATATAATGGTTTTTTAATATTGTTTACTAGTATCTATACTATATAAAGTATATGTTGTATATACATAATATATAACCTATATGCTATCATATATACACATAATATATATTATTATTCCTTATTTTAGCCACCAGGAGAAGGTTAAATGGTAGATTAAATTTCATTTTGAAAACATAGATTGAAACTCACAAATTTACTTAAATAATTCAAGTTATAAGATTTAATATGTAGGAACTAGAATTTGTGGTATATCTTTTCCTTTTAATAGATTTTAGTATACTTTAGGGAAAAAACAACTTCAGAAAATATGAAACATATCTTAATAATTTGATATTTTCTATGTATTTTAATGTTATAACGTTTTCACACAATTACATTTCATTGTTTAATCCTTTAGAACAGGGTCAAACGAGGAAAGTTTAATTGCTGGGAATCAGCACATAAAAGCTAAAAGTCAATAGCCATACAATTCCAGTGTCTTTTAATTTGCTACATTCGAATTTTAAAGGCATTCATTACTTTGTAATGTATCCTGAAGCAAGATGAGACACATAAAACAGTGTCCAATATAAGACCAAGAAATAACTTTGTACATCTCTTTGTAAACCCAAACACTGAAGCACTTTTCTGGGAAATAACGCTCATTTCTTAGTGGAGTGTGATTTTCAAAATAAACTTTTTCATGGCCCTTTTTCTGAATAAAACTTCCCAGGCAGGTCAAGGGACACTTGGGAAGTCTCACCTCCTAATAAGGCCACTCGCTGGGGGCGATCCCACTTTTATCTGTGAAGAAATGTCTTCACATGCACGCAGCTTGTAGACCATTGTATTCCCCAGAGATAATTTCAACAACTTACAACGTGGGGGAGGCAAGGCATGGAATGTTCTCCAACATCCTGCCGTCTTTCTCTTGGGCCTCAGCAATTATGCAAACTTAGGACTTCTATCCTAGGATAAATCAAACCCCAGCTCCTGCCACCCCAAAGAGGATAACTTTGAGCTGCCCTCCGTGTCCTTCACTTCAGGTACAAGTTGGGACTTAGGTCACCTTCCTCCTAATGAGACGTTGGTCATGGGCCTTGGACATTCATGGCACGTGGTCAATGATGGCTCATAGGAATGGGCTTTGTGTGACACCAACGAGATCTCACCAGCTAGAAAGCTAATGAGGGCGGCCTTTGATTATCACCGAATGCAATTTTGACTTTGAAAAAACCTAAAATATTCGTTTTTTTTTTTCAATGTTCCCTTCAATTAAAAATGTTTTCCTCTGGGGCGCCTGGGTGGCGCAGTCGGTTAAGCGTCCGACTTCAGCCAGGTCACGATCTTCCGGTCCGTGAGTTCCAGCCCCGCGTCAGGCTCTGGGCTGATGGCTCAGAGCCTGGAGCCTGTTTCCGATTCTGTGTCTCCCTCTCTCTCTGCCCCTCCCCCGTTCATGCTCTGTCTCTCTCTGTCCCAAGAATAAATAAACGTTGAAAAAAAAAATGTTTTCCTCTGTAGTGCTGATGGTTACATAGCTTTGTGAATGGAGGACGTAATACCGCTAAATTGTACATTTTAGAAAATGTTAGAAGATAGACAAGTAAATATTTTAATCATTAATACCATCATTAATACCATTACTAAGGATTTTCATAATTATAATTTCATATTCCACAGTTTCCATATTACATAAGCATTTTCTTTTTTTTTTTTTTTTTTAATTTTTTTTTTGAACGTTTATTTATTTTTGGGACAGAGTGAGACAGAGCATGAACGGGGGAGGGGCAGAGAGAGAGGGAGACACAGAATCGGAAACAGGCTCCAGGCTCTGAGCCATCAGCCCAGAGCCCGACGCGGGGCTCGAACTCACGGACCGCGAGATCGTGACCTGGCCGAAGTCGGACGCTTAACCGACTGCGCCACCCAGGCGCCCCTACATAAGCATTTTCTAATGTATAGGAGATTGTATAAAATAGATATTTTGATTAATACTTGAATAAAATGATCAAATCACTAAAACAATACAATTAAAGTACTATTAATGGTCAAGAAAGTATTAAAATTAATTTCAAGATTAAATAATTGATATCATTCAGTAAGTAATAAATGCGGTGCCCGGGTGGCTCAGTCAGTTAAGCATCTGACTCGACTCCAGCTCAGCTCATAATCTCATGGCTTCATGGGTTTGAGTCCCACATCAGGCTCTGTGCAGACAGTACAAAGCCCACTTGGGATTCTCTCTCTCTCTCCTTGTGTCTCTGCCCCTCACTCACTCACACTGCTTCTGTCTCTCAAAAAAAAAGAAAAGAAAACTTAAATAGGTATAAATAAATGATATTACATAATTAAAATGAATTATACTGATTGAAATATTATTGAGTATTTAAATCAACCAGACACGTATTCCTGCCTTTTCGGTCACTCGGTACAAAGAAAAGCAGTAAATGTGGTCGAGAGATCTCTAAATAACCAAATAGACACTTTCCCTCCTGAGTGAAAAGCTCCCTCCAGTGACAGTTTTGTATGTTTTTTATGAAAAGTAAACAGGACGTCCCTGTAATTCTGTACCCCGTGTGTTCAGAGCACCCCACCTGTCTGGTGTCTCTACGTAAGTGCCGGTCATGATCTGTCAGGAACAGATATTTGGGGGAGTTTCCTAATATGGGAGGAAACCACAAGGAAGCATCTAAGGGATACCCAATGTCTGTCCCGCAGACAGTGGCTTATGTTGTAGGAGGGACAGCAGAGAGATACAGAAATATATTCTATTTTTTCTTTTTATTTTTTTATTCTTTTATTTTATTTAAAAAAATTTTTAATGTTTATTTATTTTTGAGAGACAGAGACACAGCATAAGCAGGGGAGGGGCAGAGAGAGAGAGAGAGACAGACACAGAATCCAAAGCAGGCTCCAGGCTCCCAGCTGTGAGCCCAGAGTCCAACGCGGGGCTCGAACCCACAAGCTGTGACATCATGAGCTGAACTGAAGTCGGACGCTTAACCGACTGAGCCATCCAGGCACCCGTATTTTTTTCCTTTAAAATTTTTTTTTTAGTATCTATTCATGTTTTAATTTATATCCAAGATCGTTAGCACACAGTGGTCCAATTTCAGGAGTAGATTCCAGTGATTCATCCCCTACGTATAACACCCAGGGCTCATCCCAGCAAGTAGAAATGTATTTCAAACCACAGTAACCAGTGCTGTTTGTGGGCATGCCCGTCAAGCGCCCCATATTATCTCATTTAAATTCTCTGCAGGCTCCGAGGAGAGGGGGAATGTGATCCCAAAATGCTCAGCCGTGAAGAGACAGAGCTGAGATGGGGAATCCTGCCCTCCCCTGTCCCTTCCGTAGACCTTATTGTGGAAGTCACATCCAAGGTGAGGGAGCTGTGGAGACCTGGTACAATTTACACAGAAGGCATATGGAAAACACACATCTGAGGATCCCGGGTGAACTCACGTGTCCAGCAGACACACAAGGGGGACACCCGTAGGAGGCTCTGTTCCCCTTACGACACACGTCCACTCTTTTTTTCTTTCTTTTTTTGTTTTAGTTTTAAGTACTGATTCCCTTTTTCGTTTTTAGTGTATTCAATAGGACTGAAATATTACTTTGAGTAAAATTTTCAATATTTTTGAAAAGATGGGTTGTCTACTCTAAACTCAAGAAAGCCTGCCTACAACTGCTACTCCCTGAGGTGTTTTCAAAGCTCCTGAGAATTTAAAGAACACAGTATTTCTGTAATTTGGGACCTAGTAGAAACATTGGACAGCTCATGGCAAGATTTCTAGTAATTGTGCACAGGTAATAAACAAAACACTGTATAAATTGCCCTCCCGCCATGTCCCCAGTTCATCTTTACGGTGATAAAGAAAACATAGTTAAGAGCAGAGCCTTGAATTTTACCGTCCTGGCTCAAACTCTGCCTCTTCCCCTTACTAGCTGGGCTGGAGAATCCCAAGCAGGTTCCATGGTGTTAGAGCAGAGTCCGACGCAGGGCTCGAACTCACGAACCCTGAGACCATGACCTCAGCCAAAATCAAGAAGCAGATGCTTAACGGACTGAGCCACCCAAGCACACTGTGTATCCATTTTTCATGATGTCCTCTCCTTTAGCTTAAAGTGACCCTCAGTTAACTGACGGACCTCAGGCTCTAGAGCCGTGTCCGTAGAACATCATCTCCCACCGCCCAAATCAACACCTACAATGTTCCAAAGGGGTCACCACTCATCCTGTCTCCCAGGGTATCCTGACCGGAACCCGTTCATCAACTGACCGATGGCACTTGCACGGTGATCCCCCACCCCGTCCCATCTCATGGACAACTGGTTGCATTTACCTCATTTGCAGAGCCCCATGCTGTTCATGCAAACCCTACATCCTTGAAGCTTCCCCATCATCATGGGCTTAAGTCTCCTGTTCCCTCCCTGTGGGTCTCGGACGTATCAGTTATAGCAATTTCTCTCTCTGGCCCAGAACCAAAGTGTTGCTTGCCCTGAATAAAGATCTCATAACTCCGTTACCTATGAAAGCCAGCATCGTAGACACAGGACGCACTCTGCAGCCCATCGATTCGTGCTATTATTTACTGACTTTGTCTAGAAAAGCTCAAATTCAATAGGCAGCTGGAAGAGGGCCGTGTTTACAGGAAGAGGCTGAGTGCTGTGATGCCAACCCCACTCTCCGCGTCCCTGTGCCCCAGGCAGGGTCTGCTTTCCAGGGATACGTTCCCTACTCTGAGCAAGATTGGGGAATCAGGGTATGCTGAAGACTGCAGGCGAGCAAATGTGCCCCAGATTCCAGGGCTCCACGCAGATCTGAAAGTGGGGGTCAGGTGTACCCACATAACACCGCGTGCTCCCCAAGATCCCTCTCAGGAAGGAAGCCGGGTGTCCCAAGGCTGCTGGAGATCCTGTCTGTGTCCTCCCTGCCTTGTCCCCAGCCCTGCCCATCAGTCTGCTTGAAAGACCATCTTTCCCAAAAGGTCCATTTAGTTTTCTTGCAAAGTATCATAGGTTCCAAGCTCATTGAATTTGGAATATATATTTTTTTAATTTTTTAATGTTTATTTTTGAGAGAGAGACACAGTGTGAGTGGGGAGGGAGCAGAGAGAGAGAGGGAGACACAGAATCCCAAGCAGGTTCCAAGCTCTGAGCTGTCAGCACAGAGCCCGATGTGGGGCTCAAACTCACGAGCCGTGAGATCATGACCTGAGCCGAAGTTGGACAGACACTTAACTGACTGAGCCACCCAGGCGCCCCTAGAATCTATTTTTTATTGCGTTTTTCTACTTTTCCCAATTTCTTTATGAAGGGAAGGAAAAATAAGATAAAAACAGAGAGGGAGGCAAACCGTAAGAGACTCTTAAATATGGGAAACTAACTGAGGGTTGCTGAGGGGAGGGGGGATGGGCTAGATGGGTGATGGGCATTAAGGAGGGCACTTCTTGGGGTCTTTCGAGGTGCCTGGGTCAGTCATTCGGTTAAGCGTCCGACTTTGGCTCAGGTTACGATCTCATGGTTTATGAGTTCAAACCCCATGTCTGACTCTGTGCTGACAGCTCAGAGCCTAGAGCCTGCTTCCAATTCTATGCCTCCCTCTCTCTGCCCCTTCCCTGCTCTCTCTCTCTCCCTCAGAAGTAAATAAGCATTAAAAAAGAAAAAGAAAATTCATAGCCCTATGTAATGATACAAATTGATAGATCCTACATTTCCACCCATATTTGACCCACAGCGTCTGTCAATCTCTCTCTCTCTCTCTCTCTCTCTCTCTCTCTCTCTCACACACACACACACACACACACACACACACACCTCTTAGAAATGCAGTCTTTGCCCCATACACAGATCACGGTTAATACATAGCTCGGTTGTGTATGATGGAAGGTTAACCATACGTTTACGTTGATAAAGCTGGTCCCGTCTTCCAAGACTTCCATATCGTGTAAAACCTACCCTAATTGTGGATTCTCGCCAGGAAATACGATTTTGATCCATAAAACGTTGACTTGGCTATCTTGTTTCTATGCCCGCTTCCCAATGAGATTGCCTATGCAATTAGTTCATGAAGAAAGTGCCTACGAAAACATCGCCAAGCAGGGCAATAACGTGATCCAATTTGTAGTCATTAACTGTCCGGAAATACGGAATCCTCCAACCTCCTGGGCTCTCTGAGGCTCTTGCGAAGCCATTTCCAGATAGAATCCATCAATCGTAGCAATTCGATGATATCTAAAATCTCATTTTAAATGACAACCACGTAATAAGAAAGATGATGGCCACAGGAAACGATAATGGATGCAACATACTGACAAAGTACGAAATCCGTGTGGATTCCCGGAATTTGATACAGAGAGTTGTGCCTGAGAGAGTGGAGGCCGGAAGAGTTATTTTGTAACAATCTGACTGTGAATTTTACTTAAAAATTTTTCTTAATGTTTATTTACTTTTGAGATAAAGAGCATGAGGTGGAGAGGGGCAGAGAGAGAGAGAGAGGGAGACACAGAATCTGAAGCAGGCTCCGGGCTCTTAACTGTCAGCACAGAGCCCGACGTGGGGCTCGACCTCATGAACCTGAGATCATGACCCAAGCCGAAGTCGGACGCTCAACCAACTGAGCCACCCAGGTGGCCCTGAGTTCTACTTGTTTTAATGGCAAGAATCTTTATTACAGAGCGAGTACATTGATTACATTTACCAGAAATTCTCTGCAAAACCTTCGGGATAGTCGTGTGGGACCAAAGTCTGGGGTCTGGTTGTCCGTTCCACGTTCCATATCCCTGCAGAGATTTTTTGCAAATGTCTAACCTTATCATTTCTATTTATGCCCTTTTGTCTTCACCCGCTGGCCTGGGCCTCTGGGAGGTTAATTGCAGATTCTGAAGTCTCTCCCTGGAGAGGATCAGGACGCAGAGCAAAACTGGAACAGGCAACTTTCTGTATATGTTGCAATTCCGAAAATAGGATGACGCAAAGGTCAAATTGTTCCCATTCCCAGGTGAAAAAATATGTTAGTGTAACACCTTTGGAAGCGCGAACTAGGTATCTTATGTTTCAACATAAAAGCACCTTGAACCCCAAGTGGTAGCTTTAATGGACACATATCGAGCTAATGTTGCACTATATTTCACCCGTGGTAGATGGAATCAACACTTTCACCCCCCACCATTCAGCCCCTGGCCACCATGAATCTGATATCTGTGTCCGTGGGTTTGCCTGTTGGGGACACGATCACACATGACACGTCCTCTGGGTAGGCAGCTCACACTTTGCTTTTCCATGCATCCCTGGACGGGTGTCTGCGTGGTTTCCACATGTCGGCACGAGCAGGGGAGGGGCAGAGAAACAAAGAGAGAATCCCAAGGAGGCTCTGAGCTGTCAGCACAGAACTGAGTCCGGGCTCGAACTCACGAACCGTGAGATCACGACCTGAGCCGAAATCAATAGCTAGATGCTTACCCCCATCCACGTGCCCTGAATTTTATTTTTTTTAATGGCCAGAAACAAATAAGACACATCCATTTCTAAAAAAAAAGCCATTCTTTTCCAGAAGAAAACCAAGCAACCCAGGGACTTGCATCACAAGAGAAAAACTGGAATCAGACACCTCAGGGGCCATGATAAAAAGCCATAAGCAGATGATTGCCACGTATCTAGTAATCCTGCTGGAACGACGGCCCCTTTTAGTTTTACTTGACATTAGCTTTGTGTATATGACTTACAATATTTTATATATAAATGCAATTCCTTTCCACTTAACAGTTATTTCACTGTTAGCCCATTTCTTTTTTTTTTTAATGTTGATTTATTTGGGTGTGTATCACTTATAGTTATTTCACTGTTAGATGTGAATTCCTTTTTCTATGCCAGTACTGACCTCAGCCCCTTTCTACTGTTTTTAACTTTTTTAACGTCTCTTTATTTTTGACAGAGACAGAATGAGCGGCGGGGAGGGGGCACGGAGAGAGAGAGAATCCCAAGGAGGCTCCACACTGTCAGCCCAAAGCCCAACGTGGGGCTTGAACTCCCAAACCTCGAGATCGTGACCTGAGCTGAAGTCGGACACTCAACCGACTGAGCCCCCCCAGGCGCCCCCCAGCCCATTCCTAATTTTCAACTCTGGTTGAGTGACTTTGCATCCCTCCTGGCCACAGGGACAAACTGTTAAAAATATCGACGACAGACTTTTGCCCACGTAGGAGACCCTGTGTTTCTCTTATGTTGAGAACATGTAATTTTCTTGCCTCATAATTGGTGGCATTTACTGATACATATTTTCTGAGATTGGTTAGGAATATGCTGAGATCCCGTTGCTTTAACAAGTATTTAACGAGTATTTCCCCTTTTCTGTCTTCATGGCTGTAACAGCAAGCTGACCACCCTTTATCTTTTTTGCTCTCTCTCTCTCTTTTTTTAGCTGTGTTCGTATCAATTTATGCCGGAAGTCTGCCTTTGCCTCTCCCTTTCCAATTAAGAAATGTTTATCACAGGTTAAAGTTGAGGAGGACTCTTGATTTCCGCTCGGCTGATGATCTCACGGTCTGTGAGTTCGAGCCCCGCGTCGGGCTCTGGGCTGACAGCTTGGAGCCGGGAGCCTGCTTGGGATTCTGTGTCTCCCTCTCTCTCTGCCCCTCCCCTGCTCTATTTCTCTCTCTCCCTCTTTCTAAAAAATAAACATGCTTTAAAAGCATTAAAATGCCTCCTGAGGGATACCAGGCTTGCCCAGTGGGTAGAGCATGTGACTCTTGATTTCAGGGCCATGAGTTTGAGCCCCACTTTGGGTATAGGGATTACTTAAAAATAAAATCTCAAGGAAAAAAATGAAATAAAAATAAAATGCAAAAGAAAGAGAGAAAGAAGGAAAGAAAGAAGAAAAGAGAGAGTGTGAGACAGAGAAAGAGAGAAGGAATAGGAAAGAAATGCCTCTGGCTACAAAAGTCTTCAGTTAATATAGAGGAACAATGAAAATAGCATGGTAATTATCAATATTTTACTTAATGATTCCTTCCAAAATGGGTTCTACCCTCTCAGGTATCGGACAGGATGGGAAATATAAATGTTTTCCAAGTAAAGTACATTTCTTATCAATATTCAACTGAAAGAGTATATCCTACACCATCATGTATAATGCACAAGCAGCTTTGTTAAATATTTAATAGGTTTGGAGTGCCTGGGTGGCTCAGTCGGTTGAGCATCTGCCTCTTGGTTTCGGCTCAGGCCATGATCTCATGGTTCATGGGGTCGAGCCCCACGTCAGGCTCTGTGCTGACTGTGCGAAGCCTGCTTGGGATACTCTCTCTCCCTCTCTCTGCCCCTCCCTGCCCCTCTCTGTGTCAAAATAAATAAATAAACATTGAAAAAAATATTTAATAGACTATCCAAGCAGGAATAATGACTACACTATATATATATATATATATATATATATTACCTAGATATTAAACATATACTTTCTATGTATATTATACAAATTATTCTGTGTGTACTATACATATTATAGATAGTAGTGTATTCGTATATAATAGTATAATATAAAATAATTACATAATATATGATATATACTATAACATAATTATTATCTATCACACTATTATACATGTACCATATCAGATACATACACTAACAATTCTTTAAGCACTTGCTAAATGTCAAAATAGTACATAAAGTACTTTATATATACTGTATATATATATACTGTATATACACTACATGTATATCACATATATATAGTAACAATTCTTTAAGTACTTGCTAAATGTAAACAGCATGTAAAGTACTGTACTTTATATACATTGTATATACACTCTATGTATCAGATACACATACTAACAATTGTTTACGCACTTGCTAAGTGTAAAAATAGCACATAAAGTATTGTAACATATATACACTGTATATACTATATGTACGCTCTGTATATTCACTATATATATATATATATATATACACATCAGATGTATATATAAACTAACAATTCTTTCAATCATTTGCTAAATCAATGTCAGCCAGCCTCATTCTCCCCATCTTCCTGTGGCAGTGATGTTTCTACGTCTGGTTTATAGAAAATATGCCATCTTTTAAAACATTCTTGACAGCTATCAGAGCTTTTTAGGAGAACACTTAAAAATCACAGAAATATTTCAGTGGTGTTCCGTCTTCTCTGTTCTCGTTAGTAACTGTGTAGAGAGAGGATCCATATATCCCATGGCAGACTTTAACCTCAAGGTCAGCCCAAGACCTCTGCAGATCTATGGAAAATGTCACGCTTTCAGGAGACCAATTGGGTTCAGAAAAGTTCAGCCATAGCTAAATAGAAACTATATGGCTCACTACAGTTTAAATTAGACACAGAAATGGGGCTGAAGTGTTTTCTGCACATCGGAGCTGTTTAAACCTCGCAAAGTAGTTGCAGATCATGGATCTGATGAGGGATTTATGTCCAGAACATATAAAGAACTCTCACATCTCAGTAATAAAAACACATATAACCCCATTAAAAATTTGGGGGGGGAGGGAGGAAAGCGACACAAAAACCCTAGTCTATGCAGAGTACAATCTATGCAAAACCTCTTTTATGTTTCTCTTTGCATTCATTTTTATTCAGTGAATGGCACTGGTAGTGGAATCCATTTTTAAATTTAAGGCACAAACATACAAGACCCTTTATTAGAGAAATTTTGCATACCGGTGAATATGGTCAAGGTTTGCCTCTGTAGGTGAAATATCAGCGGTTCAAGAATTGTACTGGAAAGTGTCTTGTATTAGTTTCCTGGGGTGCCATGACTCAATACGATGGAGTATGCAGCTTAAAGAACCCACATTGGTTTCCCATGGTTTGGGGGCCTGGGAGTGTGAGACCCAGGAGGGGCGGAGGCTGGTTCTTGGTGAGGCCTCTCTCATTGGCGTGTAGAGGTCGTCTTGTCCCTGTGTCCTCACGTGGTCATCCCTGTGTGCGTGTCTGTGTCCTGATCTCCTCTTCTTAAAAGGACCCCAGTCTTACGGGATCAGGGGCCATCCTGATGACCGCATTTTACCTTAATCCCCTTTTAAAATGACCCCACCTGCAAATATAGACACATCCTGAGGTCTCAGAGGTTAGGACTTTCACACATGAATTGGGGGCAAGACTTGCCTCCATCCGCAATGTTCGAGTAGTCATATTCTATCACTGGAGCTCCCGTCGGTGCAAATTTTTAGAAATAAGAGATTGAGAGGCAGACGTGAACACATACACTAAATATAACAAGTCTCCCGTTCAAGAAAACTACTCCATGTTTCTAAGAAAGGCTTCCTTGTAACTACAAACATCAGGCGTTTGTAATGTATCTCCATAAATCCTTCTTTCCCATCCTTCCGTGCCGACTCCTAGACTCTGGTTACATTCCCAACGACGTGGCGAATCAGGGTGTCTGAGACTTATGTCAGAGAACGCACAATCGACATCATGTCAGTGCTCCCCATCCGTGCCGTGTAAATGCCTTCCTTGCACCAGCTCCGTAGGAAGAGGACCCTACAGGCATCCACACGCGCCTGTTCTCTACAGGGACCGTGTCCGGCTGGTGGTATTTGCTCCTGAGGCTCTGCCAGGGAAACCCACCAGCATGTCTCCTCTGTGCCCAGACCAACAACCCCGTCCTTGAGTGGCATCCCCGGGAAAGCTGGTCTGTCCCCTAAGGGCCCACTGCTTGTCACGACAGGTGTGATGCTGCTATTGCACACGTGTTGTTACAGGCTTTTCTGCTGCAGATCTGAGCTCATCACCCACAGCCCCTACCTGTGGCTCTCCCTGTGGACCCGCCTTCCCCTGTGTGCCATGTGGCTGCGATTTCAACTCTGACGGTCGGGGAATCGATGCCTTGGACGTGCCTCCACTTACTGACAGACATTTAAGTGGCTCAGACGAAGGACACTGAAAAAACATAGCGAGACGATGCTGTCTCGGGCTTTCAAAGGCGTTCGGGATGTTTGTTTTCCAAAAAAGGTCACTTGACAGATTAGGGGGGAAAATGCAGTATTTAAGAGAGAAAACTTGCCATTTTAGTGACTGCTGCGCCTTGAAAAACAAACAGACCGACAAAGCTGGCCTCAAGTTTCCAACTTGTTACAGAAGAACGATAAGAATAGCATAAAATGGAGAACTGAGGTATTTCAAATTAATTTAGATATTATTTAAGAATATATATATGTACATTTAGGAATGTAGATGTATATATGTATGTTATATATTCTATTATATAAATATTTATATAACCTATTATATAGAGTTATATAGATTTATAGATTATATAAGTTATAAATTATATGTAAAAAGATTTATAGATTATATAAATATATTTTTATATCTGTATTTACATAAATATGTAATTATATGAAATACATTTACTACATGCTTATACATATTATTATACTATATAGCTATACATAGCACATATTTTTATATATATATATACTTCTCATTGCTTCTGAAATATATATGTATTTTTTAATAAAATGAGAAGTTAACTCTTTAAGGAAAAACAATGCAAAATATAGCGCATTAAACTAAATATCTGAGGTCGAAATTCCCCTTTTATGAAATCATGCACTTAATATAAAGAGTACTTTTTAAAAAATGCTTATTTATTTTTGATCAGCACACAGCCCTCTTCGGATCCTGCGTTCGCCTCTCTCTCTGCGGCCGCAGGGCTCGAAGTCAAGAACCGCGAGATCATGACCTGACTCACGGTCAGGTGCTTAACGGAGCGAGCCACCCAGGCACCCCAAGGAGTGCTTTCAACTACACCATAGTAATAAGGTCAATATTGGGGAAAACAAAGAAAATCACAGTGTATTCCCTTTGCTTTCACAAACCTTATTCTGGGGCCAAAAGGCCAAAGAACCTGACACTCGTGATTGCATCTGGCACAATTTTCTGCAAAGTTCTGGAATGTTCCTCCTCTGCTCTCGCAAGGGCGAAAACACAGATCTTACAACACTGCCGACTTTCGAAGGAACACGAAAGCCAAGACTTGGCTTCTCCTGCCATTCCGTGGAGGTGACGATAGGGAAGAATCCATAAACTTCAACAGTAACATAAACGAGCTGGGCCAAGTAAATGAACCCATCAGAAGGATGCTCCAGTGTCACACAGTGCACATTCTGGAAAACTCTGGGCCAGTAGAGTTACCATCGTCCTCAGACACAGGTCTGAAAGATGCCAGGTCTATGCTATAGCCGCGTGGCTTGGAAATCGGTGCAGGTACCTTTGGGTTTTATGTTTCCTCACAGGGTCTGTGGGGAGCCATGTAGGGTACCATGTACGCCTCCCTCCTTCCTCCTAGATGACCATCTTCCACGATGGGTCTGGGCACAAGGCTGTGCACTGAAACACCTCCTCAACCTCTTTTGCTTCCAGACACGGCCCCGACACTCATTTCTGGCCAGTTACATGTAGGAGACATGCTGGAGTTCAAATTCAGGTCCTTCCCAAAGCAACGTACTTACCTTCTAACTCTCCCTCTCTGGCCCATGGCATCACTTTCAACCAGGAAACAGGACAGCCCGTTCCCACATCCCTTTACAACAGTGTTATGGACTAAATTATGGTCTCCTGGTGGGGGAAAAAAGATACTTTAAAGACCTATTTTTAGGGGCACCTGGGGGGATCAGTCGGTTAAGCGTCCAACTTCAGCTCAAGTCACGATCTCATGGTTCGTGGGTTCGGGGCCTGTGTCGGGCTCTGTGCTGATGCCTCAGAGCCCGGAGCCTGCTCTGGATTCTGTGTCTCCCCCTCTCTCTGCTCCTCCCTTGCTCGTATCCTGCCTCCTTCTGTCTCACAAATAAATAAACAAACAAATAAACGACCTATTTTTAAAGATGTATTTTTTTGCCCTTTATTCTGTAAATGGATTGAGTCACATTCATATATTTTCTGATGACCAACCATTCTTGAATTCCTAGGATAGCCACAATTTGGTTATGGTGGACAACTAAGAAAATAGGTACACCTCCAAAATGAACACCATGATTTTATCCACCAACAGCACTCCTGAGAATGGATCTAACAAAACCAGCGGACCAGATTTAGAGTCCCCACGTACACATGTGCTTGTTTTCGCCTTATTTTTAGCAAGATTTAAATAAAAGCAAAGAAGGGAAAGAAAGCCAGTTAAATGTGCCACAACAGGGAATAATTAACCAAATCATAGTGCAATCATCCAAGGAAATAAATAACATGAATTTAAATTTAAATGGATGCGTCATGCATTCTGTATGCCTCCACTATAGAATTCACTCCAGATAGTAATTTGTGATGATATTTGCCTTTGCATATGTAATGTTTACATTCGTGAATAATTAAAGTGTTATTAAAAATAGTGGAAATGAATTTTAATGTATTTTAAAAACTCCCTTTCCCTTCTTCCCAGCCTTTAAAGATAATGCGTACATAAATAATAAACGTGCTATTTGGAGCATTACTCCAATCGATGCAGACGTAGAAGAAAGTGCTATTGTCTGCTAGGTGAAGAAAAAGAAGGAACATCTAGTAACCATTAAAAAGATGCAAATACAGGGACACCTGGGTGGCTCAGTCGGTTAAGCATCCGACTTCAGCTCAGGTCATGATGTAGCAGTTCATGGGTTCAAGCCCAGCACTGGGCTCTGTGCTGACAGCTCGGAGCCTGAACCCTGCTTTGGATTCTGTGTCTCCCTCTCTCTCTGCCCCTCGCCTGCTCATGATCTGTCGCTTGGTCGAAAATAAGCAAACATTAAAAAATATAAAAAATTTTTGAAAGATGCAAATATAACAAAATGTCAACAGCAGGCAAAGAACAGAAGAAAGGAAGGAAGGAAGGAAGAAAAAAATGAGAGGTTGTCATTCCCAGGTCGCCCCAAATCTTTTGCCTTACAATTTTCGTGCATTGTATCTATTCAGCCACATCAATGTTCTGCCTGAGCGCAAACGTCCAAAGCTGATAATTTGTTTGACCTTTGTTTAAAAATAAATTGTTTGCCTATCACAAGATAACAGGGATATGCAGGAAAATAATGAGCCAGACCGTCATCTTGCCAAGGTAGAAAGAAATTGGATGACCAGTGAGCCTTGAGAGATCAGGATGCTTTTCCTGTGACATTCTTTTAGCTCATAACAAACTATTTAATGCTGTCTGCTCTCTGGGAAGAAAAAAAAAAGACTTCAGTGCTTGTAAGACTTCAGTATCGCCTGAAATCTGGTTCACTGACTTTCTTAACTCCCTCACGTCCAGCATATGCCAAATCCACCAGCAGCATTGGGTTTCTTATGAAACTGAAATGCAGCCAGGATTGGGTTTTAAGGCAGCACCCCATCTTAAATACAGCATTTGATGTCTTTGTCTCCTGAAACCCTACAAAGAACTCTGCCCAAGCGTACTTCTGACTACTTTCTTCTTTTTAAAAAAAAAAATGTTTTTAATGTTCATTTATTCTTGAGAAAGAGAGAGAGACAGAGAGTGAGCAGGGGAGGGGTAGAGAGAGAGGGAGACACAGAATCCGAAGCAGGCTCCAGGCTCTGAGCCGTCGGCACACCTTTGTAACAGCCTACAAGGCCGGTTCACACATGGGGAAGGCTGTGCGATGCACGCCCATTCCTGAGACACCCCTAGTGATTTCCACCTCCACGTCCGGCCCCTCACCTCTTCAGCACCCACACGGGGACATCTCCTCCTGCACAGTCACCTTCCACCTAACCCTCACTGTCCATCCACCCCTTAACACATCCACACTCCAGCCCTGCCCTCCATGGATGTCCATACTCCATCAATCCCCTTAACACACATCTACGTTCCAGCCCTCCCCTCCATGGATGCCCATACTCCATCCATCCCCTTAACATACGTCCACACTCCAGTCCTGCCCTCCATGAGTGTCCATACTCCATCTCCTTAACACACGTCCACATTCCAGTCATGCCCTCCATGGATGCCCATACTCCATCCATCGCCTTACACATCCACACTCCAGTCCTGCCCTCCATGAATGTCCATACTCCATCCATCCCCTTAGCACACATCCACGCTCCAGTCCTGTCCTCCATGGGTGCCCATACTCCCATCAATTCCCTACAGCAGCCACATGATCACCAGTGAGAACAGTAATGTGGTCGAGTGTGTGGCTCATTGAACAAGACACCGGCCATGGAAGTCGATGTAGACAATGTCTTTGAAGCAGAGATTTCCAGGGTCCCAGGTACCCAGAATGGGATCTAAAATGAAGTGCAGGTCTTTGATCTTTTGGTGTCCTTGCAGGGAGAAATCGGGACGGTGGATGATCAGAACTGGGTCCTGGGAAGTAGGACCCAGGACAGAAGCCTCTAGCCTCCGTGCTCATGGGGTTATTTTCCAGGTTTACCAGATAGCCCATCCGGCACACAGCACCCCATCTCTGGTTTTCTATCCTGGCACTCCGCAGAGAAGTGCCCACAACTGGGAACCACTTGCAAATACCCCAGAAGGAACGATCTACTTCTAATCTGCCTGCTGCCCCATGACCGCAGGATGGACTTGTATTCGGCAGGTGGGGTAGGTGCGGACAGACTGCCTGAGCTGTAGGTATTCTACCCACCCCCAGGGAGGGCACCACCCTCATTTCTGAATGCCAGGTGCACCCTGGTGGTCAGCCTTGCCAGACTCCCTTGGGCTTGGAGAGCAGAGAATTGCAGCCAGCTCATCGCCTGGCCGGTGGGCTGAGGAAATCCCCCCTCGAATGTCATCCTTGGGTGGGCCGCCCCCTCGCCCTGGGGTCCCCATGCTCTAGGTCACCTTCATGATCAGCACAAGCTGCCGTGCCTACTCCTGGAGAGATTAGCTTGGATTTCTGCGTGAGTCGCTGAGGCGGGCACTTGGAACGTGTTCAGGTTTCTCTGAACGTGTTCTAAACCACTGGCTGCTTTCGGAACGGCTCTTTTCTGCGTTGAGTATTTCCCCTTATCTTCTCCGTGAACAGTAGCGTCCACCTGGGTTGTCACTCTGTTTTCATTTCTGCAGCCGTCCCTGTGTTCCTCTTTCCATTGTATGCGGTTTTAGAAAAGACAGTGTTTCCTTGACTTCCCTCCTTGCCGCTCTCATAAACAAACTCTGGCATTTGGGGTCTGTTGAGAGTGAAGAAGCCCTTATCTCTGCTCCCTTACAAAAAGCTTTGGGACGCTTCGCTTCGTGTGCGGAAGGCTGGTTTTGTTTATCTCTTCCGAGGCACAACTGAGGTCTCCGTAAGCGTTCCTTTCTGTTGCCCCTCACCCTTAATTCCTGCCCTGCTGGTGAGTGGTCAAGCGCCCGCGGGGAGGGATCATGTCGAACCATTTCTCTTTCAACACTAACACATGGCTGTGCCCCAACCAGTGCGGCTCCCTGCGGAAGCCCGGATATTCGAGCCCTCTACTAGCCCTCTGTAGATTCCCCCCATCCCCCTTGTTTCCTGCGCATTCCCCCCCTCTTACCTCTTTCATTATTATTATTCTTTGACACATTTCTCCGACCACCTTTCCTGCACAATGTGCATGTAGAGCCTCCTCGCATTAGGACGCCTTTCGTGAAATCAGTAGAAACGTGTGTTCATTTACCTTAGATTCTCCCTTCTCGCACCACAGGAGGAGTGCCTTAAGCCAATTGCCTTCATTTATACATGTTTATGAATCCAATAACAACAGAGTTATACTGTTTTTTTTAATTTTTTAATGCTTTATTTTTGAAGCAGAAAGTCACAGAGCATGAGCAGGGGAGGGGCAGAGAGAGAGGGAGACACAGAAGCTGAAACAGGCTCCAGGCTCTGAGCTGTCAGCACAGAGCCCGACGCGGAGCTCGAACTCACAGACCGTGAGATCATGACCTGAGCCGAAGTCGGATGCCCAACCGACTGAGCCACCCAGGCGCTGCCAGAGTCATACTTTAAGAAGAACTATTGCACGGGGCCGTTGGGTGGCTCTGTCCGTTAACAGTCCCAGTTTTGATTTCAGCTCAGCTCAGGTCATGGTCTCACGGTTTGTGAGAGCGAGCCTCAAGTCAGGCTCTGCACAGTGTGGGGCCTTCTTGGGATTCTTTCCCTCCCTCTCTCTCTCTCTGCCCCTTCCTCTACTCACACTTTCTTGCTCTCAAAAAAAAAAAAAATTAAAAACATAAAAAAAAAAAGAACTATTAGACAAGTCACTAGAGATTTATATGTCCTTGTTCTGCTTGGCCCCACGATTAATTTTAAAAATTAATTTAATTTTAGGGCTCCTGGGTGACACAGTCGGTCCGACTTCAGCCAGGTCACGATCTCGCGGTCCATGGGTTTGAGCCCCACGTCGGGCTCTGGGCTGATGGCTCGGAGCCTGGAGCCTGTTTCCGATTCTGTGTCTCCCTCTCTCTCTGCCCCTCCCCCGTTCATGCTCTGTCTCTCTCTGTCCCAAAAATAAAAAAAAAATAAAAAAATAAAAACGTTGAAAAAAATTAAAAAAAAATTAATTTAATTTTAAATGGTGCTCACATGGTAGTATCTTTCTGAATATCCAAGAAGGTAGACAACCAAGTCATAAGATTGCACAGAAAGGATCAAGCCAGAGGAAATGGTTAACCACACCTTAAGACATTTCTTACCAAATTATTTTTGAACCCAGAAAGAAACCTTGCCTCAGCTCCCCAAGGTTAAACAAACACCCAAGACCCAACGGTCAACTCAACAGTCAACCCAATATCTAATGGTCCTTCATGCTTCTATTCATGTTGGTCACTTCCACCCCTAAGTGCCCACCTCACATTCATCTCCTAAATGGGCTAAATGCTGAGCTTATCCTACCAACACCCCATGCCAAGTTGCAGGGGAAATAGAAAACAGAGGTATTTAGTACCAGTAGTAGATGCCTCTTTGTGGCCAACTCTGTCTTTCAGCAAGTGGACCCCAAGTGGTCCTCCTTGAAATTCCTCTCACTGGCAAGCTTACTTTGCTCCTTGAGGACAGCCCCCCACACCATTTTAAGTACCTGAAAGCCACCAACGGGCCACAAGTCTACGGCTGTCTGCCTCTGGACTCATCAGTGAACCAGCAGAGGATCCGCTGTGGATCAAATGGTCATGGGGACTCCTCGTGAGGCTGCTAGGTGTAGATTTGGGAAGGATAGGCAGTGCGGCAGAATGAGGAACACACACGGTTCCTTCACATTTAGGTCCTGCGTCCACCCTCAGAAACTGTGGACGCTCAGTCCCAATTACTCTCCTTCCGCAAAATGACCCACACCAACTTCGTGATTGTGCGGACGGGCAGTTCTTGATGGGGGCCTGGGTTGCATGGTCATTAAGCTCCACGTGAGCCTCTCTTTCTGTCTTCTGGGGCGCAAAAAGCCATCCTGAAGCTGGTTTGCACTGGGACGCTTCCTTCACAACCTTGAGTCTTTCACTCTTGTCCCCCTGTAGACACTCCTAGTGTGTTCTGATTCAGCAAAATCTACTGGTGCTATCAATGCCAAGTAACATGGCTTCTCACACTGCCTCCTCGGCCTGCTAAAAATTCCTTTCCTTAATGCGAGTCTCTGTCAAAGCAGTGAAGTGCTTCAGATAACTCAGTGGATGCAGTAGGAATGTTATACTCAAGTGAAATGCATGTTATCTCAAAAACCCAAAGTGGGAGTGCAAATGGGGCACCTCTTCTAGCAACTTAGATCAAATGCCCTGGCAAGTCTCAGCCAGCAGACCATACAAAAATGTTACCCGAGCAGCCAATCCCTTAATTTTGTGTGTGTGTGATATTCATTTGCTGCCCTTGGTTAACATTTCTCTCCAAGGCTCTCAAAGCAATTGCTTCTTCTTGCTCTACAGGTCCTATCACCATGATAGAATCAAGACTGTGTGCGAGGAATATGTCTGACTCCTAAGATAGGACAGGGATCAAATATCCTTCCAATAAAGATAGCTTTGGGTGGGGGGGGGGGGCAAGTCTGTGCAATACATGGCATATCTTACTAGGTCCTGCTTCTTGAACTATCCGCCTCCAACACTTGAGCTGTGATGATTAGGAAAGTGACACAAAAGAATTTCCCGTATCCATAGATGCTTCCTAGATTTCAGGGTTGACATAAGCCACTTGTGGAACAGCAAAGAAATTAGCAACACCGTATGAGCAAGCTCACCACGATCCAGGAAATCTCCACACAACCTGCCAGTCCTCAGCCAAGCCCAAGAGGCTCATTGAATTGGCATTGGTTTAGTTTGCTAGGGCCGCCATACCACAATACCACACACAGGGTAGCTTAAACAACAGCCATTGGTTTTTCGCAGTGGTGGAGGCTGGGAGTCTGAGATTCAGGCGGATGCAAGGCTGGTTCCTCCTGAGGCCTCTTTCCTTGGCATGTAGACCCCGTCTTTTCCCTGTGTCCTACAAGGTCATCGCTCTGTGCATGTCTGTGTCCTAATCTCTTCTTCTTATAAGGACCTCACTCCTATGGGATCAGGGCCCACCTGTATAACATCATTTTACCATAATCACCTCTTCAGAGACCCGTCTCCCAATTCATTTCCATTCAGACGTCCTGTGGGTTAGGGCTTCAACATGTTCGTTTTGAGTAGACAAAATTCAGCTCATAACAAGTATACATTAAGAACCACTACCCCTACCTATTGCAAGACTGTAAAGACAGCACGGATCTCCATCATTTTCTAGGGACCTCTTGTTGGTTGGGTTTACCATTTTGGTAAGAAGGAGAAACCTGACAGGTCCTGCCATTATAATCCGGACTTGAAGGTAAAAAGCCAATGTTCAGGTCCCTGCCAGTTATCAAGCATATCAAGTCCAAATATACATTCAGAAACAGGGGAAATAGTGACACGCTGGCTTGGACCTACTTTGCCCAAGGTGAGGTGGATTTGTAGCACAACTCCATTTAATGGAACCCCCTTCTCCGAAAAGTCCCCATTCTCAGTTACAAGAGAATCATTCTGAGCCAAGGAGGATATGTGCGAAGTCAGAGCCAGTGGCCCATGAATCTTGAAAAGTCTGATGTTTTTAGTTCTTCATGTAAAGTTACTTTTGTAAATGCTTTTGACTCCCTTTGGGAACCCTTACATGTACTCACAGGGCCCTTTTTGGATGACTCCCAGTCTGGAAATAATGTAGGTCTGGGTACAGTTGAGGCAGCATGTTCCAGAAGAGAACTACCCACTCGTCGTAATTATTTTTCCCCCCAACATTGGACCCTAACATGTGCAGTGTCTCTATTTGGTCCCCAGGGATGTTGTGATGGATTAGGGTCATCAAAGATCTCTGTGAGTGAAACCTACTGGCTCCCACACTGGTCCTCGATGTCTACTCCTCAAACTCCCATGGACGGGGCAGCTTAAGCAAGAGATATTCCTTTCTCCCAGTCTTGGAGGCTGGAGTTGGAGATCTTGGCATGGGCAGAGCTGTCTTCTCTCTGCTTGACATGGAGTCCGGGCCACCCTCCCGCTGTTGTGTCACATGGCCTTTCCTTGCACACCAATCCTATTGAATTAGAACCCTACAGTCATGACCTCACTGAGCTTTAATTACCTCATCAAAGCCCTATCTCCAAATCTAGTCACATTGAGAAGTGAGGGCTTCAAGATATAAATTTGGGGAGAACACAGTCTAGTCCATAGCACTTTGCATACACATAACAGCACTTTTGACAAGGGCTAGGTTCGCTTATCAATATTCTTCTTGGTGGTCTTAAAAAGGGAGAGAATGTTGCACCCCCATAGAGAGCACAGACAGCTCACGCATGCCCAGAGTCTTCACATCTTCATATACCCCCTTTCACATCACACCAGCGACTTTCTGACATCTCACCTTACATAGTATTCAGTCAACACACCAAACAGTTCAAGGCACTCCCAGGTGCTCTTGTAGATGCAGCCATAGAAATAAAATTAAACTAATTTTTAATAATTTTCCTCTCTCTTTGACTAGTACATTCACAATCTCTCTCCATTTCCACACATATTCCCAGCAGATTTTGTGATTGAAAAAAAACAGCAAAATATTGCCTTCATTTGAGTGCATTCTTCTCTTCTGCCTGGATTCATTTAATACAAATGATCCCAGGGCCAGCTGGGATCTGACTTTCGGGATAGTCCTGGAGACCACGGGAAAGGAAAGGGGTGGGGCATAGAGAGAGATGACAGTCCCTTCGAAGGTAACGTCTCAGTTGAGGTGATGTGTCAGGTGAGGTAACAACTCATGTACGATAATACGTCAGGTGAGGTAATATCTCAGGTAAGATGATATGTCAGGTGAGGTGATATGTCAGGTGTGGTGACATCTCAGGTGAGAATGTTACAAGGTGTTCCAGCAACGTGGGCGCAGCCTCTGTCACCTATCCTGAGTATTTATGAGTGAGGGAATATCCTGAAATGTTCCCATTACAGTACCTAGAGTCTCACCTCCTCTCCATCAGCCTGACTAGACACGGAGGAAAGGTGCACATCAAGCTTTGTTGAAACCACAGTATCACATACCTCATCAATTTCACATATAGCAAGCCTGGATCCATAAAAAAAATTACAGCTTATTTTTAAGGTAAATAGGACAATCCTTTCTTTCCTGGTGACACCCTGAGCTGAGAAATAACATTTCAAATCAGAGTTTTTCTTTCTTTAAGGATCCATACATAGCATGGTAAGAAATATCTACCACACTAGGTTCTTACCGCCGGTGAGCCAATTAAACTGGCTTGTTGCGGCCGTATGTGGATTGCCAAACCACTGCCTTCACTGAGCCCTGGGCTGCGATTACTAATTGAAGTGCCTTCTACCATCGCATTCGAGCATCACTTCAAAGAAAAATAACCGACCAGAAATTCCCTTGCCTTGATGGTCTATTACTGCACCCACTTCAGTAACCTGTTGATGAGTGCGCGGCATTGACGATGGAACTCACTGAACGTACTCTACGTGAAAAAGATTTTGTAGTTTAAATTTGTGGGGTTTTTTGAGAGAGAGACAAGAGTCCAATTTCAAGCCATCCTTTGAAGTAAACATGGCCCTGACCAGTGGGACAACCCCCTTGCCAGCCTCAGAACCCCAGAACCACAACATTACAATGGATTCCCAGAGCATAGTGAGGTATCTGGTCTACCTCACACATGTAGAGGGATGCGGGTTCCTCAAAGGAGAAAAACGGGGACCTGGCTGGGGACCCACACGCGTTCGTGGGTGTCTGTCAGAACTAATACTTTAGTTACCAACCTGCAGAATTCTTGGAGGAAAATCAAGCACAGAACTTCAAAAGATACTGGAAAATGCAGCAGAAATTTGGGGTTTGCATCTGCTCTAGCCAAGGTTTATTTACTTGATGTTTATGCCTGCAGAAAGTTGGGTTGAGAAAATGTAATTAGATGTGGATATAATTATACATGGAGTTACATGTAATTACATCTACCATATTACATACACATGTATGTAATACATATATATGACATATATATAATCACATATGTGATATATATATAGTATCTATGTACTTGCATCTGTGCATAAATGTTGAATTAAATGAAGATAAGACTAGTGAGTTCATAGACAACTGTAGGCATGTGTATGCATATGCATGGACAAGCATATACATATATGTATAAACACCCATGTGTATATGTAAAAGGTGTATATACATATATATGTATATGCACACAGGTATATGCATGTATGTAGGCCTATATATTAATGGATATACACATACACATGTGCACACACATATCCATGTATATGCATGTATATATACATATACATCCATGCATATACATGGATGTGTACATGCATATAGATATGTGCATGTATTTGCACACACACATCCATGAATATGCATATATATACATATATATTCATGGATATGCATGTACCTATACATATGGATATGCACACATACATACATGTGTATGCATGTATATATGCATATATATTCATGTACTTGCATATACATATACATATGTATATGTGTGTGTATATATATATATGTTTTCATGGATATGCACCATAATAATATATACATAATACACACACAAATAATACATGTTATCATGTTCAAGAACTGCCATTGGGAAGTGACCAAGAAATCAGTGTTCAGAATTTATGAATAAACCTTTGACGTGAAAATTTTTAACTCGGTGATTACTCAGTGCTCCTTGGCATCGTGTCAAGGGCTTGCGTTTAGACCAATTTCCCATTTATGGCACTTATTTATGAAGGCAGACATGCACCAATGAGTTTCTAGAAATGGACTCTATTCAGTCTACTCTCAAAAATATACATTAATAAATAATGTTTTGATTAATAATCGGGACGTCCCTGCAAGAGTAACTTCAGTTACTAGGATCAAGAAAATCCTTGATCTATTCAACCTTAAGTGAATAGTAAGAGTGCCGATCGCTCCTGAATTTTTGCTGTTTTCATTGCTTATGTTCCTAGCCTCCCCTTAATCACATAAATCTTGGTGGGGAGGCGTTTTCTAGGACTCCTGTGTGTAACACAGCACATGCCACATCACATTTTAACCTGTTCCACCGACACCGTGTGAAAGCATTTTGTAGCGAGATCTGTGAAATGGAAGACGTATAACATTAGCAGTGCTTCTGATGAAATGCTTTTACTTTGAAGGATGGACTAATCCACTCAAATCGCATAAAAGCCAACACGATACGTAAAGTTCTCGGAGTGCAAACTTCAACGTCGCTATCTTACACCCAGTCTGACAGCAAGGTTTAAAAACCAGGAGGACTTGATGAATTCCAGTCGGGTCCTTTGTTAATGGACTACATCTAACGCAGCGGGTCCCGAGAGCTCGCGATCACTTTATATTCTGTTCAGCAGAAAGAAAAGAACATTCTGTATTCAGCATTACTCTTCCTGCAAATGTAATTGTGCCTCCAACATGTAAGTGAGGTTTCGGGCTTGTAAAATGTGGCGTGCATTAAAACTAGCATTTAGTGGAACTGGGTATGGTGTAGTTTCAATAAAAATACATGAATTTGTCTCAATTATCCTCCTCTCCCTCCCTTTCTTTGTCAGGCTATCTAGTTTTGTGTTTGGCTAAAGTCAAACACCATATTATGCAAAAATATAAAAACAGTAAAGGATTTACTTGTATAAATTTATAGATGTAATAGATGCCTTTTTGCAGGTAATTACCTTCTTTGTTAAAAGTTTATGTATTTTAAGAGAGAGAGTGTGGGGGCCAGCAGGGGAGAGACAGAGGGAGAGGAGGAGAGAGAGATTCCCAAGCAGCCTCCACACTGTATAGGGTCTGATGCGGGGCTCGAACCATGAGATCATGACCTGAGCTGAAATCGAGAGCCAAACTGTTAACCAATTGGGCCACCCAGGCGTCTTTGTTTTGCTTTAAAATTTTTTTTTAATGTTTATTTTTGAGAGAGGGAGAGAGACAGAGCTTGAGTGAGGGAGGGGGGCAGAGAGAGGAAGAAACAGAACTTGAAGCAGGCTCCAGACTCCAGGCTCTGAGCTGTTAACACGGAGCCCGACACGGGGCTCAAACTCACAAATTGTGACATTATGATAGACACTTAACTGACTGAGCCACCCAGGCGCCCCATGTTTTGTTTATATAATCGGGAAAAGTAGACAGATTTTTTGGATTATTTTTGCTTCCACGAAAATGTATATTATATAATTTATTTAATTTCCTATTTATTCAAATAGATAGCATGTGTATATACACATATCTACATACGTGACATATACGTATGCGTGTATGTTCACTTCTTCAAGGTGTATCGTATGATGCATGTGTATCTGTATATACATATAAATAAACATAGATGTTTGTATATCAATACGTTTATATATCTATAAAAATGTCATCTGTGATCACTGATTACAACTCGTAGAGAGCTCAGATGATGATTAGCATATTTTTTAGCCACAAAGTATTTGTCAATTAAGGTATGGGCATGTTCTTTTAAACATAATCCTATTGCACACTTAATAGACCACAGTATTATGTGAACGTAACTTATATATGCGTCGGAAAACCAAAAAAAAAAAAAAATTCACTTGACTCGCTTTACTGAGATATTAGCTTCATTGAAGTGGTCTGTAACAAAACCAGCAATATCTCTGAGGTATGCCTGTAAAAAATTCGCGACGTACACCATTTTGGGGTATTACAAAGGTTAGAGGCATCTTCCATTTTGCCCAGATATTTGGGGCACCTGTCATTGTATTTGTGGGAATATTTTTCTTAAATATGCACCATAAATCAAATATTCAAAAAATTAGGCATAGGGGCGCCTGGGTGGCACAGTCGGTTAAGCGTCCGACTTCAGCCAGGTCACGATCTCACGGTCTGTGAGTTCGAGCCCCGCGTCAGGCTCTGGGCTGATGGCTCAGAGCCTGGAGCCTGTTTCCGATTCTGTGTCTCCCTCTCTCTCTGCCCCTCCCCCATTCATGCTCTGTCTCTCTCTGTCCCAAAAATAAATAAACATTGAAAAAAATTAAAAAAAAATTAGGCATAGCACTCAGACTTTTGTGCTATGGGAGAAAATTGAAGTCCTTGACATTTAGCCAAAAATTACAATAATAGTAACTTTTCAACATCGTGGCCTCATCTTGCTTTGGCCATTCTGTCTCCTTTCTGTATTACTATCTCCTGACCCCGAAGTCATGCCTTAACCCGATTTAATCTGGATTTCACGTAGTCAAGGCAAAGAGACCACGTTTGCTAAGCTTTCTGGTTACTTAATTTTCAAACTCAATGAACAGTAAATAATTGCTGATATGGTTCCACCTTCCTGGAATATCTTTCTTACCTACAAGCATCAACATTCTAGAGGTCGCCACATGAAAACTGAAATGCTATTATCTCCTTTCATATCCTACTCTGTCGAGAAGGACTCTATTAATTATACATAGGAAGAATTAAGAAATGCTCCCTTATCATCCATGTTGATAGCGTTATTCATGTCTCATGAAGATTATTTTGGGTTTTTTTTAATTGAAAGTGGAAGTTATATAAACCACATTATACCTGTTGTCTTTGAAGCTTACAAAAGGAGCAAACCCATTTATCTCCATATGCCTTGTAATAGAGCTATTTATGTGCACATCATTCTCCGCTATCTGATAATGAATTCTGGAGAACAATGACTATTTTCATTCACCGATTTGTTTCTGACAGTGTCTAGCATAATTCAGTTGTAGGTACTTAATAAATGTTGCATTGAATTTCCTTCCCTTCAGATCACATGCTCTCTTATGAGAGAAGGGATTTAATGCACGTACAAAGTGTGCATTCCTTTTCTCATGTGTCCATACTTAGGGCAGCCTGCACAATCTTAGACTGCGTGTGAGTCTAAGATTGTGGATATATTGCATTCAGAGTTGGCTTTTCTTAATATATTTTGAATTTGCCCGACCATCACTGACATGTGCCATTAAAAATGGCGGTGACTTGGGGCACCTGAGTGGCTCACCCAGTTGAGCGTCTGACTCTTGATTTCAGCTCAGGTCGTGATCCCAGGGTCGGGGATCGAGCCCCCAGCCGGCCTTTGTGCTGAGTGTGGAGCCTGCTTGAGATTCTTTGTCTCTTTCAGTCCCTCTCCCTGGCTCCCACTCTCTCTCTCTCAAATTAAAAATAACAGGATAGGATAGGATAGGATAGGAGGAGATGAGAGGAGATAAAGTAAAATGAAATGAAGTGAAATGAAATGAAATAAAATAGCAGTGCCTGCTAACGTGAGACACAGAAACAATAGTCCCCATGATTGGTAGGGTGGGACTCATACCTTACTGCTTTTGGAGGAGAGAGAAGGTTTCGATGGTCAATCCCAGGCCACTATAAACCCTCCACCTTCTGTTGTGGCCAAATCGATGCTTCATACTGATCTGATTTAGATGGTAAAGTATTTTCATATGATTTTATTAAAAATATGGTTGAATTTATGAGAAGGTTGTAGACCTTCGATTGTAGACCAGCATATTACCGAACGCAGTGATTATGGCTCATTGGTCTATTTAGCTACATGGCATTCTCCAGACATAGGTCTAGAGTTGCCAGATGAGATACAGGATGCCCAGTTACATTTGAAATATAAACAATGCATATTTTTATTGGAAAGACACTTGCCATGTATTACACGGACACACCTGTAATAAAAATACTGTGTATCTGAAATTCACGTTCAACGTGGAACTCTATAATTTGCTGAAACTGGCCACATGTGTTGACCCATTGGATGAATGATAAATATATTCAAGAACTGAAGGCTTCAGAACCATCCTACTAGGAAGATACAGTAACCACAATGTACTCTGTTAAAAGCTCTAAAATGTATAACTTTCCCCCTGAACCTTAGCTGGCTTCCCATTCCCGTGTCGTTAAGGAATTTGGAAATGGTTGTTCTCTGCGTGATTTTTTTTTTAAAGTTTAATCATTCCTCAGGTTTTATTTCTTCAGGCTAAATTATCTCAATTCTTTGATCATTCTCTTCGGTGTCTGTTAAATATTTCAAAATAATGGTTTTCATTAATATACAAAGTTGATGCTGAAGAAAAATTAGAGAAGGACCAGCTGGCTTAATGACTTCATGGAAAATAAAGGCTCTTTCTGTGCTATTTAATGATAATATTGCATGTTAACGTCTAATCAGAAGAGCGTCTATGAATAATGTGAAGAAGTTAGCATATTAATGAACCCAGCCCATATGCTTAAAAGTTATGAAAGTCACTGCTGGATTTTTATGTAAAATAATAGTCTCTGAAGATAAATATGTTTGGCAGGTTTTTGATAACACAGCCACTGGTCTTTATTAATCTTAGAACTGTGTCATTCAGATATTATCAATTTCGATAGGTCTAGACATCTCAAAGAAAATACTACTTCAGTTTCTTTATTGAAAGAAAGTGGAAGTCAGATAAAAGACATCATAGCTATAAAATCTGAGGAGTTGGGCAGAATTACACAACAGCTTTGGAATGCTAATGGGACGCCCCAAGTAACACTTGAAGGTAATTCTGCTCAGAGCTTTGGAAGCATCCAGGACCGAAAAGTCTAATTAGTCCAGCTCACGTGGATGATTAAATAAAGGCTTCTCTGGAGTGAATTCTAAAAACCGTTAACTTTTTTTTTCTTCTGGAAAAAGAAAAGAAAGACAGCAAAGGAAAGAAAAACAAGTCTGAAATATCACGTACGTTTCAGCAATAAAAGAATACACTTGACAGCTTACACATTCCTCTGAGCTGGTCAAATATAAAGACTGTCTTCGATACTGGCATTATAAATATGTGTAAAGTGGTAATTGTTTCGCCAATCATGATAAATCTGTTGTTCATATCATTGGCTACATGCAGGGATTACTCTATCTTCCATATTCCCAATGATTTCTAACTATGATTAATGATGGGATACAGAAAGAAAGCAGTGCCTAATACATTCGAATAGGGCTCGCACAAAGGGCAAAATGAATGGGTCTTTTAAAAGGGGGTTATTGGGGCGCCTGGGTGGCTTGGTCGGTTAAGCGTCCGACTTCGGCTCAGGTCATGATCTCACGGTCCGTGAGTTCGAGCCCCGCGTCGGGCTCTGTGCTGACAGCTCGGAGCCTGGAGCCTGTTTCCGATTCTGTGTCTCCCTCTCTCTCTGCCCCTCCCCTGTTCATGCTCTGTCTCTCTCTGTCTCAAAAATAAATAAACGTTAAAAAAAATTAAAAAATAAATAAATAAAAAGGGGGTTATTGGACGCAGATGAACAATAACCATTTCCAGATGGAGATTCTCCCCATGACAATAAATACGCTCCATGCAATGCCATAAAAACATACACATACTCCATTTATGCAGCTTGGGAGGATGCTATTAAAGTTTATATGAAAAAATGTGTGAAGATAATTAGAAATACACTAAAAAAAAAAAAAAACACACAAAACCTTCAGTGTTATTGAGAAGTAGCCCTACCAGACGTTTAAAAAGTACAGGGTCTCTATTCTTAAAAATGGTGTAGTTTTATATGATAAAAAATCAGTGGAATCAAAGAGAAAGTTCATAACTAGGCTCCAATATATATGGGGAGGTGCCTGAAACAGCATCTCAAATTATTGGGCAGACGTTTACTTCTTACTACATAGTGTTGGGACAACTGGTTAGACGCTTAGAAAACAATTGGCATTAGTTGTGTATTTCACAGCAAAGGAAAGACTAGACTCCAGATGGGGAAATTAAATGTTAAAATAAAAATATTAAAGAAAAAGAAAAGAAAAATATTAGTGCCAAATATAACATGAGTGAATTCCCTTTCATAACTATGACTAAAAACCCAGATATGTCACAAATGCCTCTTTAAAAATTCTGACTACATTCAAAAGATTTTTTGAATGGCAAAACAAAGAAGCGAAAAAAAAAAACTCCCACGAAAAGCAAAAAACAAAAAGCAAGCAAGCAAACAAGCAAAAGTCTCCAACCCCTTAACACTGTGAACAAAGTCAAAAGGCAAGTGAGAAAAATACAGAAAATATTCACAACATACATAGTAGATTAAGGGCTACATAAACTTAATGAATAAAGATTTTTCTGTAAGTTGAGAAAACACAACTAAAAAGTTTTTTTAATTGGCAAAAAAATCATTAATAAGCAATATGTGTGTGTGTGCGTGTATATATATATATACAGAGAGAGAGAGAGAGAGAGAATGGCCCTTAATCACAGGGGAAAAAAAGATGTTCAGCCACACTCAGAGAAACAGAAACTAAATTTATACCTTCACTGGGATCGCAGTTCCCTCCTAAATATTTTATGAAAATTTGCTGTGGTGATAAGGAAACTTAAATCCTTGTCAATTTCCAGTGAACCCAGAGTTTTATCACCCTCTTGAAGGGAAATTCAACACCATCTGAAAAACAATAAAGCAAAAAATATTGCAAACAACAACAAAATCACTATATATTCGTTAACTTTCAAGCCTTCAGTAGCAATGCTCAGAATTTACCCTGAAGATATGCTTCCAACAGGATGAAAACACACACCTACAAGGAGATTCATGGTAGCATTGTTTGAAATTGCAAAATATTGGGGGGAAAAACCCTACATGCCCATACATATGAGAGTGCTTGAATAAACCATGGGGAATACACAGACTATGGGATTAGGAAACTGAAAATTTAAAAAAAGAGAGAGAAAATACAAATGGTTCTTTTGAACTGGCATGGAGAATCTTCAGATAGTATTGCTAAGTGAAAAAGCAAAATACAAGTCTCCTAGTCTTTCTCTTGTGCACAAAAACATAAAGAAGCCAAAAAGTAAAGTGAAAAATGAAAAGGTTCATTGGCATAAAAAATAATACAGTAAGAGTAAATCAGGAAGTGGTGATATTTGTCACAATTATATAGAAATTGCAAAATGTTGGGGAGGAAAATCAACATGCCTTGAAATCCTTTGGCAAAAATGAATACAAGAAACAAGAAACTTGGCTGGTTATTGAATGAAGATTTTTTTCCAACACAGGAAGGGTACATAGGGCTTGAACTGATGACCCTGAGATCAAGAGTTGGATGGTCTACTCACAGAGCCATCCAGGCACCACGTAACTGTGACTATGTGTATTATGTGTATTAGCTGTGTATTATGCCTCACATCCTCAGAAACAGACATATAATCAAAAGGATGGAGGGGGGGGCGGATATAAAAGTTAGTTCAAACAACAAATGAACCCAACTATATTTCCAATGAGTCATATAAGCACATTGAAGAGAAGGGGACAAAAGGGGTCCTGCACACAACATTGACTGTCTACTCCAAGCGAAAGATAGAGGGGATCTAAATGCGTGTCCAACTTCCCTTGAAACCGTTGGTTTCCACTGGTACAGGTGAGCCATTCTATAACAGCTTAATGCATATTCTTGGATAGCACCTGTGAGTAAATATCTGTGGGTGATAGAAATCAGGGTGCTCATTGCTGGAGAATAGAGATTAAAAAAGATACAAAGGAGGAAAGCTAGAAGGAACCCAAGGATTAGATTTCATATATATTATATATGATATTATGTATGAATATATCTTACAGCATATATAGTATATATAATACAAGTATACTATAATTATATACTGTATATTATATATAAGTACATTATAAAGTATATATAATAGTATATAGTATAGTATATAATACTATAAGCTATAACATATTAATATGTATTGTGTAATTATATTATACTTATTATGTTTATATTCTATTTATTTTATAATTATATATATTAATCTATATTATGTCCCATGACAGGATCTACAAGAATGACATCCCCAAACATCCCACTAACTATGAGCGCACCCATCACCTAGATTGTGGTTTCTAATCACCATTCTCCACTAAAAGTAACTGGGGCAAATGGCTGATTCCAGTGCTGGGATTATGGAAGAAGCAGGTTAGGCATGATCATCTTGTGCCAGAAAATAAGAAAGTGCTCAGAGAATGTGTGGGACACACTTGAAGAACTTAGCTGACAACCTGCAGAGACACTAACCAAATCTGGGACAGTGTGGGCATCCAAATAGATAATAGTCTACCTATTCTAAGTGAAGGGATGAATAGGGAGAAAGGGAAAGCACTTTCTTGTGAAAGAAAGGCAATTTAATAAACAAAGAAGAAATGATGTAGTTTGAAACTCACCCTTTGTCAACCATCATAAAAATAATCCTTTCAGGAAAGAACCAAATGGGTGGGCGAAAGTTGGTGGGAAAGATATTTACTGAAAGCCAGAATATCTCCCCATAGGATATGTATTAATTGCAAGGGAAAAGTTGGTACAATTACAGAGGAGAAGGCCACAGAAATCCCTGAACCAAGTCATTGAGGCAAACAGCCCCAGAAATAGGATAACCAGAGGACAGGTGCCTGTGTCTGTTGATGTGTCCCGAAAACATCGCGTCTGTTTCGTGGTATCATCAAAAATGCATAACCTCATCTGAGCGCGAAACATCCATCATATCCAAATCAAGGGAATCCTAAAAATAAATAATTCAAGTAGTATCATGAAAGACAAAGAAAGCTTAGCAACCCTTCCACATCAAAAGAGATTAAAGACATGTGATAACTAAATGTGAACCAGGATCCTGGATTGTGTCCTGGATGAGAAAATCTACTATTCTCTCTTTTTTCTCCTATAAAGGGAATTAGTGGGACAGTTGGCATAATTTGAACAAGGTCTGTGGATTAGATAATAGTCCTGCACCCGTGATATCTTGGGGGCATTTCTGTGCTTTTTTAAAAACAAAGCATGCTGGAGTATCTAAGTGTAAGTGAAGGTTATGTCCACATAACCTTATTATCTGACAATTGTAAAATAAAATTTCATACATGCACTCACAGGAAAAGTGCATTACTAAGAAGACAGGTAACTGACTGTCTCAATGTATCTCTCTCTCTCTGAAGACTCACCATCGAAAGAGAGAGAGAGAATCCAGACAGAAAATAAGAGAACGTTCCTATAGAAAGTAGGAGGGGGTGTGTGTGCACATGTGCACATCTGTGTGTACTATATCATATATACATCGCGTCTAATATATATTTATATAAATATGTCAACATGTGTATACATCCATTATATTTATTATAAAGATGTATAAAAAAAGTCACCCCCTGAATTACACAAAATTTTGAAATAGAAACAGGAATGTCCCAACAAAAGGTGAGGAGGATCAAAACAAAAGCCCCACTCCCTGGTTACAAGGTGTAGAAACTTCTAGAAAGAAAATGTCTAAAAATGTATAAAGGTCAGTTAAACATACTTCTTGTCGAGAACAGTGGAAGCTGGAAGACAATAAACCAGAGTCTTTCATTAGCGGAAGAGGGAAAAATACATTATTTTAACCCAGAAATGTTGTAAAAGGCCACACACATACAGGGAATACAGCGATGTGTTAAAAACTGTGAGAATCCAGAATGGTTCCTCTAACTTCCCCTGCCGTACACACTTTTTAAATTTAAAACCTGATCATTAAGGAAACCTTTCATCTGAATGAAAAGAAATAAAAGAAACATTAGACCAGGTCATCAGAAATTGCACCAAATCAGAAGAAATGAGAGCGGAAGGAAAATTATTAGACAATCCAGCAGACCTTGACACTTGGAAGTGTGTTTGTTTTTAGCAGCAAAGTTTCAATGATGTTAAGAATACATTTTCATCTCTATGAATCCAATTAAAATGTTTAAATGAATAATATTTACATACGATTGGAATACTTTCTTTTTTTGAGTTAGAACACTTTTGGAATTCAACCAACCGTGAAGCCCAAAAGACTTAATTACAGTACCAAAAAATTGGAAATGTGAAAGTGTTGTTATAAAAGCACAAATTGGAAGGAAGAAAAGGTGTACTAATTTTTTTCCCCTTGTTTTATTGGGGAAAAAAAATCAGAAATGGATTCGGATGCATCTAATCTATCTAAGATTACTTGTTAAGGTTGAATGCTAATTACTAAATATCTATATCTATATCATCTATATCGATATCTATATCTACCTATCATCTATCCATCCATCCATCTCTATATCTATCTACTTATCTATTTATCTATCTATAAAGAATGTTTAATTGAGTTTCCTCTTGGAGAATGGGATCCTTTTTGGATTTCCTTTTAATAAGAGCATTCTAATGAGTTTCCATGCATGTTTGAATAATACACACGTACCCAACTTGAAACAGCAAGGGGTATAAATCAATTATGTGTTTACATGTGTAATAGTCAAACCTGAAATGCACCTGTAATTAATTGGAAGGCAGAAAGTCTCCTGTGGAGAAGGGGTTACTAGCACCACCATCAGGGCAGCTGACGGGTTGACAGAAGGCTGTTCTGAACTCAGTGGCACCGGGCAGGTTAACTCACCTTGCTGAGCATGCCTTGGGGCCCGTAAAACCCGGATGCCACTTACCTCAGCAGCAAAGCTGACCGGGCTCAAACAGTGCGGTGTAGCTATCAGCTGAGACCTAGCATAGAGTACATTGCAGTCTGTTGTGGGAAACAAAGGCGAAGGAAATGGCAGATAAAGCTCAATTTCCTTCCAACCTGCAGCCCTTTGGCAAATCCTTGAGGCAGGCAGAGTAAAACGTTTCTCCAGAAACTCCCTACTGTCTTAATGCTAATGCTTTGCTAGAGGGAAAAACCACCTTAGCCTGACAATGGCCAAGCCTCCAGTATCCTGGGAGACTTCTTTGGCACATGAAAATCTCACTGGAAACTTCCCCTGGACTTTACCTCCCCCCCCCCCTTCCATAGTATATAACCAGTGTCTCCTGTGGTCTGGGGTAGCTCTTCCTGCCCACAAGTCCTGCCCCCGAGCTTCAATAAAATCACCTTTTTTTGCACCAAAGACGTCTTCAAGAATTCTTTCTTGGCCATCAGCTCCGGACCCCACGAACCCCACCATCAGTGCCCAAAACCTCATCACGCTCCATTAGGTATTCTCCAGGGTTTCCCCAAGATTCAAAGCAGATTCACACAGGCAGTAAAATATCGAGGCATCACTAAAAGCCCTTCTAATAGATGAGGGGTATTCAGTGGCCCCGGAACTTGGCCAGGCCTCTTTACACTTCTAAACCCTTTCACACACACCAAGACCTTCTCTCGTGGATTTCACCTGCTGTCGTAGAAGTTCGAGCTGAGAGTTTTTAAGTGTGCTTATTAATTTACTGAAACATAACAACAATGGACATAGAATACAGCAACGGCGAACAGGTACGAACACGGAGAACTATATTCTCGAAGACGATAAAAGTGAGTGGAAGCAATGATGTTCTCTCACATTTTTGCCAATGCTCTAAATTTCTGCCTCGAGTGTGTTGCAACATCTTGTGGTTGGCAGATGAAGGAAATCTGTGCTCACAAGGTAGGTAATTAGGAAAGAGAAGGTTTGAAACTACACCAGAATCCAACAAACGGTACTTAAAAGTTAGTGGCCACCGGGAATCTAAAGTGATCATCAGAGAAATCTTCTTCCTCTGTTCTATTACAATCAATCAATAACCAACTGCACCAAATGCAGATTGTATTTCGGGGGACCTTTTATCCATGCATGATTTCACAATAACATCATACATTGTTCATTTGGAAAATATCAGTCCCCTGCGTTTCATGGCTCTTGGTGTTTTTTTTAAACCAATTTTTTAATGCTTATTTCTTTGAGATTTTAAAAAACTTGTTAATGTTTATTTATTTCTTTGAGAAAGAGAGGGAGACAGAGACAGAGTGTGAGCGGGGGAAGGGGCAGAGAGAGAGGGAGACTCAGAATCCAAAGCAGGCTCCAGGCTCCGAGCTGTCAGCACAGAGCCTGACGCGGGGCTCGAACCCATGAACCGCGAGATCACGACCTGAGCCGAAGACGGACGCTTAACTGACTGAGTCACCCAGGCGCCTGGGATCTTGCAGGTTTTGACAAATGTTATCACACAGTAGCAGAAACCACCTATGTTAATAACCACCACTGATCTGGTCAGAAACGATCTTTAAATATGGGAAGGCTGTGTACCACCCTGCATACAAATTTTCCAAAACTCCACTGTCTCTGGCAAATCCAAACTCATCATTGTCGACAAATACTGTTACTTGCTTGCCTTGAAGGGACAGACCCTTTTCGTTCATTTTCAAGAAAAGATCTGTCAAACACCAAAATCCGAGGAACTATAATTGGTCACTCCTTTCCTTCACTCAACTAAAAAACGGCGTTCTATCTTACGAAGATGTGAACGCAAGGGTCAAGATGTAATCAAGTGAATGATTTTGTTTCGCGAAGGACGTCCTTAGGTGGAACTTTTGCTCATCTATTGGTGCACGTCAGCAAAAAAAATAATGATGATTTGTATGGCTAAATACCACTTTTTCTTTTCATTGTTTTTTTCTTTCTCTTTCTTTTTTTTTTCATTATGGTAAGAACATTTTATAGAAGACCTACCATCCTAAATTTTTAAATGCATAAGATATTACCTCGTACCTGTTAGAATGAATTTTACGGAAGGAAGAAAGGAAGGAAGAAAATGAGGAAGAAAAGAGCAAAACAGGTGTTGGTGAGGATGTGGAGAAATAGGAGTCCTCTCGCACTATTGGTGAGAATGCAAACCGGTGCTGCCGCTGTGGAAAACAGCATGGAGTTTCCTAAAATGTTTTTTTAATTAAAACAATATTAAAAATAAAACTACCCTCTCATCTAGTGCTGTGATTCCCCCCAGCTTTATCGAGATACAGTTGACAAATAAAATTGCATGTATTTAGGGGCACCTGGATGGCTCAGTCGGTTAAGCGCCTGACTTTGGCTCAGGTCATGATCTCATGTTTCGTGAGTTCGAGCCCTGCGTCGGGCTCTGTGCTGACAGCTCCGAGCCTGGAGCCTGCTTTGGATTCTGTGTCTCCCCCTCTCTCTCTGCCCCTCCCCTGCTCATGCTCTGTCTCTCTCTGTCTCTCAAAAATGAATAAATGTTAAAAAATAAATACACTGCATGTATTTGAAGTGTAGAATGGAATGATTTGATATATTGTACACATTGTGAAATAATTTCCATAATCGAGTGAATTAGCACACCCATCACCTCGCACCCCATGACACTAACTCGATTTGTGCAAAATCACTATCTTTTATGGCATCTCTGTAAATGTCAACCCAATGAAAAGGTAAATAACTTCTGAGTATTGTAAGGAAAGTCATCCTGACCTCATGTTCCCCCTGAGCGGGTCTTGGGGACCCCCATGGCCATACTTTGAGAGCCATCGGTCTTCAAGAAGGCCATTTCAGGGGAAAAAATCAACATGCCTTCAAATCCTCCTGCAAAAAATGAATATAAGAAACGAGAAAATTGGCTGGTTATTGAATGAAGGTTTTTTCCAACACAGGAAGAGTATGCTCTATTTTCTGGATGTGTCATCTCATGGAGAAATGTATCTCATTTATCCACCAAGTATTTGGTGCTGGAGGCACGTCTCGGGGGTTATCCAACAGGTAACCAAGACGGTGGGTGAAAATGGGGTCCGCTGATAAGGAGAAGGGATGTCTTTCCTCAAACTTGGCTTTTGCTGGAAGGAAACAAGTAAATTGGTTAAAAACGCAGATAAAAGTCACATTCTGACACGAAGCGACATTGTTTCTGCGGGTAAAAACCACAGTGGCAGGTAACCTTCAAAGTCATGTTCACGGATCACCTGGGGATTCCCAACCACCGCATAGATTATGTTGCCCAAATCTTCCTCCTTTGGAGACTTCCAAAGAAATGTCATATTTAATTGAAGGGAATTAGATGCGTAATCTCGGGAGACGAGGTACAGGGTTGGCTGGGAGCCCAGGGAGGTGATTACCGCTCATTTTGTTATTTTCATTCTGCACTGTATTTGGAGCGCCTTTCCTGTCTCAGCCGCATGAAAATGTGACATTTGAGGGATCAGTTTCTACCATTCCCCTTCAGAGAAATGCTTCACGTTGGCTCGACACAAAACCTGTTTCCAGATTCCATTCTTTTTTTTTTCTTTGCCCTTCACTAGCCCAACGTGAAGCAAGGATTGCAACGGCGAGCTGCTCTGCGGGCGCTCCCTCTGACCCCCGGACCTTTGCGCATTCCTGCTCAGAGCCTCGCCACTTGTAAATCGGATCCTCTATCCAAACGTCCCTGTGGGCGTGCGTGGAGACCCAGGTCCCTGGGAATGCCTGTTACACGGCTGCCAGGACGTGGCAGTGAGCAGAGCACGGCTGGGTCCTGCTCCTGTGACTCGACCAGGAAGGCGAGAATCCCTTTAAAAATCACCCCTGTGTTTGCACTCGACTTAAAGGGGTCTCAGGGTTTGCAAAAACAGGGCATTCACGAGCCCTGTTCGTTAACAAACGAACCCATTTGCTGCACCCATGGCAGAACATGCCTCCGGACACAGCAAGCACTGGGGCCATCACAGTTTCCGAGATAGGGAGACCCACTGGGGTTGCAAAGCCCTGCCCTGGGGGCCTCAATTAACCCAGAGCGCAAATGCTCTTAGGCAGTGAGAGGAATGGGGGCAGAGTCAGCCTCAGGAGAAAACAGCCTTCAAGGAACACCTGGCCTGCAGTCCATTCCGTTGACAAATGCAGAAAATCAACATCACCGAGGCCCCAAAACACCCCCAGCTCCTCTGCCGAAGGGTATGACGACACCTTGTACAGCCTCATGCACAAGTCGCCTTCCAAGCCCTTCTAAATCACACCATCCTGGATTCTCCAATTTGCTCAGAAAGAATGGGAAATTGGGATGTCAGGGGGACAGTCAGGGAGGTTCAATGTGATGGGGGCAGCATCAGTCAGCAGGTGCGTGGCCCACAGAGCAAGGGGTGTGTGGAGAGAGGGGACCTTGGCCAGCGGGCCTCCAGCAGCATCTAAGGCCAGGACGGGAGACTTCACTTCATGTCTACACCACGTGTCTATGAGCAACCAGCCAGAAGAAGGAATGCTCCAAGCTGCCCTCGCCAACTCCCCCTGCGTCACACACGAACGTGGTCAAAGCGTGTTTGGGATTATGCAGAGGCCACACACCCCTTCTCATTGGAAGGCACCACGGCCGTCCACACTTACATTCAAAGTAGAATAAAAACAGAACTATTTGTAGAGCACAGGAGTCTGTTTGTAATTGAAAGCATTTCACACTTTGAAAAGGTTTCTGTAATACGTTGTGTGAGGGCGTAAAAACCCAGTGTTGATTTTTTTCTTCAAATGCTCACCCAACGGGGCACTTGGGTGGCTCAGTCGGTGAAGCGTCTCGACTTTGGCTCAGGTCATGATCTCATGGTCTGTGAGTTCAAGCCCCGCGTCGGGCTCTGGGCTGACGGCTCAGAGCCTGGAGCCTGCTTCACATTCTGTGTCTCCCTCTCTCTCTGCCCCTGCCCCACTCACATTCTATCTCTCTCTCTCTCTCTCAAAAATAAATAAACGTTAAAAAAAATATGTATATATATATAAGCTCACCCAACAACACTTGGTCATTAGCATCTTTGACTTTCTTTAAGAAAAAAAATGCATGAATTCCCAAACACAGTGCTGACTTTGGAGGCTATGGAAAGAATAGGGTGCTGGTCCTGTAAGATGAAGCTGATCCCAAATACGGAAGAGACAGGATTGTTTTCTCTCTGTCCCCTCCTTCTGGGATGACTGTGCCCTATAGAAAAGGAAGGCGCCTTAAACTCTGTCACGCCAAATGTCTATTGAGTTTCAATGCGGTTTTATAAAGCGTCTAACAAAGGAAGCAGGTGCTTTCCAAAGTAGGACACAATGATTTCCATGAGGGGGAGACTGAACCAGCCAGGCTGCTCCCCCTGTCCTGGGGGAGCCCCAAGATGCTTGTGTGTGTGGACACAAAGGGACAGATGAGCTGAGCCAACCCCTAGCTCCCCGAGTGATGCAGGATTGAGGCACACTGATTTACATTTGGACACCGAAACTGTGTGTAATGTGAATGTTGATGCTGTTTGCAGTTTAAATGCTCAAGAGTGATCTGGGAGACTTATGTGCTGAGAACAAACGGTATATCTTTTTTAATTCCTACTTTTGGTTTTACCTACATTCATTTTCTGGAAGCCTGCAGCTCAAAAGGGTAGAGAAAGGCCTTTTCGGGATCTCTGAGCACAGGCCTGGCCTTGGGCATAGCGATCTCGTGTCTTAGCACACCTCACTGCACACAGAAAAACCTTAGAGACAGAACGTCCTTGACCTTGGGCCCCGTGCCCTTTACCGTAATCCATATAACGCTCACCCCTTTTCCGGGGCCACGTGCATCTTTCCCCCATGGAAAGGATGTTTTGAACATAAAATGCTTACATGTTGATCTTTTTAAAAAAATGACCCAAAAGGTCCGTGCCATTGAAGATAAAGGAAAAGCATTGTGAACAATTAGCTATAATTTGCATTCTGTATGGGGATTTTCCAGTTCATCGGTCCTGTCATTTCTAATTTATATATTGTGGGGATAACGAGACAAGTAAATGAAGAAGTCCACACGAGTGCGCAATTCCTAGTCTGTATAAATCGACACCCGTCATGGTTCCAGCATAAACTACAATGGATAATAGGCCATCATGTGGTATTACCGGGTTGGTGGTAAACACACAAAGACTCACTGCCATGACCTCACATAGAAAACATTCTCTCAGAGTACATCCATTTTATTTGGAAAAAAAAGTTTTCAATGTTTATTTTTCAGAGGCAGAGAGAGCATGAGCAGGGGGCGGGGCAGAGAGAAGGAGACCCAGAATCCGAAGCAGGCTCCAGGCTCTGAGCTGTCAGCATAGAGCCCAAGGCAGGGCTCGAACCCACAAACCATGAGATCGCGACCTGAGCCAAAGTCGGATGCTTAACCGACTGAGCCACCCAGGTGCCCCAAAGCACATCCATTTTAGAGAAAACTCAACTTGAACTGTTATCTCCCCCTATAACCGAAGTGCTCCCATTAAAGTGTGATTCATATTGCCTGATGGGGCATATTTAATGTCATGGAAAGGCAAATACATGAATGGGATATAAACGGATCATAATGAATGGGGATTTAATAACATACCTCAGATGTGCGTGCCTTAGTGATTCAGTTAAAACCAATCCCGTTTTTATACGTTAAACGTGCAGGGAGAGTTTAAGGTCTATGAAAGTAGAGTGGGAGAGAGCCAAAGCATAAGAGACTCTTAAAAACTGAGAACAAACTGAGATTTGATGGGGGGTGGGAGGGAGGAGAGGGTGGGTGATGGGTATTGAGGAGGGCACCTGTTGGGATGAGCACTGGGTGTTGTATGGAAACCAATCTGACAATAAATTTCATATATTGAAAAAATAAATAAAAGTATAAGGTTTAAGGCATCATCGCTATACGGAGAAAGATCTCTGGGAAGTTACACATCAGTAGCATTTTTAGCAGTTAGACGGACATACAGGGACTATGACCTGTGATGTTTCCCTGCGGTATGTTGGGTGTTTTGGTCTCTACAGAACCCATGGCTTTTCTACGTCTTTCACCACCCATAATTAATTGTTACCCATTATTAAAACTGCGCGTGTGGCTCCTGCACACGTGATACGGGCCTTTGGCACACAGCTACTAATGTTGGAAGTACCTTTACCCAGTAGCTATTTGGCCGGTTTCTGCGTGGCAGTCATCCAAATTAATATAGCGCGACAAATTTAATCTTGATTCCCAATTTTCTGCTAACTCTGCCCTCCAAAAGCCCGAATTCGTGAAAGCGTATAACGATCCTCTTTCTAACGGGACGCGTACTGTTTTCCATACATCACCTGAACCTCCTTGCCTGCCAGACTCCCACATGGTCCGTTACCAGCCTCCAGAAGTGAACATCAGACTTCCCTGCTCACATCCCCTCAGGAAAGACACGGGAAGCTCCCTCCCTCGGGCCCGCAAACATTCCAGGTCCTCTCTCTGCCCGTCAGAAGTTAATTTCTCCTCTGGATTCTGTTTAATCGCATGAACATACTCCGTGCCTCTTGACTGTGACCTTCTAGAGGTCCGCAGTGCTGTTTCTGAGTTGATTTAACTAATATGATGTAAAGACCACACAGATAGATGATATGGATATATAGACGTAGATAGAGCTATAGGTGTTGACGTAGATGTCGGTATAGATAAATATAGATAAATATAGATGCAAATACAGGTGGAGAGAGATACAGATATGTCGTCAATGATTAGCCTGCCATGCTGATGCAGACTGATAGAAAATGTATCAAAGGCAGAACTACGGAGTCAGATGGAATAAGAATTTTTAAGGAACCATTGTAGAGAATGAATTTAAAATTTTGTATGTCTTGCCTATTGTTCGATGTGAGCACCGTTAAATTTTTCTAGACTTAGTTTGCTATACCCCAAGATTACGGAAATACTTACTAACCAGCATTTTCTCGCTTCTGTAATCTTGCTTGCTTAACACATTCTTCCCCTTCCCCCTTCCCCCTTTTTCTCCCGCCACAAGTAACGGACAAAGCCTTCCCGCCAAAGGACAGACAAAGGACGCCCAACCAGAGAACAACAAATGTCCTTACTTTGAAATCAACTAATCAGGCCCCCCATAATCTGAAACCTCCCCTATGCTATTTGTCTCTGTCTATACAAACGCTGTACCAACCCTGATCGGGGCCTCTTAGCGTCACTGGCAACGAGTGCGCGGAGGTCCAGGTTCGAACCTGCAATAAACGACCCTTGCCGCTTGGCTTTGACTTACGACTCTGGTGGTCTCTTGTGGGGGGTTTCGCGACCTCGGGCATTACACCATAGCTCTGGAAATGTCAATGAACTTCTAACTTTCGGGTTTTCCTACCCACGAAAATCGGAAACACGCTGGCTTTCCCACAAGTGTGGCTCTTTAGAAATTCTCACCTCCTTGGACACCCGTCCCCACGTTCCCCCCTTGCCCACATTGGATGCCTCAGTTTCTCTTCTGAGAGCCTTGGCCTGATCAGAGAGTCAGCTCACTTGGGGAGGTGCCCCTGTGGGCTGCCCGCCTCCCCGGGGCAGTTGGTACGATGCCTCCAGTGGAACAGGTGCTTGGTGTTGTATCCGCAGGGCCTCGGGGAGCAGCTGCTGAGTGGGAGGCACAGACCCAGCGTCGCTGAAGTCGCGGCCAGAGCCCCGCTAAGGAGCCCGCTCGGGGGCAGTTTCGGGAAACGTCCACCCGCGCACGGGGCCACTGTCAGGCCCCGTTGTCACCTCAGCCAGGGCCCCCTGCAGCGCTCGGAGGGCGTGCTGGGCCGGCCCGGGCAGGGGCAGGGGTGAGACATTGCACACGTCAAGGGCACATCTCCACCGGCAGGATGTAAAGCAGGGCGTGTGGGACGCTCCAGGCGGGGGACTGGCAGGACAGAGAATTCAGTGTCAGGTGGCCTCTTGGTCTGAGTCACATCACAGGACAAAGGTGTTGTGCTTAGTAAAACCAAGGAGGTTTCGGCAACTAGCACTGCGTCAGTTGTCTGAATTCCATCGCACGGCCATCCGTTTTGTGACGTCTGCAAATGACGGAGATGGGGAAAGTTTATCTGGATGCCCCTACTGTGATAATGACGATAGATGGCACGGATACCCCCCGATATAATTATCCAGGGACTTTCTCTTTTTTTCAAAGTGTTTATTTATTTTATGAGAGAGAGAATGGGATGGAGGGAGGGGCAGGGGGAGAGGGGGAGAGAGAGAGAGAGAGAGAGAGAGAGAATCCCAAGCAGGCTCTGCACCATCAGCACAGAGCCTGACCCGGGCCTCAAACTCACGAACCATGGGATAGTGACCTGAGCCAAAACCAAGAGCTTAATGCTCGACCAACTGGGCCCCCCAGGAGCTCCTAGAACTCCCTAATTTACACACTAGCTGGTGTTGATATGCACGGGGAGGTAGGTTGGTGGTGATACCGACTCCATTTTAGAGTGGAAAACCATGTCCTGAATGTAGGTAACGTGTTCGGGTTCATCAGTAGCAGCGAGGCTTCAGGAGTGAGAGCAAGGATCACGCAGCGTCCCCAGTTTGAAGTGACAAATGGATGCTCATCTCCCAGTGCAGCCCACCTTTGCTACAGTTCAAAGACTTACCCTCTGCTCTGACCAGCGGGACGACCCCCTTGCCAGTTGCAGAACCCCAGAACCACGGTGCCTGTGGAGATGAGATGCACTCAGGAAGCACGAACCCTATAGTCCCACTTCTGTTTCGGGGGGTGAGAAGAAACAAGGGAATTCACTCCCATGGTAACGTGAAGAAGAAGCTGAGATGATGTGAGATTCATGCATACTTCTGGGGCTGTGGAGGGGAATGGGCACGATGATGTCTTTATAAACCGAGGTACAGAGAGAGGAGTCCATGGCAGCTGAGTCATGAGCTGCAAGAGCTATCAGGAAAGAGAAGAAAAGAAGGAAGGAGGGAAGGCAAGGAGGGAAGAAGGAAGGAAGGAAAGAAGGAAAGGAGGGAGGGAGGGAGGAGGGAAGGAAGGAAGGAAAGGAAAGGAGGGAGGAAGGAAAGGAAACGAGGGAGGGAGGAAGGAAAGAAGGAAAGAAGGAAGGAAAGAAAGAAGAAGAAAATGATGGAGAAAGGAAGGAAGGAAAGAAGTAAGGAAGAAAAGGAGGGAGGGAGGAGGGAAGGAAGGAAGGAAAGGAAAGGAGGGAGGAAGGAAAGGAAAGAGGGAGGGAGGGAGGAAGGAAGGAAGGAATCAACGAAGGAAGGAGGGAAGGAAATGATGGAGAAAGGAAGGAAGGAAAGAAAGAAGGAAGGAGGAAGGAAGGAAGGAAGGAAGGAAGGAAGGAAGGAAGATAGAATTCCACATTGAAAAAACACTGAAAATCGTCGTTTGAAAATAGAGGGTACGTTGGATAGTTTCCAAACAGCTAACACTGAGGGAAATGGGGCGGCGGCAGCCAGGAGTCTGGAGTAAGTCACACACTGGGCAGCTGTCCCCTCCAGAACGGATCCTCAGAGTGACCTCCGCGTCATCGGTCTCTGATCTGGAAACTACGTAACGATGAGTTGCCCGATCTTTGTTCGAGTTGAACACATGGCTGAAAGAAGTAATTAGAAATTACCCAATTAATAAAAGTCACCCTCCACATGTTCGTCTGCCTATTTCCTTCCTCACGGAATCTAAATTGAAAACAAGGCAACTCAGCCGTGTCGGAGCCACATCATTATGCTTTATTTCAAGATGAAGACCCCAAAAGAAAGGATTGCTGTGCTAGTGGGGAGGTCGAAATTCCCTACAGAAGGTAATAGATGGGATCCGACGTTCATGGCCGCGTCAGGACACCACGTGGTGTGAAAATAAGCAAAAGGCAAATTTTGGGTCTCTTTTCTTCATGTACTCAACTACTTGAGTACATTTCACACACCCACATTATTCATGTTTCTAGCATTTTATACAGACGGCATTTTACGTGCATAAAAACCATATGGTTTGTAGAGACCGTCAACATGACTGACATTTCTAGCAACATGGGAAGCCCTCAAAGGACCGACCGCGTCCTACCTATGGAGACACTTCACACAATGCTGCTTTTTGCGAGGAGTATTCACGGGTTTCCGTAAATGGGTGGTTTCCGGGAGTTGAGTGTCTTTTGCAGGTAAATCGAATGGGCTACCAGCTAATTTAAAGCCCTTGCTCAGGGGTGGCGTTACACGGCGTCATTTCACTAAGTTTTTGCACACCGGAAGAAGCTTCCACATTCTCCGCTAAAGCTCTCAGACTCGTCCACTGGTTTCCCCAGTGATGACAAACATGGTGGCGGGGAAGGTCAAGGTCAATGAGGACGCGGTGCCCACAGTCACATACCCTCATTTGAATCATGCGTCCCTCACATTTCTCTTTCTCTGTCTCATTTCAGAGACGGTCGGTGACCGTCCGTGTGGAAGGAGGGTGACACAGCTACATGCTTTGGCTTAGACCTGTAAAAGCCGGCGATATTTTTAAAATAATGATGTCAGTAGAAATCTCTTTTTCCGTTGCATTTCTGGGAACATGGCTGTATTCACTCTTCAGTTTATAGTCAAGTGTGGTCATTTTCTCCACGCAAACGTGCAGTCGGGAAAGCTGTGTTTCCCATGGCCACGTCATTTTTCCCTTTTCGTCCCCCCAAAACAAGCACTTATGATTTACACAGGTAAACGTTGTTCCGTAAATCACAATGTATTTAGTTTCTTAGGTCACCAAATATCAAAGGATAAAGTCTTCGTTCACCAGGAATTGAGAGTATAAGACATTCACGACTTATCCAAACGCTGAACACCTTCGTGCACACGGATTCAGTCTGGGTTCAAACTGCCGCCCCTCTAGGGCCACGTGGTTTTCCTAGAGCTCTCTTTTCTGCATCATTTTGAACGTGGAGGCTCACCTTCAAGTATTTTCTGGGGAGAATGTCTTTATTGGATCATATAACGTATTGCATTTAAAGTGGAAATCTTTCCTCAGATATTTTGGGGGGGGGAAATGGGAGGGAGGCAGAAAATACTGTTTAATGACGTACGAATACAATAGTATCCTTTCCTTTTTTCTTTTGAGACCTCAGAAGCAAGTTAATTTGTTTGGTAGATGGCAGGTTGGGGTAATTGCTCCTGAGAAATACATTTTCAGGTCCCGGAGGCTGTTTAAACAACCCTGTTGAATTTTTGTCGTTCATTTACACTCACATTTACTGACTTTCCATGATACTCAAGTCCATACCCAGACAGGGTGTTGTGCAGAGAAATGTACCCGTCCATGCACCACCTCCATGTGACTTGCTCTGGTATATCCTGAGGGACGGACCACATTCACATATGACGCATAGCACACGGGCTGCATGGACAGCAGGAAGAATTTCTACAACTGTGCATCTCAGGGATTCTGCATTCCTGCACATACTTTGTTCAGCAGTGTGATTCCAGGGAACAACGAAAGAGTAGCGAATGGAAGAGGGAAGGTTGACTCGCAGATGCCTTATGGATTTTCTTTTTTCTGAAGGCTGAATGTATATTTACACTCCATTGGCTTTATCCACCCATCCATCGATGGACACTTGGGTCGTGTCGATGCTTCCCCACTGTGAACACTAATAATACCGCCATGAATATCTCTCCAACATCCTGATTTCAATTTGGGAAAGCATTTACCCAGAAGTGGGTTTGCTGGATCACGCGCTTGATCGACTTTTAGTTTTTTGGAGAACCTCCATATTGTTTCCATAGTGACTGCACCATTTACATTGCCATCAATAATGTATACAGCTTCCATTTCCTGCGTTCCCTCAATAGCAATTGTTACCTTCTTTAAAAAATAATGCCTATTGTAACAGGTGTGAGTTAATCCCTCACTGGGGTTTTGATTTGCATTTCCATGATGATCGTGATGTCGAGCCTCTCTTTGTGTACCTGCTGGCCATGCGTATGCTTTTGCAGAAATGTCTATTCCAGTCTTTTGCCCATTTTTAAAATCAGGTTATTCTTTTGCTGTTGAGTTGTATACACTCCTTATATTTTTTGGATATTAATCCCTCTGATAAAGCTTTTTTTTTAAATTTTGCTTTTAACGTTTATTTATTACTGAGAGCCAGAGAGAGACAGAGCATGAGCATGGGAGGGGAGGAGAGAGGGGGAGACACAGAATCTGAAGCAGGCTCCAGGCTCCCAGCTGTCAGCCCAGAGCCTGACGCGGGGCTCGAACTCACAGACCGTGAGATCATGACCTGAGCTGAAATTGGATACTTAACCGACTGAGCCACCCAGATGCCCCAACAAAATTTTTTTTTTGACATGAGATGAACACATTCTAGAGATTTCCTGTATGACACAGCACCTATATTTAACAGTATGGTATTGTGCACTTCAAAATATGTTAAGAAGATAAATCTCATGTTAAATGTTCTTACCACACACACAGAAAAAAGAAAACAAGGAGATTTCTTAAGGTGGTGGGGATGTTTAATATTGTGATGACTGGTGTGGTGGTGATGGTATCATGGGAGTATCCTTGTACCCAAACCCCTCAAGATACGTACATCGTATATGTGCAATTTCTGTATATCAGTTACGCCTCGATGAAGCTTGAAAATCTTAATGCAAAAAATGAGAAGGCTTCAAGGAGTTCTCCAGTCAATGAACAACTGGTGTTTTATTCCACAAGACCTTTTGAGAGATCTTATGAAATATATCTCAGAACTGTCTACTTTCATGGCAGATGGGGAAATCATGTATCCATTTATCCATTGATTTCTGTCTCATTCATCAAGAGACGCCTCTGGCTCCCTCTCCCTAGACACACAAACCCCAGAAAGAAGCAAGAAATATGAGGTCAGCTACTGTGCCGACATTCACTTGCAAGGGGCTGGTGACAACCCTCACGGATGGCCCATCATACAGGTAGACTTTAGAGTAAGAAGGAGCCAACGGTGCACGAAGAACCCCCAAAGAGTACCTGTATGCACAACCACACCTTTCTTCGTGCTCCTCAACTAACTCAACATTCAGCTGATATTTTACTGACCACGCGATATGTGGAAAGGTAGGTGAGCATCCACCGATGTTTTATGAGAAATTGAAACGAAAGCCACGCTAGAATTACAGAGAAGATTTCAGAGGAACCCCAAAGAAAGGGTGATTATTTCTGAATGCAGATGACATCTTCTTGGGTTGACCATTTGAGGTCTTCGGGATTGCTTTGCTTACACGAGAAAATGGAGGGTGTCACCCAGAAGGCCCAGGAGAAGAGCACACATATGACACGTATTTACAAAACATGGGCTATGCGGTGCCGGTGAGTACTTTCAGAATCCCGGTCTTGGCATAAAATGGGGTGGGAGGAAATGGCAATTTCTTTGCCCCAAGAAACAAAATAGCATTTAGGAAATCAGTGTAAATCAACGCAGGTCTAAGATAAGCTTTGAGGACAAGGCAGCACGAAGGAGATTCAGGGAAAGCAAAGCTCATTAAGGGGAAATTAGTCACGAAAATGGAATTTAGGAGAACCCACAACTCAAGAAATGATTTTACTATAAAGTCCACTTATTAGAAAGTAGGTGTTGAGTGAGTTAGTTAGGATCCAAGTCTGCCTCCGGGCACTGATTCAAAATAACGTCTGTGAAAATGTCACCCCACCGAGAAATGCCATCTTGGGCAGGCAGGGCCGGTGATGGCTCCAGGGTGTGAAGGACTTGGGAGACTTTCACCTTATGTTTCTATTCTTTGACATTGGTTTTGTCTGCAGGCCCAAGGAGGCTTACCATGCTGGCCACCGTCCAGCCAAGAAGAAGAGAGTTTTCTCTCAGGGCACGAAACATAGGAACGTGTGTCTTACTTCCTTCCACATCCTACAGGCTGGAACTTAGTCTCAGGATCACGCCTGGCTTCAACAGATACTGGAAAATGGACCCTAGTCTGTGCATCCATTTTTGAAAATGTGCTCTTTAAGAAGAGCACATTTTCAGGGCACCTGGGTGGCTCAGTCGCTTAAGTGTCAGACTTCGGCTCAGGTCATGATCTTGCGGTCTCTGGGTTCGAGCCCTGCATCAGGCTGTCAACTGACAGCTCAGTGCCTGGAGCCTGCTTTGCATTCTGTGTCTCCCTCTCTTTCTGCCCCTCCCCTGCTCTCTCTCTCAAAATTAAATAAGCATTAAATAAAAAAATTTTTTTAAATGGGGACCTGGGTGGCTCATTCAGTTAACCGTCCAACCTCGGCTCAGGTCACGATCTTGCGGTTCATGAGTCTGAGCCCCACGTCGGGCTCTGTGCCTACAGCTCAGAGCCTGGAGCCTGTTTCGGATTCTGTGTCTCCCTTTCTCTCTCCCCCTCCCCCACTCACACTCTGTCTCTCTCTCTCAAAAATAAACATTAAAAAAATTTGTTTTAATAATAAAAAAAATTTAAAAAAGAAGAAGAGAACATGTTCTTGTTATGAAAGAGTACGATAATATCAGACTCTGCCACATGGAGATAGCACGAGAGGAAATCTAGAGCGTGTGTGCACATGCTAAGTTGTTAGTTTGAACACGTGCATAAATGCGCATAGCTGATAACCGAATTCGATTCAGGATGGACCCACTAGGTACTCCTGGTGCTTTGCATGTATGGATTATTTTAAGAATAATATTTGTTCTACCTTAGGGAAAGCTACATGGGTGTCGTATCCAAAACTACAAATTCCCTTCCCAAGCCAGTGGACAGACTCTAAATTATACTATTACACCACCATCCCCACTCTGTTTAAATAATAAATATTGTTGGGGCGCCTGGGTGGCGCAGTCGGTTAGGCGTCCGACTTCAGCCAGGTCACAATCTCGCGGTCCGGGAGTTCGAGCCCCGCGTCAGGCTCTGGGCTGATTGATGGCTCAGAGCCTGGAGCCTGTTTCTGATTCTGTGTCTCCCTCTCTCTCTGCCCCTCCCCCGTTCATGCTCTGTCTCTCTCTGTCCCAAAAATAAATAAACGTTGAAAAAAAAATTTAAAAGAATAAATATTGTTTCCGGGAATATACAAATATTATATATATTTATATTTAATGTATTTACTTTTTATTTATTATTTTGAATATATTTATATACTTAATATATTCTGTATTAAATACATTATAACGTATCTACATACACATATGTCTATATAAATTTATACATATATCTTTATATGTGTAAATATCTATATAGTTTTTAAGTTTATTTATTTATTTTGAGAGAGAGAGCACCAGCAGAGGAGGAGCAGAGAGAGAGAGAGAGAGAGACAGAGAGAGAGAGAATCCCAAGCAGCCTCCATGCTCAGCATGGATCCTGATGTGGGGTTCAATCCCACAACTGTTAGGAGATCATGGCCTGGGCCCAAATAAAGTCAGTTGCCTAACCAACTAAGCCACCCAGGCTCCCCTGTAGATATATATTTTTTAAGTGACCAAGAATTCTATCATGAATTAGTTGTTATGTTTCATCATTTCAAGTAAACGTTAACCTTTCCCAAGATGGCCTTCTGCGTGCCGCCTGAAAATGGACCGAGGGAGATGCTGAATGACACAGAAAGTGGAAATGCTCTTACCCACAGGGTTCCCACTGGTCATTGTACATTGGTGTGCTCATAAGGGATTTATGTTTTTTATAACATCCTGATTTTCTTCACAAATGTTTCCTCAAGAAAGTTGATTTATTTCGAAATATGTAAGGCTGTCATTAAACAATGACAAGCACATAAACGTGAATATTATAGATGAAAAAGAAGGCTGCATTGCTCACTAAATCTTGCTCTAGCCCTCATTTTGTGTCCAAAACCTCTTGCCGATGAATGAGCTCGTTTCGTTTTCTTTTCTTCCCACTAAGGAGGTAAAGGAGAAGTTATATTTTCTTAAAGCCAGTGGGATGAAGTGCACCAGCTGAAATGATATATTTGTCTCTACAGCAGTCTTAACAGGAAACATTGGCCCTCGCACAGACTCTTTACAAGTTGGAGGATAGACTATTAGAAGTTGAGAGTCTTTATAAATCAATATAATGTGGGACTCGAGAATAAGAAACATCTCAGAAGGAAATGCTTGCTACTAGGGCCTGCCGCATGTGGATTGGCCAAATGTTGTCAGAGCTCCTGGAGGGGGCTTTTTTTTTTATTTTTTTTTTTTAAATTTTTTTTTTCAACGTTTATTTATTTTTGGGACAGAGAGAGACAGAGCATGAACGGGGGAGGGGCAGAGAGAGAGGGAGACACAGAATCGGAAACAGGCTCCAGGCTCTGAGCCATCAGCCCAGAGCCTGACGCGGGGCTCGAGCTCACGGACCGCGAGATCGTGACCTGGCTGAAGTCGGACGCTTAACCGACTGCGCCACCCAGGCGCCCCCTGGAGGGGGCTTTTTTACTCGGCTTCACCTCATAAGACAACAGGGATGCATAGGAAGACCCAGGGGTGCCACTCCATTGCCACAGAAAATCTTGATTTCCAAAGAAGGTCGTTGACACTCTGGGTCCATCCAAGAGGTGCGAGACATCCCCTAAGGAATTTGGTAGAGAACTTCTGAAAATACAAGTAACCTTGAATCCATTTCTGAGTTAAAAAGTTTACTGGAGAGTCAGGAATTTCACCAGCAGCCAGAATTAATGAGGACCCTCCCCAACCCTCGCGTGAGCAGAGGTCATTTGGGAAGCAGCAAGGAGGCGTTCCCGACCGTCCCACCCAAGGCCACATCAGGGGACGCTAATGGCAGGGGGCTGCCTCCATGTCCGAGCACCAGTGACAGGTGGCCCCTCTCCCTCATGTGTCAGTGGGGGCTGAGCATGGAATCTGACTTGTATACCCAGCTGGCAGGAAACAGACAGTGTCCCCACCCCCAAGTCATGATGCTGCTGAGATAGACGGGTTAACAAAGACCCAGAGTCTCATCATCATGATGAGTTGCCCAGTTTGCAACCCAAATTCTTCTTCGCACCAAGAACCACAAGGAGGCAGGCTGAAGGAGAAGAGGCGATCAATAGATGTCAGCAACAAGATGCCAGAGATTTAGACACTGGGACACGGTATTCTCTCAGTATTCCTTCTTACACTTGTGTGTGATCCTGACATCATCTCAAAATACAAAGACTGATTAAAGATATGCTGTAAAGATAACTGAAATGAGATATTGTTACTTTTTTATTAAGTCGGCTTCACGCCCATTTTGGAGACCCATGCGGGGCTTGAACTCACAACCCCAAGATCAACACCTGAGCTGAGGTCAAGAGTCAGACGCTTAGCCGACTTAGCCACCCAGGTGCCCCATGACACTGTTCATTTTAAATTGTAAGATATTGTTTTAGGAAAGAAAAGTATTTGTCTCAGCCCATGATAATATATATTATATAATATATGATAATATACAATGATCAGTGTATACTGTATAATATATATAATATATGATAATATATTAAAAATATAAGTGCATGTATTATCATGGGCTGACACAAATAATATATATTATATATTACATATTACCTATATTTCTGTGCATGCTATGTTATAAATACACACATATATATCTGTGGTACACTACGTATATTGTATACATTTTTATAAAATGTATGTGTGTGCAGTGATATTTATATTAATATATGCCGTGTGATATATAAATGTACATATGCATCTATGCCACTTACAGAATCTTTCCTATTACTCATTTAAGATTCTACCTGCATAACTTGTACTTCCACGGATGTAGGTGATAAAGAATTAACTCGGGGCGCCTGGGTGGCTCAGTCGGTTAGGCGTCCGACTTCGGCTCAGGTCACGATCTCGTGGTCCGCGAGTTCGAGCCCCGCGTCGGGCTCTGGGCTGTTGGCTCAGAGCCTGGAGCCTGCTTCCGATTCTGTGTTCTCCTCTCTCTCTGCCCCTCCCCCGTTCATGCTGTGTCTCTCTCTGTCTCAAAAATAAATAAACGTTAAAAAAAAAAGAAATAAAAAAAAAAGAATTAACTATATTGGGGCACCTGGCTGGTTTAGCTGGTTAGGCACCCAACTCCTGATTGCGCCTCACATCATGAAATCGCAGTCATGGGATGGAGCCCTGCATCCCCCTCCGCCCCTCCCACAGCTTGTGCACACACACCTGTGTTCTGTCTCTCTGTCTCAAAAAAGAATTAACTCTATTATCATTCTAGAGACTTAAGTTGTAATATCAACATGCCATAGGAAACATATTTCTCAGCTCTAATTACTTATTGTGTATTAAGTATACAAATAATTCTCACGCTTGTATTCACACGTGCTAAAATGTAATCTGACACAGAATTCAAAATTAACTTTCCAGAAATGTCAGATGAAAATTCTGAAATTACTTGTGTTCACAGTTGCAAACGTGGGTCTGTGTCTAATTATCATTCTGACATAGACTTCGATTATTAAACCTCTGGCTTCTCTTCCTTTTCTGTTTCCCGTTTTAGTTACTTGACTGCACCCATTGTAGAAATAGGGACTTCTAGAAATAAGAACTGTTAACCAAGTTACAATCAAAATTAGGAAAAAAAATTCTTTGACAAGTGTTACCTGGTTTCCTACAATATCATGTGCAAAGAACTATATCAAACACTCAAAGAGCACAGAAAAGCGATTAAAACACACTTTAGGCTTACACTCCAGGGGATTCTGTAAAACAGAAACCAAACATATCCAAAATCTAATGTAAAAGAAATAAGAAAAGTTACAATTTTGGAGGTAGCAGTCAAGTTCTATGATACCACAAAATGTTTCAAACACACACAGACACCCACTGACACACACACACACACACACTCACACACACTCTGTATGGGTTTCCTAGAGCAGCCATACCCCCCCCCCCCACACACACACACAAATCGTGGCTTTTAAAACAATTAGAATTCATCCTCTCCCAGCTCTAGAGACCAGAGTGTGAGATCCAGGCAGGGCAGAACTGCTACCCAAGTGGGGCAGGACCACTGAGGCCCCGGCCAGGCAGGGCTGTGCTCCCTCCAGAGGCTCCAGGGGATGGTCCTTCCTGCTTCTTCCAGCTTCTGGGGTTGTAGGAGTCCCCGGGCGTGTGGCCACGTCCCTCCCGTCTCTGCCTCCGTCTCCATGGGGCTTCTCTGCTGTGTCTGTGTCTCTCCTCTTCTGTCTCTTCTAAGGACACTTGTCACTGGATTTAAGGATACCCAGATCCAGGATGAGCTCATCTTACCTTGATTATATCTCCCAAGATTCTATTTCCAAAATAAATTCACATTTCCAGGTACCAGGAGTTAAGGCTTTATCCTGTGGGGGACACAACTGAACCCACACCACACACGCACACACAAACACACACACGTGTAGGAACACAGGGTTCTGGGAAAAGGACACGGTGACGTTCAGAGATGTAGAGCAGCTACGGGGACACGCGGCTGCCCAGAGCTTTGCAGAGCAGTCGTGTGATTTATTTAAATTTGACACCTTGGCCTTGTCCTTTGTTCTGCAGTTAAAAGTCCTCTCTGAGCATCTGCTAGAAAGCTCTTCACAGAGGAAGCTACTCAACTTTCAAGGCAATATCTTCTCTGTTCTGTCCTCCGAGTTCACTGAGGGTAGCGTCGACTAAACAGACCCGTCGATGAAAAGCGCACACAGATAGGTTTGAAACACCCTATACTTTACAAAGAACGGTTTTGTCACGATGACAGTGTTGCTGATTACGTTCAAAATGTTCCCGTGTGAAGATGCACTGCGTGAAAATGCACAATGTGAAAAAGGTACAAAATATGAAAAAGAGGGTGGGTGTCAAACTCAAGGCTGTGCACTGTTAATAGGAAAAACGGAGCAGACTGCCTCTCGGGGATGACTAACGTTGCCAGGGGGCGAACCACACCAGTGGATTCAGTGTTGCGCTGAGCACCTATAGAAAATGAAGGCAGCCTATGCACTAAAATGACTAAAATCATCATAACTCCTCTGTTATTTACATGAGCGAATACACATAAGTCAGAAGCACAGACATCAAACATCTTTGTTTGCCCATAATGGAAAAAAATAGATGAGACAGATACATAGATAGGTAGAGATGAGAGATGAGAGATGAGAGATACATAGATATGATAGAGACAGAGAGAGAGATGATGGATAGATAGATAATAGATAGATAGGTAGATGATAGAGATGATACATGATAGATGATAGATGGATAGATAGATATGATAGAGAGAGATACGGTAGGTAGGTAGATAGGTAGATAGATACAGATGATGATGATAGAGAGATAGATAGATAGATGATAGAGAGATGATATAGATAGATAGATAGGACTTTCTTCTTTCCGAAGGATCCTGGTTGTGCTTCTATCTCACATTGAGCTGCTGACCTTACTAAGTGAGCTGCTTTTAGTGTTGTGTCTGTGAGGAATGAGGTCTCTTTTCTGCATGGATATTTTAGAGCCTGGGTAGATTAGGTGTGTTTTTGAGAAAAGAATGAGGAGAAAAGCTTCATCTTACTCTTTCTGTATCCACTCTGTCACCCTGGCCCTAGAAAGGAAGGACCGGTTGGTTCTCAGTTGCTGGCAGGGTGAGGAGATTTGGGAGGATGCTTCCGGGTCCAACAGCCCATCAGTCCGGAGCGTCCTTGCTCCAAAGGATAAGGAAAGAACAACCACCGACTCATAGAAGGATCAACACAAGAGCACCATTGATTGGCATTGATCGAACAGATTACGAGAAACCTGCTATCTGCAAAAAGACAGGTCCAAATCCTGACCCACAACACCTGTGCATGTGACCTTGTTTGGAAATAGAGTCTTGGCTCTCAGTGGGATTGGTTAGGTTAAGATAAGGTCATCCTGGAATAAGGGAAGCTCCTATTTGAATACGGCTGGTGTCCTTATAAGACAGGAACTGTGGACACAGGGCAGGTACATGGGGAGTATACCATGTGGAGACGAAGTCAGAGATGGGGGCATGCTTCTATAAGCCAAGCAACACCAAACCACCAAACTGCCACCAAACCACCAGAAGCTGCGAGAGAGTCAGAATGGATGCCTCCTCAGAGCCTCCAGGAGGCATCATCCCTGCCGACATCTGGATCTCACACTCCGGCCTCCAAAACCAGGAGAGAATAAACCTCTCGTTCTTATGACACCCAGTTGGGGGTACTTTGTTACGGAGCCCTACCAAACTAGCACAGCTATGCGCGCATCAGGAATTAATCTGAACAGCTTCACCTGAAGTCCTTGTATTTCCCTTCATCCGCATACACCTGAGGAGACTTCATGGGACACCCTCCCCTCTACACACCTGGGCCCACCATACATTTAATTTTCTCTTTGTCCCGAAAGGGACAACCGTAAGAACAAAAAGGCAACTGCTTAACTTGAGTCGGGCAATATTGTCAAGAAAATTCCTCGATGCACATGCTATAACAAAACAGAAGCAAATACGAAAATAAGGGCTCTTGAAGGCAGCACCCTCTGGAGAAATTTGCATTCTGATCGAGGATCATCTCGTTTCCGTTAATATTTGTTAGGCCATTTAAGACAAGGGTCATGATTTCAGGAGCGTCTCTGTGTTAGTGAAAGGCCAGCCATGTTTATCTTTGCTCACACAAAACCAATTTGAATGCAGAGGACTCACAAAAGAGAGCTCTCAGAAAGGGTTTGTTTTCACAGGGGATTATTTTCCCTCTTAAATGGGTGTTACTGCTGTTTGATCAGCTGGATGACTTCTCTTCAACATATTATTAAAATGTGGCAATGACCTTCAAGTCAATTATGCTATGTCGAATTCTCTGTATCAGCTCTGGAACAAGCACTTTAAAAATGCAGGAAGAAGCCTCTTGAAACAAATTTATCAGAGTGGGAAGCACTGTCAATCAATCTCTCTCCCTGTGTGTGTGTGTGTGTGTGTGTGTGTGTGTGTGTGTAAACATATTGGAATGCATAAATGGATGGATGGATGGATGGATGGATGAATGGGCAGATAAATGGATGGATAGATGGATGGATGTATGCATGGGTTGGGGGGTGGATGTATGGATGGACAGATGGACAGATAGATGGATGGACAGATGAATGGCTGCATGGATGGATGGGCAGACAGATGGATGGATGGATGGATGGATGGAAGGATAAATGTGTGTATGTGCTTATATTTTACCTCTCAAGATGCTAAATCTCTCACTAAGAATCAGAAGCATCCCTCAACAGCTATGAACTGTTCGGTTCACTTCAATTAGAAAACACAGCCTGTTAAATACTAATAGCCTATTTTTTTTACCTCCAAGGACGAGAGCTCCCAAAAGAAAGCAAGTCATAGTCATTTCTGCCCACTTTGAATGTATTGGGAAATGTCAACCTTAATGAAAAGCAGAGTCACTGCCATGCCACCTGTTAGCAGGTCAGGCCAGTGGACCCGCCTTGAATGGAGTTCAAATATTGAGGTGCTCACAGGTGTGACAGGCTGTATTTTCACAACAGTCTATATCATTGTCTCCTGAGTTCAATGATCCCCTACAATGTGACTTTAAAATACTCCATCACAATATGGAGTTCTATTCCCCTCCTCTGGAGTCCAGACAGATGTGTTGTGGCTTCCATCAACAGAAGGTCGCAGAAGTAAGTTCAGTGTAGAATTATGTCTCTCAAAAGAATGTCCATATCTTATCCCTCAGAACCTGTGAATGTGATCCTATTTGGAAAAAGGCTCTTTACAGATGTAATTAATATAAGGATCTCAGGATGAGCTCATCCTGGATCAGGGTGGCCCTGAATCCAGTGACACGTGTCCTTAGAAAAGAGAAAAGGAGACATAGACACAGAGAAGCCACGTGAAGACAGAAGCATAGATGGGAAAGACACGGCCAGCCCAGGGACACCTGGATCCCCAGAAGCTGAAAAAGGCAGGAAGGACCCTCCCCCGGATCCTCTGGAGGGAGCGGGAGTGTGGCCCTGCTCCACCTGGATCTCAGCAGCCATGCCCCACCTGGATCTCTGACTCCGGTCTGCAGAGCTGGGGGAACATGAATTCCCATTGTCAGTGCCCACAGGTGTGTGGTAATTTGTTACAGCAGCTGTAGTAACCTAATACAGTGTTCACCCATACTTACAGCAGCATTATTCACAATAGTCAAACACACGAGCAACCATCATGGGTGAACAAAATGTAGTCCATCTGCACAATGGAATATGACAGCCTTGAAAAGGAAGGACGTTCTGATGGGACCTGTCACCACGGGAATGAACCTTGAGGACACGGTGTTGAGTGACAGAAGCCAGGCACGAAAAGACAAATACTATATGATTCCACTATGTGAGGTTCCCAGAGGAGTCAAATCCACGAAGACAGAGAGTAGATGGCAGACGCTGGGGGCCAGGAGAGGAAAACGAGACATGTTTAATGGGTATAGAGTTTCAGTTTTGCAAGATGAAAACATTTTCGAGATCTACTGCGCAACAAAGAGAATATACTTCATGTTATTGAACTGTGCACTTAGAGATGGTGAAGAGGTAAATTTTATGTATGTCTCTTTTGCCATAATAAAACATTTTAAAATTATCTCCTGGTGTTGCTCCAGCCACACGTTAAGGGTTGAATGGTCACAGGTAGCAGCACCATATCGGACAGCCCGGATGTGGACTGCTCCCACCATCATGGAAAGTCGGAACTCACTGTGTTGCTGTACACAGTCATAGATAAAAAACAGGAAACAAGTTAGATTACTCAGGACAAGTTTATGAGCTAGATGAACTTGGGCAGAACATGATCAGCTTGGTGTCCACCTTTGGGTCATCGCCATTTGTAAGTCTATGTCCTCATAATTGCAATCGCAGACTTCCTTCTGGGAGGATAGCTGTGCAATAGGGCTCAAAGCAAGTGTGAGTGGAAAAAGCTCACTTTAAAATTATGAGTAATGTTGGGGTGCCTGGGTGGCTCAGTCAGTTGAGCGACCGACTTCAGCTCAGGTCGTGATCTCATGGTCTGTGAGTTCGAGCCCCGCGTCGGGCTCTGTGCTGACAGATCGGAGCCTGGAACCTGCTTCGGATTCTGTGTCTCCCTCTCTGACCCTCCCTCGTTCATGCTCTGTCTCTCTCTGTCTCAGAAATAAATAAACATTAAAATTTTTTTAAAAAAATAAATAAAGTTATGAGTAATGTGAAGATATATTGGAAGGTCAAACGTAATGTGGGGAGAAAATTATCGTCTCTAGAGTAAGTTTCATCATAAAACAAAAGGTTTCTAGGTTTCTAGCATTTAGCGCTTAAAAATAAAGACCCTTGGGACTTCTCCAAACAGGAAGGTGGGATATGAGAAGAGCAGAGATATTAACAGGAACGGCCCAATTTCCAGTGCAAAGGAGGGTAAACTGTGTTTTCTTGACTCAAGGTCGTTACATCCGCATCTGTATTCCAAGTGTGTTTTGAGACACCTAAAAAAGGTTACGATTCTCATTTCAGCCAAGAAGCTAGAGATGCATGTTAGAGGCAGGTCTTAACAGAAAAACACTTTCCTCCAAAAAGCTCTCAAATATCCATATCATTGTTCCATATTAGTACCAGAAAAACAAAATGGTTGAAAACCGCTAGTCTCTTTTGCCTAGATTATGTGGAAGTTAATAGAAAAAAACACGGCCCAGAATATCACGAGAGAGATATGAGGTAGAGATATATGTGAGAAAAAGAGGCAAGAGGTGTAAAACAAAACAAAACAAAAACCCAGTGGGTTTCTTTTTTGTACATAAAGGGAATAGATGGAATTTAGGAATGACAAATAGTTTACAGGGAAGAGCCTCTGATCAAGCAGAAAAGAAAGGAGGGACGGTGTAGTAGTTAAAAATAAATCAGATTGCAGCTAGAACCTATTCCCCGTTGAATAGATGAGATACACAGATGATGATGATGATGATAGATAGATAGATAGATAGATAGATAGATAATGGATGAATAGATAGATTATTGATAGATATCTAGCTAGCTAGATATCAGGTAGATGGACAGATAGATACTAGATAAATGATGGATAGATAGATAGATAGATAGATGATAGATAGATAAGATGGATGGATAGATATGTAGGCAGATAGAGAGATGATAGATAGATAATGGATGGATGTGAATAGATAGATAGATAGATAGATAGATAGATATGATGGGTGGGTGGGTGGGTGGATGGATGGATGGAAAGATGGATAGATAGATAGATAGATAGATAGATAGATAGATAGATATGATGGGTGGGTGGGTGGGTGGATGGGTGGATGGATGGATGGAAAGATGGATAGATAGATAGATAGATAGATAGATAGATAGATAGATAGATAGATATGGATGGATAGATAATAGAGGGATAGATAGATAGATAGAGGGATGGATAGATAGATAGATAGATAGATAGAATGGATGGACAGATAGAAGGTAGATAGATAGATAGATAGATAGACAGATATAGGGATGAAAGATAAATAGATAATAGGTAGATGATAATAGATAAGTAGACCAATAGTATATATAATGCATGTAATAGATATACATCCATTTCTCATATGTTGTGATATATATATACACATATATGTATATATGTATGTGTTGATAACATATAATATATTGATATAATATATTAATTAATTAATTAACCAATTAAGAAGGGACACAGAGTTATCAGAGGTGCTCTACAGTCAAGCAAAGATGGAAAGCGGCTGTCCATGGACCATCTGGTCTGGTGATGAGAATCCTCCATTGTTGAACGAGGGGCGTTTAGCGAAGAATCTTTCTCTTCCACGTGTGGCCCTAGGAAAGCAGCATCAGAATCCCTAAGAGCTTGAGGAAAAACACACAGCCTCCAGGCTCTCACTGTTTTTGCTGACTTGGGATCTACATGCGAAAAAAACTACCATGTGACTTTCATGCACATTACAGTTTAAGACTCTGCAATGGGTAAAGCCTAATTTTCCTGGACTGTAAGCTCGTATGGTTCTCCCTTGACTCTAAAAAAATGAAATTGAGTCTCGCGACACAGTGGTGATGATGGGTACACAATATCGGCTGTGCGTTGGCACTCGGTGATAAGTCAAGGATGCCCTGGGGATGGCGGTCCCAACCGCTCTGGCGAGCTATCAGCCCCTCTAAGTACCATCCCAACTAATGAAAACTATTGTATTTTGATCCCCCTTTATATTAGAAATCTCCTTGTGCCTAATTAATTTGCAATTTGTACACAATCGCAGAAAGAAAGTCTTTGATTAACTAAGCTCTTTTTAATTAGAGCTTTACAGATAGAGGAGGGAAACAGAACCAACAACTATTCCAATGAGAATCCTTGAGCCTGAGAAGACAAACCACATATAATCCAAAATAAAAGGACCACAACAACAAAATCATAAGGAATCCCCTGACCCAAATGAGTTCATAACACCTCTGAGGTACAATGAAAATAACCCTGGTGATCGATCTTTGCGTTGCCATTCAATATCCTGTAAAATTTAGGTGGGTCAAGTCAATTTAAAATCCCTCGGGTTTCCAATCTAAAAGTCAATGTTCCCGCTAACTTAATGCACCAGACAATTATGATTAAAAAACACAATAGACAAAGATACTTTGTAGAGTACTTATATGTGCAAGTTATTACTTCTTAAGAGAAGTGACTTCATCAATACCTTCTGTTCCACGGTGACATTTTACCATGCCATGCAGGGGCAAAAATGAAAAAAAAAATATTTGGTGCTGCATTTTTCAAAGGCACAAGATAAGCAATCTGTCACATATTAATGAACAGCGGGTGATGCGTGCGCTGATGGTCACATGCCACTCCCCTGAAGACAAACCTTGAAATATCAACGCATCTAAGTTGAGTCTCCTGGGAGGCATCCAGTCTGGTTTCCTTTCTTTTGCTTTGAAGGGTCTGTGTCTGTCATGGGAACTTTGCATCGAGGGGCTTCCCACCTTTCAACTTCTTCACTGTGCACTTTGGGGATTTATTTCCATTCCCTTTACTCTTATCTTCTGCCCCCCCATATCCTGCCAAAAAAAAATTGAAAGGAAGCAGAGAAGAATGGAATGAATGAAAGAATGGAAAAGGAAGGAAGGAAGGAAGGAAGGAAGGAAGGAAGGAAGGAAGAGAGAGTGAGGAAGAGAGGAGGGAAGGAAGGACAGATGGAAGGGAAAGACAGAAAACAAGCTGGGGAGGGGCAGAGAGAGAAGGAGAGAGAATCTCAGGCAGGTTCCACACTGTCAGCACAGAGCCTGATGCAGGGCTCGAACACACAAACCGCGAGATCATGATCTGAGCAGAAATTAAGAGTCAAGCACTTAACCAACTGGGCCACCCAGGCGCCCCTGTCTATTTTATTCTTTCATTGCAACTACCTTGATAATTGCCTGGTAAAAAGTAGGCATTTAACAACACAATGGAATATATCATATCATATCATATCATATCATATCATATCATATTGTACTATATGTTCTATGTTATGTTATTATGTTAAATTATATATTTCACTATACTCTATTATATTGTCCTACATTATAATATGCAGATCCCGATGCAGGACTCAACCCTGTGACCTTGGGATCATGACCTGAGCAGAAATCAAGAGCCAGATGCTTGACCAAGTGAGCCACCCAGGTGCCCCTGTCCGACGTTATATTTTATTCAATGTTCTAGTTGATATCACTGTTATCGTCTGCATCGAAGACTATGGCTACAGGTTCTTGTACCATTTCACATGTCCATCCACTCTCTTGCCCATTAAGGTCTCTAGAATCTCTTGGTTTATAACTCACAAAGCCCTTTACAGCACCTTCATTGCTTTATGGTAGTAAGATCCGTTCAGTTTAGAGACTGAGTTCTCTGCTGTGCGCCCAAAAAGAACACCCAGGTAAGATCCAAAGTTCACAGCAGAGCCATCAGCCTGGCTACCAAGAGGAATGAGACCCTAGGACAACCGTGCCTGATGCTTCTCCAGGTTGTGGGGTGAGTGGGTCAATGGGTTCAGATTTCAGAAGTTGTAACTACTCCCCATAAAATGCTCCCCTTCCATCTTTGGAATCACCGCTCTGCTTCCATGGGGACACTTCCATGAGCTCAGGAAAGGCTGCAAAGTGCCATGAATGGAATATAATGACCTCATCCTCCACTCGTACTGAAACGTCTGTGGCCTCAGTGCACGTGTCACATCTCGTGGGGCGTCTTCATTCCAGTTTATCTTCTTCAGCATTGTAATCTTCCTCAGTCAGTGGCAGGAGTGGTGAGGGTTAAGGATTCTCAGACTGGTGAGTCATAAGGATGCTTCCCCGCCGTGAGCAAAAGCACAAAGGACTGAGTTGCCAAAGGTTGTGGCAATGATGGACGTGCAGTTTGTGTTTGGGACATTTAGGCTCAGGGCCATTCCTCCCACACCGGACTGTGGGCTCTTGGCTATTTGGTTTTCCCCCGGGCTGATTATGGCAACTTGTTCTTCTAATCACATCCTGATAAACAGTCCGCAGATGCGTGTCTACGGAAGAAGAGTAAGGACCAATACGTGGGCGCATGAACCATTGCCCATTGCCTGTATCACTCCCGGCCATTCTCATTCTCTCTGTGGCCAAAAGACTCGTGCTCTTCATACATCAGTTATAAAAAAATTAAAAAAAAAAATCCTGCCTTTAGTTTCCAATATAATTCTGTTTCTCTTCTTACTAACTCACCGAAACTCCCCTTCCTTTGTTACATACAGTGGTGTCTACTCAGAAGCTCGTTCCTGGGGGCGCCTGGGGGGCTCAGTCGGTCAAGCGTCCGACTTCTTCTACTCAGGTCATGATCTCACAGTTCATGAGTTTGAGCCCCGCATCAGGCTCTGTGCTGACAGCTCAGAGCTGGAGCCTGCTTCCGATTCTGTGTCTCTCTCTCTATCTGCCCCTGCCCTGCTCGCTCGCTCTCTCTCTCTCTCCTAAAAATAAACATTAAATTTTTTTAAAAAAATCTAGATTAAATTAAAAAAACAAACCTAGCTAAATAATAAACTCACATGCCAGCAACAGAGTTTCAACCGTGATCAACGGCTGCTTTGGAAGAAAGTCCTTCTGCTGTTGACACAGACTAGAAAACACCTGGAAATACTAGAAGGAATGGCAAATCCATTCTTCCCCCCCCCCAGCTCAGACCATATAAGCGGCAAACTCCCTCTGGAAACTGGCCTGGAGGTTCCAAGGTGGTATACAAAGCCATGGGCAGGTGAGTAGCAATGTCTTGATTTGTGGTTGACCCGCCATGTTACCAATGTGTCGTAGGCAAGCAGATACCCATCTCTGAAAATGCAGCTCTTGTGGCCACCCTGCAATTAGCAGATGGGATTTGGACAGGTGTGTATCCACCTGACTGTACTTGTTAGGAGACCCACGGATGCTTCCTGGTCTTGCCACTCATGGGTTCCATCATCAATTCGTAAACGTTTCACTGGGCGAGGTACTCAAAACTACGATCCACATGCTTACAGGATCTGCCCATGCATGATCCCTCCCTCAGTGAATACCACCATCGGTTCACAACTCAGTCTTCCTTCTGGCTTCTCCCATCACAGAATGCTGCATGTGACTATCTTCCCAAGGGGTCAGCTCCTTGGTAACACAGACCGGAGTGGGAATGTAGGTGTCCTTCACGGTGCTTTCGCCCACGGTAGATATTTGTCAGCTGCACAGCAAAAGTACTTGTCAAACAGAAATAAGGAAAAACCATTCACTTGGGAAACTCAGCAGACAAGCAAAGTATCTGCTTTCCCTCTGGATGGGCTGATCGAGGCAAAAATTCTTGCCTTCCAGGAAACAATGAGGCAAGCAGGTGTCCAGGCAATACTATTCCGAAGAACCCGGTTTGTGCGGGTGAGACATCGGATAGCAGAACAGCAGGAAGAAGAAATAGTAGATCGCCCCTGTCGGAGAATGGGCCTGTGGAGTGTTTGCTCTGCAAGGACAAAAACAGCTTGTCATTTAAGGAATAAAACGACGTGTGAAATACAAGAGAAGCTACCATTCAGTCTCATTAGGGGGCAATGGATGAATAAATACAAGGATACTGCATTGTCTTTTCTTCAGCAGACTGTTTAGACCTGTGCTTGTTCAATCCACCTTTCTTCCAAAACTAAGGACTTCGAGGGTTTAGGGGAGTATAAAACCGCTATAAGAATATCTTTTCCTTTTTCTTTTTTTATTTTTTTAAAAAAATATTTATTTATTTTGAGAGAAAGAGAGAGAGAGAGAGAATCCCAAGCAATCTCCTCACTGTCAGCACAGAGCCTGATGAGGGACTTGATCCCATGAACCGTGAGATCAAGACTTGAACCGAAATCAAGAGTCAGATGCTCAACTGACTGAGCCACCCAGGTGCCCCATGTTTTCCTTTAGAAAGTTTGCATTCTAGGGGTGCCTGGGTGGCTCAGTCGGTTGAGCATCCAACTCTTGATCTTGGCTCAAGTCATGATCTCTTGGTTCATGAGTTTGAGCCCCATGTCGGGCTGTGCACTGACAGCAAGGAGCCTACTTGGGATTCTCTCTTGCTCTCTCTCTGCCCCTCCCCTCTCTTTCTCTCTCTCTCTCTCAAAATAAATAAAGTTCAAAAAATATATTATTTTAGAAAAGAGATTTGCATTCTATATCAAAGAATAAAAAAAACAAGTAGGAAATGATAAGACTGGTCATTAAGCTGGACGGGTATTTCTGAAAAACAGAGTGGTGACTACAGCCTGGGGTGTTTGAGGAAGACAGTATATAGATAGCGAAATTCAAGCTTTGAAAGTTGATCAAATTTTATCAGATTATTTTATATGGAGGGTGTTACCAGTTGAACTGTGTCTTCCCGGCCCCAAATGATACTTCCAAGGCCTAACCCTCAGTATCTCAGAACATGACCTTATTTGGAAATAGGATCTTTGCAGGTGTGATTAGTTAAGGATGAGGCCATCCTGGGGTACAATGGCTCCTTACTCCAAGGTGACTGCTGAGCTTATAAGAAAAGGGAGATGTGGAGACAGATGCATAGGAAGCTTTTGCAAAATGAGGGCAGAGATGGCAGTGATGTCTCTAAAAGCCAACAGATGCCAAGGACTTATAGACATCGACAAAACCCTAAAGAGTCAAGGAAAGATTGTTCCCTGAGTTTTGGAGGGAGTGGGGCTCTGCTGACACCTGGATATCAGACCTCCTGCCTCTGGACCAGGGACATAATAAATTTATACTGTTGTCAGGCACCCAGTTTTCAGTGCTCTGTTATGGCTGCCCCAACAAACTACAACAGAAGGTGCCCATAAAAACAGCAATTAAGTCAACAGACCCAGCCAAGTGTGAATTTGAACTTCAGAAGCCCCAGGTTCCGACTTCCTGAATCCTGCCTTCAGAGATCTCCCTTTTGCTCTCAAGGGAGCCTGGATTGGCTTCCCTGGACCAAACTCCCATGTCCCGTGAGCCCTTAGACACCCCCTCTCTCCAAAGAAACCAGGGGGTTCTGAGCAACATCCCTACATTCTATCGCATTTGGTTAATGTCGATAAGAATGCCAGCTCTCAACGGCTTTTGTCATTGGCATCTCCATCAGACTCCTGAGCCCACGGAGAGAGCTATAAAAATTACTGTCTGTGTCTTCCCCACCTTGCAAATTCACCGTGATGTCCTTGGTTAAAGCATCCGTTCGCCATCGAGCGCCATCAAATGGCCCTTCAGAGCAGTTCCCTGAATTTTTACGACTGTGTGGACTCAGCCCATCCCGGCTCAAATTGCAATCGGGCTTAGCCTGGGGAAGTAAATACACACACACACACACACACACACACACACACACACACACACATATTTAATGCCCATGACCGCCTTTCAGAACGAGGTGGCCAATAACACTTTCATTCCCCAGAGGGCCCAGCCAGGTATTTCTTCATGATACGAGTGCCGGTGTTGAGATCTTCTCCTCTTTCATTGGTTTTGAACGGTTCTTGTTCCTTATAATCCACAGTCATTATGAACTTATGCTCACTCTCTAACTGGAAAGCTGGTGAATAGTTATGGCTTGAATTGGGTCACCCTGAAAAAGAAACCTTGAAGTCCCAGACCCCCCAGTATCTCAGAAGGTGACCCAGTTTGGAAGTAGGGTCTTTGCAGATGAAATCAGGTTAATGTGAGGCCATCGTGGGTTAGCTAGGATCCTCATTGGGTGACTGGTGTCCTTGGAAGGGCAGGGAGGTTGGGATGCAAAGAGATATGAGGGAAAGGCCAGGGGAGAATGGAAACACATGAAATGGAGCCACAGGGATGGCAAGGATTTCACATTCTCCCCAAGGACTGGGGAGAGCCCGGGAACAGATTCTCCCTAGGAACCTCCAGAACGAACCAACCCCACCCACACCTTGATCTCAGACTTCTGGCCTCCAGAACCAATGGACAATAAATTTCTGGGGTTTCTTTAAGACAGCCAGGTTGTGGTCATTTGTTCCAGAAGGCTCGGGAAGCTAATGCAACAGATTCAGTAAATTGGAAAACAACTTCATTTAAAAAGACTTCATAGTGTTCAAAGATTCATGCCATCCACCTGGTGTCTTTACAGGAAGTCGATATCTCCCCTGGTTTCCTGCTTTGATTTCTGCCATCTCTGTTCCATAGGGAAAAGCGCTCATCCACATTGCACTTTCAGAAAGTTAGCGCAAGGTCCCACATCACGTGATACTCTGTTTTGCAGAATACTGGACTTTGGGGACACCCAGTAGGGATTTTTTAAAAACATCTTGAAAGCTGTTTGGCTAGTGAATTCCCCACAAAACGTTCCATTTTCTTAATCATCACCGTTGCCCAGAACTTTCTGCAATAATAAAAATATCATGTTTCCCCAGCTTTCCAGAATGCCAGCGTTTGGCCACACGTGGCCATTAAACACTTGAAATGTGGCTAGCATGGCCAAGGAATGGGGTTTTACATTTGAATTCATTTTATTTCATTTGTTTTCATTTCATGTATTTTTACTTCATTGGAATAAATGTCTTTCGATTGTATTTCATTGTAACTAGAGTGTGGTCACATGTGACTATTGGCTACCATACTGGACAGCACAGTCTTGACCCACTATCCACATTGGACAGGGATATATTCTACAAAAACATTATAAACAAACTTTTAATAAAGTAGTTTTGTGTCGTTGAAAATAAAATATTCCTGCTTCAAATTCATTGTTCACAGAAAAAAAGGTGTGTGTGTGTGTGTGTGTGTGTGTGTGTGTGTGTGTGTGTGTAAAATGATGAAATGGTCTAAGGAGAAAGTTTTGGGATCATTTTCTGGAGATTGAATGTAATGATTAAATATTGAAATGTCTTGAAGGTAAAAAGTTATAAAAACGTGCTCTCCAGATACAGCGATTCCAATATTTCTGTCAACCTTCACTGTTCCTACACGTGAACAACAAACACCAAATCCCGGTCCTCTGGTATAGCACATGCTGACAATTCTTATCTATATGACCCTGAGTGTGTCCTTCTCTGGAATACCACTCTAGACGCCTCATGGTTCCATTTCTTCCTTCTAGAACTTCCCCTAAAACAAACAAACAAAAAACACCGAGAGTAAATTAGCTCGCCACTTTCGAGTTATTTCAGCGCATCGTTTCTGGAAGCAGTTCATAAAGGGCCTTTAAAATTAGCATCGGAAAACAGACGATCCTACGGCATAAATAAGGAATTTTAACAGTGCAGCCATTGTGTATCTAATAATAAATGTTCATCAAAGAAGACCTTTGGGGTCGAATGTTGAATTTCAAGGTGATTGCAGACTTGTCTTTAAAACCAACACCATAAACATCGATACCACTAACTATCCAATTGAAACAAAATGGCACCATTTTGGTAAGAAAGATTTTTTCATAGTTCCACTTATTCTGATAACATGTCTGAATGGTTTAAATTAGTTTAACTATGAAAAAATCTTTCCTGCTAAAATGGTGTAGGGACAGACCCCCTTGGGATGATATATAAAAAGGAGAAAAATGAAAAAGGGAATATAGTCTGTACAGGAAGGCAGAAATTGGAGTTCCCATAGCATTACACGCAAGCACACACACGCACACACCTTAAGAGGATTACTTACTTACTTACTTATTGTGATAAATTGTTGGTCTCATGAATAGAAGGAGATTTATAGTGGGTTTCTACAGAGACCCACACTGGGACTAGAGCACTTTCCCATCCAGCCTTATGAATGTTCTGTAACAGGACTGTTTAGGATCCTGGTGATTCGTCTCAATTGCCCTGACACAAGGGAAGAAGAGAAATCCTAGGAAACTCAGAACATGTGAGCCCATAGGCAACATCCAGAGAAAATGTGTATTTAATTTATATTGGTTTAAGATGGTCTCATCGACACATAAAGTTAACATGCTATCAGCACAGTATAAAATGGCACAAATACACACACATACCTGTACACACAGACACACACACAGGAAAAAAATCTTCATTTTTACAGAAAATAATGAAACAAAGAATTCCTCTGCTCTTTAAACAGGAACTTCATGGGAAAGTTAAGAAATGTTTAAACAATTTTCCAAATGGCTGGCACGACTAACATCTTTTTTTTTTTAATTTATTTATTTTTGAGAGAGAGACAGAGTGCGAACCAAGGAGGGGAAGGCAGAGAGGGAGACACAGGATCCCAAGCAGGCTCCAGGCTCCCAGCTGTCAGCACAGAGCCTGACGCGGGGCTCGAACCCATGGAATGTGAGATCATGACCTGAGCCGAAGTCGGACGCTCAACCAACTGAGCCCCGGAGTCAAAGATGATCATTCTCTTCCTTCCATAGTGCACACTCACACGTGCATTTGTCTCTGTTCTACCCATCTGACACGCCTGCCCTTATTAGACCGCGGTTTGGCAAAGCACAGCCTGTGGCTGACATCTGGGCCACCACCGCCGCTTTTTATAAATAAAGTTTTATTGGAACATGCCCATGCTTGTTCGTTGACATACCGTCCGTGGCTGTCTTCACACAACAGCAGACTTGGATAGTTGTGACAGAGGCTCTGTGGCCATCACAACCTGAAATCTTTATTATTTGCCGCTTTACAGGAAAACAACTCGCTGACCTCTGCATTAGATTAACAGCAGCTTGGAAGCCACAAAACACCGTGGCTTCCTAAAAGTACCTTGTGCCCAGAAGCCATGGAACCTGATTTGCACCTGCTCGGACCCCACCTCCACACCCAACCGCTGGAAAAACATGAAGACATTATCGAGACACATTTGCACATGTCAGGAAATGGGCAAAATGCCAAATAAAGACTCCATCCTTTTTGAAGTATGATTTATAGTTGGCTTTGTGAAAAGAAAAAAAGGTGAATTTTATTCACATTCATCATCCCCCGGACGATTGACCTAGAAACCGGGTCTCCCTTCTCTTGTCCCCAGATGCAGGGACTTGAGGCACAGGTCTGGATTTGTAACTCGACCTTGGCCAAGCTGAGTGACCTTGAAGAGATGTAGTATGCTAAGGGCGTGCTCTCAGTCTTTTCTTTTCTCTTCACAGCATTCGTGTGCGAGCAGTTAGAGGACTATTCCCATTTAGGCGTCCCAAAATCAGCTTAGGAAGCCCATTACTGCCTAGAATACAGAAAATTGCAAGAGGCAGTGAATTTGGTAACGAAGGGCTTGCAAATTCATCCTGGGTCTGTGAAGGGCAAATGCAAGTGTCATGAGCAATGGAGCCTCAGGACAGAAACAGATTATCATGGAACCAATGAACCATGAGGTCGCTAGCCAGCCGGGGAGTGGAAGACAATCTTTTGACCACATCTGTAAGCATCAGCTGGCCACCGGCAGAAACCAAAAGCCGACCAGAAAGACTCAGGAGTGAGGTTCATCACAGAGACCCTGCCTCCCTAACTCATTCTTTTTAAAAAAAATATTATTTACTTTTGAGGACAGAGAGAGACAGAGCATGAGCAGGGGAGGGGCAGAGAGAGAGGGAGACACAAAATCTGAAGCAGGCTCCAGGGTCCGAGCTGTCAGCCCAGAGCCTGACGCGGGGCTCGAACTCACGGACCGCGAGATCGTGACCTAAGCTGAAGTCCTTGTTTTCATCCCCCAGTTTATAGACCAGAATTAAAAATATGTTGATGTGTCACCGGGGCACCTCCCTAACTCGTTCTTCATTCTGGTCTTCTTTGATGCGTTCCCTGATTTGACAAGCAAACTTGGGACTTAAACACAAATTCAGAGCAACAGGCATGATATAGGTGCCCGATGAACTCTCTGTAGTTAGAATCCTTCTCTAGAAACACCCAACTGTGGGATGGTAAGTTCATCCCGCAGTGTTGAATGCTAGCTTTCAAAACTGGCCAAACCATTTACATTTCACTTTTTACGAAGCAGGCGATTTTATAAGAGAAACAGCTTACAGTATGTGTCAGAGAAAAATGAAAGAAACCAAAGGTTCGGCCATTTTCCTTAATTTAGGGGAAATATTATTTGGAAATGCGTCTCTAAAAGGGACGTCCCTCTTAAAATACAGGACACGCTTCATTTTGTCCTTTTTAGGAAAAAAACACATCAGGGAAATTCATGTTCTTTGTCTCCTAAGAATAAACCACAAAACGCATATTTAATTCATCTTTCAAAACCAGTTTTGCACTCTTTATACCTTTAAAGACAACTATTAATGCATAATGTGGCTGAAGAACAAGTATTTAAAAAAAATCTCAGTCAGTGGAATGTTTGTCTATGGAAGGTAGGGCTTTATCTTGTTTGTTTTTGTGTTTTTTGTACAACATTCCCACCCTTGGGTAAGCATGTACCGAATTCAACAACATTCATAAGAATGAAAATGAGGAAAGCAGAGACAAAATTATTTTTAAAAATGCAAAGCTTGGCTTTGTCGTGTCGTAAATAGTATAAACAACACTTTGATTTACGTGGGCATAAAGATCCGGTTGTCCATCGCTCGGTCTCTTGTGGATGTGAGTATATCAATATCTGCATGCACATTTGAATACAATATGCATGTATTCCTACAACCTGTGTACTGTTCTCTCGTTAATCTGAGCAAATGATGCTCAAGGAAGCTTTAACCAGAAATAACCATGTTCAACCAAGAAGGGAGAAGTACCTAGCCTCGTAGACGGTGGGGAAAGAGAGGAGTAAGGCACGAAACAAGAAAAGCGCACAGAACTTTATTTTTCTGGCCAGAAATATGTTTATGAAAAGCTGAAGTAAATACGATGGCACCTGCTGTATGCATTTTGCAGATGTGGGCAACTCTTCCTTGATCCCTCGGCTGCATCTGGGTGCGGGGACCCCACCCCGCAGTGGCAGGTGAAGGTGATAATGGTGGGAGCCATTCACGGTTCTTCCATTGCTCCCATGTGCCCTGCGTTTAATTCCTAAATCACTGTGGGGTGTCACTGCTTCCAATGACAGATACTTCGCCACCCAATATTGTGGATCAAGAGACTTCATGTTCCCAATGGGCCATCTTGGTACGTTTGCAAAGGCGAAGCGGTGACCATCTTTTAACATCACAGAGTCTGAAAATATCTATTATTTTTTTAAACAATTCTTTGTAGAGGGATTGCTTTCATCTCCCCAATACCCCACCCCTAGGGGCAGAGACGTCTCACCAATGCGCGTCCCATTTCTCGCTCACTGAAGCATCCCCCGCTGACTTCAAGCTTTGAGAAACCTGCCTGTCTGTGCCTCTTTCTACCAGGACGGTTTCTCCTCTGGGGCTCCCCCCTCGCCGGACCCCGGGACGTGGGCAGCAGCATCCGTGGGGAAGGACATCTGTCTGCCAATTATACAGAAGGAGAGAGGAGAGAACAGGTAATTCAGGGAGAGGTCACAGGGCTCTCTGCTTTGATTAAAGCAAGTGTGGGAGGTGGAGACAAGGCAGCTTTTGTATTAAGTCATGACTCAGGCACCGGGGAAGGGTCCCCTTGCATTATTTCCTGGGTGCCCAACTGATTTAAGCCCTGTTTTTCTTCCTCCCACAGAAATACCCTTATAAATCGACGCACAAAAGCAACTATAAATGCACAGGAAACCGGAATAAATATTTAGCAAACATTCCGAAGGACGGACTTCCAACACCAGAAAGTTGTAGAGACCGCAGAAAACTGAAAGCAGAGACATTGTTGAAAACAAAACAACACTGAAAATTAATAAACACTATGGAGAAGAACTTACACAGAAGCAAAATTGTGCTTTTTAAATCGCTGATAGCGTGGGACCTGCTTGGGATTCTCTCTCTCCCTCTCTCTCTGCCCCTCCCCTCCCCGCAAATAAATCAATAAACTTAAAAAAAACACGAATTATAAGTGGATGCTCCTTTTCTGGATGGAAATTCACACATAGGCATCTGAAGCCTTTATAGATAGCTATACCTTTCGTCTTTAACTGAAATATTTAACTGCCCAGAAGGTGTCTTATATAAACCACTGGAAGGTTTTTTTTATTGTCAACCAAATATTCAAAAGGTTAATTACATTTTTTCAGTTAAAAAATGTCTTAACCCTATAATATTTAATTTTTTTTTAAATTTTGCAGAAAACAAACCACCTGTTAGCGTCCCTCCCTTTTCCAGCCTGTAAAGAAATCCCAGCGCTTGGGTCTGTTAAGTCTTATTCGTGGAGCTCTTGACTAGACCAGTTTTTACTTATTTTTTTAATATTTATTTATTTTTGAGAGACACACAGAGAGAGTGTGAACAGGGGAGGGGCAGAGAGAGAAGGAGACACAGAATGTGAAGCAGGCTCCAGGCTCTGAGCTGTCAGCACAGAGCCCGACGTGGGGCTTGAACTCACGAACCCCCAGATCATGACCTGAGCTGAAGTTGGACGTTTAACCGAGTGAGCCACCCACGCGCTCCTTAAATCTAGAACATTTAGATATTGGCTAACTTAAACCCAACAGAGTGGAATACTATACAGGCATTAAAAAGTTTCTATGGCACAGAATTTTCCAGATGATTTATAGACCCTTCAGTGTCTCTTTCTACATGCAACGATCGTATGCTTTGGGTCTGTTAGAAGCCACACCTTCCTAATCCACTTCCCCCTGGTTTTATTGAGATACAATGATCCGCAACACTGTGTTAGTTTGAGGCGTGGGGGCTACAGCACCCTGCTACAAGTGTGTATTCAAAATAACCACCGCAGTTCAGGCAGGGAACACACATCATCTGCTACAGTTAACAACTTTTTTCTGGCCGGGAGAACTTTTAAGACGCAGTCTCTTGGCAAGTTTCAAATACGCAACACAGTATAGCTAACTGTAGTCACCATGTTGCACATGACAGCACAGGATTTATTTACTCCTTTGTCCTATAACTGATAAAGGACATGATGTAAAGGTTTTATAATATATATAAATATATTTATATTTAATAGTATATTAAATTAATATATACATATGTATATAAATATTATATATTTATGTATAAATATATTTATAAATGTTACCTAATAATATATATTTTATATAATTATACAATTATATAAATATAATATACATATTTATATATTATGTAATATTTATAAATATATATAAATAAATATATAATATTTATATATTATTACATATTATATATTTTATAATATATTATCTATAATATATTCATATATATTATATATTTATTATAATATATAAAAATATATATTTATTATAATATACATAAAATATATAAATGTAAATGTATATATATGGAGAGAGAGAGAGAAAGAGAGATGGCAACCAGCAACCTGTTCTCTCTTTCTTCACGAACTCTTAACACCAACATCCAGGAGGAAATCAACTTTCACATTTGGGTGTAACCAAGAGGGCTCTCCGGCAGTGATATCCCAGGTTGCAGGTGTTGACAGACGTGAGTGGAGATCGCGAAGTCGTGTCACAGACCAGCTCCGGTGGCGAGGCCCTGAACGCACTAACACGGCAAGCACCAGAATGATCGTGTTGTTTCAAAGGAAGCTTTGAGGTGACGCACATTTTCTATAAAGTCAGGGGAAACATGCTGAAATGATTTGCGTAGATTAGATCCAAGCCAGTCCCAGGCGACAGATCCGTAACCTGCAGGGTTCCATTTTCCATCCGTCCAATATCATTTGCTACTTACCACACTTCTGCACGTGAACAGGTGACCTGAATTCCTGTCTGCAAGTCAAAGAAAAGCACTCTCTTTTAATAGCATGTTTTTGTAAATGGGGGGCGCCTGGGTGGCTCAGTCGGTTAAGCAACTGACTTCAGCTCAAGTCATGATCTCTCAGTTCAAGAGTGCGAGCCCCGCGTTGGGCTCTGTGCTGACAGCTCGGAGCCTGGAGCCTGCTTCACATTCTGTGTCTCTGTCTCTCTCTGTCCCTCCCCTGCTCACGTTCTGCCTCTCTATCTCTCAAAATTAAATAAGCATTAAAAAAAAGAAAACTTTGGTGGGACTGTTAGATCGACTTCCCAGCATATCACAAAAAGATACGCAAGCAAACACCCTTTTGCCATATTTCTGTGTTCGGGATTTTTTTTTTTTTTACTGCCTACCTACGTTCTTTGTGATGGTGACTCACTCTCGGGAGCAAAGTGAGTTGATAAATGCCTATAACGGCAGAGTTCTGGTCCATTTTTTTGTATTCTCAGAGCACTGAGAACCTCAGGCTTGGGATCCTCTGTAGCACTTAGCATAGGCTCGGTGCACACATCTGTAATTGTCATCATCACACATTGTTCGTTGTCTGTGACTCCTGGTAGCACCTACCAGGGCTCGTCAGTCCAAACAAATGTCCCGATTTCCACCATTTGACCAGAGTCACGTCTTTTGCGTCATACCCTTAAAGAAGCCTCGTTTAACAAGATGCATCAATCATTAAAGCTTACACGCAATAACAACATTTCTCGGAAGCTGGTCCCTTGGCTCAGGTCATGAGCTCATGGTCTGTGGGTTCGAGCCCCGCGTCGGGCTCTGGGCTGACAGCTCAGGGCCCGGAGCCTGCTTCTGATTCTGTGTCTCCCTCTCTCTCTGCCCCTCCCCTGTTCACGCTCTGTGTCTCTCTGTCTCAGAAATAAACATTAAAAAAAAAAAATAGATGATCCCAACAGCACCAGTCAAGAAATGGGTTTACCATTATTTATTGAATTCTTACCCACTCTCAGAAATCAGGCACATCTCTTTATTATAATTTATAATATTATACATAGAAATATATTTAAAATTCCAATATGGGCGCCTGGGCAGCTCAGTCAGTTGAGCGATGGACTCTTGACTTCAGATCAGGTCGTGGTTTGTGAGTTCAAGCCCTGCGTTGGGCTCTGTGCTGACAGAGTGGAGCCTGCTTGGTGTTCTGTCTCTTTCTCTCCTCTGCTCCTCCTCCGTTCACGCTCTCTGCCTCTCTCTCTCAAAATAAATAAATACACTTAAAAAATTCCATTATATTATGTACATAACATAATGTATAGAAAATATACGTGCTTTTTATAATGTAATACTATATATATAAATATAATGATAGAAATTATAGTGTGATTTATTGCCCCGAGAACAATGTGGATTTAAAAATCAATGGAGGGGCACCTGAGTGGCTCAGTTGGTTAAGTGTTCGACTCTTGATTTCGCATGAAGTCATGATCTGAGGGTCGTGAGTTCAAGCCCCACATCAGTCTCTGTGCTGATAGAGTGGATCCTACTTGGGATTCTCTCTGTCCCTCTCTCTCTGCCTTTTCCTTGTTCACATGCACTCTCTCTCTCTCTTTCTCAAAATAAATACATAAATATTTTTTTAAAATCCATGTATCACTTTTGACTCCCCAAAACTTAATAGTCTACCATTAACCAGAAGACTCACCAATAACATAGTCAATGAACACATATTTTGTACATGATACACATTATATACTGGGTCCTTACCAAAAAAACTAAGCTACAGAAAAGAAAATGTGGTTAAACAAACCATAAGGAAGAGAAAATACATTTATATGACTGTTCTACATTTGTTGAAAAACTTCTGCATAGATGTGAGCCCGTGCAGTTCACGCCAGTGTTGTTCAAGGCTTATTCATAATACACGGTAAATAACAATGATTTATTGTAATGTACTAAAATGTCATAATTTTACCTTATTTTGAAATTCTGGGATGTTGACATATTGTGATTCAGTTCTACACATCCAATGATAATGTGGTCTCCCTTAAACTAATACATTCTATGCCAATTATATCTCAATAAAACTGGAAAAAATCATCTTAAATTAAAAAAAAAACAACTCTGGTGGCCTCAGCAATGAGTCAAAAATCCATTACTGTGGGGCACCTTGCTGGCTCAGTCAGTTAAGTGTCAGACTTTGGCTCAGGTCATGATCTCGTGGTTCATGAGTTTGAGCCCTGTGTTGGGCTCTGTGCTGACAGCTCAGAGCCTGGAGCCTGCTTACGATTCTCTCTCTCTCTCTCTCTCTCTGCCCCTCCCCCACTCATGCTATGTCTCTGTCTCTCAAAAATAAATAAACATTAACAAAAATTTATTAAAATCTATTACTGTGTAATGGCCCTATCCAACCAAACAACAATTTCTAAGCTTTTGTCATTTACTTGTTCCAGCTGTGAACAAGCCCACTTTTTCACTGCATCCCTCGATAACTGGTGTTTTACTCGGAGCCTGTGTCGGATAACATCCATGGGATTCCATGTTCTGGGCAATTTTCAAATATTATTCCACCGAATCTTCATCTCCTGCGTAAATGGATATCCTGTTCCCACTGCAGATGAGAAAAGTCAGATACAAAGAATTGCATCATGGTCCAGCGCCCCGCGGATGGCTGGTGTTGGCCTGGCCTGGGCACGCGGTAGGTTCGGACGGATTGCTGTGTGCACTCCAGAGGGTCATTCCAGTCCCAGGTGAGGTAGGGCTCGCAAGTGGCTACAGGAATCCAAGTGTGAGCTCAAGAGTCCAATCCAGGATGACTGGGGACTGACCCATGACGTTATCAGGATAGCCCCATGGATGGGTCAACGGGATGTCTTTCCAAATGATTAAATCCTGTCTCTTTTTAACCTCAGGCATTCGGATGATTGCTCCCAGCACCGGATTTAAAGTCTGAAAGCAGGTGGATGGAAAACAGAAATGTTGCAAAGCGTTCTAAAAATGATAGGCCGTCCTTGTACAAAAAGGCATTTACCAAGTTATAGACATGTCATGTTTCGTCATGTCAAAGGGTGACTTCTCTGTGGAGGGTTTGCTACTCATTGCAGTGTTTGTGCCTCGGGCCTGGCCAGAGGCAAGACTCTGGTTTCTACAGAAGGTGTCTTCTGGCTGAACGTTACCATGGCCAGGGTACCGTTAGGACACTGAATCTGTCTACAGAACAGAACACGCACAGCTCAAAGGTGTGCCAAGAGGCAAAACTCTCCCGACTGAGACAGAAGGGGTAAACGATGTCATCAGGAAATCTCAGATGTCTTCAGCCTGACATTTGGGGGAAGCGAGACAAGAGCCCGTCTCTCAAATTTGACGTGAGTGCTGTCCCAGGCACAACAAGGAGAGCAAGCTGAGAGGTGTCATGGAAATTGTGACATGCCCCAAGGCTGTTGACTATTTCTTTCCTTTCTTAAACGCGCGAAATCCGTATGAAATATCCCCTTTGCTTGTGGCTCTGGCTGTCTTCAGATATCGCATCCTCCCTCTAACTTGTAGCTGTTAGGGAAACCATTCCTTCTTAGGGCATCCTCAACTGTCTTTAGAAGACGATCTACGGGGCGCCTGGGTGGCGCAGTCGGTTAAGCGTCCGACTTCAGCCAGGTCACGATCTCGCGGTCCGTGAGTTCGAGCCCCGCGTCGGGCTCTGGGCTGATGGCTCGGAGCCTGGAGCCTGTTTCTGACTCTGTGTCTCCCTCTCTCTCTGCCCCTCCCCCGTTCATGCTCTGTCTCTCTCTGTCCCAAAAGTAAATAAACGCTGAAAAAAAAATTAAAAATAAATAAATAAACATTAAAAAAAATTAAAACTAAAAATCAAAGAAAATAAAATTCGGGGCATCTGGGTGTCTCAGTCAGTTATTCCAACCAAAGGAACCCCCAAATTATCACAATTCACAAATTATGCCAGCCCAAGAATCCTGTCAAATCCTCATGGTCGAATTTTTTTTTTTTGCACCATTTCTGCCCAAGATCCTATGCTCCATTCTTTTGAAACAAATACCCAATTTTAGGCAAAACGTGCTGTCTGCCCTGGCCCGTACCTTCTATATCTTTGACAGGTCTTTAAGTCTCTTGTCCTTAGATGTGATCACTGTTTGTAGTTTAAAAAATCAGGGGCGCCTGGGTGGCGCAGTCGGTTAAGCGTCCGACTTCAGCCAGGTCACGATCTCGCGGTCCGTGAGTTCGAGCCCCGCGTCGGGCTCTGGGCTGATGGCTCAGAGCCTGGAGCCTGTTTCCGATTCTGTGTCTCCCTCTCTCTCTGCCCCTCCCCCGTTCATGCTCTGTCTCTCTCTGACCCAAAAATAAATAAACGTTGAAAAAAAAATTAAAAAAAAAAAAAAGAAGACAATCTACGACGAAGAATACCATATTTTCAGGCTTCTCCCGCGAGGCAAATGGGGGATTGGCTTGCTAACTACAAAGACAGAAATGCCATGATATTTCCCCCACCTTCTACAAACAAGCACTCACAAAAACTCGCCAAAGCAAGACTAAGTCAATGCAAATAGGAATTCGATGGAGATGGTGAACGTGCCGATCATTTCCTACGACTCGGTGGTATCTTTAGGGTACTCACCACCCAAATCTACTGAATATGCAGGGATACGAATTAAGACAGCTACGTCAAAGCAGGATTTGCAAAATCGGCTGGTGTCAAAGTCGATTCTTCTGCCTTCGGAAATGGGGAAGTCCTTTAAGGAAGTCGGCATTGGCTTTGTGCCCGAAATGAACTTCTGGGTGGCTCTTTGGACAGCTCTTGTCACCTTCTTGTGAATTCTCGCTGCTTATATGTGAAATTCATTCCAATATCTGTTTCTCAGAACCTGGTTCGAAACTAGCAGCCTTCATGTTCACGAAGATGAACCATCTACCTTCTCCATTCTGGGATACCACCTCACCCAGTCTCCCCAACACCGCTACACACGAACTTCCCATGAAATCATCTAGATGGATCTAGACATATGCAGCCCAGTCGTATGTGTGCAAACTATAAGAATATCACAGATATTGGCCTTTGAAAATGATTCTAGGCATTGAGCATTTTACAACTTTCTACATATAGTCTGCTCGTTTGTCTTTGGGTATAATGACACGATTCAAGTTATTTTCATTTATTTGTATTGTCTTCACATTCTTTTTAAAAATTTTTTCTTTAAGTTCATTTATTTATTTTGAGAGAGAGAGAAAGAAGGAACACAAGCAGGGGAAAGGCAGAGAGAGAGGGACACAGAGAATCCCAAGCAGGCTCCAAGCGGTCAGCGCAGGGCTAGAACTCACAAACCTTGAGATCACATCCTGAGCTGAAACCAAGAGTTGGTCGCTTTACCGACTGAGCCACCCAGGTGCCCCTAAAAGGAAAATGGGTTAATACACTACAAGCCTCTATTATCCAAAGGAAGGAAGAAGGCGATGGTTTGTATTGTAGATAATGCCAGGCTTGATCACCCAATTTGTATGTGAATAAAAAGGTTTTTGTTTTGTTTTAAGGGGAAACAACTTTCCGTGCTCACCCCCACCAACATCCTGCCATATGTAATTGGGGTCCTACATGAATAAAGCTTTCTGGGGCCATGTGCGAAACGAATTTTACAACATTAATATGTCAGCAACTAAATCAGTTTTATGGCTCAACCAATCAATTCAGTCATTGTGATCATTTCAATAATCTATGTAGACTGTGAAAATTGCTTCCGACACAGTAATTGGGAAAATGACGCCGTGCGATCTTGGCGGTGAGAATACGCGCAAGAAACGGACCCTCGGAAGGACAGAGTAGAAAGTAGAAAGGATAGAAGTTGCAAAGAACAAGACGGTGGCATGGAGGTGGCCTAGCGGACACTGGTCTGACTCATGGGAATTTATCCTCACCCACAAGGATCTCTCTCCTGACACGACCAAGGGCCAGCACAATGCTTTTTTCTCAACAGGCTTAGGGTATGATGAAGAGGGGACACGGTAGAGTTAGAAATTGGTGGACTTTTAAATCTTTAAGAGGTTGGGTACCATGTGCATTTCCACTTGATGGGGACATTCCCAGAAATCTTGTCCCGACTACAACATCGATGGTTTATTCCCAGTGGTCAGATGATCAGCACGGTCCCCACTGCTACCTAGAGTTTGAGCCACAGACAGGACCCTCCTCATGGGAATATCTCCCAAGCCCCTCGGAGCCTGGCCGCCTGACCCCAGAAAGGAGTCTGGTTCCCAATGTGGAACATCTGAAATGAATTTCCAACATGGTGGACATCTAATCCCTGCTCTCCTTCCTTTTATAATAAAGGAAGCTTCCAGCTTTTATAATAAAAACTGACTTTATTTTGCACTTTCCAGATTAACGAGGAACTTTCCCCACACTCAGTGTCTCACTTAGGAAAGCTCATATTTAGTCAGAGAAGTAGAGTTATTCAAGCAGAATCATTTCAGGAATCAAAACAAGGTCAAATCTATGGGAAGCAAAACGTTACTATTTCTAGTTTATTTCTCCACTGGGAGGCAGGATATGATTGTTTAATATATATTGTATAATATATTGCATGAAATATTAGATACAAATAATTGGACAAATTCTTGGATAATTGGGTAAAATATTGGATAACACTATAATTATCTACATGCAACAGGAATTTAAAGTGAGTCTGTAGTTCTCAGTCAACTAGTTTCACTGTAAAATTTTTTTTCTGGGTGTGTAGGAGGTGATAATATCCATTCTTAGAATGTAACAAATTTTATTTTTGCCATATTCTAAGGGACATGTAATCTTTTTATCTTTTTATATAACATATACATTTTTTAAAGAAAATATTACAGTGGATAGCCAGTGGACTGGGCTGAATTTCAAATATGCTTTGAAGTCATTGTATACAATAGAAAATACCAATGATACGTGTATCTATCTGTGGCAAATGTCAGGGTGGACGGACCCCATTAACCGTTGGTGCCAAACAGATTGTGGATGTTGCTCAAAATGTCGCTGTGTTGTGATTTAAGCCACGGACCGTGAGGTCAGGATCATCCTCAGTTCAAACCCGTGCACTACCGCGTGTAAGCTGTGTAACTCTCAGAGAGTCACTCGACTTCTCTATTCAATCAAGTCAAGCAAAAAAAAAAAAAAAAAGCTTGGCTTTTTCCTAATCTTGGTGCTTTACTCTTTGGACTTTTCACACGGCAAATCCACCCACCCATCACCCAAGCAAGAGGCCATGCAGCTTTCCAGAAAGTTTCATACAGAAACACCTTAACAATTATAACCATAGGAATATTAAGAATTTACATTAGATTCGATGCTGGGGTTTTTTTTTCTTCCAACACAATAAACTTAGGGGAAATTTTTTCGCCATCAACATAATAAACCAAAGGCCAGCAATGAGAAGTAGAAAAGAAGTAATATCTTCAGCCATAGAGAGACAAAAATAACATTAATTCAAGCTCAGCGATTTTTATCTCCAAGACATATTACAATACCACAAAATCTTTATTTAAAAAAATCCATAGGCAAAATTTTGAGTTTTGAAGATGTTTAATTCAGTGTGGGGGTTTTGCACAAGGTCTGGCATCTCAAGGAGCAAATAATAAACAGGAAAAGGGTTTCCACGGTGAGAGAGGACAAATTATCATTTTGCATTGGGAGAGTACATTTTGAATATGCTATAAATGCTAACACTTAGGCTTTTAAGACTTTCCTTTATGATGTGCTGGGGTTTAGGCTTCTGTATTATTAGCATTTTTTCAATTCCTCTAAGACTCAGGTACTTAGTTGGTTTTCCAACTCAGTCAGCTCATACGTTATGCTTAAATTTTAATGTTAAACGCTAGCCTTCCATTCAAAACCGTAGATGACCCAGAAAGAAAGAATGTCTGCTAGAATTACAGGGATGCTTTCTAAAAAGGATAGTGACTTCAGGTATTAGCTGTATAAAAGTCACATAAAAACACATACTAAGATGTGCTGGACTTAAATCTCCCAAGTGCACCAAAATACAGAACACTTTGAAAATTGCATTTTATTTTCCCGACCGGTGCGCAATATTAAATAAACCATGGTAGAAATCGCAAAACTTGTGGTCATTTTATTAGCCCTAAAAATATTCAGATTGTATGAAAAGGGAGAAGGGCTCATAATGAAAATAATATGTCATACCTGAATAAATTTTTTATTATAAATACCGAATAAAATACACAGCATGTTCTATTTCTCTCTGGAATTCTTCATGATAAAAAAAAAAAAGTCTTTCTCGTCAGCTTGCTAAGCTGAGGGTGGTGTCTTGGAGTCACATGAAGAGGCATTCCATGAAAACGGTAACAAAGGAAAGAAAAGCGGCATGGTGTTAGGTCCTGGATCCTGCTATGCCTGAAACCGTCCTTGTTGGCTTTTGCATTACGACAGCCTATAAATTACACTTCTTAAGTTATTTTGAACCGGGTTACTGTGGCTAAGAAAGAAAAAATTCCAATCTGGATATGCTGAGAGTCAAACATGATGTCCCTCCAAATAAATTGTCACAGTGTCAAACACGGTCAACGGCAGTGTTTCTCACAACACGGTATTCTGCACAGCCCCTCTCGGGAGACTACCGCATTTTAAATACTTGGAGGTAAAAGGAAACCATCCCCCCAAAACGATCCTACAATGAATCCATGATGCTTCTGCTACCCAAGTCTCTGATTACCGCGTTGGAGCGACACTGCAATTAGAAAGTGGGTCACACGGGGAAAAGATGTTAGTTTCATTGTTGCTTTGGTTTGTCACCTAGCGTGAGAATGTCCAACTGGCTCCAAATGCCGCGATAACCTTAGCCCGAAATAAAACTTACCATCCTAACTTTAAGACCTGTATTTTTCATTCCCGTGCGGATTTAAACATTAGCAAATTCAAAATCCTGGTGAATCGCATTTGGAGATATTTATTGAGTACCGACCCTATTCTGTGTGCTCTTGGGAGCATTTCAGAGACAGCACCGCAGAATAAAAAAGGCAGAGAGAGGGAGGGAGGGAGAGGAGCTCATCTTTTATGTGAATCCCATCCTAAAAGGGGAAAAGAAACATAATGGAAAATTAATATGCAATATGTCAGGGCGTGGTGATAGCCAGAAAGGACACCGTTCTGTCCTGGGAGTTGAGGAGTGGAGAGAGAGAGATCTTTTGTGCAGAGCAGTTCAAGAGGCTCCTTTGGAAATAGTACATCTTCAAAGAAGTCAGGTAGCATGGGGAACAGCATGGAATGCCAAAGGAACAGCAATGCAAGGGCAAGATCCCCAAGGTTCCACCTGGGTGGTGAAGTTCAAGGAGTCCCAGAGATGTAGACAATGGTCAGCTGGGCCATCACCAGTGGGCTTGGTGGAGAGGCATAGGAAAGAAGGAGGTCGGAGGGGGAAGAAATTCGTGCAGGAGATAGAAGATGGGATGATAGACGCAGAGTCATGGGAAATGTTTAGACGTCTGATGTGTCTGGAAACAGAGAATACCCCCATCGACGGGCTGTGACTTATACATCAAAGGCGAGGAAGGATTTTAATCGGTGCACCTGTTCGGCCGCTGGTATAATGTTTTGTGTACCTGAGAAAAACAATGGGGTGGACCAGGTTTGGGCACAGAGGAGGCACTCGACAGCTTACTTTTTAGCACACGAAGCCGGGGACGTCTGCGATGTGTCCACGGGGGCGGGTTGGCTGTAGGATATATAACTTGAGACTTGTCTACGGTTCTGAGATAAGCAAAGACAAAAGTGTCTGTGAATTTGGGAGTCAGGAAATAAAAGATACTTAAGCAAGCCTGTAGAACAGAAGGAGATTAAATATGGAATGAATGGATAAAAAGAGCAATATTTTAAGACTTGGCTCATCAAGAACCGTGCTTAAGGACCATCAAACGAGCTCTGAGAAGGTCCAGATAATAGCAGCGAGCTGTGGGCCAAGTCAGGAAGGTGGTCACCCACTTCCAACTGATGTCACAAGCCAAGCATGCTGAGGGCAGAAAAATGACAACAGGTAAGCACAGTGAGAGGTAAGCACGGCCCTGGGATCATGAGCTGAGCCAAAGAGCCTGATGTAGGGCTCGAACTCATGAACCGGGAGCTCATGACCCAAGCTGAAGTCAGACGCTTAACCGACTAAGCCACTCAGGTGCCCCGATATGCTTCTGTTTTCAGACATATTAAAAAAAAAAAAGAAACCAATACCATTGACCGAGTGTGTGGACCTCACCTATGCTGCAGATTTTACTAGAAAGAGGAAAAGGCTAAGTTGTAAATGCAAGTTCCATCCTCGTGTAACTTTACAATCTATACAAGCATCCAACACGCAATCAGCCACGGTACAGTCACGATAACCCAATGAGGCATGCGGGACACGTATTGGATCCTCGCTCTTTGGATGGCGAACCTTGGAGATCTTTGTCATAGCCCAGGGACACAAGCAGGGTAGGAGCTAGAGATTGGAGCGCAGCCTTCCTAATTACAACATGGCCCTCTTCCATCCAATCCTTTCTTTCCGACTGGGGAATGAAGAAAGAGGTCAGCAAACGTTCATTTGCAACGGAAAAGGACACCCCATTGGCATAACTTAAAAGTCTTGAGAGCCAGGGAACGTGAGTCACATCCGTCCTATTTACAGTTTCCACTGAGGACCCAACATCCATCATGGTGCTTACGTTTTACCTGTGCTTAATGGATGGTGGGTCCCACCTGACAGTTGCCTTAACCCCATGCTCTTAACCATCTATGTTGTCCTTCTAGGCCACCCATCCCTCAGCACATGAAACGCTGTCTTTTCTTTTCACCACATTTCCTAAACTTCAGAGATAGACTTTTGTTCCTACCCTTTTGAAACAGCTTGATGGGCAGTGCAACATCAGATTATTTGGAGGCCAGGAGATCCGATGTCATTCCATCTCTGCTCACAACAGTGCAGCAGACAGGAGAAAGTTTCATGGCGGCCAATGTTTTTGAGGGATTTCTCTGTCCCAGGAACCGCCACACTTTGCGCCCACACCACCTAACTTTAGGCTCATGCCTGATGTATTTACAGATAAAGGAAGCAAGGCATAGAGGTTAATACTTCCCCATCACCGCACCCCACGGTTAAGGATTGGCCAAGGATTGCACACTCAAGGATTGCACCCATTGGCCAAGGTACGGAACTCTTTATTCTGGAGGAAAAGTGGGTAGGAAAAATTTTACAACCATGTGCCCAATATTGGGGAGGGAAGTTTGACACGCCTTACAGTTTCCTAGTCAACAGGCGTCACCGCCCCTTGCACCCCAATTTGGCGATGTTTCTTGAAGCACGGTATTTTAAATATTAGGACCTCAGGTTTGCAACACTCATTCTATCCAGGGTTACTAAGAGTCCCACGGCAGGGTGTTAAAGGTCTACATTTGCATCTGCAAACAATGTCCTGGGACAAGACCGTAAGGAGGAGAATTTAATCTATAGTTAGTGATCTATTTAATGCAACTGATGATGTTTTAGCGGACCGAAATTGATTTTCGGAGCTCCTCGGCTCTCAAATGCAATGGTAGATGAATTTTATTATCACCGGGCTTTGTTTCTTGCCATTAAACGCTTGACACAATTAAAACCAAAATCCGTCAAAAGCTGGAAGCTAAATCCAGACATAGAGGGCTCCAGAATTAAATAGATGCTCCCTGGCATCCACCCTGTCCCTCCAAGGGGAAGAGATCATCAAAATAAAACACTCACAATCCCAGAACATTATTTATTGGAGAGGATAGTAGCAGTTGACTAAGATCAGGAGGCCAAGCAAGGAGAACCCCGGTCATCGAAATGAAAAATCTTTCCCCAGATTTATTCAAGGCTTGCGTACCCTGGCTGGGCTCATATTTCCGGGGTTAAGGTCTTAGGAAACAAAATCAGTCATCAGTCTTTACTGCCTCGTTCCCCCTCCTTCTGGCTGGCAAGACCTTAATTACAGTTCATCGTGTGCATGTCTGTGGCCCAGCTTGCATATTGAGGTCATATGCCACCCACGTGGACCCCTGTTGGGTTCTTGTCACATCTTTAGGTGATGATGTTTCATGGAGGTGATCGGTCAAAGCCCAACATTCTGCTGTCTTTTGGGGCCAAGTATGTGAGTCTGGTCAGGGTGGGATGTGAGCAGGAGACGTGGGGACCTTAAAGGTGGCAGTTTCTGGAGGCCGTGACGGTGGCCGTGCCAATGAGGAAGGAAGGCGACATCCTTCCTCATCAGAGGGGACGTCACACCTGCTGTCCAGATGCCGCATCCCGTCGGGCGTGGCTTCCTCCTCTGCTGTAGGGACGACTCCGGCCGGCCCGTCGGCATCGTGTCATCTACATGTTGCTGAGTTTGCCGAGCAAACTGTGCCCGTCCACACTGAACACACCTCCGTAAAGCCTGGGAGAGGGTGACGTCAGTAACGGCATCGGAGAAAAGCTTTATACGGCCTCTCGCGTGCGTGTCTGTGTGTAAACCCACATGAGAGTCAAACCACTCTGCCATGGTGTGATTAATTAACCAAATAAAGCAGAGAACGCAGAGGGGGGTTTTCTAATTTGCACAAAGCAAATTAGAAATGTTCTTGTTTTCTCAGCTCGTCTGTGGCTTACAAGATGCCACACGATCTCCACAGTGTGGGCTCTGGAACCAGAAAGGCCACTTTCGCCTAAGCTGGTTTCTCTGTGTCTGTTTACACTGGTCAAGAACAGGCTACTGGCCACTGCCTCGCCCCCAGCCTCCCTTCACAATCACTGAGGATAAATAAATGTTCGTTGAGACAATAAAACAGGGGCGCCTGGGGGGCTCAGTCGGTTAAGCTTCTGACTTCTGCTCAGGTCATGATCTCAGCACCGGTGAGTCTGAGCACCGAATCAGGTTCTTTGCTGACAGCTCAGAGCCTGGGGCCTGCTTCCCATTCTGTGTCTCCTTCTGTCTGCCCCTCCCCACGTTCTCTCTCTCTCTCTCTCTCTCTCTCTCTCTCTCTCAAAAACAAACATTAAATACATTAAAAAGAAAGAAAATACAAGCAAGCAGAGTGGGATGATTAGCATTTAAGTCACTGGACTTTGTGTAAAGCACGCAGCTCTCCACAAGGCGGGTGGGCCTCGCCCGAGCAGGTGAAGTCCTGAAAAGAACTCGAAGTCCCGCCCCTCCCGGCAAGGGGGAATTCTGCCACAGATTTTCTTCAGACTTCATAGGCACCGTGGCACTTCCGGGGTCTGCAGACGGCCGGCCCCCCGCGTGCACATGTTGGAGTTGCCACCCTCCACGGTCACGTGAGCCAATTCCTTCTAATAAAGCCAAACAGTCCGTAAAACATCAAACAGATCGGTAGCAGAAGTCACGAAAGCACGGGGGGGGGGGGGGGGGGGGAACCAAGAAGCAGACGCTACTGCCTTAAAAATAAAACGGTTCGTTGCGCAGTTTTAAAGTATGGCCACGGCCAAACACACGCTAGTTTTCATTTGGAATCAATAATGAAAGCTGCCCAGGGGGTATTTTATTATTTCTTCGTTATTAGAATATGCTGCTAAAGCTTTCCTAAGACGAAGAAGTCAATTTCCCCTCAATGAAAGCTTCAGACCTCATCTTTTAGGAAAAATTGGTCGTTTTTTGTAGTTGTAAGAATTATTAATATCGCACACTTATGCCCTAGATATGAAGCACAAATATTTGGTAACATTGAAAAGGACTACGCTTTTCTCTGGGGCACCTGGGTGGCTCGCTCAGTTAAGCGTCCGACTCTTGATTTCGGCATGCCCTCTACTGGAAATATGGGTGAGAGAATGTCATGTTGCCAGAGGGCCAGCAAGGAGAAACACAGAGTTAACCAGGGATGATCCGGAGCCAAATAACAGCAGGGACTGGGACCTTGCTTCTAAAACTGTCTCTCTTCTCTAGATTCAGACTTCCTATGAATAGGTAGGTAAGGAGGTAGGTAAGTGGATAGGTAGATGATACACATGGATAGTAAGATAGATTGACATAAAGAGGCGATTGATGGGTGATCGATGAATAGATGGATGGATGGATGGATGGATAATGGCAAGATAGGTAACGAGTTAGAAGATAGATATAAATAGATGATTAGTAGGTGATACATGGATAGATGGATGGATGGATAGATGATAGATAGATAGATAGATATACAATGGATGGATGGTAGATAGATAATAGAATGAAAGGTAAGTAGGTAGAAAGATAGATTATAGATAGATAGATAGATAGATAGATAGATAGATAAGTAGGCCTGTGGTAGATAGATGGGTAGGTAGGAATGTAGATGGGTAGGTAGGTAAGTAGAGAGGTAGATGAGGACTACGCTATTACCTAATGTACAACGTGACAAGTAAGAGGTGAGTGCCTTCCTGAGGAAGGCTATACAACAGATGGAGGCCAGTCATAAGATTTCAGTCACAGCTCTCTTCTCCTACCCAACGCAATGGACAGCATTCCGGCACCACCCACCGTGGGTTGAGCTTTCTGACGACGGATAGACTACGTCTTACTTTACGGAGACCGACTGTCACCTGGGACTGAGGCAGTTCCCTCAAAGTAAGACTTCCAGGGCTAAAACTGGGCAAGTCCTCCAGCTGGTGACTCTAGAAATATCGTCACCAATGTAGACCCTTGAGAAAGCCTAGTTCACATCATGAGCTAGTGAGCCATAAGCATTGACCCCATGCTGATTATGAGGGGGTCCTTACGTAAAACGTTGAGTAAGGGTTTGCAACTGCTACATCTCACATGGACCCATTTGATAGTTACAAGAACCCCTTGAAATGTGCACTTAGACTCAAAGTCTCTTTTCACCAGTGGGTGGGTCTGTGACCCACAAGGGTTATCCCAATGATGGTCCAATTTATAAAGGGTCACAGGACAGTTCTGGGCAGGGGCTTTGCTCAAATGGGCATGGCAGAATAATCTCTTTTAACATTTCTTGTGCCTGTGACCCTTCTTGGAGACCCACAGCCCACATCTTCAAGAGCAAGGGAGAGCTAATCTCTGACATGGCTCTGAGTTCCTTTTCATTCATTCATCTATGGTCTGAGTTGTGGTGTCCCATCGTAGACATGTTGGGGATTCAACTGTGTCCTAACCCCAGGCACTCGTAGACGTGACTTCATTTGTGAAGGAAGGTCTTCTCAGATGTCATGAAGCAAAAATGAGGTCACCCTGGATTCGGGTTGTCCTGAAACGCAGTCACAGTTGTCCTTATAAGAGAGGGGACATTGAAACACAAAGAGACAGCAGAGAAAACTATGTCACAATGGACAGTGGGATTTGACACATTCAGGAGGCAGCTCAGGAATGCCAAGGATCACCAGCAAACATGAGGATGAGGGAGGACAAAACAGAAAAGAAAAAGGCAAAGAAAAACATGTATTATCAACCGTGCTTAAAGTCTCAAAATATTTTCTCTCTTGAGTGAAGCGAATTATGGGGATTTCCTTCTATTTTTAATCTGACTATTGTCCTTTTTAACGGCCGTGTTTATTCACTTGTGACTTTGAATTAGGTTGTATTCATTTTTAGTTCCCTTTTAACCAACTTCAGAGATATTAGTCCTGCCGTGAAGAGAAGTACAAAAACCATGAGGAGGAGCCGGAGAGAACCCATGCAGGATTTGCATAATCATGAGCATACGTTTATCAACACTTAATCATGCTCCTTCCTGGCTTGGCTTAACTCAAGCCGGCTCACCGTGTGGAAAATAGTAAACTTTCGTACTGTGAAGAAACACGGCTGACCACAGAGGGGCATTTATTCTCTGCGTACTCTATTCTTCCTATTAAAATGGCTTGGAAATTATTCTCAGATGATCTCATTCAGTTTAGTTGCAACAAGCGTTATAATCCGTGTTTTCACAAACGGAAGTTACGTGATCGCAGATGATATGGTTGAGTGATTTCCACAAGAGAGTTTCTTCCTTCTGTTTTCTGCGTGTTTTTCAGTCTTCTTGAAAGGCTACATAGCGCATTATCTATTAACAACTTGCTTTCCGAATTAGGTTTGGGTTGACCTGATTCAGGAATTTAAAAGAACGTTTAGATGGAAGAGTACGATTTCTTTTCTTTTTTTGTTACTTAGTCTCACTCGGATGCTAGAGGAATGCCAGCCACACGATATTTCACATTTACCATTATTTTCCTCTTACATTTGCAAGCTGATGTCTGGAAAGCATCTAAAATGGTGCATTATTGGGACATAAAAACGGGAGGGTAAACTGTTATAAAGAACAAGCTATTACATGCAAATAATATCCTTAACTGTCCATTTCTACAGCACTCACACAAATTCGCTGGAGATCTCTGGGGTGCAGAACAGGCCATTAATGGGATTGCAACGCTGTTTCCATATAGTACTTGAGAGCTTCCCTGCGTCCTGGCTGCAACTGTCATCAAAAGAACCCATGGACGTTTCTTAAGAAACAAAACAAATGAACAAAGAAAAAAAATAGACGAAGCGAGAAACAGACTCTCAACTACAGAGAACATACTGATGGTCACCCCGGGGGTGAAGGGTGGGGGTGGGGGGTGGGGATGGGGGGGATGGCGGAAACAGGTTGATGGGGATTAAGGAGGGCACTTGTCGTGATGATCACAGGGTGTTGTATGGTAGTGATGAATCACTAGATTGTACACCTGAAATTAACCCAACACTGTGACTCAACTGTACTGGAATTAAAATGAAATTTGAAAAAAAGAATCCAAGGATGGAGAGCACCTGTCACTGTGAACCAACGCTCTTGAAAGATTTGCATACATTTTCTTTACGGATGCACCATTCTGATTCCAAGGACGGATGCTGAGTCCAAAACAACGTCATGTAACTCAAATATAAACTTTTTTTTAACGCATCACACCTGATGAGGGTTTGTTAGAATCCCTCTTTCTGTAGGGGTGAGGTGATGCTTTCGGGTCTGATTTGTTCCAGAAGCCAGCTTGGCAATGTTTGTACTACCCTACGTGTTCCTATTGACTTACCCCAAAACAAGCTATTTAGGAAGGAAAATAAAACACTTTGCTTCAGAACTCAGGCACTGTGTTGTTCACGATTTGGTAAAAAAAAAAAAAATTAAAAAATAATAATGATAATTTAACACCTGAGGGGGAAAAATTGCCGGGTGGATCAATGAACTCTTTTGGTCATAAGACAAGCATCTTCGTGATTTTGGATGGTATTGGACAAGTGAGGAGAGGAGATATTTTGTGAGCACAGAGGCACGTTTGTGTAAACCGTGGGGATGCTTTTGTTCTATTAAGGTGAATGAACATATCACAGAATTCCACGTGCATTTTTTCCGGTTGGCTTAGAACCTGGATTAGTAATGCTAAGTGATCAGATTCTTACTATTTTATTAATCATAAATAACAATGTATTTAAATTATTAATCCTAAATGTCCAATGGGTTAATATCTTATTAATTTAATTAATAAATAAGAAGATTATTAACTCTACTTATAATAAATTTATTGTGAATGCAAATAAGATTTATTCCTTAATTGCTATTAATAATTTATTATTATTAATACTTAGGGTGTTCTTGTTTGTTTGTTTGTTTTGTTTTTTTGTTTTTTAACCTACGGCTTCCCAAGAGCCACACCAGGGCCTGGCCGCACTTGATAAAATGAACAGAAAACATTGATAGAATTCTCTTTACGGGAGTGCTCTTCAATCAGCCACTTGGTTTTTTGTTGTTGAAAAGAGCCTTTTTTATTTTCATTAATGTATGGTAATAATAGTCTATTAGGTTTCTATTTTTTTCCCCACAATGTTACTGAGTGTCTTTGAAACATCAGTGTGGACCATTATTAGAAGCATTTATTAGGATTCAAATCAGTATCAGGGTGGTTTCCTCACACGACAAATAAGGGGTTCATGTTGTGACCGCACTTCTTAAACACGCACTTAAACATGCACTTGAGGGCTTAAGTACAGAATGACAGCACCGTGGGGCGCCTGGGTGGCTCAGTCAGTTGGGCGGCCGACTTCAGCCCAGGTCATGATCCCACAGTTCGTGGTTCGAGCCCCGCGTCGGGCTCTGTGCTGACAGCTCAGAGCCTGGAGCCTGCCTTGAATCCTGTGTCTCCCTCTCTCTCTGCCCCTTCCCTACTCACACTCTGTCTCTCTCTGTCTCTCAAAAATAAAAATAAACATTGAAAAAAAATTTAAAAAGCATGACACCACTGTGATTGACACGTCATGACTTCACCCAGTAGGGTAATAAAAACCCCAAGGAATTTAAAATAAACAGTAATTCTGAGCAAGTAACTTAGGGAGTGCCATGGGCTATACGTTCATGTCTCTCCAAATTCCATATGTTGACATCCTGGCCCCCAAGGAGATGATATTAGGGGCTGAGGCTCTGGGAGAAGATCGGGTCCTAAGGGTGGAGCCTCATGAATGGGACGAGTGCTTCCAGTGCCTTGATCTTGGATGTCCAGCCTCCAAAAATGTGAAAAGTAAATGTCTGCTGTTTAAAAGCCCCACCCCATATAAGGTTATGGTATTCTGTCACAGTAGCCCAACCAGACTAAAACAGGGCAATTGGACAATTTTATAGCTGTATTAGTACCTGGTCTTTTGAGCCTCCTGTCCTATTTCCAGAAAGGTATCTGCATCCCAGGCCTTCCATGGTTACCGGATCCCCAGAGGCCTTGATCTGTAGAACAATGTCGTCACCCCATCATCTGACGTGTCACACGGATTCACACCACTGGGGAATGCAGATAGTGGGTGTTTTTGACAAAATAATGTATTTTGAGCAAGTTAACTTAGTGTCATTGGACAATTTCACATCCGTATTGGTACCTGGTCTTTTAAGTACTCACATTATATTTCTACCCCCAGGGTGGCATTCACACCCCCTCATCCCACACTGGGTCAGGATGTCAGGGAAGCTCTTGTCCTCTCATATACCCAGAGGTCTACAGTTATTAGACAGCAAAGATTTAAAGGCTTCCATTGTATGCACCACTTGTATGAATGACTGGCTTCCACTCTTGTCTTCTGAGTGTTACAACTCAGGTCTCCTTTGATGTAACCCAAAGCTCATTTGCTCCAGGTTTCTGGATAGAAGAAGAAGGAGAAGGAGAAGGAGAAGGAGAAGGAGAAGGAGAAGGAGAAGGAGAAGGAGAAAGAGAGGAAGGAGAGTTTCCATGGGGTGGATAGCTAGGATTTGGGGGGTAGTGAGTAAAGCTCTCCAGCCCCCGCACAGCTGACAGCTGTCCCCAGTCAAGACTCTGCAACCCCTGAGTTTATACAAAGAGAAGAGGGAGAACGTCTTTGGACAAACTGGTCTAACTGCTTGTAAGCCCTCATTAGGATCAGAGGACACTCTTGAGTTGGATGAACCTTGGGAGAAGGGGGTCAGAAGTTGGTGATCCTGGGGACCTGCTTGTAGCAAGAACATCTTCAAATCATCCGAGACACTACACTGAGCAAACCAATCATCTTTGTGTCTTCTTTGAACTCAACTGTTGTGATCGGTTGTGACACGTGACTGTAGCTCAGAGACGTGGGCACGGGAAGCAGATGAGCAGAAAGAATGGGGAGTGCCACTGAGTGCACACAGGGTTTCTTTGGGGTGATGAAAATATCGCAAAATGAGACAACGATGATGCTCACACAGCTCCCTGAGGACACGAAAAGCCACGGTATGACATACTTTAAAAGGAGGAAGTTCAGGGTATGTGAATTACACTTAGAAAAAAACCACTCCAAACTTTAAACATTTAAATTTATTATATCCAACCCATTAAATTGCTAAACTCCATGAAGCTGACAATGATTTATTTAAATTCTAGAGGACCAGATTCTTACATTTTTTAAATGTAAATGTGATTGGTGAGCATTCTCTCCTTTAAAAAAATGCTAAGATCAAAGGAAGTTTTTTGGGGGAGTTATCTATTAGGATAATCACATTTGGTAGGAGCCTGGGAAATTCTCCAAAGATCTTTATTTTGACATTAAATCTTCCCCTAAAAAGGAAAGCCAAACAGAAATTTGGAGCTGCCAAGTCTTGGGTCTGTTTCTAAGAATCAGAATATACTCCTTAATAGAACAAATCTATATATACGTGTTGAAAAATGTCACCAAACTGTCATTGGCCAGACGATATTTCAGAGGCAAGTGCTGTAAATCTCACTGTGGGATAAACTCTGTGAGTCTGAAAGAAATAAAATCTCATGCGTCTTGTTTTTTATAACAGCTGTGTGTTGAATTATGCACAATGCTTATAAAACTTTAAACGTCACTGGAATTTATTAAGTCCTCCTAATTTTGGTATCGGTTGAAAGGAAATTAAGGCAGTTTGTCTATTAATCTCCCATAATATCCCAGGTAGGGCTCTGTCAGTTGCATTTGTCCCCATATTGAAGTTTGGGGCATGTTGTACTTAATTTCACATAATTTTTTATGCTATACCCTGATCCAGGTTCTTAACATTTTGGAGAGTTTAGTAGTAGAGAAACAATAGTAACTATCTCCTTTTATCCATCCATCTATCTATCTATCTATCCATCCATCCATCCATCTGTCCATTCATCCATCCATCCATCCTATCTACCTATCCATCCATCATATCTATCTATCTTTCTATCTATTCATCCATCCATCCACCCATCATCCATATCTATTATCCATCCATCCATCCATCCATCCATCCATCCATATCTATCTATCCATCTTCATATCTATCAATTTATCTATCATCTATCCATCTATTATATATTTATCCATCCATCCATCATCCATCATATCTACTGTATATTGTCTATTTATCCATCCATCCATCCTTCCGCCCATCATATCTATCCATCCATCATATCTATCTATCATCTATCTATCCATCCATCCATTTGTATCAATCTTTCAATGCACCATCCATTATATCTATCATCTATTATCCATCCATCTATCTATTCATCCATCAGCTATCTATCCATCCACCCATCATATTTATCCATCACCTATATTCATCTATCTCTCCTTATGGCACATTCCTCAGCACACAAGTTTGCATTTTGCAGCCACAACATGTTTGTTCTAGTCCACTAGACTGTGGACAGGGTGACAACCAGGCAGGGTGGTCAGCGCCCATTAAAATTTCCTGTCACTTTCAAATCACAAAGATCTGTTTTACCTACACAATCTCATCTAGCCCCCATTTTATGGATGAGGAAATCGAGTCCTTTGACTGCCAAGAGTCTTTCTGGAGGCCATTTCCAGCACTCCTTCACTTGTCTGTTCCAGCCACTAGCTGTGTATAATGGTGGACGGTACACCTAATAAAATTAAATTTCTAAAGAGCCTATAATCCCTTTCCATTGGTCCTTCTACATCAGAGTGAGAGCAGTGGCTTTTTTTGTTTGTAATGATGGTTTGCAAAGGTTGACTGACACAGTGTCAGGACCTGGGGATCTTTGGTCGGGAATGATTGACTGTGCCCCAGGACAGGAACACAGTTCCGATTCTCCCGGGCTGTCCATCAGAGGACAGCCCTGCTGACAGAACTCCATAAATGCAGGGGAAAGAAGACGACTTGGACACATACCATTTCCCATGTTGTCTAGAACAAGCTCTCCACTCCTGTCTTTGTAATAGGAGAAGGACCACTTTTGGGGCCACACTGATGAGGTGAGGCTGAAGGAGATGTGGACGCTGAGAACGCCAACCCCAGAATGCAGTCTGAACTGTGATGATGCCTCACCAAGGGAACTTGTCAGCCATATTTGGCCCTACAGGCTCATGAGGAAGGGGAAACTCTCTTCCCGATAAGTCATTAACAAGATATATATTGATACTTTGAGTGTCCAGGAGAGTCACTTGCAGGGAGGCAAGAGGTACCTGTCTGCAGCCTGGTCCTCAACTTATGGAAGAAAGAACAACCCCATGACAGAGATAAACCCAAAGGATCCGAAACTGGCTATTCATTGGTCTTAAGGTGCTGAATGGACTTAAGGTGCTGGAAGGACTTCCAGCAGAGAAGAGCATGCAGGTATAAAGGTTGGGTGTCCGTTGGGCTCAAACCAACTCAGTAAGCTGTCACCTGGTGACCACTTCCTGCCCCCAGGCTTTGCCCTTCCCACTCACACCCTTCTCCTCCTATGATATTCCTCGCCCATTTGACTCCTTCTAGAACGAATAGTGCTCCCACCCAATGTGTCTTCCAGAAGGAGCCCCCGGCTTCCCTCTGGGTCTGGAATTTCTCTCTGGTCTGAGCTCATTGGATTGCAGATGGTCTACTGTCTGAAAAATATCACAGTGCATCTCACCTTCAGTGAAACGGTCAAATCATGGTCTGCTTCTCCACAGACCACAGCAGTTTGAGCACAGAGACGGTTTTATTCTTACACATTCCCCATTGTGCCATTGGATCCTGGACCCAGAGCAGGCTCCAGATAACAGTCTGTGTAATGATGCTGGACCAAGAGAATGCCTGCACAAAGTGGAGGCATGGCTGTTAGCTCCCATGAGGAAAGCTCTTGTCCTCTCATATACCCAGAGGTCTACAGTTATTAGACACCAAAGGTGTAAAGTCTTCCATTGTATGCACCACTTGTATGAATGACTGGCCTCCACTCTGTCTTCTGAGTGTTAAATTCAGGTCTGCTTTGATGTAACCCAAAGCTCATTTGTTCCATGTTTCTGAATAGAAGAAGAAAGAGAAGGAGGGGGAGGAGGAGGAGGAGGAGGAAGAGGAAGAGAGGAAGAAGAAGAAGAAGAAGAAGAAGAAGAAGAAGAAGAAAGGGGAAAGGGGGAAGGGGAAGGGGAAGGAGAAGGAGAAGGAGGAGAAGAAGAAGAAGCAGAAGACAAAGACAAAGAAGAAGAAGGAGGAGGAGGAGGAGGAGGAGGAGGAGGAGGAGAAGAAGATTTCCTTAGTAGTATTTCAAAATGGTAGCAAGACCAATTGGGAAGAAAAACATATGTATCCCACATCTGAAAAGATATGGGTAACAAAACAACAGAAAGAGATGCACAAAGGAGGTTTTCCTGGTCATTGGGGTGGGGTCACCTTCCTGATGGAAGATGCGGTGATCACACCCAATCATATTAATCGGCACAGTGCAGGGCTGGCTGTCACAGTGGGGGAACTCTAGCAAGTGTTGGGGACATTAGCGAACTCCCTCTGAGCATCTTCTGACTGGGAGGGGCTCTCAAGTATGGGGACACTGACATCCAGCTGCATGGAGGCTCTCAGCTCCAAAAGGACAATTATTGCTAAGGTGGACTTCATCACTGTGCATTAGTATACCCAAAGTATGACAAGTTACAAGGCTAGCGTAAAACCTAAAGTGGTCGAGGTGCCTGAGTGGCTCAGTTAAGCATCCAACTTCAGCTCAGGTCATGATCTCATGGTTTGTGAGTTGAGCCCCATGTCGGGCTCTGTGCTGACAGCTCAGAGCCTGGAGCCTGCTTCGGATTCTGTCTCTCCCTCTCTCTCTACCCCTCTCCTGCTCACACTATGTCTCTCTCTCTCTCTCAAAAGTAAATAAAAGTTAAAAATTTTTAAAAAATAAAACAAAAAACCTAAAGCAGTCATTTTTCAGATATACTCATATGTGTATGTGTATAAAGTAGCTTTTTAATTTTATTTTTCTATTTTTTTAATTTTTTAGATTTATTTTTGAGAGAGAGAGAGAGAGAGAGAGAGAGAGAGAATGAGCAGGGGAGGGGCAGAGAGGGAGACACAGAATTTGAAGCAGGCTCCAGGCTCTGAGCTGTCACCACAGAGCCCGAGGTAGGGCTTGAACCCATGAACCGAGAGATCATGACCAGAGCTAAAGTCAGATGCTTAACCCACTGAGACACCCAGGTACCCCTAAAGTAATCTTCTTAAATGTAGGGAAAGAAACAGATTTGATGAAAATCTTTGGTATGGTGTCCTGTCAATCAAATCAATTTTATGCGGTGGGGAGTCAAGTCTCCAAGTCAGTTGTTAAAATCTGAACTTTCAAAGGCTAAATTAGTGTTAGGCAGCAAATATCTAAAGAACAAAACACCCCAGCCGATAACAAGCATGGTGGAGGATGTGGAAGAATCAGAAGGCTCCGACGTCGCTGGTGGAATGTCCAATGACGCAGCCATTTTGGAAGACAGCGTAGGTGTTTCTCAACCGTAGTCACCACGGGGCCCGCCAACTTTACTCCTAGGTCAATCCCCAACAAAAACTGAAGATCCGCACAAAAACTTGCACATGGACGTACATGTATTCCAGAATTCATTGGGGGAGATAGAAATCACTCAAATGTTCATCAACGGATGAATGGAAAAATGAAAGGTCCACAATGGAATATTATTCAACTATATGCATGAAGAATGTGCTATTTACACGCTACACTATGGCTTAATGATGAAAACATTATGGGAAAGGAGGGCACTTGTTGTGTTGAGCACTGGGTGTTATGGGTCAGTGACGAATCACTACATTCTACTCCTGAAACCAAGATTGCACTACATGTTGACTAACTAGAATTTAAATAACAATTTGGAAAAAAAGAAGAAAACAAAACAATAAAGAGTATCTAGAAACAAAAAACAAACAAACACAAACACACAAACAAAAATATTATGGGAGTGGTTACCAATGGGCATAGGGTTTCTTTGAGGGGTGATAAAAATATTCTGAAATTTCTACAAATACTCTGAGTGATCAAAACATTCTGAACTTGACCGTGTTGGTAGATACATACCAGTGGATGTACCAAAAGCCATCAAAACACACAGCTTAAAAGTACAGGCTTCATGGTGCGGTGAATTGTAAACGTGTTTCATGATACGTCAATTGCAAATCAATAAAATTGTTTTTAAAGTACATTATAAGGCAGGGCATTCTTTGAGGAAAAAAAAAGATGAAGTGTGTTTACAATGGCTGCAAATATGGTAACTAATATATACTTCATTAATTTCCTAGTGAAATAAGGTGAAACTACAGATGCTTTTTCCAAATCTGAACGAAACAAAATCTCCAATGTTGCAAATCAGGTTTTTTTCCCCTCCTTGTTCTGCCTTGCACAGACCTCTGTGGTGGATAAGGCTGAACCAAATGATAATGAATCAAACCGATACGGATTGTGAAGAAAACTTTGTCTCTGGGTGTCCCATACTGGACGACTAATGTGATTTGGACACCACCCCATTTGCCGTTCAATTCTCCTTATAATTACAGAAGCCAATAAAAGGCAAATTGATTGATAAATAAATTTCAGTAATTAAATAAAAGGAGACGTTAAAAGGTCAATAGACAGGACGCATTGGTCTTCATTACGCTGGTAGCCAATAAATCTCGCCATAATCAGAGGGCAATATAGACACCTTGAATAGTCCGATGGTACACTAAGGAAAATCTCTGGGTGGGTTTTCAAAAGGCGAGTGTCTTCCCTGCCTCACATCCTCACATGTTATGCAGAAGAAAGCACAAATGTCTGTTCTCTTTGGAGTGAAACCCTTTAGACATTTAACGGTCGCCATTTCTAAAGGAGGGAACAGAAATTTAAAAGGAAACAGCCAAACCAGACAGCAGCACAAAGAACTTGGCAGATATATCTGGGATGTTCTGTAGAAAAACTTGCCTCAACGGTTCAATGGGATGATGGCCAAAAAAAAGGGGGGGGGGGGGAGAGAGAATGTAACATACTATACAATTTTCTGCACATAAAGATCACGTGTCATCTGAGATCCTGTCTGGGATTCTGAGAAACAATTGTAAACATTGTGGGGATCACTTGGGGGGGGATTTGAATACGTCCCCGATCATATGACAACTGAGTAGAGCTTACCGTAAAGGGGAAAGGTGGATGTTATTGAATAAAAATGACAGCATAAAGCAGAATGGGCAGAACGATCCCCTCTTGTTCAAAAAGACACTTGTATGTAATGAAAATATCTGGAGAGGTACACATTAAGGTGTTACTAGTAATCCCTGGGTGGTATGGAAACCATATTATTTCTTTTTTTTTTTATTTATTTAAAAAAAATTTTTTTTTCAACGTTTATTTATTTTTGGGACAGAGAGAGACAGAGCATGAACGGGGGAGGGGCAGAGAGAGAGGGAGACACAGAATCGGAAACAGGCTCCAGGCTCTGAGCCATCAGCCCAGAGCCCGACGCGGGGCTCGAACTCACGGACCGCGAGATCGTGACCTGAGCTGAAGCCGGACGCTTAACTGACTGCGCCACCCAGACGCCCCGGAAACCATATTATTTCTATGTCTTTACTGTATTTAAAAAAAATTTCCATAATACACGTGCCTTGCTTTTATAGGAAAGGTAATTTAACTTTTTGAAAAGGTCAGAGAACCCCATACTGACAGCAGGTGCCACGGGCTCCACACAGGTAACAGCTCGGGAGCAAGAGAAGTTTCCAGATGTACATCGCATTCTCCTTTTGGTACTTTCATTTTATTTATTTATTTATTTATTTATTTATTTATTTATGTACTTACTTATTTACTTATTTTTAACAAATTTAATGAGTAAACACCTTCATATTTATTTATTTTTCATTTACTGTCAGGTTAGGTAACATACAGTGTATAGGATGTGCTCTTGGCTTTGGGTTTTGATTCCCAAGACCCATCACGTACACATAACACCCAGTGCGCATCCCCACAAGTGCCCTGCTCAATGCCCATCACCCATTTCCCCTCTCCCCTGCCTCCCCCATCCACCCTCAGTTTGTTCTCCGCATTGAGGACTCTCTTATGGTTTGCCTCCCTCTCTGTTTGAAACTACTTTTCTCCCCTTCCCTTCCCCCAAGGTCCTCCGTGAAGTCAGAGGAAGACAGATAACTACACGTTTCCTTTTGGTGCTTTTAAAAAATGCACTTTCCAAACAAACAAACAAACAAACAAACATGTGTTTTCCTGCTATGAGAACTCAGACTCTATTTCCATTATTTCCACTGACCCTGAATTTAATTCTACCAGCACTTTAAAACACTGCATTTCCACTGGCAATATACACTGACCCTTGAACAACGTGGGTTGAAACAGCACAGGTCCACCTATACATGGGTTTTTTTTTTCTATGAGTACAACACAGTCCTGGAAACTTATTGTCTCTTCTTCATGATTTTTTAAATGACTTGTTTCCACTACTTTTCTTTACTATAAGGATTCAGTGTGTAATACAGAGAGTGTGTGTGAATCCACTGTTTTAAAAAATGCTCCATACGGGCACCTGGGTGACTCAGTGGGTTAAGTGTCTGACTTTGGCTTAGGTCATGATCTCACGGTCTGTGGGTTCAAGCCCCGCGTCGGGCTCTGTGCCGACAGCTCGGAGCCTGGAACCTGCTTCGGATTCTGTGTCTCCCTCTCTCTCTGCCCCTCCCCTCCTCACGCTCTGTCTCTCAAAAATAAATAAATGTTAAAAAAAAATTAAAAATGCCCTAGATATCATGCTTGGTACATTAGTTTGTCCCGAAAAGCAGTTATACTATAAAATTCCAGCCCCATGAGGTCTGTTGGGGGAGTTGGTAAGTCTTTATAATTATTGTTCTAATTATTATAATCATTTATATAGTTTATTATTACTACTATTATGACATGTTATTATAACCCCTAACAAAAATTTAGCAATCATTTGAAGAACATATTAACACTTAATCCCAAAGACCAAAATATGTAGACATTATCATGATTTCCATTTTCTGCACAAGGCGAAACAGACGTGAAGCATTTAACTAAATCACTCAGAGACAAGTATTCCATAATTTACGGTCCTAGCATTTGAACCTAGGGAATCTGACCTCCACGGGTCTATGGCCTTGACTTATGCGGATCATTTTTATCACATGTTTTGTGTGTTTTCACAATTTGGAAGGCTACGCTTTTCTTTCTCTTTCAGACTATCACCTCATTTTGATAGTCTCAGAAATACCGTGCGCCTTGAACAGCCACCTTGATCCCACTCCAAGCACCGCCCGCTATGGAAGAATAACTCACGATGGATGAGTCTGTCGACGCGGCAAACTTCCTTGTGTTATTTTAAGAAACTCCTACAGCCACCCCATCCTTCAGTCACCGCCACCTTGATCAGTCAGCAGCCATGACATCTGGGCAAGACCCTCCACTTGCAAAGAGTCCGCCTAAACCTCAAATGAGAGCACTTGTTCGCACTAACATATTTAAAGTAAGACACAGTAGTACTGCATTGTTGACGGACTTCAGCGTAGTGAAAACATAACTTTTTTTTTTTTAATACTTATTTATTTTTGAGACACAGAGAAACAGAGCATGAACAGGGGACGGCCAGAGAGAGAGGGAGACACAAAATCGGAAACAGGCTCCAGGCTCTGAGCTGTCAGCAGAGAGCCCAACGCAGGGCTCGAACTCATGGACCGTGAGATCATGACCTGAGCCGAAGTCGGACGCTTAACCGACTGAGCCACCCAGGCGCCCCATGAAAACATAACTTTTATAGGCGAAACGATTCCCGTGTCTCGCTTTAGCACAGTGGTCTGGAGCTCACCCCACAAAATGTTCAAGCTTTGCCTATATGGCTGTAGGGATGGCCCAGAAACACCTCCACAGTCCCCGAGACCTAAATCGTTTGAAGGGTTTTCTTCCAAACCCTTGGCTGAGCATCGCAGCAACCCTGTTACCAATAGACCAAATTCTCCCGTCTCTTCTTGTGCGGAGCCCTGGCCCTGCATGATCCTGGATTCGGGGTCTCTGTACTCACACCAGGGTGCCTGGATACTTCTTAAGAAAATCCGACGTCACCCAGGCTGAGATATGACCAGAAAAGCTTCAAATATCCCCCTGCGGGACCACCGAGGCCAAGTCCACGTACCTAAAACGAACTCAGCATCTTCTCTCTCTAAACTGATGTTGCCCTTGTGTTCCCTCCTTTGGAGCACACACCAACCAGTCGCCCAGCTGAAAACCCCAACACAATCCACACGGCTCTCCCCTCACGTCCGTTACCCCCACCCCCGCCATGCTCTATGGATCCCAACTCCTAAAGTTTCCTAAACCTGTCCCTACTCCCCACTTTTGCGTTCTCCGGTCTGAGCCCTTGCCTGCTCTTGACCAGCCTATTACAAACGCATCTGCAGGGGTCTCTGCCCACAGGTCGATGACTCCAAACTACGTCCCTGGCAAATTTGAGCCTGATGACTTAACTCCTTTCGACCCTTCAGTACCTTCCCATCACCTGGAGGCTGACATCAAAACTAATTAATACCCGGGGCGCCTGGGTGGCGCAGTCGGTTAAGCGTCCGACTTCAGCCAGGTCACGATCTCGCGGTCCGTGAGTTCGAGCCCCGCGTCAGGCTCTGGGCTGATGGCTCGGAGCCTGGAGCCTGTTTCCGATTCTGTGTCTCCCTCTCTCTCTGCCCCTCCCCCGTTCATGCTCTGTGTCTCTCTGTCCCCAAAATAAATAAAAAACATTGAAAAAAAAACTAATTAATACCCTTGAAGTCCGTGCTGGCCTAGGTTCCTGTCACTCCCTGCTTCCTACCTGAAGCTCTGGCCCCTTTGCCCTCTAGGTGTGGTCCCCACTACAGGAGCATCCCCCTCAGCTGGGGGGCTCATTAGCAATGCAGAATCAAGGCGCCAGCCCTGGGCCTGCACAGTCAGACCCTGTGCTGCATGGAACCCCCAGGACAGTTGACAACACATCCAGGTTTAAGAAGCTCGTCCCGAGACCCCCTTTCCAAGCCTCAGGTCTGTCTATGGCAGCCTTCTCCAGGAGACGCTAGCCAATTAACTAGTTAAGCAAGCAATGCACTTTAGGTATTTTCAGCACAGGAAAAAAAAAACAACTGTTCCCCCTTAGTCGTTAAGGTTTGTAATCAATGAAACTATTTCTGCAATGCCCCCTTTTTGCGTTTCGTGCATTTTTATGTTGGCCCATTTCTGTTCTCCCAGAAAGGGATTAGCTGTTGGCCTAACTTTGTTTTTATTTCCTCAGACACCAGCCCCTGGATGGATCAGTAGGTCATTCATTTGTACATTAATTTAAAAAGTTTTTAGCTTTCTGTGTCTTTAATTATACGTTGCGTCCTTTTAAACAAGTTGAGCTGAATCCTTACTCCATTTATTTTTATTAACGTTTGGGGGTTTTTATGGAAGGTACTTAAGCTATTCATTTCCTGTCGAGTTTTCTCTTTTCAGCTGTCAACGCGATTTCGGAGGGAAAGGCGACGTTCCCAATCTTGTCTCCCTCACCTCTGCTTTCGGTCTCACGCCTGCTTATGTTACGGCTCCTAATTCCCTCAGTCACAGTCTCTCGTTAGTGATTTTGCCTTTTTTTCCGTCCACCTGCTGGCTTTCTCCAGAGCAATAATGCACATAAGTTCCTTCCAACTTGAAAAAGACAACGTTTTACGTAGCTCGTTTAATTACAGTACCATCCATTTCCTTAAAAACTGTATCGAGGATGTATCACCCACGGCTGTGAGAGGAGACAGAACAAGGATTCTGGAACTTTCCAACAAACTGTTTGGGTTTCCTAAGGAAATCTCCTAAATGACTCTGTATACACACGTGTACTTCTCTATTATATTATCTGTATCTGTAATTACATCAATAGCATCTACACCTATATCTTTAGCTATACCTATATCTCTATCTTTATCATTTATATCAACATCATCGACACCTGCATTTAAATCATCTATGGGTATGTCTATGTGTATCATCTATATTTCCATCTATGTCTAAATCATCTATATGTATATCTAAGAGATCAGATCATTCTTACGAAACATAATTCACCTCCACGCACAAAGCAGTAGGCGTAAGTAACACCATCTGACTTCCATTTTGTCCTGACCAAGCTCCCACAAATTAAAGTAATCCATTCCCAGGGATGTATCCACCAATATATCGTCAGTGCATGGAGGGCGGGGTCCACACCGTATCCGTCTTTGAACCCCTGCATCTACCGGGCAATGCTTTGCCCTCCATACTCATAGACCTACACAGGAACGGCTGTAGCCTTGTTTTATTTTATTTTATTTTTTGTTATTTAGCATCACGTGTTTACGCATATAACGCAACTACAGCGTATCGAAATCCGTCGTTGATCACAGCTGGTCCCAACGGTAGACCAGAAACCCCCACAGCATCATTCCAACGTGACTATTGTTCTAGAACGTGGTTTCCCAAGCTCGGCACATTGACATTTGGGGCATAGACTCCTCTTTTGTGGGAGGGCTGTGCTGTGCACTGTAGGAAGTTCAGCATCATCCCTGGTCCCCACCCAGTAATTGCCAGGAGCACCCCCTTACCAATGCAATACCAAAAAGGTCCCCAGATATGGTCCAGTGTCCTCTAGTGGGCCAAAACAGTCCCCAGTTTACAACCAGTGGTCTCGGCATTGTAGTCACAAAATAGCTTTATTTTTCATACCATGTCATGGTGGAAAATGCGATTTCAACATGAGGAAATGAACCATAAACTGTGCTCTCTGATTATACCAGACTCTCTGCTGAATGTAACCAGAGGGGGAATTTACAGACCCTGCCCTGCGGGAGACCTCAGGAGAGCACTGTCACATTACTCCCAGTATAATTTGAAGGGATATCACAACTGTTAAGGGGCAATAAATACACACCAGATTTCCTTCAAAGTTGCATTTTTTACCGGGGGAATAGGAATCCATAGTGTATCTTGATTTAAGAGTACATGTCAGTATTTTAGTAGGGCACTAAATTCTTCAAAGGTGGTGTTTGAAAGGCTCCCTGTTTCTCAAATCAGCTTGGACGCAGGCATCCCTCCAGCATAAAGCCATTTGAATACTGCAAGTCAATTAGAGCTACTTCAAATTTGTGTTTTTTCACCCACAGATAAGGTGTGACCAGGGACAAATTTATCCCCACGGCCCCTAAGACACCACTTTCTTTTCGCCCAGGGGGAGAAAAAGCCAGCAAAGTGAAAATAATAGAAACGCAACAGCTTTAGGTAACTGATCAGAAATACTTTCTAGGACCCGAAATTGGTTATGGGCAGCAGTTATGTGCATCAAGAATAGCCACTAATGTCTGCAAGACAACTTGTGTTTTGTTTTGTTTTGTTTTTTACATTGAAATAAGCTGGTTTTCTCTCGTGCCCGTTAGAGTGTCATCAAAGAATACATTTGCTTCCCATTGAATCACGAGTCTCTGCTTTTGATCTACATTTGGCCTCCTTTGGGACGAACATAACCACCCCAAAAATCCTGGTGTGCAGTGTGTGTGTGTGTGTGTGTGTGTGTGTGTGTGTGTGTGTGTTCTTGTCTTCCAAGGAACTAATAATCTGATTCTTGTGGTCCCTTCCTCCAAGTATCATGGGTCTATGAAGCCATTAAATGCTTCCTCTGCACCTTGCCTGGTTCCTTCGCTTTTACTCCTTCCTGATATTACACTGAATGTAGCATTACATTTTCTATTGCCATTTCTGCTTTTGTGTTCTCTCCATCTGCCTGTGAATATCTATGAATTTGTTGTGCTGTCTTGGATGAGGAATGACCTCCTACCGTGTGATACAGTCACAGATGCTAAAATAACACAGATCCTGGCATGTTTTCCACACCCTTCCAAGTATCCAGTTTGGCCAGCCATGCTCCATGACTTCCGGAAGCTCATTGGGTGGACTGGTAATACAGAGATACAGGCGTGGTTGAAAGCCCATGGTCCGGATTTACTCATTCTCCTCCCCTGAGGGAACTTGGGAGCAAGCACCCTGTATGGTTGTATGTCTGACCACTTAGTGGATTTGGTTGCTTCTGGAGCCCAGTTGGAATCACTCATGGAGTAAATATGGAGGAACTGTGCCTGCAGTCAAGGGTCCCAGATGAGTTGAGCTGGCAGTGGGGTCCTCTGGGAACACCTTCTCTGAAATTCCCACGGAACTGGGCATCTTACTTTCTTGCTCTTCCAATTTTGTTTTCCTTCTAAGTATTAAGATAAGGTCCTCGGGATGCATCTTCTTACCTGTGACTTGGCTTTGACAATTTATGAGCCCATAACTTACCTTCGTTTTAGGAGGAATACCTTAGTGATTCCATTCACTGCACTAGGCTTCATGAAGTTGCAATGCATCTGTTAGAAGAATTGGACAAATTCTGGAAGTGGTTCCCACTCAGAAGTATCAACTAAGGCAGCTATGTTTGCTGCCCAGATGGACTTTGATTTGTCTTCCTGTTGGGTCAGGGTGTCCCATATCCACGGACTTAACCCGAAGCCAAAATGACAGTTTTGACATATTACACATTGAATCAGGTTAAAAAGCAAACTGAGATGCCTCTGGGTAGAATTCTTCATGTACCCTTCTCTTCAACCCGAACCAAAAATGCTTATGATGTAGTCACAGTACGGTCTCAGACACAGAGCTTTGTATCATATGACAGTTACCAAGTGTGATCTATTTTTACAATACAGCCCCCATTTAGATTAGGAAAATAGGTTAGGTACTCACTGTCCACTACATCCGTCAGATAATTTATAAAGAAAAGCAAATCTAATTACTCATTCTACTACATTAAACTATGTATTGCCAGCATGAAAAATACAAACACACCAACTTTAGGAGCAAGATATTTCTCTTTGAATATATGTTCACAGAATTTATATTCAAGACTAATTTTAAAATATGCATCTTTACATACTTACTAGGACATATTTTAATTTAGAATGAAAATTACCTAGGGAAAGATCTTTAGAAATAAGGCTTGTTTCTTGGCTTGCATCATAATTTGAACCAATATAGGGTAAAAGTTCATATTTTACTTTGCAGCTTATAAACATTAATGGAGCATCTTGGGAACTTCCCTGATAATAAATGGAAAACTGTATTCTCTCCTACTTTACAAAAACCACAGCATGGCTAAAACTACTTGAACTAGATAGTTCTGACGGATGCATTCATAGTACAAAAAATACCTCTTTTCAGATTTCAGAGAAGAAAACTCAGTGGTCAATGCTATTTGTATCCTGTAGCATTTGGTTTTTGGCACATTTTCATATTTTGCCCCATGGTTTCTGTCCCAGCCTTGTTTCGAAACTCCATGCAACACAAATGTCCTCGTTTCTAAAATACCATTGCTTTCATTTCGTTCATTAAATTGTTTTAATCCCCCCCCCCCAGATCCTACTACATAAATGTATTCTCTTTTCCATCACTTCATCATTCAAGTATTGCTTGGTTGACAGATGACAGAATTCCAAATGAAGGTAGCCAGGTCAGAAAACGTAGATGTTTCAGGCTGTGGAACACGAGTGTAGACCGTTGGAAACCACTAGGGATGCAGACGTCATCAGGAATGTCTCCCTACACGGCTTCTTCTGCTCATCCGTCCTGCCTTCTCGGGAAGGTGGTGTGGGATCAGACCACTGGAGTCAACTCTGCTTGACAACCTGTTAACCAGCGTCTCAAAAAAACCAACACGCAACGCCCACCAAAGCTCTCATGAGTGTATTCTTACCGGTGAGCTGTGGGCAGTAGGTGTGGGCCCAGCATGAGGGCAGGACACCCTTAATGCTAACTACATCTTAAACATGTCTAGACCCGCAGAGGTAAAGTGTGGATGTCTTGGTGCCGTTAGCTGCCCCTGTTCCTTATTTTCCTTCTCTTTTTTTCACATTTGTTATTTAGAACCATAATTTCAAATTTTAAAATATCAATGAGTGACGCCTAGAAGTGTTGTTAGAACTTTCAAGCGAAATTAGTTAAAAAAAAAAAAAACTTGGAAGTATCTACTATTTTCAATATAAGAAAAGAAAAACTAAGAAGGTCAAATTTGATCTTATAAGTTACTCAAACAAATTATTGAAATGAACGGATAAGTCATTATTCAGTATATTTTTCAGGGATATTTCTTCTATTACTGCTTTTCATTCATTTCCACTGCATTATACAACATATTTCTTTCTGAGGCTAATTTTTTAAAATTTGTTTAGGTCCATCGATTAAAAGTTACAAATACAAATGCACAGCTCTTTCCTTTTTCTGGTTTTACGGCTGCCCATTTGTGAGAGTTCCATCAGACAGAATAATGTGTATGCCCACAGAAGCACTGGGAAGCCATGCGAGTTAGTGACCCCATCACACACTAGACCCCAACTACACAGTATCGTAGGGAAGGGAGATCCATGTGGGCTGCAGAAATGACAGGAGGCAGAGGTTGAGGGGGCGTTTTGAAAGACGGACAGATTTAAACCAGGGTGAGGAAGGGGCAAAGTCATTACAGGTACAGAGAGGAGAGTGGTTTCCAATCAAGGGACGGGCCACACGAAAGAAAGGACTCCATGGGAAGAATAACGCCAGGGACAGAAGGTAATGTGGTGAATACAGGTTCCTATCATAGAGCCAGGCTACAGAAAGTTACCTGGCTTTGACTTTCGTGGCCACAATACTGATTCTCAATCGTTTATATTTGTCATAATTTATATTCATAATATAATGTATTATTATGAATTATGATTGTATATTATATAGAGATAGGTATTATGATGGATGTTTATAATAATTTCTATTCAGAGTATTGCTTATCTTTTTGTGTGTGTAATGTCTTATCCCCTTAAGGAGATTTTAGATTTATGTATGGGGAAGCCTTAGGTCATTTACAATTTTACAGCAGAATACTGATGAAAAGCTTCCTAAATTTTTGAATAAGTGGCAACAGAGATGAAACCATCATCACCATCACCATCACCATCATCATCACCATCATCAACATCATGACCCTCATCACCATCATCATCACCATCAGCATCAGCATCATCAACATCATCCCCATCACCATCATCACCTCCGCCATCATCACCTCCACCACCATCACCACCATCGTTGTCGTAATCATGATCATCATCATCATCACGACCATTATCATTCACATCACCACCATCACCACCTTCGTTATCATCACCATCATCCCCATCTTCATCACCACCGTTGTCACCACCACCATCACAGAGGAGACTGATCTGTTTTGTGGAAAGAAACAGGAAAGAGTGTCTACCTGAGATAAGGGCAAAATGATTGAGGAGGTAGGAAGGAGCGAGGTTCTGTTCAAGTGTTCTATTTTAACTTCCTCTTTAGCAATGAGAATTATTGAGCAGTTTCCACGTGCAAAGTCCAGTGGAATGAGGTTCATCTAAAAGTAGATATAAATAGGGGCGCCTGGGTGGCTCAGTCCGTTGGGTGTCCGACTTCGGCTCAGGTCGTGATCTCGCGAGATCTCGCGTGATCTCGCGTGAGTTCGAGCCCCGCGTAGGGCTCTGTGCTGATGGCTCGGCGCCTGGAGCCTGCTTCCGATTCTGTGTCTCCCTCTCTCTCTGACCCTCCCCCGTTCATGCTCTGTTTCTCTCTGTCTCAAAAATAAATAAACATTAAAAACTAAAACTAAAAATATATAAATATAAATAAATGAATGAATGAATGAATAAATAAATAAATAAATCAGACAAAGATCCTTGTCTTTGGAAGCTTATACATCCATTGCACAAGTTTATGTGTACGTTTTACGCATTATTCTCTTCGTAAAGAATAGTTGAGCTTTTCCTCTGCTCTAAAACTTCCAAGAAATCATCTGTGAAATGTTGCCCTTTCCTTCTGTAGGTCTGCTGGGCTGGTGCATGGGGAGGAACTAAGCAGTGGCAGCATAGGCTGAACTCATTGCCAACAAATGACTCTTGACCCTGGGTAGTTAGATTAAGACCCACAGGCTGGAAGGTGAAGGCCACCAGATTCCCGGGGCAGAAGAGCACACTTTATTTTTATCAACCGAAGATTCTCCAGGAGAAATAACCTGGGGCGGGGGCAGGTGGGTAGAAACTGCTACAGAGAAGAGATTCATCGCATCTGTAAAGCGTAATTAGATCATTCAGTCCATTTCCCACAAGGGGGATTCTTAAGGGGCACTGAGAACTCCAGGTAGAACATTCTTTCCAAGTAAGAGATTCGTTTAGAAAATGTCGGTACATAGCACTGTCTCCCTTTTGTAGATGAAATGAAGTGGAAAGCATGTAATTAACAATAAATGAGGACAATGTGGGCGTCTCGAGCGGATTGTTCTGGGTCTTGCGGTTTTCCCTAAAGATACACAGGCAAAACCATACTGAATACTCTTATAGTGCAAAACCCCACGTCACTCCCTAGACCAAAGATCCCAATGGAGACATTTGTAAGTTCGTGAGGAATTAGGTGAGAAGAGCAAGCAGTGTCCTCAAACGGGGGCAATTTCCGTCCCCTGGGTAGGGTCACCAGAGAAAACGTGGCGAGGGACATACTTATGCCAAATAATGATTCCTTCTTTATCTCAAATTCAAATCTTTCTGGGTGTCCTATATTTTTATCTGCTAAGCCTGGCAATGGTATCTCCACCAGGACACTTAGCAGTGTCTGGAGATGTTTCGTGTTGTCAACACTGAGGGTGTCAGGTGCTTCTGGCATCAAATAGGAAGCTATTAAAAATCCCACAATGCACAGGGCAGCTCTCCCACTGTAGAGAACGATCCAGTCCCAAGCCGGCAGGAGGAGCGCCCACACTGCAAGAGCCTGATCTCCTGTATTCTCAGTTAGATATGAGAGTTAGAAACAAGCCATGCAAACTCTAAACCCCTTTTGGTCCACTTTGGGTGCTCAGACTAACCCAGCAGGATGTCACTATGATTTTGTGCATTTCCCTCCCAAAGCACTTGAAACACTCTTCCAGAAACTAATGATGATGATCATGATGATCATGATGATGATTTGCAGTCAGAATGCATATAGTGCCCACTTTTCTTGGAAAATTGGCCTGCTGAAATAGAACATAACACCCTTGTCTCAAGAAACCAAAACTTGTTTGGGGAGGTTATTTGTATATCGTACTGAGAACATACATTCCAAGCAATAGCTGCCAAGCAGAATGCACAATTAACTGTTGAATAGTTAAGGTCAATTTACTGACACAGACAAGTCTTCGCAGACCCCAAGCTGTAGTTTCTCAGCTCACCGTCACATTCTACCACCTAGAGGGCATCCTAATCTGGAAATCCCAAAATGCGTCACGTATCCCACTGGTGACGGTTGCTCTCTTGGTGTCCATGGCCTCAATATAGGTCACCACCACCAACTGTCCAAGCCAGGAGTATCTAGGAATCATCCCTGAATCTTCGCTCCTCCCCCATGGACACCCTATGGGCTGGCATGTCCCGTCAATGCCACCTGATAGATACCTCTCGACCTCGTGCATCTCCCACCATCCCTTTGGCCACACACACCGCTGCACTAACGCCCCATCTCCGTGATGCAACAGTCACGATGCAAAGTTCAGAAGACACGGGACGGAGGCACATAAAGCCCCCTGGGTCTCAAGCCTTCCGAATAGCGGCAGGATAAATAAAGCAAAATTACTTCTGCCCATACTGCCAAGCGGGGGGGGTACAGAACGATGTCGTCATCAATGGCAAATTGTCCCATTTTCTTTTTTTCTTTTTTTTTAATGTTTTTATTTATTTTTGAAGGAGAGAGAGACAGAGCATCAGCTGGGGAGGAGCAGAGAGAGAGAGGGAGACACCGAATTTGAAGCAGGCTCCAGGCTCTGAGCCGTCAGCACAGAGCCCGACACGGGGCTCGAACTCACAAACCGTGAGATCATGACCTGAGCTGAAGTCGGACGCTCAACCGACGGAGCCACCCAGGCGCCCCAAACCGTCCCATTTTAAATGGCTCTGAGATGCTGTCACCTGAAATAATTGCTGTGTTGTTCCTCTTGTGCTATGTTTCACTGTCACTAGAAGGATCCAGAATCCACAAAGGTACAAGAAATAGAGAGAGAGTTAAAACTTTCTGTACTAAGCTTCTCACTGATACTTTGCAGTGAGTAAGAGTCCGGTATAGGGAGGAAATATCCTAGGATTTATTTCTAATTTGACACAGTCTGAGTACCCAAGGCATGACGAACCAGATCAGGCAGACTTCACTCACCTGATTTTATTCTGAAACATGAGAGCAGTAGGAAAGATCTTTTGTGACCCGTAGCCCACGTACGTCTTTAAAAAGTCCCCATAAAATGGAAAAGGTTAAAACTCTAATTAAGCAATTAGTTAATCAATCCATAGGTACCAGCTCCTTTAATAAGATTAAATAATACCAATGACTTTGCCCTACTATCTGGTAAATACTCTGCGTGTGTGATTTGTTGGGTACATTGAGGAATTATCAAATTATGGGACAAAACTGGCCGTCAGAGAGCATAGAAAATAATTAGGGTTTCTCAGCCTTGGCGCCAGGGGTATTCTGGTCCGTGTGATCCTTTGCTGTGGGCTGTCCCATGCACTGTAGGATACGTAGCAGCACCCCAGACCTGTGCCTTCTACAGGCCAGTAGCACCCACCCTCCCAGTTGTGATAATCAAAACTCTTCCCAGACGTGGCTAAATGTCCCCTAAGGGACAAAACCACGGCCAGGTGTTGAACTACGGCAATGTAATTTAGATAAATTCAACTAGACCTTTTTTCCGACCATGGTTCACATATGCTATGCACTAAAAGTAAGGGGAGTAAATAAATGAATGGATAAACAAGCAAAAGCACAAAGAATCTGTACCTGCGACACATTTCACAGTCTAACAGGGAGATGATGATGTGTGTCTACAATGAGAATGAGAATGTGGTGTGTGCGTTCATCCAAGTCAAGTACACAGGCAGTACAGAGGCAAGGAAGATTTCACAGGAATTGATGATGTAAGAGAGAAGAAAAACTTTCCCAAGATGGTGACACCTAGGGTTTTAATGCATGAACAGGAGTTTGCCAAGTGACATGGACAAGCATAGATGTATTCTCCAGGCTTTATAAACAAATTCTCTGTGGGCTGACAATCAGTTAGGCAAAACTGAGAGTGAAATGTGAAAATTGTGGATATCAGTAATCACCACAATGTTGTTGAATACAAAACTATACACACCCCAAGGAGTCTAAGCCGTCTACACTTAAGAATATTTCTGAGCACCGACTGGATGCAAAATATTGGCTAAAGGTCATGAGGAAATGCAAACCAAAAAAAAAAGCCCAAAACAAAATAGCCTCTCTGGAATCGGTCACCTTTAGCAATGCTCAGACTCGGGACCATGGGCCCACTGCCTGCTTCACAATCACCTGGCCCTCTGTTGAACACGCAGAACCCTGGGACGTAGACAAACTGTAGACAAACCCGGTCTACACATGGGGCTGCAGAATGTGCACGGTAAAGTCTTCACCCAGTCAATCCTTGCATACCGCAAGGTCTGAGAACCACTGATCGGGTCTCATAGGAACCTGCAATTGAAATACACACAATTGTAATTTGAGTAAATTAACGATATGGAGAAAATGTACATACGGACAAGACAACCCTGTCACTGCAGGGTTTCCAGACTTTATAGAGAGAATGAAGACCCATTACACAAGCGTAGCAATCCCCCAGAAGCGATCGTGAGTACATGAAAATAAATCTTGAAATCAAGATGCTACCAATTGTCCAGTTTCTTCTTTCACCATCTATCTTGTTTTATTGAGTAAAGGACCTGAGGTCCAAGTGGAAACGAGAGATCTTAGACGTGGGATATGCATCTCATTTCAAATGAGAGAACACACGATGCTTTCTATTGCTGTGATGACGTCCCTTTGGTCGATATCGTGAATGGCGGTGGGGGCATCCCATAATGCTGTTCCTTCTTGAGGGGAAGCTTCTTGTAAACCCGTCAAGAAGCCGGGCATTAACCGTGGGACTACGGTGCCGTGGAAAGCCACGGCTCCTTGGTGAATTCAACAGGGCTACTTTCAGAGACAGAAACGAATTGCTTGTGACAAACTCCAAGCCACAAGCCAACGTGTGGTCGGAAGACAGAGCAGGGGCCCGAAGGAAGGGAAGCAGTGGCAGGAAGTAAGGGCATTTTAGTACAGAGGGAGTCGAGGGAGCGTGCACAGGTGGAAATCTTCCAGAAGGTTTTCATGCTGAGAGATGCCATCATTCTGCACACACGTAGAGTTGACAGGGCATGCTGTGGGGTTGGCTGCTGTGGCTCCTACGTGTCCTCCTTTGCACAGAGTGACCCTTTGTTTCCTCCTCACCTGGAGATGCCTGGGAGGTGACATCTAACATACACCCAGGACAACTGTCAGGCACTGCCTAACTGACGTTGGGGTGCACCGGCTCATTTCCATGTCCTCAGGGTGACAAATAGCCTGTGTGGTAACGTGATCTCCACAGATCCCCTGGCATCCAACAGGAAAGGATACCCGGGTCCCCCCTCCTGTCTTAATGTGCGTCCCTGGGTCTTTTACGGGTTCTCCTTGAAGACACCTGTTCCTCATACCAGTAAATAAGAGTCCTTACTCAGATTCTGATGCTAGAGAACACACAACAGACATACACTATTTGCAAAAATATTTCGGGCACGTGATGCTTTAAATTGTACTTATATAGAATATTTAAAGAAATGACGAGTGCTTTACACAAAGACGTTTTCTCACATAACCACAGATGGTGAGACCCAGATATTACGGTCTCGGGTGCCTGGGGGGCTCGGTCCCTTGACCGTCCCACTTCGGCTCAGGTCACGATCTCGTGGTCCTTGGGTGTGAGCCCCGCATTGGGCTCTGTGTTGACAGCTCAGAGCCCGGAGCCTGCTTCAGACTCTGTGTCTCCCTTTCTGTCTGCCTCTCCCCTGCTTGCGCACTCTCTCTCTCTCTCAAAAATAAACAAACATGACAATGTTTTAATCTTTAAAGTAATAGCCTCTATTTACGATTACTGTGTTCAACACAGAACCTCTCCACTGATGAAAGAGAAGCCCCCTAATCCCAGTGGGCATCCCCAACCAGGTCTGAGGTCAAGGTCAGGGCTGATTATGCCTATAGAATGACTAGATTATAGGTGACTATAGAATTAAAGTCAGGGATTGATTTTTACCAACTTACGTACAGACAGTTGCTGTTACCAGAATCTGTCTCCAAGACCCCCTTCCAGACGAGAGAGTGTTTGAGACAGAATGGGACCAAAGACAGGTGGTCTGGAGGGTCTGTGGACCGCTTCACACTCAATGCATCTCCAACCTGGCTGCCTGTTGGAATTGCATGAGGGGATGAGAAAGAAAACATAATGTCACCGATTATTTATGTTTATTCATTTTTAGAGACAGAGCACGAGCAGGGGAGGGGCGGAAGAGGGAGACACAGAATCAGAACCAGGCTCCAGGCTCCGAGCTGACAGCACAGAGCCTGATGCAGGGCTCGAACTCACTGACCTCAAGACCACACCCTGAGCCGAAGTTGGATGCTTAACTGACTGAGCCACCCCAGCGCCCCACCATGTCCATGATTATTACAGACTAATTGAATGCATCCTTAGAAGAAAAATGGCCCTAGAGAAGTAGCTTGGGAGTGGAACCTGAGATACATCATATCTAACACTTCTATTGGTTCCTTGGGTGATGCTGGCCTGTGTCTGTGAATGACACATGGATGTATATCAAGTTCCTGGACCATAAAGAGCAGAAATTCTAGACTTCAGGACCACATTATGAAATTATTCTGGCTTTTTCCAGAGCAGGAAAGCAAAAGACACCACCTACCTCAGTGGCCACACATCGGACCTAGAGATCAATATGACCCTGTGAAGGGTGAGTGCATGGTCATGTGGCCAAAAGGTCAACCTCAGAGCAGCAGGGACCGTAGAAGCACCGAACAAGTATAGTCTGGAAAAAACAAAAGAGAACCTAGACTCACATTCCTGAGCCAGGGAATATGATCGTGATTGAATAAACAGAATCATCTGAGGAAGGGAAGACAAGTAGGTCTTCAGACCCGGAAAAGCTCCAACATTGAATCAGGTGAGTGGAGATATTGCTGACCTGTGTAAGAGAAAGGGGAGTTTTGTTTACTTGCTGGAGAGTTTATGGAATTGTTGGGTGACATCCATGAAGGGAATTGTCCTTCTTTATCCTGGCCGAGGGCCCTTGACTTAATGCTCAACTTTGTCTGATGATCATACCATTTCTGTGCTTCCCCACGACTTATGTTTGCATCATGGATCCATCTGTGTGGTTCTCTTCTAACCCCTTCTGAGATTGTATTTAAATTTTACTTCTGGTGGGAAGAATGTTGTTGGTTCTTCTTGCCTTGTGTGTCCTGTCTGACAACCTCTGTGCTAACTGGAGTGTTGGGTCATTTACAGTAATGCAAACATAAATCTAATTCTACTGTCTGACTCTATATTTTCTATTCGCCCAGTACTTCCTACCCCATCCCTACTTCGCCTTCTTTTGGATGAATCCACTATTTTAGTTTGCCATTTTCTCTCCCTATTTGCTCACTCGTTGTACATTTTGCTTTATTCTTCTCCACATGTTCACTCTTATGACCTGATCACCTCCCAAAAGCAAATACTATCACATTAAGGGTTGGAATTTCAACATAGAGATTTTAGGGGGACACACGCATTCAGTCCACAGCAGTATAGGATTGGCCATAGGGACAATGTAGGGACACATGGATCTTCTGAACAAAACAGAACCTGGAAATAAACCCACATGTGTATGGCCAGTTAATTTCCAACAAAATTACTTAAGGTAATCGAATGGAAACAAAAGAGACTTTTCTTTAAATCTTGTCTAGTTGAGCTGAACCCTCTAGATATGCACATACAACACACGTCTTGACCCTTAACTCACACCACATAGCCTAAAAGTAACCCAAAACTTATCGTTCCCCTAAACATAAAACCTAAAACTACAAAACTCACAGAAGACATCAGAGAAAACTGTGTTGTCCTCATGATACTCTATGACTTCTCAGCATGCAAACAACACAAACCATAAAAAAAAAAGAAATATTGGAATTCATCAAGATTTAAAGCTTCTGGTCATGATCTCACGGTAGGACTGAGCCCCACATTGGGTTCTGTGCTGACAGCACAGAGCCAGCTTGGGATTCTCTCTGTCTCCCTCTCTGTCTGCTCCTCCCCTGCTCACACTTTCTCTCTCCCTCTCAAAATAAATAAATAACCACTAGCAAAACAGTTAAAAAATGCAAGGAAACATATTTGAACAGACACTTCACAAAAGAGGTCATGTGAACGATCAACCGCATTGAAATGATTCAAGCACATGAAAACATGCTCAGCATCAGATACCAGGAAGGCACAAGTTAAAAGGACAGTTGTATATCATGAAGTTTGTACACAAGCATCATATCCGTTTCATCCGGAACAGCCCCAAACTGGGAATGAGGCACACACTTACGGTCAGAGCAATGTGCTAACAATCTGTGCACTATCCCTGGGAACATCCATGACCAAACAACAAAAAGGAACACGTGCCCACACTGACTATCTGGGATGTGTCTTGGAAAGGATGTGGCCTTGACCCTTGTCGGATCAATGAGAGCTTTCGAGCCTGATCACGTCGCACCTGTGTTCACCTGGGCCTGGGCAAGCTCATAAGAACGTCCTTATTCATGCTGTCTTGGTACCAGAGGGTAGTTTGGACCACGCAAACCCCAGCCCATGCCCGCTAACAACAAGAAAAATGCAAAGTCACTGGGTGCCTGGCTGGCCCAGTCTGTAGAGCATTGCAACTCTTCATCTTAGAGTCATGAGTTCGAGCCCCACACTGGGCACAGGGCTTCCTTAGAAAAATAAAACGAAAAACAAAATTAAAAACAAATCCCAAGTCACCAGCCCCTTCTCTGCTCGGATGGTTCTGTGCCAGCTTGAGTCCCCTCTCCCTTCTGTTCTCCTCATAAAAGTCTCATAATGTGAATAATATATTCTTTCCTACCCTCTTGGTGCATATGGTGTCATTACTTTAGACATCTTAACCAATTATTTTATTGGGGTGGGAGGTGTTGATTGCTCCATCTGTACGGCACCTATAAGACGCGTCTTGAAACATAACTCTAAGAAAAAAACCCCACAAGAATATAAAGTACATAATCCCGTGCCTATTAAAATCTAAAACGCAGCTACATGCAAAATGAGATTAACAAAAAGCATATCAGAGGCTGCCAGGGGGCTGTCAGGGCGTGGAAGGAAATCAGTTTCAAAGAGACACAAGAGAACACTCAGCAGCGATGGAAACACCATCCATTTGGGGCTGCTGTAGTGATTCAACTTGGGCGAACCCTTGTCAAAACACATCGAGTTGTTCACTTTAAGAGGGTGCATTTGGTTACGTGCGAATTACACTTTCAAGAAGTTGAGTCTGTTTTGTTTTTCGGGGAAGCATTAAAATAAGCTTGAAAGTATGATATGTATTCAAAGAATACTTGTAGACGCTGATAGGGAAAATGTGGTTCCATTAGAAGTGAATTAACAGGTTGCGTTGAGAATCCAGGTGAGCTTATGGAGAGCGAACTAACAACCAAAAATGTTTATCCAACGTTGCCAACGCCTCCCCCCCTTTTTTTTTCTTTTGCATTTTCTCCAAAATGACGAATGGAGAAAACAATGGTGGGATTTAGCTAATGCCGAGGATCAGCAAGGAATTGCCCACAGGGCGACATGGCTGTGGTGTGTTTGGTGAGGCCCGTCAACAGAGTCTGTAGAGCACCCGGATGAGAAAACCCCATGTCGCAAAGAGAGCTGAGAGATGAGGCAGTTTGGAAAACGTATGACGTAACCCGGGCACATAATGGAACAAAGATTGTCGTTGGGAGATAGGCACACATGGTATCCAATGCACGAAGGAGACAGAATTTAAGATAGCAGCACCCTATGGTGATTGACGTGCGTGCTGCACCACAAGGTGCAATTGTCTTTAAAGGATGCTTGTGTGTGCGGCATCACCAAGGAGAATGGGAGGCAGGAGAGATAGGCATGGATTGGCATCTCGAGGAAGGCTTGCTGGGGACGGTGCCAATTGACGTTGGCTTTGGAGAGAATGGAAGGAGCCTTGGGTGGGAACCATTGAGAGCAGTGGAAAGAGCACATGTTGATGTTTCCTACTACACTACGCATGAATATATTCATTTTTGACACTTCATAACAAATTGTCACAAATGTAGAGCCTTCAAACATCCCAAATTTACTATCTTCCAGTTTCTGGGAGTCAGGAGTCCGGGCATGACGTATGTGGGTCCTCGGCAAGGCTGTAATCAAGATGTTGGGCAGGGACGGGCTTTCCTCTGTGGGGGTTCAACTGGGGAAGGGTCCACTTGCAAACTGTTGACAGAATTCATTTCCGTGTAACCGAAGGAAGCAAGGACAACAAGGTTGTACACACAGTTTGCTAGTGAGATAGAGTCTGCTCTGGTGTCATAATCATGGGAGGGACACCTCATCGCTTTTGCCATATTTCCTTGGAGGGAAATGGTGACAGGAAAGTCACGCATCCTACTGTCATTCAAGGGAAGGGGAGCCTCTGAAGATACGGACACCAGAAAGTAGACATCATGGGGACCACCACAGTCTATCCACCGCCACTCCCCGACCGAGTCCCATGAAATCCTTTAGGAAGTCTACGGTGTGCCTCCCAGAGTTCATTCCAGCAGAGCAAGAGTGATTTGAATTCTACAGATTCTCCTGAGAATCTCCTTCCATCCCCGGGGTGCAGCCTTCTGGGGGTCGGACACTGCCGTGGCCGAGAATTCTGATAGGGCCGTGCCAACGCCGCAGTTTTCCAGGGGACACGTGAGGCAGTGATTTGTTCAAACAAGATCTTTGGCAATGCGAGTTCGAATAATCATCTTCCAGTTCCCCCTGCTGGGTCCTCTGTGCCCTAAGAATATTCATGAAATCAACAGGACTCCAAACTTCTCGTTTGTGGGCTCCAAGGGTGTTGAATTTGTTTCCTGGGCCCATGGGGCAGCTCCAGGCTTGACACGTGGGGGAGAGCTTGCTGGCTGTTTACTCACCATTGACCTGTGTGCCTTTGTTTCTTAATGTGAACTAGCCCAGGAGGTGAGAAGTTCAAGAGCTGCTGTAAAATACCATTATTAGGTCTGATGTTATACATAACAACAAAGCACGCATATTTGTTTTCGCTTGTAGGGCAGCCCGAGGGGATCAAGGAGTGTCAAACAAAGAAAGCCAAAGGAGCACCTGATTCAGTCCTGTCTTACCCAGCTGCCTTTCAGGGAAGCGCTAGGAGGGCCCAGAGTTACTCCTTTCCATCCACCCCACCCCACCCTGTCGTCCCCCGTCCCATCCCACCCCATCCCATTGCATCTGGCTCCTAACATTCCGCTGTCTTGTATCCAGGATCAAATGCTCCGCAAATTGCCTTATTACCTGGCTTAGGTATAATTTACCCTCTTTCCTTTCTTAAAGGGAGAAGAGGGGGGGGGGGGGACCAAAAGCAAATTGTGACTTGCCCTTGAAGGTAAAGTGTTTCCTTCTTCCCCCTCCACAGCGAACCTACCTGTCCACCGGCGTGCTCGTCAATATGTCACCCTACAGGCGAAGGAAACAACGTCTCCATTTTTAAGGCAAGGTAAACCCATCATGTTGTCATCCTGAGTAATCGTCCCATAATTTGATATCCCAATCAGCTCCAATCTGGGTACTTGATGGCTCATGGGTGCCCGGTTCTGCCGCAGGAACTGTGATTTAATGCTGCAGTCACTGCTACACAGCTCAAGAGAAACGGCTTCACCCTAAAGAAAAATAGAGTACAGTGAAACCTGGTCTGCCGTGCCCAGAGAAGGAAAGGCTGCATGAAAATTTGTATTTGTTGAATGTGCACATCTCCAGGGGACGGCCCCCGGCCATTTCCAAGAGGTCTGGACCTAACCCAGATATGCTTCTTCCATATTTCTAGCTGGATTTCAAAAGGAGGCAGAATGCAATATTCTGGCTTTGAAGCACGCTTCTAAAAATTAATGAGGATGAGAAAACCCAAGTTACGAGTGGTATTTCGGTTTTAAGGTCTTCTGACATCTTAACTCAATTAACTAACTGAGGCCAAGGAGATAATTAGTTGAGCACGAGGTCAGTCGCTTCTATGGAAGAAAAGCCAGAACCCTCCGGGACCTGAATGTGAATATAATTCCTATAATTTATTCACTCCAATTAACCATTACCCATATGTCTTGTGCATGGCAAATGAGACCTTGAATTCACTCTAGGAGCAGTAAAGAAAGAGGGAAGGTCAGTAATAGATTCTCTTATCACCTAAGCAGCCACCGGCTTTTCCCCCCAAATAGGTAACATTTTCTCATTTGTTATTAGTGTCTGATTTCAAACATAGCTGTAGGAAATAGTCTTCTGTTCTTTGTATAAACGGAGCAGAACACTGGTTCCACTAAATAGTTTTAAACTTTTCCATCAAGCATCATATTTTTGTGTCGTGACTGTTGACCCACGGCGAAATGATGGATATCCAAAACGCTCACCTGGGCAACATAGCTGACTCATACACCGTGCAGACGGGTGAAGAAGGTTCGAGAAAATCCAGTAATGTTGTCAACCTTCTGAGTCATGTGAGTGTGCCCTTCAGCCCCAGATGGGTTTGCAGCTGATTCCTCGATCTGTCTGATACACAAGAGGAAGATATAGAATGGACCAGAAAAGGTTCTTACGAAGATGTTGACTTCATGAGAAGATGCATGGTCAGGTCTCACGTTCCATTGCTGAAGGCAGCTCTTGCTGGTCTGTGATGTCTGAGACTCATGTTGTCCACAGGTCTTGCATCCAGGGACTCAGGAACGGGTCTCAGGGAACACCAGCGTGAAACACTGGACAGCAAAAGGGTCCTCCATGGGAATCACCAAAGTAGCCATCTGCATTAACAACATGTAAGACTCAAGTGTCTCTACTGAGCGTACTCTACTCTGGGTACAGCTCAGAAGAGACGGTGACTCTCTTCAATTCTGCATGAACCACAGCGTTGTTTTTGGCAATTTGAGGCTTCTGGAAAACCCAGAAGAATTCCATCTCACCCAAGGCCACATGTGCTAACGTGGTCTGTGGTTGTGACCGGGGCCAGGGAGAGCTTGTTCTTTTGCATGTTCCAAAAGCAACTTTGCATATAGAGGGGTCATGAGCTGTTCGCTCAGGGTGTGCGTGGAATCTTGGTGTGTGAGGAACCTTGAGGCGTCTTTTTTTGAGCTCCAGTGGATACGGACAGCAGTTTGGACACAGCAGAACTCCTGCAAACAAACTATGGAACATAAGTAAAGACGTGTCCTTGACCCCTGGTAATGGGAATCCATTTTAAAGATCATATTAGTGAAGCCTGGAAAATTCAAGTACAGTTAACTGGAAGAATTATTTCCCTGAGCTTTACTTGGAGAAGAATATGATGATTGCAGGTGCACCATGAAGATTCGACCTCAAGCCCACTGCCACCAACAGGTCATGATCGGCTCAGGTCATGATCTCGCGGTTCGTGGGTTCAAGCCCCATGTCGGGCTCTGTGCTGAAGCTCGGAGCCTGGAGCCTGTTTCAGATTCTGTATCTCCCTCTCTCTCTGACCCTCCCCCACTCATGGTCTGTCTCTCTCTGTCTGTCAAAAATTAATAAACATTAAACATTTTTTTTAAAAAATCCTCAAGAACACAAATGATGATACAAAAAACTCTGAAACCAAGGACATCACGACTTTAATAGCAATCTGGGCGACATATGCCGTGCTCCCATAATTCCATAAATTGCGTCTGCAGACTCAACGGCCTCTATAGAACAAAATAATAAGGTTTGCCCTCCATTATAATCCAGTTGGACTTCCCCAACAGAATAAATCCAATAACCTCATTCATCTAATGAGAACGAGGTCACGGTGGGTGCAGACTTAAATGACCTTTTAATTATTCATAATATAAGATGCGCTATTTAGAGGGAAAAATCTTATCTAGCGGGCAGAAGGTTCATTTGACGTAAAATAAATAAGGCAAGCATTTAAGAATAGCATTAACATGTTGACTGCAACCTGTCTCGTGCTGGGTTAATTCACTGGTGCCATAAACAGTGCCAATTTCACATTATAAATCCTACCTATCGTTTATCAGGCACATCGTAAATAGGATTTATTCACGGTGCTACGTGAAATCAAAGAAGATCCCAGCACATCAGAGGTCAGGGTGTGCGATCTGATCGACAGTTCACACAAAGAGAGAGAATTGCATTTCCGTGCCCGGGACTCAGTGCTAAATCAAACACAAAAGTGTTGCCTCTTTAACTTTCTTTTCACTGCCATCGAGGTGCCACTGAGGTGCATAGAGGCGTGCCCAAGCGGACTTATTCCAAGTTTTGTTAGACGTGGGGAATGAAATGGGAGAAGTAACTTCAGCTTGTTATCTCCTACCAGCACGAGGTACGTTCTCCCTAACCGGCTAATACGGGATCCTGAGAAGGAGCACCCGTGGGAATGGAAAGGAATACAACGCTCACAGTCTGTGATGCGTCTGCAGTTTTCCATAGCTCGTACAATTCCCATCTCCTCATGACCCTCCTGTGATTAAACGTTGCCATTAGACCAGAAATCCCTCGAGACAAGCCGTACGGTGGACATCTGTGGCAGACGTCCCCTAAGGTGGCCCTCGACGAGTCATGTCTTTGTAATGTACCCCTCCCCTCTCGTGCAGCAGGCACCTGCGAATTGCGTCCAGCCGATACACCATGGCAATAAGACGTCACCTGTATGATTAGGTTATGTGACATGAGACTCTGTCGGAGTCTCAGCGCTAGGTTGCCCTACTGGCTTTGAAGAGTGAGCTACCGTGCTGACAGCTGCATATGGAGACAACTAGGTGCCCAAGAGCTGCGAGACATCTCTAGGACCAACAGAAGCCCCAGTGACAAGCCGCAAACAAAACATGTGGACCTCAGTCCTTCAACTTCAACAAACCGAATTTTGCCAACAGCCCATGGACTCGGAAGGAAACCCTGAAATCTAGAAAAAAAAAAACCACACAGCCTGGATGACACCTCTATTGTAGCCCCATAAAACCCAGAGCAGAGTACTCAATAAGTCGTGACCAGACATCTGACCCACATACAATAAATGCATAATAAACGCTTGTCATTCTAAGCTGTTAAGTTCATGGCAATTTGTTACACACCATGGCTAACCAATACAGAATTATTAAGAAGGAGGCTACCAGGACATGCTTGAATAGCCAAAATATCTCATCTGGATGAATTCAATCATGCTACAAGTTCTAGTCGCTAGTCTTTTTTTTTTTTTTAATTTTTTTTTCAACACTTAATTGTTTTTTGGGGGGACAGAGAGAGACAGAGCATGAATGGGGGAGGGGCAGAGAGAGAGGGAGACACAGAATCGGAAACAGGCTCCAGGCTCCGAGCCATCAGCCCAGAGCCCGACGCGAGGCTCGAACCCACGGACTGCGAGATCGTGACCTGGCTGAAGTCAGACGCTTAACCGACTGCGCCACCCAGGCGCCCCAAGTCGCTAGTCTTAAAGTTCAAAAATTAAGACCGAATGCAGCATTCAGCAACAGAGCGACATCAACTAAACTCATAAGATGGATGAACAACACAAAAGTGCTAATTTGCATTTTCTTTCCTTTTTCTTCTTTTTCTGTTTCTTTCCCCTCCCCCCTGACAGGAAATATAACAATTACACAGAGCAGAAAGTGCATATAACTGAACCCGTGTGGGAAACCAGAGTGTAATTACAAGGTTGCTTTCTGAACACAGAACAGAACAAGCCGGGATGCATATCCCGATATCTAATGATGTCATGGTACCTCACCTCTGGCTGTCACATCCAAGAAGGACAATCAGCCTTGGTGTCTGCCATTCTTAGAAGGGTCCCTCTTTCCTGGGCAACATTTTGGAAGGATGCTGACAGGCTCTGCCCTGGACATCCCCCTTTTCTGCGATTCCCTCCCTGACAAGCTTCAGTAATGTGACGCAACGTAAGTTAAATTCTTATTAACGCGAAAACCAATCTCTCAGGTGACTGTGCACACGGTTGCTGTGACCCAGTGGGTCTTGGCATTCTACTTTTTAGGTCAGAGACCGCTTTCCTTTCCTTGCTTTCTGTCTAAACTCTTTCAAGAGCACAACAGAGTCCACCCAATACGGCTCGCAAGTGAGGGGGCAATCTGGGGTGTCAAGAGAGGGCCACCAAACACAACCCAACACACCCAATGTCTGTTTTATTACAAGCCCATGCCCTGTCCCCTACAGAGTCTGCCTTTCCTTTTTTTATTTTATTTTTTTTAAAGTAGGTTTCACGTTCACTGTGGAGCCCGACGTGGACCTTGAACTCACAAGCCTGAACTCAAGACCTGAGCTGAGATCAAGAGTCGGACGCTTAACCGACTGAACCACCCAGGCGCCCCCCCACAGAGTCTGCCTTTCCAAATCCTTCACAATCCAAGAGTGCGTTTGTGTCCACGGATGGCCAGACCCCACCTTATTCCTCACTGGAAGTCTGAGATCCATAGACACGAGCATTGCAACAGGCAGAAGCTGAGCCCATTGCTTGTCCCCTGGGCTCACCTCCCTGTAAGCTGTAAGGCAGACAGGGTCCACTCACTAATTAGCAACGCCCAAAGCCAGGAGCACCCCCAAGAGCTTCCTTTCAGCTGGCACAAACGTCTTCCTTCCCCCTGCAGCCAGGTGTCCTTGGGGAGAGCCAGTGCAGGGAACAATAGCATTCTCAGCAATATACTAGTTTGCAACAACAGGAATAATCACTTTCCAGCACATACTCAGCGGCAGGAACACAGCAACCCCAGGAGATAGGCACGTTGATCCTTATTTTAATGATGTGTCACCTAAAGCTCAGAAAAGTTATAACTTCAACAACTCCGAAACCACTTAGGTGGAGAATCAGGGTTCTTCTGAAACAAACAAACAAACAAACAAACAAACAAACAGAACCAATAGGGTATATATGTGTGACATATACACCACACAGCTTTACCGTGTTCCTTGTTATTCACCCAAAGGAGCTGAAAACTTAACACACAAAAACCACACGGACACTTATGGCACCTTTGTTCGTCGTTGCCGAAACTTGGAAGCGACCATGATGTCTTTCAGCAGGTGGATGGATAAATAAATAGTGGTCCATTCATACGATGGAATCCTACTCAGCCCTGAAAAAGAAATGAGCTACCAAGCCATGAAAATGCACGGGGCAAATTTAAATACGTATTACTAAGTGACAGGAGCCAATCTGAAATGGCTACATCCTGTACGATTCCAGCTCCAGGACGTTCTAGAAAAGCAGAAACCACAGGGACAATCAAACGATCGGAAGTCAACAAGGTTTAGGAGGAAGGAGGGCTGAACACATAACTATACCTTTGTCCAAACCCACACAACACTGAACAACACCTAGTGGCCCTCATGTACAGTACGGACTTTGGGTGATGACAGCCTGTCCATGTAGGTTCACTGACTCTAACAAATGCACTGCTTTGCTGGGGGTGCCGACTATGGGGGAGGCCCGGGGGTGAGCAGAAGGTATATGGGAACTCTCTGTACCTTCCTTTAAATTCGTTGTGTTGTAAACAAATAAAGCCTTAATGTTAAAAAAAAAAATGAAACACATCATAAGAGAGTAGAAAGTCAGCTAAGACATTGACCCATCTTGCTCTGTTCAAAATTCCGCACCTCCCTGTTCCCTGTTCTCATGTACTATGTGTCCCTCCCCCCGAAAACCTTGAATGACACCAGCAGTCGGCATCATGCCTACCGAAGGGCACCATTGACCCCAGTCCCCCCACCCCCCGCCAGATAACCTGAGATTCAGAAGCCCCACACTTTTGGTTACTTCTCCATGATCAGAAGCACAGGCTTCTGGGAATAGCAAGTAGGTTCCTTGTGACAGAATTGAACGAGGTGTCGAAAGTTCCAGGATTAAGCAACCCGTGACCTTCACTGAGGTGCAGTGTGAGAGGAAACTGCCTGTGAAATACATAATAATGCGAAGGGAAAAGCAAGGGCGTGACGCTGGAGGTCACACAGCAGAAAGACAACAGATTAATGACTGAGATGATAGCTGTTTACAGAAGAGCTGGTTTCCAATCACCCGGGAACTTCATTCTCATTTGGACACGGTTGTCAGCCACGTGTGTCCCGATCCAACAAGATTTGTATGTTGCAAGATTTAGGTCCCATTATGGATTGGGGGCAGTCTACCTGTTGGGGGGTCCAATCCGCGGAGGAACAGAAGTGCATGTGTTTCAGCCACACGTCCAGGAAAGGGTGGAGACTCACCGTCAGCCAAGGAGGCCCATGTGATACAACTTTGGTTGTAAACAGTCTGGACGCCAAGGCTCAGGGGATCTCCCCCAACTGGCGATACTCTGCATCATTTGCCTCTGCATGATGTGTCACACATCATCCCTGGGAGGAGGTCACACCGTCCTTGACCCCACGCGGAGAAGACAATGGAAATCCTAAATCGGGAACCCCAGACACCGCTTTCTTTGGCTGATTGCAATCTCTCCCCGTTCTCCATAATAAACCATCGTCCTGAATGTCACAGCTCCTATGGGGTTCTACCAGTCCTTCTAGAAAATTGCCAGAATGGGGGGCAGTCTCAAGGACCCCCTTGAAGTTGCAATTGATGTCAGACTCAAGGGCAGTTTGGGGCGCACTTGCTTTGTCACTTTCCAGTTGGCATAATTCATGCTCGCTTCGGAAGCACACACACGAAAATACAGAGAAGATTAACATTGCTGTGGCACATGGGTGACCCAATGGGCATAACTCCTTCAATTTCCAAATGAATTTCCAAAGAACTCCGTAGGGTGACATGGGGTTCTGTTGTTCTTCAGTGTTCACAGGTCTGGGGGATGAAGACATGGACGTCATTGGTGGACATCATTCTGCCTCCCCACACAAAGCATCGTTGGTTTATTAAGACTTCCCAGAATCTATCTGCAAATATGTGTACATACTGAAATACCTTCCCCTTCTCCTCTCTCTGCAGGGTCTTTATTTGATTCCTTCCCAGGGCCAGAAGCAAAGAAAAATTGCCCAACTTTAGTTAAGGATTGACTCCCCACTAACTAGCTCATAAATGTTTGCAGCCAGTGATTATATGTTATGTCAAGAAACTTCCACAATAAGCAAAGTACCTAAGTATTTATTATGCCCTACTTTGAAAAACATTTTCCTAGAAATCAATCAATCAATAAAATTTCAAAATATCTCTCTCATCCCTTAGAGGCAAAACTATTCATCTTTGATGAAAGATCTTAGCTGGCAATACATCAACATCGCACATACAAATTCTAAAATAGATTGAGATTTCTTCTTTATTTCCAATTTTGGTCGTGGATTTCCTTGGGAATCAGGGGCGTCCTTAACCAACCTCTCCTTTCAAGAGCTCATCACGCACGTGATTTTCCGTGTCATTTCTCAGTGTGGTTGGACTCCCTCTGTCCACCATTGGACTCCAGGTGGGCCCCCGGGGCACAGGAGATTCACGGAGAACGGGAGTCAATAGAATGGATGAAGTTTGCAGAGCAGAAGAACTCATTTGCATTCACTGCTTCCTGGGCGCATCACCTGCCTGGGAAAGTCAGAGTCTCCAGGGGACATACTGCTCGTCTCCTTATTCATATCACTGCCCAAGACACTGTTTCCAAAAGACACTTTCTGTCCATGCATGGAGGCCATGTCTCCAAAGCTATGTGCTGGTGTCCACTTGCAATTTTCAGGGTATCTGGGATGGGTCCGAGGATCCCTTGTGTGACAGCTACAATGAGCATCTACACAGCAGCCTATGGGACCCTCTCCATCATCGCTACAGAAAAAAAAAACTGTGAAGAGACCCTCGGCAGGTCAGCTCTCACTGAAAGCTTAACACTTCAATTTCGGCAGGTATAGAAATACTGTAGCTGACACCCATAAACACAAACTGAAACAGCCAGAGGAACGAAAAGCCGTGTGAAACAGATCCTACCTGGGAAAGCAAGTCTGGTTTGGATTTAAGCAGGTATTAGGTGCACCCATTTATAGCTGGCGATCGGCACAACATATCCCACCCTCGGATCGATCTGTGCACAATTAAAATCAATCCGGATGTGTTCAGTACGATGCACTCTAACTTACTCAATCACATATACTGGTAAACAGTCCTAATGTGTTACAAAGAAGTAGAGTATTCACAAAGAGAAATCAACGATGTCCCCTCTCTCCCATTCGAAGAAACTAGCATTTCCTTGAAGAACATTTGGAACCAATGTAGCCAGCGATCATTAGAATGGAGTAAAATTATCAATACCATGCAAGCTGGGCGGCTGATCTGACCACCTTTCCTCTCTGATGTCTGATAATACCAAGCGTTTTTTTTTAACGTGCATTTATTTATTTTGAGCGGGGAGAGAGAATCCCAAACGCTGTCACTGACGAGCCCGACTCAGGACTCAAACTCGCGAACCATGAGATCATGAACTTAGCCAAACCAAGACTTGGACGCTTAACCGACTGATCCACCCAGGCGCCCCTGATAATACAGAGTTTTCAGTCCCAGTAGGATCCAAAATAAAAACAGTGTGGTAATTTATCTGGATTGCAGAGTCAAAATATTAATGGCACTGCTGCCCCTGAAAAAGAGGCAAATCTAACATACATCAATAATAATCATTGGTGAAATAACCATCAGAAATATTTTCTTTCATTACAGAGACCAGAATTAAGTAGTATTGATCTGTCCCTACATGTGAGCACTTAGATGCATAGGGATGAAGAGTAGAAGCAATTGTAAGGTAGAATATCTTTCCTTCATTATCTATACTCTGTGAATAAAACAGCACAGAGCATCCATGCTATGAAGACGTACGTTATTATCGCCTCACTTTTCAGTTCTGCTGGATTTGGCAAGGCATCAGATCCCTGACGACAATACTGGTCTGTACCCTGAGCTGTACCTGGAAGTTTAACATTGTCATTGGAAAGCATATTACCAGAACAATTATAGCAATAAATACCACACTGGGGGCTGGCAATGGTGCCTATCATCTTTTGCAAAAAGAAAACAAGCCCAATGCACATGATCGGGAGGATAGCAGTTCATTTTATCTAAAACTCCCCGCTTAGTTACACTATCAGAGTGGCGATCTGTTTTTATGATTTTTATAGAGCAGGCATCTACGGGTTTCGCTTCGGTCTTACTGGAAGATAACTGACACAGAACAAGTATATGTTGCAAAATTATTATCGCGAGAAGATTAGCTCCCACTCCTATTATCTCATGTGACTATCTGCTTCTTTCCTGTCTTTGCTTTTTCTTTCTGTTTTCAATGAGAACATTTAAAGTCCATGCTCATGGGGCGCCCGGGTGGCTCAGTCGGTTCAGCATCTGGCTTCAGCTCAGGTCATGATCTCACAGTTCGTGAGTTCCAGCCCTGAGTCGGGCTCGGTGCTGACAATGTGGAGCCTGCTTAAGATTCTCTCTCTCTATCCCTCCCCTGCCCATGACCTTTCTCTCTCTCTCTTAAAAAAAAAAAAAAATGAATAAAAATAAATAAATAAATAAAATAAAAGATGCATTCTTAAAAAAAATAAAAAATAAGATAAAACATGAAACAAAAACTAAAACAAATAAAATAATTTGATCTCGGGGCGCCTGGGTGGGTCAGGTGGTTCAGGGTCTGACTTCAGCTCGTGACCTGTGGTTCGTGAGTTCAACCCCTGCATCAGGCTCTGTGCCGACAGCTCGGAGCCTAGAGCCTGCTTCAGATTCTGTGTCTCCCTCTCTCTCTGCCCCTCCCCCACTTGCACTCTGTCTCTCTTTCTCAAAAATAAATAAATATTAAAATTTTTTTTAAATCCATGCTCTTAAGCACCTTCAAGCATACAATGCAGTATTATTAACAACAGTCCCCAGAAATCGTTATCTATAGCTGGGAGCTTGTACAGCTCATGGTGACTCTACTCTCTTGTTCCCCATCTGTCTCCAGACAAATGTCACATGGCAAGTTCCTGGAGAAGGATTCTGTAAGCCAAGCAAACCAGTAAAGTCAATAATTTTGGGTGAAGACACATTTTCTTGAGCACTTTAAATCCTACCAAGATTTCTCTAAGTTCATTTATTTATTTTTTTTTAATTTTTTTTCAACGTTTTTTATTTATTTTTGGGACAGAGAGAGACAGAGCATGAACGGGGGAGGGGCAGAGAGAGAGGGAGACACAGAATCGGAAACAGGCTCCAGGCTCTGAGCCATCAGCCCAGAGCCTGACGCGGGGCTCGAACTCACGGACCGCGAGATCGTGACCTGGCTGAAGTCGGACGCTTAACCGACTGCGCCACCCAGGCGCCCCGAGTTCATTTATTTATTTTGAGTTAGGGAGAAGGCAGCATGAATGTGGGAAGGGCAGAGAGAGACAGAGAGAGAGAGAGAGAGAGAGAGAGAGGATCCCAAGCAGGCTCCACACTGTCAATACAGAGCCCGACATGGGGGTCGATCCCACAAACCACGAGATCACAACCTGAGCCAAAATCAAGAGTTAGATGCTTAACCGACTGAGCCACCCAGGCGCCCTGAGAATTTTTACTTTTTCCCTACACAGCGTGGAGTTTCTCCTATCCATCCGTCAAAAATATATAAAAGTGTTTAATTTTATTTAATTTTGCCTGATTTACATCATGCCATTGTTATTCTAGGATTACAGAGGGCAATTTTCCTCTACATGTATGTTTATCGGTACATCACTTGCTTCTGTGTTTTTTTAGGTCCCCTGCCATCTGTAATCAGGTGCAGTCATCACACCCCTCCTCTTGAATAACAGACACGATTCTGTCACGGGACAACGCAACGTCTTAATTGTTGCCTCTCAGAAGAAAGAACATTCTTCTGAGGTCTCTAAATGTGGCATGTCATGTTTGGAAGGCCTGTGCCAATGTTCACCACTTTCTGTAGAATTAAGAAAGCACGGAGGTGACTGGGTGGCTCAGTCAGCTGAGCAAATGACTCTTGATTTCAGCTCAGTCAAGATCTAATGGTTCGTGAGTTCAACTCCCACATTGGGCTCTGCACTGACAGCATGGAGCCTGCTGGGGATTCTCTGTCTCCCTCTCTACCTGCCCCTCCCCCACTGGTGCTCACTCTCTCTCTCTCTGACAATGCATAAATAAACATTACATATAAATAAATAATTACATATAAAGATTACGTATAAATAAATAAAAATTCCAATGTGGATGAACCATGAGGACATCAGGCTGGGTGACATTAGGCCAACTGGAAAAGGCAAATACTATGATTCCACTTGTCCGGGGTCCCTGGAGGAGTCACATCCATAGAGACAGAATACAGGATGGCGGGCACCAGGGGCCAGGGACAGGGACAGGAGTTAGTGTTCGAAGGGGACAGAGCTTCAGGCTCCTAGCACGGAAACATTCTGGAGGTGAACTCACAACATAGTGAACGTGCATCATGCTGCCAAACCGTGTGCTTAAAAACGGCGCTAAGATGGTCACTTGTATGAGTTTTCTTGCGCCACAATTGAAAATAAAAAGATAAAAAAGCAAACGAAAAGAATGAATAGTATAATGTAAATAAAATCACATAGAGATACAAGACAAACATTAAGCAAATAACCTTAAGTGCGGCATTTAAAGAAATCAAAGCACATTGAAAAATGGAAAATAAAGATGTGAAAAGGGTATCACAATGTTGAATGACAACGGCATCAGTATTTCTGATTTTTCCCGTTGCTTTTGCTTCCAATACGACTCAGCACAGTGTCCAGTAAAACCTTCCCTGGACTCCAATAGCAGGCCGGCTTAATTCTAGCTCAGTGCTTCCCAAGTGGGAGCAAGTCTGTCCTCTTGGGGACATTTAGCAATGTCTGGGGACACGTTCAGTTGTGGCAGGAGTGAGCCCTACAGTGCACAGGACACCCCACACGACAGAGAAAGATCCATCCCCAAATGTCAGTGTTGCTGATGTTACTCTTGCTGCCTTAGCTGTCTGTCTGTCCATCCATCCATCCTTCCATCCATCCATCCATCCATCCATCCATCATATCTATCCATCCATCATATCTATCTATCTATCATCTATCTATCTATCTATCTATGTATCTATGTATGTATGTATGTATCTATCTATCTATCTACCTGTCCATCCATCCATCCATCCATCCATCATATCTATCCATTCATCATCTCTATCTTATCTATCTATCTATCCAGCCATCCAGTCATGTATTGTATCTATGTATCTATCTATGTATCTATCATCTGTCTGTCTCTCTGTCTTTCCATCCATGCATGCATCCATCCATCCCTGTGTCTATTTATCCACTTATCCATCCATCCTTTCATGTTAATTATTCATCCAGGGTGATTTTATCCCTTGGGGACACTTGGCGATGTCCACAAACATTTCTGGTTGTCAAACCTTGGGGCGTGGTGCTCCTGGCAGATGCCAGCTCCTGGCAGAAGACCAGGGACACTTCTTAACACCCTACAGGGCACAGGACACACCACATCAGACCGCCATCCATCCTAAATGTTCACAGCGCCACGGTTAAGAATCCTGTCTGGTTGATCACATAGTCAAGATTTTATTTCCACATCCACCTCCTCAACCAGATTGGAGTCTCTGGCATGTGAGCTCCCTGTCTCATTAGTGTGCAGCCCCCACGTTTCCCATCTGTTCTTCTTGGACCAAGGAGGAGGTATGGGGTCCTGAATGCTCATTGCCAAATTCAAGCCAGTCCCCGTGAAACAGAACTCGCCCGCCACCACTGTCCAAAGCCTTCAGCCCGCCAGTCCCCAGACAGACCATCTTAACCTGCAAAGCCGATATTTACTTTTGTTATTCCTATTTCAAAAAAAAAAAATAGATCTTGCCATCTAAAGTCTGTTCATGATAAACATTGTCTAGACTCCAAGGGGGAATGAGATTCACCGAACGCTCTTCGGCCATTCACTGTAGTGATCTATAGAGATAAAACCTTCAAAGACTGAGCGAGGTTGAGGTAAACATCTCTGAACCACCGAGGATACAAACTTCATCATGCTTTGCCGCCTCTATTGTGATCTTAACACAGTGAAGTGGAGTTTAAGTGTTCACGATGTTTATCATAAAGCTCAGAGTGAGGGTTGTAAGAATGCTCTGCCTTAAATCTGGCTTTCCCTTCGTGGGGAGAAACACAGGCACACAGAGGGAGTGTGCACGCCACTTCTCTGCTTTAGAAAGCACAGCTCAGGGAAAGCAGAGAAAAGCAGGCATCCTGAGAGCCCACCTGTATATCGCTCCGAGGTCCGTGAGGGCTGACACTGTTAGACCCCTGTCTGTTTTGTCGCCCACAAAGGGAAAAGATGTCGCTTGCAAAGTAACACGCTGGCATCCATACCGTGGCCACTCACCTTTCTTTTTGCAGGATGGCCAAACGGAATGTTTATCACTTATAAACATAGCCCATAAACTTATTACCCCAAATTCAATTCTTGGCTCCTTAGACCTGAGGAATTTGCAGCAAGAACCCATTACGCGGTGAGCAATGAAAACTTCAGTTCTATCTAACATCAGGGAAAAAATGACGTGGCGAAATGTTGGTTGGAAATTTTAATCAGGTTTATATGTGGCTATAAGTTTAAAGCAAGACAATCTAGCTAGGCAATACTTACTGCCTTCGAGAGCCCTTAATAGTGGACATAAGGCAGTTTGTTTAGCCTGGCTAATTTCTCAGAAGGGACAAATGGTAAAACTGAGAAGAGCCTCAGAGAGCTCAATAAGCAAGTTGCCCTAAAAGCATACGTGAAATCATTGCCTTCCTTGGCCTAACCGTACATTCCCAGCTCCCAAGCAGAACTTCGCAACGCCGGTTGAAGTTCCCCAAAATGAACTTCAGAGAGATCTGCTCTTTGAATCTTACTAGAACATACAGGCTCTTTAGAAGTTAAGGATCAGCTTTGATTCATAAGCGCGTCGTTGAAAACCCGGTCTACACAATGTCTTGCTGGGCATCGATCGTGAGCAGCCGGTGTCATAGGATTAATGGTGTCATAGCCTACAGGGAAAAGATTAAGGTAAGAGGAGACGGTGGCATGCTGATCCACTCAAGAAACACTTCCGGTTTGAATAAACTAGGCATCGGGGCTCTCCAGAGAAAGAGAACCAATAAATACAGATATTCACAGGAAGAGATTTATTATGGGGATTGGCTCACGTAATAATGGAATCTGAGAAGTCCCACGATATGCTATCCTGTAAGCTGGGGACCCCAGTCTGAGTTCAATGGGTTGAGATACAGGAGGCCCAGTGGTGTCAGTTCCAGTCCGAAGGCAGGAGAAGATCAACGTCCCAGCTCGAACCATCAGGCAGAAAATAAATCCTTCTTCCTGCACCTGTTATTTTGTTCAGAGTCTCCAAGATGACATAAAGCCCACCCACAGTGCAGACGTCCATCTGCTTTCCTGGTTCCACCGATTCGAGCGTTAACCTTGTCCAGAGACACCCTCACAGATCCACCCAGAAATAATGTTCAGCTGAATACCTGGGCACCTCATGACCCAGACACATGAAATCAACAATCACGGACGGCAATTTATTCACTCAGCTCCACTCGGAGTTCCTGGCTGGCCCAAACAGTGGAGCGTGTAATACTTGATCTTAGGGTTGTGAGTTCAAGACCCACATTGGGTGTAGAGCTTACTTTAAAAAAAAACTATGGAGAAAAATAGACACCCAAACTATGAAATACATATGCATTGATCAGAGTTTCTGAACCTCAGCACTACTGACATTTGAAGACAGACAATCCTTAGTGGTGGGGGCTGCCCTGTTCTTTGCAGGCTGTTGAGCAACGTCCCTGGGGTCCGAGTACATGCTGCTGGCGACCCCACACACCCCTTCAATCCTAAAGGCACTTACGTAATACAACAATATGATCCCTTAATTGTGTGCACCATTTCTGAATGGTTATACAATTGCTTAATTATTTCGCAACCAACCTGAGCAGGGAAGTTTCCTGTCAGTTCCTTCAACTTCCTACAGAATGCTCACCATTTCAGAGCCCTGGGGTTTGAGATCACTTTGGTTCCAAACCCCTTCCATTTATTATTTTATTCCCAACTCAGGTGGGTTCAGCTGCCTGATCCCAGTCGATCGATAGCATTATAATAATGGCAGTAACCAAAATCTTTTGCCATGGACGGCGTTTTACAATCTCTCAGTTTCTTTATCCGTATTTGGGCATCACCAGAAATGGTAAAGAGCACTGTTTAGGGAAACTAAGATACAGAGAAAGTCCCCGAGGTAGCACACTCACATAGCAATTTGGGAGAAATACAGAGTGGAAATTTGATAGTCTAAATATGATACCCTATACATTTTGCCTTACCATTCACTCTGGCTTCCAGAATCCTCCCTCCATTTCAAGAAACAGAAAAGGAATATATTCAATTATGCAGTATGCAGGCATGCCAAGTACATTTCTTTTTCTAAATAGAATCTGTTTTCTCCATGGCTTCATTAACACACCGAAGAATCCTTTGCCGGCTTGCAACCAATGTTTTGGGTCAGTGTGAGATGAAATTCATTTTGAGTCATTTCTGGAGCAGCCACTTCAAGCATGGTGCTGCCTGTTAAAATACTTTAAAGGGTTTTTTGTTTTGTTTTGTTTTGGTTTGGTTTGGTTTTTAAAGAAGGAGGAGGAGGAGGAGAAAAGGAAGGGAGAATGAAACAAAGATGAAAGAAAGAAAGAAAGAAAGAAAGAAAGAAAGAAAGAAAGAAAGAAAAGCAAGAAAGAAAAAGACATCATTTGGTAAAGAAGTTTTCTGTTCTTATTGTGGTCTGCATGGTTCTCCCAAAGTAATTAATATTTGGTCATCAGGAGACCCATAGGTACCTTGAAATAATCTGCAATACGTTGTGATACATGTCTTAGTGTATTTTACTTGGACGTGGGTCTATGTGTTTCATGAGATTCTGAGAGGAGTCACAGGTGCTAAAATATTAAGCTTTATTCATTCATCCGTTCATCCATTCATGAAGAAATCATTGTGCACCTATCGTCTGCTAGGCAGAAAATTGAGCGGAACCAAATCCTGGAAGTCCAAAGGACCTGTAATACTCTAGAAAATAAATAGTTAACCAAGGGGAGGGCCTAAAGCATCTGGTTGTGGGGGTGGGGGGTACCAGAAGACAAATACGGGAGAAAGTTTGAAGGTCACACCAAAGAGTCATGACTTGATCTTGAATGTTACTTGAAATCTACTAAACATGCTAGAAGTTGTAGTGAACAGAACACGTGTTGTCCTTATAAAGATGGCCCTTCCAGAGCCACCTGGGTGGCTCAGTCACTTGTGCGTCCGACTTCGGCTCAGGTCATGATCTTGCGGTTCATGAGTTCAAGCCCCCATCAGGCTCTATGCTGACAGCTTGGAGCCTGCTTCCAATTCTGTGTCTCCCTCTCTCTCTGCCCCTCCCCTGCTCATGCTCTGTCTCTCTCTGTCTCAAAATAAAAAAATAAAGATAAAAAAATAAACATTAAAAAAAAAAAAAGATGGCCCATCCAGGGGCAGACAACTTCAGAGACAACTCAACGCCTACAATCCTGCCCTCACTAAGGTAAGTGTGGCTTACTGCCTTATTTTCCTCTGGCTTTCCCTAGTTTTATAAAAAAATAGCCACACATATCTTGCAAAATGAGGCTTCGTATGCAGCTCATTCTACCCCGGATTCTTTATAAAAGATTCCACGAGTCTGCTGCCATAACGTTGGCCATATATCGACTTCTTCTCCATCATGTAGGTTACGTGTTCTTGACCCTCTCATGGCTCCTTCCCCAATTCCTAGACCTTTCTGCTTCCCCTCTGGGTTTTATGTACTTCAAGCGTGCAGAATTGGGAGAGTCAGTGGATACCCGAGAGAGGCAGGGTGGATGGAGACAACCCCCTGAGGATACAGGTCAGAGGAAAGAGCATTGGAAGATCATCACGGATGTGCACAAGGGACTACAACTGTCAGTAGACAGAAGCAACACCAGGAGGGACGTGGACAGAAAAGTAAAGGAAGCCGAGGCTAGTCCTGAAGAATGGTGTCTCTTTTTTCCTGACATGGAGTACAGATTCCTTTCAAAGATGCCTAAAGGTTTGCAATCGTCTCTGAAGGAAATGGGGGCAAGGTTTGAGGAAGGATCGTGTGAGGCAACATTGCCCTTCGAGATCGGTCCACCTGGGACCTATAGCTTGGTCTCCTTTGGAAACAAAGGGTTTGCAGATGGGGCTTGGTTAAGAATCTCCAAATGAGATCGTCCTGCACTTAAGGGGGGCTCAGTCCAATGAGAAGTATTCTTAGAGAAGAGGGGAGGGGATGCCTGGGTGGTTCAGTCGGTCAAGCGGCTGACTCTCGATTTCGGCTCAGGTCGTGATCTCACAGTTCGTGGGTTCAAGCCCCACACGGGGCTTCTGTGCTGACAGTGGGAGCCTGCTTTGGATTCTCTCTCCTTCTCTCTCCCCCCCTCTCCTGCTCTCTGCCTCTCTATGTCTCAAAGTAAATAAATAAACTTTTTAAAAATTATGAAAGAAGGGATGAGATGCAGAGAGGAGAAATCCACGTGAGGACGGACACAGAGATGGGACAGACAGGGCCACATGCCCAGAATGGAGAATGGAGCACAGCCCCGCCCCGCCTGGATCTCAGACTTCTGGTCTCCAGAGCTGGGAAGGGATAGGTTTTTGTGGTTTTAAGTCACTCCCTCAGTTTATGTTGACGCGTCGCGGCAACCGTAGGAAAGCGATGCAGGCTACAAGGGAAAAATACCAGGCAACAAATGTTGGAAAGGGAGACTCGAAACTTATACAGGCGATAAGCCATTTGGTTGCCAATGTTCTCACGCACTGTTCCAACGCCGGGCAAAGCTGTGAAAGACGCAAACAGACGGTCGTGCAGTAGAGGCTTTGGGAGAGCTAATCCCCCTAGTGCCAAATGCAAACTCTGCTACCTTCTTCTACAGACCGTGATGGCTAAACTATTCACGATGCTTCTTTTTTTTTTATTTTTGAGAGAGAGAGAGAGAGAGAGGGAGCACACATGGGGAAGGAGCAGACACAGAGGGAGACACAGAATCCGAAGCAGGCTCCGGGCTCCGAGCTGTCGGCACAGAGCCTGACGCGGGGCTCGAACTCACAGACCGGGAGATCATGCCCTGAGCCAAAGTGGACACTTCACCGCCTGAGCCACTCAGGTGCCCTGAAACTTCAAAGTAAGGCCCAGGAGATGATGGAGATCCTTGTTCTGATAACACATACTCTCTTGGTTGAGCTGCAAAGCCTTCAGGCGTTTCGGCTTCTGCTGAGCAAGACTTCTCACTGGGGCCTACTTGTTTCCAAACGGGGCCGTTCACTGCTTAAGGGAACAAGTCATCGTCTTCATCCTCTCAAGAAAAACAGCTGCTTCCTCCTTGGTGTTTATTAAGGTAAATTTCAGAAAACACGGCCTCGCCCGCTTCCCGGCATCCTGTTCACGGTGCCGGGCAAACAGCATTTCTAATCCCCAGACGTCGTCATCCGGTGTACCCCTTCTGGTGCCACACGTTCTTCCCACGAACTTGTCACGCCTTGCACCTTGTTTCCACAAAAACCGAGACAGGGGCACGGGCCCTCGATCTCCTCCAGGACGGCGAGGAAGAGATGCGTTAACATCGCCTTGACTTTTTCTCTGGTTCTGTCTTTGCAGCCGAGTCTTTTGTGTAAACCTGAAGGCTGGCTCTACAAATGTCATTCTGACCGCAGGGAGCCCCGGGCCCTTCCAGGCTGAAGTGCACTCTATTATTTAATACGGCTCTGAGATAATCTTTTCAACTGCCGTTTTCTAGGGAGAACCGTCAACGCGGACCCTGAACGGAACGGATGCCAGCCTCTATTCACCAAGGGACACCCTCAGTTAAGTGACTTTTACCTTCCTCCGATGGGACCCTGATCGGAAGCCTGTGATAGCAACATCACACAAATGTTGTCTTGCCCAGAATGTGCAAAGAACGCCTCTCCCCATTCATACGGCAACTACGAATCCATCCAGGGGAAGAAACACACACACACACACACACACACACACACACGAACAACAACAACAACAACAACAAAACAAGTGATTTTACCTTAAAATCACTTATGGAGTCGTCCCTTTGTGCTGCATTGCTGAGACCAAAACACGGTTTGGGGGGAAATAAAACTATGGGGGGGGTAACCGTGTTTGTTAGTGATGCAAGACCCAGTTGATCCGAGCGGCTCTTGGTGAACTCAAGCAAAAGGGATACCCCAGCGTTTCATCAATTTGCTCACCCTGATCGATACAATTCCACTGCTACGACCCACGTAGGAAATGAACCCTAAGACAAGTGTCATGGTAGAAAACAGGGTGGCCGGTGCAGTGTGACAAGGCTACGTTAGTAGGGACGCCTCACGGCGGCGTGAAGGGTCAGAGATGTTTCCCCAGAGAAAAAGCCATCTGCACCAAATTCGAAAGAAGTGTCCAGAAGGCAGCCAGCTGAAAGGTTTGAGGGAACTGTCTCGAAGAGGGTAATTTTCTTATTCCAAGCGGAAATTGCCACATAGAAGCAAGAGGCAAGCCTATTCTGGGAGTTTGCGGTGGGTGGAACATGTAAGTAAGACAGGCAACCAGACACACAGATAATCAGGGTCCAGTCCACACAAGCTCTCAAGGGACCCGTGACAAAGAGTATGGATCAGGGCACCTGGGTGGCTCATGCGGTTAAGCATCCGACCCTTGATTTCAGCTCAGGTCATGATCCCAAGGTCGTGAGCTCAAACCCTGCACCAAGCTCCACCCCAGATGTGGATTAAGATTCTCTCTCCGCCCCCCCCCCCTTTCCTCTTTCTCTCTCTGTCTCTGTCTCTCTCTTTTGGAAAAAAGTCAAGCTGAACTATTTAATTATAATGTTAAAGTATCTCCCTTTGCAGGATTTTGATATAGAAACCCCCTCACCGCCATGGCTTTGCAATTCCCCCACATGCTGTGACCCCCTTAAAATTCCGCTCTTAGGGAGTCTATGTTAATTTACTGAGTCTTAGTAGAATGTGTAAAACTTCTTCTCCAATAAGCTATGTCAAAATCTTAACCTCCAACACCTCTAAATGAAACCTGCTTGGAAACAGGGTCTTTGCAAATGTAATTAAGTGACGGATGGGGAGGTGAGCTCATCCTGGATCCGGTGGCCTGAAATCCAATGACAGGTGTCCTTGTAAGAAGACAGGGGAAGCCATGTGAAAACGGAGACAGAGATGGGAGGGACGCAGCCACAAGCTCAGGGACGCCTGGAGCCCCAGAAGCTGGAAGAGGCAGGAAGGACCCTCCCCTGGAGCCTCAGGAGGGAGCACAGCCCTGCTTGGATCTCAGCAGACTTGCCCCTCCTGGATCCCAGCGGCCCTGCCCTTCCTGGATCTCAGTGGTCCTGCCCTGCCTGGATCTCAGTGGTCCTGCCCTTCCTGGATCTCAGTGGTCCTGCCCTGCCTGGATCTCAGTGGCCCTGCCCTGCCTGGATCTCAGCGGCCCTGCCCTGCCTGGATCTCAGCAGCCCTGCCCTGCCTGGATCTCAGCAGCCCTGCCCTGCCTGGATCTCAGTGGCCCTACCCTGCCTGGATCTCAGCAGCCCTGTCTTGCCTGGATCTCAGAGGCCCTGCCCTGCCTGGATCTCAGTGGCCCTGCCTGAATCTCAGTGGTCCTGCCCTGCCTGGATCTCAGCAGCCCTGCCCTGCCAGGATCTCAGACACTGGTCTCCAGAGCTGGGGGAGGAGGAATTCCTGTTGTTTTAACAGAACCAATAAGTATTTGACCAATAAGTTACTGATCATTTGTGATGGCAGCTACAGCAAACTTCTCTACCATGCAAACTACCAATACTAAGTGTAATAAAGACATAGCTATGTATTCATTTATACATTTACGAAAATGAAATAGAGCCACATTCTGGAGTGACTGTTCTCACATTTCACCACATTTCCATTGCCACAGTGCTTATGTCGGTCTCCAAGAATGATGACTTTGAATTTTCTTTGAATCCCCCAAATGTGAACAAAGCAAATTTAGGAGCAGTGACCTTTACTTCTCTCAGGCCACAGACTTTTTATTGTTCCATTAAAATGTGTTCCTTTTTGTTCCCAGTTCAACTTATTTCAAGAGTAGGATTTAGTGACTCATCACTTAAATAGAACAATGCAGATATTTAGTCTCATGCTTAATGGCTTAAATACTGTGCCACGAACCACAGGCCAACAAGCTGGAACATGGAAGTTTCCACCTTGCCCTGCCAAACACCAATGAGAACTAGCCCTCTGTGAAAGTAACCGGGGTGGCTTATGGATCTGGATTTAGTCTCCAGGACTCCACACCAGACATGCCTGGGTGTCTACCTGGGTGCAGAGTTGGCAGGAATGGAAAGACATCCAACACAGGATATCAGGTGCCTACCTTACATTGCCTTTATCAAGCAAGGTTTGATCTTCTCTTCTCTGATACAGGGATGTCACAGTGGGCTCCAGGTAAAAAGAAATTGATTGGCATACGGCCAAAAGAAGTGAAAATAAGTACCCTAATACATGTACACAGATGTTCACAGCAGCATGATTGATAACAGCCAAAAAGTAGAAACAATTCAAAAGTCCATCAATGGATGGATGGATGGATGGATGGATGGACAGATGGGTGAATGGATGGATGTGTGGATAGATGGATATGTAGATGGATGGATGGATGAATGGATGGATGGATGGATGGATGGATGGGTTGATGGGTGGACAGATGGATGGAAGGATGGATGGATGGATGGATGGATGGGTGGACGGGTGGATGGATGGACAGATGGGTGGATGGATGGATGGGGTGGGTGGATGGATAAACAAAATAGGCTGCATGTCCACATAATGGAGTACTATTCATTAATAAAAATGTAACACATGTGATACAACATAGATGAGCCCTGAAAGCATTACACTGAGTGAAGGAAGTCAGAGGCAAGAGACCACATACTGTATTATATTATCTATATAAAATGCCCTGAAAAGACAAATCTATAGAGACAGGAAGTAGATCTGTGTTTGCCAGAGCCTGTGACAGGTCCATGAGGGGTCACTGCTTAAAGAGTATGGGGTCCAGTTTGGGGTGATAAAAACATTTTGGGACTACATAGACATAAAGGTTACACAACATTACAGATGTACTAACCAACACTGAGTTGTATATTTAAATGGTTACTTATATGTTATATGAAATCTGCCTCATCAAATGAATCCCTAAATTCCTTTCAGCTCCAAATGTCCGCAACAATGTACAGTTACACCGTGAGTGAAGCCAAGTTATTTAACTTCACTTCACCGACCTCAAAGAAGATTGTGATGAAAGTAATACGCCGTATATAGTTGTAGAAGCGACTGACAAAAGCCAACTGCCCGAGGAGGATCCTACTGAAAAGCCTTGCTGCCCAAAGTGAGTGCTGGGACCACCCCCCTCCAGCTGGTGAGAGCTGCAGGATCTCAGGCTGTGGCCCAAACCTACCAATCCATAATCTGCACTTTCACAAGGTCCCCAGATGGTAGCAGGTGCATCAACAGGTGGTAATTTGACAACGGCTGGTCTACGTGAATTTGGTCTGTAAGATCTGGCAAGCATTCAGAAGAGAGACACTCACACATAGACTTAATCCGTCATTTCATAATTATTTTCTATTCTAATTTAAAGCCCTTGATAACCTCCTTCTATCATTGTCTTATCACCTTTTATAGTGTAAGCAGACTCTTTTTGAGGACGTACGTTACTACAGAAACGCACAAAGCCACTAATCAACACTAACGCAAAGCCAACAAGAGTGACTCAGTGTGAAAGGTTAAATATCTTTCCTGATAAGTGCACACGCCATTCATGGCAGGGAGATTATATGCCCTCTCATGAAACAGAGAGGTATATGAGCAAGTAAATGGGTCAGTGGACAGGTATATGGGAAAATAGACTATATCCTCATGGAGGGAACATCTTTTCTTTTATCCCATGTTAACTCCTCTCCAACTTTTATTTGGATTATTAAAAACAATCTTTTTAATTCACGAAAGAACTACTTGCGTGTAGTTTGACACGGTCTCCCAAATAATTAACTGATTTAATTTTTTGTTTGTTTTCCCTCCGTGTTCTAAAAAACGTTCTTTAGTACTCACTTGAGAAGAAAGCCATTAATAAGCTTTACATGTCTTAGCATCAAGTGAAAATGAAGACAATGAAAACCAGGAACTTAGTCAATCTTTAATGTTGGGGGATACATTCCCCTAGAACATTGAGAGGATGAAATTATGAACAATGGAAACACTATGCAAAACCCTCTTTTATATGCTTTGCAATCAATTAGGAAGAGGCCACAGTGAGAGACACTTCCTCACCCAACGCTATGAATGAAAAATGAAATCATCAGGCAATATGAAGATGAGAACTGTGATGCTCCAAAAAATTAGGTACTGATGTTTTAACAAAAAATGGACTATCCATTTTGGAAACCAATATGGGACCATCTACTAAGTGTGAAGAGGTGTCTACAATCCAGGCATCCCGAGGACCTCAAGAGATATGGGTGATAATTTTCCCCAGTGTACCGTCTGTAATAATAAAATAATAGGAACGACCCAAATGTCCATTGATGGAAGGATGGACAAAGACACTGTGGAGATGGTTCCATGTGTGGTGTTTCCTGTTGCCTAACAACGTGGCTTCAACTCAACAGATACTATTCCATGGAAAGGCAACTTCCATATGACCCACAAAAAATGATTCCATGTATACAAAGCCAAAGGCACAAAATACTCAATGCATTGTGTATTGATACATAGACACAAGGTAATACTCTTAATAAGCGAAGGCAACTAAAACATATGAAATTCAGTCGAGTGCTTCCTCTTGCAGGCAGATAGAAGTTAATGGAATCAAGAAGTCAAATATAAGAGCATTATTTTTATTTATTTTTTAATTTTTTAATTTTTAAAAATTTTTTTTAATGTTTATTTATTTTTGAGACAGAGAGAGACAGAGCATGAACGGGGGAGGGGCAGAGAGAGAGGGAGACACAGAATCGGAAGCAGGCTCCAGGCTCTGAGCCATCAGCCCAGAGCCCGACGCGGGGCTCAAACTCATGGACCGCGAGATGGTGACCTGAGCTGACGTCGGACGCTTAATCGACTGAGCCACCCAGGTGCCCCGCATTATTTTTTAAATGGGGACTGGAAACGACGGTGATTGGCTCATGGCTGTTCTATGTATTTTGAAGCACTGTATTCACGTATATTTTATAAATGGTTCTTGTAAATCCTGAGTATGCATTTTTAAAATGTCCATCAAAACAAAACAGAGTGAATCTAGAGTACTTGGAAATTCAACAGACACTAAATAATTCCTTTGAATATATTCATAAAACTCAGCCATATACCAGAATATAAGAGAAATCTCAATGCATTTAAAATAATCAAGAGCATACAAATTCCCTCTCTGATCACAGCAACTAAGAGAGACGACAGCAAGAAAATAAAAAAGACAGTTTTTTAAAAAACAGATTGTATATTTGGAATACAAGAATTGTAACATAAAACTGTGTATTCGGAATAATAAAATATGCAACCCTAATTAATTCCTAGTTTACAAAGGAAATCGGTGGTCCATATCTGCTCACAAAATGAAGTTATTTAGAACAGTAATGGTTTGGGGTGCCTGGGTGGCGCAGTCGGTTAAGCATCCGACTTCAGCCAGGTCACGATCTCGCGGTCCGTGAGTTCGAGCCCCGCGTCGGGCTCTGGGCTGATGGCTCGGAGCCTGGAGCCTGTTTCCGATTCTGTGTCTCCCTCTCTCTCTGCCCCTCCCCCGTTCGTGCTCTGTCTCTCTCTGTCCCAAAAATAAATAAAAAAACATTGAAAAAAAATTAAAAAAAGAACAGTAATGGTTTGGGGCGCCTGGGTGGTGCAGTCGGTTAAGCGTCCGACTTCAGCCAGGTCACGATCTCGCGGTCCGTGAGCTCGAGCCCCGCGTCTGGTTCTGGGCTGATGGCTCGGAGCCTGGAGCCTGTTTCCGATTCTGTGTCTCCCTCTCTCTCTGCCCCTCCCCCGTTCGTGCTCTGTCTCTCTCTGTCCCAAAAAAAAAAAAAAAAACAAAAAACCAGTAATGGTTTTATTTGCTCATTATGCTGGTGGTCAGCAATTTGGGTTAGTTTCAACTCAGTGGTTCTTCCGCTGCTCCCATCTTGGGTTCCTCAGGAGCCCATTTGCCAGGACCATGGGGACCAGATGAGGTCAGTGCGGGATCCTTCGCGACTGGTCTCAGACCCCAAGCAGGCAAGAGAGGCAGCTCCAAGGGGTCTGACCAAGCCTCCCACCTGGCTGTGCAGCTCACAGTCCTTTGGTCAGAGGAAGTCACAGGACAATATCAGATTCAAGGTGATGAAGAAGTAAAATCCACCTGTCAGAGGAAGGAAGAGAAGATCAATCACACTGAAAAGGTGTCTACCAATCGGGATGAGGAATTCCTGGCTAGCTTTTGGCTATCTGCTTAACCAAACAGAGGTCTAATTACCACATATTTACACATTGAAGAAGCTCTGGTAATAGAGGAGTTTTGGGATAGATATAGATTGAGATAGAGAGAGATGTATAGATGTAGATACATGGATGGGTGGTTGTATGAATGGATGGATGGATATAGAAATACATGATAGAAGGATGAATAGATAGATGGATAGATATACAGATATATAATAGAAGATGGATGGATGGATGGATGGATGGATAGATAGATGGACAGATGGATGGCTGATGGGTGGATGGATGGATGGATGATGGATGGATGAATGGGTAGATAGATAATAGATGATGTGTGGATAGATGGATGGATGGATAGATAGATAGATGATGGATGAAGAGATAGATAGATAGATAGATAGATAGATAGATAGATAGATAGATAAATAATAGATGATGGATGGATGGATAGGTGCTGGATAGATGTACAGATGGATGATGGGTGGATGGATGGGTGGATAGATAGATAGATAGATAATAGAAGATGGATGGATGGATGGATAAATGGATGGATGAATGGCTGATGGGTGGATGGATGGATAGATGATGGATGGATGAATGGGTAGATAGATAATAGATGATGGGTGGATAGATCGATTGATAGATAGATAGATAGATAGATAGATAGATAATAGAAGATGGATGAATGGATGGATGGATGGTTGGATAGCTGATGGATGCATAAATAGATGGATGGCTGATGGGTGGATGGATGGATAGATGATAAATGGATGAATGGGTAGATAGATAATAGATGATGGGTAGATGGATGGATGGATGGATGGATGGATAGCAGATAGATGATAGATGGATGAATAGATACATAGATAACAGATGATGGATAGATGGATGGTTGGATAGGTGATGGATGGATGGATAGATGATAGATGGATGGATGAATGAGTAAATGGATGGATGGATAGGTGATGGGTGCATGGATGATGAATGGACAGATGGATGGATAGATAGATAGATATGGAAAATAGGTAAATAGAGAGATGGTAGTTAGATCTCCCAAAACGTATATAAATGTGTAGACATCGATAGTTTTTTTAAAAAAAAAATTAAAAGTTCAACTATAGAAATTAGTAAAAGAACAGTAGAGGAATCCCCAAATAGGAAAACAGCAACCATCAGAAGAAAAATTAATGAAATAGAAACGAAGCGTACCACAGGGGAACATCCGTAGATCCTCAAATAGCTACAAGGAAGTTTATGTGAAGCATACAGCAGTAGTAAATGAAGACCCTGAGGTCCATCCTGAAGGTGGTTTATGCAGGACGCTGGTGGCAAAGTCAGGTGGAGGGACGGATTCTGCGGCAGCTCAGAGACGCGGGCGGAGTTTGCTGTGTAAACGTGAGGGTCGTCAGCTGAACGTGACATTGAAAACCATGCGGCCTTAGGACACCACCCAGACAGACCCAACTGAGAAAGGAGACACGACTTGATGTATCCACAGATACCCATTCTACAGGATCTTCTCTAGCTGCAATATTTATTTATTTTTTATTTTTTTTTTGTATTTATTTATTTCTGAGACAGAGAGAGACAGAGTGTAAGCGAGGAAGAGGCAGAGAAAGAGGGAGTCAAAGAATCCAAAGCAGGCTCCAGGCTCTGAGCCATCAGCACAGAGCCTGACGCGGGGCTTGAACTCACGCGAGATCACGCGAGATCTCACGAGATCATGACCTGAGCCGAAGTCGGACTCTCAACCGACTGAGCCACCCAGATGCCCCTGCAATAGTTCTTATGTGAGCTAGAAACCGTTAGTAATCAGGATTTTATGCTGGCACCAAAGTCAGCCTCAAATCCCCTGAGGGGCTCCTCCGGGGCAGGTGAAATCACATTTTTAAGTGAACATTACATGATCCCTTTCAGCTTTGCAACTCAGCATTTGAGCTCTGTCTGAACACCGTTGTCACTTCAGCTGCGGTCAAAGTGCCTGCTTTTACAAAAAGCAATATTTAAAGTCATCAAGAAAAAAAAAAAGCAAACTCTGCCAGTCTCTTGTTATCACAGAGGGAAATTCTGCCTCTGCGACTATCTGCAGATAAACAAGACGTTCAATCAACGTGATTTTCTACTTGAAAGTGTTTGTCTCCTAAGACAGATGTACGAATATCTTTTCATAATCTACTGAAGTTCCCAGCGTTTGCTCTTGACATTGAGACGTTTCATGTACGTACTAAACCCTCTGAACTGTCACGTTTCTATTCAACAGTTTTTTGTTTTGTTTTATTATTTTATTTTATTTTATTTTATTTTATTTTATTTTATTTTATTTTACTTTTCAAAGCTCATATATTACAAGAAAATTAAACAACAACCACAAAACTATACAGCATGCACAATGAAAAAGTTTCAAATTTTCCAGGAGTCAAAAGATGAAACTCTCTCTAGCTAGTATAGACAAACAGGTCAGTTGGAACCTACTAAAGATACAAGACCCTGGGGCCCCCGGAGGGCTCAGTCGGTTGAGCGTCCGACTTCAGCTCAGGTCACGACCTCCCAGTCTGTGAGTTTGAGACCTGCGTTGGGCTCTTTGCTGACGGCCCAGAGCCTGGAGCCTGCTTCCGATTCTGTGTCTCCCTCTCTCTCTGCCCACCCCCCTCCCCTGCTGTCTCTCTCTCTCTGTCTCTTTCTGTCAAAAATAAATCAATGTTAAAAAATAAATAAAGTAACACTTTGTTTAAAAAAATTTAAAGATATAAAAGCCATTTTGCATTTCAACTGCATTGATTCCATAGCTTGTCTCAATCTTTCTTGTGGACCGTTTTTGTTTTTGTTTTTTCTGCAAACGTCCTCCTGACTGTGATACAGCATATCAGGCCTTTGTAAAACTTGAAGTCAGCCTGAGAAATAATCCTGACTCACAACCAGGACTATGCCTTGGAGCACATTGTTTAGCATTTTTGGACCTCGAAAATCTCTTATGGATAATAAATAGTTTCTTGCATAGAATCTCCAGGGTCATCATTATGCTTAATACCATTTTTTTAAGATACTTTTTATGTTTTTATTTTATTTTGAGACAGAGACAGAGTGTGAGCAGGGGAGGGGCAGAGAGGGACGGAGACACAGAATCGGAAGCAGTTTCCAGGCTCTGAGCTGTCAGCACAGAGCCTGATGTGGGGCTCAAACTCACACACCGTGAGATCCTGACCTGAGCAACGTCAGATTTTTAACAGACTGAGCCACCCAGGCGCCCCATGCTTAATATCATTTTAATAAAAACCAAAAGTTTGGGATGGAGGTCAGAAGATCAGCCAAGATAAATATCTTTATATTTTGTGCTAGATTTGATTTTCCTTTTAATTCTTGGAGAATTTTTTCATTCTGCTTTTTTTTTAAATAATACTGTGAAATTTACTTTTGCCCATACCCCAATGTCATGCTTTAGGTCAATGGCTCTCAGTTAAGTGTTGTTTTACCACTCTTATTTTCCCTGCAGGAGACGATAGAAAACTCCTGGAAACATGTTTGAGTATCTGGGGTCGACACTGGAGAATGCCACTGGGATCTAGTGGACAGAGATCAAGGATGCTTGTAACAAACATCCCAGAGGCACTGGACGGCCCCACCTCAAAGAATCGCTCACCCCTACCTCTCAACAGTGCCGAGGCTTAGCAAAACAAAATTAAAATTGTGCACTAAAAAAAAATGTGAACCATCTAAGTCCCGATGACAGTAAGACAGGCTCCCCCACCCCCAGCTTTGCTTGAAATCTGATGGTGCACATTTCCACCATAACTTCTCAATGGCTTCAACTGTTACGACACGCAGATGACTGCCCAGCAAACACGTGAGCTTACACGGGCTGACTACGAAATTATTAACACAGAAGATACGTAGAACAGGATGTGAGTCAGTATGAAACTATGAAAGAGAGAGAGAGAGGGCAGAGAAGGGGCAGAGAGACAGAGGGAGAGAATCCCAACCAAACTCCATGGTCAACGCGGAGACCGAGGGGGGTTCCATCCCACGTGTCTGGGATCATGACCGGACCCAAAATCAAGAGTTGGACGCTCAACCGACTGAGCCACCCAAAAGCCCCTTTTTAATTTCTGTTTTGATTCGGCTTTTATTAACCTAAAACACATTTATCCTGAGCCTTGAAAACATCACTCAAAGTTCATGACGTCAATAGTGTCCGAGGTGGGGAAGGGGGTGCCATGGGGATGGGGTCTCATTTAGGATGATGAAAACATCCTGGAACTAGATAATTGTGGGGGTTGCACCACATTGTGGGTATACTAAATGGACCTGAATCATGCCCTTTAAAATAGTTAAAATGGTAACTTTTGCATGTATTTGATTGCAATAAAAATTTTTTAAATGAATACTCTTTATCAGTGGCTGGGATGTGGGGGACATGGGGCCACATGGCCCAAAGGTTACAGAGTTGCAGTTAGAAAATGAATAATTTCTGGAGATCTAACGCACAACATTGGGACCATCGGGACCAGCACTGTATTACATGCTTCAAAGTTGCTAAGAAGCCTCATCTTATTTTTTCCCCCCACAAAAAAGAAATGGCAGTACTGTGACCTGACCAAGGGTTCATCTAACACCGTGGTGGAAATCATATTGCAACATTTAAGTGTATCCATGCAACACGTTGTACCCCTTAAACTTACACAAAGCTCTATAGCTGTTACATCTCGCTAAAAATGTTCAGTAAATTAAATGGTGCACCCAAGTAAATAAATTAAATGCAGAAACGGCAATACTCAACATACGCGCGCACACACACACACACACACACACAGAAGCAAAGATTCCCTACAAGTTTACTTAAAGTGAAAAATTACATTGTTTCATTTGAGAGCAAGCTGTTAACATTTCACAATGCAGAACATGAAAAAAAAACACAAGGAATATTTTGTTGCTATTTTAGCAGAGTTACACAATATTTTTCAAGTACATGTTTCTTGTATAGATAGATTGGTTGAGATCATAGTTCTATGGCGACATTCAGGGATATATAGTATTTTTATTTTGGGGGGGCTCCTGGGTGGCTCTGTGGGTTAAGCGTCCGACTCTGGCTCAGGTCATGATCTTACGGTTCATGAGTTTGAGCCCCACGTAGGGCTCTGTGCTGACAGCTCAGAGCCTGGAGATGCTTCGGATTCTGTGTCTCCTGCCCTCTCTGCCCCTCCCCTGCTCACACTCTATCTCTCTCTCTTAAAAATAAACATTAAAAAAAATTAAAAAAAATATATTTTTATTTTATATTTTCATTATTTAAGCTCCTATTTAGCGAGACATCCGTATATGGTAGAAAGAAAGAAAGAAAGAAAGATGATGTGCATGACAAGAGTGCTTGACCCCCTTGTGTTGTGTCGGTCCGAGTCTCCCAAGAGCCTTGCAAAGGGAGATCAGCCCTGTGACAGCTGTATTGGGGAAACTCTTGGGCAGAAAAAAAAAATCACAGGATGTGTGGCATCCCAGCAGACTCCAGGATGAAGTAACCAGCCCATTCAGGACACTCCTGCAGCCAAGGTCACACACACACGTTTTGAGGACAGAGGGTTACTCTTATCCCAGGACGACACATCCCGAAATGAAGATGTCTTCTCCGTGATCCTCTTTATTAACTTTTGTGGTAGTTTGCATTCCTGTGCTTCTGTAACTGATTTAATTTTTTAATGTTTATTTATTTTTGAGAGACAGAGAAACAAAATGAGAACGGGGGAGGGGCAGAGAGAGAGGGAGACACAAAATCCAAAGCAGGCTCCAGGCTCCCAGCTGTCAGCGAAGAGCCCGATGCAGGGCTCGAACTCATGAACTGTGAGATCCTGACCTGAGCCGAAGTTGGACACTTAACCCACGGAGCCACCCAGGCGCCCCCGGGACTTATTTAAATATTCTCCTGTTGATGGAGACAGAGTGGCTGTGTAACCAACGGTCCTGAGAAAAAAAACATCCATCGTCCGGAATAATGTCCCATCTGGAGACCCACCTGCTGGAAGGAATTATAATTAAGACAATGACAAGGCAAGTTCAACGCAGGTGTGAGGGGAGAGGGGGACAGATGTTGGACCGCCTTGGGCCGCGGCTCAAATATCAATGCGGCGGTCTCACACTCCAACGTGGGCTCTGGGGTCTCCTTCCTCCCCCTGAACACACAAGAACAGGATGCATTTCATCAAAGTCAGCACATCGTTTATATGCACTGTGAGCTCCGGGGACCTTTCCTTAACACTCACAAGCCATGAAGACGAAACGTTCTTAATAAACACGCGCCCAGATAAATGTAACAATCCGGCTTGAAGCCACAGCAGAATTATTTCTAGGATTTAATGGGCTTGATTCTGCATAAACAACATGTTATAGGGGGAAATATATATATATATATATATATATATATATATATATATATATGTATATATAAGTTATATATACTTATATATAAGTTATATATACATATATATATATGTAACTCTTTATAATAATATTTTAACTGAAATTAAGTGCTTGATTTATTTTTAGCAAGTGTGTTTGTCTTTGGAACCCCATCTCATTCCACATGGATTTAAGACAGTGTACGGGGCGCCTGGGTGGCGCAGTCGGTTGAGCGTCCGACTTCAGCCAGGTCACGATCTCGCGGTCCGTGAGTTCGAGCCCCGCGTCGGGCTCTGGGCTGATGGCTCGGAGCCTGGAGCCTGTTTCCGATTCTGTGTCTCCCTCTCTCTCTGCTCCTCCCCCGTTCATGCTCTGTCTCTCTCTGTCCCAAAAATAAATAAACGTTGAAAAAAAATTAAAAAAAAAAAAGACAGTGTATTACGCAGTTAATATCCAATTCTGCGCAAGAACATGCTATACATATTCTTGTATGTTTTGATTTCCTGGAGGTAAAATCATTAATACCTTTCTCCCACTCAGGCTAGGTGCCCCATAAGCGCCCATGGCATGAGAAAAGCGTAAAGCAAAAATACGTCAAAGAAAACCAACCAACGTTTCCACCTGGCAGAATTGAAATTGTATTTACATTTGGTGTTCCCTTGGAAAGTGACAAGTTTCAGGTCTTGTCAGATCCACCCTACAGGTGGGTCTCTCTCCTGTGATGCCGTCTTGCTCAAGGTGAGAGGGATAATTCTTGCTGTCACGGCAACAGGGGATCCTTCGTGGGGAGACCTATCCACGAGGCGATCCACGCGGACCCTGTGTTGTCAGAGAAGATGGGGACACGGGGTGGCCTGAGGCCACTGGAATCATCTCTTTGTAGAGCTCGTTTTAATCAGGTAGCATCTTAAGATCACATCAAGACGTCGCATATTCCGGCCTATTCCTTTGTTGTAGATTAATTGATCATGTACGTGTGGCTTTGTCTGTTCCGCTGCACTGATCTGTGTGTCTACACTCGAAACTAATATAACACAGTGTGTTAATTATACTTGAGTAAAGAGGGGGAAAATCCCATTAACACAACCCACCCTTCTTTGCTTCTATCCTCACTCATTTCAAAGCCTACAATTAAATACTTCGCCCCAAGTGTCAGAGCTGAGCGGTTGAGGACTGGGCTCTTACCTACGCGCAAAGTCCGTCTCCTTTTCGTTACACCTTATCTTCTGCCCAGCAGCCCGCCACCGAGCAATGAGACATCATCAAGAATCCCCCAAATGCCCGCGTAGAAGGAGAAAGCTACTCACGCCTGTGGACCGTGAGGAACCGTGAAAAATACTGGAAGGCACCCAAACACACACGCTTCGCTCCACACGGTCGTAATTGCGAGTTCACCTAAAAAGGTTGGCTTTTCCCGTTCCCTGTGCACGTGAGATAAGCGAGCCACAGATTGTCTGACATACATCACCAAGTCCACCACCAGCAGGATAAGAACTTTTATGCGAAATTGCCCATGTGTCTTCATTTCCATGTTTAAAAGCGCATTCACGGACCAGATGCATCCGTAGCTTAAAAATTGCTTCACGGCGACACGAATAGAAAACCGTAATGTCTCATTTAATTAGCAACGGAATTAAAATGCAAGAATGCAGGAGAACAAAGCTGAGTGTTTCTCAAGTGATGTGTCCAAGTTTCTTTCTTTCTTTTTCTTTTTTTTTTAAACCCGACACAAATCCCCCTTTCGCCAAATGTTATCATTATGATGCATTCTCCCCACCGGAGTTAGATGTCTACATTCTCGTCGAATGACTCATTGCGCACACGTCTTATTGCGCAAAATTGTCCGGAAGACAAAAGTGTTAACAAATATATGGAGAGAGGCATCGGACGGATTCCTCCCCGGAGCCCTCAGGAGAACCCAGCACCGTCAACACCTTAATCTCAGAATTAATGACTGTCAGAACTGTTAGGCGATAAATTTATGTTATTTAAGGCACTCAATTTGTGGTACTCTGTTAGGGCAACATTAGTCAACTCACACTTTTGAGTAGAAAATTAGAAGATTCAGGACACTTGCAGGTATCTTTATGGTTTATGCTCATGACCACTTTGGTCTTATTAAAGCACTAATTAGAACATATGTCACATTTTGATTTTTTTTAAAGTCTAGGCATTTTTTAAAATAGTTATTATATTTCTTTTGTTGGCCTGTTTTCGTGGCTTTTGGACACTGCCTCCTTCCTGTGGCCACACATGGCGTGCTCTCTATGTCCTCGTCTCCTTTTCTTTCTTTTTTTAATGTTGAGTTATTTATTTTGAGAGGTGGGGAGGGGCAGAGAGAGAGGGGGACACAGAGTCCGAAGTGGGCTCGGGGCTCTGAGCTGTCAGCACAGAGCCCGACGCAGGGCTTGAACTCATGGACTGCTAGATCATGACCTGAGCAGAAGTCGGACGCTTAGCCGGCCGAGCCACCCAGGTGTCCCCTCACCTCCTGTTCTTATAAGGTCACAGGCCCTATTGGACTAAGGCACATCCTACTGACCTTATATTCCCTTAATTATGTCTTAGAGACTGTATCCAAATACATTCTGAGTTACGGGGAGTTAGAATTTCAAGGTATGTATTTGTGGAGGCCACCATTGAGGCCATAATGTAACCTGATATAACCAACCTTCAGATGCCCCAAACCATACCAATGGAGACCCACTGGTAAATCTCTACAGTTCCAAAAAGGGAAACCCTACTGCCCCTGAGATGTAGCCGTGGAATATACTAAACATGGGAGATCCTCCCTGGGGGAGAACAAGTATACTTGCACATGGGGAAGGAGGCTATGCCGGTCTTCCTTAGAGAACGCACCCCCTAAGGGTCTCCATACATGGGCTCCCTAGCCTCCTTTCCCAAATATTTCTTCATACTAAAGTAGCGATGAGGGGCGCCTGGGTGGCGCAGTCGGTTAAGCGTCCGACTTCAGCCAGGTCACGATCTCGCGGTCTGTGGGTTCGAGCCCTGCGTCAGGCTCTGGGCTGATGGCTCAGAGCCTGGAGCCTGCTTCCGATTCTGTGTCTCCCTCTCTCTCTGCCCCTCCCCCGTTCATGCTCTGTCTCTCTCTGTCCCAAGAATAAATAAACGTTGAAAAAAAAATTAAAAACATAAATAAATAAAAAATAAAGTAGCGATGTTTTCCTTTTGCTAGAAGACCTTGGGTGTGTGGAGGCTGAATAAACGTTCCTCGGCCATGGGTTGCCTGGACATCTGGAAGAATCACTCAACCCCACAGATTCTGAACTTGGAGTTGCACAAAGTGAGGAGATATGCATGAGCAATGCGACCCATGCTGTTGTCTTCCGCCATCTTGAATTCCCATTACCCTCCGGGAGCTAAGCCTTCCCCATGTAATCTTGGGCTGTCAGTCAACCTCCCCTTTTTACCTCCTCCAATGAGCCAGTGTCCCAGCCTTGACGAAATCTCTCACTTTGTCTTGGAATGCTCCAGGGAGACACCAGAGCCACATTGGCAAAACGAAGCACCATCACGGTCACCTGGAGGACTTGTCACAACACAGATTGGCGGGTCCCACGTCCACAGATTCTGATTCTATAGGTTGAGGGCAGGCCCCAAGAATCTGCATGTCTAATACATTCCCAAAGACATGTCTGTGGCCTCTGGTTCAGAGATAACACCACGGAGAACACATGTGCTAGATCAAATTAGGATCAAGATCCTTCCAAGCATGATTGGGAGAGGGGAAAAAAAGGAAGATGCTGTATTATTTTCCTCCCATTGGCAACGTGCCCAAGGACCCTACGTGGCTGTCTTTTCCACAGCAAGGAGGAACTCTGCATGCCCAGTGAAATCTGTCTGCCAAGGACAGGGAACCAATAGATGGAGAGGGAGTTACCAGAGCACCGGTAACTCTGTTTAAGTCGTTCTATGCAGACGTGTCCCAGCCAAACCTAAACTAGCCGAAGTCACACAGCTTCCACTCTTGTTTAAGCTGATTTAAGTCTGGTTTCGGTCACGTTTGGCAGAAAGAGACTTTATCGGCACGGTCTGATACTTTCTTTAAAAGGAACACAGAAAAATTAATTAGATTAAGTACTGTGCAAAAAGGTATTCTGTGCAGAAAAATCCATCGAGATCGTTGCCTCAAAACCACTCCAGTAAAACGGTGCTAACGATTTGCAACAGGCACTGGATGGAACAGCAAAAAAAAAAAGAAAAGAAAAAAAAGAAAAAGAAAGAAAAATGAAAGAAACAAAGAAACAAAGAAAAACAACAACAACAAAGGTAATTTCCTTTTTGAAAGGGCTCGAGGCTTCCCCGCGGAATTTCACTAGATGTAAATAAAAGAACACGAACGCTTAGCAAATGTTCACCTATTTCCTTCTCTTTGTTGAATCGTGCATCAAAATAACAAGAGAATAAAAATGCAGCCCTCACCACAAAAGCAGCCAGAAGAAAAAAAAGATAAATAAAGTAAAAATGTTACATGACATGTAAGGGTGAAAAACTAATTCTGTTTGAAGTGATTATCCCCATACTCGCTTGCTGGGTAGATTTTCTCTTTTTGTCATTTTTTTTTCAATTTTTTTCATGTTTATTTCTTTTTGAGAGAGAGAAAGAGACAGAGCGTGAGCGGGGGAGGGGCAGAGAGAGGGAGACACAGAATCCGAAGCTCTGAGCTCTCAGCACAGACCCTAACGCGGGGCGCAAACCCATGAATCGTGAGACCATGACCTGGGCTGAAATCAAGAGTTGGACCTTTAAGCGACTGAGCCACCCAGGCACCCCTGCTGGGTAGATTTTAAAATGACATATTCTTTTCTTTAGCGTTAATCCTGAATTTTTCTTTTACAAAATGAAACCTGCGAATCATGACACGTTTTATGGCATAATAATTGAGGAATGGGGTCGCGTGTCACATAATTTTGAGCCCCTACTTGGGGGCTTAATCGGTTTGCCATTTTGCGTTCCCTGCTTAGGTTATTTAAACTTTCCTCATCTGTGAACTGGAAAAATGTAATCCCCAGCGAACAGAGTTGCAGTGAAGGCATAGATGATGAAGCTATTAACACAATCATCTGGAAGACAGTATAAGGCTCACACACATGTTAAATAATAGTAATCATGCATGTCAATATCATGCGTGACGGTCTTGAAAAACAATAAAATATCGCAGCATCCATAAGACAGTCTGGATTGTTTGTCATCTCGTGGGAGGAAAGAGAATTAGGTCTGGACTTTGGCACACTTCTCGGTCTCTGAGCGTGACAGAAAGTTCTCCTTCACTGGGAGGCATGGTAAATGCCTCCATGTATGTAAACGTCTCTTATCTGTCTGACGATGGAAACAATCGATGTGTTTATCCTTGATGACCCAGCTTCGTGCAATCACATGAAGAATCTTCAGAGTTGGCCCTTGAGTCCCACTCAGGGGCACTAGACCCAGAAATCTGCACTCAGGAATCCTTCTTGGAGCCCGAAAGGCCAGCCAGCCAGCAATAGGAAATTATGAATCAATCCATCAATCAATATACCATGGAGGTGACCGACATCAATGTCACAGCGTCACTTCATTTTGGGGTTTCGAGGGGGTTGGACGGAATAGTTAGGACTGTGGTTCTGGAACGGAGCTTTATGGGGTCAAATTCTGGCCTGGCCAGTGGCTGCCTGAGCATCCTCATTGTTTAACCCACCGGTGCCTCTGTTTCTCAATCCGTGAAATGGGGATACACCCTGGGCCCACAAGCGTCTTGTGACGAAAACATGAACTACAGGGGGGCTTAATCGGTTTGCCATTTTGCATTCCCTGCTTAGGTTATTTAAACTTTCCTCATCTGTGAACTGGAAAAATGTAATCCCCAGCGAACAGAGTTTCAGTGAAGGCGTAGATGATGGAGCTATTAACAATGTTCACCATGTACCACACTCAGAGCTAGACCTTTATGTGTATTATCTTGTCTAAGGCTCCTGATATTAGGCAGGAGGAATCTGGAGCTAGGAGAGATTCCCCACATTCCCAAGGAAGGACGCCTGGTCTGTCTAGTCAGGGAAGGGGGTGCTCTGATCTACTCACCTGCCATCCCTCTCACGGCACTCAGGTCTCCAGGGCGTCCTTCGGGTGTAGAACAGCTTCCCGAGGAACCCTCACTCATCCCCTCCTCCAAAGCTCCGTGTGGAAATTTCTGTCCTGAATGGGTCATCCCAGAAACCCAGAGCCTGGGCCCCGAACTCAAGAGCAACACGACCCACAGCAGAAAAGTCCCCGACGGAAAGCAAGCCCCTCCGAAATGCAGTAAAAATTCCACTTTATTTAATTAAGATGCACCACTTGATTACTGTCTAGCCATTTAATAATTTTGTTTTTGCCATTAAATGGATTTTTACTTCCATGTAATTACTTTAATTTGTTTTGCGATACGCTCTCAGACACATCAATAATGCCTTCAGCCAGAACAAACGCTCGGACTCTTAAATCAAGTCAACACAGGCCTAATGTGACAATGCTTTGCCTTCACTACCAAAAGATGAAAGTCACTTGGGAGAAATTTGTCAAAACTGGAAATAAGTCTTCCGGGTGGAAAAAAAAAAAACACAAAAAACAAAAACCGGCAGGCAGAGGAGTGGTAATTTTTCCAACATCCTTTCTTAATATTAGGCTCCACGTGCTAATACATGCCCTCAGGTAATAGAAACATCGTTCTGTGTTTGATGTGGGTGGTTGATAACAAAATGAGCCAAGCAACTCTGATTCCACCCCATCCTGAATCAGACACGCGGCTCAGAGCATCGGCACACAAAAATCACAGGTTCTCTGATCTTTCTGTTAGCTGAGAAACTACTAATTCGGGATAATTCAGGGGCTCCTGGATGGCGGAGTTGTTGAAGCATCTGACTTTTGATCTCAGCTCAGGTCTTGACCTCAGGGTCATGAGTTGAAGCCCTGCCTTGGGCTCCATGTTGGGTGTGGAGACTACTTAAAAAAAAAACAAAAAAGAATAATTTATACTTGCTCTTCTAGGAAAAGCCGTTGAAGATAATGGGTATATTTTGAGTCTGAAAACCTTGAACATCTCAATGAGGAAGGCTGCTCATGCATCGATGGAAATTATTAATTACACTGATAATTATTTAGTATAAACTTGCCACCAACCATGATTTGGGCAACGAAGCTGGGATTAATCAAGCCCGTGGTTCATGGAGCTTTGTTTCTACCCCGGGGGTCAGTGTGTGTATGGAGGTGAGAGCACATTATAAACAAACACGTCAGAGAGACAGACAGACAGACAGACAGATGACACAGGCGCCTGGGTGGCTCAGTTGGTTGAGCGACCGACTTCGGCTCAGGTCATGATCTCACAGTCTGTGGGTTCGAGCCCCATGTTGGGCTCTGTGCTGACAGCTCCCGCCTAGAGCCTGCTTTGGATTCTGTGTCTCCCTCTCTCTCTGCCCCTCCTCCGTTCATGCTCTGTCTCTCTCTGTCTCAAAAATAAATAAACGTTGAAAAAATTTTTTAAAAAAGAAATGAAAATCCAAACGTGTCCCTGATATCTTTTCACTCCCTTCGACATTGGAACACCAGACAAAATGGTGGCCCTATTTTTCTTCTTTATTATCTCCTTCCTTCTGTCTACTTCTTTCCAACACACACACACACACACACACCAACATTAGACAATCCCCAAAGCGTGTTTGTACACAACACAAAAAGTTCAGCACCATGGGGGACACCCTCAGCACTCATCAATTTCCATCTTCCCCTTGAGACGTGTGAGGGGGTGCTTCGGACCCTAGGTGCAGAATCGAGAATCTACAGAAGTGAGGCTTTCCTGGCTTCCCACAATGAACCAGGGCACAGAGGGGACCAGCATATGCTTCTCCCAGAGAGTCGTGTCTCATAGAAAGTTTCTACCAACTGCCTATTGTGATACAGCAAGAAAGACACCAGACCAGTGGTTTCGTTCTGTGTGCGCCCAATAGTGAGTCTGTGTAGGATTCTATGGTTGCTTTAGGCCCTGGGGAAATCACAGGAACTAAACCAAGAGCTTGTATGCAAGGAGTGTGTATTTAAACATTTAAATGGGGCGCCTGAGTGGCTCAGTCGTTTAAGTGTCCAACTTCAGCCCAGGTCACGATCTCACGGTTCATGGGTTCCAGCCCCGCGTCGGGCTCTGTGCTGACGGCCCAGCACCTGGAACCGGCTTCCGACTCTGTGTCTCCCTCTCTCTCTCTGCCCCTCCCCTGCTCATGCTCTGTCTCTCTCTGTTGCAAAAATAAACTTAAAAAAATAAACACTACAAATAATAAAGAAAATAAGCACTTTAACGACTGCCTTCCAACTAAACTCCCACCTGAAAGGACATAAACTATCCACACGATCCCAATGCAAAGTGATAGCAGATAGGGATCTTCCTCTTCATGCTTCTGCTCTAAAAGTTTAATGAAGTAAAAATAGAAGCGAAAAGAATATAGAGAAAAATCATTCATCCCGCATTTTGTCCAGAAGAGGGTATGAAAGAGGGGCGCTTTGGTGGCCCTTTTCATCTTGTGCATTTCTATATAAAAATATATAAGTTTCCTAAGGCCATCAGAAGAGATGAGCACAAACTGGATGTCTTAAAACAAAAGGAATTCATCCTCCCCAGCTCTGGAGACCAGAAGGCTGAGATCTAGGCAGGGTAAGACCACTGAGATCCAGGCAGGACAGGACCACTGAGACCCAGGCAGGGCTGTGCTCCCTCCTGAGGCTCTAGGCGAGGGTCCTTCTCGCCTCTTCCAGCTTCTGAGGCTCCAGGCGTCCCTGGGCTTGTGGCCGCGTCCCTCCCGTCTCTTCCTCCGTCTTCACATGGCTTCTCCTGTGTGTCTGCATCTCTCCTCTTCTATCTTGTATAAGGACACGAATATTGGATTAGTGCCCACCCTACTGGCTTCCTTTGATTCCATCTGCAAAGATCCTTTTGCGAAATAAGGCCACATTCACAGGTACCTGACCTTAGGACTTCAACATATCTTTTTGGGGAACACGATTCATCCCGTGAGAAAAGGTAAGAAGCCAAGAGAAGCGTATGTGCGTAGAATAGACGATGTATTGGAAAAGTCCTAGAGGTAAAAAGTAAAGTAGAAACTCGACAGCCTCGTGGGCCCTAAGCTCAGTTTTACAGCTGAGGGTCGCATCATAAAGTCTCTGCACTCAGTGTTTAAAGCTCCAGAGGTTGTGTGGACCTGAGCAGGAGACCAATTAGCAAGGGCAGTGGACTCTTGCCTCACAAAGCAGCTGCTACAATGAGGACACAGGTCCCCAGTAGCAGATGTAGATGTGAGTCGTGTGCATGTCCCCAGCAACCTTCGGGGCCAGTGGGCGCTCGGACCAGCACCCTACGAAGCACATAATAAGGAGAAACCTGAGACCACCATCTATCTCCCTTCCTCGATCCCATCATGCATCCCTCGTACGTTTCTCTTATCCATACTGAAGATGGCTTTCCACAAAGGGCTTCTATTTAAAGAGCTATCAATAATGCATCCTTTGAGATGGATAGAAATGAAATGATTCACACTCTCGGAGCCCAAAGACGAGTTATGACGATGCTTTGGATTTTTACATCACTGTGGTCAACTAGATCTCCTATCATCGATTTCTGGGAGGTGTTTCTCCCACTGAAACACTCATACATAATTATTCCGTGTAATCGTTACCCCAGAAGGGCTTTCTACCTCCAACCTCGCAACATGGAACACTCCAATCTCACATACAGACATCGTGAAACATATTTTGGAACGTCAGTATATGTCACACGGTTTCAGTATTTCATCTCCCAGATAAACTATACAAAAGTATATGCTTTGTTTTAATTTTTGAACTTGTTTCTGCACCTTTCCCATTATTGATATACGTACTTGGAAGTAACATACCACCGTGGCCTTAAAGGCTACACATAAAAAACACTTTCAATCCATGTGCAACCATTGAGCATTTTGCTTTATGTCCGGTAACTTATTAAACAATATGCCTTTTAGTCCTGGAGCAAAGAAGACCTTGACAAATTTATTAACAAACATAAGTTCATTAAAATGATCCTGTGGCTACATAATTTATGAAGTAATTAATTCTGACTTAAAACAATTATTTACTTGAAACTCAAATTTGCTCTGAAACCCAAAGCAATGTTTCGTCGCCACAACATAATAAAGTTCTTATGTAATTACTAATTAGTCTCAAGCGTGACAAATGTTTTAATTAAAATCACTCAAACAGTTAAGCATTTAACACTTTTTTTTCATTTTCCCATTTTATTTGCCTTAGATTAACTGTTTAACAGTCCCCGAGAGCCCACCCATAACACAGACACCCGTAAGAAAGGTTGGACAACTCACCCCCTCGCAGACAGGTGTGCTGTGCCTTGCTGTTATTGCTAAAAGGTTGTCCTCTAGAATATCTGTAGTAGAGTGAGGCAGCCAAAGTCACCGAGAACTTGTCCTAGAGAATCTCTAACTCCTGCATTCAAGGTCTCTTTTTATGCATCAGGAGCTAGACCCACCCAGTCTTGTGCACTGTGCAATCTGTCTGCTCACCAAGGCTGCGCTGGCTGGGGGAATGGGTGGGTCATCAAAGCTCCTTAGCTCTTTGAGACTATGTGTGCCCATGGGGCGGAACGGATGAAGGCTCAGAACACCAATGAGTGCATTCCGACTGGTGGCTTATGGGCGCAAAAAATGTGCTCAATGGTGCCTGTTGGGTCCTCATGGAACACCAAGCCAACCCCAATGGAAACCGGGCATCCATCCATGCAGCCCCCCCCCATACCCCATCTTTTTCCTTTGTCTTCTTCATCTCTTCCGGCCCACCCTCCACCCAGCACGTCCCCAGTCAAGCTGCACTGCTTGCCTTGGCTCTTTTCATTTTTCCTTCCATTTTATTTTTCCCTTTTTGACTTCTTTCTTCCCCCAAACTTGCAAATGAACGGCATAAGGCACCAGTTATTCTGGTCCGTGTGATTTCACTGTGTTTTGTCAGGACACCTGTCTAGGCATCTCAAAGCACACGAAAAAGAGATGGTAAGCATCTATCTAAATTGCAGTATTCACGGGGCAAGGACTACGCATGTGCTGAGGGTTGTTTGCGGTTTTTTCTTCTTGGTTTCTTAACTCACTGACAGAGACGCTGCTTCCGAGCGATTATCCCAACATCAAGTGCTGCATTTGTGGCAATTTGCTATACACAGCAAAACGGTGTTGCTTCGCTTCTTGCGCGTTTTCCCGTCCCTGACTCTCCCCCTCGATGCCTGTGAAATTTCCTTGGAAAAGCAACGCCCGTTCATGCCATGCAATGATGCCCTTTCTTTTCAGCGGATGGGACAGACTGAGCAACTAGTCACACACGCCCTGGTTAACCAGAGGCTCGTGTTGAACCGTTCCTGTGCTGTGTTTCATTTTAACCTGGTCCCGCTTCCCAGCCTAGCATCCGGCGGAGTTCTGCGGCTACGTTGGACTTAGACAAGACTTTATTTCTGGGAATATTTTGCTTTTCTACCTGGATGCATGCCTAACAATCACAAAAAGGAAACTTGAAAGTATTTCACAGTTGTGACTTCAAAATTTGAGGATTACCCATCGCAAAGGCCACGGTCAATGAAGCGGGTGACTTATGTTTCCAGGGCCTGTGACAAAGAGCCAGTAGCATCCAAACTCTACGTAACCACTGATTTTTTTTAACTTCTAGGTGTATCTTTGGAGTTTCATCGTATCGCATATTGACTGTCTCAACGACTCCCCAACTCCACTAACTGCTGTATTCCCTGTCTTCTATCTCTGCTGTGTATAGAATCAGCCCACACATAAGAATTCAAGGGGAAGGAATGTACTTAGGAGGAATACAATCAGTACAATTATAAATTCCGTCTCCAACGCACACACAGGCGTCCATTTTCTGCCAGAACACGGCTGATACATTTCATAGTGACGCCAAGTGAAAAACTTTCCTGGTATCCGTTCACCCTGATCTCTTCCGTATCCATGAGCTTGATTCAATTTCACTTCTTTTTTTCTTAATTTATTTTTATTTTTTAATTCTTTAAATGCGATTTATCGTCAAGTTGGCTAACATACAGTATGTAAAGTGTGCCCGTGGTTTTGGGGGTAGAGTCCCGCGGTTCATCGCTTACGTACAACCCCCAGTGCCCATCCCAACAAGTGCCCTCCTCAATGCCCATCCCCCATTTTCCCCTTTCCCTCACCCCCCATCAACCCTCAGTTGGTTCTCTGTATTTAAGAGTCTCTTATGATTTGCCTCCCTCTCTGTTTGAAACTGTTTTTCCCCTTCCCCTCCCCCATGGCCTTCTGTTAAGTTTCTCAGGTTCCACATATGAGTGAAAACAGAACTTAGGTTGATAAGAGGACATGATGTGCTGATATATTATTCCCAAAGTGGCAGAATCCTGAGGCCGTAAGTGTGTGTGTTTGTGACAGGTAGTGTTCATTTCAATCACATTCCGAGGCCGGGTGGCGAGGAGACTCCTTGTCTCATTAGGAATCACTTGGTTGGTCCAATCCTAACATGACCCTGCCTGTGCATCCCGCCCCCCGTGTCTGTTGCTGGCATATATACAACATCTGGGCCACCTGGATGCTCTGGCTTCATCACCTATTTCTTCGATGTCTCCTTTGCTCTGTCGTTACACACACTGTGTACGAACTTTTAAACAGATGACACGGAACACTTCCGTTTCTTTCCCACCGTCTTTTCTTCTTGGAAAATAATTCCCTCCCCCCCGAATAAACTTGTTGTGAGTAACACAGTTTTTATCCCTCATATGTTGGATGTTTTCCTGACATAGTTCACGTGCTGAGTGAACGCACTGCGTGTTACAACTAAGGAGCTCCCGCGTTGTCAGCAAGACTGTGGATGCATGAACTGTATCTTATTTGCCATATGGGAAAACAGCTTTGTTTTCCTGCTCTTTTAAAAAGATAGTAGCCTTTGCTACTGTAAGTGTTGGCTGCACTTTTAACATTTGGTGAATAATAGGATTCCTTTCCAGTAAATCACCCAGCTAGCGGTGTTTTGGAGACTGAACGTAATTCTTGATATATTTTTAATCTATCATCTATCTATTATCTATCTATCTATCTATCTATCTATCTATCTATGTATCTATCTATCTATCTATCTATCATCTAGCTATCTAATCTATATATTTTTGCTTTGTTTTATTTTGCTTTGGTCACCTATTTTGATTTGGGAAGGGAAAGTTTCTGCAATTATTGATGTCAATTGCCAATTCTCCTAACAGCCCCCTGGATTTCTTTTTAGATTTTGCCTCTATTTACCCATTTCTTCAATGGCCAGAGAAGGAGGAGGAAGAAGAGGAGGAGAAAAATATTAGGAGAAAGACAAAGGAAAAGAGGTGGAATTAAGTGGGTACTATAATGGCAGAAAAATAGTCAACATCATTTTAACTTATAGAATTAATAAAGGTGGAATTTAATCTAAATTCTCTCCAAAGTTCTGAAGGGGGACATTTTTCTCAGCACTGGGTGCACATTTGTTTTAAACCAATTCCTATTAGTCTAGGAAGAATTAAGATTCACTAGTCTTTCCTGCTCCCCCCTCCAAACTCCTTCACTGGAGATTTTTAGTCCTTGCCCAACAAATTCATCTACATGTCCCAGAGGAAATTAGAGCTTTAATTAAGCTTACAAGAGCCTGCAGTCCTATAAAAGCTAAATAATTAAAAGATCTCAGAACCAGAGGTAGCAAGGATGCCATTTTACGAACACGCACCTGTCCATTTCACAGAGCCAACAAAGGTGTTGGTGTTCTCCCCGGTTTATCCTGAGAAAGTGGGGGAGAACAGACAAGCTCCTATATAATGGCCATCACTAATGGCTAAGATCTTTCAAAATAAACCTCTGGTGTCAGTTAATCACAGATACCACCTTTCATGTGTGGGTGCAGACCCAATACAGCCCCAGAAGTAAAGAAGACACAGATTGAGCATTTCAACGGCTCCGTTGCCTTGACCTGCAATTGCCCTTTGGTTCTGGCCACACGAAACCTCTGCAGAGGGGCACAGGGCTCCTTAGGTCCAACTATCCCGCTGTGAACTCATGACACACTGGCTCATCTTCCCGGAGATTTCAGTGAGATGACCCCTCCGTTTGACCTCTTTTGCAGGCACATATGCTGACCGCCTTCATCAAACTGCTCCCAGACATTCACGCTAATTATTCACAACTGTTTTCAAAAACGGTGAAATACACATGGGTTCACCGGGGACTTTGAAAACGTGTAATCAAGCTGAGAATACAAAGTTATACTTTGCAACATGTAATTCACTAACCTATTTTTTCAGTGGGGATTTTCTTTCTTTTTCTGTACTTACACTTTTTTAATATGAAATTGAGTGTCAGATTGGTTTCCATACAACACCCAGAACTCATCCCAACAGGTGCCCCCCTCAATGCCCATCATCCACCCTCTCCTCCCTCCCACCCCCCATCAACTCTCAGTTTGTTCTCAGTTTTGAACAGTCTCTGATGGTTTGCCTCCTTCCCTTTCTAACTTTTTCTTTTTTTTCCCTTCCCCTCCCCCATGGTCTTCTGTTAATTTTCCCAAGATCCACCTATGAGCAAAAATATATCGTATCTGTCTTTCTCTGCCTGACTTATTTCACTTAGCATAACACTCTCCAGTTCCATCCACATCGCTACAAAGGGCCAGATTCCATTCTTTCTCATTGCCACGTAATATTCCATTGTGTATATAAACCACGACTTCTTTATCCATTCGTCAGTTGATGGACATTTAGGCTCTTTCCATTCGTCAGTTGATGGACATTAGGCTACCATTGAAAGTGCTGCTATAAACGTCGGGGTACCAGTGCCCCTATGCATCAGTACTCCTGTATCCCTTGGGTCGATTCCTAGCAGTGGTATTGCTGGGTCGTAGGGTAGGTCTATTTTTAATTTTCTGAGGAACCTCCACACTGTTTTCCAGAGCGGCTGCACCAGTTTGCATTCCCACCAACAGTGCAAGAGGGGTAGCTGAGTAAAGAGGTGTGATGCAGATGCAAAGTTTTTCTTTACAAAATGTAATTCCCTAACCTTTTTCTTCAGTGGGGATTTTCATTAGTAGGAAGGTCAAGATGAGTGAACAGGTGTATGTAGACCTTTCACCACCAGCTCAGCTACGTATGTATTGGCGGATGTCCCTTGCCTTGACCCAGTACATTCTGATAATTCATCTCTGGCACTTTTAGTCGCTGCGCGCCCGTCACCCACGACTGATTTACTGTCACTTCCTCCAGTCCATAGGCAGACCCCAAGAAATCATGATTTGGTAGATGCTTGCCACCACCTTCCAGATTTTAAGCACTATACCTCAATTCCAAAAGACCCTATGTGAATGTGAATATCCCATGACTATTTACCCATAAAAACACATTAAAAAAAACAGAGACAATGAAATTAAAGCTCAGGAAAACATCCTGATTTTATGTGCTCTTCCTGTGGCTGGGGCCTTGACGTGGTGAAGGACAAGGGCCATGAGCACTAAGCACTTTTTTCCCATCAGGGCTGTATTCCATGGCCATCTGGAATCAGAGTATTGTCTGGTGACTAACATGTTATCTGCCTGTGGCAGAACATCGTTTTGGAATTCGACCAGCATTTCCAGCTTAGACAACAGGGCGCTCCTTCTCCACAAAAGGCAGTAATTCAGACGGGCAAGTTAGGAACTAGAGGCACATTGAGTTCATGTTCACAAACACGGCAAATTTGGTAACAAACGTCAGTGAAGATCACCCAAATAACAGAGATTGTACAGTTAACCCTTCAACAACGTGGGTTTGAACACTTAGATGAGAATTGTTTTTCTACACATACAGTGTAGTCCTGCATGTGTATTTTCTTTTCTTAATGATTAAAAAAAATTTTTTTTAGTTTATTTGGTTTTGAGAGAGAGAGAGAGAGAGAGAGAGAGAGAGAATGCGAGTAGAGGGAGGGGCAGAGAGAGAAGGAGACACACAATGTGAAGCAGGTTCCAGGCTCCGAGCTGACAGCACAAAGCCAAGCCCGACGTGGGGCTCGAACTCACAGACCTCGAGATCGTGATGTCGGATGCTTCACCAACTGAGCCACCCAGGCGCCCCTCTTCTTTATGATTTTTAAATCACCTTTTCTTTTCTCTACCTTACTTTATTATAAGAATACAGTATATAATACCTACATAAAATATGGTTTGATTGACTATTTATATGATTGGTAAGGCTTCTGGTCAACAGTAGGCTATGAGTGGTTAAGATTTTAGGGGGTCAAAAGTTATACGGATTTTTGATGCATGGTAGGCCAGCGTCCCTAACCCTTACATTGTCTAAGGCTAAACCATATATTTATATCCTATGTGAAAAATGGAATCCTTTTCAAAACAGAATCTCTCATCATGTAAGGCCATCCAATTTGATCTTTTGGAGAAAAATACCAAGTCTTTGATCACAGTACTTTGAGAGAGCAATGAGTAAAATTGAAACAAAAGTCATGAATGCAGGTGCAAAATTTGAAGCCAATCTCCAAGACACTATGTCTAAGGATTACTTGTAAAACATTAAAAGCCCAGCATCTAGCTATGGAAAACAGGAAGTGAAGTTTAAATTATCCCTAGATCTCCAATGGGGGCTGGCAGATGGGGATGAAATTAGGGAAACTTGTAATAATAGGTAAACTACAATAAATACCTGAAGCTTACAAAAATATTTAAAGCAATTGACAAGGCTACCCCAAATTATTTTTTAAAAAATTTTTAATGTTTATTTATTTTGGGGAGAGGGACAGAGTGTGAGATGGTGAGGGGCAGAGAGAGAGGGAGACAGAATCCGAAGCAGGCTCCAGGCTCTAAGCTGTCAGCACAGAGCCTGACGTGGGGCTCGAACTCACAAACCATGAGATCATGACCTGAGCCGAAGTTGGACGCTTAAGTGACTGAGACACCCAGGCGCCCCAGGGCTACCCCAAAGTCTAACATTGTATCACTTTATGCATGTCACTGACCATGACTGCAAGCCAACATTGCAACACACGTTGGACTGGACCACATGAGACAGGCTTTCTTTCTTCCAAGACTGGAAGGTTAAAGAGGGCAGAGTGTGTCTCCTGAGATCATTGCCTTTCCCCCAGGACCTCAAATAATGCCTGACTCAAAAGTTGCTCCTAACATATTCATTGTTGTTGAGATAAAATCCAGATTATGTAGAATTAACCCTTTTAAAGTGAACCATCTAAAAATAAAAAAATAAAAAAAAAAATAAAGTGAACCATCTATCAGCATTGGGGATCTTCATAGTCTTGGCCAACCATCACCAAGATCTCACCCCAGGACATTTTCATTGCCCCAAGATGACACCTCCCACCCAATAACTAGTCACTCCCCTTTCTTCCTTCCTCACAATCCCTGGCAATCACTCGTTTGCTCTGTGTTTCGATAGATTTAACCATTTTGGATATTTCTTTAAGTGGAATCATATAACGTGTGACCTTTTGTGTCTGACTTATTTTACTGAGCACAATGTTCTCCAGGTTCATCCATGTTATAGCGGGTGCAAATTCTCAATTCCCTTTTATAGCTAAATAATATTCCATCGTATGGATAGACCACAATTTGTTTGTCCACTCATTCACTAGTGAACATTCAGATCATTTCTACCTTTTACCCACTGTGACTAGTGTTTCTATGAATATGTCTACAAGAATTTGTGTGAGTGCCCCAACGTGTCGACCAGATAGACCAAGATAAACCCATTAGACTGACATTTCCATGAGTTTCCCAACATGTTGACCAGATAGACAAACAAGATAAACCCATTAGACTGACATTTCCATGAGTTTCCCAACGTGTTGACCAGATAGACAAACAAGATAAACCCATTAGACTGATATTTCCATGAGTGTATTTATTGAAACATTACCCTCATAACATTTTCCCATGCTCTGTTACTTAAATTTAATTTAAAATATGTTGTACATTATGTCCTCCTTCTTAGGGATTTTCAACATACTGTCCCATATAAAACATTCTGAGGGTGAGGCATTTTACAGACAGTCCACAGAGAAAATGTAATAATATCAAGCCCATTGCTTCCCAAACTTATTTGTTTAAAGAGCTAACTTGACAATAAATTATATCAAAAAAAAAAACCCACAACATTTTTAAAAAAGCAAAAAAAAAGACTGAGCCATGTTTTGTTATTATAGTTCTTACTAGCAATCTGTTGAATCCAATTTATTATATTTCATGCCACCCAATAAACTGGAGGAAGAAAGCCAATGTTTGTTTCTCCTCCTTAATCACCTAAGGTGTCCAGTAACTTTCCCATGAGTATGACATTTCTCTCCCCTCGTAGACACTTTGCCTTTATCTTTTGAATAAAAAAAGGAACTTATGCAAAAGTCTCTGTCCGTGTTGGTTCCCAGGAACTGTGGAACAACATGATCTTCGGATGATAGAAGACCAAGGATGGGAAGTTTGAAAATAATGAGGTGGAGTTCGAGCCTGTGCTCAGTTAACTTTCACTGGAAAGATCAGTGATTTCAAAGGTTGGTGTATGAGGATGTCGTGATGATGACAGATTTGTAAGACAGCTTGAAGTCCCGGGTTGTGATGGCTCCAGTTTTGTTTTTCTTTTTCAAGATCACTTTGGCTCTTCGGGGTCTTTTCTGGTTTCACACAAATTTTAGGATTATTCGTTCTAGCCCTGTGAAGAATGCTGGTGTTCTTTTGATAGGGATTGCGTTGAATACGTAGATTGCTTTGGGTAGGATCGACATTTTCACAATATTTGTTCTTCCGATCCAGGAGCATGGAATCTTTTTTCCATCTTTTTGTGTCGTCTTCAATTTCTTTCATTAGCTTTCTTTTTTTTTTTTTTTTCAACGTTTATTTATTTTTGGGACAGAGAGAGACAGAGCATGAACAGGGGAGGGGCAGAGAGAGAGGGAGACACAGAATCAGAAACAGGCTCCAGGCTCTGAGCCATCAGCCCAGAGCCCGACACGGGGCTCGAACTCAGGGACCGCGAGATCGTGACCTGGCTGAAGTCGGACGCTTAAACGACTGCGCCACCCAGGCGCCCCCAAGATTGCTTTGGGTAGGATCGACATTTTCACAATGTTTGTTCTTCCGATCCAGGAGCAGGGAATCGTTTTTCCATCTTTTTGTGTCGTCTTCAATTTCTTTCATTAGCTTTCTATAGTTTTCAGACTACAGATCTTTTCCAAGGCTGGGGTTAATATGGCTGGTTGTGGAAGCATGAGAGGGAAAAGAGAAGGGAAGAAGGGGGAGCAGACGGGAGGAGAATATAGGCAGAGAAGAGGCCACAGAAACGCTCAGCAGATGCACCCTGGTGAAATCAGCGGGCCTTTCTGGGGTCTCTCCTTGTTCTGGCTCGGCCTGAGTACCGCGTGCAGGGGAGAATAAGGCGTTCCTGGTTTCCGTGGAGCTTGCAACGTCTTGTCTCCTCCTAACGCTGGTACCAAACAGCTGCATGAACAGCTATTATCTACACTCCAGCAAATTCATCCAAACACATTCAGAAGCAAAACCTTTTTTTCAAATTTCCAACAAAAGCGTATCTAGCTATGTAAGGTTAAAACTGTCTTATTTATAGGCTACGATTGAAATTCGCTGGAACAAAGGGGTTATTTAAAACAGCAAAATTGTAACGCGGGGCATTAGAGAAGGGTTTTACAGATCATACCAGGAACCAGAGGCAGCCCCTACATTCCTCTCTTGGGTTGACAGGGTGGGCTGAGGATGTTAAATGCCATTAAGAAAACTTGATTTAATGATGTGTTAGCAGATCCAATAATGAGACTTTTTAAAGCATATTAGATTTCAATTTGCAGATAAGTCCCTGAACATCACTTCCCCGACAAAATCGCCCTGATTGTTATACTCTCAGAGGTTTTTGGATTCTTGCTGTCAGGATACATTTTTTTTTTTTCAACGTTTATTTATTTTTGGGACAGAGAGAGAGCATGAACGGGGGAGGGGCAGAGAGAGAGGGAGACACAGAATCGGAAACAGGCTCCAGGCTCTGAGCCATCAGCCCAGAGCCTGACGCGGGGCTCGAACTCCCAGACCGCGAGATCGTGACCTGGCTGAAGTCGGACGCTTAACCGACTGCGCCACCCAGGCGCCCCTGTCAGGATACATTTTAAAATAAATACATATATGTGTATATGTGTACACATTATATATATATATATATATATATATATACACACACACACACACATAATAGTCTTCCTACTCTTTAAAAATTTTTTTAATGTTTTATTTATTTTTGAGAGAGAGAGAGAGAGAGAATGAGCAGGTGAGGGGCAGAGAGAGACAGAGACACAGAATCCAAAGCAGGATCCAGTCTCCGAGCCGTCAGCACAGAGCCCCACGTGGGGCTTGTACCCGTGAACTGCAAGATCATGACCTGAGCTGAAGTCAGACACTCAACCGACTGAGCCACCCAGGTGCCCCAATAGTCTTCCTACTTCTGATTTTTCCTAACTTTAAAATTTTTTTTTTAACGTTTATTTATTTTTGAGACAGAGAGAGACAGAGCATGAACGGGGGAGGGTCAGAGAGAGGGAGACACAGAATCTGAAACAGGCTCCAGGCTCTGAGCTGTCAGCACAGAGCCCGACGCGGGGCTCGAACTCACGGACCACGAGATCATGACCTGAGCCGGAGTCGGCCGCCTAACCGACTGAGCCACCCAGGCGCCCCTGATTTTTCCTAACTTTAAAGCTTCTCTTTTCTTGAAGAATTCTCATGACAGATGTGGATATAGATATCCATAATATATTTAATATATGGATATAGATAAGTAATACATAGATATATAATGAGATTATATTAACTGGACCATGATGCCAAAATAAACTTCCTGAAATCTGGAAGGATGGTAATGAGACAGGGTTACAGGTATTTCCTGTGTCTCTGATTAAGAGCCCATTAATAAAGGGTGCCATGAAATCCACTCTATTTCCCACATTGTAAGTCAATGTTATATTGGAAGGGAGATACCATCGTTTATGCCTGGAACCTAGCAGACTATTCCAGAAGATTCCTGCTGAAATGAAGCAAAGCCCGTTGGCACGTCATGGGACAAAGATAGGGTGTCAGATTCAGCAAGTCAGGGGGCCAGTAGAAACAGACATGAGCAAGTTCAAGGAAGAACATGAATCGTGCAGAAATCAGCCTGTATCTAACACACAGGCACTGATTCTCCGGGCACTGAGGTGAAGTAGGCAAGGTGGCCTTTCCACTGGTGCCCAAAGCAAACCATCCTCTCTACACATCCTTACTCTCATGACTTCACCGACCCCAAACTGAGAGCATCAAAGGAGAGTTGGGGGGTTGGTAAGGACTCCAGAAAAGGGGGAATAATGAACTTTCTGGAAGTCACTCCAGATAGTCAGTGGAGGTCACCTCAAATAGTGATTCATTTCTGTGCCAAACCATTTGAAATAAAAATGGAGTAAGATTTCTTCTATGCTACTGCAGGAGAAGGAATTAAAACTAGCTTCAAAATAAATAAGTCAGCAATTACAATTACACTGAGGCATACACACTGAGCTAAAAAAACAATGTTATAAGAATTCACCAAAAAAACAAAGAAAAGAAAAGAAAACCAAAACCCAAAACTGATTGCAAACATCAAGCATGATCGCTTGATTTTCACTTATTTGTGTGTACTCACATGGCTTGGCTTTGCTCATTGATTGGCCTTATGAGAAAATATAATCAATGCGCCCAAAGAAAACAGTGTGTGTGAACAGAGACGAGACAGACGTCAGGGTATGCCTTCTTCGGGAAGATACACAATTCCTTGAGTCCAAATGGGAGACACTTTGGGCCCAGATGTTAAGCAGTATGGGAGGCGTAACTTGGCTCTAACATGGCTTAGACCACATAGATTCTGTTGACTAGTCTAAATACCATCTCAGAGTGTATTAAAATACGAGATATCCAGAGATCTAGATAGAGTGGTATAGACCATTTGGATTCTATTGGACTGCCAGGACAATCTTCAAGCTCTTCCCAAACTGTGGGGTGCACCATGGGGCACCCAAACTTTCCGTGTTCGTAGGTACTTCCTAGATATCGTGTGGTAAAAATAACAGGTGCTTTATGCCCACTGATTTCAGCCAGTGGCTTTTAGTGCTGACATCTGTCCGTCCAGCTATCTATCTGCTTTCTGCCTTCTTCCTGCTTAGAAGCAAGACAAAACTCCCCTTGAGGTCACAAAGTTACCGTTTGGTAAATCCTATGCCTCTTGAGGGCATGTTCAACTTCTTATGAAATTCAGAACGAGCAAGGTTCCAAACACTTCACTCCACTGTGCATATAATAATTAAATTTAGTGGGTATCCGGTGATTCATTAATGAATTAATGATCCCCTCAATACAGTTGGTTAAGCGTCAGAGTTGGCTCAGGTAATGACCTCACGGTTCATGAGTTCGAGCCCCATGTCAGGCTTTGTGCTGACAGCTCGGAGCCTGAAGCTTGCTTCAGATTCTGTGTCTCCCTCTCTCTCTGTTCCTCCCCCACTCATTCCCTCTCTCTCTCCAACTCTCTCTCTCTCTCAAAATAAATAAATCAACTTTTAAAAACGTTTAAATAAACCAAGGCTTCTCAACCTCAGAAACACAAACATTTGGGGCTGGCAAGTTCCTTGCTGTGGGAGGTAATGTTTGCTTTCATTTACTTACCCAACAGACACTTGGGTACAATAGGGAACCTGTCCATATTCTGGCCCGTACATGGCCAAACATTGGTCACAAGTCCAAAGTCCCTGTGCAACTTTTAAAAGAATTGGGAAGACTCCACCCTCTGCGTGTGTGTGCTCATGTGCGCGTGGGTGCGTGTTGGGACACCACAGCCCCCAATAACACTGGAGAAATGCTGGAGGATGGCTAAACATATGTTAAAGGAACACGTGCGCACTGAGTTCGCCATCTTGCAGACACAGAATGTTGCGATAAAGACAATGCCTTCCTTTCCTGAGGCGCTCTGCAGTGGACACATCATTCCGACTTCCCTCATCTCACTGAATCTCTGTTACCACCCTGTTGAGCAGAACCAACTCTTCATCTCAGAGATGATGCCATGGGAGCCGAGAGAAGTTAACTGCCGTGCCCCGATTCCCAGGTAGGGACAAATGAAGCCAACGCCTAAATTGAGATATTTTGACTGCAAGCTCTATGGTCTTTCTCCTCTAGGAAATGTGTTTATTTCAATCTCAGTAATTCAATTTCAAAACCATTGATGTATCCAGCAAATCCTGAACTAGAAAGCATTTCTGAAATAGATTTTTGCGGCCTTTGCGCAAATGCCAATGCCATTTCTGCTTTGCAAATTTAAGAATGTGCCCTGTCTTCCTCACTGTTACCACCGTTCCTTCTTTCAAAATGTATATGTCTTTCATTTTGTTGGGTTAAGAGAAAGGAAAACAGAAGTGGTGAGATATGGTGGCACTGAGTGAAAAATGAATAATAAATGACATTGTAAGAATAGCTAAATCCCCCTCCGCTTCGGCCCTGGTTCAGAACGTGCGGCCGTATTTTAAAAGTGCAGAACCTGAAAGGTTCAATTATTTTCAAAAAAAAAAAAAAGACTCACATCTTTTGGGACCTCAATCCGTTACTAATATTGTGTCATTAGAACGTAATAGGCTTTCCTGGATGATAAATCTCCAACTGTCTGTTTATGGGTCTCTGTCATTCTTGCTGTGGAAAAGCAACAAGAAACACCCACTTGTTCAGCCCCCATCATCTGGTATTTGGGGAGGTATAATCCTCCATATTTTGTACTATCAGAATCTGTGTTCCTTTCCATCTCATACCCAGCCCTTAAAACCAAGTGACCGCACGTTCTTGGCTCAAGGGCAGACCCTATTATAAAAGGGAAGTCAAGGAATAAATTCCCTGAAGACAGGGACTTCTTCAATGCTGACTACCATGGGCTGTGCCCTGACACCTGGATGTCCATTGGGAGACATCTGGAAGCCATCGAAGGAGGTCCACGTGCACAGAAAGGAAGTAAATCAGTCAGGCATGACAGCAGGACTCTCCAGTTGGGGAACAAAGTCTTCTTAAAGCAGGACCTTCTTGGTCTTTATTTAATTGAACATTCTGGGATGATTTCGGTATTACCGTGCTCAGGCCGCCTTGACAAAAGGACCACAGACCGGGAGCTTAAACAACTAGTATTTATTCCCCCTGGTCTTGGAGGCTGGGAGTCTGAGATCCAGGCGGGGCTGAGGCTGGTTCCTCCAGAGACACGTCTCCTTGGTGTGGAGACGCCATGTTCTCCCTGCGTCCTCGTGTGGTCGTCCCTCTGTGCCTGTCTGTGTCCTCATCCCCACTTCTTACAAGGACCCCTCTCCGATGGGATTAAGATCTATCGTAATGATCTCATTAGGATGGGAAAAGGAAGTTTGTTAAGTCAATAAGTAAGGGATTTCAGTTTCTCTGATTGTAGTCAAATGAGAAATGATAGGGAATCAAATGTCATGCATCTCTCAATTATCCCTGATACGATCCTTGCAAATCGTGTTACCTCAACAGGTCCTGAAGTAAGGTCTGCCCTCTGAAATTCAGGATGTTTTGTGACCTTTCAGAAAGCAGGGACAAAAAAAAAAAAAAAAAGAAAGAAAGCAGGGACATGTTCATGGTTTCAAAAAGGTGGTCCTAGAACAAGATATGGTCCCAAACGAACGATCCTCCTACCGTCTTCCTGAAGCTTTCAGTGTTGAGAGTTTTGCCAAAAGGATATCGCACAGAACCGTGCTTTTTTCATATAAATATTTCCACAATTTCACTTTATTTTGCAGTGAATGTGGTCAATCATTCCGTGTCTGTAAACATATTACGTTCAAAGGTATCACATATATTACATTTTTATACTCTATGTTCCTGAGAAGAAAATTTTTTGTTCTACGAAGAGAAGAACAAGAGTCTAATGAAATTGAGACTCGAAAAGATAAAGGAAATGAAACCACTTAGCACAGGACACGGGCACTGGTTGTACTAAGAGCTTCTTCTGAAATGTCACGGTTGTACTGACAGCTCTAATTGCCGTCTGTATCAGTCATGTCATATTCCTGCAGGAAGTCGGATTTAAAACATTAAAGCTATTCCAAAACACTTAAAACGTTAAATCTTTACAGCAATTTTCCGGGACACAAAGAACAGCCTTGTGTTCGTGGTTGGTGACACATTCCCGGGGCGTCACAGAAGCTTGGGTTTGTCATAATCGTGCGAGCGCTTCCTAATCAACAGTGGTCGTTGTCCACCCAGACCTCCTTCATCTCACTTCAGACTGACCACGTCCACACCTGGCATCGTTCGTTTCTCCGTGGTCAACGGTCCATGAGACCGGAGTTCAAGAGTGTGTTACAGACGGTCACCAGACCTTCGCTGAGCCAGAGGGAAGCTGTCTTGTCCGGGCCTTTGCTTATCCTTCTGAAGGAAGACAGGTGTCCCAGAGCCAAATCACCAAACTGATTGACGCAGGGCAGCCTGAGAAAATGAAGCATCCGAAGCGTAACACGACAGGACCACCATCTGAAACGTCACCTGCCCACCAGCGCCTGGACACATGTGATCCTACCCGAAGAGCAAACTATCCACCAGCCCTTGGCTGTCTGGTGGCTTCCAGTTTCCTTGCCCGCTGCCTCAGAACTTGCGAGCTATCTCGGTGATGCCCGGGCTCACGCTCAAAAAGGGTGGCCCGTTTCACTTGAGTCTTTCCCAGACAGGGCAAACTTCTGTCTATCTGTTCTTGACCATCATAGGAAGAGTTCAACTGATGTGAGGTGAATGCAAGAAATGAAGGAATATCGGAGAGTTCTCCAGAGCAGAAAAGGCACCTCGTCTGCATGAGTTTTCCATATGTGCTGTAACAAACGACACAAATGAGACAGTTCCAGGGGGCAGTAGTCTCACTAAAGCTGAAATCCAGGTACTGGGAGTGCCAGGATCTTTTGGAGGCTGTGGGGGGAATCCCTTTCCTGGCCTCTAGGGACCCTATATGTGATATGTTTTGTATTGCATATTGTGTGTTACGTGTTGTATGTTATAGACACGTTTTAGAGTATGTGCTCACTGCTTAAAAATGTGGTTTTCTAACACATATAATAATAAATTGTAGAAGAATAGAATTATGGAATTCTGTTATGGAATAGAATTAATTACCTAAGAGTTATAGGATAATTAAGGAATAAAGCAGAAAAAAGCCTACATTTTATACATTTTTATTATATATTATATTAGAGATACATGATACTAGAAATATATTAGAGGTATATTATAGTATACCATATTGTATTAGAGATACATTGTATTAGAGATGCAGTATATGATATTGTATTATATTATTATAAATTTGGAGCATGTGCTTTTACATACTTCATGGTATCTTCTATTTTAAAAAAAAGCTTACATATTTGCACGTACACATGCTCCTGTTCACAACTTGTAAAAAACAGTTTTATGTACGATATACACAGAATTTCTCCTACTGCATTTTAGGTATCACATTTATCCTACTTCTCAGAATGCTTGATATGCATCAAGAAAGCAAACAAAAAATATGGTGTTGGGATACATTTCAATCATTTTTTTTAATTTTTAATTTTATCTATTTATTTTGAGAGAGAGAGAGCACGTGCATGTGTGCACAGAGGGAGAGGCAGACAGAGAAGCTAGGACACAACCCTGATATGGTGCTCGAACTTGCAGAACTGTGAGATCATGACCTGAGCTGAACGCTCAAGAGTCAGACGCTTCCCCAACTCAGCCCCAAATTTTAATCATTTTATTTATGCAATATATAATCATATAAGCCTATTATTCATATTATTCCATTATTAAACTATTTGAGATTACTATATTAGAATTGAACTGCTATAATTTATGTATATTTATATATTTTTAATATATATATTTGTATATATTTATATATTATATATTTTATTTTATATATTTTATATATTTTTATATATTTATGTATTTTATATATTTATGTATGTTATATGTTTATATACATTTCTATATTCCTATATTTTATATATTTATATATATTTTTATATGTATTTATATATTTTTATATATTTATACATTTAAATATATATTTATATATTTTTATATATCATATATTTTATTTTATATATTTTTATATATTTTACATATTTTTATATATTTATGTATTTTATATATTTATATACATTTCTATATTTCTATATTTTATATATTCATATATATTTGTATATATATTTATATATTTTTATATATTTATGTATTTAAATATATATTTATATATTTTTTATACATTTATATATTTATATATTTTATATATTTATATATATTTAAGTATATTATATATATTTATATAAATGTATATTTTGATATATATTTAAATATATTTTGATATATATATTTAAATATATTTTTATATATTTATATATTTTTATATATTTGCGTAATATTTGTTATATATATGTATATACTTATATATAAATATATATTTAACTTGTGACTGCATTTATATATAACTAAACAATTTTTGTATAGTATACAAAAATACATATACATATAGATATATGTTGTATATATAATATATATGCACTTATATGTGTAGCATATATGCTTATATTTATATGCATAAGTAAAAATTGTATATGCAGTGTATCATCTATGCTTGTCTGTGTATCTCTCTATATAGATAAATGCACATAGATGGGCGTTTCTATGTGTACACATATGTGTATTTACACATCACAGTGGTAGGTGTGTGCACTGGTCAAACTTGAGCCCCAAGCCTGACAAATGCCCTCTCTGCCCCTCACTAGGTGTAGACACCGGACAGGGTGATTTCTGCCCGCACAGTCTTGGCCCGGTTCCAGCCTCTGTCCTCAGATCCCAGGGCGGTCTCAGGCGGCTGACACACAGGACGGAATTTTTCCATCGTAAGGTAGGATCAAAAGTTCAGGTGATCGCTTTGAATTAACCACAAGGCCAAACGCCTCCTTATAAATAATAGCTGAGGCCATCTGACGCCTGTCAGGGCTGACAGCAACAATTAAGTGCATAGACACGCGGAATTTACCTGAGACCGTGGGGCGCTCACATCAAAGCCACCACGCGAATCTGTATTCTTTGGAAACCCCACTCAACCACCTTCTGGAGCAAAAAACATCACGAAAGCTGAAGACAGAACAGGACTGTTTGGTTCCCTCCAAAGACAAGGCTGTCCGTTCACCCCGGGGGAACGCAGGTCGTGCCAGCACTGGGCACGCAGCTTCGAGCAAAGACTCAGGGGGACCCAGCCCCTCCAGGCAGACAGCAGGGAACCTTCCTCAAGGGAAGGGGACATCTGTCTTTGGGGTCAGGGTGAGCAGTCCGTCTGCAGAAAGCATCGCGGGCTCCTAGGACGCTCTGGAGAGAAGGCAAGAGAAAGGAGACAGTGTTGGAGACAGAGGTCGGACCTCTGTTTGTATGGAAAGAAACCGCCCCCTTGTCTTGTTTGTATAACATACGCTGAACGCAGCACCTGATGCTTTGACCACTGACAAACATTCATTGGCTGAGCCAACGTGGGGACAGCAGGGACCAGAGGGACAGGACAGGATGCTCACACAGCACAGGGAGCAAGGCGCCAACGGCCAAGTGCGGGATGCTCCCCACGTCCAAAGCCGGGAAACTCACCTGCATGGCGGCCTCTGTCTCTCAGCATCTCAGCTGAGTTCGCCCACCCTGTGGATTTCCGTGTCCACAGAGCTAGACGATAAAGCCCAGCATGGTCACAACGTGACGGACCCCAGCCTGCAAGCAGGTCGTGCAAAAGGATGCATGCTACCTGCCACGTTTGACCCTCCACCCACACCCCGAGGACGCCCTTCGTGCTATGTGATTGCAGAGAATGAGCCAGCGGCACAGGACGAGAAAGGCTTGCTCCCTCCCTGCATTTCAGAACCAGGGAAACCACCGCTTGGGTCTGCCTCTCTGTGGATCCTTTTATTTATTTTTTTACATTTATTTATTTTTGAGGGACAGAGAGCGAGAGAGCAGGGAAGGGGCAGAGAGAGGGAGCCACAGAATCCCAAGCAGGTTCCAGGCTCTGAGCTGTCAGTACAGAGCCTGACGCGGGGCTCGAACTCGCAGACCGTGAGATTATGACCTGAGCCGAAGTCAGACGTTTCACCGACTGAGCCACCCAGGCGCCCCATGTGGATACTTTTAAAAATCCAACTTTCCCAAGACATGAAGGCAACCCAAAGAGACAAATCCTCAGTAACTAGATGAAAAAAAAAAAAACATTTTTTTTTAAATAAAAGGAAATTAAATCCAAGCCACTGTTTAGCACTTTTACCTCTCTGCAAGAACTTAAGAGACCCCAACAGTCTCTTTTGGTAAACAAAAGCTGAGGAAATAGTGACTTCAATCCCGTCGGCTTCCCATTTTTTTAAAAAAAGAAAAAGAAATGTGGCACTCTTGATTGAGCCTTGATAGGCATAATTCAGGACCCGCAATTCTGGTTCTAAGACTCATTCTGTAAAATCAGGAAATATGCTTTCAATGGCACAACATGCACATGAGAAAAGGCGCTACCACACGAGGGACGCTGACAATACAGTGAAACCCTCCGACTTCGGCTCAGGTCACGATCTCACAGTTCGTCGGTTCGAGCCCCGCGTCGGGCTCTGTGCTGATGGCTCAGAGCCTGAAGCCTGCTTCGGATTCTGCGTCTCCCTCTCTCTCTGCCCCTCCCTTACTTGCTCTCTCTCTCTCTCTCTCTCTGTCAAAAATAAATAAACACTGAAAAAACCTAAAAATAAATAAAAGGACTTTGTGAAACCAAACCTCACAAACGTTTAATATATTTTTCCAGTACATCTGTGGTTTATAGAACTCAACACTAAAAAGAGAGCAAATCCCACAATACGGATGCTTTCTGCATCCCATAAAAAAAAAAAAAACAAACTAATGACTTCTTGGCCTTTTCAAACAGCTACCCTCTGTAGCACGAACACGGTTCAAAGAGGCAGACGCCCCGTGAAGCCGAACTCAGGGAAGTTTCTCCAGCGTGTCAGAGTCAGTCTTGGCAGCTGACGAGAAGGTCAGAAGAACATGCCCTCTTATCGCCAATGCCAACGGTCTGTGGCATCACTCCGATGGTTTTAGGACAGCTCTGTTCACGGCTTCCAAAGGGCCCGTGTTGTGGGAGAGAACACGAAACGCCGGTCTGAATTTACTCACCTAAACAGACACAGGCGTGGCGCTTGTCATTCTTCCTGATACTGTTAGCTGGGGACACGGGCTTCGTCACGGGCTTTGGGGGCCACACAAAGCAAACAGCCTGGTACACGGTCTCTTTGTTTCCTGGGGCTGTCATAACTAACAGCCATGAACTGAGTGGTTGGAAACCACAAGAATTCATCCTCCCCCAGCTGTGGAGACCAGCAGTCTGAGATCCAGGCGGGGCAGGGCCGCTGAGATCCAGGAGGGCAGGACCCCTGAGATCCAGGCAGGGCAGGACCCCTGAGATCCAGGCAGGGCAGGGCCGCTGAGATCCAGGAGGGGCAGGACCACGGAGATCCAGGAGGGGCAGGACCATGGAGATCCAGGAGGGGCAGGGCCACTGAGATCCAGGAGGAGCAGGGCCACTGAGATCCAGGGGGGACAGGACTACTGAGATCCAGGCAGGGCAGGGCCACTGAGATCCAGGCAGTGCGGGACCACTGAGATCCAGGAGGGGCAGGGCCACTGAGATCCAGGAGGGGCAGGGCCACTGAGATCCAAGTGGGCAGGGCCACTGAGATCCAGGGGGGACAGGGCTGCTGAGATCGAGGAGGGGCAGGACCACTGAGATGCAGGCAGGACAGGGCCACTGAGATTCAGGCAGGGCAGGGCCACTGACATCCAGGAGGGGCAGGACCACTGAGATCCAGGAGGGGCAGGACCACTGAGATCCAGGAGGGGCAGGGCCACTGAGATCCAGGCGGGGCAGGGCCACTGAGATCCAGGCGGGGCAGGACCACTGAGATCCAGGCAGGGCAGGGCCACTGAGATCCAGGCAGGGCAAGACCCTTGAGATCCAGGAGGGACAGGGCCGCTGAGATCCAGGCAGGGCAGGGCCACTGAGATCCAGGCAGTGCGGGACCACTGAGATCCAGGAGGGCAGGGCCACTGAGATCCAGGCAGGGCAGGGCCGCTGAGATCCAGGCAGTGCGGGACCACTGAGATCCAGGAGGGTCAGGGCCTCTGAGATCCAGGCAGGGCAGGGCCACTGAGATCCAGGAGGGGCAGGACCACTGAGATCCAGGAGGCGCAGGGCCACTGAGATCCAGGAGGGCAGGGCCACTGAGATCCAGGCAGGACAGAACTGCTGAGATCCAAGAGGGGCAGGACCACTGAGATCCAGGCAGAGCAGACCACTGAAATCCAGGCAGGGCAGGGCCGCTGAGATCCAGGAGGGGCAGGGCCACTGAGATCCAGGAGGGGCAGGACCACTGAGACCCAGGCAGGGCAGACCACTGAAATCCAGGCAGGGCAGGGCCGCTGAGATCCAGGCAGGGCAGGGCCGCTGAGATCCAGGCAGGGCAGGGCCCCTGAGATCCAGGCAGGGCAGGGCCACTGAGATCCAGGAGGGTCAGGGCCACTGAGATCCAGGCAGGGCAGGACCACACTCCCTCCAGAGGCTCCAGGGGAGGGTCCTTCCTGCCTCTTCCAGCTTCTGAGGCTCCAGGCATCCCTGGGCCTGTAGCCACATCCCTCCCGTCTCTGCCTCCTTCTTCACGTGGCTTCTCCTCTATGTCTCTGTCTCTTCTTCTGTCTCTTGTAAGGACACCTGTCCCTGGATTTAGTGCCACCCTGATCCAGGATGCCAGGATGCATCATCTTGAGATCCTTAATCACATGGGCAAGGATCCTATTTCCAAATGAGTTCCCACTTATAGGTTCTGGGATATTTGGGGGAGCAATCCTTCAACCCTATCCGTGGACCAAGAGGTTAACCCTACATTTCTAAAACCACCTCTACCCTTCATTTCCTCTAGGAGCTTGGGTTCACACGGCCCACTTTCCAAGCCTCGTTTTCTTTGCTAAATTATGAGGCTCAGACTAACCCATGTCCACCGTTCTGTCCAGCTACATGATTTAACTTCCTTTCTGTATCGCATTTCCCTTCACAGAAACGTTAGATCAGAGCCACCATCTGTAAAATGGCCATTGCAAGTCATTCATTATAAGTCGAAATCGGCCATACAGGGAGACACATGCCACACCTATTCAGAGGACGAAGACGTGTGGATACTCATCACCACAGACACATCCAAATTCTAAACAAACACCACGTAGTTCAAGGCAGTAGCTTAAGATTCCCCAAAAGAAATTTAATCAACGATAAATGTAGAGTATTAGGTCCCCTTACTCATCGACGTCTGCTGTGATACCCCCATTTCATTTTATGACTCTGGATAATGGACCCAAGTCTCTTATTTTCTTCATAGGAAGGTTCTAAGAAGCTAGAGGGAAGGTTCTTTCTAAAGCAATAGACTGACTGCACACACGTGTGATATTTACACATATATTCGTGATGGTTAATTTTAGGGTGTCCACTTGACTGGCCAGTGGAAGTGCCCATATCAAACCCTGCTTCTAAGTGTGTCCAGGAGGGTATTTGGGGATGAGATTGGCCCCCGAATCAATAGACTGAGTAAAGCAGATCTCCTTCTCCACTGCCCGTGTGAGTGGGCCTTGTCTAATCAACTGAGGGCTTGAAAAATGGAGAGACTTAATCTCTCTTTCTCTCTCTCTCTTGTTCTCTCTCCCCCTTCCCCCAACTCATGCATATACACTCACTGCTATAAATAATCTCCTACGGTATACTTTTCAAGTCAATACCTCCCATACTGATAAACCTCATGTCCACAGACCTCCTAAATTGGGGGCATGGTCGTTACAGAGATTCCCGTAAAATTCTTCCCCATTCACCCATGCCCGTCTCAGAACACATCTCCAGAAACGGCCGACCACTGCACCTTCCTGCTTTGTTTTTCCAGTACGCCCCCTGCTCTGTGTTCAAGTGTTAATTATACTCAGTGCCCAGACACACGTCCTTGTGTCTCCCTCCGACCTTGGCTGAAAATCCCAGATCACATAAGCCACTTTCTCGTTTGAATTCTTACCAGACTTCTATGTATATTGCGTTGTTCACTTATTCAAATAAACCTTGGGCATATCTTCTGTCCCATTTTATTCAGGGAAGAATCAAAATCTTATTCCGGTGGCCATAACCTAGCAAGGAGTACAGGTGTTATATGGGGATCAATACATCACTTCGACATCCAACCTGATGGTAATTAGGTCTTCAAAATAATCATTGATGGGTCAGACAGTCCTGATATTTAAAGTCTGACCCTATATCATTCCATTTCATGCAGGCTTTGTCATGCAATTGGGAACATTCCCATGGGAAATTAACCTGTTTATTTCAAAATTTGGGACTTGGAAAACCCAGAGTTATATTTTTTTTTATGCTACTAAGGGTTTAGCATGAAACTTCTGCCTATTTACATAAATAAACTATTCCTTATAATTGCAGAAACATCTAATTTATAATTGTATTATTCTTGTCGTTTCTTCCATGATAAGTTATGCTTTCAAAACACTTATACGTCTCATCACATGCATTTGATTGTTTTCTTAAAGTCACAGACTAACTTTAAGAAATTCTATATCGGGGCGCCTGGGTGGCGCAGTCGGTTGAGCGTCCAACTTCAGCCAGGTCACGATCTCGCGGTCCGTGAGTTCGAGCCCCGCGTCAGGCTCTGGGCTGATGGCTCGGAGCCTGGAGCCTGTTTCCGATTCTGTGTCTCCCTCTCTCTCTGCCCCTCCCCCGTTCATGCTCTGTCTCTCTCTGTCCCAAAAATAAATAAACATTGAAAAAAAAATTAAAAAAAAAATTCTATATCTTTAGTCCAGATCCTGTATCATTAACCCAGAACCTAACAGCACCTACTGATGGTGGAAACAGAAATGTTTTATGTAAGTCACTTAGTACTCTTTTTTTCAAAAAATAAAATAAAATAAAATAAAATAAAAAACATTAAATGGGAAAAAGAACTACAAATATCCTATGTGATCCTGCTATCCTTAAATCTAGATTTAACATTGGTAAAATTTTAAGGTCATTCATCCTCAAAGAAATGATATTCAAACAGATATCTTACTCATTCAATATTTGTCGAATCATAGAAAATGGATGACACATGAGGTCCTTTTTGAATTACTGGGAACAGCAGAAAGCGTCCTATAGGGGTCAACGACTTATTAGAACGAGTATTCACAGGGAAATAAAAAGGGAGATGTTTGCGTGGGTAATTGTCCCAGGATTATCATATAAAACCAAGGGGGGAAATAAAGACAGAATCATACGTACAGAATGAAAGAATGGGGGCATCTGGGTGGCTCAGTCGGTTGAGCATCTGACTCTTGATTTTGGTTCAAGTCATGGTCTCAAGGTTCCTGAGTTCGAGCCTCCTGTCAGGCTCTGTGCTGACATCTTGGAGCCCGGAACCTGCTTCAGATCTTGCCTCTCTCTCTCTCTTTCTCTCTCTCTCTGCCCCTCCCTCCCTCACTCACTCTCTATCTCATAATAAATAAACTTTAAGAAAAGAAAAATGAAAGAATCATGTCGATATCTAGACAAAATAATAAGTGCCTTCAAATGTTGCCCCTCCGTAGGTTTGAGAACAGCCTGGTTGATTTTTAGATGTTACCCGAATGGGCAGTGATGGAAAATATGCTTTTCTCATTCATTTATATGGGATTATCAGATCGGTTTGACAAAGGCTGGCTTCTTTCCCGGGTGCCTCAAGTTACACTGAAGTACTCTGTGCATCCTGACTGCATTCTTATGATGACCTTCTAATATGCTCTGTGCACCGGGATGCCTCGAGCGTGAGACTCCACTGGCATTTACTTTTTAGTGTCATGACAAAGTTTTTCTCCCAGACCCTCACGAGAATGAAGCTTACCCCTTGTCTCCTTGCAACGGTTGTTGAAGAGACTCACAGGTGCAGGAAACCGGAGACCCTGAAATACTCCAGGAGGCAGATCAGGGGGTCAAAAGCTACTCTGTGGTCAAGCAACGCAATGACTGGCCCACCTTCATTCAGGCCATTCTTTACCCAGTCAGAGCCATTTCCACGACTGGGGCCGAGTCCAAGATGGACAGGGTTGAAGATATGAGGATCCTGGGTCAGGAATCATATGGGGCCCTGCTCAGCCCTGTGAATCCAAAGGGGACCAGAGACTCACCAAGACCCAGTACTTTCTACAAGTTCAAGGTAAAGAGATAGATAGATGGGCGGGTCCAGGAGGAAATTGCTCTTTCTGGCTCAAAGCATCAAGGCTCCGGCTTGCATTTGAGAAAAATGTCCGGTTCGTGGGTCTCATCCAGAGCACTCACCCAACGCCTGTGTCTTTTATTCATGTGCTGTCACAAGTACATTTTTTAAAAATTGTACTCATGCCCCATGTCTTGATTTCAACTATTTCGTCGTTTGAAACTGTGTCTTTGTTCTAGGAAACACATCTAAGTATTTGCAAGTTAAATGGTACATTATTGTGTGTGTGTCTGTGTGTGTGTGTGTGTGTATACACAAAGCTCAGACACGATTTTGCAGCCACCTACCTCATTTAACATCTCAGGATATTGTATTTGGGGGGACCACCCAATCTTCTCCATGGGCAATGCTCACATTGTGTGGGATGCCTTGATGTGTACCAATCTTGTGGCCACCAAGAACCTAGAATTCTCTGAGCGCCCTCCACCTAGAAAACCAACCCATGCTCTCCCACCCCTTCTGGGGTCTTTGGACCACCCAGCGTTACCAGGAGAAAGGAATATATAACAGACTCTATTAAAATGGCTCTTTAATAATAAATGCCATTTTCCTAAAGAGAGAAGCTTCAGAGGTTTGATTAGATTTCCATCATGAACGTTTAAAGAGAAATAATATTAAATATAAGTTTCTAATTTCCCTAAGGTTCTGTTTTCTAATATTGTGTCCCCATGTGAAATAGACTTCCCCTATCTAGGGTTTTTTGGTCCTCTTTTATGTCTGTGAGTAAAGGTGACCATTTTCATGCAGAGAAAGTTACAGTCCCTACATAATGAGCTTGTGGGTTCTACCATACCCGAAATAATATAGCTGATGGCTAATTTCGTTTTTTTCCAAATGCAGTTGATTTTTTTTAAGCCATCGGGAAGAATTTCTCAAGAACGTTTCAAACAGCTCTTGAGTGCATTAAAAAGTAAAATTTCTAGACCAATTTCTACATAATCAGAAGAGCTGAGACATTTTTAATACATCAAATCACGCTGTCTTATCTTGTACAATGTCCAAGTTGCCTTTCTTATAATAAAAAAAGAAAGAAAGAAAAAGAAAATGCTTTTGATATTGAACCGTCTAAATTCCAGGAAACGGAGGACCAATGGCCAAATTTTTGCTGTTTGAGAGACTATTCTTTTGCACAGGGTCTGAGCCGTTGGAGAAAGTCACACTTTATGTTCTTTCTCACCTATAAAACTTTAGAAATTAGCCTTTCTGGTCATTTCCCAATACAGCTGGGCAAGTTGTCACTGATGAAATATCCATCTGACTTTGAAGTCTGGCCCGAGGTCCTGGGCGAACAGGACGGACCAAGGGGTGATTTTAATAGCCAGATACATGCTCCATAAAAGTCGCAAGAGCAGCACGCTTCTTCTCCTCCTCAGTTTTCTGGCATCGCCTGCGGCCACGATGCATTTGATGCTGACATCTGGCCTCACATTCCTTTTTCCTTCTTCCAATTTTCTGGCAACTCTCATAAAATAACTCTGCTGAGAGTCATACACACACACACACACACACACACACACATATATATATATATATATATATATATATATATATATATATGGCGGTCCGTACAATTAAGGCAATCCAAATCGAGTCAATGGTACATCCAGAACAGCCAAAGTGGTCCAAACGCAGACCATTGGCTCTGGTCTCTCCAGGATGATTCCCCCTTGTCCCCTGAACCCAACGGTCTTCAACACAGATGTGGGTCGTTCCGTTGCTTTTAAGACACGTGACCAAAAAGCCCTCTCGCTCCTTCTAAGATGTCAAGAGACCCAGACACTCAAAATATCTGCAACCCCTCAGAGATGCTGCTCGGGACGCAGACCCCACTGTAACTGGAGGAACCTTCCAAACCCAAAAGGTCATGAAATCCAAGCCAAACTCGTAAAGATTAGCAGGAAGGAATTCACCACCAGAGGCTACAAACTCCAACTTCGTACCTTGGAAAGGTGAAAACAGTAAGTTTCTAGAGTTAACTGAGCAACAAACAAACAAAAATGAGAGGACACTTGTTTCATGAGGGACACATGTTACAGGGGAGGAGGGAGAAATGAAATAAAACTCCATTTCCCGGAATGATATAGACAATTAATACAACCCTCTTTTTTATTTGGCAGTGGAGAGGGCCAAACCATTATTTTCTTGAATTCTAAGCTTTTTTTAAAATGGAAATTGAAGACATTCCCCTTGGAGGGAAATATCTCCCTTGGAGACATTAATGGCCAACAGTCTGAGATACATTCAATCTATGCAGCGTCTCTATTTGCAAGATCTGAATTGAAATTCCCTTTAATATTCTTGGAAGACTAATGAGCAGGGCTTCGAGGATTTACTGAATGTGCAGTTTTATGAACTGTTTCCGATTTCCACTCCCCATGGAAAATGGCGGCTTAGCATGTGACTTTACTCCCTTTGCGATCTGGGGATCCCAGGACCCCTCTGGGGAAGTTTCTGTCTCCGCACCTTTGCAATCAGGGTAGCTCACACCTCCCGGGTGGCATGCAAATGGAAATGCAGAGATTCCCAAATCTGAACCCCAAGGCTCTTGGAAGATGTGAGACAACGTATAATCACCCCTTGACAACCCATTTTACAAGCAATTTTGTTTTGCGTTGGGGAAGCCAGCTCTTTTATGTGTCTGGTCGGCATTCTGATTTAAACTCGGCACATGGTGGTCGTTGATAGCTTACTGGTTTAAGCCAGTGGGGTTGCTGTGTAGACTGAGCAGAGACGGGGCGGGTCAATGCAGTGTCATGACGTATGTGACGCTGCCGTTGTCCTAAGTTCCTCATCTCTTGCCTCTTTAGTCCCAACACCCACCTCCGAATTAAATTAGCTAAGGTTCCTGGTGCCTCTGCGTGTGCTCCCAGGCGAGGTCCCTAGGTGTGCTCCCGGGGGAGGCCTCCAGGCAGGCTCCCGGTTCCACTCTCCTGGGGCTTGGAGCTCCACCAGCTCCAGAGCCTGCCAAGTCTGGAAGGACCTCACGACGCCCACTCCCTCAGCAGGAAAGCAGGCAAGCCTTCCTTATGTGGCACCTGACCTGTTACATTCCCTACAGTTGTGTTCCCAACTCTGTGCACCCTGCATTTGAACAGATTATTACAACTTCCGAGGCATCATCCCACCCCACCTGGACCACCACAACACTCGATATCAGCACGGCCAGGTGCAGGAAACAAGGACGTCTGGGGACAGCTGTCCTTAGCAAGTCCAGCTTTGTAGGGCGGCCTCTGGCTGGCATCTCAGCTTGAATGGTATATATGCTCCCTGAGAAGAAAAGAACTTCCTGGGATCAGGAGTGCTCAATTAAATTGTCAGATATTATGATTGTTTGACAATTCTGTGGAATGCACACAACAGTTACCGACAGGCTGAATTACAGACGTACTCGTGAAGACGTGCCTTGTTTAAAAAATTTTTTGTAATGTTTTTATTTATTTTTGAGAGACAGAGACAGAGCATGAGCAGGAGAGGGGCAGAGAGAGGGAGACACGGAATCGGAAGCAGGCTCCAGGCTCCGAGCTGTCAGCCCAGAGCCCGACGCGGGGCTCGAACCCACGAACCGCGAGATCATGACCTGAGCCGAAGTCGGCCGCTTAACCGACTGAGCCACCCAGGCGCCCTCAGCTCACTGTTTCATTTCTTTTCTTTTTTCTTTTCTTTTCTTTTCTTTTCTTTTCTTTTCTTTTCTTTTCTTTCCTTTCCTTTCCTTTCCTTTCCTTTCCTTTCCTTTTCTTTTTTAATGACATTTCGTTACCCAGTGGAAGTTTGGGACACCCGGAGATTTGGCACAGGGTGGAAAGTCAAGGTGTCGGCATGACTCCTTTTTAACGGATTCCACACTCTCCCAGTCTGGGCCGTTCCCTTTATCGTTAAACCTGCCGTGTCTGGGAATTGTCTCGAACACCTGTGAACTTATTCTCAGGATGAAGCTAGTTTTCTGTGTTCCTTGGCAGCCTTGGTAACCGGCTTCACGGCACCGTGTGTCTATAGGAAGCCACCTATGCAATTTGGCGTCTGTGTTTGTTTTCTAGGCTGGCCCTGCAAAAGAGCATAAGCTGAGCGGCTTAACACTTACTGTCACACATTTATTCTGGTTGTGGGATGTCCAAGATGAAGGCGTCCACAGAGTTGGTTCCTTCCGAGATCAGTGAGGGAGAACGTGTTCCAGGCATGTGCTGGGTTCTCGTGGTCTCTGACGTTTCTTGGCTTGCAGACATCATTGCCCTTGTTTCTTCACACCGTCTTCTTTCTTTGTGTCCAAATTTCCCATTTTTACGAGGATGCCAATCGTATTAGACTAAGGCCCACCCTGATAGCCTCTTAACTTGATTACCCCCGTAAAGACCCTATTTCCAAGTAAGGTCACATTCTGAGGTGCCCAAGGGGGGCAGGGAGGACACCAACACATATATTTTGGAGGACACAATGCAACGTTTCCAAGCAATGCTTGATATGAAGCAAAACGTGATTACCGATGTGAACGACGCTGGCCGTATTATCTCATTTAACTGATGTGAATTCTTCCATCTAAGAGGTGTGCTAGTGTTCATCAGATGTCTACAGGTCTTTCTTACATTTTTATATGCTTGTAAGTGATTTGAAATTGGCATTATATGCCAGGGAAAGCTAATTCAACAGGGCCTTTTGGAAACTCTCTGTCTCCTTGTTACTCTCAAATACCTGCCTTAGCTTGAAAGCGGATTCCATCCAGGCCCCCCCAAAACACTTGTTTGGACTGGATTCTCTCTAAACAAACAGTTCCCACATCTGTCATTTTCTGACAATCGGCTTCTCGTCCCTGTTCTTGTTCAAATCATTCACGTGTGATTTAGTCCATCCGCTTGTATGAACGCTCACGCAACTGTTGCCTGATGTTGGGGCCTCAGAGCCTTCTCTCTGAAAGAGTAACTTTGTTGAGCCCAGAGCCCAGCCACCAATGAGGGGTCTGTGATGTCGATAGATGCACAGGCAACAGAGCCTGTAGCCCCGAGACCTCCGATTCTGCATCGTTCAACCAGAACCCAAGCCACAGATTCCTCTTGAAGCTTCAGATAAAGTTGTGAACGTGAGTCCATTGACGTCTCCCCCTGTGTGGGGTCATCCTCCCACCATAAATCAAAGCAGAAACTCATGCACAGTCTTTGAATAATTAGAACCCAAGAAGAGATCCTTCCTGTGAATTCTTTCTGTAGCTAAGCTTGAGATCGGTCAAGTGAGTCGTGTAACACAAAGGGGACAGATGGCCATAAATATAAAACCGTTTTCCTTGGCCATGGTATTACTTAAAATCATAGCAAATGTTGGGGAGCACCAGTTTCTACCTGGGGTGGGGAATGAGATCTATTCGAGGCCTCTTGGAGCGTCACCAGGCAAGGGGCACAGAGACCAGAGTGCAGATAGCCTGGCAAGCTGGATATCCCGGGTACCATGTACGAAGCACGGCTGTGGCTTCCGTTGGTGGTTTGGCAGACTCGTGTGATGCCGGGAGACTAACAAACCGCCTGGTCGGTTTTATCAAAAGAATCTCAGCATTACCTTTTGTATCTTCTTGTTTTTATATAGAAATGAAGCATCCATGACGGAATTTGATTAAGTAGGTAACTTGTTTTAAGACATGGGGATTTCACGGACATTCGTTACTGCAGGTTACCTCAGCCTAAGCGAATAGACATGGTGTTTAATAACTAGTACATATATAGGGATATAGACACGTACTAACTAAGTAATACTTATACAGGGAAATATAAATAGAGTATCTAACAAGTAATACTTATATAGGGAAATATAAATAGAGTATCTAAAGAGTAGTACTTATATACGGAAATAGATGCAGTATTTAATAACTAGGACTTATATAGGGAAATATAAATACAGTATCTAACAAGTAATACTTATATAGGCAAATTCTTACCCCAGAAAGAATGGAGTTGAAGAAACACACTGAAGTTTTTCTTATTTCCAGATATAAATAGGATCCTCCACCAGTTTAAAATTCAGAACTATTGGGGCGCCTGGGTGGCGCAGTCGGTTAAGCATCCGACTTCAGCCAGGTCACGATCTCGTGGTCCGTGAGTTCGAGCCCCGCGTCAGGCTCTGGGCTGATGGCTCGGAGCCTGGAGCCTGTTTCCGATTCTGTGTCTCCCTCTCTCTCTGACCCTCCCCCGTTCATGCTCTGTCTCTCTGTCCCAAAAATAAATAAAAAAAAAAAATTCAGAACTACTATAAAGCCCCGCCCCCATCTCCTTGAATTACACACACACACACACACACACACACACGCACTAAGTAAAAACTGCCTGGCAATAATCATTTCTGCCAATCTTTAATTTCTTAAATGAAATGGTGTTGAACGTCCGTATGATTAAATGCAGCTGTGATGCACCCAAAAGTCAATCACCCACAAAATCAATATTGAGCCTGTGTTGGGGGTTAAAATCGCCACCGTGGTGATCCGTGTGGATTAAGTGAGGCTCAGACTAATAACAATATAGCAAGACTCTTACCCATTACTTTGGGTCTGCAAATTGATGTATGGTGAAACACACCAGAGGAAAAACTCGAGCAAACGCAACGCCCATTACCCAAGGGCAAAAGATCAGTAAACAGACAGCATTGCTTATTTCAAAGGACATGCGGATAGGATAGGAGGCTATCGTGATGAGCAGAAGGTCAGGGATTTTTATCTCTATTTACCTACTCACCTCAGCTGTGTGGGTCCTGTTTCCAGACATTACAAGCAGAATAGATTCTCATCAGGATGAATGCATTTGGTTCACAAAATAAGAAAGTGACTCCAGCCTCACGAGATGGTCACGAAATTAAACTTTAAAGAAATGAAGAATGCCTTCTATTATAAGCCGCTACAGAAAATGCTAGTGTAAGTCTTTGTCCTTGAGTTCAGGGACTCATAAACAGGTTTGCCTTCCCATATCCCAAGAAGCAATTTGGTGATGCCTTTCATGGACAGGGAAAATTTATCTACTCAAAACATACACTAAATTGAGAGATGAGAAAACAGAGCAAAGAGCCTCATATCAATTCCTCACCGTGTCCCCTCTGGTGGCTGCATTATAAGCGACATGCGACCCCTGAATGTGTTCATCTTTTTTTCATTCATTATTTTGGGATGCGAGAAAGCGAAGACTTAGCACACGTGTCCTGTGCATATAAATTGGACGTCTCTCCTTGTCAGGCGGCCAAGTAAAGTGTGATTTTAATAATAAGTAAGTGGGGAGAATGTTGGTGAACACGTACAAGCCATCTATTGCCGTGACCAAGAAAAGCTTGTGATGCACCTCTGAAAATATCTGTTGATGTCTGCTGCCTCCCCTGTGGCGATAAATGTATGTGTGGTTTTTTGTAAATTTTTAAAAATGTTTTTTTATTTTTGAGAGAGACAGAGTGTGAGCGGGGAAGGGGCAGAGAGAGAGGGAGACACAGAACGCGAAGCAGGTTCCAGGCTCCGAGCGGTCAGCACAGAGCCCGACGTGGGGCTCGAACCCACGAACCGTGGGATCATGACCTGAGCCGAAGTCAGACGCTCAGCCGACTGAGCCACCCAGGTGCCCTGAGCATGGTTGTGTTATGTACCAGCAATAAGAGAAGATCCAGAGAGATTTCTACCCAGGATTTTACCACAGACCTGCTGAGAAATATCACTTAAAGCGGCTGCAGCAACACGTTCGGTGCAAAACAGGTACGGACATTTGACCTAGCATTTATTTTACATGGTAATCCATGTTTGTTTTTGACGAATAAATGGACCATGAACCAAATCTAACTCTTAACTCTGCTGGTATCCAACAGTTATCCTAAATAAACAAGAACAGAGAAAACTCTTCGCTCTAAGAGATAACTCCATTCTGTGCGATGGTGGGTATTTCTTTTTTGAAACACTTTGCCCCCAGTTCATTGTTGACACAGAGGAACCCAAAGGAATGGAAATAAAAACCCAGTGGGTCACCTGGGTGGCTCAGTCGGTGATGCGTCTGACTTCAGCTCAGGTCACGATTTCACGGTTAGTGGGTTTGAGCCCCGGGTCAGGCTCTGTACTGACAGCTCGGAGCCTGGAGCCTGCTTCTGATTCTGGGTCTCCCTCTCTCTCCGCCCCTTTCCTGCTCATGCTCTGACTCTCTTTGTCTCTCAACAATAAATAAACATTAAAAAAAAACCTCAAGAGAGTTATAGAGGGCAACACTTTCTTAATAAAAGCTTTAAAATGCAACAGCTAGTTATGGATGCCTCATAACAACCATCCCCCAGGACACCCAGATGCCATGCACAAGGGTTTTTAAAGACATCCCTTGAGGGGCGCCTGGGTGGCTTGGTCGGTTAAGCGTCCGACTTTGGCTCAGGGCATGATCTCACAGTCCGTGAGTTTGAGCCCTGCATCGGGCTCTGTGCCGACCGCTCAGAGCCTGCAGCCTGTTTCAGATTCTGTGTCTCCCTCTCTCTCTGCCCCTCCCCTGTTCATGCTCTGTCTCTCTCTGTCTCAAAAATAAATAAACGTTAAAAAAAAATTTTAAAAAAAGAAATAGAAAAAAAAAAAGACATCCCTTGAATCATGTTGTCTATTCATGGCATAGCTTTATGTGAGAACCTGCTTCCCAGTGTGCTGGGTATCCTCGCCATTAAACATTTCAGGATGGCCCATTCCATGAGAATTTCCAGCATCATCTATCAGCAGCTGGTGTGAAAAAAAAAAAAAAAGATTTGCAAGGAATCTGAAGCAAGGACTAGAAAGGATCTTTGCTCACACATGGTCATAGCAGCATTAATCACAGCAGCCGAAAGGTGGAAACCTGTGTGTCCATCCACAGATGAATGGATGAACGAAATGTGACCCATCCATACGATAGAATATGACTCAGCCTTGAAAAGGAAGGATGTTCTGACACCTGCTACAACGCGGATGAACTTTGAGGACATGATGCTCCGTGAAATTACCATTCCCAAAAAGGACACTCATTTGAGGTTCCCAGAGCCGCCAAATTTATAGACGTAGAAAACAGAGTGATGGGAGCCAGGGACCGGGGAGGGGAAGGAGGTGTTTGTGTTTAAGAGGACACCGTCTGTTTCTGAAGATGGAAGATATCTGGGTGTGGATGGGAGGCGGGAATGTTTGCCCAAGAATCTGATTGTAGTTAAATGCCACTGAGCTCTATGCTTGATGGTTAACATGGCCCATTTGCATTACGGATATGTTATCACACACGAAAAAATGTACTGTTTTGCGGGGAAGAAGGAGATTTGCATCAACGGGGGCTTCTAGGCCAACGGTGAGTAGTCTTGAACATGTCGCTCATCATCAGAAACCAGCTGCTGAAATGCTGTAGCATACATACGCGTTAATAGACACGCTGGGCACCGTCTTCGAATTTCCAGCTACTTGGAGACAGTGGATGAAGCCACCACATCGCAAAGTGGCTGCATTACCTTGAGAGGCCATCCCTCACACGTTCCTCCTTTCCTGCCACACCATCAGGCTTGTGCTGAAATACGGATGTGCACGCCCTTCCCCCAGCTTGCAAAATGCTAACCGTTGGCCCCCCCAAAAGCACATCTTCGCCCCTGGCTGTGGTGGAAATGTCATCACGGTCACACGCCTTATTTGTTGGCTGGGAAACCAGCGCGAAGTGACTTGAAAGTCATCATGAGGAAGCGGCCTATGTTTTTCCATTTACTCAAATGAATGATTCAAATCGATCGACCTGTTTCCTCTTCCACAAGAGACCATCATGTTGTCTGGGTTTTACCTCCACTTTTACACAAAGGACATGTGGATTTTCTCCCTGACATAGTTCATGTGCTCTTTTAAAAACATAGTAGCCTTTGCTACTGTAAGTCTTGGCTGCACTTTTAACATCCTTTCTGGTAAATCACCCAGCTATCTATTATCTATCTATCTATCATCTATCTATCTATCGTCTACCATCTATCTATGTATCCATCCACCCACCCATCTATCTATCTATACATCCATCATCCATCCAACGATCCATCCATCACATCTATCATCTATTTACGTATCCATCTGTCCATCCATCCATCCATCATATCTATCTATCTATCCATCCATCATCCATCCATCATATCTATCTATCATCTATCTATCATCTATCTATCATCTATCTATGTATCCATCCATCCACCCATCTATCTATCTATCCATCCATCCATGCATCCATCCATCCATCTACATGTTGGCTTCAACATTTTCTCAGCGACTTTCAAGTTTCATTTTCTTTTTTTTTTTGCATCGCCTTCCCCATTAGCATTTATGTATTAGGGGAAAAAAATAAATAAACTTAGGTCCAACATGTCCATTCTTCCATAAAGCCATTTGTGCAATATCTTCTTGTCAGTCCCTATTGTCAATATTAAAGTGCTGACCCTGTGACTTCTAAGGCCATTGATCTATGTTCCTATTTAAATACATCAAACAGGGGTGCCTGGGTGGCTCAGTCGGTTAGGCGGCTGACTTCGGCTCAGGTCATGATCTCGTGGTCTGTGAGTTCGAGCCCCGCATCGGGCTCTGTGCTGACAGCTCAGAGCCTGGAGCCTGTTTCAGATTCTGTGTCTCCCTCTCTCTGACCCTCCCCCGTTCATGCTCTGTCTCTCTCTGTCTCAAAAATAAATAAACGGTAAAAAAAAAAAAATTAAAAATAAATAAATAAATACATCAAACAGCTAAAGAGGCTTTAGTATTTGAAGACGCATTTTTTTAATTTTTTTGTTTTTTAAAAAATTTACACCCAAGTTAGTTAGCATCTAGTGCAACAATGATTTCAGTAGATTCCTTAGTGCCCCTTCCCCATTTAGCCCATCCCCCCTCCCACAACCCCTCCCATAACCCTCTGTTTGTTCTCCATATTTAAGAGTCTCTTATGTTTTGTCCCCATTCCGGTTTTTATATTATTTTTGCTTACCTTCCCTTAGGTTCATCTCTTTCGTATCTTAAATTCCTTATATGAGTGAAGTCATGATATTTGTTTCTCTGACTGATTCATTTCACTTAGCATAATACCCTCCAGTTCCATCCACGTAGTTGCAAATGGCAAGATTTCATTCTTTTTGATTGACGAGTAATACTCCACTGTACATATATATACAACAGCTTCTTTATCCATTCATCCATCAATGGACATCTGGGCTCTTTCCATACTTTGGCTATTGTTGATAGTGCTGCTATAAACATGGGGGTGCATGTGTCCCTTCGAAACAGCACACCTGTATCCCTTGGATAAATACCTAGTAGTGCAATTGCTGGGTCATAGGGTCATTCTATTTTTAGTTTTTGGAGGAACCTCCATCTTGTTTTCCAAAATGGCTGCACTAGCTTGCATTCCCACCAACAGTACCAGAGGGCTCCCGTTTCTCCACATCCTCTCCAGCATCTGTACTCTTCTTGTGTGTCTCCCCAGATAGGCCACAGCGCCCAAGAGAGGCACCAGCATGCATTATTGACAACAGACCAAGCCTTCCCTGCACAATGGGTTTGCTCGCCAGACTTCCGGACGTTCTGAAATCCTTCGACAAATATTTCCAAGAGGAAAACCATCCATCCATGGCGAGTGGGTTTTCTCTAGTACCTAATTAGTGTCATTTACCCAGCTTTCTCTTTTATTAGCAGACAGATGACATTCTAAAGAACTGCTCCCAGCAACCTGCACACCAGCCAACAGAAAATTATATTTGGATTGTATTAACAGTCTGTCCGGCACCATCAGCCGTGATTTCCACAAAGTACTGTTGAGCATTTTTTGGAGAATCCCTCTTTTTGGAGTAAATCTGGAGTTGCCATTATTCTGAACGACGGTCCTTTTTTTTCTTCCTTTGTCTTGCACATCCCGATTTATTTATTTTTAGTGTTTATTTATTTTTGGGAGACAGAGACACAGCACGAGCAGGGGAGGAACAGAGAGAGAGGGAGACACAGAATCCGAAGCAGGCTCCAGGCTCCGAGCTGTCAGCACAGAGCCTGATGCAGGAGTTGAAGTCACGAACCATGAGATCGTGACTGGAACCGAGGTCGGACATTTAATGGACTGAGCCACCCAGGTGCCCTTTGCAAGTCCCAATTTAAAGGCAAGACTGGGGGGCGGGGCGGGCTCCTGGGTGGTTCAGGAGGAGGTTGGATTTTGGCTCAGGTCACGATCTCATGGTTTATGAGTTCCAGCCCTGTGTCAGGCTCTGCACTGATGGTACAATGCCTGCTTGGCATTCTGTCTCTGACCCTCTGTCTCTAAAAATAAATAAATACCAATAAATAAACATAATCTTGTGGTCCATGAGTTCGAGTCCCACGTCGGGCTCTGGGCTGATGGCTCAGAGCCTGGAGCCTGCTTCGGATTCTGTGTCTCCCTCTCTCTCGGCCCCTCCCCTGCTCACTCTCTCTCTGTCTCAAAGATAAATAAGTGTTAAAAAAATTAAATGTCAATTCTAACAGGCCAGCTCTCACCGGCTGTGAAAGATAAACGTGTATTAAAAGCCAGATTGGGGTCAGTGTGGTAAAACCTGGAGATGCGCCATGTGGGAGGGCTTCACAGATAGTGACCACACCTTCGTCTGTGTTTGCTCCAAGTTTCTGATTCTCCATCGGCCTCCAGAACGCGGGCTGATTGTGTTTGCTTTCCTGGATTGGATGCAAAGTGAAAAGTCGCCTTTCTCCATGGACTGATTGCTCTCCCTCTAATCGCCTTCATGCTCGGAATCCCAATGACAGGTTAGAAGCCTGATGAATTGACTTCAAGAATATTAATTTAATGCTTGACATGTCAGCAAATAGAGTAAGGGTGTTGTTTCAGGCCCAGCTTTGTGGAGTCTCCCCTGGATAGATTGTTTTTTAAGGCACACTCTCAATGCAAACGCGTCTTGGTAACTGAAGCAAGTTCTGCATCGAGCCCTAGAACAGAGTGAGCTAGGCTAGTCCAGCCTTACAAGGCTCAGCCAGACACTGAACGGGTGGGAAAGACAGAATAACCACGCTGGGGGTGGGGGGCAATTTAGACCCTAGAAAATATCACGGGGTGCATCTTAGCTCTTTCAGAAAGCTTTTGCAAAATTAGTTCTGCATAACTTTTTCTTTTCTTTCTAGAGAGATTAGTTTTGCATCGGAGTCTCTCATTATAATGAAGAACATATGCATTCACACGTAGGAATTTACAGGTCCTCACCATGTTCAATCTTTATTTTTTTAATGTTTATTTATTTTTGAGAGAGAGAGAGAGAGAGCATAAGTGGGCAGAGGCAGGCAGAGAGAGAGACACAGGATCCGAAGCAGGCTCCAGGCCCTGAGCCATCAGCACAGAGCCCGATGCAGGGCTCAAACCCACAAACTGCGAGATCATGACCTGAGCTGAAGTCGGATGCTTAATGGACTGAGCCCCCCAGGTGCCCCTCAATCCTTAACTCAGGCCTTCCCATGTGGTGGTTTTGTGTGCCTGGCCTGCTTTTCTGAGAAGGTTCCATGACTGCATGCCAACTGAGATCCCAAGACTTCCCCTCCTAGAACTTTCTCTCTGTACTGCCCACAAATGACTCCAATGTTCCCATGTAGGCTCCAGATCCCCCTTTCCAATGCCCTGACACATATCATACTCCACTGAGATACAAAATAACCCATTTCTTTCCCAGTTGACAGCTCAGGGCACTGCATATATTTCCGATGTGTACCCACATGCACCGACGGCTCTCCCAGTCCAGTGTCCTTGATGTAACATAATATTCCGTGTCCTACATATATTTGTCATCTAAACACTTTGGTTCGGTTGATTCTACCTCAATTTGCTGTCTCAAGAATGTTTGAGCCCAGGAAAGTCCCAACACAATGGTGCTGTCCAAAGCGTTTCACATTTACCAACAGATTCTACAAGCATTGGTATTGTTAGTGGAATATTGTCAACTAGGGAAGCTCATCTCAGACTTGGTGTCCAGTTTTTCATGATGTTAGTTTGTCCTATGACTCATTTGTTCGGTCGCTCCCCCAGAGATCAAACTGACACAGGGTGGCCCGGGGCCCCAGGCAGAGAATACCATGGGTTCAACATAAGTCACATTGTTAAACTCCGCTAGGACCAAAGCCCCCAGGTATGCAAAGGGACTCTTACCAGGCAAGATACACCTGCGGTCATTGGTTTTCCCCCAAGCGCCAGTCAAAGACCAGCTCTGTCCTTCGCATATGCAGGGAGGGAAGACCCGAAACCTGCTGAGTTAACCCTTTATTCTGCCAGCAAGAACTGCCCAAGCATGTGGGACTCCAACCGTCTGCCCAAGCATGTGGGACTTCCAACAGTGACTCCTTGGTCTTCTCATCCCATGACTGAACTTCTGTAAGACATCCAACACTCAAGGACCATACAAGCTCGTCTGTTCCTTTCCACTGACCTCTCCCCTCGAATCCTAATTACAAAATGCTATCTGTACTCTGACGTCAATGAACCCTCAAAAACACTTACGACCACCCAAACTTGAAGATACCCTTGTATCACAACTGATTGGAATAAAGAATCAATGAAGCCTCAAAAAAAAAAAAAAAATACTCACTACAGGCAGAGTTTAAAGATCACTCTGTATTAGAATGGATTGACTCTAGGACTCTTTAAGTACTGAGCTAATACAAATCTAATCTGGCCCATGGAAGACGTTCATGCCCCAGAATGTCTGTAACATCTTACTCAACACAGGTGTTGAAGAAACTCAGTCATAAAACCATCCAGTTTACAAGAATTTATTATGTAAACCTAACAGCTTCCATGATTTTGCTGCCTTCTTTGCTTCTCACAAGAGATTCTTCTGCACTGCTTAAAAAATAGCAAAGTACCACTCCTGTGGGGAGTTTTCTCCCTACGCGCTATTGGGGCGATCAAAACTAGTGATGCATTTTATTGCATTGCTGCTTCTTCAGGATACACGTGTTTTACTGTCACATTTCATACAAATCCCCTGCTGGCGATGTTAGAAAATAAGTATCTAATAAAATTTAGCAAGGAAGCTTTCTAAAGTTGATGGTAGTTAAAAAATTAAAAACGGGAAAGGGAGAGGGGACTGACATGAGTTGTGACTTTTCCGACGCGCCCCTGAAAACCAAACTCAGAGAAAGAGTATGACAAAGACGTGTGTCCTTGCCTGTCACTCTCGGGACACACCCTGTCCCCTTCCAACCAAAGGCAAACCAGACATTGGAAGTCCTGAGGGTTGAAATCTACACAAGTTGATTGGCAGATCTTGGTGTCATGACCTCAAATGAAGACGCTGGAAAAATCCACGGTGTTTATAGGTTGGGTGTGTCTGTATTCACCCGACAACCCATCTTTGAAGACTCGTTTGGGGGCGCCTGGGTGGCGCAGTCGGTTAAGCGTCCGACTTCAGCCAGGTCACGATCTCGCGGTCCGTGAGTTCGAGCCCCGCGTCGGGCTCTGGGCTGATGGCTCAGAGCCTGGAGCCTGTTTCCGATTCTGTGTCTCCCTCTCTCTCTGCCCCTCGCCTGTTCATGCTCTGTCTCTCTCTGTCCCAAAAATAAATAAACGTTGAAGACTCGTTTGTCATAGGGTAACCTGTGCATTTATCACTGACAACACTAAAGTCACCTACCCTAGGTCCCTTTCCTCAAGGAGCTCACATATTGGGAGGAAAACTAAGTCAGTGTCAGAACAAAGACAGGGAGAATGAAGTGGGTGTCAATATATTAAGAAGATAATATGCCACATTGAACGAGTTTTCATAAATAATTGGCCCCAATGTAGAGCTCACCTTGGAATATAGTTTCAATAATCACAATTCATTTAATCATCAGTAGACAATACACTTCTACAGTCAGTTGCCTGTTAACTTGTAACTGTCCTGGGAAGAAGTAGAATGAGACAGAAATGTGCTAGGTCCTAATAAATTAGTCTGTGGGTAGTGTATCAGTTTCTTATTACTGCTATTAACAAATGACCACGAACCAAAAGCTTAACTCAACATAGATTTCTCCTTCCCCAGCTCTGGAGACCAGATGTCTGCGATCCAGATGGGTCCTGACCAGTGAGATCCAGGCGGGGCAATGACATACTCCTACCAAAGGTCAAGGGGAGGGTCCTTCCTGCCTCTCCCAGCTTCTGGGGCTCCAGGCATCCCTGGGCTCGTGGCCCCTTCCCTCCCTTCTCTGCCTCTGTCTTCACGTGGCTTCCCCTCTGTGTCTGTGTCTCATCTTGTGTCTCTTACAAGGACACCTGTCACTGGCTTCGGGGCCACCTTGATCCAAGATGACCTCGTCTCAGATACTTCACTTACATCTGCAAAAGCCAATTTGCAAACAAGGTCTTATTCTGAGGCTCCAGGTATTAAGACAGGGACATATCTTTTTGGAGCCCCCCCATCCAACCATGGAGGGACGGTGTCATATTGTCCCTTGTGTCTTGTTCCTCACTCACTCATTTGGCCACGGCCACTGACCACCCAGTGGCCCGGGAACGGAAGAACACGTCGGCATGCTACCTCTATCTCCCTGCGCCTTCCCTCCGAGACAGGGAGGGCAGTACTGGGCATAGAACCACACAGACAAACACAGGATTGCCACCGGTGAAAGAGGTTTCGAAGGCAAATTCCCGTAGAGAAGGGGATCTGACTGGGTCTGGGGAGTCGGGGAGGAGAGTCTCAACAGTTTTTGGTGTTCAGATCTATCACAAGACCGAAGAGTCACTCTGCAAAGAGACACCGGAAGGAGAGGAGGAAACGTGTCGGGACGCCCTTTGCAGGAAGGGAGTTGGGCGCTTGTGAGGGGCCACCGGAAGATGCCAGGGAGGCTCACAGGCAGCAAAGAAGAGGATGCCCCTGAGAGGGCCACACCCATGGCTTTTCCCAAGTCTTGTATCCTCATATCCAATGGGATAGAACAAACTATGAGCTGCGAGAAAGTTCCCAAATCTCTATAAGCAATAGAATCAGGAAGGCCATTAAATGCGATTAAAGACGATGTCACACATCAACGTCAGGCTGAACCCTTAAGGACTAGGCTCCCTGTGGGGCGATGCAACGTAACAAGGGGCCCTCGAGGTCTCAGGGGATCCCATCCCTGTATTGCCATGATCTGAACGTACGACCTACAGCATGTGACCACTTAAGTGTGGTCTGTTTCATCCAGCTCTTAGCTGTTGGCAATTCTGCCCCAGGGGACATTGAGAAAAGTCGGGAGAGCTTTTTAGTTGTCTCTGCAAAGCCAGAGGGACGCTCCCGGCAGGTGCTGGGTGGAGACCAGAGACGGTGCTCAACACTCTACAGTACACAGGACGCCCCTTCCCAGAGAGCCAGCCAGCCCCAGACGACCACAGTGCGGAGACCGAGAGCCTCTGCCTTAAATACATGAGGACGTTACACCTGCCCCTCCTTGCCTGCAAGGAGACAAATCTGATAATTATGCAAAACAATACATTGCAAACTTGAGGAAGATGGATGAGGCACTGGCCACGTGTGATATGTAAGCCACTAACATACTGTGGTTTCTTTGCTGAGTCTAATTTACCTGTTCATAATGTAAGTAAGCCCATCCCTATACTTTCTGCCTCCCAGAAACTGCCGTGTGGATGAAGTCAGGCCAGTCAGTGTTATTATCATAGAGAGAAAATATCACATCTCCTTTTCATACACTTATAGGTGGTATTGGAAGCCAATTTTTATTCAAATTTTTTAAGTTTATTTATTTTGAGAGAGAGACAGAGAGACAGAGAGTGTGCGTGTGTGTGTGTGTGTGTGTGTGTGTGTGTGTGTGAGAGCGGGGGAGGGGCGGAGAGAAAGAGAGAGTTTGGCAGTGGGAAGAGGCGGATAGAGGGAGAGACAGAGAATCCCAAACGCGGGCCCAACCCGCGCTGGGTTCAGCACAGAACCCAACGCTGGCCTCCAACCCTAGAACCTCAAGATCATGACCTGAGCCGAAGTCAGGTGCTCAACCGACCGAGCCACCCCCACCCCCCAGGATGCCTGGAAGCCAATTTTTAAACATCGAAAAATTGAGAGCAAGTCTTTGAATTCGGCCATGAACGTTGACCGACTTGTAGGGCATCTGATGGCATTAACATCAGTGTCACTTGACTTCTTTGAGCCCCATCTTCTTCTTCCGGAAAATGAGGATTAGACATGTCCTTACCTCCTGGGGCCATTGTGAAGACTGATGAGGGGACCACCAGAGATTCTGGGCCCCGCGAAGACCACACAAAGCCTTGGGTAGTGCCTTGCAATTATCACGAAGACGAGGGGACCCTGAGGCCTGTCGGGAGTGACTCTGCACAGCGAACTTACTAAGAAAAAGCAGTACTCGGCATAGCAATACCAAATGTCGTATGTAAGCATAAAATATAGAGACCAAAATAATGAAATAATTAACACAGCCATCATGTAATTCATTGCAAGTGACTTAGTAGGAAGAAATTATAGTTGTGACAAATGATACATCCTACAGGAGGCTAAGATATAGTAAAGAGTAAGTGAGGGGCACCTGGGTGACGCAGTCGGTTAAGCGTCCGACTTCAGCCAGGTCACGATCTCGCGGTCTGTGAGTTCGAGCCCCGCGTCGGGCTCTGGGCTGATGGCTCAGAGCCTGGAGCCTGTTTCCGATTCTGTGTCTCCCTCTCTCTCTGCCCCTCCCCCGTTCATGCTCTGTCTCTCTCTGTCCCAAAAATAAATAAACGTTGAAAAAAAAATTAAAAAAAAAAATTAAAAAAAAAGAGTAAGTGATACTTGTAATAATATAATCATGTATAATAAAATTAATGTAATATAATTAAACATAGCATAATTAATATATAATTATTTTATACATAAGGTATAAATTATATTAGCATATTATAATTATATAATATAATCAATACATTATATTAATTATATGCAATATTGTAATTAATGCAATTATATATATTATATATAATATTATAACGTATAATAACACATATTGTATATAATCATATATATATAATATAGTTAATGAATGTGTAACATGCATAATATTCAATATATATATAATACAATCTATCATAACAATATGCCAATAATTCTTTGCAAGTGACTCATGAAAATAAGTGATATTTATAAATACTGCAAAGTGAGTAAGTAATATAATCTGTAACAATATGTATCCTAATATAGGGGTCGTGGAGCATACAATTCCTGATATCGGGGAAAATACATACTATATGATAATATAGGGGTGCCTGGCTGGCTCAGTCAGTGGAGCATGTGACTCATGATCTCAGGGTCATGGGTCCGAGCCCCACATTGAGTGTATAGATTACTTAAAAATAAAATCTTTACTATATATATATACATATACACAGACATCATAATATAATTGTCTCCAACTTATTAAAATCGATGGCACTTATAATGTGATATATAGTAATATAACCTAATATATAACATAGCCAATGTAAAACCCGACCGTGGAGGGAACTGAGGCCCCACATGCCCCAAACCGGCAAAACTCAAATGTCTTTCTTTTCCTTTGGGGACCACAACCTCGGCTGCCCTTTACAGGGACGGCTGCGCCCGGCCGGCCAGCAGGTGCCTCCTAGGACTTCGCGACAGACAGGCGTTTGCACTCACGAGGCACCGGGGCAGGAAGCGTCCTCGTAGATGGAGACCTGTGCTCCCTCTGGAGCCCGTCAGGGCGGCCGGGGAGAGGAGCGCAGGCTGCTGTGTCCACGGCGTGGCTGTTGGGGTCCCCAGGACTGTAGACCACGGCCAGGTCTTGTGTTGATGCCCCGGTTCCTTTCCCACTTGCCAGAATCAGACGTCGGCTCATCTGCAGCGTGATGGCTCCCACGGGGCACCACCCCCCAGGTTAACGTCCCCAGCCTCCTCCTCCGGGCAAAATCCCCAGGGGCGGGACGTCTGATCCTATGAACCCCGCAGTTAGGAGCGGGGCCACCTACGGCCGGCAAAGTCACTGACTGGGACGATCGTGAGCACACGCTTGCCTTCTGCTCGACGATTATCTGCTCCCCATTCAAAGCCCTCGTGGGGATGAATAATTTCTTGTTGCTCCCCGTCTGGATTTCTGCTCTGTCTTAATGCCTCCTGACAAGTTAACCCCACAGGACTGAGACCTCCTTTACCAAAAGATGCCAACGTTCCGAGTCCCATAGGTGAGTTACACGGGCACCCTGGCTTGGAGCAACCACGGTGCCCCACGTTTTACAGCAATCAGGGCTCGCCTGACTCGCCCTTCCCACCTCGCCTTCCCTGCTTTTACTCGAGCCACTGGCTTTTCCTTTCTCAGTAGGGAGGGAAATTCAGCATTTCCTTCCGGGCAACCCCGGGATTCCAGAAGCAGGGCATGGAAAGCACACCTCCAGTGTTGTTCCTGTGGAGGTCTGTCAACAGTAGGACTCGACTTCTTCGAGTCAAGGAAGACTTGACCTCCTCCCCTCCACTCACCGCCAAGTGCCCTTCCGAATGTCCTTTGGGAAATCACGGCTCCTCATAAGACTCTAGTGCATTCTCTACCCTTAACGGAGGATGCACACCTGTGATGCTGCTCAAAGCTTTTGGGGCAAAATTACCCCACGCGTGTCTGGCCTTCCTCTGGACGGGCACATTGTTGGAAAGTGAAGTCAGTCACAGGCCACGTCGTCCTGAGCAGCAGAGGAAACTTCCTGTGCCCTCGTCTGCCAGAGCTCACCCTCTGCTGAAATGGTCACTTTCTTCTGGAAGGAGGAAAAGGAGCCACAAGTCAAGTATTTCACCGCTATGTGCCCGGATCCACCAGCTCTGATAAGAATCAAGCACTCTCAGGGGAGCCTGGGTGGCTCAGTGGGCGAAGCGTCCGACTTCAGCTCAGGTCACGATCTCGCGGTCCGCGAGTTCGAGCCCCACGTCCGGCTCTGTGCTGCCAGCTCGGAGCCCGGAGCCTGCTTCAGATTCTGCGTCTCCCTCTCTCTCTGCCCCTCCCCTGCTCACGCTCTGTCTCTCACTCCTACCAAAATGAACAACCTGGAAGAAGAAAGACCCATTCTCGAGGTTCTAGTTCCCACCCTTGAGCACAAGACTGCCTCAGAATCCAGTGACGGTGTGCGACACAGCTGGGTTTGCAAAGCTGGGTCCCTCACGTCTGCTCTGGACCATGGGGCGGTCCCCGGTGCCTTCATTTTATCTGCTACTCATGGCAGGGAGCAAGCAAGCACCTTTCACAGTGGGGACCACCTGTTCCTGCTGTCACACTGAAAATGTTCTAATCTGCTGACACCTGTAAGCATCTCAGTACCCAAATCCGCCAACACACATTTCGGTGACAGAGAAATCCGTGCTTTGGGCCCATGTTCCGTTACATGATGGAACGATGTCATACAATGACATGCCAATGACATTGCAAAATGACTACCTGCCACACTGTAGGACCTTGTAGAATCACAACATCGATGTAAATTTCACCTGATTATGCGCACGATCTACCAAAACTTCCAGAGTTTATCAGTTGCCCCTCACGTTGTTTAATGAATACACATGTCGATCGAGTTCAGGGTTTTCCCATCACATCTTGCTGCTTTCTTTAAGCAGAAATAATTAGGCGTGACTGGGTGGCTCAGTCGGTTGAGAGCCCAACTTTGGCTCAGGTCACGATCTCACGGCTCGTGAGTTCGGGCCCCATGTCGGGTTCCGTGCTGACAGCTCAGAGCTCGGAGCCTGCTTCCGATTCTGTGTCTCCTTCTCTCTCTGCCTCTTCCTCGCTCTTTCTTTCTCCCTCAAAATAAACAAAACATTTTTAAAAATTAAAGAGATAAGGAAACAAAAATGATTAAACACATCTTGTTTAATAAACGTTCTAAAATTAAAAAAAATTTTTTTCAAAGTTTATTTATTTTTGAGACAGAGAGAGACAGAGCATGAACGGGGGATGGGCAGAGAGAGAGGGAGACACAGAATCGGAAGCAGGCTCCAGGCTCTGAGCCATCAGCCCAGAGCCTGACGCGGGGCTCGAACTCACGGACTGCGAGATCGTGACCTGGCTGAAGTTGGACGCTTAACCGACTGAGCCACCCAGGCGCCCCTAAATTTTTTTTTAAAAAGCTCCCTCAGAAGAGTAATAATTGACAACAAAAAGTGTGAGAAGCATTGTTATAGACAGAAACCACTCCATAAACCCTGTCACCAACTACTCCACCATTTGTCAATCCAGAATCAATGATTCTCTTCCAAGAAGGAGGGAGTCCTTGGATGGACTTAAAAGCCATGGGGGTTGCAGGCCACACCTCAGAGAAAGAAGGAGCGAAACCACCGATTTCCAGAAACCAGACCGCATTTACAGCGTCCCAGTCCGATGTTGTTGATACGGCTGATACCATTGACCTACGCATTCCGTGAGTCTGAGTAGATCCCAGAACAAATCCAGCATGATGAGGAAGGAGCACACAAATTGTGTGTTTTAGTCTATGAGCCGGCTCCGTTCACATTCACATTACCAACCACACTTGTGGACTCTATTTTTATTCCCATTATAATTAAGACCACGGAAAAGTGGGATCATCATTTAATGCATCATTTGCTATGCAAATTGTTTTTCACAGAGAGCTGTCTGCTCTGACCTTTCTCGCAGTTACGATTTCAAACGCCCGGTCATTTTGATTCTTTGCTTTTCAGGATGCTGTTAAAGCATCTGACTGGTGAATCTCCTGAGTAGGATAAAAAAAGTGAATTATCTGAGGGGAGGATAAAAATATGAGAGGGAGTCATCCCGTGGCCCTATTTATTTCAACTCTGCTGTCTTGAATCAGAGAGGCCAGGAGCTCACATTCCCTGGACGAGAGAAAGGATGGTCATGCCTCTGGGGTCTGTGTTCACATGGACCTGTGTCCTCGTTAGCTTTGGGTCACAAACTATCAGGATTGGAGCATATTGGACTAATTTTCTACCTATGGAATGACCCAGGTGCTCGTCCCCAGATAGATTATACATACTGTACAATGAACCGCCGGACCAGGAATCTCAAAAGAACGAAATGAGGGATATTTTTTCTAGCATTGTGCAGCTATAATTGGAAAATAACATGGCGGGCATCAAAGGTGGGCGGGGTAAGCACTTCACTTATGTATATGCTGCAAAATCATCGCCTTGGTGAAGTTAATGCCTACAGCATCTCGGATACTTAGTTACCGAGTGTGTGTGTGTGTGTGTGTGTGTGTGTGTGTGTGTGTGCTAAGAACATTTAACATCTCTCTTAGGAACTTCTGAGTATAAACACGGTACTGTTAACTACAGTCTGCATTAGATCCTAGAACTTACTCATCTTACACCTGCGAGTTTCTGCCCTTTGACCAGTGTCTCCCATTTCCCCAACCCCACCATTCTGCTCTCTTTTCTATGCGGAAATTGATTATTTTAAAATTATTCACTGATGTGGATCAATGCAGGCCAGGACCCCTGAGATCCAGGAGGGGCAGGACCAGTGAGTTCCAGGCAGGGCGGGACCACTGAGATCCAGGCAGGGCCACTGAGATCCTGGCAGGGCAGGACCACTGAGATCCAGGCAGGGCAGGGCCACTGAGATCCAGGCAGGGCAGAGCTGCTGAGATCCAGGCAGGGCAGGGCCGCTGAGATCCAGGCAGGGCAGGACCACTGAGATCCAGGAGGGACAGGGCCACTGAGATCTAGGCAGGGCAGGGCTGCTGAGATCCAGGAGGGACAGGGCCACTGAGATCTAGGCAGGGCAGGGCTGCTGAGATCCAGGAGGGACAGGGCCGCTGAGATCCAGGCAGGGCAGGGCCTCTGAGATCCAGGCAGGGTAGAGCCACTGAGATCCAGGAGGGGCAGGACCACTGAGATCCAGGCAGGGAAGGGCCACTGAGATCCAGGAGGGGCAGGGCCACTGAGATCCAGGCAGGGCAGGGCCACTGAGATCCAGGAGGGACAGGGCCACTGAGATCCAGGCAGGGCAGGGCTGCTGAGATCCAGGCAGGGCAGGGCCTCTGAGATCCAGGCAGGGCAGGGCCACTGAGATCCAGGTAGGGAAGGGCCACTGACATCCAGGAGGGGCAGGGCCTCTGAGATCCAGGCAGGGCAGGGTTGCTGAGATCCAGGCAGGGCTGTGCCCCCTCCTGAGGCTCCAAGAGAGGGTTCTTCCCCCCTCTTCCAGCTTCTGGGGCTGCAGGCGTCCCTGGGCTTGTGGCCACATCCCTCTGGTCTCTGCCTCTGTGTTCACGTGGCTTCTCCTCCGTGTCTGTATCTCCTTTTCTGTCTCTTATAAGGACACCTGTCCCTGGATTTAGGGCCACCTTCATCAAGGATGCTCTCATCTCGAGACCTTTAATCACATTTGCAAAAAGTCTATTTCCAGGGGCGCCTGGGTGGCTGAGTCAGTGAAGCATCCAACTTCAGGTCGGGTCATGATCTCGCGGTCAGTGAGTTTAAGCCCCGCATCAGGCTCTGGGCTGACAGTTCAGAGCCTGGAGCCTGTTTCAGATTCTGTGTCTCCCTCTCTCTCTGACCCTTCCCCATTCATGTTCTGTCTCTCTTCGTCTCAAAAATAAATAAACGTTAAAAAAAAATTTTTTAACAAAAAAGCCTATTTCCAAGTGAGTTCCCATTGACAGGTTCTGGGATATTTGAGGGAGCCACCATTCAACCCTATCCACGGGCCAAGAGGTAAAACCTAGATTTTTCCTCTGTGTCTTCTCTTGTGTCTCTTATATAAGGACACCCGTCATCAGATTTAGGGCCGCACTGATCTGGGATGACCTCATCTCAATCCTTACACGAATTTCTCCCGTGTATGTGTCATGACCAAACTTGAAAACGACCACAAAAAACGCTTAAATATTCATCAGAATGAGGGATAAAATAACGATTAAGCATTAATCCAACGGCGTTCCAGAATGCAAGAGTGGGAGTTGTGTCAAATTATAAATTTCAGTCCAAAAAAGCACCCTAGGGGCGCCTGGGTGGCGCAGTCGGTTAAGCGTCCGACTTCAGCCAGGTCACGATCTCGCGGTCCGTGAGTTTGAGCCCCGCGTCGGGCTCTGGGCTGATGGCTCGGAGCCTGGAGCCTGTTTCCGATTCTGTGTCTCCCTCTCTCTCTGCCCCTCCCCCGTTCATGCTCTGTCTCTCTCTGTCCCAAAAATAAATAAACGTTGAAAAAAAATAAAAAAAAAAACACCCTAATTACGAGACGCTATGGATTCGGGGATGCAATTTGGACAACGCTCACAACGTGAAAGTTTAAATCAGTGCTTTACGAACGCATACCTTTGTAGGTAAACACTTAACATCTGAGAATGGTAAGCCTCAGCCCCGTGCTTCGGACGAAGGATGGAATTGGAAGACACAGGAAATACAGGACACAGTGCTCTGAGTCTTGAACATTTTATATCTTTTTAAAAGGCTCATGAAAACACCGATAACCAGCAAAGGAGTTGAATCAGTAATAACAAATCTCCCAGTGAAAAAACTCATGAAAATAAAACAAAATTTTAAGGTTCATTAAAGCTAGTGACAGGTAGGTCCATTATACTTACTCGTCTAGGCATATTTAGGACACTTATTTGATATATATGATATATATATCATATATATCATATATCATATATATATGATATATATATAGGAGATATATATATATATCTCTTGTATCACATATGTATCCTATCATATATAATCCTAAATATATCACATATATTTCCTATATACCATCTACATAGTCAAGATAATATATTTATTAGCCTTTCTGTGTATTCCTACATTGCAATTTGATAGTAACTCTCAACGAATGAAAGTTGCAAAACTTTTTTTTTTTATTTTTTTTTCAACGTTTATTTATTTTTGGGACAGAGAGAGACAGAGCATGAACGGGGGAGGGGCAGAGAGAGAGGGAGACACAGAATCGGAAACAGGCTCCAGGCTCTGAGCCATCAGCCCAGAGCCTGACGTGGGGGAACTCACGGACCGCGAGATCGTGACCTGGCTGAAGTCAGACACTTAACCAACTGAGCCACCCAGGCGCCCCTGCAAAACTTTTTTAAAGGTAAAAGACAACGCATTAGCAAGGCTTGAAGAGAAAACAGAACAAGGGAATTGGAAGACAATACCCAAATGTGGTGTGTAGAAAGACATTCCTTTAGTTTTTTTAATGTTTATTTATGTTTTGAGAGAGACAGAGACAGAGTGTGAGTGGGGGAGGGGCAGAGAGAGAGGGAGACACAGAATCCAAAACAGGCTCCAGGCTCTGCTGTCAGCACAGAGCCCCCATGAGGGTCTCGAACTCATGAGCTGTGAGATCATGACCTGAGCCAAAGTTTAACCGACTGAGCCCCCCAGGCGATCCAGAAAGATTTCCTAACTCAGGTGGGAAAGTGAACTTGAGAGAAAGGGGAGCTCATTAGTCCCCAAAAACAAGTAGGAAGCCAGGATCCCTGTAAACTCAGAGTGAAGGGGAGAGATACGTCTGGGACCTGCAGAACCAGGAGTCCTTGGACCCATCAATGAAGCAGGCTCAGGCAAACCAAATACCAACATTGCGTACCGGGCCGCCACTCAGCAGAGCTGAAATTTGACAAGATACAGGATGAAGTCCTTAGGACGGATGGCTGACCCAGAGTGCAGAGTCAGCTCCCAGCAGCTGAAGGGCACAGAGACAACAAAGTCCAGGTGACCCTTCAGCCTTCCAACAGCCCTACAAAACAATCCAACTTCCCCCAAATTATCTGCTATGTTACCTGGAACCCACCCATTTATGTTGGGACATGGCTTGACTGTTTATCAGGTTTGGAGCCCCTTTGGTCATTTTGCATTCTGCAGGGGAGAAATCTCCATCTATGGGAAGGTCAGTGCAATGACTCTCGAACCCTTGGTGGCTATGTAGATGCAGAGCTTATGCCCATCCCATCTCCTGGCTCCTGAAATACTCCACAAAGATCCACAAGTGTCTGCCCACCCTACATCTCAACTCCAGCCACACACAGGTGCCTAGGAGCTCCCCATACATGGAAGACACTGGCGACCAACAAGGTCATCTTTTGACCTTGAGCTCTGGCTAAATGTTCAAGATGAACGTTAACACCAAAAGACCACTTTGACTGCACCCAAGAGAAATGGTGTAAATTTACAGTGATGTAAATATAGGAAACCACACAGAAAGGCTACTGATCAAAGAATCTCCAACCCAGAAAGATAACAATCTCCAGGTTATTCTACTTGAGCAGTGAAATTAAGTATTCACAAAAATATGATACTTCCCACGGAATTTGATAAAACACTAACATGTTACTGACAGCTTTTTAATGTCTCAATGAACTAATAATGTAGGAAGGACTTTTTCAGAGAGAGCATAAAATTATATAAAATCATACATTCACCCTTGAAACTTCAAAATGCTCAAGCAAGAAAATCAAATACACTCATTTGTATTCCTCCTATTTTGTAGTGTTGATCCCAGCAGAATAGTTTACAGTAAACAATTGACTTGAAGTAGCTATAGAGTAATTGGTTTATACATCAGTAAGTACCAACCACATTTTCAATGGGCAAGTCTTACATTATGGACAAAGGCACAGGGTGCACAGATTTTTTTTCAGGTGTTTGTCAAGGTGTTTATAATATCCTTGCAGGCAAGATGAAGGAATCTGAGTTAAATGATAATACAAATAGTCAGACCCCCTTACACAGAGCATCGATTAATTTAATAAGGGTGTGCATGAAGTTGATAAGTATGAATTAATTTGATGATAAAGTCATTTGCCCATTTTGAGGGTACTTTTTTCCCAATCAGGATGATGATCTTCAACATATTTTTTGGAAAATCAAATTCTCAAATGAAACACAATAAACTGGGTTAATTAGTAGTACAATTAAGCTAATAAAATAAAGGTCCTATGTATACCTGTATTGTAAAAGTGCATTTCTATGTTTTTGAGAATGTTAAAAGTCATTTTATTTATCTTGTTTTGTCCTTGGTGCCAAGCACATGTCAAACATATCATAGATGTTGGAAAGACAAAATGGAGGAGGAAGGAAGGAAGGAAGGAGGAAGGAGGAAGGAAGGAAGGGAGGGAGGAAGGAAGGAAGGAGGAAGGAAGAAGGAAGGGAGGAAGGAGGAAGGAAGGAAGAAAGGAAGGAAGGAAGGAAGGAAGGAAGGAAGGAAGGAAGGAGGAAGGAAGGAGGAAGGAGGAAGGAAGGAAGGAAGGAAGGAAGGAAGGAAGGAAGGAAGGAAGGAGGAAGGAGGAGGGAGCGAAAGAGAAAAGGGATGTTATCTGTTGTCTATGATTATTATTAGCCAATTTTTCATAGACTTCCTTTCAATTGTTGTCACTGATAGTGGTAAGCTTTAGAACCGCAAGTCAAGAACATTTCATCGGTAGATGCTTGAATGAGTTAAGGCCAATATTTGCATGATATAGTAGTAATTTCCTCTACTTTTTATGGCTCACCAAAAACCTAAATCTAAGTGGAACACAGTGGTGAAATATGACACCCTCCATCACTCAACCCCGCCAAAAATACTTCAAGAAGCAAGATTAAGATTAGTAAACCCTCCAGGAAATTTATGTTTGCCACAGTCCTTCATCAGTAACAGAATATTTGTGATCCTGTTTGGAGCATAATTTACAGAGAAACACGGAGACGCCATCAACATATTAAATTCAGAAGAAATAGCTGCTCTTGTCCCCCCTCCAGACCTCCAGCTGCGTCCCACGATCGCACTCTGATGGATTATTAATTACGATGTCCTCAGCATATTAACTGACGCCACGGGAATATTTGCATTGCAAAGGGCTTGTTTGCAAAAGGCCTGGAGTCTCTTGACCTTGTGGCCAAAGTCGACAAGAACCTTCCTCGTCTCTAGCGGGTTAACACATGGATAATGAATAACACATGGATAACTGCAGCCCAGAGAAGGTGAAATTGAAGATACCCCAGGAGGAGTGTATGGAAGGACTCAGCACAGCACAGAAGCTGGTCAGTATGCAACACTGTTATCACATCCAAGAGCGGGCCGCATGCCGGGCGCCCAGCCCAAGTGGGACACCACCATCCTGTGGGATCTCTGTCCTCCGTGAGTTCACCATCAAGGCCAGTAACAGAAGCAATGCATGATCATGTGAATCACACAATCCCCCTGAAGAACTGAGGACATCACTGGGACATGCTACCTACGTTTTGAAAGCCCTTGTTAGCAGTGTTTTCTATTTTTCCTGTGAAACAGACACTGTCCTTCCATCGGCTGAGCTCTATCAGTGCCGGGCATCGTTACAAAGCCACAGATTTGTCTCATCTCTAAAGAGGTCTGTGGGTGTCATAACAACCGATTTCTCTGTGTCCTAATCTTTGTGTGATTCTTTTTTCTTTTTTTTTCTGACTCACATTCCTTGGTTTGAACGCCATATTGATCTGGTGTTTCGAGAGCCCCCTTGTCTTGGAGTGAGATATGCAGGCATTGCAGAAAGGTATTCCAACAAATTCCAGGATTTAGATTTATGCTATGGAGCAGTGGTTCTCAATGGGGATAATTTTACCCCCCAATAGAAGAGTCGGATTAAAGGCAATTTTACATAAAAACAAATATTGTCACCGGGGCACCTGGGTGGCGCAGTCGGTTAAGCATCCGACTTCAGCCAGGTCACGATCTCGCGGTCCGTGAGTTCGAGCCCTGCGTCAGGCTCTGGGCTGATGGCTCAGAGCCTGGAGCCTGTTTCCGATTCTGTGTCTCCCTCTCTCTCTGCCCCTCCCCCGTTCATGCTCTGTCTCTCTCTGTCCCAAAAATAAATAAACGTTCAAAAAAAAAAAAAAAACAAATATTGTCACCAAAAAAAAAAAAAAAAAAGAATTGGGGAGTTGGTCACGGCATCTACAGAAAGACACCGGTGTTGAGGAAGGCTGACACAGAATTGGCATATCCCATTGGAGAAAGGTAATTTATCTTCTTTAATATTATATTTTGGTACATTTATTACTGCACTGAGAGTTCTCTTATTGGGGAAGAATTTAGAACGGGGAAGCCAGATACACCCGGCTCTCTCTGGAGTGGTATTTCCTCCTTGGTGGAATGGGAATGATTGTATTTCTGTTAGGCGATGGAAGTGTACTAATGAGCCATGATAAGGAGCAAGGAGAGGGTATGTTCCTGATGTATAATTCATGTGCTTAAAAGGATGCTTATGTAATATACTATATCATAGTAATTTACCACAGACCACTTCCATCCATCCAAATCTTAGAGCATGAAAATAAGACTCTTAAAGCATATTTTGGGTCTCAAACGAGATCAGTCACGTGGCTGTCTCCACAAAATGACTCTGTCTTTGAACGCATGAAAGGAGAAACCAGACAGCTCCAGGGAACAAGTTAATTTAGCAGATTGCCATTATCTATGCACAAAACTACGATTAATAAAAAAAATAAATGATAGTATTAAATCCTACAGAGTATTAAATCCTATTGATTAAAAATAATGAAATACATTAACGAAACGTTTATTAACACAGAAAAGCGACCTGTATAGTGTAGGTCACCGTTTCCTGTGGCCCAAGGATGATGATTTTATTACATTCCAATTTCCTGGGGCCCCGATGAGATTATGACCTTGTGCGTATAAACTCACCCATGGACGTGGCAGGAAATCAGCTCTTCCAGTGGCTCTCTGAGCACGCATGGTCATTTCTGCGGCTCCGTATGAATGGTGGAATCCTCAGTCTGATTGATAAGCATCTGATGCACAGCGGGTTCTCTCCTTTCCCACTTTCCCTTGATATTTGGAAACAACACAACTAAACCTTGGGACTGTTGGCTAATTCCAACTGGCGAGGCCCAAGAAAGTAACATTAGGTAAGACAGATTCTCAGAACGCCTTCCCCTGGCATATGTACAACTTCCCCAACGTACTCAAGCAAAAACTTATCCAGGGACCACTCGAAAGGGATTTTGCAGACATAATTAAGGTCCCAGATCTGTTGACTTTAAGATACATAGATCGTGCAATTGCACTAACATAAGCACATGAACCTTTAAAGGCAGGGAGTTTTGTCTGGCCGGTGGCCTCAGAGAAAGCCAGACACTTGCAGGATGACCAGTATTCGAACACAGAGGACATCGCATGGGAAGCAATGTGGATCTCCTCTAGAGGCTGAGAGAGGTCCCTAGGTGATAGCCAGTGAGCAAGAAAACTTAATCCTATGACTATAAGGAATTAAGTTCTGCCAACAGCAAGGATGACCGTGGATGCAGGTGTATTTCTCCGGACCCATTGGATGAGACCTAAATCCAGCCAACGCCTTCCTGGCAACCTTGGGAAACCACACGCAGACCCTTCGGACCCACAGAAACCCGACATAGTATTTGGACGTTGCTTTAAGCTAAGTTAGTGACAATTGGTTACATTGCGTTGGAAGCTCTTATACCCCGCCCAATGTGACTATCCTGTGTATTACTCAATAAAATTCTTGGGGAAATGATGCCACATTGTTCGAAAGTCTCCACTGAGATAACGTGATTTAAAACATCCCCAAATTATTAGGACACCAAGATTTCAGCCAAGAGTTCCAAATACAAAGAAGGCACGCCAGCGACCGACCACTGTTTCTGTAGGTTTTCAATTATTTGCACACAAAGAATTCACTCCTATGGGGACCGGGGCAAGAAAAAATGACCTCTTCCTCGGGAAATGCGTGAACGGTTACCGCTCTGCCTCAAGTTCCAGGCGATAATCGCAGTGGATGTAGCTGAACAAAGTGTAGAGAGCTTCATCTGTAATTATTAAGCATTCCAAGGAAAAGTTCCCGTGTTGCAGCATTCAGTGGGCAGACGAGAGTTTCCAGTGACATGCGCTTCCATAAATCAAACAAATCCCAAGAGTTGGTGGCGTGGTAATGGAGAAACAGACGTGAATTACTGCTTAACAGGAATATTGGATCTTTAAATGAACTGTACGCTCTCATTTTTAATAGGACAAAGCAGTAGCCGGGCATAATAAAAATAATTGAAATGAGGGTCTGGACCCATTAATCTACCGAGAAGTGCGTTAAAGAATAAGTGAGGCAGAAAAACAGCCCAACGTATGTCACAGTGCCCGATAGATGTCATTTGTGCCTAATGGTCTCAGTGGCCATCAATAAAAGAGTGAACAGTATGGAGACTGGAGAATAAAAGTTTAAGACAAATCCCTCCTAGAGGAAAGGCAGGATGAGGAATAGAAAAGGTGATCGATGGAGTTAATGTGCCTCCCATTGCTCTGTCGGGGGGGGAAGAAAATGGAATCTCGCGTCTACATAACACACGTAATTAATGAAGCCACCTACGTCCTCCTGAATGAGGCACGCTCTGTTCTCGTCCATCCCGTCATTGATTCCATGTGAGCTTAGGAGCATCATTCCCGGGAGAAACGCCAGCTGAGCACAGGTGAACCTTTGTCTCGGGGTCCGAGAAACTCGTGCCCACCCACCACCTTTGGGGCTTCACAGGCTCCTGGAAGAAGGCAGGTGGGCTTACCGTCCTACGAGACTCAGTCTAGACATGGAAGGCACGGCACGGCACGGCATATACTTCTCCGTGTTGCCAGACAGGAGCCCGTATTGGATCACCCGGCAGGGTCAGTGTCTTGTGGGATAACCCCCAACCACGTCATGACTCTGGTCCCCGATTGCCATCGGTTTGGTATATAATAAACTGTCATTTGTTCCGCGGGACTGGGTGCATTGACACGACTGAATGATGGTGTGGGTTGAGTTGTAACACCATCACCTAGAGAAGGAAATGTGTGTCCAAATCAAGGCGGGTCGTCAGCAAAACCGTCTTGCAAAAATGTGGTTCAGGCTCCCCTTCTTCACATGGGTTAAGGAAAATGTATCCGGGTGCAAGGGAGCAGGCTCGAACGTGTCACATCGCCCACAGCCTACCCAAGCTACTCCCAGATGCCTCTCTGTCATGCATCAGGGCCCCAGACTCTCCTGACCAGCACTCTTAGACCTGGTTTCACAGATGGACCCCACGTGAGCATGTAACTTTCTGGAGCAGTCAGCCAGTTGGATTCTTGGTCCTGGCCTCTCTGCCTTCTCGGAGAGATGTTTGCCAAGAAAGGGCATCTCTGACTTTCTGATGTGGCTTCCAGTTTGTCGTTTGTGCGGTCAGTTGCTCCTTGTGGTCCAGGAGCAAGCACCATGCTGATCAGTGAGTCTCCTGCAAGGCTGTTTTTCCAGAGCTATGATTTCCTCCCCTAAACATCACAGGGGTCTCTCCTGCATAACACCTGCTTCCGCTCACATGCCATCAGAACTTATGAGCAGCGAGCCTTTGCACACGAGAAGTGATCCTAGCGTGATACATTACACATTGCACATGCCATAAAAGCCGACGCACAAAAACATCTTGAAGGGTTAAATCACCAAAAAAAAAAAAAAGATGGGGCACCCGGGTGGCTCAGTGGGTTAAGCATCCGACTTCGGCTCAGGTCATGATCTCATGGTCCGTGAGTTCGAGCCCCGCATAGGGCTCTGTGCTGACAGCTCAGAGCCTGGAGCCTGCTTCGGATTCTGGGTCTCCCTCTCTCTCTGCCCCTCCCATGCTCATGCTCTGTCTCTCTCTCTCAAAAAAATTAAAATTTAAAAAAATTTAAAAAGCAAAACGCAAAACTAAACCACTGTTGCCCCAGTAAGGCATTTTGCGGAATAAATCCCTGAGGATTCACTGGGTTTTTTTTTTTTTCTTTGTAAACAAGTCTTTTATTTTTTTTTTTAATGTATATTTTACGTAGGTAACACACAGTGCAATATTGGTTGCAGAAGCAGAATTCGGTGATGCGTCACTTACCTGCAACCTGCAAAGGTGCTCAACATCACGACCGTTAGGAAAATACAGACGAACACCTGAGGTTTCACTCTTCTCATCTATTTCCCTTCTCGTTGAATCAAAAATAAAAGCACGCTGGGCACCTAATCCCTGCCGATGTTACACGTCCCTGAGCACGGCTGGTTCATTTACTTACCTCACGTACTTGTGCATCTGATACTAAAAGGTCCTTTTTTATTTTCCTAATGTTTATTTATTTATTTTGAGTGACAGAGAGAGAGAGACAGAGAGAGAAGCAGGGGAGGGGCAGAGAGAGAGACAGGAAGACACAGAGAATCCCAAGCACACTCCAAGCTCTGAGCTGTCAGCGTAGAGCCCGATGTGGGATCCAAACTCACCAACCGTGAGATCTTGACCTGACATGATCACCAGTCAGATGCCTAACTGACTGAGCCACCCAGGTTCCCCTAAAATCTTTAATCAAACAAAACTACTAATAAAAACACACAAACCAAATCTGAACTCACTTAAAGTGGGTTTTTTTAATGTCTATTTTTGAGAGAGAGAGAGAGAGAGAGAGAGAGCAAGTGGGCAAGGGGCAGACAGAGAGGGAGACAGAATCTGCAGGCTCCAGGCTCTGATCTGTCAACACACAGCCCGACGCAGGGCTTGAACCCAGGAACTATGAGATCACAACCTGAGTCAAAGTCGGACACTTAACTGACTGAGCCACCTGGGCGCCCCATGTACTCACTTTAAAGTTCATTTTTCCTTGAAAGGCCGTTAGACTGTCCTCAAACATACTTGAAACCAGGCTTCCTGATTTAAGAGTGATATCAGCTCCCACACTTAATACACTCGGAGTTTCACTGCAGGGTCCTGAAAATGAAGATATTCACGTGCCGAAAACACACTAATTGCTGGAGACTCAACTAACCAGTGGGTATGAATGGAGTTGGTACATTTTAGCAGCTACTAAAATGTGAGGCCCCTGAAACAGAGCTGGAACGCTGGGTCTCCCGTTCCCCAAATCCTCAAGCTTTCCAGTTCACAACCCTTTCCGGAGCTGAATCGTAAACATGCCCGTGGCTTTGGTTTAGCTGATGAGTTCCTGGCTCTCGCCCTGCCTTTCTGGATTTGTCTGCCCGTAATCAGCAGCCTGATGATGGGAAACCCACTGAGCTAAGCAACATAATCCACTCTCAGGAAAGTACCCTGATACCTTCCTGAGAACAAGCTGTGCCCCTATGCGCTTGAAGCTGATTTCGTGTACATGCGTGTGTGTTTGTGCGCGCTTAACTCTGTGTGTCGACGTGACCGAACCATGGTATGCCCAGACCAAAAACTATATCTGGATGTGTCTGTGAGGTTGTTTCTGGGTGAGATTAGCATTTGGATGCAAAGATTGAGTGAAGTCAATGGTGCTCCCTGTGGTGGGTGGGCCTTGTCTAATCAGTTGATGGTGCGAGGAGACCAAAACGGTACGGGAAACAAGTTGGGACGTATCATCTCATTCTCTCTTGTCTTTGGACAGAAGGGGCTCAGGCTAAATTATGTCACCAGCTTTCCTGGGGCTCCACCTTACAGAGGACATATGGTGGGACTTCTCAGTCTCCATAATCACAGGTATCTTCAACTGGTGTTGTGTCTTTGGAGAATCCTCAAAATTTATACAAATGTATAACACTACCAATTGTTCAACATATATTACTATGCACTATATAATTCTATATCACACCATATAATATTATATTAGAAACAATGTAATAATATGATACAAATCATATATGTTTATACAATCATATTATACTAATTATAAATATATTGTTGTATAATTATATAAATGTATTATTTATATTATATATAATATATAATGTATATGTAATATACATTATAACATGTTTTGTTTTATATAATTATAAGTTTTAGTGATTTTAATTCTATGACACACAACATAATATATAATCATGTAATTAATTACATAGTTTTATTGTATAGATGATTTTATATGATAATCCACAAATAATATATAAATATTATATATATAATATTAACTATTATGTGATATAATATAACATGATATATAATTATATATGATGTACCATAATTTTATAATGGTTATGTAAAATTATTGTTGCTCTATAATATCTAGTTATATTATATATTGTAGACTATATATTTTATATATTGTATATATAGTGTATTACATATGGGTATATAATTATAATATATAATATTTACATTATATCATATTTATATAACATTACAAAATCACAGAGCAAAAAACCACTCTGTGCCTAAGAAGCTCCATCATTTGTCAATACCTCCCATAATGTGATCTCTTGGGTTAAAATCATCATTTGACACACTGTTCCAATCCACACCCGGCACGGATGAGTGATTATTTATATCCTATTCCAAGCTCTACGCACGACCACGTGACTCTGAGCTGTGGACATGAGCACTCAGTAAAGAGTCTTTATGTTGTCCAAGTATTGTAGAAAATTGCCGCTGGGACACATGTCCCTCTTGGAACCCTCTTGGAACTTTCCATGGGCTTTATTCCTCCTTGTACTGGTTCTGAGTAGGCGGTGTGAGGTTTGTAGGTGTGGATTGCACACCTTGTATTGCACGGCTCATATTATAGGAATGGCAAGGACCACAAAGTTTCCTCCTGAGCCCTCCTGGAAAAGGAGGGTTATACCTCACCCATCTAGTGACCTCGGTGTGATGTCACAGGACCCACTGCAGGCACAATACAAAAGAAGGAGTGAGTGACCAAAATAATTCTGCCACCAGCCTGTGAGCTTGCAGGAAAGGGGTCCCTTATGAAACATGGCCTTTCGTAGCCATGTGGATGGAACTGGACAGTGTTATGCTAAGTGAGATAAATCAGGGAGAGAAAGAGACCGTATGCTTTCACTCTTATGTGGATCCTGAGAAACTTAACAGAAGACCATGGGGGAGGGGAAGGAAAAAATGAAAAGAGAGGGAGAGAGCCAAACCATAAGAGACTCTTAAAAATGGAGAATCAACTGAAGGTTGATCCAGGGGTAGGAGGAAGAGAAGAGTGGGGGATGGGCATTGAGGAGGGCACCTGTTGGGATGAACACTGGGTGTTGTGTGGAAACCAATTTGACAATAAATTTCATATTAAAATAAATAAATAAATAAATAAGTAAATAAGTAAATATCTTCCTAAAAAAAAAAAAAAAGAAAAAGAAAGAAAGGAAGTTGGGACCCTTGGCCACCAGGCTGATAGGAGTGACAATGAATGGCTAAGGACAGACACTAGAGACACGGAGAACACGGTCACCCTAGCAATTGTTGAAAAGGGGTCTGGAAGCATTCACCACTGCTGGGACAGCCTTCCTCACGTCAGGTGACACTGAGACCATGACTATACAGACACCTACCGCAATATTCCTAATGCTATAATAACCACCAGGAGCGGAAATGGGTGAAACAACGTGTCCACATTCTTCTTAACAACACAGAGAAGGAAGGATGTCTTGGGAGCTCTTGGAAGATCTCCCAGTGGCCAAATCTGGGACACCTGAATAATGATGGGAATGGATGACACCCATAAAAAATGTAATCCCAGGAGCCCATGCTGATGTAAGTAATTCATGAATTAAGAAATAAATAGTGGAGAAGGGACAGCTCTTCCTTACAGTAGAATCCAACTGATAAATGTAAAAGAAATGGCAGAAAGAGGAAAATCGCAACAGTCTTCGCAGGCAAGGAGCACAGAGAGGCTAAAGTAAGTGGTCAACTGTACACTGAGAACTGAGATAGCTGCACCATCCCAAGGTGCCTCACAGAAATACTTACTAGTTACATAAGGAAAAACGGTAACTTTGCAAGAGCAACACCACCTTAACCAAATGATCACAATAAGACTGATAATGAGATAGACAACTCTCTGAGAAGGACCCAACATTACTTCTACAGTAGAGAAATAATAATAAAAATAATAATAATAAACTATGATTACTATCAACATATAACATAATAATAAACTATTCTTTATAATTATTTTCTATTTCCTGTTTATTATATTTCATATTAATGTTAGCTGTGCTTAGCCAACTGGCCAGTGATAAGGGGCTTCCTTCTTTTGTTACTTATTTATTTTTTACATTTTCTTAGTTAAAATTTAAATTTTTAATTAATTTTTTTTTATTTTTGAGAGAGAGAAGGAGGGGGAGACAGAGGATCCGTGCTGACAGCAGGGAGTGCAACGTGGGGCTTGAACCCCTGAGCCATGACATCGTGACCCGAGCCGAAGTCAGACACTCAACCGACTGAGCCACCCAGGGGCCCCGGGTGTCCTTCTTTCAAAGGCACAAGAACCAAAAGATCATCCTAGAGAGATGAGCATCAACCCTTCATCAGCAAGGAGCCTTCTTCGTCCTCCTTCTTCCATTAACCCTGTCATTGTTTCCACTTGGCCTGGGGTCACTCAAATGGGTAGGAATTGAGAAAAATGAGAAAAGCAGAAGAAAACATTCCCCAGCCAGACGTGTGGAGCAGGGTCCCTGACAGATGCAGGTTGATGATACTGCTTGCCGGCTGGAGCGGGCTGCAAAGGGCATCACCGTACCCCCCTGGATTCCTCGTTCATTTCCCAGCAATCAGGCTAACGTGGGAAAAGTCTTCCCACGCCGTGCACAACATGCAAACAAAGCAATCTATGTTGACCACACTGTCCTTCCGTGTTGCCGTGTGAACTCACAAACACTCCAACTTGGGGAGCACGGCAGCCACACTTGGCTCGGCTACATTTCTCTGTTTTAATCACGTACCGAAAGCAGAGGCCCGTGCCATGCCAACGCTCCACTCTCTGTGTTCACCGGCCACCTGCTTGCTGTTCGAGATTAAAAGATCAAAATGGGGGCGCCTGGGTGGCTCAGTTGGATAAGCGTCCGACTTTGGCTCGGGCCATGATCTGGCGGTTCGTGAGTTCAAGCCCCGCATCGGGCTCTGTGCTGATGGCTCAGAGCCTGGATCCTGCTTCGGATTCTGCGTCTCCCCCTCTCTCTGTTCCTTCCCCGCTTGCACTCTGTCTCTGTCTCTCTCTCTCAAAAATAAAAATAAAGATTAAAAAAATGTTTTAAAAAGATCTAAATGATGCTGGACGTTGGGTTAGCTACTGCACTCTCAGCTCAGCACTGACAAATTGTGAATGTTCCAAGGACAATCGTGCATCGTTTTCTACCATCCTAAACCCAAGGGCTAATTTTCCAGGGGCCCGTAGTAACCTGATTGCTGATGCAGAGAGATAGAAAGCCTACATTTCCAGGCGCCACAATACTCCTGAAAGCATGCTCAGTAAAGAAAATCAGGACGTGGATGTTCCCAAGATGTTCTTCCTGTGCCAACTAATTGATCAGGAGTCCATCCACAGAAGCAGCCGGGAATATTTCTCAGCCTTACATCCCACAGAGCTTACGTTTTGAGGTCCTCAGGATAAGAGGGAACCACCTGAATGTGCTCTCACTGGAAGCAAAGAGAATGGAAAACACATACTGAACTTTGGTAACAAAGGTACCAGGAATAAAATTCTGTGCACCTTATTCTTGGGTTAGTTTCCCACAGAAGTACACCCTGGACATGAGGATTTTACAGCAAGTCATTATTTAAGATGAGAGCCCAGGAGACACCAGCCAGCTAGTGTATCTGTTTCCTACAGTCGCTGTAACAAAGGACCACAAAATTAGAGTCTTAAAAAAATAGGAATTCATCCTGTCCCAGCTCTGGAGACCAGAAGTCTGAAATCCAGGCAGGGCAGGACCACTGAGATCCAGACAGGACAGAACCATGCTCCCTCCAGAGTCTCCGGGGGAGGGTCCTTCCTGTCTCTTCCAGGTTTGGGGACTCCAGGCGTCCCTGGGCTTGCGGCCACGTCCCTCCCGTCTCTGCCTCTTTCTTCACATGGCTTCTCCTCTGTGTCTGTGTCCCCTCTTCTGTCTCTTCTAAGGGCGTTGTCATTGGTTTTGGACCACCCTAATCCATTAGGAACTCATCTCAATTAATTACATCTGCAGAGACCCTGTTTCTGAACAAGGTCTCATTCTGAGGTTCCAATGGACCCGAACTTTGAAGAAAACCATCCCGTCCACCAGAAAGAGCGTGGAGTATGTCTCTTACAATGGGTGGCCACCAAAAATGTGTGAAAGCCACAGCTCAAAATGCCACTCTTGGGCTCATGATAGTCTGTTTTCTCAAGGCTGGATCATTAAAAACTGTCCTCCAGGATCTCATGTCTGTCTTCCAGTGGAAACGTTTGCTGAAGATAAATTCGTAACTTCATTAGATTTTCCGCCTCCTTTTCCATGTTCTCACTCTTCTCCCCAAAGTCATGCTTTTCACAGAAACAGTGACTCCAGGATGCTTTTGCTGTTCTGTGACTGTTTCTGTGCCTTCCATCATCAAGAGAACACTATCACGGCCGCGGCTCATGAAAGACGCAATTTTAATCAGTTGTTCCTATGCTGATGTCTTCTACCGGGAGACAAGCAGAGAAATACACTATCGAGTGCTGATGGAAGATGAGTCCTGAGAATGCCCTGTGCCTCTCTTCATATGACGCTAAGGACACAAAGAGCCCAACAAGAAGAAACCACATTGGTTGTCTATCAACCTCCAACATCCAACAGTTGGCTGCTTGATTGAATGACTTGCATTTCACGTATTTACCTGTGGTAGTATCTCATCAAGACAACTTGCAAATGGAAAACCAACATAAAAACACCCTGGTGCACAAATTGTTGAGCACGAGAGCTTCCGTCAACCATCTCAGAAACATGGAGCGTCGGCACTCAGTGCTGGCAGTGTTCTCTAACGCTGCCTTCAACTTCACCCTTCATGCTTACAGAGCTTAGCACACAGAGCACCTGAAATCCAAGTTGTCTTCTTCACCATGGGTCTGGAGCCGGAAAGAAGAAAGCAAATGACTGCAGAGACTACTCCCGGCTCCCTTGTACACCCATCGATGCATTTAGTAAACAGACACACGCCCGCAACTCCAGTGAACAAATGTGGTGAGGTCTCCTGAAGGCTTTACAGAGCTTAGCGTATGCCTCATTTACGAAAGCCAACTGAAAACGGCAAATATTAAGAACAACTCCTCAGGAGTAGAGAGCTGGTCGTAAGTGATGATGCGACCTCCCCGAAGGAGACGGCCTCCTTCCAAGGACCCTCCCGTGTCCCACCGTACATTTGGTGATTGTTCACACAGAATATCCCACTCCCTCCTTACAACAACCCATGAGCTGTGCTTTATTATTTCTACTTTGAGAAAAGAAGTCATGAAGGCTCCAGTTTTTTGAAGTAATGTCCTCATGATCTCATGAGGTGAGACACAAGCCCAGGCTATCTGAACTGGAATTGCAATATCTATTTCTTTATGACATGTATGTGGTGTCCTTTTCCAGCGAAATTTTAATCCACCTGCCTCTTTTTTGAGGGCGAATGTTTGACCCCCGAGGGATGCCCCACACCCTTTTTCCAGGTGGCGTAGCCCATGCTACTGTCTTCACTAATCGCTATGTTCTCAGGGATGAAAACTAGTGTTCATTATAGAGGAAATTTAATAAAATTAAAAGGGAACCACTCTGTGGGGAGCAAGTGGTAAATTGAAACATTAATAAAGATAAAATTAAATAACTTTTAATTAACTACTCAGTGGCACCTACAGTTCCCTGTCTCTTCACGAATACAGAGAAGAGCTGTCTGTATTTGGATATATATTTCAATATTGAAAATTTACCCAAAAAACAAGTGCCTGCATTAAAAAAATTTTTTTAAGTTTATGTATTTAACTTGACAGAGACAGAGACAGCGTGAGTGGGAGAGGAGCAGACAGAGAGGGAGAGAGAGAATCCCAAGCAGGCTTTCTGTTGTCAGCACAGAGCCCAACATGGGGCTCGATCCCACGAACCATGAGATCACGACCTGAGTCAAAACCAAGAGTCAGGTGCTCAACCGACTGAATCACCCAGGTGCCCCTCAAATGCCTACACTTTTTAAAGAGATCAAAAATGGTGTAAACGTGGTAAATATTCTACACTCCTAGTCATTTTGTTGTGACCATACACCGACCTTGGAATATCTGCCTCGCTCTGTTCGATGCCTACAGAGCCTTCCTTCTGGGAGTCTCCTCACCCGCTATTAATTCAGAAAAGTGTTCAGAACAGACGCAATTAAAAGAGAGCCAGGGCTGGCTTATTTGCTGCATTGCTGAAAGAATAGCACATAATGTCGGTCAGTTCATTAAAGAAGAAACAGTGGCCATCCACTCCGCACCAAAGAGCCATGGAGAACACCAATTAACGCTGTTTGTGCTGGAAATAGTCTCCCAGCACCTCTAGCCCTGCAAGATTGAGAAGACCTCAGATCTACCTCAGTTGTTCTTCTAAACCTCAATGCTCCATTGATCCCTTTTAGATTTTTGGACAAACAACAGAGATGCCGAAATATTTGCAGAGGGGAACATAAACGATCAGCCTACACCTGTAAAGAGAAAATCATTCAATCACAACAACGCTGGTCTTGAGACATGTCCAATTACTGAAGGAAGGGCAGGGGCCAACGTGCTGAATGTGTTCAGCTTTGGGGGGGGAGGGCGAAGGAAATGCAATGAGTGATTTTAAAATCATGCCGTGCATTTTTATTAAAAATCCAATGCATTGGGGTGCCTGGGTGGCGCAGTCGGTTAAGCGTCCGACTTCAGCCAGGTCACGATCTCGGTGTCGGTGAGTTCGAGCCCTGCATCGGGCTCTGGGCTGATGGCTCAGAGCCTGGAGCCTGCTTCTGATTCTGTGTCTCCCTCTCTCTGCCCCTCCCCCATTCATGCTCTGTCTCTCTCTGTCTCAAAAATACACAAAAAAAAAGTTAAAAAAAAAAAAACTACACAGTGTTGCCCTTGGCACGTGCAAACCAGGGCTCCTGCAGTTTCTTGAATGCTTCAATCTCTTGCGTTAATTTACAGAAGCCATGTAAAATGGGTAATGTTCATGGTACATGAGAGGGGATAGATGTGCAATTAAGACACACAGAGGAAGTGTTGAGCAGGTCATTGGACGCCATCGTACTTTCATTGATTGACTTGCAACCTGTGGGCTGTGTTCACAGCTGGCATCAGAAAAAGTACAATATAGGGGTGCCTGGGGGGCTCAGTCCGTTAAGCATCCGACTTTCAATTTCAGCTCAGGTCAGGATCTCACGGTTCGCCAGACTGAGCCCCACGTCTGGCTCTGCGCTGACCGTGTGGGCCCTTCTTGGGATTCTCCCTCTCTGCCCCTCTCCCACTTGTGCTCTCCCTCTCTCTCAAAATAAATAAGCAAACACTTAAAAAAAAGAGAGAAAGAGTACAACATAATTAAAGGTCATGCTGGAAATGTTGGAAATGCATCATTCCAAAGTGTGTGAAAGATAAGCTGTCACCAGGAATTATATACAGGCTATACATAATAACATAATAATAACAATATAATAATATATGTACCCACAAAATTGTATTAATATAAATACATAGTACAAACACAAATATATTTACATAAATTGCATAATTATGTAGTATCTGTAATATATAATTATATACATGGTATCTATATGTAGTATGAAATATCTATATATTATAATATAATAACATACATATTTAGAGTGCTGTGGTTATATTATAAATATACAAATAGTAACTGCTTTATTAATACAAATATAAAAATGTATTCTTATTAGTTGTATTATGTATCATAAGTAATATATAATTTAATATGTGATATCTACATTTACTATGCAATATCTATATTTGTATATGTTTAATAGTATGTGCACATTATAGCCATCAGGTTACATTATATATAAACATACACATAGCAAATATGTTTTGGGGTGTCCACGTGGCTCAGTCAGTTGAGCATCTGACTCTTGATTTTAGCTCAGGTCATGATCTCAGGGTTCGTGAGTTCGAGCCCCGCATCAGGCTCTGTGCTGACAGCGTGGAGCCTGCTTGGGATTCTCTCTCCTTCTCTCTCTGCCCCTCCCTTGCTCGTGCTGTCTCTCTCAAAAATAAGTAAAGAAACATTAAAAAAAAACAAGTAGCAAATATGTTTTATCAATATAAATATATAAAACTACTAATATGTTTACATATAATACCATATGTAATATATAATTATATACACTATATATATAGCATGAAATATCTATATTTTATACAAATAGTAATAATTATAAGTATAGTTTATAAGTATAGTTTAGTTAACTTATGTGTAAATATTCAAATGGTAGATATGTTTTATTAATACCATATATAATAAAAATATATGTGTTTACATAAATGATATTATTTATATGTTATATGTAATATATAATTTATATACGTGCTACCTATGTGTACTATGCAATGTGTATATGTTTATACACATAACATGCACATATATTCCTATGGTTATATTGTATGTACATAGAAATTATATTTTATTAGTATAGATATATAAAAAACAAATATGTTTTCATAAAATGTGTTAGCATATATAATTTTAATTATATATGATACCCATATTTACCATGCAATATCTACATTTTTACCCACATAATATATGTGCATTAGACTGGTATGGCTATGCTGTATATAAATGTATCATAGTAAATGTTTTATAAATATGAGTATGTAACACAGGATATTGAAGTCTGTTTATTATACAAATAATATATGTGGGTGTGACATAAATACATATGCATATGTTAAAATGCTTACTGTATATTATCAACAAGGACACATATTCACAAGCAATGAAACGATGCTTAAGTGCCTTGATGTCCAAGATGCCCTTTCCCAAGATGCGGATCCTTCCTCAACCTCTTTGCCCGTCTGAAGTGAGGTCTTTGGAAATAGGGACCAAAAGGAGGGAACTGCCCAATAAGGAAACAGTACACGGGCCCACAAAGCATCATGCCAACATGTGGTCCCCCTGCATCCAAGCTGCACAGTACATCTCACCTGGGACTTCGACACCCTGAGCCCCGCGCACCCTCAGTCCGATGGAGACCCCCATTTTCTCTCTGGGGAGGGCTCATGTGGTCTTTGGTCTTTCGAACATCATCTGGAACATTGTAGCCATGGAAGGAAGCCAGCATACTGTGTGTGCTTGGAAAGTAGAGACACTGACACTGAAAAATATCTCACCATGGAAAGCTTGTCGTAAATCCTGATTGTCAATGATCATCTTTTCAAAAAAAATTTTTTTTTCATCTTTATTTCTTTTTGAGAGAGACAGAGCATGAGTGGGGAAGGGCAGAGAGAGAGGGAGACACAGAATCTGAAGCAGGCTCCAGGCTCTAGGGTTGTGAGATCGAGTCCCATGTCGGATGCCACACTAAGCATAGAACCTACCTGGGATTCTCTCTCTTTCCCTGTGCCCCTCTCCACCACTCACACACACAATCTCTGTTTCCAGAATACCTCCCTAAAGTCTGCAATGAGCATTTTGAAATAGATATCCCAGGGGCGCCTGGGTGGCTCAGTCGGTTGAGCGGCCGACTTCGGCTCAGGTCACGATCTCGCGGTCCGTGAGTTCAAGCCCCGTGTCCGGCTCTGTGCTGACAGCTCAGAGCCTGGAGCCTGTTTTGGATTCTGTGTCTCCCTCTCTCTGACCCTCCCCGTTCATGCTCTGTCTCTCTCTGTCTCAAAAATAAATAAACGTTAAAAAAATTAAAAAAAAAAAAAGAAATAGATATCCCACCATTGAGGGGACTTAAGGTATCCTGTCCTGCACCCCTTCCCCAACACATAAGTGCTATCTTGCTCTTGACGTGCTGGAGTTCTCAATCGTGGTTCCCACGGCTGGAGTAGGCGGGCTGGAGTAGGGTTTGGAACCATCCCATCCACAACGCTTGAGAAGGATATCAGCCCGCAGAAGGTGATAAAAATTTGCAAACCCAGCTCGGACACTTTATTTCAATTTTAAGTGTCTACACTCCTCATTCTTCAACATAAGAAGAGGAGGCAATGCGGTCGAAGTTATCGGTTACATGTGCGCGCGTTACCAGCTGTCGTGCACAACCCTCTAGGACACATTGTGTCAGCAAGAGAGGCACGCGGGAAGAGTTCTCTTAGCAAACGTCCTTGCACCTGGCCTTGGTGGATTCATTTGATACATAGGCATTCATTGTTTCCCCGTGTATGACTCCGCATAAAACCACCCAACTCCCGATTGAAGACAGGGGTCCCATCTGCCTGGTTGTCTGGGGCACCTCAACCCCTCATTTCCTTAATAGCAAATGACCCAATTCAACACCACCCAGGCCTCTAGCCCTCCGCCAAATGGAATGTGAGCTTCTTTGAAACCAGGGGACCCACCGATGCATCCCACGGCTCTCTCCACCTCCGAGGTCAGGAAGTTGTCCCAAACAAGATGAATGCCTTGTACAAAAACAAAGGAAAGGTTTTGAGTTTCAAATATCCACAGCTGGAATATGAAAAGACAGACATGAAGGATGAGGAAAAAAACGTGTTCATGGACCTCATCACCAAAAAGGGGGGGGGGGGTCCAAGCATAAAACATAGGGGGGTGATGGATACACTTATCACCTTGACAGAAGTGATGGCATCATGGGTGTAGACCTTTGTCCAAAGTCATCAATTTGTGCATAGTCAATATGGGCAAGGATTTTTTTTTTTTGGTGTTTCTATTATGCCTCAATAAAGGTATGGGGGATGCTAAAGAATATTCAAATACCAAGAGAATTCTTCATCAAACATAAGGATCAAAATCTTCTGTGAGAACACAAAGTGAGAAAACAGACCACGGACTGGGCCAGGGGGATTAGAGCATTTGGCTTGACCTGAGCTGAAGTCGGACGCTCAACCAACTGAGCCACCCAGATGCCCCTCTTTTTTTTTTTTTAATGTTTTTATTTTTGACAGAGAATGAGTGGGGGAGGAGCAGAGAGAGAGGGAGACACAGAATCCGAAACAGGCTCCAGGCTCTGAGCTGTCAGCACAGACCCGACGCGGGGCTCGAACCCACCAACCGTGAGATCATGACCTGAGCCAAAGTCGGACAGTTAACCCAGTGCCCCGATGCACTTTCCTTTCTAACGGCTCCTTGTGGCACAGCCGGACCCACGCCTTTTGCCCCTCAAGAGCAAGTATATGGCTTCGTCCTTGCAGCTAATGAATGAACCAGAAGGTTCCCCCCTTGGCCCACCCCCAGCAGAGCCCGGGACATTAACCAGGTTGCTGACTTTGAGTTCTGGCACCTTTAATATTCATCGACAGGTTGAGCCTTCAGTGCACTGCAGGATGCCCGCGTCCAACACCGCAGAACGTGTCGTAGCCCTGCTTTCTCACTGTCCTGGTTTGCTCTCCTTTTTAGTTTCCTTTTTTATTTTCCACGGGGTAACAGCCCCCTCTACTGCCCCCGAGGCTTTTCCACTTACTGAAGGTGGAAAACTTACAAACCTGTGAAATGCTTGGGCTGCTTGTTGGGATGAGCACTGGGTGTCGTCCGTAAGCGACACATCACTGAACCCGATGCCTGAAACTGTGACTACACTGTATGTTGACGAACCTGGGTTTCAATGAAATGTTTAAAAAATTAAAAGTAAAAAAAAATTGAGAAAGAAAACCTTAGTAATATACTGAAGTGAATCCGCATTACTATAAGGAAATAAATGAATATGTTGAAGGTTAGCAAAAAAGAGAGAGAAAGAAAAAATGCACATAAATCAGGTCGTTCCGGACTCCACACTTGCTATAGGGCAGGGTGAGGTGAGTCTCCAGATTGAAGCTTGTTGCAGAATTTTCCAGGGTCACCCTGAAAAACCAACTATCCCATCACTGGAATACCGGGATCTCCTTGGAGTCATTTATTATGGTTCTAAATAGAAGGTATATGTAGGTTGGTAATTCACATGTCTGGTAGTCTGCTCACCAATTAAGAACCTTATGATAATATTTTTTTTGACTTTACTTGAGTGATGAAATAGAGCAATTACACAGAGTCGAGGTCATCTATCCCATCAGGTTTTTGTTATTGTTTTTTTTTTCCTACTAGTGTATTGAGATTTTTGTTTGATCTCTTATCTGTAATTTTGTGTCCTTGTTCATTCATAACATTGTTTCCTTGTACTACTTCTCAGGCTTAATCTTCCCGCGGGTTTCTATTTTAGTTGCAAAAAAATAAATAGTTTTGGGTTAATTATCCACTTTACTTTGTACGGTCTTTCTTTTCATTTTCATGTTTGTTGCTTTGTATTTCGTGCATTTCTGTCCTTCGTTCATTTGCGTGTTTCCGCTTTTTCGATGATTCTGTTGTCCACTTTTTAAAAACTTCTTGAGTTGAGGGGCGCCTGGGTGGCTCAGTTGGTTAAGCGACAGACCGACTTCGGCTCAGGTCGTGACCACACAGTTTGTGAGTTTGAGCCCCACATCGGGCTCTGGGCTGACAGCTCAGAGCCTGGAGCCTGCTTCGGATTCTGTGTCTCCCCCTCTCTCTACCCCTCCCCTGCTCACGCCCTGTGCTTCTCTGTTTCTCAATAATAAATATACGTTAAAAAAATTTTTTTTAAACTTCTTGAGTTGAATATTGAATGCATGAACTTTCCACATTTCTTATTTTCTAGAATATGCGTTGAAGGTATATTAATATAAAAGTAACTGTTTGGGTACATGGAACTGCCATGAGTTGCTACACTAAGTATTTTGTGATCTACTTTGTGGTTTTAAGTCTTTGGTTTAAAAAAAATTCTTTATAAGTGATCTCTACGCCCAACCTGGGGCTGGAACTCACGACCCCGAGATCAAGAGTCACATGTTCTACGGACTGAGCCAGCCAGGCATCCTGGGAACACTACCTTCTCACAAATGATTTCAGTTCTTTTTCAATTCAGCTAGAGAATATAATTTAAGTAATAGCATTTGTTATTTGTAAAAAAAAAAAAGTTTCCTTTGTGATCTAGTATGTTAATAGAAATGTGCCATAGACGCTTGGACAGTGTGTATTCTCTCTGTGTTGAAATAAATGTTCTCTATGGCATCTTTTGATCAAGCTTGTTAATTAAAAGTTCATATCTCCTTCCACCCACCTCTATGCTTGAAATGAGCCTGAATTCTCTATGGGTTGGACTGAATGTTGTCCATGTTGTCATTCTTCTATAATTTAATGTTTGATGTATTTTAAGAGAAGGTGTTAAATTTTTAAGAGGTAAGTTGAAGCTGTTTACACTTATTATTACACAGACATATATTTGGGCTTATTCCCTCCTACTTATTTTGTATTTTCCTTTTATTTTTTATTTTTTTTTTCAACGTTTATTTATTTTTGGGACAGAGAGAGACAGAGCATGAACGGGGGAGGGGCAGAGAGAGAGGGAGACACAGAATCGGAAACAGGCTCCAGGCTCTGAGCCATCAGCCCAGAGCCCGATGCAGGGCTCGAACTCACCGACAGCGAGATCGTGACCTGGCTGAAGTCGGACGCTTAACCGACTGCGCCACCCAGGCGCCCCTGTATATTCCTTTTAATATGCTATTCATTTGTTCTTTTTTCCTCCCTTTTTTTTTCTTGCCTCTTCAAGGATTAAGTAAAACCTATTTTGTTAAGTAGGCTCCACACCCAACATGGAGCTCGAACTCACAACCCCAAGATAAAGAGTCGCATGCTCTACAGGCTGAGCCATCTGGACACCCCAAATTAAATGTATTCTTATATTCCCACTTTCCTAATATGAAGGTTATGTGTTCTCTTTCATTTAACTCTTTCCCATTAGAAATGTCACACAGTGTATCAACTATACCTCAACAAGAACAACAAAAATATGTGAGAATGCATGCTTACGAGACCAGAGTCAAATAATACTTTAGTGACAAATCTAGACAGCCTTTAATTAAATTACCCCCCCCCCCATTCGACAATCCCTACTACGTCTTCTTGGATTTCATTTTGTGTGTGTGTGTGTGACACATTGTTGGGAATCTCCATGAAAATTCTGCACCATTTCTGTTTGTTAATTTGCAACCTGTCTCGACACAGTTAGATTTTTCTTATAACAGTAATCAATACGAAAGAATAAAGGTCTCCCTACGTGGCTCTTTGCCCAATGAGATTTCAACATGAATGGTTGTCATTTTGTGCTGAAATATGACGCCATTTAAGATATCCCAACAGGGGTACGTGTTCCTACGTGATGGTTTTGTTGCAAAGGGACCACCAGCCATGTCCCTCCCCGTCCAAGCCCTTAGCCGGAGGACTTGATGCCCCCATATTGACAGGTAGAATGCCCTTGCCCAGCTTTTTTGAATCTGAGCTGTCCCTCTGCAGGCAACACCACACCATGAGGTGGTCCATACAAGACCAGAAGAATCACCAGCTGAAGCCAGCCTGTTATTGTAAAACCAGAGAGTCGTGGTGTATTAGAGAAATAAATAACTGATCCCACGTTGCCACAGATTTGTAGACAACAATGTCACCAAAGAACACAGAATGCTAATTCGACGTCTGAACGTTGTACTCATTTGCTTCTGTGCCTCCTATTTTGTGCTGGACGGTGGGACCAATTTCTGTGCGGGAAATAGACTCCTTCACAAACTTTATTTTTCTCTGTTGGGTAAGTTTTATCAGCATTATAAAACCACAGTCACCAAGGAAATAGAGACCGTAAACCATTGCTGTGATGAGTAGCCCTCCACATCAATGTCCCACACACCCCTTGGTCATTCCACGGGTTTGTGTGGGTTTGGAAGGAAAATAGAGACATGTTCTCGACAAAACTAAAATGATCCTTCCTGATAACTGTGGTTTTTGGAAATGTTCAGAATACCAGCTTTTTAGAAACATGCACATGTACAAAATTAATGTAAACAGGGCAGACCTAAATCCATGGTGACGTAATGTTCGACTTCTAATTCTCCCGTTTAAAGATATTACATCCCCATCATCAACCAGGTTACATCAAGAGTTTCCCTGTACTGAAGGTGGGTTGAGAACAAAATAGTTTAACATCCAACTGCCTGGAGCCTATCTCAATAACTGTATTAAAATACATGTGCCATATTCCTCCAAAAATAGTCAAAGCAGCAAAGAAGGAAGTCTGAGGTAACGCCATCTCCTGAACCCATTCATCAAAGGAAACACTTGTGGCTCAGCCCTCTTGCCCAAATCCACACAGAGAAACACAAACACTGGTCGGTTGGTGTTGGTGGCTTTGGAAAGACTGCCCATCCCCCCAGAGTCACTGCATGGCAAAGCCATTCATGTTGACTTCTTCCATCTCATTTTCCAGGACACCATGTATAGACCCTTGAATAGATTATGACAGCAGCAAGATATTTGCAGAATCGAAGTCCTAGAGAGATGAAATGACCCTCACAGGTTAATAGAGATTTGGATTCCGTAGGTGAGGGGCAGGAGCTGAGAATTCACATTTCTGTTGGGATCTCTGGCCCTCAAAGGGATGCTGTGGCTCTGGTCCAACCTGCACCACAACACAGGAGCCCTGAGGGTCCTGCAGTCCCGTTAAAGGCACGCAATTTCCACCACTGTGGTTAGTGGGTGTCTAACTCAGGTGCTCGGGTAGAGGACAAAAGCTGTGAAACAATGGAGACCCAGGTACAACAAATGTTCTGCTCCCATCTCCAGGGTGGCCAACATTGGACATTAAGGAATCTCTGGAAGAGAAATTCTCCTTGACCTAATGCTTCGCTCGCCGTTGGAAACTAAGCTGAGGCAAACTTGGCTCTTCAGATATAGGTGGTCCTCGACTTACAATGGTTCCACTTAGATTTTTTTTTTTTTGACGTTATGGCGGTGTGAAAACAATCTGCATTCGGTAGGGAACCATACTTGGAATTTTTCATTTGGATCTTCTCCTAAGTTAACGACGTGCAGAACAATCCTGTCTCAAGGAAGATCAGAATCCTGAATTCTACTTCGTTGAATGATGCATGGTGATCTAATCATTACTATGAGCTTGACAACTTACACCTAGGTCCATGGGAAAGACCCCAAGGGATACACCACGGGTTTCATGACAAAAGGTGGTTCTCACCAATGTGGTTTTGTAACTTTCCATTGCTTTCAAACATTTAGAAATTCAATCTCAACACATGGTATATTTAGCTTCTCCATCACCGCCTGTGTTCTCATTCTTTTCTTGATAAGATTTGCTTAGGTAAAATATGCCTTGAATCATGAACGTTGACACATTTCAAGAGCCTGACGAACTGGGCTTGAAACGACATCTCCAGGTTTCGACTCACAACCTGAGCCCAAAGAGTTGGGCCTCGGCTGTTTCCACCATTGGTGGCATACAGAGAGTTTCTCAAGTGGAAAATTTTAAGAACCAGGAAAAGGAGCCCATGGCTATTGTCTTTCCGCGAAACATTGTCTGTTGATGGATGTTACCGCAGAGTCAGCATTCAGGGGATTGGGGCTTATTGTAACTGCCAGGCATAAGGTCATCCATCATTGAGAATCAATCCTATCTTTCTACCCTCTTCTGCATTTGGAACCTCAGGGGAAGGGCATGTGCCTCGTTGGTGTGACAAAACTCTCTCCATTCTACTCAGAGACGGAGACCTGCTTTGGGAAGTCTTGGGGGCACAGATCTTTCACTCCCTAATCAAGAAGGGGGACAAAATGAACTATTCAAAGGTGTAAGAGTTTTTACAAAACTCTTCATGATTTTCATGAGACAACCGATTTTCGATTTCATGAGAAATGATTTATAGCGTTGGACTTTCTCCCTTAAATCATAAATCACTTAGCATGGACTCTTGAGATTTCAAAATACATTCTCTACTTGCTTACACAATGGTCTTTTTGGCTCCATCAAATGCCAGAGATAGACCTCTACTGAATAAATAAACAGGCTTCTCCAAGTAAATAGTTGGAAAGAGTCTAATTATTGCCATATAATGATCTGTTCCCCGGGAAAAATATTCCTAGCGGCAAACACAAGAACATTACAATCCAAAGATGATGTTATGGTGAATTTCCTAATGTCTCGTCCTATAAGGAAGGGAAACAGATTTTTAAAACAAAGAAGGACCCCTCCTTAAGGGAACACTGGATGTAATTTCTGCATAGTAAGGTGTTTTTTTTTTTAAATGGGGAATATAGTGGAATTTTTGATGCGTCATCAACCAAAAAGTAGGACGATGAGAAAATATTAAGGCTTTGTATTGCTGTCCCCCATCTAAATGTCTTTGAATGCTCAGGGTGCCTGGGTGGTTCAGTCCACTAAGCGTCGGACTTCAGCTCACGTCGTGATCTCGCAGTTCGTGGGTTTGAGTCCTGCGTCGGGCTCTGTGCTGGCATCTCAGAGCCTGGAGCCCGCGTGGGATTCTGCGTCTCCCTCTCTTTGCCCCTCCCCCGCTCACACTGCATCTCTCTCTCTCTCTCTCTCTCTCTCAAAAATAACTAAAGATTAAAAAAATTAAAAATAAATAAACACACGTCTTTGAATGCTCTTTAAATCCAAAGACAAAATGAGTGTCCTTCAACTCTACACCACAAATGGCCCCTTCTCTTTGGTAAAATATCCAAATATTGTTAGAGACAGTAGACAGTACCTGATTTTCCTTCTTATTTATTTATTTATTTATTTATTTATTAACATCTATTCATTTTTGAGAGACAGTGTGAGTGGGAGACGGGCAGAGAAGGAGACAGAATGTGAAGCAGGATCCAGGCTCCAAGGTGTCTGCACAGAGCCCAACGTGAGGCTCAAACCCACAAGCCGTGAGATCATAGCCTGAGCCCAAGTGAGATGCTTAATGAATTTAGCCACCCAGGCGTCCCTCACTCATTTATTTAGATGTTGCACAAATCCAGCTGTCTGAATTAGTACAGTGTGTGTAAAAAAGTCAGGTATACGGGATGCAAAATGAAAATTTAATCATTGATCAAACGTCTGTCATTCTTTTTTTTTTTTTTTTTTCCACTTCACGACTATTTTGGGATTCTGTAGCCTTATTTTTTTTTTTCTGGTGTTGACTTCTTGTGGCATTTTCTCTGCAGATTTTTTATGTAATCCTTATATCTGGGTTATTTATATATATCACTTGCTTATATGTAGCTCATTTATATATAACTTCATCTTTACAATGTGTTTGCAAATTCCAAGAAAAGCTCATGTTCTTGGGACCCGAGTTGTTTGCAATGAATTAAAAATAAAACCCCTTTTGCCAGCTTAGAAATTTCTAGGAATTCAGAAAAGATGATATCACCTAGCTTAGACCTCATCTCAACATATCTGTGCAAGAAGAAAGGAAACGAAAACCACAGAAACCATCTATTCAGAATGCTTCGAGTAGATACTTTTGGGTAACGAACGGACAGAGGGGTAAGAATGTTTCCTGGATCTCCAAAGCAAAAGGAACATGAGGAAAGCGACATCGGATTCTCAGCATATTTCTTCTCCAAGACGGACTGCAGAGAATAGAGCGCGGTCTGGAGTTTCCATTTGCTGGGACGAGCTGGGTACGCAGAAAACGGAAATGAATTTTCCACGTCCACGTCTTATCCAAAGCCGCGCAGGTACACCTGCCCAGTACGTGGAGTCCCTCGAAATCACCTCCTTGCTCCTTACTGTAGTAACTGAAGTTCCTGTACCGCATTTCGTGATTCCGTCAGCAAGCTGGGAAGAGACAGTCTCAGGACAATGATGGAAAGAACCAGGGAAACACCTTATCTTGCCATTTGGTCGCTCAGTCTTTGGACAAAACACTTAACCTGTTTACCCAGTTGGCAAGTGGCTTTGTTTGGGATCCTGTCAGGGAATCCTGAGTTGGTCCAAGATCAAAACAACAGCTATCTCTCCCGTGAGAGAGGCGTCTTGCTAAGCTACTGGCACAGGAGGGAGGTTTGGGGACGTTGTCGATGTCTCCAGCTCATGTCATGCTGGCCAAGCAGAAACAGGCGTTTTTTCACACGGGTGGACAGGGGCACCCCAGGCTAACGGCTGGAATCCTAGGCTGCTGGGGGGTGAAGGCCATCATCACACGTCTCCCGACCTCTTGAGCCAGAAGATGCCATGAGCACCGTCACGGTGGGTGTGATTGCTGAGTAACAGCATCGCACAAAGCAGAACAACACACACGTATTATGAGACTCAATATACAGACAGTGGCCGGACCATGTACGCGGACAGAGCTCCGGCCCACGACCCACAGCAACTGCCCAGGGGACCAGCCCCTCGTCTTCAGGGGCCCAGACTCGGGAAGCCAGCCCGCCGTCTCCACGGCAGACATGCAGGAAACCAGATGTCTGTCTCCGGGACAGTTCGAGAACCTAAACAGTGACTTCGGGAACAGCCAGCCCTGAATGTCCGGGATTTGGTCACGAACTGACACCTTCCCTGCTTTCTGATACCACTTCTGCCTTAGGACCAACCGGAGGAAGCCCGATGTGCTGTCCTGATGTATCACAGGGGTGTTCCTCTTCTAGGGAGTCACGTGATCGCCCCCACACCCACAGCCTCTGCTCGGGGCACCCCTGACGCCTTCCCTGTGTCCCCCATCAACCTCTTCCCTGCCCCTGCCTGCCTGGGAATCTCCACCAGACGCCAGCAAGTTATTCAATAATACATGAAACACGTATTTTGGAAAATTTTTTTAATCTTTATTTTTTGTTTGAGAGAGAGAGAGAGACAGGAGTGTGAGCAGGGGAGGGGCAGAGAGAGAGGGAGACACAGAATCGGAAGCAGGTTTCAGGCTCCGAGCGGTCAGCCCAGAGCCCGACGCGTGGGCTCGAACCCAAGAACCGTGAGATCATGCCTGAGCCGAAGTCGGAGGCTTAACTGACTGAGCCACCCAGGCGCCCCCATAAAACACATATTTCATATGGAATGATTATTTGTATAATAATACATGATGATAAACAATTACTTGTGCAATGTATTTATTAATTATAATATATTTATTTTTAGTATATTTATTAAATTATGTTATATATTATATATTATGATATATTATACATTTAATATATTATATAAGTGTTATTTAGTTCAGTATATAATGTATGTTATATAACTGCATAATATATGTTTATATGCATATATTTATTTATCTATACTATTTAAATGTATAAATAATAAATGCCTTTATATATTTTAATAAATAAGCATTTATATATTTTAATAAGTATAGTTATATAACTAATATATTTTACATACTTAATAATATATTTATATTTATAATAAATATCTTTATATTTTAATAAATTTTTTTGTATTTTAATAAATATACATTTATATATTTTCATAAATATATTTATTATATATAAATATATATGTATATATATGTATATCATATATAAATATATATATGTATACATAATATGTATATATTTAATATATTTACATATTTAATAATATATTTATAATAAATATTGTTTTTATATTTTAATAAATTTTTGTGTATTTTAATAAATATACATTTATATATTTTAATAAATACATACTTATGTCTTAATAAATATATACTTATATTTTAATGAATCTATTTATATTTTATATATAATTATATATTTATGACTAATAATATTATATTCATTTTATATATGTGTGTCCAATAAATATGTAAACAAAGATATTCACAGTCATTAACACCGAGGTTAATGTAAATTAATACTACCACACAATCACTAGAATAAATCAAATTAAAAAAATTTTTTTAAATATTTTGTTTATTTTTGGCAGAGAGAGAGACAGAGCATAAGTCGGGAAGGAACAGAGAGACACGGAGAGACAGAATCCGAAGCAGGATTCAGGCTCCAAGCTGTCAGCACAGAGCCCGACCTGGGGCTAGAACCCATGAACCGGGAGATCATGACCTGAGCCGAAGTCAGACGCTCAACCGACTGAGCCACCCAGGCGCCCCTAGAATGAATAGAATTTTGAAAGCCTGACCATAGCAAGCACTGCCTGTGGACCAGCTGGGATCCTTACCTATTCCTGGGTGGGACTGAAAAACAGTCTGCATATGATCCAGAAATTCTCCTCTTAAATATTTAACCAAGAAAAAAACGAGGGGAAAAAAGTGTAAACAGCCCAAACAGGTAACTGGGTCAGCAATGCTGGTGAACCATCAGCATCACAAAAACATTGTAGAGAAGGGCTCTCTCATTTCACCTGGGCACCTGTGCTCCTTTGTGGGCACCTGCTGTCTCCCCCCACCCCGGAACCCCGGGGTGTGGGGAGGGGAGTGTCCCCAGCAGGGGACCTTGCCAGCTTCACTCACCCCTTGGGGTGCATCTCACCTGGAGGGAACATAGAGCCTTTATTCTCCTAATCTAAGCTCCCCTGTAGGACCTAGGCCGGATGATCAATATTCGATAGATGGGTTCCAGGAGCCAGGCCCAGCCTTCCGTTCCAAATCATGTCTGTTCACATCTTACCACCTGCCAGGTACACCTCAGATAAGGCGCAAGTTAGGAAAACCCTAGCCAGCCGCCAAAATCCACAGTTTCTGAGCTTACTGGGAACATGTGAGTGTTTGGTGCCACCTAGTGGGCGCAATATGCTATCAACGCCTAGAACGAGGTATCCTTACTTGACCGCGAACACAGGGTACACACAGCCCATTTCAAGGTCAATGAATCGGCCTCTGTCTTTCCGAAACGATTGTGACCCGGCGCTCAAAATGTTGACACTGTATTTTTTCTACTTAAAATGTACCTCAGCCTATAGGTACGCGGTCTCCTCTTGGGTTGATGAAGATGCATGGAGACTAGAGAGAGGTACTACCCTCTTGTAGGACACCGCATACGTGTTATGTGCCGCAGAATTGTGCGGTTTAACACGTTATGTTTATGGGGGCGCCTGGGTGGCTCAGTCCGTTAAGCATCCGACTTCGGCTCAGGTTATGAGCTCGCGGTCCATGAGCTCAAACCCCGAATGGGGCTCTGGGCTGACGGCTCAGAGCCTGGAACCTGCTTCGGATTTCGTGTCTCCCTCTCTCTCTGCCCCTCCCCCACTCTCGCTCTGTATCTGTCTGTCAAAAAATAAATAAACGTTAAAAAAAAATGTAAACGTTACATTTATGTTACGAGGAAATGAGCATAAGAAAAAAGGAATTTTTTTCTAAAAATGAGGGTTGGTCCACAACATGATCTCCCCTCTTAGAACAGTCTTTGTTGGGGCGCCTGGGTGGCTCAGTCGGTTAAGCGTCCGACTTCAGCTCAGGTCACGATCTCATGGTCTGTGAGTTCGAGCCCCGCGTCGGGCTCTGGGCTGATGGCTCAGAGCCTGGAGCCTGCTTCCGATTCTGTGTCTCCCTCTCCCTCTCTCTCTGCCCCTCCCCTGCTCGTGCTTGGTCTCTGTTTCCCTCAAAAACAAATACACATTAAAACAAAATCTTAAGGGCGCCTGGGTGGCTCAGTGGGTTGAGCCTCCGACTTCGGCTCAGGTCATGATCTCGCGAGATCTCGCGTGATCTCGCGTGAGTTTGAGCCCCGCGTTGGGCTCTGTGCTGATGGCTCAGAGCCTGGAGCCTGTTTCGGATTCTGTGTCTCCCTCTCTCTCTGCCCCTCCCCTGCTCGTGCTTGGTCTCTGTTTCCCTCAAAAACAAATACACATTAAAACAAAATCTTAGGGGCGCCTGGGTGGCTCAGTGGATTGAGCCTCCGACTTCGGCTCAGGTCATGATCTCGCGAGATCTCGCGTGATCTCGCGTGAGTTCGAGCCCCGCGTTGGGCTCTGTGCTGATGGCTCAGAGCCTGGAGCCTGTTTCGGATTCTGTGTCTCCCTCTCTCTCTGCCCCTCCTGTTCATGCTCTGTCTCTCTCTGTCTCAAAAATAAATAAAAACGTTTAAAAAAATTAAAAAAAAAGAACAGTCTTTGTGCCCAATAGCGACCCCTTTGGCACTTTGCCTTTCCCCACCCCTCACGTGGGCTACCTGTGAAAATCATATAACAGACTGTGTCTTTCCCTTTCTGAACACCGCTGGTTTTTACCCGAATAACCTCTCCCAAGAAAATGTCCTGAGTGTGCAGAGCCCTGAAGTGACCTGTGTGAACGTAGTAGAGTTGGCCATTGGAACCACCGGTCCCTTCTTTGAAAGCCACCGTCCCTGGGGTGGGAGTTGTGGGGAGGGGAGCAGACAGCCTATCAGACCTGCCTGTAGAATCTCCTCCTGGAATTGTGTATGTTTATAAGACGTACCATGGAGGTGGTGAAATGATACATGTAGGTGGTGAAATGATCACCATAATGTAGTTAATTAGCACATGAATCACCTCACCCTTACCTATGTGTGTGTTGGGTGTGCACACCCGAGATCTACTCTCTCAGCAAATTCCCCGTATGCCATAGACTATCCTTAAGTACAATTGCCTTGCTGTGCGTCAGAATAAGTCCCCAGGACTTTTCATCGAATCACTGAACATTTGCGTCTCTGTCCAACGTCGCCCTGAGTCCTCACAACCTAGCCCCTGGCAACCACCACCATACCCTCAGCTTCTATGAGTCGAACTTTGTTTTATTTATTTTTTTTTATTTTTTTTTCAACGTTTATTTATTTTTGGGACAGAGAGAGACAGAGCATGAACGGGGGAGGGGCAGAGAGAGAGGGAGACACAGAATCGGAAACAGGCTCCAGGCTCTGAGCCATCAGCCCAGAGCCCGACACGGGGCTCGAACTCACGGACCGCGAGATCGTGACCTGGCTGAAGTCGGACGCTCAACCGACTGCGCCACCCAGGCGCCCCTCGAACTTTGTTTTAGATTCCATACACAGTATTTGTCCTCCTCTGCCTGGCTCATCTCTCTCAGCGTAATGCCCTCAAGGTCCATCCACGTTGTTGCAAATGTCAGACTTGTCTTCTTTTTAAGACTGAACAATGTTCCATTGTATTAGGTTCCACATTATCTGTACCCATTCCTCCCTTGATGGCCATGGGAAGGTGATGCTTACCTAAATCCCTGACTTAACCAGAGGGAGAATGCCATGAAGAAGAACAAATACTTTTCTCTTGTATATTCAGTAAAACCTCAGTTTGCGAGCACAATTCGTTCTGGAAACACGCTTGTAATCCAAAGCACGTGTATATCAAAGTGAATTTCAAGAATCAGGCTCAGTTGTGATCCTGTGACATTCGGCATCACGTACTACTCGTATTGCAAGACATCGCTCGTTTATCAAGTTAAAATTTATTAGAAATGTTGGCTCGTCTTGTGGAACACTCACAGAACAAGTTACCATCCAAGGTTTTGCTGTATATACACACATATCTTCTTTGTCTATTCATCCATTGATGGACACTTGGGCTGCTTCCATATCTTGGCTATTATAAATAATGCCGCAAAAAAATCCATAGGGGTGCATACATCCTTTTGAATTACTGTTTTCATTTTGGGAGGGGATGTACCTACCCAGGTGTGGAATTACTATTCCGCATTCGTATTTTTAATTTTTCAAGGAACCCACAGGGTGTTATGCTAAGTGAAATAAGTCAGACAGATGAAGACAGGTGCCATATGATTTCACTTATATGTGGCATCGAAAAAACAAAACAGATGAACCAACAGAGACTCACAAATACAGAGAACAAACGTGGTTGCCAGAGGGGAGGGGAGGGAGATGGGTGACCCTCTGTTCCCTCCCCCTCCCTCCCTTAACCATCTGACGCACGGTGCCACTGTGTCATTACCTGCTTACAGCCGTTGTTGAGTGGCGCTCAATAAACACGCGGCCCCATTGTCCCTGCTGTAAGCACATGACAATGCTCTTACAGTGCACATCCAAGAGCTCAGAGGGTGCTTTAGTCAATGCCATCGTGCACAGCATTCATTAGGGGCATACTAAGTACTTTCTATGTAAATGCCTGGTGAGAAGCGCTCTGGGAAGGGAAAGCGATGTGCAAATAGTTTTTCAAGATCATGGATGGTTGTTGGCTTCCTTGTCATGTGGGCATTGGATGACTCACTTCCGTGAGGTGACTCACTGCCTTGCCTTTCCCCGACCGTCTACGGCGTGCTTATGCTCATGGCGGAGGAGGTCTTGCTGGACAGCCCAAGCCCCGCCCCACAGGACCCCAGGCCATCCTGTGTCCTTCCGGGTGACCAGGGAAAGCAGAGTGACCAGCTCTCAAATGGAGCGTCACCAAACTCCCCTGTCTTTGTGGCTCCGAACCCAGGCAGCCTGCCTCATTCCTGTGCGACAGAGAGCCCAAGACTCTGCTTTGATAAAGAAACGTCGTGAGCTACATTTCATCAGATGGAAAGGGGATGGCCGACCACGAGACAAAATAAAAATAAGGACCAAGAAATTGTGATGACACTCAACCCTCCAGAATGTGGCAGAGCTCTGTGCCTATTAATAATTGATTAAAACCTTCAACGTTGATTCTCATCTCCTTGTGACAATCCCCTATTGTATTGTCTATGCATATGCAACCAGAAATGTTTAATATTCTGCCTGCACCACATTGCCTTTTGCTGGAAGGGTGATTCTAGATGAAAATGTTGTTTTTGCCATTGTTTTGGTTTTTTATTTGCATTATTTCCTTTGCCTCAGGGTTATAGAGTGGAAAAACTCATGTTCTCTTTTTCTTACCTATATTTTCAGGTATTTCAACATTACATTATGTCTCTATCTATCCATCTATCTATCTACCTATCTATCCAACCATCATATCTATCTATCCATCCATCCATCATCCATCCATCGTTATATCTATCTATTGTGTCATCTATCTATCCATCATTCATCCATCCATCATCCAGCTATCTATTTTCTGTCAATATCTGTCTATCCGTACATCTATCTGCCCATCTCTGTATGTATCTATCCATGTACGTATCCATCCATTTATCCATCCACATCTATGCATGCATGTATCTAACAGCTATCCATCTGTGCATGCCTGTATGTATATCCATCCATCTATGTATGTATCTATTATATATTTATAAAATTACATATATATATAATTTCCATCATATTCAAACAACCAGGACGTTAATTAAATCCCAACTAACACAAATTACATTTTACAAGGTTGGTGTAGCAAAAAGGCCCAGTATCTGACCTTGGGACCAAGGTACGCACCATGGGGCTGAGCAATGACTTATGTTTGTTAGACTATCTTTCTCCTAGATCATCAAGCTAGAATATCTTAGAAATACCTTGTTGTCTTGAAAGGCATGGGTCCTATGGCTACAGGATCCTAGAGCTGTGAACATATACATTAACACAAAGCCATGGTGTCACCCCACAGGACCCTCGGGATGACGGGGTGATGCTGGCTCCTCAGGACACCCCAAATGCCAACTTGCTCTCCCAAGGGCCATATTTTACAAAGACCGTGGTGTCCTGGGAACATGGCCCTCGTAAACATCTCTTCTTGCAATGGAGCTCTGACTTCTTCAGGTGATTTTTTTTTTTAATGGCTCTTTCTTGTTATTTCCCTTTGGCAACTACCCTTAGAATGAAGGCAACATCCCTCCACGAAGAAGGTATTCCATTTAGGAACTCAACCCAGACAAAACTAACCAAGCTCTGCTATTATCTCAATGTCTATTCTGTCTCCTCCCCATGCTTGACCAGAAGTAGATCGTTCTCCAAGCTACCAATTTTATCTATGGCCAACATGAGAGTCTGGTGGGAAAATACTGACCTTCATGGCCACACCCGTCCTGAGAAATCACTCCTTAGACACTCAGCAAAAACTGAGTACAAAGGCCAAAGGTATCACTCGTTTAAATGCTTGTGTGTCGGTTGCCCCAAGAGCCTCCCCTCCCTACCAACAGTTCTTTCAAGGGCTGCCTCTGTTCCCCACGTTAGCACAGGAGTACAGACCCCTAAATAAGCGGGCATCCAGTTTCCACCCATCCCACCAGCGTGAGAGTCCACGTGTGGACATCGCTACCCACCGCATACCTCGTCGTGCCCAAGAGCTGTGGCCTGCCATGAAACAGTGGGCGTGCTGCTCTCCCGGCTCTCCAGACCCAAGGTCAATGTGTTCTTCACCCTCAAGTTGTCTACGGAGGCGGTGATGTTTGAAACGATCACTCCAAAAGGGCTCACTGTTGTAGAACAGAGGGTTGAACAGGAACACAATTGAATCAACATGGAGATAGAAGGATTGAAGAAATGAACCGAGTTACAATCCCAACGAACGGGGAGAAGCTAGGACTAAACAGGACGCCTGCCTAGTTACCCTGGAATAAGCCTTTGGGCTGGAAAATAAAACTCAACCCTCTTATATATTAGTTTCGCAGGGGCTACGGTAGCAATTAACCACAGATTGGGTTGCTTAAGAAAATACAAATTTATACTGCCCCAGCTCTGGAGACCAGAAGTCTAAGGTTCTGGCAAGGCCACTGAGATCCAGGCGGAACCCATATTCACAGGTTCTGCATGTGAGGATCTGGACATATCTTTTCAGGAGGGCCACTATTCAATCCAGTCCACCTTAGCAATAAACTCATGCTTCAGACTGCCTTAAAGGTCTTATATATAGGGGGCACCTGGGTGGCTCAGTCGGTTAAGTGTCCAACATCGGCTCAGGTCACTATCTCATAGTCCGTGAGTTCGAGCCCCACGTCGGGCTCTGTGCTGACAGCTCAGAGCCTGGAGCCTGGTAAAGATTCTGTGTCTCCCTTGCTCTCTGTGCCTCCCCTGCCCTCTCTCTCTCTCTCTCTCTCTCAAAAATAAACATTAAAAAAATTTATTTAAGTCTTATATAGAACCAGTATCCACTTAAAAACTGAAATAGTCACCCACCCTTTCTTGAAAATACCACATGTGATTCTCCTTCTGTACCTCTGTCCATTGGTGTTGCTACCTCTCAAGATGACATTGTAATATGCCTTTGTCTACCTCTGTGACAGCCGAAATCCTCACCCCATTGGATAATAGAACCACACACTTCTTCAGAATAAATCCATACTTTATTTCCCAGAAAATCCATACAATGCCTTGCACATAATAAGCACATAACGTTTGCCCAATTGACATGAATGTATCCAAAACATGAGCCTTTCAGTTTTGTTTTTAAAAAATAGAGAGCTATTTTTCCACATCATTTCACACTTGTTCTCTAGTTATGCGTGCCCTTTATTCTAAACCATACATATATATATATTTTTTTTCATTTCATACATCATTTGCTGAAATGCCCTTTAAAATCTAATAGAACACGCAGCTTTAGGAAACAAAATTCTGCAGAAAATAAATTATCTTCTCTCTGTGTATTGACACCCAAAGGTCTCACCTTATTAACGACCTCGGGGACCTTCCTAACACAACTCTAGCCATGAAGACAGCTGAACTCCAGCTTAATGGGGGCCCTCATTAATCAGACAAAAAACACCGAGGGCCGGACCACGGCGGCTGGTACCATGGTCCCCCCATGAATCTCTGTTACAGTCGTGTTGCTCAAGAGCTGGTTCAGGGCACCTGTGTCCTTGTGCTCTGACGTTCACGTCTGCAACACTTTCCAAGTTCACCTGGCTGTCGGAGTTCAATCACAGGACGGAGGAAGGAGAAGGGACGTTCCTTTGCTAGGGCCACCAAAACAAAACCCCACAGACCAGGTGGCTCAAACAACAGACAGTTAAATCCTCATGATCCCAGAGGCAGAAGTCTGAGCTCCAGGAGGGAGCTGGCTGACAGAGATACACGTGCACTAGGCGTTTCTTCATACAGAGCCAACCCAAGAGAGGAGGAGCATGAACATTTGGTGGACGGGTGGCCATTTCTGTGTCGACAATATTTCAGGACACTGTCCACTCGGGGTCTCCATCACTGCAGAGATCACTCCTATAACACACCCTTTTGCTCCGTCAGTCACTTCTCCTTGCGAACACCGTTCCGGAGAAAATATTACAAGTTGATGCTTGTATTTCGATATTACACTCGTGCTTTTCAATGGCCTCGAAACCAGGATGCTGCTTGGATTTGTTATATTTTCCTGAGTGTAATTAACTGGACAGAGAGGGGCAAAAGAAAATCCCTCCGTTGGTATTCGACACCTGGGCCAGGCGTGAGGAACGGGGTGATGGCTGATGTCCAAGGCGTCGGACTTTGACCACCTCGCAGTCTGGATGTCTCGGTAGGGGCCGCCGACCCGTAAACACATCGCTGCAGCAAAATGAGGTAAGTATTCCGACAAAGCTGTGTTCCAAATAGATAAGAAGGGGCAGAAAGGGTTCTCTTCTCCTCTGCTACCCCTGCGGGCACAGGGCCTGAGGGATCCTTATCGTTAAGGAGCCAGGTGGTTTAACAAACAGACAAATGCTGTTCTCCTTCCATCGGTAACCATCATCGGGCAATGGTGCAAGTCAAAGACGAAGCCCGGAGTGCAGGTGACTTTCTGGGGTCCCATTGTTCTCCGAAACCACGGGTGCAATTTGAGCTCTCCTACTCCTATCTGCAAGGGTGGGGAGGGAGGGACACAGCTGGTAACCGTCTCCTGGGTCTGCAAGGCCAAGATGTCCTCAGCCCAAGCGTGCAGACGGCCAACCGCAATCTTCGTCACCCTCTTCCACCGTGAAATTCGACGCAGTGAGAGCCTGGGGACACGAAAGGAAGATCTCAGAAGGGCACGTGTGTCTTTCTAATGTCGTCTTGAATTCATTTCACTGACTGCCATCGGGCAGGGGTGCTGCTCCGCCTTGGCGTCGTGTCTCCCTGACCCAGGAGCAGAGGGAAGTGTTGACATTTTTTCCCCAGGACCTGATTAGCTACAGACGCGCTACTCTTTACCAATATAGGTAAAGGAGGTGTCCCCACCACATGACTTCACATCGCTGCGTCTTTAAACAGGAGGGCAATGGGTACACCAAGTGTGGTCCGTGCACGCGACGGAACATTACTCAGTGTTGAAAAGGAAGGACGTTCTGCACCTGCTACAACATGGATGGGCCTGGGGGACATGATGTTGGGGGACAGAACGCAGATGCAAAAGGGGAAATCACATAGGATTCCACTCATACGAGGTCCCCAGAGGAGTCACTTCCATAGAGACAGAAATTAGATGGTAGGAGCCGGGGGCTGGGGAGGGGGATAAGGAGTTAGTGTCTCATGAGGACAGAGTTTCCGTTTGATAAGATGAAAAAATGATGGAGACGGATGGTGGGGATGGTGTCACAAAAATGTGACTATGCTTAACAGTACTGACCTCTAGTGTTACTCTTGGCTACTCCCTCTATAGTCAAGGTGGTAAAGTTTACACGGTGTCTATTTGACCACAATTAAAAATTAAAACGATGGGTGCCTGGGTGGCTCAGTCGGTTGAGCATCCGTCTCTTGATTTCGCCTCAGGTCACGATCCCAAAGTCGTGGGATCAAGCCCCGAGTCAGGCTCTGTGCTGACAGCATGGAGCCCGCTTGGGATTCTCTCTCTCCCTCTCTCCTGCCCCTCCCCCGCTCTGAAAATAAAAAATAAACTTTAAAAAAAATTAAAAGGAAAGGATGCTCCTTTAGAACCGTGGATACAGGGGCGCCTGGGTGGCTCCGTCGGTTGAGTGCCCAACTTCGGCCCAAGGCATGATCTCACGGTTCGTGGGTTTGAGCCCCACGTCGGGCTCTGGGCTGACGGCTCAGAGCCTGGAGCCTGCTTCGGATTCTGGGTCTCCCTCTCTCTCTGCCCCTCCCCCACTCATGCTCTGCCTCTCTCTGCCTCTCAAAAATAAAGAAAAGTAATTAAAAATAAAAAAAAAAAAGAACTGTGGATGCAAAAGGCAATGTGTTGTCTTTGGACAGAAAGATTGTGCAAGCCTCTCACGTGCCCCTGGCTCCACTATTCAGGGATGTATACTGGCCACCCTGTCTGCCAACTCTTGTTGAGATAGTAGGGCCTGCGGGGTGTTCATGATTTAACTCAGAAGGTCATTCTTCAATTCTGGTTGCAGGGATCCGATCTGCCCTTTGATTAAACACCCCAAAAGTTCTTCTCTGCCCCCTCCCTGCCTCCCAGCAGGAACAAGGCTGGATCGTGCCATGACATCCCAACCAGTGGCTGGTGCAGAACCATCCTTTTGGATAAGAGGCTCCTGAGATTATTGGAAGAAGTCCTTCCCCCGGGAATGAATGCCCACAGGTGCCATTCCATACAAAGCTCCTCTCTGACCAGGGCAACAGCAGTCAGTAGAGCAGGTGACTTCAACAAATTCCTTCCTCCCACTGTATCCACTCTTCAGAGCCATGGTCCACGGGCCATTGTCCCCACAAAGGAATCACTGGCGTCATCGTTAAAACGAACAACATTTGGGGCGCCTGGGTGGCTCAGTCGGTTGAGCGTCCGACTTCAGCCAGGGTCACGATCTCGCGGTCTGTGAGTTCGAGCCCCGCGTCAGGCTCTGGGCTGATGGCTCAGAGCCTGGAGCCTGCTTCCGATTCTGTGTCTCCCTCTCTCTCTGACCCTTCCCCGTTCATGCTCTGTCTCTCTCTGTCTCAAGAATAAATAAACGTTAAAAAAAAAAATTAAAAAAAAAAAAACGAACAACATTTTGCATGCTGGATTGACTCTTATTCACATGATTCTCGTAAAAACCCAACATTCCATTTTCTCCGTGATATAAACCCATCCAGCCCTCAAACCCTGCCTAGGTGTGTTTCAAGTGTATGTGCAATGCAAACACTAACACGTAAGCAAGCATTTAGTGATGGATCCCCCACAATCTTGTTCCCTGGGCCAGCGTGGGTAGGACTTTAATAACCTAATTGTGTGTAGATGGTCAAATACTCAGAAACAGGAAATTACAGGACTTCAACATGCTGAACAAAATATATATGTTAAAGGGATACTTATGGGCGCCTGGGTGGCTCAGTCGGTTGGGCGTCCGACTTTGTCTCCGGTCATGATCTCACAGTTTGTGGGTTTGAGCCCCGCGTCGGGCTCTGTGCTGACAGCTCGGAGCCTGGGGCCTGCTTTGGATTCTGTGCCTCCTTGTCTCTGCCCCTCCCCACTCACGCTCTGTGTGTCTCCCTCTCAAAAATAAATAAACATTAAGAACAGAAAAAGAGTATTTTATAAGTGCATCAGGAAATCGGTAGGTGAGTAGTGAATCTTTTAGATTCCCAAAGTCTAAGTGAAGATATGAAGTCAGAAAGATGCGCTGGGCACTGTAGACCACACAGAAATTGACATGTTGTTGGATGGCATATTCATACATCCCGAATAAAAAATGTCCCCACAGAAGGGTGCCCCAGCAGACCAACACAATTGCAGGAAACAATAAACACCCTTGTGTTTCAGGCCACTCACTGTTGCAATGAATCACTAGATAGCATTCAATGACCGCTGCCATCGGTGACCTTAAGTCACCGAACACACGTATGTCTTACCCACACCGGGGACGCTACTCAAACACACACACACGGTCCTCATCATTGGCAGACTCCATATATGAAAATTCACCTTCCCGCTAAAACGTATCTGCGACCCTCCCCCACCCCCAGCCAACACGTGCAGCCCTTTTGAGGTCAATCCTGAAAACACTGAGCTTCTAGATGACACTGGAGAACGTAACTCTCTGTCTTCCTGGTTCAGCTCTTCTCTGGTATAGTCTCCCTTCCACAGTATGAGTCCTGCTGTGTCTTTCACATTTTTCTGTCTTTGGGGGATGATTGTCTTGTTTAAAATGACCTCCAGGGCACCTGAGTGGCTAAGTCGGTTGAGCATCTGACTGTTGATTCAGACCCAGGTCATGATCCCAACATCATGTCAGGTTCTGAGTGTGGAGCCTTCTTGAGGTTCTCTCTTTCTCTCCCTCTGCTCTTCTCCCCCACTTGCTCTCTCTCTCTCTCTCTCTCTAAAAAAAAGAAAATGTATTTTACTTTCAAAAACAATATGTCTGGGTGCCTGGCTGGTTAAGTCTGAAGGGCATGGAGTCTTGATCTCAGGGTTGTGAGTTTGAGCCCCATGTTGGGTGTAGAGATCATTAAAAAAACAAATGAACAAAAACTTAAAAAGAAACAATTATGTCAACTATACTTCAACTTTAAAAAGGGGGGGAAAGTCTTTTACTTTCTGGAAATTGAAAGAAACTTGGCTATTCTGCAGCTTTCCATCTTGGATTCACCCATGACCTCAAACCCCAGTGGTCATCATCTTTTTACTACAGAGGCTGGAAGATCTATTCATTCCCACTTTGGGCTCCTCTTGGGGCTCAAGATGGTTGTTACAGGATGAAAGTGTGTGCCCCCCCAGCACCCCAGTATTCATGTGTAGAAGCCTTAACTCCCAACTGGATGGTATTAAGACGTGGTGTCTCTCAAGGTCATTAGAGTTACATCAAGACATGACGTGGGGCCCCCGTGATGGAACTGGTGTTCTGAGAAGATGTGCATTCCTATTTTAGGCCACTGCAAGGCAAATGTCTCTGCTACATCCAGCCAAAGGCACCCTTCATTAAGAAGCTATATACATCTATATGCAGGCATGTGTGTTTCATGGCAAAACGGGAGAAAACATTTGAGGTGTGATTCCAACCCAACAATCACAAAGTTAATTTTTGAAGCAAGGCATTCCCACATCCCTATAAAAGCTATGGCTTTTCACAAATTTATAACCAGAACCTACATTTCATTTTTACCATAAAAAGTTCAGTCCCTCAAAAGTAATTAAAACTGGGGCACCTGACAGGCTCAGTCAGTAGACTGCACAACTCTTGATGTCGGGGTTGGGAGTTTGAGCCCCACACGGGACATAGAGATTACTTGAAAGTAAAATCTTTAACACGTAAGTGATAAACCCCAGAATTCTACTTCTGAAACCAATATTGCACTGTGTGTTAACTAACTGAAATACAAATAACAATAAAAATGCAAAAGAAAAAAGCTTAAAAGTATGTGCAAAATGCAAATTTTAGAGATATACAGAAGCAGAAGGAAAAACAGAAAGTCTTGGGATGTGTAACATTAAATGATGAGCTGTGCTCGCAGTATTTTGCAAAACGTGTTATTATTATTTTTTGTTTTGCATTCCACAGGAAAATATGGTAGTATCCAGGTCCGCTTTTTTTTTTAATTTTTTTTTCAACGTTTATTTATTTTTGGGGGGACAGAGAGAAACAGAGCATGAACGGGGGAGGGGCAGAGAGAGAGGGAGACACAGAATCGGAAACAGGCTCCAGGGTCTGAGCTATCATCAGCCCAGAGCCCGACGCGGGGCTCGAACTCCCGGACCGCGAGATCGTGACCTGGCTGAAGTCGGGACGCTTAACCGACTGCGCCACCCAGGCGCCCCAAATGTGTGCTGTTTTAAGCCACTAACACTTGACTTTAGTGACTGATGATTCATTGATATCACTTAAATGCCCAATTATCGGATTGCTCCTGTTTCTACCCAGTGAGTTAATTGCTGTGAGCCCATTTGGAATTCGCGACCTTCCTGCCCAGGGAAGGGTTTGTGAGGTTTCCAGGGTGAAAGCTTCATTTCCATCACCAGCCTGGGTATTTATTTCTTTTTTCTTGTTTTTGTTTTTCATTTATCTTTAAAAAAAATTTTTTTTTTAAATTTATTTTTTTTTCAACGTTTTTTTATTTATTTTTGGGACCGAGAGACAGAGCATGAACGGGGGAGGGGCAGAGAGAGAGGGAGACACAGAATCGGAAAACAGGCTCCAGGCTCCGAGCCATCAGCCCAGAGCCTGACGCGGGGCTCGAACTCACAGACCGCGAGATCGTGACCTGGCTGAAGTCGGACGCTTAACCGTTGCGCCACCCAGGCGCCCCAGGTCCGCTTTTTAAAGCTCCTGAAATCTTCTGGTGAATTAATTATGTAGCTTTGCATTCCTTGAAATCGTAGAAGCAATAGCCTTCAATTCACTAGTTAATATAGCACAGTTATAATTAGTTAATATAATATATAAGACATATAGTTAAAATATAGTTCTCTACAACAAGTAGTTGTATGTATGTAGACACAATACAATACCATGTACAATATATGAATATAACAAAGAGACTCAAAGAAACATCCAGAACTTTGCAAGAAGGTTTAGGGCTCCACCTTCAGGTAAGGAAAATGAATTTAAAGGACCCAGTGTGGTGCATAGGTATTTACGGGTGGATGCAAAATTCACCATCGTAACCACGTTCAGGGCACAGCTCAGTGGCACCGAGCGCACTTCACACTATTGTGCAACCGTCCCCACCATCCGTCTCCAGAACTTGCCCTCTTCCCTTGCCCTCTGTCCCCGTCAGTCCGTAACTCCCTCCATCCCCCTCCCCCAGCCCCTGCCCCTACCATCTACTTTCTGTCTCTGTCGATGTGACTCCTCTAGGGTCCCCATGCACGTGGAATCACACCGGATGTGTCCTTCCGTGAGGTGGCACCCTGTCTGCAAGGTTCACCCATGATGTAGCAGGTGCACAACATCCTTCCTTCACAAAGCTGAGTCGTACTCCATCGTGCGTATAGACCGCATTCTGCTTATCCATCCATCCACCGATGGGCACTTGGGCCGCTTCGACCTTCGGTCATCGTGAGGCGTGCTGCTGTGAACATGGGTGTGCCAGTGTTTCTGCGGGATCCCGCTCGCAGTATTCTGGGGTATACGCTGAGACACGGAGTTGTTGGGTCTTGTGGTGGTTACACGTTTAATGTTTTGAGAAACCACGCTGCATCCCACAAGAGCGCCTGTTCCCTACCACTGATGCCCGATGGACCCAGTCTGTCCACATCCTCAACGATACTCACCGATTTCTGGTTCTTTGGTAGCCCGCATCCCAGCAGATGTGAAGTGATGAAGCTTATGTTGCAAGGCCAAGGACACTGTGCAGTAAGCGACTGTAGGCCCGCAGTGGAGTCCAGACACGTAACTGGCACACGCCCCTTCAATCGGACCACAGACATCTGGCTGAGGAGTCTTCCTTCTCTCAAGAGAGCCGAAGGCAGATGTGCCCACGTGGTGGGAATGTGGGCAGTTGGCCCACACTGACTTCACAACTGGTTAGGCCACTCACAAACCATCTGCGCAGAAAAGGACCCTGTGGGTTTCCTGAGTTGTTGCAGACATCACACAGCACAACCTGAATCCCACTGCTCTCATCGGGGCCGTGGATCAGAGACCAGACCACCAGGAGTCTCCAGGGACAGATAAAGCTCGTCCTGTCCAGCCATAAATCACTTTTATCTTCCACAGTGGGTTACATGGCCATTCAAAACCAGTAAGATTGATCAAGCCCAGAGTTCATGAAGATTATTTCCTGTCTGCTCCGAACCCCAAAAGATGTGTGGAAGGACACCGCTTCTGGGGCTCCAGGCGTCCCTGGCTTGTGGCCACGTCCTTGTCTCTGCCTCCATCTTCATGTGGCTCCTCCTCTGTGTCTCTGTCTCCTCTTCTGTCTCTTAAAAGGACGCCGGTCATTGGACACGGAACCCACCCTAAGTGCGCAATGGACTCATCTCGAGATCCCTGACCAGTGCCGTCTGCAAAGGCCTTATTTCCAAATAAGCTCACATTCCAAGATTGCAGGCGGGCATGTATCTTGGAGGGAATCTTCTTGAACTCAAAATTTTGGGAATTCAAAAGGCGCTGAACTGGAGAACCCATTCATCGACAGTAAGGGGACCTGCGCTCCCCCTTCAGACACGGGCATCTCGGAGACAAGGCGAACAGACCTCAGTCCCCAGAAACAGTCTGCTATGCCCATCCCGTGAAGGGGCAGTAGGTAGCTCCTGTCTTCTGGACAGCAGAGTTTCATCCCTCACCCGGGGCACTCACATCTAAGAAAATCTCTTAGTTTTGCATTTTTCAACAGCCTTTCCTGCAGCAATACCTTCCCGCAAAATAGCGGCACTAATTTAGGGAGCTCTGGAGTCTTCAAGACGCTGGAGAAGACAGACAGAGCTACTGGTAGTGACGATTGCCCATTAGCAACGTTCCCAACCCACAGGTAGATGACATGGTCCCACTGCTTCTTTCTTGAGGGGCAGCGTCAGACCAGGAACATCAGCTCTGTAACAGGCTCCTCCCCCGTGACACTTGGCTAAGTCGATGGCCACACGGGCTGGTGACACCATTGTTCCCCAACAGCCCTTGAGGCGGTGAAAAATGCACAAATGAAATGAAATCGCGTCGAGAGCACTACCTTCCTCGTTTTCATGAACTCGTGTTTAATCCTGACTGGCAGCGAGCCCCCTGCTGGGATCCACGGAGCCTCCTGAGTATCAGGAGACTCTTTGTAATCAGCAGCTCCTGCACAGAGAATACCAAGTCCCTGATTAAAAAGAAGAAGAAATTAAAGAAAAAACGTAAGAGTGCCTCAGAATTAAGGACGGCACTCAGAGCAAGCTTCTAGAGCTCAGAAATTCCTTCATTATGAGGTGTGGGAGCGGGCTGGGGATGAGGCCACATGCACAGACTGTCACCATGGATCCTGTGGGCTTCGAGGCAGGCGTATGGTCAACCGCACTCAGGGCATGCGTAGGGCCCGGTTTTCCCGTCATTCACAGCCCTCCAGTTACTCTGTTAGCGTCATTTAAACAACACAGCTCCTCTGCTGTCACGGAAATGGTTGGAAATTGTCACTGCCACCTAGATGATCATACGCAGGTTATGTTGTCAAAAGAAAGGGGATGGGGAGGAGGAGAAAGCTTTAAAAGGACAGAATCATCCCACCGATGCAACGGCATGTATTAGGTGAAGACTTCACAGCATCCGGCATGAATACGTTCACTCCATTTGACCGTGAATTTTCAGGGCATATTTTAACCCTGGATTTGATTCTCCCCAAGTGGATGTCAATTAGCACCTTAACATTTCCATTCCCATCATCTTATTCTACTCTCTTCCCAAGGTATTTGGTGGCAAGCATAGGTAGGTAGATAGATAGATAATAGAGAGCAGATATAGATAGATAGATAGGTAGACGGATAGATAGAAGAATGGATGGATGGATGGATACATGGATGGATAGATGATAGATAGATGATAGAGATAATAGACATAGATAATGGATAGGTACATGGATACATAGATAATAGATACATAGATGATAGACAGATAGATAATAGATAGGTAGATGATAGATAGATATCCATTTTCGACATTATGGATCCAAAGGCTTCTCTGAGCATCACAATACTTCCCTGAGTCTCAAATCAATATGAATCATATTCCAGATATACCTGCACACTTCCGGTCCTCTGTGAATAATTAAACATACCCTAAAAGACTTTAGACCTAGGAACGTGCCCCACTCTCACGCACAGCTCATGGGTGTGAGCGTTTCCATGACTGGAGAGCACTCAGCCAACACTGGGATCTTTTTCCACCGAAAGACATGCACGGAAGTGTTTGTTGAATCATTGGTCCTTGTAGCCAAGAGCCGCAAACAACCCAATGTTCATCCACAGCAAGTGGATAAATACAGCATGACATTTTCATACGCAGAAAGATTTCATAGCAGTGGAAAGATGAGAGCTCTTGGGTGGATCCACCTCTACTGGAAAGAAAACAGGGCTACGTCTCAGAAGGATATGTTGAGGCAGAACCAACAGTGCCTTTCTTATGTTACCACTTATACGAAGTTTAAGAACCAGCAAAACGAATCCAAGGCTGTAGTTTATTTTTGAGAGACAGAGAAAGACAGAGCACGAGCATGGGAAGGGGCAGAGAGAGGGGGAGACACAGAATCTGAAACAGGCTCCAGGCTCTGAGCTGTCAGCACAGAGCCCAACGCGGGGCTCGAACTCACGAACTGCGAGATCATGACCTGAGCCGAAGTTGGAGGCTTAACCGACGAGCCATCCAGGCGTCCCATCAATCAATAAGTTTTTTAAACGGAAACAAACAAACAAACAAACAAAAAACAGAAAAAATAGCGTTCCAAATTCTGAAAGAGAGAGGTGAGGGTGAATACTTCTGAGGACTCTGAAACCCATTCTATATTCAGTGGAAGCAAGTAATACCCAGTCATTCTATTCATAATACATATTATTAGTAAATGTACAAATTACTAATGAATGTAGACACACATTGGCTAATTCTTAAAATCTGTCCCGTACGGTAATGATTAACTTCACGTCTCAATTTGACTAGGTCATGCGGTGCCCAAATAATTGGTCACACATTATTCTGGTTGCTTCTGTGACAGTGTTTTTGGACGACATTAACATTTAAGTTGATACACTGAGTAGATTTCTATCCCTACAGTGGGTGGGCCTTGTCTAATCAGTTGCAGGACTGGATAAAACAAGTAAAGGGAAATTCTGCCCCTCTTTGGAAACAGCTGCTCCTTCTGCTTGTGAGGCTCTTCACACGTTTCACTTGTGAAATTCCAGGAGAATGAGAAACTCCCGGAACAGGATGAGAAACACACCCGGCCCCACACTTGGATGTGTTGACTGCCTTTCCAAGACGAGCGTCCCTTTGGACAGCTGGTTACACGACAACGAGAGATCCACACCACACAAGGTCGGCGGCCCTTCACTGTGGGGGGACCCGGGAGCAGCTGGGCGGGATGGTCAGAGCCAGAATGGGAACGTAACTATTTATTTTCCTGACGACACGTTGTTCCGAAACCCCACACGCGTGTGTGGTTCACGGACCCACAGTGACCTCCGAGGGTCGCTTGTGGGTCGTGTAACCCATCTGGGGAGAGAGTGTCCTGAAATGGACTTGCTCACGGTCCACGTAAACCCTGAGTGGGCGGGCCACCACCACGAATGGCTTTCCTTTCACAGAGCGCGAGGCTCGACTTTCCTACGGTTCCCGGGAGCACAGAGCAGGAAGGCAGTGTGAATGAGCCACACGGCACCGAATGAATTCTGCAGAATGAACCCCGTCTGGATGAAATTCCCTTCCCTTCCCTCAAGCGGACGGACCCTCCCCTCCTACACACACGCACAAATTTAAAGAAAAGAAATCTATTTGCCTCCTTCTGTCGGGAAGCGGTGGCTTTGATGCTCATTATGCGCCACTGGTTGGGACGTTGTCTGCGAGGTGGTCCCGCGTGGGGGGAGCCACGGGCTTTTGTCCCCCTGCAAACCCCGGCTGCCGAGACAGAAGCTGGCTAGGCACTGTGTGTGTTTTCTTGCCGTCTGAGGACTTACTTCTCCATGAAAACCCTCACTGTTTCCTCGGAGAAGCACGGAAATGACCAACGTTCGAGATCCGACGATGAAGCGTTTTTCCGGGCAACCCAGACAACTGGGCAGGGGCCCCCCATCCTCGTGACCATCGTCATCACCAACAGCAGCTCAGGATTAACGGTCTCCTGGCGATTTTTCCATGCTACTCACGAAATCGTCTCGAACAAGTCCGTTCAGCACCACAATCTCCAAGAGCAGTTCCAAGCAGATGATGCCTTGACCAAAACATTCCCTTTTCCCCCCTGAAATGAGGCCCTTTTGTGTTTCAAAGAGAACACTGCTTTTTGGATTTTTTTTTTGGTTTGTTTTCTTGGTGTTTTTATTTTTGTGGGGCTCGTGGTGGCTCAGTGCCTTTCTGGGTGGGGGGCGGGTGCGGATGAAGGATGTACCCGATAAATGGGCTTTTGAATAGTGTTGGCCAAGCCACCTTCCTTCTTGAACCACATTCTAGGGCATGATTTACGGATTCTGAAACTATTGGAATAATACCATTGGTTATATTTCTATAACTATTAGACATATGTGTATGTTAACCATTATCAATGGTATAATCATAAACACTGTCAATAACAGAGACTCAATAGATTTTTGCTTCTATGGGCTTTGGGTCTCTCTCCTTCCTTCTGCTGGTGGTACAACACACGCCATCCCTCTTCCTTAGTACGGTCCTCTCCAAGACCAACCTGTGGATGACTGTGACTCATGGGGTTAGACCCCGGAGCCGAGACTCTACTGGAACGAAGGCATCTGGGAAGTTGGTCGCCCTTCAGATGCAAATGCCCACCAGCAGGTGAACACTGTGTCCTGGAAGAACGATGCTGGTCTCACGGTTGGACCGTGTCCCAGGCCAGGTCGTAGGTGCTGTGGACCATGAAGACGTCAGGGATCTCAGAGCAGCGGTGAGATCTTCCAGAAGCTTCTCCACTGCAAACCTCCACCCTCACCACATTCCCAAGCTTTGTGGTGAATAATAATAATAATAATCTACAAAGTCCCCTAGAAGAAGAAGAGGGAACTACTCACGAAACCTTCTCTCCCCCTTCCCGCAGGGGTACAGAAGGCTAGCGTGCCCCTTCTACTGGGTCACGGGCTTCTAGCCTCAGCCAACATCCGAAAGCAACTTCAAGGACCCGTGACATGCATGGTCCCAGGTGGTGAGTTTCAAACTTAACTCATTTGAGCGTATTGAAAGGATAAGTTTGCCAACCATGGATGGACACACACACACACACACACACACACACACACACAAAGGGTGGAAGAAAACCCAACACCTTGGGCAATGCCCTCCGAGGCTCCTGGGGGAGGAGTCACATTTATGGAGGCAGAAAGTAGAAGGCGGGGCCAAGGGCTGGGATCGACGATCAATACTCAGCATCTCATGGGGACAGACCTTCCACTGGGGAAGATGGAAAGTTCTGGCGATGGACGGTCTACTTTCTGCCTCCATAATGTGAGTCCAGCCTCCCGCCCCTGCCCCCCACCTCCCTGCCCCACTCCCCCATCGCTGTCGGCACAGCTCCCACCTCCCCCGGGAATCCTTCCAGGATTGCACCTCCAACACGGTGCGGGTTTCTGTCTTGTGTCAAGCACCCCTTCTCGTTAACCGTGAAGGAGTGTCCTGGGTGGCTCAGTCAGTTAAGCGTCCAACTCTTGACTTCAGCTCAGGTCATGATCTCCCGGTCCGTGGGTTCGAGCCCCGCGTGGGGCTCTGTGCTCACAGCGTGGAACCTGCTTGGGATTCTGTCTCCCTCTCTCTCTGCCCCTCCTCCACACTCTCTCTCTCTTTCTGTCTCACCAATCAACAAATAAACGTTAAAAAAAATAAAAGAATGGATGGAAACATTTAAAAAAAAAAACCCAAAAACACGGCACTCCAACACTTCAAAGGTGACTGGAATATTTCCCGTGCAGAGATCTTTAAACCGTGATCTACTCCCGTGCCCTGAGAGCCCATCACCCCCGTGGTTAAGGGTACACAGGGTCGCCTGGGTGGCTCGGTCTGTTGAGCGCCCGACTCCAGCTCAGGTCATGATCTCATGGTTCCTGAGTTCGAGCGCCACGTCGGGCTCAGAACCTGGACCCTCCTTCGGGGTTCTGTGTCTCCCTCTCTCTCTCTACCTATCTTCTACTCGCATTCTGTGTCTGTCTCTCTCTAAAATAAATTAAAAGTTTTAAAGCTTTTTTAAAAAGGGCACTCATGATACAGAAGCCGTATTGCAGGGCGATGTGGAATTAGCAGAAAACCCCCAGGTGAAGCTTCATCTTCATCCGTGACACCGTGGCACTGGTCTAAGCCCAGAGGAAGGTGCTGGCTGGGGCCACACCCCTCCTGTCCCTGCAGAACCAGTCAAGGGCTCCTGGGGAGGTGGGGATCCCCGGAGAGATGTCTTAGGTGACCCAGGGGAATCGGAAAAAGGAAAAGACCAGAACTTTTTTTAAAGCTTATTTGTTTATTGGGGGGGGGGGGGCAAGGAAGCGTGGGGGGGGGGGGGGCAGAGTGAGCAGGGGAGAACCAGGAAGAGAGAGACAGAGAATCCCCCGACGTGGGGCTCGAACTCAGAAACCATGAGATCCTAACCTGAGCTGAAATCAAGAGTCAGACGCTTAACCTTGGTCACCTAGGAGTTTTCTTCGGGGATCCCCGCCTCCCCAAGCCACGTCCCATCCCATCCCATCCCACTCAACCCTGGGACTCTGACTGCCTTCCTTCAGGCCCCACAGGTGACCTTCCAGGAATTTAGTCCCTGTCCCAGGACAGGTGCACGGCGTTTCCCGTCTGCGAAACAACCCTGTCCGTCCCGCAGCTGGTAACCCGCCATTTCTGCGCCATCCACGCACGTGGGGAGATCCGTGAGTTCATGTTCCAGGGGGTCTGGGAAAACACAAGACGTGAACAGCACAGCCGGTGTGGGGTCCGGGACCCGGAGAAAGGTGGGGAGCCAGCAGATTCCCTGGGGAGCTAACGCCCCGGCCGCGCTGTCCCCCCCCCCCCAACGCCCGCGCATGCATGAACGGATGACGGCGTGGTCCACGCACGAGTGGAGTCTGAGTCCATCATGAAAAGGCCCAGAGCTCTGACGCCCGCTGCCCCCTGACGCCCGGGGCACAGGCGAGACACCCACAGCCCCCTTGTGTGTGACCCCATGGAGCGGAAATGTGGAAACCAGCTGAACCCCCAGAGAGGGGTCACCGGGGGCTGGGGGAGTCATGAGTACTGCGTGTGGGGCTTCTTTATGGCGTGAGGGCGATGCCCTAACATCCACACGAGTGGGGCGCCTGGGGTCTGAGTCGGTGAAGCGTCCGACTTGGGCTCAGGTCGTGATCTCATGGTTCGTGGGTTCAAGCCCTGCGTCGGGCTCTGTGCTGACAGCTCAGACCCTGGAGCTGCTTCCGATTCTGTGACTCCTTCTCTCTCTGCCCCTCCCCTGCTCATGCTCTGTCCCCCTCTCTGTCTCTCTCTCTCTCAAAAATAAGTAAACATCAGAAACCTGGCAGGTGAGGCCGGGTTCAGCCTGTCCTGCAGCCACCGAGAGCGGCGGGGTGGCGAGGGGTCCTGTTCAGCCTCCCGCCCCACCATCCACCCCTGCCCGTGGGCGGCCCGCCTCCCCTCATCCAGGCCAAGAGCCAAGAGCAAGCAGGAACCGCGCGCCCGCCCGCGGGGTTGAGCCTGTCCGGGCGCGCAGCACCTGCCCCGACTCACCTCCCTGTGCGACCCCCTGAGCCCCAGACCCTGCGCTCAGGCCAGCCACGCACGTGTCCTCGCGTCACCCGAGACGCCCAGGGAGCGGGGCGAGGACGGCCGGCTGAGCCCAGGGAGACGACGGGAGGAAGGACGCACCGCGCCTCCAGGACCTCACGCTGCGTCCGCGTGCGCCCAGGTGGAAGCCCCAGACCCGTCCCGCGGAGCCTAGAAACCCCCGTGCTGACCCCCAGTCTGTGCCCTGGATGAAACCCAAGACGCCGCCCCCAAAACAAAGCTGCGCAGCCTGGGATCCGCGACCTGCCTCTCGGGGCGGGGGTGCCGTGGGAGGGACCTCGGCCACCCCTGTCCCCTGCAGCGTCTGTTTCCTTCCAAGCCCCGGGGCTTGGGGGCGGGGGACCCACCTGTCTGCACAGAACAACGGGCTCTGTGTCTGGGGCGAGGCTTCCAAGGACGGATCCGCAGGCGGCAGGTGTTCAAAGGGGGCTCTTGAAAGAGGGGGGCACGGGGTCTGCCCTTTCCCAAAGCCCCCTGCCCCTCCGGGACCCCCGTGGGAGGGACCCGGGAGATCGGATTCCCCCGCAGGGTGCTCCCGCTTTGTCTGGAAACCTCCCAGGGGAACCCCGAGGAGCCAGGCCCCTCCTCCTTGTCCCGTCTCACCTTTCGGGCCTGGGGCCGCCGTGACCTCAATTCAGGCCCAGTAACAGGAGCTCCTGCAACGCTGTCCGCCGGGCTTTCCACGGCACAGCGCCTGCCCAGAAACGAGCGCTCAGGCCGGAGCGTACGACCCCCGTGTCCCGGGGCGCCAGGAAAAACCCGGCAAATTAAGCGCTTCTGTTCTCTCTCTCTCCCCAAAATACATAAGTAAACATGAAGGGTCAGATGCTTCACCGACTGAGCCACCCAGGAGCCCCTGTTGGGCACTCTTCAAATGACGCCACTATAAGAAGGCACAGCAGACCAGTGTTGCTCAAGGGCTCAGGCAAGGGGAGGGTCTGATTATAAAAGGTAGGGTGAGGGAGTACCTTTTGCCAGACCCTGACTCTGGAGATGCTTCACACAATTCACACAAGCACAATTTGATGCTTGAGCAAATTCCACAGTAGGACACACAGACCTTTACGCAAAAACCCAGTGAAAACAACCTAACCTAATTTAGCCAATGCTCCCCTACCAACATCCGGTTACTGGTTTGCACCGTCCTTCGGGGCCCAGATGCTACAATAGCAGGTAAGCTTGAGGGAGGGGCAAGCCGGGAGCCCTGCATTATTTTTGCAAAACCTGCGAGTCTCTGATTCTTTCAAAACCAAAACCTGAAAGCATTCACTGAGCCCGATTCCTAGTCTGTCCCCACGGGGTGAATCGTATGGAGCAGAAAATACCAGCTCACCGGCCTAGTCCGCATAAGCATCAATGAAAACAACCCCCCAGCGACACATTCTCAGGATGCACTGGGTCCCCCCCATCCCTTTCTTCAGGTCCGGGTGCAAATCGAAAGCTCAGTGGGTGTTGCTGGCGAACTGTTACCGCGGGTTCTCGTTATTCACGGCAGTGACGGTAGTTATGCTTCATTAAGTCCCCGCGAATGCCGAATTCGCGGAAACCGAGGCGTCCCCCTGAGCCGACGCGCGGGGTTAGGTCCCTGCGGCTTCCGGTCACATTTTCGTCAGCTTCGGCGCTCTCGGCGGCCACGGAGAGCAGCGAAATCACCCACGGAACGCACAAAAACGCTAAAAAAAAACCAGGGCACCAAGTAGGGATGTGAAACGTGCGTTGTTGCGGGTGAGAGCCCAAACAGGCAGGCAGAGGGTCCCGTTGTCCCCCCTCAGCTGGGAACAGCAACTGACGTGTCATGCCGCTGGACGCGTGCCCACAAACGTGCCTCGAGCAGGTTCGACCCACAAAGGACCCGTAGCGGGTGTTCAGATGCGCAAATACAGAGTCCACTAGTAATGAGGACCTCCTGCGCTTTGGTGACCCCGGATGAAGCCTGGCCTGTGGCATTCCTATCCCTGTCTCTGCCCCTCCCCAGGACCTAGGGTGGCCCCAGGACGCAATCCATCCGGGTCTGAGCAGGGCTGGGGGCTTCCGTTTTGGGGTCACCCTCCGTGCCGTGAGATCCAAGCACCTTGAGATGACCCGGCCTTGAGAAAGCTGCATCAGAAGGAGACCCCCACCCCCTCGCTGAGCCACCAGACTCCACGCAGACCCCACTGGCTCTCCCATCGCGCGCCCCGTGGCAGGGACCGAGCTGGGGGCACCTCGCCCCGCACGATCTCCAGCACACGGCCAGGCTGCCCAAAGCAAGGCAACTCAAAGTAGGTCAGAGACGGTAATTCTTCCGCAAGGGACACAAAGACCCAGAATTAGCTCAAAGGGAGGCACAGTTTGCCCGCGTATAGGTCGCGAGACATGGTCAGCACAGAAGACACGTGGGCGTCTCGGGGCCTGGCACTACCAGGACCCTCAATGCACAGGTCCAGGCACGCGAGCCCCAAATCTGTTAAACAAGACCCAAAGCTCACCGTAATGACACGGGCCCCATCCCAATGAGAAACCACGTCTACACCCTCCCCTGGGCTCCAGTTCCAGAAATATATACTGGGAAACACAACAGCCACGGGTCACAATGAAGTCCCGGGCGCGTTATTTACGCGGCACGTTCCAGAAAAGTCGTGGTGCACATCCTGAGGCTGTCTAGGGACCTTCGGGACAGCTCAGCTTTCCAAATAAGACCAGCAATGACGTCAAAGCCACGTTGCTAAGGGAAGCCTGTACATTGCTAAGGGAAGGGATGCTTTTGGAAGTAAGGCACCAGAATGATGCAGGCTTGCTAAGGAAATGAAGGAAAGACACCCGTGCACATCAGTGCGGACCAAATGCGTCACCAGGGAGGGGAAAATCAACATGAGACACCGTGCGAGAGGAAAATTGAATAATTGGAAATCAATAATGGATCAATACTGACTGTGAGACTAGCTTTATTCTCTACCTCCTGGTGTGAGTAGAAGGTGATTCCAATCACCTTCGGGCATTTCCAGGGTCAGAACTACTCACGTAGATCACGGTGAACCATAGTTCAGTGCTCCCGACCGCGAACCAGATTCGGGGAAAGGTCAGGCAACTGCTTAGCGATTTCAAGAAGAAAAGTAAACAGTTGGCAGGGCTGGGTTGTGGGAACTCGTAACCCAGGGCGGCCCTTCTGACAGTCTTGTCACCTTCCCATCACCTTGGGGGCACAGGGCACACAGAATGGATGCTGGGCCATTGAAATCGCGTCTTCACAGATACGCCCAAAATTCCCACTATGCACGCAGTGCGAGGGCCGTGCAAGAGGAGGTCGGCATTGCACACGCTTGTCCACACAGCCAGCTGGGTTCTCCACGTAGGCATTCTGATCTGGAATATTCCATTAAGTCAGACAGAATGTCTCTGTCGCCTCAAATGTCACTTCTCCCATTGTCAACGTGCACACAGTCTTCCAAAGGCTTCACCTGATTAGGTCAGGCCCACCCTCCTTGTTGATCAACAGAAAGTCACCCGATTTGAAAGCTGTCATGCCACACCTTTTGGGATGAGCACTGGGCGTTGTATGGAAACCAATCTGACAATAAATTTCATATATTGAAAAAAAAAGAAAGCTGTCGTTCCACCTGCAAAGTCTTTTTGCCTGGTATATGCACCAAGGGGTGAGAATCTTAGGGACCATCTTAGAATGGGCCCAGGACACCACAGTTGTAACCTAGTCCTTACTGACCACCTATTAACAAAAGAACGCCCAAGGCCGAGCATTTTCACATACCCCAAAACAAATTAACAAAAGGAGAAAAACTTAAGACATCACCTGAATCACCACATCCACATCTTCTAGAAGTTTTTTCCTTCCCGTTCCCTCCCTCCCCCCACCCCCGTTAGCTAGGTAAGCCTCTAACTGGATGGAGGAAGGAGCCCTGAGCCCATCTGTCAGTTTTCTCTCCCTGACCTCACTGCAGGTGCACTGACACCAGCCTTCTTGACTGTAGTTGGCCCGTAAGTTAAAAGCACCCCTCCCCTTGTGGTTCCAAGCTCGTTCTGTGTCCCAAAGAAGCCCTGTTCTCTGTTCCCCAGTTCTTTTTTGAGAATGGAGAGAAACCCAACCTCAGTCAAGTGCCCAGAGTTGAAGCCTCTGCCTTGCTGAAACTTGCTGAAGTTTCTTTTATATTCGGGTGAATCTACTCTTAAAAAAAAAATTAATGCGTGTTCATTTTTTAGAGAGAGAGTCAGGGGAGGGGCAGAGAGAGAGGGAGACACAGAATCCGAAGCAGGCTCCAGGCTCCGAGCTGTCAGCACACAGCCCGATGCGGGACTCGAACTCGTCAACTGCGAGATCATGACCTGAGCCAAAGTCGGATGCTTTACCAACTGAGCCACCCAGGTGCCCCCGTCAGGGGAATCTCCTCTTAACTGACACCCCATCTGAGTTGGAGAAATGGAGCTCCCCCTCCCTGGGTCCCTGTGTTGACCTCTTAAGGGCAGAGAAAGCAGATGTGGAAAACGATAATTCATCTCGGTCAGGAGCCCACGTACAACAGACCGATGGTTTAAAATTTCGTCGAAAATGCGTCTCCACGTTATAGTCTCTGGTTCCCACCAACACCACTCTATTTTTCAGCGGAACAAGGAAACTGAAATCATTACTTACTCAGGACACATAATTGTACAGACAGCTCTCTGTCAGCAATTACAGAGATGCACTCCGTTGAAGGCCGTTTTGATCTATCACGGCTTCTTCCTGGGAGAAATTTAATTTCCTCTACATCGAAAAGGAAAAGTGCACGTCAAAAGAAATGATTTTTCATCCATTTAGCCGAGTCCAGCCACCCTCAACACCAGGGAGAGATCGTAGAGATAAAGAAGGTCTTCAAAAAGCAAGTGGATAATAGATAAAGTCTCCTTCACAGGAGCACTTTATTGATTTTTATATGTATTGTGCTGTCGGTAAATATTCTCCGAGCTTAATGGAAAAGGAGTTGTGGCAGATACATTTCACGTATGCTCCCTGGGTGAGTCTCAGAGAGGACCCACTTCTCCTGTCCTGTTTGCACTAACAACCCCAGCTCTGGAGAATCCACAGGGGCCCTCTTTCCAGAGGGGGTGTGTTGGGGCGACACAAAGCATCCGTGTGAACTTCCTGAGGACCCAGCCATTGATCGTCACGCTCACCGCGGACGTGGAGAAATGAAAACATGCCCTACTGTCCGCCACGGCTCTGTGTTTTCCCCCATTCCTGTTCGTCTCTTCAAGACAAGTCATCGATGGTCCCGGCAAACGTTCAGCTTCTCCTTACGGGAATTTCTCCAAAGACCCGTCCAGTCTTTGATGGAAAGGATCCATGGACCATTGGTGCACTAAGATCCTTCGGACTCCTCCCATTAAAACCCTCCCCTTCCTGTTCCCAGCAATCCTAGACCCTCTGACCTCCTTCCCTCGCTATTTAAACCCCCTTGTCTTGATCCCATTTCCCGACTATCACTTTATGGTGCATTCCACTAGCGTTGAGGTTCGCCTCTATGGATTCACCCCACTTTCCACCACTGCTTTCCGTGGGACTTTCGCCAAGCCCTCTGTCTCCTCCAGCTGATCTGTGCATTTCTTCCACGATTTCTCTCACGTACTTCTCTCCGTTGACTCTACAAGGTGCAAGCTCCATCATCAACTCCTTAAAATTGCCTTTTCTTTGGTTTGCATCAATTGTTTCTGCCCTCAGTTCACAAGAGTCAGCCTCTGCCACATTATTTCTGCACCTTCCATATTTGATGTAGTCTAATTGCTTTTTTGTTGAATTTAGTTATTTATTTTGAGACAGAGAGAGACAGTGCACGCAGAGGAGGGACGGGGGGGGGGGAAGGAGAGGGAGAATCTTAAGCTGACTCCATGCTGTCAGCATGGAGCCCAATGTGGGGCTCGAACCCAGGAGCCATGAGATCATGACCACAGTTGAAATCAAGGGTGGGACACCTAACTGACTGGCCCAGCCAGGCGCCCCGTCGGCCCAATTACCTCTTAAAGAAAAACTCATGTACAAGTGAGTACATCTTAGTTTTGGGGTGCACCTTGAGCTCTCTGTTCCATCCATGGCACCTGCCATGATTCTATCATTCAGAGCACAGGACTCCCCACCCCTTATCTGTGGAGAATACATTCCAAGATGCCCCAGCAAATGCCTGAAACCAGACAGTACGGAAGCCTCTATAGGCTATGTATTTATACACACGTTTTTACGATAAAGACTAATTTGTAAATTAAGCTCGGTTAAGATACTACCAACAATAACTGAAGGTAAAATACAATAATTATAACAATATACTTCAATAAAAGTTACATATGCACATGTGGTTTCTGTCTCTCTTTCGCTCGCTCAAAATATCTTACTGTCCTGTACTCGCCCTTCTCCCTGGGAAGATGTGAGTTGGCAAGATGCCCATGTGATGATGGGGCGAAGGGAGGGGAATGACGTAGGCGTTGTGACATAGGCTCAACCAACTACTGACCATCTGACGATCTGTCAGGAGGATTATCTGCTTCCAGACCACGCTTGACCGTGGGTAACTGAAACCACAGAGCGCAAAACCACAGATAAGGGTGAATTACTGTGCATTCAGTAGATTCAGGTCAAATACTTGATATTCTCAGATTTCAACATAATTTCATCTAAAGAAATAGAAAATAGTATCTGTCGTGGATCGAATTTGGCTCCCTCAAAATATAGGTAGAAGGCTTACTCTCTGGCAATTCCAAATGTGACCCCATTTAGAAATAGGGTCTTTGGGCTCCTGGTGGCTCGGTCGGTTGAGCGTCCGACTTCGGCTCAGGTCATGATCTCGTGGTTTGTGAGTTCAAGCCTCACGTGAGGCTCTGTGCTGACAGCTCAGATTCTGTATTTCTCTCTCTCTCTCTCTCTCTCTGTCTCTCTGCCCTTCCCTTGTTCAAGCTCTGTCTCTTGCTCTAAAATAAATAAACATTTAAAAATTAAAAAAAAAAAAAAGAAATAGGTTCTTTGCAGATGTAATTGAATTACAATGAGGTTATTCTGGGCCAGATGGATCTGTGGACCCCATGAGTGGTGCCCTCGTAGAAGGGGAAGAGAGATTCACACAGACCAAAGTCAGTGTGCACACAGAGGCAGACATTGGAGTGATATCTCCACAAAGAATACCACGCAATGCCAGCAACACCACAAGTGGGAAGAGGAGAGAAGGAGCCTCCCCTAAAGCCTTCTGAAGCCAACGTGGCCCTGTGACAACTTAATTTCGGACTTCTGCTCCCCAGGACTCTGAGAGAATATTTTTTTTTTTGTTATGGTAGTTTTAAGCCGTCCAAATGTGTGTTAATTTGCTATGACGGTCCTAGGAAACTAGCACAGTACCCAATAAACTTGAAAACTGTACTATGTGAAAACGCAAAATACTTTGCCCTGAAGATTGAAAAAAAAAAGATGTTTCTCAAGGAGTTTGGAGAATTGGTCACTTGAGACTCACTCAACTTTATAGCATTTTCAATAATTCAGAAGCAAGAGGCAAGAGCGATTACATGGAGTTTTTGAACTTGCAAATAAAACATTAAATCAAATTATAGAACTAAATACTTCATCACACAAAGACAAAACGCCCTCATCTATAAATATATGCTCTCCGGGGTGGGCCCGTGTTTGCAACATCACAACATCGTATTAATAAATATTTCATAGAAACACGCCTTTGGACTTAGGCAGAAGCGTCATTCCCGGTAGTGGCTGAAAATGGTGTTTTTTTTTCCCCCTCCCGTAAAGCACCACCCCGACATCACTCCTAGTGGCTAGAAGTGGGCGTGGAGAGCCATTCTCAAAGCAAAGCAAGGCACCAACGTACCAGGAGCAGGAAAGAAAGGAGGCGACCAGGCGATGGGTTTGGGATGAAGAGATGCATTTCAGGTCCCAGTACCGGAAGATTCTATTCCCCAAGCAACTCCTTTCCTTCACACCCACAATTCTGCCCGTGCTGTCCTTGCCCCGTGCTTTCACAAGCTGAGTCTCCCAATAACCCGCACTGCATGGAACGCATGGCCGAGTCGGCCCCGGGGAGCCTCCCTTCGCCCCTTCCTGGGAGGTCCCCTCCTTCTCTTCTCCCAAGAACGGTGCCCCAGCTTCTTCCGTTTCTTCCTCGCCCGCCTCATTTGACAAGACAACCATTTCCTTCGCAGCACCGTCCTCACAACGAGCAGTCTCCCGTTAACCTCACTCCCCTGCACCTGCAACAACACCTTTCTCAAGAAAGCATCCCATTCTCCACACTTCCGCACCCTCCCTCCAACCTTGCTTGGTTAGCGCCCACCCTCCTACCTTCAGGATTCACTCCGGCCCGATGGGGAGGCCCTCCCCCAAATCTGAGAGAATCGCTCCAGATTCCACTCGAGGGCGTTTCTGCATCGTTGACCTTCCTGGAACAGCCCACGGGAAGGCTTCGGTGTGTGCAACCAAGTGCACGCCATGTTTTGTCACGCTCGAGGTCTACGCAGCAGTGTGAGATGCAGAGAAACCTTATTTACCCAAGCATCCCAAGGGACGTATTGAATCGCACACGCTCCCACAAGGAGCAAACTTCGATTCCCAAGTCAGGATGCCCTTCTCATAAACAGGAGAACCATAGTTTTCATGGCCGAGCTCCTCTGGGAAAAGCCAACGCTAAAACAGTGCTTGGGGATCGGGGCTTTTCTTTCCTCTCGTTCCCTGCCTCTGTCCGTTGCTTCCCTTCTAACCTCCAGGAAACAGGTGGCCTTCTGAGCCTCGTATTCCAAACGGGCTCCACTCGCTCAAATCTATTTCCGTTCCTTCAGATAAACACAGGGGAAGCTTCCACTTTGTCCCTCCAAGGACGCACTTAAGTTGCCAGTGGAAGACGACCCCTCAGGCTCAGACTGGGGACTTATCATTCTCTCAGTCGGACATGGAACAGGACGAAACTCTCCTTTGCCTTGAGCACGTGGCACTCGACAGGATAACGAAAGACTGCTGTTCGGAAAACCTGTCTACCTCAGTAGAATATGTTTTCGGTTTGGGGCGAGAAAATATACCCACTCGTTAGCTCATTTTATACCACGATCACAGTGGTTAAAAAAAGAATCACGAGACCTTCTAAGGCAGTGGTTTTCCAAGGGGGTCGTTGGGCCAGCAGCATCAACCCCCCTGGGAACTTGTTCCAGATACAAACCCTCAGGACAGACGCCAATCTCTGGACCCATAGAATCAAAGCCTGTATTTTCACAAGCTCCCTGGGCGTTTCAGGCACACAGTATAGCCTGAGAACCACGCTTTAAGGGTGCTTTCCTCCTAAGTAGGTTAATATCCTATTCGGTGTCTGGCTTCTGGAATCACAGTCATGTTCAAACCAACCACAATGAGCAGCAGCCACTGTCCAGATAATGACTCCGCCGTCCGTGTGTCTGGTGAGATAGACCGAAACAGACCGCCCAGAGGGAACAAACTCTCAGGGAAAGGATACGTGACCTCTTTTAGAATACCGAGGCACATCAAATTGCTTTTCCCGTATGAAGTGTCATCTTGAACATGATGGATTTGCCTTGGGCTTGTCTGTGAGGACTTTTGGGATGACATATCAAGAACGGTCACCAGTACGGCCCCCTGAGCAAGCTCACTCTCCTGGTGAGCCGACGGAGTCTGCAGACTGGGTTAGTCTCCCTTGGCATGGTTCCCCTAACTTCAGCCCCTCCTTTTAAATGAAGAATGCCGGGTGTATACCCAACAGAAGTGAAATATGGACCTCAGAGGGATATCTGCACCCCTAAGCTCGCTGCCCCATTATTCACAACGGCCACGATACGAAAGCAACGTGTCTACTGACAGGTGAATGGATCAAGAAATTGTGGTCTAAATACACAGCGTACTATTGCTATTCAGCCTCAGAACAAGAAGGAAGTTCTGCCATTTCCAACAACAGGGATGAACCTAGAAGGTGTTATGTTAAGAGGAATAAGCCACACACAGGTGCCACTTACACGTGGAATCTAAAAACGTTGGACACATAGAAGCAGAGGGCAGCATGGCAGTTGTCCGGAGCTGAGGCTACAGGAAATGGGCGACGTTGGTAAAGGATACGATGTTTTGCCCACGTAGGATGCATAAGGTCTGAAGATTTAATGGACAGCATGGTGCCCATAATTAATTAAACTGCACTGAATATTGGAAATCTGCCAGGGGAATAGATCTGAGGGGCGTTCATCACACACACAAAAATGATAACTACGTGGGTAGATGGGTGTGTTAATTTGCTTGACCGTAATCATTTCACGACATATAGTCTATGAAAACACATGGAACGCCTTAAATATATACAATTTTGTTTTAACAAGAGGAACAAAAACATTTAAAACCTAAAAAAAAAAAAATACAATGACTACAGAGATATCATTTGCATTTGGATTGGACTTAAAACACCACATCAACTTAGTATTTTGCATTTACCCCAAGATGATGGTTCCATTGGAGAACCTTCTCTCACCAACATTGCACGAAGACCCATCACTTTGGCCCCGGACCACTTTGTAGAAACGATCCCTTTGTCACCTCTTCCAAACCCTCATCTTGACTCCACTCTCAAAGGGCATTGAGGAAAGCTAACCTTCCACCAAATGGTGCTTTTCAGAGAGCTAAATTATTCCTTCAGTTCTGCTTAAAACACCCTCGAGTAGAAGCCATTAAGAGATATGTATCTTTGGAGACTTTAGCCCACAGAAACAAATGTTCAAATACACACTGGGTGACACATTCATATATTTTGTTTTATTACCTAGAAAACTTTCGCCAAAATGTATGTCGTGGGAGAGACACTTGAAATTTTAAAATTCTAAGAACATTTTCCCTGGAGCTGGAGTCAAGGTTAACGTATGACTTAATAAGAAAAGAAAAGAATCCCACCATTCTGTTTCTACAAAAAGTAGCTTATGGTGAGGAATTGGTGAACATTTGTAGACCCGGGCGGAGTCTATGCTTGGTCCTACATTCACTAATTACCGGATACGTACTAACATCCCATGCAACGCTAGACAATGATTTTTGTCCCCGAAATAATCAAGGAGCTGAGAACTTTGCTTACCATCTTTCTGTTTCATACAGTGTAGAGGGAATACTACTCAGAAACACTACATGGTTAGCACCATGATGGACATTGATGTGTTTACACTCAACACAACAGTGTTTCTCTCTCTTTTTTCTACTCCTGAAATTAACACACAGAGGATCCCAGGTGGACGCTGACATCCTGAGCCGCCTGGCTTCACATGACTTACAGTCCTGAAATATCCATATCTTATCCCCATTCTGCAAGTGGGAAAGACAGTGTTTTCTATGTGACTTCCAAAAGCGTCCACCTTACGTATATCATTTCCCTCGATGATAAACCGCCTGAGGGGGTTGGGGCTCTCCAAGAGGGAAGTGCAACAGACCGGCTCCCCAAATCGCTAGACCACACAGCACTTTGTCAGGGGATGGGGTAACATTTTCACGAAATGTACACTCTCGGAGTCCGGCTGTCATAGTGTTGAAGGATGCTTCCATCTCTAAAGTGTTGTCTCTTTCCACTCAGCTACGAAAAAGTGCATCCTGCCAGCCTTTAAAATGATTCGAGGTACTTCTTCATTGCCATAACTATTGAGATCGGAAATCTCAGTGTGAAATTGCATCATTAAGGGATGTAGTTGTTATTAAAAACATTGGCTGTCTTCCATTGATCTATGATTGGCTTCAGATAATAGCATCACGAAAGTTCGTCTTTCAAGGGATGGCATGTATTATTCTATGAGAGAAAAGGGAAATCTAGTCTCGCAAAGAAATTGATATTTCTTTAAATCGGCAACACGGACAAAATGAGCCACCTGTGAATGGCCTCTCACTGGATACCTGTGCACGAGAAGATGCTTCTCCAAATGAAAAAGCCGTCCGTATCCAACAAGAGGTGGGTTCAAAGAAATGTTTTAAGTCGTTCTATACAGAGTGACAGGTAAAACACCAAGTGTGACATGTGGTGCATTTCTGCATAATTTAAGAAAAGAATAATAATATCGCGTGATATTGTAGTTAACTGGTTTCATCCAAGTTAACCATAGTCATCGAATCCATTGATGCTATTAACCCTTTCCACAATGGTGCATACAATTTCGACTCCTGAGCAGTGTCTGGCTGGCTCCATCAGTAGATCGTGTGCCTCTTCATCTGGGGGTCGTGCGTTCGAGCCCCATGCTGAGCACAGAGATTACTTTAAAAAATAATTCAAAAAATAAATCAATAATTGTTTTGACTTCTGAGCACTCGCTCAACGATGAGATTGCTCTGACACACACAAGTGAAAACGAGTGAAGGCACAGACAAATGAAAATCAAACATCTATGTGAAAGAAAAGGTCTAACCATCTTTGCTGGGTGTCTCCTGCATGCCCTCATCATCCATGGGGACTCAGTTCATCTGTCTCCACTCTGCTCCAAGCTCCCGGACAGTTCCTTGGATCAAAGTGTTCCCTTAGCTCTTGTTTCCAGTCGGTCAGAAGGCTGGGAGACACCAGCAGAAGGCAGGAGCGAGAAAGAAGGGGGAAATTAGTCCCATCCCTCCCGGTCGAGTGTCCTTTCCCACGCACCCCACCCAAGCCTCAAGATTGTGGTCGGTCTTCTTCCCCCCTGCTCCTTTGTGACTCACTTTCCTGCACTCTTGCCTCGGGGTTCCCTACATCCTTCCCACACCCTTGCAACCAGTTCCTTTCATTTATTTTTATTTTTTATTTTTTAACGTTTATTTATTTTTGAGACAGAGAGACACAGAGCATGAACGGGGGAGGGGCAGAGAGAGAGGGAGACACAGAATCGGAAGCAGGCTCCAGGCTCTGAGCCATCAGTCCAGAGCCCGATGCGGGGCTCGAACTCACGGACCGCGAGATGGTGACCTGAGCTGAAGTCGGACGCTTAACCGACTGAGCCACCCAGGTGCCCCGCAACCGGCTCCTTTTAAACCCCATCCTCAAATCACAAAACTGGAGCATGTCATGTGTTCCTGACCAGGACCCAGTCTGAAGTCTACAGCTCTTTTGGAAGGAAATGTGGAAGTCGATTCAACTTTGCAGACCCAGGCTCCTACTGTTACTTTCTTTGGTTCTTAAGACCAACAGGTCAAAGGTAGGAATGTGAAACTTTTGACCAGGTGCAAGAACACTTAGGAAGACCATCGCTGTGAGTAGGAGGAAACATAGAGCACTGGACAAATTTGAACAAAGTTAAGGAACACAAGTATTTTCATGCTCTATTGTCAGAGAAGGAGAGCTCCTACTTAAAGAAGCTTATTTAAGAAAATAAGCTTACGCGATGATGAAATAAATAGTTTCTCATTCCCTCATGCAATGAACACTAGCAGGACCCAGCCTTTAGTTGATGTCACAGCCGCCATCACTCCTCACGTTGGCCCATGGCATTATGAAGGCATCTCATTGCAGGTGTAAAGACATGGGTGGAAGGTATTGGGGAACAAAAGGTGCATTTGAGGAAAAAATTCCTCCTACAATATGAATGTAGCATAAGCAAAGTGTGACGTGTTGGTGTGATACGACCAATTTCATGTTATATAGAAAATGTATCGTTGAGTATTGTCAACATGGCTTGGGAATTTCCCAAATGGCCCAGATGTCGACTTAAAATACACATGAAATAATTGCCCTTCGGGTCCAGGATCACAATTTGAATTGAGGTAGGAAAAAAGAAATGAAAAAGCCTGCTCTACGACATGTTTCTGAAAAACCTTACGTTTTTCCTGACAAGCAACCGAACATTCTTATCTGAGGTCCTCACTTCTCTTCCAACATCCCAACATCAGCTGATTCAGGGCTGCTAACCTAAAGTCACCGACGGGAAAGGGAGACATAGCGGGGTTCGGGGACAACATTCTTCTGATTCTAGATGAAGTTAAAACTTACAGAAACCATCATGTTATTGGTTATTTTCAGACTCAGATTCGTTGCCTAACCAGGTTACTCAATCACTTCATGAACCATCGGGATGTAATAAATCCCAAAAAGAATTAGTGAGGGACTTTATTACAGTGGATGGACACATACGATCTTCTCCCTCCAGGTCCTCAGCTCTTGGCTTTCAAATTTCTCTTCCACCCCTTGGCGACTAAACCAGAGGGAATGTGGATGACTTGGCACCTGCTGGTGTGGGAGTTCAGGAGTCTCGGGGCATCTCCGCTGCCCACTGAGCTCTGGGAAACCAAGAGTGGGCAAGAGGGTACTAGAAATAAGGTGAGTACAACAACGCCAGGCAAGGGACGCGAAACACAGTGGGATGTACGTGAATGCCAAATTTCATATAGACGGTGGTAGGAATCCCAGGTCAAAATGCAAACAGCAGAAGGAGCAAAGTGAACGTGGAAATGGGCAGATGGTAGAGAAAAACAGTAGGCAAGGGTCAGCATCGGAAGCCAGGCACCTGCTGGCAAGGAGGTGAGGAGGCCAGAAGTGTAGGACACACAGACAGACCATGGCCAGGGATCTTCCCAGAAAAATGGGCTCTACTGGCTAATCAAAAATGAATTCTTATTTTCAAAATATGTGAAGAGGACACATAAAATTCTAGGCGAAGTGTTCAGCCAGGCTTTCTTAGAAAAAACACCAATTTAGATGGAGTAAACCTGAAATCAGCCAGAGAAAACAAAACACGTGGGCTCCCCAACATTTAAGTGACCTCTTGTTTTGTCTGTCTTTGTCACTTCAAAAACAATAATGATATATTCCAAGGAAAAATGAACAGTAGGAAGAAAACAAGTTTCAAGCTTTCCACATGAAAAGTGAAATTTTCCCAAGTGATGATTTTAAAGCTCTGAAGCCACGGGCACATGAAGAGTCTGTCGAAAAGGCCGCCAAATTCACCAGATAGAGACAGTTTTGGCAAATGTCTTTTGAAAGGTCCAAAGAGTTCAATGCTTTGGACTCCATGAGCCACAGGATCTCGTTTGAAAATACTGAACTCTAGAAAAGAACAGGAAAGACTGAATTCTGTCATTGTAGCAGGAAAACACCATGGACAGTACCAACATGCAAATGAATGCATACGGCTCTGTACCAATAAAAGTTTATTTATAAAAGCAGACCGTGGGCGAGATGTAGCCCTCGGTCTGTGAATGACTAACACCCGAAACAGAGCGATGCAGCCATTTCTAGAGTCTATGTGGCAGTGCAATCTCACTTGAATCATCCCTTCCCCAAATTCTCGAAGCAGGTGTCTCTGCGTGCATGCCACACCTTCACCATAAATCTACTTAAATTTTTAATGAGGAAGGTTCTGGAGACCCTCCCAGATGAGCTTTGGTGGCCTCCTTTGTTTCTGCATTAGTGACCACAGTTTTTCCAATAGTCTTCTGGGACAACGCCCTGCTCATTACCAGAGATTGAAATGTCAGCTCTAAGTGTTACGAATTGAGCAATTAAAGTAAGCCCCATCAAGGAAAATGCAGGCCTCTGCTTGTGCCCTGCTCATTCTCTGTCTCTGTCTCTCTCAAGTAAATAAATAAATAAACATTGGGACACCTGGGTGGCTCAGTCAGTTGAGCGTCTGACTTCGGCTCAGGTCATGATCTCACAGTCCGTGAGTTCGAGCCCCGCGTTGGGCTCTGTGCTGACAGCTCGGAGCCTGGAGCCCGCTTCGGATTCTGTGTCTCCCTCTCTCTCTGCCCCGCCCCTGCTCGCATTCTCTCTCTCTCTCTCTAAAAAAATAAATATACATTAAAAAAATTAAGAAAAAAAATTTTTGGATTCCCGACAAGACTTCAATGTCGCCAGAGGACAACCTGTTTTAACCCTGTTAAAGGGACCATCCATGACAGAAGTCTCCCCGGCTTGTGCTGAAGCCAAGTCTGCCAGGCCAGCCCCCGTTTCCAGCCCTGGCAGCTGGTCCCCACCCTCGGGATGGAAGGACAACACCACGGACGGATGCGTGCTCCTCTCTGAGCCTCACCCATCAGCGAATGGATGGCTCCCATCAGCATGGGTCTCGGGCTCTCGTTACATTTCCTCCTTTCTAGAACCTTGGATCTTAAGCACCCAGGTTATCGGTGCCAAAGACACCACTTGACTGGTCCCCTTTGTATGACTATCGCCCCACATCGATGATCTTCCTCAAAGACTGTGTGGCATCCCACAACCACACCACATTCACAGCAACGACAGGGCAGACCAGAGTCGGCAGAAAACCGTCCATAGCAGGACCCATGGATAGTAGTCTACACCACCCCCCACTGCCAAATCACCTTTAGAGAAATAGTAGACCCCCTGCATTTGTTAATTTTCTCATGCCAACAGCAATTATTGGAGTTGGGGCTGAGTGTCTAGGACTGCACCTGATGCGAGGAAATATAACAGAAACAGCTCAGTACTCCAGGAACAAAGTTCAGATAAAGAACCGACTTTTGTCCACTGCTTTTGTCTCTATCTGTGGTGTTTATCATCTTCTTCATAAACAAGAAACTGGACACTATTTTCATATGAACTCGAAGGACCAGCTATGCACAAACACATACAAGCACACACACATTGAGATATACATGAGATGTGTGTATATGTAACTTTTATTCTTTTTTTTTTTTAAGGCTTTGCGGACCATTCTTTTTTTTTAATGTTTATTTATTTTTTCAGAGACACAGAGCCTGAGTGGAGGAGGGGCAGAAAGAGAAGCAGACACAGAAGCCAAAAACAGGCTTCAGGCTCTGAGCTGTCAGCACAGAGCCTGACGTGGGGCTGGAACCCACGAACCGCGAGATCATGACCTGAGCTGAAGTTGGATGCTTAACCGACTGAGCCACCCAAGCACAGCAATAGGTTCTTGTGCACACATTCTTTTATCTGTATATGTGTGTGATATATATGTGTAACTTGCATCCATGTGAAATACATATATATGGACAAAAGAGCGAGGGTTTGGGGACACCTGTCTGGCTAAGTCACTAGGGCATGTGGCTCTTGATCTCATGGTTGTGAGTTCAAGTTGAGTGTAGAGCTTATGAAAAAAAACATTGATTCAGATATAGATATAGATATATAGATATGTAGATATATATACACATTCATAATATATATATGTAGTACATATAAACATATAAAAGAATAGGTTTATATACATGTACATATGCACACATTCTTTTATATATTTATGAATATTATACATACACATAAAGTATTTATAAATGAATATATTAAATAAAAATCACATACATAAAAAGAAAGATGGTAGATAGATAGATAGATAGATAGGTATGATGGATGGATCGATGGATGGATAGACAGACATGATGTATGGGTAGATGGATGGATGGAAGGATGGATGGAAGGATGGATGGATGGATGGAAAGATGATAGATAGATGATAGATAGATAGATAGATAGATAGATAGACAGATAGACATGACATATGGGTGGATGGATGGATGGATGAATGGATGGATGAATGGATGGATGGAGAGATAGATAGATAGATAGATAGATAGATAGATAGATAGATAGACATGATATATGGATAGATGGATGGATGGATGGATGGAAAGATAGATAACTAGATAACTAGATAGATAGATAGATAGATAGATAGATAGATAGATAGATAGACATGACATATGGGTGGATGGATGGATGGATGAATGGATGGATGAATGGATGGTTGGAGAGATAGATAGATAAATAGATAAATAGATAGATAGATAGACAGATAGACATGACATATGGGTGGATGGATGGATGGATGGATGGATGGATGGATGGAAAGATAGATAGATAGATAGATAGATAGATAGATAGATAGATAGATAGACAGATAGACAGACATGACATATGGGTGGATGGATGGATGGATAGACAGACATAACGTATGGGTAGATGGATGGAAGGATGATAGATAGATATATAGATAGATGGATATGATAGATGGATAGACAGATATGGATGGATGGACAGATAGATAGATAGATAGATAGATAGATAGACAGACAGACATATGGGTGGATGGATGGATGGATGGATGGAAAGATAGATAGATAGATAGATAGATAGATAGATAGATAGATATGATGGATGGATGGATAGACAGACATGACATATGGGTAGATGGATGGATGGAAGGATGATAGATAGATAGATAGATAGATAGATAGATAGATAGACAGATAGACAGATAGACAGATAGACATGACATATGGGTGGATGGATGGATGGATGGATGGATGGATGGATGGATGGAAAGATAGATAGATAGATAGATAGATAGATAGATAGATAGACAGACATGACATATGGGTGGATGGATGGATGGATAGACAGACATAACGTATGGGTAGATGGATGGAAGGATGATAGACAGATATATAGATAGATGGATATGATAGATGGATAGACAGATATGGATGGATGGATGGATGGAGAGATAGATAGATAGATAGATAGATAGACAGACATATGGGTGGATGGATGGATGGATGGAAAGATAGATAGATAGATAGATAGATAGATAGATAGATAGATAGACAGATAGACAGATAGACATGACATATGGGTGGATGGATGGATGGATGGATGGATGGATGGATGGATGGAAAGATAGATAGATAGATAGATAGATAGATAGATAGTCAGCTAGATAGAACCCCTCGTTCTAGGTGAGGCATTCTCAGCCTGAGCTGGGAGCTGGACGACAATGCCATGTGGGGCCTGCTGACCACTGTGGCATGTTTTGCAGCATCCCATGGTATCTCCCCACCCCATGCTGGGAACACACATCCAGATTTTGCTCTCAAACCAAGGAGTCTCTGGAACCCGCCCTGGTGTGTTCATGTTCTTCAGTGCCCAGCGTCCACCCTGCCATCAGCCATCAGTGCGTTAACAACCACTGTCATCTCTGTGACAGTGACACCAGCACCCCACTTTGCAGAGACAAGGAGACCGCGGCAGAAGGGGGCTAGGGTGCCCTCCAGGGGAACCTAAACTAGCCAGGATTGCTGTACGGATTCATTTGGTCTCTCTGCTTTGCTATTTTTTTTCCTCCAGGGTGCGATGTCATTTGCTCAGAGCTGCTCAGGCTCCTGTAGAGGCTGGCTCTGCAAAAGGGGAACAAGTGTCCAAGTGGTGAGCACCCTTGAAAGTGGCCATCGTTCCTCGGCTCCTGAGCAGAAACGCTGATCTCTGAGCTCACTCCCAGCTCCCATCTGCCCTTGAACCACCAGGCTTCCTCGGCAGACAGGACACAGCTGTCCTGCCCCCGTCCCAGCCTCACTTTGGTCCTTCATGGTGCAGGGGGACGGGGGAGGGGGCAAACTGAAGGAAGAAGGTCGGGCCGCATGAGCCCAGAGCCAGCTCACGGGAGTGGACAGACCGCGCCAGGGCAGGGGACAAGATACCACAGCGACTCACCAGCAGGGCCATCTGCCCTCGGCCAGACCAGATCGCTCGCCAGCCGCTGACATCAGCCACGAGAGCCAGCGGCTGCCTGCAAGTCCTGGAACACCGACAGGCAGAGCTGAGGTGGCCGCAGACAGCACCCGGCAAGCTGCCCTCCTTGCCCCATTCTAGAAGCCAACGAAGTCCCCTAGCAGAGCCCAGATGTCACTCGGGGACAGCAGGTTCCCTGACGGGATTGTGTCAACGCATAGACTGGACTAAAGTAACCTCATTAGTGAAATTCTAATTCCCTTGTGCATCTAGGATGGGTCACCCAGAGACACACATGTGTGCATGCATATACATGCACACCACACACTGCACACATGTGCGTGCACACACATGCACACCATACAATGTGTGATGATGTGTGGATAAACAGGTACACATATAGATGATAGATAGTAGAGAGAGAGAGAGATGGTAGATAGATACGATGGATAGATGGGTAGATGGATAGATAGAGGTAGATAGAGACAGAGACAGAGACAGAGACAGAGATAGAAATAGATGGATGCATGGATGGATAGATAGATAGATAATAGATGGATAGATAGATAGATACATACATACATACATAGATACGTAAGATAGACATGATGGATGGATGGGTAGATAGATATGATGGATGGGTGGATGGATGGATGGATGGATGGATGGATGGATGCGGGGATGGAAAGATGGATGGATGCATGGATGGATGGATGGATGGATAGATGATAGATACATACATACATACATACATAGACACAATGCGTGGATGGATAGATATGATGGATGGATGGATGGATGGATGGATGGATGGATGGATGCAGGGATGGAAAGATGGATGGATGCATGGACGGATGGATAGATGATAGATAGATAGATACATACATACATACATAGATACATAGATAGACTTGATGGATGGGTAGATAGATATGATGGATGGATGGATGGATGGATGGATGCAGGGATGGAAAGATGGATGGATGCATGGATGGATGGATGGATGGATAGATGATAGATAGATAGATACATACATACATACATAGACATGATGCGTGGATGGGTAGATATGATGGATGGATGGACAGATTGCATCCACACACTACACGTGTGTGTACATGAACACGCATGCAGGCACACATACATACCACATACTGTACACACATACGTGCACACATGCACACCACAATGCATCCAGACATCACATGTGCATGCACACGTACACGGTAATCCACGCTGCCCATGTATGCACAAGCACGGCACACATGTTTGCACACCACACATGTGAGCTGTGCGTGTACCACATGTGTGCATACCAATGCACACACCACAAATGCAGGCAGACGCCACAACACGCACGTGCCCACCACAGATGCATGCACGCACACACGATCAGGACACACCACTTGCACACACACCCCACACAGGCACATGAGCGCATGAAAACACATGTGCCACGCACACGTACAGAAATGCACACACATACACTGGCTCACCGCTCGTCCCTGGGAGGATCACATGATCTCATCTTGCCTACACATCTGAACACTCCTGGGCAAACACAATGACAGGGGATCTGTGAGTAATGCAGCCTGAGTCTTCCTTCCTCGCGACACAGAAGGACACTCTTCTGAGACACTTCCCTCCTTGTGAAAATCAATAACCACGCTGCTGTGCCTGCAGTTGTGAAGACATGACTATACCAACTAATGTCAAGCAGTCCTGAGTCTCATGTTAACTTTTCTTTCTTCTATGTAATCCAAACAGAAGATTTCACAGAACGATCCACATTACCCATCAAAAATCATCTTTGTGACTATGCTCAATCCTAGAACCCTCAAAAGCACATCCTAGAACCTCGAAAGCACATCCAAGAACCTCGAAAGCACATCCTAGAACCCTTGAAAGCATAGCCTAAAACCTTGAAAGCACATCTTAGAACCCTTGAAAGCACATCCTAGAACCTAGAACCTCGAAACCTCATCCTAGAACCTTGAAAGCACAGCCTAGAACCTCGAAAGCACATCCAAGAACCTCTAAAGCACATCCTAGAACCCTTGAAAGCACATCCTAGAACCTAGAACCTCGAAAGCACATCCCAGAACCTCAAAAGCACATCCTAGAACCCTTGAAAGCACATCCTAGAACCCTTGAAAACACATCCTAGAACCTAGACCCTCTAAAGAACATCCTAGAACCCTCGAAAGCACATCCTAGAACCTCAAAATCACATCCTAGAACCCTCGAAATCACATCCTAGAACCCTCGAAAGCACATGCTAGAACCTCAAAGGCACAGCCTAGAACCCTCAAAAGCACGCATTCAATACACACACAAGAACCGTCATCCTAGAACCCTCAAAAGCACGCATTCAATACACACACAAGAACCATCGTTCACTAATACGTTACCTGTCCTCAAGGCTGTTTCTCCTGCTTGGCAAATAAAACACCTCTAAATGCAAGGTCTATATTTTTCCATACCCACATAACTCATCTTGTGTTGCGGGTGCAACATACAAATACATACAAAACCGTGAGTTACTTATTGTAAGGACGTCACCTGAATTAAAGCACACACACACGCACACACACACACACACACACACACAGCATTTGAAAGCGCTGTCTCGTCCGGAGCTACAATGACAGCAAGCAGCCAGACACACAAAGCCACGCACGTTTCGCTTGGGCATATTTATCCTGCCCGCGTTGGGGACTCAGGCCTGATCTCCATCTGCCACGAGCACCCGGCAGACCCAACAACAGACCCCCGCCCAGCAGGGCTGGTGCAAAGGCTCGCATTTCCATCTGCCGCGTGGGCACCAGTGTCAACAATGGGCAGAGAGCCCAAGGCCCGCCTCAGTGACAAGGCAGCGTCCCATCCCAACCAAGGCAGCGAAAGGCAGGGACACTGGCTGCGGCAGAATGTGTGTTTTGTGTTCTCCCTCATTGGGCGTTGGGACGACACCCATTTACCGTGTTGGATCCAGATCACTCCATTCAACATCCCGATAACACACTTCAACCTCATGGGCAATTTTGTATAGATTTAATTTGTTTAAAACCAAAGACAGTAAAAGATCTGTGCTTGCCAGGGATCCTGGGGACCGAAGGATGAATTAAAAAAAAATACAGAGCAGGTGTTACCTGGTTGGCTCAGTCCGCGAAGCATCTGACTCCTGCTTTCCGCTCAGGTCATGATCTCACGGTTCATGAGTTTGAGCCCCACATCAGGCTCTGCACTAAAGAGCCTGCATGGGGTTCTCTCTCGGTGTCACTTTCCCCCATCGTGTGCTCTCTCTCTGTCAAAAATAAATATTAAAAAATAATTTTAATAAATGGAGCACAGGAGAATTTTAGCACATTGGAACTATTCTGTACATACAATCATGGCGGACAGATATCAGCATCCATTGTTTGGAGCCCATAGGGTATAGAAGACACAAGCGAGGGACCCTAGTTAATAATAGTGTAGCAATTGTAACACATGCACCACACCGATGCAGATGTTAGAAACAGATAAAATTGGGCGTCTTTAGGAAGCAGGGCATATGTAAACTGTCCATACTTTCTGCTCAGTGTTTGTATAAATCCGAGCTCTGTCAATAAATAATACCTATTATTTTAAAAGTCGAATAAAGCTTTAAAGTAAAAATAAGTAAGTCATCCTCTCAATCTCTTTATTTGCCCTCACAAAGCTTTGATGTTGAAAGGAACATATTGGATCAACACAGAAGAGAAGAAATTGGAACTCTGGGTGATGATGGACGTTCTCCACATTAACCGTGGTGATCCTTTCTCAAAATACACAAATATTGAGGAGCGCCTGGGTGGCTCAGTCGGTTGAGCATCCGACTTCAGCTCAGGTCCTGATCTCACAGTTCGCGGGTTCAAGCCCCGCGTCGGGCTCTGTGCTGACAGCTCGGAGCCTGGAGCCTGCTTCGGATTCTGTGTCTCCCTCTGTCTCTGCCCCTCCCCTGCTCACACTCTGTCTCGCTCTGTCTCTCAAAATTGAAAAAACGTTAGCAAAGATAAATAAACATTAAAAAAAAATTCTTTCTACGCCTTGCCTTGCTATCTTTGAGAGAGGCATAGAAAGAGAGACAGAGTCATGCCTGCAGTAAATGACTGGCCCCAGGGAACTCAGGGTCAGGGTTGCACAGGCTTGTTCCAAAGTTGCTATCGGACGCGGATCTGTCTCCTAGGGCCACACGCCCCACACAGGCTCAGCTACAACCTTCATTGCATTGAAGAAAGCAATGTTTGTGTCCAACAGTGGCACAGGTCACGTCTTCAGGAGAAAGAACCCAGAGGAAACACTGCGGGGGGTCCCCGTGGGCTGGACTCCTATGTTACACGTGACTTATTATCATGCCGCAAATCCCTTCTGAGCTCACAGGTACATCAGGACTCATCCACCCCAACTCACAAGTACATGAGGTTTTTTAAACACAGCCTCCCGGGACCCTCCACCCTCCTGCTTTATCTGGCTTTGTGCTTTTTAAGATGCCCCACAGCTGTCTTCTTGGAACTTGCAACTTCTAAGTGCCTGGGTCTGGGTCCCGGATGCCCCTTGGAAGACCTTGAACACACGACAGTCTCTCCATGACTCGTTTCCTCTGGCTGGAAAATGGGCATCTACTAATACGTTATGGAACGACATTATTTGGCATTGTGTTGTGTGATCTATTATATTCCACGGGTCCGTGCCTTGCATGTGATCCCTACTTTCCGAGCACCGGGACTCAGTTTTGCCGTCCCGAGAACCCCTCCCCCCCCCAACCGAGAAGCTTCTCACTGCTCTCGCCGGGCGGCCATCCTGCTCCCTGCATCCCTTGTCTCCCTCATGCTCCCTCTCTCTGTCTTCTCAGACTGCATCTTCCAGTATATTCCAAGCAATGGCGCAGGTGCAGGGGAGGTTCCACCCTGAGGCAGGCATCCTGCACCCGAGAGACCAGCCGCCTCTGTCTCCTGCGGAGCCCCTCCCGTGGCATCACCGGGCTGAGTGTGCCGTCCCGGTGTTTGCCCTGCAAAACGGTGACAGCGTTGACTGTGGACTTCGGGTTTCCAGCGCCTCTGTCCCACAGTGCAATCCCCTGTTTCTTTCTGGACTCTTTGCACGAGTCTTTGTCTCTCACTGCCTATCATTGCAGGTTTCCTTCGGGCTCTGAAATGCCCTTCGCGCCTCCTGGCGAGGCAGACCCCCGGGGCGTTCTCCTCCATTGCAAGACTTTCCAGACATTCTCCTGGGAATCATCTGCTTCCACTTCCATCACAGGTACAGGCAACCTCGTTGTACTTTGTCTAATCTTCTGGGCAGCAGGGCCAAGGGTAGGAGCCACAGTTGGACCTCTGCATGCTAATTAGGTCTGACGTTGACGGATGGCGCCCATCCATCTAGGGAACACGTTCTGATGGCAGAGGTTGTGAGGCTCTGGGGGGACAGGGCGCGTGGAACCTTGCAGGTGCCCTTGTCCCCCTCTTCGTCTGTGAGAAATTATGGGAAACACAGGTTTATAACCAGAAAAATGGGGAGCTGCTGTATTAAATGCGGCTGCTTAATATTTATTCCCTCTCTCTCCGTCTTGCAAAACGTACATACGTTGGCATTAAAGAGGAAACTGAGGACAGACAGAAAGAATGTGTGAGGAGGTAGCAGATAATAGATGATCCCGGGAAAGCTATGGCACGAATTGGACCCAGGGCGGTTGTCAAGGTGCCGACCGAGGCTGGGCTGAGAACAAGGGAACTTGCTTGAACCTCCCCCACCCACACTCCTTGCAGCCAGGCGAACACGTCTTTCCAACTTTGGCAAACTACATACAACGTGTTCTTTGGAATCGAGGACAAATAGGCAAGGATATGGACAAGGAAAGAAAGCCCGCCCCTCCTAGGCAGATGCGTCCACAGCACTGAAAACAGGGTCTCTAGCAAGCACGCACATACACGCATATTCGGAGCAGTGGTACTTGCGAGACGCACAAGGTTGAACCAAGCCAAGTGTCCATCCGTGGATGAATGGAAAAACTCAGTGTGGTCCATCGGGGCTGTGGAATATGACTCAGCCATGAAAAAAGGAGAAAAGCCCTCTCACACCTGCTACCACACGCACAGACGGACCTTGTGGGCATGGTGCTCCGTGAGAGACACGGGACACACAAGACAGCACGGTGCGTGACTCCATTTATATGAAACATCCAGAAAATTCCTACAGTGAGAAAGATCAATGGGTGGGCAGTGTCTGGGAAACAGGGCACAATTACCTAACAGATTCCTGGTTTGGGGTAGCGATACGCATTTTCTGGAACTAGTCACGACGGTAGGTGCCCAACACTGTGATTGTACCAAATTCCACACAATTGCTCACTTTGTAATGCTTACTTGTACGTCCTGAAGTTCACCTAATGAAAGGAAGACAGAAAGGCTGCAGATTGCACGTTGAAATACCCTGTCTCCTCGTCCTCCTGGGCATTGAGAAAGCATTTCTGCTATGAGTTCCTGCTCGAGGAAGTGACTGACCCGTAGTGTTCACTACGAATTGGACAGCAGTAAAAGAAAAAAAAATGGAGTATGAGAAAGAGCTCTTGGAATTTATAATGCATGAGAAAAACAAGTATTCATAACATGTCTGCATGATAACAAATAAGCAAATCATCTAGAATAAAAGGAAAGAAATAACACACGGAGACACAGAAAGTCGGAAAGAAGAGAAATCGAGTTGGCCTCACCTCTGAAAAACGGGAGTTTCAGGGGAAAAAAATAACAAAAAGAAAGAGGCAACAGAGGATTGGAATGATGAATTCGACAGTCCAATAAAATATTCCAGAATGGAAGGATCACCTGCTCCACTGGGACAGAATCCCATTCGAATGCTTAGAAATTTGGTGCAGAAACAGCGTTCACTCTTTTCTGCCTCAAACGAAGGCAATTCAAGGTGGAAGACAGACAGTGAATATATCCCCTTTGGTGAGATCTTTGTTTTACCCAATTCAAGATATTTCAAATAAAAACAAGCAAAAAAAAAAAAAAAGGATGACTTACTTGGTTGCATAGGCGTCTCCATATTTTCAAAGATTAATGCGAATAGAGTCTATCCGTGCAGCGTGTGAAGAAGGTTGCTTACATACAGGCCTCCGTTCCCAACAACCTGGAGGCACCAACGTGTCTGTCATCGTTCTCAGAAACGTCACAGAATCCCTTGGAGAAAAGTCTCTGCTGAAAGTTGCTTTGGTGTCTCTCGTTCGTCAGTAAGGTGTTTGTGTGATTTCATCAGTAATAATAATTGTGTTATCATCCAGCCATTGCACGGGCAGCGGCCTTTGTAAATGAAATGAGGGGACAGCTGCTCTATAGAACCTGGATCCCAACACGGATGCAACCCTCCAAAATACAAGTCCCTGCCCACACGTCAAGGTCTGCATGGGTTTCAGACCCGAAGACTCCATGGGGTTCCCAATCTGCCACGGGTGACTCAGCACCACCCACCCAGTGTGACCCAGCAGCGTTTGGGTCTTTGGAAAAGTACCAACCAGCCAACCAACCAACAGACCAAGTCTGTAACGACCGCCATGTCATTTTCCAGCGTGTGACTCACAGGTCTGATTGAAATGCAGACGTGTCTCCAGCTGAGGACAGAGCCTGTGACCAGGGCCTGCCTGTCCTCACGGAACCAGATGCTTTTGTGGGTTGTCACATGACCATATCCCCAAGATCTAAGAACAATAATGGTGTGAGCTATGGTCAGGGCGTGTTCCATCCCAAGGAAAACACCAGGGGATGGTTGTGGTGAGCACAGGGGCATAAGCCCAATGTCGTCCTGCCCGGAAGATTGAGGGCAGAGATAAGGAAAGAAAGGTTCAAATTTGAAAGATCTGATAAACACAAAGTCAACAGGATGTGGTAGTAACTGTGTTCTGAAAACTAGAAGACAGAGATCATTTCTGAGTTAGGACCCGAGAGGTTTAAACAGAAATGTGTGTTTTTTATTTGTTGTTCTGCTTTTTAGCAACTGAGAAAGGGAACCAGATTGGTCAGGGGAAGATGGAAAGAAATGAATTCACTTTTTATTATTTTCTTACTCTATAAAATCAATTTTAGACCCTGAGCACGTGGAAAGAAATAATAAGAAGAAACAAAATCTTGGAAGCACATTCTTCTTGCTGTAATGTTCAAGAGTCAGGTTCCACCACGACCACATAATATGCTCCGTTTTGGGTATTCGCTGAATTTTAGGTTATCTTATTAACAGGTGGAAATAATGCAAACGTGCACTTATCAAATGAACAGTGAATTGTTTTCACTTTGACAAAGCCAAAATACTTCTAGAAGAGCTCATGACATGAGGTCGGCTTGACTTCTTGCCTAGAGAAAGATCAAAGTCAACACACTTGACAGATGTCCAGTCGCATGTGGGATATGTTGAAAGATTTAGTCAGATTCCATTAATTTCATTTTTTTAATTTGTTAAGTTTCTTTCTCTCTCTCTCTCTCTCTTTTTTTTTTTTTTTTTTTTTTTTTTGAGAGAGAGAGAAAGAGAGAGAGAGGGACAGTGCCAGGAAGGGGCAGAGAGAGAGACAAAAAGAGATAATCCCAAGCAGGCTCCACATTCTCAGCATAGAACCCAATGTGGGACTTGATCTCATGAACAATGAGATCATAACCTGAGCCTAAATCAGACCCTTAACTGACTTTGCCAGCCAGGCGCCTCTTAATTTGTTCTTAATTTCACGAATTGTCTTTACTATCTATTACTCCCTTGTGTGGGTATTACTCAATGACCATTTGGATGGCCTTTGATCTTTTGCTACTACGAACGTCGAGGCCATGAGTGTATTCGTATATGCTTCTTGGCACACCTTTTAAAAGTTGTTAGGGATAAGTCATCAGCAGAATGGCTCGTCCTCACTAACGAATGCCACATGGTTTCCCCAAAGCGCCGTACCAACTGGCCCATCTATAGGCAGATTCTGTGAGTTCCCTGCCTCCACGTGTGTGCCCTGCTTTGCTCCTCTCCAAATTGGCACTTGGGGTTTCACTTTTGTATCCCCTGCCTACCACCACTCAGTGAGGCACGTCCATCTACTGGTGATTCCGACTTGCTCTTCTTTGAAATGCCAATTGGAGGCTCTCATCTTTCTGCAACTAGGCGGTCTTTTCACATCGACCTGGAGGAGTTCTTTATGTACGAGGAATACTAGCCTTCTACTAATTCTTTACAGCAAATATGTGCTCGCAGTCCATGCCGTGGTTTCACACTTTTACTGGAGTCTTGAGGCCAACAAATTCTTAACTGTCACGTGGTCAACCATATCACTCTTTCCAGTGGCTTCTCCTTGTTGGCCCTTGGTTGAAGAAAGCCTGCCTTAACGCAAAGTCAGAAATGTATTTGCCTGTCTTCTCCTCTACAAGGGTTTGACTTGAGCCTCTCCTACCTAACAGCTCAACCTGGATAGCTGAGAACTTTAAAGCTTGGTCCTGGTCCCTCTGGATAACCCATTGTCCAAACGCCATGCTGAACAGCCCATTGTCTTCCCACCAAAACACCAAAATGCCTTCCAGTAATGGTCTTTAATCCCAGCCACCCATGCTACATCGCAGTCAAACGATGGCTTCTTGAATGGAAACGATACTGGCCGTGATAGTCTCCACCTGATTTTTTACGTATTTTAGCAGTGTTGGCTATTTTATTTATTTTATTTTATTTATTTTATTTTATTTATTTTATTTTATTTTATTTTATTTTATTTTATTTTATTTGCTAAGAACTTTAAGTACTCTCTACACTCAACATAGGGCTCGTAGTCACTACCCAGAGACCAACAGTCGCACCCTCCACCCACGGAGCCAGCCAGGCTCCCCTGCATATAAATTTCAAGGTCAGAGTCTCAACGTTTGCAACTAGGATTAAAGTGACAGAAAGCGAGAGAGAGAGGGTGTCCCCATCTTTATGTGTCTTCATGCTACTCAATTTGTCAAACTTTGAATATGATATGTTTCAGCACATTAAGTAAAGAGGTTTGTAGTTTTCTTCATTTGTTTTTACATTTCTTTAGGTAGAATAATCCCATTATAGTTATTATACATTGCTTATTTTCTATTATAAGATAGAATAATTATTATCATTTATGTTATGTACTATAATATATCGTATATAAAATAACATAATTATATGTATTATATAGTAACATAATTATGTTATATGTTATATATTATGTTATATGTCATAATATGTAATATTATGTTATATGTTATATATTATGTTATAATTATGTATAGTATATATCATATATTGTATATAATTCTAATTGTTATATATTATTGTATATTATATATTGCAATATATAATATAATATAGCATGTATTATATAATATTATTACACTACGTATTGTAGTATACGATTACATATTATATAATATATGTAGTATAGTATATGATGTATTTTAATTATATTGTATAATATATTATATATTATAGTATAATTATAGATAATCTAATATTATATTATGCTAAGTATTCTTGTGTGGCTCTATTAAACGGAAATTCACTTTATTTAATGATTTTATAAATGACAGTTTGCTAAACTGTGATTAATTCTATGTTTTATCTAGAAGTTGATTTGGGGGGGGTAATGGTTTCTACACATATAGAAAATACCTTGTGTAAACAGTGTCACCCTTCTTTCCAACGCTTGTATTTATTGTTTCTTGTTCGGTCTGACTGTACCGTCTACAGCCCCCAGGACAGCGTCAGGTTGATATGATGATAAGAGCTATCCTTGAACTGTTCCTTTCTTTTAAGGAGATCACTTCCAAAATTTCACTATTTAGTATATGTTGCACAATAAGTTCACTGGTAGAAAGCGTTTCCCAAGTTTTTTGGGTTTTTGTGCGTGTGTGTGTGTGTGTGTGTGTGTTTACTGGGCTTTGGTGTAAAAGTATTTCCAGCCTCATAAAATACCGTGGAGATGTTATTTCTTTTTCTCTCGCCTGGAGGGGTTCCGATAATACTGGAGTTTTCAGCAACCTGATGAAATCACCCAGGGCTAGCATTTTCTTGATGGGCAGCCTTTTACCCACTGATTCAATTTATGAAAATGCCATGATACTATTCTGGTCTTATATATCTCCTTGAGTCAGTTTTGGTTGGGTCAAGTTTTTAAACGTACCGGGACACTTACCTGTAACATTATCTCATTTTCCTTGTAAACACGGCTTTCTCTCAAGTTATGTCTCCTTTTTATTCCAGGTATTATTCATCGGCACATTCGGTTTTCTTTTTATTTTCAATATTGCCAGAATGTTGTTGATTCCACTATTTCTAATTTATTTACTATATTTTAATTTTTATGACAAATTAAAATTTCATGTGAAAATAAAACCAATCTGTTAAAAGTAAAATGTAAAAAAAAAAGAAATTTAAAAAAACTTTTAAAAATGTTTTTATTATTTATGTTTGAGAGAGAGAGGGAGAGAGGGAGAGAGAGCATGTGAGCAGGGGAGGGTCAGAGAGAGAGGGAGACACAGAATCGGAAGCAGGCTCCAGGCTCTGAGCTGTCAGCACAGAGCCCCACGCGGCCTCGAACCCACGAACTGTGAGGTCATGACCTGAGCCAAAGTCAGATGCTTCACCGACTGAGCCCCCCAGGCGCCCCCATGTTATTAAAATTTTGTTTAATTATTTTAAGTATCTTCTTGGGAAACCAAGCTTGTGTGCGTAAATATGGGGTCTAAATGGTAAACATTCGCCGGGTGCCACGGCCACTCCGTTCCACCTTCTCCGTGGTCCCTTTGGAAAGAAGGCACGCTTTCTCAGGCTTTCAGGAAAACATGCGGGCACGGCGGCTGGAGGCAGGGACAGGATGCCCTGAGTCCCTTAACTCACGGGCACTCCTGTCACTCAGCGAGAAACCAGCAGACAGATGGATCTCGGCGCCTTTGGCTTTGTGCTAAAAGTATCTGTCACCGTGTGGCTGAGGGACCCAAAATAGCACCAGCAAGACCCAAGTGGGAGAACGCTCCAGAAGAGAATTAGCCTTCGTTCCTGTGGGTTCCGGCGCTCGGGGGAGATGCTCCGTGCCCCCAGCTTCCTCCGGGTGGAGGCCAGGGGTCCCTGCTGGCTTCCAAGGGGGACCGTGGGGGCAGAGGGCTGCAGGAAGGGGCCTGGGCACAGACCACTGCAGGGAAGCTGGGCTCAGTGTCCCCGGGAAGGTCCTGTCCATCTTCGGACTGCTGCAGCACCCCCCACCTGTGCTTCCCCAGCAGCACGAAGGCACAGAAGGAACCAGCCTGGCTCAGCATCCCGTGTGGGTACCGATCCTGACTTTGGATCCCCACGCTGGCTGGGGGCTCCTTCTGCATGGATTCATTGCTTTGCTGGCATCCATTCTGATTCTTTGTAAAAAACATCGCATTAAATACAACCTGCAGGGGGGCGCAAATCCTGGGGGGACGGGCAGGTGCACCTTCGGTGGGGAAAGACATCGCACCCGCTTTGTGACGACACTCGGCACGCGGTCCAAAGAGCGGAATAAAGGACACCGAAACCAACCAATAAAACGAAAACCAAACAGGCAAAGAAAAACAAAAACACACAAAAGCAAACCCCTCCCTTCCCCCTCGCCCCCCACCCCAGAAACCATTCTCACAACACGGTGATTGCTTTGTGAATGCCGGGGACACAGCTCGACTTCCTTTCCTCGCAGAGAACGTGCTCCCTTTATCTGGAAAACTTCTGATTATATACTCATTAGATTCGTAATGGCACTTGCATTATGCGCTAGATTAGATGGTTCGCGTAATTATAGCAACCGTTGAAATCTGTATTAAAACCATGTAATTGCTTGGGAAGGGCCACGCGGAACCACAGCCGATTGTCTGGAAAACGTAGATACTGAAGGAAACCCTCCCCCACCCTCCAGGACGCCCGTCCCTGACACGATCCTTTCGACAACAGAGGAGGGGTCTCAGCAGTGGCACGGTGCCCAGAGGAGCCTTTCCCAGTAAAACATGAAGCAGGAAGAAAAAAAAATTGGCGGACGGCAGAGTTCTGTGTGAGCGTTTCGAGTGTTTGGGTGGTCGCAGAGAGTCAAGCAGGAGGCTGGGCTCTGAGTCTGTTTGAAGAAAGCATCCGTGTATTTTAGGCGTTAGTGGAAATGCACGCTGCAGAAACACGTCTCTGCTTCCTTGTTAGCAGCCACACCGAAGGCAGAGGGTGCGGCCAGTGGAACCGTCAGAGGGCCCCATGTGGAGGGTTGAATGCGTGGCCCCCCAAATGTATGTCCACTCGGAACCTGGGAACGGAACCTTATTTGGAAACAGGGTCTTTGCAGATGTAAGTGAAGGATATGGGATGAGCCCATCCTGGATCAGGGGGGCCCTAAATCCAATAGCAGGTGTCGTTAGAGACAGAAGGGGAGAGACAGAGACAAAGAAGCCACGTGAAGAGGGAGGCAGAGACGGGAGGGAGGCGGCCACAAGCCCAGGGACGCCTGGAGCCCCAGAAGAGGGAGAGGCAGGAAGGACCCTCCCCTGGAGCCTCAGCAGGGAGCACAGCCCTGACTGGACCTCAGGGGTCCTGCCCCTCCTAGGTCTCAGTGGTCCTGTCCCTCCTGGATCTCAGTGGTCCTGCCCCTCCTGGATCTCAGTGGCCCTGTCCTGCCTGGATCTCAGTGGCCTGCCTGGATCTCAGGAGCCCTGCCTTGCCTGGATCTCTGCGGCCCTGTCTGGACCTCAGGGGCCCTGCCCTGCCTGGATCTCAGCGGCCCTGCCCTGCCTGGATCTCAGCGGCCCTGCTCTGCCTGGATCTCAGGGGCCCTGCCTGGATCTCTGCGGCCCTGTACCTCCTGGATCTCAAGGGTCTTGCCCTGCCTGGGTTTCAGTGGTCCTGCCCTGCCTGGATCTCAGTGGCCCTGCCCCTCCTGGATCTCAGCAGCCCTGCCCTGCATGGTTCTCAGTGGTCCTGGCCTGCCTGGATCTCAGCAGCCTGTCCCCCTGGATCTAAGACGTCTGGTCTCCAGAGCTGGGAGACGACCCATATGTGACTTAACCTCTTCCTTCTTTTCTCCTTCCCGTGTACTTGTGTCTGCCTCCCAACAACGTTGCGCCCGTAGCATCACACGCCAGCTGCCCTCTGTATCTTCCGCACCTTGGAGTCTCCCAAGTGGCCTTGTGTGGAGAATGCTGTTCCCCCAGTTCGAAACCCCAACCGAAACACAAATAATCTCTTTTTCTCTGTTGGGGATAAAACCCGCACAGACTGGGTGGTTTCAACACAGAAATTGACCGCCTCCGGGTAGAAATCCCAAATCAAGATGTAGCTTGCACGGCTCGTTCCTTCTGGAGGTTTTAGGACACACTCTTTCCCAAGCCTGTCCCCAGCTTCTGCTGGTTTGCAGACAACGCCTGGCGATTTTCAGCTTGGACGTGCCTCCCCCCACAGACCACCCCCCATCTCCTCCTGTGTCGTCACACGGGCCTCGCCCTGTGTGTGTGCGCGTCCCTGTATCCAGGGCCCCCTGTTTATAAGGACACCAGTCCCGTTGCATTAGGGGGGTGCCCTGATGAACTCACTTGAACTTATTACACCTGCAACAGCCCTATTTCCAAATCACGTCACCATCTCAATAACTACAGGTAGGGGCTTCAACATACAAACATGTGGGGAAGCTGGGGGGCAGGGGGGGAGACGCAATTGAGCTTATAACATACCCTTTGATAAAGAAACCCCTGACGTTGACATAAGCAGGCTGTCAGCGACCCAGGAGCGAACCCTCTTCCGGAAGCTCCTGCCACAGGGAAATATCCCCAAACCGAAACCCAGAGCAAGGCAGCCGATGGCCTCCTTCGGCCCTTTCTTCCAGCTTGTACATTCCAATCGCCCCGGGGAGCTTGTTAAACACAGCAGCCTGGGCCTCACCCCTACTTCTATGGAATTGGAAGGCCCTGGGGTGTGGCTATTTTAAACAAGCCCCCGGTGTTTGCCTGTGGCAGGGACTTTGGAAGGCCTGAGCCACCCCAGCCCTGTGCTGTGAGCTCCCAGGTCTGAGCAGCAGCCCCCTCTCCCACCCCCGGGTGGAGCGCCATTAGGTTGGGTGAATGATCCAGGCCTGGAGACACCCGCGTCATTGCAGGAGGTGGGACATATAACGAGACGTACAGACCAGACGTGCCTCTTACCTGGGGCCTCCGGGTTGAATTAGCGGCTGCTTGATAGACAAGAAACAAACACCGTTGCCACAGAAATCCAAATTTTCAATCGGCGAGGATTAAAAAGGCCTCATTTGCAGGATGCGGTGTTAGAAGCTGTTTCTGTTCATTTACTATCGCTTGGAAGTCGGAAAGAGGTGACCCAGGCCGTCCACTGGGTCTGAGGTGGACAGGTGCTCTCGACGTCCGATTCCCTGCTCGTCGATCACGTGAGAACCACAGTCCCTGGTTCAAGGGCTGGTGAGCCCACGGAAGAACAAAATGCCTGTAATGTGCTCCGGGCCGAGTCAACAGGGGTTTCCTCCTCAATCGTCGGCTTTTTCCTCAGTGGACCCTGCATCCCTTCTCCGTCTAAGAGAATCCCAGACAGAAAGAAGCCCACATCCGTTCCAACGGCAGCCTTTTTTGTCCAGACAATCTGTTCTAGGCCATAATCACAAGGAAACGCAGAGTTGCCCGATGATGGACACCCACGTGCAGAAATGGAAACTCAGGGATATTGAAAGTTTGCCCAAATGGACAGTTTGTTGATTGCTCAGCAAAAGCGTTGGCAAATGCCTTTGCCCGATGTCACTGCACCCACCCCTAGAAACCACACCTGGACCCACGCCTAGAACCACATCTAGAACCCCCACCTAGAACTCACACTTGGACCCACGCCTGGAACCACATCTAGAACCCACCCCTAGAAACCACACCTGGACCCGCGCCTAGAACCACATCTAGAACCCACCCCTAGAACTCACACTTGGACCCACACCTGGAACCACATCTAGAACCCACCCCTAGAACTCACACCTGGACCCGCGCCTAGAACCACATCTAGAACCCACCCCTAGAACTCACACTGGGACCCACGCCTGGAACCACATCTAGAACCCACCCCTAGAAACCACACCTGGACCCACGCCTAGAACCACATCTAGAACCCACCCCTAGAACTCACACTTGGACCCGCGCCTGGAACCACATCTAGAACCCACCCCTAGAACTCACACCTGGACCCACCCCTAGAAACCACACCTGGACCCATGCCTAGAACCACATCTAGAACCCACCCCTAGAACTCACACCTGGACCCACACCTGGAACCACATCTAGAACCCACCCCTAGAAACCACACCTGGACCCACGCCTAGAACCACACCTAGAACCCACCCCTAGAACTCACACTTGGACCCACACCTGGAACCACATCTAGAACCCACCCCTAGAAACCACACCTGGACCCACGCCTAGAACCACACCTAGAACCCACCCCTAGAACTCACACTTGGACCCACACCTGGAACCACATCTAGAACCCACCCCTAGAAACCACACCTGGACCCACGCCTGGAACCACATCTAGAACCCACCCCTAGAACTCACACTTGGACCCACACCTGGAACCACATCTAGAACCCACCCCTAGAACTCACACTGGGACCCACGCCTGGAACCACATCTAGAACCCACCCCTAGAAACCACACCTGGACCCGCGCCTAGAACCACACCTAGAACCCACACCTAGAACTCACACTTGGACCCGCGCCTGGAACCACATCTAGAACCCACCCCTAGAACTCACACCTGGACCCACGCCTAGAACCACACCTAGAACCCACCCCTAGAAACCACACCTGGACCCGCGCCTGGAACCACATCTAGAACCCACCCCTAGAACTCACACCTGGACCCGCGCCTAGAACCACACCTAGAACCCACACCTAGAACTCACACTTGGACCCACACCTGGAACCACATCTAGAACCCACCCCTAGAAACCACACCTGGACCCGCGCCTGGAACCACATCTAGAACCCACCCCTAGAACTCACACTTGGACCCGCGCCTGGAACCACATCTAGAACCCACCCCTAGAACTCACACCTGGACCCACGCCTGGAACCACACCTAGAACCCACCCCTAGAAACCACACCTGGACCCACACCTGGAACCACATCTAGAACCCACCCCTAGAAACCACACCTGGACCCGTGCCTAGAACCACACCTAGAACCCACCCCTAGAACTCACACTTGGACCCACACCTGGAACCACATCTAGAACCCACCCCTAGAAACCACACCTGGACCCACGCCTAGAACCACACCTAGAACCCACCCCTAGAACTCACACTTGGACCCACACCTGGAACCACATCTAGAACCCACCCCTAGAAACCACACCTGGACCCACGCCTAGAACCACACCTAGAACCCACACCTAGAACTCACACTTGGACCCACACCTGGAACCACATCTAGAACCCACCCCTAGAAACCACACCTGGACCCACGCCTGGAACCACATCTAGAACCCACACCTAGAACTCACACTTGGACCCACACCTGGAACCACATCTAGAACCCACCCCTAGAACTCACACCTGGACCCGCGCCTGGAACCACATCTAGAACCCACCCCTAGAACTCACACTGGGACCCACGCCTGGAACCACATCTAGAACCCACCCCTAGAAACCACACCTGGACCCACGCCTAGAACCACACCTAGAACCCACCCCTAGAACTCACACTTGGACCCACACCTGGAACCACATCTAGAACCCACCCCTAGAAACCACACCTGGACCCACGCCTAGAACCACACCTAGAACCCACACCTAGAACTCACACTTGGACCCACACCTGGAACCACATCTAGAACCCACCCCTAGAAACCACACCTGGACCCACGCCTGGAACCACATCTAGAACCCACACCTAGAACTCACACTTGGACCCACACCTGGAACCACATCTAGAACCCACCCCTAGAACTCACACCTGGACCCGCGCCTGGAACCACATCTAGAACCCACCCCTAGAACTCACACTGGGACCCACGCCTGGAACCACATCTAGAACCCACCCCTAGAAACCACACCTGGACCCACGCCTAGAACCACATCTAGAACCCACCCCTAGAACTCACACCTGGACCCACGCCTAGAACCACACCTAGAACCCACCCCTAGAAACCACACCTGGACCCACGCCTAGAACCACACCTAGAACCCACACCTAGAACTCACACTTGGACCCACACCTGGAACCACATCTAGAACCCACTCCTAGAAACCACACCTGGACCCGCGCCTGGAACCACATCTAGAACCCACCCCTAGAACTCACACTTGGACCCGCGCCTGGAACCACATCTAGAACCCACCCCTAGAACTCACACCTGGACCCACGCCTGGAACCACACCTAGAACCCACCCCTAGAAACCACACCTGGACCCACACCTGGAACCACATCTAGAACCCACCCCTAGAAACCACACCTGGACCCGTGCCTAGAACCACACCTAGAACCCACCCCTAGAACTCACACTTGGACCCACACCTGGAACCACATCTAGAACCCACCCCTAGAAACCACACCTGGACCCACGCCTAGAACCACACCTAGAACCCACCCCTAGAACTCACACTTGGACCCACACCTGGAACCACATCTAGAACCCACCCCTAGAAACCACACCTGGACCCACGCCTAGAACCACACCTAGAACCCACACCTAGAACTCACACTTGGACCCACACCTGGAACCACATCTAGAACCCACCCCTAGAAACCACACCTGGACCCACGCCTGGAACCACATCTAGAACCCACACCTAGAACTCACACTTGGACCCACACCTGGAACCACATCTAGAACCCACCCCTAGAACTCACACCTGGACCCGCGCCTAGAACCACATCTAGAACCCACCCCTAGAACTCACACTGGGACCCACGCCTGGAACCACATCTAGAACCCACCCCTAGAAACCACACCTGGACCCACGCCTAGAATCACATCTAGAACCCACCCCTAGAACTCACACTTGGACCCGCGCCTGGAACCACATCTAGAACCCACCCCTAGAACTCACACCTGGACCCACGCCTAGAACCACACCTAGAACCCACCCCTAGAAACCACACCTGGACCCACGCCTAGAACCACACCTAGAACCCACACCTAGAACTCACACTTGGACCCACACCTGGAACCACATCTAGAACCCACCCCTAGAAACCACACCTGGACCCGTGCCTAGAACCACACCTAGAACCCACACCTAGAACTCACACTGGGACCCACGCCTGGAACCACATCTAGAACCCACCCCTAGAAACCACACCTGGACCCACGCCTAGAACCACATCTAGAACCCACCCCTAGAACTCACACCTGGACCCACACCTGGAACCACATCTAGAACCCACCCCCAGAACTCACACCTGGACCCACGCCTAGAACCACATCTGGAACCAGGTTCTCCAGCACATCTCCCTCAGAAAGTGTCATGCCCAACCCCCCACCTTAGGCCTAAGAGCAGGTAAGAACACACTCCTTCCTGACTTAGAGTCAAGCTCTGTTGAGGGGCTGGTGCCCCGACCTATTTCCTTTCACGCGGTTCTCTGTACTGTGTCCTCATAGATGGCGCAGGTTCGCCCATGGCGCTGGTCCAGCTCTGCGTGCCTAATCTTCTAGACCCCGAGTGCCCTTCCTGCACGGCCTGTCTTATACCTTCTTTCCAGATCTCAGTGTCCACAAACTCAACACCTGCTTTTTTGTTCGTCCTCCCCCGATACACTGCCCGACACAAAAATGAAAGGAACCAGACATTTGATTAAAATGCCCCCAAGAACACCACCTCTCCCAGACGGGCGGCATTGGTTCCCTCCCTACAAAAGCTGTGGCTCAAAGCTGACAATCCCCAGTTGCCACGGAGATATATTTTACCCACATCACTTCTTGACATATACCTCTTCCAATTCTGCAAGCAACAAAGGGTCATAGAAACCCTCTGAGAACATTGTAGACAAGATTCCCAATCTACCAAAACCCGTGTGTTCTAGCAATTCTATGCAACAGAAATGGAAATACAGGTTCATGCACAAATTCATCCACGCATGTCCATAGCAGTACAATGCCTAATAGCCAAAGTGTGGATATCACCCTAGGGTCCATCAACGGACGCATGGATAAGCAACACGTGCCCCATCCGCACCCCGGAATATCATTCAGCCATAAGAAGGAATACAGTTCTGTCACCTGCTACAATACGGATGAACCTGGAAACCACAATGGTTGGCGAAAAAAAAGCAAGTTCCAAAAATACCCCGTGATAGGTGTCTACTGATACGAAAGCCTGGAATAGAAGAATGTGGAAAAGCAGAACACAGAGTGACGGTGGCTTTGGGCTCGTGGGGATGGGAAGGTGGTAGCGGAAGTGCAGCCTCGGTTCCGCGCAATAAAAATGTCCCATGTTGACGTTTATTTATTTTTGAGACAGAGAGAGACAGAGCATGAACGGGGGAGGGTCAGAGAGAGAGGGAGACACAGAATCAGAAACAGGTTCCAGGCTCTGAGCTGTCAGCACAGAGCCCGACGCGGGGCTCGAACTCACGGACCGCGAGATCATGATCCGAGCCGAAGTCGGCCGCCCAAACGACTGAGCCACCCAGGTGCCCCCAAAATGTCCCATTTTGGACTGTAGTGATGATTGCTCATATCTGTGAAAGTCCTAAACACTAACCAGTTGTGCACTCTGAACAGGTGCATTGTACAGAATGTGAAATATAGCTCCTTAAAGCTGTGTTTTAAAGAAAGCTTTAGTGGCGCCTAAAGTTGGCTCAGTCAGTTGAGCCTCCGACTTCGGCTCAGGTCACGATCTCATGGTTCGTGGGTTCGAGGCCCTCGTCGGGCTCTGTGCTGACGGCTCGGAGCCTGGAGCCTGTTTCAGATTCTGTGTCTCCCTCTCTCTCTCTGCCCCTCCCCCACTCACACTCTGTTTCTGTCTCTCTCTCTCTCTCTCAAAAAGTGAATAAACACTGAAGAAAAAAAGAAAGAAAGAAAGAAAGAAAAGAAAGAAAGAAAGAAAGCAAGCTTTAAAAAAAGCTTAAAAGAAATATATACATTTTGGTCTTCATTTCTCCCCCCACCCTCCTCTGGCACTGAGCTCCTAAAACGCTTGGAATTTCTAAGTGATAAGATCGGAAGGTGTCTTTTGTTATGTGAATAAGGTGACTTTTGGAAAGGCCCCAGGGTGGGGGCTGGTTGCCAGGGGAACCAATTCTGGGATTAAAGGGATAGAACTTTCTGTCCCGCCTGGTGGGAGGGAGGGGCTGGAGGTTGAATCAATTACCTGAGGCCCATGATTTAATCAATTCTACCTACACTGGATGAAGCCTCCAGAAAAATCCCAGAAGGACGGGGTTCGGAATCCTTCAGGCTGGGGAGCCAGAATGCTTCCACTCGTCTCTGTGACCGACCCCAAGCTCCATGAAGACAGAAGCTGCTTTGTTCTGGACCTCAGCCTGCGGGTCTCTGCATGGGGCAGCTGACTGTTACCCTAATAGCCTCTGTCCCTTTGTATTAAACCAGTAGATGACCTACTGGGTAAATGAGCTTCCCTGAGTCACTACAGAATTAATGCAACCCACAGAGGGGGTCTTGGGAAAGTCCCGTCTAGAGCTCCAGGTAGACTGGGTCAGATCTGAGGTGCATTGAAGATCCCCAGCTGGTGTCTAAGAGCCGGTCATCTGGGGAAGCCGTCACCCCACACGTAGGAAACGACAAGGATTCTTGTGACAGGTGTAGTTGATGATGGGGTTTTGGGGTGATGGTTGGGGGGTTCAGAGCCAAAGGCCAAGAAAGAATTCTTGAAGATGTCTTTGGTGCAAAATGTGATTTGATTAAAGCACGGGGACAGGACCTTGGTGCAAAATGTGATTTTATTGAAGCACAGGGACAGGACCTTGGTGCAAAATGTGATTTTATTGAAGCACGGGGACAGGACCTTGGTGCAAAATGTGATTTGATTAAAGCACAGGGACAGGACCTTGGTGCAAAATGTGATTGTATTAAAGCACGGGGACAGGACCTTGGTGCACAATGTGATTTTATTGAAACACGGGGACAGGACCTCGGTGCAAAATAATGATTTTATTAAAGTGCGGGGACAGGACCTCGGTGCAAATTGTGATTGTATTAAAGCACGGGGACAGGACCTTGGTGCACAATGTGATTTTATTGAAACACGGGGACAGGACCTCGGTGCAAAATAATGATTTTATTAAAGTGCGGGGACAGGACCTCGGTGCAAATTGTGATTTTATTAAAGCACGGGGACAGGACCTTGGTGCACAATGTGATTTTATTGAAACACGGGGACAGGACCTCGGTGCAAAATAATGATTTTATTAAAGTGCGGGGACAGGACCTCGGTGCAAATTGTGATTTTATTAAAGCACGGGGACAGGACCTTGGTGCAAAATGTGATTGTATTAAAGCGCGGGGACAGGACCTCGGTGCAAAATGTGATTGTATTAAAGCGCAGGGACAGGACCTCGGTGCAAAATGTGATTGTATTAAAGCACTGGGACAGGACCTCGGTGCACAATGTGATTTTATTGAGGTTCTTGTAGGAACGAGGGTGGGGCGAGGGCGTCATTAGCAAAAGGAAAGAAAGGCTTGTTCCGGACAAGGTCAACTTCTCCCAGGGGACGGGCAGGGGTTTTATTACCTGGATCACCTCACCTCTCTTTGGAGGGGAGCAGGACGGAGAGGGCCCAGGGGACAGATGCCCCCTTTGCTGTTTGATCAGAGAACGCATTCCCAACGGACCAGTTAAGACTTCATTTCCAAGGGAGGTTGGAACTGGCATCCGGACAGGTATTGAGCCCCAGTTTGGTGACTTGGATGAAATGGCTCCATGTGGGGCTTTAACAGAAGCGTGCCCCACAAAGCAGAAGCGTGCCCCGTGGCCACGGCCCCAGCAAGAAGACACAGGCGAGAGACAGGAACCCAACCAGAGAACCGGAAACCCGCCCCCCACAACCCAGGTAGCTCAGCTAGGATCAGAGGCGATGATTTTCAGACACTCTGAACATAGTGCTCACCTCTCCAGAGCAGTTATTCACAACCGAGGCTCATTTTGCTCCCAGGGACACTGGCAAGGTCTGCAGGTATTTTCGTTGTCACAACTATGGGGGAAGGGCGTGTTCCTGGCTTACGGTGGGTGGAGACCAGAGACGCTGCTCAGCACCCTGGGATACACAGGATGTCCTACAGCAGAGATCACCCCCCCCCCCCCAATCTTCACAGTGCTGAGGTTAGCACTGACACACGCTGTGCTCACCTCCTTCTGCCAAGTGCAGTGTTTTAGACCTTCCTGTCCAGAGATAAAATGTCTGTGCAACTTTCTCCACCGCTTGCTACAGAACAAAGACAACACTGGGGTCATAAGGCGCCTTCCACAAGGACCGTACAAAAATACTTGAAATGTGTGACGCTTAAGCATGCACAATTTAGACTTTTTTTTTTTTTTTTTTTTTTTTTTTTTTGTCCGTTGCTTGATTTGTGGGAAACATTTGATTCCACTCGAACATCCAAACTGTGTTTTCGGAAATGCATTTGGGTTTGCAAATGAATTTTCGTAATAAGGAGAAGCGTGTCTGAGTAGAGCTCACGAATGTATTTCTCTATGCAAAAATAGACAGTTCAAGCCACTTGGTGAGATCACACAATTTTTCCCTCACTAGTCTGGTGGCTATTAAATAATTTGGATGAGCTTTTGAAATTCCCAGAAATAAAACATTAGCTCCAGACAGTTTTGTAAACAACACCAAACACACTCTCGAGAAAAACAGACCGTTTCAATAGGTGCAGAATATTTTCACAAAAGCCAAAATTATTTTATGAATATCATTCTTAGCAACCTCAGAGTGGGAAGGACCCTCTTCATCCAGTAATCTAGTTTTCTTTTTTCTTTTTATTTATTTTTTTTTAAATTTTTTTAACGTTTATTTATTTTTGAGACAGAGAGAGAGCATGAATGGGGGAGGGGCAGAGAGAGAGAGGGAGACACAGAATCCGAAACAGGCTCCAGGCTCTGAGCTGTCAGCACAGAGCCCGACACGGGGCTTGAACTCACGGACCGTGAAATCATGACCTGAGCCCAAGTCGGCCGCTCTACCGACTGAGCCACCCAGGCGCCCCTAGTTTTCTTTTTTTTAAAGCAATCATTTTCCTTAATGGGAGGGCCATTATTCAAATCGCTTCTAGGTAATGAATACCTAACTGGGGGGCTTGGCCGGAAGCCCATCCCTGTGCTAGCTGGTGGTGTCCACGTTACTTCAAGTACAGTCTCCACAGCGCAGTTGAGATTTCTTCAAGTTAACGAAAAAAGAGAGAGTGTTTTAAGAACATTTGAATGAATACTGGAGTCCCAACAATCTCAGACCATTTGAGAGGATAAAGCCTCAAATCCGGGTTACAATCCCAGTATGCCTCAATTCTACCTTCTTTACTCAAGGAACGAGTATCAATTGTAGCAGCGAATTCCATACTTACCACACCATGTGCCTCCGTTACCCCCATCGTAACTAAAGTCCACTTAAATAGCAGAGTCCAATCACACATTGTTCTATGAGTAGAAGTGCTTTATTGCAACCATCGGCATAATAACCACTATTGAACACAGAACTACTAAGCCTTGTGTTTCTTCCTCTAAAAAAAGCACATTTCAACAAAATATTAAATGAATGTAGGCAGCAATGTCGCTTTGCGCATAGAATTTGGGACTGCTTTTTCAATTTGTGGCATGTGCACATGTGGCAAGGATTTCTAGGTCAATAAAAGGCAGATGAATGAGAATGAATACGTATTTCCACCTGCATCATGTTGGGACAAGCAATCCTGTTAGTAACTGTCAAGGCTGTGCACAAAACCATCATGATGCCCAGGATGTGGCCACTGGACACACGATCCCACTGGAATCTCATTCTACAGACAAGATCAGAATTCCATGGGATGAACTTGACTTTGCCTTTCAGTGAAGTCACTCTATCCATCCACCCATCTGTGCATCCATCCATCTGTGCATCCATCCATCCATCCATCCATCCATCAACCCATCCATCCATCCATCCATCCATCCATCATATCTATCATCTCTCATCTCCATTCATCCACCCATCCACCCATCCACCCATCCATCCATCCACCCATCCATCCATCCATCCATCCATCCATCCCCACCCATCCATCCATCATACCTATCACCTCTTGTCTCCATCCATCCATCCATCCATCCACCCATCCACCCATCCACCCATCCACCCATCCATCCACCCATCCATCCACCCATCCACCCATCCATCCATCCATCCATCCATCCATCCATCATATCTATCACCTCTCGTCTCCATTCATCCATCCATCCATCCCCACCCATCCATCCATCATACCTATCACCTCTTGTCTCCATCCATCCATCCACCCACCCATCCATCCATCCATCCATCCATCCATCATATCTATCACCTCTCGTCTCCATTCATCCATCCATCCACCCATCCACCCATCCACCCACCCATCCATCCATCCATCCACCCATCCACCCATCCATCCATCCATCCATCCATCCATCCATCCATCCATCCATCATATCTATCACCTCTCGTCTCTATTCATCCATCCATCCATCCCCACCCATCCATCCATCATACCTATCACCTCTTGTCTCCATCCATCCATCCATCCATCCACCCATCCACCCATCCACCCATCCATCCATCCATCCATCCATCCATCCATCATATCTATCACCTCTCGTCTGTATTCATCCATCCATCCATCCCCACCCATCCATCCATCATACCTATCACCTCGTCTCCATCCATCCACCCACCCATCCATCCATCCACCCATCCACCCATCCATCCATCCATCCATCCATCCATCCATCCATCCATCATATCTATCACCTCTCGTCTCCATTCATCCATCCATCCATCCCCACCCATCCATCCATCATACCTATCACCTCTTGTCTCCATCCATCCATCCATCCATCCATCCATCCATCCATCCATGATATCTCTCTAACCATCATCTATCTATCTATCTATCTATCTATCTATCTATCTCTATCATCTATCTCAGCCTCAAAGTCTAAACACCTAAAGTGTATTCATTATCTTGCTTCCACTTCATGTTAAGGTGTTCATTCATACAAAGGCAGCATAGATTTGCAGCAAATTGTTACTTTGGAAAGAGCACTTTCAAGGTTTTCCACCTGCTGTTCCTGGAGAAAAGCTGCATTTGGGGATTCCTTTCCGAGACATGTTCTTAGTTTCCACATTAGTCTGCTGATGTTTTAAGAAACTGTTGCTATGAGCTTGAGAAAGCTGTCAAGGAACAAACCCCATAAGTTTCTCCAGCTTCTCTAAGAAACCAGACCAAGGCAAGGCATTCCCATATATGCAACGCTGTAATCATGCTACTCACATGGTTACAAATGAAAATAAGTTAAAATCAGAACAACTCCTCATGCCTACAGAGCTTTTACGACTTAATACAAATGTGCCACAGTTTTTAATTTTTGTGTTTTTTTTTTTTTGCCACTGTGATTTCTGTATTGGATTTCTCACTATCCTATTTTCTGTACAAAAATAACCTCATCTTCCTGGAATGGAGTTTCTTTCATGGATTCACAAGGCAAAGTAGAGTTTCACAACTCATGGCCGGTCTGCATTGTCAATGATAGACTGGAAAAATTGCTTCATTGGGTTTTTTTTTTTTTTTTTTTTTTTTTGTCACAGGACACATATGTGGCTACTTGCTCATTTTGTAAGATTATTATTTAAGATTAAATGGAAACCAACCCACATTAGGATGTGTTTTCTTCAAATGGAAATTGTAGCCAGATTCAAAAAGGTAAATTTGACCCTATCTAAGAAAATATGTCTAATATATAATCGGATTAGAATTTTCTATCTATCCATATCTATCTATCTATCTATCTATCTATCTATCTATCTATCTATGATATTTATGTATCCATCTATCCTTTCATCCATCTATCTATCCATCATCTATCACTTATCTATGTGCGTATGTATGTATGTATCTATCTATCCATCCATCATCTATCCAAACACTTATATATACACACCCACACATATAAATTAGGTCTATGATGGGTGTTGGATGTAAATTATACATTGTGCTAAGACAGTAGTTCTCCACCAGGGACGACATCCTTTCCCTCCAGGGGCCATTTGGAAATGTTGGGAGGCATTTGCTTGTCACAACTGGGGGTGGGAAGATGCTACCAGCATCTACTGAGTGGACACCAGGCATTCTGCTCGACACCCCACAATGCGCCGAACAGCCCCCTGCAGCCAATATTTATCTGTTCCCAAATGTCAATAGGGTCAAGGTTCAGGGACCCTGGGCTAAAGAGTAGGGAGGAAGCATTCAGCATGATGCATTAAACACACATGGAAACATAACCCCATTTACTCCCTATCCTACACGAGAAATAACAGACCGTCCCTAAACAATTTTTAATGAATTTCTAAATAAACGAATGTTTTCTTTAAAACCGTTTTTTAATGCCTAAAAACAATGAAACCCATCCCAAACCCCCAAAACCTCAAACCACACCTTGTTTGCACATCAAGAGATGGGTTTGTCTGCACACAGCAACAGGAAGTGCTTGGGGTGGGGTTGGCTGTAGGTGGCAAAAGTCCTGGTGTGCGTGGCTTTGACAAGTCTAGGAGGTGACGTTCTGGAAGGTGGATGAGGTGAAGATTCTTCTGGCTTCACTCTTGCAGACTTCACTCATCTTCACTGATCGAATGCATTTTGAGGTAGTCTGAGTACTTCATGCAAACTATGACTTGCCACTGTCCCCTGGAAAAGAGGCATGTGGAAGACAGCATCCCTGACTGTCTTTCCCAGAGAGGACCTGACATGTCCCATGACACACGTTCTTCTCCTGCCCTCCCCAGTTAAGAAGTGGGGTCAATGTCCTTCCCCCCACGTTGAGACAGCCTCACCCTGGCCCCCATGGATGATCTCATTCAAGATCCCTATTGACATCTACAAAGACCCGTTTTCCAACTAAGGTCCTATTACCAGGTTCCAGGTAGGCACATCTTTTTTTGCGGGGGGTTGGTGCGGGGTGGGCTAGGGAGGTATCCACGTTCAGCCCAGAACATGGTCTATTAAACACAAGATTCAGAGCCCATGTCCATTGACCTTGCAACAACATGGCAGAAGGCCTACGTTTTGGCGAAGGATTGGTGAATCCCGTACTGGGGATTCACATTTATGCAGAAGCCTTTGGATTCCTTAATGACGACACCGTAGGCATTGTAGACCGCTCAGAAGCACTTTCAAATCCGATCTATACCCACCCCGCAGTCGAGATGGCTTCCTGGTCTGCAATAAAATGCTCCCTGTCCTCTCATAGAAGGCTGGGTCCATTGACAGACCAGTTTCCCCCAAAGTGTGCGGCTCAGTGCACTGAACGTTGTTTTCAGTCTTGAGGAAATGAGTCTCTTTTCACTGTCTCTGGACAAACCCACAGATACCCTTCCCGTTTCATAGCTAAAGCCCTGCAGTACAGAGTTTTGTGAACTCCGGCGTACACAGCAGATAAATCCATTCCTAAACCTGTGTTTATGTCCGTATTCCTCAGGGATGTGACAGCACAGAAATTCCTTATCCCATGAAGGTCTGTTCTCTTCATATTTACCCAAGCTTCTCTGCAAAGCTTGCATCATCTTTCTTCCAACGCCTTTGGCAAAATCCCAAACAAGATACACAGCACGCCCCAGCACTCCTTTGTACAATGACCTGTTGTTTGTTATGTAAATGCATCCTGCCCTTGGTGGTGCTGATGGCCCCGATATATACACATGAGGCACAAACTTTGTTGTCCCATATCTGGGTTTGATTCCAGCCGTGAGCTATGGGCTGATGCGGGATCTCTCTCTCTCTGTTCTTGCGAACAATGGGGTGGGATGTTTTCAGGGCACCTGTTGGAAAGTTCCAGTATTATCTGCATTTATTGAGGACTATACCCCTGTTGCCTAAGGCTGTCCTGAACTGGACTTCTCGGGGGTCATACCGACTGCCTAACTGCGGTGCACAGGGACACCTCAAAAGGAAAGAAAGCAAATCCCTTCTGTATCTTCCTCCCGAGGACATTCTGCCCCCTTCTGCAGAGAACACTATTTCAGACACAGGGACGTCTTCCAAGATGCAGTCAGGGTCTCAGCCTCCCATGGGGGTGCGGGGTGGGGGGCTGAGTCTGGACCCTTGTGGTAACAGTGACCCCCAGAAGCGACCTCATCCCAAACAGGCTGTGTGCCGTAGACAGGGTCTGTGTGCTGAGAATGCAGATGTCCACAGTCTCGCGGTCCTCGGCTGCTGGACCGCGTCCTTCATCTTGGACACTGGGACTCTCCCCACGGTGCTGTTGACTCAGGAATATGTTCAAGGCGCTTGTTCCCTTCCCTCTTCCCAGACCCGTTTCTTGTGGGAACTTGACCCTGGACGGGGAGGGCTCCAGAGTTTCATTTCTGCAGTCCTGAGGAAGCTTGACGTTTCCGTAGCTCTATCATATACCAACAAACCCTCCCTGAATCCCAACACGCGGCTGAGCTCCGTGGGTCCCTGGCCTCGGCCCCCAGGTCCCACCTGGACACACAGAGGTGATGTCTTTCGCTCTCTTGCCCAAGAGCACCCTTGGGCATCATCTCTGACCCCAGCCTGGTGCGTTCCTGAGGAATACGTTACCTGCAACGTCGTTTCGTCTAGTCCTTACGAATATCAAGGCATCTTACAGTGACAACTGTCGTTATAAATGCAAAAACAAAGCAACAGTAATTAGTGGCATCAGATATTCCCAGCCCATCATCTGGAGTCCCACGTGGGTTGCTCTAATTACACCCAAGAAGCCACAAAACATCGGAGGGGGCGGATGTTTCTCTCCGTCGAATGTGGGACCTACCGCGTTTGCTACAGGGGCCTTATTTTTTGTTTTATTATTTTATTTTATTTTATTTTATTTTATCATTTTATTTTATTTTATTATTTTATGTTACTTTATATTATTATTTTAGTTTATTTATTGTTTTATTTTATTATTTTATGTTGTACTATTATTTTGTTTTATTTTATCACTTTATTTTATTTTATTGTATATATTTATCATTTTATTTTATTATTATTTTATTTTATATATTTTATCATTTTATTTTATTTTCTATACTTTATCGTTTTATTTTGTTATTTTATTTTATATATTTTATCATTTTATTTTATTTATCATTTTATTTTATATTATTATTTTATTTATTATTTTCTTATTTTAGTTTATTTATCGTTTGATTTTATTATTTTATGTTATACTATTATTTTGTTTTATTTTATTATTTTATTTTATTATTTTATATTAATATTTTTTATTATTTTATTTTAGTTTATATATTATCATTTTATTTTATTTTATTTTATATATTTTATCATCTTATTATTTTATTTTATATATTTTATCATTTTATTTTATTATTTTATTTTATATTATTATTTTATTTATTATTTTCTTATTTTAGTTTATCGTTTTATTTTATTATTTTATGTTATACTATTCTTTTGTTTTATTTTATTGTTTTATTTTATTATTTTATATTAATATTTTGTTTTATTATTTTATTTTATTTTATTTTATTTTATTTTATTTTATTTTATTTACTTTGAAAGAGAGAGACAGCAGGGGAGAGGCAGACAGAGCTCGAGAGAGAGAATCCCAAGCTGGTTCCGAGCTCAGTGTAGACCCCCTGAGATCGTGACCTGAGCCAAAATTAAGAGTCGGATGCTCAACCGACTCAGCCGGCCAGTCTCCCCTCAATTACTATATTTAAAAAACTATTACACAAGAACATCTTCTGTTCAGAAACTCAAACTGAACAGAAGTGGTTGAGTGTAATCCCTCCCACCACCCTGAACTGATTTACCCTCCTCAGAGCAAAGCCCTGTTTTTCAGGATCCATTCAGCACTGTCTGCAAAAATCATGTACGAACCCCAAAAACGCATATGCTTTTACACCCTTATAATGAAAGAATTCTTCATTGTTCATTTGCAATTCACACTCAAGTGGTTATGTAGTAAGTACCTCCCTAATGCAGTATTCTGCATTATACGGAAACAATTATTAACCGTTTACCTGAAATGCAAATTAGTCTTGGCGTTTAGCAGGAGTATGTCCCAAATATCGCATGGGCACATATTTCATACATATATTATCTGACATTCAGATTTAAGTGGACATTCTGCATTTTTTAAAGATTTTATGTTCTTTATTTTTTTAAGATTTTTATTTTTTTTTGAGTAATGTCTACAGCGAAAGTGGGGCTCGAACCCACAACCCCGAGGTCCAGAGTCACACGCTCCACCAACCGAGCCGGCCGGGTGCTTCTCATGTTGTACTTTTGTTTGCTTCTAGGGACACACCTTTTGTGTGTCCCTGCTACCCTCCAAGGTCAGGCCACACTGTCCCTGTCTCTCCCCAGACAGGTGCTCACGGACTCACTCCCTCCTTCAGGTCCTTGTTCAAATCCCAGCATCTGGGATAGATACACACGTATGTCCCCCTCTCTATGTGGACATATTCCCGTGTCTCTGCACACACAGAAAACCGTGTGATACATACGATTACCATACACTTATATCCATGTAATTATATGTATCCAGGGCATCCAGGCAATTACTGACTTGGAAACCCTCCCCTCCCCCTGGCTCTCCACCTTGCTATTTCTGGCTTTCCAGCCTCCATGTCACATCCTCTAACCATCCATGGCTGGCCAGTGGAATCTGACCCCATGAGACGGGGATCTTGGCCGGCTCACCTCGGCTTCATCCAAGTGCCCACATCAGCAGTGCAATCTTTTTTTTTTTTTTTAAATTTATTTTATTTATGTCGAGAGAGCGCAGAGAGCGAGGGAGAGAGAGAGAATTCCAAACGAGCTCTGTGCTGTCAGTACAGAGCCCAACGCGGGGCTCGAACTCAGGAACCATGAGATCTCCACCTGAGCCGAGATCAAGAGTCAGATGCTCAACTGACTGAGGCCCCCAGGCACCCCCAGCCTTTGGAACTGGAAACTCTGTTGCGGTGGCCCGTCTCCCCCAGACACCTTCACGCACCTGGGCGCATATCCCCACACGCAGTCGGACAGAGCAGCATCTTACAGTCCTACACAGCGCCCTGTGTAGGTTGCGTCTCTGGGGACCACCATACCTTCCAAGTCACAGTATGGGATTGAGGGCAGAAAGGGCAGAAAGGTACCTTTCACGTTAACATTTGCCTTCAAAATTGGCTTCTGTACTTTTAGGGGCACCTGGGTGACTCAGTCGGTCAAGCCTCCGCCTCTTGGTTTCGGCTCAGATGCTCTTATGATGTGTGGGTTCGAGTCCCACATCGGGCTCTGCACTGACAGCGGGGAGCCTGCTTGGGATTCTCTCTCTCTCTACTCCTCCACACCTCAAAACAGGCAAAGGAACTTAAAAAAATAAGTAAAAGTAGCTTATATACTTTTAAATTATGTATACTTCAAATGATTATAAATATAGGTGTAAATACATACATACCAACCTAAATATGTACAAAGATGTGTACTTGTGGCTTTATACATATTTAGGTTGTTATAGATTTATGTATGTATACATATTTGTCTACTGTGCATACATATATGTATATAATATACATATAATATATAACTATGTATAAACTATATATGTATATACTATGTATAAACTATACATATAAATTATATATAAAGTATATATATATACTATATACATATAAAATATAACTATGTATAAACTATATATGTATATACTATGCATAAACTATACATATAAGTTATATATAAAGTATATATATATATACTATATACATATAATATAAAACTGTATAAACTATATATGTATATACTATGTATAAACTATACATACAAATTATATATAAAGCATATATATTCTATATACATATAATATATAACTATGTATAAACTATATATGTATATACGATGCATAAACTATACATATACATACAAAGTCTAATTCCAGGCTGGTGCGGCCCAGACAGCGTTACCCCTCTCTGTGCTTCCTCTACGGATTCCTTTGCAATCACTTTCTAGAAGCCTCGGACTAAATAGGCACGTTCAGAAGCGTTATTTTTAGACGTGTGCGCTCCATGCACGAATAAGCCTGTCCGCTCAGATTTTTAAGGTTCACTTTGGAGAGACGATGCCTTAGGGTTTGGCTTGACTTTAGTGATTGATGATTCATTGATATTACTTAAATGCCCAATTATCGGATTGCTCCTGTTTCTACCCAGTGAGTTAATTGCTGTGAGCCCATTTGGAATTCGCGACCTTCCTGCCCAGGGAAGGGTTTGTGAGGTTTCCAGGGTGAAAGCTTCATTTCCATCACCAGCCTGGGTATTTATTTCTTTTTTCTTGTTTTTGTTGTTCATTTATCTTTAAAAAAAAATTTTTTTTTAAATTTATTTTTTTTTCAACGTTTTTTTTATTTATTTTTGGGACAGAGAGACACAGAGCACGGACGGGGGAGGGGCAGAGAGAGAGGGAGACACAGAATCGGAAACAGGCTCCAGGCTCCGAGCCATCAGCCCAGAGCCTGACGCGGGGCTCGAACTCCCGGACCGCGAGATCGTGACCTGGCTGAAGTCGGACGCTTAACCGACTGCACCACCCAGGCGCCCCCCAATTTTTTGTTTTAAATGTTTATTCACTTTTGAGAGAGAGAGGGCAGGGGCACAGAGAGGGAGACACAGAATCCGAAGCAGGCTCCAGGCTCCAAGCGGTCGGCACAGAGCCCGACATGGGGCTCGAACCCACGAACCGTGAGATCGTGACCTGAGCCGAAGCTGAACGCTTAAGTCACTGAGCCACCCAGGTGCCCCGGGAGTGGGCACTTCCAGATCATTTGGTTTCAAGACATATGTTGGGCCAGGGCGGCATTGCTGATACAAGTGAGGGTGTAGCATGGGGTCCCCCGACCCCCCGAGAGCCAGCTACCGAAATACAGCCCTGGGGTGTCGTCTGTGCAGCCTGCTTGCGGAAGACGGTGACTCAGCGGGGCTCACACTGGAGCAAGCCTCCATGACTGTGGCCACACATACAATCATAAAGCAAGTGACATCATCTCTGATTAGTCACCAAGGGTCTGCCTCCATGCACACAGGCCCAAGTCCCCGGGATGGTAAGAGAACATGGCCCACGAACTATGAATTCCCACGAATTCCCAACGCATTAAACCAACACAGACCCACCAGGGGCCGTCCAGTGACCGGGAAGAAACCAAAAGCAGAAGATTGCAAAGCTAAGAGCAGTAAATGCTGGCCAGTCCTGGAGACCCTCCTTGCTGGCCAAAGGGTCATCGGTGATCAGAGAAAACTCGCAAACCCCGATACATGGCTTTGCCACAGCTCATCTGAGAAAGTGGGGAGCAATGTACTGACGATGGAAAATGACCCTGTTATATTCTTAGTAAACACAGGACACCTGGTACAGGGCTTCGCCTGAATTACAGGAAAATCTAGCTGCAGAAATCTGAAACCCTAATCCCGTAGCTAAACATCCATCAGAATTTTCTGCCTGCCCGCAAAGAGCAAACCTAAGTGGGCATATTTCCAGGCATCCAACGATAGAAATATTTTCATCCCTGGCTGCGTCCACATTCAAAGCATCCCTACGTTGTTGAAAGGATTGCATGTATTGAAACCCAACTGTATACTTCCAAAATATGAGTTTACCTGAGTGAGAGACGCTATACAGACACGTATTTAACTCAGAACTATATATATGTATTTTTTGCATATATAAATATGCTTATGAATATAGACTGCCATTTCTGTAAAGGCAGCTGAATGCTTGTTGTTTAGAATATATGGATTAGAATTTATATTGGGGTGCCTGGGTGGCGCAGTCGGTTAAGCGTCCGACTTCAGCCAGGTCACGATCTCGCAGTCCGTGAGTTCGAGCCCCGCGTCAGGCTCTGGGCTGATGGCTCGGAGCCTGGAGCCTGTTTCTGATTCTGTGTCTCACTCTCTCTCTGCCCCTCCCCCGTTCATGCTCTGTCTCTCTGTCCCAAAAATAAATAAACGTTGGAAAAAAAAAAAGAATTTATAGTAAAATACATTAGAATATATATTATACAATATTAGAATACAATGTATAATGCATATCTAACATTATATATAACTTGTGATGTCTGAAGGCAGCTGAACATGTTTTTTTATTTGTTTAACTATCAATTTATTTTTTATTTTATTTTATTAAAAAAATTTTTTTTAACGTTTTTATTTATTTTTGAGACAGGGAGAGACAGAGCATGAACACGGGAGGGTCAGAGAGAGAGGGAGACACAGAATCGAAAGCAGGCTCCAGGCTCTGAGCTGTCAGCACAGAGCCCGACGTGGGGCTCGAACTCACAGACCGCAAGATCATGACCTGAGCCAAAGTCAGATGCTTAACCGACTGAGCCACCCAGGCGCCCCTCAATTTATTTTTTAAAGTTTATTTATTTTCGAGAGAGACAGAGCGAGTGGGAGAGGGACACAGAGAGAGAGAGAGAGAGAGACAGAATCTCAAGCCGGTTCCAAGATGTCAGCACAGATCCCAATGCAGGGCTTGGACTCACGAACCATGAGATTATGACCTGAGTGGAAATCAAGAGTCAGATGGTTAATTGACTGAGGCACCCCAATGCCCCAGAATATGTTTCTTAGAATAGAAATGTTAGAATGTATAATAAAATATATTAAAATATAAATAATAAAATAAATACATTAGAATATATTACAGAATGTTAGAATACATATAATACCCAATATTATATAAATCTATATATATAATGTATATGTATGTACATACAAGTTGTAAAGTCTTTGAAGGGCCATAAGCATGTCTTTTAGGATATACATAGTAGATGGGGCTCCTGGGTGGCTCAGTCGGTTGAGCATCTGAGTTCGGCTCAGGTCATGTTCTTATGGTTCATGAGTTCGAGCCCCGTGTCGGGCTCTGTGCTGACAGCTCAGGGCCTGGAGCCTGCGTTGGATTGTGTGTCTCCTTCTCTCTCTGCCCCTTCCCCGTTCATGTTCTGTCTCCCTCTCTCTCAAATATAAAATAAAGCACAAAAACATTTAGAATATATATAGAATACATGTCATAAAACACATTAGAATACATATTATAGAATATATCAGAATATAATATACACAGTATGTAATATAAGTATAAAGCCTATAAAGGTAACAATATACTTTTTAATTAAAATTTTTTTTAAAGTTTGTGTATTATCTTTTGAGAGAGAAAGACAGTGAGAGCAGGGGAGGCACAGAGAGAGAGGGGGAGAGAGAATCCCAAGCAGGTTCTGTGCTGTCAGTGCAGAGCCTGATGCAGGGATCAAACCCACAAACTGTGAGATCACGACCTGAGCTGAAACCAAGAGTCGGACGCTTAACCGACTGAGCCACCCAGGCGCCCCTGTACTTTTTAATTTTAACTATCTCTACACTCATACACACACACATCACACATATGTATACACACACATATGTACAAGTATATACCTAACTCTTCCAAAAGAACGACACGTATCTATACTCCTGCTGGCTTAGAAAACTACACATTTATTCCTCTTATATTGAACACCTGGACGGGTTGTTGCGTTAACCTCACGGTTCAGGGGACTAGAGACAGGACCTCCTTGTTTGCACATGACAGAGTTCAGTGTGCCCTCCCCGCACCCAAATGTCATGTCGCAGCCCAGAGGCTGTACTGACTCCTTAATGCCTAGCTTACAGGGTTTTGTTTTTTTTTTTTTCTTTTGTCTTTCCGAGTCATATGCTGTGGTTTCTGAAGAACTTTTATGATCGTCCCGGATGAAAGCTGCTTTTGTACAGCAAGGTGTTGCCGAAGCTGGCCAGGATATTTATAGGAAGACGTAGGTATGTGGTCAGGCTCAGGGGTGGGAGAGGACCGAATCACGTCAGCTGGGCCACCTGGCCTTATAATGATCCTGAAAGTTTTTCTGGAACCCTTGCTGCCTGGGTGCAATCGGAAAGGAAAAAAAGCATGTCCCTGATTGACCCAGACTTGACCACCAAGTTTAGTCCCCTAGCACCATCGCAGGGGCAAGTCCCCTGGGGACCATCCTGAACCCCCCAGCCCCTCCGCAGGGCGGGGCCAGGCAGGACCTGGTGCCCAGAGCCCCTCCTAGTTCCAGCCCGGTGCCCTCGGCCTGCTCAGGGCGCACATTTTTTTTTTTTTTCCACCTCTCTGGCAATAAGCGACCAGACCAAGCGCTCTGCCTAATGCCCTGGGGAAAATGCCACCCACAAAGTGTAGACGAAGGGTGGGGCGAAGCTGGCAGCCCGGGGCCAGAACACCACACCCAGAGCCGGGTTCTGGTTTCCTGTCGCCCCTCCCACTTGGCCAAGCCCGGCAGGCATGGCCTAGTCTCGGTGAAACGCTTCGCTTCTGACTTAGACGTGGCCTTGCCTTCTGGACCGGCCGCCCCTGCCCGCCCTGAGCGGACAGGGTGGCCAGACACAAAACAGGACGCGCCGTGACATTCCAAGTTCACATACACACTAGTCGTTTCCTCTGGAAGTGTGCCCACATGGGATCTCGGACACGCTTAAACGGGGGCGGGTGGGTGGGAGACGGAGCTGTAAATGCAAATGGCCTGGGGCGCCCTGCCTTCCTTCCCCACAAAGTGCCTGGCGTCCTGAACGCAGGGAGCCATCAGAGTTGGGGGCACTGCCTTCGGGCGTCCTAGCTCTTAAGTCTGCCTCTGGTTGCTTTGTTTGGGAAATAATCATGGATTGTTAGCAAAGCTTGCGGGAAACTCACGGGGCGGGGGGGGGGGGGGTCCTGCGCGCTCGCCCCCACCCCTGCCCACCCCTTCCCCTCCACTCCCGCCAGCATGTTATACCAGTTTGGCTCCCCCCGCCCAGGAACCAGGAAGCCGACCTGGGCGGGGTCTTAGGATTCGCCAGACCCGGCGAGCGCCCCAGGGGCTGCGCGGGCCGCGCGCCCTGGGCGCACTCAGCTCCGGCTCCAGTTGGATCTTTTAAGTTTACTTCGTGCCAGCCACGCCCTCCCGGTGCCCAGCCCGCCCCGCCTGCCAGCCTTCCGGGCGAGCTCGGCGGGGACCCCAGCCCCCGGGGGCGCGCGAGGGGGCGCGGCCGCCACCCCAGCGCCGCCCGCCCGCGCGCCCCGGCCTGGCGGGGGCGGCTCCGGGGCGCGGCGGGGGCGGGGCGTGGCGGCGGCGGCGGCGGCGGCGGCGGGGACGCCCCGGTCCCCGGGCCGGGCGCGGGCGGGCGGGAGAGCGCGCGGCCCCGCCCAGGCCGCTTCCGCCCGGCCCCCCCTCCCTCGGCGCGCACGCTGCGCCCGCGCGGGTGGCCGCGGACTCGGGCGGCGAGGGATGAACCGGGACCCCGCGTCGCCCCCGCCGGCCCGGGCCGCGCCCCCCGCCTCGGCCGCGCCGCCCCCGCCCCCGCCCCCGCCGCCGCCCGGGCCCCCGGGCCCGCCCTCCGAGGCCGCCGGCTACTCCCACCAGCTGCTGCTGCTGCTGCTGCTTCAGTGAGCGCCGCCCCGCGCCCCGCCATTGTCCCCGCCGCTCCGCCGGGCCGCGGGGGACGCGCATGGGTGGACGCCGCTGATGCCGCCGCCGCCGCCGCGCCGCCCTCCGAGGCTGCGTCCCGCCGAGCCCGGCCCCGCGCGCTCCCCGGACTGGAGCGCGCCCCCATGGAGGCGCCCGGGCTGGCCAAGGCGGCCAAGGCGGCCAAGGCGGCCAAGGCGACCGAGCCCGAGGCCCCGGGAGGCCGTGCCGACGCCCCCGACGGCGCGCCCGCGCTCTGCCCCAGCCCCGAGGCGCCCTCGCCGGAGCCCCCCGCCTACCGCCTGCAGGACTTCGACACGCTGGCCACCGTGGGTGAGTAGGGCGCGCGGGGCACCCGGCCCGGGGGGACGCTGGCGTCAGACAAAGGGCGCGCGTGTGCCGTCGCCTGGCCGCCCCCCTGACCGGCCCTGGCCGCTCGCGTCTGCGCGGGGAGTCCCGGCCGTGCGCCCCTGGCCCCTGTGGGCGCCCCGAGACCCGGAGCCAGTCCCCTTCCAGCCCCCCGCGAGCCTCCCCGCCTGCGGGCCGCCCGGGCCCCGCGCCCCAGAAGCCCCTTTAGGTAGGACTCCCGTCCTCCCCGGCCGCCCCAGGTGTCCGTGGCACCCGACGTCACGAAAGTTCCTGGGGGGGGGGTCACCTCACGTTGGGGTCGTCGCCCGCCCTCCCAGCCAAGGGGCCCCGAGCGACCGAGGCGGCGGCCACACGCACCTGCACAACTCTTTCTGGGCAGCGTCCCTGTGCCCAGCGTCAGGATGCTTCCGCGTAGACCTCACCGGCGGCTTGGCGGGGACAGGTGTCCCGGGGCGCCCGTCACGGGGCGGGCGGGGGGCGGCAAGGGACACGGACGCCTTGAGCGCCTGAAAGTTGGGGCTCCTTCCCGGACACTGATTTCCCTTTGTCCCGTCCCTTTGACTTGCATGGAATTTCTAGCGAGTTCCCTGGGCGCGCGGATCCCCAGACGCGCTGGCTTATGGGGCCGCCCCGAGTGGGGTCAGAAAACCCCGACCGCACGGCGGTGCCGGGTTCAGGTTGTGGACACCCACCACCTGCCTGTGGCTACTTAGCACGTCTTTGCTGCCCACAGGGTTCGGGGGACGTGCGCTTTGTCAGAAAGCGCGTGGGGAAGGGGCCGTGTCACCCTGGGACAGGGGTGTTCGGGGACTTTCCTGGGTCCCCTAAGCCTATTTTGGAAAGGAGGAAGCTGGGCGGGGAATCAGGAAGCCGTGAACTCGAGGTCGTGGCCTAGGGTCAGTCACGCCGGCAGACCTTCTCTTTTCCCTCCGGGGTCTCCCCCTGCCCTGTGCACTCGGCTGTGAGGAAGGGTCTCCAGGAAACCCGATTTCGGGAGGACGGCCCGGGTCGCACGTCCTCTACCTCTCCTTGCTTGCCTGTCGCTGTTTCCCTCATCCTTCTGTCTGTCTCTCTGTGCCCGTCTCCTTCCCTCCCTCCCGGAAGCCGGCTGGTGGATAAGCGGGCTGTGTTTTGCAGGGGGCAGCAGGGGGGGCCGGGAACGCGGGCCAGTGCGGTGACCCCGGGGGTATGTGGAAATCCGAGTGAACAATGGAAAGTTGCTGGGGGACCCGCGGAGCCTTGGCACGCAGAACCACCCATTGTATTGCTTCTGGGCACAGGCATGGCTCTATTGTCAGACGGGCCCGGGCCACGGGCCAGGACCGTGGCAGGGTGTGGGCGGGCTGTGGACCTGACCTCTCCTGCCGCCTGCAGTCACGCGGGGCCCCGTGGGCATAGGTGCCCAGCCGGTCGTCTTGTCCTTAAAAATAGAAGGTCGCCGCCTTTGGGGATGGAGAGGGCCGGCTGTGGGAGGGTGACCGCTTCTGTCCAGCTGCCTCTTGTCCTCTCCTACTGGGGACGAGGCTCCTTCCTCAAGGATAACTTCCTGCGGGCTCCAGGGGTGTGGACGGAGAGCTGGGGGCGCGTGTTCAGCTGTCAGGTTACAGAGCGTGGTCAGGGGCCCAGGGGTGTGTGTGTGAGAGAGAGAGACAGACAGACAGACCCAAGTATGTGTATGTGAGAGACCCAGGGGTGTGAGTGACCGAGGTGTGTGTGCAGTTTCTGTGGTGGTGTATCTAACCTTGTGCTTCAGTACTGAGGAACGTGAACCTGAGCCCTCTCGGCCCCGGAGACTAAGTCTGGAGGGACCCCCGGCCGTCCCGCCCCGGCCGTCCCGTCCCGCAGCCCGTGCGTGTCCCTTCCAGCTCCCGACATAAGGTGCAGTGGGTCCCAGGGGGACGAGCAGCCGGGCGACCTCACGGGGCCCCAGGCCACACGGGCGCCCATAGACCATCTCTATGTGCTTTTCCTCGTGAGAGTGCAGTCCTCCGTGACAGGGACCCACCCTACACCCTACACGCGGAGGGAGCGCTCCCCAGACGCCCCCAAGCCCTCCGCACCTCTGTTTTCCACCACCGTGCCCACGCCCCAGGACCTTCTGTGCAGGATAATTCGGGACGGGAGGGCACAGCCCGGCTCCGCCCCGGAGGAGGTTTCCCTTCGTGGTCACGGCACACAGTGTGGGTTCCCGTTGCCCGTCTCCCCTTGGGTGTGTGACTCACTCTTGTCCTCCCCCCGACCCTGCCGTGTTTTCACCCGTCACTTGTGCCTGTCAGCTGGGTGCTCCGGGGGGGTGGGGGCGCCCACGGGACAGGACTGCCGAGTCCCCGTCGCAGGTCTGACTTCGGCTCAGGTCATGATCTCGCGGTTCATGAGTTTGAGCATCGGGGCTCCGTGGTGACAGCTCGGAGCCTGGAGCCTGATTTGGATTCTGGGTCTCCCTCCTTCTCTGCCTGTGTCCCGCTTGCCCTCTGCCTCTCTCGCTTTCTCAAAAATAAATAAAACAATAAAAAAGTAAAAAATATACATACATGTTTTGAAATAATTATACACTCGCAGGGAATCCCCACATCCGTCCCGTGCACCCTTGGCAAAGCTTCCGTGCGTCCTGATTCCTTCTTGGCCCAAGATCCCAACCAGGATGTTGCCTTTGGTTCAGTCGGAGAGACCGTGGACCCTGTGCAAGGCGTCCCAGTTTCTGCAGGCACGGCTTTCAGATTCTGCGGTGGATGCATTTCTCTCCAGTTTTACCCTGTGCGTTTATTCCCCTATTTATTTATTCATTAAAAAAATTTTAGTGCTATTTTTGAGAGAGAGCGAGAGCAGAGGAGGGGCAGAGAGAGGAGGAGACACAGAATCCGAGGCAGCTCCAGGCTCTGAGCCGTCAGCACAGAGCCCGACGTGGGGCTCGAACCCACGAACTGTGAGATCGTGACCTGAGCAGAAGTCAGGAGCTTAACCGACGGAGCTCCCCAGGCGCCCCCATCCTGTACATTTCTATGGCGGCCGACACCCCCAAGTCGAGGCCAGAGCGAATTCCCTTCACACAGCCTGGGGGCTCATGGTCACCACCTGCTATTTGCTTAGTTCACACGTGGCACAATCACAAAGTTGTATTTCCTTAAGATCGAGGAGACCTTTGTCCGTGAATCACTGACTGTAGGTGGATCTGCCTAAAGTCCTGGCAATCGCTTTGCTTCCCCACCGATAGGACTTTCTCGCGCCCTCTCGCTTCCCCCAACTTGGCCCTAATCCCGCTCCCGCTGCCCTGGGCTGTGTGTCTCCTATAAGGGAGCTCATCGCAGCCCCGGGCGGACCCCAGCGTCACAACCTCGCCTAATCCTAAACACGTCCCGAAGGCCCAACAGCAAATGTGAATGCCATGACGCTGGGGGGCACGGCAGGGACACAAACATTCATCTGCGTCAGTGCGTAACTCCCTCCATCCCCCTCCCCCAGCCCCTGCCTCCGGATGTGGGAGGTCATAGACGACTCAGCTCGGAGTTTACCCTGCGCTGAGACGGGTGCACGGTGGGTACCATTGGCGGGAGGAGAGAGCTGCGTCCTGGGATCGGGGCCACGGCACGCAGAGGCGGGGGCGGGCCGTGCTGGCACGTGGAGGGCACTGTGGGGTCCGCCGTTCCCAGGAGGAGGTGTTTGATCAAATCCTGGAAGGTGAGGCAGGGGCTCCCTTGCGGACAAGACCGTGGGCACCGTGGCTGGTCCTCAGGTTTGGGCCGCGTCACGATCCCCTGCAGGGCCGAGGCCGGCCCCGCCCTGGAGATTTTTCCTGGGTCCCCTCCCTTGAGCTGGAGCCTGTGACTCTGCATTCCTCACAAGTCCCCAGCAATGCTGCCGGTCCAGAATGTGCTCTGGAACCCCAGGGCCACCTCGGGGCCCCGTGCACGTGTTCCAGAAGCTCTCAGGAGGTCACTGTGGCTGGTGTGGGGCCGGGCAAGCTGGGACCAGAAGGCACAGAGCAGGGCTGGCCGGGTGTGAGCACTGGGGGAGGGGCTGCAGGATCTTGAGCCGTGACCGCATCTCCCGTGGGTTCAGAGGTTTTTGTTGGGGCTTGTTGGGGGCAGAGGCTTGGGAGCATGCACCCTTGAGGATGTGGTGTTTAGAATCGGGGACATCTTACCGGGTGCTCAACTTCTGGGACCATTTGGAGGTTGAACCCAGACAATTTGCTGTGTGAAAGTGACCGTATTAGCCCAGTAGAGCCGCTGGGAGACATTGCCACAGAGTGGGCAGCTTAAACCACAGACCTTGGTCTCTGGCAATTCTGGAGGCTGAAGGTCTGAGGTCAGGATGTGGGCTGATTGGGTTTCTGGTGAGACTTTGCTTCCTGTTTCGCAGATGGCCATTTTCTCATCGTGTCCTCACATGGGCTTCACGTGCAAGCTGAACGTGTAGGGGTGGGGACAGGGTGCATCCTCCCATGTCTCTTCCTACAGGGACACTTAGAAGGGGTTCTGTTGGATGAGGACCTCACCGTTAGGACCTCATTTCACGTTTGTTTCTTCCTTAGAAACTTCGTCTCCAAATACAGTCACACTGGGATTTAGGTCTCAAAGACGTGAATTTTGCAGGGGGGGAGGGGACGCAGACATTCCGTCTGCAACAGTGACTTAGAGAACTAAGTCATGAGTAACTTCAACTCCAAGGTTTTTGGGTTAAATAACGGGAAAGCTGGTGCTGCATCAGGCAACGCAAGGTGGGCTGTGGATACATCTGTGTTTGAGAGAGAAGATCACCACGTCGTCACCATCACCTCTGTCTATGCTTGTCCCTGACACCTGCCCACGTCCTACCTCCTCCATCATGGTTATCATCTTAACCACCACCATCGTCACCAACACCATCATCATCATGGCCATGGTGACCACCACCGCCAACCCTATCGTCATCATGACCATCATCATCCCCACCATCATCACCAACACCGTCATCCCCACCTTCCCTTCAACACCTGCCTGCATCCTCCCTCTTTGTACCCTCTTTGTCATGATCACCGTGGTCCTCGTCACTTCCGACACTCATGAAACTCTTTTAAATTGAAATTCACGTGACATAAGATAATTTGGCAGTGAACAAACCCGAGAGCATTCGGCACATTCCCAATATGCAACCCTCCCTTCTGTCTTGTTCTTAAACAGTTCCGTCGCCCCAGAAGGACACCTTCTATGCATTCAGCAATCACTCTTTGTTTCCCTTCCCCCTGCCCTTGGCAACCACCCGTCTACTTTCTGTCTTGATGGGTTTGTCTATTCTGGACATTTCATGTAAACGGAATCATACAGGATGGGGCCTTTCTTAATTTGTTTCTTTCACTTGCATGATGTTTTTGAGTTTCGTATGTATAGGTAGTATACGTCAGTATTTCATTCTTGTTTATGATCAAGTAATATTTGATGGAATGGGTAGACTACATTTTTTTTTTTTTTTTTTTTTTACCCTGTCGTTTGAGTTTGCCTAGAGAAACAGCACTGCAGACGGGCGGCTTCAGCAACAGACATTTATTGCTTCACAGTCCCGGAGGTCCCGGAAGTCCAAGATCCAGGTGTGGGCGGGACCGGTTTGTTTTGAGGCCTCTCTCTTGGGCGTGTAGACACCATCTTCTCTCTGTGTCCTTACATGGCCTTCCCTCTGTGTGTGTCCACGTCCTAATCTTCTCTTCTGAGGACACCTGTCCTATGAGGTCAGGGCCTGCGATACTGACCCCCTTTTACCTGAATCCCCTGTTTTAAGACCCCATCTCCAAATACAGCCACCACAACCCATCAACCCTCAAGGTGCCTTGTGCATTCAGGTAGCACCTCTAGCAAAACTCTGCGTGGGGTGTGGGCGTTCTTTCGTCCTTGGGAAGGAATGGCTGGTGGGAGGTGTTACTGGTTCCCGGGGACCCTGCGTGCCGCTCGTGGATCTGGGATGCTGCGCGTTCCAGGGGCTTTCCTGGGGCGCTCTGTGGGTCTCCTTCACGCTCCACCAAGAAGGGCGAACGTCCGCCCCATCTGGTGGGATGTCTGTGGGACCTGGTGTATAAATCTGGGTCCCTCCACGTCTCGGGAAGTCACCTTCCGTGACTTCCACGCCATGTGGTCGGGCAGCCCAACTTTCTCATTCTTTTTTTTTTTTGTTTTGGAAAACGTTAAATTTTTTTTTTTATTTTTGAGAGAGAGACACACAGAGAGAGGGAGACACAGAATTGGAAGCAGGCTCCTGGCTCCCAGCCATCAGCGCAGAGCCCGACGCGGGGCTCGAACTCACAAACCGTGAGATCATGACCTGAGGCCAAGTTGGACGCTCAACTGACTGAGCCACCCAGGCGCCCCTCTAATTCTTTTTTCTTGAAACAATTTTTTTTTTTAATTTTTTTTTTCAACGTTTATTTATTTTTGGGACAGAGAGAGACAGAGCATGAACGGGGGAGGGGCAGAGAGAGAGGGAGACACAGAATCAGAAACAGGCTCCAGGCTCTGAGCCATCAGCCCAGAGCCTGACGCGGGGCTCGAACTCATGGACTGCGAGATCATGACCTGGCTGAAGTCGGACGCTTAACCGACCGCGCCACCCAGGCGCCCCTGAAACAATTTTTTTATTATAGTGATATAACATAAAATTCACCATTTTAACCAATTTTAAGCGTACAACTCAGTGGCATTAAATTATTCACAGTAGTATGCAACCATCACCACCCCCTACTTCCAACACTCCTGTCGCCCCCAAGCGAAACCCCACACCCATTAAGAAGTCACGCCCTCGTGTCTCCCTTCTTGAGACCCTGCTAACCTCTTCATCGTTTTCTGTCCCTATGAAACCCCTGTTCCAGGAACTTCCTATCAGTGGATCCTACGGGGTTAATCCTCCCGTGGCTGGCTTCTTTCTCTCAGTGTAACGCCTTCAGGGGTCATCCACGTTGTAGCCTGTGGTAGTGCCTCATCCATGCTTTCGCCCTGCCTTTCTTCTTTCACTACTGGAGAGTGGTCAGTGCACTTACGAACCAACAGTGTGTTAGGGTTGGCGCTCAGGGTCCTGGGCTGAGTGACCGGGACAGAAACCATGCCTCCCCAGCACCGTATTCCCAGCTCCGTATTCACTAAATGGGGTATAGTTTCCGGATGCCTGTGGACCTGGCTCTTCATCCCCACGTTTTGCCCACATGGTCCTCGAGCAGGGGTCAGTGAAGGGCTGGGACGCTCCGTGGTCGAGGCGGTCACTCGCCAGATTCACTTTTTCACGTAGTGCGGTGGGTGTGTGTTGTGTTTTATTGTGTCCTCTGAGGAGGGCTGCGGAGCTTCAGCCATGAGCACGAGTGTCTGCTGTCCTTTGGCATCAACTAGGAAGTAGGCACGCCTCACCAAGGCGAGCATCGCCATCATCATCGTGGCCATCATCATCCTCATCATCGCTTCCCAAGCGTGGTGCAGGCTTGTCATTTCAGGGACGGATGGTGGTGGTGTTTGTCTGGATTTGGAGCTTGTGCCATTCAGTAGATCTTGAATCTTCCGCATATGCTTGTCTTGAGGCCGCTGAAGAGTCTTCACCCCCCCCCCCCCCCGCCTTGCCTCTTTGTTCCATCTCCTGGTTTGGCAGTTGGGGTGCGGGGAGGGGTCCCAGAAAGCCCACCGCAAGGTCATCTCTGCTTACTCTCCCATTGTGATCACTCTCGGGGGCCTTGTCTCCACATGAGTCTTCCATGACTGCTCAACAACTTACTCCACACTTAGTGGCTTAAAATAACACGCATATTTTAAATCCCACAGCTGTGCAGGTTAGGAGTCTGAAGGCGGGTGCCCCTGGGTTCAGTTCACATCAAGGGTGAGCGGGGCTGCGTTCCCTTCCAGAGGCTCCAGGAGAGAGTCCGGTTCCTTGCTTTCTGCAGCTTCTAGATGCTGCCTGCCTTCTTTGGCTCATGACGCCTTGTCATCTTGTAGCGCGGCATAGTTGGGTCAGGTCTCATGGTTCCGTGTCTCCAGTGTTGCTTCCCTGCCTCCCTCCCACTTGTAAGGACTCACCCATCGCACCGAGGATCGTCTCCCTATTTCGACTCAACGACTTAGCGTGTGTAATTAGCACCGGGAAACTCAGTTTATCCTCTGCCATGTAAACTAACATTCACACGTTCTGGGGATTTGGGTGACAGGTAGCACGTTGGTGGTGAAGGCATTACTCTGTCTCCAGCTCCCGCTTAAGTCGCACCGCTTAGAGAGTGGAGTGGGGTGGGGCGGCTGTGCTCCTGCCTGGCCTACCCCTTCTCCAGCCGCACCGACTTCCCTAAATGGACAAACCGCATTAACAATGAAAACTCTTCCATTAGGAGGAGAAATGCTAGGTCTGATTAGCTATGCATGAAGTTCTAAGTGGGGTGTGTGTGAGTGAGAGACGGGGGCGGGGGGAGGGTGGAGAGACAAGGGATTCATTGAGTTAATTGACCATCTTACCTCTGTGCCCTCCTCTGCCTCGACTAATTGCCACCTCTGTGGGACCCGTCCCCTGCGCTGGGCAAGCAAAACCAGTTCTCCTGTTACAAGGGAGCCTTGGTGGTGGCGTTGCTCAAAGCGGAGGTGACACCACCTTCCCTTCTAGAAGCTTCAGTCCGGTCCCGGATGCACAGTCAGACACGCAGCTCTGAACCGGACGGAAGGCTCGCCACGTGGCATCCCGGAAGCAGAGCTGGTGTCCGCCTGGAGGAGTGAGATCAGGAGGACAGATGCGATTGTTGGCGAGGAGTCTAGAGCTGCTTGACTGATTTGATAACACGGACACTTCTTTTGGTCTAACTTGCCAGGCTCTGTTGTCCGAGTTAGCTCGTGAGACAGTAACACCACCAACACGAGGAAAGCGTGTAAAGAGCTAATTCCGGGAGCCTTTTCCCCTGCTTCCTGTGGGTAGGGGTCTCCGCGTCTATGCCGGGTGGGATGGACCCCATGGGCCATTTCTGCCTCAGCGTTAGGGCACTTACATGGGAGTCCGGTTGGCATCCGGATTCCATTTGAAGAGGAGACAACGCGGTCCTTAGCCGCCCGGTGCATTCGAAGTTGGCCAGCGATTTGTCCTTTCAAGCCTCCCGAGCTCCGAGACGCGCCCCAGCAGGGCACCTGTATCAGGGATGTAAGTGGTGCACATTCCGGGGTGCAGATGCCTCCCTGCTCCTCCTGCCCGGACGAGGCCAAGCAGAGACGTTCTTCAGGGTGGGGGGCTGCCTCCAGCCCCGCGGGTCAACCCTGTCCGGGTGTAGGAGTTTCCTGTAGGACCCCTCTGGGCGATCCTTCCAGCTCAGGTGTCCCGTGGGCTCCCCAAGACCTGCTTGGAGCTTCCCATGCCGCTCAGGGCGGGAAGCCTGCCGAGGCTGGACCTGGCGCGTCCCAGGATGCCTCCCACCTGGGTGGTTCCATGCTTGAGACAGACATCCACCTTGGGTACAGCGTGTTCTGTGCCACAGTGCGTGGAACTTCAGGGACATATTGAAATTCATACTGCCAGTAGCCGAGGAAGGGCACCGTCCCCCAAGATCCCTGCCGAAATGGACGAGTTGCTGCCCACCCGTCGCACCCGCTGCCCCATTGTCTTGCGCGGCTCTCGTGTGCGGAAATCACAGTCCTTGTCTTGAGGTGGTTCGTTTGGACATATTCTTGACGAGGCAGCTCATCAAAGAGGTTCGGAGGGCAACCCCCAGAGAGTTCTTTTAAAGTGGTTGGCGATTAATTTGGCGGATGATTTCATCCCGCTGCATCATTATCTCGGGAGCCACTCCACGGAACAAAGGGCCGCGCACATGTGAGGCCGGGTGTGGCCGGCAAGAGCTGGGCCTCCGAGAAAGAGGGCCTTTGTCATGCTCGGGGCCCCCGGGATGGGACTGCGGAGGGCGGACAGAGGCAGGACTGTGTGTGTGCCCGGGCGTGCCTGCTGGGGGGCGTGTAGCTGGGCCGTCGGCCGGAGGATTCTGGGCCAGCTTATGTTTGGGGACAACCTCAAAGGAAATCATTCTGCAGAGTCGGAAAATCCAGCTGGGAGTGATTACTCCCAACCGAAAGGGCGTTAAAATGGTAACGTGTCCAGAATTTCCCCTTCCCGGGCCCCGGATCCCGTTATCCTTACACTTTCAAGAAAAAGCAAGTGTATGTACAAAAATAAAATCGGTAATGAATGGGGTGCCCGGGTGGAGGCGTTGGATAAGCATCTGACACTTGATTTCGGCTCAGGTTGTGCTCCCGCGGTTCATGGGTTCGAGCCCCCCTGCGTCGGGCTCTGCTCTGACAGCTCAGAGCCTGGAGCCTGCTTCGGATTCTGTGTCTCCTCTCTCTGCACCTCCCATGCTCATGCTGTGTCTCTCTCTGTCTCTCAATAATAAATAAACTTAAAAAAAAACCCTAAAATCAGTAATGACTCCCCAGTCCCCGAATAGTTGAGTTATATTGTCAGGTGATTTTACTTATGAAGGCTTTTCTGTGTTTGGTCGGTATCTTTTTTTTTTTAATTTATGATTCTACTTATTTATTTATTATTTATTTTATTTTATTTTTTTGGTTTACATCCAAGTTAGTTAGCATGTAGTGCAACACTGATTTCAGGAGTAGATTCCTTAATGCCCCTTCCCCGTTTAGCCCATCCCCCTTCCCACAACCCCTCCGGCAGCCCTCTGTTCTCTATATTTAAGAGTTTCTTATGTTTGCTCCCCCTCCCTGTTTTTATATGATTTTGGCTTTCCTTCCCTTGTGTTCATCTGTTCTGTGTCTTAAAGTCTTCCTATCGTGAAGTCATATGACGTTTGTCTTTCTCTGACTAATTTCACGTCGCATAATACCCTCCAGTTCTGTCCACACGGTTGCCAACGGCCTTGGTCGATATCCTTAAACCGTTCAGTCTTTTATTTTGGGAACAGAGCCCAATGTGTCCATTGTATCGATCTTTTCCAAGAACCGGCTTGTTTTTTCTTCGATTCCCCGCCCCCCCGCAGTCGACTTCCTGTTTTTAATTGCATGGATTTCTACTTGCTTCTTGTTACTTGTTTTGTCTGCTTGTCTTGTCTTTCCTTTTCTATCTGTTGTTTTCTTTCTTCCTTCCCGCTTCCTTGATGGCTCTCATTTTTCTGTGTTCTCTCTGCTCACCCCAAGTGTCTTCTTTTGATCAAGATTCTGGGCTGCAAGAAGATTGCTGGCAACATTGCTCAGAAATGCCCAGCCCTTCCTGGATTCACTCCGCCTTCCGGGCAGCCCCTTGGTGCCCCGCCTCCTGTGGGGGGCTCAGAGTCTGCTCCTTGGGAGCTCGTGGCCCGTGGGTTCTTTGAACGGGGCCGTGCGTTCTCGTGGGGCTCGGGGTGTCCCTCCCAGCTGGGGCTGGCGTCGGCCTGGCTTCCTGCCACCACACAATCAACCACCCTCTGCTGCTTCCCCGTCACACAAGCCGCGAAAGGGAGTGTGAGGAAAACAAGTCAGCGGCCACCTGCTCCAGAAATGTGTCCCCAAATGCGCCGCATCTCAGGACAGCTGCTCTGAGTCCCGGGGGGCTTATCTTCCTTCACAAGGAAAAGTAGAGGGGCGCCTGGGGGGGCTCACAGTCAGTTAAGCGTCTGATTTTGGCTCAGGTCAGGATCTCACGGTTCGTGGGTTCGAGTCCTGCGTCGGGCTCTGGGCTGATGGCTCAGAGCCTGGAGCCTGCTTCGGATTCTGTGTCTCCCTCTCTCTCTGCCCCTCCTGTACTCTCTCTCTCTCTCTCTCAAAAATACATAAACATTAAAAAATTAAAATAAAAAAACAAAAGAGGAAACAGTTGAGTAACACTGCCATCCGGCTGGAGTGAGTCTAGGCGTGAACTTGAGAACACTGTTCAGAGCTTGCGATGTTCGCGGCAAAGCCGTCAATGGGAAGCTTTGACAGGTGGCTCTGTGGTCTGGATTCTTTACCTCTTGTATCAGCAGGTGGGGGTTCCCTACCTTTAAAGGTGAAAACCTACCGTTTTTTGTTAAGTTGGGTTAGGTATTTTGTGGCGTGTTTTTCTTCTCACGTTCGTTAGCGCACGGGACGTGTGCTCACGGTCTTGAGTGGAGGATACGCAGCTGAAAGGGGTTTGGCTGATTGGGTGACATCCCTTCGGGCACTCGGACATACTGTCCTTCTTTGGATTTTGGCGAACAGGGCGGCTCCACCGAGACCGGCTGCCACATTATATGGGGAAGCAGCGTCCGGCTCCAAAGCTGGGTGCCGGGGGTTCTTCCTCAGCAGAACAGGTGGTCCCCTGCTCCACCCCAAAAGGTGGCTTGGAAATTGTGCCTTTGGACGGTCCTTGTTCCCGAAGCGGTGTCCCATACCACGGCTGGGCATCCGGGCTTCTTCACTGAACGTCACACGCTGGTAGGAAAACATACAGCAGGCGTTTGATAAAATTCACTATTCGGCGAAGGAATGAATAACTCCGTAGTGCAGAGAGCAGTCCTGTTCGATGCATTTGCTTGACAGATGGCGCATGTCAGGGGATGGGGGGAGGCGATAAGACAAGGTGAGTGGGCATATCAAAACTCTTGAGGGAATTGGGATATTGTCTCTGAGAGACGGTTGTGAGGGGGACGTATTTGCATCACGTTCTCCAGGGGCACCTTTGGGCCCGGAGGAAAGGTTGTGCTTTGACGCGGGAAGCCTTGGGAGCACTCTCCATGGAAGGCATCCTGCATCCGGCTGTGATACGTCAGGGTGCGTGCTGTTTGCTCGAGACTTTCTGAATGCCCGGATTTCGTGCGTGGGGCCCTTTAACGATCGCCACGGACGTGTTACCGCAGGGTGACAAGGGCGCATCATAAAACCTTACAAACGAAACGTTTGTGTCCTTTGCAGAGCAGAAACTAACCGATATCGAACATATGCCTTTGTCGTGTTCGCAGAATTGTGCCGGGTGCAGAATACTCCCATTTAACGCCCCTTGGAGGACCTTGGCGGTTGCATGATGGGTCGCCATGGGGAGCCCAAGATAGTTTTCCAAGTGGGGCCCGGGGACCCGCGGGGCTCCCCTGAGAATGTCTCAGGGAAGTGCATGGGGTCACGCCTCCGTTCATCATAGCACGAAAATATCCTTTGACCTTTTCTCTCTCCCTCTTGCCGGGGAGTGTCTGGTGGTTTCCGGAGGCTTCCTGAAGGGTGCTGATGTCATCTCTGGCCACCAGTGGGGTGCACTAGCTCGCTCTTGTGTTTTCTATATTTGTTTTCCTCGCTGATATGGTTACGCTCTCCAGATAGTGACACCCACAGGCCAACAACGCAAGCATCGTTTAGAGTCCTTGATCTGTTGCCAGGGTGCCGAAGAATCCCGAGATCAGGGCGTTTGACGACTGCCGTTCCAAGCCAACGACCCGGTCTCAGAGGATCTTGAGTGGGCACCGGATGCAATGACCGATTCATGGCGATTTGCGTATCTGGTGACTCTTCAGAACATGAAACGCCTCCTTGTGTCCAAAGAACGTGCGTTGAATTTGCGGGTTACATCTTCCGCCAACCAGCCGACGCGGTCACTGGTGCTCACAATTGGATCCTACCCGATTGCGTTGCTTCCTTCCAGCTCTGGATGTCCCCAGCGCATCGTAGGTTTGGAGTTCGCTTCACAGAGGCGTTACTTACAGAAGGCGGTTGTTAGCACGTCCTGCGTGCAAGGAACCATAACGCTTCATTGGGGGACGCGAAAACACAGGATTTCAAGAATTGCACGAACACAAATAGCTCTAAGAAAAGGTCAGTGTTGGAAGGATTATAATCAAGGTGCCAAGAAGGAGCTAGCGATGTGATAACACATGTTCAGTGCCGAGTAGGATCTGGGTAAACACGACCGCAGGGGGGGACGCAGGGCTTCTGGGCGCTCCAAGATGATGCTTTCGCTCTGAGAGCCACCCCCGCTCCCCACGCGCACTCCCTTGCGGAAACTTTGAGAGTCACTCTCTCTGGTATCGTCTCATTCTTAAACGGGGGGTGGGGGGGAGACCGCAGACCTGATGTTTATCAGCAGGTTGCCCTGTGCGAGGCATTAAGATAAGAAAAGACATATGATCCCAGCAGAAGCCGATCATTCAGGGAACCCAGGAGAAGCTTGATTAAAACAAAAAGAGGAACCCGGGAGACGTTTGACACATGAGACTTACGTGGAGTCCCCCTTTTAGAGAAGTTGAAGATACTGTTCCCGTCAGCTGAAAATTTAAATGATTAAACAAGAAAAGTCTCAAAGATCGAAGGGTGATCTTGGCCATACTTGTGACTTCGGTCGGTGGGAGCCATGGGCTCCCAGGTGCACACCTGTAACCTACATCTTTCTCTTGAGTGAGCACTGGACTGGAGAGCGTGTGTCCAAAGCAACACCCATTGAGGGGTCCTTGTCTCCCCGACATCCAGGAGTGTCTTCCTGTGGCTCTCCTAGCAAAGCACTGCGAACACACAGATTTCTGTTCCCACGGTTGTGGAGACCAGAAGCCTGAGATCCAGGCGGAATAGGGTTGCGGTGATCCAGGCAGGGGGGCGGGGGTGGGGGGCAGAGCTGCTGAGGTCCAGGTGGGACAGGGCTGTGCTCCCTCCAGAGGCTCCAGGGGAGGGTCCTCCCTGCCTCTTCCAGCTTCTGGGGCTCCAGGCGTCCCTGAGCTTGTGGCCGCGTCCTTCCCGTCTCTGCCTCCCTCTTCACGTGGCTTCTCCTCTGTGTCTGTGTCTCTCCTCTTCTATCTTTTATAAGGACACAAATATTGGATAAGTGCCCACCCTACGGGCTTCCTTTGATTCCATCTGCTCCTTCCTTTCCTCCCCTGCCTCCTTCACTGCCTCCCTCACCTCCTTCCCTTCCTCCCTCACCTCCTTCCCTTCCTCACCCCTTTCCCTTTCTCCGTCACTTCCTTCACTTTCTCCCTCACCCCCTGCCCTTCCTCCCTCACCCCCTTCACTTCCTCCCTCACCTCTTTCCCTTCCTCCTCCACCTCCTTCACTGCCTTCCCTCACCTCCTTCACTTCCTCCCTCACCTCCTTCCCTTCCTCCCTCATGTCTTTCCCTTCCTCCCCCACCTCCTTCACTACCTTCCCTCACTTCCTCCCTCACCTCCTTCCCTTCCTCCCTCACCCCCTTCCCTTCCTCCCTCACCTCTTTCCCTTCCTCCCCCACCTCCTTCACTCCCTTCCCTCACTTCCTCCCTCACCCCCTTCCCTTCCTCCCTCACGTCTTTCCCTTCCTCCCCCACCTCCTTCACTGCCTTCCCTCACTTCCTCCCTCACCTCCTTCCCTTCCTCCCTCACCCCCTTCCCTTCCTCCCTCACCTCTTTCCCTTCCTCCCCCACCTCCTTCACTCCCTTCCCTCACTTCCTCCCTCACCCCCTTCCCTTCCTCCCTCACCCCCTTCCCTTCCTCCCTCACCTCTTTCCCTTCCTCCCCCACCTCCTTCACTCCCTTCCCTCACTTCCTCCCTCACCCCCTTCCCTTCCTCCCTCACGTCTTTCCCTTCCTCCCCCACCTCCTTCACTGCCTTCCCTCACCTCCTTCACTTCCTCCCTCACCTCCTTCACTTCCTCCCTCACCTCCTTCCCTTCCTCCCTCACGTCTTTCCCTTCCTCCCCCACCTCCTTCACTACCTTCCCTCACTTCCTCCCTCACCCCCTTCCCTTCCTCCATCACGTCTTTCCCTTCCTCCGCCACCTCCTTCACTGCCTTCCCTCACTTCCTCCCTCACCCCCTTCCCTTCCTCCCTCACCCCCTTCCCTTCCTCCCTCACCCCCTTCCCTTCCTCCCTCACGTCTTTCCCTTCCTCCCCCACCTCCTTCACTGCCTTCCCTCACTTCCTCCCTCACCCCCTTCCCTTCCTCCCTCACCCCCTTCCCTTCCTCCCTCACCCCCTTCCCTTCCTCCCTCACGTCTTTCCCTTCCTCCCCCACCTCCTTCACTGCCTTCCCTCACTTCCTCCCTCACCCCCTTCCCTTCCTCCCTCACGTCTTTCCCTTCCTCCCCCACCTCCTTCACTCCCTTCCCTCACTTCCTCCCTCACCCCCTTCCCTTCCTCCATCACGTCTTTCCCTTCCTCCGCCACCTCCTTCACTGCCTTCCCTCACTTCCTCCCTCACCCCCTTCCCTTCCTCCCTCACGTCTTTCCCTTCCTCCCCCACCTCCTTCACTGCCTTCCCTCACTTCCTCCCTCACCCCCTTCCCTTCCTCCCTCACGTCTTTCCCTTCCTCCCCCACCTCCTTCACTGCCTTCCCTCACCTCCTTCACTGCCTCCCTCACCTCCTTCCCTTCCTCCCTCACGTCTTTCCCTTCCTCCCCCACCTCCTTCACTACCTTCCCTCACTTCCTCCCTCACCTCCTTCCCTTCCTCCCTCACCCCCTTCCCTTCCTCCCTCACCTCTTTCCCTTCCTCCCCCACCTCCTTCACTCCCTTCCCTCACTTCCTCCCTCACCCCCTTCCCTTCCTCCCTCACCCCCTTCCCTTCCTCCCTCACCTCTTTCCCTTCCTCCCCCACCTCCTTCACTCCCTTCCCTCACTTCCTCCCTCACCCCCTTCCCTTCCTCCCTCACGTCTTTCCCTTCCTCCCCCACCTCCTTCACTGCCTTCCCTCACTTCCTCCCTCACCCCCTTCCCTTCCTCCCTCACCCCCTTCCCTTCCTCCCTCACCCCCTTCCCTTCCTCCCTCACGTCTTTCCCTTCCTCCCCCACCTCCTTCACTGCCTTCCCTCACTTCCTCCCTCACCCCCTTCCCTTCCTCCCTCACCCCCTTCCCTTCCTCCCTCACCCCCTTCCCTTCCTCCCTCACCTCTTTCCCTTCCTCCCCCACCTCTTTCCCTTCCTCCCCCACCTCCTTCACTCCCTTCCCTCACTTCCTCCCTCACCCCCTTCCCTTCCTCCATCACGTCTTTCCCTTCCTCCGCCACCTCCTTCACTGCCTTCCCTCACTTCCTCCCTCACCCCCTTCCCTTCCTCCCTCACCCCCTTCCCTTCCTCACGTCTTTCCCTTCCTCCCCCACCTCCTTCACTGCCTTCCCTCACTTCCTCCCTCACCCCCTTCCCTTCCTCCCTCACGTCTTTCCCTTCCTCCCCCACCTCCTTCACTGCCTTCCCTCACTTCCTCCCTCACCCCCTTCCCTTCCTCCATCACGTCTTTCCCTTCCTCCCCCACCTCCTTCACTGCCTTCCCTCACTTCCTCCCTCACCCCCTTCCCTTCCTCCCTCACGTCTTTCCCTTCCTCCCCCACCTCCTTCACTGCCTTCCCTCACTTCCTCCCTCACCTCCTTCCCTTCCTCCCTCACGTCTTTCCCTTCCTCCCCCACCTCCTTCACTGCCTTCCCTCACCTCCTTCACTTCCTCCCTCACCTCCTTCCCTTCCTCCCTCACGTCTTTCCCTTCCTCCCCCACCTCCTTCACTGCCTTCCCTCACTTCCTCCCTCACCCCCTTCCCTTCCTCCATCACGTCTTTCCCTTCCTCCCCCACCTCCTTCACTGCCTTCCCTCACTTCCTCCCTCACCCCCTTCCCTTCCTCCCTCACGTCTTTCCCTTCCTCCCCCACCTCCTTCACTGCCTTCCCTCACCTCCTTCACTTCCTCCCTCACCCCCTTCCCTTCCTCCCTCACCTCCTTCCCTTCCTCCCTCACCCCCTTCCCTTCCTCCCTCACCCCCTTCCCTTCCTCCCTCACCTCTTTACCTTCCTCCCCCACCTCCTTCACTGCCTTCCCTCACTTCCTCCCTCACCCCTTCCCTTCCTCCCTCACCCCCTTCCCTTCCTCCCTCACCCCCTTCCCTTCCTCCCTCACGTCTTTCCCTTCCTCCCCCACCTCCTTCACTACCTTCCCTCACTTCCTCCCTCACCTCCTTCCCTTCCTCCCTCACCCCCTTCCCTTCCTCCCTCACCCCCTTCCCTTCCTCCCTCACGTCTTTCCCTTCCTCCCCCACCTCCTTCACTGCCTTCCCTCACCTCCTTCACTTCCTCCCTCACCCCCTTCCCTTCCTCCCTCACCTCCTTCCCTTCCTCCCTCACCCCCTTCCCTTCCTCCCTCACCCCCTTCCCTTCCTCCCTCACCTCTTTACCTTCCTCCCCCACCTCCTTCACTGCCTTCCCTCACTTCCTCCCTCACCCCTTCCCTTCCTCCCTCACCCCCTTCCCTTCCTCCCTCACCCCCTTCCCTTCCTCCCTCACGTCTTTCCCTTCCTCCCCCACCTCCTTCACTACCTTCCCTCACTTCCTCCCTCACCTCCTTCCCTTCCTCCCTCACCCCCTTCCCTTCCTCCCTCACCCCCTTCCCTTCCTCCCTCACGTCTTTCCCTTCCTCCCCCACCTCCTTCACTGCCTTCCCTCACTTCCTCCCTCACCCCCTTCCCTTCCTCCATCACGTCTTTCCCTTCCTCCCCCACCTCCTTCACTCCCTTCCCTCACTTCCTCCCTCACCCCCTTCCCTTCCTCCCTCACCCCCTTCCCTTCCTCCCTCACCTCTTTCCCTTCCTCCCCCACCTCCTTCACTCCCTTCCCTCACTTCCTCCCTCACCCCCTTCCCTTCCTCCCTCACGTCTTTCCCTTCCTCCCCCACCTCCTTCACTGCCTTCCCTCACTTCCTCCCTCACCTCCTTCCCTTCCTCCCTCACGTCTTTCCCTTCCTCCCCCACCTCCTTCACTGCCTTCCCTCACCTCCTTCACTTCCTCCCTCACCTCCTTCCCTTCCTCCCTCACGTCTTTCCCTTCCTCCCCCACCTCCTTCACTACCTTCCCTCACTTCCTCCCTCACCTCCTTCCCTTCCTCCCTCACCCCCTTCCCTTCCTCCCTCACCCCCTTCCCTTCCTCCCTCACGTCTTTCCCTTCCTCCCCCACCTCCTTCACTGCCTTCCCTCACTTCCTCCCTCACCCCCTTCCCTTCCTCCCTCACGTCTTTCCCTTCCTCCCCCACCTCCTTCACTCCCTTCCCTCACTTCCTCCCTCACCCCCTTCCCTTCCTCCCTCACGTCTTTCCCTTCCTCCCCCACCTCCTTCACTCCCTTCCCTCACTTCCTCCCTCACCCCCTTCCCTTCCTCCCTCGCCTGCTTCACTTCTTCCGTGTCCCCCTGCGAAGCAGCCTCCAGCCTGAGCCACCCTCCTCTTTCCATTTTGAAACTTGACTTCCTCGAAAGGGAATGTCTTTTCTGACCCCTGACCCCAAGGTAAGTTCCATCCCTTTCTTCCTCCCACACCTGTCTGACAAAGTCACAGAACCTCCACAAGCTCAGGAAACCCCAGTAAGCTCATCAAGGTTCTTACTGCTATTATAACGAATGTTTGCTGCCTGCCCGCCCGGCCTGGTTGTAACTAAACTGAGTGAACGCAGGAACCGCCTTTATATTGTGCCTTCCTGCATCAGGGGCTTGTGAGCGTCTGACACACAGTGAAATACGAACCGCGGTGGAAACAACAGCTGGCCTCCTTGTATTGACTCTGTCTTTGTTCAGAGACCTAGGTTGTATTCATAACACAGGCATAAATCATAAATCATTGGTGGTATAAATCATTGGTGGTCAAAGATAGAGGTTTCCAAATAATTCTTTTTTTTTTTAATATTTTTTTAGTTTCTTTAGTTTTTTTTTTTTTTAATTTTTTTTTCAACGTTTATTTATTTTTGGGACAGAGAGAGACAGAGCATGAACGGGGGAGGGGCAGAGAGAGAGGGAGACACAGAATCGGAAACAGGCTCCAGGCTCTGAGCCATCAGCCCAGAGCCTGACGCGGGGCTCGAACTCACGGACCGCGAGATCGTGACCTGGCTGAAGTTGGACGCTTAACCGACTGCGCCACCCAGGCGCCCCAGTTTATTTAGTTTTTGAGAGAGAGAAGGAAGGAGAGAGCAGGAGAGCAAGAATCCCAAGCACGTTCCACACGGTCAGTACAGGCCCTGATGTGGGGCTCGAATCTACGAACCATGAGATCGTGACCTGAGCTGAGATCACGACTCAGATGCTAACCAACAGAACCACCCAGGTGCTCCCCTCCCCCCCCCAAGTATTTCTAACGTGAGAGCTGACACTTGCTACAAGAATTGAGTGTGAGCTGAATGGTAGAACTTTATTATTCTTAAATAGTTATTTATTTTTGATACAGAAAGAGTGTGAGCAGCGGAGGGGCAGAGAGGGAGGGAGACACGGAATCTGTGCTGATAGCTCAGAGCCTGATGTGGGGCTTGATCTCATGAACCACGACATCATGACCTGAGCTGAAGTCAGATGCTTAACCCACTGAGCCACCCAGGTGCCCATGAACGGTGGAACTTTTTAAGGCAGTCCAATATGGTAGCCATGAGCCACATGCAATACAATACTAGCATGGTCTCATTCAGCTAGTCTCAATAGCCACATTTCAGATCCCCAGTAGCCCCTGTGAGCTTGTGCCTTCTGTGGTGGACGGCAGGTTGTGGAAGGTTCCTGCCCCACAGAAAGTCCTACCTGCCAGTGCTTGCTCCATGGCAAGGGTTCGTAACTAGGGGCACTTCCGTTCCCAGTGGACACTTGGCAATGTCTGACCACTATTGGTTGTTACGACTGGAGTTTGGGGGGGGGGGTGGCACAAGCATCTGGTGGGTGCAAAAAAAGGGATGCTTTTCAACATTCTACAGTACTCAGGACTCCCCAGATGTCAGTTACGCCAAAGTGGAGGAAACTGTGGCTTAGCGTGAGAGATTCTCTCTCTCATTTGTCTGCCTATGTATGTATGTATGTATCTATCTATCCATCCATCCTATCTATCCGTCCTATCTCTATCTATCTATCTATCTATCTATCCATCCATCCATCCATTCACCCATCCATTATATCTATGTATGTATGTATGTATGTATGTATGTATGTATCTATCTATCTATCTATCTATCCATCCATCCATTCACCCATCCATTATATCTATCTATGTATCTATGTATCTATGTATCTATCTATCTGTCTATCTATCTATCTATCTATCATCTATCTATCTATCCATCCATTCACCCATCCATTATATCTATCTATCTATCTATCTATCTATCTATCTATCTATCTATCTATCCATCTATCCATCCATTCACCCAACCATTATATCTATCTATCTATCTATCTATCTATCTATCTATCTATCTATCTATCTATTTATCTATCTATCTATCCATCTATCCATCCATCCTATCTATCTGTCCTATCTATATCTATCTATCTATCTATCTATCTATCTATCTATCTATCCATCCATCCATCCATCCCTATATCTATCTACCTATTTATCTATCCATCCTATCCATCATCCCTCCATCCTGTCTATCTATCTACCTATCTATCCTATCTATCCATTTTATCTATCTATCCATCCATCCCTATTTTGATCTATCATCTATCTATCCATCATATCTATCTATCTACCTACCTACCTATCATCTATCCATCCATCCATGTATCTATCCTCTATCATTGTAATCATGTATCACGTGTCTGTCTATCATCTATCCATCAGTGGTGGTTGTTTTCAACCATTGGTGCTTTCTGTTTCTCCACACACACTTGACAATGTCTGGGGACATTTCTGGTTGTCACACCTGGGTATAAGGGTTGCTCCTGGCATCTGGTGGGTGGAGACCAGAGACGCTGGTCAGCACCAAATGGAGCACAGGACGCCCCGCCCCAGAGAGTTGCCCAGCCTCAAATGCCAAGATAGTCCTGAGGCTGAGGAACCATGATCTATAGGGCTGTACATTTGGGGGCATTTGAGGGGTTTCTCTGACACACGCCCATCCCGTCCTGGATACAAGTTAGGGCTGCGCCTTTAACCTGGCCAGCTTGTATTGTGAACGTGTGAAGACCGAGCTTTGTTCATCTTGGTACAGACTCAGCCCAGTGACATTAAAAGCTGCAGATCTCCTGCTTATAGGAGCACTGAAGCCGAGCCAGGAATTCAAAGCATTTCCCTTGTGGGACATTTGCTCCAGCTGGGGGCGCGCAGGAACTTCCTGTGTTTCTGTTTTCATTCGTGATTACCTATTTTGTGTCTTTGATGGGGGAGAGGATAATTTAGTAAACAATTTGTAAATAGGAGAATTGTGGTTCTAAAATGTCTGTTCTATTTTTATCTTTTAAAATAGAACAATGTGAAATTGAACGTGGCTTGACTCAGCAAAGTTTTGAGGGAGTTACTTGTTTAAAAACACAAAAAGCTGTCTAGACAAGCGATCTCTCAAAACAACCTCCTCCCGCTCAGTGCTGAGCTGAATTGGTCCAGTTTTTTTTTTTTTTTTCAGCTGATCTTTGAAGTAAATATTCCAAGTTAGAACAAAGAACCTTCATGAGATTGTCCAAAGTACACCTTTTCTGTAAGTTTTGCATACTGAGAGATAGATAATTCACAGACCATAAGAGTCACCCTTTCAGAGTGTCCAGTTCTGTGTTTTTATTTTTTTTATTTTTTTTTTTTTAAATTTTTTTTTTTTTTTCCAACGTTTATTTATTTTTGGGACAGAGAGAGACAGAGCATGAACAGGGGAGGGGCAGAGAGAGAGGGAGATACAGAATCAGAAACAGGATCCAGGCTCTGAACCATCAGCCCAGAGCCTGATGCGGGGCTCGAACTCACGGACCGCGAGATCGTGACCTGGCTGAAGTCGGACGCTTAACCGACTGCGCCACCCAGGCGCCCCTCCAGTTCTGTGTTTTTAAGTTAAATCTCAGAATTAGCAGACATTTTTTAAAGGGCTTTTTCCCCCCATAGAACAAAAGTCTGGCTGTACTTGTCTGCAGCAGTAATTTTCAGGATTGCCTTTTGAAAGGAGAATTGCATGCATTAGACATTTATTATTTCATACATTGTAGCTTATCTTTTCTGATATTACCAAGAGGGGGAAAATGCGAAAAGGAAAGGAAATGGGTTTTGTGATGATAAGTTCATATATTATGATGTAGTAATTATAGTTGACTCTCGAATAACATGGGTTTGAACTGCATGGGGCGTCTTATATGTGATATATATATACATATATATGTATATATATATTTACAATAAATTGAGTACAGTACCGTAAGTATATTTTTCTTAGGATTTTCTTTTTAAAAATTAAAAAAAAATATTTATATATTTCTGAGAGAGAGAGAGAGAAAGAAAGAGAGAGACAGAGTGTGAGCAGGGGAGGGGCAGAGAGAGAGGGAGACACAGTATCCAAAGCAGGCTCCAGGCTCCGAGCTGTCAGCACAGAGCCCGACGTGGGGCTTGAACCCACAAACCATGAGATTATGACATGAGCCAAGTTGGATGCTTAACCGACTGAGCCACCCAGGCACCCCTTCCTTAGAATTTTCTTAATCACGGTTTCTTTTCTCTAGCTTACTTTATTGTAACAATATAGTATGTCATACCTGGAACATACAAACCGTGTGTGAATCAACTGTATACGTTATTGGGAAGGCTTCCAGTCAGTGCTAGGCTATTAGTAGTTAACGTTTTGGGGGAGTCAAAAGTTGCACGTGGATTTTCAACGGCATGGGGGGCGGTCCAGTACCCCTAGCCCCCGGGGTTATTCAAGGGTCAGCTGTATTTTGCAATAATTACTTAATGCATCAATTTCATGTAATTGATCCGCTTCAGGCAAATGTTGCTATTATGTAGATAAGACGTTTCTATACTTTGAGAATAAAAAAATAAACTAAGACAATTAAACTGTGAAATGCATCTCTGTTTTTGTCCCCGGTCTGTCCTCTCCCGTGACCCCCTGGTCCCCATCTTAGCGTCCTGTATCTTTTCACAGACATCCTTTCAACACATAGAAGCCACCAACACTATAGAGCGGGGACAGATATTTTAATGACCAACAGGCTGAATGCTTGTGGCCTCCTTAGCAGTTGTATGCTTTTCAGTTGCTTTACACATTCCCAAGCTGATTTCACGAGGTCCAAATAGAGTTCAGCACTTCCCGGTACAGGAGGACGCTGCTAACTGGCTCGCGTGGTGTCCCCTGGTGGGAAGGGACCCTCCCCAGATTTCTCAGGATGTCCAGTGACTCAGCTGAGTCCGAGATCCTTCCCGCTGTGTACCAGCCTCACGTTAGGAGTCTGCTGAATTCCTTCAGGCCACGTGGCATGCCGGGTGAATTAAGGGAGCATCATGTTCTGCCACGTCCCCGTCATGCACACTGGCTGCATCTGGGGGACACAGGGCCTTGAGGACAGGGGTGTCCGATCCTCAGGCAGTCTTGGGTGTGAAGTATAGTTCAGACCCTCCTGTAGCTGCTTATGGTGGGGTGGGGGTCACCCAAGGAGGTTTCTGGTTGCTACTCCTCAGTACATACCCCCCTGTATCATCCCATGTACCTTAATGTGCCGCATGGACGGATGAGGAAGGAACGTGTTCCCTCCCAACCCAGTGTGTGCCATAACTGTCTGGAGTAGTTTGGACTGTCCCAGCGTTGTGTGGGCTGTTAGGAAATCAAGTTGGACGTTATGGGTTATTGCCAGGTGGGTTTTGACAAAGTTTTATTTTCTATTTGGGAAATAAGCTTACAAAGTAAATAAATGTCTAAAGTTAATTAGTGTCTATCTGTCCATCTTTCTATCTATTTATCTACAAAGCTAGTGTCTTTCTGCCCATCCATCTGTCTTATCTATCTCGTTTATCTTCTCTATTCTCTATCAATGTATGTATCAGTAATCTATTATTGGTCTATGTCTGTGTCTATTTATTTATGTGCTAGCTCTCATCTATCTCATCTGTCTTATTAGATCACTCATGTGTCTACCTATCAGTCGTCTGTGTATCATCTTTGTGTCTGTTTATATCTATCTGTCCATCCATCCATCCACCCATCCATCCATCCAACATCCATCCATCCATCCATCATACCTATGTATCCATCCATCCATCCATCCATCCATCCATCCATCCATTGATGTATGAATCCTGTCTGTCTGTCAATCTATCCATCCAGTTGTCTGTCTGTCTGTCCATCCATCCATCCATCCATCCATCCATCCATCCATCAATCCATCATACCTATCTATCCATCCATCCATTGATCTATGAATCCTGTCTGTCTGTCAATCTGTCCATCCATTTGTCTGTCCGTCTGTCCATCCATCCATCCATCCATCCATCCATCCATCCATCCATCCTGTCTATCTATCTATCTATCTATCTATCTATCTATCTATCTATCTATCATCCATCAATACATCTATGCATTCTATCTATCTATCTATCTATCTATCTATCTACCTACGTATCATCCTACCCACCTATCCATTCATCTATGCATCTATCTATCATCTACCCATGGATCTGTCTACCTATCATTTACTGTGCATCTATCCATCTTTAACTCCTTTTGTGACTCTTCCTGCCTTGGGATCAGGGAACACATATCCCTGTTACCCAGTCAGAGTCTATTTCATGGCACAGAATAAAACCGTATTGTCATATCCAAAGTAAATAAATGAATGAAGTGGGATTTTATATTTTTGGTGTGCCTTTGGGGAGGAGGCGGGAGGCCCAAATACAGACACATTCACATCAAACCCAATGTCCATGTCTGTCTTTGTCTTTGTTTCAAAGGAAACGCCTTCCTGCAATTATTTGTTTGAGTGTGAATACTTTTATACAATTGCAAGTGGTACTGTTTCACTCTTACCTGTGTGGGCTGGCTTGTGGGTTTGTTAGTTCCTCTTGGGACCTATTATTACCTTCTCCTTGTTCTTTTCCACAACGTTTAAACGGTGACGTCGTGGCTTAGGTATTTGACATTCTGTGCCAGGTCTGAATGTGCTTACGAACCTGTAGCGTTTTGTGGTTCTTGTGTGTCTGTTTGATTATGAACTCCTTAAGAACTGAGAAAACCTCCTGTTTGTAGTTAGTTGTATGTTTGTAGCAGAAAACACCATGGGGTGCCCATTAGTGAGGAAACTTTGTGTAAAGGGAGGCTGGAGAGAACACGGTTCTGTCTCCAGGAGCGTGTGTTGCGGTTGGGAACGGAATTCCATTTCCCTCTGTTTTCTTCATTTTTACAATCACCAGCAGTCAGTCAAATTTAGTGGCACCAGGTACGATGGACCCGTCAGTGGCATTGGCTTAAAAACTTACAGGGTCTAGGCTCTGGGCTGATGGCTCAGAGCCTGGAGCCTGTTTCCGATTCTGTGTCTCCCTCTCTCTCTGCCCCTCCCCCGTTCATGTTCTGTCTCTCTCTGTCCCAAAAATAAATAAACGTTGAAAAAAAAATAAAAAAAAACTTACAGGGTCTGTATCAAGGACCTCGTTAAGAGTCTTTTAGAGGAAACTACAAGAAATGCCTCCTTTCAGTGCTGTCAAACAACAGTCAAAAACCAAAGCAGAACAAAACAAAAAACAAGTAAAGCTAAAGTTAGAAGAAATAAAGTAACTGAAAGAAAACTATCCAGGAAGGAAAGAGTCACAGCTGGCCCAGTCACCTCTTGACAATCACTGGACTTCTAAGGAAGCAGACTGAACAGATGACTTTGGAGGAAGAGACCTTCTCACAGACGCTTTTACCAAAATATCTGCGGGCGAATCCTGAACCTGTGCATTTAGGGTATAGGCCTTCTTGAAGATGGTCACACAGGATACTCAACTTGGGTTTAAGGTAGAGATGATTTTTCCTAAAATTTCTTACAGGAAATAGTTTGACTCTCCATAACGTAAGACTCTTCAGAATTTGTGAAATAGTGGACAGGAGACTCCCCATGTGCCCTCACCCCCAGGGATAATATCTTCCATAATCAAAGGACATCCATAAAACCAGGAACTGGCTTCTCTGTGATCCCATTAACAACTGTGTGGACCTTCTTTGTGTTATTGTGGATGGACTTCCTCAATTTTTTTTTTTTTTTTTTTTTTGGCAAATATATGGAGGTACTTTAAATATTCCTTGTTGCATTCCCTGTGGAATCGGAGCTATTTAGGGCCAAAGGTGTTAGTACCATACACAGGCCTGAGATGCCACCCTGGGTTGTCACCTTCTCCTCATTCCTGCTTCTCAGTCTGGGCAGGCTTCTCTCACTTTGTCCACATTTATCAAAGGACCTTCTAGTCTTCTGTCTTCCTGTAGCAATAGATTTGTTCCCAGTTCCCATGCCCTGTGTGGGATCCTTTCCCCACGAGATATATTCTACCCTTCAACTGAGGGTTGACGTATGTCTGTATCCAGGGCCCCAAAGAATAATGGGTGGAAACAAATTCCATCTCTGTTTCATGGAGCTTACTTAAAAAAAAAATCTGTCTCAGCCCAAATTTTTTGGTGTGGGGGTCAGTGTTTTTGAGGTATAATTTACAACACAATTCACCCATTTTAAGTGTTTGCATTGATGAAGTGCTCTCTCTGTCTCTCTCTTTTTTTACACAGATGGAAAATTCATTTATTACATTGGTTGAGATGCTGTGTCGTGTGCCCTGTGTGTGTTATTTTATTTAAATCCTCGTGGGGTAGAGTTTTGTTTTTGTTCTTTTCAGTTTTATTGAGGTGTTATTAACAAGACTGTATTAGTTTAAGGTGTATAGCATTAGGACTTGAGAAATGCGTATATGTCGAAATAATTACCACTAACTAGTTAACGTGCGTCTTCTCATACAGTTAACCAAAATTCTTTTTCTTGTTACAAGAGCTTTTGGGATTTACTGTCTTAGCAACTAGTACCCTGCAATTGTTACGTTGACCGCCTTCAATGCACAGAGCACAACCACAACGTGAGTGGTGTTGGCTATAACTCATAAGGCCGTCCTTACGCACAACAAAGCTAAAAACTGGAAGTTTTACTTTCTTCTTTAAAAATTTTGTTCTTGTTTAACATTTATTTATTTATTTTTGAGAGAGAGAGAGGGAGACAGAGCAGGAGTGGGGGCAGGGGCGGGGAGAGAGGGAGAGAATCTGAAGCAGGCTCCAGGCTCTGAGCTGTCAGCACAGAGCCCCACGCGGGGCTCGAACTCACAGCCTGTGAGATCATGCATGACCTGAGCTGAAGTCGGACGCTCCAGGGACTGAGCCAGCCAGGTGCCCCTGGACTTTCGTGTTTCCTACAGGCAGACACTGAGAGCTGGCGGTGTATGTTGGTGAGCTTCCCAGCACCAGGTGGGAAAAGCCCTGTTTGCCCGTTTCTTCCCACCACCTTGATGAGTGACAGCCAACACCACTCACGTGGTCGTGTGCTCTGTGCATTGAAGCCGGTCAAGGAAACAATTGCACTCTACTGGTCTCGTCCCCCTCGACCAAGACTGTTTACTTGGTCCTGGAATCCGATGGCATCCGGGGACTGCCCACGTCCAACAGGGTGGCACGGGCTTTGGCTGTCACGCAGAAGTCCTCCGTTTTGAGTTCTGTGTGTTTATGGCTGATACCGCTCAGAGGGAGCTTAACGCAAGTGGCCGGGAGAGACACAGAAAAATCTGGGTCATAGCTGGTGTGTTTCACAGACGTGCATAGGCACAGACAATGTCCAGGTGCAGATCCGACTACTCAGGTGCTGAGAAGCCAAAGTATCATCTAGTAAATGCAGTCCAGGGACGAGTAGGGTTCTTCTCGGGGGCAGTGGAGAGGCATGGGCAGAAAGCACGGTAGCAGAGTGTAAGATCTAGGCACGCAGCCTTCTTTCCATCACGGGCATCTACCCAGTGGTGTGGCTGTCCTTTTATGTTCCCCTGAGGGCTACCTGTCCTGTTGGGGAGGTGAACAACAGAGGCCAAAAAGGATTAAATGTGTTTGTGCGAGTTCACGGATCACATAAACGGCGAACCTTGCATCTGACCCAGTGGAAACATCAGCGTCGTCCTAAAAACGAGTCAACATTGCCAGTTCACTCTCTGTACAGCCTTCCTCCCCACACGCTTCGTGCTTTTGTCTTGATGGTGCAGAATTTCAGCAACACGCTCCTGCCTTAGCCTCTTTACAGTTCTGTTTGCTTCCAAATTCTTCTGATGAGCAAATCTACTTTGAAAGTGGATCAGCCCCTCATCATTTCCTTCTTCTTACACAGCACTTTCTTTTCTTGGCTTTTGTTGATCACTTTCTGTTTCTCCCGTGGTCAAATATTCATGATCGGAAACTGCACCTAAAAGCCAAGGTTACTACTCCCTGTGCCTTCTCCGACCCCCACGAACCCCCGCCCGGGGAGGCGAGGAGATTTATTTCACAGCTCGGCAATTCTAATGTGTAGAAAATGCTAAAACCAAATGTCTTGCCTGACTGGGACTTTGCTCTCTTTCTCACGTCACCGTGTGCGATTCCAAACTCTGTAGGACAAAAAAGGAAATCTGTGGCTGTGTGGTTATGTTGGCGGAGGGGGTCCCTTTTCTTCTCAGCTTGCCTTGAATTTCTTTCTCCCTCTTACCACATTAATTGGCATTATTCCAACCAGAGAGCCCCAACTGTTGACCTTCTTCCCCGGGAAGACCCCTTCCTCCTCATTATTGCCTAGACAGACATTGATGGAAAACACAGCCGCCATTGATAAGCTCCGTGGGTGCCAGGTACCTGGAGGCTCACAGGTACAGATATCCATTTTTCTCTCCCACCTTTACATCTTTTCTGGCTGTCGATAAAATTCCCTTGGATCTTTGATCTCATATTTGCATTAAGTGGTTGCCAGCCTGGGTGAGGGCTCCAAGGTGGCCACCATGCCCCCCTAGGAATAGAAGGGTCTGGAAGGGCCGGTGGAGGTTGCATTTGGGTTGGGAAGGTCCTGCCAGGGTATAAAAGGTTTGATTTCCTTGCATATTAGTAGGGATTGCAATTTTTTTTATTTTTTTATTTTTTATTTTTTTTAAATTTTTTTTTCAACGTTTTTTATTTATTTTTGGGACAGAGAGAGACAGAGCATGAACGGGGGAGGGGCAGAGAGAGAGGGAGACACAGAATCGGAAACAGGCTCCAGGCTCCGAGCCATCAGCTCAGAGCCCGACGCGGGGCCCGAACTCACGGACCGCGAGATCGTGACCTGGCTGAAGTCGGACGCTTAACCGACTGTGCCACCCAGGCGCCCCGGGATTGCAATTTTTAAATTTCAACCCGCTCTCAGACTCTATTCCTTTATATCCTACCTGAATACGTATATATTCCCATATCCTATTGCTATCTGTCCCATATTCCAATCTTCTGCATATTTTAACATAAAGACCCAGCTGATGAGTGTCGCGTGCCCGATCCTTTGTCTTTATTCAGAAAGTCTTGAAGAGGAAAAAACACGTTGAAGAAATGCCTTTACTGAAACTTTCCTTTCTTTTTTTCTCTATTTCATTTTATTTTATTATTTTTTTTAACTTTGTAATTTAACTTTATTTTTTTATTTTTTAAAATTTACATCCAAAGTAGTTAGTATATTGAAACTTTCCTTTCTGTCTGTCCCCGTCCGTGTGCGTGCGTGTGCGTGCGGTCTGTGGGATGACTCATCTACAGAAACGATGGCCGGCTTCCCCACTCCCCCTCCCCACCCCACACTGTCCCCCCGAATTACAGAACATTTCAGAGGCAGGTGACTGACTGTATGCACATCACATGTGCCCTCCCTTGAAGCTCCCAGAAGGCAGCTTGTCCTAGATTCTCAGCCCTCCCGCTGTATCCTCGGGTCGTGAGCTTTGAAGCTGCTGAAATTTCCTCAAGGTGCTGATGCAGCCTTGTGCGCTGTCCCCCCTCCTCCAGGCACAGGGACGTTCGGGCGGGTACAGCTGGTCAAGGAGAAGACGGCCAAGCACTTCTTCGCCCTGAAGGTCATGAGCATCCCCGACGTCATCCGGCTGAAGCAGGAACAGCACGTGCACAACGAGAAGTCGGTGCTGAAGGAAGTCAGCCACCCGTTCCTGGTCAAGCTGTGAGTCCCTCCCCACCGCCCCCTGCCGGTCCCCACCCTGTCTCAGATCCCAGGTGCTGGGCGGTGAGGTCACAGCTGGCCCTCAGTCACCTGCTCAGCCTCATTCGTGCAGGCCACTCGTTGGGTTTCTAGTGGACGATTCTGTATCTCCATTTAGATGCACCACAGACCCGTCCAGTTGAGCATGCCCAGCACTGAACAAATACATCTCTCTCCTCTCATGCTCTTTGCTAGCAGAGGGTAAGACCATTCTGCACCCAGGTGTCAGAGGTGGGATGCCCAGACGTGGCTGTCTTTCCATGCGGCACCCGTGGGTGTGGGTACCTTCCAACCAGCCTCCGTGTCTTCCTTTCTGTTGTCTTCCTCTTGCCTCTTCTTATTCCCACCCCCCGCCCCTGCCTGATCCAGGCCCCCTGTCTCTTCGCTGAGTTTTGACACGGACCTCGCAGCAGGTTTTGCCCTGCAAGGCCTCCTTCCCGCCAAGGCGGTCTCCATCTCACAGTTGCGGAGGTCGTCCCGAGAGAGCTCTCTGGTGACCTTCGTTGGCACCTGCAGATCCTCAGGGAATCCTGAGGTCCCCAGAATATGGCCCCGGTGGCTTAGTGTCCCTAAAAGGCTCCTTGTGGATGCACCTCTGGCATTCCCTTCTGCTTGTTGTCTCTTTCCTACACCCTGTCGTCCCCTGACCGATCGCAGAGCGCCGCCTGCAGGAGAAGGGGTCCACGCCGTCGCTCCCCCGCGTCCCTCGGGCCACCCCTCCCCTGCAGCGCCTCCTTCCAGTGCATCTCCCCTCTGGACACCCCTGCACCTGACCAACTCCTGCCCTTCTCTGATACACCTGTCTGCACACAGACACAGGAGCCGTTCGCCACGGCTCCGAAGCATCTCGCGTGCATCCCGACTTAGGGACGGACGCCTCCAAGCACAAGGCCGCCAGGGCCCCATCCTCCAAGCCCAAAGTGGCACCTTACCCAGAACAGGGCCATGTTGCGTGTTTAACGAGGAGGCGAATGGAACCGGTTGATTTTTTTTTTTTTTTTTTTTTGGTTTTACTTTCCTTTTCTGGAGGTGCAGGTGATTCTGTGCCGATGCGGAGGGCTCAGTACCATCGCGTGGTTTCAAGTCACAAAAGTCACCAGTGATTCAGGGCTGCCTATTCAGTCAGTGGTGAGCCTCCCGTTTGGTCCTCGGGGCCAGAGCGGTTAGAAACACGAACGCACGTCGATCTTCCTCTGGGATTAAGGGAAGCTTCCAGTTCTGTCCCTTGCATAAACGAAAATAGCGATTCCCGGGAAGAAAGTTTATTTATTTTTGAGAGAGAGAGAGAGAGAGAGAGAGAGAGAGAGAACACAAGCAAGGGAGGGGCAGAGAGCGAGAAAGGTAGAGAGAGAAAGAGAGAGCATCCCAAACAGGCTCTGCGCTGACAGTCCAGAGCCTGATGCAGGGCTGGATCTCAGGAACCACGAGATCACGACCTGAGCCGAAATCAAGAGCCCGATGCTTCACCGACCGAGCCACCCAGACACCCCTAAACAAATATTAGGGAGACCTGCACTCCTTTATCTTATTCCCGGACTGTTCTCCCATGTCTTGGGCTTCCTTCCAAAGGTAGGGAGTTTCCAACCAATCTTGCGGTTCACGGGATGCAGGGACCATGTGGGGACGCGGGGAGCAGCAGGGAGCAGCCTAGATACTCTGGGGTCTGGACTGGCTTTGCGATTCGAGAATCTAGGTCAGGGGACTTCCCAAGATGGAATCCTCGAACTTGCGGAAATTGAACACGCACGCGGAAAGACGGGAGCTCGCACGACATAGCTGCCTTGAGTTCTTTCTGCCTCCTTTCACCCCTGACTTGTTTCCATCACACATTCTAGAAGCCTAGATTTCGGCGCAATACAGGCTGATCCTGGGTTATCCAAATAGGCTTCTTTTGCTTTTCATGGAGTGTGATTTCTCAACAGCCCAGGAACAGGTCACACAGGCCAATGTCGTCTTTTTATTTTTATTTATTTATCTTTAAACATTTTACTTTTTAAGTAATTTCTACACCCATTATGGGGCTTGAACTCACGACCCCGAGATCAAGAGTCGAATGCTCTATGCACTGAGCCAGCCGGGCGCCCCCAAGTGTAGTCTTTATATGTCAAGTTCAGTGTCGGGTGTGGCTGAGAAGAAGGGAGTTTTTCCTCATGTTTAAATTTTTTTTTTTTCAACGTTTATTTATTTTTGGGACAGAGAGAGACAGAGCATGAACGGGGGAGGGGTAGAGAGAGAGGGAGACACAGAATCGGAAACAGGCTCCAGGCTCTGAGCCATCAGCACAGAGCCTGACGCGGGGCTCGAACTCACGCGAGATCACGCGAGATCTCGCGAGATCATGACCTGAGCCGAAGTTGGAGGCTCAACTGACTGAGCCACCCAGGCACCCCTAAGATTTTGTTTTAATGTGTATTTGTTTTTGAGGGAAACAGAGACCAAGCACGAGCAGGGGAGGGGCAGAGAGAGAGGGAGAGGGAGAGGGAGACACAGAATCGGAAACAGGCTCCAGGCTCCGAGCCATCAGCCTAGAGCCCGACGCGGGGCTCGAACTCCCGGACCGCGAGATCGTGACCTGGCTGAAGTCGGACGCTTAACCGACTGCGCCACCCAGGCGCCCCTCCTCATGTTTAAATCTACGTGGAATTTAAGGAACATTTAGATACTCGTCTCGGAGGGCTTAAACTCACAGGTTTGGGGAAAAGGTGGCAGGGCCTCATTTAAAAATCTCTCTACTGGTTTCAGTCAGTTTTGGGGTTTTCCCCACAGTCCTGAGATGCACAAGACGACGCCCGTTGTCATGTGGGCTCTCCTGGAATGCTCAGGATCTAGAGAAACGATCATTAGCAGTGGATCCCCTCGACACGTAATAGCGATCCAGATTTGCAGGTGACCCTTATCAAGAATTCTAGAGAATAAGTGTGTGCATTTCGGCTGCCATGACGTTATCACAGATGGGGTGGCTTCATCAAGGGACGTTTATTCCCTCCCGGACCTGGAGGCTGGGAGTCTGACGTCCAGGTAGGGTTGAGGCTGGGAGACCGAGATCTGGGTTGGGCTTAGGCTGGTTCCTCCCGAGTCCTCTCTCCTTGGTGTGTAGATGCCATGTTATCCCTGTGTCCTCACGTGGCCGTCCCTCTGTGCGTGTCTGTGTCGTCATGTTCTAAGGACCCTAGTCCTGTGGGATCAGGACCCATCCTTCTGACCTCTTTTTACCTTAATCCCCTCTTTAAATACCCATCTCCAAATACAGTCCCATTCTGAAGTCCTGGGGTGAAGGCTTCAACGTGTGAATTTTATGGGGACATCATTCAGCTGTAACACCTACTTAGTGAGTTGCTAAGAGCAGGTCTTTAAGAGCATAGCACAGAGGGCACGCTGTGCCTGGATGGGAGCCACAGGGTGTCCGAGGGCCACGTGATGAAGGACGTATCTTCCTGGGACAGACCATTAGTGAAGAACGCATTGAAGCCCTCCGGCTGGGCACTTTCTCTTGTGAATGAGTGTCGCGTCACCCAACATCTGCTTCCCATACTGTCCGGAAACACGGAGGGGGTTTTGCTTGCTTGTCTGGAGGCCGCGTGGAACACTGCTGGCTCCAGATATCAGGCTGCACAGCGACTGTTTGGAGTCTGACGTCCCAGCTGAGTGGTTTGGCAGCTTTGCCCGTGGCACTGTCCAAGTTCAGTATGTGAACTGCTCCTTCGGTATGTTTGAGAAGAGGCCAGGGCGTTCATTTAATGCACATTAGAGAACACGTTCTATTTGGGGGTAAAGCCCTTCCGAAGGCGAGCTCAGCCCGTGGAGATAATTCTACAAGAGCTGAGTAGCTCACTGTCCGGGGTGCAAAGTCAAGATTTCCCTGAGACCAAGGCTGGGGGTGTGCCCAAACACCAGCGTCCCGTGTCTCCTTCTCATCCTTTTGGGCATATAGAAGTCGCTGGTGTCCTAGAGTTGTTTGACCCCAGAACAGGGGTCCTCCGTCTCGGCACTGTTGACATTGGGGAACCAGATCATGCTGTGTGGTGGGGCTGCTGGTGTGTGTGGTGTCGCATCCCTGTCATCCTTCCTCTCACTGCCCCTGTAGTACCCTGTCCCCAGTGGTGACAACCAAAAATGTCCCGAGACATCGACAGAAAACCTCCTATGGGGTGAAATAGTCCTCCATTGCAGACCACCGCCATAGAGCTATAGACCGATACTAGATAGCGATACATAGATTTGATGGATGGATGGATGGATGGGGGAAGGAAGGAAGGAACGGAGGAAGGAAGGCAGACAGGATGGATATATAGGATAAATGATAGATAAATGATGTGTACGTAGATAGGTATTTGATGTAGAAAGATTGATGATATAGATAAATATATGGACAGATAAAGAGATGATAGGTGATAGATACATAGGTGTGTAGGTAGGTAGATGATAGATGGGAATTTGATAGGGGATTGATAGGTAGATCAGTCGATAGAATGATAGATAGATTACACAGAGATACATCATAGGGACATAGGTGGGGAGGGAGGGAGGTAGATAGAGAGAGAATGTCCCATGCTAAGGAAGACTTCTCAGCTTCCGCACTGCTGACATTTGGGGCCGGTTGACTCTCTCATGTGGAGTGTCCTGCATGCTCTAGGGTCACGAGCGGCGTCCCTGCTCTCTCCACCCTCCACATGCCAGTAGAACTCATTGTGACACCCAAAAACGTCTCCACGTTGCTGAGCGTCCCCTGTGGAGAACCTCTGCCCTTGGGAGATTGACTGCTATGAACCCGGTCACCGCAAGTCGATGGGTTAACCGGAAGGCCACTTGGTCAGGGTCCAGGAAGACAGAAATCTGGGGAGGGTTGACTTCCCTGCACAAAGAGCGGGTGCCAGCAGATTAAGGAGGGCTCTCCTTGCCTGTGGTGACCGGCTTGGTGAGACAGGACTCGGGGACATCGTCGTGACACCAACCGGCTGAAGCTGCCATGTCTGCTCTGGGAGACACCTCGTGAGGGGCGCCCAGTGAGGCCAAGCTGGCCTGAGGCTGCCCCCCGGTCATGCACCTGCAGGGGACGTGAGTTGTCCACTCCTGCACTGAATCCCCGAGGCCCTCTGCGTGTCCCTCCTCCCCCCTGGTTCAGGATGTACCTCATCCTGCGGTTGAAGTCGATCAGCTTGAGGTTGGTCAACTCGCTTCCCCTATGGAGTCTCTAAGTTCTCTTTCGGAAGGTGCTGTGCAACGGATCCAAAATTAAGACATGGTGGCATGTCGTAGCCAGAAGCTCTTCCCTGACACCTGTTGACCGGCTGAAGCAGGTCGGGGACCACAGGACACTTGTCTCCTGCCAGCTGCCTGCCCCTTTCTCTGGCCGATGCTGGTGCTTGCTTCTAGGTTCTCAAGTCTACTGCGTCCCAGGACGGGGTCCTCCCTTCCTTCTGGCTCAGATGCTTGCTCTGCAAAGAAGCTTCCAGCCAGACCGGGCCTGGGATGACCCCACTGGATGCCTCCCATGTCCCTGTTGTGTGCCACCTCCAGTGATCTCCACAATCTGCTTAAGTACTTGTATGTCAGATACAATTCCAGTGACGGCATTAATTCCGAGAAATCAAGTCAAACCAAGGAGTAGCTGGCTTTTTAAGAACATTGACTTGATGGAAGTCAGTGAACATATAAGAAATTCAGGACAGGGGTACCTGTGGGCTCAGTCAGTTGACCGTCTGGCTCCTGCTTTCGGCTCAGGTCATGAACTCACAGCTTCGTGAGTTGGAGTCCCACATCAGGGTCTGTATTGGCAGCATGGACATTGGGATTCTTTCTCTCTCTCTCTCTCTCTCTGTGTCTCCCCCCCTCCCCCACTTGTACTGCCTCTGTTTCTCTCAAAATAAATAAATTAAAAAAAAAGGGAGGCCCCTGGATGGCTCAGTTGGTTAAGCATCCAACTTTGGGTCAGGTCATCATCTCCTGGTTCGTGGGTTCCGAGCCCCACGTCAGGCTCTGTGCTGACAGCTCGGAGCCTGGAGCCCGCTTGGGATCCTGTGTCTCCCTCCCTCTCTGTCCCTACCCCACTCATGCTCTGTCTCTCTCAAAAATGCATAAACATTTAAAAAAGTTTTTTTTAAAAATTCAGGGGGAAATCGCATGTTACCTGTGGGTGCCGAGCAGTCTCTATACACGTGTGATCGCGCAGAGAATTCAGCATTAAGTAGTTGGCGGAAAGGTACCTACCTCCCGCCAGCCTGCATCTTGCTGGGATGTGATGCTGCTAAGGTCTGGCCCTCCTATAAAGCTAGGTAGGGAGCAGATGTCCATGCCAACTGAATGAAGTAAGTAATGTAGCTCCCATAGGGGGCAGCGTGTAGGGGCTCTGGAGGGAGACTTGGTCACGCTCCTCCCAAGGAACCCCGAGAGACACCGCAGGCAGACGCGGGGAAGGGAGCCTTCCCTGGACCCTCACTGTCCATCTCTCCTGCCCGCCTGTCTCCTGCTAGCTCACCAACCCTCAGACGTAGGAGCTCACTCTCTTTGTGCCTGGAAAGGTTTATGGTCCATGGCAGGTGTTCAGACTCAGGGATGTTGAGTACGAGGACGGAGTTGGTGGTGGGGGTGGCATCCTGGGTACGTGAGACATCACGATCCCGACGATCAGAACAGAGAGGCAGATTTGAAGGGATCGACTGTCTCAACTGTCCGACTGCAAGCCGGCGACTCAGGCGGGGTTTTTGTATGGTAGACAAGTCCACAGGCAAAAATTCCTTCTTCCTTGGAAACCTCATGTTTTTTTTGGGGGGGGTGGGTGGTGGCTCCTAAGGCCATCGACTGATTAGACGAGGCCCACCCATATAAGAGAGAGTCATGTGCTTCTTCTAAAGTCAATTGACACTAGATGTTAATCACGTCAAAAAAAAAAAAAAAAAAAAGAATCTTCATAGCAATATCGAGGCTCGTGCTTGATCAAATGTCAGTTTTGTCCTGGTCCGTTCCGCCCCTCGGCTGGTCCTCCCGTGTTCCCTCCCCGGCCAGCGTCTTTCAGGCTGCGTTCTATCCACGCCCGAGCCACAAGGGCTCATTCTCTCGCCGCCTTCTCTCGGACGCCTCGTGCTCACGAACGTGGTTCGGATCTGGTTACGCCTCCTCGTGGGGCAACGTGGGGAACCGTGGGACAACGGTGAGCGGTCAGCGAGCAGGGATATTTGGGACGGTCACGGGGGGCTGATTCCGCCCATTAGGGGCATTATTCCGGAAGCCTCCTTCTGATGCTTGCGTCCTGTCTGCCGGAATGGGAAAGAGTGCATGGCACGGCTCGAGGGCTCCGTCCGTCTTTACCTCTTCTTTTTAAATGTTCACTTATTTTAGAGAGAGAGCGAGAGAGAGAGAGAGAGAGAGAGAGAGAGAGAGAGTGGAGTAGGGGCTGAGCAAAAGGGACAGAGAGAATCCCAAGCAGGCTTCGTGCTGTAGAGCACAGAGCCCGACGTGGGACTCGAACTCATGAAATGTGAGATCACGACCTGCCCCGAAATCAACAATGGATGCTTCACCGACTGAGCCCCCAGGCACCCTGTCTCTACCTCTTCTTCCTAGTGGTCCCGGGGCTCGGGCTTTGTCCCCATGACGTTGCTGCTTCTGGATTGCTCCGCCTGGGCACTGCTCACATCCGGGGGCGGATGGCCATCTGACCTGGGGCTTCCTGTGCCCTGTGGGTGCTGACCGACATCCCCGGTCTGCACCCACTGATGGCAGTGTCCCCTCCTTTCCCAGTCGTGAGCATCACAGTAGCCCTGGGCGTTTGCAGGGGGTGCTGTGGGCCCCCTGTGCACTTGCCGGGGACTGGCTTCCAGGCAGCCCCAGGAGGCGGTCACCCCGTCTCCGGCTGGCAGAGTGGTGTATTTGGGGTGGGCACACGCCGAGCAGGGTGGGCGGGTGATGCTGTAGATGCCACTTTGCCGACGAACAGGACGCAGCTGTCTCCGCACGGAGGAGGCGCTCAGCCCCCTTCAAGGTGCCGTCAGACCGAGCCACCGAGGGCGGGTAGGGGACCCTTGGGGAACAGAGCTGGAGGACACCCTAGGCTGGGGGATGAGGCAAGGTAAGGGTGCCTCGGGGCAGGGCTGGTTGCCATGGAGCCTGGGTGGAAAGTGGAAGGAACTTTCCAGAGCCTCAGGTTGCACAGAGACAGGAGTCCAAAGGGCTAGGGTGACGCCCAGGGATGGTGCCTGCTTTTCCCGTTTTCATGGCCGAAGCCCAGCTTTAAACCTCGGCGTCGGGAGACGGGACGACAGCCGTTGTTAAATGAAGGAGGCTGACTTTCGACTCGGCTACGACGGCCACACGCTTTGCAAGGGAAAGACGGCGGGGTGGTCGGTGTCAGAGGTCGAAGGTGTTGCTGGGGGTCGTGGTCAGGGTCAAGCTGCGTTTGCTTTTCGTAGATTCCCACGTTCTCTGGAATGCATTTCAAAACGATCATTTCTTCATTGTGCTACAATGCACCTGAACCGAAAATTGGCCATTTTACCTATTTTTCAGTGCACAGCTCAGTGGCATCGAGCACATTCACGCTGTTGTGCAAGCATCCCCACCAGCATCTCCAGAACCTTCCATCTCCCCAAACTGAGACTCTGCCCTCTTAAACACTGGCTCCCTTCCTTACCCCCAGCCCCCGGTCCTACCATCTACTCCCATCTCTATGGATGTGAAGCCTTCAGGGACCCCGTATACGTGGAATCAGGCAGAATTTGTCCTTCTGTGTCTGGCTTATGTCACTGAGCATCAATTCCTCAATGTCCATCCTTGTGGCAGATGCAGAACATCCTTTTTCAAGACCAAGTCATGTTCTACTGTGTGCATGAACCACATGCTGTTTATGCATCTGTCCACCCATCCATCCATCCACCCATTTTCTATCCATCCATCTATCCATGCATTCATCCATCCATCCATCCATCTATCTGCCAACCCAACCACCTATCCTTCTATCCATCCATTTACCAACTCACCCATCCATCAACCCACTCATCATCCATCCATCCATCCATCCATCCATCCGTCCGTCTCTCCATCCATCCATCCATCCATCCGTCCATCCATCTGCCAACCCAACCACCTATCCTATCCATCCACTTACCAACTCACCCATCCATCAACCCCCTCATCATCCATCCATCCATCCACCCATCCATCCATCCATCTGTCCGTCTCTCCATCCATCCATCCATCCATCTGCCAATCCAACCACCTATCCTTCTATCCATCCACTTACCAACTCACCCATCCATTAACCCACTCATCATCCATCCATCCATCCATCCATCTGTCCGTCTCTCCATCCATCTATCCATCCATCCATCCATCCATCCATCCATCCATCCATCCATCATCCATCCGTTCATCATCCATCCATCCATCCATCCATCATCCATCCGTTCATCATCCATCCATCCATCCATCCATCCATCCATCCATCCATCATCCATCCGTTCATCATCCATCCATCCATCCATCCATCCATCATCCATCCATTCATCATCCATCCATCCATCCATCCATCCATCCATCATCCATCCGTTCATCATCCATCCATCCATCCATCCATCATCCATCCGTTCATCATCCATCCATCCATCCATCCATCCATCCATCCATCCATTGATACTTGTGTTGTTTCCACGTTCTGGCTCTCGTACTTCGTGTTAATGCCAAGTATCTGTTCGTGTACCTGCTTTAACTGCTTGGCTGCATTTTCCGTGTCGAGTTATATCTCCTTCCTGTTTGTGGAGGAGCTGAAGCATTTTCTCTTGTTGGTTTTCTTTTCTTTTTCTGCTCCCCTTGTGTAGGGCTTTCCTTTGTCTCTTCTTCCCACCCTCCTTCAGTGCCAGGTAATCACATGGACAGTCTGATACAGATCTTTGTGTCCTTAAAGCGCGCGCGCGCACACACACACACACACACACACACACACACACACACACAGACTCAGGCTCTGTGCTGTCAGGGCAGAGCCCCACACAGGGCTTGAATTCAGGAGCCATGAGATCATGACCTGAGCCAAGGTCAAGAATTGGACCCTCAACCGACTGAGCCACGCAGATGCCCCTACATACTGAATTTTCGACCCAGGAATGCCTCCTTTTCTCATCCCACTCGTGATAAACCCACTTACTTCTTTTTGCCCTTTCATTTTCATTGTTTTTTAGCCTCTACGCGAGGGGCGGAGCCCCGCAATGAACCGGTATTAATTAACAAGCGGATTGGCTGACATGATTCATCCTGTTTCTCCTTCTCTAGGCTCAGATTTTAAGTTGTTTGTGGCCACCTGGACCCCTCGTCTCTGCCCCCAAGCCCCAAGGGATGACTAAATGCTTGTACATTGTTTTGGAATAGCTAGTGTCAGTGTGTCTTTGAATATTGTGGCTCTTATTAGTAACCCCCACGCGTTGCACCTTCTCTCCATACGAGAAAAGCCTTAGTAATGGAGATCTGAAGGAAAGATGAGCCAGGGGCACCAGGGCCCTCAGGAATTTTTTTTTTTTTTCTGTAGCCTTGTTTTTCGACTCCTTGGGGAGTACTCCACAGCACACTTGATATATAGTGACTTTCGTAGGATTGTTATTGATGCTTTGTTGGATCTTATTGAGAGATTTGTGGGACAGATGTGTCTCCATATATCCATACACACCACTGTCTTGCGCCCCACTCAGTCGTTAGTGTGTGACATTTGTCACTGTGATGTTGGGATTTTTAGCAAGAAATAGATGTTTGCTCTTTGTCCCTTGCACTGAGGCCCTAAAACCCTTGGAATTTCCTAAGGGAGCAGAGTGACAAAGGTGGCTTTTGTTATGTGAATGAGGTGACTTTTGGAGAACCTCCCCGCCCCCCCCCCCCCCAGGGCAGAGGGCTGGTTGCCAGGGAAACTAATCCTGTAATTGGAGGCTTGGGCTGCTCAGACCCACCCCACATCTCCAGGGAGGGGAGAGGGGCTGGAGCTTGAGTTAATCCCCAAAGGCCAATGATTTCATCAACCTTGCCTACTTGATGAAGCCTCTATGAAATCCCAGAAAGACGGGGTTTGGGAGTTTCCGAGTTGGTTGGTGAACTTGGGGAGATTTGGAGGAGACTGCTCACCTGGAGAGAGTACGGACGGTTCCCCACACCTGACCCCCCCCCCCCCCCCCACTTCTCTTCCATCTCGGCCATTCCTGGCTTCTATCTTTTTATCTTAAACCGGTGATTTACCTAGTTACGTGTTTCCCCTGAGCTCTGTGAACCGCTCTAGCAGATTAATGGAACCCAAGGAGGGGTCTTGGGAACCTCTCGTCTCTAGTGGATCAGTCCCAAGCAAGCCGGACTTGGAATTGGCGTCTGAAGTGTGTGTGCTGGGCCATTGTTTTAGGATTGCGCCCTTCTCCTGTGGGATCTCTGTGGTCTCCAGGTCGACCGTGTCAGGATTGAGTTGAATTGTAGGATGCCGGGTTGGTGTCCCAGAATCGCTTCATGGTGTGGGGGAAAGAACAGCGATGCGTGTTGAAATTGGGAGCAGAAGGGTAGACACTAAGTCCTGTCTTTGCCCAGATATGTCTATATGTCAACCTGCTCGTGCCCCAAATTGCAGTTCAGCTGGAACGCAGGTGACAGACTCCTATTGTTGACCCACTCCCGCCTGGATCTCCTGGTCTCCACCCATGCAGTCCTTGGGTCTATGCACCTGCCACTTGGCTGATTAATCCCAAAAGCTCCCTTTCATTCCTTACCACTGGTTGTCTCTTGGCCCTGTTCTAATCTCCCCCATTGTGAATTCTCTCCTGTGCCTTTGAAGGGTGAAATCAGGTTGCATGAAAACATGGCGATGCATTGTTCTCTAGAGCAGAGAAAGGATCTGCGTGGATTTTGATCCTGGCTGTGAATCAGTAGGAGCGACAATAGGATATATCCACAGAATGGGTGCATCCTAATTGATGAAGAGACTGTGTGCGCGTGTGCCTGCACATGCATGCACGTACTTACGCATTTGAGAGGTGGGAAGGTAGGGTTCTGCGTATTTTTTCAGCTTTTCAACCAAATTCACAGCTGTAGAACACGGTAGTGCCGTGACCTGTGTAGTTTTGGCCACCTGGGGTCTTTTCAAGGGCTGAGCGCCATGCCGAAACTCCGGAACACCATGCTTTTTCCGATGGGTTCTAGCCAAATTTACCACCCGTCCTGTTCCAGAAAATTCCAGAACGTCTCCGGCTTACATACAGGTTTCATTCTACACGTGTACCACCCAGGTGCTATCTGGAGCCCAGACCATATTTGCCCACCAGAACGGTGGATTCATTGTTGGATCCCCACAACAGCAGAGTGTGCCTGCCATATGCATTTGTGACACCGAGCCTTGCTAGTGAAGCCTCCCCAGAAGGAATGTTCTTGCTGTACGAATCAAGAAGTCAGTCGGTGGCCCAGTCGGTTAAGGGTCCGATGTCGGCTGGGGTCACGGTCTTGAGCCCCACGTCGTGCTCTGTGCTGACAGCTCGGAGCCTGGATCCTGTTTCAGATTCTGGTTCTCTCCATCTCTCTGCCCCTCCCCTGCTCATGCTCTGTGTCTCTCTGTCTCTCAATAATAAATAAACCTTAAAAAAAAAATGAAAAAAAAGAAGTCAAGGGCGTGTGGCCGCAAGGAAATACTCCTCTGGACTTTCAATGCTAGGAAGAACGTGGCCGTCTGGTCAATCTGTGTCACTGCAAAAAGATTTCTCCAGAAAGTCTGGACCCCCTGCCCCTGCCAATACCGTTCGCGCTCCCCGTATGCCTTCACGCCTCAATCCCGCACATCATGGGCCCTCCCAGCGGCAGGAAGCGAGAAGGGGAAGCAGGAGACCCGGGCTTGGAGAGAACACGGCATCCGTGCAGAGGCCGCGAGCGAACAGGTGCCGTCCCGAAAGGCATCCTCACCCCGAAGGCGCTCTGCATTTGCACGCGCATTTCACGGACGCCTTTTGTGTATACGACCGTGGCTTGGTAACACATGTACCCGTCAATGGTCGGCAAAACGAACATGCGTTTTAATTTTGATTTCATTTCTTATTTTTCTAACGTTCGTTTATTGTTGAGAGAGACAGACAATGAGCAGGGGAGGGGCAGAGAGAGGGGGAGACACAATCCGAAGCAGGCTCCAGGCTCCGAGCTGTCAGCACAGAGCCCGACGCGGGGCTCGAACTCACGAGCCGTGAGATCGTGACCTGAGCTGAAATCGGACGCTTAAACGACTGAGCCCCCCGGGCACCCTGGTGACCTCATTGTACCTTAACCCCCTCTTTAAGGACCTTATCCCCTAGTGCGATCACATTTTGAGGTCCTGGGCATAGGGCTTCTGCATATATTTTTGGGTGACAGAATTCATCCTGTGGGACACTTTGTTATCACAACATGCTCTTGGGGCTCAGTTGGTGACGTGGCTGACTTCAGCTCAGGTCATGATCTCACAGTTTGTGAGTCCGAGCCCCTTATTGGACTCTCCGCTTAGCACAGAACCCGCTTGGGATTCTGTGTATCCCTCTGCCTCTGTCCCTCCCCCGTGCACGCGCTCTCTGTCTCAAAAGTAAAATAAACCGCAAAAAACAAACAAAAAACATGGTAACAGATTACATCTACATACACATATTCAAGCATCCGTTCCCCTATATGAATATCTCAATATCTAAGTATATGGCACCTTTCTTTTTTTTAAGTTTATTTATTTATTTACAGAGAGAGAGTGGGGAAGGGGCAGAGAGCAAGAGAGAGAGAGAAAGAATCTGAAACAGGCTGTTTACTGCCAGTGCAGAGCCTGATGCAGGGATCAAACCCATGAACCACGAGATTGTGAGTTGAGCCGAAATCAAGAGCTAGATCCTTAACCGACCGAGCCCGCCCCGCGCTCCTGTCCATATGGCGTCTTACTGTCCGTTCACGCCCGCGCCCTGACGTCTGTGTGTCCCTGGCGCAGCTCTGACTCCCATGTGCCGTCCCACAGGTTCTGGACGTGCCACGATGAGCGCTTCCTGTACATGCTCATGGAGTTCGTGCCCGGCGGCGAGCTTTTCAGCTACCTGCGGAAGCGAGGCCGCTTCTCCAGCAGCACCGGGCTGTTCTACTCCGCGGAGATCGTCTGCGCCATTGAGTACCTGCACTCAAAGGAGATCGTCTACAGGGACTTGAAGCCGGAGAACATACTGCTGGACAGGGATGGCCACATCAAGCTCACCGACTTTGGGTTCGCCAAGAAGCTGGTAGACAAGTAAGTGACCGTTTTCACCCGTTTCAGCCCGCGCGCCCGGTGCCGCGTCCGGAGGCCAGCGTTGTGTGCTCCGTGGCCGCGAGTGTGTACGTGACGTCCTGCTCTCTTTGTCTTCTGTGCCGGACTTCCTTGCATAGCGGCCTCAAGTCCATCCGTGGGGTTGCAAATGGCGGGACCTGCTTTTTCGGGGCCGAATAATACTCCCCCGTGCACCAGGGTTCCCCTTTCTCCGCATCCTCGACAACACCTGTCCTGTCTTGCCTTTTTGATTCCAGCCCTTGACAGGTGTGCGGGGGTGTATGTCGAATTAGTGATGTTTTTTATCACAGTCATACAGGTGCGTGTGTACTGTGCACGGAGCTCTCTCCCCTCCCCCCGACCCCGGCCATTTCTTTTTTTTTTTTTAAATTTTCTTGAATGCTTATGATTTTTGAGCGACCGTGAGAGTAAGAGCACAGATGCTGGATCGGGGATGAGTTGACTTCCAGGAGCAAACAATAATTCTATAAGGTGAAATCTTACGCAGTTGGGCATACGATGCCTTTTTTTGTGTGCGCTTCGCCCCATGATCCGCAGTGCTCCATTTAGCTGAGGACATGTTCGGACCTAGTGTGTACGATTATAGAATATACAACGTATAAACGTCCAGCCTTTAGCGTAAGTGAGGCTAATGCACTTGTAACGCCCGTGTGTGTTGATTTCCACGGGTCTTTAAGTGCCGCCAATCACAGAGACCATATTCTCTCTCCGTGAGGAGTAATTCAGCCTTTATAGATACAATTCAGGGCAGACAGTACCGTAAATCCCATGCATTTAAGCACGGCGCATTCGTGGCATATTTCATGAAAAATATCTCATCAGATATTTCATCAAAAATATTTCATCCAAATAACCTGAAAACAAAAGAAACAAAAAAACCTACAAAACTGATGTGCGATGTGATGGGAGTGTCTACACAGCGTGAAAGAAAATTTTCCACACCCGTCTCTATATCCTTCCGCCTTACTTGCCTCTTTGGACTCAGAATCTAAAATTCTATCCAAAACCAAACCTTTAGACCCCGACAAGCCCCACATACTGAGTCACCCAGGTGCCCCAAGAAGCCTTGTTTTAAAAAGTAAAATTTTAATAAGATAGCATACTTAACACACTGCATCTCAAATATGATTATTCCAACACATAACCCGTGCAAACAGTTGGGCGCGTTTACGTGAATTTTTGGTGCATCTCAGGGTACTACGTTTTCATCAGAAACACTTGCTCTGTGCTTTCACCCATAAAATTTACAGTTGGGAAGATAGACGCACATGGCCAGGCTTTCCAAAAATACTGGAAACTTTCTCAGCAACTGTAGTGAGTATTGGGTTTTAAATTTAAGTGTAGGGGCACCTGGGTGGCTCAGTCGGTTGGGCGTCTGACTTCGGCTCAGGTCATGATCTCGCAGTTCGTGAGTTCGAGCCCCGCGTCCAGCTCTGTGCTGACAGCTCAGAGCCTGGAGCCTGCTTTGGGTTCTGCCTCCCTCTCTGTCTATTCCTTCCCCCGCTCGCACTCTGTCTCTCTCAAAAATGAATAAACATTAAACAAGTTTTAAGTTTAAATTCATTAAAAGTGGATTAAAATTTCAATTCCATAGTCATTCCAGGTCATGATCTCAGGGTTGTGAGTTTGAGCCCCATGTTGGGTGTAGAGATTACTTACAAATAAAATCTTAAAAAAAAAAAAAAAAGAAAAGAAAGAAAGAAAAGAAAAATCTCCCCATATTTTTCCATTTCTTGATGACGTGGGGATGGCTAAGGTGATAATTCTATTCCTCATGTTATGGAAACGTCTGCATTTATGAGAACGTTGATTTTGGTTGGGAGCAGTTTTGCACGTTGTGATGCGGTAAACTTCCATCTGATTATCCCCTGTGGAATTTCCTGTATTCCCTTTGTAAGAATAAGGCCCATGAAAGCAAACTGGTCTTCCATACCCCTGTGAACGGAGACCCTATTAACACATCGTAGCTGGTTTAGAATATTGGGGCCGTCCCCCGTTGGCATCACGTCGTCGAAAGTCCTTACACCCCCTTCTCCCCTTTTCGTTTTCTTTAAGTCCTTTTATTTGGAAGTCTGGTTCCAACCATCCCGCCTTAAAATGTTTCACGCATTCGCTTGCTTCTAAGTTTGGCGAGCGGTGTTCCTCTGCAGTTAACCCATCGTGTCCATTTAAGACTAAATGGATGACGGATCACACAGTTAATTTACTTAAGACGTTGAGTTCGGGGAAAGAAGGCCTCATTACCATCTCGATCTATTGCTTTGACAAACAACTTCATTTTTTTTTTTATTTTAATTTTTTTTTAATGTTTATTTATTTTTGAGACAGAGAGACACAGAACATGAACGGGAGAGGGTCAGAGAGAGAGGGAGAGACAGAATCGGAAACAGGCTCCAGGCTCTGAGCTGTCAGCACAGAGCCCGACGCGGGGCGCGAACTCAGGAGCTGTGAGATCATGACCTGAGCCGAATTTGGACGCTCAACTGACTGAGCCACCCAGGCGCCCCAAAACAACTTCATTTTTCAGGCATGGGCCGTGTAGACCGCAAAAACACTCCCCCCCACCCCCCCTTCTTCCTAATTGTTCTTCTTGATTTGCTTGGTGAAGTCTCTCCCTTCTGGGCCAGCTCTGGACCCGTGGTGCCCGTGGGCACATAGTCACGTCCTCTCTTCTGGTTCAGGATTCGACAGCAGACCTGATTTTTGCATAAAGGGGGAAGGAAACGTCCACAGGGATCAGCCCAGAAGACGTGGAACCAACCACAGACTCCTCTGCAGTAATGTTTTTTGTTTTTTATTAAAAATTTTTTAATGTTCTTATTTATTTTTGAGAGAGAGAGAGACAGTGTGAGTATAAAAGGGACGGAGAGAGAGGGAGACATAGAATCCGAAGCAGGCTCCAGGCTCCGAGCTGTCAGCACAGAGCCCGATGCGGGGCTAGAACCCACGAGCCGCGAGATCACGGCCTGAGCCGAAGTCGGACGCCCAACCGACTGAGCCACCCAGGCGCTCCTGCAAGAATGGTTTTGAACACATAATGTGGAAAAGTGTGTTTCTCTTGTCTTTTTAATAACATCGCGTGCAGTGTGGTTGAGCACGTAATTCGGTAGTCCGTCTGTTTCTTCTTTCATAGTGACTTAATGTTTTAAGCTTTCCCTCGGTTCTCAATAGCAGGTGTATTTTTTCCCTCCTGTGTCTGAATTTTACAGAACTCTTATTTTCTTAGGGTGAGTTCTTTTTACACTGGTGTTTCTTATTGTTGCCTGAAACTATCACACTTTCTATTCTGCACGTAGCCTTCCTAGCAGATGAAGGGGCACGCTAGAATTATTTTCCAGTTTCTGAAGTGATCAAAAGAAAATACTGACACATTTACTTCAGTTATTCTGTTGTAGTTTAAAAAAAATTTTTTTTATGTTTATTTTTGAGAGACATTGAGAGAGAGAGTGAGTGAGGGAGGGGCAGAGAGAGGGGGACACTGAGCCTGAAGCAGGCTCCAGGCTCTGAGGTGTCAGCACAGAGCCTGATGCGGGGCTCGAACTCATGAACTGCGAGATCACGACCTGAGCTGAAGTCGGACGCCTAACTGACTGAGCTACCCAGGCGCCTCTGTAGTTTTTAAAATTCACATGTTTCATTGAGTGCCGTCCTTTGGATTTTCGTGCCTGACATCTTGCTAGTAATAAGTAACATTGTTCCCAGTCTTTTACAATAGTTCCTTAGTTCTCGAACACCCACCAGAGGGAGAGAATTGTTGACCTTGAATCCTGTATGCCTCTTACCCAGATTCAGTGGGCATCAAACCTTTGCCACTTGATTTGAGGTTTTTTTGGGGGGGGGGGGCTTTATTTATTTTTTTTATTATGAAATTTATTGTCAAATTGGTTTCCATACAGCACCCAGTGCTCAACCTGATTTGAGTTTTTACCTCTCCCACATTTTTGTTTCTTACATTATTTACTTTTTATTTTTTCAAACTTTTTTTTTAACTTTATTTATTTTGAGACAGACAGAGCAAGTGGGGGAGGAGTAGAGAGAAGGAGAGAGAGAATCCCAAGCAGACTCTGCTCTGTCAGCACAGAGCTTGACTTGGGGCTTGATCTCATGAACTGTGAGATCCTGATCTGAGCCAAAACCAAGAGTCAGACGCTCAACTGACTGAGCCACCCAGGCGGCACTGTTTGTTGCATTATTTTAAAGTAATTACTCACCATGCTATCTCTAATGGAGAGTGGTTTAAAAAAATAACATCAATACTTTATCATATTTTTTTTGATGTTTATTTTTGAGAGAGAGAGATAGAGAGAGAGCAGGTGAGGGGCAGAGGGAGAGGGAGACACAGAATCTGAAGCAGGCTTCAGGCTCCGAGCTGTCAGCACAGAGCCCGATGCAGGGCTTGAACCCATGAGCTATGAGATCGTGACCTGAGCCGAAGTCCCACGCTCAACCGACTGAACCTCCCAGGCACCCCAATGCCCTGAGGATATTTGCCATCCATTGCTTTGCTCATCAGTGAAGCGAAAATTATTCCTGTTCCTTAGGATTGTTGGTAAGAATGGATGGATCTGCTAATTGGAAAGTACATACTTAGGACAGTTCCAGACACATAATAAGCACTGAGCATACATATGTTGCTTCTGACTTTATCATCACTGCCATCAGTATCACCATCATTATCACTATGACCATCCGTTGTCATCACCATCACCACCATTATCATCATTACCTTGACCATCATGACCACCATGATCACCAAGATCACCACCATCACCATCACCACCATGACCACCATCATCATCACCTTGACCATCATGATTACCAAGATCACCGTTGTCCCCATCACCACCCTGACCATCATCACTATGACTGTCATCATCACCTTGACCACCATGACCACCATGATCGCCGAGATCACCACCATCACCATCACCATCCTGACCATCACCACCATGATCGTCATCACCTTGACCATCATCATCACCATGACCATCATGACTGTGACCGTCATCATCACTGTGACCGTCATCACCACCTTGACCATCATGACTGTGACCATCATCATCACCTTGACCATCATCACCGTGACCGTCATCATCACCTTGACCATCATCACCGTGACCGTCATCATCACCTTGACCATCATCACCGTGACCGTCATCATCACCTTGACCATCATCACCATGACTGTCATCACCTTGACCATCATCACCATGACCGTCATCATCACCTTGACCATCATCATCACCATGACCGTCATCATCACCTTGACCATCACAATATGACCACCATGATCGCCGAGATCACCACCATGACCATCATCACTATGACCGTCATCATCACCTTGACCATCATCATCACCATGACCATCATCATCACCTTGACCATCACTATGACCACCATGATCGCCGAGATCACCACCACGACCATCACTGCCATGACCATCACCACCATGACCATCTCACTGTGACCATCATCATCACTATGACCGTCATCATCACCTTGACCATCATCATCACCATGACCATCATCACTATGACTGTCATCATCACCTTGACCATCATGACCACCATGATCGCCGAGATCACCACCACGACCATCACTGCCATGACCATCACCACCATGACCATCATCACTATGACAGTCATCATCACCATCACCATCATCATCAATATCATCACCATCATCATCACTGTCCTCACCATCACAACCATCTCCATCACCACCATTACTGTGGACTCAATTATGTCCCTCCAAAATTCATATATCGAAACTTTAACCCCCCGAAGTGACTGCATTTGGATACACTGCTTTTAGGAGGTACTTGAGGTTAAACGAGGAGAGTGAGGTTAAACGAGTCAGGAGAGTGAGATCCTAGTATGATAGGATTGATGGCTGCCTCCTCACCGTGTCCTCACATGGTAGAAAGAGATGTCTCTGTCTGTCCCCCTCCTTATAAGGACACCGGTTACCGAGTTAGTCTATCTTCATCCAATATGACCTCGTCTTAACTTGATTCCATCAGCAAGATCCTATTTCCAAATAAGATCACATCCACGGGCTCTGGGGTTTAGGACTTTTGGGGGAAGACCGTTCACCTCTGTACAGGTGCCATGACGAGCGATTCGAGGTGCGCTTTGCAGAGTCGCGTTTTTCTTCCGTTAACGCGCCCACGGCAGTGGAAGTGATAGCCGTGCGCAAACTGAGAACCTCGGGTGTCCCCTTGCCTTCTCTCCGAGAGCCGAGTGAGCTGAGAGACATGAGACCAGGTGCATAGACAATTCACAGCCTGCGCTGGCGGTCTCTGCATAACATCCAGGGCTGTCTGTCTGTCTTTACCTACTTACTGAGGTCCGAAGCTCTCTGTTGCAATTTATGCCTCTCTGTGCAGCCAAGAAGCACTAGACGCTTTAGCCGGAGGCTCTTCCTCTAGAGAGGTGTCCGCCTACCCCAGGCCACTTAGAAATTCCCTCTGTGCCCCTTACGCTAGGACAGAGCCTTTCCAAATGGAAGTGGAGACGCTGTACCTAATGTATATATAATGCGGCCACCTGTGCATTTAGGAGCTCAGAGCCCGATTGCCAGCTGGCTTCAGACAGCCTTGGGAGCCCATAAGTTGGCAAGGTGGGCAGAGGTGTTCTGGAGATGGGCTCAGGGTGTCACGTATCAGAGTCTTAGTGGGCGAGGGGTCGTCAGCCATCCAGCGAGACCACGTGGGAGTCAGTATGACCGTCTTCTGGACCTCCAAACTTGGGTTTTCAGAGGTTTTCTGTTCCCTGCCATCAGTTGACTTATGTTCCCTTAGACGACACACCGTGTCCCGTAGAACGTGCGGGTCCAGCCCGCAGGTGCTTCAGAAGGAAGGTTCTGTGTGTGAGTGGCCGGCGTGGGGAGTGCGTGCCTTTCCCACGGCTGCCGTAACAAAGCACCGCGACCGGGGGGCCTCGGATGACTACATTCTGCGGTTCCCTCACTTCCAGCCCACGGTCCTCTGCGCGGGGCTGGAAGCTAAATTTTTGGCAAGTCTCACCTCCTCTGTGGAGAAAATCCTTCCCAAAGCCCCCCCTTGCTCCATTTCAACCCCAAATATCCCAGGGTCCCTTAACCTCAGGATTTCTAGAAGCCACTGGGGAGAGTAAAATGACCTTGAACCCACAGACGCCTTGAAAACACGTCAGATCTTTTCGGGAGCAGGTGGAAAGTTCACAGCATTTCCTCCCTGAGGACAGAAGTACTTTGTTGCTGGGGGCTCTTGATGGGACCCCCAAGACAGGAGGTTATGAACGAATTCTTGCATTTGTTTTCTGTATCATTGCCTAGGAAAACCGGTACTGTGGCTTTTTTGCGTTTCGAGTAATAATGGTGAAGCGACAGCCAACGGCGGGTGGTGGTCATACCGAGCGTGTATTTTTGCTTGTATCGGGATAGATGAGTGTTGGTAAGGGAACGAATCCTGGTCCGCAATGCCAGTATCTCTGTCCAGCGTGGTGTGTCTGCGGGATGGGGAGGGACATGGCTGTAATGGCCGAAGCCATTGTCACGCGCGGTCCTCCTGAGATGCACGCATTCGCCGAGCCCAGCTAACTCTTCTGTGTGTGCTGTTCTCTGTCCCCAGGACGTGGACGCTTTGTGGCACGCCCGAGTACCTGGCCCCCGAAGTCATCCAGAGCAAAGGCCACGGGAGAGCTGTGGACTGGTGGGCGCTTGGCATCCTGATATTTGAGATGCACTCGGGGTGAGTAGGGCTCCCGTGGAGAAAAAGGAAGTCCACTTGCTGACGGGGTACCTCCCTTTCCTGCTTCTAGAACCGTGCTTTCCACTGGCAAATACCTGTGCCAGGTTCCCAGTCGGTGCCATCATGACCACGGGGACCCACAGGTAAGTGCGCTTTCGTAAAAGCAAAAGCGCCCACCACAAGCACCGGCCGTTGGGACCTCTACCCTGTGTCTAAGTGTTCCTGTCTCCCGTGAATACAATATTAAATCTTCCGCTTGGACCCTTTTGGAGCAGTGGACAGAGCAAGCAATTAGAGCACGTTTCGGATGAAAGTAAATAAATCCGCATGGAGTTTAGGACCTTATGAAGGAGCAGCGAGCCAGTAAGCAGAGAGCGTGCCCACGGTCGCTTTGCGTGAGGTTTGCAAAGTCACCCTGTCCCGTCGTCCGGATGCCAGAGGTGTTTCCCATGTTATCAAGGCATCGTCATGGTGAAAAACTCCAGTCTGGCTTAGGCGTGATGCGGGTGTGATGCTCTTTTACCAGAAGCATGAAGCAAGCATCCCACGCTTAGCAAGTGTGGACGTGGGGATTCCTTCTGGTCCCATGGAGGGAAGCTCTTCTCTGATGGTGCGGACGACACGCATCCGGTGTGTCAGGTGCCAGGAGACTGGCCGGGGGCTCCTGGATGTGCGGGCCTCGCTCCCTGTCCTTTGTCCTCTGTCTTTAACTTGCTTGTTTCCTGCTGGGGAGGTCAGCAGACGCTCGGCCAAACCTGGACCCCATTCCACACCTGATATCCCTGTAGGGCAAGACCAGAGAGTTTTGCCTGGAAACCTTCCCCTTCGGCTTGAAAAAAAATGATGGAAACTGGTGTATTTCTGTACGGAGGGTGTGGCCAGCGTGGAATCTGTGAAAGCCTGAATTTCTTTGTGTGTCTATTGATTATCTCAGTATTTATCAACTGTTTACCCATATATTTATCATGTTTTAGCTATCATGTGTCTGTCGTCTATGATCACCTCTCTACCAGTCTGTCTACGCATTCTGTGTATCTATCCTATCTGTTTGTGTATCTAATCCTCTTGTCTCTATATACCTACCTGTCTGTCTGTCTATCCATCCATCAATCTATCCAGCTCTCCATCTATATTTATCTATCTCTGTATCTATCTATCATCTATCAACGTGTCTATCTGCCTACCCGTCTTTCTATCTATCTATCTATCTATCTATCTATCTATCTATCTATCTATCTATCTATCTTCCTACCTGTCTGTGTATCTATGGGATCTTTCTGTCCATCTGTCTGTTTACCTATCATCTGTGTATGTATCTATCTATCCATCTATCTCTCCCACCTCTCCATCCATCCATCCACCCATCCATCCATCCATTACCCATCACCTGTCTGTCATTTATCTGGTCTTCTGTATTTTCCATTAACTCTTCGCTCAGATGTCTCTAGCAAATCACACAGAAACAAATTTCTTAATAGACACCCAGACCGTGAAGTGCCAGGCAGACCAGAAGGTTAATATGAATCACACACAGGGTTCATCCCTCAAGAAGAAAAAACGGTTGTGAATATTTATACGTCCAAATTCATCAGATTCCCCTCAGATGGCCTGCAGCATATATCCCTTCCTTCATATTATTGACCGCTAGAGGTCACCATTGCTTAACAATAAATGAACCTTGGCGTCCAGGGCTTTGATAGATGAGGTTACGAGCAAGGTTTTCTTTGTATTACTAGGTACGTTCTATTAGGATACATTCTACTTACAGAATATAATAATGGGAAATATTGTTAGTAAGTACAGTTTTGGAACATATTGTTAGACTATAAGGAAATTACTGGAATTAAATAGAATAAAATAAAATTAGATTGTAATAGGACATATTCAAATGAATATATTAGGATAATTATGTAAATAATTATTGGGATGATTAAAATACTATTAGGATATATATAATCCATTCAAATATTAGAAAACACTGTATTAGAATACTAGAAAATAGAACGTTTCTCTTTTTAATGGAATATCATTGATTTCTAATATATTTCTAATATAATATTAGGAGTAGAATAGAAAATAGTGCAGGTACCTATGCGTTTACATTAACATATTTCTATTTTACACATCTCCAGTTGGAGTGAGTCTGGGTTTTCTGGAGGGATTTCTTTTACTTTTCTTTTTTTTTTTTTTTTTTTAATATTTATTTATTTATTTATTTATTTTGCTTATTTAGTTTTGAGAGACAGAGAGAGACAGAGCATGAGCAGGGGAGGGGCAGAGAGAGAGGGGAGACATAGAATCTGAAGCAGGCTCCAGGCTCTGAGCTGTCAGCACAGAGCCCCACGCGGGGCTCGAACTCACGGTCCGCGAGATCATGACCTGAGCCGAAGTGGGACGCTGAACCCACTGAGCCCCCCAGGCGCCCCTGGAGGGATTTCTTGACAGTGATGACTGTCTATGCCACAAGCCTGGCTGATCCCTCCTGGGCATTCCTTGGTCCCTGCAGTTGTACGAGACTCCGCCCTCACCTGGACCCATTCTGAATTTCCTCCTTGCCCCCTGCAGCTGCCCCCCTGTGTTGGCCAGGGGACATTTCCCTGGCAGGAGCTGGAGTTGTCCCCCACACACACCAACCAGGGCAGCACTGCTGGAGTTGTATGGGGAAAACAAAAACAAAAACGTATGCGCATTCAGCTCTGCCGTCAGAAAAAAAAGGCCATCGCAACACTCCTCAAAGACGCTTAAGGAACCCTAGGGTTCCCTGGGACCCCGTATTGAGAATCGTGGCCAGCCGGCTCCACCGAGTGCCCCTCAGACTCTTTCTTACCCTACACTTGGCCCCTCACCCCCTCGCACACCCCAGCTCGCTGTCTTTGCCCCTTTTCCTACAGGACGCACGTTTTACGTTTTCTACGCAAGTCCCAGGTCTTGGCGGAAAAGCAGCAAAAAGAATGGTGAACGGGTCGCACCTGCCCTTTCTGTTTTCTCTGCAGAAAAGTTCTTTCTTCTTGACAGACTCTCGCCTCGAACCCATGTCCCCCAGGCTCGCCCCCAGTGTGGTTTTCTAAGAGGGTGACGGGGAACGTGACGTTGGCACGATGTGGTGCCTCTTTCTGGACGATCCATTCTACTGGAAGGTGTAGGTGGCTGGGTCGGATCTGGAAAAGGCATCGTGCAGCGATGACCTTCTTTTTCCGCTTGTTAAACTCCTGCTGACATAGCTTCCCGGTGACGCGGTCCTGTAACGCCTGCTTCCCGAGAACACTTTGTTTCATGCCGTCCTTAAACGTCGTTAGGTACGTATGACACATTTTCTCCTGGTGTCGGACGAGCGCGTTTCCCCGATGAAATCATCGGCCCGGTGTCCTCAGATGGGCCTGCCACCCAAGAACGGACGACGACGACTCTCCCAACCCTGGTTACACAAAGCATCTGGCAGACGAGGGAAGGTTGACTCGGGAGCTGTTAACTTGATAGGCGTAGTCGGACGGTGAGGACCGGCTGAGAGTCTGCGTGCGTGTAGACCTTTCCTCCCGAGCCTGGTCTGGCCGGGTTCTCAGTACGAGGCAGCTCGTAACTGTGGAAGCAACGGTGGTCGGAGGAGTTGGAGTCACGAAACCCTAATCACCGGCCACTCCGAGACACGGCGCTTGTCTGCACGACGCTGAGTCTCTGTTTATGGATCTGCAACGTCACTTCAGAAAACAACGTGATTTCATGCCTGCATCACCCACGGCCGCACGTTCACCTTTATGCAGCGTTTTCCACGTCCCCTTCTCACCTGCCTCCTCTCCCTCAACGTGCCCATTCATTTCCTTTTTTTGTACGTTCTGTTCTGTTCTTTGTTTTTTTCCATTTTCCACTTCTCTGTAATATACGTGCAGAGGTAATGGGTCTATTCTGTGCATCAGTAGCTGGCAAGACAGATGGCTAAAACCACGGTGGCTTGGGATAGGAATGTATCGTTTGTCCGTTCTGGAGACCCGAAGGTTGAGATCCAGGCACGGGCAGGGCTGCTGAGATCCAGCAGGCTCCAGGGGACGGTCCTTCCTGCCTCTTCCAGCTTCTGGGGCTCCAGGCGCCCCTGGGCTCGTGGCCGTGTCCCTCCCGTCTCTGCCTCCCCCTTCACGCGGCTTCTCCTCTGTGTCTGTGTCTCCTGTCTCCTACAAGGACCCTGCCGTTGGATTCAGGGCCACCCTCAACCAGGATCGGCTCCTCTCCGACCCTTCACTTACCCACATTTTCAAAGAGTCTCCAAATAAGCTCATATTCACAGATTGGCAGGGTAAGAAGGTGAAAAAAATTGAAAAAAATAAAAACAACTGTGCTCTGTTTTGTTTTCTGTCATTTGTTTTTATTTTTTTCAATTTTTTGTTTATTTTTTTAAATGTTTATTTTTGACAGAGAGAGAGAGAGAGACAGAAACCATGAGTGAGGGAGGGGTAGAGAGAGGGAGACCCAGAATCAGAAGCAGGCTCCAGGCTCTGAGCTGTCAGCACAGGGCCCGACGTGGGGCTCGAACCCACGAACCGCGAGATCATGACTTGAGCCACAAAGTTGGACGCTCAACCCACTGAGCCACCCAGGCACCTCTCTGTTGTTTCACTTAATTAGAAGTTCCTCTTCTAAAGAATCCAATTAACGGTTATACTTTTGAGATGAGGGTCTTAGCCTTGGGAAGGAACTATGAGCCAGTATCCAAAGTACAGCCTGTGCCTGGGGCATGTAGGTAGGGATCTGGGATTTATTTCTTGATTAACTTCTGGATTTTTTTGGATTTTTTTTTTCCTCTTTGCAGTTTTAACTACATTTCTTACTTGTTTCAGATTTTTTTTCTATTTCAAGATATTAGAGAAGATACATATGTTCCTTTCTCTTTTTATAAATTAAAGAAGGTTTTTTTATGTGTATTTTTGAGACAGAGACAGAGAGATAGAGTGTGAGCAGGGGAGGGCCAGAGAGAGAGAGAGAGAGACAGAGAATCTGAACCAGGCTCTAGGCTCCGAGCTGTCAGCACAGAGCCCGACGTGGGGCTCGAACCCACGGACCGCGAGATCATGACCTGAGCCGAAGTCAGATGCTCAACCAACTGAGCCACCCAGGCACCCCGTGATCGGGTGCCATTTTTTTTTTTTTTAATTTTTTTTTTCAACGTTTTTTATTTATTTTTGGGACAGAGAGAGACAGAGCATGAATGGGGGAGGGGCAGAGAGAGAGGGAGACACAGTATCGGAAGCAGGCTCCAGGCTCCGAGCCATCAGCCCAGAGCCCGACGCGGGGCTCGAACTCACGGACCGCGAGATCGTGACCTGGCTGAAGTCGGACGCCCAACCGACTGCGCCACCCAGGCGCCCCCGGGTGCCATTTTTAATGCCAGAGACCGACCCCCACCGTCGATCACGTGCTCTAATGGTCATTGCCTTGTCTACGCTGGCCATTCCTCTGCTGCATTCTTTTCCTACTGGAACCAGCCGTGCTCCGTGTGTCCCAAGATTCCGGCGTCCCCAGCGTGCAAGGAAGGAGTCCACGTGCAACAAATTGTGCCCTGCATGTGTGTTGAGTGGAAATCGTTAGGAAGCAGGATTTTTTCCGTGCTTGCTCTCCGCTAAAAATAGATGTTTATTTTTCTTACAGGTTTCCTCCGTTTTTTGATGACAACCCATTTGGCATTTATCAAAAAATTCTCGCGGGCAAAATAGATTTCCCCAGACATTTGGATTTCAGTGTAAAGTAAGTAAACCGTTTTCCCCCCTCCCGGTGGGGGTGGTGGGGGCGTGTTGCTTTGGAAAGGACATCGGATTTCCCAGACACGGCATCTGCCCGGCAGGATAGCATCTTGCATTGTGAATGTGTTGTGACACAACTCTTTGGGTCATTCTCTTCCCCTGGAAGGGAAAACGTTGTCATTATTCTCGTATAATGGTGCTTCCCCTTTTCACGACTCTTGGCCGGGTTTTATGCCTTTTGAAAGAAATGACATTTACAAGTAGCCAGTGAAGGCATTTGTTAATTGCATTTACTGAGAGAGCCCTTCGGGTATTTGACGAGAAGGGTCCCCCCTCCCCGTCCCCCCCCCCCCCCCTCCCCCCCCCCCCCCCCGCCTCCTCCTTTAGCTAGTTTTACGGTTGGCAGAAACATGGATGGCTTTAGCAACGTTTGCCTTTTTTTCTTCTGCTTGAATTATTTTCCTTCCTAAATTCTTTCTTTCACGCCGAAATTTAGACTGATGAACGTCTGCTACAAGAACTTTTCTGTGGGTTCAGTGTTAGTAACTTTGGGAATGCATTTCATGAAATTTGTGGCGGGGGGGTGCGGAAAACTAAGTTGTTGGTTTTTTTTTTTTTAATTTTTTTTTTCAACTTTTTTATTTATTTTTGGGACAGAGAGAGACAGAGCATGAACGGGGGAGGGGCAGAGAGAGAGGGAGACACAGAATCGGAAGCAGGCTCCAGGCTCTGAGCCATCAGCCCAGAGCCCGACGCGGGGCTCGAATTCACGGACCGCGAGATCGTGACCTGGCTGAAGTCGGACGCTTAACCGACTGCGCCACCCAGGCGCCCCAAAACTAAGTTTTTAAAAACACAAGAATGGTTTCTTTTTAAATTTATTTTTCACGTTTATTTAGTTTTGGGAGACAGAGACAGAGCGTGAGCAGGGGAGGGGCAGAGAGAGGGAGAGACACGGAATCCGAAGGAGGTTCTAGGCTCCGAGCTGTCAGCACAGAGCTTGACATGGGGCTCGAACCCATGAACCGTGAGATCGTGACCTGAGCTGAAGTCGGACGCTCAATCAACTGAGCCTCCCAGGTGCCCCTCCAGGCAGGCTTTAAAAGACTAGCAAGAGGAGGTTCCATTTAAAAATAACCATCCAGAAGGGGGACACCCTGTGCCGTGAATACGAAGACACTGAGATGCCAAGACAGATACAGCACGCAAAAAGGTTTCTTTTCTCTCGAAAGAAATGAAAAATATTGTATAGAATTTCCATCCCATGGTCCAACCAGGGACCCTGGGACCCTGGACCATTACATATATCACCACGGGTCTTGGGATCTCAGCCGTCCCAGCTGGTCACGGAGCCCGGGGTGCAGTGTGAGTCTGGCTATGTGCTCCTGAGCCCGGGACATCAGGCACATCAGGAAACCTTAGTCACTGAAAGCTGCATCATGGAGTTTTTGAATCTGGGCTGTGGGTCTTTCGATTGGCCTGGGGGGTTTCGAGATCCATTTTTTTGCATGTTATATTAAAAGGCTCATTTTCTGCACAACGATTTTTTTAATGTTTTTAATGTTTTCTTTATTTTTTTTCATAATTTAAATCCAAGCTAGTTAACACAGCGTAATAGTGATTTCAGGAATAGAATTTAGCGACTCATCACTTAACGACACTCAGTGCTCGCCCCAGTAAGTGTCCTCCTTAAGGCCCATCATCCATTTAGCCCATCCCCCACCTACCTCCCCTCCAGCAGCCCTCAGTCTGTTCTCTGTATTTAAGAGTCTCTTATGGTTTGCCTCCCTCTCTCTTTTTATCTTAATTTTCCTTCCCTTCCCCATGTTCATCTGTTGAGTTTCTCAAATTCCACATATAAGTGAAATCTTATGATACTTGTCTTTCTCTGACTCATTTCGCTTAGCATAATTCCCTCCAGTTCCATCCGCGTGGTGGCAAATGGCTAGATTTCATTCTTTTTGATTGCCGAGTAATACACCACATCTTTTTTTTTTTAATTTTTTTAATGTTTATTTATTTTTGAGAGAGACAGAGACAGAATGTGAGTGGGTTGGGGCAGAGAGAGAGGGAGACACAGAATGGGAAGCAGGCTTCAGGCTCCGAGTGGTCAGCACAGAGCCCGACGCGGGGCTCGAACTCAGGAGCGGTGAGATCACGAACTGAGCCGAAGTCGGACGCTCAACCGACTGAGCCACCCAGGCGCCCCCCACATCTTCTTTATCCATTCATCCATCGATGGCCATTTGGGCTCTTTCATACTTTGGCTATTGTCGATAGTGCTACTAGAAACATGGGGGTGCACACGTCCCTTCGAAACAGCACACCTGTATCCCATGGATACATGCCTAGTAGTGCCATTGCGGGGTCGTAGGGTCGTTCTATTTTTAATTTTTTGAGGAGCCTCCATTGTGCTTTCCAGAGCGGCTGCACCAGTTTGCATTCTCACCAGCAGCCTGCACAATGATTTCATCCACGTTTCCTCAGCCCTGGGATCTCTGTGTAGCCCACCCAGCTTTGCATACGTTACTTAGAAACTGATAATAGGTTAAGAAACAAGGGCTAGAAAAGGTTGAAGCCAAAGGGAAATTGATCCTCTCTCCAAATGCCGACCGTGTGGCTGTGGCCATCCTGTGCTTGCCCGGTTCCATATCAAGATGTGTATACTTTCTGTCTCTTTCCTCCCAATAGGGACCTCATTAAGAAACTGCTGGTCGTTGACAGAACGAGACGGCTCGGAAACATGAAGGTCAGTGTTTCTTTCCGTACGTATCACCACTCTTTGCCCCTGTCACTTCTCACCACACCTCCCTATGTATGGAAACAAAGGCACGGTATTGGTGTTTGGTGATTGGACAGATTTCAGATCTGGGTGTCTGGGTGTGCCCCGTCCGACTGGGTCTACACCCCATCCCATTTCTCTCTCCCAACGAGGAAGTGACTCAACCGTGATCTCGCGGCTCTCGGTATTTTGCTGGTTTGTTTCTGCTTTTCGAATAGCGTTACTGACCTACACGTCACATACCGTATGCAGCCATCACCACAGTGAACGTTACAGAAATTTCCTTCATCTCAGAAAGAAACCCCACACCCTTCTGCTGTCGTTACGCTATCCTTCTGTCCCTCCTGCCCTGAGTAACCACTAATCTACTTTGTGTCTCTGTGGATTTCCCCATTCTGGGCTTTCCTGTAAATGAATCACACCATCAGTGACCTTTTGTGTCTGGCTTCTCTCCCTGAGCGTCATGTTCTCAGGGCCCATCCGTGGGCTAGCAGGTGTTAGTGCTTTATTCCGTTTTATGACTGAGTCATACCCTGATCATGGATGGACCCCGTTGTGTTTCCCTATTCACCTGTTGATGGACATTTGGGTTGTTTGCACCTTTGGGCTGTTGTGAATGGCGAGATAAACATGGGTGTGCACATTTGCGTGCGAATTAATCATTTGAGGTGGACATCGTGTATGATTTCCACACGCTTTTCATGTGGAGGGCAACGTATTTAAGGGATTGTTGCATAAAGGGTATGGTATCTTCTATGCATGTTGTGGTTGTGTTATGGGATCTCCGAGCCTAAGAGAGTCCGTGAACATCTTCTTAGCTCTTTCTAGTTCTGGACGTCCATGGAGGAGCTTAAACTTGGGCCAGTGCATGGGCCTTGTCTGCTCTAATCTTGGAAGACACAGACCCGTGTGTGAGGTGTGGTCTCCAGCGAGCTCTCGGGTCGCTCTGTGTATGTGGATGTATTTGTGTCACTGTGCCTGCTGCAACAAAGGACCAGAAGTTTGAGATCCAGACGTGGCAGGACCACTCAGATCCGGGCAGAGCAGGGCTGGGCGCCCTCCTGAGGCTCCAAGGGAGGGTCCTTCCTGCCTCTTCCAGCTTCTGGGGCTCCAGGCGTCCCTGGGCTTCTGGCCACGCCCCTCCCATCTCTGCCTCTGCCTTCACATGACTTCTGCTGTGTGTCTGTGTCTCTCCTCTTCTGTCTCTCATAAGGACACCTGTCACTGGATTTAGGGCCACCCTGATGACCTCGTCTTAACTTGTTTACATCTGCAAAGACCCTATTTCCACACAATTACACTGACAGGTACCAGGGCTAGGACTTCGATGTATCCCTTTTGCGTAGGGCACAATTCAACCCATAACAGTGGTCTCATTTGTCCTTCACGTCATTCACGGACACTGGCTCCTCTGTCCACGTCTCCAAGGAGGGTCTTAAATGTTAATTTATGGGATGTTACCGGTGCAGGGAACACATCCACGAAACAGATTAGTTCTCCGTTCGATCTTACTGCCGTTTTATGACAAGTCGTATGAAAATTGTCTGATGGATTCACAGCTAAGCTCCAAAACCATGCCTTGCTAGAATTGCTTGCCGTGTGATTTCTTTACGTTGCCCGATTAGAAATGGTGTGATGGGCTTGTGAGGGGTGTTATCCATAAGAGGCTAGCGCCTAGGACTCTAACTTGAACAACCAAGAACCCGGCCACTGCACGTGGTAGTCGGATGCCACAGCCACGGAGTAGTCGTGAGGGGAACCCTCCAGGGTCAGAAGCTCTCCCTACTCTTCCTCAACCTGATGTCTTAAAAATAAATGTTGCTTTTTCAGAAGAGTTTTAGATGTGGAGAAAAACTAAAAAGATAGTACAGAGAGCTCCCAAATACTCACACCCAGTTTCCCTCATTCCGAACATCCTACTCCAGCGTGCCATGTCTGACATGATTGGCTAAAGTCCAACTCTGTTTGATGTTGTTCAGTTTCCCCCAGTGTCTTCTTTGTGTTCAGGAATCACATCGGTGCCCCATAGTGCATTTCGTCATCGTGTCTCCCTTGGTTTTTTTCTGTCTTTTTTTTTTTTTTTAATGTTTATTTATTTTTGAGAGAGAGAAACAGAGTGTTGGTGGGGGAGGGGCAGAGAGAGAGGGAGACACAGAATCCGAAACGGGCTCCAGGCTCCAAACTGTCAGCCCAGAGCCCATCGCGGGGCTCGAACCCACGAACCGTGAGATCGTGATATGAGCTGAAGTCAGTTGCCCAACCGACTGAGCCACCCGGGCGCCCCTCCTTTGGTTTTTCTTGGCCGTGGCACCTTCTCAGGCTTTCTGTGTTTCTGAGGATCTTGAGAGTTTGAAGACTTACCAGTTATTTTGTAGAATTCAGCTCTACTGGGATTTGTCACATGTTCCTGTCAGGATTAGCCTGGGATTATGGGATTTTGGGAAGATTTCCCCCACCCAGCTAAAGACCCCCAAACCCACAGAGATAAATTGGATTTTCTCTGTTCCTTTCAGTTCCTATAATTTCATGTCATCACTTTGGTCTGTCACATGCATTTTGGAGGCGGGGGGGGGGCGGGATATTGCCTGTGTTTGTGTTTTCAAGGAGGCTCCTCCCATGTGAGGTGTAATTGACATAACATTGTGTTGGTTTCGGGCATGCGTCATAACGACATGACATTTGTGTTTGTTTCCTGTAAGGAGCAAAGATAATTCTTTCACGTGGACATCTCGCTAAAAACGTAGGGGCGGCGTGTTGTGTGTCCCAGAAAGTCTTTGGGACCTGCTTCTGTGTGTTGACGTCCAATCAAACACAGCTCTGGTGACGGTTAAAATGTACAATGCATGTGTCACTCGCGTCCCTGGTGCGCCGCATCCAAATAGAGTTAGAGGAGGCTGGCCTGCTGTGCGTCTCTAGGTACCTTGGCCCCTGGGGAGGTGAGCCGGCCCGCCTGGAGCAGTTTGGGTTTGCAGAGAAGGAGACACAGAGCTAGGCCATGGGTGCTCCGGGCTTTCATCTGAGCCCCTCCGTCCAGGAATGCGGTCTGGACGTGTCCTCGCAGCAGCCTCTTCTTACGAGTGGACACGTGCCGTGGTAATGCCACAAACACGCAGCCAGGAGCAGGGTCCTTGGCCACGACTTCAAGGACGATGCAGATGCCCCATCGGTAGAACGTGACGGGAGGAGCTCAGTGACCACGCCAGGCCTCCTGGGATGTTCCGACCTAGGGAATCTGGAAAAAGCACACACAGACATCCAAGCTAGGACTTACGGTCTGGGTGGGGTTTCGCCATGTGGACACTGGCTGGAAGAGGCTACATACAGAGACTGCCTCATCAAAATGAAAATATGTTCCCGAGTAGTAAGCGGCCTAGTGCAGGTTGCGTGTAGATGGACGTGTGTGCTTTCGCCAGGCTGACCGTCTCTCCGTTCTGCACGGTGTTGTTGTCCTTGTCAGGGTGTGTCCCTGCCTTCCGGGGTGGTGGTTGTAGCTTCCCGCGGCACATGTGCCCGTTGTAGGCTTTCTCCATCCACGCACTCATTTGTCTATGGAAAAGGGCGTGTGTTCCCAGTGTAGAGCCCAAGGGCCTTAGCTTGGCGTTCAGCGGCCTCCTGTTTCCTCCCCAGCTCAGCGTAGGGTGCACTGATCTTCATGGTGCAGTCTCGCGCCAGCCGTGGTGGGCTAATCACCCCTCCACACACCTTTCTCCGTGTTCACTGCCCACCTTGCTGGTTTTCTCCTGTTAATGCCCTTTATGTTAATGCCCTTTATGTTAATGCTCTTTCTTCCTTGTGTTCTACCTGTCTCCCTGTCTGCCTATTTGTCTATCATCCACCTATCCATCTATCCACCCTGTATATCTATCTATCTACCTGTTATCTGTCCGTCCATCCATCCATCCATCCATCACCTATCAATCAATCATCTATTTATCCATCTATCCTTCCATCTGTCCATCCATCCATCCATCATCTATCAATCAATAATCTATTGATCTGTCATCCATCTATCCATCCACCCATCCATCCATCCATCATCTATTTATCCATTATCTGTGTATGCATCCATCATATCTGTTACCACCTATCTATCCATCACCTGTCATCTACCTGTCATGTATCCATCCATCATATCTATCTATCTATCTATCTATCTATCTATCTATCTATCTATCCATCCATCCTATCTAACTACCTACCTACCTCTTTACTTATCTCTATCTATATAGTATAATCCGTTACCACCCATAGTAGAGTTTCACTTACTTGAGAGTAAACTTCCAATCTTACTTGCCTTCTCTCCACATCACTCACAGTAACACTCAACAGGTATTTGCTGTTTGACTTAGAAGTGAAGGGAGAGTATTTTTTTCCCAATAGGGAAAGAGGAATGGTTGTCAAAATAATACGATTAGGGAAAAAGTGGAAACAATTCACCATGTCTTTCCTTTTGTAGATACAGTAATTGAGAGCTTTGCTGTTTGAGGATGAAAAATTGAAAAGGTTAAAAATAGGAGCTTTACACTGTAAAACATTTCACAAACGAAATGTTACATTCAGATCCACTGGCTTCTTCCCATGTCACAGAATTCGTGTATTTCTCTCTCCGCAGTTTCCAACATTTAATCGATTAAAAAAGTTGCTCCGAGGAGCATAAAAAGGGAGAATAAAGGGAGGGTCAAAGGCCGGACACTTGGGAGGGGTTTTCAGAGGCCATGCTGCCGTCGGTGTCTGCAACGTGGCCATCGGATCACACCTGAGAAACACACAGGCGTTAGCACACCATTACTAGTCCACAAACACACTAAGACTCTAATTGGAAGGTACTGCTGAGTGGGTGGCTGTTCAAGATCTCTGAAGTTGGACATCGTGGGTTTGAGTCCTAGTCATGTGACTTAATAGCTTCCCAATACCGAGCCAATTACATCCTTCAGTGAACCTTGGTTCCTATGTCTGTATGATGAGGATACTAAATACCAAAGAAAATCATCAAGATGAACACAGGTGACAGATTCAGAAATGACTCTGTGTCTCTCTCCTTATCTCGGGAGCCTGAGCTGGCATCACACGTTCCTGTGTGGTCCAGAGGTTGCTGCTATGAAGGAAAGTGAACAAAACACAAAGGGCTTCATTGACGGGTGTCCCCCTCATAGCGTATGGTCCAGGGACAGTTACTCAAAACATAGCAAACTTTGTGTGTGCGTGGATGTGTGTGCCCGCACGCGCTAACCTAAGTACAGTAGACCTTCTCTGGAATATTTTCTTTCCTGTCCTGTCAAAATTCTGTCTGCTGATGGTGTCCCTGTTTCTTCTGAAGAACGGAGCGGAGGACGTGAAAAGACACCGGTGGTTCCGAACTGTGGATTGGGAGGCGGTCCCACAAAGGAAACTGAAGGTACAACATACGTAAGCGGGTGGGTCTCAGCTTGGCGTCTTTTACTCGTCAACAAGGGGCACAGAGTGACCCTGTGACTCGTGTGTTTGTGGCTGACACCTTGTTTAATTTGTGTAACAGAACAGAGCATCTCAAATCGTTAATACAACAACATCCCAGTTCGGTGTTGAGTCTTAGCGATAAAGAGACACCTGGAGGTCACGGGTTGAGACCTCTGGCAGTAGATTAGATGAGGAATATTCTCTAGATCATTCTCTAGATCATTCTTTGAACTGAATATATATATATATATAATATATATATAATATATATAATATATAATATATGTATAATATATAATATATTATATATATTATAATATATATAATTATAAATAATTAAAATGAGAATAAATAATAATAAATAAAGTTAAGTAATTACTTATGTTTTTAATGTTTGTTTATTTCCGAGAGAGAGGGAGAGAGTAAGACAGGGAAGGGCAGAGAGGGAGGGGGGGCAGACAACCTGAAGGAGGCTCTGAGCCGACAGCAGAAAACCTGATGCAGCCCTTGAACCCATGAACTGTGCAGCCCATGAACTCATGAACTGAAGTCAGATGCTTAACTGACTGAACCACTCAAGTGCCCCTAAACTGAATGTAGTTTTGAAAAAACTTTTTTTAAGTTTATTTATTTATTTTTGAGGGAGAGACAGAGAGAGTGACTGGGGAAGGGGCAGAGAGCAAGGGAGAGAGAGAATCCCAAGGAGGCTCTACGCTGTCAGCATGGAGCCTGATGCGGGATTCGAACCCACAAACTGCGAGATCGTGACCTGAGCCGAAACCAAGAGTCGGACGCTTTACCCACTGAACCACCCAGGAGCCTCCCTAAACTGAATGTACTTTTGACACGACTCCTTAACAGTGACATTCTCAACCTTATACTTCTTGGACTCGATGGAGAGACCTAAAAAATGCTAATACTTGGCCCCCCAACCCAAAAGCTAACATTCAGCCCAGACCACCAATGTCTCAATGAGCTGCTTTTAACTTTTAAGTATTTTTTATTGTCTTAACTGATGTATTTTTTCCAATTCAATAAGTAACATATTTTCGTTGTTCAAAAACCAAGTAGAGGGGCGCCTGGGTGGCTCAGTCAGTTAGGCGTTCCAACTTCGCTAGGGTCACGATCTCGTGGTCCGTGAGTTTGAGCCCCACGTCAGGCTCTGTGCTGACAGCTCAGAGCCTGGAACCAGCTTCCGATTCTGTGTCTCCTTCTCTCTCTGCCCCTCCCCCACTCATGTTGTCTCTGTCTCAAAAGTAAACACTAAACAAAAAAAAAATGAAAAAAAAAACCCCAAACCAAATAATATTAGAAGGTACGCATTGCCATGGCTGAGTGTTAGTCTCTTTATTTGGAGACAAAAAGAGAGCTCACGTGCGCGCACATGGGGGAGGGGCAGAGGGAAAGAGACAGAAAATCCCAAGCAGGCTCCGCCCTGTCAGCTCAGAGCCCTGCGTGGGGCTTGAACCCATGAACCATGAGATCGTGAATTCAGCTGAAATCAAGAGTCAGCCACTTAACCTACTGAGCCACCCAGGCACCCTTGCCCCTTGCTTATTTTTATAAATAAAGTTTTATTAGTGCACGGCCACATCCCTTCATTCACATTTTGTCTGAGGCTGCCTGACCCTGGAGTGCCAGAGCTGAGCAGTCACAACAGAAATTCTACAGCCGGCAAAACCAAAAATATTTACTCAGTGGCCCTCTACGGGAAACCTTGGCCGACCTCTTATCCAATGCCGATCACCTCATTTTACCAACGCAGGACTGAGGCTTGACATCTTTCTGGGATTTTCCCAAACTCTGGCCACTGGACCAGCTACCTCAGAATCCCTGAGACCGCGGCTGGCCTGGGAATCTGCATTTAACAAGCGATCTGGGTGGTTCTCCCTCTAGACTTCAAGGAGCAACTGCTGGGTAGCGTGTTTCCTCTCTTCGTGCCTCAAACTGGCACCGTCTCAGATTCGAAACTTCCCACGTTCGTAAGCGAAGGAAAGACGGCTTGGGTTCTCTGTGCTTTTTATTCTTGTTTTTCAATTCCTCTCCATTTTTACGTAAAGCCGTAGACACGCTGCGATGCACGTCCCTTCCCGGTGCGCCTTGTTCCTTCCTAACCGTGCCTTTGTGTCTTGCCCGGGCCCCATAGCCACCCATCGTGCCCAAGCTGTGTGGCGAGGGCGATACCTCCAACTTCGAAGCGTATCCCGACAATGACTGGAACGCGGCCCCTCCCGTCTCGCCGAAGGATTTGGAAGTCTTCAAGAATTTCTGAGGACGCGAATCCACACGTGGAAGGTATATCTTCTTCTCCGTAATTGCACTCCAGTGAGGTTGACACGTCCCTCATCAAGGGGATGTTGCGTTGACCAAGACGGGGGCTTCCCTCATCCAGTGGGACACGAGTGGGGGAGCAGAACATGACCTGGTCCTTCCAAGCATCAGCTTGTTTAAGAAGCACTCCCCCACCCCCGGCCCCCCGGGGCATGTTACTCAAGGTTACTCAAGGTGTCACTCAAGGTGGCCCAGAGACAGTATTGCGTCCCACACCCTCCTCCCCAGACAGACCTGAGGGGCACAATCCGTACGTCTGAGTAAGAGCCCTGCAAGGTGTGTGCGTGCCCGAATGTAGAGACGCATGCCTCCTTCGTAAAACTCCCTGCGTTCTCGACTTTTCTGGAAGCCCTGAGCTCCACTCCACTTTCCCCGTAACACTTACCACGTATTTCCAAAAAGGTATTTTTTTTTTTAGGTTCCTTTTCACCAAAAAGTGATCATACCAGCTTACCCCTCGTATGAAATTGGCTAAGCTCAGTGTGACATTTAGAAGGATGGGTTTTGAGTCTGTCATGTCTTGGAACCTGCGAAGGTCTCTGACTCTGTGTCTGTGGAATGTCTGAGTTTATGGCTTTGCTTCTCACGTCACGGCAAGAAAAATGATGTGAAGGAAGAGAGGCGACATATTGCCAGCGATATGCCTACATGTTGACTTTCCTTGATTTTCGTATTTTTTTTAAAGTTTATTTATTCTGAGACAGAGAGAGAGAGAGAGAGAGAGAGAGACAGAGAGAGAGAGAAAGAGAGAACATAAGCAGAGGCAGAGGCAGAGAGCAGGCGAATCCCAGGTGGGGTGCGAGCTGACAGTGTAGAGCCCGACGTGGGGCTTGATCCCTGAGATCATGACCTGAGCCGAAATCAACAGTCAGACACTTGACTGACTGAGCCATTAGGGCGCCCCAACGTTTTAATCTGTCTCCGTCATTTTGCACACGGCGCGGAACAGAGATCCGGCATTTTCCGTGCTCAGTCATCAGGGGTGAGTCTCCGTGCAGGAAGGTATTTCTTCGGGAGACGAAATGGTCTGCCACGGATGAGAGGCAGGCTCAGGGTGAATACTGCCCTCCAGAGCTGACTGATAACTGTATGTCTTAACTGTTCATCTTTGCGAGTTCCTTCTCCATGTTTTTTAGTCCAAGGAAGACGATGTTAGGACAGCTGGAAGGGAGATACCTCACACTTGAGCTTTTATTTGACCTCAGAATAAAATGTGTTCTGTCTAACTGGAAGGTTCTATGGTGAAGCCCATCGAGACAGGATCGAGATTTGCTTGTGAAATCCATGTGATCTATATGCATGACACCATCATATCACATTTGAGACCCACCTTTAAAAGAATGCTTAGGGGGCGCCTGGGTGGCGCAGTCGGTTAAGCGTCCAACTTCAGCCAGGTCACGATCTCGCGGTCCGGGAGTTCGAGCCCCGCGTCAGGCTCTGGGCTGATGGCTCAGAGCCTGGAGCCTGTTTCCGATTCTGTGTCTCCCTCTCTCTCTGCCCCTCCCCTACTCATGCTCTGTCACTCTCTGTCCCAAAAATAAATAAACGTTGAAAAAAAAAAAAGAATGCTTAGTTTGGGGGCGCCCGGGGGGCTCAGTTGGTTCAGCTTCTGACTTTAGCTCAGGTCATGATCTCACTGCTTGTGGGTTCAAGCCCCGCGTCGGGCTCTATGCTGACAGCTCGGGGCCTGGAGCCTGCTTCGGATTCTGTCTCTCTCTCTCTCTCTCTCTCTCTCTCTCTCTCTCTGTCCCTCCTTCTCTCACATTCTCTCTCTCTCTCTCAAAAATAAATAAACATTAAACAATTTTTTATAAAAAGACTGCTTAGTTTTGTTGTGTTTTGTTTTATTAAGCATCTCACACCCCTTACGATCCCTGCTTGTGGATGTTTGGAATAAGAATTTCATTGAAAAAGTTTCCTCCTGTGTGTGCGTATCGTTGAGTTCCTTTTGAGTTATTGCTGTTATTACAAAATTGACCCCGTTATTTTGCAAACTAACCAGATCCTTTATCTTGTCTCCTGGGAGAAACAGGACGATTTGAACCTGCCGGGGACACTGATTGCTCAGAAGAAGGGTCGTCTACACGGGATAAGGACGTTTCCGTATTTCTATATATCTGGATGTATATAAAGAGCCTGGAGACCCCGTAGAAAGTCATGGACCTGGCCTTATTTAAACAACTGGAAATCTACTGCACAGTAGGAACTTTTGGAAAATTGTTTGGTTGTAGATTTTGTCTTCTCTCTTAGTGCGATGAACCTACTGTGATATCTCGGTTTTCCTCCCAGACTTCACTTTATAAGTTTGAACTCAACGTGTTCCGCCGTCACCACAGATGGCGTGCGTGTGCGTGTGTGCGCGTGTGTAAAAAGACTGTATGAGTGGCGTGCAAATCGTGCGTTGATGTCCATGTTCGTACTTGGCACAGCCTGTGATTTTTATTTTTCGAGTCGCTCTTTCAAGAATCTGTTTCCTTGGGGACAAAACCTAAAACGGATACGGTGTGTGCATTTTGTGTCGTCTTCTGTGCATTTCGTAGGTTGTGAAGAAAATTTCGTGTGGTGGGTCCGCGTCTCTTGTCTTTAGTGCGTCGTACCTGGTGACGTCAGCTCTTGAAACCAGAAGGGCAGAGACACATCTAGCAACACGGTGAAAAGGCAGATGTGGAGTGGTCCACACTGAGCGTGTTGCTAGATGTGGTTCTTCCCAGGACACGGGATGCGCAAAGATGTCCTCGGGGTCCGTGCTGCCCGTGATCCATGACCTTCTGCCCTGTGTTTCCGCTTCCTGATTCTGAACTTTGCTGTACGGACCTCACGGGATTGCCCGTTCCCCCCTGGCTGTGAGTGCTCTGGAAACGCAGAGCTCCTCACCTCTGTCCGTGTGACTGGTCGTAGGGCTCAACCAGGACCTTCTGCTGCAGGGATGTCTGTGCACTTAACTAGTAGGTTCCAGAGCCTAGGGCGACGCCAGGAGGACACCTCCACAGACGTCCAAGACCCCTCTGTACCCTTCCTTTCTTCCCATGCTCGCCTGGAAACATCCGTGTCCTCGGGCAGCCAGGAGGGGAGCTGTGCGTACCCTGGGAGGTGTGTTGGAGAACGTGGGTGTGGGGCGAGGGTCGCCTGAGGACCCTCTCAGGGTTTCTGCAGCTCAGGTGTTCTTGAGTCACCTGCTGGGTCTGCACCATCGGAGACACTTTTCCAGTGCTGCGCTTGCGAAAGCCTTTTCTGTGCGTGGAACCACTCTTCTCATTTTTTTTTTAATGTTTATTTATTTTTGAGAGATCCAAGTGTGAGCGGGGTAGGGGCAGAGAGAGGGAGACAGAATCCGAAGGAGGCTCCAGGCTCCCAGCTGTCAGCACAGAGCCCGATGTGGGGCTCGAACCCACGAACCGTGGGATCATGACCTGAACCGAATTGGGACGCTTAGCCGACTGAGCCACCCAGGCGCCCCCTCCGACCCCTTCTACAGCTACATCTACGGGTGTGACGTCCTGCCCTGTGGGGAAGTCAGGCATTTTTCTGAAGCAGCAAAGTGTCAGAGGCCACGCAGTGGTCTTTCAGGTCCGGCCACATGCCACTCACACGCCCAGGAGGCCGGGGCTGTTGGTACTTGAATGTAGAGTGAACAGCACATAAAAAAGCTTTTAAAAGACCGTGAAATTCAAGGCGTCCAGCGTGTCCCCCTTTCCCGTAAATGACCTGCTCTTCAGGTAGACCTCCGATGAGAAGGTCAGGGTGAGTACAAGATTTAGCAAAATAAACTCTTTATAATGACGAACTCGACAATTCTTTTCAAAGGGTGTTTCAAAGTGGTGCTTTCAGTCTGTGCTGAGCGATCCCCGTCCTATTTGGACAAAGGAGAGGGTTCGGAATGGGCCACAGATCCAGTGGATTCTAAACTGTTTCACCATTGAATGTTCCAAAACGGAATCAACAAAGTCACTTTGTACGCTCCGATATAAACCCACAAGGGAGAGCAGAGATCTCGCCTTCTCTGACGTATAAAAATAAATTATTATTATTATTATTTTGGAGCTTTGTGCTTAAGAAAAATAAAAATAAATGAAACACCTTTCTTGAACACGATGAAACATTGTGCGGAGATACATGGACCCGTACGCCTGTTTTTGGGTTTCGTGCTCCCCGTCCCGGATTTAATATCTGGCATGAAAAGTGCATCAAGATAGCACGGAACGCATTGCCTTAATTTTGGACAGATACGTACACACACAAAAACAACCCAACGTTGGAACGCTTGGATCACACGGTTCTTTAAAAACATTGTCATCCGCCATCAGCCATGCAAAACAAATTAAAAATTAAAAGGAATTCCAAGAATACCAGATGGTGTTAAGCTCAGTCTTGCCATTTCAATATTCCAAGTGGCACAAGCCATGTGTTAACTGCCCGTGGCTGGGCTGTAAATGAAGCAGGGTGATGTCATACAAACACTGGCTTAATCAAAATGAGTCCCAACCCCCCGGGACCATCACTATGTATAACTGAAAAATAGTTTACTTGGTGGGGGGCACTCTCAAATCTTCAGGGATCAGATCAAATATCCGTGTGCAAAAAAAAAAAAAAAAAAAAAAAAAGCCGTGAAAAAAACGTCATGGACATGTTCGCAAAATTCGCACCAGAAACAAAACTGTACAGTCCTTTTGTCCTATGCAATTTTATGACTTGGCAATATTTTCTGAAATACAAACACCGTTAAAAAAGCATCCTCAGGAAATGAATGTTTCGCAAAGAAGTACGTAGGGGTGGGTGTTGGTTTTTTTTTTCTTTTTTTTTTTTTTTTTTTCCTAAGGGGATGGGCACCAGCCCGCCTGGATACACGTCTTCAAAACTGAGAAGGTGATAAAGTCGCAACTGGCCGTAACCGCATATCCTACGTTTTGTTGGACGACATCCAGCCCCTTCTTGCAGAACACAGGTGGGAACCCTCTGTGTCGTGCACAGATCTGTTGAGGCAAGGGCCACATCGTGGTTTCTGAGGCTGGAGTCAAGACGCGTCGAAAGAGAGCCCAACTCAACGTGTCAGCCGCGTGCCCCACTCACACCATCGTGAGGCTCTCACATCGCTCTCCCCACCCCTGCCCAGCCACCTGTGAGTAAGCATCTGCTGCCCTGCTGTGTTTCACTCTCTCCGCTCTACTCAAAGGCTCCCGTGGGTGTTCCCACCCCCAGAATCCCCAGCACCCCAGTCGCATCATGTGGGGCGCATTGGCTCTTTCTCCGTATGACCTGAGTGGCCTCCGGATTTTGGACCACTTTAACTGTGAAAATATGAATCCGTGCCCTCACCTAAAGACCCCAGCGCCCCACCCCGTGGGTCCCCAGGGCTGTCCCCGCCCCGGGAGCACGTCACGCCGAGTCCCGTCCCACGATGACCTCAAAATTGTCATCCCACCTACGTGGTTATCGTAGTGTGGGAGAAGTACTCGGTTGGATTTTGTTTTTCCAGCCAGTTGATTTTACATCCGGAAACAAGTAGGTTCACAGAAGCCCGTGATGGCTCCCACGGCGGGGATCCCGGCATGGGAGGCTTGAGTTCTTTTCCCGGAGGTCCGTCCACCGAGTGTGGGTTTCGTCGGCGTGGGGCCAGTCCTGTGTGCCGTGTGTCCCATTTTCTCACGGAAGTGAGAAGATCCTTCTCATGATGCCACCTTCAGGGGGCGACATCCACCTACCAAAACCAAGAAGACAAGCACACGACCGCTGGTGTTAATGATGCGTGTGGGCAGTTTGGTGTGTGTGTGTGTGCGTGTCTGTGTGTGTGCGTGTCTCAGTGGCGGTGGAGGGCAGGACATGAGTTTTCAGCAAGTGTTGCGTGTTCCTATGGAGTCTGCTTTTCGCATCCCAGGGAACAGACCTTCACAGTAGAAGGCAAGTCCTGTGTCACAGTTCCCTGTAAATTACTGTGTTGTAACCCGTTCTGTTGCACTACCATGGGATCTTCCGTGGTCGGCCCCTGTGTTTAGAGTAACGGAGAGAAAGTGTCGTGCCCTGGGTGCTTTAGCGGGTGGGAGCTGTGGACTTCTGACGCTCAGCGCGCCTTGCGCTCTGAGATGGCTTTTCAGCTCTGGGTGACGACTGTAGCTTCCTTCTCTCTTGCGCTGCGCTTAACGGGGCCACCTGGCTGGGTCGCCCGCGCATCGCGGGGTCCCCGTGGCGGTCCAGCGGGGTGGCCGCAGACACGAGACGGAGTGCCTTTGCGGGTGCGGTGCGCCCCGGCGAGCCAGCACGGGGATTCCTGGGTGGGGGTGGGGAGGGTCATCGCAGCTTCCCACGTGGAGAAAGAAAATAGCCTGTCGCTAATCCTTTCAAATCTTGCACAATGAAAATCACTGTGATTTGTATATATACCCTAGGAAAATTTTACTGCTGCCTAATTTATGTAATAATACTATTCATTCCAGGATTGTTTAATAAAACTTTGTATCTTTTAAGGAGTCTGCTTCTGGTCTGCTTTTTCCAATTACAGAATAAGCTTTTTTTTTTTTTTAATTTTTTTTTCAACGTTTATTTATTTTTGGGACAGAGAGAGACAGAGCATGAATGGGGGAGGGGCAGAGAGAGAGGGGGACACAGAATCGGAAACAGGCTCCAGGCTCCGAGCCATCAGCCCAGAGCCCGACGCGGGGCTCGAATTCCCGGACCGCGAGATCGTGACCTGGCTGAAGTCGGACGCTTAACCGACTGCGCCACCCAGGTGCCCCTCAGAATAAGCTTTTCTATATTCGTCTAGTTCAGGGCCAGCCCTGGCTCTTTTTTAATTCAACTTTTAATTTTTTTATTGAGTTATAATTGACATAGGACACTATTTAGTTTCAGGTAAACGACATAAAGATTGGGTGCCCACATATATTGCAGAAATGATCACCACAGTAGGTGTAGCCAACATTCCATCACCACACATACTTAGAAACTTATTTTTCCTGTGAGGACAACTTTTAAATTCTGTTTTCTTAGCAACTTGCAAATACACGATACAGCATTATTGTATCATTTTTTTGCAAAGGACCAGATGCTAAATGTTTTCAGCATTACAGGGCACGCTGTGTCTGTCAGTGAGCACGAAAGCTTCCCTAGACAATATGTGTTCCAATAAAGTTTTATTAAAACAAAGCACTGTTCAGGGGCCGGATCTGTTGTTCAGGCCACGCTTTGCCAGATTCTTACCTGGTGCCTGAGAGTGAGCGTGCACATTGCCTTTGCCGCTTGTTAAAAATGTGCCTCCGTCATCATTATCAACATATACGTTACTTGATTGCACGTTCCCTCTACTCACGTGGCTTGACCCTTGCTGCTTGGTAAAAACATCCTGCCTTCGTCACTGAAGCCCACTCGTGTATAGTTGATAACACTGATGTCACTTGCAGCTGGGGAGCAGAATGTCACGACCAACTGAGGGTCACACAGAAGCCTGTTTACCGGGTGACCAAGCTTGTGCACCCCTCTCGTGGAGACCCCTTGGAAGAGGGAATGTTTCAGGGACAGGCAGGCCAACGTAGGCTCTGGTTCCACATCTTCCGGGCAGGGACTGTTCCAGAATTTCTGTAGAGTCACTGCATACTGTGTTCATGCAAGTCTCTTACCGTCCCTTTGCATTTTTGCGAGAAGGATCCGATAACCTTGTCCCCAGAACGTTAAGGAAAACTTAGGCGCTTCTGTGTCACATCTCTTTTATCCATTCATTCATCATTTCCATATCTTGGTTCTTGTGAATAAATAGTGCAGCAGTGAACAGAGCTGTGCACACATTTCTTTGAGATGCCGATCGAAACTACAGTGAGCTATCACGTCCCCTTGTTAGAATGGCTCATCAAAAAGACAAGACGTAACCAGCGTTGGCGAGGGTATCGAGAAGTTGGAACCCTTGTGCGCTGCGGGTCAGAATGCCAACTGGTGTAGCCACTCTGGAAAATAGTAGGAAGGCTCCTTTAAACGTTAAAGCGTAGCCAGCAATCCCACTTCCGGGCACACATTATCATCTGGGACTTAAATACTGTGAACGATAGGATATGTGTCCACTTGAAAGGTAGCAGAATTGAGCCTGAGAAAGACTAAGTCATTTGTTTGAGATCTCGCAGTTAATACGTCATTAAAGAGGCTAAGAACCAGATTCTCTGTGTTCCTTCTCCCGAAAACACTGGACGCTGGATAAAACTGTCAAATGCTCAAGACCTACAGTGACTGTGTTTATGCGAGAATTTGGCATTTGATGCTTTGTTTTGTTTTACACAGAAAACTACCATCTCCTTAAACCCCCACTCAGTCTGCCGGTCCCAGGGTTTATTTGAACAGGCACGTTTCCTTCCAGAAGTGCATGCGAGAAACGGTCTTGTAAACCCTGTGAACTTGGAAGCTGAGATAAGCTTTTTTTTTTTTTTTCGATGGTGGTAAAAAACACATAATAGGAGATCGACTGCCAACAAAATGTTCAGTCCACTTTACTGGGTTGCTAGGTATATGCACGGTGTGGGACAGTACATCTCCGAAAAATGTTCATCTTGCGTAACCCAGACCTCATACCCACCAAACATCGACTCCCCATTTCCCTGTCTCTTCCCCAGCCAAAGACCAGCCGAGGCGGAGACCTGCCGGCCTTGACTTTCATCCGAAGCGATCTTCATTCTCAAGGACATTGCGGAGAAAAGACTCGGGCTTTCGTATCTCGTTATACACGTCTGGCTTCCAGCCCGGTTCAGACTCAGCTCTTACAGTCCCCTCGGGATCAATGTCTCGGAAAGCCACTGGCCAAAGAACGAGTCTTAATAATGAATCAGAATTTGTGTGCAGGACGCTTAAAACCAGCGCCTTGGGAAAAGGGGGGAGCCCCACAACGGGCAAGGTTTACAAAGTGGCATCAGTCCAGTAAGTGGGAAATGAACAAAGGTCAGAGATCTGAGCTCTTGGCGTTATAATGCCCTGGAAATACCCGTTTTGCCGTGGACAGAGTTCGGCACGTGACAGAGTTTCTACACGTGACACTGTGCTCATCACATGGGCCATCATATTGCCACTTTGTTCTCTGTACTTATGGGTCTGTTTCTGCTTTTTGGTTGCTTGTTTCTTCATACGTGTGGCTTTTCAGATTCCACGTATGAGTGAAATCATAGTGTTTGTCCTCCTGAGTCTGACTTACCTCACTTAACGTGGTACCTTCTAGATCCATGTCTCAAATGGCAAGGTTTCATCCTTTTTGATGGCCGAGTAATGCTCCATTGTATATATAGACCACATCTTCTTTATCCGTTCATCCATCGATGGACATTTGGGTTGCTTCTGTATCTTGGCTGTTGTAAATATTATGCTGCTGTAAACGTAGGCGTGCGTGTGTGTCTTTTTGAATTCGCGCTTTTCTTTTCTTTCTTGAATTAATGCTTTTGTTTTCTTTGGTTAAGTACTCAGTGGGGGAACTATTGTATCGTAGCGTAGTTCTATTTCTAACTTTCTGAGGAACCTGCGTACTGTTTTCCACAGTGACTGCACCAGTTTGCATTCCCACCAACAGTGCAAGAGGGTTCCCATTTCTCCACATCCTTGCCAACACTGGGTATTTGTCTTTTTTTAAATTTTAGCTATGGAATATAATCTTACACAGCCTTGGGGCTTAAGAAGAGACCCCATAAGCTGTGATTTTTCAGACCCTCACTGTGGCGTCTTTGGCAGAACTATCTGGAACTCACACACACACAAACCCAAACCTGAAACCAAAGGTGAGCAAGAAATACTGACTTGTGCTAATGATGTAGAAATGGTGTTCTCAAATGTGGCTTTATTAATGTGTAAATAGAACACTCTTTCATTTCAAATTTATTATTATTTATTTTTATTGTTGTAATTATTTATTTTGAGAGAGTGAGAAAGACAGAGAGAGAGAGAGAGAATGCAAATAGGGGAGAGGGGCGTTGTGGGAAAGAGACAGAATCCCAAGCAGGCTCTACGTTCAGCATGGAGCCCGACCTCAGGGCTCAATCCCCATGACCCTGGGATCGTGACCTGAGCCGAAAACAAAACTCGGACGCTCAGTGGACTGAACCACCCAGGCGCCCCTTTTTAGTACTAGTGGGGACCCAGCGAATTGAATGCATGACCCACGTTTCCATCTTGGTCCGTGTTAGAAAAAACACTGACTCTCTTTACTTTTTCGTGTCAAGTCAGAGCTCGATATTGGCGATTGAAGGCAGGATCGAAAGCCAGCTGGGGTCGAGAAGAAACCTGTTGCTGTCTTTCCCATGACATCTGTGAATCAAGAACTGGAATCCATTTTTTTTCCATTCCCATGATCCCACACGGCACACACCCACCTTCTGGCCGATATAGGAGCATTTTACAAGGCAGTTATTAATGGTCCGTCATTATGTAATATTTTCTTTTCCACAGCTCTGATTCTCAATCTCTATAAATTTATACTTTGACAGAAAACGGGTCCAACTTTTTTTTTTTTTCCTTTTTGGTTGTTTCTGTTTTACAACTTTGGGTCAAAATTCCCATGGTCATTGGATATTGCCGTTACATTTTACAGTCTGCTTTGGGAATCCAGTTGGATGGACCTCCCTTCCTAATGGAGGTGGAATATCTTTGTCAGCTCTTGGCAGCTGGCGACGAGGCAGCCGGACCCTGCACGAACCTTCCCTAATTCTTGTGCACAATCTGCACAGGCGTTGGGAGTTCTCGATACACTGGAGCGTTCTCTTTTCCAAGGAGAAAGAGGTACTGGGGATTTCCAGGCATTTCTCTTGACTGCTTCAGATCAGAGGTGTGGCTTCTGAGCCTTAAGAATCCAGCTTGTGCTGGGCGCCTGGGTGGCTCAGTCAGTGAAGCATCTGACTTTGGCTCGGGTCATGATCTCACGGTTCATGAGTTCAAGCCCCATGTTGGGCTCTGTGCTCACAGCTCGGAGCCTGGAGCCTGCTTCGGATTCTATGTCTCCCTCTGTCTTTGCCCCTTCCCCTGCTCATGCTGTCTCTCTCAAAAACAAATAATCATTAAAATCATTAAAAAAAAAAAAAAGAATCCAGCTTGTCCTTGCCAGCAATGGAAGCCCCTCAAATACTTAACCATGTACCCTCTCTCAACCCCAGACTTTTATTTTCTTTCCTTGATCTATTTTCATTATTCCTGTTTTCTGTGCATGGGTCTTCTGAAAGTCTGCTTCTGCACTTTGAAGAACATTCTTTAAGTGATGATGAAGCACACTCATTGTAGGGTTTTGGTGCAGTAGCAGATTTTGTGGATAACCCACTTTTAAAGGGGGATAACCCACTTTTAAAAATCTTTGTTTTGAGGTGTGCGTTGGCCCCCTCACCTTTGTAATATTGAATATTTAAAATTAACTGCGGTAAAACCTTGGTTTGTGAGCGTAATTCGTTCCAGAAACATGCTCGTAATCCAAAGTGCTTGTAGATCAAAGCGAATTCCTTCATAATGGTGGAAACTCAGATGATTTCGTTCCACAACCCAAAAATAGTCGTATAAAAATGATTACAATACTGTAATGTAATACCAAATAATAAAGAAAATACAAAATGAAAACAACAAGTTAACCTGCACTTTCCTTTGAACACCTTCGGGGCTGGTGTGAGGGAGACAAGAGAGAGGAGGGTTATTGTGTAGGACGACTTTCACTATCACTAATGGAATCACTCGTATCTATTGGCTCAATGGAATGTTTTTCTTTATGTGCAGCTTTAACAAGGAACCTATCCAGTGACACTTACCTTTGCGTCCTTTTGAGGATTTCTCAAAAATGTGACACTGCATTGACGATCGCCCACAATCCTGCAGTGACGGAGAGAGAGAGAGAGAGAGAGAGAGAGAGAGAGAGAGAGAGAACACCCATTGGCTCAGTTCTGATCATGTGCCATTCTGCATCAGGTACCGCTTGTATTGTGAGACGTAACTCGTTTATCAGGTGAAAATTTATTAGAAATTTTTGCTTGTCTTGCGGAACACTCACTGAACAAGTTACTCGCAATCCAAGATTTTACCATCTTTGAACACTTTTAAGTATACTAATACGTAGATAGCGTGATATTTAGTTAATGTCGTAAATATCCTATGTCTTAAACATAGCACAGGAATAAAACCTACTTAGCCATGCATAAATTCACACGACTGTCATCAATGTCTACTTTGGTCATGGTTACGTCGACTTTACGGTTGTATTAAACTATATAAAAGTATAAGTGCCCTTTCTCTATTGTTTTTATTCAGACTCTCTACTTATAAAATATTCTTGGCTAATGAGACAGGCTATGGTATTCTCATAAAGAAACCCTAGGGCTTCCTGATTTTAGTCTTACCTTTTCCTAGTTTTACCTCCAGGTGTACCAACAACACCCCTTGTAACGTCGGCCGCTGACTACACGGTTCATTCTTGGGCTTTTGGGGCCAGATCACTCTCTGGGGTGGGGCGTCCTATACACCATAAGGTGTTGAGTGGTGTCCCTAAGTTTCCACCCACCACATGCCAGTAGCATCCCCCTCCTTTCCAGTAGTGACCACCCAAAATGTCCTCAGATGTTGTCAAATGTCCCCTGGAGGTAAAATCACCCCAGGTTCGAAACCACAGTCTTAAAGAGTATTTTGATGTCAGGGACCATTGAAGCGTTGCTAACAAAGAAAGCAAAGAGGAAAACAAGACCTCAGTGACCAGCTTCATTTAAATGCTTACAACATGATTGATCCTGGTGCCCAAGCAAGAGCCTGAATCACCACACTTGGAAAGCTCGGATGCGTCTCACCAATGCATCAAACCAGGAGTGTGAGCTCGCCTTGTGCAGTCTTCCAGTTGGATCCAAACCAGTTCACGCAACCAGAGGTCCGCCCGCCGAGACAGACACAAAGAACCTAACAAAGGGAGGAAGGAGCTGTTGAAGATGCCCATGTGGGGTGTGCATTTTGCTGTGGGGCGTGCAAAGGCATTTTTTCATGGATTCTATTTCCTACTTCTGACTCTGTCTTGGAGTTTCTCCTGAACGTCACCAACATTTGATCCCCTGCAAAGACAAAAATATTTAAACGAGCAGTGTGGGGAATCGTAAGCAGACGGAGACGTGCTGGGTGGTTGGAGGAACCCTGGACGCTGATTCAGAGACCTGGGTTCGAGTCCAGGTTATGTGCTTACCTGGAGCCAAGATGGCGGCCAACCTAGATGCACTGTGCTCCCATTTACTCATTAGTGATGCTTGCTCTTCTCCTGCATCTCTGTCTGCATAACACCACGCAGTGGCTCCCCGTTGCACCGCGAGCAAAGACAGCATCCTCACAATGTGTGCAAAGCCGCCCGCGCTCTGCCGTCCGGCACGTATGACTCTGTGTCTTCGCTGCTCACTCGGTTCCGGATGCCCTGGCCCCTTTGCTGATTTAGAACATCCCTACAGCAACGTCTGCCACAGGACTTTTGCCTGGCCCCATTTCTGTCTTTCCCGAGTCTGTCTTCTCCCTGTGTATACAAGAGTCCCCTTGTTGGACATTCCTGCTTCCCGGGATACCCGAGTCTGACTCAAGACTCTGTGTTTGCTTCCGTGAGTCTGTCTGTCAACCCGATAGATAGCTTCTCTTTTCCAGCACGACGTGCTCTCCCGTGGAGTCACGATGTGGAACACATGTTATAAAGAAATCATTATACATCACTCTACACCATCCATTCACCTTGTGAACTTAGCCCCTGATCCCCTAGGGAAGGTCTTGCCTCTTATTTTAGGTTATGAATGCCAAATAAAACTCTCATTAATTTCATGTTTCACCGGCGGCCACTTTATATTTTGAGTACGGTGTGTGTGTTAACATTGGGAGGTGTGGTAACCAATGTGGGCCCACCGTATTTCTAGAATATTTGAAAATACACGAGCACATCTTCTAAAGTACGTTACTGTCCACTTGCTGTGAACAGCCAGGAGGTTACAGTGGACGGTAATTCTTGCGTCCAAGTAGAAGCCGATGGTAGTGTATTACTTTATTATAGTAGTTTATTAATTTATTATAATCATGATAGTATCTTAATTTATGACCTATAGCATTATAATGCTGATAGTATATTAATTTGTTTACGAGGTCTGGGCAGTGGTGTTGCCTGAGTCACTTCTCCCGGGGAAAATAATGCTGACAGGGGCCTGGGTGGCTCAGTCCATGAAGCGTCTGACTTCAGCTCAGGTCATGATCTCGTGGTTCTGTGGGTTCGAGCCCCGCGTCGGGCTCTGTGCTGACAGCACGGATCCTGCGTGGGATTTAAAACAATTTTTTTGCCAGTTTTGTAGGCAAAAAGTACTATTTCACCTTGATGTGTGACTTTTTAAAAACTTTCTGGGATTTTAATTTATTTTCATTAAAAGTTTTTTTCAACGTTTATTTTTGAGCGAGAGAGAGAGAGACAGAGCAGGGGAGGGGCAGAGAGAGGGGGAAACACAGAATCTGAAGCAGGCTCCAGGCTCTGAGCTGTCAGCACAGAGCCCGACATGGAGCTCAAACTCACAAACCGTGAGATCATGACCTAAGCCAGCTCAGTTGTGGCATTTTTTAAGTGAACCATATTGACCGTCTCTTGTATGTTACTTTCTACATGCTGCTTTTCAGTGGGTGAGATATTTATTTATGTTTTCTGCCCCTTCTGTTATGTTTTCTTAATGATTTACATCTGCGAGACACATACGAACAAGATACGACATCGGTACTCTTGAATTTTCTTGCCGGGGACACACCTCACTTACCGAAACAAAGGGCAACAAAAATTTCTCTGCAGTGGGATTATCAGACCGTTTGTTTTGTTTTGAGTGTTCTCAATGCAAAGTACTAAGAAACTAACCAAAATAAGAGAAAAGTGGCTTCGGACATAACCATCAACTAAATCTTGAAAGGGAGAAAAAAGCTCAAAAGATAAAGAAACAAAATGGATAAACATCTCTTTTGTCTCAGGAGAAGATTTCTAAGACCTACCGACATGTAAAAAGCGATTTGCCAAATTCGGAGTACGGCGTGACTGCTTCTGGGGTAAAAGGGATGCCCTCTGGGGGAACTATATACATCTGTCAGTGTGCATTTGTGGGACCCGCATCCAAAAGAAAGTTCTGGAAGCCTAGCGAGGAAGCACGTGGCAATGTAGGGAAATGGAGGCAGATTGTCGAGAACAACTTGGAATGGGTTCTCCGCCATTGCCCTATAGTTTGGGTTTCGACAACAGACCTCATGTTTAAATACCGCCACCGTGTTGTGGGCGAGTGCGGCCCCCTGGGCAGACAGACCCCTTCTCTCTGGGGCATTTCCAGAGGCAGCCTCGGTGGGCCGTGTCACAGCAGAGGCACAGACTTGTGTTAGGCATGACAGGCACGCACAAGAAAGCAAATCCTCAGGAGACCATACGTCACAGTTCTTAGAAACAGGTAAAGGATGCCCTTTGAGAGTAATTGGAAAATTACCGTTATGCAAACGTTCAGTCTAAATAATGAGGCATTCCCAGTATACACTGCACAGTATCCCCCTTCCCCCATCAACTAGGTAACTACAGGTTATCAGGAACAATGTACTTTTTAATTTTTGGCTCATTAGAGGGAGAATGGTGATTATTTTTGTACGTTTGCATGGTTTCTTTCTTTTTTTTTTAAAATAGGGCTAGCTGATCTAACGCCTGCTCGTTAGTTTCATACAAGCCTCAAGCCAGATCATTTCAGAGTCTATTTTGGGGTTATAGTGTGGTGCCTGCAGCATCGGAAAAACGCAGATGTTTTAATGTATTGCAGGAAGTTGCCAAAAGTCGAAAGCACCTTTCCTTTGTAAAATATATTTCGGTGCGGGCAGCCTTGGCTGGCTGAGTCAATACAACATGTGTGTATGAATCTCAGGGTCGTGAGTTGAAGCCCCAAGTTGGGCGTGGAGACTACTTAAAATGAAAAATAAATAATAAATCAATACAATGAATTCAAACATCTGTTTCAGTACCACAGCAAGTCTTCACGCGTTAAGAGATGGGTTGTTATTTTTGTCGTATTTGGGCCACCCAACAGAGACCGGAGGGAAAAATCAACTCTGGTTCCGGCTTCAATGTGTTATGCCTGGTATACCTCCTCCAAATAAGGGTAAGGACCATGTTCCAGTGTAGAAAACAACAGACAAGGAAAGGTAAAACCCCATTGTGAGTTTATGTTACGTGACAGATGAGAATATCAGGCTTTCATGGGGCCACTGTGTAGCAAGAGGGAGGTGTCAACATTTCTATTTTTATTAGTCCAGTTGAGCTATTTAACAGTGTGGGACACCATTAGCACAGCTTGAAATGGACATTTAGCAGCACACAGAATGGGCTGAGCCTCATGCAGGACAGTCCATGAGAGCATCTGTGATTTGTCATTTAAAACAATTTTTTTTAATGTTTATTTTTGAGAGAGAGACACACACACAGAGCACGAGCAGGGGAGGGGCAGAGAGAGAGGGAGACACAGAATCGGAAGCAGGCTCCAGGCTCCAAGCTGTCAGCACAGAGCCAGACACGGGGCTTGAACTCATGAAGAACTTTGGGCTCATGACCTGAGCCGAAGTCGGACGCTTAACCGACCGAGCCACCCAGGTGCCTCTGTGCTTTGTTATTTTTCACGAGGGACAACACCTTCATTACTGGAATTCTCTTCTTATCCATTCATTCATCAAGACCAAAGGTCAGGCACAGTGACCACAACCATAATTATGGGAAGAACACAGGATGCGTGTGGCCCCACAGACGATGTTGCTCTTATGAGTTTTCTGTAGCTAATTGTGAAAGTGTTTGCTCTTGCCAGGAGTTGGTTGAGCGAACTCCCCCATCCCGGCTGCTAGGAAAACATGATGTAAATAAATAATGTCGCCATCAACAGTAGATCCTATAATGATTTATAATGTCTGTTCAATGTCGGCTTTCCAGCGAAGGCAAGAACCATATTTCTTGCATTAATGATGATGTACTTAGCGAGTCGCATGCACACACTGCAGAACTACACTGAAAGTAATTCCATTTCTGTTTGGACCCAAGAAGGACATTAGGAACGACTGATCTAGCTCTCACTTTCTCCTGCCTGGGGTCAGGCTGACCTCTGGCCGCGTTTGTTCCTCAGATATGTCTCCTCTGTGAATGGGCGGCCATGCCAACCAGGCTCCATGGGGACGAGGTGCTCTCCAAATTCCTCTCTCTCACATCATCTTGCAGGAACCTCTCTGGTAGGGACGGTTGTCAGCCATGTTTTTTCCAGATCGCATGGGTCTCTAGCTCAAGTGCTCCAGACTAGCCAGAATCCAGAATAGCCCCCCCCCAGCGTCCAGAGCATCCGTAATAACCAGAGCCCCAAGAGGGCTCCTTGCCTACTTACCCCCTCCCCAGTAACCGGCCCCCACTCTGCAAAAAAGCAGGGGCTTTGGACGTTCATGAGGAGGGCAAGCTTTCTAGAACTTGATTCAAGGAGAAACCATTGATTCTTGAATATTCTAGGAGACGCTGCTTTGTATTTTTTCATAACAATGCGTACTTGCAACCTCTTCGTGTTCACCCTCTCTGTAATGTCTCAAGGCCCATGATGGTACTGGGAGCCAGGGGAACCCCCTTTATCCCCTCACAGAGAAAGAAAAGCCAAGGGAACAGAAAGCAGGGATGAGTTAAGAAAGGAGGTCTCAGAGCTCCCTGGGTGGCTCAGTTGGTTAAGCGTCCGACTACTGATTTCAGCTCAGATCATGATCTCACGGTTCATGAGTTCAAATTAAAAAAAAATTTTTCAATGCTTATTTATTTTTGAGAGCGAGAGACAGAGAGTGAGTAGGGGAGGGGCAGAGAGGGAGGGAGACACACAATCCAAAGCAGGCTCCAGGAACTGTCAGCACAGAGCCTGACGTGGGGCTCGAACTCACAAACTGTGAGATCATGACCTGAACCACAGTCGGACGCTCATCCAACTGAGCCACCCAGGTGCCCTTCACAGTTTATGAGTTCAAACCTTGCATCAGGCTCTGTGCTGACAGCGTGGAACCTGCTTGGGATTCTTTCTCTCTCTCTCTCTCTCTCTCTCTCCCTCACCCTCTCTGCCCCTCCCTTGCTCTCTCTCTCTCTCTCTCGAAAATAAATAAATTAACTAAAAAAGTAGGTATCATGAGTACAGGGCTTGACTTAGGTACAAACACATAGGACAACCATTTGCCGCGTTAGGAGATTTTTGTTTTGTTTTGCCCCTTTTGCCTTTGTGGGCTTTATCCCAGACAGTTTCCATGGCTGAGCGTCAAGTTGCACAATGAGAGGGTCACACGTTTGGTGACTGGTGCGGACTTCTAATCCTGCAGAGACGTCTGGAGCAAATTGCCCCTGGTGGACAGTCACGTAGACTTAAGACAACATAAGGTCTGATTTGCAAAAGTGGCTTCAGAAGGACCATGTTTAAATGTTCCTCCTACATCGAGATGGTATTATTATACTAACATCTGCTACTTAAAAACAAAACCACTAGTTTCTGCTCATAATGGTAGCTTTGCCAGATAGAATACAGGAGGCTCAGTTAAACTTGAGTTTGGGGTAAATGATGAATAATTTTATTTATTTTTATTTTTATTTTTAACATTTATTTATTTTTGAGACAGAGAGAGACAGAGCATGAACAGGAGAGGGGCAGAGAGAGAGGGAGACACAGAATCTGAAGCGGGCTCCAGGCTCTGAGCCCTCTGCACAGAGCCCCACGCGGGGCTCGAACTCACGTGAGATCACGCGAGATCACGCGAGATCCTGACCTGAGCCGAAGTCGGAGGCTCAACCCACTGAGCCACCCAGGCGCCCCAATGATGAATAATTTTAAAGTACCAGCATGTCCCACATTTGCATGGGACATACTTATCCTTTAAAAGTTACTCATTTAAGACAACTTATTTATTTAGACTTAACATAAGTAACTTTTAAGTATAAGTATGTCCCAAATTTCCGTGCAGCATACTTACACTGTAGAAATAGCTCGTTTTTCTTTCCAACGTGGTTACTTATTCTTACAAATCATTCATTTTTGCCCCCTCCGTTCAAATGCAACTGGTTGATGTGTTAGTGGTAAGGGTAAGTGTGCATCCCGTATCCTCGTGCGCTAAACCATCAGCCATCGTCAAAGGACGATGTTGCAAATTGTTTGTGACCGATGAAAAATCGTCCTGTGATCTCCACGTGCTTTCACTCAAAAAGCAGTCTAAATAGGATTGACTTAAAGAAAACAAATCTTAACAAATAAGAGAATGAGAGTCAGTCATTCCACCCAACATAGTTCTTTTGCTAACAACGTAGAACTCTTCAGGTTGGCTTTTGTCCCAGAGTTGGCAAAGCTGTTCGCGTTACGGACAATAAATTCAAGTGGGCTCGCATTTCTGCGACGGGGGGGCATTGTCTGCAAGCATATCCTGCTGTCCACCAGGAGCACTGAACGATTCTGACGTTGTGTGCGGTAACTACAGACAACATACTCTGTGCAATTTAGTAAATGTTTTATTATATTCCTATCAATTCAGGTTCTCACACTCATCCTGATGTTGCCGGGGACTTCAGTACTAATTTGTGTAGAAAAAATAAACACAAGACTCACTTCCTACTGTCTTTAAGGCTTTACAATAATAAGTAAACAGTTCGTTCCTGGCCATCCCATATTTATACAGGTGGGGTTTATTTCCCCAGGCAAAGGAAAGCATTTTGAATTAATAAATTTGCTGGCTTGCCATGTGCTGTGACATTTTGTTTTGGTAAAACAATGACCTAGAATGCAGAAGTCTATTGAATCCAAGTGTGGCCAACATGAGAGAGACGTACTGGCTTTAAATGAAGTTGTTTTTCCTGGAGACAAACTCAGTGTGTGCGAAATGTGCTTTGCACATGAACTGGTTGCAACAAATAACAATGTGTGCATCCACCGGGCAGTCATGACAAGTGGGTTTTTCCTGAGATTCTAGAAAAGGGAAAAGACAAGCCAGAGAATGTGTCTTCCGATGGTCACCACAAGACATCTGGATTGCACGGCTCTAAAACACAGAAGTGGTTTTAATGAACAAAAAGGAAAGTTTGGACCAGTAGTAATCTAAGGTACAGAGCCTCCATTGAGTTACCTTAGATTTATGCTATTTTTGGACCAGAGACCTGGGTTTTTAGAGTCATCACTTATAATACTTTATTGACATGTTTGGCCATGAACTATAGAACAGAAGTGAGTTATCAGAAGGCTCTTGACATGTTGGGCCATGAACTATAGAACAGAAGTGAGTTATCGGAAGGCTCATTAACGTGTGTCATGGCGGGAAAAGGAGGGAAGGAGAGAAGGAAGGAAGGAGGGAAGGAAGAAAGGAGAGAAGGAGGGAAGGAGGTAGGGTGGGAAGGAAGAAGGAAAGGATGGGATGAAGGAAAGAGTGAAGGAAGGAGGAAATGAAGAAAGGAGGTAAGGTGGGAAGGAAGGAGGGAAGGAGACAAGGATGGGAGGAAGGAAAGAGGGAAGGAGGTAGGGTGGGAAGGAAGGAGAGAAGGATGGGAGGAAGGAAAGAGTGAAGGAAGGAGGGAAGGAGAGAAGGAAGGAGAGAAGGATGGGAGGAAGGAAAGAGTGAAGGAAGGAAGGAAGGAAGGAAGGAAGGAAGGAAGGAAGGAAGGAGAGAAGGAAGGAGGAAGGGAGATGAGAGGGACACTAACAGGTGACCAGATGGTTTAGTGTGCTAGAGAGAGTTGTGTGTTGGTGACAGGTGTATACACAAGAGAGAAGAGACAAAATCAATGAGTCCTACTGAGGAGGACTTGTGAGGTGTAGATGTGGGAGGGGTCACCTGCCCTAATTCAGTGGATTTTACCTTCTCTGGCCTTTCGTTTTCTGTCCATTGTTTTTCTGGTCGTAGACGATGCCATTGTGGCCAAGGCCATGCTTAAAAAAAACAAGCGACCCTCAAAACCTCTGTTGTGGGAGGAAGGTAATAATATTACATCTCTCTGTTTTTTTGGAAACAGTGTAAGGGAGAGAACACAAAGATTGGAGGTAGACATGCTATGATCTCAGAATGATTTCAAAAAACTAAACAAGTCACGAGTTAATGGCTATTTTAGTAACAGTATACGTGTTGTGTATTTCGTGTGTGTGGTTCTCCAGTACACGAGTATGAAGGGCTCCTCTCTGTATGAGAACACAACAGTTGAGGTCCAGCGGAATCGCATTTCCACAACCTCAGTGTCCTTAGAGAGGTGCTTGGTGATTGGGGGTGAGGGGTTTGTGGGAGGAAGCTTTGGAGGAGTTAACCCCCCAACTCCCTACTTTTTAGTTGGATAGCTTGCGCTATATCCAGAGTATTGCCTAAGGGACCAGTGGGCTGGGGCGGGATGCAAGGAAGGCTTTAAAAGGAGGTGATGCTCGGACTTGGCCGAAAACGTAGCATCCACAGCAGCAACCATTACACTCGTTACACTCCGCACGGTGGGGCACGGTGTCCCACCCCAGAAGGACCCAGTCGTGGTGATGGGCCAACCGATAGTGCATCCTCATGCTGGCCCTTCGTCCTTTGCTTTGCCCCTTCCATTCTTCATGTCTGCCTACCGAGACCACATCCCGCAGCATTGTACCTACACATGGCTTATGCCTCATGCCCTGCTTTTGGGGGACCCCACGGCTGTCATGAAGAAGACCATTGTTTCCCAAATTAATGTCTAATCTAAATATGATGCCAAAAAGGAGGCTGATTGTTGAGCAATTGTGAAACTAATGTAAAAGACCCATGAAAAGAACACATCTGAGACAAGCCAGGTCCACCATGGGGGAAAATGGAAAGAGAGGATTTGTCCCACAGATAGGGTGTTCTTAAGTGCCAAAGCTGCAGGAACACGTAGGCACTGGGGGTGAGGACAGCCCAAAGAAAAATGGGATACAGGGGAGTTCCCCCAAATTAATGCCTTCTCGATACTGCCCTTAAAAAAATTTTCTTTTTAATGTTTGTTTATTTTTGAGAGAGAGAGAACATGAGCAAGGGAGGGGCAGAGACTGGGAGTCACAGAATCTGAAGCAGGCTCCAGGCTCTGAGCTGTCAGTGTAGAGCCCGACGCGGGGCTCGAACTCACAGACCGTGAGATCATGACCTGAGCTGAAGTTGGACGCTCAACCGACTGAGCCACCCAGACGCCCAAGAAATGTGTATTGGGGAAACTGGTTCACTATATGAAGGAAGACAAAACTGGGTCCCCACCGTCTCAGCATCTACAAAGATGGATTACACACTTACGTCTTGATGATCAAATAAAGTAAAAGGAAATAAAAAAGAGTATCTTTTTGGCCTAGGAGCGAGCAAAGATGTCTTGAACAGGATCCTGGAAGCACAGATCATAAGGAAAAAACAGGAATTTTACTCCATTGAAATGAAGGCGTTGCATCAAAGGCATCATGGTCAAGTTTAATTGATGGTTGAAAGGATGGAAACAGTTACTTGCAATATCCAAATATTAAAAAAGGTAATTTTTTTTTGAGAGAGTGTGCAAGTAACAGAGCAGTGGCAGAGAGAGAGAGAGAATCTCACAAGGGGCAGAGAAAGAGAGAGACAGAGGTGGAGAGAGGGAGAGAGAGAAACAGAGAAGTGGGGGTTCATCCGGGGCTCATGTTTTTACCTGAAGTGGGGCTCCAGCTCACCTGAAGCAGGGCTTGTGCTCACCCGATGTGGGACTCGAACTCACCAACTGTGAGATCATGACCTGAACCGATGTCAGATGCTTAATGACTGAGTCACCCAGATGCCCCCCAAAAAGGAATTCTTATCTAGAATATAGGCAGTACTCTTGCAAATGAATCCGATAAAAACCTGGAAACCCTATAGAAACAAAGAGGCAAAGTACAAGAACGAGCAATGCAGAGAAAAAATGAGTAAACCCTGTTACCAAATGACTGTTCATGATCAGGGAATTGCAAACTAAAGCAGCGGTGAGGGGCAGTTTCGTATGCATTGGGATTACACGCTACATAAAACAAGAACACACCTAGTTGTCTCCAGAGCGTGAGAAAACGGCAGCTTTCCTGCCCTGATGGTGATGATCAATATTGCGGTTGCCATTCAGAGGAGCATTCTGGCCAGGCTTTAGATTTTTTGCCAAATAAAGTAGACAGCTCATGACCCAGCAATATCCCTTGTTAGGTATACAGCCTGGAGGAATTCATACCCAAGTGCGTAAGTGACACGTCCAGCATATTCCACATGGCTTAGGAAATCAAGAGCAGCTTAGGTAGCCATGAGCATGTGAAGTTCATAAAATGTGGTAGTCGCATGCCACGTGCAGATATACAACAGAATAGTCGGATATTTGGCAACATGATGGGGTCTTAAAAACATTCTGTTGAGTGTTTCAGAAACAGGATGAGATTTATAGCACTGTGCTATTTATATAAATGGAAAACACATCCTTGCAAGGCGGTGCAGCACAATGTCCTTTACAAGCCACAGGCATAGTTAAGGGCAGATGTTAGACAGATTGCACGGGCAGTGGAGTATGTGGATTGCTGGGCTGAGAGCGGGGACACGGGCGAAGGGGAAGACACACATTCACAAGGGGAGATCTTGCCTCTGGTGCTGGCGGCTGTAAGACCAATGATTAACTCACCTCTTGGTACAGAGGTCTAAGTAAGAATATCAACAACAAACAGATGAATAACTAGAACCTTGGCAGGAAAACACGTAAGAGTGAGGAAGCATGGAAAAACCAAGCAGATGTTGGAGGTTGAGACGCCATGATGGCTTTAGTTTAGGGTTTCCCCATTTGGCACAACACTGGGGACTGGATCATTCTTTATGGCAGGACGTCCTGGGCACTGAAGGCTGTTGAGCAGCGTGTCTGGTCTCCCCCAGGAGACACGAGTAGCATCCCCAGTTGTGCCATTTAAAAAACATCTCTTAAGCCTTGCCCCCATCCTCTGGAAGAGGGGCCACCGCCACTCCCATTGAAGATGGTTTATGGAAGGAAAAGCAAGATGGCACACTAGAAGAGGTTGTGGAAGAGGAAAGTAGGGTCGTGAGTAGCTTACAAAATACCCGGGATCATGTTGAAGAGCCCAAGAAGGGAGTCCATCGGACAGGTCTTGGGAAGTCTCCTGTAGATGCTTCGAGCTCTCTAAACATTTGAGGTCACCCTTCCCTTGGAAACCCCCCATAAGAAAAGAACTTGAGTAATCTCATTACAGCAGCGTTCTTGGTGTTCTTCCCTGTATTTCTGAGGATATCTGGAGGTGCAGGTTGGCGGCAGTGGTGGTTATGTGCTCCAAGTTGTGTCTTCTCAAGATTCCTCCAAGGGGTGCCACCCCACCATCCTTTCTGCTTCATAATAGCAGGGGAGAGAGCCTCCACATCGTCGTTTCTCTTGTTCCTCATCATGCCTCCCGCGTCTGACCTGTGTGTGTTCTAGGCATCGCCCTTGTTGGTGCCAGAAGGAGACGAGGAGACAGCTCAACTCCCACCATTGGACTCGCGGTAACCATTCTTAGGCACCTGTGACAAGAGGAACTTCTCCCTACCTCTTCCTCCTTAATGCCTGGCATATTGTGGGTTTCCCAGTCTCCCCATTGACGCTTTTTCCCTGTTCACCTGTCCCCTTTCCAGGACCCTTACCACCTCATGTAGCCGGGCGACAGTGCCCCAATTCTGCAGAGCCTTTACTGGGCAGAGTCTCTGAGCATCTTCCCTTTGCATTTGCTAAGGTAGACACCGCGATACAAATCCCAGGTTGATCTCTGTTCCCTTCCGTCCTTCCTCCAGGGCCCTGGGCTTATGAACTCAGGTGGTAGAGGGGATCTAAATGGAAGAAGCCAACTGGAGAGAGAAAAGGTAGGACACCCAAAAAACGGAAGAGTAAAGGCAAGGTGAGGGGTGCGGTTGGGGGTGGGGAGTGAGCATCCGTGAAATTTGGGGACATGGGTGGGTAGATTGGAGCTTGCAATCCGGTCATTATGTGGGAGAAACGGGACTTTGCGGGCTGTTTACGTGGGCTCCGGAGTGTTTAACTTTGAATTTACTAACGGATTTTAGATTATAGACATTACCATTATGCATTATAATTCTCATTGTATTATTTTATATGATTGGTATGTTATAAATTATAATATACATTGTAAATTATAACATGGCACCTCCATCTGAACACAAACTCCCATTTGGAACCTCTTCAGTGTGACTTAGCAGACAGCTCAAAGTCTTAACATTGACACCTGTGTTTCCATACCACCACCTGGCTCAGTCACCAACCTACCCTGCTGGACCCAGCAGGCATTCCAGTGTGCATTTTGCTGATACAGTCTGTACATTAATCTGAGCTTATTATTTTATAATTTTATTTTGTTTACTTTTATTATTTTAAGTATATTTTGTCTGTCGCCTTTTCATTGTGGTTATCTGTGTCATGTGGATTCAGATTCGGGATGAACAGACTATCCGTTCATTTCTTTGAATTCGGCGGGCTTCTTTTCATCTGTTGATCTGCGTCTTCTGCGCCTACCCAGAAAAGTTGTGGGTTTTTTTTTTTTTCTCTCTGAGTTTTCCTTTTGGGATTTCTTTTTGTTGGATAGGCTTGTCTTCTTGGATACGAGGCATCTTCTTTTATGGCTCTGCTGGATCGCTTGTCTGTATTAGAACAAAACAGCACACGTTGTTCAGTGTTCTGGTAAAGTTCTTGCATTTTGCCCAATGCAACCCTTTAAGGATCTGCAGACTTACAAACCCAATGTCACGTCTCCAGTTGAGCTGGACGTTGGTTGATCTTTCCTTACGAATGTCTTCTTGTACGTGTTATAAGTGACGTGACGTTGTGTCCTTACGTTTGTTGTACGCTGTGTCCGATGTGTGGTAAGCCTTCCCTGATTATTTGTGTCTGAATGCAACTTAGAAAAGGTAACTTTCCTCAGTAATGATAAACGACAGAGAAAACAAACAGGAAAATATTCCCCTTTATCCTTGGACTCGAGAGAAACACACGGCATGGTTTTGATGAGATCCTTCTGGGTAAAAGTTGCTGATGCTAACAAAACCAAGGGGGAAAATTTCTTCTGCAGAGACAGTTTGCTAAAGGCAGAGGGGAGCCAAAAATAATTTTTTTTTGAAAGGGTGTTCTTTTTTTCTTCCTCCAGATTGATCCAATATAAATGTACATTTGGAGGTCTCATTTGGTGACCTCTGTGGGCTGGGGCATTAAAATAAAGCCTGGCCTGTAACCTTGAGAAAATCGCTTGCAGGGGAGGATCCCTTGGAAAATGATTACGGACGTGTAAATGTGGTGTCCTAACCACAAACAGCTGTGTCTCGCAAATCGCTGGACCACGGTCATCGCCCTGCGGATGTTAGGTGCGGTTCGTCCAGGAAAGGCCAGCGTGCTGACTTCACCGTAAACCGGTCTCGGGAAAGAACGAAGGCCATACAGAGATAGAAAGACCCCGTATCTGACGCTGATTTCAAGTATTTCCCCGACTCTGCTCTGTGTGCTGTGCAGCTATTTTATTTCCGCAGACACCACGAAGGATCCAGCGCTCTGGGACACGTGGATTCCCTAGAGCAGCTCAAGAGGCGATCGGTAGTGGGGTCCGATGAGCCCGTGATCAGTGACGCTTGCTACGGAGGCAAGACCTCGATGACTTTCCAGTGATAGTGCGTTTTCTCAGTTCTTCCCAGAAGGGAACGCTGGGGGAAGACTTGCAATTATTAAATATTTTCAACATCAAAAAGGTATTTTAAAAAGCCAAGAGTCAGGGGGTCTTTGCCCGTCTCATCTGTGGAGCATGCCTTTGGGGCTGATGGTCACGTGCTCAGTCTACCCGGACAAACAGGTAGGGTGTGGGTTTCCAGAAGGACCCATGAGCTCGACTTACGTAGGTACAAGGCTTTACATGGGGCTGTCTCTAGCTGTAAGGTGGAGACTGGTTTCAAATGACATTGCTTTCCATTAGCATTTCCTTTATGGCCCAGTTTTGGCGTGTGCTGTGTAAACGCCCCTGCTCCAGCACTTGGTGTCCTGACATGCTAATTTACATAAAAGGCCAGTGGAGATCCGAGCCAGAGGGCCACAGCCGGGCCGAGAGCACGCGTCCCCAGCCCATGGAAAACAGGCACTGCCGTTTCCACACAAATCACCACATGCGGCACCCGTCTGTCACCGGGGAGGCGATGCCCCGTCTCCAGCTCAGCATGCAATGACTCAAAACCCCACAAAACTGGAAGGCAAGTGAACAAACATAGGGCCAAGCCTCTTGCGAGGGTTACGGGAGCAACTTTCTCTGCCGCTGGCATGGCTCCTTGCGGTTGGCTTTGCCCTAAAACGATAGAATCGAGAGTATTCGAGTAACTTTGGAGAACCAGCAACAGAACCCAGAAGAATCTTGGCAAGAGGAATTGTCTCCCTAAGTCTGGCTCGGAACGTGAGCACGGGTCCTAAAATGCTTGGAACTTCACAGCGTCATAATGATGCGATTTACCTACAACTTTCCATGTGGACCTGCGGTACGGTCACCCCATACTTCCTTCAGACAGTATCTCGTGCAGCGGGAATGATCCAGTAGTGGTCAAAACACAACAAAGCAAAACCCCACCTACTATATGTTAACATCCAGAGTAGAATTAATGTTTAAAAACGGGGTAGGTGGGAACATCTGGGTGGCTCAGTAGGTTGAGCACCTGACTTCGGCTCAGGTCATGATCTTGTGGTTTGTGAGTTCGAGCCCCGCGTCGGGCTCTGTGCCGACACTCGGAGCCTGGAGCCTGCTTCGGATTCTGTGTCTCGCTCTCTCTCCGCCCCTCCCCCGCTCATGCTCTCTCTCTCTCTCTCTCTCTCTCTCTCTCTCTCTCTGTCAAAAATAAATAAACATTAAAAATTTTTTTTAAAAAATGACTGAAGTGTTAGTGACAAAGGTCTTGCAAATGAGTCCCTTCCTATAGTATATATTTATAACTGTTTTTAACATATTTTTAATGTTTGTTTAATTTGAGAGAGAGAGAGAGAGCACAAGCAGGGGAGTGGTGGAGAGAGAGAGAGAGAGAGAGAGAGAGAGAGAGACAAGGGGAGAGAGAATCCCAAGCAGACATTGCATTGTCTGTGCAGAGCCCAACAGGGGGCTCGAACTCAGGAACCGCGAGATCATGACCTGAGCCGAGATCAAGAGTTGGGCGCTCAACCGACTGAGCCACCCAGATGCCCATTATCATTATTGATTTATTGTTCCAGTAACCTACCCTCCGGAACACCCAAAATTAAGTGGTTTGCTTTTCCATTCACGTGCCTCATGCTTTCCTTGGTTCGCAACATGAATTTATGCATACTATTCATTCTCCGTGTCCTTATGGACAAATAAAACCTGTTTTTCAACACTGGGCATCACTGGGTGCTCCTCTAAAGACATTTCTTGGGTTCTCTTTCCAGGAATCCCTCTCTTTCGCCGCCATTGTGGTCCCACGTATCACCTGCTGGCTTGGAGCCACCCTCCTGCCTCTTTCCCCGTAGACTGTGAACCCCACATGTGGTCAAATACCAGCACAGCCCTGCACGTGACACTGAGCATAGCCATTAATGACATAACCCATATCTAAGAACATCCTTCAAGACACGTGGTGCCCAGATGCAACCACTCCTTGAACTTCCATTTTTAAAATTTGCTTCCAGTGCAGAAATTAACTTTCATATAACGGAAGCTTACGGGGAGGCTGTTTATAGCTCGCAACATGGGTTCAGCTACAGAGAGGGATGACCTAATCCATTAAACATACACATGTTCCCCCTACACAATGAGCATAGACAGGGAATATTGTGAACAGGGGCCGTGAGATCCCACTCTTTCCTGGTCAGCCTCGCCTCTGGCTTCCTGTAGAGCAATCCCTGTTTATATCGACAAAATACAAAATAGTCCTCCTTTTTTCTCTTCCAAGAGCCCTGCGGGTTTTTGTGAGGTTTCATTGTGGGATTTTCCTCCCTGTTTGTGGTATAATGTGCGTGAGAGTCAAGAAAAAGTTTTACCGACGAATACGCTAACATCTAGGCGAGAATATGTGTGTGTGTGAGTCTTGAGCAAAACCGAAATCTTCGTGGCCAGCCACCCCGCCTTGGGACTCACGACAATTACAAGTTTAATAGAGTTGGCGTGATTCGAGCTGTCCAAATTTTAATGGAAAAACCACGAGGCTCGGTCTTCACTTCAATGTGACTTCTTCCACAGAACTTCCCAGGCAGGGCTGGGAGCCTCCCTTGGTTATTTATTTATTTAGTTGTTATTATTATTATTATTATTTAGCAATTCCTGCTTTTCTGATAAAACCTTCCCCCCACCCCCACCCCACAGCACTCTGTTGTTCTCTTCTTCTTGTATCCTGGGCTATGTGTTCTTTCCCTTTGTTTTTTTGTTGTAGGTGGAATGTTGGTTTCCCCAGTGAAGGTGTCCATGTCCTAAGTCCAAGGACCTATGAATATTTTTGGTTATAGGGCAAAAGGCAGATTAAAATTACAGATGGGGTTAAGGTTGTTGTGAATCCACTGGCCCTTCCCATCGGGAGGGGATCCTGGATTATCCAGGTGGGTCCAACACGACCGCAGGGGTTTTTAAACATTGAACAAGGCAGCAGAGATCAGACTAACTCTATGTGACAATGATGCAATCCACCCTTGCTGGCTTTGAGGATGGACAGAGGGGAGGCAGCCTCCAGGAGCAAGGGAATGGATCCTATGTTGGAGCCTCCGAGATAAACGCAACCCTGCGCACACGTTGATTTTAGCACAGTGGGATCTTTGTCGGACTTCTGACTTCCACTGTTGAAAGAGAGTAAGTGATTATGCAGCCCTAAGAAATTACGGCAGCTTCCTCTCTTGGTGACGGTGGGCCAGTTACCTGAATCCGCAGAACACCAGCTTGCTCATGGAGGGGCAGTGTGTTCTACACTCATGGCCCCCTGGGACAGTTCCCGCTGGACTTAGTCTACTGGGCAGAAACCAGTCATGGTGCTAGAAACCCTCTGATGCACCTGACAGCCCATGACAATTCTCTGACCCCAAATGTCAAGAGTGCTGCAGTTGAAAAGCCCTACCTTGTCCAAAGCTAGGATTATGAGGCACATCTTTATCATCAAAGTTACTGCACGCTAGTTTTGGTCTTTCTTCACGACATACCACAGGTGATCGTTTTTTGGTCTAGCTTCCAGAAGCCATTTCCTTATTAGTTTTCCAACCTCTGTTCACCACTCAGTTTCAAAGCCAATACAGGATGGTGTAAGCGCTTGTTACAGGAACAGCCTCCCCCAGGCAACACTTTCTGGACCCGTTACTAATTGGTGTGGGTAAAATCAACGCTAAGTTTGTTGTTTCAATATAACAACCACTATATTTGTTCCTAATTCTATGATGAGCAACTTGGGCTGGTCTCCGCTGGGGAGTTCTTTGGTTGGTCTTGTGTGGGGTCACTGATACAGCCACCATCATCAGGGTGGTTTGGATGAGACTGGGTGGTCTTAAGCCAGTTCACTCCCATGCCTACTGGGTGGTCCTGGTCATCATGTGAAGTCCTGAGACCTCATGTGAAGAAGCCAAGATAGCTTCTTTGAGATGAGCAACCACGAGAGAGGAACCCGGGACACAGCAACACCAATAGCCAAACATGGGAGTGCACCCCCACTGGGGTCATCCATCCATTCTCGGTTAACCAGCCAGCCGACTGCTGCCCCACTGGCAAATCCTAGATAAGACCAGCAGAAGGGCCACCCAGTGGAGCTCAGGCTCAATTGCTGACCCACGGAAATGTGAGCAAAGAAGATGGTGGTCGTTTTTAGCTACTAAGTATTGGGGCTGTTTGTTTCGCACCAATAAATAACTGATACATGTCCTTAGCAAACAAACAGCTCATTTCATGGAAATGTGGAAGCTTTCATGTCTATTTCGTAAGGAATTCTAACATGGCGGAGAAAGAAGTTCATCATTGGTTCTATGTGGCTAGAAGCGATGTGATGTAACGGGGAGCCTGTAGGCAGGTGGTAGCTGGGTTTAGCTGCCTGGGAGGGCACCTTCGTTGTATGTGGCTTATATTATGGCTCCGGGCCAAGGTCAGCTTGGGTTTCTAAGGGAAATTCTCTTAAAATAGGAGAAGTTAGACACAGTGAAAGCAAGTTACTGGTTTTAGACAGGATTTTGCTTTTGATTACTTGGCTTGTATATAGTACAATGTCTTTACTGTGGTCACCCCTACATTGGAATGTCCAACAAAGCCCATGGTGAAGATTCCACGTTGTGTGAGGACATGATGTTATTTGTTTGCACAGAACAGTTTGACTCGGGAGTGTTAGTAGCAACTCTGAACTGTAATGGAGATCTTTAAATGTTTCTCTTTGGGTAATTGATATATTGTTTTCATTGATGTACTTTTTAGCCCTCATCTTCTTAATGCTCAAATGCTTGTGTAATCTAGGAGAGAATCAGGCTATCTGTTTCTGATTTATTTTATATTAACTCAGTGAATATTTTTTATATGTACAAGAAGTCTTCTGAGAGTATTTAATATACTATTTTGATCTTTCTGTGCTAAAAGCATGAAGCCATATTTTTCCCCCCAAGGGTAGAAATCTGGAAGAGATTTAAATTATGATCAAAACAGCAAACTCATGAAGTTTGAATGGTTTCTAAACTTGGAAGAAAGAGTTTCTCCAACCTCCTTCCTTTTAGGAGAAAATCAGATTTCAACTTCCTGGCATCACACAGAATGCCCTATATTTTTTTTCATCAGTGTATGTAAAATTCAATTTTATTTTATTTTTTTAATTTTTTTTTTCAACGTTTATTTATTTTTGGGACAGAGAGAGACAGAGCATGAACGGGGGAGGGGCAGAGAGAGAGGGAGACACAGAATCGGAAACAGGCTTCAGGCTCCGAGCCATCAGCCCAGAGCCCGACGCTGGGCTCGAACTCACGCGAGATCACGCGAGATCACACGAGATCACGCGAGATCTCGCGAGATCTCGCGAGATATCGCGAGATCTCGCGAGATCATGACCTGAGCCGAAGTCGGAGGCTCAACCCACTGAGCCACCCAGGCGCCCCTAAGATTTTGTTTTAATGTTTTTGAGGGAAACAGAGACCAAGCACGAGCAGGGGAGGGGCAGAGAGAGAGGGAGACACAGAATCGGAAACAGGCTCCAGGCTCCGAGCCATCAGCCCAGAGCCCGACGCGGGGCTCGAACTCACGCGAGATCATGCGAGATCCTGACCTGGCTGAAGTCGGACGCTCAACCCACTGAGCCACCCAGGCGCCCCTAAGTCTTTGTTTTAATGTGTATTTGTTTTTGAGGGAAACAGAGAGCAAGCACGAACAGGGGAGGGGCAGAGAGAGAGGGAGACACAGAATGGGAAACAGGCTCCAGGCTCCGAGCCATCAGCCCAGAGCCCGACGCTGGGCTCGAACTCACGGACCGCGAGATCGTGACCTGGCTGAAGTCGGACACTTAACCGACTGCGCCACCCAGGCGCCCCAAAATTCAATTTTATGTGATGCATTGATTTTCCTACCGATCCTGTTATCATGTTTAACTTCATTAAAAGCTTTCATAAACAGCTAAATAGTCAATTGATAATGTTAACCTTTTTCTTGCTGGTGTAGGGAGGTACTTGGGAGTTGGACAGGATTTAGACCTGGTGATGATTTTTTCAGGAACATTCACTCACGTTCCGTTTCAGTAAGAAGAGAGGAAGCAAACAGATTAAGGAGAACACAGCGGGGAGATGAACTGTAGGTTCACACACACGTCAGTGTGGGGGCTGCTGCTGGATGGGAGACACAGAACTGTTCGCCCCCACCGCCCGCAAGTATCAGAAAACTCTGCCTGGGCGCCCGGGTGTCCGCAGATGTGTGCCACACTGCATCATGTTGAAGTCCATTTAAGTCCCTTTGCCCTGAAGTAGAACCAGATGCATTGGAACCGCGGGTGGAGAAAGTCTGGCTGCAGTAACTCTCCAGGATGTCAGTTTTATTGCACCTAATGCCAAAGCAGATTTGAGGAACAACGCGCCTTTTACCGTCTTCTTGCAGATGCTTTCTGGAGCTGTAACCCCCCCACCTAATGTTTCTTGGATCTCTGGAGTTAAAAATCTGCACTCAGATTGTTAGAATTCCTTCCGCCACCTCTGTTAAGAGAAACTGAGTCATCCATTCAGTTACTGGCTTAAGTGGATAGCTGGGTCCTGGTTCCGGCACCAGGGCAAGGGTGGGGAGAAACGTGGTGCATGTGTGTGTGCATCTGTGTGTGTAAGCACATGTGTGGGGGGTGGACACGTGTGTGCGTGGGGTGGACAACCAACCAGCAATCACAGTGGACATGATGAACCTTAGGACCCGCCCAGGGCATGGACGGGGGCTCTGCAGTGCTGGGGATGCACAAGTGGGCAGAGCGCGCGAGGCAGGCCGTCCGCACAAGTGACCCCTACGTGTACTTCGGTATGAGGATGCAATACAAAGGGAATCAGGCCAATCACTGACGGCTGATTCCGGGAAGAGCAATTTCTGTATTTACAAAGGTACCCATTTTATCCCCCAAAAGTGTTTCATTTTGACTACTTGTGTATTTACAAATATCTGTCCATCTACCTTTCTATCATCTATGTATCTATTATTATATATAATAAAATAATAAATATGTTAGAATAGAATAGATCTTAATATAAAATATGAATGAGATTATTTATATTAGATAAATAGATATATAGATGATAGATGGATGGATAGATAGATGCGATGCATAGATAGATAAGATAGATAGATAATAAAGATGATGGATGGATGAAAATGATGGATGGACAGATAGATAGATAGATATGATGGATGGATGGATAGAAAGATAGATATGATGGATGGATAGATAGATAGATAGATAGATAGATAGATAGATACATACATACATATGATGGATGGATGGATAGAAAAATAGATATGATGGATGGATAGATAGATAGATAGATAGATAGATAGATAGATAGATATGATGGATGGATGGATGGATAGATAGATAATAGATAAAGATGATGGATGAATAAATATGATGGATGGATAGATAGATAGATATGGATGGATAGATAGGTAGGTAGATAGATACATAGATGATAGATAGATAGATAGATAGATAGATAGATAGATATAGATGGATAGGTAGGTAGATAGATAGATAGATAGATAGATAGATAGATATGGATGGATAGGTAGGTAGGTAGGTAGATAGGTAGATAGATACGATGGATGGATGGATGGATAGATAGATAGATACATAGATACATAGATAGATAGAGAGATAATAGAGAAAGATGATGGGTAGATAGATATGATGGATAGATATGATGGATGGATGGATAGATAGATAGATATGATGGATGGATGGATAGAAAGATAGATATGATGGATGGATAGATAGATAGATAGATAGATAGATAGATAGATAGATATGATGGATGGATAGATAGATAATAGATAAAGATGATGGATGGATAAATATGATGGATGGATAGATAGATAGATATGGATGGATAGATAGGTAGGTAGATAGATACATAGATAGATAGATAGATAGATAGATAGATATAGATGGATAGGTAGGTAGGTAGATAGATAGATAGATAGATATGGATGGATGGATAGGTAGGTAGGTAGGTAGGTAGGTAGGTAGGTAGATAGATAGGTAGATAGATACGATGGATGGATGGATGGATAGATAGATAGATACATAGATACATAGAGAGATAGAGAGATAATAGACAAAGATGATGGGTAGATAGATATGATGAATAGATATGATGGATGGATGGATAGATAGATAGATAGATAGATATGATGGATGGATGGACTGACAGACAGGATTCATAAATCAAAGGATGGATGGATAGATAGACAGTATGGGTGCATGGATAGATGTGTGGGTGGATGGACGAATGGATGGATAGATAGACATATTGGTAAGGATGAATGAATGGGTGGACAGACGGATGGATAAATAGAAGATAAGTGATGGACGATTTCAACAGGTTTCAAAGATTTCAGCAAGTATTTCGTTGACCATTTTTACTGTTGATAAAGTTTATGCCAATTCATATTACATTGGATGGTTTAAGTGTCTTTTGAAGATTCCTTCGTTGATTTTAGTTTCCTTTTCCTAATGGCTATCTAAGGAATGTCCAATTTGTCTGGGCCCCAGCTCTGAGCTGCTGTGGGGGAATGAGCTGGAGCAAATAGCAGCCACCTTCTGCCGTAGGAAAGGCAGACAGACAGGTGAGTTGGCACACGGCCCACCCTACAGCTCTGGCTTCCCTGGGGACCCCTATCAACATGTTTTTGGTGAGTCAGGAAAATGAACCATTTCTAGGACTTGATACCCTGGTGAACTGGCTATCGGAGAACCAACCTAAGGTCAGGTACCAGGGGGTTGAGGACCTGAGGTCCATCAAAGTCAGTGCAAAGGAGAGATAATGGTAGACAGTCCCATGGGCTGGAATCAGTGGCAGATCTCGGGCTGTGGCCGGTGAGACAGACAGACGGGGTCTTGGTGAGAAGTGCCAGGTCTCTTATGCAACACTCTGGGGACCCCCCCCCCCGGGTCGGAGGGCCCTCACGTGCACCAAGGTGCCTTGTTACCGCTTTTCTCTGAGAAAAGCTTTCTCTCTCATTCCTACACAGCGACCAACTCCTGCTTTAAAAAAAAAAAAAAAGAATTGCAATATAATTAACAGACAGCGTCGTTCACATTTCAGGCATGCACCATGCCGATTTGATACATGTACACGTTGCGGTATGATTGCCCTTCTCGCGTGAGCCTCTGTCACATCGCATATTGTCATTTCTTGTCTGTGGCGGGAACCATCTAGTGTCTTAGCAGGTGTGATACTAAGCATCTAAGTCTGCGATCGCTGTCACTCACTATCACCTGCATCAGGTCTCCAGGACGTGCTTATTCAGTTTTCATTTATTTATTTTTAAATTCCAGTTAGTTATCATACAGTGTAATATGAGTTTCAGGTGTTCAATACAGTGATTGGCCAGTTCCCGGCAACATCCAGTGCTCATCACGACAGGTGCGCTCCTTAGCCCCCATCCCCGATTTCCCCCATCCCGTACTCTCCTCCCCTTTGGTAACTACCAGTTTGTTCTTTATAGTTGAGAGTCTCTTTCTTGGTTTGCCTGTCTGTCTTTGTGTCTTTTTTTTTTTTTTTTTTTGCCTCTGCCCATTTATTTTGATTCTTACATTCCACATGTGAGTGAAATCATATGGTATCTGACTTCCTCTGACTGGCTTATCTCGCTGAGCATCAAAGTCTCTAGGTCCATCCACGTCGTTGTAAATGGCAAGATTTCATTCTTCTTCATGGCTGAATACTGTTCCAGCGTATACATACCCCATCTTTATCCATGCATCACTCGGTGGAGATTGGCTCTTCTCTATACTGCCACGGGGCACATACGGATGCACACAGCTCTTCACAGTTGTGTTTTTGGAGATTGGCTCTTGTGGGTTGTGTTTTTGTCTCCTTTGGAGATCCAACTCCTACTTGGAATTCAGATATGCTTGCAGACCAATCCGAGCTGTCTTTCTGAGCGTGACATCCACTCTAGAAAGTCCAGGAACTTTTACAGCTGGTGTTTCCCTCCACCTCCTTTACATAGAACATCAACGAAACAATTATGCATCTTGTTTCCTTGAGCATTTCTCAGCCTTGGGGCTGTTGACGTTTTGGACCAGGTGACTCTGACGTGGGGGCTCCTGAGCCCTGTGGAATGTTGAGCAGCATCCCTGGTCTCCACCCACCAGGGCCAGGAGCACCCTCCCCCAACAGCTCCATTTCAACTACCAGAACTGTCTCCAGACATGGCTGAGGGTCCCCTGGGTGAGCCACATCACCCCTCTTTGCAAACCACTTCTCTCTAAAATAGGAGGAATGAAATATTTTCTCTCCCTACATATATATCTGAAGAATGCATGGTTGACTAACAGAATCACTACAGCTGGGTCCAAGTTGCCACATAGGATGCCATCTGTGTTGTTGTTAGGTTTTTGACACACATGAAAAGCACAGTAGAGACGACCTAAAAAAATGCACACACACAACGTTTGGTGGTCTTTCTATGAGATTTCAAAACCCCCTGACTTTTTTAAAGAAAAAATTTTTAATGTTTATTTAGTTTAGAGAGAAAGAGAGACAGAGGTGGGGTGGGGGAGGGCAAAGACAGAGGGAGACACAGAAACTGAAGCAGGATCCAGGCTCCGAGCTGTCAGCACAGAGCCCGACGCGGGGCTTGAACTCATGGCCCACGAGCTCATGATCTGAGCCGAAGTCGGACGCTCAACCGACTGAAGATAAATGAAGTCTAGATTTGCTCCCCGCATCGTGCCCCAAGTCAAGACTAACACATCACACACTTAAACATTGGTAAGGAGGGTAGATTTCATGTTAAGAGTCCTTAGCACAATATAATAATAAAAAAAGAAAAGAAAGAAAGAAATGAAAAGACATGGTCTTAAGCCGCAGAAGGAAGTGGGTCTATGCTGGTCTTGTCTGGAGGCTGGGTCGGCTGTGTTATCAACAAACGGGAAGTTATCTTATCTCTGTAGGAATGTGTTAGGGCTATCTTTAGACAAAGAGAGAAAAAAAGCAAAAAAAAAGCCCATCACCTCTGCTGTGGCCACATGGCATTTGAGTTAAAACTCACTCTGCTGCACGTCTGCTTTCCAACAAGTCACAAAGAGCAAGAAAGCCCAAGGCAGCTAGAGTTTTACCTCGACTCTGACAATCCCCAGGTTTGCCACTGCACACGGACCCACCATCATCCTTAAAAAGCATTACTATCAAGATCACGAGGTCACTGGTTTCCTTCGCTTCTAAACTCCAGCTCCCGTGGAATGACGCCCTGAACAAATGGAAATTCTCGTTGCGTTGAAACGTGGTTACTTCTCTTCAAAGGAAGATCATCTTAACGAAACCAGAATGCAAAGAAAGTGAGAATGGCGTATGTCTGCGGTCCATCTGTGTGGATGCCAACGTGCTCCACGAAATCCTCTGGAGGAGCCCTAATAATGACCCCAACTCCGGGCACCTGCCCTGTTCCTGAACCTCCCTCTGCAGGTTGTGATAAAGCATTTGGCGATCAGATAATCACCGGGGAAGGTATTACATGAATTTCTGGCCCCCCCTTCCCCCCTGACTTCGCCAGGCTGCAAGCACGTTTTAAGACAGATGTTGGCCGTGCGTTCCTTCCAACGTTGCCCTGGATGGAACACAGAACAAGGTTTCATCGAGAGCCTTCTCAGATCTGCTTCCCTCCATCTGCTAAGTTTTCAAGAGTTGTATAATTTATTACATGGCAGGTCAAAGGGAACTTTGCCGAGAGCGGATGGGTGTGTAGAACTTAAACATTTAGGGGTTATTCAAAGTAACTCAAACCGATGGATATGTTTTGGGGAAATAAACACAATGGTCTGTAATCGGGAATTCAATCAGATTACGATCTCTACTTTTTTTTTTTTTTTCATTTGAGAGAGAGTGAACAGGGCAGGGGCAGAGACAGAGAATCCCAAGCAGGCTCCGTGCTATCAGCACAGAGCCCGATGCAGGGCTCGAACTCATGAACTGTGAGATCGTGACCTGAGCCGAAATCAAGAGTCAGACATTCAAGTGAGTGAGCCACCCAGGCGCCCTTGGTTCCCCTTAATGGTAGCGACTGTGTGGATGAATTAGTGAATGCGTGAACAACAACAAAAAATAGCCTGAACTGATGTCTTTCGAGGTGCACCCGAAATCAAGCCACACGGGATGATGGGGCCAGAGATGGACACATGGGCAGTTCCCCCACAAGGCCAACAGCTTATCCAGACAATGCACACGAAGTACCATTTTCTCAATAAACCTGGTTTTTGTTTGTTTTTCAAGAACAAACTTCTGATCTATCCTTGCACGTGGGTGAAGGTCAGAAACATGATGCTCGGGAAGAGAAGCCTGACACAAAGGCACCCATCACGTGTGACTCCACAGGAAGCCGATGGCTGGATGCCAGGGGCCAGGCAGGGCACGGGGTTGCCTCTCTGTGGGGGATGAAAACGCCTGGGAACGGGGCCCAGAAGGGGGTTGTGCACAATGGCAAAGTTACTGAGCACGTCTGAAGGGTTTGCTTACTTTTGTCCAGCGGGTGCCTGGGTGGCTCACTCGGTTGAGCATCTGACTTTGGCTCAGCTCATGATCTCATGGCTCACGAGCTCAAGCCTCGCGTCAGGCTCTGTGCTGACAGCTTGGAGCCTGGAGCCCGCTTTGGATTCTGTGTCTCCCTCCCTTTCTGCCCCTGCCCTGCTCACGCTCTGTCTCTCTCTCTGTCTCTCTGTCTCTCTGTCTCTCTCTCTCTCTCAAAAATAAATAAACATTAAAAAAAATAGTCCCAGAAGATTCTCAAACTCCAAGTCAGGTTTGCTTATGCAGGGAAGTACACGTGAAGTGAGAATCTCAGGAAGCGTGCAAACTGAATGCCTTGACATCATCAGTGTGAATTCAGGAGCTGGGCAGGCTTTCGACTCAGATAAGTAAAGAATTGTCTCACATGATTGTGGCGGTTCAGAGAGTCCGAAATTTGAGAGGTAGTCTGGCAGCCTGGGGACTCAAGGTGTGTGTGTGCGACATCAGGCTTTTTTCTCTCCAGGACTTCAACTGATTAGATGAGGCCCACCCACGTTATGGAGGCAGTCTGCTTTACTCAAGGTCTGTTGATTTGAATGTTACTCTCATCCAAAATCCATCCTCACAGAAATATCTAGAATAATATTGAAACACATATCTGTTTTTTTTAATTTTTATTTATTTATTTGTTTTTTTGAGAGATGGAGACAGAGAGGGAGTGTGAGTGGGGGAGGGGCAGAGAGAGAAGGTGAGAGAGAATTCCAAGCAGGCTCTGTGCTGTCAGCATAGAGCCCCATGTGGGGCTCAAACTCAGGAACCGGGAGATCATGAACTGAGTCGAAGTCAGAGTCAGATACTCAACCAGCTACTCAACCAGATACTCAACCCAAGTGCCTTGCATACTGTTGGTTTTACAGTTAGTTTCACGGTAGTCCATTTTCTTTGAAAATTAAGTACGTATTAGAAATTTGCTAATGCACTTTGCTATTTTTCCATGTTGCTAAAAGACATCTGTCTCTAACTGTATTATCTGTCTACCTACCTATCATCAGTTATCTATCCATCCATGCCTCTATCCTATCTACCTATGTTCTATCTATTCTATCTATCTATCTATCTATCTATCTATCTATCTATCTATCTATCATCTATCTATCATCTACCTGTCATCTATCATCTACCCATCCACCCATCCATCCATCCATCCATCCATCTATCCATCCATCCATCCATCCATCCATCCACCCACCCACCCATACATCATATCTATCTATCTATCTATCTATCTATCTATCTATCTATCTATCTAGAATCTGCCTCTCTGCTATCCAGCATCTATCCATCCATCAATCCATTCATTCATCCACCCATCATCTATCTGTCATCTATCAAATACCCATCTGTCATCTATCACTTATCCATCCATCTGTCCGTCCATCCATCCATCCATCCATCCATCCATGTATCATCTATTTATCTACTATCTATCTATCTGTCATCTATATATGTATCTATGTATTGATCTATCATTTAACAGTCCTATAAATCTGTACAACTATCCTAACTCCTTGCACAGAAAGTGATTACACAACTCTTCTCCAGAAGAAGACTCCATTAGAGCCAAACTATTAATCTTCCCATAAAAAGTCTAACAACCATTTTCTGAGCTCATCCTAATTTCACATTACTCTGGGGGGGGGTGGGTTCTGGAGAACGGACTTGGGGAGGGTCATGGAAGGACAGAGAACTTGAATATTTTATGTCCTTTTTCACTTCAAACACAGTTGGCTTTAAAAGATATTTTCACAGGAATATAGAGCCACTTTTTTAATTCAGTATTTTCTTCCATACTTCCCCCAAGTGACAGATTCCATGCTTTGATGACCTTATCCGGATGTAAAAGCTTATATCAAAATTGATATCACCATGTGGAAAAAAGGAGAACCCTTTTGTGTTTTTGGTGGGAATGCAAACTGGTGTAGCCACTCTCGCAACAGTGTGGAGGGTCTTCAAAAAAATTAAAAAACAGAATTATCGTAGGAGCCAGTGATTCCACTTGTGGGACTATATGTAAAGGAAATAAGAATACCGACTCAAAGAGTTATGTGTACCCCTATGCTGAGAGCAGCATTACTTACAACAGCCAAGACATGGAAACAACCTAAATGCCCATCAATGGATGAATGGGTTGAGAGGTTGTGGTCTAGAGATACCCACAATGGAATATTATCCAGCCCTAAACCATGAGAAAATCCTACCATTTGCCACAATGTGGATAGACCTTGAAGACATTCTGCTAAATGGAAGAAGTCAGAGAAAGACACACACTGTATGGTGTCACTGATATGTGGACTCTAAAAAAAACCCTGAAAAACTCACAGGAGAAAATATCAGACTTATGGTCACCAGAGACAGAGAGGTGGGGGGGGGGTTGGAGGAAGGTGGTCAAGAGGTAGAAACCTCCATTTATAAGGTAAATACATGCTTGATGTACAACGTGATGACCACAGTTAACAGTGATGCATAGTATATAGGGAAGCTTTTGAGACTGCAGATCCTTAGCTCAGAGCCTGTAGCCTGCTTCAGATTCTGTGTCCCCCTCTCTCTCCACCCCACCCCTGCTTGTGCTCTGTCTCTCTCTTTCAAAAATGAATAAACATAAAAAAATGTAAAAAAAAAGACTGCAGATCCTTGTGATGAGAAATTCTCCTTTTTCTTTTTATTGTATCCACATGAGAATATGGATATTAACTGAATCTATTGCACTTATCATTTCCCAAATATGTCAATCATCAATCAAACCGTCAGGCTGTATGCCTTCGACTTACGCGGTGACATTTGTCAATTATTCCTCAGACTGGAAAAAAACATCGCTATCACCAGAGAACTTTTTGTAAATAACACATAGATCGTTTCACTGAATACAGCACTGAGGCTCATTGTGTTTTTCATGGGAAGGCACACTTTAATAACGAAACATGAATCATAAAACACGAATTTATCCATGGCTTTCAATGTTCCGGAACGACAACAGGAAATACGCTCGTTTTTAGAAGACAGGATGGAATCCTTCCATCTGGTTGGTACTCCTTCGTGCTCTATGGAAGAGGCGGGATTCGACTGGATGAATTGGCACCATGTGGGCAGACTGTGGGTCGCGCACGTGGCTGAGTGCTGTTGGCGTGGGTCTCCAGGGTTGATGCTCTCTTTTTGGAGGTGCCACAGACTGTGTGCGTCCCCTCAAAATTCATACGTTGATACCTAAACCCCAGGTTGGTGGTGTTAGGTGGTGGGGTTTGGGGGAGGGGGAACATTACATCATGGAATTAGAATCGTGCCCTCATAACAAGAGGCTGAGAGAATGTGGTTTTCTCTCCCCGCTCTATGAAGGCACAGCCATTCAAGACGGAGTGTGGGAGCCACAAGAGGGTCCTCGCTGGACACTCATTCTGCCCACACCTGGATCCTGGACGTTCAGCCTCCGCAAAATGTGAGGAGCAAATTGGTCTTGTCGGTGAGCCACCCAGTTTATGGTGACTGAAAGCACCGCGCTGTATAGCGGATGTCGAGGGTTTACTCATCTTGCAGAATTGAACATTTTTACCATTGATGGACAAGTCCCCGTTGCCCTGGTCTCTGGGACAGAATCTTCCACACTTTTCCTGTTTGGAGGAAGGGACTATGCTGGACACCCTGTGAGTCAACCGTGCGGTATTTGTCCTTCTGCGTCTGGCTTATTTCGCAGAATGCCACGCCCTTCAGGTTCACCCGCCTTGTTGTGTAAGGCAAGATTTCCTTCTTTCTTTTCCATTTTTTTAAATTTTTAAATTTATTTTCTTAATAATTGTTTAAGTGTATTTCTTTATTAGTGAGAGAGAGAGCACAAGCTGGGGAGAGGCAGAGATAGAAGGAGACACAGAATCCGAAGCAGGCTCCAGGCTCTGAGCCATCAGCACAGAGCCCGATGCGTGGCTTGAACTCACGAACCCGAGATCATGACCTGAGCCGGAGGCAGATGCTCAACTGACTGAGCCACCCAGGTGCCCCAGATTTCCTTCTTTCTTTTTTTAAAAAAATGTTTTTTAATGTTTTTATTTATTTATGAAGGAGAGAGAGAGAGAGACAGAGCATGAGCGGGGGAGGGGCAGAGAGAGAGGGAGACACAGGATCCGAAGCAGGCCCCAGGCTCGGAGCCATCAGCACAGAGCCCGATGCGGGGCTCGAACTCACGGACCATGAGATCATGACCTGAGTCGAAAGTCAACGCTCAACCGACTGAGCCACCCAGGCACCCCAGATTTCTTTCTTTCTTAAGGCTGATTAGTACCCGTTGTGTGTGTATCCCGCATGTTTTGGTCTTGGTCCGCTCATTTATATTGTTTCTGTGTCTCGCCGATTGTGAAAGCGGGATGGTGCTCTTCCAAATATTCACCTTTCTCTGAGCAACACGGCACACTTGAGCAGAATGCTTTTACTCTCTTTTCTTGCCCACTTCGTGCTTGGCGCTCTTTGGGTCCGATTTCTAAATCCATTCTTCGTTTCAAACGAGTTGGGGGAAGACCCAGGTGTTGCAGGGGGTCCGGCTGGCAGAATGTGGAGGGGTCTGCACAGGTTCAGTGCCCCGTGAGCTGGTGAATCTGTAGATACAGGTGGCCGGGCTCAGAGCTCAGTCCCTGGAGCGGGATTCACCACACGCTTGCTCACGGCCCCAGTCCCTGTCTCCTCTTGCTTATGCTTTACTTCATTGGCTCAGTGGAAAGAATTAGGTTGAAATTCTTTGAGTAGACTCTATACAAGGATTACAAAACTCCATTGGTCTTAGCAATATGGTTTCAGTTGCAGACAGATGCGAGGCAGGAAGTGTACATGAGCGTCTCCACGTTGACCATTTTAAGCACATTTTTCTTTATTCTTAATCTTTTGAAGGCTTAATATCTATTGGGATTTAAGTTTGCAATGCCAGAGAGTGATCTCCTACTTCCTAAAATACTGTAGAAAGAAGTATTATCCATAGTTTCCATTTTAGTAAGTCAGTTCCTGCCCAGTGAGACCCTGGAGAATAGTCGTGTCTATTTTAAATTTCTTGCAATTTATTTATTTATTTTGAGACAGAGAGAGACAGCAACAGCGAAAGCAGGGAGGGGCAGAGAGAGGAGAGAGAGAGATTCCCAAGCAGGCTCCACACCAGCAGCACAGAGCCCAATGCGGGGCTCAAACTCATGGACCGTGAGATCATGACCTGAACCAAAGCCAAGAGTCAGACACTAAACCTACTGAGCCATTCAGGCGCCCCTGGTCATGTCTTATTTTATTTTATTTTATTTTATTTATTTTTTTGATGCTTATTTATTTTTCAGAGAGAGACAGAGTGTGAGCAGGGGAGGGGCAGAGAGAGAGGGAGACACCGAATCCGAAGCAGGCTCCAGGCTCTGAGCTGTCAGCACAGAGCCCAGCACGGGGCTCAAACCCATGAACCGCGAGATCATGACCTAAGCCAAAGTCGGACGCTTCACTGACTGAGCCATCCAGGTATCCCATAGTCATGTCTATTTCAAAGGAAACTTTCAACTTCGTGGAAAAAATGAGAAAGGAGTCAGGAGCATAAACATTACCTGGGACCTTGTGAGAAATGCAGAAAATCAGATAATCTGGGGTGGCACTCAGCAACTCTGATTACCAGACCCTCTAGGTGATTTGACACGAGCAAAGTCAAGTTGAGAGCCAGCCACACAGTTCTCACCCACTGGCCACACATCAGAACCACCAGGCTTTCTGAAACCCCCCATGTTGGGAGTCACTCCCAGAGATTCTGACTTGGTTGGTTTGGGTTTGGGTTTGGGCTCAGAGGGCATTACACTTCTTAAAACCATGCTTCTCAAACCTGGGCATCCCCCAAGTTCTAGAAACCTCGGTGCCCAGACCCAGCTGTTACATCTCCCCAGGTGGCTTTGATGCACCGCCCGGGCTGACAGCCACACGTGCTTGTCCCCCAGGGGATTCGGCTCTGCAGACGATGCAGAGAATGTGTGGTCTGCTTCTTCTCAGACGTGGTGTGAAGCCTTTCATTTTTTTCATGAAGTCCCCCTTTGCCTTCTTTGTCTATTGGTGTTTCCAAGTGGGGATCACGAATGGAGCCTAGGTCACGGTTACTCACATCAACCTTTCTCAGCCTCACCACTGTGGACACTCGGTTACATGATCCTCAGTGGTGGGGCTGTTCTGTGTGTTGTGAGGTGTTGAGCAGCGTTCTTGGTCTCCACCCTGTACGTTCCAGGAGTTCCCCAAGATACGACAACGGGAAATGCTTCTGGACATTAGCACGTGTCCTCCGCAGATAAAATCCTGGTTGCGATAACTGCCACAGATGGAGGGGTGGCTGGCTGGATGGGTGGATGGACGGATAGGTAGATGTTAGGGTAGGTAGGCAGATAGATGATAGGATAGGTAGATAGATGATAGGTAGATATACGGATGGATGGATGGATGGATGGGTAGATAGGTAGATAGAGTCTCTCATGCTAAGACAGCAAAAGCGACCTCAATAATAGTGACATCTGGGGCTGGATGAGTCTCTAGGGTGTTGAGCATCATCCCTGGTGCCTACCCACCAGATTGCAGTAACACCTGCCCCCCAAGTTGTGAGAACCACACATATCTCCAGACATTGCCGAATGTCCCCCAGAGGTACAATCAATCATCCCGTCCCTGTCGAGAACCATGGCGTGAGATGAATACGGTGAGGACCGTTCTGAATGTGATACATTGGCCTCTGCCCTTGTCAGTCCCTGGAACCAGAAGGGACAACACACAGCCGGAGCCTCGATTCCCCAAGTTGTGCCTTCTGCAACGGCTTCTTCCCAACACTTTGGAAAGTCCCTGGCTCTCTAAGTGAGCTCAGATCTTTCTGGCTCCGTGGATTCAACAATTAAGTATTGCCACATTCTTTTTCAGTTCTGAAACCGGCTTGTGGGGCCAGGAATGGAAAAATAAAGTGTCATCATGCAGTATACGGCAAGGAAAACCCTGCTTCTCCTGTCTGTTGCCTCCAGAGGACTTTGCGCTTGTTAAGATATTTTCAACGGTTGTTAAACTGTGTGTTTAACAACAGGCGTTACTCTGTTCTTGCTGGTGGATTATGTTACACGATGAACCTGGCAGACCTTGGAAAACTCTTTAATGCTAAGTAGCCCAGACAGATTTGAACTGATGGATTTGACCATTAAAAAAAAAAAAAAATTTCATGGCTGCCTCATCTTTGGAAAGAGGAAGAAACAACTTACTTTACAGTGACTTGAACTGCAAGCTTACAAAGAACATACACTGTTTGCTGATATTGCCGACCGTGGCTTCGTGGATGATGAAACGAATCTTTAATCGACTGAGAAACATTTGCAGATTTATTTGTCTTATCTCTGCTGGAAACAGCTCGTCCACAAAGGCCAAAAAGATATTTTTCGTAATAGGTCAACGGGATGTTTTTGTTCAAGTAGTCTCCACCAGAGGGCAGTGGATACCACTTAGAGGGTCTTGCCCTTGGGACTTGGGAGGTGATTTTTATTTTCCCAGCAGATTTCACTCATCTGCTTGAAAATGAACTCTTTGGGAAAGTGAGTCTCCTTACATACATATTATTGCTTATATTGAGTATGACCTGTTTTATAAGCTAAGGATCGTTCACCCATGTTTTAGGAAGAACTCATATTTTCCACCTTGCTAATGCAGACTGAGTTTCTTCATCCGCCATGTTGAATATCCAGCTCCAAGGAAAACACCAGTCAACCTTTTTTAAAAAATGAAGTGGCCTGTGAGTTACTGTTCCAGGGAGGACAACCATGCGAGGCGAGCTGGAACACCAAGATGTGCATCACATTTAACGACACTTAATCAACACTCTCCAACTTGTAAATGCGATATTTCTATGAACAGCCCAATTCGGATAGACTCTGCCCAAAGCGCATCTCAAGAGATAAGCAAGAAAATCTTCTTTATCTAAGCGCATAACCCCGTCTTGCAATGTGTGCAACGCTCCCCGATTTCCCCAGGACGGAGCATTTTCACCGGCTCGCACACCTACTTAGAGTTTCACGACATAAAACTCTCAACGGAGGGTGAGTGGCTTACGACTCAGCAACACCGAGTCTCTGCAAAGCCCCACCTTCCCCATCTTCCAAAAGAAAACACGTCACAGAGCTGCAAACCCCTCTAACCCGATTATCTACACTAATTACAACCTTCATGCCACGAGGGCTGGCATGTGGTAGGTGCTCTGCTTTTGAAACCCCACTAGCCATTGGAAAAATAGCAGACAGTCCTGTCTTTGTCTCCAACACTCATTGCTTTGGGTTAATGAAAGGGTACAGATGTCTGGATACTGACTAGGATGATTGTGTCCATGCACCGCTAACATGATTCACCGACCAGTTATAACCCGTCAGTGTCTTATCTGGGGAGGGCTGGCTCCTTAAGGAATACTGACATGCCTCCCTTTAAAGTCTGGTTTGCTTTGGATTTGTGTACATTTCTTCAAGCCAGGACGTTTGAGCACAGATGAATTAGCTCTGAAATAAAAACAGTTCGCGGGCCATTATGCTCAGTGCCCAAGCATCTGCAAGTCCTTTGGGAGGTTCTGGAGCCATCTGATGTGGCTTCTGGAAACATTCAGCTCCTACTTCTGCTTGGTCCATGCACACCCTATAGCTAGCAAGCACTGCCCCTGCTTTGAGTTGAGTTAAGGACCACAACGATGTTCAGAAAGGAAATAGCACCAGCCTCCCACTTATAAAACTCTTCTCACATAGCAATCTGAGAACTTTCCGGAACCGAAGCAGTTGAAAATCCAAACATAGTGCCGATAGACCGTCTGCTAACTGACCGAGAGCCGTGGCCCAGAATTTTAGTTGTCCTCCCATGTGAACTTGGCCAATCAGTTAGCCAATCGGGTTGTGCTAACTGCATCAAACCAATGCACATGCTGCCTTTTATTATCACTTATATTTTTGAGGAGAAAGGAAGTATGAACGATTTCAAGACTGTGCTGATATTTTTTTAACATAAGGTATGCAAAAGTTTATTTCAGTGAAACTCACAAGAATATCTCTAACACTATCTGTGTGTCTCTATCAATACCCATCCATCCATACATCCATTCATCCATCCGTCCATCCATCATATCTGTCTGTTTGTCTCTCCCTCTGTCTATGTATGAATCCATCCATCTATGTATCCATCCATCAATTCATCAATGCATGCATGCATCCATTCATCATGTCTGTCTATGTATCCATCCAGCTATCATCTACCTATCTGTCTATCTATCTATGATCTATCTATCCATCCATCATATCTATCTCTCTCTCCTTCTATCTATGCATCAATCCATCTATGTATCCATCCATCAATTCATCAATGCATGCATGCATCCATTCATCATGTCTATCTATGTATCTATCCATCCAACTATCATCTATCTATCTATCTCTATCTATCCATCATATCTATCTCTCTCTCCCTTTCTCTATCTATGCATCCATCCTTCTATGTATCCATCCATCCATCCACCCATCCATCCATCCATCAATGCATGCATGCATGCATCCATATATCATATCCATGTATCTATCCATCCAACTATCTATTATCTATCTATCTATCTATCATCTATCTTCTATCTATCCATCCGTCCATCATGTATCCGTCCATCCATCTGTCCGCCTGTCCATCCATCCAGCCATCCATCTTTCATCCACTATTTGTTGATCTATCTACACATTTGGTATAAGAACATGGAAATGGTTATATTTAAGCGGTGATCTCAAGTGTTGTGGTGGTTTATCCAGGATCTAGCTGCAGTTTTTCAAGTAGATAAATAGAGGCTACTTTATTGAGACACAATTTACATCACATAAAATTAACCGTTTAAAGTAAACAATTCAGGGGCATTTATCACATTCAAAATGTAGGGGAGCAACCCCCTTTTCCCCCCAATGATAATAAGGATACTTTCTTCATCCCCTTCACCTATTTCACCCATTCCCCATCGACTTCCTGTCTGGTATCCATTGGTTTGTTCTCTAGAGTTAAGCACCTGTTTCTTGGTCTGTCTCTCTCTCCCCTTTTTTCCCCTTTACTCTTTTGTTGCTAAAATCATGCATGTAAGTGAAATCATATGGTATTTGTCTTTCTTGACTGACTTACTATGGTACCATGTAGCTCCATCCATGTTGTTACAAATGGAGAGATTTATTCGTTTTTATGGCTGACAATAATCCATTGTGTGTGTGTGTGTGTGTGTGTGTGTGTGTGTGTATACATACTATAGATGGACACTTCCGTATCTTGGCGATTGTAAATAATGCTGCTATAAACATAAGGGTGCATGTATCCCTTTGAATTAGTATTTTTGTATTTTTTGGGGTAATAGTAGTGTGATTGCTGGATCTTGGGTAGTTCTATTTTTAACTATTTGAGGAACCTCTATACTGTTCTCCAGAGAGCAGCTGCATTCCCACCAACAGTGCAAGAGGGTTCCCCTTTCTCCACATCCTCACCAACATCTGTTGTTTCTTGGGTCATTGATTTTACCCAGTCTGACAGGTGGGAGGTGGTATCTTATTTTGGTTTCGATTTGCATTTCTCCGATGATGAGTGATGTCGAACATCTTCTCGTGTGTCTGTTGGCCACCTGGATGTCTTCTTTGGAGAAATGTCTGTTCGTGTCTTCTGCCCTTTTTTTAATTGGATTATCTATTTTCTGGGCTGGGCAACAACCAATTCTGTCTAGTTCCAGAATATTCTCATCCCCCCCCCCCAAAGGAGACCCTGAACCCATTAGGTAGTCACCACTCTGTACTTCCCACCTGCGGGCCCCAGCCAACCACTGATCTGCTTTCTGTCCCCATGGATTCACCTGTTTTGGACATTGGGATACATTGACTCACACACCATGTGGTCTTTGGTGGGTGGCATCTTTCACTGCCCTGGATGTTCTTAAGGTTCATCTACGTGTTAGCAGATGCCATGTTCTTCCCTTGTCACAGGTGAGTAACATTCCACTGTCTGGATGCATTAGAGACAAAAGGTGGCAACAGCCCAAATGACCATCAGCGGACAAATGGGTGAGCACCATGTAAAGAGCCTTCTCCAGTGTCTGTCATAGCATCGGGCACAGGGTCTCAGAGGCCCGGGCTGGGCCCAGGGCTCTTTTTGCCCAAAGAAGAAGAAGGAGAGGGTGCACCAGCCCTTCCCTCATTATGGATTCTCTTGCAGGGACTCAGGTGAAGGAATAATGATGTAAGCAGTGACTGAACACAGAACCTCATTCTCTACCGAAATCTGGGAATTCGTGGCTTGGGTGTTTTCTGAATGTGACCAAACTAATAAAATAATTAATGATCTTTGGTAGGATTGAAACGCACTATCAATACAATCATGTGAACGCACAAATCTACTAATGAATTATATCGGTTTCATAGGGTTGCCGTAGCAAAGTGCCACAGACGGGTTTCAAGACTACGTCTCGCCCGCCATTTTCTTTCTCAGCAGACGGACTTACCATCTATGTCTTGATGCAAATTTAAGGCTCTCTGGACCACGTGCTACTCCCCCGTCTATCCCATATGCACGTGTGTCTTTGAGATGTGACCCCATCTGTTAATTCCCTCTGGGCAAATCAGTATAGTATCGTTTGGGCAGTTATAAAACCGTAAATGGGAGTGTATCATTCTCTTCAACGAAATCCTATGTAGTGAGTCTTTGTCCTTCAGAGCACAAGTTGACCCCTTTCCCCACCCCCTCTTTTGGTAATTGGTGAGGTAGTAACTATCTTCAGCTTTGCAGGTGATCTGTTTTCCGTAGGACCCACCCAACTGTGCCACAGTATCACAAAAGCAACCATAGAAAATATATGAGTGGGTGTGGCCTTGTGCCAATAAAACTTTATTTGGAAAAACAGATGATGGGCCATATTGGGCCCAGGGGTTCTAGTTTGCCAGCCTCTGGTTTAGAGGATAAAATCTCAGAATTTAAGCTATCACGTATAAAGTTTGTCATGACCTGATTCTCTCTTTTGTCATGTGCCACAAGTGGAGGAAGGACAGAGAGAGAGGGAGACACAGAGTCCAAAGCAGGCTCCAGGCTCTGAGCCGTCAGCACAGAGCCCGACGCGGGAGTGAAACTCATGAACCGTGAGATCATGACCTGAGCCGCAGTCGGACGCTTAACCCACTGAGCCACCCAGGCGCCCGGGAGATAAGGTCTTTGAAGAAATGGTTAGGGTAAGATGAGGTCAGTAGGGTGGCCCGAACCCAGAAGACTGGGGTCCTTATAAGAAGAAGAGATCAGGACACAGACACGCACAGAAGGACGACCACGTGATGATACGAGGAGAACACGGCATCTACACGCCAAGCAGAGAGGCCTCAGGAGGAACCAGCTCCGTTCCCCGCCTGGATCCCTGACTCCCGGCCTCCAGAAGCAGGAGACCATCAGTGTCCGTTGTTGAGGCCGCTGCGTCTAGGGTATTTGTCCTGGCAGCTGGACCACACAAACACGGGCACCTTCTCCGTGGCCCAGAAATCACCCTACTTTGTGCGTTCTTACAGTAAGTCACCCCGAGCTGACTCCCCTTGGAAATGCCTCCCCGCCCCCGTCTCTCAATTTTCCATTTGGCCTCCGTTCATGAGATGCTACAATGGATGTATTTTTCTTGGTGCAATAATCTTTGCTGGGTTTTTTTTTTTTTTTTTTTCTCTTCCATGCTGTTTCTCGTCTGGCTGAGGGAAGTGGAAAATTTTAGGCAATGGTCCCGGGATCTCAGACCACTTCCAAACTCTTGCTATTGAATAAAAATATTGTATGTTCTCCTTCTCCGTGATTGGCTCAAATTGACTTTCTGTTTTCATCATGTTCCCCAGGTGATGGACGACCCCCGCCCCCCCATTTTTTTTTTCTTTTTTAATTTTGCCTCTGCTGCCTTGGCTACTTTTAAAGCAGGCTCTCGGTGTTCTTATTGTTCACGACATTCCACGAGCCTTTCACGGAATCCGCGTGTCTACATTTTCACCGAGCCAATGCACACGTTCTCGGGATGAGGCACACGATCCAAGCAAACGAAGGTTCTGATAAGGTCTTACACGTCTTGGCCAAGCGCTTGGATCGTGGACTATATAGGATTTCATTGAAGAGAATGACGCGGGCATTGGCACCCACATGTCCCTGATGATAAGTGACACAGAGCATCTTTTCGTGTGTCCGTGGCCATCTGGACGTCTTCTTTAGAGTGAGGTCTGTGCCCGTCCCACCGGGCACACGCGCAGACCTCTTGAGATTCTGCCTGTAATTTAAAAGCTGCCTCCTGCTCAGAGCCTGGAGCCTGCTTCGGATTCGTGTGTTAACCCTGCCTTTGCCATAGGACAGACCCAGTTTGCACAAGTCGTAAGGGGGAACGCAGACAAATGAGTTTCCACTGACGGCTTGTGGAAACTCGGCCACGTTCTCCTGTCTCCCCACACTCCCGTTCCCCTATGCGTAAGCTAGAGTCGACCACGGTGCCCATCCCAGGATGGTGACATCCGGCCTGGGACGCCGTGAGTCTGACGCGCTTACGAACATGCCTGGAAAATATCGAGGCGGTTCGATGCCTGTTCACTCGATTTCCCTCTCATTTTCTGTATTTTGATGGGATTCTCTTGTTCATGTAAGGAAATGAGAATTTGAGGGCATCTGCATGGCTCAGGCTGTTGAGCGTCCGACTCTCGGTTTCGGCTCAGATCATATCTCACGGTTCATGGGTTCGAGCCCCGTATTGGGGGCGAAACCTGCTTGGGATTCTCTCTCCTTCTCTCTCTGCCCCTCCCCTGATCTTGCCCACACGAGCTCTCTCTCTGTGTCTCTCTCCCTGTCTGACTGCCCCCTGCTCCAAAATAAATAAACCTTAAAAAATAAAAAATAGGGCGCCTGGGTGGCGCAGTCGGTTAAGCGTCCGACTTCAGCCAGGTCACGATCTCTCGGTCCGGGAGTTCGAGCCCCGCGTCAGGCTCTGGGCTGATGGCTCGGAGCCTGGAGCCTGTTTCCGATTCTGTGTCTCCCTCTCTCTCTGCCCCTCCCCCATTCATGCTCTGTCTCTCTCTGTCCCAAAAATAGATAAACGTTGAAAAAAAAAAAAAGAAGATGAGATATCCAAGTCCTCAGGGCTGAGTGTTGACTTCTCGACTCCCTTTATGAAGTGCCATCAGTGAGGAGTCTCTTTAGCAGATGGGGTTTGGACCCACAGGTTAACCCATAACCTAACCCGCGAGCTTTTAGGGGAGGCAATAATATCCTCAGCTTAACAAACACACCTCATCTCATGCTAAAGTGTCATCAGCTAGGTGTGGCCACAAGACAGCATTCAGCAGGATTTTAGGGAAAGTGCTGGGAGCATTTAGGAAAGCTGCTGAGAAAGAGCTCGTTCCTTACTGGTCCCTTGTTCCTACTGCCAGGAATGCAGATGGAAGTGATGGCTGGAGCTACAGCATCCACGTTGCACCACGAGGCAACATGAGGGATGGGAGCCATGGTTTGTGATGCCAGCACAGAAGGGGACATTCCTGGGTATCTTGATCCTTATTCCCAATATCTGAAGCTTTCAGGTTTGCTTTTAGAAGCGTCTGTGTGTCACCAAGTGTTGTTGTAAGTACCTGTCTGTGCTTTGGCCAGAGTGGGGGCACATGAGTAGGAGCCGACCCCATCTGGGGTCAGACATGTGCGTGTGCACGTTTGGGGTGAGGAGGGGACGGGAGTAAAGGGAAGAGAGACCTCCCCCCGTCCGTTCCCCAAGGGACACAGCCTGAGCCCAGAGAGTGTGAGCAAATGAGCCCATCGGCAGGGTCTTGGAGAACATAAGCTTGGATTCGGTCATGGGGTCTCCTCACTTCGCCCACGGTCAGCACCTGCCGTTAGGACCGCACGTTTGCTTCCTGACATCTGCTTTACGACACGAATGACTTAATTCCCGACCTCACCCCTGGTGGAGGGTCCCTCGATGAGCGGGGACGACCCTGCGAGCCCGTGAAGGAGTCCTTCCTCTTAAGGTTACAGCTCTGACTGGCGGCTGTGATTTGGGGCAAGAAATGCCCTCGTGGGGTCGGACTCGAGGGGCTCCTTGCGAAGTTGCTTGCGTGTACCGGGAACTGGAACAGGTGTGGTGATGTTGTCCCTGTGCCCGGGGACGTCGGGGAAGCGGAAAAGGTGGGCATGACAAGAACGTGTGGCAAGGTTTACGTCTCTGTTCTTTCCCTTTCTCTTCCGGAATGACTCTGGGGGGGACAGTGACCCTCCATGCAGGATGAGGGGAGTCGCACTGCCAGATGGCCCAGGTGGGGATGAAGGGCACCGGTCGCAGCGGAAGGCTGGGACCGGGGTCCCCGTCGGGACCCAGGAAGCACGCTCCCAGGCCGTCAGCCACAGGACTCCTCCAGGGGGGAGGTACCAGTGGGGGCAGAAGCCACACGCGGGGAGCTGTGCATGTGGCTCCCCGGGCTGTGGCCACTGTTGGCCGGTCACTGATTTTTACGGCAAGCTGCCCTAAAATGTCAAACGTCAGGGTGCCCTGTGCACCATTGTGACGCACAGGGGTGGTTCTGCCTTGTCTGCTTCTCCTTCCGGACTGGCTCTTCCTTCCGTAGCTCAGCTTGGGCCGTAGAGCCTGTGCAGCCCGGGGCCCGTGGGAGGGTCTGTCTCTGCCCGACGTGGGTCCCCTGACAGCCACTGCTTCTGATCCCCAGGACCTCGTGACCAACATCGTCCATCCTGGCCAAGTTCGTGCCTGTTGCTCTCAATCACTCCCCCTGTGCAGACATAGCACGCTTGCAGGGTGGGGGTTTTAATTACCCCGATACGGCTACAGGCTCAGGGTTTTATCTACACGCAGCTGAGGCTGTCTTATTCGACCTTTTGCAGTCGAGTACCTTTTCCTTGTTTTCCCCCAAATCGTTCTGTTCTGCCCCCTCATGTCCCACTGAATGCTTGCACCTTGACCCTTTCTACCTGTATTTTTAAAAATATGTTTTAAATATTTATTTATTTTTGAGAGAGAGAGAGAGACAGCACAAGCAGGGGAGGGGCAGACAGAGAGGGAGACTCGGAGCCCGAAACAGGCTCCGGGCTCCGAGCTGTCAGCACAGAGCCCGACGTGGGGCTCGAACTCACAAACCGTGAGATGATGACCGACTGAGCCACCCAGGCGCCCCTATTTTCCACGTTTTTGAGGACCCTCCGTCCTGTTCTCCAGAGCGGCTGCAGCAGTCTGCAAAGCCAACCGCAAGGAGCCATGTCAGCGGCACAGCCATCCATGAATTATCTGCGATCATTCCTCCCACGCGTACCAACGACCTCTTCCTGCCTTCCTCCTGCCTTGCAGGAGAGCAGATTTCTGCATTTCTGTTTAGTATTTATTTCCCCGCTTTGCTACCAAGGCCCGTGCGCTCGGACCCGCCCTGAACCTGCGTCCCCGGGCTCGCCCCGATGCGCTCACATCCTGCCTTGCACACCACAAGCCAGCCAGTAGGGGGAGGGGGGGGGGAGAGCCAGCTGCTACAGAACTTGGCAGGGTCGAGGAGAAGTGGTCCCAGCTCGCTAATGAACATCCAGAAGGAAATTGTCTTCTCTTCTCCTGTGGGTGGTTGCCTCCAAATGTGTCATTTTCTCATCCACATCGTTGAGAGGCAGGATCAACGGCAAAGCTTCAGTATTTTTTTTTAAATTTTTTTTCAACGTTTATTTATTTTTGGGACAGAGAGAGACAGAGCATGAACGGGGGAGGGGCAGAGAGAGAGGGAGACACAGAATCGGAAACAGGCTCCAGGCTCTGAGCCATCAGCCCAGAGCCCGACGCTGGGCTCGAACTCACGCGAGATCACACGAGATCTCGCGAGATCATGACCTGAGCCAAAGTCGGAGGCTCAATCCACTGAGCCACCCAGGCGCCCCTAAGATTTTGTTTTAATGTGTATTTGTTTTTGAGGGAACAGAGACCAAGCACGAGCAGGGGAGGGGCAGAGAGAGAGGGAGAGGGAGACACAGAATCGGAAACAGGCTCCAGGCTCCGAGCCATCAGCCCAGAGCCTGATGCGGGGCTCGAACTCACAGACCGCGAGATCGTGACCTGGCTGAAGTCGGACGCTTAACCGACTGCGCCACCCAGGCGCCCCTGTATTATATTTTATATGTAACATATATTATGTATTATTATTTTTTTTAAGTGTTTTATGTACCTGCAGATGCTTTTCTTCTCAAAGCAAGATGGATTAAGATTCTCCCGCTGGACCAGAATGCCTGGGGGTGGGGCCGGACGCATGAATTTTGATCGTCTCCTCCCTGGGATTTTGATTCCCAGTCCTGGGTGTGCAGGTAAACTGGGCAGTAAACTGGGCAGGGAAGCTGTGTGGGGGGCTGAGGTGCACGGTTCTATAAATGCTTAAGTTGGGGATGAGGTGGTGGGAATGTGGTGACAAGCCCAGATGTCCCTTAAGGCCACAGATGCTTGGGTAAGGGGCACCGAGCCCCTGATCAGTTGAAAATGCACGTATAACTTTTTGGGACTCGCTCGAAAGGTAGCCACTCATAGAGCACCATCGAGCGGAAGGCTGGACGGTAACAGTTGGCCCATACGCTCTGTGTATCACACGCTGCCTTCTTGTAGCCGAGAAACCTGGAGAAGAGAAGATGTGGTTCCGAGGGAGGCAAACCATAAGCGACTCTTAAAAACTGAGAACAAAGTGAGGGTTGATGGCGGGTGGGAGGGCGGGGAGGGTGGGGGACGGGCTCTGAGGAGAGCCCCTGTTGGGAGGAGGCCATGAATGTTCCAAGGATGCCCACCGAATGGAGAACACGTTCATTCCTCAGACACGGCGGATGGCGTGAGGATTGCATAGGCGTCATCCCTTTGTGTCTCCCAGACGTCCCTGCAGCTCGACGACCCTCCTGGTCTTCCAGAAGAGTCCGAGGCTCACGCTTCCTCACATCCCGGGATGTGCGCTTTCAGTCCTGAGGGTGAGCACGTCACGGGCCAAACCAGGATGCGTCGGGGGCCCTCTTTCCGCTTGCGGTTCAGGTGCAGGTAACTGGTTTACCCTCCGGCCCCAGCCAGTCAAGCAATAGAGAGTCCACGCATAGGAAGCAACAGTCCTCGAGACTGGACAGCAGGCATTTACGAAGGGGAATCCCCGGGAGACGAAGCATCAGAGCAGGTGCCATCGCGGTGTTCTGTCCCCGTGCGGCCCGTGGGGGATCTGGCCCTCAGGAGAGTGGACACAAGAGGGGGGCGGCCAGTGCCGCCTTTGCAAGGCCCCGTGCTCCCTTAGCTGCAAGGAAGGCTGCACAAGACACCCTCCGGGACCACCGTGCGCCCAACAGACCCTCGGGGGTTCTCTGAGCACATGCACAAGGGCAATAATGGAACAGGTGGGGTGACCGTGTCCGCACCGCCCGGGGGAGATGACGAGGACCAGGAGAATGGCACTGGGCCCGCGAGGAGGTGCAGACTGGAACTGGTGGGACGTCGGGACAAGTGGGACAGGAACATGGGACAGGGGGCAGGGAGGCAGCCGTGCGCCGGACTTGACTGCTGCCAAGGGACGGCCGAAACGGTTGTGGTCCGTGGGTGAAGACGCTGGCTGTGCTCAGGAAAAGGACAGAGTGGCCTCCGGGAGGGATGAGGTCAGGAGAAACCCCGTCAGCGCACGCAGGGACGTCCCACAGCAGCTGCCGTCGCTTCCCTGCAAACGGCCCGGCTGCATCTGACATCTGGCTCTCGGGGCCCAAGCCGCCTGCCTTCTCCAGCGATGACACCACCTCCTGGAAGCCACCTCCACGCATAGGAGTCACCGCCTCCTGCCCCCTGATGCAAAGACGGGACATTCCCACTCATGCGCTTTCTTCCATCCCATCCCTGGGAGTGCTGAGTCAGCTACACGGCTCCTTTGGTCGATCTATCCCTTTGATTGATTTATTCTTATTTTTGAAACAGCACAAAACGTCCCAAAGCCCCCTCATCCTCCAGGAGTCACACGGATGTCATCAAAACCTCACCCTGTGTTTTCCATTAATGATGGAAACTTTCCCTCCGATGACTAAACGGGTTTATGGGACAGTTGAGGGTGAACCCTAACGTCTTCATGATTAAGGAAAGCAACGGCCAGTGTCATCGGGGATATTAAACTATTTCACCTGTGACGCGTGTGGCTTTCAAACATCTCAATTAGTAATGTTCTCACTCTCTCCAGCACTCACTGCCCAACAGACTTGATTTCGCCACTGAGATAGCCCAGTGGTCAGAGCTCTCTGCCCATGGCCGGTGGTGAGTAAAAAATGCGTCCCCAACACCAAGGGTCTTAGAACAGCAAATGTTAATTATTGGCCATTAGCATATTAATTTATTGTATTAATACTATTTTAGTATTAATGTATTATAATCCTGATAGTATATTAACTTATTTTATATATCGCATGTTAATCCTGATAGTATATTAATTTATTATAGTCCTGATGTGTATATACTGACTATACGCAGCACATTAGTCCTGACACTGTATTAATTTTTTATAGTAGTTTATTAATTTATTGTAATCAGGATACTATATTAATTTATTATACTACTATAATTATTCACTATAATCCTGATAGTATACTAATTTATTATAATCCTGATGTGTATAAACTGACTATATGTAGCATATTAATCCTGATACTGTATTAATTTATTATAGTAGTTTATTAATTTATTATAATCATGATACTATATTAATTTATTGTATATATTATGTTAATCCTATAGTATATCAAGTTATTACAGTAATATATTAACTTATTATAACCCTGATAATATATTAATTTATTATAATCCTGATAGTATATTAACTAATTATATGTAGCATATTAATCCTGATACCATATTAATTTATTATAGTAGTTTATTAATTTATTATAATCATGATAGTATCTTAACTTATCACCTATAGCATTTTAATGCTGATAGTATATGAATTTATTATAGTCGTTTATTAATTTATTATAATCCTAATAGTACATTAATTTCTTATACATAGTATGTTAATCCTGATAGTATATTAAGTTATTATAATCCTGATAATATAGTAATGTATTATAACTGATTGTACTAAGTGACTGTGCATAGTATATTAATCCTGGAAGCATATTAACCCATTATGGTAGTATATAAATTTATTATAATCCCAATACTCAATTAATTTACCATAGTCCTGACAGTATATTAGTTTATTAAAATTAGTGTATTGAATTGATCGATTTAATTAAATTTAAATTACATTTAAAAAGACAGACACGGCTTCCCTCCATGCAGAAGCTCCACAGGTGAGTGATGGGGTTATTTCTGTGGCTGGGACCAGTCTGGCTTTGAAACAATTTCCTTGGCGAGAATGAGGGGAGGGATACCCAGGGTGCAGGAGATTGGAGACAGTGTGTGTGTGCCGATGTTCTTCTGCACAGAACGGCTGTCTCTGAGCAGCACTTTGTTACCAGCCACAAAGGTTAGCATGAAGACACTCCTGGCAGAATGCATTTGCAAATTGTGTCACTGTCTTCACTGTAGGGGAGTTATTGAAGACGTCTTTGGCATTAATGATTCAGAGATACGACTGGAACAGCTCTCCTTCCTGGAAGAAAACGTTGGGAAATCGTTATTTGCAGAATAGGAGATGTCTCACTTTTTCCTTTGGCTGCTAGGAAGCTCAAAACTCAATTATTTTTAAAACTCTTGTCGTTGTGGTTGATAGGGATGCATTTATATTAACAGATTTCAAGTCAAGTGGGTGAGAGAAGACATTTTTTTAAAATGTTTATTTAGTTTTGAGAGAGGGAGGGAGACCGAGTGCAAGCAGGGGAGAGGCAGAGAGAGAGAGAGAGAGAGAAGGAGACACAGAATCCCAAGCAGACTCCAGGCTCCGAGCTGTCAGCACAGAGCCCGACGCGGGGCTCGAACTCACGAACCGCGAGATCATGACTTGAGTTGAAGTCACGTGCTTAACCGACCGAACCACCCAGGTGCCCCGTGAGAAGGTCTATGTTTAAATAGTCTGCCTTCCAAAGTTTTCATTATGAATAAATTTTTTTCTGGAGAATTATAAACATACTCAAAGGCCGGGAGAATATTCTCTTGGATCCCGCACGTACCCATTATGTTAAATAACTAGCAACCCATGGGCGGCCCTGTTTCTTCTACACCCACACCTGTCCCTTCCTACAAACCCCAGATTTACCTGGAAGCTAACCCCACGCATCAGACAACTGCATTCAGCTACTCTTCTAAACATGCTTGCCTTTGCACTCGGTCCCAGCGTTACTGACCACCCCTTGGTGACAGGACGGTGTCCAAGTGTCTCGTCTTTCTATGGCATTGATGGCCCTTCCCTGACTTGTTCCTTTTCTTGGGCCCTGATGACATTTTCCAAAGTGAAAGCATGCAATTTAAAAAGAAAGAGTGCATCTCACGATTGTACTGTGGTAAGATACTCCGGGGGCCAGAGGAAACCCATAATTCCTTTCCGCCCCCGTCATGCCTGGGACGACAAGTCATGGCTCCATTCACCAAGGCGGGGGTGCCATTTACTTCTGGCATTGTGTAAGGAGAGGCCATTCTATGCCAGCACAGCATGAGTGTGCATGTGTGCAACGTGCTTAGATTGCTGAGCCATCTTGGGTTTTCCTCAAAACCCCATCGCTGCTTCCATGGCTGTGTGGTTCCAGCCGAGCGGTCAGCCGTGCCCGTCCATGCGCTGCTCACGCATCAGTCATCATCGCTCGGATCTCCTAAATCAAACACGAGCGAGGCTCTCCTTCAGAATGTGCGTGCAGGTCACAGCTGCCGTGGGTTTACAGTCTTGCGGAATTGGTATTGATGGCTAGTCCATTTAAGCAATTACGATTCTCTCGGTTTGTGTCTGCACTTGGCAGAGGGGAGGTCTGCCTTGGCTGCTTGCGGAAGTGAAAGTCGTGGACTGTGTTTTCCAAAAATGACTGACTCAGAGCCATGGAAGCTTTAGAGTGCAGGGCGACTTGGTGCGTCTTAGGGGGAAAATGGGAACTTGGTAGGACCACACCCATCGCTGGGGCCCGTCCGTGGGTGGCATGGCCGTTACTGAGGACACATTCTCAAAGGCGGGTTGGAGAACCCTCGTTAACAGAGCAGAAAAGACAAAGGTCCGTGGAATCCCAAATGGGTTATCCAGTGTCAAAATCAGGGGACAGTTAACAGATTTTTTCTTAAGCTTTTGAGTTTCCTGTGGACTTCTACTAACGGCTGTGGAACATGGGTCGGCCGTCATTTTCTGTATAAAGAATAATTTTTTTTTGGCTTTTGTTTGCCATAAGTATGGTCTCTGGTGCAGCATTAATTCTGCCTTGAAAGCGAGTAAGCAGATATAGTCAATACCTAAGAAATGGGCATGAATGTGTTCCAATAAAGCTTTACTGGGAAAAGAAAAACTTGAAATTCACATCATTTTCAGGTGTCACAGAATACTGATCTTTTGAACTTCGTAAGAAATGGGCACACTTCTTCCCATTTTTTTATTTTTTAAATTAAGATTTTTTTGATGTTTATTTTTGAGAGAGAAAGGTTCAAAAAATAATAATAACAAAAAAAATAATAACAACCCCTCCCCCCCCCCCAAATGTATGAATTACTCTTAGGACACATACAAAACCAGGCAGCTGGCAAGCCGTGCCCACGGATCATTGGTTCTCAAATCCTGGTCTAGATGATTTGCTTTCCTCAGGGGTCATCAGAGGAACAGGACCGATTGGATGCGCAGGTAGGAAGAGATGTCTTATGGGGAATCGGCTCAGACCATCATGGAGCCTGCAGACCGCGACCGTCTGCCCTCTGCAACCTGGATGGCCTTCCCATCTGTCTGTCTGGATGAGCAGATGGGAGGTTACGGGTCCGTGTCCCAGGATCCTTGGTGCCTGGGATCCTCCCCTGAGCCGGATTCTTCCAGGTACGTCTGCTGTCAGATGCCAGGATGCTTCCCAGGGCTTCTAATTCACAGGTCTGTGTTCACACCCTTCCCACCACCCACCCTTCCATTTACTGAAATATAGTTGACACACAATGTCATACCACTTTTGGGTGCACAACACGGTGAATCGCTGGGACCCTGTGTCTTCCCGTCCCCTTCCCCCGTTTTGCCCGTCACCTCCCCTCCCTCCCCTCTGGCAACCACCAGTTTGTTCTCTGCGTTTACGGGTCTGTTTCTACTGTGTGGTTCTTCACAGTCCGCACGGGAGTGAGATCAGACGGTATTTGTCTTTCTCATTTCACTTAACGTGGCACCCTGGAGGTCCATGCGTGTTGTAGCAAATGGCAAGGTCTCATTCTTTTCCTTTGTTTTTATGCTTGAGTAACATTCCAGATGATTCTGTTCTTACAGGGCCGAAACCGACCCAGCTATTTGTAGAAAAGCAACAGCCCATTTGTTTCCCACGCTGGCCGAGGATGAACAGAGAGTCGCCTTTCCTTCCTGCTCACATCATCCAGACTGGTTGTGCTCCCTGCGAGGCAGAAGCGTGTCTGGAACAACAGCGGGTATTTACTGGGTATCTCCCGCATGCTCGGCATTGTTCTCAAAGGACTATGTTGAAGCCCCTAAGTGCTCCTGGGGTTGAGGGCGGTTAGAGCCCTCGTTTTCAGGATGAGATGTCCAGGGGACAGTCGGAGGAGAAGACAGAGGCTGCATCTGTCCTCCCAATACGCAAACGATGACTTGTTTTTATCGATCTGCAACTCGTCTCAGTTAGACGGATGTGTTGTTGAGCTGAAATGACTCATCAGTGAGCTGAAATGATGTGCCCGTGGGTCAGACCATCACGTATGACTGCTTAAGCGACTTTTTAAAAAATACAGCCTTTGACGGGGTCACCTGGGTGGCTTAGTCAGTTGAGCATCCAACTCTTGATTTTGGCTCAGGTACTATTCTCATGGTTCGTGGGATCAAGCCCCACGTTGGGCTCTGCACGGACAGTGTGGAGCCTGCTTGGGATTCTCTCTCTCTCTCTGCCTCTCTCTGCACCTCCCCTGCTGGCACTCTCTCCCTCTCTCTATCTGTCTCAAAAATAAAGAAATATTAAGAAAACAAAAAAATAAATAAGTATATCCTGTGATAGATGATGGGGCATGAAGCCCAGTGCGAGTCCAACGTTGCTTTAGACGTCCTTGAGAAGATATTTTTTACGTAAGTCAAACACTTAAATGAGGAGGCTTGGCATCAAGTGGATGGCCTGCCACAGTGTGGGTGGGCCACACCATATCAGTTGAAGGAATTAAGAGAAACTAGGAGGAGGCCCTCCAATGAAGAGGGAATTCTGCTTCCAGAGCACAGCATAGAAATTCCGCCTGAGTTTACAGCACAGTGCCCTGCGGAATTTGGACTGAAGCATGCATCAACTCAGGTGAATTTCCAGCCTGATGGCCTGCCTTATGGATTTGGGACTGGCCAGCAGCCCTCAAAGTCATTTGAGGTGATTCCTTAGAATAAATCTGTCTCTCTCTTGGTTGGTACGTAAATAGATGGATGGATGATAGATAGATAGACAGATAGATATGATGGATGATAGATAGATAGATAGATAGATAGATATGATGAATGGGTGATGGATAGATAGATAGATAGATAGTTGTCAGTGATAAGAAACAGAGAAGATACAGAGATATAAGGTATCTGTATATTTGCCTACTGATATTTCCATATGTTTCTCTCTGTGTTTCTATATCTGCATCTCTTTCTGCACGTGTTTCTCTGCCTCTCTCTGTCTCCCGTTGCCTCTCTGTCTGGAGATCCCTAACTATTACAGCCCCAAGGACACAAAACCAGCACAACGCCCCACAACAGCTGGCCCGCGTCTGGTTCGGGGCCAGAGCCCCTCCCCGTGATCTCCGTGAAAGGATTAAACTATTCCGGCCATCACTGACCTGCAGAATCTGAGGGTACCCTGTCTAGACAGGTCTTGGGTTTCCTGCATCTGAGCAGAGCCCGTGCCAAATGTGGTCTGTTAACGGGGAGGTCAAGACAAGTGACTTTTATTAAGACGCCTAAACCTCAGACGCTGAGTGGGATTTCCAGGCTCTTACATCAGGTCTCAGATTGGGAAGAGCCTTGTGAGTGAGGGTCACGGGGTGGGGGCTGTAACGTCCCTGCGGCCAAAATACATTTTTTGAGATCTGTGGGCTCCCCCCCACCCCCGCCGAGTTCATTTTGCTTTCGTTCGTGGGTCCAGCTGTTCACCAGGAGCCCTTGGGCCGGAGCTGGAACACTCACAGCCTTGTCGGCCGCCGAATGCTGTCCTCAGGTTAATTGCAGCTGAGCGCGGGGGGGCGCAGGCTGGCCGTGGTCCTGAGCAACGACCCCGTGAGTTCTGTTTTCACTGCCCAGCGACACGACAGGATGGCCACACGCTCCGGGAATCTGCTGACTCCCTCCTACACATTTATAATTCGGAAGTGAAAGCAGTGTGGCTTCCCACCCTCACCCCCCTCCTCCCGCCCCCCCGGTAACCGTGTTCATCCAGCACCATGGTCTTGCAGCCTTGTAGCTCCGTGAATTTCTGGTTCTTTCCACTGGGCTGGGTCCGTCTGGGCTCAAGCCGTTGCCTTGCTTATGTCAAACCCGAGTCCCCGTCCGAAGTTCACCAAACCCGATGCGAACCGTCCGGGCGATCCTAGCTGCCCAGAGCGAGCAGAGAAGGTCCCCTCGTTTGCAGCACGGCTTCCTGCTGGCCCGGCCCGCAGCTGCCCAGCTCCGTCTGGAATTCTCCGATGGCAGTCTTCGCAGAATGCTTTTGCTTCCCCGTGAATCCTGCTGCTTGGCCCTTTCCCATCTGGACAATAAAAGCAAGCAGCTTGGGAGCATAACTTTGCAAGAAAATTTTATGCCCGTGCACTTTTTTTAATAGACATTTTTTTTAACTTTATTTATTTTGAGAGAGAGAGAGCAGGGGAGGGGCCGACAGAGAGAGAGAGAGAGAGAGAGAGAGAGAGAGAATCACAAGCAGGGTCTGCACTGCCAGTGTGGAGCCCGACGTAGGGCTCAAACCTGTGGACCATGAGATCATGACCTGAGCTGAAATCAAGAGGCGGACGCTTAACTGACTGAGCCACCCGGGTGCCCCCCAACGTACTGCTAAAGGGACGGTTTCTGCAGAGTTTTGAGGTCCAAGGTAAAGAAAAAGTTGTGCATGTGCCCATTTATCATAACACCTGTCAATGTTTCAGGATCCATCATGCGGAATTTCTTTCTCCAAACTCCCCCCCCAAACCCCCAGTCATCAACCCACAATTGCTTCCCTCTTGTGCTTCCGTTTCTAAGCAGTCGTATACTCACAATGTGGCAGCTTGGCACAGATATGGTTATAAAAGTGCATTCACCACCCAAACTTTTGTTTCACTGCACAAGGATTCCCCAGTGGCTCACGTCTTCTTGGATCTCTAGCAGTGAGCACTCACCCGCCATTGCCAGCTGTCCCTTCGCCCAAGGCACACTGGGTGAAAGTCCCCCCTTGACGAAATGCAGTGATATCTATGGGCAGCAGCCCAACTGGGTGATGGGTGAGGAGGACTGAAACCTTGGGATCTGAAGCAAGGCTAGCTTGGCCAGAGGGTGGCAGGACCCTCAGGGTAACGAGTCACGGGTGAGGACATTGAATGACATCTACCTTGTGCATCAACATGGCAGGTGGCCTCTTGTCCATCTAACAAAAGCTGCTTTGTGTGTCCGAGTTGGACAGGACGAAGGACAACCCAACGTTGAACTTGGTGGCCAACGTCTGGGTCCAGACGTTGCTGTGTTTGTGAAGGCAGCTTCAGCTATCTCCAGTGCATGTGACCTCGTTGACTATGTCTTCTGGTGATGACCTCGTTGACTATGTCTTCTGGTGATGATGACACCCAGCCTGTTCTAGAGATGTATTATCTCGCACGGTAGCCACTAGCCATCAATGGCTAACAAAATTTAAATTCTTTAAAACAGGGATACCTGGATGGCTCAGTTGGTTAAGCGTCCAACTGTTGGTTTCGGCTCAGGTCATGATCTCACAGTTCATGATTTTGAGCCTCACGTCGGGCTCTGTGCTGACAGCTCAGAGCCTGCTTGGGATTCTCTCTCTCCCTCTCTCTCTGGCCCTCCCTTGCTTGCTCTCTCTCTCTCTCTCTCTCAAAATAAATAAATAAACTTACAAAATTATAAAATATAAGAAAGTTTAAAAGTCACTTCCTGGGTAATACTAGCCACATTTCCAAGGCTCACAGGCCACCATATTGGACCCCATTGCTCGGAACATTTTCCCATAATTGCTCAAAATTCTGTAGGACTGACCATGATAGTTTGGACAGTGGGTATTTCCAAGGATCATCCAATTATGAAGAGATTAAAGTATTTTTAATTTGTGGATTTTTTAATTTATCTTTTATTTTTATTTTTTAATTTTTTTCAATATATGTTTATTGTCAAATTGGTTTCCATACAACACCCAGTGCTCATCCCAAAAGGTGCCCTCCTCAATACCCCTCACCCACCCTCCCCTCCCTCCCACCCCCCCATCAACCCTCAGTTTGTTCTCAGTTTTTAAGAGTCTCTTATGCTTTGGCTCTCTTAATTTGTGGAATTTTTTAACTTGTAAGATCCTAAGGTGCATGGTGGATGACACCCATGGAAAATACTGTACAACTAGCAACATTCTCTTCATAACCAGGACACAAATATATTTACCTCAAAACCTGTAGCTCATGAGATAGTGTAAAAAAGTCCAGATGTGAACGAAAACCACATTCTGAAAAATCCCTAAAACTGCCATACTTCTAAATCTGCATGGAGAGTCATACCATCCACCTGGAGTAAGGCTACACAAGTCTACTAATTGTTTATAAACACATATGTGCTGATTCTGAGGTTCCCTCACGATTATTTTGCCATCTGCAGACGAGCAAAAGGCAAGAATCCGGCTTCCCAGAGGGGCAGAGCGGGTGCAGGTGAGTAACCAGCAAAACAGCGGACCAGTCGTGCCTGGAAAAGACACACGCAAGTTGCGTCCGATGTTGGCTGTCTTTGGCGATGCGCACGATCCCTCCCTTTCAGAAGGCTGGCCGTCTTAATCAGAGTAACGCTCACCCGGGGTGGGCAGAGACGGCCAAGAATTTGTTTGAACACAGCCACCGTTTATTCGTTTTCAATCACTCGTGCATTGCAGGTGTCCCAGCTTGAGGAGCGTTCTTCCACGTGGCGCCTGGGACGTGCAGGTTCCTTGCCAGCTGTGGGTTCTGCCGTCTTCGACACTTGGCTCCCAAGGTACCCACGTTTTCGTTTCTTGGCTCTTTGCTGTGGCTGTGTTTGTGCCGTGGTTCCATTTTGGTGCAGCCGCAAGGGCAGCTGGTCCCGGGGCACCTGGGGGGCTCAGTCGGTTGAGCGTCTAAGTCTTGGTTTCGGCTCCGCTCATGATCTCATGGTCCGTGAGTTTGAGCCCTGCGTTGGGCTCCATGCTGACTTTGGGAAGTGTCCTTGTGATTGTCTCTCTGTCCCTTTCTCTCTACCCCTCCCTTGCTTATGCTCGTGCTTTCTCTCTCTCTCTCCCAAAATAAATAAAGTTAAAAAAAAACCAAACAAACCCGCCCATCCCTCGCTGCCAGGACGGGAAATTCATGCAGACTCTTTGGAAATCCATTTGGCACTGGCTTGTGGAGAAACTCTTGGGTACGTGTGCATGTGTAAGCATGTCCTTAGTGGTAATGTCTGCAGTGGTGATAAACCTGCACAGAACCCACATGTTTGCTGATGGGAGGGTGGATATATAAAGTGCGCAATCATTGCATAATGGGCTATTGTGCAAATGATACACGGAATCTGTATGCAATGTTATGCGTGAGGGTTAGCAATCCAGCGTTCAGAGAAAAAATGACACAGGACCAGACAGCGTGCTTTCAATGACTAAGGCTCAAAAGTAAACATACTTATATGACATATATATGTAACACACACACATGTATACACGGGTGTATATGACATATATATGTCATGTTATATATATTATATTACACATATTATTATCGGTAATGATATATTATACATGATAACATTATGCATGACAGTGTGTATAATATAGATAAGACGTATATGTAATATACATACATGCATATACACATTACATGTGTGCATCTTAGAAATTCTTAGAAATCTTTCAGTGTGGACAGAAAAAAAATACAGAACACCAAACAGTGTGCTACCAATGAGTAAGACTCAAAGTAAACATATTCATATATATATATACATGTATATGTAATATGCACGTATATAATATGTATATAATAATGTAGCGTATATAATATAATGTGTATGGTAATATAGTATTATGTATGATAACGTATAATGTAAATAAGACTTGTATATGTAACATACACAGACATAATATATATATAAATAAATATAAATATATATTAAATAAATATTTATATATATATAAATTACATATGCGTCTCTTAGAAATTCTTAGAAATCTTAGAAATTCAGTGTTGACACACACAAAAAAATACAGAACACCAGACAGTGTGCTGTCAATGAATAAGACTCAAAAGTGCACATACATATATATATATATACACATATATGCATATATGTAATACATATAAGATATATGTATTACCTATATGTCTTACCTATAATATAATAGTATTGTATATATGATAATACAACATCATGGATGATAATAAGTATAATATAATTAAGGCATGTATATATAACATATACAGACATATATATATTACATATGTCTGTCTTTAGAAATTCTTAGAAATCTTAGAAATTCAGCGATGACCGAAAAAAAATACAGAAGACCAGACAGTGCACTATCAATGAATAAGGCACAAAAGTAAAGATACTTACATATATGTCTTATATGTAATATAATAAAATATATAATAAAATATATTATGCATGATACTATGTAATGTAGATAAGACGTGTGTGTAATATATAGACATATTACATTATTATTATGTAATATAATAATGTAATATAATAATATACTATATATAATAATATTTACAATATAGATGTGTGTATAATATATACAGGTGTATATTAAGATATATATATATATATAATATACCATAATAATATACCACATATAATACATTATGCATGATAACATATAATGTAGTTAAGACATGTGTGTAATATATAGACATATATTACAGACATATATAATATAGTAATTTAATATAACTATATATCATATATGAGAATATATTATGTATGATAATTTTTATAGTATAGATGTGAGTGTAATATATACAGGCATATATTACATATATATAACATAACATCACATAATAATATACCATATAATATATTATGTATGCTAATATTTATAGCATAGATCAGACATGTGTGTAGTATATGCAGACTTATATTACATGTGTTATATATAAGTATATATGTACATGTACATATGCTATATACAATATAGTATCGTATGTTATATGTTATACATGTGTACACATGTATGTGTATGCCTTGTAGGTAATACGTATCAGTCTATACACATGATACAGATATGCACACAAACACATGTATGTATGTCTTAGTCTGTTTGGACTGTTATAACAATATATCACAGACTGGGGAGCTAACACACAACAGACATGTGTCTCAGTTCTGGAGCCTGATCTCACGTCCCAGATCAAGGCTCCAGCAGACCTCGTTTCTGGTGAGGACCCTTTTCCTGCAGTGTAGACGGCCATCTTCCCACTGGGTCCTCACATAAGGGAAGGGGTGAGGGGGCTCTCTGGGGTCTGTTTTGTATGGTCCCTGATGAATTCATGGGGACTGCACCCTCATGACCTGATCACCTCCCAAAAGCCCACGTCCCGATGCCCTCACCATGGGGATTAGGGCTTCAACATAGGCTTCTTAACTACATTATATGTTATCATGCATAATATATTATATGTGGTATATTATTATGGTATGTTATATTATATATATATATTATATTGTCTCATGCAGTTCCGAACACTGAGAAGTCCAAAGACACATTGTCAGTGAGCTGGAGACCCAGGAGAGCCCGTGACGTGGTTCCAGTCTGAGTCTGAAGGCAGGAGAAGACAGCTGTCCCAGTGCAAAGGGACTCAGGCAGAGAAGAGTCCCTTCTCGCTCATGGGAGGTTTGGTCTTTTGTTCTACTGGGATACCTTCAACTGATTGGACGAGGCCCACCCACACTGGGGTAGGTCATGTGCTTTACTGAGTCTACCCATGCAAATGCTATATAATGCTATATAATGTCTATGTGTGTGTGTGTGTGTGTGTGTGTGTATGTGGTGACAGCTCAGAGCCCAGAGCCTGCTTCGGATTCTGTCTCCCTCTCTCTCTAACCCTTCCCTGCTCATGCTCTGTCTCTGTCTCTCTCAAAATTTGCAGAGGGGAGAAGACAGAGCGATCACGGCCAATGAAGAGAGAACACAGACGCAGCCAAAGAGCGTTCCACGGCACGTAGGACGGTGTGTGTTGAGGAAAGGCAAGCTTTGCCATGGCAGCCAGGGTGGAACAGGAACCACCCTTTTTTTTTCTCTCCTAGAGAAATGTCCGATTCATAGGATGACCGATGTGTGTCCAACAGCGATTCTGAACCTGCCCACTTCCTTCACTTGCAAGGGGTCAGGACTCGTCTAATCTGTCACGGCCCCGCTTCCCGTCTGAGCTATGATGGTCCCCTAATGTGCCGTCTAGACAGCCGCCCCAAGATGCTTAAAAATGTCAACCACCCCATTGCACATTCTTCCTGAAAACCGTCCTATACCGTTTCGGGTAACGGTGAGACCCTTCCCGTGTACTAGCTGGCCGTGCATTCATGCACCCTACCGTCACCCCGTTCTATTTCCCCCGGCCCTTTCCTCTGCCCCTGGCTGCGTGCAATTCGACCCAGCTCTTTAGACGGCTCCTTTTCCGATTCCTGGGTCACCCTAAGTGACCTGTCTCCCCACCACCTCATGGAAACTTGCTCACCTCAGCACGCTCACAGATATCTCTGAGGTCTTGTGGGACCCCGCCAGGCAAGCCTTTGAGGCCCACGTTGCCGGCAGTGAAAAGCAAAGGTCCTGTGAAGTCCCGAAACTGTAGGCTTAGTGGAAACCAATGCGTGACACGTACGGGTTATGCAAAGAGGTTGTGGTGAGGACCATCTTTATCTCGTACAGAGCAGGGTGGGGGGGGGTGGGGGGGGACCAAAAGACCGTTTTGGATTTTCTTTGAGAGCGAATGAACGTGTGCATACGAGCCAGGGGCCATCGACACGACTGTGGACACAGAGGACCCATGTTTCCAGAAATCTCAGTTGAGAATGCAATCCTGTGTTTTGGGAGAGCTCTCCGTGAACCGCATACGGAGAACGAACGCCCCCTCCCATCCCTCCGGGCTGGGACTTGGCACACGGGGGGGTCTTGCGACTGAAAAGAAGCATGTATTCTTTCTGTGCGAGGACGAGGACGGGAGGAAGACAAGGACTGAGTCTCCTGTGCAAGCGAAGAGAGAGACACACGGGCCAGCCTGCTGCTTGGACAACACCTCCCCCGGAAAATCCGCACACACGTGGAGCCTCTGAACGTGACTGTGTTTGCACACAGGGTCTTTGCAGATTGAGCTGCTTACGAGGGGGGCACGGCTGTCTCCGAACGACCCCTTCAACCTCCATCCAGCTTTAAAACCCAGTCTCCGTGGCAAGCCTAAGCAGGCACCAAAGCCGGAGGGTGTCCACCCAGAGCCCTGCTCTGCTATCACATCAGCTCGAAGGCATGTAAACAACAGGCTCAGGCCCCTACATTCGCTGCCAAACGTACGCGATAAATCATCCCTGACCTCGGCCCCGTGCACAGTCATCGGCAGATTAAACCGCGTCTGGCGTGTGTTCCGGGGCCAAAGGTCTCTCGTGGCCATTAGAGCTGAGTTCTCCTCCAGGGAACGTTCTAGGGAGGGGCCTCGAAGGACGCCTTCCCGCCCACGTGCGCCTTCGCCGTCTGGATGTCCACGGGGACCGTGACACCCAGGCCACGCTTTGTGCGGCGGCCGGGATGCGTCTCAGGGCCCAGGTGGGTGGGCCACGCGGTAGGGAGAGAATGGTCCGTGGGTTTCAGCAGGGGCGTGGGCACGACGCGCTCGCCTGTATCCTGTGCACCCCCATCTGTGTGCGTCTCCCTCGCCTTGTGTTGGCCCATCCCTGCCTCTGTTCGCTTGGCCATCATGGTGGCGGTGAGCCTTCCCATCACCCAGACTTCTGTAGGTGGGACGGGTCTCTTCTTACGGGACTCCCAGGGCGCTCCATAACTCCTTGAATTTCGTGACTGTCAGCTGCTAAACCGTGTCCCACCCCCCCAAATTCATGTTGGAGCCCCACCCCTCCAGGACCCCCGAATGGCACTGTCTTTGGAGGTGGGGTCTTGAAAGAGGCGATCAAGCTAAAATGAGGTTATGGGGGTGCATCTTAATCGCATGGCACCGGGGTCCTTCTAAGGAGACGGATGAGGACACAGAGGACCGAGCCTGTAGGACACGGGGAGAATAACCTACAGGTTTTTTCCAACCCTTCCGCCAACTGTTTCTTTATCATTTGGCAGACCTGTCTTAGCTGTGAAATGTTGCAACCAGATTGTAAAGAAATCCCAGAGAAGATTTCCAACCAGTTGTGCACCCCCCATTCCGGCTGAGAGCTGAAGATTTTCCAAGTGTCCAAAGAAGATGCCTGTGCAGTGTTCCTAGCATTCAAGGCTGCATCTGAAGCTCTGGTTGGTTCTAAGTCTTTAAAATTTTTTTTAATGTTTATTTATCTTTTAGAGAGACAGAGAGAGAGAGAGAGAGAGAGAGAGAGAGAGAGATTGAGCACAAGTGACGGGGGGCAGAGAGAGAGGGAGACACAGAATCCGAAGCAGGCTCCAAGCTCTGAGCTGTCAGCACAGAGCCCGACGTGGGACTCGAACTCACGGACCGTGAGATCATGACCTGAGCCGAAGTCGGACGCTCAAGCGACCAAGCCACCCAGGCACCCCGGAAGCACACAAATTTTAAGGGAATCGCGTTTTTTGCGAAACAAGGAGCCTATAACTATCCTCATGTTTCCAAAGTTGCGTGAGCAGAAGAGGGCACAGAACCCATGCAGCTCCTAGGAAGACCAAAGACCGCGAGGTGGGTCCTGAGGATCCCATGATTCCCACAGACGAGACGCCTGGTCTGCCATTGTTGCGTTTCTGAAAACGATGTGCATATTTTTCCAGTTGCCATTATTACTCAGAATAAGGGAGGTAGACAGACAGCTCATCTGTGAGTTTACAGACCCTTGGTCTGCACGTAGCCTGCGCCTAATCCCGGAGAAGGAAATTAAGGCTCGTGGGCCATATCTGGCCCTCCACTTGCTTGTGCAAATAAAGTTTTATTGACACAGAGCCTCGCCCACTTATTTGCATATTGTCCACGAGTGTGTTTACACTCCAGGAGAGTTGAGTTTTTGCAACAGACACCTGGCGATTCACAAAGCTAAAAATATTTGCTCTCTAGCCCTCTACAGGAAAAGTTTGCCAACCCCTGGTCTAGACCCACTTTACAACTTTTGGTAAAAATGATTTTCGTTCACTGAAATTGCGTTCTCTTTCTTTTTTTTTTTATTTTTGTTTCTTGGTGTTTATTTCTGAGACAGAGAGACAGAGCATGAGTGGGGGAGGGGCAGAGAGACAGGGAGACACAGAATCGGAAGCAGGCTCCAGGCTCTGAGCTGTCAGCACAGAACCCGAGGCGGGGCTAGAACTCACGGATCGTGAGATCGTGACCTGAGCTGAAGTCGGACGCTTAACCGACTAAGCCGCCCAGGTGCCCCTGAAATTGTGTTTTCTTGTAGACATACTCCAATAGCTACAGAAACCAGCTCCCTGTTGAGGATGATGGAAATTTTTGCTTGACACGGACTCTAAGATTGCCAACGCCTCTCCCTCTGGCTAGAGCCAGATAGAGATCCCCTGCTGACTACCAGGAAATGGGGAGTGCTGTAGATCGAATTCCACACTTACATAATACGACAGCAAGATCAGTTGCGTGCGCATGATCGCCAGGGTTCCCCTTCCCCCTGACCCTTGAAACGGAGCAGAGTTCCTGAAAACATTCCAGTTGAAATGATAAGGCCAGTTCGTATGGTCCCTGGAAGAAAGCCGTTGCAGGTGAGTGATTGTTTATACTGAGACTACTTTCTGGCTTGGCTTAAAACCTTGTCGTTTGTGGGAAGGAAAGGCTGTTTGCTATTAACTCCCGATTCTGTAAGCCTTCGCATGGCGACAGAGTTTCGTTCAACCCGCGGCGAGCCTCGGTTTCCCTTGGGATTCCGTGCGGCTTGGCTGGAGGGCCTTCTCTCCGGCACGGCGGGCCCCATCGTCTCTTGGCTTCTGTCTCCTTCAACATTGAGTTTGAGCCCCACGTTGGTCCGTGGACATTACTTTAAAAAACAAAAACCGAAAAAAAACAAAAGAAGGATTTTTTTTAAGTGCTGGGTTGTTCGAACTTAGGATAATGATTCCTTCTGGGGCGCCTGGGTGGCTCAGTCAGTTAAGTGTCTGACTTCGGCTCAGGTCATGATCTCACGGCTTGTAGGTTCGAACCCCACGTCGGGCTCTGTGCTGACAGCTCGGAGCCTGGAGCCTGCTTCGGGTTCTGCGTCTCCCCCTCTCTCTGCCCCTCCCCTGCTCATGCTCCGTCTCTCTTGGTCTCAAAAATAAATTTAAAAAATGATACAAAGAAAAAGGAAAGAACCATTCTGGAAACTTCCCTCCATCTCCGCCTGGGGAAGAGTCCCTGAGACGGTCCTGGGCTACAGACATTTGCTCAGGCTCCTTCCTCTCGGTGGTCCTGGCTGTTTTAGGATGAGAACACCCATGTCCTGTGGTGTGTGGATGTGCACAGTTTCCTCAGTGGTGACATTTTTCTGGGCTTTTCCACCACCTTCTTTCCCCCTCAAGAAGCATTAGCAAAAGCTCCAAATGTGTCAGACGAGGTCTGCGAAGAGGAAGTATAATCGTTGTGTGGTTCACGATCAGCCTTGAGTTTTACCTCTGTGCACATCAGGGGACGTACCAAGACTATGGAAATTACAGTATCCGTAATTACGTACTGAAAAAAAAAAAAATCAAACTTTTCCCAGAATCTGGCTTTGGCTGAACCATCCTGAAGAGGAAAGTTCTTTTGACTTTTGCGACAGACTAACTCCAAGCCTGGTGAGCAAACACATCCCTGTGGCTACGTAGATGGACCACTGGCAGGGCACAGATCAGAAAAAGTGTGACCCTGAATCTGGGGGGTGGGGGGACACTGCTCATAGGAAACATTCTCTCTCCAGAGTTTCCTTTTTCATTTGAAAACTCCCACTTGAAAGTGCCAGGGAAGAATTGCAGGCAGGAGAAATGCACACTGCATGTTTTTAAAAACCATCCCCAAACTCTGAATTTGTGTATTTGTGTCTTGCTCCCACAAAGCCCGACGGGGGATTCCTCATGGGGTGGTTTTCCTGGGTCATTCTTTGCCACCACAGGAGGCATGGCATATCCATCGTATAGGACCCCTTACAAACCCCCTTTTGCAACATGGCAAGTTTGTTTTTAGGAAACCTCGAATGTAATGCAAAGGTTTTCATTGATTAAACTTTATACTCATGCCAGCAAAGAGAATACAGAGAAATATTATGGTATTAAATAGGGGAAAGTAATGCATTAATACCTCCTAATTACATTCATATTTTTTATTTTTTAAAAATTTATTTTTTTAACGTTTTTATTCATTTTTTGAGAGAGAGTCAGAGCATGAGTGGGGGAGGGGCAGAGAGAGAGAGAGAGAGAGAGAGAGAGGCAGAATCCGAAGCAGGCTCTAGGCTCTGAGCTGTTAGCCTATTTTTGCATTTGGTCTGAATGTTACAATCCTTATTTCCATCCACCAAAAAAAAAAAAAAATTCTTCCTATCATTTATCTGCACTTTGCATGATAGAAAGCTCTAAATGACAGAAAGCAGGGGGCAAAGTACAGATAAATGAAGCCTTTGGAAAATTTTCTACTTACGGTTTGAACAGCCCATCACCTCCAGCAGCTGGCTCTTGTGCTGATAGGAAGATTTCTTTTTTTTTTTTTTTGGTGGATGGGAATAAGGATCGTTACATTCAGGCCAAATGCAAAAAGCAAACGGTGAATGCCTTCTGTGGCATTTCTCCACAAAATAACGATTTCCCCCCATGCTGCCGCAGACGAGGATTTACACAGCAAATGGTGTTTCAGAAGCGAGCTAAGTATTTGCATTGGCGTGTTAGTAACTTTTCTGCTGCCCATATAAGACAGCATCTTAAATCCCACGTTGCCTAATGGGCACACACTTCTCTGTGTCTTTATAATCTTCCGATCAGATCATATGTATGAGGTCTGTTCGTGAATTGGCATTGGGATCACCATTACCAATATTAATGGGGTGTTAGGAAGCATTTCAGCTCAGCTTCCATAAAATCGTACACAATAGTGTCTGGATTGCTCCCAGGTCTCCATTTTCCCCCTAGTCAGCCCTTCTACGTCTCTGCTAGGCATCGTTGCAGAAACAAAACGCTCAACTGTATTTGCAAGAGATGTGTTTACCCAACAAAGTTGCTGATTTATCGGTTGAGCGAGTTGGACGATGTCCTACGTGATCCCTCTCTGGCTCAGGGAAAAGGTGACATTTTCTCTCTATCGAAAGCACCAAAAAAATCATTGTGGACAAACAGAGACGTGGAGAGTGAATCATTGCCTGTGGGGAATTAAATTTCCCCCCTCGTGTCAATGTTTCACGTCGCCTGCATCAGGCTAATCCTTGCACGGCGCTCTGTTTACTCAATCATCGCTCATCTGCTATTGTCGTAACCTCAAGATTATATATTTGGACTTCTCGCGTTTTGGGGTAATAATGCTTTCCTCTTCCCTCGTACAAGAGTTCCACAGACACGAACACCAACTCGAACATTTGGGGTATTTGTCAAGAAGTGGGATGGGGGAGGACATGGAAGGTGAGATCAAAATGGCCCCAGGCAATGTTATGAGAAAGGATGTTACGAAATTAAGTCAGCAGGCAATCTTATCTACTCCGTTCTCATCGATTTTCAATTATCTGTCTTATTGATCCCAACCCAGGAATTAGAACACCATTTCCTAAACTATAATTTTCTATTTTACACTGTAATAATAGTAAGGCTTCTGTGCAATAACGTTAAGCTATATAATCGGTGGTAAAAAATTCTACAGTAGAGATCCGGAATGATGGGGACATTCATTTACTTATTTTTCTTTTTTTTTTAATGTTTTATTTATTTTTGAGACAGAGAGAGACAGAGCATGAGCAGGGAAGGGGCAGAGAGAGAGGGAGACACAGAATCTGAAGCAGGCTCCAGACTCTGAGCCATCAGCACAGAGCCCGATGCAGGGCTTGAACCCACGAGCCGTGAGATCCTGACCTGAGCCTAAGTTGGACACTTAACCAACTGAGCCACTCAGGCGCCCCATTTACTTACTTTTCACCATCACAGGAAAGTATTCGAGTGTCCCTATTCTGGGAAAACCGATGGCTATCAGAAACCCAGTGTTTGCCACGGCGACCAGGGAAAACACAGATCTTCCTCGCAAAACCCGACGAGCAGCCAACATGCACAATGGAAGGGACACATAAGTGATAATCATGGGTGAGCTGGGGGGACAGTCCCCCTGGCAGGCCTGCAAGGTGGGCTTGGTCTCAATATGAGTAATGGGTCCTTCCCAGTGTAACCTTGACGGTCCTCAGCACCCTGGAAACAGCCGGTGTGGGAGAGATCCCTGAGTCTTAGTGGGAGAGACTGATGTCCACCTGCTACAGAGACGTGACATTTGGCTCGTCCCACTGTGAGACTCCCATCATGCGATAGAGACAGGGGACCCCTCCCATTTCCAGATGAAGAAACTCAGGCTAACCAAGGGTCCATAACTTTGCCAAGAAGCCACAGCCATGAGGCAGCAGACTCAGGATGGCCTGGCCTTCAGTAGCCGTCCAGGTATAAAGATGCATTGGCATAGCCAGTCCCGTTAATGTCTCTTTTCTGGTAGGAAGTGACACCAGTTATTCTAAGCAATGTAACCTCCTCAGTGATGACTCCTGCTGTGCTGTTAATGCCGACATTCAATTGGCCACCAAGCCTCCTCCAGTCCACTCCATTAATGCGTTTTTCTATCCTGCTCTCCTGGCCACCCTGTCTTACTCTTGCCACCAAAGCTCTTCCAGCCGAGACCAGGTCGTCTCATCTTATTGCTTGAGATGGAACCAAAGCTTCCTAACTGCCGGCCCAGTCCTTGCTCTTCTCAGTGGGCATCGGCATCCCAGCCCCCGCTCTGGACTCACCGCCCATCATCAGATGACCTCATCATGGAAGCTCTAACCTGTTCTTTTGACACTGTGCTCCTTTTCCCCCATCCCATTCCCTCTACACTCTAGGCATTCTCCACATTATCAGCCCCACCAAATGACCAGCCACGGTCACTCACATTCTCCTTGCTTGCTATGGAAATACTTTTCTGCCTTCTCTTCCATCCCTAAGCATCAGGAACAAGACCTTTCATGGGATTTTCCTTATGGACCCAACGTCACAAAACTCAAGCCTAAATCAGGACTCAACCGACCTGCCATGATGGTTCAAACCCCTGGCCACAGTGGGGAACAGTCACTTCCTTCCCGAGTCAGAATCAACGTTTTAACAAGATCCCCGGGTGACCGTGTGCGTATGTGAGCAGCATGTTAAAGCACACTGTTTTGTGTTCATGGTGGTAAGAACACTTACTATGAGATTTACTTGTTAACACTTAATGTGCCCAGGGCATCACTGTTGAACCACATCTCATTCTAGACCCCTCATTTAGCTGAAATTCTGCAGTTTCTGTCACTCTCTGGCTGGCTTATTTCAGTGAGCATAATGTCTTAAAAGCTCATCCGTGTTATTGCCTATGGCAGGATTTTGGTTTTTTTTTAAGGGATGAATAGTCTCCCATTGGATGCATAACCACCCTGTCTTTATTGCCCCCAACTTTATGGAGATACAATTAATAGATGAGACTGTGCATATTTAAGGTGTTCAGTGTGATGCTTGGATGCATGGCTGATGTCTTGAATTTGACGTTTGCAAAGCAGATGCCATTTCCCCCTAAAATTACAGGCTTGCTTGTGCTCTGGGGCTCCCTTGCTGTCTTCACCATGTTCAGGCACCGGGATGTAATGCTCGCAGACATTTCTGCCTCTTCAGTCCCGATAGTTACAGGAGCCAAGGGCAGGCTGCTCTAAAATGTGCCACTTTCGCATACTGATAGTTTAGATACAAACCGTGTAACAGTCACTCAGATCCTCCTCTGTCCCCTCGAAGGCAGGACATCAAGATCCGACGGGGAAGGTGCCCTCCCTGTTTCAGAACATAGGGAGATACCCTTGCCACCAGAGATGGGAAATTTGGAGCCAAGAGGGCTGTTATTTAGATAACGCTTGTTACTTTTGACAAATTTACTGCAGCCCCAATGCTGTTTAGAATTCCTTGCTAACTGGAGCCCCCAGAGTTATGTCCTTTGTCTTACGAATAACTCACAGATTTACTCTCTGTCTGAAAAGCATAAAAACTGCCCTCCTTCCTCATTTCTTTACATCTTAATTTCATTATTGTCCTCTCAGCACAGAGCCTGACGCAGGGCTCGAACCCACGAACCGTGAGATCATGACCTGAGCCGAAGTCGGGCGCTCAACCGACTGAGCCACCCAGGTGTCCCTGTTTTTTTTTAAGTTTTTAAAAAAATTTTATTATTTATTTTGAGGAGGGGTGGGGAAGAGGAAGAGACAGAGTAGGAGAGACAATCCCAAGCAGGCTTCTCGCTGTCAGTGCGGAACCCAATTCAGGGCTTGAACTCACAAATTGTGAGATCATGATCTGAGCCAAAATCAAGTGCTTGATGCTTAACCGAGTTAGCGTCCATGGCGCCCCAATCTATCTCATTTAAATTTAATCCTTAGTGCAGCTGGAAGAACTTGAAGGTAGAGGAAGAGTTTATCCTTCCCTTCAGAGACATAGTGATGTGATTTCTACCTGATTGCCCACACCCACCTCCACTTTTCCGGATTCCATCTTTTTTTTTTTTTCAACGTTTTTTTTATTTATTTTTGAGACAGAGAGAGACAGAGCATGAACGGGGGAGGAGCAGAGAGAGAGGGAGACACAGAATCGGAAACAGGCTCCAGGCTCCGAGCCATCAGCCCAGAGCCTGACGCGGGGCTCGAACTCATGGACCGCGAGATCGTGACCTGGCTGAAGTCGGACGCTCAACCGACTGCGCCACCCAGGCGCCCCTTCCGGATTCCATCTTGGACGACGACTGTTTTCCTGTCTTGCAGATGGTGCCTTCTCATTGGGTCTTCCCATGGTGGAAGAAAAGAGAGCTTGGGCGTCTCTTCCATTTCCTGTAAGGGCACAAATCCCATCATGGCGGCCCCACTGTCATGCTCTCAACCCAATGACCTCACAAAGGCTCCCGCCTCCCAACCATGCCATTGTTGGTTCCGGCTTCCACATACGAATTTTGGGAGGGACACACATTCAGCCCACAGCAGGGTGCAATGTTTTCATGCCTTAGCACATATCCCCTGTAGGCAGATGGTCAAAAGGGAAGAAACGAACAAAATAAACACCACCAGCTAATTAATTCCATGCACAACTTAACTGCTTGCCAGTGCAGAAAATCACATAGTATCAACTGACGAAAGTAGAATATAAAATTCTATGTTAGGGGAAACACATCTTCTCAAAACACCTCCTCCAAATGGAACAATATGCAGCAAAATATTAGCTGTGTTCATCACGTGCCTGTGAGCTTGTGAGGAAATTTTCTTAAACAAATTTGTCTTATAACAGTTGTACATACCATAAAACTCATCCCTTTATAGTTTTTTCATGTTTATTTATTTTTGAAAGAGAGAGAGAGACAGAGTGCGAGCGGAGGAGGGGCAGAGAGAGAGAGAGAGAGGGAGGGAGACACAGAATCTGAAGCAGGTTCCAGGCTCTGAGGTGTCAGCACAGAGCCCGACGAGGGGCTCAGACTCCTGAAGTGTGAGATCATGACCTGAGCTGAAATTGGATGGACGCTTAACCGACTGAGCCACCCAGGAGCCCCCAGATTCACTCCTTTAAAGGGCATAATTTCGTGGGTTTTAGTATATTTACAATGTCGCAAGATCAACCACAGTTAATGCTAGAACATTTTCAGCACCCCTTAAAAGGAACCCGGTCGTCATGAATATCCCCCCAAGTCACCCAGCCCCTCACTACCACCAATCTGTTTTCTGCCTCATTGGATTTGCCAAACCTAGACTTTAATATATTTTTTTGGTTTTCCAAAGTTTTCTATGATGTGAGCATATTACTTTCACTCCCAATAATCAAAATAATTGCATATTAAAGTTTCTCCTGATAAAAGGATGTGTAAAGGTAAAGTCTGAAGTCACAGACACCAAGAACAGATGAGCTGAGCTTTGAACATCATGGTCCTGAGAAACGAACCACGTGTCTGCTTGGTCCGTCCTCGTCCAGGCTCACATTTTTCCCCCTCTCGGCTTTGCTTTCTCAGGTGGGTGCACTTTCTGAGTAATGCCGACAATTTTGTCTTGCAATCAAGAAGCCGATTCTTCCCAAAGTTGGGCATGTTTCAAGTCTGTGTCTACGCAAGGGGCTGCCACTAAAGATTATTTGTCTGGACAAATTTGCTTAGATCAGCAGACCTTGGAACAGTTGTATAAACAACACCAATTAAAAGCAGAGACTCACAAACACTGTTGCCTTCACTTAAGGGGATAAATATCAGCTGAACTGTGTCCGGGCCCTTCAGCTGGGATCCAAAGACTAGTGTGGGACCCCACAGACAAGAGCATGCTCATGATATGATACTATGATATGGTATAATATAATATGATATAATGATATAAGATGGTGATAGAATAGGATATGATATAGTCTGATATGCTACAGTGTGATATAATGATATGATATATCATGACATAATATGATGTGATATGATATAATAATATGATATGATAATGTATCATATATGATATGATACATTAATATGTAACATAATGACGTGGAATGATATATGATATGATGCAATAATATGATGTAATATAATATAATGATATAGAATGATATGATATGATATGATATAGTATGAAATGATATGATATAATAATATACACTATAACACAACACAATATAATATGATATGATCCAATGTAATGATATAAGATGATATGTAGGTGCATCTGGTTTGGCTCAATTGGTTAAGTGTCCAACTTGAGATCAGGTCGTGATCTCATGGTTTGTGAGTTCGAGCCTTAAGTCGGGCTCTGTGCTGACAGCTCAGAGCCTGGAGCCTGCTTCAGATTCTGTGTCTCCCTCTCTCTCTGACCCTCCCCCACTCACTCTGTCTGTCTCTCAAGAATAAATAAACATTAAAAAAAATTTTTGAAAAGATGATATAATAGAATATGCTATAATATAATACTATGATATAATATAACATAATGATATAATGTGATATGATACAGTATAATATAATACAATAATATAATATAATGATATAATATGATATGGTACAATACAATATGATACAATAATATGATATAATATGATATACTATGATATAATAGTATATGGTATAATATACTGATATAGTATGATATGATATAATAATATAATGATATGATATAATATATGACACAATGTTATGATGTAATATGATATACTATGATATAATAGATATGATATAATAATATGATATATGATATCATATAATATGATATAATTAATATAACACATAATAATATGACATAATCAATATAATATATGACAATGGCAAATCTTGGTCATTGATTAGGACAGAACCAGTGGACGTAGGATATAAGGTAAAAGCTTCTAGGGGAGTCAATGAAATAATTCCAAGAAATCCAAGTGCAGGACCAGCTAATCTGAATAATGTGCTTATTGGTAAAGGCTTCCCTGAAAAATATTAAAACATAAACCACATATAAGAGGCAGACCACCCTATGCAATTTTTGTAACGCCTTTGAATCTCTGGTGACTTGAACATTAAAAGTTCACCAATGTTTAAAAGGAGGAGCCACATGAGCGCAAGAACGTGTATCTGTTTTCTGTTTTTCTCACGTTTTAAGTGACTGGAGTTGGAGGGAGCTTTGGAGATTATCTGATCCAGACCATGATATTAAGAACCAGAAGTTTCTTCTTTCTTTCCTTTCTTCCTTTCTTTCTTCCTTTGTCTGTCTTTCTTTCTTTCTTTCTTTCTTTCTTTCTTTCTTTCTTTCTTTCCTCTTTCTTTCTTTCTTTCTTTCTTTCCTTTGTCTTTCTTTCTTTCTTTCTTTCTTTCTTTCTTCCTTTGTCTTTCTTTCTTTCTTTCCTCTTTCTTTCTTCTTTCTTTCTTTCTTTCTTTCTTTCTTTCTTTCTTCTTAATTTTAAGGTCAGATCATTAGTAGAGAAAAAAAAGAATAACAGTTCTTGATTAATTTCTTGGATTGGAGGCCTGGGCCCATCCCTGCGTAACGTCAGAGAAAAACCAGCAAAATGTTCGTGCAATTTGTATTCTGGGAACGTGAGTCGTGTTTTCTTTTTAGGTTTCGCTTCTGTGTTTGCAATCTCAGAGTTCAGGATTTATGACCATTTGGCATGGGGGGTTGGGGGCGATGGGGCAGATCCCACGATGTGCAGATCTGTTGCGGCAAAAAGACCATGGGCACACTGCTTCAGATTCGGTGTCTCCCTCTCTCTCTGGCCCTCCCCCCATTCATGCTCTGTCTCTCTCTGTCTCAAAAATAAATAAATGTTAAAAAAAAATTTTTAAAGACCATGGGCACAGAGACTGGGTAGCAACAGTTTCAGGAAAGTTCAGACAGTGCTGCTGGTCAGGAGTGTTAATCCCCAAACGCACTCCCTAAGAATTAAGGATGAGCTAAGAAGACAGGCCATGTGGGAAGGAGAATTGTAAGAGGTAAGAGGTGTATGTCACAAGGACAGCACAACGTAACCCTAAATCCTAACGAGCACCACCTTGCTTTATGATATCCCGCTCACGGCTCAAATCTTAAGGGAACTTTCCATCGGTCGGACAGCGCTCTCCAGGTGCCAAGGAGTTAACGATTCTCAGATTGGATCCCTTTCTGTGGCCCCAAGTCCCTGCCACACGGAACCTCCATGGGTGCACACGCTGCACCCAGCTCTCCTAAAAACCCAAGGTCACAGAGTCAAGGGTTCACTGAGTGCTGTCTCAACATCCTGTTTGAGGGTGAAACCGCTTGGCTCAGAATGTCCAAAACCCTCCCGAGAAGGGGAGAATTTCACGACTGGTGAGACAGATGCGAGTGTTTTGTTTTTATTTGACGAGACTCGGAAAATATTTAAAGACCCGCAAATTGGTTCTCAGAATTTCCGCGGGGGATTCACAGCAGATCCACACGAACTAAACCATACACGTCTACACAGAGAGCCTGGTTTCCTAGGAGAAATGCATTGGACGGGACGGGAATTGGGTACCGGCTACACCTGCTGGAAGGCACTGAAGCTGCAATCAAAGCCCCTGTGAGTTGATGTCTGTTATCCCAACGCAAAGCAACACTCACCATAAATTAGCAATTGACCTCCTCCTTTTGTAACACCCCACCCTGTGCCAAACTGTAATCCCGAAGAAGCACTTATACAACTCCCAGGATATACCTTGTTCACATCACAGTGACTCGCGATTTCTGTCCTAATTCGCCGTGTTCTGTATTCCGTGAAGACTGGGGAGGGGCGTTAGTGGGTTCATGTTTGGGCTCTGAGGAAATTCGTACGGAAACGCATTCAGGTAACGTTTCACATCCTGGGAATGTTGTCACGCTGCAGGGTCACTACACATGAAAGAGAATTCTTTTTTTAAAATTCTGAACGTTTATTTATTTTTCAGAGAGACAGAGACAGAATCTGAAGCAGGCTCCGGGTTCTGAGCTGTCAGCACAGAGCCTGATGTGGGGCTCAAACCCACGAACTGTGAGATCATGAGCTGAGCCGAAGTCAGATGCTTAACCGACTGAGCCACCTAGGCGCCCCTGCAGGCAAAGAAATTTTCTTTGCCTATTGAGAGGTGAATACAGTGGATGGATACATAATTTTTTGTTTAATTTTGTTTAATTTTAATTTTTTTAGCTTGCTTTAAGAAATTTTAATTAGGGGCGCCTGGGTGGCGCAGTCGGTTAAGCATCTGACTTCAGCCAGGTCACGATCTCGTGGTCCGTGAGTTCGAGCCCCGCGTCGGGCTCCGGGCTGATGGCTCGGAGCCTGGAGCCTGTTTCCGATTCTGTGTCTCCCTCTCTCTCTGCCCCTCGCCCGTTCATGCTCTGTCTCTCTCTGTCCCAAAAATAAATAAACGTTGAAAAAAAAATTAAAAAAAAAAATTTTAATTAAATTTCCAAATTTGAGATCTTTTCAGATTCACACGCTGTCGTAAGGAATGACACAGAGACATCTCTGGTGCCCTTAACCTAATTTCCCACCAATGGCAACATCTTGCGAACCTGTAATATCACAGCCAGAATATTGACTTTGTTACCTTCAAGACACAGAGCATTCCATGGGTGCAAGGGTCCACTGCTTTGCTCTTTTATGGCTCTGCCCGCCTGCAACCCCGTTTTAAGACCTGGAAACCACCAATGTGTCCTCTAGTTCCATCATTTTGTCATTTCTGGAACGTTCTAGAAGCAGATTCATGTAGGCTGTAAGCTTTTGACATTGGCCGCTTTCATTTGGTATAATTTTTTTTCTTTTTTTTTTTTGGAGATTCATCCAAATCGTTGAGTACAACACTTCATTTCTTTTTGTGGCTTTTTTTTGTCAGGGGTGTGGGAAACACACAGCTCGGGCCTGGATTTCTCCCTAGACCGTAACTTTGCAGGGTCACGCTCTTGCTGGACAGGTGCACACGTGGCCACACGCGGTCCCCCAATTGCAGATCTGCTCACAGAGCAACTATGGGCACACACACACACACACACACACACACACACAGGACCTGTCTCAGGACTGTGGACACTGTCGGCAGGGGACAAAGGCATCAGCATCAGCACTGTCTTCATGGATTCACTGCAAAGTCACATCTAAGCCGGAGCCTTCCTCTCTGGACTGTGTGCATGAGTGTGGGTTCTGTGTCCACGTGTATCTCTTCTCTGCATGTCCCTGAGCTGACACTGTTATTTGAGTGACCGATATCACCGCTCCAGCCACATGGCTGATGGCTCAGCCCAGATCTAGGCAACTCCTCAGGGTGTTTTGCATTGCATTTTTTCTTTCTTTTTCAAATAATTTTTTTAATGTTTATTTATTTTTGAGAGAAAGAGTGCGAGCAGGCAAGGGGAAGAGAGAGAGGGAGACCCAGAATCTGAAGCAGGCTCCAGGCTCTGAGCTGTCAGCACCGATGTGGGGCTTGAACTCATGAACTGTGAGATCATGAGTTGGATGCTTCACTGACTGAGCCACCCAGGCGCTCATACACACACACACACACTCACGTATATGTATATACATATATATGCATATACTCATGTGTATACATATATATGCATATACACATGTATATATAGGTACATGTATATGTATATACACACATATATGTGTCTGTCATATGTACACGTGTATTGTATATTCTAGGTACACATATATACATGTATATGTGTGTATATTATAAGTACATGTGTATGTACATACAAGCATATAATGTGTATTATACATACATATATATGTATATATACACATATGTGTGTATATTAAGGTCCATATATATACATGTATATATGTGTATATTCTAAGTACACGTATATGTATATACACATGTGTATGTGTGTATATTAAGGTACATATATACGTGCATATGTGTGTATATTATAGGTGTATATATACATGTATATGTGTGTATATTATAGGTGCATGTATATGTATATACACACGTATACGTGTGTATACTATAGGAACATATATGTTTATATACACATATATGTGTGTATATTAAGGTACATATATATGTGTATACACATGTATATGTGTATATTATAGGTACCTATATGCATACACATGTATGTGTGTATATTATAGGTACCTATATGCATACACATGTATGTGTGTATATTATAGGTACCTATATATTTATATACACACGTATAAATATGTATGTTATAGGTACATGTATATACACATATATGTGTGCATATTATAGGTACACATATTTGTATATACACATGTATATATGTGTGCATTATAGTTACCTATATACATATATACACATGTATATGTGTATATTATAGGTACATAATTATACACATATATGTGTGCATATTCTAGGTACCTATATATGTATATACACATGTATATGTGTATATTATAGGTACATATATACACACATGTATGTGTGTATATTATAGGTACCTATATATATATGTACATGTATAAGTGTGTATATTATAGGTACATGTATATACGCATATGTGTGTGCATATTATAGGTACACATATGTGTATATACACACGTATATATGTGTACATTATAGTTACCTATATATGTATATACAATACACATGTATATGTGTATATTATAGGTACATAAATATATACATATATGTGTGCATATTATAGGTACCTATATATGTATATACACACGTATATATGTGTATATTATAGGTACATGTATATACACATATGTGTGTGCATATTATAGGTACACATATGTGTATATACACATATATATGTGTATATTATCGGTACCTACATACGTATATACATGTGTATATATGTATATTTTATGTACATATATACATACACGTGTATGTGTGTATATTATAGGTACCTATATATGTATATACACATGTATAAGTGTGTATGTTATAGGTACATGTATATACACATATATGTGTGCATATTATAAGTACACATATTTGTATATACACACGTATAAGTGTGTATATTGTAGGTACATGTATATGTATATACACATGTGTATGTGTGTATATTATAGGTACTCATATATATACATGTATATGTGTGTATATTACAGGTACATATATAAATACACACATATAGTTGTGCATAGTATAGGTATATATACATATATAAACACATATACATCCATTTTGCTGAAATAATTACAACCACAAACCAAGGAAGTAAATGTAGTTGTACATCATGTGATATATATACACAGACAAGTATACACGTAAACACACACATGTGTTGTGTGCATGCACACACATACATGTATATATGCACACACTTATTTTGCATACAGGCATATACACACACACAAATACTTACACACCAATGTACATCCATTTGTTGAAATAACCCAAAGGCTGAGTTAAACAAAAAAAGAAATTGAGGGGAGTGCCTGGGTGGCTCAGTCAGTTAAGTGTCCGACTTCCGTTCAGGTCATGATCTCCCAGTTCCTGAGTTTGAGCCCCAAGTCAGGCTCTGTGCTGACAGCTCAGAACCTGGAGCCTGCCTCAGATTCTCTCTCCCTCTCTCTCTCTCTGCCCCTCCCCCACTCGCTCTCTCTCTCTCTTGCAAAAATAAATAAACATTAAAAAAAATTATAAAAATCAAATTGAGAAACCAGAGGGTGATTCCAAGCTCAGAGAAGTAAAAACAAAATGGCAAATACTTCAAGTTTAAAAGTCACGGATCAACGGATGAGCTGTTTCCAAACCCCAGGAAGGAGTGTTTTGGGGAGATAGGGCTGAGTCACATTTGAAGAAATAATCCTTGCTCATTTTGCAAGACTCAGAGAACACTTTCATCCTCCCGCTCGAAACGCGTGCTTTGGAAGGTAAACACACAACCAAATGCATCTAAGGCACACGGCGGATGTTCAAAAACAGAGAGGTGAACTTGAAATATCCAGAGTGAAAACTTCAGATCACGTCTGAAGCAGCCAGCAGGACTTGGAGAGGGTGTCTGTAGATGCAGGGACAATGTCTTTAAGGCACAGAAGACAACTTGCTGGGTCTGCTGTGAGTCCAGAGGAAATACACAGGGTGTTTCTTCCCACTGCCCACTGACAGTGTCCACGTCAGAAGAAGGCAGAGGTGAAGGGCAGCTGCTGTGAGCAACAGACCTCGTAAATCCCCTGGCCTCCACTGCCACCACCACCAGCAATAAAATGGTGACTCATTGCAGGGCGTGAGGCAGGTGGAAATCACATCAGACTGGAGGATGCTTTGGAGGGGACACATGGACCAGTGGGCGTTAACATGAGCCATGTCTTCGACAAGAGGGCAACCGGGTGGCTTTATTAGTCATCTGCCGACATCATAACATGTATTAGCCGCCAGGTTAATAGCAGGAATAACGCACAATGAAAACACAGCTTTCTCTTCAAAAAAAGAAACGGGCAGGAGTATTAAAAATAAAAACGTAGTTGTGAGCAGATGGAATTAACAGAAGTGAAGGAAACAGTTGGCTAATAGTACGAGGGGCACCTGGGTGGCTCAGTCGGTTGAGCATCTGACTTCAGCTCAGGTCATATCTCATGATTCGTGAGTTTGGGCCCCACATCGGGCTCTGTGCTAACAGCTCAGAGCCTGGAGCCTGATTCCGATTCTGTGTCTCTCTCTCTCTCTCTGCCCCTCCCCTGCTCACACTCTGTCTGTCTCTCTCAAAAGTAAATAAACATAAAAAAAAAAAGAAAGTATGAAAAAAACACACAACACAACATTTACACCAATCGTCAGCTCTCTATCCAAATGCACCGATGCTATCTCTTAATCTATTTGAGCTCCTAAGATTGGGGTCACAATAATCAAGGTCCTTGCTGTTTGCAAAGGTCTGAAACTAATAACAGAGAAACACTTCACAGGGAAAATCTAGGAAAAAGATGACACAAAAAAACAAATGAGTCCACTGGGAGACAAACTTTGTGTAGCCATATTCACAATGAGCAAAAAAGCCTCTAAGAAATGAAAAGATACAAGGTTAGCACGAAGTTATCAAAAAACGTGGGGTGCCTGGGTGGCTCAGTCAATTAAGCACCCGACTTTGGCTCAAGTCACGATCTCACGGTTCGTGGGTTCCAGCCCCGCATCGGGCTCTGTGCTGACAGCTCGGAGCCTGGAGCCTGCTTTGGATTCTGTGTCTCCCTCTCTCTCTGCCCCTCCCCTGCTTTCCCTCCCCTGCTCTCACTTTGTCTCTCCCCCAAAGTGAATAAAACATTAAAAAAATGTCGCCAAAAAGTTACAAAAACACTAAACTTCTCTGCACCTGGAAGCCTGGCTCCTCAGTATACCAAGCCCAGGAATATGTTGTCTGCCCCACCTGCCTCCCACAGGTCCCGGCTCAGGGTGAACCCTGCTTTCAAAGGAAAGAGAGATAATCTCTTCTATTTCTGTTTGTTTTTCTTTTCTTTTTTTTGTGGTTGTTGTTTGCAGTTGAAATTGACTTCTGCCTCTGTCCTTTCTCCTTCCCTGTGAATGTGAGTGAGTGTGCACAGAAATCCCCACACCTGCAGGAACAGCCCCACACACAGCACACACAACCCCTCCACTCTGTGCCAGGGTCTGCAAACACCCGGCCACAGGGCTCTCCTGTCGCCCGCGTGTTTTCTCGGCACTACAGGACGCGGCCTCAGCGATGCCAGCCATGCCCACTGCCGGCTGGGAAGAGGCGCATCCCTCCAGTGCTTCCACCAGCCAGCCAGCCCCTTGCAAAGCAAAAGCCGCCCGGCGAACAGGAAAACACGGCCCAAATCAAAACCAGATGCGTGCCGCCTTGAGCTGCCCTCCCTGCTCCCCTTCCCCTCCGTCTCATTTTACGCTTCTTCTAAAATGGATATGACTCCCCCAAATCCCTTTGCACGGCCGGCCACCTCTCCCGTTCATTTGGGACCACAGGGCCTAGGTGGGCGGGTCAGGAGATTCCCCTGCTGTGACTCAGCGAAGGCGGCTGAACTTTACCGTTTGGGCGACGAAGCGTCTGGAAGAAATCAGACACATGGACCGGTTTCTACATACCGATGCACGCAGTAGCTTGCGAGCAATTTATGTGTTTTCCCCCCAACCCTTCTTTGTCTGGCTTGTGCACACCCAGTGGGAAAATCTCGAACCCAGGCTACGACACCCATGGTTTTTGTGCATCAGACACTTGTGTGAAATATGGAGAAACACCTTGTCTTTGCGCTTTTCTAGAAGATGCCGTGCTAGACAAGTAAGAATGCATCCGGTCTGTGAAATTCACAGAGAGAGAGACAGAGTGTGAGCAGGGGAGAGGCAGAGAGAGAGGGAGACACAGAATCTGAAGCAGGTTCCAGGCTCTAAGCTGTCAGCACAGAGCCCGATGCAGGGCTCGAACTCATGGACTGTGACCTGAGCTGAAGTCGGACGCTTAACGGACTGAACCCCCCAGGTGCCCCGATACTGTTTTTGTTTTTAAAAATAAACTTTAGGGGTGCCTGAGTGACTCAGTCCGTTGAGCATCTGACTTCAGCTCAGGTCATGATGTCACAGTTCATGGGCTTGAGCCTCTGCCTGGGGCTCTGTGCTGACAGCCCAGAATCTGGAGCCTGCTTTGGATTCTGTGTCTCCCTCTCTCTCAGCCCCTCCCCCACTTGCTTGCTCTGTGTCTCTGAAAAATGAATAAACATAAAAAAATTAAAAAAAACCCAAAAGCAAAGTAAGTCAATCAAAGTTTTTTAGGTTTGCTGTATAGACAAGCCAGCTCTCAGGGGAATAGAAGTTTTCATGGCTTGTCTCTGATTCTCTCTCTCTTTCTCTCTCTTTTTCCTTTTTAGTAACAGTCTTTTGACCCAGGTGGTCTTGTTTTCAGGACAATACAGATTATTTTTAACTGTACTATATATAAAGGGATGAACAATACTGGATCCGTTGGGAGTTGACTTCGCCTGGTGTCTACAGAGAAATCTAGTTCAGCCGCACCCCGTAAATAAAAAACACTTCTTGCTTGGTTTTGCTACAGGATTACGACCGCCATGTTTATTTTACCTCATGTGAACTTTCAAGTTGTTGTTCAATTTATGAAGCACTTTAAAAAGAAAAAAAGATCACATCGAAAGAAAACAATGATGAAGCACAGACATGGAAGACTTCCAGCCAAAAAATGTGTCTTGACCAGACTTCACCAGAAGAAATTCCATTGACCTAATTCAGAAAGGGATCGGCTAATATTCCCAAATTATGGATGCCTCTGGGGGCTGGTGTCATCCAAAACTGTTTTTTTATAACGTCCTGGCATTTGTTAAAGCAAATCATTGAAAGGAGCATCTATGGGGATGATTCTGTGGCTTCTCTTATAATGAGTAGAAGTCCATGTTGCAAGACATTGCTCCTTAAACAGATCTGAGATGGTTTTCTTTTCTTCCTTTTCTTCTATTGTGTTCTTAAACTTTTGATGTATTGTTTTACCCTGTTTTGGTTCCAGGAACATCCATGTTCATAAGCAGTGGGTGTCTTTTATCCAGCACCCTTACAGTGATGCTGAGCATGGTTGCCCTTCCCCAACCTGTGGAGACAAGGGGTTGGCACAATCTTGAGGATGACGTTCCAATCCTACTTAACAATGGTGTTGCTTAACCTTCTCTGTGCCAGGCACCTAGGACTGGCTCCCTGAACGCTCTTTCCCTCACCACGCTGTTAGATACAGTAAATCTCCAACTGGGTTCCACGATAGCCTATTAAAACACATTCATGTTGCAGAGCCTATCTGACTTTGTCACCAGTCCCAACACTGAACGCAAAGTGACACCAACCATCAAGCATTCTTGCTGTGAGTCATAGCAACGAAAGAGAAGAACTTGGTAGAAATAGGAACAATCCCTTTGCAATGTGCACGTTCTGATCTTGTGGCCACGGAAATCTGACTGTTGTGTTCACAGAGGAGAATGTGAGGCTAACTCTGGACTTCCGATGACATGTTTTGGAGCCTCCAGCTTTCTGGAAGCAGCCGGACTGGCCCCCGCTATGACATTTCCTTGAGTTTATTTGCTCATTCTGCACAAATATGTCAGATCCTGGCAGGGCTCCAGATGCAGGCAGGATGGAGACAGGAGCCTGGTTCTTACAGCCACTCTCAGACCAGAGGAGCAGGGAGGGTAGTTAGACATGATAATCCTGCACTTCTCACTTGGGGGAGGGACATTCCTTACATGCATTCCTTTGTGCCCACCCTTTCTCCTTCCTCACAACAAAACCCTGACCACGTCACCTGTGGGCTTCCTGCTTTTGTTACTTTTTCATGCCTGTAACTCATCCCCATGATCACGTCCACTCATCTCCTCTTTGTCAAGGCCATCAGTTGGCTTGTCTTCATCTGGTTTTAATTGTATGACCTTGAGACGCCCACCCTGTCCTTAGCTCATCCAAGCTAAAATGTTAAACCGTCCAAGAATGAGGTCATGTAAGCTCTTGTGTGCCCTTTACACACATGGAACCAGAAGGGGAGAGGGTGCCGTTCCACACACGATAAGACATCGGCTGGGTCAGGCATTCCTTTGCCGGCAAGGTGTTGATGAATGCCCGCGGTAGCCGGCTGTGAAACGTAACTCCAGGAAGCAGACCACTGCTTGCCAGGTGGCTACATGGAGGATAGAGCGGGAAGGAAGACCCTAATGGTGACGGAGTCTCTATGTGGGGGCATGAAAAAGTCTTGGAACTAGAGTGGTGATTGCACCACATGGTGAGTGCATGAAATAGCATGGAATGGTAGACCCTTTTGCAGTGTGATCAGTTGGTGTGATCAGTTGAGTCGTGTCCGGCTGAAATTCTCATGCTGAAGCTCTAACTCCTGTACCTCAGAAGGCGATCTTATTTGGAATTTGGGCCATTATAGATATTAAGTCATAATTGGACTCTAATCTAATAGACCTGTTATCCTTATAAAAGTGGGAAATCTAGAGGTACCTGACTCGCTTAGGTGTAGGAGCACACAATTGTTTAAAATTTTTTTTTAATCTTTATTTATTTTTGAGAGAGAGAGAGTGTTAGCAGGGGAGGGGGAGAGAGAGAGGGACACACAGAATCTGATGCATGCTGCAGGCTCCAGTCTCTGAGCTGTCAGCATGGGGCCCGACGCAGGGCTTGAACTCATGAACCATGAGATCATGACCCGAGCTGAAGTCAGATGCTTAACTGACTGAGCCACCCAGGCGCCCCTAAGGAGCACACAATTATTGATCTCGGAGTTGTGAGTTTGAGCCCCACATTGGGTGTAGAGATTACCTTAAAAAAATCTAAAAAAAAAAAAAAAGAAAATGTGGGCTCAGATGCATGCACACAGGCAGAACACCACATAAAGATAGAAACGGAGGTTGGATGATGCGGCCACAGACCCAGGAGCACCAAGAAAAGGAATCGCTTACAAGTATGAAGCATATACATCAGGACATGCTTTAATAGTAGACATAAAATGGAGTGAAGAAAATGGCCAACGCATGCAGGTGAATTCCCAAAGAGTCAGGCATTCCCAGGGAGTGGTTCACAGGCCTGTCCCCAACTCTCTGGTAAGTATGGCATGAGCATCCCCTTGGTCACCCTGTTCAGGGACTTTGCGCAGAGGCAGTCCCCACTTTTCTGCTTCTAGACTCAGGAAGTACTCTTTCTCAGATGCACAAGGTGGGGGTATTCTTGAAAGACTCAAGGTGAGTTCCACTGGGAAGTTCCTTCCAGCTGGGTGACTTTCCACCTGCCCAAGGATGGAGAGTCCACCTGCCAGTATCCGAAACACAGACATGATGCCGAACACCTCATGTCTTCTTGCTGGAGGGAGAGCCCTCCCGGGAGCAGCCAGACCGCCAACCTGACGGAGGGTTTTGGGAAGCACGTGGCTGAGGCAGGGGCGCTCTCGCGGAGGGGACAACAGGGTGACGCCTTCCACGGCAGCACCGTGGTGAATTGGTGGGCACCAGGAGGCGGGTGCCTTGGAAGGCCTCCATTCTTGACTGGTTGGTTTGTGAAAGGGTTTTCCCCGAGGCTGTGGTCCGTGATGGATTGAACACGTTTCAGAGCGGTTGTGAACGCTGGGTGTTGCCATGGCTACAAAACAAACAGTCTCCTCCTAAGATTGCGGGAGCTTTTTATTCTCACTCCAAAGTGTGATTCAGGGAGAATGCATTCAGGGCAGGCTGGCATGGTAGGGACGAGGTGCCATCATTTGTTGGCTCATTTTCATATGGCCGGGTTTCAGATATCCACCGAAAAAATGGGGTCAACAATGTATGTCCTTTAGAAGATACTGTAGGAACAGCAGTATGTCATATATAATGTGTATATAGAGTACATTTTATATTTAAAATTTTATATGCAAAATATATAATACTTATTAACATCACATCAATAGTTAATATGATATTACATATTAATACTTAATATGATATTACACACATACTGAATATAAACATACATTAAATTCACATATATGTGTATATATGGAATACATTTTATATATAAAATTTTATATGTAAAATATAGAATAGGTATATATTATATTACACACATTAAATATAAATATATATTAAATTCATATATGTATATAGAATACATTTTATATACAAAATTGTATATATAAAATATATATTACTTACATATTACATTATTAAATAAAAACATATATAAAATGCATGTGTATGTGTATATGTAGAATACATTTTATATATAAAATCGATGATGCTTATGTTATATTACACAATACTAATATGAATATATATTAAATGCATATTATATACACACCTACACTGGTGTATATGTTGCTACTGTTTATATGTGCATATATGTATACAGTTGATTGGATGTTTGTATGTTTTTATTGTTGCCTCTTTCTATATGCATATTTGTCGTTGTATTTTATGTGGAAATGACTCCTGGGCAGGCTGGTGTGGCAGGAAGCAGGTGAAATGATCTGATCATTTGGTGTCATATAAATACCTTTCCAATACCTAAAAAGTGGTGTCAACATAAATTCTTTAGAAAAAGTCCCCCATGTTTATATATAAACGTATAAATACACGCTAACAGGGGCGCCTGGCTGCCTCAGTTGGTGGAGTACGGGGCTCTGGATCTCGGGGTTGTGAGTTTGGGCCCCACGTTGGGTGTAGAGATTACTTAGAATAAATTCTTTCAGGGCACCTAGGTGGGAAAGACGGTTAAGCATCCTACTCTTGATTTCAGCTAAGGTCATCATCTCACGGTTTGTGAGTTCGAGCCCTGCATCGAGCTCCGTGCCGACAGTGCGGAACCTGCTTGTGATTCTCTCTCTCTCCCTCTCTGCCTCTCCACCCCACTAATTCTCTCTCTCTCTCTCTCTCTCTCTCTACTCTTCCCCTACTCAAGCTGTTTCTCTACCTCTCAAAATAAAAAAACTTAAAAAAAATTTAATCTATCAAAATAAGTAAATAAATAAATGCACAATAGCAAATATATACAAACATTTGTACCTATTAACAACATGACATGATAATATCTTTAATGCATGTATATAATACAGAACACATATACCCACACATATGTATTTTATATAGTATATTAAATCATTTATTATATTTAACTATATATTAATTATATAGTAGTCACATACTTGTTTATATACACACACACCCATGTAAGTATATCTCTGTATTTGTTGCTATTGTTGTTTATATGTATGTATCTTCTTTATTGATACGTACATATTTGCTATTATTATCATGTGCATTTTTGTTGTATATATACATGTATGTGCATTGAAAGCATTCTGTTTGTATAATATTGTTTATATAAGTAACTTTTCTTTTTTTTTTTTAATATTTTTTTTCAACGTTTATTTATTTTTGGGACAGAGAGAGACAGAGCATGAACGGGGGAGGGGCAGAGAGAGAGGGAGACACAGAATCGGAAACAGGCTCCAGGCTCTGAGCCATCAGCCCAGAGCCCGACGCGGGGCTCGAACTCACAGACCGCGAGATCGTGACCTGGCTGAAGTCGGACGCTTAACCGACTGCGCCACCCAGGTGCCCCTATAAGTAACTTTTCTATTGGTCATTTATGTGTGTATGTGTACTATAATGTGATTTGTTATTAATCATAATGAACAAATATGTATATATTTCTTGTTTATATATGTTCACTGGGGTTCTCTCTGATATATGTGCATATCTATATATTTGCTGTTATTTATGTACATATATATTTATATCAGTTACTAGTATATATGTGTAGGTTCATTTGCTGGTTAAAAGCAAGTGATGGGGGTTGGGGGCACCTGGATGGCTCAGTCGGTTAAGCATCCCACTCTTTTTTTTTTTTTTTCAACGTTTATTTATTTTTGGGACAGAGAGAGACAGAGCATGAACGGGGGAGGGGCAGAGAGAGAGGGAGACACAGAATCGGAAACAGGCTCCAGGCTCTGAGCCATCAGCCCAGAGCCTGACGCGGGGCTCGAACTCATGGACCGCGAGATCGTGACCTGGTTGAAGTCAGACGCTTAACCGACTGCGCCACCCAGGCGCCCCAAGCATCCCACTCTTGACTTCAGCTCAAGTCTTGATCACATGGTTCGTGAGTTCGAGCCCTGCACCAGGCTCTGCGCTGACAGCGCAGAGCCTGCTTGGGATTCTCTCTCTCGCTCTCTCTCTGCCCCTCCCTGCTCACAGGCTCTCTCGCTCTCAAAATAAACGTAAAAAACAAAACAAAAATGAGAGAAGGGTCTCACCCATCCTCCAGATGAGCAGATCAGACAGAGACAGGCACATCCAGAGGTGGACATCGCTGGGACCAACTTAAAGTCTATCACCTGTAGGAGCCCTAATATGTGTTTCTCGAAGAAAAATCACAACCACTGTTAATGGTAGAGCTAACACAAAACCCAGCTTCCCAAGCGGGAGCTGGGCACTCATTACCCACGTCGGCCCTGAGAACAAGCGCTTTTTTTCTAAGAGGGACGAACCCCAGGACACTAGACCGCTGTGCGGGGTGTTGAGGGAAGGAGGTCACATTTCAGAGACATGGGTGCACACAGCCGAAATCCTTGGCGGTCCCTCTATTGTTCTGAGGAACCAGTCTGGCTCGCCTTCTAATTGAATCTGGTTCACGGTTTCACAATTTCTCATAAACTAACAATGGAAATTAGCAATGTCTTCAATTCTGGACTTGGCTTTAAAAGGCAAATAATGTTCTGGGACCGTGGCTTCCAACATCATCAGAAACTCAAGAGTTGGGGGGACTTGTTTCCTAACCTTTGTTGTATTTGAATCGGTCACCCCAAAGGGATCCAGTAAGACACCCCCTTCCCCCTCCCCAGTGTGGTTCCCAACAAAGAAACAGACTTGAAATGTCAGATCCACTTTAGAGCCTGTTTATTCAGCTGTGGAAGAAACCCAGCTCCACTGAACCCACACAACAGAGATGGAAACCTTCCATTGGCCTGGCATCACTTGAAGAGCCTCTTTTGCAAAACTGGAGAAGGACACAAAGTCAACACGAGTGAACCGTAAAAACTTAACGTTTCTTAGAGGCTCTCGTGAATGTTTCACATGCATCCTGCAGTTTTCTGTTTCACCTGCATTAAAACATACTTGCCCTGGACGGAGGTTTACAGCAGCACTACTGACACATGGGACCAGATTATTCCGGTGGCTGCGGATCGTCCTGTGCACCATAGGAGGAACTATCACCCCCCAGACTTGTACTATTCAACTACTAAGAGCCACATAACATGCCCCAATATCATTCTTCGCTGGACCCTGGCATCGACATTTGCTAAAAATGTGCGTCTGGGTTTCACGACAGAAAAACAACACTGACCCTTCTTTCCAGAGATCCTACTGGGGTTGTGGTTTTTCCGGTGCCCCCAGTGTGTGCCTGTTTTCAGGGAAGGTGGCTGTCCTGTATGTGACCCAGGGAACTTCCTCAGGGGCATCCACTGGTCCTCTTCCACAAGGAGGTTGAGCCTGTCTCCCCAGCTTGGCTTGCAGCCTGGTCTTGCATCCACCTCCAGTGGAGGTGACTGACCACCCGCCGGGGTCACATGCCAACCTTTCTGCCTCTGAGCCCAGTTCTGCACCTGCCTTCTGAGAGGCACCACCTCCAGCTGGTCTCTGGGATGGACGGCTGCTCACACACGTCAACCTCACTGATGCAACACTGCTCCAGAGCCTGCTGCCTCCTTGGCTCTGTTCTCACCAGTGATGACCCGGCCCCGTTAGAAGAACCATTGCTTTCTCTGACTGGGGACTTTGCAGAAAGCCCTGGGGGACTCTTGGCTCATCACCACTGGTCAGATGCTGCATCAGAGGAAGTTTCTAGTGCGTGTACTGCATTCATAGCCACTCTTGCTGCATGAACAGACTGACACACATGGGTGTGCATGGGGCATGTTTTCTGGCTCTACACATTGCTGACGTGCCACGGATTTCCTTCCAATATCCCCAAAATGGACACAATGTCTTCGACTCCAACAGGTTTCAGGGTACGGTGTTTTATCTCCCCTGTAATGAGTTGCGGCCAATCACATTTTACTCAGCAGACCGTTGACCTGGAGTGTCCCCTGACGTCTTCAGACGCTCGCTCGGGGTCTGTCTAGGATCTTGACCCCCACGTGTCCAGGCATGGAAGCTTATTGGAATTTCACGAACTATTTCTAATCTAATGTGAAGGGCCAGTTATGACCATGTCAACAGGAGAAATCCTAGCCAGACTAATTAAAAACAATCAAAACTCGCCCCGCCAATGGAAGGACTCAGTGTATATGCAGTTGTGCCTACCAAACACACTGCTTTAAACTCCCGTGAAATAGTTCCAAGCAAAAATGCAATTCTCGTGTTCATTTCTTCTTTGTTTTCTGTGGCAACAGTGTCGAATGAAAAATGTGGATGAGGCTGAGTTTCTGTAATTGCACAACAGTTGGAAAGCCAGCCATCTACAGGCTTCAGAAATGGGCCAGCAACACAAAGCCAACCCACGACAGAGAGCCAACCATCTTTGCCGCATTTACTGGGAGCCGTAGAGTGAAGGTCATCGTGTCATGCCAGGAGGGAACGCCGGACGCGGAGACACCTTCACAACCGACGTGATGCCCCTTCTTCAGTCCAGCAGACTGTTAAGAGTGACCAGAGAGCGGGAGACAATGGCACAGGAGAACCGGCCCCTTGACATGACTTGAACCATCTCCTTACCACGCATAGATCCTCAGTGAAGGATGATGTCCTCCTTCATCGTAAAATCACCACGTCTTTGCAGAGGCAAAGGTAGGACCACTGCTCTTGCCTGAATCTGCCAGAGAGCTCCTCTTTGTTCCATCCATCACGGGCAGGAGCTTGGTATATGAAAATGAAACCCTTGCTCTGTGCCTCCAGGGACCCCAGAATTACACAGTGCCTACAAACACAGCCCCAAATCACACATCTTTGTGTTCTGATCACGGCCTTTCTTACGAGTCTCACGATGCTCTCCGGGCAGCTGGAAATGCAATTAACATGTTTACGGTACATAAAGGAACGCGTCCAAATCCTTCCTGGCTTGTGTCCACATCGCAGGCTGCTCCTGTTCCCCACACCCCTCCTCCAGGCCTGACACTCCGTGGTCTCTTCCACACTCCTGTTAATAAGCGTGAATGTTGTGGCTGTTGGAGAGGGTCTTGAGGTCTTCTTGGCTGACAATGATGAGAGCTGTCAGCAAGAAAGGGAAGACAAAAAATACTCCTAGTTCTATGAGGTTGCATGGATATCGTCCTAGAACTGGAGGTGACCAGGCAGTTGGTCGTCCAAACTGATATGGAAAGGGGGAGCTTTTCACACGTGTGGGGGCACAGGTGTCAGTTGGGACTCTCCCAGGCAAGCAAGGACATGTCCGCCAAGAGTGGAGAAGAAAATGGAACGAACTGTGGCATATACAGACACACACTGGACTATTATTCAGCCAGAAAGCAGAAAGGAAGCCCGAAACACGGTACACCATCGACAAATCTCAAAAATATTATGTTAACGGAAGGAAACCAACACAAGGGACCATATATCATCAGATTCCACTGGTTAGAAATGCCCACAATAGTTCAACCCAAAAAGACAGAAAGACCAGTGGTCACTCAAGGTGCAGAGAATGGGGAGCGACTGATAAAGAGGACGTGGCTTCTGTGAGGGGGCAGGGGATGAGAAAGTTCTGGAACTAGACCAGGGCGGTGGTTTCACAACATTGTGAGTGCACTAAATGCCAGTGAATTGTGCCCTTGGGTTCATTTCGTGTTTTGTGAATTTTGCCTCCATGAAAAGAAAAAGGAAGTGAAAGTACGGTGAGCAGTTCGTCCGCCATTTTGAGAGTTCACAGATGCAACATCCCAATAATCCTTATTCTATTGGGTTTTTGTGAAGGGTTTCTTTTTTTTTTTTTTAATTTTTTTTTCAACGTTTATTTATTTTGGGGACAGAGAGAGACAGAGCATGAACGGGGGAGGGGCAGAGAGAGAGGGAGACACAGAATGGGAAACAGGTTCCAGGCTCTGAGCCGTCAGCCCAGAGCCCGACGCGGGGCTCGAACTCCCGGACCACGGGATCGTGACCTGGCTGAAGTTGGACACTCAACCGACTGCGCCACCCGGGCGCCCCTTGTGAAGGGTTTCAACTGATCACCATTGCCACAACTGATCAGCATGGCACTATTCACATTATGTCTTCTGAAGGTATCTGTGTGCACCCAGAAGTGTATTTTGCCTGATTCTGCCTCATTTGACAGCATCCTGCCCACCACTCCTCTGTAAAAGATGCACCTCAAGGAAACCTCCCAAGAACCCAAGTTACTTCCTTTCTGCCCTACACGGCTTCAGCTCCTGAGAGCTGCTACCTTGGGGATCTCACCTTGTGGTGGTTCGAGATACAGGTGCTCAACTGAATTGCATGGAAAGGAGGAAAGCCCCACACTGAACAAAACCCCTTGAATCGCCACGGGACACCCTGCGTCATAATCAATTATTGTAACGTTGTCTGGCAGCCACGTTTGTTGACCAAGTAGCTCGACTGTGTGATCTTAGTAAGAAAAAGACGCAACCTTGACCTTTCCATAGTAAGACGGCGCCTTTCTCTCAGGGGTGGAGATCCATCATACGTGACCATCACAACGCGGCAAATACTCAACCCCTTGTTGTTGGCTAAGGGACACTGGAGAGATCACTCATTCATCTGTACTAAATTGACCATTGCAGTTAAGCTCATGGAAAGGCTGATTAGAATAGCTCTGGCGTTTTCTGGGATTCCAGCCCGCGTTTATGTATTGTGTATCTATCTTAAGCCCCATTTGGAAAAGGGAGACACACATTTCCCTTCAATTAGCTATGATTCTGGATTTCCACAGAAACACACAGATGTTTGTACAAAAGGCACAAATGATCCCATGAAATTCGGGCAACATTTCCTCCCCAGATATTTCATTTCAGTAACCAAATACACACACACACACACACACATATATATATATATATATATATATATATATATATATATATTGCGATTAGAGGCATTCAATATCAAAACAGCATGAGCACTCTGGTCTACAGGATATTGGAGAGAAGGGAATCCTTGTTCAGATAGCAGCTGCAATCAGGGACGTGCCATAGCTTTGTTTGCAATGCTTCCCAGATGCCGTGATGTCATATCATACAGGAAACACCCACAGTGTCCTTCTTTTGTTTAGACTTAAACCATATTTGTGGACCCATGTCAGCAGAATACGTGTGGACATCTTAGTTCATACATATTAGAATAATTCTGGCAATGTGCTCATATTCGTATTGAGACTTGCTAACATTTATTAGTGAACCTACAAACATTCTCAAATAGCCAACAAAATCAGGATTGTCTGTAGTGTATGGATATAATTATGTCTGTGTCTCCTAACCAGTGGCAAAATGTGTGCAAAACCATGTGCACGAAAGACATCTTTAAATGCTAATTGGAGAAAACATTTCTTGCAAGGCAATGGAAATCCTGAAATTTGCATCCCTAAGAAAGGGCACAGTTACAGAAAGGGAAGAACAAACAGAATATGGGAGAAGGGTGGAAAGAGCAAATGCATTTGATTTACAAAGTTTTAAGTTAAAAACAAATTAGGAAGTCATATCACGCACTAAAGGCAGTGGGTCTTGCCAGTGGCTGGTTAGACGTCACCTTTGCATGAATCACCTGGACTTTGGTCAAAGTTGAAGGTGAAACACCCCAGTGAGCAAACAATTCTGTGTGAGTGTGTCCGGTGTTATTTTCCGAGGAGCAGATTCCATGCACATGGCTACAGAGTGTGCCCTCGGGAGAGCATGAGCTGGATTTCAGAAAAGGCCCAAGAAGATTCAACGTTTCCCTCAGGATATCCCCAGGAGAATGTCCACAGGCCTGGACACACTTAACCGTCGCTTGCTTATTTTAGAAAAGTCAGGAAGGATTATTGAAACAGATTGGAATGTTGAACCAAATTTATAAATGTTCCTAAGATGTTTTAACTAACCAAAAAAGATGCTGAAACAGGAAAAACAATAAAGCTGGGAATGTAGCTGGGATTGACCCCTGACCTCCAAGGGGGAAAGAGATTGTGGATATTTAGGAAAATGGAAAATGTTAGATCTTAACAACTAGGCAAATAAGGATGAGAACTGTCAAATGAAAGTATTCTATCTATCTATCTATCTATCTATCATCTATCTATCTATCTATCATCCATCTATCCATCCATCCATCCATCCACCCATCATATCTATTTATTTTTCTATCTATTTCTATCTATCATATATCTATTCACTCATTTCAAGAGTATTTATTTTATTTTATCATTTGAATATAGTTAACACATGATGTTGCATTGTTTTTAAGTGCACAACATAGTGACTCCACGAGTTTATACATTATGCTATGTTCACAACAAAAGTAGCTGCCATCCATCACCATGAAATGCTATTACAATACTATTGACTCCCTGTGCTGTGCCTTTTAGTTCCATAAAGGAAATTATTTCAAAATGAACATACTTAAAGCTTTGGAAAAAATCAGATGCCAAGGAATAAAAAAAGCCTGACCAAGAACTCTTACCAGTTATGACCTCAGGGCCTAGGGTGAATTTAAAATGTACCCATTCATCGGGGCGCCGGGGTGGCTCAGTCAGTTAAGCGTCTAGCTTCAGGTCAGGTCATGATCTCAGTTTGTGGGTTCGAACCCCGCATCGTGCTCTGTGTTGACAGCTCGGAGCCTGGAGCCTGCTTCGGATTCAGTGTCTCCCTCTCTCTCTGCCCCTCCCCCACTCATGCTCTGTCTCTCTCTGCCTGTCAAAAATAAATAAAAATGTAAAAAAAAAATTAAAATGTACCCATTCATCAAAGGAAGACAAGGCTTGAGATTCAACGCATCTATTACACACATATTGTTGGAATCCTAGTGCATATCAGCCAATGTGCCACCTATAAACAGAGTCTATCCAAGAACGGAAGGGAGCATGTAGGTCAAGGTGAGATCCCGTGGCTGCTTGAGTAGTTTGAGCATGATGACTATCTACTGGAGAAAGGAGATATCTTCAAGGTGGGATATTGAATCATTCTTGCAGACAAAACTGTAGGAAGCAATAAAGTACTGTGGTAAACTAGATGTCCCAACTGGTTTTGCGTGTGGAGATATTACAAATTATGATTTTTGACTATGGGCAGCTCCTTACCTGTTATTAGCAGGGAAAGAGAAACAGTAGGGAATCGGGTGAAGATACTGGGAAAACTCTAGACTTGGCTGCTTTGAGTTCCAACTGCAGCCAAGTGCGTTGAAACTCTTTGGATGCAATCGGATAGTGAGACATTGGCAAATGAAATACTGTAATTAGCTCACATTCAGAGGTTACTCAAGTTGCCCAAAGTGACATAATATGGAGAAAATTGGGAGGACACCCATAGTTAAGGTTTTCTCACGAAAGCCCAGAGGGTTTATGCATCGGGAGTCCGGTGTCTGAGGCTGACCCCAGTACTCGGTGTGGACTCACAGATTTTCAAGGAGAGCTTCCAGTGGAGGGAAAAATGCACATGGCACAGAGGATTTCTCTGGAAACAATTCTGTTAGGGGAGAGGTCACATGTTGGTTGGTAAAAGCCTCAAGTCGAATGAGCTCTGTTTGTGTCCCAGGCCCCTCTGCCTCACCGCAATGGTGAGGTTGGTGACTGAAACTCTTCCTGAGTCAGCGGCATGCCCTCACGATTGTCCTAGAGCATGAACGGCATGCTTTTTACTCCCCCACCCCGCCCCAGTCAAAGAAGTCTGAAGCAGTTTTATTCAAAAGTCATGACTGTGGCCTCGGTCCCGGGAATTCTAAAGATGAATTTCTTTCCCGCAATTGTCAGAGACATTATATTTGGTGGTCAAAAACTAGAACTCACGACAATTAAGCCATTGTTGTTTGCAACTCTGAAAGTATATCTAAACATGTATTTCTTCTAAGTGCATTGTTTTAAATACCGTTGTTTGCTCACAGACTCGCAGCTTCCTCACTGGGAAGCCATTCTTTTGTGCACACACAGAGAAGCTCTTTCTTCCCCCGGCACTCGCTACGGAATGGCTTTCCAGGTGTGTGGTGTTGGCAGAGCTTATGCAGCGGAGAAAACATCAGGGAATTCAGGGTGGCATCTGAGCATCAGACAGGCTGAGCTTTAATCAGCTTGATTCATACAAATGATCACATGGTAAAAGGGAACGTGAGCCTACGTGACTGCCATTGGCAATCACACAGCGCATATGACACACCTTGGTATACACAGCTGTTCAGTGTCCCTCCTAGAACGGTAGGGCTGTGAGCTTGAGTTTCCGGGCTTTTCCTATACATGGGTGATTCCCTAAAATTGACTCCCCCTTGTTTGAAATCAACCATGATGCACCACACAGAGTGCCTAACCAGAATACAACCTGTGAATTTGGAAGCCTTGACTGACTACATGTTGAAGTACATTTCCATACTAGGTATGAATAGATATATGGTTGACAGATAGGATGGATAGATAGATAGATAGATAGATAATAGATAATAGATAAATGATGGATGGATGGATGGAAGGATGGATAGTAGATAGGTAGAATGATCAATGGATATGTAGATAGATTATGGGTGGATGGATTGGATGGATGGATAGATGGATGGGTGAATGGTTGGATAGATGTATAGATAGATCAGTGGATAGGTACATAGATGATGGATGGATGGATGGATGGATGGATGGATGGGTAGATGGAAAAATGGATAGATTGATGACAGATACATAGATCAATGGATACATAGATGAAAGATGGATGGATAGATGATAGATTGACAAACAGATAAGTGATAGATGATGATATATATGATAGATAGATGATAGATAGATAGATAGATAGATAGATAATAGACAGATGATAGATATTTTCTGGGTCTCTGTTGTGCTGTTGTCTCAATCCCTCTGTAACAGTGCATGCACTCATATTCAAATCATGCTTACCAAAATGTGAGGTGTCAGAACAGGAAAGGGTCACACACAGCCCAAAGAGATCCATCCCATGGGGTGTTTCCATTTGGCTAGTACGAAATAGCCACTTTAAAATGGCAGCCCCCAAGAGCCCCCAAGCCCTCCTCTCTATGACGCTGTCCTCCAGCATGGTCAATCCACAAAACGTCAATTCTAAGGGCATTTTACCAGGGAGTCAACATGAGCAAAGCACAAGGTCTCCCACCCATGAAGCTGGATGCAGCAAGTAGCAGGCCTGCTGGGTCCCTGCAGGCATAAATAACTAGGGAGAGTGATTCACCCCAGTGCCCACAGAGAGGAAATCAGTAAGAAATAGTTTTCCACGTTTCTACTGTCACCTTGGCAAAAGGAAACGCTGAAAAGTAGAAAACGTAGCCTACACCTGTGCTCCTGTGGTTTCCTCGACTCCCGGGGAAAGGCAGGAACATACCTTAACAGCATAGTCAGGCACCATCAGACCCTCCACATGGCCTCTCTGCCCAGCCAGTGCTCATTGGTTCCTTTGGGGGGGGGGCGCAATAAACAAACATACCGTGGATTACAAAATCCATGTGACCCAGTGATCGAAAATCACGTGCTAGACAGCCAGAGATCGTGTCTTCACTCAGATTGTCCTAGCAGAATAGTCGATGGTGAGGCCTTACACAGTCGACACAGACTTCTCACAGATCTGGAGGCTGGGAGTCCAAGGGCAAGGTGCCGCCATGCTTGATTTCTGCCTAGCGCCTTCTTCCTGGCTGGCAGACAGCCACTATGTGCTCACTCTGTAGACAGAGACACACACAGAGAGATGGTGTCTCTTCCTATAAGGACATCAATTCTATTGGATCATGCCCTCACCCCTAGGACCTCATAGCACCTTAATTACATCCTTACTCCAAGAACATCCATGCTAGAGATTGGGGCATCACCAAATAAATTTGCAGGGAGGTAGGGGAACAACATTCAGTCTGTAATAGAACAACATTCTGTGTTCTCCAAGTGACGGTCCCGCCCCATTAATTACCTTCATGAAATGTCTGGAGAAGCATTTGTCAGGAGCACAAAAAGAATAATCCTCTTCATCAAGTGACCCATCTCAAATTTCTTTTTCAAAATTTGGCTTCTGACTTCCTTTTGCACACAGGGGTGATGTAGAACGAAGCCCTTCAGGTGAGTTTATCCTTGGTCAGGCTGTTGGGGTCTTCCCAGGCAAGGCATGTGGGATGGCTGTGTCTTTTGGACCTAGGAGAGACTTGGCAACATACAACCAAAAAAGGTGCTTGTTTGATTGTCTGGGGGCAGGGGGCAGGGAGAGAGAGGGAGAGCGAGAGTCCCAAACAGGCTCCCTGCCCAATGTAGAACCAGATGCAGGGCTCCATCTTACAACTGTGAGATCGTGACCTGAGCTGAAATCAAGAGTCAGACGCTTAACTCACTAAGCCACCCAGGCGCCCCTGATTGGGTTTCAACATGAGGGTTCACAGTGCTGCGTGTGCACGACACCAGGATAGAGGTTGAATTTGCACATGCATTGGACAGAGGCATTGATGGTCACCACCAGTCACCGATGAGTTCCGCACATTTTAGCCACCTCCCTGCACCACAGTGGAAGTTTCATTCTTACAGGGGAATTGGATATCAAAGCTTACCAGACTCTCTTGTAGATGTGCGCAGTGGAACATGTGCCATTTAGAAAGTCTGTCAGGGGCACCTGGGGGGCTCAGTCGGTTGAGCATCCAACTTTGGTTCAGGTCACGATCTCACGGTTTGTGAGTTCCAGGCCCGTGTCGGCCTCTGTGCTGACAGCTCAGAGCCTGGAGCCTGCTTCGGATTCTGTGTCTCCCTCGCTCTCTGCCCCTCGCCTGCTCACTCTGTGTGTCTCTCTCTGGAAAACAAATAAAACATTAAAAAATTAAAAATGAATAAAAAATAAAAAGTCTGCCAGCTAATCTGGTGGGTTTCCCAAGCTCCCACCAACAGGGAGAGGGGTAGGCTAATAAAGTTAGTGCCAGTGAGTAATTTCCTTGGGGTGTCCCCAGTACATGCTGCGTTTTGGATAAATGCATGGTGGGTCCTTCAACCCCCATCTCCAGGAGCTTCTCCAAGCTGATGCAGGGACCAAACTTGTCCTCCTGACCACAGGAGGATGCTTCATATCCAGAGGGTGTTGGGGTGGGACCGGCTGGTCTGGGCAGCTGTTGGAGCCGAGCCCAGCTTCGTGCATCTGCACACGGCTGGCGGTTGGGACCGTAGCCTGCAGCCTGTGTATCTGTGTGCATCATCGAAAGTCTCTCCTTTGACTGGGGCCTATTTTTTTGTTCATTTTTTTTCTCACTCGCTAAACTGCAGTTTCAAATAACAACGAAGAGATCCAGCTTGCTGGAACGTCTCCTGTGTGTTGTTAACCACGCGTCTCAGTGGCATTTGTTTTTAGGCTGAGAACAGTGACTTTCGACTCGGTCCCGTACGACAGCTTGAAGTTTATGTGAAAATGAATCCTCACTAACACCACACCTTCAAACATGTTTCCAAGAGGAAAACAAAAATATTTACCCGTCTAGAATTCCAACAGATAAATGTGAAGTTGCTTAAATACCCGGAGATCTTGTCTCAAAATACACACAACAAACTCTTCCAAAATAGTATGTTTCATCTATAAATACTACGTGATGTGTGTTGGCAAAGGATTTCTCCCTAGAGCAGTAAAATTCTGTTGGATATTTTCGTGTATATCCCAGTTAACGTGGTCTAAAAGTGCACGCTGTCTTATAAACGCGCACACACGGTGTCTTGAATCCCATTATTCGATCATTCGATCACCTACACGCATTGTTCTCCCAAACGTCACCGTGGCCTCCGAGAAAGACAAAAAGCATATACAGTACACTTCCAAGTTTTACATGTGGTTAAACTCAGAGCCAGAAGGTTAATGGACGCTTTGCTCCCAAAGACTGATACACCTTCACACCATGCCCTTGTTGTAGGGAGCAATAGAGAAAAGCGTCACAGTCACAATTACTGTGAACAAGGCACTTATCTGGAGAGGTCACTCACAAGGGCGGCTGTATCAGAAGCCCCTGCCTCAATGGGGAAACAATCCCTTAAAAAATCACTGCAAAGAAATAAGCTCATGGCTGGAAGGGTTGGACCAGATGGCTCAGGTATCAGACACTATCGCTGTGAGATTTATCGTCTTGGAAGCCGGTGGTGCTCTGCTCTGAGCCTCTGGGCAGACAGCTGTGCCTCAGTCCTTCCAGAGGAGGTGACGTCACCGGTCTGGAAAGTGCCTGTGAAGGCTGAGTGCCATCGGACTAAAAACCTGCCTCGTCTGCGGAAACTTGGGAGGAGGTATGAGATCCTTCACCAGCCTTATCTATCCTTTCCAAAAGCCCTCTCCAGGGGTGTTCCCATCATTCATGCAAAATATCCAAATGTCACCTCCTGGGGGGAGGGGTGTGGGGAAACCCAGCCTCTCCTAAATGTAGTTTTTGCAAACACATGCTTGTCTAAGAGCCACAAAGAAGGTCTCACTGGGAGTGCAGATTTGTACATTTCTCTAGGAAAAAAGAAAAAAGAAAAATGGGAAAACATAACACAAAAATGTGGTGGAACTTTCCCAAAGTGACCCTTGGAGAATTGGGCATGGTTGACCAATGGGGCTGCAGGCAGGAACTGTGGTCAGGACGTCTGTAGTCTGTAGTTGCTTCAGTTCCTGGAGGTGAAGGGAGAGCCAGTGGTGACCAGTGCTCTCGGGACTTTGGCAAAACTGGTTTGTCTTGGTGCCTCGTGGGGCATGCCACCTTCTAGGCCGCAACAAGGAACAGAGGAGGACATGTGACAAAAAGTGCCACTAGATGCCTGGGGCCTGACTGCACTGGGAATTCCTGGGGACAGAGAGGTCCTACCGACTCTTGTATTCTCCACTCTGAATGCACATTGGCTTGCCTAAAAGAAATGCCTTGAGTAGCTACAGAAATGTCTTGATTTTCTTGACATCAAAGCACAGGAAACCAAGGGAAAAATAAATAAATTGCACCTCTTCAACTAAAACCATTGGTGCATCAAAGGACCTATTAAGAGCATGAAAGGTGACCCACAGAATGGGAGGACATATTTGTAAATTGTATATCTGAGAAGGAATTAACATTGAGAATATATGAAAAGTATTTACATATATATATAAATATAAAGAACACATATTTATATGTATGTAAAGAATACATATATTTGTATATAAAGAATACATACATTTGTATATAAAGAATACATACATTTGTATATAAAGAATATATATATAAAGAATATATACACTACTCAACAACCAAATGAGCAACCCAATTTAAAAATGGGCAGAGTTCTTGACAAACAACCCTGTTTAAAAATGGGCAGAGGTCTTGAATAGACATTTGTCTAAAGAAGACATACATACCCATGATCGATACGCGCATGAAAAGACACTCAACATCATTCGTCATTACGGAACTGACCATCAAAATCAGGCAGTCCTGGATATGCTGGGAACTCCAATGACAAAATGCCCTGAAAAATGGGGAGGGAGCAGGGAAGAAACATTGGGGCCTAGGGAGCCTTGGCGAAGTGGGAACCATGGGAGCTGCTTCCAGCCAAACCAGGGAGCCCCAAATGGTATTCAGCAAGTGTGCGTGGGCTGAGAGCAAAATACGGCCACCAGGCATCGTCAACAGCCCCTTCGATTAGCTGTGTGTGCCTGACTAGGTGCAGGGCTGGTGCCAACACCAGTAAGACGTGCAGAGTGTCACTATTTATCAAGGGGATGTGTTAGTTTGCTAAGGCTGTTATAGCAACCACCATATCCTGTATGATTTCAACAACAAACATGTATTCTCTCCTGGTCCTGGAGGCTGGGAGTCTGAGATCCAGGCGGGGTTGAGGCTGGTTCCTCCTGAGATCTTTCTCCTTGCTGTGTCATTGCCTTGTCCCACCTGTGTCCTCACGTGGTCGTCCCTCTGTGCATGTCTGCGTCCTGATCTTCCCTTCTCATAAGGACCCCAGTCCTATGGGATCAGGACCCACCCTACTGGTCTCATTTTACCTTAATCCCCTCTTTAAAGACCCCACCTCCAGATACAATCCCATTCAGAGCTAAGAAGGGATAAAAGTTCAACATATGGCTCTTAAGGGGCCGCAGTTCAGCCCCTTTGTGAAGAAAAGGATCTGGTACATATTTTTCCTTCGGGACAGCTACCGTCTGCGTCAGAAATTCTGGTTTGCACAGACACCCTGAAATAAGCACTCCTTATTTTTGTCTCCATCAAGAATGCAACCCTTCCCTCTTGGAATCGTTACGGGGGAGCAGAAAAATTATCTGATACATGCCAGAGGAAACCAAAAACACTCTTGCATTTTTCTTTGGTGGGTTTTCCAAGGCTGTCGTTCAGTCGGGCGATACCAGTAAAGGGAGGAGCAGAGGAAAAAGTCAGGAGGGAGACCAGAGATCTATCTCCCTACGTTGTTATTGTTCATTGAGTAACTTTGCTAGGCGGCTCCTTGTCATGCCCTTGGAGAGACTTGGGTACACGCCTCACCTCACACTGGTGAGTATTTAGCAAAACAAAGTGCAGGCAAATGCAACCTGCACATGGGTCTTTAAGACAAAACATCAAAAACACCTACTCTGGCGTGGGTCCGGGAGACTTGGAGCTACGTTTGCACATTCCAGGAGGGAGAGGTCATTCCTTCCGCGGAGGGAGGCAGGCCTGGTACGAAAATGGCAATGTGCAGAGCTGGGAGTGGAAATCTGTCAGAGCTGGCTTCGAATCCCTGACTTGCTCCTACGTCTTGGACACTCCCCATCTCATTTATGGTGAACTTGTTTCAAAAATATTTTCTTTTTCAGTAAATTCTACACCCAGCGTGGGGCTCAAATTTAGAACCCCGAGATCAAGACTTGTGCGCTCTTCTGACGGAGCCTGGCAGGCACCCCCGTGGTGAATTTGTATCATCCATAAGACAGAAACTCGATACCCACCTCATCAAACGCCATGAGAATTAGCATATGTGCTGCGAAACACTGAGCCCCAGCCTGGCACCTGCCGGGCACTCACAGGAATTGTCACTGCATTTCTGCCCCTGCGCACAGGAGCGCATGGGCCTCTCCCACATGTCTTGTCTCGGTGCCTCTGACTTCTCCTAGGAAGATGCCCATGAGTGAGTCTGTTGACCTTGAAATCTCAGCTTTCCCAGAACCCCTCATGTCTTCATGTAGCTCACATCTTAATGTTCAATGCATGCACTGTGACTCATTTTCCTGCTAATTAAACTCTTTACAAAAATGCTATTTAAGCCTTGACTTCCCCCTACCTCAATGCACCTTTCTGGATATAACCGGGGAGTAAAATTGTAAGATATTTAATGTGAACAAAGAGGTGGTGTGATACACATACACACTGTGGGAACACAGAATAAATTTTTTTTACTGATACGACTATAGTCGCCAGAATTAAGTATGTGAAAAAGTTGTGGTTCTTTCAAAAACAATTCTTTTCATTGAAGGACTTCGTTTTGGGGTCAGCCTCACAAGGAATGAAATAAATAATGCTGAATTAATTTTTTTCTTTCTAATTTTTTAAATGTCTATTTAATTTTGAGAGAGAGGGAGAGAGGGAGAGAGAGCGAGAGAGAGAGAGAGAGAAAGAGAGAGAGAGAGAGAGAGAGACTAGGGGAGGGACAGACAGAGGGAGACACACAATCCAAAGCAGGGTCCAGGCTCTGAGCCATTAGCACAGAGCCTGACGCAGGGCTAAAAGCTGAAGTCAGACGCTTAACCAACTGAATTAATTTTCTTACTGCAAATGAGGTCATATGTCTATGGCTCGGTCCCATCTTTTAAAGTGATTTGAATTGGGGACCAGTGTCAAATTGCACTTTTTCAGTAAATGTTTATCCTTGAATCAGATCTGAAAAATCTGTTTATAAATGTACCCATTTCAAGATGAATACACAAACATCAACTCCTTTTCCATCTCTTGTCAAGTTATTTCCATTACAAGTATATTTGAAAAGTGTTGATCAGAATACAGTCTGGATTCTTTCGGGTACCGTTGTTTTTGGAATTATGAAATTTTTTTCAAGAGCAAGGCATTTATCACCTGTTAACAAAAAGCACTTCAGTTTTCATCAAAAGCATTCACTCAAAGGTTATTGGATATATAATTATATCTTACTAGGGTCATCTTTTGTCCAGTTTTGTTTTTCTTCAAGTATTAACATTCACAGGTGGTTTTTCTTCTCCGTGTCTCCAGAGAGCAGACATTCCTGGCACTGATTGGAGAAAGTCTACAACATTCCCGATACAGTGGTTGGGACCTCCACAGCCAGTGACCCATGATGCCCTGTGCTCACCCTTCCCCACACCCTATAAGGTATCACCTGCCCAGAACCTCTGAGGCTTAACGTCACCTCTTTCAAATAGCTTACAAAGGTATGCCATTCACAATCCCTCTGTTTTTAGAATTCCTTCCAGGAATCCCAGGTAGGGCTGAGCTGACATAGCAAAGCAAGTCAAGTTGAAAATGGATCTACTTTGACATTGTTATCTGCCCTTATCCTACTTGGAACTCTTGTGGATGCAGCTAGAAACCTCACAACATCATCCTTGTTGACTCCACATGGCGACCTCCAAACAACCTTTCCTTGGCAATGAGCTTTATCAACCATTTGCTATGGACAAAATGTAATCACTGTTGAAAAATCCCAAACAGTACTCATAAAAGTCAAAGAGATTCTCACACACAGATTCTAGGTTCTTATGGCCACCCAACTTATCCAGAAGACCTATAACAGGTCAGATAGATGAGACACAATACATGTATTATCTCAAGTAATCCTAAGAATGATGGATCGTGCTGGCTACCATTGACAGACTCCCACTAGATTCCCTAAAAGCAGAGCCTGAGGCAAGGGTTATGTGCTAACCCTTTGGAGTTGCATGTTTCCTTACATGGCTGGACTCAGGTATTCCTATTTATGAGATTACTCCCTCCCTCTCTTAAACTCTTAACATACGGAACAGGGTCCTTCTAACTCCCTTCATCTCTGTATCCCCTTTTCCCTTCAGGACCCCATAGCACCTACTTCTCATCCCCTAAAGCCACCCACAGTTAAACTGGTCTTCACTTTGTCGGTGGCATACTATGAGGTGCCTGTTTCCCATCCTGTGAGTTTATCAATTGCCTGTGGTCTTTAAGGCAACCAGAAATATTCTTTTTGGATCCAAGGTGTCTTGAGTTGAGAACACTCTAAGCTTAGACTCTAATATTACTCTTTTTCCTGTGTTCTCAGTTTGACTTTATTCAATTTGGGCAGGTAAAGAAAACTCACTCATATGGAAAGAAAATGACCCAAGCACCTGCCTTTGTCCCCAAGAGGCTGCTGATGTGAGCAGCTGCTTTGTTCTACATTCACGTGAAAACACAAGAACCCCTTGGGTTGAATTATTTTCCTTCCCCTCAAAATACATAACACTCTTTCATCTCCCACCCCGTCCTGGAGGGAGACTGTGGCGGCCTCTTTATGCGCACATGCGTCCCCTTTGCAGAATTTTGGAGAGACAATAGCCCTTCTGGTCAATACATTCCCTACTGGTGGTCACTATGCATGCTGGAAGCCCATCTCCCTTCCTGGAGACCTCAGCAAATGCCCAGCCACCTAGATAATTCAGGAGAATGCATTATGTCCAGAAACTACAGGGCCCCCTCCCATCGCCAGCACTGGGGGGGTGGAAACAATTTCGTGGCCCGGCTTTCACCTTTGAAGTGCGGGAGCTCCTGAATGAAAGTTTAGACCACGCGGTGCCTCAGAACAACACGAACCCTGTTTCATCCTGGACACTCCGGGTTTCATCCTTCCTCTCCCTGGACAGAGTCTGGAGTTACTTTGCGGTTTTCAGAACCACAGGATAGTGTGTTTATAATATAATATCCCATTACACAAATTACATCACTGACGAGCACTGACATTCTGGTGGAAATCTTCAACTGAAACGATGCTGCTGGTGATTGTCGCCTCCAGGGTAGGTCTGTCAGTGCCAAGGTAGGAGAAAAAAGGCATTCGAATCATCGTGTTACGTTGCTCCTGGCTTCTGCTAAGAGTAGATTTTCTTCAACGTTCTACTCACTTTACCCTTCACCTTTTAATGCCTTATTCAAAACCCGAATTTAGAATATAAGCATAAATTAAATATATAAGTATATCCTTATATTAAACTACAGGTGACAATTTGCAAATAATACATATATGTAACTTACGCATTCAATACGTGTATGTATAAATATAAATACAAGCATACCTTGGGTGCCTGGCGGGCTCAGTCGGTAGAGCACGGAACTCTTGGTTTTGGGGTCCTGAGTTCGAGCCCCACTTTAGGGGTGGAGTTTACCTTTAAAAATCATGAAAAATATAAGCATACTTTAAGGTATAAATCTATTTGATGGATCATTGATGTTAAGGATTCAGATACATATATGGATACAGTACATTATCTATTGAATCCCTTTTGTGTATGAATATATTTCTCTAGTCATCCAGGGAAATTCCTGTTACATTTAAAGTTTTTCATGAGTGGGGCACCTGGGTGGCTCACTTGATTGAGCTTCTGACTCTTGATTTGTGTTCAGGTCACGGTCTCACGATTTGTGAGATTCTCTCTTCCTCTCTCCTTCTTAAGATTCTCTCTCTCTCTCTCTCTCTCACTAAAAAAAAAATAAATAGATGATTTTAAAAAAATAAATAAAGTTTAGGGGCGCCTGGGTGGCTCAGTTGGTTGAGCATCTGACTTCACCTCTGGTCATGATCTCACAGTTCATGGGTTTGAGCCCCACGTCAGGCTCTGCGCTGACAGCTCGGAGCCTGGAGCCTGCTTCGGATTCTGTGTCTCCCTCTCTCTCTGTCTCTGTATCTCTCTCTCTAAGATAAATAAACATCAAAAAAGTTAAAAAACAAACAAATAAATAAATAAAGTTTATCATGAGCTATCTGTGAGTCTCTCCTATGCAACAAGGTGTTACTCTCCAATAAGTGTCTGTGTAAGATCCCCCCTGAGCATCTTTAAATAGGGGCATCCCAAGTTTGTGTTTGTGGTAAACACACCAAGAGAAAGGAGATTCTTAGACATTCTCTTTCTACCTTGGGAGGAGTTTAAACAATCATATGCGTAGATAGTATGTAAAACCACCTTTCTTCTGTTTTCAGTACAAAGATGGGAAAACACTATTGGTGGTTGGAAAAACAGGAATTATAGGTCATTAAGAGTCGGCCAGGTGTTTTGTCCTAAAAGAAAGAAAACTAACTGAAAATACGGTGGGGCAGGTACTTCGTCCTTCGCTTAGTTCGTTGCTATGCTCATGGCTTCCTAAACTTATGGAGCTGAACTTGCCAGCCTGTCACCTTGCAACCCATCTGGTATTTTTTTTATACAGAATACAGTGTGCTGAGAAGCACAATACAAACACATACCAGGAAAGATGCAAACAGGAAAATATGGGTCGCCACACTGTCATCTAATGATCATGTACGCGAAGATGTGTTTTCATTGGTCACGCAACAGAGCAAGTTTTGGCTCTCGATTCCAGCCACGTATTTCCACCATCCATAAAATCCATGACATTCCACGCATAGGTATCCTTTTCCCTCCAAGAAATGACTGATTTCATTACGATAATACATATATACATTTGTTCTTATTTTCCTTTGTTCTCATTCTCATACCTTTGCGTAGGCAATGGGTTCTTCTTTCTCTTCCTACCTGAAGACATTTTTTAACATAACCTTTTTTTTTCTTTGAATGAGGAATGGATTGTCTGGAGAACATTTTATTCATTTACATTATCTGGAAACTCTTTCCGTTGAAATTACAAAGTAGATCATGACCTGAGCCAAGCTTGGATGCTTAACTGACTGAGCCACCCAGGCGCCCCAATTACCTACTATTCTTGTGACGATTCTATGGCAGAAATAACACAAGGAGAGTTGAAGGTAGGGAAGCTTGCTTAAATGTATGTCTGTCACCATTGAGTCTGGCCTCGGGGTTAGAACACAGATAGCCACTGTTGCAGGGAAACTAACTCCTCCCCGTATCACATAATTAAATTCTATTGTATTTAATTTCAGAAGCTCCTGATCCTTTTTCTTTCCAACCAGAAGGGAGGTGACATCAAGATGGTAAGAAAACACAGACGTGGAGCCAGACGTCTTGGTAGAGAAATCCTTAATCCCGCCGAGATTAAGTGTGTGGGAGCTCATGCGTGCATTTACCATCCATCAAGATGTCAGTACTTTAAAATGACCCTGCAAGTTCCCAGATCATCTGTAAATGGTATCAGAGGTGGAGAGCAAGAGCGTGAGTGGGATAATGACGCTGAGCTTGGTTTCCAACGGACCTCCTCACGAAAATGATCCTGTGGTAATTTTCAAGGGCTCTTGGCTTATTCTTTGAAGAGAAGAGCCATTTCAAATATACAAAGTAGCCAAAAAGAACATAGGACGTACTTGGATGGTACATGTTCGTCTATGTCAAAATTTCAGCCACAGGGATGTTTGTGGGCTGGCTTTTCATAAAGGGGGATTGAGAGCAGAACTCTCACTGGCAGACAGCAAACACAGGAGTGGACAGAAGTCTCTGGAAAGAGAAGAGGAAGACAGGAATCATGTGTAGAAGACCTGACATCGCCTCTGTGTTAAACTATATCCTTCAAACACTTGCTTCTCCCATGTCTATATGGCCTCCTATTTGCTACACCTGAGACCAGCCGTGATAAAACCTGACTTTGACTTCTGGTCCACAGCTTTGAGGAACGATAAATTTCCCATGAGGGCAAGAAACGATTAACATGTTCTTCTGCTCATCTGTGAATGAAGGAACACATTTCCGGGCTCCCTGATAATAGATATTCAGAATTGTGCAGCCCTAACCTCTGAGCTGTTAAAACATATTTTATAAGGAGGCATTTTGGGGCAAGTTTATTTAGAACACATTGTGCCATAGAATGGGCATACGATACAGCAATTCCATGACTGGGTATTTATTCAAAAGAATCTGGAAGCAGAGACATACAGATATTTGCAGAAGGCTGCTAACAGCATGATTCACGATGGCCAAGAAATGGAAACAACGCAAGTGTCCATGGATCGATGGATGGATAAAGAAAACGTGGCCCAGGCACACGGAGGAAGATGATGCTGTTTTGAAAAGGAAGGACGTTCTGCACCTGCTACAACGCGGACGGACCTTGAGAGCGTGATGCTCACTGACATAAGCCAGTCACTAAAGGACGCATCCTATGTGATTCCACATATGTGGGGTCCCTAGAAGAGTCACCCCACGGGACAGAAAGTAGAAAAGTGGTTCCGGGGCTGGGACAGGGATGGGAGTTAGTGTTTAGTGGGGACAGAGTTTCAGTTTGGAAAGATAAAAAGTTCTGGACAGAGATGGCGGGGATGATTCCCCAACCGGTAGTGTGGTTAATGCCACTGAGCTGTGTACCTCAAGTGGTTACAATGGTAAGTTTTGGGCTGTGTATTTGTCCCACAACAACAACAAAGCTGTTGCTTCATCCGGGTCCCTGTGGCTCTTTTTAAAAAAATATTTTTAAAATGTTTATTTAGTTTTGAGAGAAAGAGAGTATGTGGGAGAACGAGCAGGGGAGGGACAGAGAAAGGGTAGGACACAGAATCCTAAGCAAGATCCAGGCTCTGAGCTGTCAGAACCCGACGCGGGGTTCGAACTCACAAACCGTGAGATCATGACCTGAGCTGAAGTCGGACGGTGAACCGACTGAGCCACCCAGGCGCCCCTTTGTTTTATGTGTATTTATTTATGTTTTTCATACATCAGTTATTTTATTTTATTTTATTTTATTTTATTTTATTTTATTTTATTTTACTTTATTTTATTTTATTATTTTATTTTATTTTATTTTACTGTACTGTATTGTATTGTACTGTATTGTATTCTATTTATTTTTTAAATATAATTTATTGTCCAATTGGCTTCCTTAGGGCACACTGAGCCCTGGGTGTTGTCTGCGGTGCTCTTAAAGACATTTGTCGAAACTGAAGGAGAAATCCCGCCTCCATTCAGACGCGCCTCAAGCCAGGTCTCGGCAAGTCCCCGACAAGCAGCGTGTAACACGTGACGTTTGCCAGGACCTCTCCTCACTAGCACACACCCCTGCTGCCATGTCGCACAACTGCTTGGAAGCCCCATAGCTTGCAGCCTAGCCACGCGGGACTCACTGTCCCTTTGCAATCTGTGTCTCTTGTCACCTCTCTGGTCACCCACTGAAAAACATCTTTAAAGTTCCACAAAGCCAAAGGCACTTTTTGCTTCTTACCCAACACTCCCGAGCCGGCTCCGGGTCCCGTCCGCCCACAGGCAATGACAAAGTTGGCCATTTAAGAACACCAGAGACTAAACTATTTCTTTTTAAAAATCCCTTATCCCGGTTTTAACTGGGCAATCGGGCTCGGAAATCTCGGGGTGGGGTGGTTACAGACAGAGAAAATAATATCACCATTCTACCTAGGGGCACGAAGCCTTCACTGAACCCGTACCATGTTCTAAAAGCTGTATAGACACTTTCCATTCATAGCAACCTCGCCCCACCCCCCAGGAAATAATTTTATTATCATCATCCCCATTTGGAGGGGGGTGTATCTTTGTTACTTCAACACTAGCAGACTAATACACCATCCATCATCTGTGGTCCAGCTCAGAGGGCTTTGCTTTGCATCGAACAAGACAGAGGATGGTCCAAGAGAGCTTCAAGCTCAGAGTGGACTCACGTTGCTGTCGCCAGGGTGATGGCCGATCTCCAGAGACAGCGTGTGATTCGGGCAACAGCCCAGGCTGGTTCTGAGTGTGGCATCCATCCATGCGTGGGTGGGTGGAAGGTGGCTAGGAAAAAAAAGAGCATGCATCTTGTGGGGTCTACCTAGGGGAACTTGGGTGGACAGGGCTCCCTACTAAGTGCTCCGGAGGACTCCTGACGTTCTGCAAGGGCAGACTTTCTGTGCCCACTGAGATTTAACTACCATAGACAAGAGGAAATAGTTACCACACTTACATTTTTAATAACACTTCATTCGGACTATGTCACCTGAAGCCATTGGACTCCTCAAGACTTAGGTGATCCCATGATCATATGGTCTCTGTACAAGTGACCCTGGGACTTGTACATTCCTGCCTTTTTCTCCTGCTGCCTTACAAACACTCTGAAAGAGAAAGTATTTCTCTAAGAATTGGATTTGCCAAAACGCATGTGCGTTCATTTATTCCAAACAGAGTCCAAATGCTGAATTTTCATCATTCCCTTCTACTTTTTTTTTTTTTTTTTTTTTTTAGCTTTTGGCTTGAGTTTACCTCCACCCTCCCCCCGCACCTTTTAGTTCCGAAGGCACATCCAAAGAGTACATACAGAAAATAATTTAACGAGTTTTCTCTTCCTAAAGTATTTTCATAATCTCAGATGTCAGTGCCGTCGTCCTAAATTTATGTATTTTCACAAAGAAAAATATATCATCTTACAGGCACCAGAAGCTGGACTTACAGTCAAATGAAAAAAAAAAAAAAAAAAGTAGATTTGCTCCAAACACCAGAGGAATGAAGAAAACAGACTCTCTTCTCTCCGGTCAGTTAGAAATGCGTTCAGGTATTTTTATGGCTTCTCTGAGCCAACTTAACAAATGACGGAATGCAGGTGATATTGAAGTCGGGTAGTTGAGGTTCTAATACTTGGGCAGTCTCTGAGATTCACGCGTGTCTCTGATCCAGCGGGTCCCAAGTCATGTTCCCAATGGAGCGCTTCTGCGGTCACGCCGAGATTGGTCACTCGCAGCTCCGTGTTGTCTGAGATCCTGTCTTCCAGAGGCAGATCTTCAAGCACCGGTCTCGGTCAGAAGTCCTCTGGGCTGGCAATGGGTCCCCACAGTGACCCTGCCCAAACCCAGTCTGGAAATTCTCCCGAGCTGGGTGTGGCTGGAGACAAACCGCACCCCGGTGGCCATTTGTTGGCATTATGTGCCTCAGGACGCTTTTCATCCCACTTTCTACAATCATTATTTTCCATCTCCCCCCACCGTCCCCCACCCCGTTTCCCTAAAACGATGCTGCCTCCGTCTAAGCCAATGAGCTCACCTCAAACCTTATAGAAAGCATGCATTCTGTCAGCTGCCCTCAACCGTACCTTCCCTCCATCAAATGTACCATTGTACCTGCAAAACCCCCCACCTTGTCCCTATTGCCTCCAATTCAAGTGGAAGAGGTGTCTCAGATCATTAACATTTCCACCTCCATCGCCTGCCCCTGGAAACTTCCCCCCGCAGGGCTGGCAAGCCCTGTCCGTGGCACATCTCCTCGGCGGTGCTCAGCTCCAGGGGCAGGCGATGTCCGTTGTCCTGTGCCCGTAGGCAACGTTCCACCTGCAGTGCCGGCTGATACCTGGTCCGTCTCAGGGTTTGTTCAAAGCTCAGATTTGGGGTCAGGGAGGTGACGGGGACTGCCTTCTGGCTTCTCCACAACCAACAGGAGTGGGTTTGGGGCATGGGATGTCCAACGCTGCAGTCCAACGTCAGGACTGGTCCCTGACACTCTTCTACAAGCATGCTGATAGAGTCCCCAGTGGGACTCAAGCCCAGCTGTCCCTCTGTCACCTTGCGTGTCTTCCTGTCTCTCTCATCCATCTTCTTCGGACAGCCTCCAAAATAAACCACCTCCTCCAGGTCTCTGGCCGGGGCTCTGTTTTCATGGCAGCAAGAGTTAACGGAAAGCACTTCCGTTTCCATCGTCCAGAACAAAGACCTCATCATTTCTCTGACAGTGACAAGAGGCTCACCTCAAACAGAAAGCCCGGGGAAATTCTTCCTTGGGGCTTAGAACTCGGAGCTGGACACCATCCAATCTTCCTTCCTCCCCCCACCCGGTCAACCCCCGATTCCTGGTAACCACTTTTCTCCCCATAGTTTCTAGGACTCTCATTTGTATTTAGATTCTATATGGAAGGGAGATCCTACAGTACATGTCTGACTTCACCGACTCTGTCTGACTTAACACATTTTCCCCGATGATGAGGGATGCGGAGCGTCTTTTCATGTGTCTGCTGGTCATCTGGATGGCTGCTTTGGAGACATGTCTGTTCTTGTCTTCTGCTCATTTTTATTTATTTTTTTATTTTATTTTTATTTTTTTTTAAATTTTTTTTTTCAACGTTTATTTATTTTTGGGACAGAGAGAGACAGAGCATGAACGGGGGAGGGGCAGAGAGAGAGGGAGACACAGAATTGGAAACAGGCTCCAGGCTCTGAGCCATCAGCACAGAGCCCGACGCTGGGCTCGAACTCACGCGAGATCACGCGAGATCTCGCGAGATCATGACCTGAGCCGAAGTCGGAGGCTCAATCCACTGAGCCACCCAGGCGCCCCTAAGATTTTGTTTTAATGTGTATTTGTTTTTGAGGGAAACAGAGACCAAGCACGAGCAGGGGAGGGGCAGAGAGAGAGGGAGAGGGAGACACAGAATCGGAAACAGGCTCCAGGCTCTGAGCCGTCAGCCCAGAGCCCGACGCGGGGCTCGAACTCACGGACCGCGAGATCGTGACCTGGCTGAAGTCGGCCGCTTAACCGACTGGCCACCCAGGCGCCCCACTTCTGCTCATTTTTAAACCGGATTGGTTGCTTTCTTGCTACTGAGCTGTGTGAGTTCATCGCATCTTTCTTGATGGTGTTAGTTCCGGAAACCGAAAGTACAATCGTTTGCAAATGGCCGCTTATTTGTGTCACAGACGGGACGCAGCATGGATGAGAGGTAAAGAGGGTCCCAGACAGCAGCACCCGTGGCTAACGGCTCTGGCCTGGGCTATGTTAGAGTTCTAACGGGAAAATCACAACAGCCTTGGGGAAAGGGCCCTGATCCGAGTAACTCACCTTGAATGAAAGGCTTAGCTGCTTCTTGAGAAACTGTTTACAACTGGGAAGCCACGTAGCTGGTGCATCTTCATTAACACACTGAAAATGAAAATTAGTTAGCAATGGCCTGGGCTCGAAACACACTTGGAGGTTTTGACTCGGATATTGACTCAACGGCGAATACTCGGCTTACAGTTCTGCTCGGAAGTGGATTGTCTTCTGAAATGTGGGTACGGGGAGAGGCCCACGTGCATAGTTCTGTCACAATAATGAGTTGAACAGCCAGAGAATTGGTTTCCCAGATTTCTGAACCTGCTAGACAGGAACTCCAAGAAGCAGAGAAAGTGCCTATGTGTTTTGCTTCTCATGGAATGTTTCTCCTTTAGCAAAGTATTACCCAAGAGTGAAGGAAGCAACAATTACAGTCTTCCCGGAAACAGGTGTATCTAATATTATAATGTTTTCTTCATCAACTGCCTCTCTCTCATGGTTGTTCTTACTTTCCCTGGACTTTATGGAGGGCTGAAATGACTTTTACCTCCAGATCATAAAATATACGGTAACAAGGGGAGCGGCTTAAGGATTTCCACGCAAGCAGAATCGGTGAAGAAAGCCTCTTTTGGTGAGTGGTAGTGGTTTGTTGAAGACGTTAACCCAAGGTATTCTTGGGCGCTGAGTGTCCCTTGATGGTGAATCCAGATGCAATACCCAAACCTAAAAAGAAAATCACTACCTTGAGAGGTTCTGTGTATCCCAACGGATACTCCCATCTCTGTGTGTATGTTATGGGCTAAATTGTGTCATTTGCCAAATTCTTATATTGAAACCCTCATCCCCACGACCTAAAAATGAGGCTGTAGTTGGAGCTGGGATCTTTAAAGAGGCGTTTAAGGTAAAATGAGGTCACGAGGGTGCAATCTAACCCCATATGACTGGTGTCTGTGTAAGAAGAGGGGTTGGGGACATAGACACGCACAGAGGGACGGCCACGTGAGGACACGGAGAACACGGGATCGACACGCTGAGGACAGAGGCCTCAGGAGAAACCAGCGTCAGTCCCTGCCTGGATCTCAGACCCCCAGCCTCAACCCCTCCTTGATCTCAGCCTCCCAGCCTCCCGCCCTGCCTGGATCTCAGCCTCCCAGCCTCAGCCCTGTCTGGACCTCAGACTCCCAGCCTCAGGCCTGCCTGGGGTCGCCGACTCCCGGCCTCCAGAACCCTGAGAGACAAATGTCTATTATTTAACCACCCAATCGATGGACTTTTGTTATGGCCGCCTTAGCAAAATACTACAAGGCTCCAAATGGCTGTTTGATATGAAACAATGATGTCAACAAGAATCAGGATATTGTTCTCTGTTTAGGCTTCCTGATAACACAGGCGTATTCAGATTTAGGCCAAGCAAGCTGTCTTTAGCATTTCCACTCTACCCTCCCCGGGGAGACATGGTTTCAACCCAAACAGTGAGGAGGGGGGAGGGGGAACATGAGTAAATGGAAAAGAGAAAACAGCTAATGGGGGCAGGGATATGGCGGTAAAGGACCCATCCTTCATTACATTGCACTGTTAACATTGGCCCGTTTTGTTGTTTTCCCGTCGCTACGTCATGCACACAGAAGGCAGAAAAACGAAAAAAAATATTGCAAAATGAAATGCCGCTTACTTGCTGGACCTTTAACGAAATGACTCAGAGGTCACTTTTCAAGGCAAGACTTTGTACTACCCTCATTCACACTGTGGGACATTCCCTTTATGGGCGTTGGCAGCTCGAAAACCATTTTAACTCTCAGAATCTAGTCTGTCCTACCTGGGATAACTTTTCACTGAAAGAGAGAGACAGAGAGAGAGAGAGAGAGAAATGAATTGCATAGGTATTATATACTTCCATGAGGTTATTTAAAAACTCATGGAACTGGAGGGGCCCCTGGGGGGTTCAGTCAGTTAAGCATCCAACTTCGGCTCAGGTCATGGTCACCCAGTTCATGGGTTCGAGCCCCGCGTCGGGCTCTGTGCTGACAGCTCAGAGCCTGGAGCCTGCTTCCGATTCTGTGTCTCCCTCTCCCTCTGTCCCTCCCTCGCTCACACTCACTCTCTCTGCCTCTGTGAAAAATAAAGTAAATATTCCAAAAAAAAGAGTATGCATTAGAAGTAGATCACCAGAGCACAGGATTACAGGCAGACTGGAAGACTGGTGATTTACGGACTCACAGCAGCTCAGGAAGTAGAAATACACAAAGGCCACTGCACACACATGCACACAAACTAAAATTGACTTTGCATCATGTTTGTCTTGGGGCAAGAGCGGATTTATTAAATCTTAAATCTGAGAGCGGATTTATGGAGTCCATGGCCCAGGCAGCTAACCACTGGGAGATACTGCCTTAGACACCCGCGTTTCGGAGGCGTATGGCCGTGTCCACTGGCTATGGGAATGCGCCCGCTTTCCCTGTGCAATTCCTTGTAAAGCGAGAAAGGACTCATCATCAGTTTAGAAAAAATCCATGCTGTCCATCATATATAATAAAAACACTTGATACAAGGGCAAAAACACTTCCTCATTGACTTCAGGTTGATTCAGTGCAAACATCCTTGAAGACACTTAGAGGTTTCAAAACGCCTTGATTTTACAGCCCAAATACCAGCCTCTGTCATGGAGCTGAAGCGGTACTGGGGAGACGTTCCCATAAAACACCAGCACACTGAGCTCAACAGGATACTTTGTCTTCAACTTCAAATCTTTTCAGCGCCCGGAGTTGACGGGAGGGTCCAATTTCGGATCTCCAGAAAAGCCCATTGACCGAGTGTCCCTCAAGCAATCCTTGAATGGCGACGTTTAGCGGGAGTTCTGCGCAGGGCAGAGATACAGATTTGGAAGCTGCCTCTCCGGCAAGACCCCAGAGTCCCGATGTTGACAACAAACCAGCCAGTGAAAGCCAGCGTTGTGTCTCTTCATGAGCACATGGACCTGAAGCAGCGTCGTGCATCTCACCAACATCGCCACCGCGTCACGTGGAAGAAGGTTGCCTGGCACGAAAATCTCCCCAGGGAATATTTCTGCTTTGACACCAATGTTCACAGTGTGCTCGACGCCATCGCTGATTATCCTGCACGAATTCGCACATGGTTTACCCTTATCAAAGCCCCAGGTTCACTCACGTCCTTCATCAATCGATGTCGTGTGCCAGTGTCCCACTTGGCCCAGGGGGGCTGTCGAGAAAAGTTCTCTGCTTTTCAACACTGAACATCGAAAACGAACAATGAGAACTCGTCTTGCCTTAAAAGCAAGCTCAGCGTTCCAACATGGTTGATTTTACCGGGTCAGCGTCTGGGCGGAAAAAAAAAAAAAATCCGTCTTTGACAAAGATATAGTGGCTTGGCCCCGCTGCCTTCTCCCCGCAGGATGGGAAGGGGCGCTTCTGCAAGGATAGTCCTGCTGTCGGTGGACCTCTTTGTTTAAAAACAGTGCTCTCATGTGAAACAGGCTGCTTGTTTTTTATATATACTCCTTTTAACATGTTCTTGGGACATGAAACGCACATCAAGCAAACACACGGACATATGCACACACACAGTGCAGACAACGGACGGACGTTGTACGCGCACAGGCACACATAGGTGTGGTAAGTCTCTTGCCGGCTCTGTTTCTTTGTCTGGGACCAATTAGAGCCCTGATGTGGGTGAGGCGGGAAACCTAGGTCACTCAGGTTTTGGGGGTAAAAATCTACAAAAGGGTGCAGCGTCCCGGCAAAGCCCTGCACCTTCTAATAAAATGACTTTTAGCCCGTTTGGGTAAGCAGTGATTGGAAGGTCACAGATGAGATCCTGGGCGAGTGGGGCGTTTTTATCAGCTTCAGCCCCTTGGCCTCTGATCTGTAGGCTGCGCGGCCAGCCTTGGGCTCTCCATTGTCCCCCAGGGTCACCCCTTCACCTTCTTTGCTGCGTCTGCTTACTGGGATCAAGTGACGCTGTGCTCCTGATTGTCTGAGGAACGTAGCCCTGGAAGAACAGCCCAACTCAACACGTGCGGCATTTGCCAATTTCCCCGGCATTCGTGCTCTCAGCAAAGCTGATCGGAAGCCATCAGTGACTTAAGCGCCTGCCTTGTAAACACACGACCTCCGCAGAACAGAGGGTCCCAAACTTGGGTGCACACCGGCATCACCCGGGGAGCCTGCAAAAGTCCTAATGTCCAGTATGCATCCCTGGACAGTTAAACAGAACACCTAGCATATGTCCCGGGTGTCAGTACCTTTAAAGATGTCTGGATGATTCCAATGCACGATCAAGTTGGTTCCAGGGGTGAAGCCATTAATCAATCAGCCAGTTACCTCATTACAATATTTTCTTTTTTTAAATTTTTTTAAATGTTTATTTATTTTTGAGACAGAGAGAGACAGAGCATGAATGGGGGAGGGTCAGAGAGAGAGGGAGACACAGAATCTGAAGCAGGCTCCAGGCTCTGAGCTGTCAGCACAGAGCCCGACGCGAGGCTCGAATTCACGGACCATGAGATCACGACCTGAGCCGAAGTCGCTTAACACTTAACCGACTGAGCCACCCAGGCGCCCCTCATTACAATATTTTTCAAAAGATCTGCTCGTGGCCAACTCTGACATGTCTGAGTGTTCAGGGCTGTGCTGGAGGTCCTCACCTTGAGGTCTTTGTAACATGTATTTGCCCGTGTCCCCGTGAGTGATCAAAATTAAATCTGGCATTTCACATCAATTCATATACTAGCTTCATGGAGATGTTTTCTTAAAAACCATTTTTTTTTAATTTTTTTTTCAACGTTTATTTATTTTTGGGACAGAGAAAGACAGAGCATGAACGGGGGAGGGGCAGAGAGAGAGGGAGACACAGAATCGGAAACAGGCTCCAGGCTCTGAGCCATCAGCCCAGAGCCCGACGCAAGGCTCGAACCCACGGACCACGAGATCATGACCTGGCTGAAGTCGGACGCTTAACCGACTGGGCCACCCAGGCGCCCCTAAAAACCATTTTTTTAAACACAAAATTAATGTTTACTTTTGAGAGAGAGAGGGGAGAGAGAGATGTGATGATGATTGTTCACGTGAGGTCATCGGTTGTACCTAACATTCCATCTGGCTGAGATGGTGATACTGGGGAGTCTGTGCCTGTGTGGGGGTTGGGGGTATACAAGCAATCTCTGTTCTTTCCTCTCAATTTTGCTGAGAATCTAAAATTGCTCTTAAAACGAAAACACTTAAAAAATCCAATTTGCCTCACGCAGGTTAAATATTTTTTTCCCATTTGTAATTATCTTAAAAATAGTAATTGTAGGGGCACCTGGGTGACTCAGTCAGTTAAACATCCAACTTCAGCTCAGGTCATGATCTCGCGGTCCGTGAGTTCAAGCCCCACATCGGGTTCCGGGCTGAGGGCTCAGAGCCAGGAGCCTGCTTCGGGTTCTGTGTCTCCCTCTCTCTCTCTGCCCCTCCCCAGCATATTCTCTCTGTCTCTCTAAAAAAAATAAATAAACATTAAAAAATAAATAAATGTTTAAATAGTAATTGTAGAAAGAATTGACCTTTTCCATTTCTTTCTTTTTTGTTTTTTTGAAGCTTGAAAGGTTTACATAAGCTGAGTTAGACCCCAGGCACTGGGTTCTCGACTTGCCCTCTACTCACTGGGTGAATTTTCTTTTTAAATTTTTTTTTTCTCAACGTTTTTATTTATTTTTGGGACAGAGAGAGACAGAGCATGAACGGGGGAGGGGCAGAGAGAGAGGGAGACACAAAACCGGAAACAGGCTCCAGGCTCCGAGCCATCAGCCCAGAGCCTGACGCGGGGCTCGAACTCACCGACTGCGAGATCGTGACCTGGCTGAAGTCGGACGCTTAACCGACTGCGCCACCCAGGCGCCCCTCACTGGGTCAATTTTCTTCCCAGCCCTGCTCTGCAAAAGGCAGAAGAGCTGAAGGTTTCAGGGTGTGTCGTTGATGCACACGTGGTAAAGCGAGGACTTGGAGGCTGGTTGACCGCAGTTCTCGAGATATTCTCTCTCATGAACCATCTTTGGACCTTGTTGGGCTTTGGGCACGATCCAGTGAGGTGCCACTCGCAGAAGCCACTCCCTTTGTCATGTACTATGTCCTACAGGCAGTCTCCAAGACTGTCAGGCCAGCAGCTGGAAACATACGATGGATCTCACCCTTGAACAACCCGGGTTGGAATGTCCCAAGGCTCCTTATATAGGTTCTTTTTTTCCCTCAGTAAAAACAACACAGTCCTGTAAAGGGACTTTCTCGGTCACATGTTTCCCCCTCTAGTTTACTTTATTGCAAGGATATGGTGTAGAGAACATGGAACACAAAATAAGTGTGAATCGACCGTTTATGTATGGGTAAGGCTCCCAGTCGACAGTAAGCTATCGGTCGTGAAGGTTTGGGGAGAGTCGAAAGTTAAATACGGGTTTTCCACAATTCAGCAGTGGGCTCCCGACCGCCATGTTGTTCAACGATCACCTGTACCAGGAGCCCGTCAATCAGGGATATCGCCAGAAGTCAATGGTTGGTGAAAGGCTTTTCCTTTTCAGATGAATGTGTGCATCTGATCTGGAGAAGGACATTTCACTCGTGTGTTTGGGAACCGCCTGGCTCCCTACCAGGCATCTGGGGTAGGGGGACCCGAGTCCCCACAGCTTGACAAAACAGATCTCCACATGCTTCCCAGCCTGGGGTCATCACCCAAATCAAGCAGTTCTTAGGATTCATATGATGTGAGGCAAGCAATGCCCCCTGGAGAGTCCTCACCCTCAGGAGTCTGAAGTTTAGAAGTGAGAGAAAGCCACGTAGTCGAACGACATTAAACTCAATGTGTTGCCTTGAGCTAAATAAGGAACCTCTTTCAACATTTTCGTGAACTCTGCTGTGGGAGCTACCCAAGCACATTCTTTGCTTTTCAGTATCATCAGGAAGAGCCAGAACAACCACTCCTGGGGGACAGAGTTTCCTGTTTAACGTTCCCGTCCAAGACAGGCTTTCTGGTAGCTTAATCTTTAACTAGCTCGGTGGTGCAGTCCCTGTATCCATCTGTTCATGGGCCGTTGCGTGCTCCCGGCCAGGCACAGAGCTAGGTGATGGGGATTAGGGAGGGAACACAACCAGACGAGTGTGGATGTGGAGCTCATAGTCTCGTGGAGGCAGGTGGTCACAAAGCAGTCAGGCCAGCAGATGAGTGATGGCGGGCTGTGGGAGGTGCCATGATGCAAGTGAGGATCATTCTGGAGAAGGAGGGAGTGCGTTGGTCCCGGAGGTCAGAGATGGCTCTTCTGTGCTCCAGGCTCTTCCGGGAAGACTTGGGTACGGCCACGCATCTCCAGCAGGGCAAGTGCGGTAAAGCCACGGTGCTTGGAGGGCAACGCAAACGGGAGAGAAGTGAGAAATGGAACCAGGGACGCGAGGAGGGCCGGAGCTGAGAGTCTTGTGCACTAGGTCAAGGATATCGTGCGTCGTGAGAGCAACGGCCAGCAGCTAGATGGCATAAAGAAACAGGGCTGTCTCTAGGGCAAGGGGACGTCAGAAACGTCACTGTGGCTGCAGGATAAGCAATACGGATCAGACCTGGTCCACAAGGTGGCCGCTTGTGGAGCAGAGAAAGTGTCCAGGTAAGAGTCAATGGTAGTTGCCACTGCATTGACCGTGCTGGCCGTGCAGAGACAGGCACCTTCTTTGACTCAGCTTCAGCCTTCGTGGGTCACTGTCATTTGTGCCTGAGACAAGACACGCTGAGGACGTGCCAGGCAGTTTGGGAAACTGGAACTGAAATCATTCATGAGCCGAAGCAGCTCTCTCCCATTTAACATCACGGCCACTTGCCAAAACGCAGCCTTTGCTTTGTTTTGTTTTGTTTTGTTTTGTTTTGTTTTGTTTTGTTTTCTTTGAATGTTCCAAAAGTCACCAAGTCTAGGAACAGCAGAAGACCGCTCCTGAAAATACGTGTTCACGATTTCAGGAAAGAAGCAGGATCTGTTCCTGGAGACGTCAGGAGGCGGGTCGCAGCCAGCCCCCTCCCACCCCACCCCCCCACCCCCGTCCTCAAAATCTGATCAGTGGGAAGTGGCTGAGTTTTCCTGGATGGAAATGCATGTTCAGCAAATGCGATTTCCACGCCTAGCCTGCTGACCAGGCTGGAGGGCTTTGAAGGCCCTCTTGTCCAGATGCACGGGGCCCCCCTCCCGCGCTGTCAGTGTGTGGCCAGCAGCCAGTCCTGCTGGGCGGTGGGGGCAGGCGGACAGGAGACAGCCGGCATTGTCTGGGAAGGGGGGAGGCAAGGAACCACCAACCGGGAGATGACACACTTTTCTTCCCTCCCAGAAAGAAACCCAGGATGGGAGTTTACACCGTGGTCTCCTGGTCTCTCGGAGGCCACGGGAAAGGTCTCTGGGGAGAGCCAGGCTGCCCCCTGGCCCCAGTTCCCTCCTCCCAGGCTCCCTCCCCGCCACCGTATTTCCCCAAAGACCCGCCTCTCCTCTCCTTCCATCCCCTACTCCCAGAGAATGACTTTCCCTTCCGCCGACTGACAGTTCATTCTCTTTTCTCCCACCGTCTCTTCCAAGCACATGGCCACTACACCCAAGTTGGCTCAACGCTGCAACCTTCGAGAAGGGACAGCTGAGCAGAGTGTTGATCCGAAGAAACCTTCTGGGTGACTTGATCGAGCCACAAAGGCACCCCCTAACCTCCCCCAGGGCTTGAGGATGTGGCTCAGAACACCAACGTCCATGTGAGTGTTCGTGTCTTACGGCTGCCGTAATGAAGCAACAAGCTTTTCATCTTCTACCAACCACAGAATGGGGGGCTGACACAAGAGACGTTGATTTCCCACCGTCCTGGAGGCTGGCCGTCCAGGATTCAGGCAGGGCCAAGGCTCAGCTCCTCCCGAGCCCTCTCTTCTTGGCGTGTAGAGGCCATCTGTCTAGAGCACCAGTCATACATGCCCACCTTGTCCACATACTTGAACTAGATAGTGTCCATCTTTCTAGGCCTTTCCATGTCAGTGAGAACCAAGGCAGTTGATTTCAACGTATTTGCCTCATGCTCTACGCCTTACCTCAACTTTCAGCTTACGTTCATGATCTATTTTATTTTATTTTATTTTATTTTAATTCCACTATATGTAACAAAAATAAACTCAGAACGGAGGAAGGGCCTAAATGTGAGACCTGAAACCATAAAAATCCTACAAGAAAACACAGGCCATACTTTCTCTGACATGGGCTGTAGCAACATTTTTCTAGATGTGTCTCCTGAGGCAAGGGAAACAAAAGCAAAAACAAAACAAAACAAAAAACTATTGGGACTATGTCAAGATAAACAGCTTTTGCACAGCAAAGGAAACCAGCAAAGTAAAAGACAACTTACCCAATGGGACAAGATATTTGCTAATGACATATCTGATAAAGGATTAGTATCCAAAATATATAAAGAATGTATACAACTGAACACCAAAAAAAAAAAAAAAACGCCCAAAAAATCCAATCAAAAATGGGCAGAAGACATGATCTTTAACTCATGTAAAGCTTTATTTTAAAACAATGGTTTATAGAGTTTTGAAACTCTGACATAGACAGTCCATGACAAAGGGTTTCAATTTTTAGAGATTAATAGATTTTGAGTATCTCTTTTCCCATTAGCAATAAAAGCTGCCATTCATTACTAACTTGTAACAAATATTCATTGAATCAAATCTCAGCAACAGCAAATGTCCAGTCACTTAAAGGATTCCCAAGTAAATCACAAAGGTGATCAGGAAGTATCACACCCTTGAATAGGTTCATAGAAACTCATAAGTCATGAGCCCTTTTGATACACAAGAAACATAAACACAAGCAAGGTAGCATTTTTAGAGCCTCCTAACAATGTGCAAAATCAATTGAGTTCAAGCCCTGCATGTGTTCACGTTTTTGTCGCATTTGCGCAACCACCAACACAGGGTGAAGTGTTTGTTAGGGCCAGAGTAATAACCCAGGCAAGTAAGGCAACACGCGCCCACATGCGCGGGCACCCACACGCACACACGACTCATTGTTGCAAGAGGCATGCCATTTTAGATTGCAAAGGAAACATCACGGTCAGCGGCTAATGTTGCCTGCTTCAAAAGAAGCCATTGTAAGTTGGATCGCGGTGACTACTGGAGGTGAGATATGGCGGGCGTAATCGGGCACCTTACATTTGCAGCTGGCATCCTTACAAAGCTTCCATGCTTGGGTCTAATCAGCAGATTATCTCCGTGTCTAGACAGTGAGTTAGGCCTGGCAAGAGGTTGGCTTTGCTCATGCAGATAGAGGGGGCTGGCAAAGTCTATCAAAGGTCTTTGAGTACAGAGCCCTTCCCACACATGAACTGGCTTTTTGAATTCCAATGGATGTGTTGGCTCTGTCCAATGAAAAACCTCCCACACATTATTTACCTAAAAACGTTGCTTGTTGAGATCATTTTTGGCAAGAGCCGTGGAGTATGATTAATCATTATTCCCCGGTCTTCATATTGGTGGTCATTTTTGTTTGCATGTGGTATTCTATCATTCCCTGGGGGACGCTTTCACATGCTAAAGGTTTACCCCTTTCTGCACACAAATCTATCTAAAACTGTCTCATGGCTTCAGCATCTTGTTTGTAGGTAGCATGTCTGGAATAGTAAGGCATAAAAGAAAGCTACTTGTCTGGTTGATAAAACAAAACAAAACAAAAAAAAATGAAGAGAAACATGGCCATGAACTGACTCCTCCATTGTAAAGAAGGAAAGTGCTATAAAACCATCACCATAATATTGGTTGAATGTTATCTGTGCGCTAAGTCCTGTGCTAATTGCTTCACAGACATTATCTTCCTGAAACTAGTGAGTCAGGGCTATTGGGATTATTCAAGTGGGAGCTGGAGTCTGAACTCAGGGTTTGGCTTCAGCCTCTGAGTTCTTAACCACTAGTCTATACAACAGAGCATTTCAGGGCTCAGCATAATCATTATATGTGGGTTTCTTTTTTTTCTTTTCACATCAGGATCTTGGAGTTCTTTCAAAGTATAAATAAATGGGGATTTTTTTTTGTGAAACAGAAACTTTTTGCTAGAGAAAAATTTTTTTTTCTTTTTCTATTTAATCTTTCTCCAAGCAGATTATAACTGAGGGGAAAATGGTGAACCCGTTCAAGCAGGAATAGCTGATTATGCGTAAGAAGATACGAAACACCCTTGTGACTTTGTTCCAACACAAACTGGGAGCGGGGCCGTCGGAGAAACCAGTTCTCAGCCACCAGTTGGGCCCCTCGACTTGGAATCGATGACTTCTGTCGAGGTATTTTTCATTGGTGGTTTCTACAAGGTGCCAACGGCTTTTTCTCAATGTGAAGTTTCTCAACCAGAGACTCTGTGCGTATCTGTTTCCCACGTGCTCCTGAAGGCCTCAGAGCTGTGAAAAAGAAAATCATTTGTTTCTGGAAGTGCAGAATTGGGGACAGCCCTGTGACTTCCCCATTTTGTTCAGTGGCAAAGGGACAATGCGGGTTGAAGCTCCCAGACTTCCGTTTTTCCCTCTGTACCCCTGGCCATTTTAAGTTCCCATCACACCGCGTGGTGACAAATTTGTCGCCTCTTGCTGATGGCCTCGAGAGGAAGGAGGGATCGCAGTGTGTGGTTGTTACTGGTTGGGCTTCAGGTCGGGTTGGGTCCAGTGGTTCTTCTAGAAATTACTTTTATAAAAAGAAAAAGACACATATTTAGAACTAATAAGAGCGTCTTTCAGATAAAGTGGAGTGGGTGTGTCAGGGAAGGCAGACGGCTGGTAGGACATCTACCGGCGAACAGTGAGACTTTCTAAGGGTATTTCTTGAATCGGCTGGAGCCCAGTGGAGTCCTGGCTGAATGCCTCTATTTCAACCATCGGTCTCTTCTCTTCTTCCTCATGTTCCCTATTACCTCCTGCCTCGCCATGACATCGCCTCCTCCTACGGGCTCAAAAAATGGCGTCTTCCCTTTGGACAGGCAAGGTCACCACCAACGGACCGATGGAAAGAATATATTTGTGACTGAATTTCTTGCATTTGGAGCTCTTCAGCCACGAGCAGTTGATTTTTTTCTCCATCACGCAAAGTTCGTCAGATCACCGATACTGGCCAGAATCTACACTGAAACGAGATCCCTGGGTGATGCATATGCACACTACAGATTTATTTAAAAAGCCTGCTCTAGAAGGATTTCTCACATCCTTATGTTATGGTTCTTATCATTGCAAAGCAACACACATGATACCCTATATACTGAAATTAGAAAGCACCCATTTTATATTCAAAACTCCTACCAGGATTCCACGAAACACATTCACCCCAGATTACTCCATGTACCCCGATACTACATCTACACTTAAAATTTCTTTTTGGGTTTCTAGGGGCGCCTGGGTGGCTCGGTCGGTTGAGTGTCTGACCTTGGCTCAGGTTGCGATCTCACAGTTCGTGAGTTTGAGCGCCGCGTCGGGCTCTGTGCTGACAGCTTCACATTCTGTGTCTCTCTCTCTCTGTCCCTCCCCAGCTTGTGCTCTCTCTTTCTCTTTCTCAAAAATAAGTAAACACTAAAAAAATTTTTTTTTAATTCTTTTTTTTTTTTTAACAGATTTGTTCTCACAATCCATTAACTCAATGCGGGTTAAGTTATGAGCCAAAGAGGAACCCTAGCCCTCTTTCAAAGTAAACAGTATTCAGAAAGACTCCTACAGTGGCTCATCGCTCCCCCCTCAAAACCAAAGCTAAACCCCCAAAGGGCATGTGCTCCAATGCCAGGGCACCATGTGAAATCTTAGAAACAAATTATACGTTAACAATTTGCAACCACAAATTCCCAGATGACCAGTAACTGTAAGAGTTACTTACAAAGAAAAGAAAAAAGAAGAAACAAGAAACGAAAAAGAAAGGAGACACTCTTCCGGCGAAGGCTTTATTTTCTCATGTGGAAACTGGCTTCTTTATCACGTTTCTCTTCCAAGATGTGGATCAACTTAACGGCTGGCCACTTGCCACGTGCTTCATTCGCTTTGAAATGCCTCTGATCAACTTGTTTTTTGACCACTGCGTTCTCCTCCTTCTAACCTACCTGCTTAGCCACAGTTACCGTGTGCATGTGGGGTAAGCGGCTGCACTGTTCAAGGTCTTTGCCAAAATTATGTAAGTAGATGCACTTGTCTTTCTTTATTAAGCTAATTTTTTTTTTTTTTTGCTTTCAGCTCTGATGTGCCATTGACCGCGGTTTATCCTCATTTCTACTAATCTCACTTCCACTTGTAACGGGTATTCGCCACGTGCATGATTCACCTAGAATGTGTTATATTTCCCATTTATAGTGTATCCTGTTATAGCAAAATCACGGCAGATTTTTTTTTTCTGGGTTGTGGTCTCTGTAAGAACAGTTCAAATGAAAATTTCTAAAAATGCCAACTTTCCTTTCCCAGGCCCCTCCCCCCGTTTTGGATGTAGCTGGATTGAACATCCAAAGGGTTTTGATATCATCAAAGGTTCCTTCTGACTCCAGCACCAGGATGAAGAAGTTCGAGTCTTTTGAACTCACGTCAGTTGTATTTTCAAATGCTGGTCATATAATTGTTTGCAAATGTGTAGAACATACTTTAGAAACACCCAGAAGGCACAAGGCGGAGATGATCAAAGGAGACCAGGATTAATACTTGAGTATCACATATGGAGATGAATTTTCAAAAATACATTCAGTCTGCATTTCTACTTTCAAAGAAAAGCCTCCACTTCCTGTGGGTACGGGGGTTTATCTTTGTCCCTGAGCATCCGGGACCTTGAGAAATGACCCAAGTGCTGAGGCACAGAACTCAGCAACCAGCTTTGACTTTGGACGGGTACCCCTATAGTCCCTAACAGAGTGTGATTTGAGGCAGACGGGGACATTCTCCCACCCAAAGCAACCAAAATAATCACAACAAGAAAATAAATAATAAGAATAAGAAGAATGAATAATAATAATTCTGATGTTCGAGAGCCAGGTGTTTGGTCTAAAACCAACCTCCTTACCTTTTACTTCTGAAAATGCAAATGGCCAGTGGTGGGCTTGCCAGATTCAGCAAATAAGAATACAGAACGTCCAGTGAGGGGTGGTTTTGGATTAACAATGGGTACAGGGGATTCTGTATCTTCGGTGCCCCTAAAAATAGGGGAGCACAAGGTTGGGTCTACCTGGGAGGAGAGCTGGGCAGCTGTCTGCAGACATAGAGCTCCAGGTAGGAGGTGGCACCTGAGGATGGGTCGCCATGAGGAAAGAGAAAGGCATCCTGGGAAACTCTGCCCCGTCCATCGCTCGGTCCTGAGCCAGCCTTGTTGCCGGGACCATCCCGACAGATCAGTGCTACCTGCTCCCTTCGCTGAAGATACGGGGGCCACAGAATGAACTCCTGAGATGTCTGCTGGGAGCTCCCAAGAACAAATGCATATTGACAAGTTTATCCTTGCATGCCTGAAGTCCTTCGGTCCCCTAACCGCCCGTCCCCTAACTTGCACTTTAGGCCAGGTTATCCTTTCCTCTGTCATCCAGTCTTGACCCGTGAGCTTCATGCTCTTGGTGATTTAGCAAAATAAAGTTTAAGGGGAAAAGCAAAACGTCTTCCATTCCTGCCAAGTCCTCTCTCTCTCTGTCTCATTTCATTTGGCTTCTCTTTGCCCTTCTGTGTCCTCTTCTGTTCTCTCACGAAGCTAATGCAATACTAATGACATGTGGGTCCTAGCTGGCTTTGAGTGGAGAGTTGGGCAATCAATGCAGGAGAATTTAATATGAAATTGAATCGCCTATGTAGAGAATCCCTGATTTACATGGATCCCAAAACTCCAGTGTACTTGGCTGGCACATAGTAATGCCTTTAATTTTGATATCTATCTATCTATCTATCTAGGTATGTATGTATGTATGTATCTATCTATCTACCTGTCTATTATCTAGCTATTACCTATCCATCCATGTATCCATGTATCCATCTATTATCTATCATCCATTCATCTCTCTAATCTATTATCTATGTATCTAGGTATCTATCTATCATCTATCTATGTATCATCCATCCATCCAATGTATGTATCTATCTATGTATCTACCTGTGTCTCTATCTATCCATCTATCTCTTCATCTATTATCTATCACATATCCATCCATCAATCCATCTACTATCTATCTATCTATCTATCTATCTATCATCTGTCCAATCCATATACCTATTTATCCATCTATCTCTTCATCTATTATCTATCACCCATCCATCCAGCCGTCCATCTATTATCTATCATCTATCTATCTATCTATCTATCTATCTATCTATCTCCTGTCTATCCATCCATCCATCATCTACCTATTCATCCATATATTATCTATCTATCTATCTATCTATCTATCTATAGATATATGTGTCTATTGCCCATCCATCCATCTCTATCTATCCACCCATCCATCCATCCATCCATCATCTTACCTACTTATCCATCTGTCTACCCACCTACCCCCATGGATTAACATGGTGAGGTTATCCCCTCACTTAGGTTCCAAGATCCTTATTACTTTCCCCTCACAAAACCACCACACCGTCCCAAACCACCCCCATAGTCTGACCTTAGATTATTACCCAATTTTATTTTTTCTTATAAGCCAGTCCAAGCCATCAGTTGGGTTAAAGCAAGTGGGACCAATATTCCCACACCATGTCACATCTATTCTCGGTGACAAGTTTTCAGTTTTTATCCAGTCTTCTTGACTGCAGAAGGCATTACGTTTATTTTGTTCTGTTTTTTTTTTTTTTTTTGAAGAGGTGGAGATTATGCTGCTCCAGAATGTGGGCGAGGTCATTGCATCCTGGAAAAACCAAAGTAGACAAGCAGTGATGACATACCTATGGGACTCTTGTACTAAGAACAATAATCATTACGGTTGGCATTATTGTAATTTTCAATGCTATGGAAGAAGATCCAATCTATCAGAAGCCAGTGGCTGTTGCTTCACTCGCTTCTCAAGAATCTATCCTGGCTAGAGTCATGCAGCTGTCGTATGAATCTTTCCAGCTCATTCCGAAGGGATGGACCAATGGGGAGATATAGGCAGATGTATAAAGATGTATAAAGATCATTCTCTGTCATCTCTCTAGCGCAGAGCCCTGAGATTATTTAAAATCCTCAGAAAGTCCGGTCCAGTTGCCAACACCGATGGTGAATTCACCACCGTGTCCTCAAATTGGCTTTCCCTCCTTCTCCGCGTCACCCTCCCCCCACTTCCTGAAGTTTGTTCCTGGCTCTCTGTCCTCAAGTAAATGACTTGCACAGAAGCCTTGGCCTCCGGCTCTGCTCTCCGTGGTCCTCTGACGATTTTGTGCCTACAGACTAAACTCTGGGGGTAACAAACATCATCAAATGAATGCACTGACTTCTCTGAAAGGAAATCAGGTGTGTTTTTCTCACACTGACAAAACGCACCTCATTTTATTTTAAGACTATGAACTTTTTGGCAATCTGGGCTTTTAAAAAGAATGTTTAATGTTTATTTTTAAAAGAGAGACAGAGTGTGAGCAGGGGAGGGGCAGAGTGAGAGTGAGACACAGAATCCGAAGCAGGCTCCAGGCTCTGAGCTGTCAGCACAGAGCCCGACGTGGGGCTCGAACCCACAAACTGTGAGATCATGACATGAGCCAAAGTCAGACGCTTAACTGACTGAGCCACCCAGGCACCTGGCAATCTGGTTTTTAATGACTCCTACATGTATGTCATTGAAAGAAAAGTGTGCCTCAATGTATCCCCCTGAAGCATTTGAAATCTGAGAAAAAAAGGAACATATAAACTAGACAGAAAGGTACACCCCTCCACCCCCTATACACGGGGTTAATATCTAGAATATGCAAAGGATGTCTATTAAAACAAAGAAGAAACCTAACAGAAGATGGGGCAATGTATGGAGATACATGGTTCTTATTTTTTGTTTATTTATTTGTTTTGGTGGGGGAGGGGCAGAGAGAGAGAATCCCAAGCTCCAACCCACAAACTGTGAGACCATGAGCTGAGCCAAAATCAACAGCTGGATGCGTAACCAACGGAGCCACCCAGGCACCCCCAAAAAATGGTTCTTAGAAGAGAAACTCAAATAGTTTGAAGGGAAGGAATGTGTTCCCTTTCATGGCACTGGCGAATGAAGGCAGCAGGTGAAATTCAGGTTGCCATGCAGGTGAGGAGATTGGGGGGGGGGGGTACATGGGTGGCTCAGTCACTTAGGAGTCCCACTTCGGCTCAGGTCATGATCTCGTGGTGTATGGGTTTGAACCCTGCGTTAGGCTCTGTGCTGATGGCTCGGAGCCTGGAGCCTGCTTCAGGTTCTGTGTCTTTCTTTGCTCCTCCCCTGCTCGTGCTCTGTCTCTATGTCTCAAGAATAAACAAACATTAAAAAAAAATTTTAAGAAAATAAGGAGATGGTCCTGGCTTATCCAGGTGGGCCCAATGCAACCGAAAGAGGTCACAGGTTTGACCCAACATTGGTGGCTCTGAAGATGGGAGAAGGAGCCATGAGCCAAGAGGTGCAGGCAGCCCATGGGGTCACTCTACACTTCTTCTAGCACTTTCCAGGCACTCTTATTTCCTCCACATTCTCCTTATTTCTTGTATCTTCTTATTTCTTGGATGGTAACACAGCCGCGTGTCCCTGACACAGGAGACGGGCAAAACCTGTTCTGGTCTATCCCGTGGGTGACAGGAGATGTGGCGCAATCCTGGTTGGCTTAAAACAGCAGTCCTCAAACTGGGCACCGAACCCGTTTCAGTGACAAAGGTGTCCCTTGATTCCCATCAAACGTTCGCAGACAAACCTACATGCCATTTGTCCGTGGCCTTGGCACATTGAGAGATAGTGTGTAAATAGTTTGCAGACTTCTGCCCATACGGAGGCAACATAAACTTTGCCTGCTCTTATCCTGTGATATTTCTTTGTAGAAGAATTATTCTAGGGCCTTCTGCCCGTTGCAAAATGCTCACTTGGCAAATGCACCCTCTCTCCCTCACGTGGTTCTACAGAAAAGGCACAGCGTGGTTCTTACATATTCCTCAGCTGCTCCCGAGTCTTGTAATGGTGTAGGACCCTGGGCGGAGACGCTGGAGACCCACGTTTAGCCCCCAGTCTTTCGTTTCGATGGCCTGACCGTCGTGGGGGGTCCCATGATTTTCTAGGTGGCTTCTGGAAAATGGAACAGCATGCGTTCCTGAGGCCGGCATTGCACAGAAAACTAGTCCCTGTTCCCCTTCAGAGTGAACCAGCAAATGCGACGTACCCACTAACTTTTCCTTCATTACGTTCCATTTCCATTACGAGTCTCTTGGACGACTTAGACTCTGCCAGGGCCCTTCATGCCTGAACGCACAGCCAGAAAACTGGGTTGGCTTCGAATGAAAGAATATTACATTATTTTGTTGTTGTTCCCGTAAAGCACGGTCTATATGCTTTATTTCAGACACGTGAATGGATGGTCTCTATCTGCCGATGGGGAGACCCAACCGTCTTCCCTACCTGGGTCGACCTGGATGGATACCCATGAGCCCCGGATGCTTCATTGTAGACGAGCAAAGCCTGTCGTGAGGTGTCTCCACCACAACACGCACATACACGTATTTATTCTAAAAAAAAATACACAGGAAGCACAGGGATGCCCAGCGACATCTGTTAACTCAGTCGTTCCTGAGTTAAGCCCACGAGCTGTGATTTCTGTCACATGGGAGTTTTTAACAACCAGAGCTAGACAAAGGCTCAGGTCACTTGGCTTCTGGAGTTGCACACGCTTTCCCCGCATCAAGGTCACCCTGCCATTATACCAACAGCGTCCTCATCTGCAATTAATTTCGCCGCGTAGATGATATATACAGGTTATTGTTTCCGTATGTGGGGAGCATGTGTATCGTATCTGTGTTCCTTCAAAAAAGAAAAAAAAAAAAAAAGAAGGTCTCATTTTCCAGGTGTTGAATAGGTGGTTTGGCCCCAGGGTTGAGGTTTATGTAGGAACATGTTACTTGCTTTTTACTCGCTTCACGGTCCTGAAATGTTTAGTCTTCTCTGGAAACTTACACAACCTCACGTCTTGGCGCGTGTCATGTGAGGATCCAGGATCAATGCGGCTCAGTAAACAAAAGCAGCCCCTCCTTCCTGCTCCCTCGGGCCGTGTGGGGAGGAGGGAGGTGGCTCATCAGAACACGGGTCTCATCCGTTAAGATCCTCGTTCGTGTGCACTCAGCCCTTTCGTGTCAGGCTGATGGTCCCAGGGGCTCAGATTGTGCTGTTCGGTGCGTGTGTTTCTCTGGGCACCCGGGTGGCTCAGTCAGTTAAGCCTTTGGCTCAGGTCATGATCTCATGGTTCGTGGGTTCGAGCCCCGCGTTGGGCTGTGTGCTGACAGCTCAGAGCCTGGAGCCTGCTTTGGATTTTGTGTCTCCCTCTCTCTCTGACCCTCCCCCACTCATGCTCTGTCTCTCTTTCTCTCTCTCTGTCTCCAAAATAAATATTCAAAAAAAGAAAGCTTTTTTTTTTTTAATTTTATTTTAGAGACAGAGAGGCAGATGAAGAGAGAGAGAGAGAGAGAGAGAGAGAGAATCCCAACAAGGCTGGAAAGACCCTGCCCCACGTGCCACGTTTGCTTTCCCACGGTCGCCAAAAGAGGTCACAGGTTTGACCCAACATTGGTGGCTCGGAAGACAGGACAAGGAGCCATGAGCCAAGATGGGCAGGCAGCCCCAGGGGTCACTCTGTATAGTTGGAAGGGATGGACCGTCTCTGTGCCAGCCAACCGCAGCCAGCCATCGAAGGATTACAGGAGCCTGGCCGATCCCACGTGAAGGCCCTTTTTCCAAGGAGGAAAAGAAAGAAGGGCGCCAGGCCAACGAAGAAAAACGCATCCAGCCACATCAGTTACAGTAAATCAGGAGCCGACATGTTCAACCAGAAAACACGACATGGTTCTATTCCCTAAATTGCAATATTTCTATTATTGGTTGAAAAACATGGCATTTTAAGGTTGCTATAAGGTTGCCTATTACCTCTATTGTCATTGTAATGCAACATACTTAACCCTCGGATAGAGCGGACGGCTACTGGACAGGGGTGAATGGTGTCCCCTCAAAATGGAACACAGAATGTTCCTTATTTGTAAATAGGGTCACTGCAGATGTAATGAGTCAATATGAGTTCATCCGGGATCAGGGTGACCCTAAATCCAATGACAGGTGCCATTGTAACACACAGAAGAGGGACACACACACAGAGGAGAAGCCACGTGAAAGCAGAGGCAGAGACGGGAGGGACACGGCCAAGAGCCCAGGGACGCCTGGAGCCCCAGAAGCTGGAAGAGGCAGGAAGGAGCCTCCCCTGGAGCCTCTGGAGGGAGCACAGCCCTGCCTGGATTTCAGTGGCCCTGTCCCTCCGGGATCTCAGTGGCCCTGCCCTACCTGGATCTCAGTAGACCTGCCCCGCCTGGATCTCAGTGGCCCTGCCCCTCCTGGATCTCAGTGGTCCTGCCCCTCCTGGATCTCAGTGGTCCTGCCCCTCCTGGATGTCAGTGGCCCTGCCCTGCCTGAATCTCAGTGGCCCTGTCCTGCCTGGATCTCAGTGGTCCTGCCCACCTGGATCTCAGTGCTCCTGCCCTGCCTGGATCTCAGTGGTCCTGCCCCTCCTAGATCTCAGTGGTCGTGCCCCTCCTGGATCTCAGGGGTCCTGCCCTGCCTGGATCTCAGCGGCCCTGCCCTGCCTGGATCTCAGGGGCCCTGCCCCTCCTGGATCTCAGTGGTCGTGCCCCTCCTGGATCTCAGGGGTCCTGCCCTGCCTGGATCCCAGCGGCCCTGCCCTGCCTGGATCTCAGCGGCTCTGCCCCTCCTGGGTCTCAGGGGTCCTGCCCTGCCTGGATCTCAGCGGCCCTGCCCTGCCTGGATCTCAGCAGCCTTGCCCTGCCTGGATCTCAGTGGCCCTGCCCTGCCTGGATCTCAATGGTCCTGCCCCTCCTGGATCTCAGTGGTCGTGCCCCTCCTGGATCTCAGGGGTCCTGCCCTGCCTGGATCTCAGCGGCCCTGCCCTGCCTGGATCTCAGCAGCCTTGCCCTGTCCTGATCTCAGTGGCCCTGCCCTGCCTGGATCTCAGTGGTCCTGCCCTGCCTGGATCTCAGCGGCCCTGCCCTGCCCTGTCTGGATCTCAGTGGCCCTGCCCTCCTGGATCTCAGTGGTCCTTCCCCTCCTGGGTCTCAGTGGTCCTGCCCCTCCTGGGTCTCAGGGGCCCTGCCCTGCCCTGCCTGGATCTCAGCAGCCTTGCCCTGTCCTGATCTCAGTGGCCCTGCCCTCCTGGATCTTAGGGGCCCTGCCCTGCCCTGCCTGGATCTCAGCAGCCTTGCCCTGTCCTGATCTCAGTGGCCCTGCCCTGCCTGGATCTCAGTGGCCCTGCCCTGCCTGGATCTCAGGGGCCCTGCCCCTCCTGGATTTCAGCAGCCCTGCCTGGATCTCAGACTTGTGGTGTTCAGAGCTGGGAGAGGATCCATTCCTGCAGTTTTAAGACCCCTGGTTTTTGGTACTAATTTGTTAAGGCAGCCCCAGGAAACTCTTGCAGGAGGTATCCGAGTTTGAAGCCTAATTAGAAATGGTTACCACACGGCACAGTTTGTTTCAGTTAAATCTTTTCTTAGCCTTTTTTTCCCCTTTGTAAGAATTCAGTGTCTTGTGTGGGCGTGTCATTTTCTCCTCCAGAGATTTATATAATCATTTGAGTCATGTATTTCCCCCAGTTTATTCATAAATGACTTGCATTTACATCTTTTGACACCACATTCCAAGGCATGTGGATAATTTCTTTGGATTTCATTTGGGTGTTTTGTTTTGCTTGGGTTTTGCTTTGTTTTGTTTCGTTTCGTTTTGTTTCCGGATGTTTAAGACAAACACACACCTGCCTTTATACCAACGGGGGAAATCAGCACATTTCTATTCCCTGACATGCAGGGTAGGGCCACTGTGCACAAGGATTCTCTCCTACTTGTAGGATTCGGAATGGCCTAAACCGTGTCCAGAAGGCATCTTCTGTCCATCAGTGAGGTTACGCAACCTACTTTGCAAAAGGAATCCCCAGGCAAATGTCCTTAGGGGACCCGCTGAAGGGCTGGGTCTCAGCAGCCTTCAGCCTCAGAAGGAGCTTTTTAATGACATTCCTTCATTCTGGTGTCTGGGCCAGCTTCCCCCGGAAATACCCTAGAAGCTACTGGGTTTGCATTCCTAGAGACAGCTCGCATGGCCAAAATGGGTCGTCCGAAAAAAAAAAAAAATTCCTTTTTTAAAAAGTCTTTACAACACTTTGTAGAACTTTGCATATTCACTGTTTGTAGGACCCCTTTCTCCAGTGAATATTTTCACGTTGAGGTCGAGACCTTGTGTGGTTTTTATTTTGCAAAGGGACAAAGGGCTTGGTGTTTACCAAAGTGCCATCCAGCGTGGAAGCCTTGGAGGCCATGCTCTGGAATGCGCGGACGCCCCCTCGCCTGCCCCCCCCCCCGTCTGCCTGTCGCTGGCCTGCGTGGTGGGGACGGAGGACAGACTGATAATTCCCTGACCTCATCCCCCTGCGGTGGTTTTCCACCCGGCAGCATTTGGGGACCCAGCGTGAAGGACCATGTGCCCATGACCTTCCTTGTTCAAGGGGCTTCTGCTCACCTAACGGGCGGCCAGGGGTCAACACCCTTCCTGTTGCCCAGAATCCCTTCCAGACACGTGTCATGGGGAGCGGAGTCCCCACCACGGGCCACACTGACTTCCCAGCTGCACACGATGCATTTTCTGCACGTCGCTCCCCTACTGGCTGAGCAGAGTTTTCCCCAGCCTCGTGGGCAGAGACACGAACTCGACTGTGCTCGGGAGATCTGCCCTGAGCCTCTGATGTCTTTTCCCCTTTAAATCTGGAAGCGTTTTCGTGCAGGCAATGGAGCAGGAGAGTTCCGAGCGCGCGGTGTGTGAACAAACAAAGGAAACAAGCCTCCTCGCTCCCAGCTACGCGAGGAGAAGTTTCCTGTGTAGGCTCTTTTCTCTGTCTCCTGGTCATGGGACAGGATTCAGGGTCAGTCCTTCCCGGGGTGACGGAGCCTCACAGCAGCCGGCCAGGGCAGTCACGTGACTCACAAGTGAGGTTTAAAATCCCTGTCAAGCAAAGAGCCACGTCACTCTTTGCTCATGCACGGCCCCGCTTGGAATATTAAACTTTCCCATTCCAAAGCCACAGCCCGTCCGTCCCTGCAGGAATCCTGCCTTGATTAGGGGGAAGGGCTGGGGGAAGGGACACAAAAGACACAAGAACGCAGTAAAAATAAATGACGGTCGGTTCACCGGACCATCCGCATTAAGGACAGCTACCCTACTGCCTCGCACAGCACCGACAAGGGGGCATCACTGTCCTTACGTCACATGTGGAAACGCTGATGTTAGGACGGCCGAATGGCATATTCCAGGCCAGCCAGCCAGTAAACCAGGAGGAGGGAGTGGCTTCAGCCCCGCTGTGCGACTCAGTTACCGACCGCTGGGACGTCTGTACCCTTCTAACAAGACGGGTCCTAAGGTTCTCACAATAATTCAGATGAATGACACACACTGATGGTGGGTCCCCCACAGCAGAGGACTGTAGGGAGCCTCTGAGCCATGAGCTTGTCTTATCCCCGTGTCCTTAAAAGAACAGGTAGGTCAAGGGCAGGAGTTGGAGGCTGGGGACTGAGCCGGCAAAGCCATTAGATCGAAGATCACGATGCCTGTGGCTCTGGCTTCCAGAACGAGGCCTCTCCGTGGCTCACAGATGGCTACCTTCTTGCCGAGACCTCCCGTGGTCGACAGAGACATTGCGACGTCTGATCTCTACTCACAAGGGCATGAGTCCCTTCCTCGTCGGGACCTCATGGAAACCTCATCACCTCCCAGAGGCCTCACCTCCTGATACAAACCCCATGGAGGGGACTGGCCTCTGCGTAGGGCATTTGAGGGGACACGACCCAGTCCACAGCATAGCTATTGTCAAAATCCTGGTTGAAATGGGGACAAGGAAAACACTAGCTGGCAAAATCACGAGGTACACCATGCATCCATCCAGACATATGTTGTTTGGTCAGTAGCACGAATCCCATGGACCCCTGGCAATATGGACGTCAATATCCCTCCTTTGCCCCAAGCGCACTCGAAGGAGCCAGCGTTCTCTTTCCTCCCCACCCTCCACGTGGTAGAGCAGCGATCACACATGTGACTGTAACTCAACCGACATGCGTTTCTACCTCTGGTGGATTCAAGGAACTTTGTGGGCACCGGTGGCGATTCCACAATGCCTAAAACACGGTCCCAACCCATGGACTCAACGCCCGACGAAGCAAACCAATGCAGCCAAAGTGAGTGTCCAAAGAAAAGGATTGAACACATCAAAGCACTGATTTCTTTCTTTCGTGGCATAGTCATTGAGAACCGTAATGCCATATGCAAGGATTTGTTGTGTGAGTTGCAGACTGGCCTTTTCGATCTACACGTTCCTTGGCAGATTTGAACCTCCTTCGCTCATTCATTCAGTTCACCCATCACTGGGAAGAGAAGAAGGCATGATCTCTACCATTTCTTCAAAACAGCAGCTGCAAGGGGGTGGGGACAGTCTGGGAAGAGCTTGGCACGTCGAATGTCACCTACGGGCACCTTGGCAACCTTCGCAGCTTGGGTGACCCACTGGGCATTGAGAAAACAAGGGACTGGTGCAGGAAGAGGCTGGCAGGAGGCCCAGAAGGCTGGAAATGCACGTCCCTCCCAAGGCAGCCAGAGAGGTGGGTATAAAGCCCCATCCACTGGGCCCAACCAATCTTAGGAGCCAGGATGCACCAGACTGGGCGACCGGGTGACTGTGAGGTCCCCCCAGACAGGCACACGGGCAGAACGATGTGAGTTTCCAGTTCAGCTCAGTAGACGATGGCCTTTGCAAGGCCGGCCATGAAAAGTAAAGCTATAGAGGAAGCGAATCAAGCCACTTATGAACCAGAGTCTACCGATGACCTACCTTGTGGATACCACCGTGGACAAGGGACGCAGAGGAACCCACGTGTGTTTCTTGGGAGAAACCGAGGCAGCCCGGACTCCCTCCAGGCATCAGAAGCAACAGAACGCCGGGCTCCTTTGCGGCCGCGTCCTACGACTCCCCGTCTCATGGCCGGCCTTGCAAAGGCTCTATCAGGAGCTCTGGAATGTTCTTTTCCTGAATCTTGGCCTTTGGACACCTAGTTTTTTTCTCTCTTCACAGAAGCTCTGTCCTTTCTTCCGGGGGCTGGGGGGGGGGGGTGTCTCTGCGCAGAATGTCCTCACCTGATCCCTTCCTAACTTTCTCGGGCCCTCATTCCTTCTGGAAGCTGGGTGCCCTTCTCCTGCGTCCCCATCTGGCTCCTGGACGCACGGCGCTCTCCAGCCGTGCTGTCGCGCCCCCTCCCCAGGTGGCCCCCAGCTTCCAGCAGCAGGCACCGAGGCTCCCCGCGGCTCCCCGCCCCCGCCCTGCCCCCCGCAGGCCGCTCGTGGGGGCGGGAGGAGCGCGCTCCCACCTTCCGGGCAGGCCGAGTCTGCGGTCGGGAGAGGCGGGCGTCCAGGAGCCACCGGAGAGGCGGGAGGGCGTGGCTGCGGGTCTCACGTTGCAGCCGGGCCTGCCGGAGGGGGCTCCCGCCCGCACGCGGGTTCGGGGGAAGCCGCCAGAGCAAACTCCGGCCCGCGCGGAGGGGTGCAAAGCGCGCGCCTTGTCCCTTCCCCGGAAGGAAAGGCGGCCGATTGGCAGCCCCGCTCGGCGCCCCGGCGCGCCCCCGGCCCCTAGTCCCCGGCCTGGCTCCGGGACCGGCGGGACTCGGTCCCAAAGCCGCTGCGCACTGGGCCCCGGCCGCTCCCGCAGCCGCAGCGGGCGAGGCGCGATGAAGAGGCGCGAGGAGGGCTGAGCGCAGCGCGCGCGGCCAGGGTCCCTGGGCTCGGGCCCGCGCCCCGTCTCCCCGGGGTGGGGCAGGGCAGGGTGGGGGTGGGCCGAGGCGTGGACTCGGGGAAGCCTCTCGGCGACGCGAATAAAAGGACGCCGGCTCGCCGCGCCGAGCTGGGAAGCCTCGCCGCCTCGCCCCCGGCCCGGGAAGGGCATGGCCCCGGCGGACCCCCGGCGGTGAGTCAGGGCGCCCCGCTCCCGTGTGTCGCGGCTTCCGGAGGACAGGTGAGGACCGAGGGCGGCCTGGGCGCCCGCGGAGAAGGGGGCGCGGGGTCTGCTGCGCGGGGGCAGTTGGGGGTCGGCCAAGGGTGGGGGCGAGGACGAGGGCGCACAGGCCACTGGGCCAGGGGCTTGCGGGGCCTTTTGGGAAGGACAGACAGGCTGAATCTGGCGGGAGGATCCCCGTCGCCTTAACCTCTCCGCTCCCTTCCCGGGCCACCTCGCGCCTACCCACCCCTGCTCTCCAGGGAGGCGCCCGTGGGACCCCCGAGGGAACCCGAGCCCTCCTGGCGTGGGAGGGGACAGCAGAGCCGCGGGGCCTCCCCGGAGGGCGCTAAAGTCCCCCCGCCTCCTGCTCGAACTCTGGAATGCGGGTGACCCTCGGCCCGCTGGCGGCTGAGCTGCACGGAAGCCGGACAAGTCTTCGCCCGGGAGGGACGGCGCCTGTTGCGCGGGTCCCCGCAAGGCCACCCGAGCCGCGTTCCGGGAAACCCCGTATTTTCCTTACAGCGGCGCTGGAAGCTGGCCAGCTGGTACGGCGGGGGCCAGCCTCCCCTCCCCCCACTCCCCGGGGCGGCCCCGGCGGCTCCGGCGGCTCCGGCCCAGGGCGCCTCCCCGCGCGCGGCGCCAGGTCCGGGCTTCTCTGGGGCGCGCGCTCTCGGTCTCCGGGGACGACCCGGCCAGAGCCGAGGCTTTACCGAAGGCGTCGGCGCGCGGGGGCCCGGGTGGCCCGCGGGCACAGCGCGCGTTCCGGGCGCGGTCGGCGGGGGAGGCTGCAGGAGGCTGAGCCCCTCCTCTGGAAAGGCTGCAAGAGAGGACGCGCTCGGGCCGAAGAAGGTGTCTATCTCGAGGTTGTTTAAAGGACCAACAGCTCCGGATTCCTAGCCTGAGCGAGCGGATCAGAGCGTGTTGCCCGCAGCTATCACCTTCCCAGAGCACGCGCGTGTCTTTTGCGCACTTTACACGTGTATTACTATTTTTAAATAAAGTCGTTGCAAGAAGTGAGAAACACATAACATGATTAACGGATGCGCAAAGCATGGACCAAATAATAATAATAATAATAATAATAATAATAATAATAATAAATAACCACGCATATTCTAAACTGTTGCTTGAAATACCCGCGCATTTCCATGTTTGCGCGCATGGCCTCACTGATCGTGTTTCTTTGACTGCACATGTTTTATGGGCCAATTCCTTTCCTCTTCATCTGATGTCGGATTTCACCAACTTCTTCCCCTATAGCGCACGCACCCACATGTACTGGAATACATTTTGCTTCAGTGAGCGCGCACCCTTTAAACACTGTAAGAGGACATATGGAACACCTCAAGGAATGTCATTCAAAGAAGGGTATACTCTTAATAACGACCTTGTTGAGAAGTTTATTTTCAGTCAAATATGTACAATATATAATGGCTCGGAATGAACATTGGAGGCGGAGACTTTAATCAGTTACTTTATTATTATAGAAACATTATAGTAATATATATTATATTGGTATATACATAAAGTATATATTATAGTTACTTTAATCAGTTACTTTATTATTATAGAAACAATATATATATATTGCTGTATATATAACTATATATTATAGTTACTTTAATCAGATACTTTATTATTATAGGAATATTATGGTATATATTATATTACTATATATATAAAAGTATATATTATAGTTACTTTAATCAGTTACTTTATTATTCTAGAAACATAATATATATATTACTATATATATAACTATATATTATAGTTACTTTAATCAGATACTTTATTATTATAAGAGTATTATAATATATATTATGTTACTATATACATAAAACTATATATTATAGTTACTTCAATCAGTTACTTTATTATTATAGAAACACCAGTATATCTCTCCTCTCTCTCTATGGATAAGCAAATATATACACGAATATCTGTACATTTGTATATATGAACACACATGTACGTATATTTTTGTGTGTCTGGTCTCCATCCATTCCATACCGTCGCTCGTCACAGCGTCAGATTTCCAAATGGGAGCGTCAAAGTCAGGAATTGAGATGACCTTCGAAGTAATGGTTCCAGATCGCGGGGAAAGATCAGGAAAATAAGTTTCGAGTCTCTTGGCCCGAATATCTTGTGTCAGTGAAGGACACCATGCGGTGATGTCTTGGGAAGCCCCAAACCATCTTGCACAATTCGAAGAACGTTCGCTGCACATGCGCGCGCTACCTGACAATAAACGGCTCTCCTTCTGTGGTCCCACGACAGGTGTCCAGGGATAACGAATCAGGACAAGATGCCATCATCCCGGGCGCGGTGGCCAGCCCTGTCCGTGGTGCTGATTCTGCTCTGGGGTCATCCACCAGCCGCGCTCGCCTGCCCTCACCCGTGCGCCTGCTACGTCCCCAGCGAGGTCCACTGCACATTTCGGTCCCTGGCTTCTGTGCCCGCTGGCATCTCTAAACATGTGGAAAGAATCAATCTGGGGTTTGTACCACATTCTTACTGAACAATTTCAGCCTCTTTCGTTGCGTGTTTGTTTTTGTTTTTGTTTTTTCACACATGTACGTGCATTTACGAAACTGTCAATGCGTACGACTTTCTGTAAATGCAATCCTTTGGGGGCGATTATATGAATTTATCCGTCAACTAGAACGCTATCATATGATTTAATAACCAGGCATCCTGGATAACTTCAATGTATTGACAGATTTCCCTTGATAACAATTGCCTACCGTAGAGTAGATACAAATGTGTCTGATACACACATAAATATATATACATTACTTCAATAGACTTCAGAAACTGCTAAAAATAACTTAAAAATCAGTTGGACTTCTCCGACATTCTGTAAGTTATCTGGATGATGCACTTGTGCTCTTGGGGGAATAAAAAGTCCTTGTAGTTTTTACCTATTTAAAATATGAATATTTTTTATGAGAGGTTTTATGCAGCATTTCAGGTAGATTTACATTCGTATACATTTATATTTATATAGATTTATGTGGAGACATTATTTTTGTATTTTAAAATATCATTTCATGTGCATAAATGCTTTGTATACATAAATATTAGTTGCCTTAAGTTGCAGGTACTCGTGTGCAAATTAAATAATAAACAATTATTTGGACTTACTCAACAAAAAATGTAAGCTATTTTCTACCACCTACAAAACAACAAAAATAACTTAGGCTTTGGTGACTAGCCACAGACGGGATGTTTTAAGTGAAACGCAATGGCCAATGAACAAATAATTGTAAATGTGCTTGGCATCTTATAGCAGAAGCTTAAAAAAAAATCTTGTATTTGTAAAGTCCTGTAGCAGAAAAAGAGAATGAAAAGTTAAGACAGTAAGATAGAAAGTTCCCTAATCGAAGGCAGTAGACCATTGAGTAATTTTCTCAGTAAGATCTTGAGAGACCTTATGATTTGAGTATCTGAAAATCCAACCAGAATCATGATAACTCAGTAGGGGAAACAGTTTGACTTTGCCAGAAGAGGGGGTTAAGTTTTTTTTTTTAATTTTGTTTTAAAATTTATTCTTGAGAGAGAGAGCACGAGTCGGGGAGAAGGGCAGGGAGAGAAGGAGACACAGAACCCAAAGTAGGTTCCAGGCTCTGAGCTGTCAGCACAGAGCCCCCATGCGGGGCTCGATCCCACGAACCGTGAGATCATGACCTGAGCCCAAGTCAGATGCTTAACCGACTGAGCCACCCAGGCACCCCCCGCCCCCGCACTTAGAAGAGGGGATTTTAATAGCTAAACCAGTTTCCCCCCCTTACAGCCTTACCATTTGGCAAGTGGGAGACAGAAAGGGAACAGCAGGTAGGATGAGCCGTGCTTTGTAGAAAGGAAAACAGACTTTATCTGTGATTTCTGTCTTCTCTCGCGTGTCCTGATGTGCAGGATGGTCCTGTCTCCGCACCGTTGCTGTCTTTCTCAGCCGATGGTCCCACCAGCTGTGATTAGCCCCCTGGTTCCTCCAGCCCGACCCCCTGGCAGTGCACACAGTAGGACGTGGCGTCCTACAGGGCGTCGTGCAGTGAAGTATTTTGTACATGTGAAACCTAGCTTCTCAGCTGGAACATAGTTTCTGGTGGCTTCATTTTAACCAACTTTATTTGTTTAACTTTCTTTATTCTGAGAGAGAGAGAGAGAGAGAGAGAGAATCCCAAGCAGACTCCACACTGTCAGCACAGAGACTGACGTGGGGCTTGAACTCATGAATCGTGAGATCACCACCTGAGCCCAGAATCAAGACCCAGATGCTTAATGGACTGAGCCACCCAGGTGCCCCATTTTAAGCTGACTTCATATGGTAAACACTATAAATGACTGGGTCCCAAAAGCTTTGCCACTGGAGCAGTACATAGATACTGAGATCCTTCCTTTCCCTGTTGATGGCAATAATATTTTCAGGTGTTTTCTGTAATATTAAAGAAAAAAAACAAAACAGCTAAGGTATGGCTTCACTGCACGCAAGTGTATAAGTTCCGCCCGGCTAACTTGGTCATAGGAATCTACACGCCACCTTTTCAAATCACTCTTTTTCAAAAATGTTTATGTATTTCTTTTGAGAGAGTGCACTCATGATCAGGGAGGGGCAGAGAGAGAGAGAATTCCAAGCAGGCTCCATGGTGTCAGCGTGGAGCTCAGGAGCAGGGCTCGAACCCATGAAATAGGAGATCATGAACCTGAGCCAAAATCAAGAATGTGACACTTAACCGACTGAGCCAGCCCGGTGCCCACTAAATCAGTCTTATATCCCAGCACTGTCTCGGGAAATCAGTCTGCAAGGAGATGATGTTAGTGTCGTTGTGCGTTTTGTTGACGGGGGGAAGGAAGAACCAAGGGCGATGTCTGATACAGACGGGACTCAGGGTCTGATTTGTGTTTTCGCCATCTGGAAGGAGCAGCATGCTCTCAAGGAATGAGGGATTGTTGGCAAAACGCTACTGAACTCTCCCATTCCCGCACAGATGTTTTTTTCAGGGTGTTGAGTCGGCATTGAAACAGAGATCTGCTGTTTCCTGTTTGGACACAGCCCCAGAGCTTTTTCAAAAATTACTTTCCAAGTATATTTTAAATGTCTGTATTTATTTATTTATTTTAGAGAGAGAGAGACAGAGAGACAGAGAGACAGAGCATGAGCAGGGGAAGGGCAGAGACAGAGAGGGAGACCCAGAATCCAAAGCAGGCTCCAGGCTCTTGAGCGGTCAGCACAGAGCCCGACGCGGGGCTTGAACAACTACCATAGATAGATAGATTATATATATATATATATATATATATATATATATATATATATATGGATAGATAGATAGATGATACATGGATGGATGAATGGATAGATGGATAGGTATATAGATATATATGATAATAGATAGGTAATAGATACATAATACATGGATCAATAGATGGATGGATTGCTGGATCAGTAGATAGGTATATAGATAAATGATGCATGGATAGATGGATAGATAGATAATGGATGGATCTGTGGATTGATGGATTGGTAGATAGAAGATGAATGGATGGATGGATGGATGGATGGATAGATGGATCAATAATCAATGGATAGCTGGATGATGGATGGACAGATGGATGGATGGATGGACGGATGGATAAATAGATGATGGGTGGATGGATCAATGGATAGGTAGATGATGGATGGACAGATGGATGGATGGATGGATAGATAGATGATGGATGGATGGATCAATGGATAGGTAGATGATGGATGAACAGATGAATGGGTTAATGGATGGATGAATAGATAGATAGATAGATAGATGATAGATGATGGATGGATAGGTAGAAGATGGATGGATTGATGGAATGATGGATAGGTAGATAGATGATGGATGGATGGGTGGATGCATGGGTGAATAGATAGGTAGGTAGGTAGGTAGATAGATAGATAGATACATACATACATACATACATACATAGATAATGGGTGGATGGATAGATAGACCAACAGGCAGCGTCTCTTCCACATGGGCAGTTTCCAAATCTCAACACTCTTGATATTAAGGGCTGAGCCATTCTTTGTGGGCGGCCATCCTGTGCATTGTGGGATGTTCATCAGCACCTGTGGTCTCTACCCACTGGATGCCACTAACACACCCCCACTCAGCTGTGATGCCCAAACGGTTCTCTGGACACTGTCCAATATCCATGCTGTCTAATCCAGAAGGGGGAACCTTTCTATGTAATTGTCCATTGACTCTGTGAGTTAAATGCAAACAGCAGCCATGATTAGTTTTTACTGTATTTTACCCGTGCATCACTTCAAAGCCCTATTGAATTTTCCTAACGAGACAGGATACATTTCATTGCATCGAGTGTTTCCTTTGCCTAAGTTGGTCTTATAAAACAATGCAGTGTTTAAAGTCGTTCTTTGTAGACGTCCAAGCGATCAAGCTGAGTGGTTTTGCTGTTGGAGGTTATTTTTCCTGGAATTTATAGCTGAAAAGTGATGCTTCCTCAGGCTGGCTCTTAGAGGAGTCATTAGCCAGATCTTGACTTCGAAATCAGGGTTTGGGCACGTATGTGTTTATAAGAATGGGGCACCTGGGTGACTCAGTCAGTTAAACGTCTGACTCTTGATTTTGACTCCGGTCATGATCTCACGGTTCGTGAGTTCAAGCCCCAAGTCGGGCCCTGTGTTGGCTGTGCGGAGCCTGCTTGGGGATTCTTTCTCTCTCTCTCGCTCTCTCTCTGCCCCCTGCCCCGCTCGCATGCTCTCTCTCTCTCCCAAATTAAATAATCATTAAAAACTTACTTTTAAAAAGGAAAGAAATTGGTGTTGTCTGTTGTATTTAGCTATGAGCATTTCACCTTCACTGTCTTGCACATCTATTTCCTTTTATTTAGGTGCTATGGGGAAGTCATAAATAATGTCAGGCTACATGTGTTGTATTTCAGCAGAAGCAGTGGCACAAAGCAACTGCCCTCCAATACAGAATTCTTCACTCATTTTAGAATGCCTTCTCTAGGCATTGACTCTGGGGATTCCCTTGTGCCATCAGTAAGGTAGCAATGAGGAATTTTCTTTTTTAAAAAAATTTTGTCATGTTTATTTACTGTTGAGAGAGAGAGACAGGCAAAGCGTGAGCAGGGGAGGGGCAGAGAGAGAGGAAGACACAGAATCCAAAGCCGGCTCCAGGCTCTGAGCTCGAACCCACACGTTGCGAGATCATGACCTGAGCCAAAGTCGGACGCTCAACCGACTGAGTCACCCAGGCGTCCCGGAGATGAAGAATTTTCAAACTGGCCAAGAAAACATCTTTACCAATGTTGACGCGACACAAAAACCAAAAGAGACCAAAATGTTTACAACTAATTCGGAGAATCCATCAGAAATGGCCACTGGTCCTGGTGAAACAGAGTGCTGGTGTTAGTCTTCGTTCTTGAATTTGGTCCTTCCTAGCCTGGAGTACCTCCTTCCCAAGCTGCCTGTTCCTTGGCATCGATGCTCATTCTTTGCATTCAATGACCCATGTGTCATCCATCATTATGCACACTTTCCATTGGACGTTTCCCACAAGGGGCCATTGGACCAGCTTCCTTTAGACTCTAAATCCTACTTGTGTCCCTGAAATCACCTCTAGCTGCATTAGCACATTCTTAGTCAAAATATCCAGCGAATATTCCTGAACCGAGTGAAGGCCAGTGAGAGTAGGTCATTTTCCTTTTGACCCTAGAAACGGACAAGGATACAAAGCAAGAAATGGCCCCGGTACACCTCAGACTCAACATTGGGTAAATGGTTCCTGGGCAGACTGCTGAATCTTTCCCAGATGGGGCTTCAGTATTCACTGTTTCTTATTCCAACTCTTCGTCTTCTTCTGTTTTTTGGTTTTTTTTTTTTTAGATTTAATAGTATACAGGCTTTGTCGGAAACCTCATTTGCGGGACTGAGCAAGTTGGAGCTGCTTATGATTCATGGCAACGACATCCCCAGCATCCCCGACGGGGCTTTAAGAGACCTCAGCTCTCTCCAGGTAAACCCGGGCTTTTACGAGCATCAGGAATTGCAGCTTCTACGACCGTTAATGAGTAAGGGGAAACGACATACCGCTCCCCAACGATGAATAAAATTGCCGATTTTTTCTTTCCGTTAAAAACCAGCTTAATGTCATTACCTCTCTGCCCTTTGTCCTGGTTTCCGTCCCTGCTTGTGGCTTTGTCTATTATAAACAGGCTTTTCCACTCCGCCCCTGCCTTTGTAGGTTTTCAAGTTCAGCTACAATAAGCTTCGTGTGATCACGGCTCAGACCCTGCAGGGGCTGTGGAGCTTGACGAGGGTGCACATTGACCACAACAAGATCGAATTCATCCACCCACAAGCTTTCAATGGCCTAACCTCCCTAAGGCTGCTCCACTTAGAAGGAAACAAGTTGCAGCAGCTACACCCTGGCACGTTCTCCACGTTCACGTTTCTGGATTATTTCAGACTCTCCACCATCAGACACCTCTACCTAGCGGACAACATGATTACGACTCTCCCCACGGGGATGCTTCAGAACATGCCTCTTCTGGAGAATCTTTACCTGCATGGGAATCCGTGGTCGTGTGACTGCAAGATGAAGGGGTTTCTGGAATGGGACGCCAGATCCAAAGGTAAGAGGAGACCACGGCGAACGTGGCTCCCACCTGCACGGTGCCCACCCTTCTGGAGAGCTTATGTCGTCCAGCGTTGTGCTGTGGCTTGGTCTTGTGAAGAGAACATCACCGAATCAGCATGGCAGGAAGCTTCCCGTGTAAAGGGTTACAGCGTAGATGCTAAGGCACCTCGGTTCCATAATTCTCATGGCTGTCTCCTTCAGGGAATTGTGAGGCAATGATCATTCAGTTTTATATGGTTGACTATGGTTGTCCTAAACTGAATATCTGGAGTGTTCCATGCAGCCCTGGGTTACGGCGACCTGTGGGACTTTCTCTGCATCCCTGTTATATGAGGAGGTGTTCGAAGATGCTTGGAAAAGGGAAGGCTGGCAGTGGCTGTGACACGTCTCTCTTGAGAATGGGTGACAGGGATGTTCTGCACTGATCCAGAGAACAAAAAACAGGAGGGCTGTGCAGAACTTGCAAGAAAGTAGATTTTTTAAAGTTTATTTATTTATTTTGATGGGGGAAGGGGAGGAAGAAAGAGAGGATGAACGGGGGAGGGGCAGAGAGAGAGGGAGACACAGAACTGGAAGCAGGCTCCAGGCTCCGAGCCGTCAGCACAGAGTCCGACGCGAGGCTCGAACCCACAAACTGCGAGATCATGACCTGGGCCGAAGTCGGACGCTCAACAAATGGAGCCACCCAGGTGCCCCTTGCTTCTTAATACTCTTAACTAGAAAAGACACACGTCACCTCCATTCATATTTCATTGCTGGGAGATAGTCCCCAAACCCCACCGGGTACGGGGCGGGGGTTGAAAATCAGTTTGGGTAGACTTTTACCAGCAAAACATTGGATCAGGAAAGTGAAAATATGATGTTTTCCTGCACAGACGGCCTTCTTGGCCATTCTGGAGATACATGTGTGTGTGTGTTATGTGTGCATGCACATACACGTATGTCTGTGGATATTTGGTGTGTGCATGTGTTTACATGAGTGTCTGTGTATCTTTTGTGTGTGCATATGTGTCTCTATGTGTCTGCATGCACTGTATCTATATATTTGTATCTGTGCGTGTTGGGTGAAGGAGTGACACAATTATATCTGCATGTTGAGGTGTTTACTCTGAAAGTCACGTGGAAAACTGCATTCAGAGAGGCAGAACCAGATCTCGTGAAACCAGTTAGGAGGTTTGTCGTGCTCTGAGTCATATGATAGCCCTTTGACTGGTTTATTCCCAGCGGGGATGGAAAGAAGTGCGCAGATAGCAAGATAGTTCAGTCTCATAAATGTCACCTGAGGGAGACTCTGGGACTTGGAAATAGGCACATCAAGTAGAAAACCGGTGTGAAGTTTGTACGATGTGTGTTGACTGGAGAAGCACGTATGGCAGCCGTCATTGGAAAATGGATGGTAACAAAAACCATACATGTAGGTGAGGCCACCTAGACCAAGTCCTGGGACACTCATCATGAATGAGTCCATGGGCAGAGAAGGGTGAAGACAGTGAAAGAGGCAGATACAGACAACATTCTGGAACACTTGGTATCCAGGAAGACACAAGTAGAATGTGAATCCAAAACATAAACACGGCCTGAAATGCAAAATTACCGGGGCCCCTGGGTGGCTCAGTTGGTTAAGTGTCTGACTCTTGATTTCAGCTCAGGTCATGATCTCGTGGCTTGCGATATTGAGCCCCGAGTCAGGCTCTGCACTGACAGCATGGAGCCTGCTTCAGATTCTCTCTCTCTCTCTCTCTCTCTCTCTCTCTGTGTGTGTGTGTGTGTGTGTCTCCCTGCCCTTCCCCCACTCACTCTCTCTCTCAAAATAAATTAACATTAAAAAAGAAGAAAAATTATGGCAACAAAAAAATCATGAAAAACAGATACGATGTGATTCATGGCAAGAGTTCACCTCGAACTCTTCTCATGGGTTGGTTGCATTTGTTTATGTAGATTCTCCTGGACCTTCAGAGAAGGTAAGTTGTATCGGGTGTGTGAACAGAGTCACTTTTTTAAAAAAATAACTTGGAAATACTTTTGGAAAAAAAGCATTCATTACTCCTTGTCAGGGAGTTCGAACACCATGGTTCCGTACCACATTCTGTGCTAAATGGATTTCAAGTCATTGGTGAAGTCACAGAAGTGGGTGAGTGTTGAATCATTATGCACATGCACTGAGGAGATAAAGGTACACCGAAAGCCTTCATCCTCTGCCATGTGCAAGGCATGCTGCTCATGGGTTCCCTGACTTACCGCACGCTTGTTGATTCCTTTTAGGGACTCTGAAGTGCAAAAAGGACAAAGCCTATGAAGGTGGTCAGCTATGTGCCACGTGCTCCAGTCCCCGAAGATTGTACAAGCAAGAGATTCACAAGTTGAAGGACATTACTTGTCTCAAGCCTTCCATAGAGTCCCCTCTGAGACAGAACATGACCAGGAACAGCGAGGAAGACCAGGAACAAGAAGAAGACGGTGACGGCCAGCTGTCTCTGGAGAGGTTCCAATTCCACCCATGGAACATCTCTTTGAATATGACCGACGAGCACGGGAACACAGTGAACTTGGTCTGTGACATTAAGAAGCCAACGGACGTGTACAAAATCCACCTGAACCAGACAGATCCCCAAGAGATTGATATAAATGCAACGGTTGCTTTGGACTTTGAGTGTCCCATGACTCGGGAAAACTATGAGAAGCTGTGGAAACTGATTGCGTATTACAGTGAGGTCCCTGTGAGGCTAAACCGAGAGCTCATGCTCGGCAAAGACCCCAAGGTCAGCTACCAGTACAGGCAAGACGCCGATGACGATGCCCTTTACTACACGGGTGTCAGAGCCCACGTTCTTGCAGAACCAGAATGGGTCATGCAGCCGTCCATAGACATCCAACTCAACCGACGTCAGAGTACGGCCAAAAAGGTGCTGCTCTCCTATCATTCCCACTATTCGTTAACAATGCCCGCCAAAGAGGCAAGGCAGTCTCGGAGCAGAAGCTGGGTCATGATCGAACCCAGCCGAGCAGTGCACACAGCCCAGATCGTCTTGGAAGGGGATCCGTGCCAGCTAAGCTGTAACGTGAAGGCTTCTGAGAGTCCATCCATCTCCTGGGTGCTCCCGGATGGCTCCGTGCTGAAAGCACCCATGGAGGACCAGCATGGCAAGTTCTCCATCGTCACCAGCGGCTGGCTGAGGATCAGATCAACAGAGCAGTCAGACTCGGGTTTGTACCAGTGCATCGCCCAGGTGAGGGATGAAATGGACCAGATGGTGTACAGGGTCTTTGTGCAGCCACCTGCCACTCAGCCTCCCGACGGACATACGCTGACAATTCCAAAGAACGTAGGGGAGCCTGTGATGCTGCCTTGCAGTGCGCTGGCCATACCCGAAGCCCAGCTCAGTTGGATCCTTCCCAACAAAAGGATAATAAACAATCTGGCTAACACGTCACATGCATCCGTGTTGGCAAACGGAACTCTTTCCATCCCAAAGGTCCAAGTCAGTGATGGCGGTTACTACAGATGTGTGGCTGTCAACCGGCAAGGGGCAGATCATTTTACTGTGGGGGTCACCGTGAGTAGGAAAGGGTCTGGCCGGTCATCCAAAAAAGGCAGACACCCAGCTGGGAAGACTCTTTCCAGAGTGCCAGGAGATGTCATAGAGGACGAAGGTGGTTCAGGCGTAGGAGACGGACAGAGCACTTCAAGGAGGTTCCTACATGCAAAGGACCAAGAGGAGCTCCTCAAAACAAAGGACGATGCCGTCGCTGGAGGTAAGAAAACCAAGAAAGGGCGAAGAAAACTCAAACCCTGGAAGAATTCTGAAAAAGAACCAGAGACGAACATCGCAGAAGGTCGCAGAGTGTTTGAGTCCAGACGAAGGATAAATATGGCAAACAAACAGATTAATCCAGAGCACTGGGCAGACATTTTAGCCAGAGTACGTGGGAAAAATCTCCCTAAGGGAACCGAAATACCCCGGGTCATTAAAACCACCACTCCCCCATCCGTGGGTCCGGAGGTGACGCCCCTTCTGCCTGCCGTCCCTCCCCCGTCGGTAGGGGAGGAGGGTCCTGCACGGACCACAACCAGTGCTGAAGAAACCTCGGCAGATGCATTTCCATTTGGGGAGGACGATCAGGTTTCCGGCACTGTGTCCTCAACCAGGATGGGACCGGACAGTGGACACGATGGAGTGATTCTCGCTGAACCCAAAGTGACAAGCACGCATCTGGAAGAATTTATTGACCATGACTTTTCTAAGACTGAGGATACAACTCCCACTCAAGTTGACCCAAAGTGGGCTACCGCCAATGTACTGATATCCATCCCTTATGAATCTTCTCCTACTCTCCAGACCCTGCACACGGTCTACGAAGAGCCCACCAGTGAAAACACAGGCACAGAGAGCTGGCCTGCAGGAGATGTTGGGTCCGTGCCAGAGCCTACATCAAATGGGTATGAGTCTCCACTGGGTGCCATCGCCTTGGCTGAGTCTGAGACTGTGTCCTACATTTACCCAGATGTGGAGGCTGACTCACAGCCAGATGAAGAGAACAGGAAAGAATTGACTTTCGATCACTTTACGCCAACCCCCATCTTGTGGGTTGATGACTCCAGGACATCTGAGCCATTAGATAGTGTCCCATTAGGGGAGCCAGCTGTCCAACGACAAGGACATCCACGGAGACAAACAGACAACACCCAGCTTGTGAAAGGTGCTTCAAGCACTCAGGGAAACCCGCTGATTGAAAAGGGCACAGAGGAGAATTCTCAGACACCGCAGGAAGGAGATATGCCCGAGAGAGACCCCACAAACTCCGGAGATCCTAAGAGTATGGGAAAGCGAGTCAAATCTACCCCTCCGCTGGACTCTGCCCCCGGAGTGATGAATGGCATCACTCCCTCGGAACATCCCAGCGACACCACACTGGGTGCTCTCTTTGACAAGGACCCCACCACGGTAACAGCAGCGATGCCAACCAAAAAGGCCACTTCAGCCTGGGGGCTGGCCACTCACCCTTCTCGAAAGAGACCCAACGGGAGGAAGAGATTACGTGCCCACAGATTCCGACACAGGCATAAACAAACCCCGTCCACGACTTTTGCCCCGACGGAGACTTTTTCTACTCCACCTACTCAAGTACCTGAGGCGAAGGTTCCAGAGCACGTGGAGAGTTCACCAGTGCCGACATCTTGGATTGGCCGCACAGTTGGGGTCCCCAAGCAGGTGCAAATGGAGAAGCAGGCAGAACCAGTACCCAAAGGAACCCCAAGAAGGAAACACGGGAAGAGGCCAAATAAACATTGGCATTCCACTTCTACAGCGAGCTTTCCCACGTCTGCCTTGACACCCAGCCCTTCCCCAGAAAACAAGCATAAACATGTCATTGTCCCCAGTCCAGAAACTCCACTCTTATCTACAACCATTTCTCTGACAACTGGGGACCCACGTGAGAGGACTACCATGGAAGATTCTATGACAACCACCGCAAAAAGACACTTGTCATCCAATAAACTCCAGGAGACCATTCCAGTCACCTATAAACCTATATCGGATGGAAAGGAAATGACGAATTATGGTGTCACAAACATCAGTGAGCATAAAACGGACAGCCCAGTCCCTGACGGCCCCTCGAGTAATGCTGCGTCACCTTCTGGCTCTGAGGTCTCCACTGTGGGAGACTTTCAGGAGGAATCTGCTCCGTCTAGCTTTCCCGGAACCTCACACTGGAATCCCCCAGGGACAGCCCGGCCTGGGAAGCCACAGACAGACATACCTGTTACCAGCTCTGTGGAAACCCTTACAAACTCACCCTTTCTGAAACGGTCGGAGGATATGGGTTTTCCTTCCGAGTTCCCTCCGTCAGTCGCAGCATCTACACTGTTTCAACTAGAAGAAGCAGTTGTCTCAACCCCTCTCTTGAGCACAAAAGTAGAGCCATCTTCACCTGAGGCAGAAACCACCACCGGTGCTCATGATCATCGTGAAACCACTCCAGCTGCAATCACACCTTGGAATCCTGCCTCGACTCCTGCCCCAGCGGAGGGGACTGCGTCCCCATTCCTGGCCACCACTCTTGGGTCCTTGGCACAGACCTTCACGGAGCCCACCTCTCTTTCTTCAAGGACACCACCGTTAACAGATTCCAAGGAAAACGTTTTCTTGAATTACGTGGGGATGCCAGAAACCAAAGCAGCCCCGGTGAATAACGGGGGGACTCAGCATGTATTGAGGCCACATGATTTATCCACCCCTTCTTCCAACCAGAATAAATTTAACTTAACTCCAAAGCAAGAGTTGGGGAAGGAAACATTTGATGGAAAGACCCAAAACAGTCTTCCACATGGCCCCGACGGTAAGGCTGGGAGAGTCCAACTTTTCCACCAGCCAGCCAGAGTTCCTGCCAAACCAATCCCACCGAGGGGAACGGTGAGGCCACCACATGTGGCCACAGAAGGCTCCTTTAGGTACTTTGTAACTCTCCAGCCCCCTCGTCACTTGACCAACAAACCAGAAATAACGGCGTACCCTTCAAGGGCTTTGCCAGAAAATAAGCACTTTACGACTCCGAGATCACCAAGTACGACAAGTCCCATGGTTTCAGTGCAGAAGCCCAAACCTCGCCTTCCTAGTAAGTTCACCGACCAAGGAATGGACCGGTTCAGTACCAACCCCAAAGTGTTTGGGAATAACAACATCCCGGATCTAAGAGAACCTGGTGGCAAGCTTCCAAGCTCAAGCGTACCCCATTATCCCAATGGAAGATTCCCTTTCTTTTTCAACAGGACTCTCTCTTTCCCACAGTTGGGAGTTACTCTCAAGCCCCAGACGCCTACACCCCCTGCCCCCGGCGTAAGAGAGAAAAAAGTCAACCCAGGTCCCTACAATAGGATACATTCCCAGAGCATCATCCACATGGACTTTGGTCCCCCCGCACCTCCATTATTGCACCCTCCCCGGGCCACGGGGCCGCCCTCAACAAATGCACAAAACATCCCTGTGGTCTACTCCACCCGGAGCTCCGTCCCCAACGTGGTGTCTTCTGGCCAGCCTTCCAGAAGCTTCCATCAGACCAGCTCCAAGCTGTTCTCTGCTGGAGGACCACCTGCATCCAAATTCTGGACGCATGGGGAAAAGCCCCAAATTATCACCAAATCCCCTCAGACTGTGTCTGTCACCGCAGAGACAGATGCTATGTTCCCATGTGAGGCAACGGGGAAACCCACACCTTTCATTACCTGGACAAAGGTTTCCACAGGTAAGGCGTTCAAGTGTCTGCGTTTTAACTGCGGCTTGTGTAGGAAGGGGTTACTTGGGCGTGTGACCCTCGTCAAAACTGCAGACTCTGGGCAAACGACAGATGGTTGGGACAGGAGGGGACCTCTGAGAACCTAGATACAAGGATACTCCTTTAGAGGGAACGGAAGTAAGGAACCAGAACCCCTACTCGGGCTCTAACGTATGTGAGATTTTAGTGGGGCCATGGAAACATGTAGTAGGTTCTTTGGATACGGAATGACTGAGGCTCAGGGACATTTCAGAAAGGAGCCACTTGCTGTTTCCCTGAGAGACTCAGCACACAAGTCCTCCACCACTTGTGGGGTGCCGTGAGGGTGAGGATAGGAGTGAGCAGACTCCCCTGCCCTTCCATTGGCCGGCAGGTGTAAGCACAGCCTGTCTGTGGTGCATGAGTCATTCCTTTGACTGGTACCTACACATTGGGTTCTATCCATTTGTTTGGGTTGCCATTAACAGCGGACCACATGCAGGGTGCCTTAGAGACAGGCATTTATTCTCTCCACATCCGAGAGGCTGGGAGACTGAGATCCAAGCAGGGCTGAGGCTGGGGGGTCTGAGATCCAGGCAGGGTTGAGGCAGGGGCTCTGATATCCAGGCAGGGATGAGCCTGGGAGATTCAAATCCAGGCAAGGCTGAAGCTGGGGATCTGAGATCCAGGCAGGGCTGAGGCTGGGGGTCTGAGGTCCAGGCAGGACCGAGACTGAGGGTCTGAGATTGAGGAAGGGCTGAGGCTGGGGAGTCTGAGATCCAGGCAGGGCTGAGGCTGGGAGTCTGAGATCCAGGCAGGGCTGAGGCTGGGAGTCTGAGATCCAGGCAGGGCTGAGGACAGGAGGCTGAGATCCAGGCAGGGCCGAGGCTGGGGGTCTGAGATCCAGGAGGGGCTGAGGCTGGGGGTGTGAGATCCAGGCAGGGCCGAGGCTTGGAGGCTGAGGTCCATGTGGGGCTGAGGCTGGGAGTCCGAGATCCACGCAGGGCTGAGGCTGAAAGTCAAAGATCCAGGCAGGGCAGAGGCTGGGCGTCTGTGGTCCAGGCAGGGCTGAGGATGGGAGTCTGAGGTCCAGGCAGGGCCGAAGCTGGGCATCTGAGGTCCAGGCAGGGCCGAAGCTGGGCGTCTGAGGTCCAGGCAGGGCTGAAGCTAGGAGTCTGAGATCCAGGCAGGGCTGAGGCAGGGGCTCTGAGATCCAGGCAGGGATGAGCCTGGGAGTTTCAAATCCAGGCAAGGCTGAAGCTGGGGATCTGAAATCCAGGCAGGGCTGAGGCTGAGAGTCTGAGATCCAGGCAGGGCTGAAGCTGGGAGTCTGAGATCCAGGCAGGGCTTGAGTTTAGGAGTCTGAGGTCCATGCGGGGATGAGGCTGGGAGTCCGAGATCCACGCAGGGCTGAGGCTGAGAGTCAAAGATCCAGGCAGGGAGGAGGCTGGGGGTCTGAGATCCAGGCAAGGCTGAGGCTGGGGGTCTGAGGTTCAGACAAGACTGAGGGTGGGGGTCTGAGATCCAGGCAGGGCTGACTGGGGGTCTGAGGTCCCTGCTGGGCTGAGCCTGGGAGTCTGAGATCCACGCAGGGCTGAGGCTGAGAGTCTAACATCCAGGCAGGGCAGAGGCTGGGAGTCTGAGGTCCAGGCAGGGCTGAGCCTGGGGGTCTAAGGTCCAGGCAGGTCTGAGGCTGGGGGTCTGAGATCCAGGCAGGGTGGAGGCTGAGAGTCTGTGGTCCAGGCAGGGCTGATGCTCGGGGTCTGAGGTCCAGGCAGGGCTGAGGCTGGGGGTCTGAGATCCAGGCAGGGCTGAGGGTGGGGGTCTGAGATCCAGGCAGGGCTGACGCTGGGGGTCTGAGATCCAGGCAGGACCAGAGGCTGGGGGTCTGAGGTCCACACAGGGCTGAGGCTGGGAGGCTGAGTTCCAGGCAGGGCTGAGGCTGGAGGTCTGAAGTCTAGGCAGGCCGAGGATGGGAGTCTGAGGTCCAGGCAGTGCTGAGTCTGGGCGTCTGAGGTCCAGGCAGGGCTGAGGCTGGGAGGCTGAATCTAGGCAGGGCTGAGGCTGGGGGTTGAGACCCAGGCAGGGCTGAGGCTGGGAGTCTGAGATCCAGGCAGGGCTGAGGCTGGGGGCCTGAGATCCAGGCAGGGCTGAGGCCGGGGGGCTGAGTTCTGGGCGGGCTGAGGCTGGGACTGAGTTCTAGGCAGGGCTGAGGCTGGGGCTCTGCGATCCAGGTTGGGCTGAGGCTGGGGGCTTGAGTTCCACACAGGGCTGGGGCTGGGTGGTCTGAGATCCAGGCAGGGCTGAGGCTGGGAGTCTGAGATCCAGGCTGGGCTGCGGCCAAGAGTCTGAGATCCAGGCAGGGTGGAGTCCAGGAGGCTGACATCCAGGCAGGGCTGAGGCTGGTGGTCTGAGATCCAGGCGGGGCTGAGGCTGGTTCCTCCTCTGTCCTGTCTGCTTGGCTTGTAGACCCCGTCTTCTCCCTGTGTCCTCACATGGTCATCCCTCTGTGTGCGTCTGTGTCCTCATCATCCCCTCTCCCTGTTCGGACACACGCCCTCCCCGAGTACAGTGCACCCCAGCGACCTCATGTTGCCATAATTATCTCTTGAAAGACCCCATCACCAGACAGTCCTGTCCTGAGATCCTAGGGATGCTTCTTCAACGTACAAGTTGGGGAGGGGACACAATTCAGCCCACCACAAGGGTGCACACTGGGAATGCTGGGATGTCCAAAGAGCTCTCGGCTTTGTAAGGATGAGCGTCCACTTCATCTGGACGGCAAAACAGTTTCCAGGTGACGGAGGAAAGGAACATCTGACGCGACACCACGAACGGCCCATCGCTTCCCCTTCCCTCTCTCTCTCTCTCTCAACGCGGCTGTGTCCTTCAGGCCTGGATGCCGATCAGAGGGGTTTTTTTCTTCCTCTCTCCATTTTGATGATACAAGAATGATTTATGCTGATGGCAATGGCACTGGAGGGAGCTATTCATTCCTCGCTTAGGTTTATCTCACCAGCGTTTTGGAAACCTTCTGAAGTTCAGCAGAGGCTCCGCGCACGGGGGAATTAAGGACCTCTTTGATCCGCTCAACATTGATGTCATATGTTTGCATAATGATCTAAGGAGGGATGTTGCTCGGAGTAGAGGGCTTTTCATCCCGAAAGCATCGTGCCTGTGTTTCTCTCCCGGCAAAACGTATTTGTATTAACCCCTAGAATCTTCGTGCCTCACGTGAGAGCAGATCACCCCCCCGGACCGGGCCCCCCTCACTAGACATACAGGCGCACAGGGAGCCGTGGGTGCAGGTGGGATCCAGGAGCCCAGCTGTGTGGGAGACGAGGAGAATGCCAGAACTCAGGGTTCGCCAGGGCTTTTCGTTTTGTACACATGGGATTTGGTATTCTTCAGAAATCGTGAGGCCACGACCTCAGGGAAGGACGGCCGTTGAAGACAGTGTGTTTTGCAATCAGAGGGGACCACGCAGGGAGGGGCCAGGGTCCGTCAGCAGGCAGAAGGGGCCAGGGAAACATGGACGGGAGCCTTTACTGTAGTTTGTGCAAGGAGGCTTAGGGCTGGCTGGCTTGAATCTCACCATTGGGCTCTGGGGCCTAGGGGCTTCCTGAATGTGTGGTCCCGCCCTGGGAAGCTTCCAGCAGGTGAGCGGTGGCCTGGGAACGGGAGAGCCCCATACACAAGGGGGTTGGGGTATGGGCTCTGGATTGGGTGGTTTATTTTTATTTATTTGTAATTTTTTAATGTTTATTCATTTTTGAGACAGAGAGAGAGAAAGAGAGGGAGAAAGCAAGCAAGGGAGTGGCAGAGAGAGAGAGGGAGACACAGAATCCGAAGCAGGCTCCAGGCTCTGAGCTGTCAGCACAGAACCTGATGCGGGGCTCAAACCCATGAACCATGAGATCATGACCTGAGCCAAAGTCGGACGTTTAACTGACTGAGCCACCCAGGCATCCCTGCATTTATTTATTTGCTGTTTATTTATTTATTTTTGAGAGTGGTAATCTACTTCTAATGCATACTTCTTTTTTTTAAATATTTATTTTTTTTCAGACAGGCAGAGAGAGAGAGAGAGAGAGAGCCTGTGAGCAGGGGAGGGGCAAAGAGAGAGGGAGACACAGAATCCGAAGCGGGCTCCAGGCACAGAGCCTGAGGCTGGGCTCAAACTGATGAACCCTGAGGTCGTGACCTGAGCTGAAATCAACATTCCGTCACTTGAGGGACTCAGTCACCCAGGCGCCCCTATTAGTTTGCATTTAAAAGGTGAATTGCTTGCTAACTCTGGGACCGGCTAGTTCTGGGAGGGGCCCGGGGTCCCTCCAGGGTCAGCAAAACCCAGATGTGAAAGCATCAGAAAAGCCTAGTTGCTAACACATCCTGAGAGTGCTGACAGCTCAGAGCCTGGAGCCTGCTTCACGTTCTGTGTCTCCCTCTCTCTGCCCCTCCTCTGCTTGTGCTCTGTCACTCTGTGTCAAAAATAAATAAATGTTAAAGAGAAGAAAGAAAGAAAGAAAGAGAGGAAGGAAGGAAGGAAGGAAAAGAAAGAAAGAAAGAAAGAAAGAAAGAAAGAAAGAAAGAAAAAGAAAGCAAAATTTAAAGTTTACAAACTTCCTCGTAGAGATTTTACCATTTGGTTGGGGCACCTGGGTAGGTAGTTCGGGCAGTTAAGCATCTGTCCGACTCCTGATTTCAACTCAGGTCACGATCTCACGGTTCGTGGGTTCGAGCCCCGCGTCGGGCTCTGTGCTGACACCTCGGAGCCTGGAGCCCGCTTCGGATTCTGTGTCTCCCTCTCTCTCTGCCCCTCCCCCGCTCGCACTCTGTCTCTCTCTCAAAAAATTAATCAACATTAAAAATTATTTTAAAAAACCATGGGGAGGAGAGGGTGAGGAGAGAGAGAAGCACGCCCCCAGACTGCAGTGCGGGGAGGGCTTTCAACTCCGTGTGGAAGCAGGAGTTAGTCCGTCAGACATGGCACAGAGGGACCAGCTCAATGTCACTCACGTTGGACTCGAGAGCCTGGCCACACGCAGGCGGGGGGGGGGGGGGGGGAGGGTCAGCCTCCGCACCTGTGTCTCTAGTAGCAGAAGTGACAAGGAAATCCCCCGGTGCCAGGGGTGGGGTGTGGGGGAGTGGATCTCATAGAAGCTTCCAGAAAGCCCTCCAAACCCATGCTGGCTGCTCTTCGCCCGAAGGTGGCATATCCCTCGATTCTGGGGTCGGTATACGAGCCAGAAATGTGACCCTGAACGTTCTGTCGTCTCCGTGGTGGAGCTGGGGGCTGGTCTTCGCTCCTGCGGTTCCGGACCCGAAGAGAAGGATTGATTCAGCTCCTTAACGAGGAATCGTCCTCCCTGGCTTGTGCGGAGAGGGTGTGTTTGCCTGGAACCTGATTGTACCTGTTTTGACTCCCAGGTGCCCTGATGACCCCCAACACCAGGCTCCAGCGTTTCGAGGTCTTGCAGAACGGCACCTTTGTCATCCGGAAGGTACAGGTGCAGGACCGTGGCCAGTACATGTGCACGGCCAAGAACCTACACGGGGCGGACAGGATGGTGGTCCTGCTGTCTGTCACCGTGCAGCAGCCCCAAATCCTAGCCTCCCACTACCAGGACGTCACCGTGTACCTGGGAGACACCATTGCCATGGAGTGTCTGGCCAAGGGAACCCCGGCGCCCCAAATCTCCTGGATTTTCCCGGACAGGAGGGTGTGGCAGACCGTGTCCCCCGTGGAGGGCAGGGTCACGCTGCACGAAAACAGGACCCTGTCCATCAAAGAGGCCTCTTTCTCGGACAGAGGCGTCTACAAGTGCGTGGCCAGCAACGCGGCGGGCGCGGACAGCCTGGCCATCCGGCTGCACGTGGCGGCCCTGCCACCCGTCATCCACCAGGAGAAGCTGGAGAACATCTCGCTGCCCCCGGGGCTCAGCATCCACATCCACTGCACGGCCAAGGCCGCGCCCCTGCCCAGCGTGCGCTGGGTGCTGTGGGACGGGACCCAGATCCGGCCGTCGCAGTTCATCAACGGGAACCTGTTCGTCTTCCCCAACGGCACGCTCTACATCCGCAACCTGGCGCCCAAGGACAGCGGCCGCTACGAGTGCGTGGCCGCCAACGTGGTGGGCTCTGCGCGCAGGGTCGTGCAGCTGACGGTGCAGCGCGCGGCGGCCAACGCGCGCATCACCGGGACTTCCCCGCAGAGCACCGACGTGCGCTACGGCGCGACCCTCCGCCTGGACTGCAGCGCGTCCGGGGACCCCTGGCCTCGCATCCTCTGGCGCCTGCCGTCCAAGCGCATGATGGACTCGCTGTTCAGGTACGTGCTCGCTCCTGCCTCCCGCTGCTGCGCTCCGGGGCCTGCCTTCCCTCTGGGCGCTGGGGTCCCCTCCTGCATCCGCCCTGGAGCCATCGCGGGAGCCCTCTCCTTGGGGTCAGATGGGGAGGGAAGTGACTCCGTGTCGGGACAAAGATGCTCGCACCCGGCTCCCTGCGTGTGCTCCGCGCAGGGAGTGGGCATTTCTTTCTTTGCATGGTGAGTTTTTGTCTTTGGAAAGTGGGATGTGGAAGAAGCATCTGTCTTTCTCCTTCTCCTTTCCTGTTCCCCCCTCTCAAGGGGAAAAAAAAAAAAGAACCAATAACTTCTGTTTTAATGATTATATATGGACTGTATTTACAGGGATAATATTGCCTGTAGTCCCCTAGGTTGTACGATTTCGACCCAACACACACACGAGAAGCTTCAGGTCTTACGAGAAAGTGACCTTAGCGGAAGAGAAGGGCCGTGAACACAGAAGAAGTTAAAGACATGAATAGGGCACCATGGTGGAGTATTCCAAACATTTCTTTTGGCCGCAAAGAGAGTCACATTCTCATCCAATGCCTTAAGTTCCCAGATGTACCTAGACCACTGGTTCTCCCCGGTATGCGGCTTTGGCCCCAGGGAACATTTGGCAATATTGACAGACTTTTTGATTGACAGGAATCAGGAAGTGACGATGCCACTGGTAATCACCCTACACTGCCCAGGACGCCCCATTCCAGGCGGTCATCCAGCCACGGGTATCAGTAGTGCCCAGGCTGAGACACTAACCTAGCATGAAAGACCATTCTTCTATCATCTATGCGTCCGTCTATCTATCTATCTATCTATCTATCTATCAATGATGTATCCATCCATTCATCCATCTATCCATCACTTATATATGTATCTATCTATCATCTATATCCATGTATCTATCTGTCTATCCATCCATCCATCTGTCCACTTATCTATCTATCTATTATTGGTCTATCTATCCATCTATCCATCCATCTATCCATCAGCTATCTATCTATCCATCAGCTATGTATGTATGTATATGTCATCTAAATCCATGTATCTATCCATCCATCCATCTATCCATCAGCTATGTATGTATTTATCTATCTATCTATCTATCTATCTATCATTGATCTATCCATCCATCCATCCATCCATCCATCTATCCATCAGCTATGTATGTATGTATTTATCTATCTATCATTGATCCATCTATCCATCCATCCATCCATCCATCTATCCATCAGCTATGTATGTATGTATGTATGTATCTATTTATCTATCTATCATCTATATCTATCTATCTGTCTATCATCTATGTATCTATCTATCTATCTATCTATCCATCCATCCACGAGCTATCCGTTGTGGTTTTCAGCTAGACAGATTATTCCCCCAGGGAACACCCATAAATGCCTGGGGACATATTTGGTTGTCACACTAGAGGGGAGGCTGCTATTGGCCTCGGGTGGGTGGAGACCAAGGACACGGCTCAACACCCTACAGTGCTCAGGACACCCCACCCCAGAAAGCCACCCCTCCCAGATGTCAGCCGTGCTGAGTCTGAGAAACCGTGGGCTACATCCAGAAGAGCCAATGTCTCTTCAGGAAGCATCTCAAGATACAGAGCAAAGAGACAATGGTTGCCAAAATGAAATCAAGGAAACATCAGTGGTGCCGTGGTGTAGAAACCCTGGCTCACGGCGCGTCCTCAGCATCCACAGCCCAGCAGCTCAGGCAGGAATGCATGCGGACGTGGGTCCCACCGCAGCACGTGAGGAGGGAAGCCAGCACCCAGGGCCTCGGCGCAGCTGTGCCTGGCCTCTCCAGTTTCTTTCCAATGCAGGGAAAGGGCGAACACGCTTTCTCGAAGCCTGAATGTGAACTTTAGATGGCGGGGTGGTGCCTGGTGAACCTTGCACTCTCCTTCCAGAATACCATGCACCCAGTTTTCCCTGGACTATCTCCCAGCTGAGCAGATGTACTGAATGAACGTGCAGTTAAAGAGTGTGGTCCCAGGACGAATATGAGCCACTCTGCTAGTATGCCCCTATAAATCATAAATCGCTGTTTTGGCATCTTCATTATTATGAAACTCTGACTAATTACATTCTTAGTAGAGTGCAATTAAACAACCCATGTGAGTTTTGTCAAAGAGCAGGCTCTTTGGCTCGCATACACATTGGGACTATTTAAAAATACAGATATCACAGCTTTTCTTGACTCCCGATCCCCTGTGATGCGTAGGCATGTATATGTTTCTGGGTTGCCCAGACGATTGTGGTTATGACCGAGGCTAGGAATCACCCCTCCGAAGTTTCGAAAAGCTGGCAGACATGAGGTACTGCACAGAGTTTTGGATTCTAAACTCTTAAGGCACATTGAAATATGTTTGTCTCCTCCTGTCTACTGACTCACATTGGCCTGATTCACACTTGCGGCCAACCAAACGGTGTATTTGGCCATTGTTAGTTGTTGTTTGTATTTTATTAACAATAGTCAGGTTGACTCAACCATAGGCAGACTCTGTTTTGTTTTGTGTTTTCTCTTCTTTTCTTTTCTCTTCTTTTCTTTTCTTTTCTTTTCTCTTCTTTCCCATTCTTCTCTTTTCTTGGTAACTGTTCAACACAGTTCCAGACACGCTGTCCGAATAATGCAAAATTTAGGATACATTTATGGGTTCAAACTCAACCCCTCCTGTCTTGATACCACCATGGTAAATTATGTGTCATTGCAAATTTTCAATCTGGACACTTTCTGAGGCAGAATCTCCCAGATCTTTCCACTTGTTATTGTGGGAATACCTCCAATTACGCAATGCATAGACTGGCCACTTTGCAGCTCCTCGCCTCATAATGGGACATAGTATAATATAGAATTGTCAAGAGTAGAAATTACGTCCGAAGCATTTTATTCGGGAAGAACCCTGCCTCTTTATTTGGGTCAACAGATTCATTCTCTCCCTGGCTGTAGCCTCTTTTATATTACCATAAGCTCTGCCCTGACCTCCCTGCAAATACGCAGTGAATACCCACCCAGCCTACATGGGCACAAGTCCTTGACTGCATTGCACATCCTGGGATCAGCGGCCAGGCCAGCCAAAGGTCAGGCTCTACCGAGTCAGAGTTCTTATTTGTGGCAAATCAATCATTTCCGCCTGTGAAGGCAGTCCCCTGCCGGCTGCAAAGACCACGTGACATTTTGCAGCCCCGGCCGTGTGCCCAGAAAGTTCCCCAGACCACGTGTTTTCCTTTCATCCTGGTGACCTAAAGTCAGGATAGAGCATATGGGAGACTGACATCCCTGTCCTTTTTGTCCCCCTCGGCCAGCTTTGACACCAGAATCAAGGTGTTTGCCAACGGGACCCTGGTGGTGAAGTCTGTCACGGACAAGGATGCGGGGGATTACCTGTGTGTTGCCCGGAATAAGGTTGGCGACGACTTTGTCGTGCTCAAGGTGAATGTGGTCATGAGACCGGCCAAGATCGAGCACAAGGAGGAGAATGACCACAAGGTCTTCTACGGTGGTGACCTGAAGGTGGACTGTGTGGCTACCGGGCTTCCCAACCCCGAGATCTCCTGGAGCCTCCCGGATGGCAGCCTGGTCAACTCCTTCATGCAGTCTGACGACGGCGGTGGCCGCACCAAGCGCTACGTGGTTTTCAACAACGGGACCCTCTACTTCAACGAAGTCGGCATGCGGGAGGAAGGGGATTACACCTGCTTTGCCGAAAACCAGGTTGGGAAGGATGAGATGACGGTGCGAGTGAAGGTGGTGACCGAGCCCGCCGCCATCCGGAACAAGACGTACGCCGTGGTTCAGGTGCCCTATGGCGACGTGGTCACCGTGGCGTGCGAGGCCAAAGGGGAGCCCACGCCCAGGGTGACGTGGCTCTCTCCAGCCAACAGGCTGATCCCCGCCTCCTCCGATAAGTACCACATATACCAGGATGGCACTCTTCTCATCCAGAAAGCCCAGCGCTCAGACAGCGGCAATTACACCTGCGTGGTCAGGAACAGCGCCGGGGAGGACCGGAAAACGGTCTGGATCCACGTCAACGTCCGGTCGCCCACCATCAACGGGAACCCCAACGCCATCACCACGGTGCGGGAGATCGCGGCCGGGGGGAGTCGCAAACTCATTGACTGCCAGGCGGAAGGCATCCCCACTCCGAGGGTCTTGTGGGCCTTTCCCGAGGGCGTGGTTCTGCCGGCCCCTTACTATGGGAACCGGATCACCATCCATCGCAACGGCACGCTGGACATCAGGAGTCTCAGGAAGAGCGACTCCGTGCAGCTGGCGTGCATCGGCCGCAACGAGGGAGGGGAAGCCAGGTTGATTGTCCAGCTCACGGTCTTGGACCCCGTGGAGAAGCCCGTCTTCCACGACCCGGTCAGCGAGAAGATCACAGCCATGGCTGGCCACACCATCAGTCTCAACTGCTCGGCCGCAGGGACCCCGACGCCCACCCTGCTGTGGGTCCTTCCCAACGGGACAGAGCTCCCGAGCGGCCAACAGCTGCACAGATTCTACCATAAGGGTGACGGCATGTTGCACATCAGTGGCCTCTCCTCCGTGGACGCGGGGGCCTACCGCTGCGTGGCCCGCAACTCGGCCGGCTACACGGAGAGGCTGGTCTCTCTGAAGGTGGGACTGAAACCCGAGATCAGTAACCAGTACCACAATCTGGTGAGCATCATCAACGGGGAGACTTTGCAGCTGCACTGCACCCCTCCGGGGGGCCGGTCAGCTCGCCTCTCTTGGACGCTCCCCAACACCATGCTGTTGGAGGGCCCCCAAACACGGGGGCGCTTTTCCCTCTGGGAAAATGGCACCCTCACGGTGCGCGACGCCTCCGTCTTCGACAGGGGAACCTACGTGTGCAAGGTGGATACGGAGTATGGCCCTTCCGTCATGAACTTTCCAGTTATCGTGATCGCTTACCCGCCCCGCATCACCAGTGAGCCAACCCCCGTCATCTACACGCGGCCCGGGAACACCATCAAGATAAACTGTATGGCCATGGGGATTCCCAAGGCCGAGATCACCTGGGACCTGCCGGACAAGTCGCACCTGACCGCCGGGGCGCAGGCCCGTCTCTATGGGAACAGATTCCTTCACCCCCAGGGCTCACTGACCATCCAGCAGGCCACACACAGAGACGCGGGTTTCTACAAGTGCACTGCGAAAAACATCCTAGGCACTGACTCAAAAACTACTTATATCCACGTCTACTGAAGTGCCTCCCCCAGAATGCGGACTCCACACAGCCACTGCTTGGCAAGTTAGAACAAAGCCTCATTTGTAAGGAAAGCCGCCTCAGTCAGATGGTCAGGACTCTTAACGGATCTGTCACGGTGCATGGGAGCCCCCGTCTGGGTTTCAGGTTCATGTTGACTTTGACCTACGCTTGTCGGCACAAGGAAGCAGGGCAAACACGAGAAGGATGGTTTGGCTTCTCCAGGGACTTTCATTCATGTTTATGGGATGTCATGTGCTCGCAGGAGCTGACTTGCACACACCACGCCAATGCCTTACTGGGCGTCTGTAGCAGACGTAAGGAACACTCCCCGAAAATAAACCATAGAGATTGCCAGTGCCTTGCTACCCCGTTGAAGATGCATCCCCTAGTTAACCTGCTGCAGTCTTAACATGATAGAGTGTTCTACGATGACTCCCCATCTTTCACTTATGTCCTGTCACTTTAGAACTCCAGCTTGCCCAAGAAGGGCTTAGAAGCACAGTGACTGATGTCTTTGTAATGTACAAGTTTCATACAATATGGCTACCATTTTATATGGGACTCACTTTTTATATAATGGACTCACTTTCTCCCTGGAACTCACTTTTTATATAAGGTCTTACCTAAAGACTTTTTTTTATATTTTCTTTCCAATCAGACGATGAGGCTAGAAAGAAAGGAACACTTTCTGTCTCATTAAAAATAATAAATTATTGGTCTTTACAAGACTTGGACACATGAGAGCAGGCATGGAAATACAATTGGAAAAAAAATAGCCTCCAAACCTCCTTGAGCAAATTCAGTAACCGTGATTATATTACCTTCCCCAGCAACCCTACAGTGTGGGAGGCTGGGAGATTGGATTTCCTTGTTTGTGGATTTATCTTGAGAGCTGAAGTCGGGGAGGGGGAAGGAGAGGATAGGAGAGAGCTAAGCCGTGTCCCTGAACAATGAATCCAGAGCCTCCTGGAAAAGCCCGGAAAGGTGTCTCCCTCATGCAACGCCCCGTCGGTGTGTGCTCATGGAAGATAGGAGACATGTTATCCCCATGACTGCTTTACTGTATTTTTAAGGTCAATATAATGTACATTTGATAATAAAATGATATTTTCCAAATAACCAGGCCTATTTTCCAGGGCAAGAGCATTTCATGTGAATCTGGGTATAAAGCAGTGTTTAAAGAGCTGCCTATACCAGCACATTGGAATGATTTTATTATCTGCAAGGGTTTAACAGGCAAGGAAACTGAGTGGCTCTAAGCATGTATTTTACAGGAAGGTATGGTGGGACCCTTCCATCCCAGGGGGTGCTGGTTCAGTAAAAAGCAAGACAGTCAGGGGCACCTGGTTGGTTCAGTCGGTTGACTATCTATCTGACTTTGGCTGAGGTCATGATCTCTTGGTTCATGAGTTTGAGCTCTGTGCTGACAGCTCAGGGCCTGGAGCCTGCTTCAGATTCTGTGTCTCCCTCTGTCTCTCTGCCCCTCCCCTGCTCACACTCCTTCTCTCTCTGTCTCTCAGAAATGAATAAAGGTTAAAGAAATTAAAAAAAAAAAAAGAAGCAAGACAATGGGGGTGGGGGGGTGGGGACGTGGTGCCTTTGCAATCGCTCAGGAAATTCTCTTTGGGAAAGACACATCTGGGGCACATGTCTCAGCCTTCCTCAAATATGCCAAACTGTCATTCTTCTGTTTCCCCTAAGAGGAAAAACAAAACTCGAGATAAGTATTTGGGAAGAACATGACTCTCAACGTTGACACCAAGTGAAATGCTGCCAATCTTTAATGAATGGCAGTCACTGACGCAAAACAGTGCTTGGCTCTCCATGACCTGTGGGATGCACAGAGGGTCTCTCGTCTGTCCCTCATTAATCCATTTATTTGCTTACACATATTCGCAGTGCCCTTACCATGTGCGGGATACGAGGGCAGGCCCTGAGAGAACCACGTGTGCAGGAAACACGTCTTGCCTCAAGAGTTCATGCTCCGTAGACAAGTCTTGAGCCAAAGGAGGGCTTCTCGACCTCTGTACCCATTTGGGTTAATGAGGGACAGACGAGAGACCCTCTGTGCACCACTCTCTGGCGTGGGGTGTCCTGTGCACTGTAGGGTGTTGAGCAGCGTCCCTGTTCTCCACCCACCAGATGCCAGTAGCACGTGCCAATCCAGGTGTGACAACCAAAGATGGCTCCAGATATTGGCAAACGTGCCCGCTAAGATTGCCCCTGCTTGAGAACCACTGCCATGGATGCCAGATATATGGTGGAGGACAAAGATGAAAACAATACATAGGTAAACAGATGGACAGATGATGAAGAGGAAGATGATGATGATGATGATGGTGGTGATAAATAAATAGATTGGTGACAGACGGGTGGGCTCCACACACATCTGTAAGGACTTGCCCTGTCCTGCCGGAGGCAAGATAGCACGGCACAAAGATGCCTTTGGTGGTCTCCACACACAGTCTTCTCAAAGGATGGAAAACAGTTGCCCAGGTCAGCTGGACACAAACCTGAGACATTCAGAACCATTACAGGTGGTTCAAAGAGCTTTCAGAGCCCAGGAGACTCAAAGGCCACATCAGACGGAAGGGTGAGTGACATTTTTATGATGGGAAGTCATAACAGGGATGGCTGGAGCGAGTCAGATGGACTTATTCCCCAGGAGTAAACACATTTAAGTCCGTTTGCCCCCAATACGGATGTGTGTGATTTCAGATTGTTGATTGGCACCACATATGGTTTTCTCATGACTTGTAAATACTATATTAACGACATAATACATTAACTAAAAGGTCTCCCCCACCCGCCCTCCACGAACTTCTAACATTGGGTACATGTGCTTGTAAATCTGGGCGCACGAGCAAAACTCTTAGCTGGCAGACAGCTGTCCCTCTTTGCTCCCAGGGTTTCACTGGAAAAGAGAACCCAAACCGGGCAGTTTGGTTCCAATTGCAAATAGAGCTCTTGTTCCAATGAAGCTGCACAGGACTCTAGATCTGGTGAGGCCAGCCTCTCTCCTGCTACTAAATGGAAAGTGTGGGATGCTACATCCTGCAGAGGACTTTTCTGCACTTTTTATCCCGTGAGACGAAACTCCAGATGGGCAGTGTGGTGAGTTTCTGGGTTCCGGGAGGACCTGATATTTTGGGAAAGGAAACTGCATCCCACGTGTCAGGCTATTCAGCCTTCCTAACAGACTTAAACTTGTTACGTCATGAGAAGTCAGTGGCTCTCCTTCTTGGCTTTGTGGTGTGATCACCTGGGGAGATTAAAAATTCCTCATGTCCTGGTGTGTTCATTTCCTGGGGCTGCCATAACAAATTACCACAAATTGGGAGGGGGATGGGTAGGGCTTAAAAGAATTGAAATTTATGCTCTCCCAGTTCTGGGGAGCAGATTTCTGAGATCCAGGAGGGGCAGGACCACGGAGACCCAGGAGGGGCAAGACCACGGAGATCCAGGCAGGGCAGGGCTGTGCTCCCTCCAGAGGCTCCAGGCGAAGATCCTTCCCAGCTTTTCCAGCTTCTGGGGCTCCAGGCATCCCTGGACTTTTGGCCACGTCCCTCCCATCTCTGCCTCCGTTCTCTGTGTCTGTGTCTCCCCTTTTTTGTCCCTTATAAGGACACCTCCCATTAGATTTAGGGTCTACTTGGATAATCTAGGATGAACTCATCCAGAGATGTTTTACCTAATTATGTCTTCAAAACTTGTTTTCCTAAATAAGGTCCACTCATAGGTTTCAGGATTTAGGACGTGGACGTATCTTTTGGGGGCCATCATTCAACCTACTACACCAACCCATGTGTCTAGCTAATTAAGTCAGAATCTTAGAAGGAGAAGGCCTTGTAATTATAATCTGTGTCAAGGTAGAGGTGAACAAGTGGCTGGTGTAGTGCTGAGATCCATCAGGGAGTTTGGCAAATCTATACCATGGTCCATTCTGCATTTCCTTATGGGTTAACACTCTGTGGGGCAATCTAATGTGCTCTTTTCTGCCATATTGCAGGCCCCTGCCCGTATAGACATCAGAGCCTTGGCACGTGCTATTTAACCTCCTGTGCTCTGTTTGCAGACTTGGGAGAGAGAGGAAGCTCCCTGCACACCCACCTTAGAGGGTCATTGTTCAGATAGAAAATAATGTGCTTAGAACAGAGACTTACCCATTGCGTGTGTGAAATCAATGAGATGCGGTCTTGAATTTAGGTTCTGCCCCTTATCAGCTATGAGAACCTAAGTATGATCTATGCTAGCTTCCATTTCCTTGTATGTCAGAGGACGTTAACACTCCTCACTTTATAGGATTACTAGGAAATCCACTGAGATAACATACAGATAGTGAGACAATGGTTAAAAGTCCAATTTAAAAAAAAATCCTACAGCTGTACCTATCACATATTAGAGTAACATAAATCATCTGAAAGAGAAATACACATATTTTTGTTGTTTTAGAAACTCTACAACACCTTTTGATTATGTAAAAACAAAGTCCAGCCCCAGTTTGGACTCTCAGAAACATGTTGAGGTGTGAGAGCAAAGAAGTGAGGGGGCACAAACAGAAAAATAGAGGAAAGAGAGAGGGGTAGATAGATAGATAGATAAGTGATAGATAGATAGATAGATAGATAGATAGATAGATAGGTGATAGATAGATAGATAGATAGGTGATAGATAGATAGATAGATAGATAGATATGGGTAGATAGGTAGGTAGATACATAGATAGATATGATGGATAGATAGATGATAGATAGATAGATAGATAGATGATAGATAGATGACGGATGGATAGATAGATTGATAGATAGATAGATATGGGTGGTTAGATAGATATGATGTATAGATAGATGATAGATAGATAGATAGATAGGTATGGGTAGATAGATAGATAGGTAGATACATAGATAGATATGATGTATAGATAGATGATAGATAGATAGATAGATAGATATGGGTGGTTAGATAGATATGATGTATAGATAGATGATAGATAGATAGATAGATAGATAGATAGATAGAGGTGGATAGATAGATGATAGATAAATAGATGATATATAGATGATAGATAGATAGATGATAGATAGAAAGATAGATGATAGATAGATAGATGACAGATGAATAGATAGATGACAGATGGATAGATAGATAGATAGATAGATAGATAGATAAAGGTGGATAGATAGATGATAGATAGATGGTAGATAGATAGATAGATGATAGATAGATGATAGATAGATAGATAAAGATAGATAGATGATAGATAGGTAGATAGATAGATGATAGATGGATAGATAATAGATGATAGATAGATAGACAGATAGATATGGTACACAATATATAAGATATTTACAAATCAATATAAAATTACATATGTATGAATATTGGGATTCAAGATTCAAGAAACCATAGTTGAGCCGACTATTAAATCAACATTTACATTTCCTGCTGAATCCTTCAGTATCCAAAATGTCTACGTAAACCTCACATTGTGCACACTATGTCCTGGCTGCCTGTTTCACACACCATAAAACGATCATCCCTAGCACCTTGCAGGATCTGTTTGCCCCAGTGACTGTACATCATGTGAGCAGATAACTCTCATCGGTCTATGAAACGTCTTCCATTCATAAAGCAAAATGCCACAATCCTGAATAGTATCCAGACCTTCCCACACATCTTAACACAAGTCTTCTTAATAATTATTTCTTATTTTAAAAGTTAGGTAAGAAGAGACAGAAAAATGAACAGGTGGGATTCCAAGGGTAAAGGTGGATAATTGCAGAAGTCACACATAGAAGGGAAAATATAACTTGGGTAGCACTTTCAACCCTAAAAAATGAAATTTAAAAAATCTTCGTACGATTTTCTTTGGTACCTATTCCCATTTTAGTACATAGAAAACACTTTTATTTTTATTTTTATTGAAGTTTATTTATTTTGAGAGAGAAAGAGAGTGGGAGAGGGGCAGAGGGAGGGAGAGACAGAATCCCCAGTAGGCTCCATGACATCAGGGGTGCCATCGACGCATGGCAGGGCTCGAACTCATCAACTGTGAGACCATGACCTGAGCCAAAATCAAGAGTCAGAGGGTTAACCGACTGAGCCACCCAGGTGCCCCTCGAAAACATTTTTAAAAGGCAACCCTACCACATACTGTCGACAGCAATGCCATTTCCCTAACACCAAGGTGATTAGCTATCCTTGAAGCCTGAAGCATCTCCTGACACATTGCGGAATATTGGTGAGGTCCATCTTCCCAGGCAGGCCGAGACTACATTTCCCAGGCTCCCTTGCTTCTAGATGGAGTCACGTGACTACTTCTTACCAATGATGTGTCTCCTTTCAAGGTAAAGCCGGTGAAGAAGCAGGGACGCATGGTATTTGCCAGGATCCCTTTCCTCCAGATGCAGTCATGTGATCAATTCTCACCCAACAGGTGACTTCCTTCCAGGCTAAAATGATGGATATAGAAATTTTAAGGTGCTAGCGGATGGAGGGGCTGCAGATAGGAAGAGCCTGAGTTTCTGAATAGCTCCGGGGCTTTTCAGAAAGCATGGCCTGCCATGTGGACTCTCTGTTACGCTACCGTGCTCTGAAACCCTTCCTCTTATGGCCGCCATAACTCTTGGGAACCACTCTCCCCCTGGCAAGTAGACACTCATGCTTATTGGGTTATGACTTTGCAAGTCTGAGGTTTATTCTACCCATAGGATGGTCCCATATAAGACCATGAGCCATAGCAACACTGTGATGTTTATTTATTTTTTTTTTAATTTTTTTTTTCAACGTTTATTTATTTTTTGGGACAGAGAGAGACAGAGCATGAACGGGGGAGGGGCAGAGAGAGAGGGAGATACAGAATCCGAAACAGGCTCCAGGCTCCGAGCCATCAGCCCAGAGCCTGACGCGGGGCTCGAACTCACGGACCACGAGATCGTGACCTGGCTGAAGTCGGATGCTTAACTGACTGCGCCACCCAGGCGCCCCAACACTGTGATGTTTAAACAATACTTGGGAAGAGCTTTCTTTGGAAATGCGGGGGGAAACCAGGGGTTACTTCTTTTATCATTATTACAATGATCTTTATGGATGGATCGTATAACTCAAATTTGTACACGAGTTGTGATTTTCTAAATCTCTCATATGCTGCGATTTAAAATGCATGATAGGACTTTTGGTATTAATTATTTATTCTAGAGCAAGGAACTAGGGCCCATGAGATCCCAAATTTCTCCCATCTGTGAGCCGTAGAGAACCACTGCCTGCAGTCCAGGCCAATGTTTCAGCTGCATTTGTAAACATGGCATACATTAAAATTTCCTACAACGTTTTTGTCAAAACATCCAGACTCTGAGGTTTCCCCTCCTGATTGTTTAAGAAAGAGAAAGAGAAAAGTATATTTTCATTTAAAAAAATACATAAAGCGGCTTAAGAGCAGGAATGCGTTGTTAGTGAAACTGAATTCAACTTTTCTGTTATGAAAAAGAAAATGTAGACACCGTGCTTTGGGAAGGAAGAAACCAGGCTCTTTTCCATTAATGTCTGGCAACGTGAATTTTAAAACAATGATAAAAAGTAAATAAGCAAAATCTTTAACGGATTTCACATATAACATGAAGAGTCACAAAGCCCCTTTTATTATTTTAGGTTGTATAGGCTTTTGTACAATATGTCAAAATAATTCAATGAGATGGTGAGTTTTATGCCATTCCTTAGGATTTGGCTCTCAATGATTATAAAAATAGATGATGCGTAAAAGCTTTTTTTTTTTTTTCCTATTTTTCTTTCTGGATGATGGGAGGAGGTCAAGGTCTATTTTCAATAAATAGTTAAAGAAAGATTAAAAACACAAGTTTCAGAGGACAGGATTAGTACCCACTACAGTTTCGTTTTCTTCTTGTCGATACTGGAAAATGAGACTTTTGTCAAGCCAGGATTTAAACTAATAAAAAAAAAGTAACCGCAGAGATTTTTTTTTCCTACAGAAAATACTGGGTTTAGTACATTTCAAACGGGGGAAAATAATCTTTCTTGACAGCTTTCCAGCAGAAAGCAGAAAAGTGCACCAAAGGCCACCCACCCCGTGGCCAGGTTTCTGGAGGGCCAAAAGGAATTGGCCAGAAGGAACGCAGATCCGGGGCCATCTGGGAGAGAAAGACCAAGCTCCTAGTTTCCACACATAAAGCTTATACTACAGTGAGTTTCTGTAAAGCCTTTATTTCATATTATAAATGTTATAGGTAAGATATCGCAATATAGAAGAAAAGGAATAAATAAACATTACTCACAATCGCATTACTCAACATACACTGAGCATACTCGGACTTGGCTAAGTGTACACGCAAACAAAAATCAGTTATATATGTAATTTCAGTTCTGTTTGTATGACAAACCGTGTGGTTGAAGGTTCATTTATTCCCCATAACAATCTATGATTTTAATACTCCAACGCCATCAGTGGGACTAATATCCCATTATTTGGATGCACCGTTAAGTGTTCCACCATTTCTTGGTGGACGTCTGGATTGTTTCATACTTTGCACAGTCTCCCGTTAAACTCCGAAATCCCATGGCACAGGATTGCTACAGTAAAGAATGTGAATGTATGTGAGGTTGTTGCCAGACATTGGAAGTACCTTCTAAAACGGGTTTCCGGGGGCGCTTGGGTGGCTCAGTCGGTGAAGCATTCGACTTCGGCTCAGCTCATGATCTCGCGGTCCGTGGGTTCGAGCCCCGCGCCGGACTCTGTGCTGACAGCTCAGAACCTGGAGCCTGTTTCAGATTCTGTGTCTCCCTCTTTCTCTGACCCTCCCCTGTTCATGCTCTCTCTCTCTCTCTGTCTCAAAAATAAATAAACGTCAAAAAAATGTTTTAAAACGGGTTTCCAATTTCTACAGCTCCCATCTGGCATATGACAGTACTATTTCCCCACACTTTATGCCCAAGATTTCCTATCATGTTAATAACTCCTAATTTGGTACTTAGAGAGAAGTGTGTGTTTTCTATCTTTCATGCATATTAACTAACAAACTGCATAACTTGGCAATTTCATAAAGGCAGCATTTATCAGCCTGTCCCCACATTTCTGTTGAGCTGTTTAGACTTGCTTTTTCAGTAACAGTAATTTACATCACAAGGCATTAACACATCCTAAATACAGCAAATGCTCTATGAGGCATTAAGGTCCTAAATAGAGCAAGTGTTTTGGTACATTTTGGTAGTCATTCCTCTCCTTTCAAATTTGTTTACAGAACTTCATTTTTTCGAAGACAAGTTTTAAAATTTGTTAGTAGCTGTATTTCCCATGTTCTGTTTTCACCCTTGCTTAGAAAGCCTTTCTTCATTTGAGATTAGATATTGCCCTACCTTCTTTTATACTTTTTAGATTTTTTAAAATTGTTTTAAGTTTATTCATTTATTTTGAGAGAGAGAGAGAGAGAGAGAGAGAGAGAGAGAGAGAGAGAGAGAAGCAGAGACAGAATCGAAAGCAGGCCCCATACTATCAATGCAGAGCCCAGTGTGGGGCTCAAACTCATGAACTGTAAGATCACAACGTGATCTGAGATCAGGAGTCAAATGCTCAACCAACTGCACCACCAAGGTGCCCCTACTTTCCATTTCTAAACATTAAGATCGTAAACATGTGGGACCTATTGTAGAGTGTTTTAGAACACGTTTTCATATGACAGTGCAACTTTCTCAAACCTTTTTCTGACTGTCATGTGCATTCTTACCCACTTTTGCCTCGAGATACATTTCATTAAAATTTTTCATTAAAAAAAGGTCGTTAGATTTCAACTGGAATGTCTTAAACAGATGAACGTTTGCAGTATGTTACAGATTTTTTTAGGTGTTATTATATACTGTGTATTAATATAAGATTGTGTCTTCCCATGCCAGGTCATGAGTTGTGCCCCTTTTAATAAGCATCTTTCTGATCATCAGATCAGAAATGGTCTGAACTTAGGGGCACCTGACTGGCTCAATTGGTTAAGCGTCCGACTCGTGGCTTTGGCTCAGGTCATGATCTCACGGTTCTTGGGACTGAGCCCCGCACGGGGCTCTGCACTGACAGTGTGGAGCCTGTTTGGGATTCTCTCTCTCCCTCTCTCCCTGCCCCTTCCCCATTCGTGCTCTCTCTCTCTGTCTCTTTCAAAACAAATAAATAAATAAGCATTAAAGAAAAAAGGAAGTGGTGTAATCTTGTCTGCATAGACATGTTGAACCCTTTTGCCACATATCTTGTGGAGGTCTTTTGTTATCTGCCTAATTTTGAGCTATTTAACAGATTGTATTGTCGGTGCACACTTAGAAGGTATTCCCCTCTCCACAGTGGTGCCTCTTACTTATTGTTCTTGTTATGGCGCACTGGCTACAGGTTCCGTCGCAACGGTTGGCAGCGCTCCTGGCTCTTGCAGAAGGAAAAGGTCTAAGGAACAGCTTTTCCCAGGTCACCCTCAGAACTCTGCTTTGAAGTAAGGTTCTGGTTCTACCAGATGCTCTCCAGACAAACGGGGGCTGTTCTGCTCAAGCAAATGTGCACCAGGCAGCCTGAAGCAAAAGTTCACAACATCCAAGAATAATCTTTCGGACTCTGAACTACAAAGTGTGTTCTTTGGTTGAGAAGGGGTGTTGAATGAACCAAAGACCTTTCTCGCATAGCTGTGCATGAGCTGCGTGCTGGAGGAGCTCGCCGTGGCTCTGAGGAGCCAGGGGTAGACCATCCAGGAATCCTGCGAGACATGTGTTCAACCACAGGTAGCTTGGATTCAACTGCACTGGAGTGTTTGCACCACAGAAATGGGCAAATGCTACAAATGAGAGTGTGTGTGTCGGAGAGTTGGTTTGCTTAGCCTGCCACTTACTATCAAGGATATCTCATTCATGCATTCATTCAGTAAGCATTTTTTGAGCATATTCTATGTGCCCAACAAGTCGAAAAAGAAAAGATAAAAATTTTAATAATGGGGGCAAAGATTCAGCAGTAATCAGTTGATGCACACAGTTGCCACAGGGATTAGGCAGAGGAAGAGGCTCTCAGAGTTTGTAACACGCATACATCGCCAGACCAGGAGCTCCCAGGTTTCCCTGAAGAAATGATGCATCGGCTTGGACCTCGTCACTTCCCAAGACTTTCTATCCACCCCACAAATATATAAGCAACTCTTTCCTGACCGGAGTATCTACATCAAAGACAGAAAGCCCTCCCCCCCTCTGTTTTAAAAAGCTTCAAGGACAATAAACAGAACCCCCTCCAGTAAGCATATCCAAGCCACAGAATCGAGTAATAAAGGCTTACTACTCTGAGCGAGATCTGGGATCAAAGGGACCGGGTCGAACATTTATAGCGGAATTCACAGGCGATCGTCAGTGCCCATCATCTCACCTCCTCAGAAGACCACTCACCTCCAACTCCGGCCCTTTCGCTTTCCAGATAAATCATTCTCTTTTCGGACCAGAGTGCTCTATGGAAAAGACAATGAAGGCGTTCCAAATGGTTTGAAAAAGGAACAAAATAAAATCGTACCTTGGAATAATTCATACTCTTTCACTTCCCACTCCAATTCTGCACGTGTGTGTGTATTTAACTTCTTGGAAACATAGGTTTTTTTTTTTTTCCTTTCCCGGACTCTGTCTTGTGTTTGTAAGCAACTCAAGGCAGCAACCAGTTTTTCTCTATCAAGCGTTTATGTGACAAAGGTGCCATTTTTATTCTTTTTGCTATTGTAATAGCTGGTGAAATACCAGGCTCACATGCTTACAGAGTGAGTTTCCTTTTGAGGTCAAACCTTTATTCTCAGTACAGGGTTCCAAGGTTGGTCCACCTTCCGCGGAGCTCTTAAGCTAGAGAGGCAGGCCAGTTCAGTGATATATATGTGTTTTGTTCATTCACATATCCCCATATTTAGTGAACACCTGCTATTGAGAAGTCACTATTTGGTGGAGACAATAAGTCAGATATCCCAGTGACCCCAAGGACAGTGTAGGCCACCTACTAAATGCTCATTGCCAGGATTAGGTGAGTTATAAATGGGGAATAATCTTGGATGAGAAAAGGGGACTCAGGAAGACGATCACTCAAGGGTGCTTAAGATTCAGTCAAACACAGATGGAAGGGAAGGATGTGGGGTCCTGGTGCCTTGGGAATCAGGGAGAGGTTCAGTTTAGCTTGCACGTGGATTTCATCGAGTGTGGGTACCAAGGAATGCCAGAGACCGCCCCTTGTGCTGTGTTGTGAGGTCTGCTCCATATTGGGACAAACTGCATAGTCAACAAGGAATGGTTGTAAGGTTTTTTGCTTTGCTTGTTTTAAACCACCCACCGTGGACAATTTGACCATTAAGGAATTTAAAAAAAAATGGAGACTTCAACGAATTCCCATTGGGGAAAATTAACTGGGCTGCCAGTACAATTAGTTAGGAAGCAATTGCCATAATTTAGATTAGGATTAATGAAGGTTTGGTTTAACACCATCTGAGCAAAAATAGAACGGACTGAAGATAATTGAGATGTATCAGAGAGAAAGATTCGCAAGGATTTGGTGATTGTATGCATGGAAAGGAAGAAATACCAATATCAAAGAAAAAAATCTTTGGATCTGAGGGACTAACAGTAATGTATCTCCTTCAATGAGAGTAAGAGAGTTGAAAGTTTCCTACTTGGATGCTGCTCCATTGGAAGCTTTCTTCCAGATGGAGAATTGGAGGTATTGAGCAAATATTTAGAAATGACACGACATCCATTTAAGATCAACAGACTCAGAAAAAAATTACATTACAATTTTTTTTTTTTTACCGATACTTCTATTTTAAAGTAACTTTTTTGGGTAGTTAGATATTCATTAATATGCTCTGAGCCAAAGATACAAAGAGAAAGGTGTGAGTATGGGGCAAGTATCTTGGGATATTGTGTATCCACAAATACAATGTGGAGTCTGGACACCAGGAGGTAAAACTGGGGGGTTTTGATTTTGATTTCAATTTTGATTTTGATCTCATCATCATAACCCCAAGCATGTGCTGATTACAGATTTCTGAACGTTTATTAGCCTCCTGTAAAACCTACAGTTGTTGGCCCATGTTAAGGCAATAAAGCACCAACCAAGAAAACCTGGCTATTGATACAAAGGCCCGTAAAGTCCACTTGGACTACCGTGGGCCAGAGGCAGAGGTCCAGCTGGCTTGCAAAGGTGTATGCTGGAAAACCGAGCACCCAGGGTGATTTGTTGCACTTGTGGTCGCCTGGAGGGCCCTGGGGCATCAAGAGGATGCCCGGAAACCGAGCCTTCCCCGCCCAGGTGTCTGCAAGAAAGAACTGCAGAGGTTCGAAGGCAACAGTGGGACCCAGACTTGCCTCTCGGCCCAGAACAGTGATTCAGACTCTCCACGGCTACTGCTCGCAACCACAGAAACCAGCAAGAGAAAAATGGTGGGGCGGGGAAGAATCACATGTCTCCTCTGCAAAACCCGGCTGCCAACAAGGGAGGGAAGATCCAGCAGGTACAGGTTTCATGATCACACAGGGTTGATGGTCAACGAGGTGAGCCCCGTTCGCATTAGTCTAAAAGTTTCATCGCTCTTCCTACGGTCCTAGCCCTGGCAAGACAACCGCGAGCTGCCACCCGACTTGCCAGGATAAATAAAGCAAGCTGGGCTCGTCCGGGCTTGGGGAGCGGCTTTAGTGCTAAGGGTGGAGCCCACGAAAGCTTGCACTTGTACCAAAAGCCCACAAAAGCTCTTTTCGCATGCCTATAGAATGAGTCACGCTAGAGCCGAAATCACAATAAACGCACCGGCAAAGCTAAGGACGGGGTGAATTATGCTCGTGTGCCATGGCAGCCTCCCGGAGTTGTATTTTATTTTTTGGTGACCATGGTAGCACAGAGGAAGGGTCAGGCAGAACCAGAAGTGCTGCCACGAGTTTCGGAAAACCCTCCATTATAATTTTCTTATTTCATTATGGGGGTAAAACGATGCCACACACACCACGGTTACCGAAACATCCAAACAAAAGTCATACGACAAAGTGCGCACAGCCTGACCCAGGATCCAGGAGACGTTTAGAGAGACGGAAGGAAATTTTGTGATTAAAAGGGTAGACCAACAAAATAAAGACCGCATAAAGGCCATTAAGACCGAAAAGAAAAATTAAAAAAAATAATACGTATACATATTTGCATATATGTGTCTTCTTGAGATAAAGATTACAGTGTGAGTTGTTGACTTGAAGGGAATGATTGACACCCAGCTCAGGGCTACAGTAGCTTTTATAACACATCCAATGATAGGTCTATTTTCGCATAATGCCGACGTGGCTTTGGTTCTTTTGCAAGTTGCAGAAGACACTGTGCCACAAAATACATTGCTTTTGGTCAGCGGTCATTAAAAACTACGAAAATAATTAGGAAGAAGAGTGGGTCATTGACTTAAGAACATGGAAAGGTAGCTGGAGCATTCTGAAGCCTTGACGCTGGCTGACCACCAGGCTAGAGCTTTGTCTAGATTCCCAGGAATGCCGGGACTCACAGAAGCCAGATTATCCTGCGTGTCTGGAGTCAGACCTCTGTTCATTCCTGTCCAGGCTGCATAGCCACGAGCTGCACATCCTGAATCAGAATTGCAGGCACTGCTTTCTGCTCTGCTCCGTGATGTCCCTTGAGGGTCTGAAATGGAAGCGGGAGAACGAAGATAAGTGTGGCAGCCTCTTACTGCCATCCAGCATCGACTTGTCACCATCCAGCATCGGTTTCCTCATCATCATTGCATACAGCAGGCTTCTGAACGTGTCATGTATCCTCCAGATCAAATAGAATGGGCGCATTCTGGAATTTTCCTTCATACTACTAACAACGCTAACGACTCTTTACTGAGGATCTTGAGCCAAGCGCTGGGCTAGAACAATTTACACTAAAGTCTGTAATTCTCCAGATAACCCTGGAGACCCTCATTAACCACCTGACCCCTGGCCCAAGTTGAGAGGGAGAGGAAGGAACCGACTTTAGGTCAAACACCTAGGAAGAAACATCTGGGCTTACAACCCAAGTATGTAGGCAACCGATCTCTACTATACTTTACAAGGCAATGTGCTATGCCTGTTCTGTAGTGAATGATGACTCTTATTGCCCTAAGAACTTCTGTGGTTATCAGCATGTGGGGCATAAGGAAGACAGCAGCAACAACATGGGTGGTCCTCTAGGTGATACGCTCTGAAGGCACAATTTCACCTGGCTAGAAAAGATGGGAACCATTGCCATCCATGACATAGAAAATTGAGGTGTATCAATCAACAGATAGTCATGGGAAACTTTCTAAACATGAATTCTATATCTGTCTGTCTCTCTCTATACCTATCCATCCATCCATCCATCCATCCATCCATCCATCCTTTCTTATCTATCCATCCCTCCCTCCATCTATTAGCTATCACCTATCCATTCTACCATCCATCCACCCATCCATCCACCCACCCACCCACCTACCCATCCATCCGTCCACCTACCCATCCATCCATCCACCTACCCATCCATCCATCCACCTACCTATCCATCCATCTGTCCATCCATCCATCCATCCATCCTTTCTTACCTATCCATCCCTCTCTCCATCTATTAGCTATCACCTATACATTCTACCATCCATCCACCCATCCATCCACCCACCCACCTACCCATCCATCCATCAACCTACCCATCCATCCATCCACCTACCTATCCATCCATCCATCCATCCATCCATCCATCCATCCATCCATTCATCCATCCATCCTTTCTTATCTATCCATCCCTCCCTCCATCTATTAGCTATCACCTATCCATTCTACCATCCATCCACCCATCCATCCACCCACCCACCCACCTACCCATCCATCCGTCCACCTACCCATCCATCCATCCACCTACCTATCCATCCATCTGTCCATCCATCCATCCATCCATCCACCTACCTATCCATCCATCCATCCATCCATCCATCCATCCATCCATCCATCCTTTCTTACCTATCCATCCCTCTCTCCATTAGCTATCACCTATCCATTCTACCATCCATCCACCCATCCATCCACCCACCCACCTACCCATCCATCCATCAACCTACCCATCCATCCATCCACCTACCCATCCATCCATCCATCCATCCATCCATCCACCCACCTACCCATCCATCCATCCATCCATCCATCCACCTACCTATCCATCCATCCATCCATCCATCCATCCATCCACCTACCTATCCATCCATCCATCCATCCATCCATCCATCCACCTACCCATCCATCCATCCATCCATCCATCCATCCATCCTTTCTTACCTATCCATCCCTCCCTCCATCTATTAGCTATCACCTATCCATTCTACCATCCATCCACCCATCCATCCACTCACCCACCCACCTACCCATCCATCCGTCCACCTACCCATCCATCCACCCATCCATCCATCCATCCATCCATCCATCCATCCATCCACCTACCTATCCATCCATCCATCCACCCATCCATCCATCCATCCATCCATCCATCCATCTACCTATCCATCCATCCATCCATCCATCCATCCATCCACCTACCTGTCCATCCATCCATCCATCCATCCATCCATCCATCCATCCCCCTACCTATCCATCCATCCATCTATCCACCCATCCATCCATCCTAATCTGTCAGTCTAGTGATCTGCCAACACCACAAAACTATAAAATAAAACCGAATTTTGTTAAGTTTAGAATATCCCATTTTATTTAAAAACAGAATTTCATCTCCTTGTATCTAAACAGGAAGGATTAATCCTTTTCCAAAAAGTAAAATAAAACTCACCTGCCCTCTCTCCAGGTCTTTGAAGCTTCTTTGTTCATTTGTTCTCACCCTTCTGCATAGGCAGAGCTCTGGGTGCCTGGCTTCTCCTATCCAAGGGCCACATGGCCATATACCCACTATGAGTTCTTTGGAGCCATGGTGGACGGAAGAAAATTCTGGAGAGCAGATAGGTGCAGTGTTGAATGTAATATTCCTATCTTTTCATGAATGTCCTGGGGAAGCACCCTGTGTTGCCACAGACCCTAGACTCATATTATGAAGAAGGTATACTTCATGCTCATAAATTGCCAACATTGCTCCTCATGGGGATAAACACGACAGAGGAAAAAACTTGAGCTATTTAATACATTCATTGTCAGAGCAAAACCAAGCTATCATCTTAAAAAGCTTAAACTTTCTGTTTCAAAACAGAGAAAAAGTAAATGCAATTTTTTTAAAACTATCCTCAGATTCCTTCTCGTTTTGTTTTGAAGTGTTCGTTTACTCATCTGCCTTAGGTCTGATTTCTTAGAGGCAGCCCACGAGAGAAAGTGCTCCCAACAAACCTATTGTGTGAGCCATATTTGGGGGGGAAATAAAGCAAGCAAGGTGGGATCTCAGGCCGAGTTGTACAAAAGGAAGCCTCCATATGAAACCGCAGGGGACTCTGGAGAGTAAGTTTGCATCAGGGTTGGTCGGTTTGTACCACCTTGGTCTGAGCGCAGAAGTAAATTCACACCTCTCTGGAGGTGAGGGAGGCAGCTCCGGGAAGCCAAGCTCACGTTTCTGCAGAGGGTCTTGGCTGCGAAAAGTGAAGCACATGTGTATCCAGGGAGGGTGCACAGCCCCAGCTAAAGGGACCTTTGCATACGGCCGGGGACCACCGAACATTTCCAATATACCACCCTGTCTGTCACCCCGAGCTTCTGTCTTCAGTGGAGGTGCCAGTGTGCTTCTGTCTACACCCAACCCTGAAATCTATGGAAATGCTCCTTTCTGAGACACAAGCCATTTCTCCTGGACTAAATTCCTCCTTCTATATCTCTTCCTTTCTTCTGGCCTTTCTACCTGCCCCAGTGCTACAAGTGTGGTCCAGGGCCAGCAGCCTTGGTATCACCCGGCCAGAAATGGAGACACTCGCGCTCCACGCCAGACCTGCCCCATCAAGGTCCGCATGTCCGCAAGTTCTGCAGGGATTCCTGGGCACCCCAACCGTTGAAACCCATGGTCCTGGGGCATCCACCTGTTCTGGGCATTTCCTCATGGCCAATCTTCAGAGTCTTTGGGGGGAAGGTCTATTCTGCATGAATCAGTTAAGGAGACTCCATGTGGCTTATTTTTATGCCTTCACACTAATTTTTATATATTTTTTTAATGTTTATTTATTTTTGAGACAGAGAGAGATAGAGCATGAATGGGGGAGGGTCAGAGAGAGAGGGAGACACAGAATCTGAAGCAGGCTCCAGGCTCTGAGCTGTCAGCACAGAGCCCGACGTGGGGCTCGAACCCATGAACTGTGAGATCATGACCTGAGCTGAAGTCGGACGCTCAGCCAACTGAGCCACCCAGGCACCCCAAATTTTTATGTATTTTAAACACAGGTTGACATTGTCTTCACTCAGCATTTTGGGTGTCATAAGCATAGCAATTTTCTCCTAATGAATGAACATGTTATCTTCACAAGACCGCTCCCCAATAGTTAGATACATCTTCTCTCTACAGTGGAATCCATTTTTCCGGCATGTTTTCGATGCAAGATAAAATTTCATGTTCTTTCCAATTTGTGAATATACTCCTTCCTCCCTTCCATAAAGGTTTGGCTAATTGTCCTCAAGGTGAGTCCCTAGATTGGGGACTGTGAGCACATGAACAGGTACACCACATTGGTTACCTCCACAGCATATCACACGTGTGTGGGTTTTTGGACCCGTGAGACTGCCTTCTGCTACTGACCACCTAGATTCATTCTTGAACAAGGTCAAATGAGGTTGGTACTGCAGGCCCAAGGCACCCCACTTTGAGAACCATCGAGGTAGAGAGTAGAACCCGACCCGCTGGAAGCTCAGCGGTCAACCGTCGGGCTGGGGAAGGCAGCAAACAGAAATGCCGACTCGTTCCTGAGATCGTAAGTAAGAAACCCAAGAGCTTGCATCGCAAGCAAGAGCTTAAAAATGCTGGTTATGCCATTTGCTTTCTCGGACCCTCGTTGAGGGTGAGGCCGGGCCATAGCTCCCCCTCGTCTGACTTGCGGAAGGATGAGAAATTCTGATGCCCGCCTATCTTGCTGGCATTTCTACTTGCCGGGTGTGGATTTTACATGCACTTTAAAGGGGCCCCAGAGCCACAGACGGGAAGCTTGAAGAGACAGCTCGACGGCCCTTTGTGACTCTGTCTCTGATGCACAGCACAGGCCTGACGGGTCTTTAATGACAACCAGAGAAAAGAGGGGAATCTTCTGCACTCCAGATGGGCACAGGCTTCCTCCTTCGTTTGTTTGCACGAAGCAACACCAGCAGTCCAGGGGACCCAGTGACCCGGTCTGCACACGCAGTGACACGCTGAACCAGTAGGAGCTCATCGACACCCAAGCATTCGACACCTGGTGAGTTCTCAGCTTTACCCCGTCCTTACATGGCCCCTGTTTCTAGGTTCCGCGTGCGCGGTGGCTCAGGGGGTCACAATGCAACAGCATCGACCTGCCATGAGTGGGGAAGGAACTGTTGTTTGAGAAACAGAGTCTCTATGGAAGAATTCGCTCGGGACACAGGAGGATGAGGGAAAAGGCACGAATCCTTCTGTTCTGCTTTCTTCAAGTATTCAGGACTCTTTTCTGAGAAGGTAGCACCTTAGCTCCTTCCCTTTCTGTCTCTCACCCCCCCACCCCACCCCCCCGCCGGCTCTCTCCACATCCATTAAAGATTTACAGTCTTAGAATGTTATTCCAACTTCTCATACCGACCCCACTTCCTGCCCACACATACAGCCATTAATTGCGGAAAATGTGTCTGTAACTGAAATATTTACTGGCAGCCCCAGAGAGCCACAGAGGCATTTCTTATAAACGCTCAAACTTCAGCTCTGTTTCTCTGGGTTGCCTTTTCTCCAAAGCAGCAGAGCGGGTGCCCGTAACTCCCTGACGGTGCAAGTCCTTGCACGCACAGCTGTTCCGTGATATTTATTGGCTGCATCCAATGGAACCTCTTCGACGCGAAACGTAAACACCAGCCGACTTCAGACAGATGGCGGAGATGACAGGCTTGGACACGCAGTGTGCTGTCCGGCCGGTTCAGAGCCTTTGGGTGGAACAGTGATCCTGAGAAGCTGCCTAGATGCAGCTGGGCAGCAGAAGGCCACCTTAGGACGAGAGTCCCTTCAGGGATTCGCCGGGCGACGAAGCCATGGGAAACAGTAAGCCAACAGTCAGTCAAGCATTCGCGTGGCACAGCTGTAACATTATGCCGACTGGCAGAACTCGGCGCTCCCCTAGCAACGCCAAAGGGAGAGCACACTAAAGGCATTGCCACGAACGTCGCAGAGAGCCACAAGGAGAAACAAATCTATCCACGGGGGGGAGGTCTGGAGGCAGGACTGACGCTGTCAGCTTCCCACCTTCACCAACCAGACTTGGGCGTGAAGAGTCGTCTTCTTACTGGATCTGTCATCCATCTCAGGGTTTCGGCATGTTACGGAAGGCGGTTCCAAGTGACAGAAGTAGTTTCCTTTTCAGCACCAACAGTCTGATCACAAAGTGATCGCACTGGGTTTCTGCCCTAAGGGCGTGGTAGAGTCTCGGATGAACGCTACTGGCATGGCCCAAAGAGCTTGTTGAATGACCGTTGCCAAACAGACCCATAAAGACAGAGAACAAAGTGGTGGTTGCCACTGGGGGATGAGCATAAGGGGTGAAGGGGAGTGAGACGTTTGGATTTCCAGTTATGGAATGCACAAGTCACGGGATGGAAGGTGCAGCAGAGGGAACACAGTCAATGATACCCCAATAGCGTTGCCTGCCAACAGGCGGTGGCTATTTGTGGCGAGCATAGCACACACTTGCTGGATCGCTATGTTCTAGACCCGAAACTAATGTAACACTGTGTGTCAAGTATACTTCAATTAAAAGAAAAAAGTATCTCTTTGCTTACATCTCTCGTGATTCGGTAACGTAATATGACATGAAAATCTTTAGCTGGCTCCCTGTTGACTACAGGATACCTTCCCAAACCCTTACTGCTGGGAATCCCTACATTTCCTGGCCCCCAGTTTATGCCTTCAAATTCACCCTGATGGGATGCCGGGGTGGCTCAGTCGGTTGAGTGTCCGACTTCGGCTCAGGTCATGATCTCACGGTTCGTGAGTTCGAGCCCCGCGTCGGGCTCTGTGCCGACAGCTCAGAGCCCGGAGCCTGCTTCGGATTCTGTGTCTCCCTGTCTCTCTCTGCCCCTCCCCTGCTCGTGCTGTGTCTCTCTTTGTCTCTCTCTCAAAAAGAAATAAACATCAAATTCACCCTGAGCTGCCCATCTGCTCCCTCCCTTCGCTCCGCTCCCTGAAAGTCTCACTGTGTTCCAACAACACATGCATCCTCTCAACCGCGGAGTTCACGTATTTCTTTGCCTGGAAACTTCTTGTGTAATTTCTCCATCACGTAAGTTCCAATTTGTTCTCTGATGTCTGGTACAAGAGTCATCTCTTCTATTAACCCTCTGTGATACACACCCTGCTGGGTTTCGCCTTATGAAATTTCCCTCTCTATCTGAGTGAACTGCTTAAAGGGTTTCTGTTTTCATTGACTTTTGTGCTTCCAACACACAGCGGAGTTCCTTTGCACAGCACCGTACGTATTTCATGGCAAGCTTGACTCTGTGCATAGTTGTCGCCTTCTCTCCTGGGTCAGGTATGAAGGACACGTCACAGATGTGGCTGTCAAGGGTCTGACAGCCAAGAGAGTACCCAGAATATGGTACAGCCAGTGGCAGACACATCTACATCCTGTTATGGGACCGCATCACTTTTTTTCACTAACATCAAAGGAGACAAGGTTTTTACAAAAAGTATAAAATGCTACACAGCAGGGTAAGGTGAAACCAGGAAAAAGTCGTGTGTCATAAAATGTACCACATCAATTTAATGTGTAACATCTGGAGTCTAAGAGAGCCAGTATGTCAGGGAACTGTGGATGCATCAAGTTGATTTTACGTGAGCCTTTGGTCACACGCGATATGAATATCCCTTACCTGGGAAACGCATGACTAAGTCAGTCACGGGATTTATTTCTGTTAGAAATGCACACAAAGCAACAGAAGCTGGCACATTTTTGGTGTGTCATTTTCAGGCTCCAAAATGACCTTATCGATGGGATTTTTGCAGGCGGCCACTATAACCAAAAATGTCCCCGCTAACTAGCAAAGGCAGTGCGAACTAGCTAAGTAGCTCATGGCAGATCAGATTCCTTACTCACGGTTGGTTTATATCAAACACGAGCACACCATTTCAAAGGATCGAAATTTACAGCTTCCCGTGGTTCTCATGTGTAATCAGACCTCAGAGTGATTTTTCAGCTTCTATCCTGGGTTGTGTTTGCATTTGTCGAACATTGGTTTTCATACTAGCTCTCGAAAATTCAAGACAGACATTTAAAATCCTACCCAGTTCACCCATGTGAACTCAACGCGTTTAAAATTCCACCCAGTTCACCCAACTGAATTGGGCAGACACTGAAGCGGACAAAGGAAGCCTATTTATCGAATGTCATGACATAGACTAGAGACATGGCCGTGAATTATCACCCCCCCCCCCCATTGCTGCTTTCCTGGTCCCCAGGCAGTGCACAGTCAACCTCCTTGGCTTTACCCCTCACGATAAATGTGACTTGGAATCCACCCAAGATTATAATACAGCCGGGGCCCCATTTTCAATCACTTGGCTTGTTCTAATGTGGTTGACATGGATCTCAAAACACAAAATAGCCAAGCAGGATGAGTTAGCAGGTCTCAAGGCAGTCAGTAGAATTCACCACGTGAACAGAACCAGGCACGAAAATAATTTGACAACAATCCAACATCTATTCATGCTAAAAACTCTCAGTAAACTGAGAAAAGAAAAAACTTCCTCAACTTTATAAAAGGCACACACACACACACACACACACACACACACACACCCCAACAGCACACCATCACCCTTTTCATGTGACACTATACTGAAGATCCTAGCTATGAAATAGGGTTTAAAAATTGGTAAATAGGTAAATAAAGGCCACTCTGTCCAGAGAAAAGAAGTAAAACTGTCTTCATTGACTGATGATATGATCACCCATGTAGAAAATCCTAAGACAGCTACAAAAAGGTACTAGAAGTAGTAACTTAGCTTAGCAAGGTTGCAGGATACTAGGTCAATATACAAAAATCTCTTGTAGGTTGAATACAGGCCACTGGGATTTTTCAGTAATGCTGTTTCTCTCTCCTTAGATTATTTTAAATGTTTTGGTAAACACAGTAACTTAAAAATATTAACATTGGATGAAATGTGCATGCATTTGTCTCCTGCTGATTTGTCTTTTGTCAGTTTCATTTACAGGGTCCCAGGGACTGAACGTAAGAGGGTAGGGAGAGTTTAGTTCTCTTCCCCTAAACCACTAAATGGACGGCATTGCTACGTACCTGTGTGCACGTGTGCATTTGTGTGTGTTCATGTACTCATACCCCTAAAACACCTTTACCATTTCTACAATCTCATGTGTGTTTTTTTGACGATTTTTCTATATTTGAGACCTAATAATCAAATTTTGGAGCAACCCGAGGACATTTCTCCAGGACACCGGAAACATGCTTTAATGATGTGGTGTGTTTCTTCAGTCCTATTTTACACAATTATATATTGTTTTCTTAAAACGCCTTCTTGACCTGTTATGTGCTTCCAAATTGAGAAACCTGTGCGTCTTTTATAGATTATGAAAGATTATAGATTTCTTCCCCTGCTCTGAGAGTTTGCCATACACAATGGGGCATGAGAGCTGGAACAAACATTTAAAATTGTTTTCTCACCATGAGAGCTTGGTGGAGAGAATAGTCTGGGTAAATTTGGGGGGAGGGAGGTCTATTCTCGGTAAATTTGGGGGGGAGGGCAGTTAGCTCCCTGAACTCCCACCAAGTTAAGGGAAAAGGATACACCAAGGTTGTCAGTTGGGAGGCCAGGAGAATGTCAGTAAAGATTTTCACACTGAAGTGTATAGACCCAGCCTGACTGAGAAAATGTGATTTATTGCTATGACCCATCCTTCTATTCCTCTGTCCCCTGCCCTACCTTTCTCCTGACCACATCCCATACTCTTCCTAGAGTTTAACGAGTAGCTATGTCTGCCTCTGAGTCTACTGGAACATACCCGCATCTCCCCGGAGAGGGGTGACCCTGCTGTCTTCAGCTTCTGCGCCCTTGTGGGACTCCACTGGTAGACCACCGCTGTGACACGGAACCATGTGGACGTGTGTGACTTTTAGACCATGGGTTCATAACTGAAAAGAGCATGCTTACGTTCATACCATGCATGAGTGGTGTACACTGGCTGTCTAAGAAGCAAACATTTCTTTCCGCAATTTATTTAAAATATTTTCACTTTTTGAGTATCGAGCCCTGAGTTGAGAGCCAATGGCCTGATAAAGAAGATGTGGTATGTATATAATGGACTATCACTCGGCCATAAAAAAAGAATGACATCTTGCCATTTGGAATGACAAGGAGGCAGTTAGAGTGTATGATGTTTAGCAAAATAAGTCAGTCAGAGAAAGACAAATACCATATGACCTCACTCACATGTGGAAAGTACGAAACAAAACAAAGAAGCAAAGGAAAGAGAGAGAGACAGAGTCAAACCAAGACACAGACTCGTAAAGATCGAGAGCACACTGATGGTTACCAGAAGGGACCTAGGTGGAGGGACGTGTGAAATAAGGGATGGGGAGTCGAGAATACACTTATCATGAAAAAAGTAAAACGAAGTAAAATGATTTTAAAAAGCAAATGACCTATAAGAGCACAGAGTTTCAGTTTTGAAAGACGGAACGTGCTCAGGACACGACTTCCACAGCGACGTGAATATACCTGGCACTGAAGACCTAGTTTTGCTTAAAATTGGCTAAGATCATACATTTTAGATTGTAATTTACGCCAGTTTTTAAACACATAGACCCAAAAATGTGCACATTGTTTTGCCTGTAGGATCACCAAATGCCTTCAAGTCTGCTCTCTCTGGTTCGGTGCAAAGCAGAGGAACAACCACGTGCACGTATCACAGCCCAGGCAATGCGGGTCACAGCAGATTCAGATCACGGGGCAGACGGAACAGAAGGAGGCACCTGGGTCTCATTGACCTGTCCCCCTGGATGTTCTGTTTAAGAGGCTCCAATGGAAAGCCATCTTTTTAAACCATTTTTGTTTCCTTTAGCCCAGCCATTGAAATCAAAGCAGCTTCCTCTTTGATGAGGTGGCTTTAAAATACATGCCCCCAGGCCAGCAGCTGTTTTTAGTACGTTACTAATGGTTAGCTCGGCCAATGTGGAGAGAGCGCTCCTGACCCTCAGCAGCAATGTGGGGGTGCGGTGCTTCCCTGCCCTTGGGTAATTCTAGCAACATCTGCGTACAAATTGCTGCTACCTCGCAATTCAGACCCAAGTAGCTGGTCTCCAGGGCCTGTAAAAACTCTTGCCAGCCTCCTGGCATCCACGCCCATAGGTGGATCTTTGGTGTTTTCACGGGATCCACAATCACACCCTTCTCCTGCACACGTTACCTCATTTCACACCTGTGCGACCCAGCATTAACAGCTTAGAACCCATCTCGCCCAGCTCTGTGTTTGTGCTAAGTTTCCACCAATCCAACAAGCACACGTAGTTGCAAAATACATCGTGGTGTACGTGGAGCTCCTTTAGCGGTGCAGAGGACAGGGCTGTTGCCTGTGTGGGCGAAACTCCGTTGGGCAAGACGGGGACAGCTGCAGAGGGATCGGAGACATCAGCTAGACTGGCAAGTGCGAATACCATGGGGGAATAAAGCCATGGAAGGAGGAAGGGGAGGAAGTTTCACTGCAGTAGACGAACTTGGTTGGTTTCAGGAACAAAATGACTTTTGAGTTGGGACTTGCGATGCTACGAGTCTGGCATGGAAATATGGGGACAGAGACATGACAGGGGAACACATGGGATATACAAGTGGACAAAGGGGACGTTCAGAAGAAGGGGTCAGGCCGTTCACCTTTTCATGTGCAATAAAAACTTGGTGTGCCTCTGACCTGGCATGGATTCCCAGAGGAACCACTGTCAAGTTCGGGCACGTTTCCAAACTTCTTCAGGTGCAATCTTTAAACAGACAAACAAACAAACAAAAACAAAAGTAGAGACTATTGCACAGACCAGTTTGTTTGGTTTAAGTAGAAACATAAAAGGCATGCAGACACCTTCACACAGTCACCCCACATGCTCTTTGAAAAATAACCAAACACAATAGAAATCCAAAGCCGCTGAGATTGAATAATGACCCAAAAAGATAGAGGTGTGTCGTTATAGAACTTGGTGAATCTCAGTCTGATGATGATTCTTCCCAGGTGTATTCACCAATACACCTGCTCGCTAAAGCTGAATGGTAATCCCCCAACCAACGCTCACTTACTCTCTGTCTCTCAAAAATAAATAAAACATTAAGAAAAACGTTAAAAATGTGTCTTCTGATGCATACAATCCCAGTGAAGGTGGGACAGGATGAGGCCCTCCCTTCTCGTTTCAGATCTCAGACAGCAAATCCAGTGTCCTTCGTGGGGTCTATTGGGTGCCGTGTTTTCCTCATTTCTGTGCTTTCTGTTCATGATTTTCTGTTTAAAATGGCCCCATGTGTGCTACTGAAGAGCTACCCAGCGCCCTCAAGTATAAGAAGGTTGCGGTGTGCCTTACAGAGAAAACACATGTATCAAATAAGCTTTGTTCAGAGACGAGTTCTAATGCTCTTTGCCGTGAGTTCAATGAGAATGAATCGGCAATTTCTAATCAATCGGGTGTCTTTAAATGAAAAAGCAGGGGCGCCTGGGTGGCGCAGTCGGCTAAGCGTCCAACTTCAGCCAGGTCACGATCTCGCGGTCCAGGAGTTCGAGCCCCGCGTCGGGCTCTGGGCTGATGGCTCGGAGCCTGGAGCCTGTTTCCGATTCTGTGTCTCCCTCTCTCTCTGCCCATCCCCCATTCATGCTCTGTCTCTCTCTGTCCCAAAAATAAATAAACGTTGAAAAAAAAAATAAATGAAAAAGCACACAAAATGAGATTATATATGGTGATGTGACCAGAAGTTCACAGGACCCTAATCTTGTCTTTATGGTTCAGTTTTGGCAAATTCAGTGTTTGTGGTATCTTTCAATGGCATCACAACTGTGAATAACAAGAACCGGCTATAATCCTATTTTAGTTTATTTATTTATTTTGAGAGAGAGGGAGTGAGCAGGAGAGGGGCAGAGAGGGAGAGAGAATCCCAAGCAGACTCTGCACGGTCAGCATGGAAGCGAACATAGGGCTCAAACTCACAAATCATGAGATCATGACCTGAGCCGAAATCAAAGGTTGGACTCTTAACCGACTGAGCCACCTAGGTGCCCCTGCAATCGTAACCTTTATTTCTCCTGGATGGTGACCTCCATCAACCTGAAGCATGTTGGATCTGCTCACCTCTGCATTACTGGTGCCCAGCCCAATGCTGGGCTCATAATAGGGATTTGATAACCATCATGGCAATAACGTGGTCTACACCATCTTACAAGGAACATGAAGGTTCCATTACTCAATACCACCCAGTCACAATGCCATTTGTTAAGGAAGTGGGATATGGAGAAATAAATGCATGACATTTCTGTACTGAGTCATGGCTGAATATAATGTAAATAGTTGTTATGGGAAAAAAAATGGTAATTTATACCCCAGCATCATGATGAATGATGCTTTTGAAAAGCAATCATTTCATTATTGTTGACTTTGACCAAATGTCTATTTCAAAGGGGAGAAGAAATGACAATCACACAATCTGAAGCATGTAAACACCCCATGCATGGGTTTCCTGTGGTTGTTGTTAACCAACGATCACAAACCTCGTGTCTTACGGCAGCAGAAACTTATGCTCTCACCACATGTTGGGAGACCACATGTCCAAAATCAAGGTGTTGGCAGATTCCCGCACTCTCTCTGCAGACACAGAAGGAGAATTTGTTCTTTGCCTGTTCCAGCTTCTGGTATCTGAAGGCATTCCTCACCTTATGGACACATCCCTTAAAATATCTGATTTTATGGCCACACTACATCTTCCTTTTGTCCATGTTATCTTCTGTGCGTGTCATACAAGGACACCTATCCTTGGATGTAGAGCCACATGGACAATCTAGGATGACCTGTCCATCTCAAGACTGTTAACCTACTTACATCTACAGAGACCATTGGACCATAGACAGTCATATTTACAGATTGCAGGATTAAGACATAAAAATAACTTTCTGGGGCCATCATTTAACCACTCACTACGACCCATACAAACAGCACCACAGAAAGCAGCAGATGATACTGCTTTTTGTAAAATTGAGACATAATTGACCTATAACGTTACATTCATTGCAGGTGGAAAATATGGTGACTTTTCTGGTTCAATACGAGAGCAAAGCGAACAGCCACACGAATGCCCAGAGAAGTGAAACAAAATAAACCCAAGGTTTTCCAGGAGGTAACTCAGGAGTATGGGATTGTAGTAACATGCCAAATTCCTATCTTAGTGCATTCCCAGAATTTAGTGAAGATGGAATTCATCCTACAAAAGCTGATTTCATGACAGTCGGTTACAGGGAAAAGAAACGGGGGAATGTAAAAATTTGCATCACGTGGAAAGTCTATGAAAAACACATCCTTATCGTCTGTGCTTCAGCATCGTGGCCGACAGACAGTGCACATAATTCACGTCGTTTTTTTCAAAGACCGTAAATGGACGAACCCAGCTAATGCAAAGTGAAGACAAGCCACGAGGTTCAAGAAAGAAAAAGGTAAAATCTGGGAAGTACGTTTAGAAAGAGTGTGTGCTTAGCACTTTTCCCTTGCTGGCAAAGAGCAAGTGCACACGTTTGGTTCACACTAATTAAAAGTGAACGCCAGGGGCGCCTGGGGGACTCGGTCGGTTGAGCATCCGAGTTCGGCTCAGGTCATGATCTCACGGTTGGTGAGTTCGAGCCCTGCGTCGGGCTCTGTGCTGACAGCTCGGAGCCTGGAGCCTGCTTCGGATTCTGTGTCTCCCTCCCTCTCTCTTTCTCACTCTCTCTCTTTCTGCCCCTCCCCTGGGTTCAATCATACTCCAGGCAGATGTCCATCAATAGCGAAACCTGTAGCAAAACCTTCTGGTCACCCGTCTTTTACCCATAACTTTGCAGGGGCCCCAGGAAGACGATGTTGGCAAATGGAAGGGAATGTTTTGTGGATTCAGATGATTTCAGTCAAGCTTGTCTGCCGAGGCTGTTTTTCCTCCTGTGCTTGTTGTGTTTGGTCTGAAAACAAAGGAATTTGCGTAAAAAAGCAACAGTGCTAGGGAGACATAATCGCCTGTGACATCGCCGGAAGTGTTCCTTGGTGAACTAACGGTATTTTAGGCTTCCCGCTGTGAGAGCGAGGGGAAGAAGCAGAAACGACAAGTCTCCGTGCCGTTTAAAGATGCTTTGGAAGAACATAAAAGCAGACGGCTCAGTAAGAGCTAAACTCTGTGTGAAAGATGGAGCTTGAGACAGGAAGATGTCTTCTCATCCCGGGAAATTGACAACCCATCAAAGCCTAGGGCATCATGCGTCGTCTGGGAAACACCTTCCTACCCACAACAGTTAGGATGGGGGTTCCAGGGTGGCCCCAGAGATATAGGTCCACATCCTATCACCAGCTACCTGTAAACAGGAACTAACTGTGAAATAGAGCATTTGCAGAGGTGATTAAAATCAGGATCAAGGTCAGGGCATCCTGGATCAATGTGGCCCTAAATCCAAAGGCGGGTGTCATTATAAAAGGCAGAAGAAGAGAGACAGACAGAGAGGAGAAGCCACATGAACACAGAGGCAGATTTAGAATGTGGCCACAAGCCAAGGGATGCCTGGTGACAAAAAGAATTAAGAAGCTAAACTCTGAAAATTATTAAAATACAGGGGCATCTGGGTGGCTCAGTCGGTTAAGCGTCCGACTTCGTCTCAGGTCATGATCTCATGCGGTCGGTGAGTTCCAGCCCCAAGTTGGGCTCTGTGCAGACAGCTCAGAGCCTGGAGCCTGTTTCAGATTCTGTGTCTCCCTGTCTCTGACCTCCCCCATTCATGCTCTGTCTCTCTCTGTCTCAAAAATAAAGAAACATATTAAAAAATTTTTAAAAATTATTAAAATATATCAAGACAGTCATATGTCTAAAGGCATTTCTTTCAGTCTTTGAAGCATGATTGCTAGGTCCTTGTTGGTTATACCCACGAAACGTGCTGGTTGCTCTTGGAAAGGGAATCCCTCTCCCCTGCATCCACCGGGAATCAGGCTAATGAAACCCCACAGAGGGGAGAGGCAGGCATATTGTGCTACTTTAGGCAATTTGGGCTCCCTTGTGTTTTACAGGAAAAGAAGGCAGGCTTGACTGATGTGTATCTGGGACGCAGGCTGGAGTATTAACCTCCCTGGCAAAGACCATCAACGTGGGTTTGTGTTCGGAACCGGATTTTTAGGACGTGACCCAGTGCCTTGCTTCTTCCTTCTGGAGAACCAGCTGGGCTTGGGTCATGCCCAGCGCTCACATATCTTGAGCACAATGATAACATTCCCCCCTCTCGGGGTCACCCAGTGCTGGTCGACTGCCACGTAGGGAGAAATGGTTATGGAGGGAGGCAACTCCCAAAAGGCAGCCCCTTGCTGTGTTGCCAAAGTTCCCACCGCACACGGCCTTCAGGGACGTAGGTGCAGAGAGAATCCTCCCCGGGTGCTATGCAGTCACATCTAGGAGGAAGCAGCCCAGCGTCAGGTAACACCACACTGCACGAGCACCCACGGTCATGATTTCCATGTGCAATTTCCAATCCGAACCTGGCGAACAAACACAGCCGAGGACAGCACTCTCACACATCCAGCCGGATGAGCCCCAGATCACATTCCCCAACAGAGAGCACATCTGGTTGACAAGACATCCTTGTGCGGTGAGGTCATCCCCGAGCCAGCAACAGCCCTTGCTGTCTCTATGATTCACTGATTCCCAAAACGCACGTTGAAACTGTTCAGTTATGTCTCTGTCTGCCCAGAGTAAAACCTTTCATGCATTTGAGTTTGCGGGCTTGTGTTTATGTGGCTACATCCTGAACAAAACAGTTTTGAGAGGTCATCTAAATAGTTGGTACGGATGAATTAAAATGCTGTGTTTCTTCTTGAGAGCCTCGGGTTGACTGTTTGGACATGTATCAAAGCTCCTATAGGCCCGCGTTGTGGATGATTCATGCAGTGTGCTTGGGTCTTATCAGGAATGAGTCAGGCTATTTGTTTATCCATGGATTCATTCAACAGCAACTTTCCCAAGGCTCTCCATGTGTCCACGCCACCCGGGGCACTGGGGAACTAAGACACGTGTGTCCCTGCCCTCATGAACTATCCAGACGGGCAAAAGACAGATGCATTTAAAATTTTTAACGTTTATTTATTTTTGAGACAGAGAGAGACAGAGCATGAACAGGGGAGGGGCAGAGAGGGAGGGAGACACAGAATCTGAAACAGGCTCCAGGCTCTGAGCCGTCAGCACAGAGCCCAACGGGGGCTCGAACTCACGGACCATAAGATCATGACCTGAGCCGAAGTCTGACGCTTAACCGACCAAGCCACCCAGGCGCCCCCAGATGCATTTAAGGAAATGATAGAAAGCCTGTAGCACGGCCCTTTGTGGATGACATGATGGCGTTTCCTTAATACATTTGCATAATTGACCCTTGTAGAAAGCAAATCCTGAAGCCAGTTGGCATATGGATCTGGACATAATCTAGCCCAGATGTTGGCATCTCCAAGGTGCAGACAGGAACTCAAGCCTTCACCTTGAGGTGCCAGAGAACCCATTTGCTATGAAAGGTAAGACTGTCCCTTCTACTTGGGAGGAAATTGACTTCTCAGGCTTCTGTTTGCTGGTCTGCTTCTTCCAATTAGCTCTGTGGTTGGCTACGATCGATTTCTACGTGGACTTTAAGACAAAAAGTGGGTCATATAAATGGAATCACATGGAATCAAATGGAATCGGGGTCTCAGGCTGCCGGTAGACTTCCATACAGGGAGGGATGTTTACGGATGGGGGGCAACTCCCATAAGGCAATGCATGCTTTAAAAGATGTGGATTCTACTGCCTCTGCTGTTAGAATGCTTTTCTCCATCAATTAAGGGACATCGAGCAAAATGCTCCAAATCAAAGCATTCAGTTTGGGTTTTTGGGTGGAAAAATGGCCTGTGCATCTGGCTTTTCTCACCGAGCACCATGTTTTCAAGGTCCATCCACACGGTAGCAGGTGTCAGAGGTTTGGTCCTTTCATGGCGGAATCATGTTCCATTTGTGGATGGACCACATCGCGTTCATCTATCCTTCCTTCCTTCGAAGGACACCAGGATGCTTCCACCTTCCCGCTCTCGGGACTCGTGCTGCTACGGGGGGGGGGGGGGTCGATTAAAATATGCTGGAACTAGGGAGTGGGGATGATCACACAATATTCTGAAGGAACTCAATGCCTTTGGATTATGCACTTTAAGGTCGTTACAATGGTCAATTTAGTGTGATGTGCATTAAAAAGGTGGGGGGATGATGGACATTTGCATTTTAGAAGGAGACAGACACATGAGATGAACAGGAAGGTGTGTACTTACATGATGTTAGTCCCCTTAATAATACCTTTGTCATTTAGTAAAAATAAGGGGGGAAAAAACAGGAGAAAAAAGGAACACTACTGCTGATCTCAGCATTCAACATCCCAACGCTGATTCTTGTAATAGCTTTTTGACATCCCTGTGTCAGTTTGTGTCTGTCTGTCTGTCTCTCTCTTCCATTATCTGTCCATCATATCTATTGATCTATCGATCTATCATCTATCTACCTGCCTGCTTATCCATTAGTCTATTTATCTATGTATCTATGTATCTATCTACCTATCTATGCACCTATCGTCTTTCTGTCTACCCTCTCTCTTTTTTTATAGTTGATTTACGTATTTTGAGAGAGAGAGAGAGAGAGAGCACGGGAGGGACAGAGAGAGAGGGAGAAAGAGAATCCAAGCCAGCTCTATGCTGTCAGTGCAGAGTCCAACGTGGGACTTGATCTCATAGCTGTGAGATCATGACCTGAGCCAAAATCAAGAGTTGGACGCTTAACTTGATGGAGCCACCCAAGCATCCCTCTCTCTTCCTGCTTCTCTCTCTGTTTGCCTCTCTCTTCTCTATATCAGCTGCATTCCCTGCCTCCAGCAAAGACATGACAGACAGCCCCACCTGACCACACCCAGTAAGCCCCTTACCTTACGGGAAGACATCCCAGTTCTGAGCAGACCTTTTACAGCTGGCTGCACACATGAATGCCATCCCCCAACCCACCCGTTCCCCACTCCCCCGCAGCCATCACACCTGACTCTGCATCTGGGATGTGGGACCTCACGTCTCAAGGCCTCTCTGTGCTTCTGCTCCCCTCAGTTCAGAGAATCTTTGATCTCCTCTTATCACTTGAATTTTTGTGCAACCTTAGAGCCCTCATTAGTGCAAGGTCCTCCTTGACATATCTCATAACCTCCCCAAATCAGCACGAATCTGCCCCCACCGTCCACTCTCTCGTGTGTTTATGACCTCTCCTGCTGCACACGCACGCTTTGATTACTCGTCGCTTGTCGAAATGCCTCTTTTCCCAACCGCAGCCCGAGCTGCCCAAGAGTAGGGGGCCATTTCTTCTCCTCTTTGTGACCCCTGCTCTCACCATGACGTTGTGGGTTCAACTCTGTGTGACTTTACAATCCACATATCCTGGCATGCACAGTCTTTTTCTTGGGCTTGGAACATGACAACTCAATCAAAACCTTTAGCAACCGAGTTGGAGAGTTCATTCCACTGAGACATTAACCAAAAATAAACGTGACTTCGCTTCCATGAACAGCGAAACGAAGCAACCCAACAGCTGAATTTAGCACAGAGCAGACAGGGAAAAGGGCTGTAGTTCCCCTTCAATGAGACACTCGATGCCCACACTTGCCGTGACCGTTCTATTCCCGGCTGTACGTCGGCCACATCGTATCTCATGTTCACACATCTCGTTGGGCGAAAGCATATGAAGGTCGGAACGCACATCACAAAGCCAGCTTTAACACAAGCAAGGAGGTCTGAGTTTCAGCCTTGGGTAAAACCCAGGGCATGAAAACGGGCAGGTTTATGTCAAGCCAAACACCATGCCGCCCTCTGAATTATAACAATTATTTTAATTCATATACATAGATATGAAGAGACTGTAGATGATTCCCTGCATGTCACAGGGATGGCCTCAAAACCAAAGGCAAACTACAATCTAGAGCGTTACGCTACGATTCAGTATTGATGCTCTGTGTGTGTTCGTGTGTCTCATGCACTAGTGTATAAATATGCATATGTATTAGTACATGTATCTATTACTTATGTATTATTTGTATGTCTTTTTAAAATTTTTTAAAAATGTTTATTCATTTTTTGAAAGAGAGGGAGACAGAGAGTGAGCAGGGGAGGGGCAGAGAGAGACAGGGAGACACAGAATCCGATGCAGGCTCCAGGCTCCGAGCCATCAGCACAGAGCCCGATGCGGGGCTCAAACTCACGGACCACGAGATCGTGACCTGAGCTGAAGTCGGATGCTCAACCCACTGAGCCATCCAGGTGCCCCATATGTTTATTTATTTTTGAGACAGAGAGAGACAGAGCACGAGCAGGGGAGGGGCAGAGAGAGAGAGAGAGACAGAATCCCAAACAGGTTCCAGGCTCTGAGCTGTCAGCACAGAGCCCGACGCGGGGCTCGAACTCACAAACCACGAGATTGTGACCTGAGCCCAAGTTGGACGCTCAACTGACTGAGCCCCCCCAGGCACCCCATTTGTATGCCTTTATACGTGTGTATACATCTGTATCCGTGCATACAAGTATGTTACTCTTTGTATTAATTCCAATTTTTATATGAATGTGTCTTCCCAAATAAAACTCTGGAATTCTGGTCGGGAATGGCTTGTGGCTATTAATCATGAAAATGGGGTCAGATTACGTGGAGGTAAAGCAAATGTAGACTTGATTTGGAGGCTTGCCTGAGGCCTGGAAGACAGCCAGCCTATATGAACGCAGCGTCTTTTTCTAGATAGGGAATGAACCAAGCGGGTTTCATTATATTCTTGCAGGACGGTACCTTTGCGAACGTTCCAGTGCATGGAGCGACCTCTGTGATTATCCTACCATAGCACAGCAGGATTTAATATTAGGGGTATTTTTACTGGCTCTTATTCAAGAGGGTTTATTTATAAAAATGTCCAATTTCCCATAAGGTTATTTCAGCTGGAAAGCAAGCCCACAGCCTATAAGCATGAGACGCTACCCAAGGCATACCGGTAGAGTTGGGCTGAGCTCCTCTCTAGGTACGAAGGACGGTGACCCACCAGCCAAGCAGCCAAACAAGTCACCTGTCACGTGCACCCCCACGACATCATAACCCGAGAAGAGGCTCTCATGAGCATTGCCTTTTGTGGCCACGTTGGTCTTTGAGGTGAGTAGATGAGCTCTACTCTGCCTCCCATCCTGCAGGTGATGGAAAGCAGGTGTCCTTCTCTGGATTCCAGCAAACGAGAGGTATAGGAGGGGGGTGGCCCCACCGCATTCACTCATTCCATGAATCATACATCCATCCCTCTTTAACCCCTGTCAAATCAACCACGAGAGCATGACCCTTCGTCTCCTCCAGAGACAAGAGAGGGCAGGGACACGTGAAATAAGTCACACATGACCTCACTGTGCGCCTCAGGCTTCCCTACGAGTGGAGGGAAGGAGGCACAGACCAGTAACAGGCATGCACAAATGATTTAAAAGCGCATTCTTTTTTTTTTTTTTTAATTTTTTTTTCAACGTTTATTTATTTTTGGGACAGAGAGAGACAGAGCATGAACGGGGGAGGGGCAGAGAGAGAGGGAGACACAGAATCGGAAACAGGCTCCAGGCTCCGAGCCATCAGCCCAGAGCCCGACTCGGGGCTCGAACTCACGGACCGCAAGATCGTGACCTGAGCTGAAGTCGGACGCTTAACCGACTGTGCCACCCAGGCGCCCCTAAAAGCTCATTCTGAATCGTTTCTCCTCTTACGTTCCTTTTCGCTTTCCTGGTGCAGGTGGGTTATGACTTTCACCACCCGCAGATGGCGCCTGGGCACCCTATTTCCAGCGACTGTCTCTCCTTCTTCCATGCCCTCCTCCCCCAAAAAGCATTTACTGAACAGACTTTCCTGACCTGAGCACAACTCATATTTTGGGCTGGAGCCTTCTGTGGGGTGGGGCATCCTTCTTTCCCAGTGTGACAACCAGAAGCACCCCCAGACATGGCCAAGCGTCCCCCGGTTGAGGGGGTAGAGTCACTACTCTTCCGAAACCTCCTAGAGCTCTTGTCCCACCATAGACAGCATCTGCGGGGACACCTTTATTCTGTTCCTCAGAACGGCAACGTGGATTGTCTCAACCCTGCTCCTTCCTGAGGAAAGGTGAGAGCTCACCCCGGCTGCCTTGGCAAGGGCAGCGAAACCTCGTGAGGACATTTACGAGCCCGAGTCAAGGAGCCCCCCAGGCGCCGCTGATCGAAGGGCATCTTCTGGTCTCCACGTTGCTCAGAGCCCACTGACATCGCACAGCCGCGCAGCCTGATCAAAGTTCTCTGAGCTTTCCACGCTAATTATATACGTCCTCCCTTTACACGCCAGCGAGCAGCCTTCCAGCACCGCCGCCGACCCGGGGCCAGATGGAGCTCCCAAAGCTGACATGGAAGGAATTTCTGCCAGGATGCCAGTAACGCACCGAATCAGCCTCGATCCTACAGCTAAGCCCACGTGGCCGGATCTGTGCCCGTTGCTTTAATGACCACCGGGTAGGGTGGTGGAACGGGGGGTTACCATTTCATGCACCCTGCATCGCCCAACTGAGTAATTCAAAGCCTGGCATCGATTCATTCTGCAACTGACCAGCCTGGGTCAATTCTCAAGCACCTGGTGATGTCCATTTTACAGTGGACTCAAACTTTGAAGAGTCACGTGAAACGATGTCTGCAAAGGATCTCCAGTGCGGTGCATTGAAAATTCAGGGGCTATAGGAGAATAACAGCCCCCACACTCTTATTCCTGCTCCAATTCAGGATAAATGAAGAAAAGTCTGTCCAGCAACCTCCCAGTCGGGGCAGAAGCCCTATGTCCTCCTTGCATGATCCTCGTAGGCTGTTAAAAGTTATCAGTCCTGGGGTGGTGCCTGAGTGGCTCAGTCTGACTGTTCATTTCAGCTCAGGTCACGATCTCACAGTTCGTAGGATCAAGCCCCGCGTTGGGCTCTGCACTGACAACCCGGAGCCTGCTTGGGATTTTCTCTCTCTCCCTCTCTCTCTGCCCCTCCCACTGTCTGTCGTCTCTGTTTCTCCCTCTCTCAATAAATAAATAAATAAACACGAGAAAAAGTTATGGATCCTCAGACTGGAATATCACATTTTTCAAAGTCCATATTCTCACCAGATGATCGTCCCGTAAAATAAAAGAGCATTCCACCAAAAATCACACGGGCAAAGTGTTTTGCTACCCATTTGTCTGTGTGTGTCTGTGCGTGTGTGTGTGTGTGTGTGTGTAGCCCGATGCGGGGCTTAAACTCACAACCCTGAGATCATGACTTGAGCTGAAATCAAGAGTCAGATGCGCAACTCACTGAGCCTCCTAGGTGCTCCTTACTACACATTTTTAACGTAAGAAAATCATATATACACACATTCAACACATTGACCCACCTGCCCTCCTTCTACTTCTGCTGCGACAGATGACATCCTTTACGGTTAGGCTGGACACGGAGTGGTCCACAGTCGGTACGCGGATCACCCACAACCCACTCAAACCTAGGCCAGTAGACCAGACCCCCTGCACAGGTACCCTCTGTGGCCTCAAACTGAAAACAAGGGGATTGCCCCTAATAGTATGCTCTGCTGTGAAACCTAACGTTTGCTTTCAATGCAGACTATTCGCTTAACAACAATAAAAAACAAACAAACAAAAAAGCAATGGGGGTTGGCATTCTACGCCATTTAGTAGCAAACTGTGCCGGACTGAAGAGTGGGAACTACATAGACTGAATCCATTTTTATCTATGGGACATCTTAGGGACTTTACCAACTCAGCTGGGTCTGAGACAACCATCCGGGTGTGGAGTATATAGCGTGCAACACAACCACGGGCGGTCAAAAATGTAAACTCTTCCGTTTGGGGAAATGTCTCTGTACGGCTCCGGCACTAAGCACTGCCTTTTAGGATGCACTGCTTCTGGTCCTGGGGACACAAAACGTGCCTCATTTGGCCAAACGTCAATGAAATAGGTCTCAGGGCCTCAGGGGCAATGTGAAAAACAGAATTCATGTAAATTGTGTTAAGTTCCTGGTGCATTTCACGGGATTGCCTTCCTCTGGGTTATATTTAGCCAGGGATATATGATTAAAGTGTCATTTGGCCTGTGTATTCCCCAACTTAATAGGTCCCTGAAGTGCCTAATATATGCCCAGCGTCGGGGAGAGGCCAGGAACTGTGGTGCATGCTGTCGCCAGATTAATCTCATGAAAACAGCACTTGGATCACCCTCACTTGAGAGAAGCCCTTAATCACCACCCACCAGCAACAAGACGGGGAGGAATCTACCTAGCGAGTCATTCAAAAGCCGCCACAGTACCATCTAATTCATCTAGGAATCACCACATTTCTTCCCAAGCGAAGGTGACCCCAACAAAGCTTGCCTACCAGTGGCCAACGACTTCCTCTACACCAGCTTGGGAATGACAAAAAGCCAAGTGAGACGCACTCAACCCCTCCCTCTACCTGAGCCACAGATGAGCACCAAGGCCAGCCATGCCTTGGGAGCAATGACCATCCATCGCTGTATGTCTTCAACTCCGACATAAGGCATCCACGTCAAAGCCCAAATGTCCCTCTTTCCTGGCATAATGGCTGGCCTCTAAGTGGCATACCGTTCCATTTTGTTCATCGTGCCGTTGCCTGTCTCCAGAGGTCCCACGGCCGGGAAGGGGCATGTGGTGGAAAAGTCCTGTGAAACATCGGAGAGCATCAGGACAGTTCAGAAGGATGAGCCGCAGAACATGAGTGGCGTGGGCTCATTGGTGCAAGAGTCTGACCTACACTTGCTGAAGGTAAAAGACAGGCCAGCATCATGGTGCTCATGACCGGGTGTAAATGACCATCATTCAGTATTCCCACGCCCTTGTTGAAAGACTCAAGCCAGGGGATCCAAGGAGACAATGTCAGAGACACAAAAGCCAGCCATGAGGCCACCGATTCATTCCTCCGAGAGGCAACCTGACAATCCATGGTCCCAAGGTGGGAGGGACATTTAGGCTTCAAGGCGGATACCTCGTGTCGGGGTTAAAGACACCCAGAGATGCGTGTGCTGGTCGGTGCCACCAAGGCTCGGCCGGCCCCTGTCCTCACTCATGGCTGGACAAGTAGGAGCCATGAAGTCTAGTCTCTGCCCTAAGTGAGCTTGAGTCCTTCAGGATCTGACAATTTCAAGACACCCTCCTCCGCCTGCCCGGACGTCACTTCTGAACGTTCAGAGGAAGCTTCCTGTTCACTGTCAAGTTGACCACGGTCTTCCCAGCAGCATGTACCCCGCCCTTGTCCAGACGTGGAGGGTCAAGACCACAAGCGCCCCCTCCTTCCTGCCTGCAAGTTCGGTGTATTCTGTTGTGAGTGCATCTTGGATCCTCAGCTGTTGGCACCCAGTTAGAGCCTGGGACTGCGTAGTCGGAGAAGCAGAAATGTAGTCATGACTGAGGGGTAAGACTTTGGAAATGTAGGCGTCTCCATAGGCCACCGGGTTTGATTCCCTCATTTTCTTTCCAGATGTCATCACTGCCCTTTCATCACACTGCTTGGTCAGAGGGGACTGAGGGGGGATTCTCCAGCAACCCCCGGTTCTTACCCCTAACCCATTCCCTTGACATCCCACATATTACACTATATGCTTGGTATTTCTTGAAGACTCTTGGGGGAAGAATCCTATGTAAGTGTTGTGTTGAACAAGCGTGACTCATTGGGTGTAATCACAGAGCAATTTTATTTTGTCTCCTGCCATCCCTTTCAAATATATTCTGTCAGGGTGGGGGGGGGGTGATTTCTAGATCTCTGGAGGAAGTCCTAGGCAGACTAATGTAGAGGCAGATGTGAAGGGAAGGCGTAACAGCTGTTCTGATCCCCACCCAGGAGAATAACCTCACTGGCGGAGGCGTGGGGAACCTGCTTGGGCCACCTGCCAGCCCCATCCAGTGCAGCTGGAGAGGCCATCGGCAGAGGTCTTGATTTCTGTCCGTCACCCTTGTGGACCTTGCCGTGGGCTTTCCACCCAGCGGCGTGGGGGAGGGATGTGGACTCCCCAGCTTCTCAAAGGACACACGTCCGGGTATAAGCACACACCCCCAAAGACGCTGGGGGTCTCCACACTCCGTGCTGTGTTGAAGTATTCTGGCTTTTCATGGGGCCAAGCAGAGGTTGCACAAAGTTCTGGCCATGTGGGCCTGTGACCTTGCAGCTTACAACCGCTCGCACCGTGGCTGGGGTGTTTTGGGGCACTCCTCCAAGCTTGCAACTGATATCAGCAGTAAGGGTGCTCTCGGGATCCCCGAATTTACAACTGGCGTCAGAAATGATGGCAGTCGTGTGGAACGCCTCTTCTCCCGAGGGTGCACCTGCTTCCTTGCCCCTGGCCTCAGGCATTGCTCTGTCTTGCGGGGAACTGGGTGGGCTCATCCAGTTTGGCAGGGAGACCCCAGCACCCCATCCCTTTGCTCCCAAGCGAGCTCTGACCTTAACAAAATAGCTGTTCGGGTGGTGATCCGATCCCTGTGGACGTCTCCACTGGCCAAACCAAAACTTCCCTTCCAGATTATTCCGGACACTACCACACAGACAGTGTAAGGTTTGAAAAAGAGAGGTAACCAAACAGCACTTCCTGTCCCTGACGGTGAAGGCCAAACACAGCCGCCTGCCTTACACGTCCAAGGACGAACCTTTGCCAAATGAAATCACATCCAGAATTTGACCCACACAGAGTCAGCGGACTTGCCTCTGACTCTCGGAGCCTTAACAAAATAATCAAAATGTGGTCTATGGTGTATATGTCTACATACCACAGATTATTCGTCAGAATAAAATATTAGAAGAAGAAACGAAAGAAGAAATGCAGAAAGAAGAAACGAAATACGGGTTCATGCTCCCACATGGATAATCCTCAAAGACACGGTAGGTGGCAGAAGCCGGTCATCCGGTGTATGGTCCCACTGAGAGCATATGTCCAGCTTAGACGGATTCATAGACACAGAAAGCAGAGCAGTGGCTGGGGGCCCAGGGGGTCGGCGTGGGCAAGGATGGGGGGATACAATGGGGATAACTAAAACACATGGGAGTTTTTTGGTTGGGGATGTTAAAAATGTGCCCACGTGCATATACCAACAGCCATTGAGTTGTCAACGTTGGATGGATGAATGGCATTGTGCGTGAACTTTAACTCAAAAAAAATTTACCAAGAAAACTCCACGCCCCGTAATGAGTGGGATGACCCTCCCATTTATCCACACTGGTTACCGGACGCCCTGTCTCTGGACATCACTGCCCGGGTGTTCCTTCCACTCTGCTGCAAACCATAAAGCTACCTGTGGACCGCCAAATGCGTGCTCACGGAGACATAATTTATACCCCAGCCAGTTCCCCTGGGGATCAAAGCCTTGGAGGCAGCTTCTGGTGGGATCACACTCACATATGGTCATTAAAACAAAGACACAAGAAATGCCACAAAGCAGGTGTCACACAGAGAGACACAATTTTCCGGGAGCCTAAAGAAATTCCCATCATTATCTGCTAAGCCTCATAAAGACACAAATCTGAAAGCCTTTGAAATGCTCAGGGTTCTGGAGGGATGTTTTTTCCTGCAATGCTGGGCACCTTTCTTCTCCATTACAAAACCTTTACAATGTCTTAGGGCTGACTTCGTATACTGACATACTAAAAAAATGTTCCACGCCCCATGGGGGAGGAGGAGGAGGAAAAAAAAAAAAAGAAAAAAGGAAAAAATAAAAAAGAGGTTAGAGTGGGAGAGAGCCAAAGCATAAGAGACTCTTAAAAACTGAGAACAAACTGAGGGTTGATGGGGGGTAGGAGGGAGGGGGGGGGTGGGTGATGGGTATTGAGGAGGGCACCTTTTGGGATGAGCACTGGGTGTTGCATGGAAACCAATTTGACAATAAATTTCATATATTTTTTAAAAATTTTCCACGCTTTTTATGCCGACCCTGCAGTGGAATGCGGGCTCATTCCCTGCACGCCCACCTCTCAAGAACACGTCTCAATAAATACCAGCTCATGCCAGAAATGGGATTCCGGGTGAGTCTTCTAATGTTACAAAATTTCTAAACGATTTTATAGTTGCAACGCACCTTAAAAATGTATTTCACACATGCCTCCGTGTTGCAGCAAAAACAACACTAACGATCACAGTAAAAATTCGTTCCATGAAGACACACGGCTAACAGAAGAGCAGAAATCCCAGCCTGCATGTTCCGTGCTTTCGAAAACGGCTGTGAGGTATTTAAACTTTGCACTTCAGACGTTTCCTACCTCTGGCGCCTGCCACCATAAAAATAACTTTTAAAGAACGTTCCTCAGCAAATTCCATTTTCTTTTATGGACAATGTGGATCTCACTGCTACTCCCAGTTAACGCTTGATTTTCGAATATCGCAGACGGTTTTGTTCATCCCAGATGTATAATCAGAGACATTTGCCCTAATTTGGGTAACATGAGGCAAAGTCACGGTATGATTAATTTCACTTTGCCGGTTAGGATTTCAACATATGAATGGGGGGGCTGGGGACACAAACATGGAGACCGCAGCACACATGATTCATTCTTGACTTTTCTGACATTTTTTCGGGACTCGATAGGGTTCTGCTTACTTTTTTTCTTGTATTCTTGTATCTTCTATTCTTGTATTCTTGTATAATGTGTATACATGATTATGTCTCATAAAAAGAAAATTCGGGGGCACCTGGGTGGCTCAGTCAGTTGGTTGCCGACTTCGGCTCAGGTCATGTTCTAGGGGTTCACGGTTCGAGCCCCGCGTCGGGCTCTGTGCTGACAGCTGAGAGCCTGGAGCCTGCTTCCGATTCTGTGTCTCCCTCTGTCTGTCCCTTCCCCGCTCACGCTCTGTCTCCCTCTGTCTCTCAAAGATAAATAAGAAAAACCATGTGGACCATTGTCTCGATCTTACATTCAGCCGAAGTTGCTGGCGTGTGGATGTTGCCGGAGAATGCGCAGGACCCAGATAGACGCTGTGCATACGGGATTCTCCAATCTCCTTGACGAAATCTCAACACGTAGTCGCAGTGTAAGCCAGGGAAGAGGAGTGTTCGCTGGATTTCTTCCCCCGTGTGTGTGTGTGTGTGTGTGTGTGTGTGTGTGTGTGTGGACGGCAGAAATCATGGCCCCAGGGTGCCTTCCACTCTTGATGGTCCATGGAACCCCCCAGCCTGTGGGTGATGGGGAGTCATTCCAAGGACTTTGGAGACAAAAACTGACAGAGGCAAGATTTAGGAAGACTGATCCATCAAGATTGTACCAATAGTTTCACAGAGCAAGAAACCGGAGACTGAAGAACATCTTCAGAGACAGACACGTGTGGATCTTGACATTTGACACCGGGGCATGTACCTACAATGGTCTACACGTGGAAGTTACAAAGAAAGAGATCGGTGTGATGGAGTCATGGAGATGTTGACCGCGGGAATTTTGGAAATAACCAAACAAAATATTAAGGATGCATTCTAATTTTAGACGGAAGTTCAAGGATTGTCTTAAGAGTAGAGGCATAGAAAGGACCAATCAAGAAGTCATCAAATCAAGAACCAATGCAATTAAACTTCTTCCCTGTCTTGTTTGTTAAAAAAATAAAAATAGGGGTGCCTGGGTGGCTCAGTTGGTTAAGCATCCGACTTCGGCTCATGTCATGATCTCACAGTTCGTGAGTTCGAGCCCCGTGCCGGGCTCTGTGCTGACAGCTCAGAGCCTGGAGCCTGCTTCACATTCTGTGTCTCTGTCTCTCTCTGCCCCTTCCCTGCTCATGCTATGTCTCTCTCTGTCTCAAAAATAAATAAACATTTTAAAAAAATAAAATAAATAACTAAAAGGAAACCAAGCACGTTGAACTTAGTTAATTGTGGAAAATGAGAGTTTCTTTCTGTAAAAACAGATCTTTAAATATCACTTGAACATCAAAGATGTACCCAAAGCATTTTTCTTCCAGTTTTATTGAGATATAATTTTCATACAGCACCATACAAGTTCAAGGCGTACAACATAGTAACTCACCTATATTGGAAAAAGTATTTTGATACATTAACTATAAATCTTGTAAAAACATATGGGAAAAGTACTCTTGACATATAATATTGTAGGAAAACTTTTCTTTGCAAAAATCTTCTTCGTGTTTGGCAAAAATGAAATACTGGAATATATTTGGTTCATGTTAAAAAATCCAGACTTAACCATTTCCTATTACCTAGTTTTATTTCCCAAGGGGGAAAAAAAAAACCAAAATAATTGCACATAATCCAGAGCCAAGTTTTCTTAAAAAAAATTGGGCTATGAGCTGGAAATTAATCTCTTATTTGAAACCTTTTATGCATATTCTTAATTTCAGGCGCCTTCTGATTTTGGTTAGTACATCACAAAGAAAGATGAAGGTCAGTGTGAGTTTTTAAAAAGCTGGTGGCAAGTTGAATACGATGGTTTGGATTGGAATTATCTCTCCTGAGTAGAAACCATAAAATGATACAAGCATCATATATGAAAAGGTTTTAGATATGGCCCATTTTTTGTTTGTCATAGTCAGGAACCCAGGCTCAGAGAAGCTCACATCCTTCCAAAAGATTCATAACCATCAGTGACAGAAAACTAGATCCCATATTTCCTTATAAGGAATATTTTTGAATCATGCAATTACAGAAATAGCACAAAAGCCCATCAAAAATACCGAATTTAGGGGCACCTGGGTGGATCAGTTGGTTAAGCATCTGACTCTTGACCTCAGCTCTGGTCTTGATCTCAGGGTCTTGAGTTTAAGCCCCACATCGGGCTCCGCATTGGGCATGAAGCCTACTTAAAAAAAGAAAACACTGATGGGGCGCCTGGGTGGCGCAGTCGGTTAAGCGTCTGACTTCAGCCAGATCCCGATCTCGCGGTCTGTGAGTTCGAGCCCCGCGTCGGGCTCTGGGCTGATGGCTCAGAGCCTGGAGCCTGTTTCCGATTCTGTGTCTCCCTCTCTCTCTGCCCCTCCCCCGTTCATGCTGTGTCTCTCTCTGTCCCAAAAATAAATAAATGTTGAAAAAAAATTAAAAAAAAGAAAACACTGAGTTTAACATTCCTAGATTTGGGTCCACTCCTTCCCCAGCAACCTCCATGGGAATCCTCACATTGCAAATCCCTCTTTAGGACACAAATTTGCTAAATCAGCGTGACAGAGACACTATGACACGAATGCCTTCAGAACACGTCCATGCTTTCCATCAGAAACGGTTTGATACCAAAAGCAAGTGTGTATTCATCAGAATGTTGGAAAGAAAACGCGTGTGAGGTTGTTGGTGAGTTTACAAGTTAAGAATCTCTCTCTCTCTCTCTCTCTCTCTCTCTCTCTCTGTCTTCTTTTTTAATGGGAATGTTGGGGAAAACCGTAACTATAGTTCTTTCAAGGGAAAAGTACGTTCAAGGGCTGACATTGACAGACCCATGGAGAGGACCACGGGGCGAGGGGTGGGTTGGGGAGGCTGGTGTGAAGGAAGTGTGGTATTCTCACCTCCGTGCATCCCCTGGGGAAGGAAGGTCACCGTGAAAATGCACCTGCTCTCACTGTTTTGATGGTGCCACACATGTATCATCCTGAAACACGGGTTCTACGGAACGTTGACTAAACCACAAAGCAGAAAGGAAAATGTACAGATTACAGGCAGGCGTCTTTCTCAAGTGACTCAAATGTGGACAGAACTGCTATGAAGCCCGCTGACAGGGACACAGTCAAGACACGGGCTTCTCGGCAAAGAAGAAAGAGCTCGTTTGTGGTACGTGAGGTTCTGCCCCACTTCCTGGGGCTCGTTTTCTCATAAACAAACGTCAAAGGACACTTTCTTACTGCCAAGAAAAGGCATCCCTGAGATTTTAAGGTTGCACAGCCTGGGTCCCGAATTAAAACTATAATATAATTCCAGGGATTAAAGAAGGCAAAGATGATGTGTCGCCCGCCATTGAGAACAAGCAGGGTTTTTAATAAGGTGTGGGCTCATTGTGTGTGGGCGTGTGCGTGTGTGTGTGTACGTGCATTTGTATGTGTGTGCTTGTGTGCAAACGTTTGTGTGCGCATGCCTGTGTGGGTGCATGCCTGTGTCAGGGGAGGGACACAAAAAACTCAGGACTCCGCTAGAAAGAAAGGAATCATGGCTTTAGGGAGGCTATGTTTCCTCTGCATCAGGATATTCACTTGGAGCCCCTCACAGTTACCTGTTCTCCGATCTCCCCAGTACTGGATGGGGACTTATTTTAAACCTTCAGGCGTCATCGCGCAGGTGGGACGCAGTGAAACGTGCCGTTATTTATCACAGACCCCTTCTTGCCTCGGGTGATGATTGAGGTCCCCGTAAGGACGTGCCTTCTGGTCTCAGTACTTTCCATAGGTTCCCCCCAAAATTCCCCCTTCAGAACCCAGGTGAGCCGAGAAAGATACCATTTTCCAAAGCCAAGCTGGATCACAAGGTTAGGGGAAGGCGTGTTGTCTCAAACACACAGGAGCCACCTCGTGGGGACAGAACCGCCTGTCGGGTCCAGGAACCAAGTAGGAGATCGGACAGACAGCATTGAGTGTGAGCGTGTCCAGCATTTCTGTGCACAAGGGACCCCTTCCTGGTGCAGACTGGGCTCTGCACCATGGTTCTCTGTGGCCGGGGTGGTTGTGATGATGGATGCAGACAGACAACCTCGTCTGGTGAGCAAACCCAAAGCCAGAGATGTAGCCAAGCCGTGTGCCCAATGCCCCCCCTGGGGGTTCTGCAGAGCCAAGAAGAAGAGCTGACATCCACCTGTGATGATAAAATGAAGAATGGCACCGTTCCCCCCCACCCCGCCCCGTGCCCCAGTGGGGAAACCGAGTCAGCTCCTGTCCATGAGGTTGCTGATACATCAACATATGCCAAGACCGTTTTCCATAACCTACCATCAGGGAAGGAAGAAGAAAACAACCCCTTCGTGGTCCGATGGGGCCCAGACACATAGTCATTTCCAGGGGGCACTGTTAGGTTGTATTCTACTAACAGCCTTGCGTCCCGGCCACGTCCACATGCCCCGGGGGACCACGGTGGAAACCAAACCCACCACGAGTACACAGAAACATGGCAGGTGTGCTTCTTGCTTTGGGGACCACGAGGTGGGTTAGCATAATCTGGACGTGAAGCGTCAACGGAATATGAACTGGCGATCATGTACCGCGTCGAACGATCCTGTCTCAGCGTTTGTCGACTAATTCCCTAGGCGTTTCAGGACCGTTCCCTCCTTCATTAGCTCATTTCTATGGATTAAACCCGCTTATGAAATTCTACTCGTATTTATGCTTATCTAGCAAATCCATTTGAGAAGGAGGAGGGCAGAAAATCCACCCGGCGTCGTTAACTACCCACGTAATAATGCAAACATCCTCATGACTACAGCTTGAACGCAATGGAGTTCCCGGCTGAAAAAGCCCACGCCCTCATTCTGGGCTCACAAACTCATTCTAGAGGCTCTGGACACCTGAAAACACCTTCCAGATGTGCAATAAAATCCTCGTCAAACCAAGTTTCCTGGTAAAATTTCAATGACTTGTTTTTCCCAAATTCCACTCACGGAAGACCTCAGTGACCCAAGATCTCTCTCTCTCTCTCTCTGTCTCTGTCTCTCTCTCTCTCTCTGCCTTTCCCAAGAAGGGCTGATCCTCCAAGACCGTTCTGACTTTCCCTCTGGCTCACTGCTTCCTGTTTTAAATTAAGCAAAAGCTTTTCCAGATTTAAAGAAAACAAAACAAAACGAAACAAAACAAAACGGTCTCATGAGGCTTAACAATGATGATGCACTGACTTTATTCACCCAGACACCAGCAACTCCCTAGCTCAGAGTATCAACTCGGTTTTCAGAGTGTCCTGTAGGATCAGGGCTCTGGGGAAGTACACCTTCCTGGGCCCCTGCTTTGCTGGGTTAAAAACGGTCGCTGCCATCGGAGATTATAAAGGGACAACAAATTCACCCTTTAAAAAACATGGGGCGCCCGGGTGGCTTAGTCGGTTGAGCGTCTGACTCTTGATTTCAGCTCAAATCGTGTTCCCAGGATCATGGGATTGAGCCCGGGCTCTGTGCTGAGTGTAGAGCCTGCTTAAGATTCTCTCTGTGTCTCTGTCTCTATCTCTCTGTCTCTCTCGGCATCTGGCTGGCTCAACTGGTCTGGGTCTGACTTCGGCTCAGATCAAGATCTCGAGGTTCGTGGGTTTGAGCCCCGCGTCCGGCTCTGTGCTGACATCTCGGAGCCTGGAACCTGCTTGGGATTCTGTGTCTCCCTCTCTATCTGCTCCTACTCTACTCACTCTCTCTCTCTTTCTCAAAAATAAGTAAACGTTTAAAAAACATTAAAGATTCTCTCTTTCCCTGGGCCCACTGTCCTGCTTGATTGAGCTCTCTCTCCACAAACAAATAAATGAATGAATACATCAATAAATAAACATTTTTAAATGTAACGCTAACATTTAGGAGGTTCTTATGTGCAGCTGAGTTTGTTGACCTGGTTCAGAGAAAAGCCCTTCTCCCTACGAAAATCACATTTGTGAAAATTAACTCATGTTTGGCCTACGGAGGTGGAATCTACCCATTATACCGTTTGTATCTCAGACTAGGCGTTTTGTAGGCAAGAAACCAGTTTTTCAGATGAGGCTCTATGTGGAGAAGAAAGTGTCTACAAACAGACCTTCATTACCATTGTTTTTAGTATTGCCTCGTTCAGTTTTTCGCCCTGGATTAGGCTGCAAAAGGTATGTCCCTGTCAACTCCCCGGAACTTAAGAAATCACCTTATTTGGAAACAGCGTTTTTGCCGATGGGAGTAAGTGAAGGATCTGAGATGACCCCATCCTGGATGAGGGTGGCCCTGAATCCAATGACAGGTGGCCTTGTAAGAGACAGAAGGGAACACACAGACACAGAGGAGAAGCCACATGAAGGAGGAGCCAGAGACGGGAGGGACGCGGCCACGAGCCCAGGGATGCCTGGAGCCCCAGAAGCTGGAAGAGGCAGGGAGGACCCTCCCCTGGAGCCTCTGGAGGGAGCACAGCTCTGTCCTGCATGGATCTCAGAGGCCTTGCCCCTCCTGGATGTCAGTGGTCCTGTCCTGCCTGGATCTCAGTGGCCCTTACCTGCCTGGATCTCGGTGGTCCTGCCCCACCTGGATCTCAGAGGCCTTGCCCTGTCTGGATCTCAGCAGCCCTGCCCTGCCTGAATCTCAGTGGTCCTGCCCCACCTGGATCTCAGAGGCCTTGCCCTGCCTGAATCTCAGCGGTCCTGCCACTCATGGATGTCAATGGCCCTGCCCCTCCTGGATCTCAGCACCCCTGTCCTGCCTGGATCTCAGGGGTCCTGCTCCTCCTGGATCTCAGGGGTCCTGCCCCTCCTGGATCTCAGTGGCCCTGCCCTGCCTGGATCTCAGTGGCCCTGCCCTTTCTGGACCTCAGTGGCCCTGCCCTGTCTGGATCTCAGTGGCCCTGCCCTGCCTGGATCTCAGTGGCCCTGCCCCTCCTGGATCTCAGTGGCCCTGCCCTGCCTGGATTTCAGTGGCCCTGCCCCTCCTGGATCTCAGTGGCCCTGCCCTGCCTGGATTTCAGTGGCCCTGCCCCTCCTGGATCTCAGTGGCCCTGCCCTGCCTGGATCTCAGGGGTCCTGCCCCTCCTGGATCTCAGCGGCCCTGCCCTGCCTGGATCTCAGTGGCCCTGCCCTGCCTGAATCTCAGCGGTCCTGCCACTCATGGATGTCAATGGCCCTGCCCCTCCTGGATCTCAGCACCCCTGTCCTGCCTGGATCTCAGGGGTCCTGCCCCTCCTGGATCTCAGGGGTCCTGCCCCTCCTGGATCTCAGTGGCCCTGCCCTGCCTGGATCTCAGTGGCCCTGCCCTTTCTGGACCTCAGTGGCCCTGCCCTGTCTGGATCTCAGTGGTCCTGCCCCTCTTGGATCTCAGTGGTCCTGCCCCTCCTGGATCTCAGTGGCCCTGCCCTGCCTGGATCTCAATGGTCCTTCCCTGCCTGGATCTCAGTGGCTCTGCCCTGCCTGGATCTCACAAGCCCTGTCCTTCCTAGATCTCAGTGGCCCTTCCCTGCCTGGATCTCAGTGGCCCTGCCCTGCCTGGATCTCAGTGGCCCTGCCCCTCCTGTATCTCAGTGGCCCTGCCCCTCCTGGATCTCAGTGTCCTTGCCCTGCCTGGTTCTCATGGGTCCTGCTCTGCCTGGATCTCAGGGGCCCTGCCCTGCCTGGATCTCAGTGGCCCTGCCCTACCTGGATCTCAGCAGCTCTGCCCTGCCTGGATCTCAGTGGCCCTGCCCCTCCTGGATCTCAGCGGCCCTGCCCTTCCTGGATTTCAGTGGCCCTGCCCCTCCTGGATCTCAGTGGTCCTGCCCCTCTTGGATCTCAGTGGTCCTGCCCCTCCTGGATCTCAGTGGCCCTGCCCTGCCTGGATCTCAGTGGCCCTGCCCTGCCTGGATCTCAATGGTCCTTCCCTGCCTGGATCTCAGTGGCTCTGCCCTGCCTGGATCTCACAAGCCCTGTCCTTCCTAGATCTCAGTGGCCCTTCCCTGCCTGGATCTCAGTGGTCTTGCCCCTCCTGGATCTCAGTGGCTCTGCCTTGCCTGGATCTCAGTGGTCCTGCCCCTCCTGGATCTCAGAGGCCCTGCCCTGCCTGGATCTCAGTGGTCCTGCCCTGCCTGGATCTCAGTGGTCCTGCCTCTCCTGGATCTCAGCAGCTCTGCCTTGCCTGGATCTCAGTGGTCCTGCCCCTCCTGGATCTCAGAGGCCCTGCCCTGCCTGGATCTCAGTGGTCCTGCCTCTCCTGGATCTCAGCAGCTCTGCCTTGCCTGGATCTCAGTGGTCCTTCCCCTCTTGGATCTCAGTGGCCTGGCCCTGCCTGGGTCTCAGTAGCCCTGTCCCTCCTGGATCTCAATGGTCCTTCCCTGTCTGGATCTCAGTGGCTCTGCCCTGCCTGGATCTCACAAGCCCTGTCCTGCCTAGATCTCAGCGGTACTGCCCTGCCTGGATCTCAGCGGCCCTGCTCTGCCTGGATCTCAGATTTGTCTCCACAGCTGGAAGAGGACGGGTTACTGTTGTTTTAGGCCCAGTTTATTTTCAGGAAGAAGCAAATGCACCCCGTAATAAAGACTGTGCGCTTAGTAGAGCTAAGAAAATCTGACTTCAGTCTTGGAACACAATGTCAACACTGGACACTGCCATTCTGTGGTACACAAGTTCAGAGTTCCAGAAATGATGAGGGATGGGGGATGGGGGGGCACCAGACTCTGGTGTGTGGGGAACACCTTCTGTTCTCACCAGGGTTCTCCCCGACTGTGGGTGAAGCACTGCTTCTATGGTCCAGGTGCCAGGGCAAACACTTGGGCACAGATGGAGACCAGGGCTCCCTGGAAGACCCGGGACGTGGCATGGTTGACAATGGGGCTTAGAATCCACACATTGGCCCCCAAGAGCTCCATCACCCAGGACAGATGGGAGGGGGTGCTCTGACTGGCCTCCCAGGCTGCAGCCAGGCCAGCAAAACAGAGAGATTTGGGAAGGAGGCCTGAGCCTCTGCCACAGCCGGACTCCAAAGTCCTGGTGTCATGTGCGTGGTGACAGGGACAATGGATGCTTCCAAGCAGGTCTGCACCCTGCCTTGCAGTTGTGGCCCCTCCTGGCCTCCCTTGCAGCCCTCCTGCCCTCCTGCCTTCCCTCTGGGCACTGGAGGGTGTTCCCACAGGTGATGAGGTGCATGTAAGAAAACATGAAAACACCACCAGCTACACGTGCCCCACATGTTACCGCAAACTTACCAACATTTTAAAGGCGGTACTGAGACCCATCCCACACTTTCCAATCATATTGGGCTATAAAACATCTGTGTGTGTGTCTCTCTCTATATATATATCTCTGTGTATCTCTCTGTCTCTCAGAGCCCCTACCAATATGTCGAAGAACATGAGTTTGCAGAACGCTTTTGGGGAAAATGCTCGTTTGCACGATTACCCCTCAGATTCCCATCCGCCATCTTCCAGACTTCCATGTTTGGCTCTAACTTCTCCCATGCTCTTGGGTAGTTGAAGCCACCTGGCTACTGTGTCGGTGGGGCCACCCTCGAGGACCGTAACACATCACTTCATCTTGACTGCCACATCGACTCCACCCACCCCCTCTCTGTAGACATTTGGACCCAGAGATCTAATCTCTCTTCTATGGTTGCTGGTTCTCCCTCTGTCTGTGAACACAGGAGAGGCCGTTCAAGGACACAGTGAAAGGTGCCCATGTATGAACCAGGAAGAGCACCCTTACAAGAAACCAACATTGACCATGCCTTGACCTTGGACGTCCAGCCTCCACATGTCTGTTGGCGAAGCTGTGCAACTTCTGCTTCTTTGTCACGGCAGCCTGGGTGGCCTCCTACACTACTGCATAAGCCTCCAGTACCCACCCTTTCCCCTCGTGCCCACCACCCCCCCTCCAGACCATCAGTGACTGCCGCACAACTAGTCCGCACTTGGCAAAGAAGTAACCTTCCCAGTTTTCTGTGTGGTGGATGCCAAGAGACATTGCCTGAGCTCCTGAGAATTTGTTAAATTTGCAAACATATGGCAAGTTATACGGAGCCCCTTAATCTGTTTCTATCTCCTTCCAAGTGTTTTTTTTTTCCTCCTTCTTCTTCTTTAGACATATTTTACCAGCCTTTTGCCAAGACTTTCATCATTTTCCATTTGTCCTTGGAAAACCGTCCAACTTCTCCAGGTCAGTATACTCTGGCTTGCCCGTCAGCTGTGAGTCTGCAAGCCAACCCTTTTTGGAACTGAGATCTGAAGATCCCGGACATATCTTGGGGTCCAGGAAAGCACCGACGATGTGGCTCAGGTATGTACATGGCTTGGTTTTCCTATATGAGGCAACTACTTCCAGTCACAGGAATACCCTGATCGGAAAAGGTTTCAGCTCTATCCACTCATTCCATTTTCACCTGGGGCTCGGCGATATTCTAAATACTTAGAAGCTTAGCTTAGGTTACATGGTCTGGGCATGGAGAAGCGCATGGATTCCAACATCAGGGTCTATAAATTGACTTTGTGACTACTGTAGCTGACTTGTGTCATACTTTTTGTGGGGTGAATTGTGTCCCCAAAAAAGCTACACTCAAGTCCTTAACCCCGGTATTTCTGAATAGGACCTTATTTGGAAATAGGGTTTTTGCAGGTATAAATAAGGCAACACGAGGTTGTTAAGGTGGGCCCTAATCCAATGGGAACGGGGTCCTTATAAGATCGTGAGTATGCCATGGGAAGACACGGATGCTGATGGAAGAAGACATGGGAACAATGTGGCCACAAGCCAAGGTTTGCCAACAACCAGCAGAAGCTAAAAGATGCAAGGAAGTATCCTCCCATCGGGTTTCAGGGGCTGTATGGCTTTACTGCCACCTCCATCTTGGACCTCCACTCATGAGACAACTGATTTCTGCAGTTTTAAGCCATCCCGCGTGACTGTGTTACAACAGCACTGGCAACACATACAATATACTTCCCTCACTAGGCTCAACTCAGTTTTATCCAATGCTATCAAGGTATTTAGTGAGAATATCATCCATGCCCTCAACAGCTCTAAGTGTGGTTGGTAAACATCAAACAGTAACTCCTCCCTGCACTGGAGCAGGCTGACATAAATATTTCATTGACCTCAGACAAAATAAGAACAAGTAATATGTCTAGCCAACGAGTTATCAGTCTATCTACTCACCCTTGCAAGGACCGTGTTGTTAATGGATCTTTGGAGAAAGACCATTATATTATTCGGAGAGTATTTCTTTCTGACCTTTTGGATATTAAGCTGCTCTTATGTTAATGTTTTTTAACATTTATTCATCTTTGAGAGACAGAGACAGAGCATGAGTGGAGAAGGGGTAGAGAGAGGGAGACACAGAATCCAAAGCAGGCTCCAGTCTCCTAGCTGTCAGCACAGAGCCCAATGTGGGGCTGGAACCCACAAACCGTGAGCTCATGACCTGAGCCAAAGTCGGACGCTTAACCCACTGAGTCACCCAGGTGCCCCTATGGAGCATTTTTAAAAACATACCCTAATTTGAGTGGCATGGCATCCCTTTTTGGTAGACTCATCCCCAAGGTGAGTTTGCTCTGTGAGCGTCACGTGGATTGGTCTTTTGTCAAAACCGTGTTGAACTCTGAAGTGAAACCAGACTTGCACGTGCATCAATTGCAGAACGATGTGAGAAAGCACTCCCCCGGGATTCAGTAAAAGGATACAGTGCATGAAATAAAACCAACGCCAGGAGCAGTCCGGCAGGTGGAGAACTACATGGGCTGCAGACCCTGCCTGCATCTGGGCAGCTGGGAGACCTGACCCAGACCTTCATGAGCTTCTGGAACACATGGATCCCTTAGAGTCTGTCAACAGCCAAGCCATGAGCTCACAGAGCCTCCAGATGTGGCCTTCTTTTCATCATGGCAACTTGAACAGCAACCGCCTGCTTGCACATAGGCACCTTGAGGTTCTATCCCAGGTTATAAGTCCTGAATGCTAAGCTAGATGTTCACTAGACATGAAGGTGGGGAAACAATCCAGAGGCAGAGGAATATCACCAGGGCCACACCCAGAAAGAAGCCAAAGGTCCCAATTTCCAATGACCCACTGAATATAACACGTGGTCCTACAAAAAAAAAAAAATGATTCACACCTCTGTTTCACTTTTATGATGGGCTATGTGCTTTAGGGAGCCCCTTGTTGCAAAACTAGGTCCTCTGAGTGGTGTTTTATACAGTATCGATGGTGTGACAAGGGTGGAGGTGTCTCCAAACATTCCCCAAGCTGCACCTCACAAGAATAGAAGCAGGTGAATGGGCGTCTTACAAGGAGGCGGCTAGGCCAGTGGGCTGCCTTGAGGGTGGATGTCTATTGCACCATTTCCCAAACTTGAGACCTCAATTTGGCAGTCACTCCCGGGTCAAAGAAAAGATCATAGAAATTATATATCAGCGGGAACTAAATTATGATAAAAATGCTACCCGACAAAACTGAGGGGAGTAACAGCGCAGTACGGGGGAAGGAAATGCGTAGTCTTAAATATAAGTACTCAACAGTATAGGTTGGAAATTAATGAACTGAGTATCCATCATAATAAATTAGATAAGGTCTGTACACTAAACGTAAACAAATGAAATGAACATGCCAAAGAAAAAGATAAAGCCAGAAACTGACAGAAGCCATGAGAAATCAGCAGACTTTTCGGGTAAGGGGCCAGAGAGTCGCTATTTTTGCCTTTGCAGCCACAGATTCCCACAAACGAGTAGTTACTCATGTCCACCATTGTGGTGTGAAAGCAGGCACATGACAAGGATGGACATGTACCCACAAAATGTTATTTACAAAAAACAGAGACAGACAGAAATGCATTAGGAATGAACATAAGAACATAAAGACTCAGCACAGGTTTAAACAAGATGAAAAGACAATTAAATTTTTGCGCCAAGAAATATGAGAAGAGGTAAATTGGCCTTGATCATTACAATAGACACACACACACACACACACACACACACACACAAAATCTCAAGAAGTAGAAATTTTAATTTGGGTCTAGCTAATAAAAAATATATATCACCACTTAAAAATGTCTTAATCTGTAAGATGGGAGACCCAAATTATTTATAGACAAGCCCTACCAAATGTACAAGATGCTCTAAAATATATAGTAATGCGAGAGACAGAAAAATAAACACTCACGTATTCATCTTTTGGTGCCAGAATCACCTGGAGCCCAAACACTAGACCAGAGAGTCTGAGAAAGGAATACTCCAGGACAATCGAAATTTATGTAAAGATACTGAAAGCAAAAGTCCTTCTGAATGGGAGTCTGTTAGATTTCTTTCCTTTAAGTCTGTAATAAGACAAGAATTCCTGTTATCACTGTAAAGCAACTGAAGTTCAAGCCCCGTGTCAGGCTCCGTGCTGACAGCTCAGAGCCTGGAGCCTGCTTCAGATTCTGTGTCTCCCTCTCTCTCTGCTCCTCCCCCACTCATGCTCTCTCTCACTCTCACTCTCAAAAATAATAAACATAAAAAATTTTTTTTAAAGAATATTTTTACAAGGACAGGAAACAAACCTCTTAAGACACGTGGGAATAAATTTATTGAATAATATGCAAAACCTGTAGGCAAAAACTTGTGAACAGGTATTGAAATCTGTTGTATGAGATCTAAGTAAATGCATGGATATCCCATGTTCATGGTAAGAACATTACTAGGATAAAGTTGTTAATTCCCCCACGTTGCATGGACAGGTGAAATGCATTTTGTTTTTAAATTTTTTTAATGTATATTTATTTTTGAGAGACAGAGAAAGACAGAGTGGGAGCAGGGAAGGGGCAGAGAGAAAGGGAGACACAGAATCTGAAGCAGGCTCCAGGCTCTGGGCAGTCAGCACAGAGCCCAACATGGGACTCAAACTTATGAACTGTGAGATCATGACCTGAGCTGAAATCACTCAACTGCCTGAAGCATCCAAGCCCCCCCCCCATCATCAAATGCATTTTGAATAAAAATCACAAATAAGGTTCTTCATAGAACCTGATAGCCTGAGACCAAAATTCTTATGAGCTGGGTGATGGAGGAGCAGACAGTGTGGACAGACTGTCCCTCTGAAGACAACTAAAAATACTGTACAAAATATTATTTTTAAACCACATCTTGCAGTAGTTAAAATGCTAACAAGATAGATAGGAAGTCCTGGGTGTAGATAAAGGAACAGAGATTTCCTGGTGAATGTGTTGATAGATGGGTAGATAGATAGATAGATAGATATAATGGGTGGGTGGATAGATAGATGGATAGGTAGATAGATAGATAGATAGATAGATAGATAGATGATAGATAGAGCGATCATATATATGTACTTAGCCAAGAGATTGGGAAGTTGCTGATTCCCAGTATAGGCAGGATGCTCTCATGTTTTATTCCTTGGTGAGGTCGTCACAGGAGAAGGAAGAAACATAGCTGTGAGCTCAGGAGATAATGCAGACTGAGACCAAACTGCATAGTCAGAGGCAATACTAATTCTACCATTCACTCCCCACAAAAGACACACCTCTTCTTATTGACATTTGAAATTTTTATTCTGCATGTCAATTCCTTTTTAGGAAACCCACCCTACCACTTATGTCAACTTCATCATCAGAAACTTTGCACGTGGGCAAAGGTTGGCTTCTGTTGGGCAAGGAAGTTGGGCTCAGGAGTAAACACTAAGTTCTCCAGGGAGAGCTGAGGGGATGGCAGTGAGGTCAGGTCTCGTGGCTGTTTGCTTTGGAAAAACACTTTCCTTGTCTGTGGGGAGGTGCCTCTGAGGCCACTGGGAGGCCTGGAGCACTAGGAGGGAACCCTGGCATTGACGTGTGCACAAAGACACCAGATGCCCCAGCATCAAAGAGGCAGGGCAGTTGTGCTGAGCAAAGCAGATGGAAAGACTGTGGTTTGGATGGAGCCAGTGTGGCCACAACATTGTGGGCCGGTGGCTGGAGACCTGGTGGGTGGTAATGAACAGAAGGAGGCCATTAGTGGACAGACCTGTGGGACAACACCTCATCCAGCCTTTTATTTTGCCTTTGGAGAGAGAACCAAAGCTTCACCAGCTGGCTTTCCAAATTTATTTTGCATGAGTTGGATGGGTTGTTTTTAATGATATGATAAATGTGGTTACATTAGCTACACAGTGATGGTTTCAGAAGGAAAAATAATATGGTCTAGAAAGAAAAAAATCAACAGAATAAGTGCTTTAAAATACTGTATCTAGCGTTAACCCTCATCAGTCATTACGTATATGTGTATTTGCACACATATGTAAGATATATGCATACGATCATCTGGAAACCTATTATGGATTTTCCCAGCAGGGGGGGGGGAGGTGGTTTGTAGTTCTTATCAAACAAACTGTAGAGAAAACCATAAATACAACCAAGAAAGGGAAAAATTAAAGCAGAAATTTGTTATGCTTAATACACAAAAGTCTCTGTCTCTGCTAAGTGCTCATTACATGATATTAATAGTTGTTCACTTTTATCAAAGATCTCTCAAGCCACACAGCTGGTGGAGAGAGCGTTTCTTATCACTATTTGTTGACCAAAACATAGATGGCATCTTCTGTCCACGTTAGTGTTTTCTCCACATTGAAGCACTTTTGCCTGCTTCCAAACTCTCTGGGTCCAGTTAGAATCGTGGCTCTGTCCTCAACCATAAGATGTCACCCACCCAGTTTTCATCACCAGCCAGTTTATGCGATACCCCCTAGCCCCTCAACCAAGGGTTCATGACTCTCCAGGATTCATGCAGACTCACTTCCCTGAACAAGATAGAGTAGCCACTAATTTGGGGGCTGTGGGGCCAGGACTTGTCGGATTGGCCTGGATTCAAAATACTCTCTCCCACTTTGGAAAGAAAAAGAAAGGATGGAAACTCATGTTTGTGGACAGCTAATGCACACCAGTCTTACAATAAAGAGTAGAATGCGGATAGAATGGTCCTCAGTCTGTAGATGAGGAGACACAGGTTAATGGTGTCAGAGAAAGTCAGAGGCATAGAAACCGTCCGTTCTAGGACAAGAGCTCCCATATGAACTATATACTTCCTGGCTTCCATGCCTGATTTTTTCCTCTTTGCCAGCCACCGTCCTAGGCATGTGGGCTGACTTTGGTTGGGAAAATATGGCCGCCATATTGCTGGGAAAGAAATCAAGGATGAATTGCACCAACACCAAAGAAGCATGAGTCATTCCACATGTTTTTTTTTTCTCTTGAGTTTAAATGCTCAATTCTTTCATTTCAGATCAAAAATGAATTTTCTTTTTTTTTCAGAGAGAGGGGGAACCTGCAATTTTGCTGTCCTGGCTCTATAAACCCAACATTTTTGTAGTTCAAAAAGAAGCAGCATTAAGTGAATATTTAGCAGAGAAGTGGAAAGCCTCAATTACCCTAACTGAAGTAATTATTTCTCTTGGGAGGAAAACACAGAGAAATAAGCCAGCAAATAACCAATCCACCAGAGCCGTCTCCATGATGGTGCTGGGTCTTTGCCGTACCACACATACGTCTCATGGGACAGCCTGAGTGGAAGATGGACAGAAGGCAAGCCATTGATCCTAATATATTCACAGCAATATTAATTGCTGAAAATGAAGGATGTACATTATGGGAAAAAAGTCAGGGGTGTCTGGCTGGCTCAGTCAATAAATAGAGCAACTCTTGATCTGGAAGTTGTAAGTTCAAGTCCCAGGTTGAGGGTAGAGATTACTTAAAAATAAAATCTTTAAAAAAAAAAGAAAAAAAATCAAAGTTTACCCAGGGCAACAGCATTTCCCAAGCTCTCATTTTCATGCCTTTAATTTTAATTACATATTGAATTATTTTTGCTGTAAGTAAGCTGGGAATAAATTGTAAAGCTTGGGGTATAGATTTAAATACAATAATCATACAGTTTCCCGACCTCAACAATCAGAAGGTGACAGGCAGGAAAACAGGCTGTCAATTTGCAACTCCTGGGGTGTATAATATTGGTATTTATTCTAAGATTGATTGGACAGGGAGATTCCGGGTAATCAATGAACCCAGAAGTAGCTAGTTAATGTGGAATCTAATTAACTTGGGAGATCAAGGAGTTAAGATGGTAACAATGAATCTCTCAAAAGGTTCAGATTTTGGTGGGTTTTTTTGAAAGAGTGAGAGAGGAGGAGAGGGCTCTACACAGGGCTCGATCTCAAGACTGTGAGATCATGACCTGAGGTGAAATCAAGAGTTGGGCTCTCAACCAACTAAGCCACCCAGGCACCCCCAGATAGTGTTTTTATGGTCAATCTCTGCCACATATCAATGTGGCCAGTGACGGAAAGTGAATGCAGATTTCAATGTGTAGCTACTACAGTTATGTAACTTAGAAGGACTAATTCCACTGACCATGACAGAGTCCAATTTTGCTTTGAGTAACTTTCATACCGGAAGTATCGAAATACTCATGTAATGTAATCTCAAATATGGACGGACAAACATAGAGTTCCTTGGAGGGTTTCTGACCCTGTGAAATTCTGTTCATGGCTTACTGTGTTATGACCGGGCTGTTCCTCTCTCTCAATAGAGATTTTGATTTTCACTTAGAAAGTCCTTTTCTTCCAAACTTGGACAAGATGAGCTCTCCCCCATTCTTAGCACCACATTCTAACCAACCGAGCTAACCAGCCAGGACTCTCTCCCCCATTCTTATCCAAAGATAATATTGATTAAAAAAATTATATTCTCCATGCTCTATGCAAGTATGTGACCATAGAGAGATCAGTATGGAAAGCCCAAATAGCATTGTGAGAAGACAATGCTTCATGAGAAGGAAATATGGATGTCCTGTCTTCCTGACCTGAGAGCCGGGCTGTCTCCCCAGACTCCTACTCTTCTAAAGGAGAGGGACCACCAGTGAGCCCAGATGGATCACCAGATGCATCTTTGAAAACATAACTCGGGGAGATGACAGCAGCAATGTTCCCTCTGCATGAGGACCACCATTACTTGAGGTAATGTGAACAGGAAGAGTCTACTGGATGCCTTCTAGAAACAAAGATCCTGGTACTCACAGCTCTTGACTACAGTGCTTGCAGAGAATACTCTTTGAGGCACAGGTGCTATATTAATTCAGCAGACTCTTATTAAACACTTGATCTTCATCCAATCTCCTGGCAGAGCCCAGGTTTTGGGGGGATTACATTCCTCCTTCATGAGGAGGATTTTTTGGCAAAACGCTGATTGTACCAAGCTAACCATGGCTGGCTCCATTTTTCTGCATCCTGTATGGGTTAAGCAGAGGTATACAACACAGCTTTTGTAGAGACATGAGGTTAGGTCCTCCAGGAAGCTCCTAGAAGTTCCCTTTTACTTGAAAAGAGACTCAGAATGAGAAGACCCCTACATCTACATCTCAAGACCAGGAGGGAAACTTGCCTGTGGACAAAGCTGACATTTTGGAGGAAGGCAGAACCTGACCAGTCCATGCCCAGGGCTTCCGGTCATGGGCTCTGACATATTGCCTTACCGTGTGAACATGTCGGGCTGATTATTTTCCATTCGTTTCTGCTAAAACTGAGGGAGGGGGCTCCCAGTTCTCCAAATCACAGCCCTTAAGCCCATCCAGTAGCTCCTTAAAAATGGAAATGAGACTCTGACCCAAAGGTAAACCACAAGTTACCCCTTCTAAGACGATGTAACACTTGGCAGGGGTAGGCATTATAATTACTCACTTCGTAACTAGAAAGTAATAAGATAGGAGACAAAATTTGAGAAACTGAAAAGTAGAGGAAGCAAATTTAAATCGTCCCTGATGGCCTCAAACAGAGATAGTGACAGCTAATGTTTTTTGTTTTAAAAGGAAATCTATGGGGTGCCTGGGTGGCTCAATCGGTTGAGCATCCAAATTCGGCTCAGGTCATGATCTCATGGTTTATGGGTTCGAGCCACACATCGGGCTCCGTGCTGGCAGCTCAGAGCCTGGAGCTGCTTTGGATTCTGTGTCTCCCTCTCACTCTGTCCCTCCTTCACTTGTGCTCTGTCTCTGCCTCTCTCTCTCAAAAATAAATAAACGTTAAAAATTTAAAAAGAAGGAGGTCCATTTTGCATGGATTGGTGGTTCAGTGAGTTGAGAATCTAACTCTTGATTTCAGCACATGTCATGCCTGCTTAAGATTCTTTCTCTCTTGCCCTCTGACCCTCTCCACTGCTCGTGCTCTCTCTCTCTCTCTCTCTCTAAAGTAAAATAATAATAAGAATAAAAGGAAATCCATTTCATTTAATGGAAAGAAAGACACCCAAACTGAATATCACACGCCACAAGAGGAGACATTATTTTGTAAATAATACTGCTAAGTAAAAAGTAAAAGCATATGAAAATATTGAATTTTTAAAATCTACATAATATGTCTTAGGAGCTTAGCTTCTCAGACAGCAAAATATAGTTACTTCTTGGATAAAATAATTACAAGGCTAATTTGATATCTACATAAACATTAAAAAAACCACTCTGCATTAAAATCAAAATAAAAAGGAAACAATTTAAAGCTTAAACCAGTCTTGGCATAATTCCCCTGAGAAAAATTATTCTATCCAGTGAAGCAGAAAGTCAGTTTAAGAGGGAAACAAAACTACACCCAACGTGAAGAAATTATTTTAATTGAAACATTATTAATTCAAAGAGATTTTAATGAATCTGCAGTGGGTTTTCTCATTTGCCCCTTCAGAATTGCCTTGAGCAATGAAGAATTTTCTTTGTTTTGTTTTTCTGGAGGGTATTTATTATTTCTTAAATTTCTTTAGAAATGGTTTGTTTCACATTAAGACCTAATTGGCACAGACAAGTAGTGGGATTTTTTTTTTTCTAATTATTTTCTTTTAGTTGACAAAGCAGCATCCTTCATCCCACTCTGCACTGTGTTCCCGATAACATTTTTCTGGGAGACCGTTGATGTCTCCTGTCTACTGTAATCCCCATGGATTAGTCCTACTGCTTTTTGGGTCCTACCATTTCTTCCTTCTTGGTCTGGAATACATCGAGTATTTGTCTCGTGTTTTGTTTTGTGTGCAGAAAGAAGGTCTAGAATGCTGATGCTTTGCGCATCAAATTCTTTCTCTTGTTGATTCACAGCTTTGGAATTCTACAAGGGGGAGGAAAAAGAAGCTGTTATGGAAAGTGGAGGGCTTTGTTCCATGGTCTCTTCATAACCAATATTGCTGATGAGACGTTTAATGCTGTCTGATTTCTGTTTCCCTTTCTCTTTATCCTTGGAGGATATGGGTCTCCACCGGTGCCAATGCATCAGTTAGTTCTGGCTGTGTAACAAATCACCCTAAATTTTCGTGGCTTCAGGCAACAATCACTGTTGAGCTCACCGTTCTCTGGATTGAGGATTTGGGCATCAGGGGTCAGCCAGGGTCAGTCATGCATCCGTGCTCAGCTGGTCATCAGTCAGGTGGCTCTGCTTATGGAGAGCGGCTGGCTGTTGGATAGGGTGATGGGGACAAAAGACTTTTTATGTCCCATCTTTTTTTCTCATCAATTTGAAAATGCAAGTGGACTTATGTGGATCCTGAGAAACTTAACAGAAACCCATGGGGGAGGGGAAGGAAAAAAAAAAGTTAGAGTGGGAGAGAGCCAAAGCATAAGAGACTCTTAAAAACCGAGAACAAACTGAGGGTTGATGGGGGGTGGGAGGGAGGAGAGGGTGGGTGATGGGTATTGAGGAGGGCATCTTTTGGTATGAGCACTGGGTGTTGTATGGAAACCAATTTGACAATAAATTTCATATATTAAAAAAAAATAAAATAAAATGGAAGTGGCCAAAAAATATATAAAAATATATAAAAATATTTGTACATTATATTTATGTATGCTATTATATGTATATATTTAATTTTTATCATATAACACATATATTTAATATATACATATTTTATGCATATTATATAACACTTACATATTTAACATATACATACTTTTATACATTTTACGTATACATATTTTATTTACATTATGTATAGCACCCGTACACATTTGCAATATACATATTTTATTTACGTTATATAATAGTATCCACACGTTTGTATTTACATATTTTACTGACATAATGTATAGCATCCATACACGTTTGTATATGCATATTTTATTTATATTATATCTATCTGTACACATTTGTATATACATATTTTATTGACATTATGTATGGCACATATTTTATTATATATGTATACATATGCACATAGAATATATGTTGTATATATGTAATGAAATTGTGTATATATTTACACATGCATATTTCATGCATTTTAGTGTATATTTATTTTATTTATTTATTTATTTATTATTATTTTTTTTAAATTTATTTTTGGGACAGAGAGAGACAGAGCATGAACGGGGGAGGGGCAGAGAAAGAGGGAGACACAGAATCGGAAACAGGCTCCAGGCTCCGAGCCATCAGCCCAGAGCCTGACGCGGGGCTCAAACTCACGGACCGCGAGATCATGACCTGGCTGAAGTTGGACGCTCAACCGACTGCGCCACCCAGGCGCCCCCTATTATATTTATTTTTATGTTTATTTATATTTATGCATGAAATATTGATAGGTTTAAACACACACACGTGTGCACACATAATTTCTCTGATTGGATTTCCTCCAATTATTGTGTCTTTCCTCTGTCTTTTAAAACATTTCGTGAGGGCAGGGTTGGACCTGCTGGATCTCACCCAGAGCATCTCAGCCTCAGCCCTACTGGCCTCCGGGGCTGGACCACTGTCCGCTGTGGGGCATCCTGCGTGCTGTGACATGTTCAGAAGCATCTCTGGTCTGCACCCATCTGATGCCAGTAGAAACCCTCCCCAGATGTGGCAACCAAAACCCCCCGTGCACACGCCAGGGGTCCCCCAGGTGTGGGAGCCCAGCCACTCGACAGCACGCTGGCCTTCTAAAGGCTCCTCTCCTCCTCTCTCTCCATTTGTACCTTGTTCTGCATCCTGCAACATTATGTCCCCAAGGTGGGCTTCATGAGGGCGTCGGCCACCTTTATCCTAAAATTGGGCTCCTATGCCCAGTAAATTTCAGGGGCAGCAATTACCTAAGGGAGCATCCCCACCACATCGCGGTTCTATGGAGCTCTTTCCCGACCATGGAGAGGAGGACGAGTCAAAGTAGTCTGCAAACAGCTTACCCAACTGGACACTCCCCTGTGGGTTGAGGCCGGAGCACGGCTCCCTCAGGAAGCAGAGCACTGCTTATGAGGCACAGGCTGTGGGGTATCATGCCATGAGGCGGGGCTCACGTGCCTTCACCTGGCATGTCCTCCGAGCAGACCTGAACTCATCGGAGACCTCGGTCTTCCTAGTGTCCTCACTCCCAATGCTGCTCTCTGCTCTGTTTACAAACAGTCCTTGGTGGTTATGTCGAGGGCACATCAAGCAGCCAAGTGCTCTGCAAACACAAGGGACAGGCTAAGTGGCCCAGCTGTTCGGAAACACACAAACACAATTAACCTATTGCTTCATTCTTCATTTTTTCAACGCAAATCTTGAAGATTCTCTCGAGAATGAATGTTGACCCCCAAACAAAGCACCAGCAATGTTTCCAAAAAAAAGTTTAAAGATTATGGCAAAATACCCAGAACATAAAACGTACCATTCTAACCTTATGTGCAGAGCTCAGTGGCACTGAGCACATTCACGCTGCTGTGTAACCATCCCCACCATCCGTCTCCGGAACTTTCCATCTTCCCAAACTGAAGCTCTGTCCCCGTGAAACCCTGACTCCCATTCTCATCCCCAGCCCCTGGCTGCACCTTATCCTATCATCTCTATAATGTGACTCCTCTAGGGACCCCATATACGTGGAATCGCACGGGATGTGTCCTTCTGTGTCTGGTTTATGTTACTGAGCATCATGTCCTCAAGGTCAATCTGCATCGTAGCAGGTGCAGAACGTCCATCATTTTGAAGGCTGCATCTATTCCAGTGTAACTCCATTCTGTGAATTGACCACACACTGTTTATCCCTGCATCCCTCCATCCATCCACCCATCCACCCACCCATCCACCTACCTCTCTGTCCAACCGTCCATCCATCCCTCCATCCATCCACCCATCCACCCACCCATCCACCTACCTCTCTGTCCATCCGTCCGTCCATCCATCCATCCATCCATCCATCCATCCATCCATCCACATATCCTTCCTTCCTTCCTTCCTTCCTTCCTTCCTTCCTTCCCATTGACAAACTCCTTTGCCACATTTCAGGATATTTTATTTATATGACAAAACATATGTTAACTCACACCAAATATGGGGCTCCTGGGTGGTTCAGTCGGTAGAACATCTGACTCTTGGTTTCAACTCAGGTCGTGATCTCATGGTGCATGGGTTCAAGCCCCGCGTTGGGCTGTGTGCTGACATTGTGGAGCCTGCTTGGGATTCTGTGTCTCCCTCTCTCTCTACCCCTTCCCTGACCATGCTCTGTCTCTCTCTCTCTCTCTCTCTCTCTCTCTCTCTCTCTCTCACACACACACACACACACACAGAATAATTAAATAAGCATTCAAAACAGATTTTACAACATTTGTAAGTATTCTGCCCTGGAGGCTGGTGGCCCATAGATATGCATTCATAACCAATACCTTAACTGAAAAACCTCTTTCATGGAATCACTCTAGACCTTAGATAACAAATATTGGCTTTCAAACACAGAAGACCATTTCAAACTGCAAGAGGACAAAAAAAGCATACCCAGAAAGCATTAAAACCCCACCAAAACTGTGGCTTCATAAGTATGACAACGTAACAATTTTTTTCTGCAATCTTAACCAAATTCCCTATTGCTCACGGTACAGAAGTTAGCTTGCTTAAGATCTAATGCCCAAGAGACTGAAGGCTTGAAATACCGTTTCAGGAAGTTGACTGGCTTCTGACACATTTTGTGGGATGTGAAATTTCCCCTAAAGGTGGAAACTCAGAATGCACAGGGTAGATTCTGTCCAGAGTAACACACACCTGTTCCCTGTCCTCCCATCACTGCCCATGAAGTCAGGAATCATGGACAGAAAGGTAGAGTTGGGATGTTGAGTCCAATCCAAAACCCCATTTCTTTGCACAGCCCTACCTCAATCACCTTGGATAAAGATTCCCTGCATCACTGACACACCTTCTTTTCCAAGACTTGTCTCGTTCCTACTAATCCCTGAAGATCCTGCTTCCCCTTCCATGTCTTCCTTATGGTTTTCCTTGCTGGCTCTCCAATTTCTAATGTGTGAGTGAACAGTTTCCTGTCCTGTCTCCTCATGTTGTTTGCAAGAACACCCAAATGCATGGATGACATCCTACCTCCATCTCTTGGTTTCCCCAGACCCCGAGAACTCCAAAGCCAGGGTTTGCTTGGCTATCTTTCTACTCCGGAGATCAGTGAACTTTCTGGGGCCAGATAGTAAATATTTTCAGCATTGTGGGCTGGCCGCTGCTCAGCTACGCCATGGCCATGAGAAGGCAGTTGCAGATGGTACATAAACAAATTAGCATGGCCCTGTGCCCATAAAATGTCGTGTCTCAAGATATTACCCATCCTTTGAAGTTTCTTAAATATTTAAAAATGTGGAAACCACTCTTGGCTTATGGTGGTTCAAGAAAGGTGGGCGGCAAGTATGACGTGACCCACAGGCCAGAATTTGCCAGCTGCTCTCATAAACTGATAAGGATTTAAACGCTCCGGACGTCGTCCAAAAACCCGGGGAGACTAATGAAATCGGTCGCGCTTGGGTTTTCTTTCAAACCGTGCTATTGTTTTGGAAGACGGATTTTATGATTCCTCTCCTCTCCTCAAGTTGCAATAAAATGCAATCGTATTTGCGGTTGATAGAATCTAGTCCAAACCAATATGAGGTTTGGATATGCATAGTGAAACCGAAAATCGTCCTTCAGATCTCCTCATGGAAAGTTGCATGGTCTGGTCTGCCTCTCAAGGCTCTGCATCGGTGATGTAAACGGGCACTTGCTTTGGTCAATGGGAATCTCCTCCGGCGACTGAAGAAAAAGCAGTCTTCTGGAAGGGCTAATTTGCTCAGCATCTGTGCAGTGGTTGGTTGTTCAAGAACCTCTGTGTTTGGCTACTGTACTTGAGATTGGAGAAATTACAGAAATTCTAGTAAATTCATCATTTAGTAATACAGCTGCGAATGTCCCCAAGGGCTCCTTTATTGAGCCCAGTATATTTTTATCAGTTTAGCATCTCAAAAGATGTCTTTCGTGCGGAGAAAACTCAGAAGCCAATAAAGAAAATAAAGTAAAAGATACACTCTTCCTTGGAAATGTGTCCACCATCATCGTGAAGGCAAAGAGGAGGCTGTTAGCTTTATCTCGTAAGATGGTTTTGAACACACAGAAACACTCACATCATAATGGTTTGGGTATCTCCCAAGATCGTCGCGCTCCACGGGCTTGGGATTCGTATGGCTTCCTCCAACTGGTTCCTGCAGAGCAAGGTGGTTCCAGCCTGTCAGACTCCCAAGTCGCGGGCAAAACCAATTGTATTTGCACAGCCTAAAGATGATGCCCAGCCAACGTTAGCTCTTCTAAAACATTCCAATGCAACCACACACAGAACCTGTGACCCGCTCACCACACACTTCTGAAATAGTTGCCTGGGTTCCTAAACACGGGAGTCGCTTTGCAAAGTAAAGAAGGATCCATTTTGCCAACCTGCCGGACCTCCAAGCCGCATGGTAGGCGTGCACAGGTCTGTCTGACAGAAGCCACTGCTTGAAATCACAGTCTGGAATCTCAGGCCACGGGACCCTCCCTCGTGGCAGTGGCCAGACCCCCGCAGGCCCCACGGGCTCACAGGTTCATGATGATCACCCCATGCCCCACCAAAACCCTACGTCTGCCAACATTCTGTCCGTCTTGTTCTATTATTTTTCTTGGAAAGCCAGAGCCACCGCAGTATCTTTATAAACCAGTACCAATTACACCCACTGCCAACCAGACAGCAGCTTAGACAGATGGCAGGTCCAGTCTGGGAGGGTCCGACATTATTAGGTTTCCCTAAAAACCAGCCCTCTTTGTCCCTAAGTGGTCCAAACGGTTGCAAACCACTTGCATTTTTTAATGCATTTTTTTCACGTTTATTTATTCTTGGGGGACAGAGAGGCAGACAGAGAGAGAGCACAAGTCAGGGAGGGGCAGGCAGAGAAGGAGACACAGAATCCAAAGCAAGATCCAGGCTCTGAGCTATCAGCACAGAGCCCGATGTGGGGCCCAAACCTGCAAATGGTGAGGTCATGGCCTGAGCGGAAGTTGGATGCTCAACTGACTGAGCCCCCCCAGGCACCTTGTAAACCATTTGCCTCAGACTATATGGAAACGGATTCTGAGTCACAGGTAGGCTGGCAATCAGGTCTATTTGCAAGGAAATGTGCTCACCACTGGACGTCTCCAGTGTGGCAAATACAGATGTTCCTTATCGTTAACCAGGATGAGTGTGTGTAGGGGAGTGGGAGGCATTCGTGCATTTCCCAATCCCTCCACAAACAATGAATCGGAGCCTCCCAAGGTTCCTCCCACTAGATTTAAATGCAAACAGATGTGTGGATACAAGTAAGCAAAGAAGATAAATCACCGGAAAAATACGAAAAGCGAAGACTAGTTATGCATGGCCATGCACTTCAAAATTTCTGCTTGTACTTTGAAATTCCACTCATACTGAAACGTCATTATTAGAACCTCATTAGACAGCTCCAAGCTCGCTCTCTCTCTCTCTCTCTCTCTCTCTCTCCTCTCTCTCTCTCATACACACATGGACAGAAATAGAACAGATTTCTCTGTGATGAAACCCAACACCGAAAGGAGCTACATTTCATTGATTCTGACACAAGGTAGGTGCAAGGTAAAGCCAACTTCCCATTAGAGGAAGTTTCTACAGGACGCCCCTCACTTCTGACACCAGCTGCAGGGGTCGGGGTGCCAGAGGTCACCCTCAGTATTGGCAACTCACTAGAAGGACTCCAGGACTCCCCGAGAGGTGTCATGGTGGAGGTTTTGATGTATGGCGGACACAGGGCAAAGGAGGCAGATTGAAATCAGTCCCGGGAAGAGGTGCGTAGGGCAGAGTCTGGGAAAGTACTGAAGGCAGAGGTCCTGTGGACCCGGCCCCATGGAGCCGATGACGGTAGGAGCTCCCCACACAGTGGTGTGTCACCATATGCACGGAACAACCCCGGCCAACGCCAGCCTCCGTCTCTACTGGGGGACTCCATGGTCAATGACGCGCGTGGTGGACATCAGTCTCCAGCCCCTCCTGAGCTCTGAGCTGCCATTACAAGACCCAAAGCCCCCAACTGGCATCACATCATTGCCTCTAGTGTGGACAGCCCCCATCCCAAAACTGCCAGCCGGCTCACCGCCCAAAATCACATTAGAAGATCCAGTGGTCCAAGATCTCCAGCCAAAAAAAAAAAAAAAGATACTCCTTTAGGCAGGACATCCCAGGGACTTAGAGGTCACCTCCCCAGAGCTGAGGGCAGAGGTCAGACCTCTCTTGAAACATGTTAGTGCCTTAACTTACAAAGCAGGGCTCAGGGCACACGCTGTATGCTTTATGGGAAAAGGCTTATGGTCTCTGAGCACCGTGTGTGTGTGTGTGTGTGTGTCTGTGTGTGTGTAATTAAACTATTATGTACTCTGGCTACTGGATTTCGTTGTTCATACTTTGGATCCTCTGTCCCCCTCTCTCTCTGCCTCTCCCCTGCTCAAGCTCTCTCTCAAAATAAATAAATTAAATAAATAAATAAAATGTGTGTTTATATGTACAACATTTTATGTACATATATGCATATGTGTGTATACATGGCTGGTTAAAATCATATCCATGTCTAGATGTGGCTATTATATTGTATGCATATAGAATTTGAGGCATGCACAATTATACATGTATATACGTATGTACATCCATATACTATATAGTTGTTTAAAAATTATATATATATAAAAATATGTCTACACATATGTAATATATTTTGATACAATCAGCAAGTTGTGGTTAATATAATATTCTAGATGTATTAAATTATACATGCACATATATGTTCATACATATATATACTTTTAAACCAGCTGTGCTGCCCAGGGCAAGGCTATGGTAAGGCAAGTGGGCTCAATATTTCAGACACAAAATTTCTTTTTTTTTTTTTTTTAATTTTTTAACGTTTCTTTATTTTTGAGACAGAGAGAGACAGAGCATGAACGGGGGAGGGCAGAGAGGGAGACACAGAATCGGAAACAGGCTCCAGGCTCTGAGCCATCAGTCCAGAGCCCGACGCGGGGCTCGAACTCACGCGAGATCACGCGAGATCTCGCGAGATCATGACCTGAGCCAAAGTCGGAGGCTCAACCCACTGAGCCACCCAGGCGCCCCTAAGATTTTGTTTTAATGTGTATTTGTTTTTGAGGGAAACAGAGACCAAGCACGAGCAGGGGAGGGGCAGAGAGAGAGGGAGACACAGAATTGGAAACAGGCTCCAGGCTCTGAGCCATCAGCCCAGAGCCCGACGCGGGGCTCGAACTCGGACCACGAGATCGTGACCTGGCTGAAGTCGGACGCTTAACCGACTGCGCCACCCAGGCGCCCCAAGATTTTTATTTTTAAGTAATCTCTATACCCAATGTGGGGCTTGAACTCATGACCTTTTTTTAAATTTTAAAATATTTATTTATTTCTCAAGGAGAGAGAGACAGAGCATGAAGGGGGGAGGAGCAGAAAGAGGGGGAGACACAGAATCAGAAGCAGGCTCCAGGCTCTGAGCCAGCAGCCCAGAGCCCGACGCGGGGCTCGAACTCACAGACCGTGAGATCATGACCCGAGCTGAAGTCGGACGCTTAACCGACTGAGCCACCCAGGCGCCCCAACAGACACAAAATTTCAAGGGGCAACAAAAAATTCAACTCAATGCAATATTATAATAAAACACATGCTAAAAAAAATCCATGATGAATAAACTACCATGATTTTTCACAAAGACACATTCCCTTTCTCTGAAAGAGGCTGTTTTCATGCCTTCTTAAGGCTCAATAAACACTGAGGACAGCCGGGAAACTGACGTACCTTTCCCCTGTACTGCCTCAGGGTCGTCATTGGGAGGAAAAAACCCATGATTTGTCACCAGGAAGCCATAATGGGATTAACACAGTGACTACTTAAATTTAGCTTCAGTTGGGACAACTGCACAGAAACCAGGGAGAGATGACATTGAAATGACCACAAGGCGGGGCACCCAGGTGGCTCAGTCGGTTAAGTGTCTGACTTTGGTTCAGGCCATGATCTCATGGTTTGTGGTTTCAAGCCCCGCGTCAGGCTCTGCGCTGACGGCTCAGAGCCTGGAGCCTGCTTCTGATTCTGTGTCTCTCCTGTTCAGGCTCTGTCTCTGACTCTCTCTCCCTCTCAAAAATAAATATTAAAAAATGTTTTTCTAAAAAAAGATAAAAGAAACAACCACAAGGCTGTTCATGCACTGGACTGATACCAACAATGCTGTGTCTGAGGCTGACGTGTTGCACAAAGTCAGTTTCTAGGGTGTAATCTGTGGCAGCTGGTTGAGTCGTGCCAACCCAGGAAGGGGTGGTGTTTGGGGAGCAGAGTTTGCAGAGATAGGATCAGACAGCGGGAGCATGCATGTCTCATCAGGAGCTTCATAAATGAATACAGAGAAACAACCAACGGCCGCCATGTTGCCCAGGGAGCTTCCGGGAACACCAGGGGCATTACAAACCATGGGAAAAGCAGAACCGGGTAGACTGCCATTTGTGAGTCCTCAAAATTTAAGAAGATGGGGAAAACTGGACTGCTGTGGCAAGCACTATGTTAGGATTTTGCCATTTGGGTCCTCTGTTTAGAAACTTCAGACAGACCGCCACGTGCCTATGGGGTGTGTACAAATGTATAGTCTCCACGCTGACATTTACTTGGGAGCGTGTGACGTGGTTGTGCATGGCCTGTGACAGGAACCCATCACAGAGACCCTTCATGTGCAGCAGAAGGATATGGACCACAATGAGATGCCTGCAGTGACCCCTAAAGATGGCCTCGTGACAAGACCCCATACTTTGTCCATTGACCATTTTCATGGAAACTAGGGAAGGAGGAAGGACAGAAGGAAGGCACCCCAGACAGAAGAGAGAGGATCCTGCTGTCAGGTGGCCTAAATACGGAGGGCTGACCCCATATTTTCCATACCCAATTGGGACGGCTCTTCCTCACGGGGCAATAGAAAGGCAATTGTGCTGTGACCCTAAGTCCACAATGTGGCTGACACCGTCCAAAGCAAACTCTACCGCCTTTACAGAAACAACAATTTCTTGCTTACTGCGAAGTACCTTGGCAATAACTCTGAGTTTGAAGAATTAATTCCCCAAAAGAATCCTAAAAAAGAGCACAGCACAGTATCTGTCCTCCAATACCCTTTCCAGTAAATTCTTCCAGCCTACTGGGCTTTTCAGTTGGCAAATAGCAACCACATGGAAATTTCTCTGCCAAAGAGAACTCTCTTTGAGAATATGTATTTACTTATTTGTGGGTTTTTTATTTAATAAACTATGAGAAAGCCAACTTTTCCCCCTAACCACAACCTAATGCACTCTAAATAGCCGTGTTAGATTATGGACACCATTTGTAAAGGTACCTCATTAACCTCTTCCCTTTAAAAAAAAATGAACTGAAAGCCAATATTTACAGAAATCTGATGCATCTCTTTGAGTTTGTTCAAAAGCTTTAGCTCCCAATGATACCCAGGAGCAATTCTTAAGCAATTCTTCAAAATGTATAGTGGCTCGTCTTTGGGTGTGATGTGATTTTGCTTGTGAGGCTGAGTCACTGACTGCATTGGGCTGAATACGGAAAAGATGGGTTACACCCATGAAGACAAGGGTCCTGTTTCATGACGATGTGGCCTAGGAGGAGCTGATCTTCAGGAAGACAGATGTCTCAGGCTCCCAGGATGACAAGAAGGCACCCAGGTGAGGAAATCAGAGATGTGTCCTTTACCATCCGAGTGGATAAACAGTAGAATTTCTTGGGCATCTGTTCACAGCCAAGGGACAATCCTGCAGCTTTGAAGCCACATCCTTGCTTATTTTCAGAAAGTGAACAGACTCTTTTGTTTAAAAAGTATTGGTGGGGAGAAAAAACATTTCTGGCCAGTTTGGTTACTCTGTTCTGAAACGCTCCCCCGAGCCATCAACCACCAATAAATAAAGTCCCCACAAACAATTGATCCAATGGAAAACTCATTCTGAGTTCAGAGCTCTCGGGGGAGAAACATGTGTCGTGTGCATGTGAGTGGCTATGTGGAAATGGAGGTTTCTTTGCATCTGCTGGATCAGGGAGATTAAAAATGAAGGGGTAGGCACCCATAGCTACCTTGTAACCCAAACTCTCTTTGTTAACGCACAAAGGGGAGGAATTTCGAATCATGGGCTCTTATCTGGAAACAAAACAAAATGGCATCAGGTTTGGACATCTGGTTTCAATTGACCTGAATATAAGTTTTTGTGCTGACTTTTTTTTTTTTTTTTTTGATCCACTGCAAGACCAAGGCCCCTGTAAAAATAACCACCGGGAAGTGGTTATGGCTCGTTCCCCCATATATGTATTTAAAATCTTTATTTAGAATCGATGTGAACCCCAAAATAAGCATGAGGTCTGTAGTGTGGATCTGAGGGAGTCTACTCAAATAGCCACTAATAATTATCTAAATGCAGAAGGGAAAAACCAATGCATTGACCAACTGTTGCCAGTGACTGGCATCTTATGTTGAGTCTTTTGTCTTCCCTGATTTCCTTTCTTTCATTGGGCAGCAAGTGTGAAAAGGATAACCTTTTCTAACAGTTCTAACAGTTCCGTGGAAGCCATGTTTGCTGAGAACCAACTATTTCCTGCTTGGCACTTCCCAGATCACAGCATGAGCCCCCTTGTAGCAGAGTGGGGGCCACGATGCTAATTCTGACCCATCCGTTGTGAGCCAAGAGGACAAAGGCCACAAGTGCTGGTGTGAGACAGCCATGAGCTTCTTTTCCTCTCTGGTGAGGTGGCTGCCAAAGACGAAGAAGGAGATGCCGTATCAGGTGGGGCTGGAAGGGACTCCAGTGAGTAGAACCCCTGGAGATGCTCCAGGGGCACAGGGTGACATGGAGGAAATGATTCTTTGCTGGCTTCGACGTTGACATGGGGGGGACTTGGCCACCTAACCCTTCTAGGTGGACATAGCTGGTCAGGAGACAGGGGTCTCCATCATGACCTGTGAAGATATTGGCGCTCAAAGAGCTAAAATGACTTTTCCTAGGTCATGAACCTAGCGTTGGTAGAGACAGAGACTGAACCCTGTTTTCTGATACAACCTTTACATGACTGTGTAGTTCTGTCTTCCGTGACAAGGAGCTGTCATTAGGGCAGCGTCAGACCGAGGTAAGGGTTTTGTTTGCGCTCTCCAATGTGCCTGTCCTGCTCGGTCAGGAACTGTGGCCTCCCACGGGGCTAAGCAGCAATTGAATATAAATGCAAATCACCCTGGCAATAGAAACACATTGGCTCAAGTTCAAACAGAAGCAATGGTGGTCACCCCATCCTTGTTGAAAAGCAGAAGCTCCACCAGGGAGGTGTGAAGGGCAGCATGTGATTGGCGTGGAGGCAAGAGGTCCTGGAGATAAGGCTGGGAGTGGGATGGAGTGAGTGTAGTGGGGAGAGAGATAGCCTAGAAGCAAACCGCCATATCAATCCATGCCAGGAGAATTCAATCTTGAGCGAGTTTTCGTAGGAAAATACAAAGGTTTTGGGTGCCAACCGTGTTTGCTCTCTTCAGACAAAGCCGTCATGCTCTTACTTGCCTTTGGCAGGGCGTGTTGAGTGAGATGAGTAGAACATTCGTTCCAGGCTGCCGTTCCATGTGGAAGGCACTTGAGGGTGAGCAAGGACTGTAAATGTACATCATGGCATCAGCCAAAGGCCTCTCTCCTCTGTCTCCATGCAGTGAATCCTACAGACTACTTTTCCTTAATCGATTGGATGCACAAGAAGACGTACCTCAACAATGGCTAGCAGGATGCAGAAAAGTTCATATGTCCAAATGAGGAACAATTTTAAGTTTTTAATTTGGGATATCATTCAACACATTATCCATCTATCTATCAGTCAGTTGATCAGCTGATCTATTGATCTATCTCTCCATTCATCCATCCATCCATCATCTATCCATCCATCCATCCATCCATCCATCATCTATCCATTCATCCATCCATCCATCCATCCATCCCTATATCTATTCATCCATCCATCCATCCACCCACCCACCTATCATCTCTCTACATACCTATCTGCTTATCTATCTATCCATCATCCATCCATCATCTATGTATCTTCTCTTTATCATCTATCTATCTCTCTATGATGTATCTATCAATCCATTTTTCATCTGAGACAACCTTCTCTGTGTACCTTTTTGAAACAGCTAAAGTAATTTTGAAAGCTGAGATGCGCATCATTGTATAGAATAACCCAAAGATTATGTATATCTAAATATATATATTTAGATAAATAATATATGAATACATATTTACATAAATAAATACATATTATTTACCTAAATATATATTTACATATCTAAATATATAAAGATTTTATATATATAAAGATTATATAGACAGACGGATAGATAGATGATAGATATGATGGATGGATAGATAGATCAATAGATCAATAGATCGATAGATAGATGACAGGTAGATAGATATGATGGATGGATAGATAGATCGATAGGTAGATAGGTAGATACTGCTTATACATTGTTTGGCATTCAATGGACTCCAACTGTATTGCCGATTTTTTCCACTTAGAGAGTTTATTCCCCAAAGTGAGAGAGGCAAAAATAGATCATCACTCCTTCACCGAGTTATTTAACCATTTGTTTCCCCAAACTTCCTTTTTATAACCAGTTTTGAAACTCTGTATTATTGTATACTTTCCAAAACCCATCTCCCTCAACTACATCAAACTGCCATCTTGAAATTTTGGAGCAAATTCTCTATGGTTGAAACAAAAGATTAAGTGCTTAAAAAGAATCCATATGTCTTTATATTTAAAGTTCATCTGTAAACACCATGCTCCTCAGACAACAGAGAACCAGGGCAGAACGTATCTATGCCCAATTACAAAAAAATAATATTAACCACAGTAAGTGCAGGGTTTTTATGAGTCTGCTAGAGTTTGGCAACATGTTTCGCACATGCAATGGTCATCCTTGCCCCTGAGATGTAAGTATTCTTACACCTGGTCCCCCGTGAGGAATCCACCCCCAACAGGTAAACCACACTCAGTGCAAAGCTGTGTTGCAAACCCGTGTCTGAAAGTTCTGAACCGACAGCTGCATAGATTTGAATCCAGGCTCAGGCTATCTTGGAGAGGAGCTCCTTAATTGAGCTGCAAATAAGAAGTCAGATCCAGAGTTCAGTCCTGAAACGCCAGAACCCAGGCTCTGTAAAAGGGTTCAGCATGCCACATTCAGAACCTCGTCATTCCTACAGGACGCTTAATCGTTTCATCAATCCCAGCGGGACACTGGCCGTCCTGCCCCCGCCTTCATTGTCCCCCACAAGACGTTACGCATACGAGCTCACGATTTTTAGTAACCAATCTTACAACATTTCCATCATGCCCATAAATGCCTGAGAGTTATTCACAGTTAACCCCATGCCCCCTACTCCGGTCCCAGGCAATGTGTATCTCTATGGACGTGCCTTTTCTGAGCATTTCACATAAATGGCATCTACGATGTGTGGCCTGTGGCTTCTCGCGGCACATGAGGGTTTGGAGATCACGAATCGCACATCGTGTGTCAATAGTTGTTTTGCTTTCTTTCTTTCTTTCTTTCTTTCTTTCTTTCTTTCTTTCTTTTTGTAAGATGTTTTTAGGGCACTTTTAGGTTCACGGCGACACCAAGGGGTGGTGTAGAGATTCCCACACACGCCCTGCCTGTCCCTGCTCATGCACAGCCTCCCCCATGACCGGCATCCCCCCTGGACGGTGCTTTGGTACAAGTGATGAATGTGGACGGACCACCCAGAGCCCAGAGTTTAATTTACATGGGGCTTTATTCTCGGTGGTGCACATCCTACGGGTTTGGGCAAAGGTACAGTGACCTCTAAGCACCATTATGGTCCCAAACACAATAGATTCATGGCCCAAAAAGCCCCGTGTGCCCCTCCTCTCCAGCCCTGCCTCCTCCCCAACCCCAGGCCACCATCGATCTTTCTACTGTCTGCATAGTTTTGCCTTTTCCAGAATGTCCTACCGCTGGAATCACGGAGATGAAACCTCTTCAGACCAGCTTCTACCCCTTAAGGAATCCGCATTGAAGTTTCCTCCACATCTTCTCATGGTCTGGTCTCCGTGTCTTAATTGAACATTTCATTCTCTGAATCAGTCTCTTTGCACGTCAGGAACCACGTTTACGCCCGTGGCCTCTTTACTCCAGGACCATCTTTCCAGCCGCCCTCTGGCCGCTTGCAGCCAAAGCATCACAACAGATCTGGTGTCGCAAAAACCCTGGGCACGTCCTGGTTTCTTCCTCCTTCCTCCTTCAGGGCATCTGGTGCACAGCATGGAAGGGGCCTGCCCTCTCACCAAAGCCCCTGCAGCAGGTGTAAATCCCGTGCTCCCTGCCTCTGCGGGTCCCCGCTGTCTGTGCTCCCCTCGGCATGGCCTTCTCTACAGATCAGTCCTCGTCAAGTGCCTGCAACTCCCTCCGGGCATGCACAAAGCAGCTGTCATCACCCGCCCCGCCCCGCCCCGCGTGGGATCGGCATGCCTGGCCCCCTGGGCCCCCTGAGCTATGAGATTCCTGGCTCTCAGGGCGCCAGGCCCACATGTGGGATTTTAAGGCCGCGCACAGGAAACTCCGACTCTAAACATTCTTCATGGATCCTGCAGGCCAGGAGGGGTAGGCTTGCTTCCACAGGCAGTGAGGGCGGAGATTTAAGTCTCCAGGGGCCACCTCTGGTTTGCCTCTCTCTACGGGGCCAGCAAGGGGCTCCTTGTGCTGGTGAAGGTGCAGTCACATCAAGCCCGTGCTCCTTGTGAGCTGCCCTGCAGGAATGAGCATGCATGGGGCCCCTCTCTGTGAGTCCCCTTCCCCACCGGCTACGGGGCCTCACAAGGCAGCCATCCACGGGCCCGACCTGCATACAGGAACCATCATAGTAATTCTCCCCTTCTCCGGTGGGCGAGATAAGACGGACAGAAAGCCCTTAAGGATACCCGCTCGGCTAAGAACGCTCCCCTTCTCCGTAAAGGAGCCAAAATGCTAAGCAGGTGCGTATTTATGGGGATTTCCTCCAATGGTAACTTCCGTCCATGTTCTGTGTCCAAACGTTCAGCCGAAGGAACAACGTGGAATGATAGGCTGCATTTCGTCACAGGCGGGATCTCGACAGTTCTTGATAAACCCTACTGACCATCTGGACAGTTCCCCCAGGGACTTCTTCTGGTCCCATTCTACTCAAGCTCTGGTCTCTGCTGCATGATGGCCACTATATCTCCCTCTCCTACCTGGACTCTTACCCCAAAACCGTGTTCCATGTACTCATGGAGACAACTTTATGACCATTTCCAGCGACCCCCCCACCAAAGAGCCTCACTGGGTCCCCCAAATTTCCTGCACCATCCCGCCTGTGCTTCCTGACCATTCGCCAAGACCCCACCTCTGCTCTGCCAACCCCAAGTCCGTCCTGCCCAAATGGGAGAACTGTCTTGCCCGCACGCTCAGTCCTGGCCTGTCTAGTCCACGTGACATGGTTCCATTGCAGGCAATACAGCTCTTGTTTCTATAAAGAGAGAGAGAAGTGAACGTAATGTCTTCACCCGACTTCAGTTCTACCCAACCATGGAGGGCAGAAGTTCCCGCCTCACTGCACCTCACAAGGCATCGGGAATGGGATCACCAGCATCGTCACGGCAGGGTTGACTTCTGACGGGTCCCCAAAGGCCAAGGACCTCAAGAAAGGAATCAGTGGGCCACGTGCTGTTTGACCCGAGGATGGAAAGGAAACATGTCGAGAACATGGCAGTCCATCTGGGCCATGTAGACACAGGGAGCATTACAGGTGGATAGGGAGGCACCCCAAGGGTGTGTTTTGGGCCCTCCAAGCTTGCAGGAGCTGGGGATACAGGACACCCAGGACAAGCCACACCTACTCTGTACTCAAGCTTTTGCAAAGAGCCCATCCCGCCAGGAAATTTTGAGCATCTTAACCAGCAAAGTGTTCTGCTCAAGGACACACATTGACCCCCAGAGCACAGACTTGAAGGCAGGTAAGAGCACGTCCAGGAAGAGAGAACATGTCATCCAAAGGGTCTAGTGAAAGGGACCAAAGAGGAAGAGACTCGTCAAGGACGGTTGGTGGTTCACCCATAACCCTGACCAAAGCAGGGTGCACCCTGCCCAGCTGAGGTCAAGCCCACGCCTCCAAGGGCGTGCACCCCATGCTTATAGAGATGGGCTCTGTTCCTGTTACGTCCTGCTTCAGGAAACACTCTTGCCTTGAACTCTGACAGTAGGCGTTGTCGCCAACACGTGGCAATGCTTCCATTCACAAGTCATTATTGAGGCAAGACGGGTAAACGCAGATGTGGGTGTTTCCTATGCCAGCCTGGAATTTTCTTTTTCAAGGAAAGAATGGAATTATGGAATCCCTTGGAATATTTCTCATTCCTTTTGTTCGTTAATGGAGATCAGGTCACGCCAGCGATGGAGGCATCACCGTGACTTATTTCTTTATGGCCGGGAGGCTCGATTCTGGGGAGGACCACCGAAAAGTGACCCATGTCTGAAGCTCCTGGCCCTTCACGCATGAGTCACTGTGGGCCATGAGCCATTTAACGTGCTGTGCCTGAGCCTGGGGCTTGAAAGGTCACCCAACTTCCCAAATTGGATTTCGGGGTTCCATTGGACCGTGACCCAAGGTGACTTCTGTCACTTGAGGACGGCATGGATGAGGGATTCCGCTGGGTCAAACCTCCCTCCAGCTTCTACGGCTTCCTTAAAAGGTGGTGACTACCCAGTTACCTAGCGTTTCCCAAAAGTGAATCACACTTCCTGGCGTTGGAGCAAAGATTCACCTCGAACCACCCGTGCGCACACAGCATCGCCTTCCCGATGTTTTATCGGAGGCAAAGAATACGGGGAGGGGGGTCAATCTGCCTGCACTACGCACACGCAAACGAGAAAAGGTTTGGGAACATTTTCTCGGTCTTGGTGTCACGTACGATGCTGCACCATCATATACTCGAACTATTGTAAGTCAAGCTATTGTAAGTCAGGTGCTTTCTGAAAGACTCCCAGGGGACCCTCCCGCATTAATTTACTGGCTCCTGGACCCCCTCCTCGGCTTCCTCCTCCACTTGACTCAGAGCTGAAGAATTCACCCTCCATCAGGGATGAAGCATCAAACCTCCCGGCCTCACCCCTGCTGCTTCCCTTCCCCTGCGTCCGGCCCTGATTCCACTGCTGCAGCCACGGGAGGCAGCCTCCCTCCCGAGTGCACGGGATGGTTTGCGGAAGGCGGGGAGGTGGCAGGGTCACATCATAGGCACGCGGTAATTTCTGTCCCGCAAATGCAGTCCACACAACTCTCCTCCAACACAGGCACAGGGCAGATCCGCTCCAGGCTGTGGGACAGATGGTTCCATGGTTGGAAAGGGAATCACACCAAGGACCTAATGAAACTTGAAACGGTCTAAAAATGAAATGTGTTCAGTAAAGGCATGGAAGGAAGGAAGTGAGGAAGGAAGGAGGGAGGGAGGGAGGGAAGGAAAGAAGAAGGAAAGTAGGAATGAGGGAAGGAAGGAAGGAAAGAAAGAAGGAAGGAAGGAAGGAAGGAGGAAAGAGGAAGGAAGGGAGGGAGGGAGGGAGGGAGGGAGGGACGGAGGGACGGAGGAAGGAAAGAGGGAGGGAAGGATGGAGGGAGGGAAAGAAGGAGGGGAGGAAGGAAGAAGGAATGAGGGAAGGAGGGAGGGAAGGAAGGAAGAAGGAAGGAAGGAAGGAAGGAAGGAAGGAAGGAAGGAAGAAGGAGGAAGGAAGGGAGGGAGGGAAGGAAGGAGGGAAGGAAGGAATAAGGCAAGAAGGAAGGAAGGAAGGAAGGAAGCAAGGAAGGAGGGAAGGAAGGAACGAGGGAAGGAAGGACAGAAGGAGGGAGGGAGGGAAGGACGGAAGGAAGGAATGGAGGCAGGGAAGGAAGGAAGGAAGGAAGGAAGGAAGGAAGGAAGGAAGGACAGAAGGAGGGAGGGGGAAGGGAGGGAAGAAGAAAAGAAGGAAGAAGGAAGGAAGGAAGGAAGGGAGGGAGGGAAGGAAGGAAGGGAGGAAGGGAAGGAAGAAGGGAGGAGAGACACCATAAGGGTGGGGGAGATGTTCCTAAGCACAGTTACAGAAGAAATTGCAGCCGGCTGACCGCTGGCTGCCTAGCTCTCGACCCCAAGAGCGGACGTGGCAAGGGAACTCGCAAACTGGCCACCTTCCCAGGGTCTGAGCGACAAGGACAAGCAGGGTTCCTCGACGAGCATTTCCTACTGTGTCTTCCCTGATGCTGACACCTGCAGCGTTGGAAAGCCCAACACGGAGGGGCACGAACGTGTACACGTGAAGCCTTGAACTCCGCTAAGAGATCCCAGCTGGCGTGGTCGTGCACATGTGTAAACACCTACTTTTTTGTCTGTTTGCTTGTTTGTTTCCACGCATGGAACTTTCCAGAACTCCCGTATGGCCCAGGTCCGCCTACCTGCTGCAGGACAAGATCTCTACAGTCAATAAAGCCTGGAAAATATCTCCTGAGTAGGTTCCCCACCAACTTTTTCCTTGGGTTTTCCATGGTGAAGCCATCAAGGTCCCCGTGATGGCATCTCGGGGCACATGTGCATGCACATGCACTTGTATTCAGGGACAGACGTGCAAACGTGCAAAGGATCGCCTGGACACGTCAGCACATAAACAGGGCTTTATTGTACACACGGGCTTTTTTCCTTTTGCTTTAGTTTTTCACTTAAGGAACCAAGCGGCCAAATAACTTTTTTAAGACTGTAGAACAAAATAGGGGTGTCTGGGTGGCTCAGTCGGTCAAGCATCCAACTTCGGCTCAGGTCATGATCTTGAAGTCTGTAAGTTTGAGCCCCACATCGGGCTCTGTGCTGATGGCTCAGGGTCTGGAGCCTGTTTAGGATTCTGTGTCTCCCTCTCTCTGTCTGCCCCTCCCCCGCTCACGCTCCGTCTCACTCTGTCTCTCAAAAGTAAATAAATGTAAAGGAAAAAAAATTTTTTTAAAAGACTGTAGAACAAAATAAATAAAATAAAACAAATGAAGTAAAATAAAATTAAATTAAGTTAAATTAAGTTAAATTAAATTAAAATTAAATTAAATAGGGATGCCTGACTGGCTCAGTCGGTTGAGCATCTGACTTCAGCTCAGGTCATGATCTCAAGGTTTATGGGTTCAAGCCCCATGTGAGTCTCTGTGCTGTCAGCTCAGGGCCTGGAGCCTGCTTCAGATTCTGTGTCTCCCTCTCTGTCTGCCCCTCCCCTGCTCACGCTCTGTCTCTCAAGAATAAACATTGGAAAAAAAAATTAAAATAAGTAACATAAAATAAAATAAAGTAATAAAATAAAAAAATGAAGTCAAATTAAACTAAAATTTAATAAAGTAAATAAATACAATAAAGTAAATAAAATAAAATAATGAAATAAAATGAAGTCAAATAAAATGAAGTAATACTAAATTTAATTTAACATAAACAAGATAAAATAAAATACAATAAAATAATAAAATAAAGTGAAGTTAAATTAAAACAACCAAAGTAAAATAAAGTAATATGAAGTAATATTAAATTACATTAAATTTAATTTAATTTAAACAAGATAAAATAAAATAAAGTAAAATAATAAAATAAAGTTAAAAATAATAAAATAAACTAAAACAAAGTAAAATAAAATAAAACGAAGGAATTCTTAATTAAATTAAATTTAATTTAAATTACACAAGATAAAATAAAATGCAGTAACATAATAAAATAAAGGGAAGTTAAATTAAAATAAGATAAAATAATAAAAATACAATGAAGTAACGTAAAATGAAGTAATACTGAATTTAATTTAATTTAAACAAGATAAAATAAAATACAATAAAATAATAAATAAAGCAAGGTTAAAATAAAATAAAATAATAAAAAAAAGGGAGGTTAAAATAAAATAATAAAATAAAGCGAGGTTAAAATAAAACAATAAAATAAAGTGAGGTTAAAATAAAATAATAAAATAAATGGAGGTTAAAATAAAATAATAATAAAATAAAATAAAATAAAATAAAATAAAATAAAATAAGATACAATAATAACATAGTGGTAAAATCCATACGGCACCACTTTCCGTGTGCAGGCCAGTGGTAAGAAGTTTATTCACTCTGCTGTGCTATCCGTTTCCAGAAACATTTCATCTTGCAAAACTGAAACTCTGTGCCCACTACACCCCAAAGTCCCAACTCCCCCTCCCTCCACCTCCAAGCAACCTTAATTTTTTTTTAAACAGCAAGGCGTTACTCTATAACGTAAAGGAACCAAGCTGTGCTAAGGTTCCCCCACTACGGAGCGCCCCCCACTATCTGCAATTCTTCCACCTCCAGCATTATTGTGGAAACTATCCCTGGCATCCAGCCTGGGATGACAATTGATTTAATGACTGTTTTGAGCCGGGAGCCACTCAGCAGACACGGGGCAGAAGGAGGCGTCCGGGACCAAGCGGGGCCTTAGCTGAGCCACAGCAGAAAGTCCTGCAAAGCGATCACGGCCGTGAGGCCCTCTCGTGGGGAGAGTCTGATGGGCACAGAGCAGGCACACAGCCGGCGCCCAGAGGCACCTGCCAGAGGGCTGACCTATTCCACTGGCTTCTCCCACGACCCTTGGCCGACCTCGGAAGCCACAACCCCGTCCTCAGCCCTGTGCATCTCTGTGCACCTGCCCTGCTCTGTCCAGACGCGTCACACCCACGTGGGAACCACGACTTTTTTGAGATGAGATCCGGGCTCTCCCTGTGGGTGCAGGACGCAGGCTGGATCCCCTGTGTGTTTCCCTCTTCCTCCTCTAGGTTCAAGGAGGCCAGCGCTGGTGAAAGTCCGTCTTTGCAACTTTTCTGCAAATCTAAAACTGCTTCAAAATAAATTGCATGCTTGGGTCGCCTGGGGGGGCTCAGTCGGTGAAGCGTCTGACTTCGGCTCAGGTCACGATCTCACAGTCTGTGGGTTCCAGCCCCACGTCGGGCTCTGTGCAGACAGCTCGGAGCCTGGAGCCTGCTTCGGATTCTCTGTCTCCCTCTCTCTCTGCCCCTCCCCTGTTTGCTCGCTGTCTCTCAAAAATAAGCAAACATTTTAAAATTTTTAAAAATAAATTGTATTTTAAAAACCAGATATAATTAAATTTACGAAGATCTGGTAGCTTTAGGGATAAAGCGGACTCAGTGGGGTGTGGAAAGGGATGCTGACTGTCTCAAAAACTTTAGGGGGCACGGGGGCAGCCACCTGTGTTTTATCTCTGCATGGACATTGAGTCCCCAGGGTTAAGGACCAGAAACAAACCCCTGTGTCGCAGGGATAAAATCAGCCAGAGCGCAGCGGTAGGATGGACGGTCTGAAGCACTTCCCGGGGCTCTAGACGCAAGGCTAGGAGTTTGGTTACTTTTATAGAAACAATGCCACCGTGTTGGGAAAATGAACCGAAACCGACTAAGGTTATAAATCCTGCACTTGCTCCTGCTTTTACACTAAGAGGTAATGATGTTCGAGAGCCGGGAGACATGAGGAGGAGGGTGCCGTGGTCAGGTTGAAATCTGAAGGTTAGCCGGACTAAAGGGGTCAATGAGGTGACTTCTAGTGGTATTGTTGCTATGAATCAAAGAACAATGTTGGGGTACGTGAGGGATGGTCAGTAATTGCTGACAAGCTTTTGGGAAGTAAATGTCTCAATTCCAACATCCCCAGCATTTAAACATTGACTGGTGTTCAGATCAAATACTTCCTCTACCCTCTTAGATGTGGTTCCCGGGAGGTGTGAATTAAACTCTTAGAGGACAGTTTGAAGGGAGGGGGTAAAAAGCATAGAATTTTATTAATATTTTACGGGCACCAACATTTGCAGAAAAGAAGTAAAAACTCAAGTAAGTGGCTACATTCAGGGGCATCTACACCATTTTAAGGAAAGGGGATTAGGCTTTGAGAGGTGGCAAATTGTGGGAAAGTGACTAGGATTGATGGGGGAAATTAATGGAAGACGGGGGGAGGGTTGATAAGGTTTTTTCTTTTTTTTACAAGTTTTTTTGCTAAGTTTTCTTTAGGTAGACTCTTGCCACGTGCAGTGATCACAGTCACCTTCCCAAAGGGCAACTTATACCCTGCTTTTTGGGCAGATAGGGCAGGGCCCAGAACTCCTCAGCTGCCTTCAGTTCAGAACAGTTTTCTCTGACAAGGCAGGTTGTGAAAATCCATCCGGCTGTGATGAAGGAGCCCTTTCCATGAACGGAGGTCCGTTTGCATGTTTATTATCCCTGCTCAAGCTTGCCTGTTGCCCCGTTCCACTGCATTGGTCTGACCCACTCACCCTTTCCTCAAGCTAAAGTGTGACAGGTTGCCTGTAGAAAATTGGACGTGAAGTTCACGTTTATGTCGGGTGTGTTCTTAGTGTGCTTGCTAGATAAGAGTCTCAGAAAAACATTAACAACAGGAAGAACTTAAGAATGGGACAAGAGGATCAGAAAACGCACCGTGTTGTATTTTTCCTGGGTAGATACGTGGCCAACGCACTTGTGGCCAACACCTTCCGTGTCCCCGCAAACGCGCGCCTTGAGCAGAAGCTGCTTTTTCAAAAGTCCTTTACCTCATGACATTCTTTGCACAAATCCCATCACGCGGCTCGTTCGTCCTACAGGAAAAGAGTAGAGAAATGTCCTTCCCAGAAGAGAATTTCTGGGTCCGCCATAGTTGGTGCAGATTTGACTCATTTTCCTGCTACCTTGGCAGCTTTATGTTAAACCTTCATTCGCATCCTGCAGAGGGTGGTGCGTTCACAGCGACTCCCTTACAGGGAGCACCGCCTCCTTTCTCATTGTCCTGTGTTCACAGAGAGGAATGTCAGACCTGAAAAAAGAAAAGTTAGCTTTATTTTATTTTATTTTATTTTATCTTATTTTATTTGGTTTTATTTTATTTGGTTTATTATATTATTTTATTTTATTTCATTTTATTTGGTAAGTTTTTTGAAAAAAGAAAAAATGATTTATTTTATTTTGTTTATTTTTGCTTTCTTGAGAAAAGAAAAGGCTGTTTTTTATTTTATTATTTTATTTTATTTATTTTTGGCAACTTTTTTGAAAGAAAGAAAAAGCCGTTTATTTGATTTGTTTTTATTATTTTATTATTTTATTTTATTTGGTAAGGTTTTTGAAAAAAGAAAAAGTGATTTATTTTGTTTACTTTTGTTTACTTTTTTGAGAAAAGAAGCTGTTTATTTTATTTTATTATTTTATTTTACTTGTTTTTGGTAAGCTTTTTGAAAAAAGAAAAATTAGTTTATTTTACTTTGTTTATTGTTGATAACTTCTTTGAAAAAAGAAATGAAAAAAAAGAAGAAATGGTTTATTTTATTTATTTCTGGCGACTTTTTTGAAAAAAAGAAAAAGCTGTTTATTTTATTTTCTAATTTATTATATTCTATCATTTTATAATTTTATTTATTTTTGTTAACTATTTGCAGAAAAGAAAAAGATAATTTTATTTTATTTTGTTTGTTTTTTTGGTAACTTTTTTGAAAAAAGAAAAAGTCATTCATTTTATTTCATTTTTGTTTTTATGTCGTTTTATTTTGTTTTATTTCAATTTAATTTACTTTTACTGTATTTTTTTTTTCCTTTCATTTCATTTTACACTTTTCGGTAGCTCGGTGGGGAGGGGCCCTAACATACTAGAGAAAGAACACGTTACCCTAATAGAAATGCCCACCACAGCCAGCGTGCAGGTGAGATATTCTGCCTAAACATATTGCTTTTATAATATTTTTTCCGTGTGTTCCTTACCCGTCCTGGAAATTCACTTCTCATTCACAAATCCAACACTCTACAAATCAAGTCAGCAAATTATGCCCCCCTCCCCCACCCCTTCTGTTGTCTTTCTTTCCACGGCCCTTGGAGAACAGTTTTTCTATTTTTTAATAGTTGGGAGTGGGGGGAAGAAAATCAAAAGGAAAACCGTATCGCGCACCTATCACGATTACAGGAAACTCCAATCTCTGTGCCTATAAGGTTTTATTGGAACACGCGCACGCATTGGGCACTGTCTGTATACAGGTGAGCAGACCTCCAAACAGAAGATGAGCTTTTGTCCAAAGGGAAATTGAAAACACACAGAGTCTGGATCCAATAACCCGCATGTCAATAATTTTAGTGGAATAGTTATTATTAGCTCAACAGTATAATCGGTTAAAACAGCACCAGAAAAAAAAAAACACGGCTTTTCTGAATTATGCGATCCGTATGGCTGCATGGCTGTGTGATATCACACACACATGCTATCTGTCTACACCTCTATATGTCCACGCGCATTTATATGTGCAGGTACATGCACATGTGTGTATATGCAATTGTATAAAAGTACAAATATACACACAAAAGCGTGTGCATCCGTGGATATGGTACATACCTCCACCAAAAAAAAAAAGGAGTCAAATACCCAAAGTTTATGACTTCCTCCAAATGGGAAGGGACCCAATTGCTCAACAACCATAAAATGAATCCATATTCCACGGTAATGGAGAGAAACACGCTAGAAACACAGGCTCCAGGAAGGACAGATTTCACAGGCATTACAGTGCCCGCCAGGAGCCCGACACAGAGAAGCCTGTGCCTCATGGCCGTTTGCAAAGCCCCCAGCCACCTGCCCGGCTGCCCATGGCCACATGGGACCCTCAAGGACTGGGTCCTGGGTCCCCTCCGTGTTATTTCCTGATGTGGATGCTGTTAATTTAAAAAAAAAAAAATTTTTTTTAATGTTTACTTTTGAGAGAGAGAGAACGGGGTGGGGACTGGAGGGGCAGAGAGAGAGGGAGACACAGAATCCGAAGCAGCTCCAGGCTCCGAGCTGTCAGCACAGAACCTGATGCGGGGCTTGAACCCACGAACCATGAGATCATGACCTGAGCCAAAGTCTTAGCCAACTGAGCCACCCAGGAGCCCCTCGATTTTCCGAAAGCACATTGGTCTGACACTGTGCACGTCCCCAGTCAATCCTAAATGTGTGATGCTTATCAATTTACGTTCTTCATAAACAACAGGGCCCCTACGCATGGAGCTCATCTCCTTATTTGGCTTTGCATCGTCTACACGGCTTTTCTAACACCTTTACTCGCATGCAGATATCCTGCTGCCCAAAGCCATCAGGAGCTCAGAGCGCATTAAAAGGAGGGAGAACATAGGGGCGCCTGGGTGGCTCAGTCCATTAAGTCTCTGACTCTTGATTTTTTAAAAAGGCAGAAGGAACGTCTTCTGTTTGGATACTTGAATTTGGTTTTTTTTTCTTTTTTTTTTTTTGGATACTTGTATTTTTGCTAGGAAGTGTAGCTGATCTTGGAAGTGAAAATGCAGTTTCTTTATTCTCTGCACCTAGCAAATGTGTATTCTATGCTGAAATGTAGGCTTTTTAAAAATTTTTAATGCTTATTTATTTTTGAGAGATGGGTAGAGAGAGAGGGAGACACAGAATCTGAAGCAGGCTCCAGGCTCCGAGCTGTCAGCACAGAGCCCGATGCCCCTATAACTATTATCTATCTTGCGGTTCTAGGGTTCACCCCGTATCCAGCGTCCTGGTGCCCAAGCACCTGAGAGTTGACGGATTCCCCTCTGTGGCTCCAGCCCAGGATGGGGGCCTCAGGCTTTTTCTCTTGCAAAAAGGGGGTGATAAGAGGGGACCCCCCCCCTCCTTGCTGGTGTCGTGTGGCCTATGTGAGCTGAAACGTGGATACGGTTTCTCCCCAGCAGGCGGGAAAAAGTTAACTAATGTTACTTCACCTTCCCAGTAGGGTCCTTTGCAAAGGGGTGTGCACGGGGATTAACATGCGGTCACCTTCCCTTACCAGTAATAACTCATCAGTTTTAGACAGAATCTGTTTTGTAAAGGGCTCAGCACCAGGATTAATGCCAAGTAACCTTCCACTGGAAGTCACAATTTATCATTTTTACATAGATTTTTTTGTAAAGGGGTCAGCACAAGGATTAATGCAACCTAACTTTTCATCGGAAGTGATTTTTCATTCTTTTTAGGTAGGGAGATAGAGAAACAGATATATTGCACTTGTCTTGTCATTGCTTGTATACACATTGCATACATCCTGTGGGGATTAATTCTATGTAGAGATATTTAGTGTCTATAACTAATAATATAGATACGATAGTTTTCCACATAACTTTATATGTACGTACATATATAAATGCACACATATATAAATGCACACACATAGTATTAGTTATACTAAATGTTTATAACTAATATACATAGTATAGTGACACATATAAGTTTATATATGTACATATATTAAGCCCACACATATACACCCTGTTATGTTTCATGTTTATAACTATATATATACATAGTAGAGTCACACATATAAAGTTTATGCATATACACATATATAGAAACACACTGATATACGCCCTATTAGTTATATTTACTGTTTATGACTATATACATATAGTCATAGTTACACATATAAGTTATGTATGTATATATATAAACACACACATATACATCCTATTACTTATATTTACTGTTTATGACTATATATATACATAGAATAGTTACACATATAAGCTTATATATGTACGTATATATATATAAACACACACATATACAGCCTGTTAGTTGTATTTAATGTTTACAACTATATATATATGTATATATATATATGTATAGTCACACATATAAGTTTATGCATGTACACATATATAAACACACACATATACATCCTATTACTTATATTTACTGTTTATGACTATATATATATACATAGAATAGTTACACATATAAGCTTATATATGTACGTATATATATATAAACACACACATATACAGCCTGTTAGTTGTATTTAATGTTTACAACTATATTTATATGTATATATATATATGTATAGTCACACATATAAGTTTATGCATGTACACATATATAAAAACACACAAATATACATCCTATTAGTTATATTTACTGTTTATGACTATATACATAGTATAGTTACACATATAAATTATGTTTGTATATATAAACACACACATATACATCCTATTATATTTACTGTTTATTACTATATATATACATAGAATAGTTACACATAAAAGCTTATGCATGTACATATATATAAACACGCACATATACAGCCTGTTAGTTGTATTTAATGTTTACAACTATATATATATATATGTATAGTCACACATATAAGTTTATGCATGTACACATATATAAAAACACACTGATATACACCCTGTTAGTTATATTTACTGTTTATGACTATATACATAGTATATTTACACATACAAGTTATGTATGTATATATAAACACACACATATACATCCTATTATATTTACTGTTTATTACTATATATATACATAGAATAGTTACACATATAAGCTTATGCATGTACATATATAAACACACACATATACAGCCTGTTAGTTGTATTTAATGTTTACAACTATATATATATGTATAGTCACACATATAAGTTTATGCATGTACACATATATAAAAACACACTGATATACACCCTATTAGTTATATTTACTGTTTATGACTATATACATAGTATAGTTACACATACAAGTTATGTATGTATATATAAACACACACATATACACCCTGTTAGTTGTACTTAATGTTTATAACTAATACGCAAACTATATACCGTTACACATATACATTTATATACATATACATAAACACACACACATATAACAGAGAGATGTATTATAAGAAATTGACTGATGCATGACGGAGGCTCACACGACCCAAGATCTGTAGGCTAATTTGGCAAACTGGGGCCCCAACCTACCTGATGGTGTGAGTTCTCACCCAAACGCCAACAGGCTCGAGACCCGGGAAGAGCCCGCGTTCCAGACACTCCAAAAGCAGGAGAGTGCACCTGTCCTGCTTCGACAGCACTCAGCAGGTGAAATTCTCTCTTCTGCCCCACACGTCTGCCTTTTTGATGTAGTCGGGCCTTCAACTGATGGCACAGGGCCCACCCACACTGGGGAAGGCCATCTGCTCTACTCCGTGCATGCATTCAGGGCTCATCTATTCCTGAAACACCCTCACGGACACACACAGGATCACGTTTCCCCACACGTCTGGCACCCCCACGGCCCAGCCAAGTTCACACGTGCAGTTAACTGTGACTCTCCATCAATGTGCTCTTTTCAGCAAAGCGGTGATGGCTCCAAGGACAGGCCTTCCCTTCCCCCACTCCGTTCCAGCCCTCAAGCTCCATGCATGTGCGGGTTAATTGTACCTGGACTTGGACCACTGAGGTGCCCAGCTGTTTGGTCAAACGCTAGGCGAGGTGTTGCTGGGAAGGTGCTTTGCCAAAGGGATGAACACCCACCATCAGCTCATTTTTAACAAAGTACACTTTTTCCATACCAGGTGGGTGGGCCTGGTCCAATCAGTCGAAGGCATGACACAAAGGAACAAAAACCAAAGTGGACTCTCCCAACAAAAGGGGGCGGTGTTTGCCAGACCTTCCAGCCCGCTGCCCTGTGGAATTGGGACTCCAGTTGGCCACGTCGATGCCGGCCCGTGCCTCCAGCCTGCTGGCTTGCCCCACAGATTTCAGCCTCGCCGGCCCCTACAACGCCTCGAGCCCACTCCTTAAAATACACCTGCACATGCACACGCATCCTGTTGGCTCTCTCTGGAGAACCCTGAGGAACACCACGGTAAAAGGGGCAACCCAGTCATCACGCCGAGTCCCGGAGCATGTCCCCTCCAAGGAACAGGGGCCATCTGCAGGAAAATGCATCTTAAAACAACTTCCAAGGAAATGCCCCAAAGCAGGAGGCATGCATTTGGAATTGTGGGATTTGGGCTGGGTGCCCAGCTCTCCCTGGGGGTGTCTTTCACTGCAGGCGGGGCGGGGGCGGTCGAGCCTGTGAGTGCATCCGCGGGATGTTGGGACGTCCTTGACCACACCCACAGGCGGTGACATGTCTGGGGCAAAGGCCCTTGGGTGGCATCAGGGTGTCAGTAGCACAGGGGTCGATTGGGTAGGACAGCACCTGAGCTGGCCCCAGTGCCCCAGGGGAGGTGGGCTCTACCGTATATATGATAGTATAAGTCTAGCTCAAGGCCCCCCAGGGAAGGTGAGCTCTACTATATATATGATAGTATAAGTCCACCTCCAGTCCCCCAGGGAAGGTGGACTCTACCGTATATATGATAGTATACGTCCAGTTCAGTCCCCAGGGGAGGTGGGATCTACCGTATATATGGTAGTATACGTCCAGTTCCAGTCCCCAGGGGAGGTGGGATCTACCGTATATATGATAGTATACGTCCAGTTCCAGTCCCCAGGGGAGGCGGGGTCTACCGTATATATGGTAGTATACGTCTAGCTTCCGTCCCCAGGGGAGGTGGGCTCTACCGTATACATGATGTATATGGGTTTATTGTGTTCTCCACGGTGAAACAATCATACCGAAGGATTATCTGCTTCACCCACACCCCCCAAAACGAGGTAACTTTTTTGGTAATTATCTGGTTAACTCAGTCAGTGAAATTTGCCAAAGTGATTCATCATCCCTAAAAGTTTTGTTTCTTGTTCTTTTGCTCTTTGATAGCCCCCTTGAGATTTCTAACAATTAAATGTGACAGCCTTTCTTTGCAATAGCATCAGCACGTTTTGCAATCTCTGCTGAGCGTGGCTTTTTCCTAATCTCAGTTAAATTTCCTTGTAAGTCATTTATCTTCCTGATTCACTTTTGAAGGACCCACGTCTCCCTGTGGGATGTCACGTCAGTGGATGTTTAGAGCTCCAACTCCTTCTGGCTTTGATGTTGACACCGTAAGCATCTTTCACAAATTCCTGTGTCCGTATTTTCGCCCCATTTATTGAAAAACCGATTCTGGGGAAACCGCACATTACTTCACGATGTGTCAAAATTCCTTGTCCTGCAAAGAAACGCTGGGGCGTCCCAGCATGGCTGAGCTCACGGTGTCTGGCCTTTATCTGGTGCGGACAAGAACTGGGTGAGTTTCTAATTCTTCAGACCCGACTATGTGACTGACGAGCATTCGACAGGACAGAGCACATGGAACCATAATTTCCCCCATCTTATCAAGACTGCTTTGTCCTACTTACTCCTTTCATGCTCATGGATCTTCCTTGCTTACAAATTCTATACATGGTGTTAGGAAACTCCACAAAAGGTGTGGAAAGGAGACCTCTTTAACCTGTACGCACATCGCGTTCCGTGATTTTCTTGTCACCTCATTACTTGTAAAAAAGGTACAGTTGCTATGGGATGTCGTTGACCCAAAGGAGCCCAGCCAGTGAGGAGGGCATCGATCCAGTCTTGGAACTCTGTTTTTATTCTGTCTATCCTATTCTGAAATTTCTCTGCTTCCCCCTCCCCCCAAAAAAGCATTTGATTGTCAAGCCTCAGGATGACTCAGTAAGTCGTGAATCCTCCCTGAAATAAGCCACCTTGGATTCAAACCTAATTATATTCTGAATCAATAGTCTCTTCGAGGACCAGTACATGATTGATCGTTGACGAAGGCACGTACACGCACACGAGGGCACCAGTGAATTCAGCCCCCGTGAGCCCTGCCGTAATATTCGCACCCCTCTCCACCCCTCTCCATTTCTATTTTCCTTTCCCCCTTTTCCTGGGTCTGAGCTCTAGCTGAATCGGGTCAAACAATGTGCACGTGCTGGCCAGCGCTAAACGAATTTTCTAATTCCATTTATGCCTGATGCTCCTTAAAATGCACCTCCCTCTCTCTCTCCGTCTCTCTCTCTCTCTCTCTGTCATGCTCACAATGCACGTCTTTGTTCTGTCCATCCTGAGCAAAACGCCAGTTCACAATGAACTATAGCAAGCTTCCAAAAACACCCAGGCTTTCAAGCCTATAGAAGGGGTAAAAAACCCACACCACCGGGACACATGGTTTTCATCTAAAGGACTAAAATAATTCAAAAGAGGTCAGCATTTTTAAAATTAATTAGTGCTCTGCCTCTTGGTGAAAAACCAAAGAATCGTCTGTTGTACAGCAAAATGAGGTCATGGATTTCTTTTTTTTTTTTTTTTTTTTTCTATTCAAGCAGATGGTTTGCATTAAAAATGATACGGGCTAAGGGAATTTCAGCCTTTGGGGAGATTCCTGCACGCAGAGTTTCTTGAGATGCCCCTCTAGTCTCAAGGGGCGCGTAGACGATAACCCCACAGGACCGGGCACCCGGGCAGTGAGTTTCTGTCTTTCCTGCATCATCCTGGGTGAAAATATGCCTGAAGTCACTGACAGCTAGCTTCCACCCCCGCATAGACTCAGACAAACCCCCGGGGAACCTGCATGCTGGTGGGTGTGATCGCACAGCCACTCCCTGCGGCCAGAACACTCATTACAGACCCAGCTGATTTGCTGGATACAGTAGACAGGCGGACTCCACAGGTAACCGAAACGGCAAGATAACAGAATAGAAGGAAAACTCCTTGAGCTCGGATGCTTAAGCGGCCGCCATTCCCGACAAATGCTCCCAGATCCTCCCTGCGGAGAGACCGAATACAGAACCGGCCGTGGCCAGACCAGCTGTGCAAACAGAAAACCCCTGACAGCAAAGGCCCCAAATGTCCGGGACCTGATCACCCCCCGCCAAGATCCCTCACTCTTGCCCCTGGTTTTCTTCCCACCTTAGGACCAGCCCAACAAGGCTTGGGTCAGGCTCCCCCTGACCCATCCCATAGGACGCCCTGCTTCTGCTCAGCCGACACCAGCTCCCTCCCGGAGCCCCCAGCCCCCAGCCACGTGCACACCTGTCCTTTCCCATTTTTGTCCACAAGGCAGGTGGGCCCCACCTGTGCCCGCCTCGGAGCCTCCACTGACACATCTGTGCTCAGCGGCCGACTCCTTCCCCAGCTCTGAATAAACCGCTCGCTCAGGTGGTCTCCGGCATTCCCCAGCATCACGTCCACATCCTGCATTAAGTGTCCCCTGCTCCCTATTTGCCGTCCCCGAGCTGCTCTGCGACTCACTCCCCTCCCCTCTCCCCTCCGGCTCACGGCCACCTGCCCCCATCCTGCACACCCCAGGCAGGTGCTCACCCTGAGGCAGCCTGCTGGGACCCCTGTGCTCCCACCACCCCTACGCCACATGGCCACTGGTGGTGCGCACATTTGAAGGAGCCGCTGATTGTCTGCCGGCCTTCGGTGTCCTCCGCTCGGGTAAAGAGGGGCGTGTTGCTGAGATCCGTTGAATCTTGTCTCCTGGCTGAAATCACGGCAGCCTGACTCATCCCCCGGGAGGCTGGAGCCAACCTGTCTATTCATCTCTTGCCTGTAAGACAGAGAGAAGCAAACTCACTTGGCTCGTACATCGAATATATTTATTCTCATTGACTTGCCCAATCTCCCCTTGAGAGGCATTTACATCGCTTTATTTTTGTAAACGTTTATTTATTAGTTTGAGAGAGAGAGAGAGAGAGACTGAACAGAGGAGAGGCAGATAGAGAGAGAGAGAGGGAGAGAGACAGAATCCCAAGCAGGCTCCGAGCTGTCAGCACAGAGCCCAGCATGGGGCTCGAACCCATGAACCGTGAGATCATGACCTGAGCGGAAGTCAGATGCTTAACCAACTGAGCCACCCAGGCGCCGCTATATCAATTTATTTGGATTCACTGCACAACATCACGATAAATACTATGACGCCTGCAACGTACCCTCTGCCCTTGCTTGTATTCCTGGATGGTTTCCTTCGCCCAAGAGTCTGCACATGAGAAACTTGCTTTCCGCGGTAGACCAGAGATCCCAGATGTTGCTACTATGAATCCCCGAAAGTGCCTTCTTTTTCACGGGCGTTGGGAAAAGCAGGTCTGGACGGACCCCTGCCAGATTCTTGGAGGCAGTGGATCTCAGCCTCAGCCCCACGGACAGTGCCGGCTTTCCAGGGCGAGCCTTCCGTCCGCAGACACACGGCTGTGAATCCGACGAGCGAGACGTTTCCCGACCCCAGCTCTCCGCTCTTATCAAAGCCCGAGCTTCCCGATGCTTTGGGCTTGACGTGCAACTAAGTGAGTCAAGGCTGGCTGCACAATACTCGTGCACCTGTAAAAAACCTCTTTCAAGAACCAGCAGCCTCATATGGGATGAGTGAAGATATCCCTGATTTCCGCAAACTTGTCAAAGATGTGATCGTGTGTTTTCACAGAAGGTGCACACGTCAGGCTTCCCACTGGTTTCTTTGTCTGTCTGTGTCAGGGTGTGCGTGCTTGCGTAGAGTTTTTAAAAATTTAATCTCGGGGCGCCTGGGTGGCTCAGTCGGTGAAGCGACCGACTCCGGCTCAGGTCCTGATCCCATGGTTCGTGGGTTCGAGTCCCGCTTCGGGCTCTGTGCTGACAGCTCGGAGCCTGGAGCCTGCTTGGGATTCTGTGTCTCCCTCTCTCTCTCTCTGACGCTCCCCAACTCGCACTCTGTACTCTCCTTCTCTCTCAAAAATAAATAAACAGTGATTTCTGACATAGTCTTTGCAGGGCACATGAGGACCACAGCTACTGGTCGTGGACGTTAACAGAGATACCAACGCCATTGAGTGTAGACAAACTGTATGAAATATGGGTTTTTTTAGTTTGTTTATTTATTAAGAGACATAGAGAGAGTGAGCAGGGGAGGGGCAGAGAGAGGGAGAGACAATCCCAAGCAGACTCAACACAATCAGTGCAGAGACCAACATGGGGCTCGAACTCACCAACCATGAGATCATGACCTGAGCTGAAATCACGAGTCAGATGCTTAACCGAGGGATGAGCAGCGAGGGATGACCTCACAGCTGTTAGGGAGGGACCACGGACAAGGCAATGACACCACGTGTTGGCGAGAATGTGCCCATAACACAGCCTGAGCGACAAAGTCCATTCTTCTGAGAATCCTTGACTGCCCGATGCCATCGTCACATTGGGGACATAGCATCCCGTGCTAGAGAGTGACAGTGCTGATTCAATCTAGTCAGGGAAGTCATATGCCCCCGACAGAGCAGAGAAAAATACACCCACATCTGGAAAGATCACTCTCCGATGCCTGGCCTCCCGGCCCAGATCCACCTTTATTAGGACCCCTTTCCCCTTATCCTGTCCGTGTGCCTTAAATCCCAGGGCCCAGCATTTCCACAGTTCTCCCCAATTTGTAACTCTGTGACTCAAGAGACGGAGTCTTGTAGAGACTGGAAGAGTGTCCCCCTCTCCCAAAATGCACATCCATCTGGAACTTCAGAATGTGACTTTATTTGAAAATAGGACCATCGCCATTGCAGGTTAGGATGATGTCATGTCCTGATGGCAGTGACAGGTGTCCTTTGAAGAAGAAGAGACACAGATCTAAAAAAAAAAAAAACAAACCCATGTCAAGACAGAGGCAGAGATTGGGGTGATGGTTCTACAAGCCAACAGTAGGGGAGGGAAAGTCATTTTCCTCTACCCTGCTAATTCTGTACCGGAGGGATGCAAATTAAACGGACGATAAGTTCACAAGAAAATAACTAGCTTTAATTACGTACATTTGTAACCATGGGAGCTCACAAAGAAAGCTGTAGTTCAAGGAGGCAGCCTGATGATGTTTGTGTAGCACCTTAGAGTAAACAGAGGAAGAGGGGTTTGTGCTTCCCATAGGAGGAAGTAAGTTTGGAGAAAGGGAAAGGTAAATTGTGTTGTAAATGGCATTGTCTTCTTATGTGCATAGAAAAGTCTCTCGGATAGTAAGAAATGCCTCCAGAAGTCACTGTCTTTCTGGTAAGAGGTGTTTCTGCAAATGTGGATTTCTTTTAGGAAAAGGGGAAATTCACACACTCTGTTTTTAGGCAGTCAGGGAAAAGTAAAGAACTTTTCCTGCACCTGCTGGCTTGAAAAAACCTGTAGCTCAAAATCGCCCATATCACCAAAAATCTATAGTTTAGGATAGCACATTGTGGTCCCCTTTGGAGGGAACGTCGAAGGTTAGCAGAAGCCCCCATGGTGGGGTGGAGGGAGATGTAGGGGACAGACCTGGGAGAGGACGCACCTGTTGTTGTAAGTCCCTAAAAGTATGGTCATTTGTGAGGGCCACCCCAGGAAAGTCCTACCTGTGCCACCCTGGGATTATCCGATTCGCAAGCTGTGCACCCTGACAACTGGACCTTCCCCTGCTTGGTCCCCATGGCGGCCTCCACATCAGCAGCCTAAGGGACCTGGTGCATCATCAGACAAAACAAATGCCTTGACCCACCCACACCTCCCCCAATAGGGGGGAAAATCACATTTCTTTTTTTAAATTTGTAAATTTTAATTTTTTAACTGTTTATTTATTTTTGAGAGAGAGAGAGAGACAGAGTACGAGCAGGGGAGGGGCAGAGAGAGAGGGAGACACAGAATTCGAAACAGGCTCCAGGCTCAGCCGTCAGCACAGAGCCCGACGTGAGGCTCGAACTCGTGAACCATGAGATCATGACCTGAGCCGAAGTCAGACGCTCAACCAACGGAGCCACCAAGGTGCCCTGAGAAATTGCATTTCTAATGTGAAGCAAAGTAAATGAGGCAGCACAGACAAACAATTTTACATTCTGCTGGGTTTACTGGGTCAGCGGTGAGGGCGGATACATGAGAGGTAGCAACAAAAAGCAACAGTGTTCAGAAGCATAAAAAACACAAGTGAAAAGTCCTCTCCTCCCCGCCTCATCCACGACGTCAAATGAAAACTCACGGAAATACCGCTTGGCCCTTTTTCGATTGCCATTCCGAATGACCATTTCTGAAATCCTGTGCAAAATCAGCATATGCATTCGTTGGGGTTTCTGCACCTTGAGAGAGGAGGTCCTGATACCCCGTTACCTTCCCTGGACCCCCCCCCCCGTCTTTCTCCAGATGGTTGGTTCCTGTGTACAGAATGCTTGATTCCCCTGCATTCTGCACCGAGCATGAAACACCCACTGAAATTTCTTTTTCTCATTCTGCAAGGTATAGACCGTTTTTTTTTTTTTTTAGGAAGACAGCACTGTGTACAACGATAATTTTAAATATTCAATCCGAGTGGAGTCCACCTGATGGCAAAAATAATCCCCGTTGCATTTTCTTACTAGGAGTACCACTGTTTTATATCATATATGTTCTCCTTACATATATCATATGCATGTATATGATATATGCGTATATCCGTTATATCCACACATGTATCTGAGATGCTTACTTATATACATTTCATGCGGTGCTGACCTAGTTATGCATTTTCATGCCAAACACCTTCATCGAGGCCTGGGAGCTGGGTCCGTCCAGTGGTGCCTGCGGACCACACCCAACGTCAACGACCTTCCCAATTCCAGCCGTCTCTGACCCAACAACATGCCCCAGGAAACACCAGTCTGCCCCCCTCCCCCACAGAGGACACCAGCCCTTCGCCAAACTGTAAAAATAGAAAAAGTTGGGATTCCACTTTGGAGGATGTAAGAACAGTAAATCCCAACTTTGCACCAGGCCCTGTGCTTTCGCGATAAACACGGATGCTCAGCTCGCAGGTGGAGAGGGGAGGCCAGCGTTTGCAGGCGCACAGCGAAAGTGAAATGCAGTGGGTGGGGGAGGGGAGGTGTGTGCCCAGAGCTCCGCCCCCGTGTCCAGGCCGCAGCCCCAGGCACTGTCCCCTTCCCTGTGGGCCCCTGGCTGGTCTCTAATCACAGGGACAGCAGGTCAGCAGGAAAAACAGGGGAGGGAAGTCCGTTCCGGAATGAACGTTGAGGGTCAGCATCTGTGTGGTTGTGTGTGCATCTATCTGTTCACGGTGTGTGTGGCCGTGTCTGTGCACGGCATGGGCACCCTCCCTGCTGTCCGTCTCGCTCTGGCTCTTTCTTAACCCATTTTAATTCGAAAATCGCACATTTGGGGGCGCCCTGCCCTGAACCGGCAGCCTCTCAACCTGGACTGAGAAAACCAAGCAGCCCAGCATCTTTGTTCTTTCCAGACTAGTGAGAAGAAAACAAGGCAGTAAACCCCAAAAGGGCCCTCCGTCACCCCTAGCTGAGAGGTTACATGCTGGAGGACCGTGAACCCACCAGAAGGGACAGGAAGGGACGGACAAGGCAGGCGTCCCCGGTCCCCTGAAATTACCCAAAGTCCTCTAAAGCGTATCCGCTGGCCTCCACGCTGGGTCCCCCGGAAGGTTCTGCACTGTGTCAGCACCCATCCTTGCAAAGGGGAACCAGCAGGTCTAAACATCGCAGGGACAAACAGGCTCGTCGCCTTTCCAGCCTCATTTTCAAAGGCTGGCTGTCCACAAAATGAAAATCCTCGGATCGACACATTCTTGGCCCTTGGAAAACTCCCCCTCGGAGCTCACCCCGCCCACACCATCCCTGAGTTCGGAACAGAAGGCAGCCTGGCCCCGGGTCAGATGGAATCCAGGAGGGAAAATCCGCAAGCCGGGATCCAGGGTGCTGATCCCGCGGGACAGGAGTGGGCAGCCCCTCTCGCAGCCGGGTGCGGGGGTCCTGGAGGTCTGGGCACCTCCGTGCACGGGGACCGGGGCTCCTGGGTAGGCAAAGAGGATGCAAAACGCGGCTGTGTGGACACACAGGGCAGACGGCACACAGCCAGGCACAGCCCCCTTCCTCCCGCACTCTCCGCAGGGCTTCCACAGGGTGCAGAGAATACCGCCCCGCTCTGCTGTGCACCTGGCCCCAAATGGGTGGGGGTCCCACCCCAGGCCAGGTGTGACCACCCTGCCGAGCTGCAGACACAAAGCGTCCGCAGGTATAATTGATGGAGAAGAGACAGAGACGGAGACTCAGAGAGAAGGCGAGACAGGGAGGGAGGTCCCACCCTGGGGGAACCCACCGCTGGGGCAGCTACGTTTAAAAAGCCAACAGACCCCAGGCCCCGGAGAAAGACAATGAGAGACAAAATAAATCCCCTGATGCAGATAACTCAGCACATTTTCTCTCTTCCCAGGAGAGCACATGGAAAGTCCGGGATGACTTTTCTCTGGTTCTGACTCATCGGGGAAATTCCTCCTGCAATGTGGCAGTGATAGGCGTGTCTGTCCTCGTTTAGGGCCCAGGAGAATTCTGGGGCTTCCTCCTCCCTCATGTGCCGGTAGACAGGACGGGAGGCATTGGGTGGGGGTGGGAGGGGGGTGATGCAGACGACCTGCTCGTGAACAGGAGTCCCCCTGATGAAGCCGGAGCTTGCACTCAGCTGGACACGCGTTTGACGCTCCTTCGTTTTCATTTCGATACGTTTGCCCAAAGAGGACAAGGTCACCTTAGCAATGATGCGTGTTAGATACAAAGGTTAGCTGATGCTTGGAGCTCTCCACATTACTTAACGGCGATAAAATATTTCCTCCCCCACCTCACCCTGCCTGAAAGAAATGCAACATCGCAACAAAGTCTCGAGTTCCCTCCGGCAAGCTAGCAAATGACAGTCTGAATCGTATCCAAAAACTGTCAGTGAAAGCTCTACAAGTCAACGCGTGCTGTTTTCTGGGCTATTAATGAGGTCAAGAGGGCGGCCTTGCATGACAGACTTTTCTATGCCGTGGGACAGAGCGGGTCTCCAGAAAAAATGGGTCTCGGACATTTGCTCACGATTTCACACGTCTGTATAGTTCCTCAGTCAACTAAGTAACAAAATTGAATGATGAACCAGGAAGATACCTTCATATGTGTGGATATGACTTATCCGTCATCTATTGTCTATCAATCATATGTAACATGTATCTATGTATCTATCTAGCCATCTATCTTATTTATCATATCCATCCATACATATGTATGTATGTATGTAACATCCATCGATCAATCTATCATCTATCAATGATACTTCTATGTATATATTTGTCTATGTATCCACCCATCATATCTATCTATCCATCCTTCTATCTATCTATCTATCTATCTATCACCTATGTATCCACCCATCATATGTATCTATCCATCCTTCTATCTATCTATCTATCTATCACCTATGTATCCACCCATCATATCTATCTATCCATCCTTCTATCTATCTATCTATCTATCTATCACCTATGTATCCACCCATCATATGTATGTATGTATCTATTTATTCATCCATCTATCCATCCACCCATCTAATCATCTATTATCTATCTACCTATTATCTATCCATGTATACATCTATCTGTCACCTATCATCTATCTATATACCTACCCATCATCTATCTATCCATCCACCCATCTATTCATCCAGCTACCTATGTATGTTTCATCTATCTATTGATCCATCTATTAATATACTAACCCATCTATTATCTGTCTAGTATGTTTCATCTACCTATTAATCCATCTATTAATATATTAACCCATCTATTATCTGTCAGTCTATCAATCATCTATATCTATCCACTCATCACCGACCTAGGCATCTCTACGGAGTCATCCCTTTCCCCCGTGACCATGCACACACATCATGATGTGAAACCAAGCAGCCACCCCATTTCAACAGCGTGTGCTGTGTAGGAGGGGTTTGCAAAGAGTCCACATTCCTTTGTCTTCAGGAAGTGATCAGAGCCCTTTGGTGGTGCGGCCGGCTAAGCTGTGATTCCATTTGGATTTAATAAATGCTTCCATGTAACCCTGCAAACACAACAACCGGCCCTCGATTTCATGCATGCGACAAGATCTGGGATACGCATTAACGAGAGAGGGGCCGTGATGAACTTAACATTTGTCTCGTACAAATAAGATTTGCCGTAGATTTTTGTGCGCGTGTGTGTATGACCCAATTAGAGTTTCAACATCAATTTTTAAAATTACTCTCTCTGCTTTTGCTAAGGGTCACTGACGCCTTATGGTTTATGGTATATCCATCTGTTCAGAATTTTTCCAACATTTTAACAATTTCCGTTAATATTTCAACTCCACGAGTGATGTTTAGAAAGCTAAAGCGTTTGGACTCCGGGTTGATCCTGCTGTTTCAAAAGCACGAGTTGGGTTTATACTATCTGAAGTGGAAGATTTTTTTTTTCCAGGGGAGTGGAATTTCCACATGGCTTTGATCATTTTTTTTTTAATATTTATCTATGTTTTAGAGAGAGAGAGAGAGTAGATGGGGCAGGGACAGAGGGAGACGCAGAATGTGAAGCAGACTCCGGGCTCTGAGTTGTCCGCACAGAGCCCGACGCGGGGCTCGAACTCACCGACCTTGAGACCATGACTTGAGCCGAAGTCGGATGCTGAACCGACTGAGCCACCCAGGCGCCCCTCAACTGCGTATTCCCGGGGCGGTCCTGGCTGGCATTGGATGGTGTCTGTTACATTCTTACAGGGAACCCGAAGCCTGTGCGAAGCACGGGCCCCCATTCTCGCACACGGCACCGCTCGGGTTAACGTAACACCTAAGACAAGGCGCTCCGAAGAACTTTCCCCTGCTAGCGGATACGCGTCCTCTACTGCCGAGGTCAATCAATTTTCTCCAAATCTTAGAATTCTTTCCTCTACAAAACAAATAAATAAGTCAACAAAAGCGCTTTCCTTGATCTCCACACCAGCAAGCTTTGGTTTTAATGAAACGAAATCTTGAGAATTACCGTGCCTGCATTCTGCTGGCTGTTTCCAAACCAGCCACTTTTTCCACTGACGTCGACGTGTACGTGGAAACCTTGCTCCTTCGGAAATTATATTTCTTTTGCTGCTTCTGCAGCATAAAAGGTGTCTGGCGAGCTGGCAGTAGGCTTTAACAACTTTTGACTTTTCCTCAAATGCATCCAACACTCAAAGCAAACCAGTAACTGCCGATTCCCCGCTGTGTATTATAAAGGTTCATTAAAGCAAATGTAGAGAATTTTTTGAATTTTGCCGAAATCCCAAGGGGCAGGTCAGGAATAACACTCGGCGATGGCTTCCTTTTCAGCCTCCAGAGACACACAGAAACCCAGGATCATCCACTGGCCGCTGGGCAGTTACCTAATACGGAAACTCTTGTGGGCTACATGGTGACTCCCAAAATATATGTCCAAGTCTTAACCCCAGAACCTTCCAAAGTGACCATATTTGGACAAAAAAAGATAGTGTCATTGGAAGAGACAGAAGAGGAGAGACACAGACACAGACGAGAAGCCACGTGAAGACAGAGGCAGAGACAGGAGGACGTGGCCACAGGCCCAGGGACGCCTGGAGCCCCAGAAGCTGGAAGAGGCAGGAAGGACCCTCCCCTGGAGTCTCAGGAGGGAGCACGGCCCTGCCCCGCCTGGATCTCAGACCCTGGTGTCTACAGCTGGTGGAGGAGGGATTCCTGTGGTTTTCAGCCACCTGGTCTGTGGTCACTTGTTAGATCTGCCCCCAGAGGATCCTGTAGACCCTTCCCCAGAACTCTTGGCCTCTAACTTTTTGGCCACGTCCCTTCCCCCCTTTTGATGCAGCAATCACTCCTGGATAAAGAAAGCCCGGACACCTTTGCAAGTGTGGCTGTGTGAACCCGTGTGTCTTCATCTACATCACAATACTGCCTCTCAAAGGTGTGTGGGTGTCGGGCTGAGTCTTGGTTTCCTGGCATAAGAAAATTGTTCCCCATGACTGTTCCTGTCTCTGCCACATCCTGCCTTTCTTGCCATCTCCGGCTCCGGGGAAAAACCGTAAGATTGCGCACAGACAGGAACGGAGAGGCTACACCTGCCAGAGATACTTTGTCTGCAGAATTGAACGGGCAGGTTGGAACGTCTTCCTCTATCGGAAAGAAGGGAAAACACATGCACAGGGAAGAGGGAGTTCAGAGGGAGTCAGGACGATTTGTTCCGTGCAAGAGTCTTCCCCAAGCCGGCACGGTTTTGTAAACTTACAGATTCAGATCACTGTCCTCATGATAATGGAAAGACTGGCCTTCGATCTGGGGCGGGGGGTGGGGGGCAAGTGTGATTTTGAATGACATGGTAAGACATTACATGAAGACTGGAGGTCAAAAAATCAACAGGTAACTTTTGGGGGCTCCTGGGTGGCCCAGTCGGTTGAGTGTCCCGTTCTGGTTTTTTTAATGTTTATTTTTGTGAGAGAGAGAGACAGAGACAGAGAGAGACAGGGCACAAACAAAGGAGGGGCAGAGACAGACACACACAGAATCCCAAGCAGGCTCCGAGCTGTCAGCACAGAGCCCGCCATGGGGCTCGAACCCACAAATTATGATATCATGACCTGAGCCAAAGTTGGACACTTAACCGACTGAGCCACCCTTTCTTGAGTGTCCCTTTCTTGATTTCGGCTCAGGTCACGATCTCACAGTTTGTGATTTTGAGTCCCACGTCAGGGCTCTGCACTGCCAGTGTGGAGCCTGCTTAGGATTCTCTCTGTCCTCTCTGCTCCTAACACACTCAAACCCTCTCTCTCTCTCTCTCTCTCTCTCTCTCTCTCTCAAAATAAATACATAAACTTAAAAAAAATTATAAAAAATCAACAGATAACTTTTATAACCCCCTCAGTTCCTGGTAGACTTCTATTCCATTTCTGGTCAAGCATGGATGCTTACTTTGAAGAAATAGCCCAGTTGGGAAATGGTAGAGTGGGCAGAACAGGTAATGAGGTGGGGAACACCAGCGTGCACAAAGAAGTCAACCCCGTGAGTGGTTTTCTGTACCTGAAAAGTGAGGTCCAGACATGTGACGGGGTCATGGCTTTCACGTGCGGGCCCCTAAAACACAGCACTGGGGCCATCACGTCCTCTCTGCAAAGACGTTCAAGAACAGAACTGTAGGATGCCATCCCTCAGAACCCTGTTAGCCGAGCCTCATGGGAACCAACACCAGTCCTTTTCTCCGTATTTGGAAAATAGGGCCCAAGTGATACAGACCGCTAGTCCGTGTTGCTGCGAACCCACGTGCCCCAAGACCAGTTCCCTCTTTGTCCCTCCATCCCTGACAGACACCCCCACCTGTATTGTTCCCTCATGATGTGCTTGCCGAGTAATGTAAGGAACATTCACAATTCTGCCTGAAAGCAGATTTTAACTCATGAGAGAAAATAAATACATCAAAAGCAATGTGGGTGGTTCTCGATTTTCCTTCATTGTGCAATATCTCCTCGTAGGTAATAACTTATTGGCACAGACAACATGACATTTAACTCTTCCACTCCTAAAAGGAGTATCTGTTGGCATTCTTGGGGCATCAGGCAAGAAAGAAAGAACAAATTGGTTGAAATCACGGCTCTTTGAAGGCAAGAACCCATTCGAAGCATCAGGGGATGTACATTGATGAGATCAAGGAAACCACCCGCGTGGCTGGAGCCGGTGTCCCCAAACGCCCACTTGCTGTCTCCAGACCAATGGTACCCTCTCATCCAGTCCTCACCATCTCCTGCCTCCTTGGTATTTCCACTTGGATACTTGTCAGCCATATCTCAAATTCGGGCTTTCCACTTGTGGGATCTCCCCCTTCCAACCGCCATCTTTGCAAATGGCACCCGTGTCCCTGCAACGGCTGACACGAAACAGCAAGAAGCCATCTGTCGTAAACATGTTTTCTCTTCCTTTGCACCCCTTCCCCACAACCAATTAGCAGCACGTCCAATTACTTCTACTGGCGATGCGTGTCCAGAATCCAGGCGTCCTTTGCCATTTCTAACGCCCGTGTTGTGGGGCAGGCCATCACCGCCCACACAACCTGGGGCAACCACCCTCTCTTCTCCTGTCCCTGTGTCCTGTGGCTCTGTTTTAGCCACCCAGCTTTGATCGCCACCCCTAGTCCTATGTTTTTCCTCCACGCCTGGGTCCTTTCAAAGCCAGGTCCTCCCCATCCTTCAATGTCAACCTAAAGATAACTCTTATCTTAAACATCCAGAGAGTAGGGACAGGTTTACACTCATCCAATACTACCTAAAATTTCAGAGATGCCTTTGATCAGCGCTGAAGCTTGTCCCAGAAGAGACTCTCAGGGAAATCACCAGCAATCAGGGCCAGCTTCCTGATGCCTGACCCATATTGTCATACGCCAGTCCCTCCCCCAAGGAATGGCCCGCCTGGCTGAATACCCTGCCCTCCCTGTCCCCACATCCTTAAGCATTTCCGAAGAAGGAGCCCAGGGTTTTAATTCTGCGGTGTGCCCCTCAAATGACATAGCACATCCTGACCCCAAAGGAGGAGGCCCCCCAGGCTGATTGTGGCTATGGCATTATTACTCAGACTGAGAACCTACACAGGTAGGTTTAGATGCACAAAGCCTGTCTTTGCAAATAGGTCAATTATACGTGTTTCTTGCAACTGGGTTTTGGGAGCGGTCCCTCAGGGTGACAGGGCGTCTGGATCGCTGAGTAAAATTCTGCTAAAAGGAAACAAACATTTCTTTACAGTTAAGAAAGGACACAGGGGAGAGACGCATGAGGGGATATTTGCATTTTGCTGGCGGAAGCTTTGCTTGCCTTTTATTTAACTGCAGTGGGAAAGGGGGGAACCTGGGTGGCTCAGTCGGTGAAGCATCCGACTCTGGATCCCAGCTCAGGGTCTTGAGTCATGAGTTCAAACCCCAGGTTGGGCTCCACGTTGGGGGTGTGACGGCTGCACAACTGTCCCTCACACCAAATCCTTGTCCCCGAGGAATCCAGATGTCCCATAGACATTGTCCTTCTGGGATACTTGGGCTGAGTCTACCTCCCACCATGTTCTGGACACTCACTCTGGCCAGAGGCTGGGGTGGAGCCCCAGACACCACATAATGCTAGCCCTACAGGTCTTCACTGTCTATCAATCCATCCAAGTTGGGATTTCCTCCTGAAACCCCAGGGCATCCAGAGTCACATTCCACGAGAGATTTTGAGTCTAAAATGCCATTGGAGGTGGGTCCACCGTTTCCTTAGACACACTATGTGCAAGACTGGAAGAGTAGATGGTGAGGGCAACAAAACATCGGAATCACTTGCATGCATATCCCACCTCAAATTATCATTTTCGCCCCATCCCTGGAACAGGAGGGTCTCCAGACAAGAGAAACGATACATCTTTGGTCCACATTTGTCGGGATTCTTCCAGGTGTCTGATGAATGCATCACCATACTCAGGATGGATGAACAAAAACACATCACAAATAGTAGTTGTCATCAACGTGTGATTGCTTAGAAAATTCCAGATGGTGAAGTATGCATGCTGAGTATTGTCTCTAGGTCTGACTGTGTTTCTTTAATTTTTTGCTTTCTGCTATTCTTACCAGAAAATGTGTGGTCATCACCACACACACCACCCCCCTTCTTACCTTGTAACATAATTACCTCTTAACATGAACAAAGCAGGTGAGGGTGAATGTCTTGATCCAATCAGAGGGGAAATGTTGAAAACGGGGTCCATGCCTTGCAAATTCCTTTTTCGGGAATGGAGTGGAAACTCATGCTTTTTGTTTTTTTTTTAAATGAAAGATGTGTGTACATTTAAAAAGTTGTTTCTTAGGAATTTTGAGTCAGGGATGCACACAGCTATATTAGTGTGCCCCCTTGTGGTTAAATTAATCTAATGATTAAAAGCATCTAACACTCAAGAAAGCTTAAATTATTAGGTATTGAGAATGGGGGAAAAAAGAATTTTTTTATGTATAAAATAATTTTTATAGCATTTTTAGGTTCCTGGCAATATTGAAAAGAAGGTGTAGCTTCCACAATACCAACTTAGGAAAAAACACTTTTAAATCAGTATATATGTGGAGACAATTTTATGATTTATAACTCTATCTGGGACAATGGTTAACCAATGGACCTTTTGACAAGTGGCCAAGACATGCACCATTTTGATCTATGACATGCCTTACATTCTAACCCACATATTTTAAGGTATCTTCAAAACAGCTCATCGAAAAGCAACTATTTACCTAGCAGTCTGTGTGGGACCGGGTGCTAAGTCCTTTATAGGAATTATCTCCGGGAATCTCCACGCAAGTCCTGTGATGTGAGTGTGGTTGTTACCTGCATCTTTTAATTAACATTCTTTTTTTTTCTTAAGTTTATTTATTTTCTTTTTTTTTTAATTTTTTTAACGTGTATTTATTTTTGAAACAGAGAGAGACAGAGCATGAACAGGGAAGGGGCAGAGAGAGAGGGAGACACAGAATCTGAAACAGGCTCCAGGCTCTGAGCCGTCAGCACAGAGCCCGACACGGGGCTCGAACTCACGGACCGCGAGATCGTGACCTGGCTGAAGTCGGACGCTCAACCAACTGAGCCACTCAGGCGCCCCGGTTTATTAATTTTCAAGAGAGAAAAAGACAGAGAGTGAGTGGGGCAGGGGAAGAGAGAGAGGGAGACACAGAATCCAAAGCAGGCTCCAGACTCTGAGCTGTCACCAGCACAGAGCCCAATGCCGGGCTCAAACCCACAAGCCATGAGATCATGACCTGAGCCAAAGTCGGACACTTAACCCAACTGAGACACCCAGGCATCCTTATTATTGACATTTTATACACAGAGACACTGAAGCCATAAGTGGGCCAAAGACACATGGCTGGGGACAAGGTCAACTGCTATTGAATTCTGTACACGATTTGTCTCGACTCTCCAGATACCACTGTGCAGGATGGGAAGGTGTCCTTGACTATACATGGCTTGCTTTTTCCTGCAGCCTTCACTTCAATGTGTGACTTGGGGACGTAGAAGGAACAGAGCTGGGACCTAAGAGCACTCCTGAATCATGTGTCACCAACCTGCAGTCTGGAGTGGGTCACCCTGGTCAGTGTGGGATGTGGCCTTTCTTGGTCAATCCTCTTAACCACCCCCAACTCTGTCTCCTTCACCCATGAAAGGGAAGAGTAGGTCTCCTTCCTGAGACCTCCTGAGAAGGTCTCAGAAGATCCTTCTCAGGCTAACGCGCTCCGATTCTCCTCTGTGACATCCTAAATTGAAAATGAACCTTCTCGTACGATGTGTCATAAAATCAGGATGTGTTGGAAGTCTTAGGACAAGCAGTGTTAGAGAGATGATGCAGCCTGTGTAACTAATCCTTTCGTGAACTAATAAAGTCCAAGAAGGCTGCCTGAGATCACTCAGGAGACAAACAATACCCGATATTAACACGGTTATTTGTGTTTGATAGTTGTGTATAGGGACTTGGGCTGTGTTCTCCTGAGCATGTGACACAACAATTTCCAAGCCCCGGTTGGTTATTTATTGGTTTATTATTGGTTATGTGAACGTCATAACCCCTGGTACCTGTGAATGTTCCCTTCTTTGGAAATAGGACCTATGCAGATGTTAAGATGACGTCTTACAAATCCAATGACAGGTGTCCTTTTAAAGAGAGGGGGGCTTGGGGACAGGCACACAGAAAGGGAAGAAGACCGTAGGAAGACGTTGACGGGAACCAGAGAGATGTGTCTATAAGCCGAGGGACCTTGAGGATTGTGGCCACCACCAGAAGCTGGGACAGATCCAAGCAGTGAAGGATTCCACCCATAGCTTCAGAGGGAGCACAGCCATGCAGATGTCTTGATTGTGGCGATCTATCAAGGCAGCCCAAGCAAACTCGGGCAAGGACTCCTACCCAAATCATGGAGGGGAAATCTCTGGCACATCCTCAGGGGGAAGTCCACGCACCTGCCCCTCCCAAGCCTTGGATGGACTAGTCCCCATTCAGTTTCTGTGGATGAAGATAAATCCATTGGCTCAGCAGCCTACTGGTACTTTAGACTAGTTCCTTTCAACGCATTATTATATAATCCATATTATTTTTCAACTACTCAATTATTTCAATGACTCAATACAAATTCAATCATAATTTCAATGATTATTCTTTAATGGTTGATTTTTTTTTTGTTTCCCCATCAACGGTGCACACAGGACCTAGATACACATGTATCCCCAAGAACAGAGAAGAAGTTGACAGATAGCATCACCACCAATGGGCATTTAGTAATCTGGAACAGTAGACGAACCCATGGGCTCTCCAATTCCTTCCTTGAAATTTTGCAGGTGCCACGATCGGTTGACTTTGTCTGCCTGTGCTCCATCTTTCCCTCATGCCCCCACGGCAGATGTGTTCCCTTCTGTGTCGCACAGACAAAATGGGAACACCCCACAGCAAGGCTTTAGCCATATGTTGCCCTGATTCAATTCGGAAATCTGGTGCCGGACAGGAATGATGCTTTTCTTGTGTTCCTTCACAGCGTTGGCCACCGTCTGGATCACCACATTGTAAGAGGGCTCCGTGTCTGGCGTCAGAGGTGTGGACTCAGAGGGGTCCCTTGTGAGGTCAAAGAGCAGAGGAGGGTCATGGTAGGTGACCAGTTTTCCCGAACATCGGCAATATTGGGTCTCATAGCAGCCCTGAGCTCCTGGCGGCTGGAACACGGGTGTCACGTAATGAACCTTCCACACTGCCTCACCTGGACGAGAAAAGACACGTCAGCGACATCCAACCCATGTGCCAACCCATCTCGTGTTCTACCTTCTCAGGCATTTTCCCTGTTCTTCTTCCTTGCCCACAGGTTAAGGCTAAATGTCATTCCATCCTTAGAACAACACTAAGAAATCAGACTCCCCTGGTATAATTCTATATATCCTTGGAATCTGTCACACGTTTCGCATCTCAAAACATATTATTTCTTATAGATGACCCCCTACCTTTCTAAAGACAGTGATTCTTAGAATGATTTCAAAGAAGGTGTTTTCAGTGGCCACCCTAGAATAAATGGACTTGTCTCAACAAAGTGTTGAGAATGGACTTGAGTGGCGATAATCTTGGCGTCCATAGCAAGCAGGGGCTCGAGTACTCACTGTCCTTTGGATGCCAGCGTGCTGCGTGGAGAAAGGCACCACAGTAGTGGAACAAGAACTCATGCTCTGAGCGCTCGACATCTCCCTGAAGCAAAGGCATGAGGTCCTGGCCATCGATCACCCTGCAAACACACGCAAAGGGCATCAGGCAAGGGGAAGCTGACCACTGGGCTGTTTGAAGGATGACATTCATGGGACGCCCGGATGGCTCCATCAGTCAAGCGTCTGACTCTTGATTTCGACTCCGGTCATGATCTCGCGGTTCATGAGTTCAAGCCCTACATCAGGTTCTGCAATAGCCTGTTTGGGATTCTCTCTCTCTCTCTCTCTCTCTGACTCTGTCCTGCCCTTTCTCTCTTTCTCTAGCTCTCTGCCCCTCCCCTGCTGTCTCTCTCTCTCTCTCTCAAAAATAAACATTCAAAGAAGCAAACAAAAGGATCTTCTACCTCATGTTAGAAAACAGTAATAATAAAACCTACCTTGTCATAAGAAATGCAATAATAACTGTCAGATAATCCTAAAAATGATCATGAAAGAATGAACACTCTCTTTATTCTCAGATACAATGGTTGCCTGTGTTGATAATCCCTTAAGAGTTACTGTGCACTAATTCAGTTTAGCAAGGTCGCAAGTATAGAATTTTATCTCTATATCTTAGCAACGAACACCTAGGAAGTCCATTTTTTAAAACTAGCATTCACTACAGCATCACAAAACACGGTTTCCAATGTTAAAATTTTGTGTCCCAAAGCCACAAAACATCTGATAAGAGAACTGAATGTCCAAGAGATGTACAATGTCCATAGACTGGAAGATGCAAAATTGTTAAGATGTCAATTTTCAACAAGCTGATCTGTAGATTTAATGCAAACTCAACCAAAATCCCTAAAGGGTCTTTTGCACAAAGTGAGCAACATGTTCTAAAATTTACATGGGAGAATGAACAAATAATTGTTAAAAAGAAGGAACTAGTTTGAGGATTCCTACTAAATCATTCCAAAATTTAGTACAAAGAAAGGCTAATCAAGCCAGTGTAGTAAGGTCATAAGGGTGAGCATATGAATCGGTGAAACAGGAGACAATCCAAGAAACAGACCAATACATATGTCGGTCAGTTGATTCTCAACAAATGTCCAAGGTTATCTAGTCAAGGAAGAACTGTCTTTCCATAAATGTCACTAGAATGATTAAATATCTAAATGCAGGAAAAATAAATCTCAACCCATACCTCACACTATATAACAAATCATCTCAATATGGACCATAAGCTTAAATGTAAAACCTGAAACTGAAAAAAAAAAAAAAAAAAACACAAGAAGAAATCATAGCAGGAAGTCTTTGTGGCCTTTGAATAGAAAAATGCGATTTAGATATATTACAAAAATTACAATCTATGAAAGAACAAAAGAGGTGCCTCCATGGCCAGTTGGTTAAGCACCCGACTCTTGGTTTCAGCTCAGGTCACGATCTCACATTTGGGGGGATCAAGCCCAGCATCGGGCTCCGTGCTGAGCATGGAGCCTGCTTGGGATCCTCTCTCTCTTTTCTCTGCCCTTCCCCTGCTTGAGTGCATGAAATATCTCTCAAAAAAAAAAAAAACAAAACCAAATAAACGTTTACAAAAAATTTTTAAAAATTTTTAAAAATTAAAAAAAAGTAAATTGACCCTTATCAAAATTGAAAACTGCTTTTAAAATAACAAGCTAAGGGGCGCCTGGGTGGCGCAGTCAGTTGGGCGTCCGACTTCAGCCAGGTCACGATCTCACGGTCCGTGAGTTTGAGCCCCGCATCAGGCTCTGGGCTGATGGCTCGGAGCCTGGAGCCTGTTTCCGATTCTGTGTCTCCCTCTCTCTCTGCCCCTCCCCCATTCATGCTCTGTCTCTCTCTGTCCCCCCAAAAATAAATGTTGAAAAAAAAAAGTCCCAGGTTATATCTGCCTGGAACCAGGACTTTAAAAAAAAATAACAATAAAATAAAATAAAATAAAATAACAAGCTAAGAGAATGAACAGAAGCCACAGAACGGAAGATAGGACTGGCAAAATGCAGATCTGATGAAAAACTTGTGTTCCGAATATATAAAGAACTCTCACAGTTCAACAAGAAGAAAATAAAATGCCCAGTTTAACAAAACAAAAATGGACAAATGATTGGAACAGACACTTGGCAAAGAATGGACACGGATGGACCAATAAGCACATGGAGATGTGTCCAACACCATTAGTCCTTAGGGAAACACAAATTAACAGCATGATCAGATTCAACTGCATAGTTATTATATAAGATGGAAAAGAATGGCCATAGCAAGTGTGGCCAAGAATGTGGAGCCACTGGAAATCATACATATCGCTGGTGGGAATGCCAAATGGGGCTGCCATTTTGAAAGTCCATCTGAGAGTTTCTCATAAACATTTATTGATACTACGACCCAGATTTCCTGCTCTTGGTCATTTACTCCAAAGAAATAAAAATTGATGTCTACCCAAAGGCCTCTGTGCAAACATCCAATGCAACTTTCATCATAAAAGCCAAGTTTCTTTCTCCAAAGCACACATGCCTCTCATGGAGCCTCTCAGCTCAGTTTTCCCCTGAAGAGTAAAAAAAGTACTGGGAATAAAGATAAGATGTTTTTAGAACTAATTCTGCAAAAAATAAAAAGCAAATCAATTCTAGGAAGGAAATCCCAATGAGAGATCAGAGGACAATATTTCTTGGGGTTGTAATTCTGCAGAACACTTTGAGTCCAGTATATAGATTATACCAATGTCCCAAAGTCAGTGCACCCCACTGATGTCTTAGAAAATTATTTTTATGACTGTGATCAGCTCAATTAAATAAAAAGGTACAGGGGCACCTGGGTGGCTCAGTCAGTTACGTGTCCGACTCTTGATCTCAGCTCAGGAGCTCTTGATCTCATGGTTTTTGAGTTCAAACCCCATGTTGGACTCCTCACTGGTCATGAAGCCTACTTGAAAAAAAAAAACACTATTTCTTCACTAATATTTCTATGGTTTAAAAAAAATGGATCATTTAGGGGAGCCTGGATGGCTCAGTTGGTTAAGCACCCAACTTTGGCTCAGGTCATGATCTCGTGGTTCGTGAGTTCAAGCCCCACATCAGGCTCTGTGCTGACAGCTCAGAGCCCCTGAAGCCTGCTTTGAATTCTGTGTCTCCCTCTCTCTCTCTCTCTCTCTCTCTAAAAATAATGGATCATTTAGCTCAAATCAATAAATATATTTCTTAGGAGACCAGAATTGTATTCTGTTCCTATTTTATATAAATTCTCAATAAGTCCTATTATTCCCCAAAATGAAGGTTAAAAAAAAAATAAGTTGGTCTTTCTTTGCTGCTGTTTCTAATTTGCTTTGGGATTTATTTTACTTTCCTTCAGAACTAGGTGAATATGGAAACATTACAATCAGTCTTTGGGCTTATGATGAAGACGTGTCAGTGGGTTGGAGCCACTAGAATAAACTATCCAAAAGGTGCCTGCAAGGTTGCCTCGGTCCGTTGTCTCCAGGGAGTGTTAGGATTCAGTAGGAAGGGTCTCCTCCTGGTGGGATTGAAAATCACGATAGGCATTCGAGTATCCATGCAACGTCTTACCTTCACATCAGCCTCCGGATCTTGAGCAGCAGAATCCAGGGGACTGTTGTGTCTCTTGCATGGAGGAGTGTTTTACCACGTGCTCATCCCCAAACCTCCCCAGTGAAAACCGCACAGTGTCTGAGACCGGTGTCTTGTGCACCCATGATGTTCAAGAGGCACAGCCACGCACGAACCCAAATCTTTTAGGTGCGTGTTGAGACAGAGTATGCTGCCTGTGTCCCGAACGCTCTGAGAACCACAATGGCGTGAACAGACGGTATGACATCACCTGTCCTGAGGGACCGTGCTTCCTGACACGGCCGCCAGCGTGGGGAAAACGTCCATCATACTCGTCGGTTCCTCGACCACTTTCCCAGCTGGTAACCTTCCCGGCCAGCGGACCAGTCCCGGGACGCGGATTCCACCTTCCCAGCCGCCCATGCCTTTCCCACCTACAGGGTGAGGCGACAGACGTCCAGGTAAAACAGTTGTGGGGGCAAAAGTGTTTAAAAATGTATTTGAAACGCATTTCTACTATTTAAAATATACTTAAATGTATTCAGATGCATTTAAAATGTACTCAAATGAATTTAAAAATTAATAGCACGGACGATGTGCTCGGAGCCAGCACTGTGCAGAACTCTGAACGGGTCACTGGTACGTATCCATGCAATTCCTTTTCCTTGGGCTGCTGATAGGTGTTCAATTGAATAACTGATCACATTCAATATGGCGTATTAGCACTGGCTATTGCCTTCGCCTGTACGGCTGTTACCCCACGTATACACCTGCCTCGGCCCCAGCCTCCTTCACACCTTTGCTCCAGAGGTACTCTCTCTGTCATTTCTGCAGGCACATTTCTGATCAAATGAAAGCCTCATCCTAGAATTTTTTCAGGCTTTTTTTTTGTTTGTAGATTTACTAACATATCTTAGAATTTACTCATTCTTTTCTTTTTCCTGCTATGCCACCCTTCACGACAACGTAAATTCCCTGAAGGCAGGAATTCATTGCTTTTGGTCACTGCTGAATCCAGAATGCATGAACACACGTTGAATGGAATAGTATGGATTCATGCAAATTTATTACCCAACCCAGGGCATTCTAGGGAATGCGCATAGGTGTCAGCAATGACCCCTCGACAACAGGCATAAACCAGGATTCCCTTGAGCAAACCAGGAAGAATGGCCATCCTACAGTGTTCATGGATTCTTACTATTTCATTAAATTATTCAAAAAAAATTTTTAAAAAAATAAAAAAAATTTAAAAAAAAGGGGGCGCCTGGGTGGCGCAGTCGGTTAAGCGTCCGACTTCAGCCAGGTCACGATCTCGCGGTCTGTGAGTTCGAGCCCCGCGTCAGGCTCTGGGCTGATGGCCCGGAGCCTGGAGCCTGTTTCCGATTCTGTGTCTCCCTCTCTCTCTGCCCCTCCCCCATTCCTGCTCTGTCTCTCTCTGTCCCAAAAATAAATAAACGTTGAAAAAAAAAATTTTTTTTTAAATTATTCAATCACAGCATGTTCAGACATGGATATTTTTAAAAAATATCCTGATAGACAAAAATAGAATTTCAAGAATTTGAAATTGAAATTGAAATCCCAATTTCCTCATGGGATTTATTTGATTTCCTAAGCGTGCACGTCACTTGTGCACTGATGCCCCACAGCCAGACTGAGACAGCGACGACCCTATGCACACAAAAACATTATTTCCTACTGAATCTGTATTATTATCGTTCATACAATTATAGATTCAGTTGTTCTGCATTCAATAGGAAAGCATGAATATCATTAATATTTTCCTCTGGAAAACACTTTGAACTGCCTTTCAATACCCATGCTAACACGTACAATTTTCTCTTCACACCAGGGTACGTATTATACAGACCAGGACAGCATGGCCTAATGGAACGTGTTTTCATGCACTAAATGTTGCATCAGGACAAGGAGTCGTTACCTGTGCATTTAATGACACAACCAGAGACATGCTTGCTTCTGTGTGTGCTAAGCCATATCCTTACAAGACAGCACCAAATCGTCCTTAATAACCCAGGAGCCTCTGCTTTTTGTCCTCCATACCCTGGCTACCAGATTTTTCTATATCGGGTCTTCTTTCAACAGCTTTATAAATGTAATCAATGAGTAGATAGATATTCAGTTCATTGGCAGAGTTGTGCAAAGGCACATGGTTATGGTAATACTTTATAACCTCACAGGGTTTCCAGGCAGGCAGACTTCTAGATGTCCCTTCAGCAGAGTACCAACCCTGGGGGCTAATTTCCCCAGAAATCGTGGCAAACTTAAGGTCAATTTCCTTGGTTAGCACTTTATTTTACCCAGAGCCAAACAAAATGAACTTGTTCACTTTTTCATGCATCAGTCGGTTCAGTTCACAGATTTCCATTATCATGAGCACGAGAGAGCTTACTTACAACCAGACCCGGCTCACCATCCCCCTCCTCACCTTTGTATATTCCGTTCCATCCCCCGAGCTGGGCGTGGCCCACCCGTGCCTCCAAATGTCCGCCGTGGTCTGATGTAAAGTAGACGAGCGTGTGGTTCCTCACACCAAAATCATCAATGGCATCAAGAAGCTTGCCTGAAATAGTAAAAAAGAAGGAAAGAAGGAAGGAAGGAAGAAGGGAAGGAAGGAAGGAAGGAAGGAAGGAAGGAAGGAAGGAAAAGAAGAAAGAAAGAAAGAAAGAAAGAAAGAAAGAAAGAAAGAAGAAAGAAGAAAATAAAAGGAAAAGAAAAGAAAGAAAAGAAAAGAAAAGAAAAGAAAAGAAAAGAAAAGAAAAGAAAAGAAAAGGGACGCATGTAATGAACGTCATGATGAGCTTTGGGCTATAATGTTAGTCTGTGTTGCCTCTGCGGGAGTCATTGCAAAAATGTTTCTCTTTCACGATGCACCCTGCTTACTGCGGGTGATAGTGTGAGCTCCAGAACAGTGTGTGGTTGTGAACTTCTCAATTCCTCCTCCACATCTCGTGTTGGTCGGACGATTATGTTACCTTACTAATAAAAATTGATTTATTTTTTATTATCATTACTATTACCCATTGCTATATTATTGCTTAATCGTATTTATTTATTTTTTTTTCAACGTTTATTTATTTTTGGGACAGAGAGAGACAGAGCATGAACGGGGGAGGGGCAGAGAGAGAGGGACACACAGAATCTGAAACAGGCTCCAGGCTCTGAGCCATCAGCCCAGAGCCCGACGCGGGGCTCGAACTCCCGGACCGCGAGATCGTGACCTGGCTGAAGTCGGACGCTTAACCGACTGCGCCACCCAGGCGCCCCTCGTATTTATTTTTTAAAGACTTTGTGATGCAGATGCCAACATTTGTATTGGTGACCCCTAAGTCATGTTTTGCTTTTGCTGATTTTTCTTTTGGGGGCGTCATTGTTTCTATTCTTGATTTCCATGGACTCCTTTATTCAGGAATGAAACATTACATTGATGCTAATTGTTGCTCTGTTTGCCAGGAGCCTGAGGCATGCTACTTTTGGGTACGTTTTTGGCATTTCGTGAGGCCCAGCACTCTTTGCCTGTGTCGTGACTTCCCTGTGTTTTACTAGCTCTGTGCTCATGTGCTATTGTGATCCGTGTGTGTGTGTGTCTGTGTGTGTGTGTGCGCACATGTGCACGTGTCTGGGCCTTCACACGGCACACGCATCCTCTGTGGGTCTCTGTGTCCCCACCTCTTATCTTCTTGCAAGGTCACCTATCCCTTCTCGCAAGCACCCACTCTTATGACCTCACCATACCTTGATTCCATCTGCAAAGCCTCTATTTCCAAACACTGTCGCATGTAACAGATTCCAGCACTTACAACGTGGACCTTTTTTTGGGTGGGGGGGAGCTCAGTGCAACCCCCAACACCAATTTTGCCTGACCCATCCCATCCCTGCCACCGTGCGTTAGTGACCTCCCTCCTGCATTCTCCTCCTCATTGGACCGTCTTCGCGGCTTCCTGTTTCGGCAGCCCTGATCTGAAAGTCAAATCTTCTGCACGTCATTTAGTGTTTTAAGGTTTATTTTCGATAGTGCTTTCTTTGCGACCATAAAACTGAGACTGGACACTTTCCTTCAACTGGTGTCCTGTCAGATGTCCCTCAGGCACTTGGTAAGGAGGGCTCGCCACGTAAGAGTAATTAAGACTTTCATTAGACTCGACTTGGGCCTCGATATTAATTTTGGAATCACTAATATTTTATAAGAGTCACTGTGCCCACCCAGAACCTGGTATATTTCCATTCGTGAAAGTCTTCTTGTATGAGTCAGGTGTCTTCGATGTGGTCACCTACTTTCTGAACATATTTCTATATATTGATAATGGGTATTGGAGCTACTATGAATAGTAGCCTATCACCCACTGTATCTTGAAACGGGTTATTTTTAACATAAAGAGAAAGTATTACTTTTGGTGTGCATTTTTAACAGAGAAACACTGTCACGTATTTATGTATGTACATGTATATGAGAGTATATACATATATATATAAGCATAATAAACTAAATATACTATTACACTAATTCTATACTAGGAGTATACTATATAATGATCTCAATGTCTCTTTTAATGTTTATTTATTTGTGAGACAGAGAGAGACAGAGTGTGAGCAGGGGAGGGGCAGAGCACAGAATCCGAAGCAGGTTCCAGGCTCTGAGCTGTCAGCACAGAGCCCAACGAGGGGCTCGAACTCATGAAATGTAAGACCACGATCTGAGCCGAAGTCGGACGTTAACCGACTGAGCCACCCAGGTGCCCCTCAATATCTTATATGTTATCTTAATGCCTATATTATTATATATTATTGCTATAGTACTTATTAATTTAGCATGCTATTAATAATATAATATACTGATGATCCATGCATTTGTTGTATTATATAGTACAGCATATACAATTACTAATGATCTATGTACATGTTATATCATCACATTTTATGTTATATATTATATATGTGAAGTATATATTTAAGTTGATGTTGGACATCATGTATTTTCATGGTTACTCCCTAATTCATGATTTTTTTTGTTATATTTTTGAGAAAGCGAGCACAAGTGGGGCAGGGGCAGAGAGAGGGAGCCAGAGGATCCCAGATGGGCTCTGTGCAGACAGCAGAGAGCTCACGAACCATGAGATCATGACCAGAGCCGAAACCAAGAGTCGGACTCATAACTGACTGAACCACCCAGACGCCATTTACGCTTTAAATGAGCATGTTGTGACTTGTCCTGAGATGTGTGTGTGCGTATGACTTTCTCAGACAATTGTGTCCTCTCCTGGGCTCCTGCCGCCCTGCCCAACCCATAACCCACTCCCAGCCATCACCACTGCTCTGCACGCAGGGCCAGCCAAGCCTCTCCTCCTGCTCGCCTGTCCCATCCGTCCGCCTCACCTTGGACTCTCACCGTCCCCTCCCGTTCTCCATGAACCTGCTCTGAGCTACTGAATTCTCTGGGACTCATTTCGGATGCCTTACTAACTAGGTGCCAACCAGAGGACTTCCCCTGGGTCGAGTAGGGGATGTTATTTGCATTGAAAGCCTCTAGGCAGGTTTGAGGAAGCAGGAAGCCAGATGGGGTGGGGGTGGGGAGTTTCTGGAGCTTTCCAAACACCTGTGAAGTGGCAGGTGGTGTAGGGCAGGAAGTTATATGGAGGGAGATGAGGAAACATGGCTAGGTTCTTCTAATGCATCCTGTAAGCCCTCAGACTCCTACAGGCGGAAACCAAGAAAGCCTAACAAAGAAAACATTGTAACACGGAGATCAGAGATTTTTGGGATTTGGGGTTTTGATATACTTTCCAGGATGGGTATGTTGGAGAAAAATAAGCTTTTTTTAATACTATTTCTGAAATGACATATGGAAACGTGATTATTTATCCTGAAGACTCAGGTCTGCCTGGACAGACAGCATATACACGGCCCGTGAGTACCCACGCTTAGATATTTCGAACACTTTGTATTGATTTACAATATTAAAGCAAATCGAATTTGTTTTTGTTCTTTTTTTTGTTTCTACTGACCCCATCCTCAGTTGGAGTTAGTTTCAGACACACACACACACACACACACACACACACGCATACGTATCCCTGCATAAACACAAACCTGTGTGTCTGTATTTCTTTCAATACTATTTCTATTTCTAATAATGTTTCAATCATTTCTGTATTTTGAAGACTGTGAATTGACAAGCTTGATTTCCAAGGCGTCTCTCTCTCTGTTCCCCGAAATCCATTTCGTGCTGCCCACTGGGGAGGCCAGCCTGGCGTGCGTTTCTGTGTTTCCCCAGAGGAAACCCTGAACCTGATGTGCCAACTAATACACGTGTGACAGAAACACCGGGACTCGCACTGACGGGGAAGCACTGAGCATGCTTTTGTGGGAAGTTTGTTGAGGGCTGGCACCTGTGGCATCATTGAGGCTGGGCGGGGGGCCGCATGAGGCTGTCCTCGACTATCAAAGCCCAGACTTCCCGTGTCCCTACGTCCTGTGCCACTTACCCACCATGAAGTCCATCTCCTGAACGTTGTCCCCATACAAGCCGTGCTTGCTGGTGCCGATGAACTCGGTGGTCGTGGGAAGCGGCACGTGGACGTGCAGAAAGGAGAACACAAGAAGGAACGGTCCCTCACGGTGCCTGAGGACACATCAATGACGCGGCTCGCGAGTTTGCAAAGTCCAGGAAAGGGAACCACAGTTAGCGAGACCGTCCCTCCTCTGCCTGCCCTAAGAGAGGGGATGCATGCACCAGGTGGCATTGTGGCTGCGCTGGGCTCCAGCATCCCCCAGCGTCCGGACCGCCCCCGGGGACACGTGCGGGACGGCTGCAGTCCTCAGTGACTCCGCCTGACACAGCCCCACGCTTTCCCAGGGCTGACGAAATCTGCAGGCCAGAGTCACATCCAACAGACCCAAGGGATGCCAACTCTTTCACAACCCACGAGCAAGCACGGACAGAGACATCTTGGCAAGCTGTCCCCACACCTTTGGCCCTTCCTGTCAGGACAGAGAAGACAAGGCTGACCTACTTCGAGCCCTGACGATCCTCCGGGAAGGCAGGTCCTCAGCTAAACAGGGCAGTGCACGACTCAAATGCCAGTCTTTGGGAAATTTCTCCTCTGACGACATGTCATGAGGGGAAATAATGAAATCATCATCATCATCATCATAAAGTTGCACTGTGGTGAGCTGGGCAGAATGGCTGGCGTCCCTCCAAAAGTGATGCCCATCTGGAAGCTCGGAATGTCATGGCATTGCCAATGGAGTCTTTGGGGATGTAATTAGTGGAGATGAGGTCATCCCGGGGTAGGGTGGGGCCAGAATGCAAGAACAGGTGTCCTTCAAAGAAACGGATGGTTCGCAGATATGGAAACGCACACAGGGGAAGGAGGCTTTGGGAAATCAGAGGTAGAGGTCGGGGTCATGGAGGGACACGCCAAGGAACACCCAGCACCGACAGCAGCCACCAGAAGCTAGAGGACTCCAGGAACGATGCTCCCCTCACGACATTCGCAGGGAGCACAGCCCAGCTGACACCTTCCTTTGGGACTTTTCCAGCGTCCACAGCTCACAGAGAGTACGTTTCTGCTGTTTCAAGCCCTTCCGTTTCTGGTACTTTGTCCTTGGAGCCCAAGGAAGCTGCTATATGTGCTAGTGAAGAATGAGATTATACAGATGCCGCCTTGCATGGCCAAAGGGAATCTGTAGATGCAATTAGGTTCAGGATCCTGAGACAGTGGGTGGATAATCCTGGATTATCTGGGTGTGGACCCAATGCAATTACAAGGTTCCTTGTGAGAGGGAGGCAATAAGGACAAAATCAGACAAGCACGATGTGGGTAGGAGGTAACAGAAGCAGAGATGCAGGGAGAGAGCTATAAGCCAAGGAAAGTCTGCAGTCTCTCCAACCTGGAACAAAGAACACTCTTCCCTAAAGCCTCCCAGAATGAGCTCGTCCACCCAAAGCCTTGATTTCAGTGCCATAAGATGAGTTTGGGGTTCCTGACCTCCAGAACCATCGAATAACAAATCTGTGACGCTCTGAGCCACCCCCACTTGCGGAAATGTGTTCCAGCAGCCAGAGGAAACTCACACACTGAGAATCCAGATAAAAGTGATCTCTAGCAATCTCGAATCTATGCCACCTGTTCACGGCCGCATCGCTAGTCAACAGAATGGCTTCCGAATCTTCGGGTCCCCATTCCCCTTCGACATGGTGCCATGATAGATCGTGTAGACCTTCTGAAACTCAGCACAGGTTTTGGTGACGGAAGTCCATTTCCACACCCCAGCATTTGTTCCTGATGTACTAATGTAAATGGTAAGCAACACCATGAGTGGAACAGAATCGCTCATCTTGAGCTCTCAGTGTGACGGACCCACCTTGCAACCTGTCAGTGTGTCCCTCTGTGCATCTATGCCTCTGCACATGTGGAAGTTACCAGGGAATGAGGCGTTTGCCCTGATGAAACCAGCCATTGCATTGCATCTACAAGGCAAAGACGGTTTGATCTCTCCTCTCTGAGAGTATAAATTTGTTTTGTGTCCTCTTGGCCTATGGGGTAAGGGCAAAGCTAGCCACACATGGCCCAAGATCCTTCATATCACCAATCAACTCTACAGGGCAGTCAAACACACCAGCTTACAGATCCCTACCCTGTGATGACCTCATCTTCACAAATCACATCTCCAAAGACCCGATTCCAAAGTAACATCAGATCTGGGCTTCCAGATGGATGTGAAGTTTCTAGGGGATTCCATTTCACACTAGCCTAATCCAACTCACCATGGCACAACTGCTTTTTTCATTCATTTTTTTCCCTTTCTTTGCGTTTCCATATCTCATCGCAGCCGAAGTTTCTCAGAGTGGCATTTGCGTCCTGTGTGTCCCTGCTTAGCCGAGGACCTATCTTCCTTCTGCTTCAGCTTTATTTGGGAATGCCTGGCCCCTTGTTGATCTTGTTCTTGCTTACCTTTCAGGATTTAGTTAACATGTTTTCTCAAGTATGGTTCCCTGACATCTTGGAAGGTTCCTACAGTTTGGACTGATAGCACCCGGAACTAATGCCCATTACCCTATTTCTTATCATGGGCTTGTACATCTAATGTCATCGCTAAATGTGTACTTGTCCTTGAAGCCCAGACCCCAGGATGTGATCAGTAAAGACAAAAGGTGAGCAAAAAAATGTGTTCACAGCCTTTTTCTAAAAAAAGATCCATCAGCTAGATGTTTCTAAATGTGGCTCCCTTGCAAACTTTCCAGTGATTATGTTCGGGATGCATAGGACTTTCTAACGATCACCACTGCCCTAAGTTGAATAAAATCCCTATGTATCACATGCGCAGCAATAAGCCCTCTGATTTTAACCTCTCAAAAAGTTTTTTTCCTTAACAGGAAAAAAAAATGCAATGGCCAACTTACTCTACTATCTGTTTCCTGGCAAATACATTTCCCATTGTACATTAATATACAAACAATATGCATTGCAAATTAATAAGCCAGTTTTGTAAGTCTCAGTCTAGTGTGAGTCTACCTGCTTGGTCTGACCAAATCTGAATTTCTAGGCCAACAGAGATATTGTGATTTTAATAAGAGGAACTCAAATGAGATACCACCTCCTCAGGCACTTCCTGAAGAGTCCATGTGAACTCCAAAACACGCACTATTGTATTGTCTAGCCCTAACTAGCAATATTCCATTTCTTAAGTCAACATTGTTCAAACCATCACCTTTTATTTTTAAAAAACACTCATTCTCTTATGGTTTTTAAAAGACTCCTGTCTTATCCAAATGGCCAACAGGCACATGAAAAGATGCTCAATGTCAATCCTCATCAGGGAAATACAAATCAAAACCACACTGAGATATCACCTCATGCCAGTCACAGGGGCTAAAATGAGGAAATCAGGAGACTATAGATGCTGGCGAGGATGTGGAGAAACAGGAACCCTCTTGCACTGTTGGTGGGAATGCAAACTGGTGCAGCCACTCTGGAAAACTGTGCAGGTTCCTCAAAAAATTAAACAGTGTGGAGGTTCCTCAAAAAATTAAAAACAGATCTACCCTATGACCCAGCAATAGCACTGCTAGGAATTTATCCAAGGAATACAGGAGAGCTGATGCATAGGGGCACTTGTACCCCAATGTTTATAGCAGCACTCTCAACAATAGCCAAATTATGGAAAGAGCCTAAATGTCCATCAACTGATGAATGGATAAAGAAATTGTGGTTTATATACACAATGGAATACTATGTGCCAATGAGAAATGAAATATCGCCTTTTGTAGCAATGTGGATGCAACTGGAGAGTGTTGTGCTAAGTGAAATAAGTCAGTCAGAGAAAGACAGATACCATATGTTTTCACTCTTATGTGGATCCTGAGAAAATTAACAGAAGACCATGGGGGAGGGGAAGGAGAAAAAAAAAGTTAGAGAGGGAGGGGGCCAAACCATAAGAGACTGAGAACAAACTGAGGGTTGATGGGGGGGTGGGGGAGAGGGAAAGTGGGTGATGGGCATTGAGGGGGGCACCTGTTGGGATGAGCACTGGGTGTTGTAAGGAAACCAACTTGACAATAAATTTCATGTTAAAAAATATATATATATATGTATATATATGTTTTAAAAAGACTCCTGTCTTTAAAATACTCATTGTTAAATCCATTAAAATACATGGATTTTGAAAGAAAATGACCTTTACCTTTCCATAAATGAAGTCGCCTCCCTCACCATGATGGAGCCAGCGCGCTCTGCCTTCATCGGCTGTTCAGTGATCTCGTGCTCGCGCATGAGGAGGCAATCCCAGTACAGAGGGGATTTGTAACTGGAGAACCAAAAGTAGCCCAGCAAAAAAATAAAAAGAATCATGGAGAAGATGAAGGACCAGGGAAGACAGATCAAGCGACTCAGCTTCCCCAAGGCAGCCGTGAGTGCAGCAACGGCGACCAGCTGAATGCAGAGCCAGACTTTGCCCCCGATGGCTAATTCCGTGTCACGCGAGGGATCCGGCCAGCAAGGTTCAAACAGAGTGAATGGCATGCCATAGAAGTAATCAAACCCATAATTATATGGGTGATGGCAGTGGTCATGTCGGGAATCACAGTTTAAGCCTTCGTGCCATTTGCCTGAAATGACAAACAGACAAATAATGCATAATATGCACACACGCTACCAACACTGTGTGACTTCTTTACTGCACAAAAATCTGTGTCAAGACCTGGTTGTGAGCGACCAAACAGGATGAAAATTAAAGGGAGGAAAACACACTTGTGAGTTTGCAGCAAGGATGTGAACTGGGCAGTTTCTCATTCACAGGAAGAAAAAAGTCGTAGCCACAAAGATGAAGACATGAGAGAGTCAGTGTAGACTATAGATGATGGATAGACAGGTGAGTAGGTAAGTAGATAAATAGATATTAGATGATGAGATACATATGATATAAGATGGATAGATGGATACATGAGTGGCAGATGAATGGATAGATGTATGGGTGGATGGATGGATGGACGGACGATGGATAGATAGATATGATGGATGGATGGATAGATAGATAGATAGATAGATAGATAGATAGATATGAAGGATGGATGGATGGATAGATGGATGGATGGTTGGATGAATGGATGGATGGATGGACAATGGATAGATTAGATCGAAAGGTAGATAGATAGATACATAGATAGATAGATAGATAGATAGATAGATAGATATGATGGATAGATAGATAGATGATAGATAGATAGATATGATGGATAGATAGATAGATAGATAGATAGATAGATGATAGATATGATGGATAGATAGATAGATAGATAGGATGGATAGATAGATAGATAGATGATAGATAGATAGATAGATAGATAGATAGATATGATAGATAGATAGATAGATGATAGATAGATAGATATGATGGATAGATAGATATTATGGATGGATAGATATGATGGATGAATGGATGGATGGATGGATGGATGGATGGATATGATGGATGGATAGATGGATGGATGGATGGATGGATGGATACACATATAGATAGATACGATGGGTAGATAGATGATAGATATGATGGATGGATGGATATGATGGATGGATAGATGGATGCATGGTTGGACGATGGATAGATTAAATAGATAGATAGATAGATAGATGTAAATTATAGCCATAAATATAAATGATAGAGGTAAGATAAATGATACATGATGAATAGATGGTGGGTGGGTGGAGATAGTACATAGATAATGATAAATACAAATAAAATCATGGCAAACAGATGGGTAATGTATATATGCATACATAGGTGGATAGATAGATAGATGATAGATGAGTGGATGTGTGGGTGGGTGGATGGATGGACACATAGGTAACAGATAGATATAGAGAATAGATAGTTGGATAGATAGATAGAATGATAGATAGATAGATAGATAGATAGATAGATGACAGATAGTTAGTAGTTGTAGATAAATGATGGAGAATGGACCAGGCATGCATGAATAGATGGTTGGATAGATGGCTGGCTGGAAATCCCAGAGTCTCCCACTAAACTTCACTGAACTTTATTTGATAAAACCTGCCACACGTTTTCAATGGTAACAGAAAGATCCATGTTTGTCCTGTTAACATGAGGACTATAACAGAATCTGATCATGTGCATCCACTAAACCGTTAATGGTTCCCCCCATGGAGTTAGGGCCTCATGAAGGATGCACAGATTCACATCTCAGAGCACCTGAGGGACTAAGCACATGAGAACCAGGACTACTGGCCCAGGCTTTTTTGTCCTGCACCTCCATGAAGACTGTTTTCTCTGATCAATGTCAAGTTGGTTACAAAAGTCAATTTAAAATAGCATGTTAGGGGCGCCTGGGTGGCTCAGTCAGTTAAGCGTCTGACTTTGGATCAGGTCATGATCTCACAGTTTGTGAGTTCGAGTCCCACGTCGGGCTCTGTGCTGACACCTCAGAGCCTGGAGCCTGCTTCCGATTCTGTGTCTCCTCCTTTCTCTGCCTCTCCCCTGCTCATGCTCTGTCTCTTTCTGTCTCTCAATAATAAATAAGAAGACAAGACAAGACACGACAAGACAAGAAAATAGCATGTTATTCTGGAGATACCCAGGTGGTTCAGTCAGTTAAGCGTCCAACTCTTGGCTTAAGTCATGATCTTACCGTCACTGACAGCACAGAGCCTACTTGGGATTCTCTCTCTCTCCCTCTTTCTCTGCCCCTCTCCCCTGCTCTCTCTCTCTCTCACTCTCTCTCTCTCTCTCTTTCTCTCTCAAAATAAATAAATAAATAAACTTTAAACTAGGATGTTATTCTCAAGCAAATTGAAACCCAGGCTCTCAAATAAAGACAGTAGGCGTAGCTGCACTTGATTGGGGTGACAGATACAGGGTGTTGACATTTCTCAAAAGTCAGTTTTTAGATATTTTTTTTCTATTTGGGTGATGGTTATAGGGCCTAGAGTTTTTACGGAGTCATTAGGTGACACTCTATGAGAAGTTAATGATGCGTAAAGCTATTTGTGTGTTCTTGAGAGAGCTTGTCACATTTCACAAGTGATGTGTGGTGAATGGGATCACGTATTCCAGAGTCTGCAGAGAATAATGTAGAAATCACAGTATCGTACAGAGTTCTATGCAAAGACGAAGAACACAGGATTATACAGAAGCACGTGGGGTGGCCATCTGGCAAGGACTGGGGGTCTGGTGGGAAGCGGTCTTCCGTCACGCCTGAATTCTGTCTGAAAAGAGTGAACGGGCGTCGTTTAGGAAGAAGTGTGTGTGTTGGCCAGGGGGCATTAGGGCAGATGGTCCCAGGTCAACAAAGCATGATGAAGAATTCTGGAGGACACAGGGAACACGTTTCCTTGGGAAAGACCGTATGATAGATTAAGTCTATCGATAGAGTCGATATCACACGGAGGGCCTTCTCTGCCACAGCCAAGATGCATGCTCCTTTGGAAACAAAGGGTTTCCAAGAAAACCACATCGAGCATAGAACGACACAGATTGTTCCTTTGTGTAAACGAGGCATGCCCGTGGTCGCTTCTTACCTATCAATGCCGTACTATACCCTTGCCTCTTCAGTAAGGCTGCAAATGTTGTCTCATTGCGAGGGAGTCCAGCAGGAGCTCCGAGCGTGGAGATCACACGGCTCACTCTGTTAGAAACCATTCCTAGACGGGATGGGAAAAGAAAAGCAAAAAGCAGAAGGCACGCACAGTGAGTAAGTCCCCGTGAGATGGAGAGGAGAGGGAGTCACGGGCAGTTCAGGAGCTGGAAGACGCACACATGACGAAAGAGGATGAACAAAACCATCACGTGGGCGAGGAAAATCACGTCCCGCGGACAGAACTCACACCGGGCCCCATGACGCACGCCTTTACCCGCTTGCACGCACACGCACGACACTACCAGATACGCACAAGCACACCACTCAAATAACACTCTACACGTAGCCTCTTGCGAATTTACAACAGGACAGGGTGTCATTTCAGTAGACACGCGTGACTGAACCACTAACACAGGCCTACTCTTGGCAGGGGGATCATTGTGTCGGGAAAAGAGCCAAAAAATGAAATCACGAAAACATGAAATCCTACAATGTGTGTGTGTGTGTGTGTGTGTGTGTGTGTGTGTGTGTGTTTCTGATAATAAGTTTTGTTTTTTTTTTAATTTTTTTTTTCAACATTTATTTATTTTTGGGACAGAGAGAGACAGAGCATGAACGGGGGAGGGGCAGAGAGAGAGGGAGACACAGAATCGGAAACAGGCTCCAGGTTCCGAGCCATCAGCCCAGAGCCCGACGTGGGGCTCGAACTCACGGACCGCGAGATCGTGACCTGGCTGAAGTCGGACGCTTAACCGACTGCGCCACCCAGGCGCCCCTCTGATAATAAGTTTTAGTATTTGTAGAAAAGACGAATAAGCCAAATGTCTGTGAAAAACCTGACACTGGGGCATCCGGGACAAGTGGACATCTAGGTTTTGAACTTCTCCGAATTTACATAAAGTGAGCAGCACAGAAGAAAAAAGAGAGTCAAATCACATAGAAGTTTACTACAAGAAGAAAAAAAGAATAAAGAGTTTAACGTTCACTGGACCTGATGCGCCCTAGCACCCGCTAAGCCAGATATCATCAACCTCAAAAGATCTGAAAATGAGTCAAACATGTGTCTGGGCAAGTACACAACAGAACTTTTCGTAAGAGCCTAAAGCCAGAAACAATCCAATGGTTAGTCAATCAAGGGACAGATAAGCAAAGCCTATTGCATCCATACAATGGTTGAAATGGGTGCTGAACGTTTGAGACATTGTGCTAGGACATCCTCATGACAGCCCGGATTAGCGTAGGCGTGTTCTGCACGTTAAGTCCTTCTGAGACACCTTCTCGTTCTTGCCCTGGGATGGAAAGTGCTGCCTACGCCCGATTGCAGGCCACCGAGGAGAAACATTCAACTCTAGGTGAATAGACATAACTCAGCCACGCAGGGTGGGCTTGAGTTGACTAGGAGAGCAGCGCTTTCCACACAGACGTCCGCAGCTGTGTGTGCATGGACGTGTGTCTGCCCTTTTTGGGGCAAACTTTTCGAAACGACCTAGTCGCCTACTCACTTCCTCGTGGCTTAACATGTTCACAGAGAGTAGCAGAGGTGCGTCCATCTACACACCTGATCGGATGGGGTATCTTCCCGTGAGGAAGGCGGCCCGGCTTGGGGTGCACATTGACGCTGCGGAGATGTGGTGTTTCAGTTGTACGCCTTCCCTTGCTAAGCGGTCGATGTTAGGAGTCCTGGAAAGAGAGACAGAGGGGAATTGCAGAGGGGACAAGAGGGGACAGAGAGAGAGAGAGAGAGAGACAGAAACCAACAGCTCTGTTTGCTGTGATTCCCTGAGCTCAGAATCAGAGAAAAAGTAACTGCACACAGCGCCTAATTTCCTGGTTTCTGCCCGCATCGTGGAGAAAATACAGCTGAGGTTTTAGGCAGTGGCTGTGTATTGCACAGTCGATATAATTTGGTTCTGCAATGTGGTATCTACTGCATATATTCAATGAGTACATTTAATGGCTCTGCCTTTTAAGATATATGCAAAATTGGGGCGCCCGGGTGGCTCAGTCAGTTGAGCATCTGACTTCAGCTCAGGTCATGATCTCACAGGTTCATGGGTTCAAGCCCTGCATCGGAGCCTCTGCTGACAGCTCAGAGCCTGGAGCTGGCTTTGGATTCTGTGTCTCTCTCTGCCTCTCTCTCTCTCTCTCTCTCTCTCTCTCTCAAAAATAAATAAACATTGGGGCGCCTGGGTGGCGCAGTCGGTTAAGCGTCCGACTTCAGCCAGGTCACGATCTCGCGGTCCGGGAGTTCGAGCCCCGCGTCGGGCTCTGGGCTGATGGCTCGGAGCCTGGAGCCTGTTTCCGATTCTGTGTCTCCCTCTCTCTCTGCCCCTCCCCCGTTCATGCTCTGTCTCTCTCTGTCCCAAAAATAAATAAAAAAACGTTGAAAAAAAAATTTAAAAATAAATAAACATTAAAATTTCTTTAAAATAAAATATATGTAAAAAAAAAAGTCTGTGTTTATGGGCTGATGAATTAAGGCTAATGACTTACAGACCTTAGTTATGCCTAGCTACTAATAGACCCAACGACAAGTTCAATGCACAGGTTCTATAGACAGACGTCTTTGCTCCAGACAAAGTTTGCAACCTCTGCCTCATGATTCCCTAGAAAGGTGTGTGGAGGTTGCAGAAAATCAGACAGACTGTACAGAAGAGAGACAGCCCCCTGGCTGGAAGCCAATAAAATGTAATGAGACCTGGCTTTCTTCATAAGAGAGAAGATGGGACAACGTGGAATTGTTGAATTCCACGTATAGACTTCACACGTCTTGCCCTGATGCACTCCTAAGCCTACGTGTTTTGTTTTGTTGCCTACCACAAAGCTCTGAGTCTATTTCATGTACATTTTTTTTCCTTCAGAATGCCCATTCTTACAATACAAGCACCTCACCGTAAAAGGTCTGTTGGCTTCCAGAACTAGGAAGAGGGCAATGTCCAGTCCCGCCGAGAAAAAGTATGCGTCAAAATCGTCGCTCATCATAAAAGTGCATATCGCAGAGGGCTCATGACATGGTAGGTAACTACTCTAAATGCCTTGCATATGTGAGCCCACACCTGTACACTGCTCACCTGCACGCTTGACGGAAAGAAAGATAAGAAAGACACACAGAAGTCAAGTGACTTGTGCCAGTTTTCAGAACCAGTAAGTGCAGAATCAAGATTCAAGTCCAGACGGTCCTGATTTTAATGTTATTGGCTTCTTTTAAAGGCAAATTCCATCCCATGAGTTTGGTTTTCCACATGATGTAGTCATAAAGCGTTATCAACCTCCCAAGCCTAGACAACAAGTGAAATAGCACAAGTGAAATAACTCGAAGCCATACCTCATCGTGTCATTGCCAAAGCAGCCCAAGTCACCGATCCCAAGATCGTCCACTATCATCAGGACAATATTCGGCTTGTCCTCATGCACCTCCTGGGCCCCACGTGGGCTTAGGAGTAAACACGTCCAAGACAGAGCGATGGCGAGGATCCTGAGAAGGGACAGTGGATTTTACAAGGATGGCTTCAAGAGCTCCTTCCCATTACCGCGCCCCCGTGAATGCAGCAGGGCTCACGGGAGACCAGGCAATCTCCCGAGGAACAGGCGAGCCTCGAGAATGTCTCCTCCCAAGCATTGACTGCCACTGTCAAATGGGGCCCGCAACGCGCAAAGAGAGGCTCCCCTGGGTTTCCTGCTCACACACACAAAATGCTCCTCCAGGACATGAAGTCTGAAATCATTTACTTGAAGACAAAGCATTGCTTATGTCAGGGGCAGTAAAACTCCTGAGATCACAACCCTGGAAGAAGGAGCCCGCCGACTTTCCTTTGCACTGGAATTCAAACGCGGGTGGGCACAGAGTTTTGCTGAACGGACATTTGGTTGGAGGGAAGGAAAACAGCAAGCCAAACAAAGAGAAACCAACCCCAGGGCAAAGGAGAAGGGAGAACATGGTTGAAGACCTGAATGGTGGAAAAGGAGCACCCTGGAATCCAAAGACGAGTTTAGTCTGCTTCACAATTTTGCTCAGTCCCCAACAAAATCCCCGTTTTCCCGGAGAAATATATAATACTCTTCCCACCAGGTCCCTACTCAGTTAGCAGGTAATGAATATTGGGTGTTTGAACTATTAGTTGTATCATCTCCGTCTGGTTTTTATTCATGTCTGAAGACCCACCTCAAAGATTTCCTCTGGGAGGGAGGAGACAAAGGGTCATTAACCTTCCTCTGCTCCCAGAACCTTTGTATAAACATTTGGAAACAACACTAGCCATATTGAGTTGCTTTTCTCGCATCCTGTTTTGACATCATTTCACCTATTTTGTCTTAGACTTACTGAATCCAGAACATCAGTGTAGACATCTATGGCCAACCCTACCCAGGAACGGCTGTCACCTAAAAATAATAGAACCTATAAATCTCGGGAATCCACAGATGTCCCCAGAGTGTCCATTAGATTCAACACACTTGCACAACAGCAACTTGCCTCACCTGAGCTTCATGATACAGTGCCGAGTGGCTTCCTATTATTTTCTTTGGCCAGAGGAAAAATGTGCTGAAAAACATAAACATGTGTTATTGCCACACTCATTACATGAGTCCCCATTATGAAACCCTCATGAGATTACAAAGCCATTATTTCCACTTCCAACATTTCAAACTGGTTTTCCAAATCTATCAAGATATGACCTTTCCACCGTTAATGACCTACTGCTCATAGTTTATTTTTAAGGAGCTCCTCCTTAGGTGCCAAGTCCCGGGTCTACCTCCTTTCTGCCTCTTGAGACAATTGGCTTAGTCTCTAAAGCTTTACTAAAACACGTCTGGATGGCAGTAGAGTCTTGAGGAGCAGCTGAACACAAGGGCTTATGCTCAGAACATCTAGGTGGGATGAATTTGGGTCCCCTGAAGAGAGGTAATTACTTCAGTGAAGCTACTACTTTGGTTTTGTGTCAGCACAAATTCATATGACTCTACGGTAACCTATGGATAGCTAATCCTTGCATATAAAGAGGGTGGGAGCTATATTAAGCACATGATACAACAGCGAAATATATTGCAGTGAAAGAAAACAGATACCCATCTCCCATATGCAAGCTATTACTCCAATTTGTACTTAAAATAATATGGAGAACATAATAAGAACCACCTCCTTTATCAATCTGTCTTGCCCCTAGCGAGATGCCACCAGAGACCACAGAGAACGAGCCCTTGGCTAAGAAATGGAAAGGAAGCAGGGAGAACGGAGAGAAGGTGACTCAAACAAACACTGGTTTGGAATCAACCTTTCAATGCCTAAGCTGGTCCATTGGGTTCTAGAGGAGAGTCAGCCAAAGGGGTGTCCAAAATCCCACCTCTGCCCATGATGACAGAAACTAAGCGAGAAGTGAGAAGTGTCCCCCACGTGCAGCCTCACAAAGCTTCCTTGACTCACCGGTCCACAGTGTGGTCTACCTGATGTCTGGGACAAAACAAGAAGGAGGTCTTGAAGAACACTTGGTTCTCCTCAGCAGCCGCCTGGAGTCTTTAGCTGAACGTCAGCCTCCTCTTACCACCTGTCCCTGTGATGGGGAGGCCGGTCCACGCTCTGCCCACCCAGGTGGTTCAGATTTGTGAGACACAAATGAGGCAACCTGATTTGCCTCCCTGATTTGCATCTCCTGATACAAGTCCAGGGAAGGGAGGGGGGAAATTACAGTCAGTGAAACACTTGCAGCCTTCCTTGAAGTAACTGAGTGTTCTTATCTGTGACTAGCACCAAAATGATTCATCAAGACGAAAAAGGCCAGCCCTCCTCCAGAAGAGTCATTGTTTGATCCTGTCCGTTGGATTCTGATGACTTCAGGAACTCTGGCATTGCCTCGGGGCGATCTGTGAACCCAACTAACGGAGAGAAAATACGTCTCCCTGACCCCCAGGCTTATTTCTGAATTCTGTTTGGCAAGGTAAAGTTTGGGGAGTAATCTGGGGGCTCGTGGACCTACTATTTGTCAACATCGCCATTACGCACTAACTGAAGCAGAGTGAAACAGCCACTCTTCCACATGATGGACAGATCTGGGTGTGTAAGAACCAAGGCATTGTCATCCTACCCCTGAAGAAAACATCATGAACACCCAGTTAAACAAACCAGAGCAGTTTGCCTGGGGATTAGCTACACAGATTGTCATCATAGAGCCCTGTTTGACCAGAACATAGTGCGTGTGTGTGTGTGTGTGTGTGTGTGTGTGTGTGTTTCAGATGGGATATTTTATTCAAGGTGCTACCGCGTGACTCCATCAACTGTAGATACCAGATCCTGGACCGTCAGACCCAACATGCAGATTATCCCCAGGGCGCCTTTGTTCCCTGGGGAACTCTGCATTGGAATTGTCTAAAAAGACCAAAAATCATGTGTTCAGAAGTTCTGAACCCATTCTCCAGAATGCGTACCACAGAGGGCATACCAATATACCATGTGGCACTTGGCTACTATCCTTGAGACACATACATGAATCTTTTCTTAATGTTTATTCAATTTTGAAAGATAAAGAGAGACAGAACGTGAGCAGTGGAGAGGCAGCTCCAGGCTCTGAGCTGTCAGCACAAAGCCTGATGTGGGGCTCGAACTCCTGGAACGCAAGATCATGACCCGAGCGGAACTGAGATACTTAACTGACTGAGCCTCCCGAGTCCCTCTTGAGACATACATGAATCTTAAGATATAAGCCCTAACAGGACACTTGAACATGATGTTGAGTAGAGGCAACCATTCATGATCCTGTTGGGTGTAGTGTCCCTGCCCACGTCCCTTGATAATTTGGGGTGTCTCCCTAAAAAGGGGTCAGCATCATCATGCTTCAAGACGATCAGGTGGGGAAGTTTCCGCAAACCATCCCAAGTGACGCATAACCAGATCTAGACATGAAACATGCGTCAGCCAGATAACCGATGATTAATTAGTGAGGCGAGCAAAGTCCATGAGAACACAAGAGTTCCGCTCCTCTCTGATGTGGACCATAGTCTGGGCCAAACCAAGCAAACAAGCACAAACCCTCCTCTGCCTTTCTGACATAACAACGTTGCCTATCAATATCCAGTTTCAGGGAAGCCTTAACACGCACATCATGTTTGCAATAAACAACACACTCAGAATAACCCTGTATGGAAAGTAACGAGACTCCCCCCACCGATGTTGGAGACCTAGTGGTTGCACCTTTGAGCAAAACTACATTCGTGCGATGAAATTTTAGCAGATGCCAGCGAAGCATTTGATATCTACGGTACACATCGGCATTATAAAGCTGAGTGGCATGCCTTGTTGCTCAACAGAGACTCTTGAATTCCAGAACAGGAGGGAAACGTAGAAGTGACAAGGTGGGATAAAAGATCACACAGGAACAGCTGAATGCATCCTCGGTTGAAATGAGGACACAGATGAGAACATGGAAGGAATTCTACCCGGGATGCTGAGGAGTTGGAGGGATCTTGGAAAGGTAAGTCTTGGACTGAAGGTGCCTTTCAGGCAGGTGAGAAGGTGCGGGCTTGCTCGGAGAAATGCACACAGGACAGGAGAAAATCATAAATTAGAAATCGTAAAAACGCTGGGAACTTAGCCATCGCCACCCAGCACTTGGATCCTGGCACACCCCAAAGGACACCTGCTCCGTGATTTACGCCCCAGATAAAGAAGCAACTTGCTGTGTTTGGAAGAAACACGTTTGAAAAGCAGCCAACATCAATCATAAAGAAAATGTGACAATGCAGATACATCGGCTGGCTCCCTCAAAGCCACTGTAGGAAACCATTTGCGTCTCTAGTGGTCCTGGAGAAGTGTGTTCGATTCCTCCCCAGTGGCACAAGGGACCCCGCGGACAGGCTGAAGCACCGTGGGCCACGGCAGCGATATTTGTGAGGCTGAGTCCTGGCTTCGGGACCCGACAGCCAGCTGGGGCAAAGAAGTCTCCTCCCGGGATAGACTTGGAGAACAACACGCCCGTGTTAGCACGGCACACAGAGGCGTGCGTCCCGCAGCCACTACCCTTGACGTCAGCCCCGTCCACGCAGGCTCTCGGGGGTGGGGGGGGAGACACTAAACGGATTGCTCTATAACACACGGGGTGAAATCCCAAGCTCATAGGATTGCGGATTTAGCAAGTAGATGCCCAGCCCGCTGTGAATGTCCACGAAACGAGCCATGTTCATTTTCGTGCAACATGTCCCAGACACTGCATGGGTAAGCTCACATGGGGAAAAGGACGTGTTGCTTATCTGGAATCCAAATCTAATCCCATGCCAAGCAACCCCATAGACAGTGAGCTACGGCTCTGAGAGCAGATCAATTTGAAGGCTTCGCAGATCACCAGTGTGAAACTCGTTAATGTAATACCTGACCTCAGCGGTCAAAGTCATCATCAGACCACTTGACACAACTCATAAACATCCACCACTAAAAAAAAAAACAAGTCCCTTGGGGCACCTGGATAGCTCAGTCGGTTAAGCATCCGACTCTTGATCTCAGCGCAGATCTTGACCTCAGAGTCATGACTTCAAGGTCCGTGACCAGCGTGGAGCATTCTTGAAAAAATGTCTCAGTAGGGGCGCCTGGGTGGCTCAGTCGGTTAAGCGTCCGACTTCAGCCAGGTCACGATCTCGTGGTCTGTGAGTTCGAGCCCCGCGTCGGGCTCTGGGCTGATGGCTCAGAGCCTGGAGCCTGTTTCCGATTCTGTGTCTCCCTCTCTCTCTGCCCCTCCCCCATTCATGCTCTGTCTCTCTCTGTCCCAAAAATAAATAAACGTTGAAAAAAAAAATTTTTTTTTTAAAAAGGGACCATGTGTGTGTGTATAAGGATGTATCTATGCTTCCGGATACCTGGGTGTGTGAGTGCATATGTGTGTGCATATGTGTGTGGGCATGGATGTGTTTTCGTGTGTCCCTTTGTGGTGCACATGAGCGTTGTGTCTCTGTGTGCCTCTGATACCACACTCTGGTGTTGGGAGTTCTGCCCAATGAACATAAGAACCACAAGAAGGAAAGGATGAGGTCTTATTGTTGTTTATAAAAGAAACAACACGTGGAAGGCACAGTCAATGGTTTGGATGGCGAATTCCCTCACAGCTCCCGTCCCCTCCAATGGGACACGTGTACGTCCCGCGGGGAGGAGGCTGTGAGGCAGGACAGCGGGATGGTCCACACGCTCAGGAGGCATCCAAACCCCTCGGGGGAACAGCCCAACAGGGTCCTCACTTTCCAAGAATCCAACCCCTCTCCACGCCTCTAACAAGGCAGACCCGATCTGGTCCAACACACCCCAAAGACACCTAAACCGTTCCCCTTGCCCGCACCCAGTAATCCCACCAAAAAAGAGACGCCCAAAGCTTAGATACAAGGAAAGTAACTTGACCCTGGAAAAGATTCCAAAACACAGACGTCCTTCTAAAAATTCAGAATACGCCAACAAAATGATCAGAAGGGACACATCCTGGTCATTCGTCTGCTTGTTTTCAGCTTCAAGTGTAGAGAATAAACAAATCGAGGGGACATTTAATTGAAATATGCTTTGGTCTTATTAGGGAGCAGTGGACCCACAAGTCTGGAAGCTCACAGATATAGACACAGGCAGTGTGCAACTTTCCTGGGGCTCCTGCAACAACTAACCACAAACTTGGTGGCTAAGAACAACACACATTCATTCTGTTCCTGTTCTGGAGACCAGAAGTCTGAGATCCAGGTGGGGCAGAGGGCTGGTTCCCCCCGGAGGCTCCGGGGGACAGGCTGTTCTGTGTCTGTGTCCCAGCTTCTGGGGCCTGCGGGCGATCCTGGGCGTCCCTTGGCGTGTCCCACCTCTGCCTCCATGTCTACACGGCCTTCTTCCCACGTGTCTGTCTATGTCTGAATTTCTCCGTGTTTATACGGGCACCAGGCATATGGGGGTCATGTCCCAGCTGGGTCCAGGATGACCTCACCTTAACAGAGCTGATGATACCTGCACCAACATTTGTTCCAAAGAAGGTCACGTTCTTATCCAAGGTTCTGGGCAATTAGGGCTTCAGCATGTGATTCAGGCATGAGGGACACCATTCAACCCACAAGACGCCCTCAACCCTCAACCTCAACACACACATACACGCACGCACACACACACACACACACACACACACAGACACACACCTCCTGTTCACCTAGCTCGTCTCTGATGGCCACCCCAGGACGTCCCTCCTGTCTATCCACAGGCTGTGATTCACTGTCCTATCACCTCCAGAAGGTCTCTTCTCTCATTGGCTCACTGCACGCACCCCTGCCTGGCAAACCCTACTCTGGGAAGCCACTTCTGATGACCCGTTGCGCCCCATTCGAATGTCAGGTGCGTGACAGTCAGGAAAGGCTTTGCCACCTGCCTTCTGCAGTCATAGCACCCGGAGGACCTTCACCAAGCCCAGGTTCCCAGCTCACCACTTCAAGACGGAACCGTGAAGCCAGGTCCTGTTTTATGCCTTGACTCACTTGACTCCCCTGTGTATTTACAAGAAAACAGAGTCCCATTAAAATGTTGCAGTTCAGGGGCGCCTGGGTGGCGCAGTCGGTTGAGCGTCCGACTTCAGCCAGGTCACGATCTCGCGGTCTGTGAGTTCGAGCCCCGCGTCAGGCTCTGGGCTGATGGCTCGGAGCCTGGAGCCTGCTTCCGATTCTGTGTCTCCCTCTCTCTCTGCCCCTCCCCCATTCATGCTCTCTCTCTCTCTGTCCCAAAAATAAATAAAAGTTGAAAAAAAAAAAAAAAAATTTAAAAAAAAAAAAAAAAAAAAAAAAAATGTTGCAGTTCACGCGAGCAAACAAGGCTGTCCAGCAGGGATCACCAAACCTAACGTGGTCCCGAGTGCTGTAGGGACAGGAGCTCGGGAAACGCTTTTGTAGGGCAGACGCAGCTGGGAGGTTATCTGATCCCCTCTACGGCATTTGGGGAAACATAGTTGGCTGGCTGATCGTTGTTGGTTCTTCTCAAATTTCTCTTCCTCTGGTTCAGAAGCATTCGCAGGTTACGGTTTGCTCTGCACACTGTTACGGCATCAGACCCACCTTATTTCAAGGCAGTTTTTTTTAATGTTTATTTATTTTTGAAAGAGAGAGCGAGCAGAGGAGGGGCAGAGAGAGAGGGAGCCACAGAATGCGAAGCGGGCTCCAGAGCCCGACCCGCACACCACGCATCTCTTTTCTTGCGCCACATGTTCGAACTTTGGTTTTTTTTTTTAGTTTCAGACCAGCCATCAGCCTGCTAAGACCAGGTATGCAGGCAAATCAGACCGGGACCTCAGAGCTTCCTAGTGCAAAACATCACTGCTCCCTGAAAGCCTGACGGGGGTTCTCTGTGGCCGCAGAGACACTCTGACGTGTCCAGAGTTCTGTCCAGCTACTGTCAGTAACCTTCCCATTTGTTGAAAGCCATGGGTGGGTTCAAGGCACGCGTGTCAGAGGCTCTGAGTCCCGAGGGGTTTCCGGAATTTTCTGGAAGAAGATTTTTGCATGTAAACCACGGGGCGGGGTGCGAAGTTAGGCGTGCAATTTCTCGTTTTGGACTGCAGTGGGTTCCTCTGTAGTTCCTTTTCTTACGACAGGTGTCTGTCTCACCCGTCCCGGTTGCTCAGATATCCTGACAACACGGTCGGGATCGGGTCTCAAGCTTTCTTCCCCCCCGGCATGTCTCTCGAGCCCTGAATCAATACCGGGTTGAATCCTATCAAACCACTGTGCGTGTAGGTCATAAGCTGCCACGCCGTGACAATGTCATGTGGTTCAACCCAGCAGGCTCAGCCCCTGCCCCCGCGGACACCTAGGCGAGTCACAGACTCGGAGAAGGACGATCACTGGGACACGCTGGGCGGCTGGCATCGTGCTGACCCAGCCGTACCTGTGCAGGCAGAGGCAAAGATCCCACAACTGTGAAGTGAGGGGGGCGGGCGTGTCGTTTCTGGGAGAGCCAGCAAAGAATACATACAAATCTCGAATTTTACCAGCTTCCCACTCCATTCTCCTTCCTACGTCTTTCTTATTTTGTTTTTACGATGACAGAGAGGGGCAATACATGTGATGCACAAGACGGGTACCACAGGCTCAGCATGAATCACCACCCACCCCAAGGGTGCTGTAAGATTCAGACTTATGCCTGTCGAGAAACACTTAGCCAGACAGAAGACGGAAAGCGTTCGCAGAGACTACAATGGCGTGAGAGGTGGCCAAAGGGCCATCGACTGCCGGCATGTGCTTCGCAGAGCACGGAAGGCAGGCAGGGACCGCCCTCAGTCGCCCAGGAAGGTTTCTCTGGTCTTAGTTGAGGAAGTCAGAATTCCTACAGCCAGGGCACAGGTACTCACATGCGTCAGGGTCCGGACGTGGGCAGGAGATAGTCTCACACGTAAGGCAGTTTGGGCAGTAATGCAGTCCACGGCTCATTAGAGGCACCCAAATCCGTGGCTGAGGGCTCACGGTCGTTTCTGGAACCGCTGAATGTCCGTTTTTGCTGCGGAAATGACCTTTCGCTGTCCTGCTGGTAAGGACGTACATTCCCGTGCTCATCAGCTGACAGCTCAGAAGTTGTCGTGAAAGAGCCACCCAAGGGGGCCTCACCCATGCACCCTCCCCTGGGATCTAAGTCACAGCTGATCTCCTGACACCACATAGCCCCACACCATTTCGGGGAGAGCAAGTTCTGGCAGCCGCCTCACCCTTGGGCAAGGATTTGCCGAGTTTCAGGCAAGCGCTTCTTAACTAGGGCAGCTCGCCTTCAAGCCTTTCTCACACACGGTCGTCCTTTTGTGTTTTTCGCTTTAAATCAACAACCGATTGAGGGGCGCCTGGGTGGCTCCGTCGGTTAAGCATCTGACTTCGGCTCTCTGGTCATGATCTCAGCGTTCGTGAGTTCAACCCCTGCATCAGGCTCTGTGCTGACAGCTCGCAGCCTGGAGCCCGCTTTGGATTCTGTCTCTCTCTCTCTCTCTGCCTCTCCCCTGCTCCTGTTCTGTCTCTCAAAAAGGATCCCTGAAAATATTCTTGGAGTTCTTCCTACGCATTAAAAAAAAAATGATTCTAAATTATCTTTAGTATGAGGCGGGGGTAGGAAGGAAACACAGGTATGCAGAACACAAACACAGCTCTCATTCAGGACCTGGGTTCCCTGGCTTGGTTTGTTTCTTTTTTTTTTTTTTTTTTCTTTTTTTCAACGTTTATTTATTTTTGGGACAGAGAGAGACAGAGCATGAATGGGGGAGGGGCAGAGAGAGAGAGGGAGACACAGAATCGGAAACAGGCTCCAGGCTCTGAGCTGTCAGCCCAGAGCCTGACGCGGGGCTCGAACTCACGGACCGCGAGATCGTGACCTGGCTGAAGTCGGACGCTCAACCAACTGCGCCACCCAGGCGCCCCAATGGCTTGGTTTGTTTCTAAGAATGTGTGCTTTTGTTTTGTTGTTACTCCTTAGAGCGTTTTTCTACAGTAGGTTGTGATTCTGACCTGTTTTCTTTGAATGGCAAAGCTCCATAAATATGTGTCGACAAGTGAGGAAAATTACACTGGAGTCTTGAGTGGGACATTTAGGGCTATATTTAACGAATATATACATATATTCTTTATATATGCTATATTATACTATATTATCTTACACTATACTGTACTATGGTATATTATACTATACCATAGTATAGTATGGTATATTCCATTATATTATATTATATTATATTATATTATATTATATTACATTTTATTATGTTATATTTGGATTAGTCAAATCACTCATTCCGTCCAAAGTTTCTTTCTTTCTCTTTAACCTTTTTTGAAACCCTAGGTTATATTATACTATAATATATTATACTATATAGTATATATGTATTATAGAATACTATATATTATCATATATAATAATATATATAATATAATATGTATTTTAGTATAGTATACTCCATTATATTATACTATATTATGTTATACTATGCTATACTGTACTATACTAAACTATATTATGCTATTCTATACTCCATGATATTATACTATATTATGTTATACTATATATACTATTTATAATATAATACATTGTATTATATTATACTATTCTACATTGCATTGTACTATATTATAATATATTATGCTGTTATATTATACTATACTATATTGAATTGTATTGTATTATATTATACTATATTATATTACATTATATTATACTCCATTATATTATGCTATATTATGTTATACTATACTATACAATGTTATATTATACTATACTTTATTATAGTGTATTGTATTGTATTATATTATAGTACACTATTATATAATATATTATAACATAATAATAAATGTAATGTAAATTATATATTTTATATATAGTAATATTACAATATCTTATATATAAATTGTATGTAATTATAAAATACATGTTTATAACATTTATACATTTGCATATATAAAATGTATAATTTATATAAATTATTATTTAAAATAAATTATACATATTATGTATAATATCTAAAATAAATGTTTATATTTTATATATGAATTTATACATATTTATATATAAAATAAAATATATTATATTATTTTGTAGATATCATATAATATATTTTTTTGTAAACATTTATTATTACTGTATTATATTTATTTATTACTTATTTTTTATTTATTCTATGTGTACTCAAAAGTGGATGTCACAACCGGACCTCAAAATACATGGACTTTGAAAAGCCTAAGCATCGGGTTCACATTTTTATTTTCCTACGAATTAGATGTCTGAAACATGAAACGTTGTCTTTGGGGGCAAAATGGATTTTCATGACAAAAACATGTAATTTAAATCATCATTCAATTTTTTTTTAATTTTTTAATGTTTATTTTATTTTTGAGAGAGAGTGCGAGTGGTGGAGGGGCAGAGAGAGAGGGAGACACAGAATCCGAAGCAGGCTCCAGGCTCTGAGCTGCCAGCACAGAGCCCGACCCGGGGCTCAAACTCACAAACCCGGAGATCATGACCTGAGCTGAAGTTGGATGCTTAACCGACTGAGCCACCCAGGCTCCCCATAATTTGTTTTTTTTGTAATTAAAAAAATTTCTCTTAAGTATGGAACCTGACACAGAGCTCAACCTCATGACCCTGATCACAATCTGAGCTGAGATCAAGGGTCACAATCTGAGCTGAGATCAAGGGTCACGACCTGAGCTGAGATCAAGGGTCAATCTCCTTAGCGCATTGAGTCACCCAGGTGCCCGACGTTATTGCTTAATCGTAAGCGAGTATGAACTGATCTGTGCTGGCAAGACGCTGAACCAAATCACAGATCCTCCAAGGACCCAGCCCACACCCCCGAGCCCGCTTCGAGCAGAGACTTTGCTTCTTGAAAAACCTTAGGAAGCCGTCAGTAGTGTTAGAAATTTAATTTTAAGGGCGCCTGGGTGGCTCAGCCGGTTAAGCGTCCAACTTCAGCTCAGGTCATGGTCTCCGGGTTTCATGAGTTCGAGCCCCACATGGGCTCTGCACTGACAGCAAGGAGCCCCTTGGGATTGTCTCTCTCTCCCCCCTCTCCACCCCTCCCCTGCTTGGGCTGTCTCTGTTTCCCTCAAAATAAATAAACTAATTAAAAAAAACTTTTTTATAAAATAGAAATCATCTGTAACTCTTTTGTCTGGTAGAGAAGTATGATAAAGTAACCAGCAGAAGAATTTCAAGCTAAAAACAGTAAAATGGTGTGGAGGTGCTATACTGGTAAACCGAAAAAAAGATTTCACAGAGAAGAAGCCGTTTAGACTTTCTGACTAGTGAATAGAAGCTGTTTCCTATTTGTACCTTTTTTTGAGAAAACACGGGCAAGATTGGATCTCGAATGAACAGTGACTGGTTGCGGAGGAAAGGATTAAAACGTGAGTATAACAGTGTTATCTTTAAACGTCAGTATTCATAGAGCACTAGGATGGCCGCTGACCTCTCCCGCGGGCACAGGGACAGAGCCGACAAAAGACCTGGGAAAACACACACTGGCTTTGCCCCTGTGGCTTTAGAACATCCATGTCAGCTCAGGGAAATCCTTACACGCCGTGAAACTCATTGTCCCCGGGTGGAAATGGAGGTCACGCGGCGCATTCAAAACACACGAATCTGTGCTACACGAGCTGAGCCCTCATGGTGGACCGCTTCCCTCCAGATTTGGGGAACCCAGTCTCCTCTGTTCCCAGAAACCAGAAAACTGGCCAAAGCCCTCAAAGCTCCCGTTTACAGCCCCAAAGTTCTTTCTAATCCTGGAGAATTAGTGTTCTGTCACTTGCTTTGCATACGCGCATATGAACCTACAAGAACAGAACACTGCCCCCCTCCTCCCAAAAAAGGCTCTTTTTATGTCATTTTGTCATTGAAAAATACGCTCAAGAAAAAGCACAAGTTCCAAGTGCGGCTTGATGGCGTTTCTGCGAGGTGAACGGAACAGTGACCCCACCCTCCAGGGCATCTAAATTGTGAAATATATCATATCGGCTTTTCCGTTTCTCTTCCAGTATTTGTAGGATTTCGAGGTTTGCTTCTTCTTTGATCCTCATGTTGGAGGATCCTCTTTGACCTCCTTTCTGTCCCTGTCTCTCGGTGGGCCATCTACTGAAGAGTTTCAAGATGAAATGTGTTTCTCAGAGGGACAAACACCACTCTGTGGTGAAAAGGAGGACAGAAATAGATCCGAGGAAAACAAAGAACTATGTGCATTGCAGCGTCGTAAAGAGGAGCTTGTTCAGAGGTATTTGTTACATGGTCAAGGATGAGTGCCAAAACCTAAGGTATTTAGACTGAATTAAATGCACGTTAAAGATGCATCGGTTTTATTTATTTTTTAATTGATTTATTTGTGGGGGGAGGGCACAGAAGCGGGAGAGCGGCAGAGAGAGAGGGAGAGAGGGAATCCCAAGCAGGCTCCGAGCTTAACTGACTCAGCCACCCAGGTGCCCCTACACAGGTTTTATTCTGAAAACTTATGGGTCCGGGGCACCTGGGTGGCTCAGTCGGTTGAGCGTCCGACTTCTGCTCAGGTCATGATCTCACAGTTTGTGAGCTCAAGCCCCGCGTCGGGCTCTGTGCTGACAGCTCGGAGCCTGGAGCCTGCTTCGGATTCTGTGTCTCCATCTCTCTCCGTCCCTCCCCCGCTCATGCTCTGTCTCTGTCTCAGAAATAAATAAAACATAAAAAAAAAAAATTTTTTTTAAACTTATGGGTCAATTCATAAATATTTTAGAAGGAACAGTTTTAAATTATCAACCTTATTGTGTAATCATTTACACAATATAAAATGGACGCAGGTTAATTCAATGTCAAGACCAATGACACGTGACAAGGAAAAAAATGTTGTTAATGTTACACTCACGGAACCACCATGAAAATCTATCTGCCCACGGCCAATTCCAAGACCCAGGCATTCATGGATTTTGCTTTCTGCAACGTTACATTACATTGCCGTTTTCTACAGTTTCACATAAATAGAAGATACTATAATACTGTACATACTCTTTTGGTGCTTTATTCCTTAATTTGAGGATACTGGGCTTGAAATTCATCTATGGGAGTTATACATCTGTGCTCTCTTCTTGTTCACTGTTGAGTACTATTCCATCCTAGGCAATTTGTTTATCTGTTCTTCTATCAATGAAAGATAGGATTTCTGTTACTCTCTCAATGGAATGGAAGTAGTTAATGGCTATTACAAACACAATGTTTACCAGAAAGCCCAATGACCAAAGTTTAGAAGATAGAAAAAAAAAACTCTGATAAAAATATGGAAAGGACTCAGTTCCATAGAAGACAAACAAATCAATGCTGACGACATGAACACAGCATCCAACAAAGCTTGGGTCAGAAGATGTGTCATTCTACTCCTGTCTTTCACCACAACCTGTTCCCATCTGGCTAGTTAAAAGTGTTGGCCCATGCATGTTGAGGATCCCAACCCATGTGTTAAACTGTCTCCCGCTCTAGACTATCCCACACACAAGCTGTGAGGAACCCAGCAATTTGGAAACTTTGGGACATAGAGTTTACAACAAGCACAAGGTTATGCTCTTCCTTAGATGTCAGACAAGCCTCACTGTCACTGATGTGACCGTGATGTGCAAGCATGAGTGGTTGTGTTTACAAGAAAGTTCAGACCACGTAGTCGCTGATTCATCTTTATTTTTCGTTTTGAAAATTCTTTCATTTAGGATTTTCCTACGGTCGTAAGAGCACATCATGTAGATCTACCCTGTTGAGTTTTTACCTGCACTATATAATACTGTTAACTACAGACACGATGTTACAGAATTTATTTATCTTGCAAACCTGAATGTTTATACGTGTTGAACAGCACCTCCCTATGCGTTTCTCCCCAAGCCTCTGACAACTTCCATTATAGCTCCATGTTTCTACAAGTCTGACTAATTTAGATGCCTCATGGAGGCGGAACATTGCAGCCTTTGAAACTACCATGTATTTAAGCACTGAATGTGTGTCTGGCCCCAGAAAATCACCACGAGGCTACAGAAGAAAAAGATATCATCCTAATTACTGGGGACATGGAGATAATTCTATGATAAAGAAACAATGATGTATTCTTCCCTAAAACACAGTGATGATTCTAAGTAACTCTGTGAGTCCAAGAGGTAAAACGCCATACTCCATGAATGTGAAATTCCTGTGGTCACTTTAATGGTAATAGTAGTTGTGTGAGATTTGCATCATAAATCAATTCATGATGCCTATTATTAACCATTAGTGAGGAGGGATGACTACCCAAATTTTTTGGTGAGATTACAAGGTTACCAGCAGGTGACTGTCCTCAGAGATGGGATGAGTTTGGCCTTGGGGCTCAGTCTACTTAGTAAGGTTTGTGAACTCACTTCTCTTGAGCAAGAAATAATACTCTTGTTCCACTTGTGCAAATATCCTTAGGAGAAAGAACCTATGTACTCTTATTAGCTCATAGACACTTAAAATATTCAAGATTCACCCATGAAACTGAGTCACAAAAACATAATCGTGTCACAGAAGACGGTTGAACTGAATTATTTCAATGTCTGATCCCCAAAACCATTGAGTCAAAACCATTGCTCTGACTTCTACATCAAGAACGCATGAACTAGCTCCTGACAGACCTGTCTTCCCAGAGATCACAGCTATAATCTCTATACTAAATGCAAAAAAAAAAAAAAAAAAACCAACACATTAAGTAGTGAAGGATCTGGAGAGTGAACACAACAAGGCAGGTTCAGGATGAGAGTCAACATGTGGAAGGAGGGACCATCAAAGGGTGAGCTTTCCCAGGTTTCAAAACTTCTAATCTGAGAGTACCAGGGGCAGCTAAAGCTCGGGTAGGATTGGAGGGTAGAGCCCAAAATATCCAAAATGCATGTAAAGGAAGGTGAACATGACAGAAAGCAAAGAAAGAGCCTGAATGGGATCACTGTAAACACTGCATATAAGTGCTGCCCAGATCTGTGTCTGATGTCAGAACCACACACATCCAGAGCAAACACAAAATGCCCAGTTAAAGAGAAAACATGGGGAAAAGACTGGCAATTGAGCCATTACCTAGTAGCCCGAGCTCTTGATTTGAGTCCAAACACGTTAATTCCCTGAGAAAACAAAAACATCAACACTCTTTTGATGAATATAAGAGAAACCAGAATCCTCACTCTCCCATTCACAATGTCCAAGATAGAATCCCGAATTACTCAGTCTACATACAGTCAGGAGGACAGGAGCCACTCCCAAGAATAAAAGAAACAAAAATATCAACAGAAATCAACCCCAAGTTGGTTAAAACCATCTTGGTTTTTTTTTTAACGTTTATTTATTTCTGAGACAGAGAGAGACAGAGCATGAACGGGGGAGGGTCAGAGAGAGAGGGAGACACAGAATCCGAAACAGGCTCCAGACTCTGAGCCATCAGCACAGAGCCCGACGCGGGGCTCGAACTCATGAACCGCGAGATCGTGACCTGAGCCGAAGTCGGACGCTTAACCGACTGAGCCACCCAGGCGCCCAAAAACCATCTTGGTTTTAAAGATGGATGGTTTCAAGATGGTTGGTTTAAAACCATCCATCTTGGTTTTAAAGTCCTTGGTTTTAAAGGACTTTAAAAGCAACTGTTATCTTTATGCCTAATGACGTAACAAAAAATATGTTCATAACAAAAACAAGGTTGGTAAGTCTAAGTGTAATGAACTAAATGCAAACTCTAGAATCAAGCTATACAACTTGTATACTGTAAATGCCTAAAAACTAAATAGAGCACAAGGGGGAGACAGTCAATAATTTGAAAACATATCAGCAGAAATTACCCAATTTTCAGGTCAGAGAGAAAAAACTGTAAAGGAAGTCTTACAAAACAATCTCAAAAAAGTCTAATTTGGAGTCACCAAAGAGAAGGAGAGAGAAAAAGGTAGAAGCATTATTTGAATAAATTAGAAAATACTCAAAATGTTTTGAAAGACAAACAATTTACAGATTCAGGAAGCTCAGGAGAACTCACGTAGGATAAATATGAAGAAAAATGATACATGAGATCCAATTCAAATGACTGTCACATACTTGTGAAAAAAAGGAGACATGGAGATTGATGTATTTAACGTGCTTAAATAAAATAAAAATCAACAGATAAATCTGGAACCTGTGAAAATACCTGTCAAAAATCAAAGTGAAATAAAAGTTTTAGATGGACCTTAAGGAAAAAGTTAAAGCTAAGAGAACCCATCATCTAAAGACCTACACTATAAAAAAAATACTAAAATAATATCTTTAGTCTGAAGGGTAATGATGTCTAATGAAAACACAAGTCCCCGGAAAGAGACAAAGAACATGAGAAATAGTCAATATTGAGCTAAGCAAAGAAGACTACTTTTTTCTCTTGATTTCTTTAAAATACACGTTGGGTTTAAAGCAAATAATTACACTACTGGGGGCTACATCATACACATAGTTGTAATACAACACCCAGAGCATAAAGAATGAGTGCTGGCAAATAGATATATGGAGTAGCAAAGTTTCTCCATTTTATGGGAAGTGATGAGATTAACTCTCATTAGACCATAAGCTCAACACATATATTAGAATTTCTAGATCCCTCACTAAAAAATGCAAAAGAGGAATATAAGAAAGACCAAAGATAAAAGAATATTCTAATTTTTTAATGTTTCTTTATTTTTGAGAGAGAGAGAGAGAGCAGGGGAGGGGCAGAGAGAGAGGGAGACACAGATTCCGAAGCAGGCTCTCGACGTGGGGCTCAAACTTACAAACCGTGAGATCATGACCTGAGCTGAAGTAAGACGCCTAACAGACTGAGACACCCAGGCGCCCCGAGAAGCACTTTAAATATAAAGCCACACATTGGTTAAACTGATGAGGAAAAGTACATCACTTAAATACTAAGCAATTTTTAATGTAATTAAGTTTTAACATTAAAGCTATGTTTATTCCAGCTTAACTGGACTTCAAGATACAGAGCATTACCAGATGTGAGGAGGTAATTTGCCTACTGATCAAAGATTCGATTAATCAGGAAAACAATTGTTTTCAAAGGCTTCTAGTACCGGAGAGCTTCAAAATACAGGAAAACAGAGTTAAATAAAGGGATAAAAAAATCCAAAATATTGGCTGTTTGTGTTTTAAAACTTTCAGCATCATTTTCAAATAATAGTTTGAGGAGATTATTCTGTTCTCTTATAGCTTCCCTTGGGGCCATTAGCAAATCTAGTTTTATTTGAATACTTTGTATTTTATAGGAAATCTGATTGATTTACAGATCTTTTCTTGGTCCTTTGTAATCTGCAGTTTTCTCATGATTCTTCAAGGTGTGGATTTATTTTTGTTTATCCTGTTTAGAATTGCTCTCTGCATGTGATGCCTGAATACCTTTCATCAATGAAAAACTTTTCCATCCATTTTTTTTTTCCATTTTAGATATGGCCTCTTCTCTACTCTTCCTATTCTGTACTTTAGGGAACATGATGAATTGCAATTGACAACAATTACAACATTCATAACAATAACACCGATTTAGTGCTCACTGTACGGAAGGTGATTTCAGGTGAATTAATGCATGCGATGTTCACAGCCACTCCATGCGATAGACACTGGTTTCCCCCCAATTCACACATGAACACACCAAGACACAACACATCCTCTGTCATCAAAAGTTGCCAGGAATCAGAACCAACACCTGTAGGCGGGCATTTATTATGTAAGCGGGAAGAGAAGCAAAGAAGAAAAGACCGGAAGTCAAGAATTGAAAAGTAGTGTGGGACCACTTCCACTATCATGAACACCATCTGCTTCAGGCTGAAACGAAATGACTGATTACAAAAATAAGTCATCTGGATTTAAGATCCCCGAGTGGAAGTTTCTACCACAACTACGTAAAAACGATGCCGTCCGTCCGACCATGTCTCACCATCTCCTAAGCGCCACGGATCCATAAGAATCTGCAGAAGGTTTCCTAGGTCTACCTTTTTGCTTGAACAATGACACGATGATATAAAGATATGACACAAGTTCTCTACTCCAGGGGCGCTGGTGTCCAGATCCATTTTCGCTTCGTCAAGCTCCCGGATGTGACTTGAAGAAAGAACTGAAATCTGAGGGTTAAAAAAGATGGCGGAGGGCATAATTATTCATCCCACAAGGAAGGGAGGAATCAGCTGAGAGCTGCTTCCATGAAGTCTGTAACAGTGTGTTGGTGGTTGGTAACAAGTGGGCCCTTGCTGCTCACCAAGCCGTAGAGAGGATGTCATCTTCTTTGTCACACCCACAAAAAGGGAAAGTCCCACAGCAGGGCTGCAGCCACGGTTTCCAAATGGTGTTGAACACAGAGAACTGCTGTGGGACAGGTGTGAGAGTCCTGCGATGCTCTTTTATGGCCGCCTCGATTTTCTTGACCACTGAGTCAAATAAGGCTTCATTGTCAGGGCTAAGAGGCCGGGCCTCAGAAGGGTCTCTCGAGATGTCAAAGAGCAGTGGAGGATCATGGTAGGTGACATCTCCAGAACATGAACATATTCCACTTCCATAGCAGGCATCAGCTCCGTCCGGGGAGAATTTGGGAGTCACGTAATGGACCTTCCACACCGTTGCACCTGGAAAACAGAGCTCTGTTGAAAGTGCCATAGTTGTTATCACTTTAGGACTCGTTCCATGGAAACCTATTTCTCAAATGCTTTCGCCAACAATCAACCATCCTGTGCACAGAGTTACTTAGCAATTGTAGCGTTTCCTCAACTGTGAGAACAACACACAACTTTGCTGCAAATTTGAAAACCTTTTACCTTATCACAAGGGCATGTGGAAATAATAGTTATTACCTGAATGGCTGCTATAATTCCAGAAGTTGTGAGTCTGATCACTACTTTGCTCCGACTTGCCATAGGCAAAATGGAAAGTTTCCTTTTCTTTTTTCTTTTCTTTTCTTTTTTCTTTTTTCTTTTCTTTTTTCTTGTCTTGTTTTGTCTTGTCTTTCCTTTCCTCTTTTCTTTTCTTTTCTTTTCTTTTATTCTTGTCTTTTTTTATTTAAAAAATTTGTTTAACATTTATTCAGTTTTGAGAGTGAGAGAGACAGAGCGTGAGCAGGGGAGGAGCAGAGAGAGAGGGAGACACAGAATGCGAAGCAGGATCCAGTATCTGAGCTATCAGCACAGAGCCTGATGTGGGGCTTGAACTCATGGACCACGAGATCATGACCTGAGCGGAAGTTGGATGCTTAATTGACTGAACAACCCAGGTACCTCTCTTTTCTCCTTTTCTTTTCTTTTCTTTTCTTTTCTTATCTTTCTCCTTTTTTTTTTTGAGAAAGAGAGTGAGAACATGAGTCGGGGGAGGGGTAGAGGGAGAGAGGAAATCTCAAACAGGCTCCATGCTCGGTGCAGAGCCTGATGTGGGGCTCGATCCCACAACCCAGAGATCATGACCTGTGCCAAAATCAAGAGTTGGACTCTCAACCAACTGAGCCAGCCAGGCACCCCAAAATTCTAAAGCTAAATACCACTTTCAGGTCTGAAATTGACAAAGGTCATCTGGCAAGGTCAATCATTCCTTGTTCTATTCCTTCTCCATCTGTCTGTCCTTCTTTCTTTTATCTTTCATTCTTTCCTTTCTTTCTTCCTGTATCAGTGGCTGGCAGTTCTATTTCCAGAGATCGATTTTAGACAGAAAACATCATAAGCATTTCTCAGCATCCGGTCAATGAAACTTCCATAGAAGTCTGTGAGTGAGGTTTTACGGAAAAGATATGCTCTCCTAATCAATCACCTGACTTTACCCTTCCCCCAGGTGGTGTTGAACATTATACCACCTCTGTGCTTCCAACTTCTGAAATCTTGATTATGAAAATATAAGTAAAATTCTATTTGTTTAACTCTCCATCATTAAGTTTAGGAAGTTTTGCTGTTGGGGGGGGGGCTGTTTTTCTTTCGTTACTCACCATTGAACATGTCCCTAAGTATAGAGAAGCTAGAAGAAAGAGGTTTTTGTCAGTTTGTTCTTGTTTTATGTGGGCGATTAGTCCACACTGACATGAAGAATGGATCACACCACAAGTGATAGGTCTCGTGGGAGAAAATGTTTATCTTTTCTGCAGATTAAGTTAATTCCCATCATGTAAGAATTCTGGAACTTTATCCAACTGCCTTTGATAGAGCTTTTCCTACAGATGTAAGGAAATGAGTATCTTTTGTTAATTTACATTTGTTTTCATGAATCATCTAGCGCGAAGGTAAGGCAGAGACAGTTCATTGGAAGGGGACAGGACAGTTGTGTGGGCTACACTGCAGAGCTTACTCCCTGTTGCTAATTACTTCACTGTCCTTAGTTGTGAGCATTCATATTCTCTCTCTGTCTCTGGCATATTCGTGCACACGAGCTTACATACACCTGTAAAATCCTACCACAGTACAATGGCTGCTTATAATTAACTTCCCCAAGGAAAAAGAACCTCAAACAGCTGGGCGCTGTTTGTACATGGTACAACTTCCCCCAAGAGGGAAAGGAAACGGGGCTGTGTTCTTATTTGTCCCCACACTCCTGCCATCTCCATACTTACAGTCCTTCTGATGCCACCTGGCTGTGTGCAGGTAGACCCCACAGTAGTGGAAGAGGAACTCGTGGTCCGAGTGGGATACCCTGCCTTCCAGCAAGGGCATTAGATTCCGGCCATCAATCACTCTTTGGAGAGAAGGAGAAATGCAGAATGCGGTGAGAGGGGCACGGTTTCGTCAGACATCTTAAGACAAGAGGAAGAGAAGGGGAAGGGGGAGGGGGAGGACAAGGAGAAGAAGGAGAAGGAGAGGAAGGGAAGGAGGAGGGGGAGGACAAAGATGAAGAGAAAGACGAAGAAGAAGAAGGAGAAGGTGGAGGAGGAGAAGAAGAAGATGGAGAAGGAGAAGAAGAAGAAGAAGAAGAAGGAGAAGAAAGGACTTTAAGCCTCACTACACATCTTCACTCATTATATACCAGTAACAACAACAACCACAAAAGAAAAAGGAGGAAATGTCACACAGTTTCTAAGACAGTGGGAGAGGTGAGTGGCTGGAGATACTATCCTGATACTTGGAAGACAGTATGAATGAGCGTCATGGATTAGAAAATTGAGCTCCTGACACTCATTTGATTCAAGAGCATCCCCCCCTCAGATGAGCAGATACCAGTCCCCACACATGGAATTAAACCACTAGAGCATGGACCACGTCTCTTCATCTTAAAGCCCATAGATAAGTACAGCCTCATTCATACGTTCACACAAAATGCACTTGTATTCAGTCATTCACCTAATAAATATCTGCTTAATGGTCTGGACGATGTGGTGGATATAAAAGTGAATGAGAGTCCACCCCACCTATGAGGACAGCCAAGCCTGTGTCTGCATACGCGTAGGAGAGACAAAGTAGAACGTGTCCTAATCGGGAAACATCCATCCACCCACCACCCACTAAGGGGAGAAAGATGTCTGCCCATCTTAACGGAATATTGAAAATTAAGTGATATACCACACATACACATAGAACATTTTCTAACACATCCAAGTGCCTGTCAAATATGTCTGCCAAGGTTAGGCGCAAATACCGTTTCCGTACCTGTCCTGGGGCAGTATCCCTCCACCTACATAAGACAGTGTCGGATAAATGTCCATTAGGCTTGTTGGTTCATCAATCACTTTCCCAGCCTCCAGGACCGTCGGCCACCGGAATATTCCTGGGACACGAATGCCCCCCTCCCATCCGCCCATTCCTTTGCCACCTAAAACCAAAGATGAAAGCCAAGGATGAATTCAAGTCAATCATATTTCTCCACTCAGTTGGAAATTACGTCTAGATGGAATGTTTTCTGTCACTTGCCAAATTCCTGTTTCCAAGCAGTTGAAACTCCACTTGTAAAGCAAGTGCTGTCCTAATACAGTGCTATTATTTTGTGATGACAATGATTGCCATGGAGTTTCAATACTATGAGAAAAGAGAACATTCTGTGAGCTTTAAGAGAAAAGAAAATGAGGTTCTCTGGGCTGGGTAAAGGAAATTCTTCCAAAGTAGAACAAACATGAAACATTCACGGAACACCTTTTCCATGTGTGTTACTCTGACGGTACAAATTACAAAGAAAACACAAGACAGTGTCTCTCTATGTAGAAGTGGGGAAAACATTAAATGGGAAAACATTTAGGGTCCAAGATACTGGTCTTGTCAGTGTTCAAAGCCCCCACCCCCACCCCCAGTCTACAGCACCATTCTTTATGGAAAACTTAACCAGCTCTCTGAACTGAATTTATGTTTGTTTTATATATGGATAAACAATGAACAAAAAAAGCAAACATAAACCCACCTTGACATATACATGGTCGTATTTAATGCCTGGCAACTGTGTAAGGCACCTACAACAAAATTAATCGTCTGCCCAGGACACCCAAATTTGTGTGCCAAATGGACTCAGCCCCTCCTGGTGAGCCGGACACTGGTTCCGAAGGTAAAACTGCTCGACAACAATTCGGCCATGTCTCTTTCAGAGATATCAGAAGGTACTTTTCAGAGTGATGGTCTTGTGCACACACAACCCCCCCCACACACACACACAAGCAATGTGAATATAATTTAATAGTGACATCTCACTTGATGGCACATATAGAGTGACTTACTTTTACTACATAACTTTTTCCCTAGGATTGGCACCAATTTAGTCTATGCTAATTAACAGTATGCCTACAGCAAGTTGACATGACCTTCTAGAAAAGATGGATACTTTTAGGAGGTCACTTGTTGTCAGTTACAATGTATAATGTATCTGTCCTATCTATCTTCTATCTAATATCTGTCAGTCAACCGACTGATCAACCTATTGATCTGTCAATGTATCATCTACCCATCATATCTATCTATCTATCTATCTATCTATCTATCTATCTATCTATCCATGCGTCCAACCATCAATCCACCCAATCATCCATCCACCCATCCATCCATCCATCCATGCATCCATCCATCCATCCATCATATCTGTCTGTCTGTCTACCCATCCATTCATCCATCCATCTATCCATCCATCCATCCATCCATCCATCCATCGATCCAACATCTATCTATCTATCCATCCATCCATCCATCCAACATCTATCTATCTATCTATCTATCTATCTATCCAACCATCAATCCATCCAACCATCCATCCATCCATCCATCCATCATATCTGTCTGTCTGTCTACCCATCCATTCATCCATCCATCTATCCATCCATCCATCCATCCATCCATCCATCCATCCATCATATCTGTTTGTCTATCCATCCATTCATCCATCCATCCATCCAACATCTATCTATCTATCTATCTATCTATCTATCCATGCATCCAACCATCCATTCATCCATCCATCCATCCATCCATCCATCCATCCATCATATCTGTCTGTCTATCCATCCATCCATCCATCCATCCATCCATCCATCCATCCATGTATCTCTCCATATATCTATCTATCAATCATCTACCTATCTATCCTAAATTGTTTCATGAAGTACAAGGAAATCCTAAAGCTCTGATTTTTGTAAAGATGACAACTTGGACACGCTTTCACTTTGTTTTGATTGGGGTTCGGAGTGGTAGGAGAGGAGTAGCAAACAGCAAGACTATTCTTTTTGTTGGCCCCACTTTGCAGATCTGTAAGGGCAGGCTCAGGAGAGCTACTGAATAACCCAGCATGGCACACATCAAAGACAGGCAAAAGAACTCCCTCAATGAGGAGGAAGGCCCCCGTGCTAGATCATTAATTCCTTTCCTCTTTGTTTCACAGTGTTTGAAGCCTACTGATAACATGATCAATTTTATCTCATTAAGACCTGAATTTGGGTACTCAAGTGAGTATTATTCTAGAGTAAGTCATTCTCAGCTAGAGAGGACTGTGGCCCTGGGGGACACTGGGTAATGTCTGGAGACGCATTTGGTTGTCACTATTTTGCTGGGGAGGGGAGTGTTAAGTGCCCCTGGCATGTGCTGGCTGGGAACTAGAGACGCTATTCAATGCCCTACAGGGTCCAGGACGCCCCATCCCACAGTCATCAAGCTCCAAATGCCTAGACTGTAAGCCTGAGAGACCAGCTTTCGATAGTCACAGAGACCCTGTGCATTTCCACTCAAGAGGCTTTCGTTACTTCAGGCACTTCTGTCTTCAATTCCCAGAAGTAGCCCCCAAACTCGCACCTTTTCCCATCTAGTTTCACATGAGAGTGTCACTCACACAAAGATCTCCAAACCGAGTTTGCAAATGAACACGCGTGCATGCAAAGTTAAGTAGACGCTACTCGGGCATTAAAATAAAACATGCGGATTCTCCGCACATCACCTTTGTAGACGCCGTTGGAGCCGCCCAGCTGGGCCCCGCCTTCCTGCACCTCCAGGCGACCCCCGTTGTCCGACGTGAAGTACACCAGCGTGTGATTGGACAGGCGCTCCCGGTCCAGGGCCTCCAGGATCCTACCTGGTGCAGGTGCGGACAGGAAGCTCTCAACTTTCAGTGTGACCACGGTCATCTCCATGAGGTGCTTATTATCAGGCACTTGTTAGCGTAACAGTGTAACTAAGGGCTATTTTATTGTATAGGTTGTAATAATATATAATAAATCACTGTTATATACTCTAATACATGGGTAGTATACGTAAGGATACTAAGAGTGGATACATAAATATATGCTATATAGCATAGAATGTATATGCTAAGTAGCATATAACATAAAATTGGGCTTTATATATTTATAATTACTTATTGCATATATTTGACATTACATGTAATATGTCATATATGTATATAAATATATATTCCATATAACTATATAATAAATAGTAAATATATAATAGGAATAACTTATTACATATAATAACATAATAATAAATATATTTAATAAATAAAAAAGATGCTTCATATATCATAATGTTTTAAATTATAATAAATTGTAATCCACAACATATACTATACGATAAACATATTATGTGTTTGTAAATATATGAAACTATAATTTATGTATTATAATCCTATATGCTTTTTATATTATAAAGTTCATACAATGGTATATAATATATATGTAAATATGAGGAAATATGTATAACTATAAAATTTATGATTTAAAATATATTAAAATGTTATATTAAGCATATAATATTTTATATAATGATATAGTATATTAGTAACATATACAATGTGTATAATATATAATGTAAGTAACATATATATTAAAATATTGTATAGTGTTTGATAACTATATATGGTAGTATTATATATTAGTTATTTATGTAATATTGATGGATAATGTTTTCTGTACTGTGCAATTTTATATACATTTAATATATCACTTAGTACATAATAAATGATTTTATATAACATATATTAAGTATAATATATGATATATAAAATATAACATGTAATATAAGAAGTATGCTATATAATACCTGCAAGAAATATATGTAATATATAATATACAGGAAAATATATTTATTTTAGAAATTATGTAATGACATGCACACACATCATATTCTATAAATACATGACGTATACACATAGAGTGTATGAGAACATATGAACTACTATGTAGATACAATACTATCCTCGCTCAAGGATCAAACAGCCAAGACAAAAGTTTTAATAGGCAACAAATATGAAGTTTGGCAGTTAGAAGAGCCTTACAATCACTAATACAAAAGAGATAACAGATGAAACACTGACATTTGCAGCAAGAAAGAAGCAAAGTCGTACCCTTGTGCCAGAGAGCAGCACGGTCCCCCACCCCCCACCAGGATGTACTGTCCCCACGGCTCTCTGAAGGTGGCACCGGACCCACAGGTTCTAAGCCTCCGACAATAATTAACATCTTCCCAGACTCGGCAAACATTGTGCGTTAAGTGTGGACACTCTCGTAAGAAGACAAACGAGTGTTTGAAACAAACAGATGCAAAGCCACTTTCCACACGATGTTGACTTAACTTGTGATCCCAGCTGGACATCAGCCCTGGGCTTCTATAGGTCTCACCGTCCAGCAGGAGCCCCTTCCCCGGCCACATTCCTGTTCTACTCAAACATGCAAAGACAACGGATGCGAATCCTGATATTTTTTGGAAATATTTCCATGTAAGCCTATGTGTATGCAAGGTGTAAAACGTAGAGATGTCTGTGTCCATATGTATGTGCAAATGGCAACAGCATAATCATAAATATAAGACAAGATATGAGGAAAGACTGCAAAAATACAGAGTGTCTGACATATTTTTTTAAGCTCAAGTTTGCTTGAATACAGAGTCTAAAATGTTCCCGAACCCTGGACATTTTAGGACATTCAGTCTCTATGTCACTCTGACTGTAACATTGTTATGGCTTCTTGAGAAAGTTAATAACTTAGGAAATGATCTTAAGTTGTGTCATCATATTGCCAACTAGACACACACACACACACACACACACACACACACACACACAAGACGCCTCTCTGGTTTTTGACCTGCCTCTGTTTTTGATGCGCTTTTCAAAAGCCATGAAGGGAGGGGCGCTTGGGTGGCTCCCTCGGTTAAGCATCCAACTTCGGCTCAGGTCATGATCTCACGGTGCGTGGGTTTGAGCCCCACATACGGGTCTGACAGCTCAGAGCCTGGAGCCTGCTTCCCATTCTGTGTCTTCCTCTCTCTCAGCCCCTCCCCCGCTCACACTCCCTCTGTCTCTCTCAAAAATAAACATTAAAAAAAAAAAATCTGTTTTAATCCCTGAAGGGAAAAATACAGCAATGTATTTGGCAGGTGTCGTGCAGGGAAATGCTTACTCGGCATTTCTCCCACATACATAGGATGAGCCCCGGAACTAAATGCAATTAATAGCGTTTACAAGGAACCTGTAACGCAGAGTTAACATAGACGGCAGAATAAACTTAATTATCTGTTAGTGGCAAACTCCGCCCCTTCGGGTCTTGGACTTAAGATAGAAATGGTCTTGGACTTAAGATAGAAAAAACTGGTCTTGGACTTAAGATAGAAATGCCTTGTTTGCAAAGGAGATTATCCTGAAGGATAAAACACATCAAGGAAATAAAGTACAATGTTGCAATGACACTAAGTTATCAGCCTACAGCTTGGCTTCACTTGTAGCAACTCTCAGTAAGTCTCAGTGTTTGTGTACATCTGCCAGGAAATTCAAAAAAAAATATATATATATATATATATTGTACTATGCACGGAGACATATATAAATCATGTATCCATACATATATGCACATTAATATTTGACTTGCATGGATAGATTTATATTAACATAATGATACACTGTTGGTTCATAGATATTAAATACATCAAATGTATTAATATTGATACATATTAAATAGATATTCAATAAATAGATATTCATAAATAATGACTATTAAATAGATATTAAATATTGAACACTTAAGTTAATTGCATACTTAGTTGATTTAATATTCATAGGTACTAAATAAATAGATATTAATAGATATTAAATTAAAATTAATAGATATTAAATAGATATTAATCTTAATAGCTATTAAAGAGTGACAGATATTAATAGATATTAAATAAATATTAATAGATATTTATTATATATTAATACATATATATTATATATTTAATAGATATTAAATATATCATTTAATATTAATAGATATGAAATAGATATTAAATAAATTAAGTATACAATTAATAGATATTAAATATAAATTGAATAGATACTAAATTAGTGGATATTAACTAAGTTAAATCAATATTAAATTAAATAGATATTAAATAAATAGATATTCATAAATAATGACTATTAAATAGATATTAAATATTGAACACTTAAGTTAATTACATACTTAGTTGATTTAATATTCATAGGTACTAAATAAATAGATATTAATAGATATTAAATTAAAATTAATAGATATTAAAATTTTTTTTCAACGTTTTTTATTTATTTTTGGGACAGAGAGAGACAGAGCATGAACGGGGGAGGGGCAGAGAGAGGGAGACACAGAATCGGAAACAGGCTCCAGGCTCCGAGCCATCAGCCCAGAGCCCGACGCGGGACTCGAACTCACGGAGCGCGAGATCGTGACCTGGCTGAAGTCGGACGCTTAACCGACTGCGCCACCCAGGCGCCCCAAAATTAATAGATATTAAATAGATATTAATCTTAATAGCTATTAAAGAGTAATGTATATTAATATATATTAAATAAATATTAATATATATATTATATATTAATAGATATATATTATATATTTAATAGATATTAAATATATCGTTTAATATTAATAGATATGAAATAGATATTAAATACATTAAGTATACAATTAATAGATATTAAATTAAAATTAATAGATATTAAATAGATATTAATCTTAATAGCTATTAAAGAGTAATGTATATTAATAGATATTAAATAAATATTAATAGATATATATATTAATAGATATATATTTAATAGATATTAAATATATCATTTAATTTAATAGATATGAAATAGATATTAAATACATTAAGTATACAATTAATAGATATTAAATATAAATTGAACAGATACTAAATTAATGGATACTAAGTTAAATCAATATTAAATTAAATAGATATTAAATAGGTATTAAATATAAATAGATATTGAATAAATATTAAATAGAAATTAATATTAAATGGTAATAGATATTAAATGAATATATACCTTCTATATGTAAGAGTAACATTTTCATATTTAAGGAACTTTGAATATATTTTAAAACACATTTCAAACTCTGTGAATATCAGTGTAGGCAGTCGGCACAGAATGGTTTTCAAGCTTCAAGAATTGATAGGTAGTTAGGTAGACACATAGGTACATAGATAACAGATGGATGGACAGACGGATGGATGTTTAAATACATATATGTAGGGGCGCCAGTGTGGCTCAGGTGGTTAAGCATCCAACTTTGGCTCAGATCATGATCTCAAGGTTCATGAGTTTGGGCCCCGTGTCAGGCTCTGTGCTGACAGCTCAGAGCCTGGAGCCTGCTTCCGATTCTGGGTCTCCCTCTCTCTTTGCCCCTTCCCTGCTCACGCTCTGCCTCTCTCTGTGTCTCAAAAATAAAATAAATACATAAATAAATGCAAAAAAAAATTCAAAGAAAGGGAAAGCAAAATTTAAAGTTTATAAACTTACTCGTTAGAGATTTTACCATTTTACTACCAAGCAAAGGTCACCCACCTCCAAGACCTCTGATTACCCTCCCTTTAGTATCTTTACTAATTTCGTCTCTGTTTTCAAGACAGAAAACCCCACAATCGTCATCATGACCGCTTTCTTGGGGGAATACTCACTGATTCTGCTGCACCTACGGCCAGATTTGAATTCGGTTCACGGGAACAAACACTTCTCGGCGGCCCCAAGACATGCAACGGCCCGCCCGTTACCAGAAACCCCGTTTTTCCTCAATACTCACCCACCATCCAGTCCATTTCTTCGACGTTATCTCCATAGAGCCCGTATTTACTGTGCCCCACAAACTTCTCTTTGGTGATCAGTGGGGTGTGCACGTGCAGAAAGGACACGAAGAGGAGGAAGGGGCCGCGTTTATACCTAATGGGTGGAACATTAACTGAGTTATCGCCACAGACAAAGGCGTTTTCTTCACTTGGCTATGACGCTGCACAGGTTGAAAGGTCTTGCAACAGTGGATAGAGGTTGTGCAAGTACTTCAGTCATCAGTGCCACTCACGGAAGTAACAAAAAGTACGGCAGAAAGACCGACCGTGGGTAGGAATAAACAATATGGGAACATTTGCACTGGCAACAAAATAGTGAGTGAGTTCTGACTTCGGAACAGAGTTCTTCACTCCCTCCTCCTCCTCCTCCTCCTCTTTCTCCCCAGTTGCTGTCTGGAACATAGACGTGATGGCTGGAGCTTTGGCATTAACTTTGAGCCATGAGGCTGCTGGCACAGCATCACAGGTCGCAAGAGAGGATGCTAATCTATGTTGTTTCTTGTATTCTGCATTTTAACGTCACACGCAGCCATTTCAAATTGCCCCTTCACATACTCTTACAACCGGGCATTACACAGGGTGAAGTGCATAGACACGGGGTGCGTTCTCTCCAGGACAGCCCTGGGGCCGAGTGAAAGCTGGGCTGAGTGACTACGTTCTGACCGCTGTGTTAGGGCAAAGAAGGAATGTGGGGGTCATGGAGGCAGAGGAGTGAAGGAGGCTCCGTTGTCAGGGGTTAATCTTGTCTCCCATCTAGACCCCTCATTCCCCATCTAGAAGGGAGCTTGTACTGAGCATATAAAACCTCAGACGACGTATCTGGAAATTGAATCACGGCCATTTCGGTGTTTAAAATTGGCAGGAAATTTAACTGTCAATTTTATTATTATTATTTTAATTTTTAAAGTTTATTTTCAGAGAGAGAGAGCAGGAGAGGAGCAGAGAGAGAGAGAGAATCCCAAGCAGGCTCTATGCTGTCAGCACAGATCCCAACGTGAGGTTCACACTCAGGGACCGTGAGATCATGACCTGAGCCAAAGGCGGGGGGCTCCCGCGACTGAGCCGCCCGGGCGCCCCTCAATCTTACTCTAAGGAGAGAGTCTGGTCTGTTGCAAACGTCACAGACAGACGTGCGCACACGCACAGGCCCGCGTCCCCAAGACAAAGCCAACGTCTCTGCCGTGCAAACCAGAGCCCCAAGCAGTAAGTCCGGCCGGCGGGGGCCGCGTACCTGTCGATAAAGGCGAGGGCCTCCTTGAGCAGGAGGGAGGTTACCCGCTCCTCGCGCATGGGCTGCTGGACGATGTCGTGATTTCTCATCAGGATACAGTTCCAGCGTCTCGTGAACCCGTAGCTGGAGTACCAGGACAGGAAGAAGAGGAAGGCCAGCAGGCCCAGGGCCAGGAGGACCTTCCAGGGCACGGGGAACCAGCGGGCGTATTTGGGGACGAGCAGCAGGACGGGCACGAGGCCGAGGACCGCCGTGGACATCCACAGCTTGATACGCAGCCAGCGGTGCAGCTCGGGGGTCCTGGACGCCTGGCAGTCACTAAGCAAGCCAAAGGGCAGCCCGTAGAAGTAGTCGAAGCCGTGGTTGAGCGGGTGGTAACAGTGGTCGTTCCGAGAGGCGCAGCTCAAGCCCTGGTGCCATTTGCCTGCAGGGGACACACAGCGTCACCGGGGCGCCAGGAACATCCGTCCGTCTGTAGAACCCATGGGTTCCCGTATTTCTCACCAACTCCGTAGCGGTCCCTACCACCCGCACCTTGCGCACGAAAACAGGGCCACAGAAAACCGTCCGCGTGCTGCCGGGACGGGAGTCCCTGCTGGGGGCAGAGGCAACAATTAGTGTGCAGAGCACAGCCACCTTCTCCATCAGACCCTTCCCAGGGGTCTGGAAGGAGCCGGAAAGCCAGATCGCATGTGCTGGGTGTTTTCTGCCCTCCTCCGAGCTGCTCGCTGTGGGTTTGCCCCCAGATGCTGTAATCTGACTCCTTTGTCCCATGCCCCGAAAGGGAACCAGAATTCTACACAAAGATCTGGTCCAAGAGCCCTGAGGAACGATCATAAGGGAGCCACGAGGAAAAGGACTCAGGTGATGGTCCCCGTTCCTTTTATTGAGCACCTACTACATGGCTCACATACATGCTCATTCATTTACACACGTGATTATACTTAACCCACTCCAGACCCCTTACTGCCAGTGAGAAATTCACCCTCGTATTAACAGGCCTCAGGTCATGTTAATTAAAAACGACACAGCTGAATGGGAACTCAGGTTTGGTCGTGCCCTAGAATATTCCTGAAAGATCGCGTACAAGATCTCCATCCACACGGTGCCCATTGGGGTTCATTGAGGGATGATTGCCCTACAGGACACATACGGGGGAACCAGGGTCATTCTTTTTTTTTTATTTGACTGCTTCAAGTGAGGGCAGCCGAGATCCTCGAAGAAGCCTGAAGAGACTGGGTACAGCTCATCTCTTGTTGGGGGAAAAATGCACTGGATAGAAATTCCACGGAAAAAAAACTTGATGGGATGCTGTCACAGTGTCATGGGTCTCCCCAAAAGGGCGTAAGATATCAAACAACCCGTATAAACAGACTTCGTAGCCCCAATTTCTTGTGTTTACCTTACTTTGTTGTAAGAGTACAGTATATACTTTGTTCTAAGAGTACAATATACACTTTGTTGCAAGAGTCCAATATACACTATCTACAACTTGCAAATATCTTCTCTTTAGCTTAGTCTGTGGTAAGAACACAGTATATACTATATATAACTTACAAATATGTGTTCATCAATTGTTTGTGTTATCGGTAAGGCTTCCAGTCAATAGCAAGCTATTAGTAGTTAAGTTTGGTGCGCGGGGTTGGGGTGGGGAGTTAGAAGCTGTATGTGGATTATCAGCTGGAGGGGGGTTGGTGCCCGTAAGAGCCTCATCGTTCAAGGGTCAAATGTAGTAACTTGGTCACCATTCATGCTTTTGGTTGAACAGGACATATTTAAAAATGCATTCACTCAGGCGCCTGGGTGGCCCAGTGGGCTAAGCATCTGACTCCTGCTTTCGGCTCAGGTCATGATCTCACAGTTTGTGAGTTCGAGCCCTGTGTTGCACCCTGTGCGGACAGCGTGGAACCTGCGTGGGAATCTCTCTCTCTTTCTGTGTTCCCCCCCCAACTCTCTCTCTCTCTCAAAATAAATAAATAACCTTTCAAATAAAAAAATAAAAGTGCACTCACTTCCCGGCTTCTAATGATGTCATAAAACTAGCATCTCCCCCCCCCCAACACACACACAGAATATCCCATCTTAGGGATAAGAATCTACAAGCTGTTGTTCCTGCCGCTGACTCCCCCAATACCCTGCTCTGGACTCCGGAAAGGCCCTGAGTAATCGTGCATCTGACTCCTTCCCCGCGTGTCTCCTGCCACCCAGAAGTCAGCTGGCGTGCACCCAGCAGACGTCCCCCGGGAGGGCTGAGCCCCACTGCCAGGGGACGTGCGTCCCCACGTGTCCACAGCCCGTACCTATGAGTCCCGTGCGATAGCCCCGATGTTGTAGGAGCTTGGCGAACGTGGTTTCGTTGGTGGGCAGACCGCCCGAGCCTCCGAGCCAGGTAAGGACGCGGTTCAGGTTGAAGGGAGACGCCATCCCTAAACTCACAGAAGCAGAGAGCAGGTGACGTATACAGGCCGCGTGGTGACACGAGAAACCCCAGGGCTCATAGTCCTTTCCTTCAAGCGTCTCCCCAACGCTGTTCTTTCCCCAATTGTACGTGCTTTCTTTGCGTCTACTTAGCTAACCCTCACATTTGTCACATGCACCTGCTGTCTTGTCATCAGGATCCCCAGCTCCAGAAAGCATGTCCGGTCACAATGGAATCTCATATTAACCGTGCAGGACTCTTCAGTACATACACATGCCCCAAACATTGTGCGGGGCGTATCTGTGCTGAAAATTTATTCACTGATTGTTCGAGGTTCAAATGTAACTGTGCACGTGACTCTGGGTGACGTCGCTGGACCTCGATTCTCAACTTTGATCTCATCTTTCTTTTTATGACTTTTTTTAATGTTTTATTTATTTTTGACTGAAAGAGAGGGACAGAGCGCAAGTAGGGGAAGGGCAGAGAGAGGGAGACACAGAATCGGAAACAGGCTCCAGGCTCTGAGCCATCAGCCCAGACCGCCATGCAGGACTCGAACTCACGAACCGTGAGATCACGACCTGAGCCGAAGTAGGATGCTTAACGGACTGAGCCACCCCGGCGCCCCTCATCACGTCTTTCTACACGGTGAGAAGCCCGCTCTCCTCCAGACCTTCCTCTGAACTTTACGTCCTATCTGGAGATCTCTATAGCGACGAATCCCAATCTTGGCCTGGCCAACACACCAGTCCACAGTCATGTGACTTCAAACCTACCTCAGCCAAGGACGCCATGATGCCCCCAGCCACCCAACGCACAAATTCCTTTCCTAACCTCTTTGTCACACACCCTGCCCTGTTCTGCCCTATCCAGTGTCCAGTCCTGATAATTCTGTCCCAGTAAACGCTAGGGATATCTATCATAGCTTCGGAGCACAGCTTCCACTGCGCTGTATGGCATACACCAGCCAGTCTCCATGCATCATCTCAGTCACCTTCTCAACAACCCTTCCAACCTACACGCCTCCACTGGTCAAACCTCATGACTGTCCGTCCAGCACCCGTTAACACAAATCTAAGTCTGGGGTGTAGACTGCACAGTCTTTTGATTATCAGTGTGGCCACCTCCTTCTCCACGCACTCATGCGTTACCTGAGCGTGTCATTTCCTCTGCTGGGCACACCCTTCCTCTTGAGTCCTGACTCAGAAACGCTGTGTTTTTAGGAACACGTTCCAGGACAACTTTCTGGGGATGCTTTACGGGCCCTTAGGGGCTTCCAAAGCTCACTGAACCGTTCCTTGCATCTCAACCACTAAAACACATGCGCCTTGAGGTATGTCCTACTTACGTCACAACGATCACCTATAAATAAAAGGTACCGGGGCGCCTGGGTGGCGCAGTCGGTTAAGCGTCCGACTTCAGCCAGGTCACGATCTCGCGGTCCGTGAGTTCGAGCCCCGCGTCGGGCTCTGGGCTGATGGCTCGGAGCCTGGAGCCTGTTTCCGATTCTGTGTCTCCCTCTCTCTCTGCCCCTCCCCCGTTCATGCTCTGTCTCTCTCTGTCCCAAAAATAAATAAACGTTGAAAAAAAAATTAAAAAAAAAAAAAGGTACCAATGTGCACGATCAATAAAAAAAAAAAATCAATATATGTTTCAATAGCCCTGTGATCCAACCTACAGCTTTGTTTTTCCCTTCCCAAGAGCAACGGGTACATTAAAAACGATGCCTTTTGCAAATCCTAGAAGGCAAAAACCAGGCCTGTCATTTGCAAGGAAAGTGGTTACATCTTCTCAGTAAATGTAGATATCTGTTTACATCTTGGTGTGTGTACAAAAGTTTGATGGGCGCCATTCACACGACACGACACTCAACACCTAAAAGAGCTTAAAAACATCTCCATCCTGCCGAGCCCTCAGCCACGCCAGCTCCCCTCCCCTCTCAGAGGCGGCCGGCGTGACCGGCTGCTTTTCCGGGACAATGACGGAGCTCTATTCCATTGTGCACGACCTCTACTCTGCGTTTTCAGGTTGCTTTCCCCATCTAACAAAAAACACCTTGCAGCACGCTCAGGGTCCACGTGTTAGAAGATTTGTCTACCATTTTAAAGATGCACTGGGTTCCACACTATTGGCTTGATCACTTCCTACCGACAGACATTTAATGTTATTTCCCCAGTTGACTTGCTCCCTCAAAAGGTTCAGAAAACTCATTTTCACATCATCAGCACCCAGAGTCCCGATTTCTCAGGGCGCCTGGGCGGCTCAGTCGGTTAAGCATCTGACTCTTGATTTCAGCTCAGCTCATGATCTCCCGGTTTGTGAGTTCGAGCCCCATGTCGGGCTCTACACTGCCAACACAGAGCTTGCTTGTGATTGTCTCTCTCCCTCTCTCTCTGACCCTCCTGCTCTCTCTCTCTCTCTTTCAAAATCAATAAATAAACTTTAAAATAAAAGTCTTTAAAAAAAACGAGAGCCTTGATTTCTGCCAAATCTGAGTGGTGAAAACATCTCATGAAGGTCCACCACCATTACTCTTATGAAGACGGGTGGACACTATATCCCTTTGTTCAAAAGCTCGATCTTGGTTTTATTTTCAGCCTGGCCCCTTTCCTAAACTATTTTTGCTGAAAGTTAGGGGTAAGAAACATTGGGAACTTCTCCATCATAAAAGGTTGGCTATGTTCTTGCTGAGTCCAAAACTTGGACAAGGAGCTGGGACACTGCTCGCCAAACCCGGCCACTGGATGCGCACAGTGGGGCAGCCTGGGAGGCACTTGTCAAGACACTCGGCTGTGTAAACTCTGCAGGTATAAAAACATGACCCCCATTTGCACTGAGATTCTTAATCCCGTAAATGACCGATCTCGAGCATCCTTACGAGGAGGAGCGAACAATAAACAAATAAGAAGGAAGCACGAGAGAAAGACAAGACTGTTGAGTTCCTGCACCTGATCTGACGGGGTACCGGCCGGTCAGGAAGGCAGTCCTACTCGGGGTGCACACGGACGCAGCCGCCAGGTGCTGGGTGAGCCGCACGCCCTCACTCGCCAGGCGGTCGATATTCGGTGTGCTGCGGGCAGACAGACAGACAGAGGATTCAGCACCTGTGTTTCGCATTTCTCAGCAAAGCACGGAACATTCGAAGCCATCCACTCTGGCGTGAGTCCCACTAACTCTGTTCCCACCAAACCTTATAAAACACATGCTCTTTAACCTTCTATCCATCCACCCACTGGGACGCATCGATGCCCAGAAGGGACACGAAAACAGAGTTTACAAGAATATGTCTCCAGGCACAACTGCGTGTACAATTCAACTATTACCTCCCCGGGTGCATTGGCCTGTCCATGCAAAACTTAGCCTGTTTGGTTATATTATATTCCCAAAATGAAGGGGTGACTTGGATCACATTAAATTTTACTGTAATTCTTCTAGGAAAAGGTGACTTAAAAAAATAACCAAATTGTGACATTTTGGATGGTCCCTTATTGCCCGCTTTGGTCGTCTGATGTTTTAAGGTCTCCAAAATCTTTCAGGAGAACGGTAGACTGTAGGCTCTCCCATGACGAAAGCATGTCCCCAGTCTTGATGACCTACTGCTCACACAACCGCACAGCGGTGTGATTGGGGAGGGTCTCAGATACGCCCAAAGAGCCTCAGTGTCGGTGTTGGGGACGGTCTGTGTGTACCTCCCAGTACTTTGTATGGAGAGAGTCACCACCTGGTTGACAGTCACAAGAATCCCGGACAGTCTTCCATCTTAACCACGACTGGAGGAGGTAACTAGAGAACAGTGCTCGTGTGGTCCCAAATTGCCCTTAAGAAGACCAAAACCATGCTTAAAATACAGGACTGGTCCATGACCCACGTTGCAAGGACAAATAATATCAACGCGTGCTGTTGATGGCCACACAGGATGTGCTGTCTGTTATGGTGGCCCTGGGACAGGATGCGGTATCCGTTATACCGCAGTCATATGTGATAGGGATGGTCATGGGTGATAGGACTCAGCGGATGTGAAATTTCCGGAAGAAACCAATCCTGAGAGACAGAAAGCAGATGGGCAACTAGCAGTCGAGGGACCAGGGCATCACCATCTGGGGACGGGCAGCCTCCTTACCTCACTGTGTTATTGCCGTAGCAACAGACATCTCCCACCCCGAGGTCATCCGCCATCAGGAGCACAATATTGGGCCTCGAGTTCCTCGTCATCAGCGCTGAACTCAGGGCCCCAAACAGGCACCAGAGGTGAACGGACAGCCAGCAGGTCCTGGAGGCGTTTGGGGACGTGACAAACAGAGGACTGTCAACCGCATCTGCATGTCAGGCAACTGAAAATATGAAACACTGTGATTCCTCACCCATTCCAACTACACCAAGGACCTGAGTGGGCTTGCTCAGAAGCCACAAGTTTTGTGTTTTAAAGTCATGTGTTTTTTTTTTTAACGTTTATTTATTTTTGAGACAGAGAGAGACAGAGCATGAACAGGAGAGGGGCAGAGAGAGAGGGAGACACAGAATTGGAAGCAGGCTCCAGGTTCTGAGCCATCAGCACAGAGCCCCACGCGGGTCTCGGACTCATGAGCTCTGAGATCACGATCAGAGCTGAAGTCGGACGCCCAACTACAGAGCCACCCAAGCATCCCAAAACTCATGTTTTGTGTTCACATACTCTCACGTTCAAATTAGTTTTATGTGTCTGGTGATATTTAAATTCTTATCATGCTACACAGGGTTTTGTGATAGGAAACCCTTAAAGAAGACCAACAGTGCAAGGGCACCGGGGTGGCTCCGTCTGTTGGGAGTCCCACTCTTGATTTCGGCTCAGGTCACGATCCCAGGGTCACAGGATCGAGCCCCACGTTGTGCTCTGTGCTGACAGTATGAAGCCTGCTTGGGATTCTCTCTCTCTCTCTCTGCCCCTCTCCCCCACACTCACGCTCTCTCTCCCTCTCTCAAAATAAATAAATAAAACTTAAAAAAAAAGACTTAATAGCGATTAACCATGAGTGCAAGGCTTCATAGTTTGATTGATTTAAATAAAAACTCAACATGGAAAATCAGGGGCTAGCCACCAGCTAGTCAAGCCTTTTGCTTTTTTTTTTCAATGTTGACCTGTCCTTTTTAAAATATTAAAATATATATTTAAAATACCATCGGGAATCCTTTTGACACCCAAAAGGGGAACTGTAACCTACTTCTATATCCTACTGAGCGTTAGGCTGTAGAATCACCCATTTGTCACCGCCGAATGGTACCCTATGGGCAGAAAAGCACAAACAGCCTTTGACCAAAATCCCCACAAGCTGAGATGAAGACCATTCTCCGGTGCAAGAAGCTGGTTCCCCAACCCCGGAGTTTCCATCCGACCCATTTTATCTTCTGTTCGTTCTACCTCAAAAAAGAATATCTTAAATCCACTGGCCTCCATCCATTTTCAGAGCAATCATGGCACGCCAATCATGGTGTCTCTCACTCACATATCCGAAGACTCTTCTGAATGGCCTGCCTGGCCCTTCCCGGTTTTGCCACTTGGGCTGCACCCAAATGCAGCCAAGCACAGCGACCCTATCAATATACAAAGCTGGTTGCTATGCTCTGTAGAGAATTCCAACGGCCTCCCATTGCGCCATGATTGACAAGCCTCAGCAAATGGTGCTCTGCTACTCTGTCATGGCTTCCTCTCTCTGCCCACCCCCCACCCCTCGCTCCTCCATGGACGTCCTTAAAATCCCTACAACAATCTGTGACTTTGGCCCTTGTACAACCCCCACCTCCGTGCTGTCATCCTTAAGGTAGGCATTCCTCAGAAAAGCCACCCTGTAGGATGCCATCAACCCATAGCCCCCGGCACACCCCTCATGACCCTCATCACGTGTCAAGCAGACGAAGCAGAACTAACATCAGCCAGGGTGAACAACACTGGGACATCGAACCCTTCCGTCTGGATACAAAGGACAATGACAGTTTACGAGGTCGCATACTTACCACTTACGGAATGGCCACGTCATGGCTGCAAGAGCGATATCTCTCTCATGGGCAGATGAGTCCACCCGTGAACGCGGTCACCCCTCGATTCTTTATACCTAATTGCAAACAAGTCGCGTTTGACCAGAGAGAATGTGAGAAACACCATGTGTGACCCAGTCATTCCTGGACACTTGTCATGGCAGACTCCCGACAAACGATGATCTGGCCACAAAAACCCTTCATTCCAGAGTCAGTAGAACAAGTAAGTCATCAACCCACTGACTGACATTTTTCAGGGCACCTCGGGGGCTCAGTCGGTTGAGTGTCCAGCTTCAGCTCAGCTCGTGATCTCACGGTTCGTGAGTTTGAGCCCCGTGTAGGGTTCACTGCGGTTAGCACAGAGTCTGCTTCCGATCCTCTGTCTCCCTCTCTCTCTGCCCCTCTCCCCCCTCGCACTCTCTCAAAAATAAATACACATTTTTTTAAAAAAAGGAAAGAACATTTTTCTGCCCAAGGTGCCTAATCAATGCCTACCTTAAAAAGCACAGTGATCAACACCATGAACCCATGGCCGCATTGGCCAAACTCATTGAGGTCAAGAAGGCATGTTTAGCCACTGTAATTATGATGATTTTATAAGAGTCCAAAGACTGGAAGAGTCCTGTGTCCCCTCCACCCCGCCAAAGACCCTCAGATGGCTCCAGGTGGGTGAAGTTTTGTAGGCTGATGGGCCACCCCAAGGAAAATGATATATAATCATGGTTAATGACCCCACCATAGAGTTTACAGGGTTTCCTCATCCCCAAGGCATTTCCACACACACATTCCCATTGGCTCCTTAAAATATTTCACCCTGCTTGCCTTGAAGGGTTAATGACACTTTTGTTTTATGGGAGAAGGAGCTGTGGTGAGAGAGTTTTGAACACTTTCACGAAGACCAGTGAATTGGAGAGGTCCCATTTGGATGGTCTCTGCCATCGTGTGTGTGTGTGTGTGTGTGTGTGTGTGTGTGTGTGTGCAGTTCTCACCTTCTCATCTTAGACCTCCAGTGACGATCTCAAGTGACACAGTTCTAGAAGCTGACTCTCCTGGGGCATTTGGTGAGGCTCACACCCCACCTTTTAGCGGTGGCCGGTTTTCTCTGACCCATGGTACCCAATCAATACCTTACTGAGAGAGAGGTTATCAGGTACTGATAAGGAAGAACCTTCGGGTGGGGCTTTATATGGGAATAGGGTCTTAGCAGATGTGATTAAGTGAAGGATCTGAGATGAGCTCATCCTGGATCAGGGTGGTCCTAAATCCAAGGGCAGGTGTCCTTGTAAGAGACAAGAGGAGACAGACACAGAAGAGAAGCCATGTGAAGGCGGAGGCAGAGACAGGAGGGAGGCAGCCACAAGTCCAGGGACGTGTGGAGCCCCAGAAGCTGGAAGAGGCAGGAAGGACCCTCCCCTGGAGCCTGTGGAGGGAGCACAGCCCTGCTCTGGATCTCAGTAATCCTTCCCTGCCTGGGTCTCAGCAGCCCTGCCCTTAGTTTGTGACCATTTGTTACACCAGCCCAAGGAGAGAAATAGAAGTAATTGTAGGGGAGTGGGGGGGGGGGAGCAGAAAACTTCCCTGTGCCAAGAGACACCATCAGCAAAGCAAAAGTGGCATGTTCAGAGAAGGAGAAAACATTTGCAATATTTTCTATAAATAGATCGGACACGGGAGAAAGATACCGTAAAAATCAGACATAGGTTGTCCGCAAGCAACTGACAGCACACAGACACGATTAATGAGCACATCGCTGTAGGCTTAGCCTCTTTGGTGACAGGAACAGGTACGTTTTAAGCATCACCAGGCCATACAGCTATCAAACCTCCAGTAATTTCTCCAGGGTCAACAGCGGGCACTTGTGCTGCCAGCGAAAGCTTCTGTGGGGGTACGTGGCCATTAAATAGTAGATTAAAAAATATCATAAGCTATCACACACCGCTTGTGATTTCTTACCCCGGACAAACGCTCAGCCAGCGCGCAACATGCAGGAGTGAGGGTGTTCAGGGCAACACTGTCTTTATTTATTTTTATTTATTTTTAATTTTTTTAACGTTCATTTATTTTTGAGACAGAGAGAGATAGAGCATGAATGGGGGATGGGCAGAGAGAGAGAGAGAGAGGGAGACACAGAATCGGAAGCAGGCTCCAGGCTCTGAGCTGTCAGCACAGAGCCCGACGCGGGGCTCGAACTCACGGACCGCGAGATCGTGACCTGAGCCGAAGTCGGACGCTTAACCGACTGAGCCACCCAGGCGCCCCATCACACTGCTTTTAAATATGCCATGCTGAAGCCGGCTGAAATCATGCTGCGGTGACATCGCTAATTAACCCGGCATACACTCTTACTGCGGAATTCTGTGCTCTTTTCCTTAAAATAGAGAGGATGTACACGTCGATCCTTCAGGGTTTTTTGATGGTAAAGCTGGATCATCCTGCGAGGCATTCATCAACCCCAGCTGACATCAAAACACTAATTACTTTGACGGGACCTTTCATCCAGGGGCACACAGATGCTACCTGGGTGTCATGGCCTCACGCTTTGGAGGACGGGGGATAATCATATGATTTGTCCCACTCTTCCGCGGATCCAGTGGGCTCCAGGAGTGGGGCTGTAGCTTAGGGTCAACCAATAAAGTCAACTGCAGCCTAATTAAAACACTGTCTCTAATTAAGACCCACTAGCCAAGACCTTCCAGTCCTTTCTTTGCCCTGTGCTCAGAGCCAAGCCCTGCAGCGGAGAGGGTCAAGGCAGCCAACGCAGAGATGCATAAAGAAATCCCCACGGATCACGGTCTCTCAGTGTCATGGAGGGGAGGAGCGGTGTCTCTGGTCTCCACCTGCCACCTGCTATGAGAACCCCCACTCCACACATGATAACTAAAGTTATTCCCAGACATCGCCCAGTGTCCCCCAGGGGCATGACACGGTCCTATCTGAAGCAGCCTGATAGGAAATCATTCTCGGATGGTATCGAAAGCTATTGATTCATCCTGCAAGATTCCGATGTTCTCATCCAGAGCTGTGGACTGAGAACAGACCATCTGTGATTCTCTTCTATGTTTTCCCTAGTTTATATATGAGAATGAAGACTGAGGTTGACAGTTTTGTGAGGGCTTTGTTTTACTGAGTCCTTCTGGAAAGAATTGAACACGTGGAGTGTGGCTTTGTCACCTTGGGTCTCCTCACGCATCCGAGAGACTTCTAAAAACATTCACACCAATCCCCAAACTTCCTCCAACCTGCCTGATCTTCAGTGACCCTGGCAACGTCATTATGATAAAATATAACAGGGAATACTCAACAGTAAGAAAAAAATTTAAATACATCTGTTATTTTTTTCCCACTAACAATTCATACAAAAAACCCACGTTTTTCACAGGATGAGAAAAACTCATTACTTGCTTTCGGCTAAGAAAAACTCCACTAACAAAACATTCAATGATACCATTATGAAGTAAATTCAGAGACCAGGAGCCTGGTTTCTAAACTGGCAAAACTCTTATGGTATGGGTCCACCTGTGGTTTTCAATATTTTAGTGTTTGTTCATTCACTGCAATGGTACATTATCCCATTCAAGGAGGATAACAGATAGCTGAAAGGGAGAAAGAAAGAAAGAAAGAAAGAAAGAAAGAAAGAAAGAAAAAAGAGGGAAGGAGGAAGGAAGGGAGAGAGTGAAGGAGGGAAGGAGCAAAGGAAGGAAGGAGAAAGAAAGAAAGAAAGAAAGAAAGAAAGAAAGAAAGAAAAGGGAGGAAGGGGGGAGGAAGGAAGAGATTAGGGGGAGGGGGTAAGAAACGGAAAGAAAGAAAGAAAGAAAGAAAGAAAGAAAGAAAGAAAGAAAAAAGAGGGAAGGAGGAAGGAAGGGAGAGAGTGAAGGAGGGAAGGAGCAAAGGAAGGAAGGAGAAAGAAAGAAAGAAAGAAAGAAAGAAAGAAAGAAAGAAAAAAGAGGGAAGGAGGAAGGAAGGGAGAGAGTGAAGGAGGGAAGGAGCAAAGGAAGGAAGGAGAAAGAAAGAAAGAAAGAAAGAAAGAAAGAAAGAAAGAAAAAAGAGGGAAGGAGGAAGGAAGGGAGAGAGTGAAGGAGGGAAGGAGCAAAGGAAGGAAGGAGAAAGAAAGAAAGAAAGAAAGAAAGAAAGAAAGAAAGAAAGAAAAGGGAGGAAGGGGGGAGGAAGGAAGAGATTGGGGGGAGGGGGTAAGAAACAAAAGGAAAGAAAGAAAGAAAGAAAGAAAAAGAAAGAAGAGAAAGAAAGAAAAGAGGGAAGGAGGAAGGAAGGGAGTGAAGGAGGGAAGGAGAGAAGGAAGGAAGGAAGGAAGGAAGGAAGGAAGGAAGGAAGGAAGGAAGAGATTGGGAAGGAGGGGGGGAGGGGGTAAGAAACAAAAGGAAAGAAAGAAAGAAAGAAAGAAAGAAAGAAAGAAAGAAAGGGAAAGCAAAATTTAAAGTTTATAAACTTACTCATAGAGATTTTACCATTTCACTACCAAGCAAAGGTCACCCACCTCCAAGACCTCTGATTACCCTCCCTATTTGTCTTCCTGGAAACACCATAAATACTCTTAAACACTTAACATCCACTCCAGAAAATACAATTTTATACAGATATCCCCTCACAGGTGAGTAGGTAAATCAATTCTGGGATATCTAGAATCCTATAGAATACCATCCGGCCACCATAAGGAGCAAACTGTCAATAACACAGGCAACACCAGGGAGGGGTCTCCAAGTGATTACGCTGAGTAAAAAAAAAAAAGCCACAAAAAAGAATATGTAATATTTCACACTCCGGTTATATAAAATCCTAGAAAACATAAAAAAAGAGAGAGAGAGAGAGAGAGAGAGACAGAGAGAGATGATTCAATACAACTAACACTTAACCCTTCATGCTCAAACTTGTTGACCGTTAAAAATTTCAGCACACCAAACTGGAATTAGTTTAACTTAACGTCTTTTACATTAATTATATGAACTTAACATATTTTACTTACTTGAAACAAGTGGTTTCTCCAATTCCTACATTTGTGGACACGGGTCCTGTGCATCCAGGCTCCTGCCACGGTTCCAAGAGACTGCGCTCGTTATTATAATTAAACGTTTATTAAGTACCAAGGTTGTGCCCTGCTCAAGTCTGTCAATTATCTTTGTATTTAAATATAACCTACCTGGCAGCTGTTGCATACTTATTTGCCAAAGGAACATTTCATCTCAGCTTTCAACTGCCACCAAATACTCATGTATAATTAAGGAGACTTAATTAAGTCGAATACGTTTTCTGCCAGGATAATTTAAAAAAAAACAAAATCTCCACCAAGGATTCCAGTTAGAGTTTCAAAATAGCGACGAGAGGGTAGATGTACAACAAGAATTTCACCATGTTCAATTCTGACGCCAACTTTCAAGAGTAGCTTCTGTCTTGTGGTCTACATGTGTCTTACAAACACTGCATCATGTGTGGCTGCAACTTGCACCTCTGAGGAAGGCGAGGGTCATTAGCTGCATTGATACCTGGAGACATAATGGCACTGAGACAGCATGCAATATTCAGTTAGACACTCCAAGAACAATAGATGATAGAAGAAATGCTTCGAGGGAAGATAGAGAAAGGTAGATAGATACAGGGATGAATAGAAAGATATACAGATGGATGGATGGATGGATGGATGGATAGATAGATATAGATGTTAGATATGATGAATAGATGGATGGATGGATGGATGGATGGGTGGATGGATACATTATTGATAGATGATAGATACATAGACACATAGATACATGGATATAGATATGATGATGGATGGATGGATGAATGGATGGATGGATGAATGGAGATAGATAGATAGATAGATAGATGATAGATAGATAGATATGATGGAAGGATAGATGGATAGATGTATGGATGGGAGGATATATGGATGGGTGGATGTTGAGGTGGATAGATAGGTAGATAGATAGATAGATAGATAGATAGATAGATAATAGATGGATGGATGGATACATAGATAATTGTACATAGATACATGTACAAAGATAATTGTACATAGATAATATGTATCATAGATACATAGATTGATGGATAGATACATGATAGATGGATGGATAGATAGAGATTACATAGATAGAAAATAGATAGATAGATAGATAGATAGATAGATAGATAGATAGATAATAGATGGATGGATGGATGGATGGATGGATAGATAGATATAGATGTTAGATATGATGGATAGATGGATGGATGGATGGATGGATGGATGGGTGGATGGATAGATTATTGATAGATGATAGATACATAGACACATAGATACATGGATATAGATATGATGATGGATGGATGGATGAATGGATGAATGGATGGATGGATGAATGGAGATAGATAGATAGATAGATAGATAGATAGATATGATGGGAGGATAGATGGATAGATGTATGGATGGGAGGATATATGGATGGATGGATGTTGAGGTGGATAGATAGATAGATAGATAGATAGATAGATAATAGATGGATGGATGGATACATAGATAATGATTGATGGATAGATACATGGTAGATGGATGGATAGATAGAGATTACATAGATAGAAAATAGATAGATAGATAGATAATAGATGGATGGATGGATATATAGATGATTGATGGACAGATAGATGATGGATGGATAGATAGGTACAATTGCTTCTATCACAAGATTTTTTTTCTCATTTGATTGTACCCTGTTTTACAGTCTTATTATGTCTGTGAAAACGGGATATGGGAGCCAGACAAGCAGTGATGTTCACGCGAGCATTACCGTGGGCAAGACGGGCACATCATCCCTGGGAAGGGATCTTCAGCCAGAGCTCCTTAATTTCTGGAGACACAACCAAGGAGCCAGCGTTGCAAGGAGGTCATACTTCAAAGACATTCCAGTCCTGGGATCCTGCATGCCGTCCCCTCCCCCGCAGGGCCCTCTCTGCCCACAGACCTTCTCCCTGGGCAGCGTCTCGCTTGTAACCGACGCCTGGGCTGTTGGTGAAGAGAACACAATACAACTCACTCCAGTTCCCTGAAGCATCAATGCAAATACAACAGAGGAAGCCCGAGGGCCCGGAGGGCAGGGGGTACAGTCCCCTTCAGAAGGGATCCTGGTAGGAATTGGGGAACACTCTGTACCCACACAGTGACACGTCACCTCACAGCCCCAAATGACTCCAGACCAAAAACACGCAAGGATCCCGTTCCGGGGCTGTGTACTGGAAAAAGTAGCCAAGGGGAGAAACGGGGAGAGGCTGTAAGTCCGGGTTGACAGCTTCAGTGTGCGACCTGCCCAGCAGGACTGTGACAGGGCAGCGGAAGGTCAGTACGCGCCAGGAAGCCTTCTGCAAAGTGCTGGATCGCTGGGGCGTCCTCAGCGAGAGCCGTCTTGGTCCCAGGCCACACTCAGCAACGTCTGCGGGCATTTGGGGGCGGTCACAACCTGGGCAGCGGGAGGTGTTACGGGCCTCTGGTCTTATCCCTCAACGGGGAGCGAGGTGGGGTGCACCACAAGTCACGTGGAAATTCCAAGATGTGTCTCCGCTTAGTCTGGTTAAAAAAACTAAACTAAAGCAAACAGTCCACAAAACACAAGGAGTCCCGCTGCCCTCCTCCATCACCCGCACCCGGGGCGGAACCTTGTTCCTGTCCTTTGTTAAGTTCACAAAGAATGTTGGACGCCTGGAGCCATTAGGACTGCTGTTATCTGCCAGGCCGGAGCCCCCAGTGGAAAGTCTGCAAGGCTCAGCCCCCCGGGTGGGGTTGGGGGGGTTGGTGACCACACACGAGGGGCTTTGAGGGGGGACGTGTTGACGGGACGGCACACCTGGGAATGCGCAGCAAGGTCTGATTCAGGAAAGCCTTGGAAAGGAAGTCTTTGGTGTGACGGCTGTGCCTCCGGCAGGAGGAAGCTGGCTCCCCGGTGAGTAGCAAAGAACAGACACAAACAAAAACAATGGCCTCAAGCCCCAGAGCAGCAGCTCCCCAACGCGGGCATCCGCCTCGGCGGCTGCGAAGTTCCTGGCCTGTGATGCTGCTGGCCCGCGAAGGCACACCTATTTTCTGTTCCCCCTTTTCCATGCGGAGGCAGACGCAGGCTGCAGGGGAAGGGGCGCGGGCTGTGAGGAGCTCGGGAGAGGCATTTTGAAGGCAACCGGTTGGCCGCTTCGGAGGGAGACCCAGCACAGAGCCCTGAGCTGAGGACAGAGGTCAGGAGGTTGCGACCCGCTGGGGAATAAATGAGTCACCGGCCCCCGCGGGAGCCGTGTGTGCTGCCCCCGGGGCACCTTGCGCGTTCTAATGAGTAACAGAAGGTCTCCTGTACCAACAGGCCGCTGGCCACGGCCCCGGCCACTCTCTGCACAACCGAACTTGCTTCTCCTCCACCTCCTTGCTGTGGCTCTGAACGGGCTGGGTCGCTGTGCACATGCGTGCGGCCGGCCGGCCGGCCGAGGAGGCCTGGGCACTGGCGGCCGCCTCAGGACAGTCCCGCAGGACCAGCCGTGCCCTCTGCTGCACCGCCAGCCGATCGCTGAGGTCCAGGCGGCCCGGCCCCGACGGAGCACAGCCATCCAGGTAACTGGGAAGCCCACAGACGCGTGAAAGGATCACTGACTGGTCCCCCCCACCCCACCCCATGTCTCTCTCTCTCTCTCTCTCTCAGACACACACACACACACACACACACACACACACACACACACACACCCCTGGGGTGATTGCAAAAAGGAACCAGATTGAAAGGAACCAGAAAAATCATGCAGAGGTGGGGAAGCATGGAGACGGGATTGTGAACGGCTCTCAGAGCCTGTGGACTCGACGTGGCTGGGATCCCAGAGACCGGAAAGCGAGCTGGTTTTGGGAGCAGCTCCAGGCAGAGCCGGGAAGGCAGGCTTGCCGTCTGGGGTCTGGAGGACAGCTGGGAAGCTGTGTGCAATTTCTTCCCACCCAGGGAAGACACTGCGTTGAAGGGCTTTTCTTTCTCCGTGTCCTTATCTTTAAAAAAAAAAAAAAAATTGAGAGGGGCACTTAAGTGGCTCAGTTGGTTGAGCATCCGACTTTGGCTCAGGTCATGATCCCACCATCTCGGAGTTCGAGCCCCACGTCGGGCTCTGTGATGACAGCTCGGAACCTAGAGCCTTCTTCCGATCCTGTGTCTCCCTCTCGGCCCCTCCCCCACTCACACTCTGTGTCTTTCTCTCTTTCAAAAACAAATAAACATTAAAAACAAACGAACAAATGAAAAGACCGGGCATCTATGATTTGTGGGGCGAACAAAGCTGACCAGATCTGTAAACGTTGTTTCAGTGGAAGCCAGTGACACCCAGTCACGTTCCAACGGCAGAGTGGGGATAGCGGCAACGTGGGCAGAAAAGCCCCAAATATTTATCGTCCTGCCCATGACAGACGTACATTCCTCATTCTTAACACAGCGTTCAGCTTCCTTAAAGCCTTTCTGACAGACAAGACCATTCTTACGAGTTCTCGGTAGCTGTTTTAAGGTTTTATTGACACGATCCGAGCGCATCAAAGTTTCCCGTTCGATAGGTAGGTACTATCTTACGTGTTGAACATCGTTATTACATACGTCCTTGTTTCTTACAGGAACTACGAGCGAAAAGAGAACATGTTACGTCTGGAGCACGCTTGGTAAGGTAGAAACAGTGCAATCTCCAGTCTTCTGTTTGCGCCTCTACCTTTCTTTACGCCTCCTCGCTCAGGACGCGCTGATGGAGCGCTCCGGCACACCTAGCAATTGCTGATGCATCTGGGGCGCTGGCCGTGGGGCTCAGGGTTTATATCGCTGTCCCACACTCTGCAGTCTGGGAGCCACTCGAAGGCATTCTATTCCACTTTTCCCAAACCACGTCGTCTGGTTTTCCGGGGTGCCCACACCGCAAATCTTCTTTGGAGACTCAGATCCCATGTTGATTTCATGGCCCCGGGGATTGGCACACTCTTGTCCCTCTGTATATGCACCTGCCCACAGAGACTTCCAGAAACAGGAGGGCCCCCACGGAGGCCACGGTTATGGTAGCCATAGTGGTAGCAAAGGCACCACCCCCCTCCCCCCCCCCTCCCCGTGACAGTCTTTGGTAGTTTCACACTCATGCTAGAATATATGGCTATTTTTCATAGACTCAGAATCACCAGATGGCATTGGTGAGCTTTTGCCCTGACTTGGGCCCTGACTCAGTGGCCCAGTTCCCACCAACGGGCCACAGAGACCCAAGTTCAACACAGTTTACTTGTTTAAAGAAAAACGAGGAAGAGGCAAAGGCAGAGAGTTATAGCTGTTCTGGGGACCTGATCCAAGCCACAAAAAAGGACTTTCCTTAGTCATGGTATGAGTCCTAATAACAGACCCCAGGGCTTCCAAAGACAAAATGTTTACACTTCAGATAAAATCATCAAGGGCCACCTGGGCGGCTCAGTCAGTTGAGCGTCCGACTCTCGATCTCAGCTCAGGTCTGGATCTCACCGTTGGTGAGTTCAAGCCCCACCTCAGGCTGTGTGCAGACAGTGCGGAACCTGCTTGGGATTCTGTCTCTCCCTCTCTCTCTCTTCCTCTCCATAATGCTCTCTCTATCAAAATAAATATACAAATTTAAAAAAATAAAAAGTAAAAAACCATCCCTCTCTCTCTCCCTCTCCATAATGCTCTATCAAAATAAATATATAAATTAAAAAAAAAATAACCATCCAGAAGGTGAATTGTTTTCAACTTTAAAACAAAAATCAAATACCTCAGAAATGTAGTCAAACCCTTCCACAACACGATGCAATATCCAAGTCCCCTAGTGACGCCCCTACAAACGCCACTATTTAACTGGAAAGCAGCGTTAAGCTTTCGTTGGCACCTTGCCTTTCAGGACCTGGCTAGCTGTGACAGTCGGCGCACTTCTGGGTGTGACGCCCTCCGCCAGCAGGGATCTATCTGGTTCGCGTCCAAACATCCTTCTTCTGATGGCAGACGATTTCGGCATTGGCGACATTGGCTGCTATGGCAACGACACCATCAGGCAAGGATCTGAGAACGGGTCCTCTGGCGTCTCGATGCAAACCCTACTGACAAGGGGTCAAACCTTTGACGTGTGCAGTCCAGACCTTGACCGGATTCCGCACACGTCCGTGCCACGCCCCCTCGCCCCTCGTTCTGCCCTCACCAGCGCTAACCCCAGCTCAGATGCCTCCTACGTGTGACTCCTCATTTCACTTTTTTTTTTTTTAATTTTTTTTTTCAACGTTTATTTATTTTTGGGACAGAGAGAGACAGAGCATGAACGGGGGAGGGGCAGAGAGAGAGGGAGACACAGAATCGGAACCAGGCTCCAGGCTCCGAGCCATCAGCCCAGAGCCTGACGCGGGGCTCGAACTCACGCGAGATCACGCGAGATCTCGCGAGATCATGACCCGAGCCGAAGTCAGACGCTCAACCCACTGAGCCACCCAGGCGCCCCTAAGACTTTGTTTTAATGTGTATTTGTTTTTGAGGGAAACAGAGAGCAAGCACGAGCAGGGGAGGGGCAGAGAGAGAGGGAGACACAGAATCGGAAGCAGACTCCAGGCTCTGAGCCATCAGCACAGAGCCCGACGCGGGGCTCGAACTCACGGACTGCGAGATCGTGACCTGGCTGAAGTCGACGCTTAACCGACTGCCACCCAGGCGCCCCTCCTCATTTCACTTTGAAACGTGGTTTCTATCAGCACAGTCCATGAGGGACAGTGTCCACAGATTCAATGGTGTTGGGTCTAAGTCAAACACCAGGGCTTCCTCACCCTCCACTTCTGTCCATCAAGTCAAGTCTACCCAACCATGCATGACTTTTCCGGTGCTCCCCACTGGAATGCCCTGCTTCGGTCACACAAATCCATGCCCCCGTTACCCCAACATACCTCACCACACTCACCGGTCATCGCTAGCCTGTCTCGTGTAGAATGACCTCACTCCATCACCTGGGTCACATTCTAACTGCCCTTGGGCCCCGAACTCAGCCAACACCAGGAAGTGTCATCAGAATCCCACCCTCGAGTCCCAACGACAGCGTGCGGCTGCCATGGGGTCGAATTTTCGGGTCCTCTCATGGTTCACGTGACGTCCGAAGTTCTCGCCACTGCCTTTTGGCCACTCCCAAGAACATCTTGCTGTGCTAAATGATGATGGGCTGATTTTTCTATGAAATATGTAGCAGTTCTTGTAGACAAAAAACCCGTGTGTGTCTTTGTTCAGCAACAAAACTGTTCGTGTCTCTTCTGCAGGACTCCAAATATTGACCGCCTCGCACGAGATGGTGTGATGCTCACCCAGCACCTCGCGGCCGCGTCCGTGTGTACCCCAAGCAGGGCAGCTTTCTTAACGGGCAGATACCCTCTCCGATCAGGTCTGTTGTCCCTCCTGTCTCACCATGGCTCTGGAGAAGAGCGTGTTCCCTGTAACTCCTCTAACGCAGGTATTAAAGCATGGGTCCACTGGTATCGTGGGGAGAGAATAATCTGATATCGCCATAGTTTTACCATCAGATATAGAGCCCCACCGATAATGACATGACTCAGATGGGGCATTTCAGTAGGGAATAGACAAAAAGTTGGAAGTCTGTGTGATGTTCTTGGACCCTAAGGACGAAGAAGGTCCATATCAAGGGTTTTCCCTTTGGTTAAAGCCAATTGATTGTACACGTCAACCGTATCTTGAAAGGCCTTCGCAGCACCATCTGAAGTAACGGGCTGGTGTTTGAATAACTGGACACTGGCCTGGCCATGTGACGTATCAAATGAACTGTCACAGACCCTCCTGTATATGGGTCTCTGGCACCCTCTCATGTCCCAGGGAAGAAGGAATCTTGGCCAACTTAAGCTAAAACACCCCACCTGTCTTTGTTATGGCCGAGAACTACGTATGTTCCCCTAGTCTCCTGCGGCGTCAGATGCATTCTCAAAGGTTTGGAAAATCTCAGAAAGAATTCTCCAGGTCCCCAAAAGATGATCAGTGGGAACTGTGTTCACTCTTTGAACCAGGTGGATCTTCCCTAGTAAGACTGAGCTGCATTGGTGAAAATGGTCTAGGGGGCATAGAGCACCTTCTAAGTCAGTGGTTTTCAACTGTATGCTTCAGAACTTCAGAAAAATGTTTAACCTACCTTTTGGAACACTCGCGTCCATGCCTTGGGCATGTCAGGGCTGGTAGGAATTATAGCCATGGCTCCCCACCTTGCTGGCACATTTGAATCATCTAGGGCGTCTTGCAACCCACCTCAAATTCCACCCCCAACCAACTGAACTCAAACTCTCTGGATCGACGACCAGGTTTCAGAATAGTTTGAAGCTTCTCAGATGATTCCAAAGAGCAGACAAGTTTGAGAACCCCTCAAACTTGTTATATCAAGAGTTTGGTGAAATTATAAAACCAATTTTAATTCCCCTTCCTCTGTCCTTTCATCCTCTTTGTGTGTATAACCTTCACACAGCAACACAGTTAAGTGTTTTTGCTAATTGTTCAATTAATTTTTCACTGCCTGTTTTACATGAAAAATTAACCATAATGGCAAATGTCAATGTGTGATGGTAACATTTCTTTGAAAATGTTTCCTCAAAGGTATGGTTTCCAGTAATGGTTATCGTGTTCTTCAGTGGACGGGAGTATCTGGAGGGCTCCCGACCAACGAGACAACGTTTGCAAAAATATTAAAGGACAGAGGCTATGCCACTGGGCTAATAGGTATGTGCAGTTTTTAAAGTATTAATCACATTACTTTTATATGAAGAAGATATTCAACCATAAAGCTTGCAAATTACGTGGTCATGACACACTGGGATCGTCCACCGGACAGAAAGCTCCCTCCGTGCATGCAGGAACGACCTTAATACCTGCAGGTTGCTTCGTGCAAAGTACATGCTCAAGAAATGTCCGCTTAATGAAACATCTAGCATGTCATATTATTTGCTGATGCACTGTCACAAAAAAATTAGAAAATTCTTTTCTAATGTCACCAAATTACCAACAATTTCCACAACGTCGTTCCCCCTAAATTCCGCTTAGAAATGTGCCTCTTAGTACATTCCCTCTCTGCTTCCACAAATAGCATGCTTACTTTTCTGTATGTCAACAAACCATGTCATGTGTAAGTACAATCAGGGACAGTAGTTTCTTGAGAGGGGACCAAGCTGTCACTAGCGTTATCATCTTATACTGATAATTTTTATTAACAGTGCCATTTATTGATCGTAAAAAAGCAAGACCACCTGATACACTGACCATCAAATCTGACAGGCTCTTTGTTGTTTTCGGGACAGAAGTCTACCCATGTGGAACATTCCTTGGAAAATTGCATGAGGTTTTCTGGATGGGAGGCACCATTTGGGGTGTTGGGAAGATACACAGGCCTCTTTGTCAATACCCTAGTAGTGACAGTAGAGAAGCTAAACACCTGTCATTGGTTGAACTTGACAGTTGTGTTCTGTAGAACCTAATGTCCACCATGATCCTGACCATCATTTCAGTGCTTTAACAAAGAGAGGGACAGGGGCGCCTGGGTGGCGCAGTCGGTTAAGCGTCCAACTTCAGCCAGGTCACGATCTCGCGGTCCGTGAGTTCGAGCCCCGCGTCAGGCTCTGGGCTGATGGCTCGGAGCCTGGAGCCTGTTTCCGATTCTGTGTCTCCTTCTCTCTCTGCCCCTCCCCCGTTCATGCTCTGTCTCTCTCTGTCCCAAAAATAAATAAACGTTGAAAAAAAATTAAAACAAAAACAAAAACAAAAACAAAGAGAGGGACAATCCCAAAGTCAAGAAATCTTTTCCCCGCTGACTACAGCAGATTGCATTTTCTTTTTTTTTTTTTAATTTTTTTAACGTTTATTTATTTTTGAGACAGAGAGAGACAGAGCATGAATGGGGGAGGGTCAGAGAGAGGGAGACACAGAATCGGAAACAGGCTCCAGGCTCTGAGCCGTCAGCACAGAGCCCGACGCGGGGCTCAAACTCACGGACCGCGAGATCATGACCTGAGCCGAAGTCGGCTGCTTAACCGACTGAGCCACCCAGGCGCCCCCAGATTGCATTTTCTAGAGCAATCTGAGCATCCTGTGCCTTCCTTATTGACCTACCAGAGACCTTTGCAAATTCAGGCACAGTAGATTGAATAATGCTCACCAGAGATATCATGTCCTACATGCTGGAGGCTGAAAATATTACTTTCTATGGAAAAAGGGTCTTTGCAGATGTGATTAAGTTGAGGATCTTGATATCACCTCACACCTGTCAGAACGGCTAACATTAACAACTCAGGTGACAACAGGTGTTGGCGAGGATGCGGAGAGAGAGGATCTCTTTTGTATTGTTGGTGGGAATGCAGCTGGTGCAGCCACTCTGGAAAACAGTATGGAGGTTCCTCAAAAAAACTAAAAATAGAACCGCCCTATGACCCAGCAATTGCACCACTAGGCATTTATCCAAGGGATACAGGTGTGCTGTTTCGAAGGGGCACAGGCATCCCCATGTTTATAGCAGTGCTATCAACAATAGCCAAAGTATGGAAAGAGCCCAGATGTCCATTGATGGATGAATGGATAAAGAAGCTGTTGTATGTATATGTACAGTGGAGTATTACTTGGCAATCAAAAAGAATGAAATCTTGCCATTTGCAACTACCTGGATGGAACTAAAGGGTATTATGCTAAGTGAAATTAGTCAGTCAGAGAAAGAGAAATATCATATGACTTCACTCATATGAGGACTTTAAGAGACAAAATAGACGAACATAAGGGAAGGGAAACAAAAATAATATAAAAACAGGGAGGGGGACAAAACAGAAGAGACTCTTAAATACGGAGAACAAACAGAGGGTTACTGGAGGGGGTGTAGGAGGGGAGATGGCCTAAATGGGCATCTATTTTGCCTTTCAGGAAAATGGCACCTGGGTCTCAACTGTGAATCTTCCAACGATCACTGCCACCACCCTCTCAACCACGGATTCGACCATTTCTACGGAATGCCGTTTTCCATGATGGGAGACTGCGTCCGCTGGGAACTGTCAGAGAAGCGTGCAGGTATGGAGCGGAAACTCAACGTCTGTTTCCAAATCATGGCCGTGGCTGCCCTCACGCTCACCGCTGGGAAACTCACCCACCTGACGTCAGGCTCATGGACTCCGGTCATCTGGTCAACCATGGCTGCCATCTTCCTCTTTACAACCTCGTATTTCCTGGGAGACCTGATTGTTCACGCAGACTGCTTTCTGATGAGAAACCACACCATCACTGAGCAACCCATGCACTTTCCAAGGACGACGTCTCTTATTCTCAAAGAGGTCTCGTCCTTCATCCAAAGGTGAGCATCCAAGGAAGGGTTAGCTTCATCCTAGGGCTCTGGTCCATGGTGAAAATGCATTTTGAAAAGTCTTTTTCTATAATGAGGATAAGACCAGTGAAATCACCGTAGCCCAGAAAGACGTTTTTTGGTAAACTGTGTCATAGATGATGTTCAGTTGAGCCCCACTTGAGTCAGTCCCATTGCGTAAGCACCCGCTGATCACCACCGGCCGTATTTAACTAACAAAACAAACTGAAACACCCGTAGATTTACAATAAATTCTAAATATTTTTAAAGCTCTATCATCAGAACTACATTGTCCTGTTGGCAACTTTATGCTAAATGTGAGTTTGAGTAACAAGGAACTTACTGTGTCAGAGCCCAGAGGGACTTGATGAAAAGCTACGCCAAACAGAGGTGGTTTCTATGCTCCCCAAGGGTGTTCCAGTAAAGTGGGGGCAGGGGGACCACTGGTGAACCCCAGTTCACTCGGTGGTGATGAGGTTGTGATCATGTTCCAGAACATTCTTTTCGTGGAAGTGCCTAACGTGAGTCTGAAATGATGTTGACGGTTACAGTTGACCTTGAACAACGTGGGGGTTCCCAGATGCCCACACCATGTGCTGAGGAAAATCACAAATAACTTTGACTCTCCCAAAACGTAACTGTTAATAGCCTATTGTTGACTGGAAGTTTTACTGATCACATGAAGAGTCGATCAACACATTGTTTGTGTGCTATATGTATTCTATGCTGTGTTCTTACAATAAAGTGAGCTAGGGAAGCCCAGGTGGCTCCGTCTGTAGAGCATGGGACTCTTGATCATGGGGTTGTGAGTTCGAGCCCCATGTTGTGTATAGAGATTACTTAACAATAAAACTTAAAAAAAAAAGAAAGCCAAATATGCAATATCACTTTATCCTATACACTAAGGATTGAGGTGGGAACCTATACCGACATAATCGAATGAAATAAATAACTGAATTAAGTAAACTCCAGCCACCTGGAATTGTCTTACCTTCAGATCCAGAGGCACATACACCTATAAACTGCTAAAAAACAGGGAAAAAATACGTGTCATATCTGTGCCATTTTTTAAGTTTCTTCATTTTATTTTTGAGAGAGAGAGAGAGAACCAGCAAGGGAGGGGCAGAGAGAAAGCAGGAGAGAGGATCCAAAGTGGGCTCTGAGCTGTCAGCACAGAGCCCGATGTGGGACTCGAAGTCAGAAACCGTGAGATCATGACCTGAGCCAAAGTCAGACGCTCAACCAACTGAGCCACCCAGGCGCCCCTCAACAGACTTTAGAAGGGTGACGCCATCACATTAAACACTAGCAGGTAGACTTCTTTAAGGACATGACGATCTAGATCTTTATTTTGCATCTTCTAGGGCCTCGGTCTCTGCTTTACGTAAAAGTAAACCCAGTCGTGTTATTTATTCTCAGAAACAAGCAAACACCTTTCCTCCTCTTTGTGTCCTTTCTACACGTGCACACCCCTCTGATCACCACCGAGAAGTTCCGCGGGAAGAGTGTCCACGGGCTGTACGGGGATAACACGGAAGAGATGGACTGGATGCTGGGTAAGTAGGTGCCTTTTCCCCGTGCAGGCAGGATGGTTGCTTCTCTGGAAACAGCAGCAGGAAAGGAGATTAACGCAGACTACAGATGGAAGAGGCAGTGTGAACAGTGCGATCTCATTGCACAGGAAGGCTGCGAGCGATTGTAGCCTTTTCGTCTCTCTGATGGCTTTGTTTCTTCTCATCACGCTGTCTTAGGTGGGTTGATGTTGGATTTCCCCCCAGGAGAACAGAGCTTAAAATCCCCACGGGGTAGGATTGTCTTGCCCTGTTCTCCCAGTGCATCCCCTGCGTTTGGAATGATGCCCGGAATGACAGAAAGGGCACATTTGTCCCATGAGTACATGGATACAGACACACACACACTTCCCTGCTCCTCACATGAGGATTCGGGTCCCCTCGGGCTGACGTGCCGGTGGACGGAGAGGGCCAAGAGATACAGAATGATGGGAACCAGATTTTAGGAGAAAACATACTTTAAAAATTCGCCGAAAACATCACTTTGGAGGAAAATGTATGACTTGAATGAACTGTTGGAGAAAATAGTGGCGGTTGTGAGACCTGTAGGCAAAGACTGATGTCACATGGCGTCCCCCCGTGGGACTTTGTGATGCCATTTTCTTCAGGGCGAACTCATTCACCATTACCACTATGGTCCTTGTGTGGAAAAGATGAAAAATGACTGGAAAATCCAGAGTCGGATGGCCAACCAACTGAGCCACCCAGGCACCCTAGATATTGAGTGTTGAAAATGGAATTCACCATGTCACGGTTGGGGGAAAATCTGCTAAATGAATGCATGTGCAGGTGTATGTACTCGAACACTTACTGAGTGATAGAATCTGAAACTCTACAGTACAGAGCTAAGAACCCCCTAAGTCCATCAAGATAAGGAACCCAAGATACATTTAAGGAATCTTTTCTATAGCCTTAGTGCCTCTGTGTTCCAATTTCAAACACAACCAAACCACAGTATGATCATTAAAAAAAATTTTTTTTAACATTTATTTATTTTTGAGACGGAGAGAGACAGAGCATGAACGGGGGGAGGGCCAGAGAAATAGAGGGAGACACAGAATCCGAAGCAAGCTCCAGGCTCCAAGCTGTCAGCACAGAGCCGGACGTAGGGCTCGAACCCATGAACCGTGACAACATGACCTGAGCTGAAGTTGGATGCTTAAGCGACTGAGCCACCCAGGTGTCCCCTGTTTTTCGTTTTTCGTTTTTGTTTAATGGAAGCATGGTTGACTCCATAATCTTCTTTTGCCTCCTTTTTAAATTTTTGCTATTTTTTTTCCTATGCAATATATTCCGTGTAGCTTGCCTGAAGCATGTTGGAAACAGAATGGGGTGCATCCGAGGGTGTATATGAACCTTGGGTCGGTGATGCTCAGAATAGCATGACTACACTGGTGTTTGTTCCCATTCATGTGCTAACACTAAAGGTTTATTCTCATGGAGAGCTCCAAAATACTCCAGCATGCACGGAAGACTTTGGTTTAAGACGGCCTTCCCTTTTGACTGGCTCACATGCCGTCTATTCTTTGCAGGGAAGATCCTTGATACTTTGGACACGGAAGGCTTGACCAACAGCACCCTGGTTTATTTTACGTCGGATCATGGGGGATCTTTAGAGTCTCGACTCCGAAACAACCAGTATGGCGGCTCGAATGGAATCTATAAAGGTAGGGAGAGTCCCAGATCCTTGTGTCTGGTCTTTATTTCCACCCTACAGTTCCCCACCCTTCCCTTGGAATGGGGCCATGCATGTCAAGAGAGTCACCAGAGACTCTGCTTTTCTATTCAGGGTAGAAAGTATAATTTGTCATACTGAAACTTGATTTTTTTTTTTCTTTTGCACAACGCTGTGGTTTCGGTAGAATCACAGAATTATGAAAACATCACCACCGCTCAACCGCAAAACATGGTCAATTCCTCAGAAAGACACTCAGTACCCATGTGCAGTCATTCCCGGATCCTCCCTGTGCCCAGCCCCTGGCAACCACCTACTCTTTCTGTGTTCCCCTCTTCTAACCAGTTCATGTAAATGAATCGTGCAGTACGTGGCCCTTGACACCTGGCTTCTTTCAGCGAGCACGATGTCTCTCCCAGGTCCACCCACATCCTGGCATGTGTCAGTGCCACGGTCCTTTTTATGGCTAAGCTTCCACTGTGTGGAGGGGCCACAGTTTGATTACCCATTGATTGAGTGAGGGACTCCGGAATTAGGCAATGCATCCAAGGAGGGTGGGTACCCGTGGTGGCCACATCATATGCAAACTAGAATGCTATCAACCACAGACATACCATTATCAGATGTACCCCAAGGATTGTAAAACACACTGCCAAAAAAATACGGCCCGATCACATTCTTTTCTGTTCGTGTTTACACACAGGTGGCAAAGGGATGGGGGGCTGGGAAGGCGGGATCCGCGTCCCGGGGATCTTCCGGTGGCCTGGGGTGCTGCCGGCCGGCCGAGTGATCCACGAGCCCACCAGCCTGATGGATGTTTTCCCCACCGTGGTCCAGCTGGGGGGCGGTGAGGTGCCCCAGGACAGGTACCTAACAGCCCAAGGAAACTCAAGCAGCTCAGTTTTGCATGCAGACAAACGTGTATGTGAAATGTCATTGTCACTTCCGCATTGCGTGACGTGCCCGTGATATCAGTTTCTGGGAAAACACTCCAGGCCCCCCGTTATGAGCTATTAGGATCAGCTGTCTGCTTCATTTGATGCACAGAATGTTTATTTCCCTTCTCCCGATTCATAAGTGGAGCCATGTTATTATGGTGGCCATCGAAAAAATCTAACAATTCATCGTGGGAAATTACTTTTCATGTAGTGTGGTAGAGATTTTGTACAGATTCCAATTTTTTTGTCTTAAAAATTATAGAGACTTTTTGGGGAAATAGAAAATAATATTATTTCATAATCTAATTAATTATGTATATAATCATAAGATGCAAAAATATAAGAAATATATGATTCTCATACAATTATAAATTGTTTGATATATATCATGTCGATCTATCTATACGTAGATCTATCGAGATATGTAGACTTAGATATGATTTAGATACGTTTTCCATATTTTATGCATATTCATGTAAATACATATATATTTAGACATCTTTCTGAACAGACAAAAAATTTAATGCCTTCATGGTATTTTCTTTCAACCATCCCCTTATAATTTTTAGCCTCGCTTTAAAAAAAATACTGTCTTATCATGTTACTGTCTGTCATGATTACCTCCTTATTAAGAATCCCCTAGAAGGTGAATTCCTGAGTCAAAGCGTATGGCTGTTTACAGATAAATCTCTTCATGTATTTTGTCAAAATTTTCCTTAGGAACCACAACCAGACATACGCGAGATGTCTACTTTAAAACATAACAGAGCTAAGATAAATATAGATTTTGTACAGGTAATTTATATAAAATTACTCATATGTGTGTATACAAATATACATATGTGTGTGTGTTATAATTTCCACCATTTTATCCCTGGAGAGGTTGAATATTTCATACCTTTAGTCAACATTCTTGTTTTTTCTTGCATTGAATATCATATCTCTGGTTGATTTTTTTTTTTCTAACTGGGTGCTAATCTTTAAATTAATTTCTAATTTGTCATTTGCTTTAAAAATAAAAATTTGACATGTATATTGCAAATGTGTTTCACTAGATGAAAAAAGAAATGCAGCCATATAATGCATATATTTATATGTTATATATATGTGTGTATATATATGGATATATAAGGATATACACATGTATTTATGTGTGTACATATATATATGTGTGTGTGTATACACACAAAACCAATGCTATATATTGTATGTGTGTGTATATATATGGATATATAAGGATATACACATGTATTTATGTGTATATATATATATGTGTGTGTGTGTATATACACACAAAACCAATGTTATATATTGTATGTGTGTGTATATATATGGATATATAAGGATATACACATGTATTTATGTGTGTATATATATATATGTGTGTGTGTGTGTATATACACACAAAACCAATGTTATATATTGTATGTGTGTGTATATATATGGATATATATAAGGATACACACATGTACAAAACCAATACTATATATTATATATGTGTGTGTGTGTATAAGAATATATATAAAGATATATATATGTTTATGTGTATATAAACACGATGAAGAACATTAATGAAACTAGAGAAAAAGATCCCCTTTCCGTGGGCATCTGTCAAAACCTATCCTCAGTATCGGTGATTTACATCTGACCCACAAGATTCTGAAAAGTAATCAAGACAATTAAGAAAAATCGAGAAGGATCCCTGCAGTTGTCCATAAAGTCATTTGCTTACCTTCAAGTATGGGGAAAGTTAATGGCCCGATACATCCACGCAACTTTACAGCTTTAGGAGTGGTGGGCAAGTCCCAAAGAAACACAGACCTGTTTCCCACCCTGAAGCAGTGGACCCCGTCACTAGGACATCAAATGCTCAGGGCCATCCCTGCAAATCACAAGTAGTGGGTTTAAGCTGTCTCCTACAAAGTGTGGAGAAAATGGAACTGGAGTCCCTAGAAGACCTCCGTCCTGAGTGGGGTGGAGTCACACCTTGGAAACTGGAGAAGACAAGGAAGGGAAGAGGGAAGAAAACCCAACAGGTGGGGCTAGGGGAGGGAACACAAAAGCAGGACGAGCAGCAGGCAAGGAAATGGTACTCAGTCTTGATGAATACACCGTAGGCTGCAATGGCTTAGAACCCAGTACAGTATAAAACCAAAGAGTCAGGTCACAGAACCTTCGGCTTATGTTTGCATTCCTAACAAGGTCGGTCTGGAAATAGCTGGATCCTTGGGGATACTTTAGCCAAAGGTGATGTTGGCAGACAAAGAATGGAGGCACCTGTCCCAGTGCTTCCCTAAACTTGCTAAGGCTCGAGCATGCCTTCCGTGCATCCTTGCTGCACCCCTGAGTCCCTGTGCTCCTCGTCTGCAGGGTGATTGATGGCCGGGACATGCTGCCCTTGCTGCTGGGGACAGCACAGCACTCGGATCACGAATTCCTGCTGCATTACTGCGAGAATTTTCTGCACGCAGTCCGCTGGCACCAACGTGACGGTGAGTTCTCTGGAACATGGAGTCACGTCTTGGCTTGTACTCCCATGGCTCTGCTTCACATGAGCCCCTATTATCCCTTTCTTGACCGTATTTTCCCCTCACAGCTGCCGGATGCAAGCGGTCAGTCACCTTATCACCATATTACCATTGTTTAGGGGATTTCATGTGGCCTTCCAGAACACAGGTGTTCTAGTCTGCCTCTCATCTTTGAAACCTGTGCTCTTAACCTACATTGGTCTCCACCTGTCCCAACCACCTTATCTCAACGACATGATTTCATCCTTGTAATAATCACAAGTTTATGATATAAGCAGCAACATGCATACCAAATAATTTTTGCATTTCAAAACTTCCTGGGCTATTTTGGCCCACTGGCCTTTTAAAAGAAGTCTAAAATCATGTGCAAGGGCTTTTTTTACTGTTTATTTTTTTTATAAATATTTATTTTTGAGAGAGAGTGCAAGCGGGGAAGCGGACAGAGGATCCAAAGTGGGCTCTGCATTAACAGCAGCAAACCCGGTGTGGGGCTCGAACTCACGAACCATGAGATCATGACCCGAGCTGAAGTTGGGTGCTCAACCAGCTGAGCCACTCAGGATCCACTGCAAGATTTTTTTTTTTAATCCGATGGGACTATGATTTGGCTCTGCATCCCATGTATAAACTGACTCTGAGAGAAGATTGGTTATCTTTACAATATCAGATTTTCCTGACTGAGTCACGTTATGCCCCTCGACTTAGTCTTTTTGTTTAAAAAATATTGATTTCATCAAGCACATTGTTCCCATCCCTACTAATTTCATTGTATTTTAATTGCCTCCATATTTCTATGCATCTGATCTCCATCATCACTTAAGTGGCATTGCTAGAGGTTTTCCATTGTTAGAAATTTTTTGTTTAATTCAGCTCTCGCATTTACTGTAGAACTGTTAGTTTTGAATTTTACACACAGTTGATTTCTGCTGCCACCTTTGTCTTCTGGTAACAGAGTTTCATTCATTTGAGTTACTTTTCTTCATTTCTATTTCCCTTCTATTACTCTTCTGTGCCTTGACATTTTCTCCTCTCTTTTGGATTTGCCCTATGGATTGATTGGATTTGTGACTTTATGATTGCATAGGTTTTGTGTTTCTTTTCTTCCTCCACTGTTTGGGAAGGACTGTATCCTTCTTGTGATTTAACTGTTATCTTTCCATTCCTCAAAACCATCCTCTAGAAGTCTCCAGCCATCGGAATCAAGGGTGAAGGAATACCTCTTGGGGTCTCCCTTATTTGAGGAAGTTACCATATTTTTTTTTTTAAGTGTTTAGTGTTTTAGTGTTTAGCATTTTTTTGGAGAGAGAGACAGAGTGTGAGCGGAGGAGGGACAGAGAGACAAGAAGAAACGTATTCTGAAACAGGCTCTAGGCTCCAAGCTGTCAGCCCAGAGCCTGACACGGGGCTCCAACTCATGAACTGTGAGTTTGTGACCTGAGCCAAATTTGGACGCCTAACTGACTGAGCCACCCAGGTGCCCCCTATAACATACACAGTTTTTAAATATTTATTTATTTTTGAGAGAGAGAGAGAGAGAGAGAGTGAGCAGGAGTAGGGCAGACAGAGAGGGGGGCAGGATCTGAAGAGGACTCTGCACTGACAGCAGCAAACCCAATGACGGGTTCAAATCCATGACCGTGAGATCATGAGCGCTGAAGTCAGACACTTAACCGACTAAACCACCCAGGCGCCCTTAGATTGTTTTCTTTAAACGTCCCTCCCTTTTCATCCATTATTTTCCATATTATTGTAATCTACATCCAGGCTTCAAGTTTGTTCTTTTACATTGTGGCTGCCCGTTAATGACCTCTCATCTCACAGTAACTGGGCGAATATCTCAATGTTTTTTCAAGGTCAGTAGACAGTGGGTGATTCTGGGAAGCCAGTGAGGGTGCTGTTGAAGAGGCTTGAACGTTGGGAATACGCCCCGTGTCTACTGCCCCCCCCCCCGCCCCGGTTACACATGGCTTCTCCAGACTCACTGTCGGGATACACGCGTGGGGGCCTCCCTCCCAGAGCAGCAGGAAGCCGGGAGGACAGGCTGTGCAGCTGGCACAACCTAACTCTGGGCAGGAGGCCAGTGCAGCGACCTCCCCGGTCCCTCCTTCTATTCTTTCAAAGTCTCTTCCTGAGGCAGAAGTAGGATGGGTGCCCTCCCAGAGAGGAAGGTTGGTTGCTATAGCTTGCCCCCTCCTTTCTTCCTCCCTCCCTCCCTCCTTTCCTTTCCTTTCCCTAGCTGCCCAGCGCCCTGGAGCAAACTTCATGAGAGCAGCTAGTGCCCTTGTAAGCCTCTGAGCATCCTGCCTGGAACTACCTACCACACAAGGAACTCACCCCCTTGTAGCTTTATTGAGCTGCCCAATCTGCCCTCCATTCATCACATCAGACACTTGGGCTTCTCCCAACACCCGTCCTCCGTCTCCACCTCAACCCATCCTCCTTCTCCAGGTCAACCCTCTGAGATTCGTGTCCTTCCCTCAGGAGGAAGACTGTGGAAAGTCCACTACACGACCCCAGTGTTCCACCCACATGGAGCCGGCGCCTGCTACGGGAGAGGGGTGTGCCCGTGCTTCGGGGACCAAGTGGCCCATCACGACCCACCTCTGCTCTTCGACCTGTCCAGAGACCCCTCCGAGGTGCACGCCCTCACGCCGGACACGGAGCCCGCCTTTTACCGGGTGATGGACACGATCTCACGCGCCGTGGAGGAGCATCGCCGGACGCTCAGGCCAGTCCCAGTGCAGCTGGACGCGCCGGGAAACATCTGGAAACCCTGGCTGCAGCCGTGCTGTGGCCCGTTTCCCCTCTGCTGGTGTGATCGGGAAAACGGCCAAGCATAAGCGCCTCCAGGGAGAACCAGGTCCCCCTTCCAGATCCCCGCAGGTCTTTGCTGGTGGAATTAAACCTCCCCTAGGGGGTTAAGTTATCCATTTGTGAGGGCGGACTAGTTTTGCATCTCAAAACAGGAAGTGAAAGGAACAGGCAGCCGGGTGCAGTCACCACTAGCTAGAAGGAGCCATGGGGGAGGGGGGCGGTGTTCAGACCACCCACAAGGAACTGGGGAGGAGGAGAGCCCCCCACCCCCACCCCAGGGACTTTCACCCACAGACCTCAGTGTCACCCAGACGAGGCCACTCTGGCCCCATCTAGAGCTCCGAGCCCCAGTGGAAGGGAGGTCCGTGCCAAACAGATTTTCAGGCAAAGAGCAGGTGCGCACCAAATATAATCAACGACACCCCGAAAACGTGGGAGTCGGGCCAGTTCAAAGGGCACAGGCCGATCATTATTCTTGGTGAACAAATGCCCCAGTGATTTAGGGACACCCAGAATTTGGGGGCTGTGCTGAGAATTGCACGTCCTTCGGCTCCGTGTTGGAAGGTCACTGGGCGATGACCAACCTCCCTCGCTGGCTGGCTGGCTTTGCACCGCATCTGCCCAGGACGGGGCCTTTACTCCAGACTCCGTGCGCAACTACCTGTCGGTGCACACACACAGACACCTAGTCCCCGCCTGTGACCCTCCCCTGAGCCCAGCATCTGCAAGGAACCACGGAGGACGCAGCTTAAACCATAGAAATGTATTCTTTCAAAGCTCTGCAGGCCGGAAGCCCCCCAGCAAGGCGCGGGCAGGGGCGGGGGCGGTAGGGCAAACTAGGCCCACTCCCAAGCTAGCGGGGAACGTTCATTCCCAATTCCTATCTCCCCCAAATGCAGAACTGAGCTGGAAGGATAACACGAGAACTAAGTAGCCCCGCTCACATTCTCCACACCCCCCCAAACTTGGACACGGAGTAGGAGTCTGCGTCCAGGACCCTGGCATTCACATCCTGCTTGCCTGCCTGCACGCCGTCAGTCCCCAGACCTTTCCAGAACTCGCTGGCAAGCGGGGGTCGCTGGCCGAGGCCTGCCGGAGGCTCCCCGTGCCCAGGCCCAGCCAGGAGGAATCATCCCCTCCCCTCCTGCACCCCAGTCTCCGGGGAGTGCCCGCCCGGAGGCGGCCGGACCCCGGAAAACCTGTTTCCGAGATCAATTCCCGGAGGCCCCCGGGCGCCTGCGGATCAAGCCGGTTGGGGCGGGGCGCGGCCCTGCTCCCCGGAGGGCTCAGCTGCCGGGGCGGGTCCCCGCAGGGGCAGGCTGGGGACAAGGTCCTGCGCGCCCGGCCCGCGCGCGGCCATGGGACCCGGGGCTCGGAGGGGACGCGCCGCGCCCGCTGCCAGGTGCGCGGGGCCCGGGGACTCGGCCACTTGGGACGGAGATGGGGGCGCTGGGGGAGGGGGTGCACCTGGGCGAGCGCGAGTCCGGGGCCGGGCGAGCGCGAGTCCGGGGCCGGACGGGCGGGCCGGGCGGGGGTGCTTCTCCAAAACGCAGCTGGAGGCCCCTCCCGCCGGCTATCGGCTGCTGGACCCGAGAGCCAGCCTTATTGGGGGGTGGGGGGGGAGGCCACAGGACGCGGGGAGGGGAGGGGAGGGGAGGGAGGCGCCTCGAGAGGCAAGGGAACACCCGGAGGGTCCTCACAGACCACGCCCCCACTGCCTGGGACACCCCCCTGGGCCCCGAGTACCCCCCTTCCCCCCCAAAGCCCTCCCCTACCCCCGGAGCGCGGCCTTGTCCCCAAACGGCAGAGACGGGTCCCACCCCCCCCCTTGGGTCTCTTATCCCCCCAACAGCCGGGCGGCGTCCCCACGGAGCACAGCCCCCTGGCCCACCAGGCCACGACCCATCCCCCACCCTGTTCCGTCCCCGCCCCCCGCCCCAGCACGGCGGCACCCTCCCCCCTCGGACACACGTCCGGTCCAAACCCCAGGCCCCGCCCCCCTCAGGGCGCGGCTTCCTCCCTCCTGCTCGGTCCCGCCCCGTCCCCAGCCCGCGCGCACCCGTGTCCCCACCCCCAACGCGACACAGGCCCAGTCCTCCCGGGTCCCCAGCGCGCGCGCAGGCGTCTGTCCCCACCCCCCAACGTGACACAGGCCCAGTCCTCCCGGGTCGCCATCCCACGCACTACCGTGTGTCCCCCCCCCCCCCACCAAGCTGCCCTCTAAGACGCGCCGGGCCCGCCCCTCCCGTGCTCCGCCTGCGCCCGGTCGCGCTACCTCTGTCCCCTTGTTCCCTCCCTGGACAGCGGGCTCACCGGGGCGCAATGGAGGGACCAGACAGCCCTGGGGGCCCAGCCGGGGACCCCGGCGCACGCTCCAGCTGCCAGCCAGGAGCCAGGAATGGGGGTCAGGGCGCCCCCGGCCCCCAGGCGCCCCCCTCGGTTCTGGGGCGGGCAGGGCCCGGGATCCGCGTCGGGGACGCTCCAGGTCCCTTCCACGCGGGGTCAGCGGTGCGTCCCGGCCTCCCCGGCGCCATGTGCTTCAAGTCCGTGTTGTAACTACTAGGTCCCATCATCTCCCTGTCGCGCCTGGGGCGGTTTTAGTCCCACATTCTGCCTTTTGAAATGTAAGTTGCCCCGGCTGCCTAGACCCTCTCCCTCCTGCGGGGTCGCTTGTGGGACGCCTGGCGCACCCGGGCCCACTTGGCACCCTGAAAGGCTGGAAGGCGAGGCCCTGAACGCAAGTCCTTTAGAAAGAACCTCACAGAAGTGGCCTCATTACCAAGGGGTCGGCAGGACGGGCCTGGGTTAATTCACGGGAACAAACCTCACTCGGGCAGACCCTAGCTTTCCCAACCAGACCCCAGCGAGTTCAAGCGTTCTGGGGGTGGGTGTTACAAAGCAAGGCATCGGGAGGAAAGGAACCCAGGACCCGGGTGCAGGCCCTTGGGGTGAATCCTAATTTGGTGGAGATGCTCGAGCCCCCCCAGCAGCGTGCTTTGAAGTGTCACTCCCCCAACCTTCCCAGTCCCAACCCCTAATTTTCCCCTTTTGTTTCTGTCTCCAGGGACTCTTGGTGGGCTCTACTCAGTCTCAGTTTGCTTCTGAGGACTTCGGGGTTCCAAGCAGCAAACGCCTCTAAACCCAATATTCTACTGATCATGGCAGATGATCTTGGCATTGGGGATCTTGGTTGCTATGGAAACAATACCCTGAGGTACCCAGTCCAGCTGTTGTGTCTGCCTGTGTGGTGGGGGGTGTATTTGGCCAAATGATGCATTTAACATCTGCCTATAGTGGTGATTCCTTAGAGCATCAGATCTGAACACTGAAAAATTGCTTTTACACAGGGAAGCAGGATCTCAAACTTTTCAAACAACACGGCACTCGGGTGAGTGGGTGTATTCCTGTCCTAGGGCTGCCTCCTTCCTAAAGGAGGAACTTTAGACAACAGGACTGTATTCTCTCTCCATCCGGGAGACCAGGACTGCTGAGATCCAGGCAGGACAGGGCTGTGGAGACCCAGGCAAGGCAGGACCGCTGAGATCCAGGCAGGGCAGGGCTGCTGAGATCCAGGAGGGGCAGGATCGCTGACATCCAGGAGGGACAGGGCCCCTGAGATGGAGGCAGGGCAGGACCACTGAGATCCAGGAGGGGCAGGGCTGCTGAGATCCAGGAGGGGCAGGACCACTGAGATCCAGGAGGGGCAGGACCACTGAGATCCAGGCAGGACTGCTGAGATCCAGGCAGGGCAGGACCACCGAGATCCAGGAGGGGCAGGACCACTGAGACCCAGGAAGGGCAGGACCACAGAGATCCAGGCAGGACAGGGCCCCTGAGACCCAGGCAGGGCAGGGCTGCTGAGATCCAGGCAGGGCAGGACCACTGAGATCCAGGAGGGGCAGGGCCACTGAGACCCAGGCAGTGCAGGGCTGCTGAGATCCAGGCAGGGCAGGGCCACTGAGATCCAGGCAGGACAAAACTGCTGAGATCCAGGAGGGGCAGGACCACTGAGATCCAGGGGGGCAGGATCACACTCTCTCTTGAGGCTGCAGGGGAGGGTCCTTCCTGCCTCTTCCAGCTTCTGGGGCTCCAGGCATCCCTGGGCTCGTGGCTGCCTCCCTCCCGTCTCTGCCTCCACCTTCACGCGGCTTCTCTGTGTCTGTCTCTCTTCTGACTCTTACAAGGACACCTGTCATTGGATTCAGGGCCCACCCTCATACAGGATGAGCTCATCTCAGATCCTTAACTAGTTACATCTCTCAAGTCCCCACTCTGGGGTAAGTTCCTATTTACAAATAAATACTGGGCATTAGGACTGGGCCTATCTGCCCCAGGGCTGTGGTTCATCCACCGCAGGGAGCTTAGTGCGTATTCAGGGTGTGTGTGCTCCCAGGGGCACGTTTGCCTGCTTGGCTCCGTGAAGGACAAAAGGGAAGAAAGCATCTCACTCCTTCTGTGAGTATTTCCTTTAGGACGACCGCCCCCTGCAGATTCACACACGTCCGCCTTGCAGTAGGTGCCCACCTTAGGGCTGACCTACACAGACCGGGGCCACCCTCTTTCCCAGCGGCCTGTCCAGCACCAGGAGAAACCCCTGTGTCCACGCTTCTTCTTTCCCACACGGAGCCCGCGCAGGGCGGACGATTCAGCCACCGAACGTGGACAATTCATTGGCTTCCGGATCTTCAGAGATGGGCATCCATTGACACAAACCAGTTTAGGACAATTTCATGCCCCCAGGGAACCCTTTGCTTTCTCTTAACCATCGCCCCCCTCTCCTGTGATGGACTGAATCCTGGCCCCCCGGAATTCATGCGATGCATCCCTAACCCCTCGGGACCTTCTGTAGCCTTCGGGTTTGGGGCTCAGAAAACCGCCATGAAGAAATTGGTCGGTTCAGTCCATTAAGCATCCGACTCTTGATTGCGGCTCAGGTGGTCATCTCACAGTTGGTGAGTTCGAGTCTTGCGTTGGACTCCTCCATTGCTTACGCACTCTCTCTCTCTCAAAATGAATAAACTTAAATATATATTTAAAAAAAAAGAAAGGAATTAACAAAAGTACCCAGACCCTGGGATTGCCTGGCCATTCCCACCCCTAGGGACAGCACCTTTGATTTTTAGCCCACAAAGATGTTCTCTTGCAGACGTGGGGGCCGTGCCCCTCCAGGTCCGTCTGTACGAAATGTGGGCTCGAACTCACGGACTGTGAGATCATGACCTGAGCTGACATCAAGAATTGGGCGCTGAACCGATGGAGGCATCCCGGCTCCTAGAAGCCCCTAGAAGACTTAACTTTTGCGTAAGAACCACACGATTTAGAGAAACTGTCACTGGGTTCATGGCGACGTGGTTCCATTCCTTCACTTCATCGTTCAGTGATTTGCGACGAAATCCCTCCAACCCATCTGGCACATAGGCCATTCTCCCTCCGGTAGTAAATCAGCCCCATATCATTCTTTCCAGCCGCCTCGGCGTTCGGTGCGCATGTCTAAATACGCTAGAAGATGCTCGCGTTCTAAATCAGGGGTCAGCTACACAGCACTCTGGTACCTTGTGTGGGCCACACCGGATCTGTGTTTCACACCCTCCCTTCTTCCCTTTTCATTTTTTCTAACTCGTGACACATCTTAAAAAGTTCTTAGTGGGGCGCCTGGGTGGCGCAGTCGGTTAAGCGTCCGACTTCAGCCAGGTCACAATCTCGCGGTCCGTGAGTTCGAGCCCCGCGTTGGGCTCTGGGCCGATGGCTCGGAGCCTGGAGCCTGTTTGCGATTCTGTGTCTCCCTCTCTCTCTGCCCCTCCCCCGTTCATGCTCTGTCTCTCTCTGTCCCCAAAAAAAAAAAAAAAAGTTCTTAGCTCCACGGGGACCCCTAAAAACAGAGGTAGGGCCAGATTTGGCCATAGTGTGCTGAACTTTGTTCTAAACCATGAAACTCCGAAGTATCTCTGATGGACGGAGCAGACCTTGAGGACCCCGTAGAGAGGTGCGTCCAGACTCACTTCTGCCTGTTGGAAACACCGGTTCTCCCTCGCTGCGTACAGGACACTCAGTGGTGGCAATGCAATATCCCAGATGCTTGGCCTTGTGAGAAAGGGACGTTGAGAACCCACGAGGTGTGTAATGAGTGTGTAGGCACTGAGGGGGCACAGGAGGTCAGGACAGAAGAGGGAGTCCCAGGACTGGCTCTGTGACCCCAACCCGGCTTCAGAATGCCTAGTTAAAAGAAAAAGGATGTATAAAAAATGAAAGGCATTTGAGAGTAATACTGTAAGACTGTATTTGGCAATCAACTTATATATATATATATATATATATATATATATATATATATATATTTGGCAATATATATGTGTGTGTGTGCGCACACACACACACACACACATATAAGCATTTTTCCTGTTTTAAGGTTATCTTTTAACAAGTGAAAGAATGAGATTCTGCAGGAAAAGATTTCCATGCTGAGGTTGAAACCTGTAGTGTTCTACATTCTGTTCCACAACATAAAGACATGTGTAAGAGATAAATACTTGATAGAAAAGAGATAGACAAATGATTGATGGATGGAAGGAAGGTTGGGTGGATGGATGGATGGATGGATGGAAAATTGGTGGATGGATGGATGGAGAGACTGAATAGCTGGCTGGCTGGCTGGCTGGATGTGATGGATGGATGGATGGATGGATGGATGGACAGATGGATGGCTGGATGGATGGAGGGATGGATGGGTGGATGGGCGGACAGATGGATGGCTGGATGGATGGAGGGATGGATGGGTGGGTGGATACATGGATGGATGGATGGAAGGAAAGGTGGATGGAGGGAGGGAGAGATGTTATGGGATTCTGGAGTGATGGTGGGGTCCGGAGCCAATGGCTAACAAAGAATTCTTGAGACATCTTTGGTGCAAAAATGTGATTTTATGAAAGCACAGGACAGGACCCACAGAAAGAGCTGTACTGGGGTTGTGAAGAGTGACTGGTTCTATACTATGGAGTTGGGGGAGGTAAAAGCAGAAAGGAGGCCTCCAGAAGGACTTTGATATGCTAAAGAGGACTCCTAAGATAGCTGAGACCTTGCTATTGTCAAGTTAAGGTGGTTTCTCCTCTAGTAAGGCGTTAACATTAGGAGGTAGGGGTTTCCTGGAGAAATGTTCTACTCTGTACTTACCTCAAGTATCTGTCAATGGGCTGTAGGTTATAAGGAAATTTCATTATATCTACCATTTCCTTCTTGCCTTCCTTCCCTACATCATGATGGAGGGGAGGGTGATATTGGGGCTCCAGGAAACAGTCTATAGGGTTCTGGAGATGAGGCTATTGATAGGGTTGCCTTTTTCTTGTAATGTACTAAGACATTTTTAAACTGATCAAGACTCCTGTCTTGCATGACTGTGATCTCGATCAGTTAACCATTTGTTTTCTTTCCTTTACTTTGTTTTTGAGCATCAAGGGGTGCCTGAGGAACGTCACACATGTCCCACCCGGGCAGGGAGCTGTGTGCCGAGTTTCAGTTCACCTTATGCTCCCTCATCAGGTGGATAGAAGGATGGATGGATGGATGGATGGATGGATGGAAAATTGGTGGATGGATGGATAGATGGATGGAAAGATGGATGAAGGATGGATAGATAAATGATTCATAAATTTGTAGATAATAGATACATAGTTGGACTTTGGGATATCAAACTGGAGAGAACTTTTTGTCAACTGTGAAAAATAGGTCAACGCTAACAAAATTATATTTAATTGGTAGAATCCTATAAGCCCCTTGCAAATCATGTTCATCGCTGAGCCAAAAAAAAAAAAAAAAAAAAAGAAAAGTAAATTTCTATAATTGGGTTATTGAAAACAACCAGCATGAGTACAGAATGGGTGCTTTTTAACAACAAAAGTTATATCTCAGTTGGTTGCAATTAAAATATGAGTCAAAAGCAGCCAGAACTATCTTGAATGACATTGACACAGCTGTTCTTTGGAAACAGAGGCTGGGCAGGGCCCCAGCAGTTGCCCTGAGGAGCAGGTGTCTGAGCTTCCCCTGTGGTTTCTGGGCAGGCAGGGAGGGCCTGGAAGTCACAGCTGACGGAGTTCAGGTATCAACTTACACACAAGAGGGTGAGGGGCACTCCCTGCCTTCGAACAGGAACAAAGCAATCAGGAAAAAGGCTGCCACGGTCACAAAGTGGATGGGTGGTTGTAAACTGTCTTGACCGGCGCGACAAACACCGAGGTCAGGGTCCTGAGGGTAGGGGAATGCAAGAAAAAAAGAGAGAAGAGAAAGTTTGGGAACAGGAGGGTCCCCTGGGCTGATGGCCCAAGTGACGGCTTTATTGTTGCTGTACACAATCTTTTATAATATAAGACTCTTATGGGTCAGGCCATTCTAAGAATAAACAGGTTTCACATAATCGCTGCCAACCAAAACATTTAGTTCTGTGTTTCTTGTGCATTTTCTAGACGGGTCACAACAAGACCTTGTTGATAAGATTGCTAGCAAAACACAATTCCCATGTTTGTTTCTATCTGACTCGGGGTAGAAAAAGGGAGGTAGCATTACTGCCAACACCTGCAGACCACAGGCTTCAGGAATTAACTCTCCAGCCTTGACAAGGCTTTCGTATGCCCTTCGTATGCCCTTCGTATGCCCTTCGTATGCCCTTCGTATGCCCTTGAAAGTGGGGGAATGGGAGGGGGAACCACCGGGTTGGCTTGAGTCAACGGGGAACATTGCTCGGCCCGGTCTCAGCCTGGCACGGGGGCCCGGCCCCCCCACAGTAAACAATCAGAAAATCCGTGATTCATACAAGATGTGACCCCCGATATCTAAGATGCTTGAGTCACAATGCCCAGTACGGCACACTCTGGATTTTTTTTTTTAAGTCAAACAGATTTGGCATTAAGCCATCCTTTGGCACTTTCTAGCTCCATGACCAAGGGTGAGGGGTTCAATCTGCAAACGTTGCTTGTCTCCTCGCAAACGGGGAGATGGCTCCACTGGCCGAGAAATCGCCAGGGCTAAAGATAACACAGGGTGTCCCAAAATGCAGCTTTTCGCTGTAATGACCCCCAAAATTACTACACCAGCTCAGAAGTTTACACCTTAACAACGAACATCTTTTGAAAACGATCCTCCTGCCCGTTACCTTTATGCTTCACTGGCTTTGAGGGTTTTGACGAATACATTTAATTTTTCGTGTTTTTTTTTTTTTTCAGACAACATGTACCATGTTCAATAAAAGGGACCGAAACAAAAGCAAAAGTAAAACTAAAAATGTGTTCTTCAAAAGGTGAAACACCATTCGAGTTAGAAAGAAAGGTACTTAGTTAGTGCAGCATTCAGAGAATGGTCTCGGTGGTGGTCTTGATTCATCTCACGTTCTTGAAGCTGAAAACCCACACTAGGACTTTGGGACGCCCACCAACTCACAGAGGTCCTTCAGTTGACCTCTTGTTCCTTCACAGCTCATCTTGTTTCTATCCTCTGTCCATACAACCTATGGACACGGACCCTCTGAGACACCTGGAACCCCCCACTAGCAAGCAGTCACTGTCACAGGGCTTGGGGTGTGCCTTATGTACAAGAAAATAGCGCCCATTAGTGCCATGATTCAGCCCGGGGCTGCCCATTCCCCCTCAACAAAGCCACAGTCGCTTCAGCCTGCTCCTCCTGTAGCATTGGGTGAACAGGGAACTTTAGAGGCTCTTCACCCCCGTAGATAATGGTTGTGGACCACACTCGACTCCCAGAATCCTCCACCAATACTCTTAATTTCAGCTAGGAAGCCCTCCACCCATGCCTCCAACATTGTCCAAAGGTCCCTTTCACCTTGAGGTCATTGGCTTTGGACCACTTGCCCATAAGGAAGTTTTAGGTATTGGCTTTTGCAGATTCCATTCCAGCCAATAGCCTTGGTCTTCATGTCCTCCTCTCTCTCTCTAATCCACTTGCTCTCTGCTATTTATAACCCATCCGCACAAAAACTTGGTGGTCTAGGCAAGAAAGGGGCACTTTGTCCCCATTCGATTGGGAAGAGCATTTCCTGTATGTGGAACAAAGCATGCTCACAGAGCAGCAATGGGTATCAGGGGAAGCTTGCTCCTGACCCCCAAGACCCTCTGGTGACACAGTGGGCTCAGATGTTGAATATACAGGCAGTGGGTTGGGCTCCAGCTGAGGACCCCAGGACAAGGGCCCCCCATCTTTTATAGCAAGCAGTACTCAATGCATGTGCTCATGCTGGTTGTTTTGGGGGTGGGTCCATCTGCCTCTGCAAGACACCATATGCAACTACTTCTAAAACCTATAGAAATGCACTCTGCCAGTACCTTCCAGTGCATGGATCCCCATAAGCTGAATGCATGTCCCTGTCCTGACAGTGATTGTCTGTGTGGTTTGCTCAGGACACCCAATATCGACCGGCTTGCAGAGGAAGGCGTGAGGCTCACCCAGCACTTGGCGGCCGCCCCCCTGTGCACCCCAAGCAGATCTTCCTTCCTCACGGGGAGGCACTCCTTCAGATCAGGTCGGTGTTGTTGGGACAATCGAGAAAGGGGCCGCCACTCATTTCTCATCTTCAATGTTACTAGCGATGCTTGAGATCCAGGGGAAACGGTGCAAATATAATCTGCAGAGGCATCACCTTGTAATTACATGAAGAATACTGTGGTTTATATAGTCATGCAATGATTGGGTCGACTGGGAATTCAAAGGCTGAAACTCTCTAAGGGTAGTTGACTATGTTTGACATTGTGTTTAGTTGTCTAAATATTTTAGTCAATCTTGATGTGCAGTCATGATTTCAGACAGGCTCTGGGTGAGTGTATAGGGGGCTGAATGAGGGTCCCCAAAGATCCCACATCGTAATTCCCAGAAGTGACGAATGTTCCTTTATATGGCAAAGGGGACTTTGGAGATAGGATTAAATCAAGGATCTTGAGATGGGAAAGTTATCTTAGATTATCCAGGTGCCCAGTGTCATGACAAAGGTCCTTATAAGGGGGAAGCAAGAGGGTCAGGGTCAGGGTCAGAAAAGGACAAGGAAGAGGTTGGTGTGATGAACTTCAAGGATGTAGGAAGGGGCCGTGATTTGATTCTCAGTGTCTGCTTAAGCTAAATGCGTGTGTACCCTGTGACCCAGCAGTTCCTGTGTCTGTGCCCAATATGGACACACAGGCATGTTCCACAAAAGATGGAGCAGCACTGTTTGTAAGATGCAAACACGGAGACAGTTCACCAGCAGAAGAGTGGGTTAATAATCTGGTATATTCACGTATTGGAATATTGTTGTATTGGGCTGTTTGAGATGCCACATGGAACGCCACAGGTGTGGCAGCCTAAACAAAAGAGATGAGTTTTCTCACCAGTCCTGGAGGCTGGGAGTCCAAAAAGCAGGTGGGGCTGAGGCTGGTTCCTCCTGAGGCCTCTCTTCTCAGCGTGCAGACACCATGTTCTCCCTGTGTCCTTACGTGGTCGTCCCTCTGTGCGTGTCTGTGTTCTCATCTTCTTTTATTAAAAGGACACCAGTCCTATGGGATCAGGGCCCACTCTACTGACTTCATTTTACCTCTTTAAGACCTTATCTTGGGGCGCCTGGGTGGCGCAGTCGGTTAAGCGTCCGACTTCAGCCAGGTCACGATCTCGCGGTCCGTGAGTTCGAGCCCCGCGTCGGGCTCTGGGCTGATGGCTCAGAGCCTGGAGCCTGTTTCCAATTCTGTGTCTCCCTCTCTCTCTGCCCCTCCCCCGTTCATGCTCTGTCTCTCTCTGTCCCAAAAAAAAAAAAAAATGTTTAAAAGAAAAAAAAAAGACCTTATCTTCAAACATAGTCACATTCTGTGCGGTTAGGGGTCAGCTAGAGGCTAGTAACACCCACTTTCCCCACCAAATTGTGACAACCAAAAATACCTTCAGGCATTGCCAAGTATTCTCTGGGGGGCAGAATTGTCTTTGGTTGGGAAACACTGACATCGATCATGGAAAGATGATTGATAGATAGATAGATAGATAGATAGATAGACAGACATGATGTATGGATGGGTGGATGGATGGATGGATGGATGGATTGATAGAATATATGTTGGGTGATGGATAGATAGATAGATATGATGGATGGATAGATAGATAGATAGATAGACAGATAGATATGATGGATAGATATATAGAAAGATAGAAACATAGATATGATGGATAGATAGATGATAGATAGATAGATAGATAGATAGATAGATATAGACAGATATGATGGATAGGTAGAAAGATAGAAACATAGATATGATGGATAGATAGATAGATAGATAGATAGATAGATAGATATGATGTATGGATGGGTGGATGGATGGATGGATGGATGGATGGATGGATTGATAGAATATATGTTGGGTGATGGATAGATAGATAGATAGATATGATGGATGGATGGATAGATAGATAGATAGACAGATAGATATGATGGATAGATACATAGAAAGATAGAAACATAGATATGATGGATAGATAGATGATAGATAGATAGATATAGACAGATATGATGGATAGATAGATAGATAGATAGATATGATGTATGGATGGGTGGATGGATGGATGGATGGATGGATGGATGGATTGATAGAATATATGTTGGGTGATGGATAGATAGATAGATAGATATGATGGATGGATGGATAGATAGATAGATAGACAGATAGATATGATGGATAGATACATAGAAAGATAGAAACATAGATATGATGGATAGATAGATGATAGATAGATAGATATAGACAGATATGATGGATAGATAGATAGATAGATAGATATGATGTATGGATGGGTGGATGTATGGATGGATGGATGGATGCATGGATTGATAGAATATATGTTGGGTGATGGATAGATAGATATGATGGATGGATAGATAGATAGATAGATAGATAGATAGATAGATATGATGGATAGATATATAGAAAGATGGAAACATAGGTATGATGGATAGATAGATGATAGATAGATAGATAGATAGATATGATGGATGGATGGATAGAGAGAGAGAGAGAGAGATATGATGGAGGATGGATAGATAGATAGAGTGAAATAGGGATGGTTGGATAGATAGATAAGATGGATAGGATAGGTAGATAGGCAAGATAGATAGATAGATATGATGGATGGATGGATGATAGATAGATAGATAGATAGATGATGGATGGATAGATAGATAGATAGATATGATGGATAGATGGATATGATGAATGGACAGATGATAGATAGATAGATAGATAGATAGATAGATAGATATGATGGATGGATGGATGGAGAGATATGATGGATGGATGATAGATAATAGATAGATAGATAGATAGATCAATAGATAAGTGTGATGGATAGATAGATAGATAGAAATAGAGATGGATGGGTAGATAGATAAGATGGATAGATAGATATGATAGATAGGTAGATAGGTAAGATAGATAGATAGGATGGATAGATGGATGATAGATAATAGATACATACATAGATAGATGATGGATGGATAGATAGATAGATAGATAGATAAGTATGTGGGTAAATAGATATGATGAATGGACAGATGATAGATAGATGATAGATAGATAGATAGATAGATAGATAGATATGATGGATGGATGAATGGATGGATAGATAGACAGATAGATAGTAGATTAATAGATTGATAGATGGAGAGTAAGGTAGATACATGATACAGACAGACGGACAGATGGACAGATGGATGGATGAGTAGATAGATGGATTGACAGATGACAGAAACAGATAGATGAATGGATGGATGGAAGGATGGGTGAATAGATGATAGATAGATAGATAGATAGATAGATAGACAGATAGATATGATGGATGGATAAGTGATGGATAAGATGGATAGTGGGGGAGTCCTGGGCACCGTAGGGTATTTTCCACCCACCAGATGCCAGTATCACCCCTCCCACAATTGTGACACCCAGGCCAAGCCCAGGCACGGCGATGAGTCCACCGGTGTGGGCCAGGCTCCTCCCCAGGTGAGAAGCCCTGCTGTAGTCAAGGGAGAGTGAGCACTTGCTGTCTGCTCTGTTCCACAGGCATGGAAGCCCATGATGGGTACCGCGCCCTCCAGTGGAACGGGGGATCGGGTGGACTCCCCGAGAATGAAACCACGTTTGCAAGAATCCTGCAGCAACAAGGTTATGCAACCGGCCTCATAGGTACTCATATCGCCAGTGAACAGGAAGACCAACCATCAAGAGAACCTGTTTCCCTACAAGGCGGAAAAAAAAAGTCGTGTGTCAGAACCAAAATCAGGGGCTGGACCCTTCTGATCTCTCTTGGGTTTGTCACAGTGTTGGAACTTCTGTTATTGACAGGCAGTTTTTCACTCAGTCTCTTGGGAGGTGGCCCTCTTTCCTCCATCCCCAGGTTCTATATTTGGGGCTGTTCTCATAGGCACCTGCTTCCCGGCACCCATGACTTTTCTGGTCTCCATGTAGCAATCTGGGAGCAACACAGACATTCAGAACATAGCATATCACATCTTTGGGGACATTTTCAAGGACTCGTTGCACATCCACACTATCACCTTTCTCTTTTCACTCCCAAGAAGTGGAACAAAGCTTCTTAGCCACCCAAATTGACTAGAACTTTCCATTAGCAACTCACCACCATTGGGTCAGTGTCCCTGACCCCAGAACTGGAAAAGTAGATTTATTTTGCGTTGACTAGAATTGCAGACCTGTGTACCGGTTCCTTCTGTGCCTCTTCTTCTGGTGCACACGTGCCATCTATATTTAGAGAAGGCTGTTCTTGACAGCATGAGAGGTGGAGAACCTCCTGGACACTCTTCGTCTCCACCACCCTCACCCTGTTCAAACTTTTTTGCTGCCTTAAATGAAAGCAGGCGAATAAAGGAAGATACCCGGGCTTGGAGTTAGAACCAATTCCTATAGGTTCTGAAGACACTTTGTGAGTCGCGGGAGGGAGCGACAGGGCAAGGACCCGGTGTACCCTGTGCACTTGGAAATTATGGCAAATAGTACTTTGGAGCCTTTTCTATCCTGTTTTGTTGCTAAATTTAAGGTGGTTGAAGGTCTGGAGTAAATGAAATAGAAAGTGCCCATAGACAGGCACTTGGGTGGCTCAGTCGGCTAAGCGTCTGACTTCAGCTTAGGTCATGATCTCGCGGTTCGTGAGTTTGAGCCCCACGTCGGGCTCTGTGCTGACAGCTCAGAGCCTGGAGCCTACTTTGGATCGTCTCCCTCTCTCTCTGCCCCTTCCCCGCTCATGCTCTGTTTCCCTCTGTCTCTCAAAATGAATAAATGTTAAACATTTTTTTTTAAGTGCCCATAGAGAACCCAACTCTTGCATATCCTGCTGGAATTTGATATACGGGCTTACTCACGTTCCATCTCAATGATATTGTTGTCAAAAGTTCCCGCCTTTGGGAAAAAATCTATTATAAGCATTTCTTGCTTACTAGTTGGTGGAGTGAGACGGTTACTTCTACTCGGTCTTGAGATTTTGCAAGAACCAACTCCTGTTATCAAGCGGCTGTCTTTTAAGTAAGAAATAGCAGTAAATGATGTTATGTGAGTTATTTAATAGGATAGTCTAGGGTGACAAACTTATAATTCCAAACAGTCCAGAAAATCTTAAACCTTTAATCTCTTGATAACCGTCATGAGTATTTGTAATGTTCATTACTGTTTGCAAAGTGTAACGCACCCATTTAAAAATACCCCAATATCGAATGAATTCATTTCATCCCTTTCTATTTTGAATTTCTATTGTGTTCCTTTCTTTAAAAAAAATTTTTTTTTAATGTTTATTTTTGAGAAAGAGAGACAGACAGAGACAGAGCACGAGTAGGGGAGGGTCAGAGAGAGAGGGAGACATAGAATCCGAAGCTGGTTCCAGGCTCCGAGCTGTCAGCACAGAGCCCAACGTGGGGCTCAAACCCATGAACCATGAGATCGTGACCTGAGCCAAAGTCGGACACTTAACCGACTGAGCCACCCAGGCGCTCCTATTATGTTGCTTTTCTCGTTCAAGTTTTGCTGGTTGCATACCATCTTTTTTCATCAGAACATCCAAATTATTGAGAAGGTGATTCGTATCAGACAGAGCACCTTATTTGTATGTTCTTCTCTAACGCCCTACTGTCATTTTCAGGGAAATGGCACCAGGGCGTAAATTGTGAATCCCGCACTGACCACTGCCACCACCCACTGAACCACGGATTTGACTATTTCTATGGCATGCCTTTCACGCTTGTGAATGACTGTGACCCAGGCAGGCCCCCGGAAGTGGACGCCAGCACAAGAGCGAGGTTGTGGTTTTACACCCAGGTGGCGGCATTGGGAGTGCTGACCGTTGCTCTTGGCAAGATTTGCGGGTTAATCTCCGTGCCCTGGAAAGCGGTCCTGGGTGCGGCCAGCCTCGTCTTCCTCTTTTTTGTCTCCTGGTATGCCAGCTTCGGGTTTGTGCGTCGTTGGAACTGTATCCTGATGAGAAACCATGACGTCACAGAGCAGCCCATGGTTTTGGAAAGAACCGCGCGTCTCATGCTACAGGAGGCAGTTTCCTATATTGAAAGGTAATAAAACCATCACCTTTGATTTTATTGTTTTAAGTTTATTTATTTATTTTGAGAGAGGGAGGGAGAGAAAGAGAGAATACCAAGCAGGGTCCACACTGTCAGCCCAGAGTCTGACATGGGGCTCGAACCCATGAACCATGAGATCATGACCCGAGCTGAAATCAAGAGTCAGACGCTTAACCGACTGAGCCACCCAGGGGCGCCAAAAACACCACATTTGAAAGAGGAGGTGACTTCTCAGAGCACCTGAGTCTCTTTATCATCTTTGGGATTTCCTCAACCAGCCTCAATGGGGAGATGGTTTTCAGGGGCTCAGGTGGATCGAATAATGTCAAAGTAGGTTCCATCGTGTCTGAAGGGTGTTTCTCTGCTTTCAGAAATAAGCACGGGCCATTCCTCCTCTTTGTGTCCTTGCTACACGTGCACATCCCCCTGGTCACCACAAAACAGTTTCTCGGGAAAAGCCAGCACGGCTTATATGGCGACAATGTTGAGGAGATGGATTGGCTGGTAGGTAAGTCAACGCACACCCGAGCCTCATTCACTCTTGGAGTCACTGCTCAAGTTTGGAAAACACATGGGCCATCTCACTGTTAACTAGGTTGCAATAAAGAATAACGGGGCACCTGGGTGGCTCAGTCAGTTAAGAGTCTGACTTCATCTCAGGTCATGATCTCATGGTTTGTGAGTTCAAGCTCTGCGTTGGGCTCTGTGCTGATAGCTCGGAACCTGGAGCCCGCTTCGGATTCTGTGTCTCCCTCTCCCTCTGCCCCTCCCCCACTCACACTCTGTCTCTCTCCATCTCTAAAAAATGAATGAACATCAAAAAAGAATTTTTAAAAAGAATAATGAAAAAGGCAAAGAATAGAGAGCAACGTCCCCATATCATTCACGTGCTCCTTCAGCACTTCTGATTCCTCGGTCTGCTTCTGCACAAAATCATCCTTCCACGAAGTGCGTTATTTAAAGCCATCGTGAGACATTACCGAAAGTGAAGCAAGAACACTGTTGTTCAGGACAACAGACCAACACAGCTTTCCTCCTGTGGCCTCGAGAAAGTCCGGACAGTTCCAGTGAGATGGTACATTCTATTTGTTTTCACCTTGGAGTGTGGCTGATACACAGTGTATCACACTTAGTGTCAACTGTATAGAGATTCTCAGAAAGACGTAGACATCTAAATCCTTGCAGGATCTGAGGGATGTCCTGGGAGAAACATAGTGATGTGGTACACCAAGTTAAGAGGCAAACAACCCCAAAATGGGAGGGTGGATTACATAATGTTTTAAAACTCTGCATTTCCACTGTTACGCATGCCAACGTGCTCTAAAATCTTCATTTTCAGTGCTTTAGAGGTGTGTTCGGTCTCCATGGATAAAATGTGCACATGGCTTGTACGTGGCTCTGCACTCCCGAGCCTTGGGCTCCCTGTGTCAACACCCACAGATAGATGCTCACAGGTCTGGCTTCCTCGTGTCCCAACAGGGGACTCCCATCAAACCTTTTCTCACCACGTTGCCACCCCCATGCACTCATCATGGACACGTGTATGCGTGCCAACCATGCGTGTTCAGAACAGTCTATGACTTTGGGTGCTTATTATGGTCTCTGCATTGGTGATACCTTTGTAAGCAAGATTCTGAATCCTGTGGCATCAGAATAATCTCATAGGCATTGACCCTTTCTGACAACGTGCATTATGATGGTCTATGGTGACTGCAGAATCCACTTGGGGGACTTTCTAGCAAGAATGGGGAAATTGGGGTTGAATTCACTGATGATGGATTACTGGCTCTGTCCTGAAATGTTCCATTTTTCCTAAAGGTGAAATCCTTCAGGCCATTGAAGAAAACGGTCTGAAAAACACAACATTCGCGTATTTTACCTCTGATCATGGAGGACATTTGGAGGCAAGAGACGAACGTGGCCAGCTGGGGGGATGGAATGGAATATTCAGAGGTGAGACCAGTGGAGATCGGGGCTGAAAAGGCAGATCGTGGTCTACCAAATGACTCCCAGCAGTGGAGACTGGAGAACAGGCAGAGGGGGAAAGAGTGTGTACTTTCTTTCTTTCTTTCTTTCTTTCTTTCTTTCTTTCATTGTATTTTTATTTTTTTTTATTTTAGAGAGAGTGAGAGAAAGAGTGTGAGTAGGGGAGGGGCAGAGGGAGAGAGAATCCTAAGCAGGCTCCACACTCAGTGCACAGAGCCCAACACAGGGCTCAATCCCACAACCCTGGGATCATGACCTGAGCCAAAATCAAGATTCAGATGCTCAACCAACTGAGCCCCCCGGGCACCCCAAGAGTGTGTGCTTTCAAAGGGGGATTTCTTGAGTAGCAGCTATTCACCAAATTTTACCAGATGCCAAGAGACAGAAAAAAAGACACCCGACCTTCCCATGAAGAGTTTACATTTTAGTAGAAGTGCGAGATATACAAATAAATGATTAAGACAAAATAAATGTCATCCTAAATAAAAGACAGTACAGTAACTATAACCCTAATTATATGCATCCTTGTATTTGACTATATTATGCGATACTTAGCGCATCATAACTTTTATACTGCCCTTTTTTTAAAGTCTGACACAATCGCTCCACATGATTCATGGATTCCATATTTATGAATTCTCCTCTTTGCTAAACTTTATCTGTAGCCCCAAAATCAATACTTATGATGAATTTGTGGTCATCGAAAGAGCAATGAAAATACTGGTCACCTGACACGTACATTCCCAGTTAAGGTTGGATGAGGCAACTGTGTGCCTGTATTTCGTCTCTCAGACTATGAACACAGGTCTCTTTTGTGGCCACGTTTTTGCGGTTTTGTTTGCTTTTTGTTGGCGACTTTGCTGCTTCAAATGGCTCCCAACCATAGCGCTGAAGGCTGTGCCCTGTGTCCGAGGGCAAGAAGCCTGCGCTGTGCCTCACTGAGAAAATCAGTGTGTTAGATCCTCTTGGTCGAGACGTGCGTTCTAATGCTGTTGGCTGTGACATCAATGTCAATGAATCACAGTATCTACTCAGTAAGGTGTGTTTAAGCCAAACGCACAGAAATATACCAACTGACTGATGAAAATATAGAGACCAGAGTCTCCCTGGAACCGAGCCCTGTATTACTCGTGGGAGCTGGGGTTTCCTATTTGCTCATGGGGTGTTTTTGACGGCTCTGTAGAACACCACTCCGGGGGATAATGAAGGTTGACTGTATATGTTCCTATCCGTTGGAAGCGGATTTTTCTTCTAATCCACGTATACATGTCCAAGATGTAGTAGGTTCATTTACAGTAGATTATTACTGTTCCCGGTAGTATGTTCTACAAACCACCGAAACCTTGAATTCCGACTGTGGGACCCGGAACAGAATACCCGCGAACCCAGCATACAGAACCGAGAGCAGATACACAGGAGTGAAGGCGCTGATTTTCAGTCACTCGTCACACAGCGACAGAAAATGAAAGGAAGCACATTATAATCTGAACTGTGGCAAAGAAGCCTTTATTTAGTGAGATTCTGAACGCATCCTTCCCTTCTTAAAACTCTCCTTCTGTAACATAAGATTGCTTTAACTCCCCTATCCAGAGTTCCTAGGCAACATAAGCATGTTCCCTAATGCTCAGTAGTTGTGCGTGTTTCCCCAAAAGCCAAGCTGGGTCCCAACTCATTGCCAGGCACCCCAGAAATGAAAGAACCAGGCAAGGGGTAAAGGAACAGATGGATGGTGTGGTGAGCAGGTGGGAAAGGAGGAGAGGTGTGGGAGGGACGGTGGTCCCAGACCCAGTTCCCAGTCCTTCCGGAAGGAAAGAGGATGGAATAAGATAGGGGTCACCAGCCGTACATGGTGTGAAACTCCAGGGCCATTATGCCCCTGATGCCATGCATCACACACCTCGTTTTTTCTGGCGGTCACAAAGACACCCTGAATCACAAGGGGAGAGTGCACAGACTCCACGTGCCTGTGGGGGAGTGATGAGGTTCTGGAATTATTGCCACAACCATTTATGGGGAATGCAGCCTGCCGTGGAGTGCGTTGATGGGCATAGGTGTGTGCCCAGGTGTGTGTGTGGATGAGACCGTCTCCTGGACAACCCTAATGGCACTTCCTTATAGGTGGCAAAGGGATGGGGGGCTGGGAAGGCGGCATCCGCGTCCCGGGGATCTTCCGGTGGCCTGGGGTGCTGCCAGCCGGCCGAGTGATCCACGAGCCCACCAGTCTGATGGATGTCTTCCCCACCGTGGTCGAGCTGGGGGGCGGCCACGTGCCCCAGGACAGGTACACGTACAATGAGACCCTCTGTTCCCCAGTTCCTGATAGCTACCCTTGCACTATTTCACACGTGGGGGAGAAAAACAACCACAACATGAAGACATCTAAAAGGTTCTCACGTCCTCAAAGGTAGGGGTCAGCCTAACAACACAAAATAACCATACTCACGAAAACATGATTAAATACACTATTGGGTCCATTGACCGGTTTTGCCGAGTGGGTAGAATTTGATAACTGCAACAATCGGGAGATTAAAGCAGTAGAAGTCAGTCCGTTGGAAAACATCCCCCTATGATTTCCTGAAAAGGCAGTCTTGCCCATAGGCGGATGAGGCTGTGGCCTCGATATCTGCACATTACCAAAGGCTCACGCTAATACAGGGTAAAAACAAAAAAGTAAATCTTTTCACAATGATTTGATTTTAAGACGACAAAGAAATACTTCTGAATAAAAGAGGCAAAACCAATACAATATGTGCAGGTATGTGTCTGTGGGTTTATCAAGTAAGACCTTGATCTTAAGGAATTGGCTCAGGCAACTGTGGAGGCTGTTCAACTGAAATCCTCATGTCAGGCCAGCAGGCTGGAAATGCAGCCGGATTTTCCGTGTCATAGTCTTGAGGCGGAATTTCATCTTCTCTGGGAAACCTCAGGCTTTGCTCTTGGCAAAATTCTGAACGCATCCTTCCCTTCTTGAAACTCTCCTTCAACTGATTGGGTGAGGCCCACCCTCATTATCAAGGACGCTCTGCATTGCTCTGAGTCCACTGACCGTAGATGTTAACCGTATCTAAAAAAATGCTTTCATGGTAACCCTTAGGCTGGCGTCTCACCAAATCCCTGGGCGCCATAACCCAGCCAAGTAGACACAGAAGATGGAACCATCACAACTAGGGTACAATTAAAATAAAAGGGAAAATAACTCCATTTTTACATTCAGTTCAGATTAAGGACTTTTTTTGTTGTTAATATTTATTTTTGAGAGAGAGAGACAGAGACAGAGTGTGAGTGGGGGAGGGGCAGAAAGAGAGAGAGACAAAGAATCTGAAGCAGGCTCCAGGCTCTGAGCTGTCAGCACAGAGCCTGATGCAGGGCTCAAACTTGTGAACTGCAAGATCATGACCTGAGCCGAAGTCAGTCACTTAACTGGCTGAGCCACCCAGGTGCTCCCAGATTAAGGACTTTTTAAAAATATAAGTTGTTTGTAAGGAAGACACTTTAGGTCACGTGGCCGTTACTGGCTTCCCTACCCAGCTCCTATAGACATGTGACAACATGTCTTGGAATCTGTTATGATTTTAAATCATAACATAATATGTTATGTTACGATTCTGCTGCATTAAAACTCAAATCAGGGGCCTGGGCAGTCCAGCCAGAATTTAAGATGACTTTGTGTGGAAGAAGTGACCCCACGACTTAGTGACTTTGTGTCTAAGAACAGTATGCATCTCGCTCAGCAACCTGCCATCTGCACGATACTGGGGAGATGGCTCGTCTCCCTTGCCCTCAGCGGAGGCCCCCTCCAAGCTTGGCGTTTCATTTGCAGGTGCAACACAGCACGAACAACCTTGGTCTGATTCCTTCCTGTGTCTCTTCACTGAATCAGGGTGATCGATGGCCGTAGCCTGGTGCCCTTGTTGCAAGGGACTGCCGAGCACTCAGCACACGAATTCCTGTTTCATTACTGCGGGAAGTATCTGCACGCAGCACGCTGGCATGAGAAAGACAGTGAGTACACACCCTTCTCTTGTGGCAGGAGGGGGCTTGCATTAGTCAGGGTTCCCCTGAGAGACAGAACCAAGAGTGTGTGGGATGGATGGACAGACGGATGGACTGTGGATGGATGGATGGATGGATGGAAGGGTAGACAGGTGATAGACAGATGATGGGTAGATGGGCACATGACAGATAAGTGATGGATGGATGATAGGATACATTGATTAATAGCTAATGAGATAGATGGATGATAGGTAGATAGATGGATGGATGATAGAAATAGAAGATAAAGACAGATGTGGATGGATGGACGGATGGATGGGTGGAGGGTGGATGGAGGGTGGACAGATGGGTGGAAGGGTAGACAGGTGATAGACAGATGATGGATAGATGGATAGATGACAGATAAATGATGGATGGATGATAGAAATAGAAGATAAAGACAGATATGGATGGATGGTAGATGGATGGACAGATGGATGGATGGACAGATAGTTGAATGGGCAGATGGACAGACAGATGGATGGACAGATAGGTGGGTGGATATAGAGTAGATGGATGAATGGATGGACAGATGGATGGGTGGATGGAGGGTGGATGGGTGGGTGGATGGATGGAGAGATGAATGGATGGAGGGTGGATGGCTGGGTGGATGGATGGAGAGATGAATGGATGGATGGATGGATGGATGGATGATGGATGGTTCGGTGGATGGATGAACAGATGGATGGATGGATGGATGGATGGATGATGGACAGGTGGATGGATGGATAGATGGTGGACGGGTGGGTGGACGGATGGAAGGGTAGACAGGTGATAGACAGATGATGGATAGATGGATAGATGACAGATAAATGATGGATGGATGATAGAAATAGAAGATAAAGACAGATATGGATGGATGGTAGATGGATGGACAGACAGATGAGTGGATGGATGGAGAGATGGATGGATGGACAGATGGTGGATGGATGGATGGATAGACAGATGGATGGATGGATGGATGCACAGATGGATGAGTGGATGGACAGAGGGATGGATGGATGGGTGGACAGATGGATACATGGATGGGTGGATGGATGTATGGGTGGACAGACAGGTGCATGGGTGCAGATATGGATGGATGGATTTGTAGATAAATGATAGAGGATGGATGCTTGATTAGATGACAGATTGTGGACGGATGACAGGATAGATTAAGAGCTAATGACATAGATATGATAGGTAGTAGATGGATGGATGATAGAGATAGAAGATAAAGACAGATATGGATGGATGGATGGATGGATGGATGGATGGATGGATGGACAGATGGATGAGTGGATGGATGGATGGATGGATAGATGGATAGATGGAGGGTGGATGGATGGATGGGTGGATGGAAACAGGGAGAGATTTTAAAGAATTGTCTCATGCAGCCATGGGGAGCAGCAGGTCTGAAATCTTCAGGGGCGGCCAGCAGCCTGGAAAGCGTGCATGCTGCCATCTTGAGCCCAGAGGCTGGAAATTGAGGCAGAATTTCTGCTCTGGAGGCAGAATTCCTTCCTCTTTAGGGGCCCTTTGTCTGCTCGCTTATGTCCTTCAACTGATTGGGTGAGGCCCACCCACAATATGGAGGGTAGTGTACTAATGGAACTGTTCATCTCCTCTAAAAAAAGAACAACCCAAGAAAGTCCCCGCCGCACTGACACGTAGGCTAGTGTTTGACCACGTGTCTGGGTGCCATAGCCTGGCCGCGATGACACGTGAAATTCACCCTAGGTGCCGTGGTTAGTTGCGCCTCACCCCTGACTGTTCTGCCATTGTTCTCCATGCACACACGTGTGCACCCACACACATGCGCACACACACACACAAGGATGGCCCTCGTGAGTCACCCTGGCCTCTGGGTCCCCCGAACATCTGCAGCCGTGAGGGGTGTTGGGCATCTGGGGAGGCACAGGCTTCCGCTCACAGCGGCCGGCTTCCTCCTGCCCTGACCGCTTCCCTGTTTGCCTTTAGGCGGAAGACTCTGGAAGGTTCACTACATGACACCGCGATTCCACCCCAAGGGGGCGGGGGCCTGCCACGGCCAAGGCGTGTGCCCCTGCTCGGGGGACGGCGTGACCCAGCACAGCCCGCCTCTGCTCTTCGACCTGTCCAGGGACCCTTCGGAGACGCGGCCCCTGTCCCCTGGCTCGGAGCCACGGTACCACGCGGTGCTGGCGCGCGTGCACGAGGCGTTGGAACAGCACAGGAGGACCCTGAGTCCTGTGCCCCCCCAGTTTTCCCTGGGCAACATCGTCTGGAAGCCTTGGCTGCAGCCGTGCTGCGGAACTTTCCCCTTATGCGCGTGCACGCAGGACGGAGACCCCAGCGAGGCGTGACCTCACCCTCGGCCACGGTGCCCGTCATCCAACACAGGTTGGCGACGGGGTGCAGAGAAAGGAGCGCTCATGCACCGTTGCTGGGAATGCAGGCTGGTGCAGCCACCCTGGACAACAGGAAAGCGGTTCTTCAAAGAGTTAAAAGCATACATGCCCTACAGTCTAGTGATCGCGGTGTTGCATCCACACGACTCCTGAAACAGAATGCTACGGGCACCAGTGACAGTCACAACAAAGTCTATTACAATGAGAGGCAAGGCCGACCGACCGGGACCAACACTGTTGATAAGAGTGCGGCCCCGAACAGCCGGGGTACAGAGTTTTTAAAGCCGATCACATCGTTTTATCGTTATCTGGGAACAGAACAGAGAAACAGTTCCCAGATGAGTCAGAAACAGTTATCGAATGAGGTGATTATTTTAGACTTTCTGCCGCTAAGTTGCAACCAGTGGATCTCCTTGGCCTTGTCTCTGATGCTCTTTTTTTTGAGCTTTTGTTTCCTTCATTGGTAAAGCCTGATTCACAAGAGTATGAAGTATGATTTACAAGAGTAAAAGAGTATAAGACTGGCTGCCAGGGTCTGGGGGAGACGGGGAGGGGGGTGGTCGGAGGGCATGAGCTTCCAGTTGTAAGAGGTCTACGTTGTGGCCGCCTCACGGTCCACGTAGATTATAGCTCCTGATACTGTGGTATATACTTGAACTCTGCAGAGAGTAGATGCTTGGTGTCCTCACTGCACACACAGGGGGCGATCACGACTGCAGGCGGCAGCTGGGCTCATGAACGAGACTGGGGCGCCCATTTCACGGTGGACACGTGCATTGAATCGTCACGCTGTCCTCCGTCAATACATACAATTTGATGTGTCACTTCTACCCCGAGAGAGAGAGAGAGAGAGAGAGAGAGAGACCGAGCATGAGCAGGGGAGGGGCAGAGAGAGGGGGAGACACAGAATCGGAAGCAGGCTCCGGGCTCTGAGCTGTTGGTACAGAGCCCGACGCGGGGGTTGAACTCACAAACTGTGAGATCATGACCTGAGCCAAAGTCAGACGCTCAAGCGGCTGAGCCCCCCCAGGCACCCTTGGGCAATAAATGTTCACAAGCTCCCCAAAAGGCCAGCATTTGGCCGGGGGACCCAGAAGGGGCACAGCGAAAAGGAGAGTTCGGTTTCCCTTTCTCGAGGAGGATGTCATGGGCAGGGAGCGTGTGTCCACTTTCTCATCTGCAAAACAAGACAATCCCAGTGGACACCCAATCATGCCCCCCCCCCCACCCCAGTCCTAATCGTTTTCCAAAGCTCGGGGGTTATCAAAGCGCCAGTGTCCGATTTCTGTAGCCATTAATCTTAAAGCCTATTTGGGATTGCGTTGCCTCCGGGGACAGCCTTTCGATATGGGAGATAAAAGTATGTTGCCTACTCTTCTCAGAGATTATTTTGGGGCTGCTAGTAACACACCCTGGGAATAAATGTCATAAACGAGAGAGGGGAGCAACCCAGGCCGGCAGGCTCACACCTAGTCTCTAACCGTCCTAGCCTCTACCTCAGGGCCTCAAAATGGCTGCAGCAGCTCCGGGCAGCACATCGACAATCTCAGCTGCAGGAGGAAGGGTATTCCTCTCAGCTGAGTCAGCCCTTGTGAAGGAGATTCTGCAGAATTCCTAACCCCAGCCTCCGCCGATCACCCCCCACCCCCCCATCCACAGAAGGGGTGCTTGTGCGGCTCAGGTGGTTGGGAATCTGGATTTCGGCTCACGTCATGAGCTCACAGGTGGTGAGTTTGAGCCCCGTGTTGGGCTCTGTGCTGACTGTGGAGCCTGCTTGGGATACTCTGCTCCTTGTCTTCCTCTCTCTCTGCCCCTCCCCTGCTCTCTCTCTCTGAGAAAGCGGGCTTTCAAGTGGGCGCTTACTTGCCCCGGGGAAATTCAGGGTTATCTCGTCAGCCTATAGGGTGGCCCATCTTTACGGACGTGACCAGGGTGTTCGAAACATCATTTCATTGCCCAATTACTGATTCAGCAAATGTAGAGTTTCCAGGTGGCTTCTGAACATCTGAAATTTCTGCAAGAACCCCCCGCCCCGGGCTTTTCTTTTCTTTTCTTTTCTTTTTTTTCTTTTCTTTCATCCTTTATGACTTTCTTGTGAGTCAGAGTCCTTGAGTGAAACACAACACAAAACACCAGTCACTGCGGATTTGCGTTATCTTACTGGATGCCAAACCAAGTCAGATAAGAGAAGTCCTGTAAGTGCAGCAGGGAGGGGGGCGGGAGGGACGCGGGGAAAGACCCCCCGGGGAAGGGAGCCGCCCACCGACCCTCAGCCCCAGGACGGAGATCCACGGGATGCCTTCCGGTGGGGGTTGGGGCCCTGGAGAGACAGAACTGGCCCCGTCTTAATCTCCAAGGTTCCTGTCTGTTGACTTACAGTGAAATCTTGGCCACTGGCCTAACCGGTTAGACCGGCTGTGGATTAAGTCAGTGCCCCGGAGGCCAGACACACCTCTCCCTCGAATGTTTGCTCCCACACGCCCAGCTGCTCAGGCTGCAGACACAGCAAATGAGGCTCTTTGCTGAACCCCCAGGGCTGGCCGTCCCTCCCCCTCACCTTTATGCAAGCTCTGCCTGTAAACAGCCAATGGGGCGTCCACACATTTCGACATTTAGACACTTCATCTCTCAACAGAAGAATGGACTCACAAATCCACCAGAGACCCACGTGTGAAAGAGAAATCTGCCAAACCTTCAGGAAAAAAAAAAAAGCCAAAAAACTCAAGGGAAGATCTTTATCATCTTCCCTTAGAAGAGACGTTTTAGATAAGACACCTAAAGCCTGAGCGTTTAGCAAAATTCAAAGCCCGTGTGCTTCAAAGAGATGAACAAAAGAAGAGATAAGCCACTGGTGGGAGGGAAGCATTTCCAAATGAATACGACTCCGTAATAATAGAACCATAAAATGTAAACACACACACACACACACACACAGCCAACCCTCCTTCTAAGTACCAAAATACTTGTGATGGTATAGGTCACATCACATCTCTTGGGGTCTCAGCGTATACAATTGTGTAGTCCCGACATTACATAGCACAGATTCGGGCACTGGCTTTATTCAGGTATACATTGTATTATACCTCTTACGTAGATGTTTTGTAGAAGTCTCCGAATGTTTTTGAACTTCTCATTTATTGAATAAGCACATGTCACAGTGCCTGCCATACAGAGAACTTAATAACCAGGAAGGAAGGAAGGTGGGGGGAGGGAGAGAGGAAGGAAGGAAGGAAGGAAGGAAGGAAGAATGGGTAGGTGGGTGGGTGGATGGGGGGATGGATGGGTGAATGGGTGGATGGATGGATGGATGGATGGGTAAGTGGGTAGATGGATGGATGGGTGGGTGGGTGGGTGGATGGATGGATGGATGGGTGGATGGATCGATGGGCAGATGAGTGGATGGATGGATGGATGGATGGATTGGTAGGTGAATGGGTGGGTGGATGCATGGGTCCGTGGATGGACGGATGGATAAACTGAATAAATTAATGAATATGTGACATTGAGAAGCAATGCTAGGAAAATGGGCAGCTTCCATAGAGAGACCTGAGGGAATTTCACACACTGAGAAGTAAATAGTTATATGCATTTTACTGCTGCTAGCAATTCTGAAAAAAAAAAAAAACAAAACAAAATTGGTGATTTAAATTGGTACAACACAAAGGCAACCATATCCTTTCCCGCTGTTACATATAAAATATTATTCTGCTGCTCACAACACGCGCATACACACACCAGAAGGGACACCATATTGCTGTTTTAAATTTTTAATTGAAATGCGTGAGCAGACCAGAATGCGTAACAGAAGTCTTCGTCGAGCGTGTATCTTGAGCCAATGAACCACTGTCCAGAAACAGGAGTTCTCTTCCCCACAGAAGCTACGCCAGACTCAAATATTCATCATCTGGGCTCCTCCTGAAGTATGTCAGACTTGGGCTCCTGTTCTTTGTAACCCAACACCACAGCACAGAGCACCAGTCTTTCCCCAGAATAACTGTCCCGTGTTACTCGGACGGCTGAGTACCGTCCCAACTCAGTCCCTCTAAGGCTATATCCCAATGGCTATCTTCAATTAGCCCCGGGAGCATCCTGTGTGTGATGTCAGCCAAGACTGCCTCCCAGAGCGGAAGGAAGCAAACCCTCCGTCACTCACATCGTGCAAAAGCTGTCACCACAACTGACGTCACGGACGCGCCCAGATTCCGCTAGCCAAGGGCTCACCTGCTTGACAGGATGGGAACTCTGGCCAGACACACCCACCGGGTTATGACATAACCATCACCACGTGGTCCAAAGCGGTCTACCAGACCCTTCGATGCTCCACAGTACGTGCAAGACAAACCATTCTAACTTCCAAAACGTCACATTTACCTCTCTTTAGCTCAGCGATGCCCGTCGTTAATTATGATCGTGGCGGCCACAAGCAGCGACCCTGTGAGCTGTTCCAACACGCGGCATGGATTCACAAAATTAGGACACTTCTGAAGATGAGGATTTCTCCTGGAAGAAAGCTTCCAGTCTCAAACAACTGAGAAGTGTCCCCAAAACAGCGGTGTCGAAATGGTTTGGGAACGTGCTGACTTGACCCGTTATTCAGGCTGAGGTAGTGATATCCGGCAACAAGCAGTCACGTGGGACACACCACAAATGGATCGGCCTCTAAACAAGGAGAAGAACCTCTGGAGATTCTCTTAGCGTGAGCAAGGTGTCGCCAGAACCACCTGGACTAAACCCTTGGTCCTTCCAAACTGACATGACGCTCCCTGCCGCAAGCCGGCTAGAATCTTCCTTCCACATCATCTCCAGCGTCTCCCAAACTGGGCGTCAGTCAATGGCACGTGGCGGTCCAGTTGGGTTTTCCAGAAGAGTAACAGCTGCGGTGTTTCTCAGACGCGCTCTGCAAAGTCTACGTGAGACTCACCCTCAAGATGCCTGAACGTCTACCTAATCCTCAAGGAAAGGACTTTCCATCCTCGAGGGTTCCTGAACGGGTATACCGGTGTCATTAGCTTCGGGGCAGAAGGCAACGCTACGTAGGATAGATATGGTAGCACCTGCCCAAGGCAGCATCTCGGAGCTCCTTGGGGCAAGACCAGGGAGCACGAATAAGGGTCTACCGGAAGTTTATTGCCGCTCCCATCTGCTGAAAGTGGGGGGCAGCCAAGAAGGCATGGAGAGCTTGGATCGGCGGGGGCGGCGGGGAGGGCTTCAAGCTGGGTTTTGGATGGTCTACGTTATTTTTTTGAGGCACTCAGGCTGGTCAGCCCTAAACAGAGGCACATAGTTGAACACCTGTTCCCTCTGAAGGGCCGGAAGGAGATGTCCACGCAACGGGACCATGCAACAGCACCGTCTATAACCACACACGGAGCAACACAACCGGTCAGGTTACTGCAGAAACCGGTCCAGCTTCTCCTGGATGCGGGCGAACGCGTCCTTCCCCATGTAGTCGATGCGTCCCTCCTCCCAGTGTCTCCTTTCCTCCTCAGGACTCGGGGCCTTGACCTTCTCTTCGATGGAAATCTCGAAAACGGAGACAGCCAGGTCAACCTGGGGAAGACAAAGAGACAGGAGGCGGTCTTTGGAGCCATCAGCGGCACAACGTGCCGTCCGCCTCAGCGACTGGTTCTACGAATGACTCTCTGCTCTCTGGAACCAAATACGTGCTGCGTTTCACACCATACTCTTAGAAGAAGATGGTTTTGCTGGCCACGGTTTGTGAAGTCTTATAAAGTATCATTGTACTTGGGTTCACTTTTACGTAAGACGTGTTTCAATTTCTAGCCACTGAACCTTTTGAGACACACACCTGTCCTGATTTAAGGCTTCTACCCGCCCCAAACCTCAATGTTTTGAATCACTTGTATATAATCAAACTACGTGAAATCAAGAGGATGTTCACCATATGTGAATAAAGCCTATAGTAGTTTGGACGGCCTGGCAAAGCCATCGAAATAATAATCCCAGTGGTTTTCTGCTCACAAACAGTAGGGGTTCTACCTTCTTAAAGCAAAAAACTGAGACAACATATAGATACACACGTGTGCAAACACACACACACACCCCTTTTGTGTGGCACTCAGATGGGTCAACAAAACTAGCAAATATGTTTGCTTTGAAAATTTCTTACCAAGAATTAAAAAAGATGTCTACAAATATGCATGTGGTAATAATACACACACACACACACACACACACACACAGACGCTAAAGGTGACTCGGGTATTCCCCCAGACACTATGTGTCAACGGGATGATATTAGATGCCAGATGGCTAAATTCAAATTTAGATGCCGCTGGGGGGGCCTGGGTGGTTCGGTCTGTTAAGTGTCCAACTGTTGATCTCAGCTCATGATCTCACCGGTAGTGAGTTTGAGCTCCCAAGTCGGGCTCTGGGCTGACAGCGAAGAGGCTGCTTGGGATTCTCTCCCCGCCCCTCACCTGCTTGCACTGCCTCTGTCTCTCTCAAAATAAATCAATATTTTATAGAAAAAAGAGGATTTTGATGTCAGTGGGCTATGGTACTCTGTACTCCATTTGCAACTGGGTTTTTAAAGAGTTTGTACGGAAAACGTTCTGTTTTCTGCCCTTGTCCCCGTGTGTTGTGTTCAGGCCATCCTACTGGTCAAGGAAACAGCAAGAGTGGGAAAGAAAAAAAAAGGTCTTTTCCAGAATACCTTCTTTTCTCTGTGAGCCCTTGGATTTGGTCCCGGCGCATCTCTGGGAACTAAAGCTTTCTGGAAACAACAGGACCCATAGCACACATGTCACACTATGCCAGCACAAAATGGTGTGCTGACTGCATCACCCGTGATAACCAGAGAAGGTGCGTATCTGAGAAACCCAGAAAGCCCCCTGATTCTGTGACACACGGAATGATACAAGATACTGAGCATCGTCCGAGAAAGTGAATGCGCCCCAGTGAAGCCAGGCACTAATCACAGACTCTTGCAGACCACTCCTAGGTCTAATTTCCACCCCCATTCCCTGCTCAGAGAAGGCAGTGAACTCACCTACGGTCCCAAACCCACCACCCGGCTGAGCTGTTACATAAGGTCCTCCGAGCAGCACTCCCAAACCACGTTACCCTCTAAACACTATTCGTCTGAATCACAGAGCTTCAAAGCTGTACTCCCGGAGCTGAATAGGCTCACATTCCACATCCTGCCCAGCAGAACTGAAGAGACGCCATCACCAACCGCTCTAGAATGAAGTTGAAAGTAGCGTATTTGGCATTTACTACCTTCACATAGAGGGAGACAGGGCGTTCACGTTTTCTCCAGCGCTAATGGCTAGTAAAGGCGTTGTGCCGACTGTCCTCCGTATTATATGGTCAGCCAGATTCCAAATATTGCTATGAACTAGATATCTTTGTTCCCCCAAATTCTTATCAACCCCCAATAGGAGGGTATGAAGATGTGGGGCCTTTGGGAGGTGGTCAGGTCATAAGGGTGGAGTCCCCATGAATGCGACGAGTGTCCTTATAAAAGGGACCCCAGAGGGCTCCCTCGTCCCTTCCGCTGTGTGAGAGCACAGTAAGAAGACAGACGTCCATGAACCAGGAAGCGGGTCGCACTTCCATCCTGGACTTCCGCCATGCACAACTCTGAGAAAGAAGTGTACCCTGTGCGTCAGCCCCACGGCGTATCGTGTTCGGCTATGGCTGCTCAAACGTACTCAGGAACACGTTCAATATGATCATTAGAGGCTCAACGCCCAGCTCTAGAGCCGTATTAACTACTCCTTAAAGACCAAGAGGTGTCATTCAATGGCTGTTAGAAAAAAAAAAAATTAGCAATTGCTTTCACTAAATGTACGCACAGAAAGAAGAAAATTTAAGAACAGAACGTTCTGGAAGAGGAAGGAAAGCAGTACATGGGCCATTTGGATCAGAAGGCTCACCCCAGATTTTTCTGCTTTTATCCACTTCCTTTGAGACAATGGCTCCCTCAGCATTCGTTCCCACGCTCGCCATACAGAAAAACAGCCAAGCCCCCGATGGTCAATGAACTTTTGCAGAACGGCGTTTAAAAGAGAGAAAGGCCATCGTGGTTAAGGATGGAAAAGAAAGTGACCACAAGCAACCCAGGCAAGTGCTGCAAAGGACAAGGACACGGATCAAAAGCACCAAAGAGGCTGGTGGAGTCTTATTGCCAGAAAGTCAGGCTGGAAATTGAGGGAGCGGTTGGTGCGTGAATACGGCTGGCCTCAACATGGCGGACGGCATCCACCAGGAGTGCCGGACAAGACAATTAGGGTACCACCTCCAGAGCATCCTGAGGACTGGGGTCCCCGGTGACATCCACAGGGGGCTCCTGGCTCGGTTCCACGGCTTCCACAGACGGGCCACTTTCTGCTTTATCCGCAGGCCGCTAGAAACACAACCAGGCCATCGTTAGTCTGCGGACGGCTTCAGGACAACTACAGCCTTAACCACGAGGACAGAGAACTCTTTGCCAGGGGAAAATAAAATCAAAGGCACACATTGTGCTAAATGGCCTCTTCTGCAAAGTCTAGAAATGTGGGCTCCACCACTCCCCACCTTCTCCCCTGACACCCACCATTACTCACACAAGATGCCGCAAGTTCTTATGGGATGTGCCAAAGCTAATTTTTCAGACAGGGATTCAATTATAGTTCACCCCCGAGCAACACGGGGCTAGGGGCATTGACCTGCACACAGTCGAAAATCCACGTATAACCGTGGACTCCCCCAAAAGGTAACTGCTACTAGTCAACCAGTGACCGAAAACCTTACCAATAATATAAAAAGTCAAGTAACACATTTTTCTTTTGCATGTTCTATGTAATATATACTGTATTCTTACAAAATGTAAGCTGGAGAAAAGCAAATGTGATTAAGACAATCGTTAAGGAAGAGAAAATACATTTATGGTACTGTACTGCATTTACTGAAAAAATCCGTGTACAAGTGGACTCACGCGGTTCAACCCCGTGCCATCCAAGGGTTGACTACAGGTTATACCAAATACCCACAGAAGCATTTTACTAAGCTCGCCTCTCGGGCAGCATAGCAGCCTCTGGGTTCAATCTTCTGATGATGCAAGCAAATGACAGCCCAGATTCACGAGGGCAAATTTAGAAAAAAAAACAGGTAGGACTCCTCATCCTTCAATACTGATATTAAACATGGGTCCAAAATCGTACCAAATTTTTTTATTTAAAAAAATATATGTATGGGAGAATATATGTCATGGTGATGTTACACCTTTGTCGTTTCTAATGCTTCCTAAAGGAAAATGGAGTGACCAAATGGCCGACAGGAAACAGAAAGATGGAGAAGAAAAAAAAATCTGAACAGATGACCAGGTCCTTTATAGACTAATCACCACACAACGTATTTGAGGTGAGGTAAACCATTCAGAAAGGTCATGGGACGAAGAAGAAAAGCATGGGGAATCTTTGGTATTGACAGACACAGACACATTGAGAAAACAACACTAGGAGACACAGATGTGCGTAAGGAGTATAAATGAGGTGTACCGAGGTGGTCTGGGTCTCTGTGGAGTCTGCACATTGAGGGGAGGGTGGTGATAATGGGTCACACCTCACTCCAGCGGAAGTCTCAAGTTCAGGCCACCCTATCGTCTGTTATAAAGAAAGAAAGAAAAGCAAATTAGGTCAGCCCTCCTGCAGGTATCTGAAAACACCCAATCTCTTTTTTTCTGCATCCATGATACAAGGGCAGCCCGTTAAGGAAGACGTGTGGGACAGACGCTGCCGGGCTCACCGATGCCTGTGTCTACTCCTCAGTCTTGGGCTCACGCGTCCCAGCCTCCTTGCCCCTAGGTGGAGCCACACAAGGACTTCTCACCCATACGCATGAGATCTAATGTGACTCACCTAGAGCAAGGCGGAATACACATTCCTTAACCTCTCCACTCCCAGGTCAGGTGAAGCCTATTTCAACTGGGGTTCCACCAGAAAACAAACCCCGACCGAAAGTGATTTGAGTGACTATTTTCTCACTTCTTCCAAGGATGGTATGCAGCCAAGATCATTCCAGGTGTACGAGAGACAGCATAACGCATTGTGTTCAATGGCTGGCTACGACAGGAGATCCTAATTGTCCCTCAGGGAGTCACGGCAGAGAAGGGATGTCCTAGAAGACGCTGGACCGGAATAAGAGGAGGATCCTGGACCCCTCGATGACTGCATGGAGCCACACATATCTTTGTCACCACAGTTGACTAGGACATGGGCACAGAGTTTTCCTCATTTGGGGATGTTTGTTACACGGCAAGCCTGACCAATTCACAATCGGGAAGCAAGCTTGCACCCACAGGCTGGGGGCCATAAATGCTCTGAAGGCTTCTGCAAGACTAAGCTAATCAGTCAGCCACAGCGACTAGAGAACGCCGAGTATGTGCCCAATTCTCTGTGCAAAAACACTGCGAAAATCACGCAGGTGGACTGGGCTGAGCTTGTAAGATGAATATTATACATACACCTGGCACTTTATTTCCCCTTGAGGCAACCAAGAGGCTGTCGAGAAGAATCTGGGCAGACATTTTAGCAGTGCCATGAGGCTGAGGACCCCATAAATGATGAGGCATCCAAGAGGGACCCTCGGAACGCCACAGGCTTTCACATGGGACTACACTAAAAGGAGGGCCAGAAACAGCGACTCTTACAAACACAGAAGCCCGATTTCACACCAGCTCAACCCCTCATAGGGTGTGGGCACACCACCTGTATGAAGACTTCCCGCCAGGAAAGATGAAACAAAACAAAACACAATGCTCTCTGGATGAGGATAATATGACTCAGAGTTTCCAATGACCCCAGCAATTTTTCCATGTACAATAAGTCTTGAAGGCTATTCAAAATCAACTAGCATCGAGCAAAACAAGATCAAATAAATGAAAAGCAAGAGGGAAAAAAATCAAACCACAAGAACATGGGGCGCCTGGGTGGCTCAGTCGGTTGAGCGTCCGACTTCAGCTCAGGTCACAATCTCGCAGTCCGTGAGTTCAAGCCCTGTGTCGGGCTTTGGGCTGATGGCTCAGAGCCTGGAGCCTGCTTCTGATTCTGTGTCTCCCTCTCTCTCTGCCCCTCCCCTCCCCCGTTCATGCTCTGTCTCTCTTCGTCTTAAAAATAAATAAACGTTAAAAAAAAATTTTTAAAAACCACAAGAACATGAAATCCACATATATGACTTATCAGACACGCACTATAATCAATAATCAAGTCTAAAAAATACTTTAAATGAAATAAAGGGGGAAATTAGAGAATTTCAAAGGAGTCCAGAAACTGTCCTATTAAATATTTTCTGTTTATTGGAATTAAAAACACAGTAACTGGGGTGCTTGAGTGGCTCGGTCTGTTAAGTATGCAGCTGCAGCTCAGGTCATGATCTCATGGTTCGTGGTTCAAGCCCCGTGTCAGGCTGTGCACTGACCGCGTGGAGCCTGCTTGGGATTCTCTTTCTCCCCCTCTCTTTCTGCAGCCCCCCCCCAAAATAAGTAAACTTAAAACAAGCTCACAGTAACTGCAGTTAAGTGTCCAGGATATGGGTTTAACAACTGATTAAACACAGCTAAAGAAAAGATCAGTTAACTGGAGAACAGGCCAGTAGAGTGAAGCATGGAAAGCCAGATGGGAGAGAAATGTAGAGAAGTGAGTCACAGACACAAGGAATATCATAAAAAGTCATACTAAAGATCTAATTACAATAACAAGAGAGTAGGTGAGTGGGGAGAAGGAAGGAGAGAAAGAGGGAGAACAGAGAAAAACAGAATGCTCAGAAGGAACACAGGGTCAAGGAGTGCTACAAACTCCAAGGAGGACAAACACAAAGAATAAACAACCCAGAGCCATCGTGAGGAAACAGATAACCAAAGCCCAAGAGACAAATCTTACAAGCAGCCAGAGCAAAGAGACAAATTGCCCTCAAGTGCAGAAACAGGATGCTGGAAGACGGACTTGCTAAGAGATCATGGAGGTCAGAAGACAAAGAAACAACATTTTTAGGGTGCCCTTGTGAAACTACCTGCCAGGGGAGAAATCCACATCCAGTAAAATATGGCCTAAAATGAAGGTACATAGTACATGTATGGATGACATTTTAAGAAATTACTATACAGTTTTTCACTTGCAGATGATGTGATTTTGCATGTCGACTGATGAAAAGAATCGAGGCAGAATCTGTTCATGTGTAAAAATGTAGCAAGGTTGCTGGATTTCAAAACTCAAACGTATTTCTATACACCCACATCAAGTAGTAAGAAAATTAGTTTTTACAATGATACCATTTATAGTAGCCTCAAAACACACCAAAAACGAGGAATAAGTCTAGTAAAATGTATCCAAGATCCCTACCAAACAATTTAACATATTGACATAAAATAAAGATCTACCTAGAAATATACTATGTCCACAGAATGGAGGGCTCAACACTTTGGTGATATCAGTCCTTCTAAAACTGATCTGTAGTTTCGGTGCAATCACAGCTGAAATTCCAGAAGACTTTTTTGTGTGTTTGTTTTCCAAGACACTGTAAAGCTGATCCTAATATTCACAGGGAAATTTAGAAGAGGTAGGGAAAGAAGAAAAAAGTTGAGGTACTTGTATGACCAGTAATAAGACTTATTTTAAAGCCATGGTCATCATGGCAGTATGTTACTGGTGCAAGGAAGGGAAAGATAACACAAAAGAATATAGAATCGGAAAACAGATCCATCCACAAATGGGCACAGGAATGATGGCAAAGGCAACATGACAAAGCAGTGGGGGAAATAACAGCATTGTTGTTAACCTGTGCTGAGTTCATTCTAGATCCACATGTAAGAGTAATGAATGCTGACCCCAAGCCCATTCCTTCCCCAACATCCACTGCAGGTGGATTATATACTTACATATAAAAAGAAGACACAATACAAATTCTGTAAGACATGCAACGTCTTCATCACCTTAGTTTTGGGACAGATTTTCCTGAACGGTGAATAAAACAGACTCTCCATAAAGGAAATACTAAAACCTGGCTAAACTAGGAATTTCTGGGCATCAAAGGATGCATTTGGGGACTGAAAAGGTAACAGAGTAGGAGAAAGTATTTACCGTACTACTGGAAAAGAGCTCGTATCTGGAATATATACACATTGTTAAGACTAACTTTAAAACAGGAGACCCTGGAGAAAAAAAAAATGTTCAAAATATTTGAACGAGCATTGCCAAAAGCGTCACAGCTTGATAAGCATCCAAAAACTGGCTCATGTTAATTCAGCCTCATCTGATACATGCACACTAAAACCACAAGGAGACGCCCCACGTGCTCACTGGCACTCTGGAAGGTTGCTGACGAGGTGAAGCCACCAGGACTCCCACTAGGGGTGCCGCCACTTGCCAAATCCTTGGCAGAATCTACTAACGCAGAAGGGTACATAAAAGCCTACCCTTTGATCTAACGACCCCGCCCCTAAGTATCACCTCACCAAAAACGCGTGTGCAAGGGCAACGCCAGGCACGCACAACGTTGTTCCCAGCAGTGTTATCTGTATCGCCCCAAACGGTAGTATCCATCAACGCTAGAATCGATATATCGTGTCCTCCTACAATTTGACACCATGCAACCCACAGAATAAACGAACTACTGACTCACTCTGCAAGACGGAAGGATCTCATAAATATGTCGCGTGAAGGAGACCAGACTAGAAAGAACATACTGTAGGATCCCATTTATAAGGAGCTCAAGAGCACTCACAGGTAAGTGGTAATGGTGGACCAAGGTCAGGGTAGCATTTTGTAGTGACTGGGAGGGTGAAAGGGGTCTTTTAGGGTGAATTTTCAGGTCCAGATTGTGGCTATTTAGAATTTTTTTCACTCTGAAAATGCATCAAGGTATATACTTATCACGTGTGTCATTTTTTACACATATGTCATCCCTCAGCTTGAAGGGAGGGAGGGAGGGAGGGTGGGAGGGAGGAGGATGTTCTACAAACAATAAAAACAACCGATAACTTCAAAAAAATAAACGGCATTCCTTGTCTTTTCATTCACACATTTCCCCACCCAAGATACTGGAGGACAAAACATATGACTGAGAAAATAATAAAAGGCAAATATATTTGCCTAATACATCAATGAATGTACATGGGAAGAAAATTAGACCTTCGGCTGTAACTTTTGAAAACGGATACCTAGTTGTCAGTACTGGTTGCCATATTTACAAAGGCTCCTGTCTTCCATCGGGATCCCAAGGTCAGGACCCAGCTGTTATACATTTATAGGAATTTATGAAAATAATTTTTTGTTTTTCGACTGGGTTCCAGCTCCCCAGATCAAAGACCCAGAGTCAATAATTCAATACATGGCCGGTAGGTGGCAGTGATGCTGTGTAATGAATTCCAAAATAAAGCACTTCGGATACAGCGAAGGCACGCGTCCCTTTGGTGTTTTTTCTTTCAAGTTCTTCTTTAAGTTCTAGTTGGTTAACACAGAGCATAATACTGGTTTCAGGGCTGGAATTTACCGATGCGTCCCGTCCTTTTAAAAGTGTGAGGACTTCATCGCTTGTAGAGACACAAGGTCATCATCAGAGAATCGAGCCACTGGGATCCTCAGAGGTGACCCCTCCCTGGCCCTAACGACACATTTCAGCAGACAAGTCGGATGTCTTCCCTTCCTGCCTCTGCACGTCTGGAGGCTCCCTTCTGCCTGAGCACTGGAATCCGAACCCAAGTTCTACCTCCAGGTGGATGGTTCTATACTCCTTCCTCCGCATTCTGCACACACTGGTTACCCATCGCAGGCACCCGCCGTTTGGAGACAGATGTCTGGGAAGCCTGGGGCGCAGAGGCATGGAGGTGCAACAAACTGTAGAGTGCCTTCCACAAAAATGTCTGCTAAACTTTAAACATCGCTTTTTCACTGAGGCACCTGGGGGTGGCTCGGTCGGTGAGGCGTCCGACTTCGACTCAGGTCATGATCTCACGGTCCGTGGGTTCGAGCCCCGCGTCGGGCTCTGTGCTGACGGTTCGGAGCCCGGAGCCCGCTTCGGATTCTGTGTCTCCCTCTCTCTGTGCCCCTCCCCCACTCATGCTCTGTCTCTCTGTCAAAAATAAATACACATTAAAAACAATTAAACATTGCTTCTTCACACTGAGAAACAGCTTCCCCAAAGCCGTGTGCGGCACAGAGAACTTAAGGGGAATAAAAGTGCCTTCCAACGTGAAGACTTAAATCCAGAAACCTTTCAACACCGGATATTATCGCAATGTATTCACTTGGAGATATGGGGTCTAGGAACACCGGTGTCCTTTGGGATTACCCATAATCCTTTGGGATTATGTCCCCCACGAGTATCTCCGGGCTGATCGAGGTGTGGGCGGCCTGGAGCTCCTTCCAGCGGCTCCCACACAGGGTCTGTTTCCTGGCTTTCTCCCACTTCTGGAGACACCGGAGGCCCTGGCTTGTGGCCACGTTCCTCCAAAGCCAGCGGAGCTCACGTCTTCTGTCTCTGCCTTGCTCAGAATCATCTGATCACGAGGTCCTCATCCGGATAAGGTAGCGTTTTCAGGTTCCCAGAGTCAGGACGTGCCCGTGTTGGTCGGGGAGAATCATTTGATGTACCCACAGGTGCAATGATGCACGTGAACGCAGGAGCCCCCCCCCCACATAAAACTGTGCAATGATCCACGTGAATGCAGAAAGCCCCTCCCACGTAAAACTGTGCAATGATCCATGTGAACGCAGGAATCCCCCCCCCACAAAACTGTGCAATGATCCACGTATAATTGCGCAATGATCTACATGAACGCAGGAGCCCCCGCCCCCCACGCCAAAGCCAGAGCCTTGGAAGCAGGCTCTCAGCTCTGTGTCCTTGGGGAGCCAGCGTCTGACTCTCCCATCACAGCCGTGTGGACGTCAAGTACTCACGTCCTCCGAACGGCATCCCTTGGGGGAAGGCGGGATGTCCTCCGTGACCACAGTCTCCTCCGAAGGGCCCTCAGCTGGCCAAGGCTGGCTGGACCCTGCTGATTCTGCACACGGCTCCCCGACGCCAGTCTGCAGAAAGATGAACACACTAGCTAAGTCCTCCTCCTATGTTTCCAACTCTGCAGCTGCCCTGGGGACCCCAAGACTCATACCATGCCCTGCGAGGCCAGTGCTCCCCAACTTGGTAAACATAGCCTTGCCCAGGGAATGCACACAGACCTGGGAAACCAGGACCCCAATGTTCTGAGTCGGCTGTGCAGACAGCCAACTGCTCTGGAAACAAACCCCAGCATCCCACACACACCCTGGCCGACAGAGAGCCCCTCGGGCCATAGGGGCTGCTGGCCATGAGACACCTGCAAAGGTCAGCTCTGATCAAACAGGTGACAGGTGGTTCTCAAGCAAGCTGCCCCGTTCTCGTGAAAACCACCTGTGTCCTCACTGCTCTGGATGCCGTATTTCCCACAAGCACCTGACTCCACGTCTTATTTTCCTTCCCCCACAACCTGACGCCTGGCTCACCGCCCGGCGGGAGCACGGTGGCAACCTGAACGCAGATAAACTTGTATGCGCTTATGTGACACGACCCAAGACCCCGAGTCCTCACAAAGAGAAGAACCACTTGGTTCCACCAGACAGAACCCACAGCAAAGACTGAACGACGGATTCTTTGCGGTTTCCCATCAACGCCATGCCTGTGGATGGACCGACCTTCCCGTACTAATAAACAAGCCGGTAAGCAACGATCAGGTAAGAAAGTTCCCTGGGACCAAATTCCAAAAACTCTTTTGCGAGGCACCTGCCGTACCCCTAGTCAGCGGACTGCACACACATCGTTACGTAGTGCGTTAAGAGTCACCGGGACATTAAAAAAAAAAAACAGATCAGTGCCAATCTACAGTTTCAGAAATACTCTTCACCCACGCGTCGCAACAGGTGCTTCAACTGATGATGTAAATTGGAAAGTGTGTCCTCACAAGACATGGTAATCAATCCCCTGCGGCCACTCATCCCCCAGCGGCTCTTTCCCTGACGCAGGCAGCTAATTGGAATGATTTATGCACGAATCCTGTAAATCTCAGCAACACCCTGGCTCATTAAATATTCACGATTCTGAGCCGAAGGTGGGGGGGGAACAATAACCACACAGGGTGTCTGTCTGTTCAGCATCCTTTATGAAATACAGCATGTGGGAACAGAAGCGTGAGCTTCTAGAAAGTACACCAGGCATTTGGGTCACGCACAGCATCTACCCCTGCCCAACGTCTGTTTCCAGAGGGCGTCACCCGCTTACGGCGTGTCCCGGAGCCACGTGCTCTCCCGCATCCCGGAAGCTCTCGTAAAGAGGCAGGACGCTGTGCTGGTAGACTGTCCACCACAGGTTGAGGAAGGACGTCTGGTGCTGGGTCCCCAACCCGGAGCCGTCCTCCAACACCGAGCCCGTCTGCGGATTGTACTTATAGTTCCACGGCTTTGTGGGTCCCAGAAAGTGCACGACCTTTGCACTCGAGCCGAATCTGAGGAGGAAACACACAGCATTCCACTTTCCACTTGGAAGTGACCACACACACACACACACACACACACACACACACGGAAAGCATCACGCGGCCATGAGACATGTCAAAGACAGCAGCACGTAAACAGCTGTCTCAACTCTACTAATTGGACCCACACTTAGGTTTCCTTAAAGATAACGGTTTAAACACTCAGCATTTGCAGTATTTGGTTTTCTACATCCCAAGGAACATAATCATAACCCACTGGGGTATTCCCCCCAAAGCAGAAGACTCAGTCGAGAACCTTATAAAGATAGATACTGCGGGATGTAGCCCAAAGCATCAGCTCCTCAAACCAGTAGGGATCAAAACCAAAATCACTTTTATAGAAGATGGCACAGGATCCAGATGAGAAAATTGACTTCTCTCCTCTCAAGATTGTGGATTTTCTCCTCTCAACCTTTTTTTTTATTTAAAAAAAATTTTTTTGATGTCTATTTATTTTTGAGACAGAGAGACACAGAGCACGAGTGGGGGAGGGGCAGAGAGAGAGGGAGACACAGAATCCGAAGCAGGCTCCAGCCTCTGAGCCATCAGTACAGAGCCTGATGCAGGGCTCAAAATCACAAACCGTGACATCATGACCTGAGCTGAAGTTGGATGCTTAACTGACTGAGCCACCCAGGCGCCCCATCTCAACATTTTAAAACATTTTTTCCATATCCGTCTTCCCATGAAATTTTAATACTATATTTGCACTGTAATGCGTGTTCCGTATGCACATTTCTGGTTTATACATTAAAAAGAATAGGATGTTTGCACTCCCCAAGGACCAATTTCTGCCCCTTGGAGGCAGTCTGGCCCCTGTTAAAAATGCACACTCTAGAATTATTCTGTCCCTACATTCTGCTCAGACTTTCCACTTTTCTTTATAACAGCATCACCCACAGCAGCAAATGTCAAACATTTTTGTCCCAGGACTTTTTGAAATTCTTAAAATGCACTGAGGGGGCGCCTGGGTGGCGCAGTCGGTTAAGCGTCCGACTTCAGCCAGGTCACGATCTTGCAGTCCGTGAGTTCGAGCCCCGCGTCGGGCTCTGGGCTGATGGCTCGGAGCCTGGAGCCTGTTTCCGATTCTGTGTCTCCCTCTCTCTCTGCCCCTCCCCTGTTCATGCTCTGTCTCTCTCTGTCCCAAAAATAAATAAAAAACGTTGAAAAAAAATGCACTGAGGACCACAAGCCTAGATTTGTTCACATGGATTCTATCTGTACATATTTATCACAATGGAAATTAAAACAGGAATCTGAAAACAGATTTAATCAATTCATTAGAAATCAATCACCCCCTGAGATGTTGATGTTCATTTCATACTTTTTTCATGAAAAATAACTGTATTTTCATGGACCATCCCAAGAGGAAACAGCCAGCTTCTTATATCTGTGTGCATTCAGGACACTGTTTTTGGTTTTTTGTTTTTCAGTGCATTTTTTATTACATCATAAAGTGTCTGTAAAACTCCTATACGCTCATGCAAAAGTGAGAAGAAAAAAATAACATCTTAAAATTATTTTTATTTTTATTTTTTTATATCTTAGAATTATTTTTCGAGTCATTTTGACTTTGCACACATTAAAAAGAACTGTGGCGAACCCCTTGGGGGTTCCTCGGACCACACTTTGAGAACCGCTACCATTAAAACTCCCTGCCTTGACTTCCTATAATTTATAATTACAAAAGGCAGATGGAGGGAGGATCTAATATTTTTTTAATTTTTTTAAATGTTTATTCATTTTTGACAGAGAGGCAAAGCATGAATTGGGGAGGGGCAGAGAGAGAGGGAGACACAGAATCCGAAACAGGCTCCAGGCTCTGAGCTGTCAGCTCAGAGCCCCACGCGGGGCTCGAACTCACAGACCGGGAGATCATGACCTGAGCCGAAGTCGGACGCTCAACCGACTGAGCCACCCAGGCACCCCAGGATCTGATTTCTTTAACCCAAATGCCAAAAGCTGATAAAGATTCTAGAGACAGGGTTGCCGGAAAGCAGATGCTCTAGAAGGATCTAGAACACAGAGAACTTACCGTTTGAAGGCGGGGCTGTAGGTGTATGCCGTGTTACTGCTCAAGTTGTAGATGAACGGTAAGTGCTTGTGGATGTCTGCCGTGGACCAGCTACTGAAGAAACTGTTCAGTAAGCCTTGATCTGCCCCTAGATGACGGAAGAGCGCTCGGAGAGAATTCAAGACGCGCTTGAAGGGCTTAATATACACACCCACCCGCGAGGTCCCATTACGTGTCTCCTCTCTGCCCACTACAACACGACCGTTCGTCTCAAAAGGGAGTGGTCGCCCACACCGTTAATCTTAACACCGCATATTGTCTCCAAAATTCTCCACCCATAACCTAGACCATTGATAATAAACTCATACGTTGTCTCCAGAATTCTCCATCTTGCCCACAATGAACCCCATCTGGTAGCAACACTTCTTTCTCTAACATGTGTGCCTGGTGGGCAACTCCTGGCCCGTACCCAGACAGGATTCTCGATCAGTCTCGTGTTTTCTTTTACGTGACAACAGTCGTAGCACGCTCCCCCTCTATTAAAGCCTGTTCCAGCCAAATATCGGCTTCTCGCTGGGTCACTTCATTCTACTCCAGGGGCTGGCCAACCAAGGCTTACCTCCTGTATGATCAGGATTGGGGACCCATCCTTCCTACTCACTGCGGATGTTTTCAATGCTTTTCTACGTTGCGTATTTACTGACCGACTTCACTAATTCCTCACACCCTGCCTGGCCCTATTCTTCCACACCCGTCTTTAACTCACTTCGATTTGCCATTCACATATCTGGGGGAAGGTGAGCATGAGGCAGGGATATGGCTCCTGGGAAGAGCCCCGTTCTCTTCCACCCACGTCCGGCTTCCCTCGCTTACCGTCAAAGCTGCCGTGGTCCGCGGCATGTCGCAGCAAGAGGCCGTGCGTCTCAAGAGACGGTTGGAAGACGAAGACGCCGCTGTTGAAGCAGTCCGGCCACCCGGGATCCGGGGCTGCGGAAAACTCCGCCCTGTCAAACAGCTCATCGATATTGGACAGCACCTGGCAAAGCACAGCATGGGAGACCGTGTGGCCACACGTCTCTTACGTCTGGGATGCAGGTGAAAACGCCACAGACACTTAAGGATGGGCAGACTATGTCCAGCGACTGGAAACCCATGCATGTTTTTTGACCGACTCTTCTGTTAGGCTTGCAACAGACACAGGAGAGCGTTATGAGTAAGACTGCTGTCCGGCACATTTCAGGCGACTGAAGTAACACCATCTCTGAGACGACATTATTTTCTCAAGGTTTTTAAAATCCTGCGTAGAGCTTGCCCACCTGAATATCCTCTTTAACCCAGCAAAGGTGGCCAACGAAACTCTGCAAACCCGTGAACGGAGAGGTTTCCAAGTCAACGTGATGTTGCCTTCCAGAGCTTAACTATTAATTCCAGATTAATCCCTCCAAAACCCATTGCCTTTCTAAATTGTGCTCTGCTTGGAAAAAGAAGACATTACTCCCATGCTGCTACGGGTCTTATTTTCCTTGGCACCTCCCCGTCTTCCCATAGAGATGCTTTTGCCCCACCAAGACGACCTACAATGGACTGGCGACATCCCAACTCCCTGTCACGCTTTAGCTTTCCAATGGCTGGTTTTGAAGGCAGCCAACATAGGCTCCCACCCTTTGGGTCACTACCCTAAATGACAAAGGGAGGGAGCTACAGCCCAAGAAGCCAGCTGTTCCAGTCCCACTGGGACTATGCATTTCAATATACAATCAAGGCAAAATACTTTTTTCTAATTATTCGATTTCGTGTAGATGGAACGATGTGATTAGAAATCCCTCCTAGGGAAGGAGTGTGGCTTCAAGTCCCTTAGTGTCCTGAACAGGGACAACGGCCGTGCAAGTGCTGTGTTATACCTGGTTCCGATGCGCTGAATGTCAATGCTGGTGACAGAGATGGAGGTGGGGACCCAGCAGTAAGAACCAGCAGGCTACTTAAAAGGGGTCTCTGAGGGGTTCCTCGTTGTCCCCCCCGTACTCACCAGAGTATCTGCATCCAGGAAGACGCACTTGCTGTAATGGGTGAGGGTCCAACAGTGAAGCTTGGTGAGGGTGACCCCAAGCTCAGGCCTCTTCAGAAAGGCCAGGTGGATGTAGTCTGCACTGTCCATCAGGTTCACCTCGATCACCTCATCAAACACCTTCGACAGGATAACCCTGGAAAAGAGCCACACCAAATACTAGGAGAGCAAGGGACTATTCAACACAGGACATGCTATCCCTTCAAGATGACACCCCTTTGCTACTCACAAAACGGAGCACGGATCCAAAACCCCTAGCAACTTTGGCAATCTCCTTAGCGAACTCTTTGCTGCTCACAAAATGGAGCACGGATCCAAAACCCCAAGCAATCTTTGTGTTCAGGCTTTATTTTTGCCATGGAGTTTTGTATACTTCCCACTCATGCTTAAGCCTTACGCAAACTTAAAAAGCTTGACAGCTATACAAAATTGTCTTAGACTGATTCTGGTCATCCCTGAAGAAGGCAATTCTCTTAGAAAAATGTGTGTGCTGTGGGAATGAATGCTGAGCACATACAGACAATCTCTATCAGTTTTTGTTTTATGATCATTTTTTATTTTTTTCATTTTATGTATTTACTTTTTGCTTGTATTTTATGTATTCAAAACCTACATTGTTGGTTGCATACAAGTTCAACATTCAAATGTTGAAAGACATTTTGTCAAAATGAAATTTTCCTCTATTCCATTAACTTATTTTTTTGCTTACGTTCTACTTCATCATAGACCAGAATGTTTGGGGATGCAAAGAATTAAGGAAGACCTAGAAAAAGGATGGTAGAAGGTCAAAAGGATACAGGGAGCCAATCAGGAGAGTTACCCATGCCCAAGCTGGAAGCACTTTGAACAGGAAAACAAATAAGAAACCCAAAGTATAAAATGAATCTTCATGGGTCAACATTAGTATTAATATTAGTATCAAAAATATATTAATATCATATTAGTATTAATATGCTAATTAATAGATAAGTAAATGGGAAAGAAGGACTAGCAGAAGAATTCCAAATAATAAATGTATTAGGAATGAGGGAAATAGAAAATCACCACTGGGGGTGGCTGGGTGGTTCAGGTAAGCATCCTACTCTTGATGTTGGCTCACAGATGGTGAGGTCGAGCCCCACATCAAGCTCTGTGCTGACAGCGTGGAACCTGCTTCAGCCTCTCTCTCTCTCTCTCTCTCTCTCTCTCTCTCTCTCTCCCTCTCCCTCTCTTTCTGGCCTCTCCCTTACTTGTATGCATACCCTCTCTCCCTCTCTCTCACAATAAATAAAATAACATTTGTAAACAAGAAAAGAAGATAAAATCACCATTAGGCTAACGCTGCAGTAATAATTGCTGTTGACAAGGTTCTCCGATGGATGCTAAAATCAATGGGTGAAGGTTTTGAGAAGCAGCAGCATGTTTTCATAGTCTGAATGTATCTCCCCAAGATATTTATCAATTACAAAGACAAAAATCATAACCCCACAGATAGAACCTTATCCATGTGACCAAGGTTAATATCACCCTAACAGGACACAGCCACATCACATACTCCTTGATAGGATGCCCTAAAAGAGGTACATCACTCCTGCAGACTTTTTTTTTTTTTTGCCAAAAATGCATAACCTCTACTAATGAGAAAATACTGGACAAACCCAAGCTGAAAGGAATTCTATAATATAACTGACCAGTACTATTTGAAAATGTCAAGATCATGACACGTAAGGAAAGAAAAAGAAAATGTGATAGATGGGAAGTCACAAGGGCAGATGTGATAATTAATGCAGGGTCCTGGATGAGAACAGAATCATCTAATATCAAGCACATCCTTTCTTTTCCACATTTTGTGTTGCTATTGAAGATGCCTCCTGTACACATCCAGGATATGGCTGGATTTTATGTTTATTTTCCCCTGGTGGTAGTCTCTCTCCCTTAAAAGGGGTTTTTAACCCATTCACATTTAGTATCATCATTGACATATTCTTACTGAGTCCTGCAATTTTATTCTTCCCCCCCCCTTTTTTTTTTCTTTTACATTTATCATACTTTCTTCTTCTTTGTAATCCTTTCCCGCCTTCCACTGCATGGATTAGATTTTTTTTTTCCATTCCATGCATTTTTCCATTAATGCTTGGGAACCTGTACATACCCTTTATAGTCTTCTGGTGGTTACCATCCTCAGACTGTCAACACACATATTTGAACTTATATTTTCTGGGGCACCTTGGTGGCTCAGTTGGTTGAGCATCCAACTTCAGCTCAGGTCATGATCTCATGGTTCATGAGTTTCAGCCCCACATTGGACTCTATGCTGACAGCTCGGAGCCTGGAGCCTGCTTCAGATTCTGTGTCTCCCCCCTCTCTGCCTCTCCCCAGCTCGTGCACGGTCTCTCTCTCTCTCAAAAATAAAACATTTAAAATTCTTTTAAAAATATTTTTTCTACCAAACGTAAAGAGAGTCGGCATCTGTATGTTCACCCCAGAAGAGGCAAGAACATCACCTGATGTTCACTTCTGTCCCTCCCCACTGCACTCCACAATCACCTTGTTGTGGAGTGTAAATCCCAGACTATTTTCATAACTATGCACAATGCATTTACAATTCAATCCGAGTTCTACTTATTTATTTGTTTAGCAATGCTTCTTATATTACATGTTCCTGCCTGGATTCATAGTTCATTCTGGTTGAGTACATCCTGAAGTAATTATGTTCTCAAAAGGTCTTTGAGGGGTAGAATTATTAAGCTTTTACGTATTTGGAACATCTTTATTTTGCTTTCGAATTGCATTAATGCGGCTGAATTGAGAAACCCCATTCCACAAGTACTTTGCGCTCCAGAGAATGTGAGACATCCACTGTCTCAACCTGACGGATGCTCAAGTGCACTTAGCGCCTTTCTCCGCTCTTTGTTGGGTTCATTCATGTGCTCAGCGCTCACGGGGCATTCGCAACCTAAAACCCTTTCTCAAAGCGGAAATAGGAGATGAGTTCCTCCCTACAATCCGTTCTTTTCCTCTTTTTGAAATTTCCATTATTAAGCAGGTGTTGGCATTTCCCAGGCGATCCGTTGTATCCCGTACCAGCTTTCATGCTCATGCCTTACGTTTTTTTGTGTGCTTCACTGAACAGTATTGAAAGTACCTACGTGTCTGAAAGAGTGCTATTTCAACGCCAAGTTCCCCTTGCTTTTAACCCAGTTATTTATGGAATTTATGGCATCCTCAGGGTTGTGTAAAGATCCGGGAGCCAGGAGGGTGGAGGGCAAAAAAAGCATCACTCGGTGTTGCTACAAATAGATGCTGGTGTCACGTCCTTGAATTCTTTTGTTCAGTTCTGCTTGTTTTCTCAAAATAAATCCCTGGTCTTGGAGTTGAGTGTCACGGATACAATTTGTTTGAAGCTCCGAGCACGTGCTCCCGGGTTTGTTTCTGTGCAGAAAGATGACTCCACTCTGCACTTGGACCCTACAGCGGACAAAAGCAGAGTGGTGGTCCCCATACTCACACCCTCGGTCACTTGCGGTCACCTGTCACTGTCTGTCTTCTACTGGGCCACAGGGCACCGTTCCTCAGCTCTCCCGACGCCTGCAAACCGTGTCATGATTCTCCAACACTGGACCTTCCCAGGGTTACTGAACGTTTCTGAATATTTTACGGCTCGTCTTCGGTGGACCAGAAGACTGGCAGAAAGTCAGTGTGGACAGCTTGTACCAATCCCGAGGAGACGGGAACAGAGGAAGGAATCACATGGGAGTCATGGGGATGCTCTGGGCTCTTTGAGGACTGTTCTCTCTAAAAAAAAATATGACGGTCCCCAATCACCGGGGCAACTGATGGGACAGTAGGCAACCAGGAAGTACCCCACGTTTTCCATCTTAATCCCAACCAAGACTAACCTCTCTGGTTATAAATATCCTCCAAAGATACAGTGATGCTTCCCACCCTCAATCCCTGTTACGTCCACCTGTCCGTCTGTGCGTCCTGTTTGTAAGACTTCCTTGAACATGATACAGACAACAAGCCTCGTCCCCACCGCAGATCTCCTTAATGTGCCCCTCACTTTGTTTGATCTTTCACATTTACACATGGTATTTCTGACCAACAGAGGTCTGGCTCTCAGCCTCTGATTTAATTTAGAAGGGTTTTCCCAGCTTTCGGATGAATGGCCCATCCATCATATCAGTGTCTGGAGACACGTGTCTTTCCGACAACCGCAGGGAGGGTCGTGGGTGGTGACTCTACCGGCATATCCCGAATGGAGACCAGAGATGCTGGTCAGCACCCAACAATGCACAGGACACCCCACAACAGACAGACATCCAGCCCCAAATGGCAGTAGTGCCCGAGCCAAGGCACCCTGATCTACCGACTTCTAAGATTTGTCTACACTTTAAAAAATGTTACACTTCCTCATTTGGATTTCATCCTGGTACACGTTTAACTTTATATTAAAAGGACTGGATCACTGCCTTTCTCTGTAAATCAAGTTGGGGTCTCAAGCTTAGGACAGTTTGTTAAAATAAATGAAGACGTTCATTTTCCCCCCTAGGTTCTGAGATAGTTCCTATCACATGGAAATTAATTTCTTGTGGCCAACGTAACAGAACGCCCTTGATCAACTGCCCAGTCACAGGACCTTCTAACTGATAAGTCTCTGTTCCCCACCCCCAGGTACTGGGTAGCAATGTTTTCTATGTTTTCTATGCCTTCTAGCATTCTTTTTTAAGATTCCATTTTTTTTTAAGTTTATTTATTTATTTTGAAAAAGACAGAGAGAGCGCCAACCAGGGAGGGGCAGAGAGAGAGAGAGAGAGAGAGAGAGAGACAGAGAGAGAGGGGAAACAGAATCCCAAGCAGAGAATTTCTGATTTAAAATGTCTGAGGGCAATGCTGTTTTTTAAATGTGTTTTGCTCTTAATGTCTACGTTTATCACATTACAGTCAAAGGACATAACATCCAATTCCTGCGCCAAGTAACACATTAAATGCCTCCTTGTGCCGTGAGTATAAAATCAATTTTTCTAAGTGGTCCGTGGCAGATGAGAAAAAGGGCCATTGTTTATAGAACGCGTAACGTTTAAGAGACACCTTATGCTTTATTCGTTAGATCAACTTACTTACATGTCTGCTTTGTGAGTTAAAAACCAGCAAAACGCTTTGAAAAGACTCTGCCTCTACGGTTCTTTCCGTCTGCCTGTGTATCAGATAGGTTTTATTTTTACGTGCTTTGTACAGGGATCGTTGGTGCACGGTCTTGAGCGGTATTATGTAACGTGTGAATTCTCCGCTTGATTCGATAGCGTCTCTTGCCTGGATCCGTGCACTCGGAAAAACCCTCTGATCGCCTCTGCTTTTCCTTCCTTGTACGTGTGATCCAATCCATCTGTCCATCCTTTATCAAATAAATATATCAGATAGAGGAGGAGGGGTGGGGGTTGGGGAACAGGTGACAAGGACGAAGGAGGGCACCTGTCGCGATGAGCCCCGGATCCTGTATGGACATGTTTAACAGCTATATTATACACCTGAATTCACACAAGTCTGTTCTTACAACAGTCACCTTCAAGACAGTTCTCTTTAGTAGGAAGATGAAGAAAAAAGAGAATTCTCTTTATTAGAAGCAAACGTAGCAAAGGAAAAACGGGCAGTCATGGGATCTGCTCCTGGAACCATGACCGGGGTCACCCGGAAAGCACCCAGAAGGAACGCGGGGTTGCCCACGCAAACGAGCACCATTCGCGACCATGTGGTGACACCCCTACGCGCGTCTGCACAGACGGGAGCCTCCCCACGCTCAGGTGCAAATGCACAACCCGCTCTACAGAACCAGGACGTCTGAGGAGCTCACGTGTCTGCATTCGCGAGCACGTGCCTATGGCCGTGAAGGCGTCGTGATCAATCTGAGCTTGGAATCGTCCTCGACCTCCCGTGGCAAACCTTGCGTGGCGATCTCAAGGTCCCGGACTGTGGAGCGCCTCAATTCAGATCGCTGCAAGGGCGCCCCCTGTTCCCGGGACACATGTCAGGGGCCCATCGAGGCAGGAACCTGCACCTGCTTCCTTGTCCCCGCCTCCTGCACCTGCTTCCTTGTCCCCGCCCCCTGCACCTGCTTCCTTGTCCCTGCCTGTACAGACACAGTGTCCGCTGACCATGGGGCCAAGTGGGGATCCTGTTTCTACTGGGCTGGTGCTGTATGCCCGCAACGCCCCCACCCCACTGCCTCTGCTCTCCTTCATGGGACCATCAACCCCACCCTCGCGTACTGCCGACCTCCCGACCGCTCCCAGTGTCTCGTCCTGGAGAGCAGGTGGCAGGCACAGCGTGGATGTGCAGGCTGGGATCTCAGCTGGGTATGCCCGCCCGAGGGGTGCTGCTAACAGGGGGCCAGAGAGGGGCACCGACAGCACCCAACCCATCAGGCACCGTGAGGCTTCTCGATCAGCCGTCCCTCGCGTGGCTCGCCTGGTTGTGACATCCCTGGGCCTGCTGGCCGACCCTCCCCAGCCTCTCTCTCCCAGAGTCACCACGAGAAACAGAGCTCTCCTCCGTACCCAGACGCGCACTCACCACCACGACCGACAGACGCCCGGAAATCCGCGTGCAACACAGAGACACGTACGCACTCATCGGGAAGCAGAGCCCCGTTCCGCCCTCCCAAGGCTCCTGCACAACCGCCTGAGGATCCCCCGACTCCCGAACTGACATCTCTATCTTCCTTTGGGAGACCTGCCTACTTGGATCACAACTGGCGCGTACCAGAGTCACATGCCCCCCGTGACGGCCCGTGATCCGGACCTCCCTCACCTCCCCGAGCATCGGCGGCCTCGCGTCCCTGCACAGCAGCAGGAAGCGGCCGAGCGCGTGAGAATCTCCCCGTCTTACCTGAGCAGGCTGGACACCTGTGAGGTGATGAGAACCACCAGCTTCCTGGTCGCCCGCTGCGTCCTCAGCGACTGTCCCAGCACCAGAGCGCCCTGGCAGTACGTGTCATTGGTGGCCAGCGTCACGAACGCCTGGTCCAACACTGTGGACGTGGACAAAAACACCAGAGTGACGTCCCGAGGCGTCTCCCCAGGTGGCCGGGCTCGAGGTCAGCCCTGTCTCTGCCTCTGAATCATCGCAAAACTGCTCAATATTTCTCAAACGTTCCCTGGGAACACTTTCCTTACATCCTTTCTTTTTTTTATGTTTTCCTTTATTATTTTTTTAATAACCTGTACATCCCACGTGGACCTTGAACTCACGCCCCTGAGATCAAGAGTCACACGCTTCCCAGTCGGGCTCCCTGACGTCCCTTTTCATTGCAAAACACACACAGGGGCGTCTGGGGGGCTCAGGCGGTTGAGCGTCCGACTTTAGCTCAGGTCACGATCTCACGGTTCGTGAGTTCGAGCCCCACGTGGGGCTCTGTGCTGACAGCTCAGAGCCTGGAGCCTGCTTCCCATTCTGTGTGTGTGTCTCTCTCTCCCTCTGCCCCTCTCCTGCTCACACACACTCTCTCTTTCTGAAAAATAAGTAAATATTAAAAAAAAAAAACTAAAAAAAAATCACACAGACACCCATGGAGTGTAAGGAGACCCCACCCGTGAGGCACAGCCCAGCAGAATATGATTGTAAGGTACTGATGCTCCAAATATCTGATCCTGAGCCCAAGCACATGGAAACGAGTCAGCCACCGTCCGATGATCCGAGCTACATTCTAGACGCCCGTGAGACTCGCCACAAAAAAGCTACGCCCGGTTTCCCAACGCGTGGACAGGACAGGAGGAAACGGTAACAGCAGATCCCACTGAGGGCCATCTGCAATCCAAGTGCATCGTCCCTCCCGGTGTTCGTGTCTCCTGGGACTTCCGGACTTAGTTCCTGGTCCGCCCAGAGCGCGTTGCCAGGAGAGACACAACGGCGTAAAGAAATCCTGGGCAGGCTCCGTGCTGTCTGCAGAAATTAAAATTCGCAGCACGCGGCGTGGGGCCCGAACACACAGACCTCGGTTCTCAAAGGCCAGAGAGCCGAGCTGAGCCCTCCCCTCCCCTCCCCTCCCCTCCCAGCAGGGCTGGCGGCTCCCAAAGGAGGGCCTGAAGGACTCACATTCACAGTAAATATAACGTGACAAAGGCAAGCTTCTGAGTGAGGCCTGTTTCTTGGGGCACCTCCTTGCTGCTAAGAGGATTGGGCGAATTCCACGGTCTCCTCTGTGGCTTGAGTCTTACCCCACACTTGAGAACTCAACTTTCTAGGCGCCAAATACCCATCTACCTACCTGTTATCCATCCATCCATCCATCCATCCATTATATCTATCTATCTATCTATCTATCTATCTATCTATCTATCTATCTTTTATCTATATTTATCCACCCATCCATCCCTCTAACCATTAATTTCTGCGTCTGTCTGTCTATCTATCCATCCATCCATCATATCTATCTATATCTATCTATCTATCTATCTATCTATCCATCCATCATATCTATGTATCTATCCATCGAACTATCATCTATCTCTCTATCCATCTATCTATCATGTATCTATATCTATCCACCCATCCATCCCTCTAACCATCCATCTATTTCTGTGTCTATCTGTCCATCCATCCATCCATCCATCATATCTATCTATCCATCATATCTATCCATCTATTTATCCATCCATCCATTCATCCATCCATCCATTCATCCATCCATCCATCAATAAATCCATCCATCTATCCATCCATCCATCCATCCATCCTATCTATTATCTATTTATCTATCTATCATCTATCTATCTATATCGCCAACATATCAATCACCTACCATCTATCTATAGATCCGTCATCTATCATTTACTTACCACATATTATGCACCACCTGTCATCTGTCAACCATTTATTACAATCACCTATCTATCCATTCATCCATCCATCATATCTGTTTGTCTGTCTGTTATCTATCTGCCCATCCATCCATCCATCCATCCATCATCTAGTTATCTCTTTTTCTATCAATCTAGGGTTTTTTGGGGGTTTTTTTTGTTTTTTTTTTTTACACAACTGGCTTTGAATGCTGTTCAGTCTGCAGGGACAGGGATAGCACTCACAGAAATATGGACAACAAAAAACAATGTTGTGGGAAAAGCAAGGAGGGTAGTTTTGCCACGAGGTGCTGGAAGGCTGAGGAGACACCCCTGCGATGTCTGAGACATGGGAACAAAGACTGGGGTCCCCTGGAGACCTCACGGTGACGAGAGAGAGCCCCGGACCAGAACGGATGGCGCTGTGACAGGACGGCCATGCAGACAAGAGGCAAGTGTTGCTCAGCTGGCCCGAGATAAGGTACTGGGTGGAACAGAACACGAAAGTGTCCAAACACTGGTAACGGCACACACTGGTTTTGCAGCGTTTTGTAGGGACATAAATGTACCTGATGTAATCGATGGGTGTTATGAGCTGAATTACATCCCCCCGCCAAATTCACACAAACTCCTCCCCCCTGGGACCTCAGAATATGGATATATCTGGAGATGGGGTCTTTGAAGAGGAGATTAAGGTAAAATGAGGTCAGTAGGGTGGGCGTGATCCCACAGGACTGAGGTCCTTATAAGAGGAGTTTAGGATACAGAATGGCACAGAGGGCCGACCACATGAGGACACAGGGACAAGATGGTCTACACACGAAAAAGAGAGGCCACAGGAAGCACCAGTCTCAGCCCCGCCCGGATCTGACTCCCAGCCTCCAGGACCAGGAGAAAAGACACGTATGTTATCTGAGACACGTCATCGAGAGTATTTGTCACAGGAGTCCAGTAATGGCACACCCAGCCCGGGGGAAGAGCAGCAGAGAAATCACCCAGTGACCCTTCCTCACAGAAAAAGAAAATCCCCAACGAAGCTTGCTTGGATAGCACCCAAAAAAGAATGTCAAATTCTGCCCGAGCGGAAGGTAACACCATGACCCGACAAAGACCCAACTAGGTTACTCCTACTCATTGATCTTTTCGATGATCAGGAGCCCGGCTGCCCTGTACCTAAGGCAACTGTCAGGCCCAGAACAATTAATTAGATTTCCAAGCATCTCACGTTTCAGAACGACCAGGATTGGACACATCAGGGGCTTCCTCATGAGGCACGGGGTCTCCGGGGACCCCAAATGATGCACTGCGGACAGGCAGTTCGTTCGCTGATTCCTCCAGAAGTCACAGCCGGGGCTGGGACCACTGAGCGGGTTGGACACAAGGACCTGGGCCTGATTCTGCTCAGGATGGACAGCTTCGTGATCCCGCTAACAGGAGTGCACAAAATCACTCACGGGGAGGATCCCCATCAGAGGAAGCAACGCAGACCAATGGGTCTCCACCTTGACAAGGATGAGAATTCACCCACCCACACAGTCCTGCTTTTAAGAAGCTACCACCGACCAAGTTTCCATAAGGCATCAGCCAATGCGGGTTTAAGAAAAAACAAACAAAACAGATATTCCTGCAAAAGCGAGTTCAGCCAGACGAACGTGGCAGCTGAGAGTTTCCCAATGGGTCTGGAAGAAACCCGTTTATTTTTACCCCTGTCTCTTCCTGGCCTGTCCTCCACTTGACCTGTCTTCCATCCGCCCCCCTCCGAAATAACACAGCCGGCTGGCTCCCCCCTCCCCCCCCTCCGTTTTTACTCAAAGCTGGTTTCTGTTCCCCCCCGCCCCCACCCAAGGAAAATGTGGAATCCACAGTTGGGGTCTTGGAGCACGTTGCAGGGCCGACCGGGATGTGTCCCAACGCCTCTCACTGAATGCTGCCATTATCCACAGGCCCCAGCGGCTTCGGGAAGGTGGTTTCCCCTGGGCAGGAACGCAGGCCTCTCCCTGCAACACAGGACCTGTTTTCCTCCTCCTGGGAACAGACTCTTAACAGCGGGAACCACAGGGAACCATGGTCCTGCGTCCCCGCTCAACAATTCTCCTTTCTAAGGCCAGAGAAGAGGAAAGCACAGATTTACCAACCTCTGAATAAAAAGTAACGTGTTTTGTTTTTGTTTTTGTTTTTGTTTTTTTTTTCTTTCTCTAATGGGCTCGTGCATGGTCACGTCTGGTCTGGTGCAAGACGGGGGGTGGCTTTGCGCCAGCAGGAGCACAGGCATCTTTCTCGGGGGGCGAACGTCACATGCTAATCACCCAATTGTGTGGCTCCCTGAAGTGCCCACGTTGGACGTCCACAAAACCCACGGCCACGTGCGAAGGGCTGGATCTGAGCCCTCGGGGTCAGGCCCAGCCTGAAGTCCCAGGCGTGCGGCCACCCTAAGCCTGCTGCGGTGCGGGGAGATGACCCGGAACCTGCTCTCTGTCGCCCGGTTGCTGAGAACCCCACACAGTGCAATCCTGTGGCCAAGAAACCGGCCCTCTGGAACTCCCCGGGCAGCGACTGACAGGAGGAAAATTCGGGAGTCTCCAAGCCCCCGGCCCATGCTATAAATGGCCCCTCCCCGCTGGTGAGACTCCCCCCAACTCCGCCCACCTGTCAGCACCAGGCTCTGCGAAAGCTCGGTGGCACTGGGGAGGCGAGGGGCTTGGGGAGACTGTGGGGGCACAGCGGGGGTCTCTCCAGATCAGATGCATCTCACAGGGGCCACAAGGAACAGGGAGGCTGAACGCCAAAGCCTTCTCCGACTCACCCGGCATGGTTCCGCGCTCGCTCGTCGCCTGGCGCACAGTGGGGCTGACCCCCTGGGCTCTCCTGGGCGCGCGGGTGGACTCCGCCGGCTGCAGCAGGGCCTAGCAGAGGCGGCTTCGTCGTGGTCGTCGTCTCCAGGGGACCCGCGCGGAGCTCCAGGCCTGCAGGCGACAGCTGCACTCCAGATACCCACAGCTGCAGCCCCAGCCCGGCGCGCCCCGACCCCGGGCCCTGCTGAACCCGAGCCCCCTCCACGACCCCCGTGCCCCGCACGTCCTCGTCCGTGCTCGTGGGCAGGCTCTGTCCTCCAACCAAGCTCCCCTCGACCCTGTTTCCTCGACCCGGAGTCACCTGCGACCCCTCTGCGCCCCGGGGCACCCTCAGGCTCGCTCTGGCCCTAGCCCGCCCGGGTGTCAGAAGCGTCCCCGCCGTGCCCGGCACTCCCTCCAGCCTCCGCCGTGTCCCCCGCTCCCTCCGGGGGCCCCTAGACCCCTCGAAGCTCCCGAGTCACCTGCGGCCCCGCCGCGCCCCGCCCCTCCTACGAGCGCCCGGAGGCCTCGGCCCCACCCTGGCCCCGCGCCCCCGTCGCCTCCTCCCCTGCGGGTCCCCCACAGCGTGCGCACCCCGCCCCTCGTCCCTCGGCTCCCCCGCAGCGTCCCCCGCCCCGGTCCCCGCCACGCCCCAGGGGCCTCCACGCCCCCGCACGTCCCGAGCGCACCAGCAACCCGGAGACACCCTCCCCGGACTCCTGCCCAGGACCCCGCAGCCCCGCGCCCCCCACACTTCCTGCGCACTCCGGCAGCCCGGCGCCCCCTCCCCAGATCCCTGCCCAGCCCCCTCAGTCCCGCCCCCCCATACCTTCTGCGCGCCCCCACACCTCCTGCGCACTCCGGCAGCCCGGCGCCCCCTCCCCCGATCCCTGCCCAGCCCCCGCAGCCGCGCGCCCCTCACACCTTCTGCGCGCCCCCCACACCTCCTGCGCTCCGGCAGCCTCTGGCCGGGCAGGCGCTGGGAGGCCCCGCGGCCCGCGCCCCGCGATTGGCCGCTCGCCGGAAGCCAGGCCCCACCCCCGCTCGGCCGCAGGGGCGCAGGTCCCCACCTCCGCCGCAGACCCCGCCCCCCCGGCCAGCGCCAGAGGGAGTCGCGACGGCCCTCCGTCCACGCCCCTGCCCCCACCCCACCACGAAGCCCCCTCCTTGCCAAATCCTGGAGCCCCAGGTTTGGAGGTTTGCACATTTAACCTTCAACCAGCCGGCTCCAAAGTAAATGTTTGCAGTGGCCTGGCCGGCCTGGGCTCAAGGCCAGCGAGCTGCCCTGCGGAGGCCACGCTGGAGACCTACCCGTAGGGACCGCGACGCTGGATCTTAACCGAATTCGGGGCGAGCGCAGGGAAGAGTGAAGCGGGCGCGCGCAGGAAGGCGGGAGAGGACCACAAGATTAATGAAGTCTTGGCGCCTCAGCACTTGAATCCGTGCGCGCCTGGGCCAGGGCACCTGTGAGTGTGCGCGCGAGTGGGCGCGCGTGCGCACGCAGGGGTGTGCCTGTGACCCCGCAAAGCACCAGAGGGTGCGTCTAAGACTTGGATATGTGCGGGACCGACCTCAGGCATGGATGCAACAGTGAGCCAGCCTATCCGCCGGTGAGTGAGTGAGTGAGTAGCGAAGGGAATAACTGAGCGCATGCTTCCGTCAAAGGAGGAGGGAATCCATGAATGAGTATAGGAGTGCGTGCAGTGCATGAATGAGTGAGCTCCTGCGCCATCGCTGGGGGAGGGGTGCCCATATCCGTGCATGAGTGAGTTCCTGCACCGTCACTGGGGGAGGGGTGCCCGTATCCACGCATGAGTGTGTTCCTGCACCGTCACTGGGGGAGGGGTGTCCGTATCCACGCATGAGTGAGTTCCTGCACCGTCACTGGGGGAGGGGTGCCCGTATCCACGCATGAGTGTGTTCCTGCACCGTCACTGGGGGAGGGGTGTCCGTATCCACGCATGAGTGAGTTCCTGCACCGTCACTGGGGGAGGGATGCCGTATCCATGCATGAGTGAGTTCCTGCCCCATCGATGGGGGAGGGGTGCCATAGCCATGCATGAGTGAGTTCCTGCCCCATCGATGGGGGAGGGGTGCCCGTATCCACGCATGAGTGAGTTCCTGCACCATCGCTGGGGGAGGGGTGCCCGTATCCATGCATGAGTGAGTTCCTGCCCCATCAATGGGGGAGGGGTGCCCGTATCCATGCATGAGTGAGTTCCTGCACCATCGATGGTGGAGGGGTGCCCGTATTCATGAAGGCGTGAGTTCCTGCCCCATTGATGGGGGAGGGGTGCCATAGCCATGCATGAGTGAGTTCCTGCACCATCGCTGGGGGAGGGGTGCCCGTATCCATGCATGAGTGAGTTCCTGCACCATCGCTGGGGGAGGGGTGCCCGTATCCATGCATGAGTGAGTTCCTGCACCATCGCTGGGGGAGGGGTGCCCATATCCATGAAGGCGTGAATTCCTGCACCATCGATGGGGGAGGGGTGCCCGTATCCACGCATGAGTGAGTTCCTGCATCGTCACTGGGGGAGGGGTGCCCGTATCCATGAAGGCGTGAGTTCCTGCAGCATCACTCGGTGGATGGGGAAGGGGGAACACGGGTACCCAGAAACGCTGCCTTGAAGAGACGAATATCTTGGACGCACAACTTGAAGGGTCAGCAGAGGAACGCAGGGTAGGAGTTAGTGTTAGGACAGGAGACACGTGAGCCATGGAGAGTCACAGAGGGAGGGAAATGGCAGCCAAATGGGCCAAGAACTCCTGAGACCAGACAGCTCGTGACTGGGGCCATGGGAGAGCGTTAAGGACCAGTGGTCAGAGAGAGCAGGCAGTTCCTTCTAGAGCATTTCATTCTGTGTGGCCTTCCTGGATCCAATGAGCTGTCATTGTCCTTCTAGCTCTGGGGTCCAGGGGACATATATCTGCAGGGGGAGTTGACATGCCTGTTGTTCAGGGACAGAACCGGGCTTCCCGCTTTGCGAAGTCACCTGGGGTAGGGAGGAGGACAGAAGACTCACAGAGGAGGTCACCTCCCCACAACAGGACTTTGGTGGATCTCATGATTCCCCATTGTGACAAGTGGCCCACAAGTGACTGCATGGGGAACAGGGGCTTTGCATCCTTAAAAGCCGCAGGCCTCAGAGGGCTTGGAAAATCAGGACCTTGGGCGTAACAATGGCAGAGACGGAGCAGGGAAGGGACCCAGGTTCCAGCAGCCCCTGTCCACAGAGACAGCAGCTTGATGGATAACCATCCGCCTCGGGGCACAGGTGCTGGTGGGGTTATTCACCCCAGGGCCCAGAGGGGCCCAGAGCTGTTAAGACCTTACAAGCCGGTGAGGGAAGTGGGCGACGCCATCTGGAACACGCAGGGGCAGCGCCCCACCCCATCATGCTCACGGTCTCCAGAACTCACACCTGGTGAGCCACGAAGGTATCGTGGGTCTGACCCCACCGGAGAGGGGCTTATGGAGCTCCCTGCCCCCACCACGGGCTGTGTGCACCTGCTTGACCACTTCTGGGGTCTGGAGAGGCATCTGCAGGGCTCACTGAGCCTCTAGAAGGTTCTCTGAAATCTCCGCAGCCTCCAGACTAGCAGTGGGAAGAGGAGAAACGTTCTCAGGAAGGTGGACAGCATGGGAAAGAGGTCCGGTGTGAGTCCTGCTCGGCCCCCCACAGCCCCCTCGCTTCCAGGGGCAGGGGGAGGCTCCCTGGCCTCTGTGGTGGTCTTCCTTCTGGCTCCATTATTTCCCGAGTGTCCCCACACATCCGAGCCACGGGATCATTCTGTTGGGCCTCATTCTGGCCTGTCAGTGAGCAAAGTGTGGAGTGCTGCGTGCAAAGGCCCTCCTATGAGGCATGGGGTCCTGGGACGGGACTCCAACAGTAAGAGATCCATTTGCAAATGTCCCAGACGGGTCCTGCCTCCTTTACTACATGGGGCAGTGAGGTTCCCAAATTGTCCCCTTTCTGTGGGTCGGAAGCTGTCTACCAGCAGGGTTCCCCCCCCCCCCCCCCGGCACCGGTGACGTGTGGGGCAGGGCATGCTCAGTCCCCTGAGGGGCAGAATCAGCACTAGGTAGTTAGCTATAGGGAGGGAGGAGGGGAGGGAGGGATGCATGGATGGATAGATAGATAATAGGTATGATGGATGGATGGATGGATGGATCGATAGATAATAGATAGATACATACATACATACATACATACATATGTTGGATGGATAGGTAATAGTTGGATAGATAGATAATAGTTGGATAGATGACAGATGGATGGATGGATGGACGGATCGATGGATTGATCGATAAATAATGGATAGATACGTACATACATGCATACATACGTATGATGGATGGATAGATGCATAGGTAGATACGATGGATGGTTGGATATTTAGATGGGTAGACGAATGGAGTCTCTTGTCCCGAGGCAGGGTTTCTTGCCATCAGCGCTGCTGACATCTGGGGCTGGATGACTCTTTGACATGGGGCGTCCTGGGCACCGTGTTGCCCAGCGTCCCTCCCTGGTCTCCACCCACCATCTGCCAGGAGCCCCCTCACCCAGTTGTAAGAACTGAAAATGTCTCCAGACTTGGCCCCGAGGCCTCCGGGAACGAAACCACGCCTGGCTGAGAATGCCCGTCCTGCGGCAAGAGAGCCTTCTGGGTGGACGCCAGCTTGGGGCCGCACCAAGCAGAGCCGGCTGCCAGGCCCTGAAACCGGGGCGTCCCCGCCCCCGCGTCACACCACATCGTGTGGGGCGTTAGTCCCAGGGGTGTGTGCGCGCGGAACGAAGGCTCAGTGGGCACCGTGGGGGTCTGCGTGCGGAGTGCAGTCTGACCTGGCGCCTATCCTGAGTGTCCCCCCTGCGGCCCAGGCACATCCCTGTCCAAGCGGAGCACAAGCCTCCAGCTTTCCATTCACACGCACGTCGCGGACCTCCAGGCCACTTACCAGGAGCCTCTGTCGCTTCTCCACGTGCCCGGCGTGCGCACAGCAGGGTCCACCCTGAGTCCTGGCCTCCACCCCCACAGGCCAGGGGCACCCGCCCACCGGCCTCCAAAGCCAGAGGCAGGAGCTAAGGGCGGGGGCGGGGGGGGGGACGCCCTCTCCCTAGGAGCCTGAGGGGCAGGGAGGTCCGGCTGGAGGGCGCAGATGGCTTCTTGTCCTCCCGGCGCCACCCTTTCCCTGTGCTGAGTCGCAGATAAGCGCTCCCAAAGGGAAGCTGGAATTCTGGTGTCTCAGCCCAGCTCTCAGAGGACCAGAAACGGGGCCAGGGGCTGGGTGGGCTTCACCCCGCCCCCAAGCAATCCACCAAACGGGAGCCCTGGCTCTGCCCCCACCAGACAGGAAGAGCAGCCCCTCCCCCTGGCACCCCCCCCCCCCCCACACACCCAGGGGAAATCTCAGGAATGCACACCCTCAGCGCTTCCCCCGGCCCAGAACCCTGAGAAACAGAAAACTGAGTCTGGGGGCCAGTGGGTGCTGTGTATGCACAAGCCCTCCAGATGCTTGCAGGGAGAGGCTGGGAGGGGGCTCCAGGAGGGGGTCAGCCCTGATCCCTGGGGGAGGTGGGGAGGGGGCTCCAGGACGGGGCCTTTTCTGACCCCTGGGGAAGGTGGATGGGGGGCTCCAGGACGGGGTCAGCTCTGATCTGTGGGGGAGGGGGGAGGGGGCTGCAGGACGGGGTGAGCTCTGACCCCTGGGGGAGGGGAGGGGGCTCCCGGACAGGGTCTGTTCTGACCCCTGGGGAAGGTGGGGAGGGGGCCGCTGGACCCTGGGGGCAGGAGAGAGTGGGCCAGGATGAAAGGCAGCGGGAAATGGCCAATCACCCGAGAGGTTTAGGAGAAGGTTCAGGAACCCCAGCAGCCGTCCTGTGTCCTGAGACCCAGTACCCCCTGCCCCACTCCCCTGCCTGCCCCGTGGGACCCTTGCAGTCCTGAATTTGGGCCTGGAAACCAGGACAAAAGGCAGTGACCCCAGGGGAGCTGCCGGGCTCCTGGCCAGAGGGTGGGTCCATTTTTAACCCCCCAGCGGAAGGTGCGGTGTCCTCTGCTTTCCTGTGATAAGGCGGTTGCTGCGGTTGCTGACTGCACAAGGGAGTCTGTGTTCTCCCCAACGGAGCCCTGGGGAGAAAATGGGACTTTTTTTTTTTTTAAGTTAATTTATTTATTTATCTTGAGAGAGAAGCAGAGCCGGTGAGCAGGGGAGGGGCAGAGAGAGAGGGACAGAGAGTCCCAGGCATCAGATCCTAATCCAGGCGGGGCTCCTATCCCCAGCCCGGAGACCCTGACCTGAGCTGAGGTCAAGACTCTGAGGCTTAACCGCTTAACTGACCGAGCCACCCAGGCGCCCCGAAAATGTGACTTTCGTCCTAGACCAGTGTGATTGTGCAACGCGCCTTTGAGACAAAGGCCGAATGAACTAACTTGAAAAACAAGCGAAAGGATGAGAAAAAATATGCAAATTAAACGACTGCAATTGTATATCCGTATTGTGGGACACGGTCATATCTAAAGAACTGTAATTGCAAGCCGGTGGATACAAAAACAAATAATAATAATCAAAGGACTTCTATGTACTGGCTAACTTTCAACCTCCATCCCCGCCCCGAGTCAAAAGCATAAACGGATAGAAGATACAACCGGAATGCAGATAGGAAATGGGTCTTAATTAGGGCTCCCGAGATTGGTGGGAGGCAGGCTGTGACAGCCGGAGCTACAGCAGCCATCTTGCGCCATGAGTAAAACTGGCTAATGGGCTGCAAAAGCTGAGGTCACCAAACAGACAACTGGGCCACGGGAGGAAATTATTGAACCCTCAAGTTACCCCACCCCAGAGGCTCAAACCTCACTAGGTCTTCTTATGTGATAATATCTTTATGGTTTTATCCATTTCGAGATGGCTTTGTGTGGCTTCCACAGAAAAGCATCCAAATTCATACAATCTAGCAGAAGTTCTCAAGCCTTCTGGTCACAAGACTCCTTGATACTCTTACATTCTGAAATAATCTGTCATTGCCCGCTTTCCTACTGAAACAGAATACACATAGGTCCTGGTGTTCACTGTTCCCTATCACAACGTCATTATATTTGTAATTAATTATATTAATATATATATATTTGTAATATATTGTATTAATAAACGATGATGGGCCTTTGTGGTGGAAAAAAACGTCATTTTAAAAGAATCTTGGTCGGGGTGCCTCGGTGGCTCAGCCAGTTGGGCGTCTTACTTCAGCTCAGGACAGGATCACACAGTTCGTGAGTTTGAGCCCCACATCAGGCTCTGTGCTGACAGCTCGGAGCCTGGAACCTGCTTCGGATTCTGTGTCTCCCTCTCTCTCTGCCCCTCCCCAGTTCATGGTCTGTCTCTCTCTCTCCCTCTCTCTCAAAAATAAATAAATATTTAAAAATTTTAAGAAAAGATTCTCGGGGAGTGCATGAATCATACATACCATTGTCTCTCTTTTGTGACTCCTTCTGAATTTTTATTGTGAAATTTAGCAAACACAAATAACCAACACTTCCTCTTTTATTGATGATTTCCTGACATTGTTGTGCACGTTGTTTTAACAGGTTTTTAAGACTGTAGACCTAGGAAAAATATATAGAAAAAAATGAAATTTCTGAAGCTCTAAGACCTAGCTTTCCTTAAATATATTTTTACAAGCCATATACATATATATTAAAAATATATAAATATAAAATATATTCTATACATTATATTATGTATCCCATATCTGTATATCTATATTATATTATTATATTATATATGTTATATAAATATGAGATATCTATCTTATATATCCCATGTGTGTATATCTTATATATGTAAGATATTATATATAATGTCATGTAAATTCTATATGTCACATATTATAATATAGGTAATTGTATTATATATGATATATATGATTACTTATATATGATATGTATCAATATATATTATAAATCGCCTATAGATCTGTCTATATTATGTTTACTACATAATAATTATAATATGTTTATATATGTTTATGTTATAAACACATATAAACATATTATTATACATATACATGTTTATATATGTTTATATAACAAACATATATAAACATATTATAATATATAATTATATATTATATATGATATATATGATTACATATTATATAGGATATGTATCAATAATATACACTATAAATCACATATATATCTGTCTATATTATGTTTATTATGTAATAATTATAATATATGTTGATATGTTTATAATCTATATATTATATATACCGTATATTATACTTTCCTATACTAATTTATTAACAAATACAATAATGTATATGTATAATGCATATATAATCATATATACATAAAATATATATCTTTTTCTCTTCACCAGAGCTCATTAGAATCACAAGACAACACAGGAGCCATCATCAGCTAACCTACCTTATCTCCACTTGGAATTCTGCACCCCAACTTTTGTCCTCAGCCCCAAGGTCTCATTTGTGAGGAAACTTGATCGCATGACATAAAATCGGTGGCTCTGCACTGCACAACGTCCCTTCCACTCTGAACAAAGCCCTGAACTCTCTAAGGAGTCTGCAAGTGCATAATGTAAAACATAACCCTCTGGGGAGACAGGGGACAGCAGCATTTGGTGTCTCAAAAAGCAATTATCACCTGCACCCAAATGCCTGACCCAGCTGCAGAATCTCTCGCCTCACAGCCCGCAGGGAAGCTGTCCGCACCGTGGTTCGCAGCAGTGGGGCCAAGGAGATGAGGAAGATGTCACTTTTGCACAGTGCTCTTAGCAGGTGTATTTTGGGCACGTCCAGAAGTCCGATGCAGGCACAACAAGGCACCTGTATGCAAGGACCATCCCGTCAGAATTCCAGAAGAGAAGTCCTTCAAAGTGTCGGGAAGGAAAAATTCCTCCTCTACCCTTCAAGGTGTTCCAGCTGGTTCAGGAACTAAATCAACATGAGACAGACTAACCAGAGGAGAAAAAAAAACAAAAGCCAAAAACCAAAAAACTTCGAAGTTTTGTTACGTGTGCACAGAGGCCAATGAAATTGATACCCGAAGAAATGACCAACGCAGGCAGTTTTTATACGTTTTCGGTGGAGATGATACATTTGTGAGAAATGGACAAGATAAAAAACAAACACACACACACACACAGATTTCAGGGGCTGTACTAGTAAGGAATTCTGAACAGAATTGGGGCCGAGGCAGATCAGAAAAAGGAAGGTTTGCATACACAGCCTTTTCAGCTTTAAAGCCCCAGTTTCTGGTGATAAGGGTGTCTTGTTACTTGTTAGTAAGGGAAGGTATTTTTCATACAGGAAACTTGTTTCTTGCTTTCAAGGGGACAGACGAGGGTCTGAGTGAACTTGCACTGGCCATGAATTAACTAACTTCTATTTAAATAATAGGTTTTGTTTCTTAAAGTTGACATATGCGTGCAATCATATGGTATTTCTTTCTCTGACTTATTTCTCTTAGCATAATACACTCTAGATCCATTCACGTGGTTGCAAATGGCAAGATTTCATCTTTTTTTAATGGCTGAATTATATTCCATTGTACGTATACATACATATCTCTAGATATACACAGATATGCATATATCTAGATAGATAGACAGAGTAATAAAACTTTCCAAATCGAGGGTCCCATCACTAGTTTATGAGCAAAAAGAAGTAAACAATATTTTTTTGAAACAAAGCTAAAGCCAGGTTACTTATTTGGTTCAAGTAATTTGTTTGGCCATGTTTCTGACATTCTGACAAACAAACAAAAAATTCAAGGCCCGTGTGAAAGTGGATTAACGTGTCCTGGGAAGGTTGATGGGTTCAGAGCAAGAATTAGCTTTCAGAGCCCCACATGACACGGCTCGAGGACAGAATAAGGATCCTGAAGAACTGTCCCAATGAGCAGAGCCCCCTGGGTGCAGGTTGGGGACCATGTGTCATCACTGCTTTGCAATACCGGATCGGAACAAGTATGACGGGCTCTGAAATCCACCCACCCTTCGTATCACATCCCAACTTGACATTTCTCAGCCATCAAAAAGAAAGGTCGGTGAGCTTTAAGGACAACCGTCTCACACAAGGCAGCAAGAACAGACAGTCCGGGTGCAAGTCCCCATCTTCAGGGACACATAAATCTGATAAGACACCCAGGGATGCAAAGAAAAAGGAAGTAAACTCAATGAGCAAACAAACACAATGTCAATAAACACTTGCTCAAGATAGAGGCCATGGTGGTAGGGACGGGGGGGTAGGGGTGTCCCTGGGATTGGGGACAAATGCACGAGTCCAGGCAGAGCCCTGGTGATGTATCATGAGGAACAAATTTTAAGAAAATGATTAATGTGCTCTCATCAATGCTCAAATTCTCTAGAACAAAAAGCAACCCAAGGTACAGTGAATTGTCTGATGGAAGATAAAATACCAGTGCACATGCAGATCCTGTTTACAAGTCTCCACAACAAGCAAGCTTCATGTAGTCAGAAAAAAAAAAAAAAGGCAATTTGAAAGTCAGATTCTGTAATGTCAGCTCAATCATAAAGCCGTTACTGAACCACATCTATCTATCTATCTATCTATCTATCCATCCATTCACCCATCCATTATATCTATCTATGTATCTATCTATGTATCTATCTATCTATCCATCCACCCATCCATTATATCTATCTATCTATCCATCCACCTATCTGTCCATCCATCCACCTATCTATCCATCCATCCACCCATCTATCTATCCAACCATCCATCATATGTATCTGTATATCTATTTACCTATCTACCCATCTTTCTATCCATCCATCATATCTATCTATCTATCCATCAACCATATCTATCTACCTATGTATCACCTATCTATCTATCCATCTATCTATCCATCAAATATATATACATATTTATAGATACATATTTTTATATATCTTATATAGTATACATTGTATATATATTTATCTTATATAGTATGTGTTTTATATTTATAGTTTATAGTATTTATATACATAAGTATATTCATATATATTTATATACATGAATATAAAAAATATATTTTAAAAACAATATATTTTATATTTATATTTTATAGCACTTATATACTTAAGTATATTCATATATATTTATACATATATAAATGTATATTTTATAAATAATGTTATATATAATGATATATAAATTTATACGCACAAATATGTTGTGTATATATATTATATAATGCCTATATGTCATTACAAACTTGTATTGAATTACCACCATGATTACATTTATAGTGAATTTACCGTGGAAAGAAGAGGGCAATCTTCCAGAGTCCCTGAAAACATCATCTGTGCGTGTCCAGCGGTGGACGCCTGCAGACTCCAAGCGAACACGCTTGTGGAGAGAGATCAGAGCTCGCCCGGGTGTGTTGTACAATTGTCCTACCACATGGTGTCCGTGTCAGGTGTGCACGGTGGCACGGGACACACTCCCACGTTGCCGCGTCTGTTTTGTGGCGAGGACGCCGAAGACGCATGGGGTCCACAACTGGAAGCTTGTACCCTTTTATTAGTAGGTTCTGAGGGTCAGGACCACAGGAGAAGGGGTCCCTCCGTGAAGACACCCCGGTCCTGGCACAGCAGCCCCGCCCCCAAATACACCCCAGATTTCTTCATTGCAGAAGGGGATCATCTGCAGGCACATAGAACTCTCCTGTAGCCTTAGAAATAGAGGTGGCACGCCATTGGCCAGAGCTGTCACATGACTATCATAGCGTGCAAAGGGTTCTGGGAATTGTAGTTCGCCTGGGAAGCCTGGACCCTGGGTATGGCGCCGTTGATTCAGAAGAGGCACAAGGCAGGTTTGGTGGGGACAGCCTCTATTCTCGAACACTCTGTGTGTTTCATTAGTGTCCGCAGATTTGATTTCACGGTCTCATCTTCTAATCTGACTCTAAGAAATATCCTATATATTTCATTGAACCTCATTCTATTTATAATAAGAAAAAAGGTTATTTGTATTTTTTTTTTCACACATCTGCACCTGCAGACCTCACTACCTACCGGGCACGGCTAGGCCTGCTTGTGACACCTCAGCTCCTACACCCCCAGCATCCGGGCGAGGCACAGCCCCGTTATTACACCCACCCTTCAGGTGCAGTTCCTGCAGCCCAGAGAGGTCGTGCAGGCTGCCTGCAAGGTCCACAGGAAGTCACACATACGGATGCAACATGTCGTGACCTGTGCGTGAGTTTCTCAGGGCCGCCACAACAGAGTCCCACACACCCAGCAGCTGAAACAACAACACACGTTGATTCTCTCTCTCAGCTCTGGAGGCAAGAAGTCTGAGATCCGGGGGGGCAGGGCCGCGCTGCCTGTGAGCATTGTACGGGAGGGGCTGTTGCAGACTCACCAACTTCCGGTTCCCCTCTTCTCCTTTTTTTTTTTTAATTTATTTTTATTTTTTATTTTTTAAATTAATTTATATATTTTTTATTTTTTTATCTATTTTTATTTTTTTAACATTTATTATTAAGAGACAGAGAGACACAGAGCGTGAGCAGGGGAGGGGTGGAGAGAGGGGAGACACAGAATGTGAAGCAGGCTCCAGGCTCCGAGCTGTCAGCACAGAGCCCCACGCGGGGCTCCAACCCACGGACCGCGAGATCACGTCCTGAGCAGAAGTTGGATGCTTAACGACTGAGCCACCCAGGCGCCCCGTAATCCGTCTTATTCCAAATGGTGCCAACCTGAAAATGTGTTTCTGGGGGGAGGGGTGAAGGAAGGCCACCCAGTCCTCAGATACCTGCCACGTCCCCCGGGATGGAGCGGAGACCATCTCAGACAGAGCACACACCCAATGGACACACCACCAGGCCCAGGACGGGATTTACTCGATGCCTTATGATTTTTATTTTCCAGTGCTGTTTCATCAACGTCGGTGGGAAACAAAGAAGACGTCTTTTTACTTTATTTTTTTTTTACATTTCTTTTACACGATAAAAATGTACTTATGGCAGTTACAGGAAACCGATGGACGTATGTCGTTATGAATGCTTCCATTCCGTCCAGGAGTGTCTGTGATGGTGTGCATGTGTCTGTCTGTCCACACACACGCATACTTTTTATCAAGACTCAAAATAAACTCCTACCGAAACCCACAGAAAAGACTGCAGAAAGAGTGTTGGGGCCACGAGGCTTTGTCACTCGATGGGGACACTGGAGAAACGTCGGAGGACATTCCCATCCCGATAGCAACCAGATGGTAACCACGGCCATCTTGAAAGTGCTCCAATCACATATGAATCACATCACATCAAGAGCGTTAGCTGTAAATTCCCTTTTCTATTTGGGGAGGTATTTCTAGGTCTTTCTGCATTCAAGTCCTCCCTGGAGACCTACCTCCTAGTCCATAACCATGAGCATGGTGCATACAACAATTTAGGACTTTCCTGGGTCCTCCTGATGAGTTCTGGATTGCAGTAACTATCTTTATGTTCAGTGCTGATATTTAGGGCAAACTCCGAAAGTCCTATAAGCATTTATGTTAATTGAATGAAACTCTATCAATGAGCCCAAATCCTTCCTTTTTCCCAGCTTCCCCTAAAATGTCGCTAAAATAGAAGCAAATACCTAGTATGCTTTTTAGATGCCTGAGGACTTAGAATTTTCTACTCCAGTAAAAAGGGGCGGAAAAAAGTAGAAACCAAGGAAAAGGATGCCATTGCCTTCAACACAGTTGCCTACAGACTATCACATGAAAAATAATACGGGAAGACTCAACAGGCACAAATCATGACTGCCAGCCCCAATTTTCTCCCTTCCCAAAATACCGAAATCCTAAGATTTCGCAGGAAAAAAAGAGAAAAAGTCTGCACAGATTGCCCACGATGTCTTGCACATCAGGGAGTGTATGCACCAGCAACTGGAAATGCCAGCCTTACTGTGTGCTAATAAGGGTTACATGGTCACGGCCAGCACTGAGCAGCGGGAATGGAAGTGGGGGGTGCTGACTCCTTGGGGAAGACTTCCCATGGATCAGGTTTCTCCCCAGAGCCCACTGGAAACCCTCGGAGGGTCCCCCGAAACCCCCAAAAGGAGACAGCACCCCCCAGCCCGAGACCCCTTATGCCTTTGCACCCCTGTTGTACTTTGGGACAATGCGCATCCTGCACCGTGAGGTAGTTCTGGGGAACCCACCACAGCCTCGCAATCTGGTCAAAGGAGTCATCGAATGTGCAGGTCAGACCGTCTTCTTAGGACCCAAGGCTTGGCTAACTTGTCTTTATAAACACCCCCCTCCCCTGCCCGGCGGATCAGAAATTCTTTGTCAGGCGATCGGTCCCCTCCAGACAGAGACGCTTTAGGGTGGCGATGACGTCCGCAATGGAAGGAGCTGTCACGGGAGCGATACACGGGGACCTCGTCTACACTGAGCTTCTCTCAAAGCAACCGCGGGATCCTGAAGCCGTCACACGTGCTCTGGTTCTGTGAGGGAAGACGGGGAACACAGTGTCACCGCCAGGGACAAGAAAACTCCTCTGTGGCTTGATTTTCAAGCATTACCATGCTTTTTATGCTTTGCGCTCTTGAGGGCTTTGAACACCCTCAACGAACCAGCCACTCTATCTTTTTGGTCACAGCTAATATTTTTTTAGGGATGTGGCTTCCTTAACCTTCAAAGTCTCTGATGCGGGTGCTTTCATTCCTTCTAGTTTACAAAATAAATGTGAATCGCGCTCAAACAACCCACTGTAAAGGAGGTCTGTCACCCAGTAAGTGGCAGCCCGACCCGATAACCATGTCCCCACTAGCTGTGCTAGGCCGACTGTGGGGCTGCGGCACACATACAGTTCATGAGGTTGTGCACTGCACCGCATCCCACCTAGAAGGGGCCAGTTCACCACATCGTGTGCACCCTTGCCTGTCTGAGGTCCCTAGTGTGAATAGAAGGCTAAGCGTCTGACTTGGGCTCAGGTCACGATCTCACACTTCGTGGGTTCCAGCCCCGCGTCGGGCTCTGTGCTGATGGCCCGGAGCCTGGAGCCTGCTTGGGATTCTGTGTCTCCCTCTATTTCTGCCCCTCGGCCACTTACACTCTGTCTCTGTTTTTGTTTCTCTCAAAAATGAATAAACATTAAAAAAAATGAAAAATAAAATAAAATAAAACCCAGTTCGGCTTTACATTATTGCTTCTCCGACGCCCACACGTTGTTCACGGACTCGGTCCCCCTCTCCCGCCCCCACCCCCGCCGGACTTTCTGGGGGGACCCGTGGACAGCGGAGACGCAGGCTGGCTGGTCCCAGCCTGCGTTTGGTCAATAGCCCGCATCCGCCAGCAGGGGGAGGCCCCGGGCAGGCTTTGGGGTTTTGACATCCCTTCTCGAAGGCTGGTTTTCACAGCGACCTTAGGGACAGGAAGGAGGGGAGGGCAGACACTCCCTGCAAATCCCAGACCCCGTCAGACGCAGGGGGCTCTCGGGACCCAAACTCAAGACACTGTCGCTTAAACTCGCAGCTGCTGTTTCCACAACAGAGGCCCCCGTGTCTGTCCCAGGACCCTCCCCGCAGAGATGTCCTCAGGGCCCTTCACTGACCCCCTCTGCTCCCCAAGGACCGCCACCAGTCGGGCGCGTGATTCTCCAAACCCAGGAGCCTGTACCCAAAGTGGGACCAGAAAACCACGTGTGCTGGCTTCTCCCAAGTCCCCATGTGTCCCTCGCAAACATCCCAAGTGAAAACCGTGTCCTCATGCCAGGGTGCTAGGCTGGCCGTCACCAGAAGCAGCCCTGCTGAGTGACAGGCTCCGGAAGGAGCTTTGCAGCTCGAGACACTTGCCTCTCGTCCTGAAACAATTTCTCCTCCTGTTTCGCTGGAACCACCCCGTGGCAGCACCCACCAGCATGACCACCAACACGGACACGATGGGGGACACGATTTTCGCTATCGTGTTACCTGCCGGGTGGAGAGACGGAGAGGTTCTGAGAAAACACCCCGCGAGAAAGCCGAACGAGGAGCTAGAGGAAAGGGTTCTGCGCCTACCCCGCGTGGAGATCAGTAAGCACGTCTTCCCCGTGCAGGACGTTCAAGATAGAACGGTGCCTGTGAGAGGCATTTGATTGGTTTTTCGTCTGCCTGTTGAATTTGACGGGTTTGTACCGTTTTCGAAGTAGAATGTTTACGCAGGCCAAAGAAAATATTTTTTTTCTTCTTCAACCAAAACGTGTCCTGACAGCCACAGGTCTGGACTCATTCACACCCCACAGGCTGACGCCTTCAAGGGAAGGTTACCGCACAGCTTTGGTTTCTCCCGTGCAGGACCTCGTGTGACAAAAGTCAACACTTGGAAAGAGAAGTCGTTGCCTGTGTGGACACCGACCCCCTGCGTCTTGTGTCAGGTGGGGTCAAGCCCCTGGCGGGTCGTAGGCAGGGATCCTTGGCCCCCATGGCACCTTGGCTTGGATATCGTCACCAGAGGGAAGCCTCGTGTGCCCGGACCCCACCCCAGCCTGCCATCGTCCCCCCCTCTTGCCGCGGGACCCCATACATTCCGTGCAGCCGTGTGTCTGGGCCGGATGTTCGTGGGTCCCCTGGACCGCACCCCTGCCCTGCGGCCGGCCGTGCACTCTGGGGGCTTCACCAGGGCACAGCACCCGTGCCCTCCTTCCTGTTCTCCTTCTCGGCCTCCCGAGCTGTGCGTTCAGCAAAGGACAGCCCTCGGTGGCACAGACACAGGCCTACGATCCCCACCGTGCCCTCGCGGCCACCAGGCATCCGGAGGCCTGGCGCGCGCCCTCCTTTCTCCTTCCCTGAGCCCCCGGGGCGCTGACCGCCCCCCGAAGGCACACAGGGCTGTTCAGGACCTTCCTTCCCAACGTGAAGACGGCAGGTGCTCCGTCAAAGACCAGAGGCGGGGACCACGCGGGCCTCGCGCGCCCCGCGAGAGTGTGTTTTTATTAAAGATGCGGGGCATGGCCCCGACCCGTTACCTTGCTGGTTGCCGTACGTGGAGTATCCGTCTCCGCCTGGAAGGGGAAGGGGAAGGGCACACGGTCATGAGTGTGTTCCAAGGCGCGTCCAGCCCCGGGCGCTGGGCTCGCGGGTCCAAGCGCAGCGCACGACAAGCCCCCAGGGAGGCGGGGACACCCACAGAGGGAGCAGGTGTGCACGCCACACGACATGGTGAGGGGCGGCAGGCCGCGGTGGAGACACACGGGGGTGCAGGTTCCGTGTCAGGGGTCGGGGTACATGCCCATGCACACACGTACGTGCAACAGATGTGAGCTCACACTCACATTCATGCATGTGCACACACGAACCGATGTATGCACGCATAAGCACACACACGTGCATGCCTCCGCACGTGTACACGCCCACACACAGACCTACACACGTGCACACACCCACGCCCACACATGGACATGTGCACGCCTGCACACATGTACACGCCCACACACAGGCCTACACACGTGCACACGCCCACCTCCACACATGGACACACGTGTGCACGCCTACACACATGTACACACCCACACACATGCCTACACATGTGCACATGCACACATCCACACATGTATACACACGTGCACTTCTCCGCATATGTACATACCCACACACACACCTACACATGTGCACACACCTCCACACACGTGCACACGCACACCTCCACACATACACACGCACACCTCCACACATGGACACACATGCGTGCATGCCTCGGCACATGTACACGCCCACACACAGGCCTACACACATGTACACGTCCACCACACACGTGCACACACACACCACACATGTACACGCACACACGTGCACGCCTCCGCATATATACACGCCCCACACACACCTACACATGTGCACACACCTCCACACACGTGCACACGCACACCTCCACACATGTACACATGTGCACGACTACACACATGTACACACCCACACACATGCCTACACACGTGCACACAGCTCCACATGGGCACACGCACACCCACATGTACACACGCACACCTCCACACATGTACACACACACATGTGCATGCGCCCACACATGTACGTGCCCATCGACATACACGTGCAACGCACATCTCTACACATGTACATGCACACACATGCACACCTACATGCATGTACACACCCACGCACATGCCTATACACGTGCACACACATCACACACGGGCACACGCAGACCTCCACATACGTGCACACCCACACTCACATGTGTGCACACACGCCTCCACACATGTACACGCCCATCTACACACGTGTGCACTCACACCTCCACACATGTACACGCACACACGTGCACGCCTCCGCATATGTACACGCCCCACACACACCTGCACATGTGCACACACCTCCACACACGTGCACACGCACACCTCCACACATACGCACACCTTCACACATGTACACGCACATGCGTGCATGCCTCGGGACATGTACACGCCCACACACAGGTCTACACACGTGTACACGCCCACCACACACGTGCACACATGTGCACACACACCTCCAGACATGTACACACATGTGCATGACTACACACATGTACACACCCACACACATGCCTACACACGTGCACACACCTCCACACATGTACACACGCACACCTCCACACATGTACACGCACACATGTGCATGCCCCCACACATGTACGCGCCCATCGACATACACGTGCAAAGCACACCTCTACACATGTACATGCACACACATGCACACCTACATGCATGTACACACCCACACACATGCTATACACGTGCACACGCAGACCTCCACATACGTGCACACCCACACTCACATGTGCACACACACGCCTCCACACATGTACACGCCCATCTACACACGTGTGCACTCACACCTCCACACACGTACACGCACACCACACATACACACGCCTCCACACACGTACATGCCCATCTACACACGTGTGCACTCACACCTCCACACACATACACGCACACCACACATACACATGCCTCCACACATGTACACGCCCATCTACACGCATGTGCACGCACACCTCCACACATGGGCACATGCCCACCCACACGTACACACACACCACACATGCACAAGCCCACACGAACACCAAACACGTGCACACACACCTCCACACACATGCACACGGCCACACATGTGCAAGAAACACTTGCACACGCGCACTGCACACTAACGCAGACGCACATGCACGTACACACAGACACACTACGAACTGTAAGCAGGGCTCACTTCCTTCCAAGAAAGGGAAACAACTTCGCTGACGAGAAAAGCACACGAGTGAGACCCAGCTGGTGACCTGGGGTCCACACAGGACACAGTGCGACCCGCCCCCCGCCAGCGTGCAGTCGGTGTTAGTTCTCCCCGAGGACAGCCCGTCCTCGCACGGCGCGAACGAAACAATCCCTTTACCATAATTATTTCCGTAAGAGTTGGGTCTAGAACGCCCTCCTCCTGCGGGACAGAAAAAGCACGTGAACCGGAACCCCGGAAGCTTCCGGGGCGGCACCGAGAAGAGCAGCACACCCGACCCAAGACGCCGCGTGAGGCTGGGGAGACGTCGAGGCCGCCCTCCCCGTGCAACCGAAAGGTGCACCGTCCCCACGGCGTGGCCTCTGACCGCAGGGGACTGGAAGCTGAGGCCACGCTGCACGGCCTTCGGCTCACGGGGCTCGGAACCCCTCACCCCAGAGGATCAGGGGCCCCATGTGATGATGATTGCCAAGTTTTAAAGAAAAAAATTTCTTTTCAGGGCACCTGGATGGCTCAGTCGGTTGAGCGTCTGACTTCGGCTCAGGTCATGATCTCACAGCTCGTGAGTTCAAGCCCCACGTCGGGCTCTGTGCTGACAGCTCAGAGCCTGGAGCCCGTTTCAGATTCTGTGCCTCCCTCTCTTTCTGCCCCTGCCCCAGCTCATGCTCTGTCTCTTTGTCTCAAAAATAAACAAACATTAAAAACAATTTCTTAAAAATGGCATCTGCTTTTGGCCGACAATTTCCCATTGCGTTATGGGAACAGGGCCATCTATGGGGTGACGGATGTCTGTCCCTGTCACCTTTACTTTGTAAAACGGGCTGTAAACTATTATTTCCTCATCCCAAGGCTGCGGAGATTCACGGACCACATCTCCAACAGGACCCTGACGCCTTGCAAATGCACCCATATCAGTCGCAACCCACCAGACCGTGACTCCATTCAGTTCTGATGCTGAAAGCCCGTAACCAATGGCAAAGAGAAAACTAAATTCACGCTTTGCCTTTGACCCGTAAATTGACTGACGGGTGAACCGAATCAGAGGGACAAGTCTGCATTTATAAGCCCCGGGACGTCATGGGCAGAACAGGGACCCTGATTAACGACCCTGTATCACATCAGAATGAGAATGTATCGCATCTCAAAATTGCTAAGGGAAGGGGGCGCCTGGGTGGCTCAGTCGGTTCAGCCTCCGACTTGGGCTAGGTCGTGATCTCACGGTTTGTGGGTTCGAGCCCCGCGTCCAGCTCTCTGGTGTCACCGCGGACCCTGCTTCCGCTCCCCTGTCTCTGTCCCTTGCTGCCTCTCTCCCACTCATGCTCTCTCTCAAAAATAAGTAAGCATTAAATTTTTTAAGTCGCTAAGGAAGTAAATCTTAAAGTTTCTCATTTCGGAATAAAAAAAATAAATAAAATTTGTAACTATGCATCCTGATGCGATGTGGGACCGGCGGACTTACAGTCCCAATAATTTTGCAACATGTCACCAATAGGGAACTGTTGCTTTATATACATAGAATGAATACAATGTTTACGTGCATTGTGTCTCCAATAAAAAAAAAGGAAAAAACAATCCGTAGCGTTTTCTTTTCCCAGCATGACATTTTGTCGTCAGTCTTCCCTTACAGAAGCAGACAACAAGCTGAGAGCTTCAAGATTGCCCGCTTACTTTGAGATACACTCAGTGTAGACAAGACCCCCGTTACTTCCTGCTGTAGAGACTTCCTTCCCTTCCTACCAGGATCTGCCCGCCCAGAGTGTTTTCTGTTTGCAATGGTCAGCAGCTGAGCCGCGTAACAAAGATCCCCCCCACACACCGATTCACCGGCTGCTGTTCCCCTAGTGTCAGCTGCTCTGTTTCTCACTACCTGCGTGCACACCTGGGTCCCTGGAGGGCAGGAGGCAGGCCAGCCAGAGGTCGGTGCAGACAGGGCTCCAAACCCCGCACACCAGCACAGAGCCAACACCCAAGACCACAGGAAGAAATTGTTGTGGGGATGCAAACAGAAGCCCTGGAAATACGACACCCCCTCCCGCCGCCCTCACCCTCCGGGGAGCCCAAGTGCTGGACGTACCATAGGCATTTCCGTGGCCGTCATTGTTGGGATAGTAGCCACCACCGCCAGCTGTGGGACAGAAGGCAGATTTCAGCTGCGCTCTGCTGGGACGCACAGGGTTGCAGCAGGCGTCTGCTTGGGTCGCTGGTGATGGCACCAAGCCATGCCCAGGAGTCACCCCAAAGGGAGCCCCATATGGCAGCCAAGAGCAGGGGCCATAAGGGCACATCCAAGGGTGCCCCCAAAGTCACAGCTTTCTGTAGGAAAATTCATGCCCAGGCAGGCACCCCCACAGAAAGCTCGTGCGGGGTGCCTGACGGGGCTCAGGAGGTTAAATATTGGACTTCGGCTCAGGTCATGATCTCCCGGTTCGTGGGTTCGAGCCCCACGTCGGGCTCTGGGCTGACAGCTCGGAGCCTGGAGCCTGCTTCACATTCTGTGTCTCCCTGTCTCTCTGTCCCTACCCTGCTCGCACACACTCTCTCTCTCTCAAAAATAAACATTTGAAAAATTAACAAAAAAGAAAAAGGTCTGTGCCTTCAGAGAGCACGTATGTATCCTGATGGCAGCAGATAAATGCAGGTGCATCCATCCCTGTCCTGCAGAGACATCTGAGCAGGACCAGAGACCCAGACACAGGGTCACCGTTCTGAGAAGGAAGGCTGGGAAGGCGGTCCCCACCATCAGTGCTCTGTACCAAAGGCTACGCATTATTATCGTGTGATCATTACTGCAATAATTACTGCAAAAGGTTATTTGTTGCTGGCGTTCCAACATTGCAGAAAAGATGCGTGTGTGCATCCTGGTCGTCCAGATGACAAAGAGGCCCCTCCGCACGGTATCGGGGAGAAGTCCTCACGTACCTCTTCTGGGCACTCGCAGAGCTCGACCCAGCAGAAACCTCACAGCCGTGCACAGAGCCTCATACGTTACCCCCTGGCGGACACAGCACCCGTCTATCTCGCGGAGGGCGTGTGCTTTTATTCACGTATGAAAATGTCTATGAAGGGGGTCACTTTCCAGTCACACAGAAAACACTGCGTGAAAGCTTTCTATGCACGTGTGTATGTGTATGTGTGTGAGGGTGTGTGTGTGGACAAATACACACACATAGATATACACACAAATATACATATCTACATATGTAAAAGTAGATATACACATACACAGATATAGATATTATTTATCTGAAACTACTTATATAATGATACACATATAAAAATATACATATGTATGTATAAAGGTATATAAGTATACATACAGATATACAAGTAACTATATATAAAAATATACCTACAGATAAATATACATATACACAAATAAAGATATATTTATCTAAAACTACATATATAATGATACACACACATAAAAGTATACATATGTATGTATAAAGGTATATAAGTATACATAGAGATATGCAAATAACTATATATAAAAATATACCCATATATAACAGTATATATACACTCAAAATACATACACAGATATATAAAGCTGTGTATATGTCCATATATAAAGGTATGTATATACATATATAAAAATGCATCTATACACATGTATAAAGATATGTACAAAACTAGTGATATAAAGTCTATCTATAATCATGCACATACAAATATATATACATAAATATAAAGATATATGGAAACACATACATAAAGGTATGTATACACACTGTATATAAACACGTATGTATTTATAAAAGGTGTATATACAGAGATGTATACATGTGTACATACACATATAAATGTGTATATATAAATATATAAAAACGGATATATGATAAAGACATACAAATATGTGCATATGTATATAAATGTACATATACATAAAGATATATAAAGATATATTCATATATAAACGTGTTTATGTAAACATATGTAACACGATATATACATAAGTATAAATATATCAAAATATGTACATACATCTTATGTATATAAAGATGTACATGTAAATATATATAAAGGAATATATACATAAAGAAAGATACAGGGACTTATGTATCCAGAGGTGTATATGTAAATATACATAAAGGGATATATATGTAAAGACAGATACAAGGACTTATGTATTCAGAGGTGTATATGTAAATATACATGAAGGGATATATATGTAAACAAAGTTACAGAAATTTATGTATCCAGAGGTGTATATGTAAATATACATAAAGGGATGGATACGTAAAGAAAGATACAGGGACTTATGTATCCAGACGTGTGTATTTACATAAAGGGACGTGTGCATACATGCAGATTTGGAGAGATGTGCGTACATAAAGCCCTGCACACAAAGCGGTACGTGGATACGTGGACGTATGGAAGTGTATGCATAAAGGCCCGTATGCACACGTCCGAGCAGAGGCCGTAAAGGTATGCGCACACACAGGTCCATTCGGGCACACTCTCGCGCACACGTGCGTACACACGCCACCACCACCTTCCAGGGGAATCTGCCCCGTTTCCAGTCTCGCCCGCAACCTGCGCCTCCAGAGCGTCAGGGGTGTGAGGCCCACTGCACTGTGGCATCGGAGGGGACGCCCCGCACCCCATCTTCGCGGGGCGCACCTTGCACCCAGGCGGGACCCGCGGCCTCCCCCCAGTCAAGTGAGAGAAGCCATGGGCGTACCTGCGGGCGGCCTGGGCCTGGGCGGGTAGCGGCCGTCATCCTGGTCCCTGTTCCCAAAGTAACCTGCAGGGTGCAGCACACAGCACTCCTCAAACCCCGCGCAGACAGCCCCCTGTAAACCCAGCCCGTGTGACCCGACGCGGGCAGCTTACGGAGAGTGGGGCGGACCCTTTCCAGGACGCCAGGGCGCCGGAACCAAACTGTGGGTGGGATGCCATCATTCCTGCGGGGAGAGCGCGGGGGGCGGGGGGGACCCAGAAGCCCGGGAAGGGCAGTTGGTGGGACGGACCCGTCTGATCTGAGAGTTCAAGGGAGATTGAAAACGGAGAGGAAGACACCCAACCCCAGGACCTTTGCACATGCCCTCTGCACTCAACACAGGCTACGCTTCCTGCCTCAGCCGCTTCGTCGGACCCCACGCCTCCCACACTTATCCATCCATTTGTTTCTGCCCCCTAGCACGCTGCAGGGGGCCACATTCCGTCGATGACCACCGAACCCCCATGCCCAGCACCAGGCTTGGCCCATAGAGTGCTCAATTAACCGCGTTCAAAGTCCTCCATGCAAGCACATAGTAAGTGCTTAATTAAACGCTTGGCATTTCCTCCCTGCAGGCACATAGTAAGTGCTCAATTAAACATGTCAGACTTCCTTGGTGGAAGCACATAGTAAGTGCTCAATTTGATAAAACTATGACATGGAAAAGGCCTGTAGAGGCTTCTCTGATTTCTTTCTGCAAGAACTTCTCCCTCAGCGACGCTGCCTCGAGCACTGGGGACCCCAGGAAAGGGTTTTCCCACTCTGGAGGGCTCAAGACATCTCACTGATTTTGCTTAAAGGGGCATCTCCCGAAATATGTGTGAGCAGAGAATAGCTTCCATCATGAGCCCTTAGTAACATCTTGGAGGACACTGCACCCTGCGACCCGAGATTTAGGGGGCAGCACGGGGGGCGCAGGTGAGGGATTCAGGGGTGGGCCTCGTAAAAGACGGTCTGGATCTTTCGGAAGCATTGGCATCGCACCACCAAGGGGACAATTCCAGGCGTGAGTAAAGGCCGCACCCCGTGCACCCCGAGGGCTTCTGAAACGCGTCTCCGTGCGCTTACCTCCACCGCTGTCGGAACCGCCGGGCTGGGGGCGCGGGGGTGGCCTCGGCCGGGGGTAGATGCCTGTCGGAACACAACGCCGCCATTTCAGGAAAGTAAGGACGCCTTTCGGCCATCGGCCAGCCGCACAACTGAGGAAGCACAGCCCCACACGCTGAGCCTGCCACCGAGACCTCAGTGGTCTCTCCGGAGAGCCAGTGGCCGCAGCAGGGACACGTGCCCTCCTCGGGGTGACCTGTCCCTCGCTCCTGGCCAGCTCGACTACCCGCATCGCCTCCTGGGGGACCCCCCCACCCCGAGTATCTGGGGAACTAGCCTGCACAAAATGCTTCTGGGAGCCGCCTTGCAAAGGGGGCGCCCTCCCAGGGTGGGGCACATTCGGTGTATTTCCCCCACATCATGCAGGTCTGCCCCGGGGTGGGGGGGGCATCCGACCCTGAGACCTCCGCCTGGTTCGGAACTTCACCCCCAGCCTCCCAGGGAAACCGATCGCCTAAGCACAAGGTTTTTGGAAAGGGGAACTTCGAGATGCAAAACTGTAGAAACAGCCTTGTTTAGGGTTGGAAGCAATTTCCCTGAAGGCAAAGCTTCCTTATCGATTTAATACCGTGGCCACAACAAATACCACAAACGAGGCCGACTGAAGCAAGACACGTGTATCCCCTCCTGGTCCTGCAAGCTGACAGGGTAAGATCCAGGAAGGGCTGAGGCTGGGGGTCTGAGGTCCAGGCAGGGCTGAAACTGGGAGGCTGAGGTCCAGGCAGTGCTGAGGCTGGGGGGTCTGAGATCCAGGCACGGCTGAGGCTGGGGGTCTGAGATCCAGGCAGGGTGGAGGCTGGGGGTCTGAGGTCCAGGCAGGGCCGAGGCCAGGAGTCTGAGGCCCAGGCAGGGCTGAAACTGGGAGGCTGAGGTCCAGGCAGTGCTGAGGCTGGGGGTCTGAGGTCCAGGCAGGGCCGAGGCCAGGAGTCTGAGGCCCAGGCAGGGCTGAAACTGGGAGGCTGAGGTCCAGGCAGTGCTGAGGCTGGGGGGTCTGAGATCCAGGCAGGGCCGAGGCTGGGGGTCTGAGATCCAGGCAGGGTGGAGGCTGGGGGTCTGAGATCCAGGCAGGGCCGAGTCTGGGGGTCTGAGATCCAGGCAGGGCCGAGGCCGGGGGTCTGAGATCCAGGCAGGGCCGAGGCCGGGGGTCTGAGATCCAGGCAGGGCCGAGGCCGGGGGTCTGAGATCCAGGCAGGGCCGAGGCCGGGAGTCTGAGGTCCAGGCAGGGCCGAGGCCAGGAGTCTGAGGCCCAGGCAGGGCTGAAACTGGGAGGCTGAGGTCCAGGTGGGGCTGAGGCTGGGGGGTCTGAGATCCAGGCACGGCTGAGGCTGGGAGTCTGAGGTCCAAGCAGGGCCGAGGCTGGGGGTCTGAGGTCCAGGCAGGGCCGAGGCCAGGAGTCTGAGGCCCAGGCAGGGCTGAAACTGGGAGGCTGAGATCCAGGCACGGCTGAGGCTGGGAGTCTGAGATCCAAGCAGGGCTGAGGCTAGGGGGCTGAGATCCAGGCAGGGCCAAGACTGGGGGATCTGCGATCCAGGCAGGGCCGAGGCTGGGGGGCTGAGATCAAGGCAGGGCCAAGACTGGGGGGTCTGAGATCCAGGCAGGGCCGAGGCTGGGGGCTGAGATCAAGGCAGGGCTGAGGCTGGGAGTCTGAGATCCAGGCAGGTCCGAGGCGGGGAGGTTGAGATCCAGGATGTGCTAAAGCTTGGGGTCTGAAATCCAAGAGGGGCCGAGGCTGGGGGTCTGAGATCCAGGCAGGGCCGAGGCTGGGAGTCTGAGGTCCAGGTAGGGCTGAGGCCTACAACCTGAGATCCAAGCAGGGCTGAGGCTAGGGGGCTGAGATCCAGGCAGGGCCAAGACTGGGGGATCTGCGATCCAGGCAGGGCCGAGGCCGGGGGTCTGAGATCCAGGCAGGGCCGAGGCTGGGAGTCTGAGGTCCAGGTAGGGCTGAGGCCTAGAACCTGAGATCCAGGCAGGGCTGAGGCTGGGGGTCTGAGATCCAGGTGGGGCCAAGGCGGGGAGTCTGAGATCCAGGCAGGGCTGAGGCTGGCAGTCTGAGATCCAGGCAGGGCCGAGGCTGGGAGGTTGAGATCCAGGAGGTGCCGAAGCCTGGGGTCTGAAACCCAGGAGGGGCCAAGGCTGGGGGTCTGAGATCCAGGCAGGGCCAAGGCTGGGAGTCTGAGGTCCAGGCAGGGTTGAAGCTGGGAGGCTGAGGTCCAGGCAGTGCTGAGGCTGGGTGTCTGAGGTCTAGGCAGGGACGAGGCTGGGAGTCTGAGGTCCAGGTAAGGTCGAGGCCTAGAACCTGAGATCCAGGCAGGGCCGAGGGTGGGGGTCTGAGATCTAGGTGGGGCCGAGGCTGGGAAGTTGAGGTCCAGGTAAGGCTGAGGCCTAGAACCTGAGATCCAGGCAGGGCCGAGGCTGGGAGGTTGAGATCCAGGAGGGGTGGAGGCTGGGGGTCTGAGATCCAGGAGGGGTGGAAGCTGGGAGGCTGAGATCCAGGAGGGGTGGAGGCTGGGAGGCTGAGATCCAGGCAGGGCTGAGGCTGGTTCCTCCTGAGGCCTCCCTCCTTGGCATGTAGACACCGTGTTCTCCCCGTGTCCTCACATGGCCGTCTCTCCGTGCGTGTCCGTGTCCTGATCTCTTCTTCGAAGGACACCGGTGTTATGCTCCCAGGACCCACCCTAAGAACCTCATCTTGACCCATTTACCTCCCCAAAGACTCCATATGTAACTAGAGTCCCATCGGGAGGTCCTGAAGGTTAGGGATTCAACGCACAAACGGGGGGACGGGGTGGGGGCACGTCCATCCGTGGCCCCCTCCTGGTTGCTTGGAAGCCAGTGTGGGGACCCCGCTGCTGGGCTCAGATGAGGGAATCAGAGAGCGAACCCGGAGGTTCTGGAAGGGGCGGGTGTAAACACCAGGAGCTCAGGGGGACGCCCAGAAGGAGTGTCCTCACGGAGCAGGTGTGTGCAGGGGAGAATCTGAGGTTCTCCTACGTCTGTGTGTCAGAGACCCCACCACCGAGCTCAGGGGGGCCCGTATTTGTCCTAAAGGATCCAGAACTCATTCTCGCTGCATCGGGGCCCCCGATAAATCGCCCGGCAGCCACACGTCACAGCAGGTGGCCCCTGGCAGAAAACCCCACAGCGTCCCATCTGGAGGCCCTTTCTCAACGTGGCTCATCTGTGACCATCTGCCTTTTGGAACAGAACGTTCCGGAACGCCCCACACCCAAGGGACTTTTCAGGGCCGCTGTCAACAGTGCGTCTTCCTTCTCAAGGGACACATCCAGGAGCCCCGGGGCGAGCCAGGGGCCAAGCAGGGGACTTCGGGGGGCCGGTTGCCCTAATCATCTTCTCACCAACCTCCCCCGCCCTCTTGGTTTCGTGTGTGCGTTGAGTTTAAGCAAAGCGTGAAAACTGCTCCCAGATGGCATCGGCAGCTGGTGCCCTGAGTCACAGAGGGTCCCCTCCCACGCTGGGCCTCGCCCCTCACTTCCCCAGGGACTGAGTCACCCCGTCCTGCTGATTCATCATATACATTTAACCCCCCATTTCCTCAACACCGGGAGCAAGAAACACTTCCTGTGAGGGACTCCCGTGGATTCCTCGTGGAACAAGACTTTAAAAGTAATTTCCGGGGCGCCTGGGTGGCTCAGTCGGTTCAGCGTCCAACTTCGGCTCAGGTCATGATCTCACCGTTCGTCGGTTCAAGCCCCATGTCGGGCTCCGTGCTGACCGCTCGGAGCCCGGAACCTGCTTCGGATTCTGTGTCTCCCTCTCTCTCTGCCCTTCCCCCGCTCATGCTCTGTCTCTATCTCTCAAAACTAAATAAAAACATTTTTAAAAATTAAAAAAAAGTGACTTCCAGGAAGAGGAAAGGCTCAGGCACTTGGAGGTGTTAATGCCGGACGGAAAGTTTTAAAAGGTGAGGGTGCATGGTGACGAAAGCACCGTTAACCGCGGCCGTGGATGCTACTGTTGATTTTCAATTAGGTATCGCTTCCTTGGACCCTGGTCCTGACGCTGGGCGGCCCCTCCTCGAGGAGCTGAATTTTCACGCATCTCAGCGCCAGAACGGGATTCCGGGACCGCTTCTGGAAGCCTTTGACTTAGCCCTGCTTCACACGGCCCTAACCCCGGTCTGGTTTTACGTTTTCAGCGCTTTTGAATTGCTAAGGACTTTACTGACTTTGTCCATCAATGTTTCCTTTCAGTTAACTTTTTTTTTGTTTTTGTTTTGTTTTGTTTTAACTTTTTTTTAAAAGAAATCTATGGGAACATTGATCTATGGGAACTGAGGATAAATGATGTACAGTACACGGCACACCCCACGTGGGCTTTTTTACGGGACAGAATTGGGAACCGTGGAAACAAGCGAAAAAGGAAACGTCCTAAGCCTCATTAAAAATGCATTTCAATAACGTTCACTATCCGCCAAGCAGACCCTACTTTGCAGTGGTCGGAGGAACGGGAAATAAAATGCGTGCTGTGGGTTCACCCTGCCAGCTCCCCCTGCTTACGGGTGAGACTCAGTTTCCTGCAGGGAGAGCCGTTCCCTACTTCAAAGGCGGCTGGAGGAAGACCCGCAGGGGAGACACGGCAGGCTTCGTCCAAGCAGGGTGGAGAGGGTGGAGAGGAGTCTGAAGGGGGACAAGACTTACCTCCGCTGTTGTCGGGCATGCCTGGCTGTGGGTGATACGGGGGCTTCGGTCTGGGGTAGATACCTGCGGGGAAAATGACAGTGCCCTCTTAGCAGAGAAAAGTAGCCTTCTGTTCGCAGCAGGTTGTAGAACAGGAGCGTCAACACCACGATAGACGCCTCGATATTGCACTAACATCTACTGCCCGCGGTGTCACAGATGATCATGGACCACAGAACGTCCCTGAGCCTCTGGGTGTAAAAATCTCAAAACTAGAACTTTAAGAAAAACCCCACCTGGGTGCGCACTCACACACACACACACAGACACACACACACACTCTAACCACTCATCCACCCACCCACCCATCCATCTGTCCATCCACCTATCCATCTATCCATCCATCCATCCACCCATACGTCCATCCACCCACCCACTCATCCACCTATCCATCTATCCATCCATCCATCCATTCTCTCATCTGCCCATCGATCCATCCATTCACCCACCTGTTCATCCATCCACCTGTCTACCCATCCACCCACCCACCCAAGCATCCACTCATCTGCCTATCTATCTATCTATCTATCTATCTATCTATCTATCTATCCATCCACCCACCCACCCATCCACCCATCCACCCATCCACCCATCCATCCATGCATCTATC